>NW_026126517.1:18270000-21100000 GCF_943737965.1 Phodopus roborovskii
CTGTAACTTCTGTTTTAGGGGATCTGACTCCCTCACAGACACACATGCAGGCAAAGCACCAATGCACACAAAATACATAAATAGCTTTTTTTAAGTCTCCTCTGCGTTGGCTTCAGGCCAGATGAGATCTTTTGTCAGCTTGGGGGCTAGGGTAGGGTGGTGGAGGGGTGGGGATGGGGTCTCTATGCCTACTATGAACCTCTATCAAAACACTTTTATTCCTTTTCATTGCCACTTGCTGGAGGAGACCACCAGGTGGCGCTCCAGAGTCTTCTGGCGCCGCATCTGAAAATTCAGTGGCTTTGAGTTAGCTTGACTTTAAGAAACCATTGTGTCCTGAGAAGACAAGAGAGTGTTCTAGATTCCTTTTGAATTTCATTAAGAGTTCCCTACAGTTTAGGTCATCAAGTAGCCAAATCACAACGGAAGCGTTTAGCCTCTGACCTCTGTCTAGAACCCTTAGGGTGTTTCTGTTTTCCATTCTGTAAATTCCCCTTACTTGCTGGCTGGCAGTGCGGTGGGTTACCAGGCTTCACTGTCTGTGTACCAAGGCTGAGTCTCCTATTAGTGCAACTGCAAAGGAAGCTTTCCTAGGTCAGTGAGAGGCCGGCTTCAGCCCTTCCTCGGGAAACTTCGAACCAGAACGAACTCCTTTTCTCATGAATTGCTTTTAGAGTATTTTATCACAGCAATAGAAAAAGTAGTTAAGACTACTATCCTAGTTCGCTTCCTGTCATGCTAAACACCATGAAGAAAAGCAACTTGGGGGACAGAATGGTTTACCTCAGCTCACCTCACAGCCCACTAAGAAGAGCAGTCAGGTCAGGAACTCAATCAAGACCTGAAACTTGAGGCAGTGGTAGAAGCAGAAGCCGCGGATGCTGCTTGCCAGCTTGTTCTCCAAAGCTTGCTCAGGTGCTCTTATATAAACCCTGACCACCCGCCTAAGGGTGGCACCGTCCACAGTGGGCTGGGCCCTCCCTCATCAATCATTAATCCAGAAAAGGTTCCCACAGACTTGCCTACAGGCCAATCTGATGGAGGCATTTTCCCTGATTGACTTCCTCTCTTCCCAGATGACTGTAGCTTGTGTCAGGTTTACAAACAAATAAATAAACCTAACTAGCAAGATAACCCGGGATTCCTGATCCTCCTACTTCCACCTCCCAAATGCTGGGAGGCTGTGCTTGAACTCTAGTGGATGCTTGAGTCTGGATAGTTCTGAGTTTCATGTATGCTATGTTTTCCCCAAACACTCATGCCAGTAGACACAGTAAGAGACTAAAAACTGGAGCTAAGGTAAAATATAAAAATTTTAGCAATATACTGTAATAAAACTGTCAGCATCCTCATTGGGGACTATTGCTAAAAAAATTAAGGGATACTTGAACACAAACACCATGGGGCTGTTTTGATGACCAGCGTGGTTGTCAAGTAACAGACAACATAACAGCATGACTACACCAGATACAGGAAGGTCACAGCCCTTGTGGGATGCAACAGCTGGACATGAAATTTCATCATCTGGCTATTTGAAATTTATGAGTTGCATATTTCTGAGAATTTCAATTGAGCATTATTTGGATCCAGGACAACTGCAGATAACTGACACAATGGATAAGGATGGACTGTTGTGCTCTTGAGTATACATAGAGTAAAATGACTTCCTTACAGTCACA
This sequence comes from Phodopus roborovskii, assembly GCF_943737965.1. Taxonomy (NCBI): domain Eukaryota; kingdom Metazoa; phylum Chordata; class Mammalia; order Rodentia; family Cricetidae; genus Phodopus; species Phodopus roborovskii. The sequence goes on from NW_026126517.1 coordinate 18,271,680, forward strand.
TACCATATATATAGAGACATGGATGGCACTTTTATTGGGCTTGCAGGGAGCCTGGGGCTGCACCCTAAAAGTGTGTAGTGTTACATGTAGTGTGTATTCATATATGTATGTATGCACCTGTGTGCATACTTGCCTTTGACCTACCTTCCCCGGCCTTTTGCCTGCTTCCTGTATGAGCATCTACAGACAGTCCTGGGTGAACACGCATATATGTATACATATATATGGACATATGTTAGTGCCTTTGACCTTCCCTTCCCCTCCATCCTCAGCAGTGCCAGCTTCCTGTATGTATGCACCTGGGCAGAAGCCCCTAATGATGAGAAGAGGCGGAAATGGGTTAAAAGTATCCTATTCAAAAGCACTAAATAGGCCTAATTATAGGTGACTGTAAAACTCTAATCAGCCAAGGACTCATTAGCTATTAAAAAGAAGAGGGGAATGTAGACCTGAAATTAAAGGACCCCCATGACAAATGCACTCAGACACTCAAGAGAAAGGAACTTAGGGGCTGGGGAAATGGCTTAGAGAATAAAATGCTTGCTGTGCAAGTGTGAGGGCACCATGTGAAGGCTGTAATCCCAGTACTCGGGAAACAGAGACAGGCGATGCCAGGACAAATTGCTTTGTGCAGCCAGCAAGTTCTAGAATGAGTACAGACCCTGCCTTAGTAAATAAAGTGGGCAGTGATCAAGGAAGACACCTGAAGTCACCTTCTGGCTTCCAGGAGTGTGCAAACACAAATGCATACACACCATACACACATGTACCACACACACACACACACACACACAGAGAGAGAGAGAGAGAGAGAGAGAGAGAGAGAGAGAGAGAAGAAAGGGACTAATTTCTTCCAGTTAAATAAGGATCGGCAAGACAGGAAGGGGAGGAAGCCAATAACCAAAGAAGGGGAGTCCTATAGACATGGCTTCCCTGACTGGGTCTAATGGCAAGGCCTGTTAACTCTGGGGGCTGAGAGGAGAACCTCAAGTTCAAGGTCAGTCTGAACAACTCAGTGAACTCCTATCTCATGATAAAAAGAGGGTTAGGGAATGCAGCTTAGCATTTTCCTGGAATATGCTAAAGGCCCTGGGTTAAACCCCCAGGACCACAGACAACAAGGGAGGCTCCTCTCTGGGGACCACTTCCATGCTCTTCCAGGTTCTCCCTGGCAGTCATGTGTAAGGAAGCAGTAGGAGGGACTTGTTTCTGTTACTCTGCCCCTTCCATCTCTGAGGTGCTTCTGGGGGCTTCATCCTCCTAATCAAAACTCTTCCTCTGAGGACCACGAGCCTTACCCCAGGAAGGGGACACCTCTTCTGATCCCGACTCAGCTGCCCTCTAGCAAGCAGGATGATGTATGGGAGTCACTGTGTAGGCAAACAGGGCTGGTAACATCTGCCTTCCATAGCTGTGAGCACACAGGCTGTCCAATGAGGAAGGATTATGTAATCAGCGTGCTTCTGCAACACTTAGCATTGGTGATCCAGGAGGCATGCTCCTGAGGAGGGGACAGGCATGTGAGCGTTCAGATTGCTGCCACTCTTCAGTTATATGGTGGGACTGGAGAGGTATTCTCATCACCAGGCAGATAGAGTCTGTCTACATTGGCTAACAAGAGGACAAAAGCCTCAGCATTGGGGTGGAGCTATGGTGGCCCTACCAGTAACTTTAATGTTTATTGTCCGTGTAGCAGATACTGGCATAAGCATATATTGTGTTTATATTTGTGATCCCTACAATGCCCACAGTATGGGGTATATAATCTGTATCAAGTCTCAGGTTAAGAACTAACCCAACAGTCTGTTGGAAATAGGCTGGTAGTGCCTGAGATGCAGCCACACTCCCAGCTGTGGAGTTTAGGATGATAAATGGCATTTGTTTTGCAAATTTTCTTATTGGCTTATGGTTGTGTGCCTCCTATGAGTGTGTGACTACTCATGGAGGCAGCTAGGCTGGCAGAGAGCAAGTCCCAGAAATTCTCCTGTCTCTGAGCTCCCTAATGTTTGGGGTTATGGGTGAATGTGTCCACACCCAGATTTTACGTATGTGCTGGGAACTCAAACTCAGGTCCTCAGCTTGTGTAGAAAGCTCCACTGAGCTCTCTTCCCGACCAACATTTGGGTCTTTGGAAGCCTTTGATTGTATAGTTCTGAATCTCTCTCTCTCTCTCCCTTCCTTGCTACCTTTCTTGTCTATCTCTCTTTCTTCCTCCCTTCTTCCTTCTCTCTCTCCCTCTCTTCCTTCCTTCCTTCCTTTCTTTGATACAGGGTCTTACTATTAGCCCAAGATGGTTTTTGAGCTTGCATCAATCCTGCCTCAGGGTCCCAAGAATAGCATTGTGTTACAAGACCAGGTTCTAATGCTCTGGATATTAATGTCCTCCAAAGACTAAAGGTGTGGCCAAGAAGGGCTTTCCAGGAGCTGTGCCTGGGTGTCCTATATGATTCTTCTTTTGCAGTATCCCCACACTTAAAAGATTTTGCCTATCAAAGCCAAGCCAGTCAAAGCAACAAACAAAAAAAGCCAAAGACACATACATATGTATATGTATGTATGTATATATGTATATATATATATATATGTATATATATATATATATGAAGAGTAGTGATCTTTCTTTTTTGTAATGCTAAGTATCAAGCCTAAAATTTGTGTGCACACAAAGTTGCCAAGGAGCCACGCCTTATTTATCTATCAAGTAAGTATTTAGTGACTGCTGTGGAATATTTATTTAAGGTGTGTTACATTCATTTATCCTGTGGAATATTTGTTTAATGATGCCAAGACCTGTTACATTTGTTTGATTAAATAAAGTTAACCTGGGGTAAGAAGGTAGAGTCAGTAATTAGCTGACTGGAAATGGTAGGGAGGAACCATGTGTAGCTGAGTTTAAGTGGGGGCTGAGCAGAACAACATACAATTTTGGGGGAGACTCGAACTAGGAGAGAAGATTGGCTACTTGCTATTCAGCCTCTGTGAGAGAGTGGAATTTCACCTCAACTTTTGAATCTTAAGTTCTATAGATGGATAGAGATCTGGGTAAAGTTTCTTTTAGTGGCTGTGATATAACTGGTACCTGAGGGAATAGAATTCCCAACTGGCTATGGCCAATGCAGTCAAATTGTTACTGCTAGCTGGGGAGCTGGAATTTCCCATTAAGATAGAAGTTGCTTAAGGGGCAACTACTAAATTTAATGAAAGACAACAAGTGACTGCTGTGAGTATGGTATCACATTCAGAGCCTGTGGGTTCACATTGACCAAAAGACACCGCCCATCTCCAAACAAAACAAAACAAAACAACAACAATACCCCCCCCAAACCAACCAAACAAAAAGACATTGCCCCTCATTTAATGGTTTCTTCATTTTTATTTGAAACAGAAGAAACGCAACATCTCTGCATACTGTTATCTTGTTAGAAAACAGAGTAACATCTGTCATTAGACATTTTGAGATGTTTGAAGGGAAAAGCAATCACCATTCACTGAGGCAACTATGTGGCAAATACAAATAAATGTGTTGTGGGATATTTTTACACTGTGTGAAAATGTATTGCTGTGATGGGTATAATAAAAAGCTAATAGCTAGGCAAGAGGTATAGTGGGACTTCTGGGCAAAGAAGGAAGGCAGAGTCACCAGTCAAATGGAGATGAAACAGGAGGTGCAGGTGACAGAATGTAGGTTAATATAAATGGGTTAATTTAAGTTATAAGAGCTAGTTGAGACAAGCCTAAGATAAAGGCCAAGTCTCTGTGTCATTATTTGGGAGCTGGCTGGCAGGACAGAAAAAAGACTTGTTACATAGGTGCTTTATAGGTGCTCATACCACTTCCTGAAGATGGAGGTTTCTGTCCCACCTGGTTCCATAGCCACTTTGCCCCCAAATAAACACACAGACACTATATTAATTATTAAACTGCTGGCTGATAGCTAGGGCTTCTTACTGGCTAGCTCTCTTAATTATTAACTCATAACTATTCGTCTATGTATTTTCATGTGGTCTTGGCTTACTGGAGAATGCCCAGGCCTGTTACTCCTTTGGTGGCTACATGGTGTTTCCTCTTGGTCTCTCTCTGCCTTCCTTTTCCCAGCATTCTCCTCATCTCCTAGCCCCACCTATCTTCCTGCCTCTACTGGCCAATCAGTGTTTTATTCAACAACCAATAAGACAAACATATATACAGAAGGACATCCCCATCAACTCCCATCTTTTCTTGATGGCAGCTCCAGGCTTCCAAAAATGCTAGCCACTTCAAAGATGCTCAGCAAACATACTTAGTCCATCTAACTTTTCAACACTTCTGCAAGGTTGGTGTTATTATTTTTCTTTGACATGGAATCAAAGAATCAGAGAGATTAAATAACTTGACCAAGTTCTTGCTACTCTAAGTGACAGGGCAGAGGGACAAACTTCAGAATTGTCTAACTTTAAAAATTGTGACTCTGGAGCCAGTCGTAGCTGGGGCACACATTTAATTCCAGCACTCAGGAAGCAAAGGCAGGCAGATCTCTGTGAGTTCAAGGCCAGCCTGGCCTACAGAATGAGTTCCAGGACAGGTTCTAAAAAAAAAAAAAAAAAAAAAAAAAAAAAAAACCCTGTCTTGAAAAACAAAAACAAGCAAAAAAAAAAAAAAAAAAAAAAAAGTGACTCTGAGCCAGTCACAGTGGCCTACACTTTTAATTTCAATACTCCAGGCAGAGTCTGAGACTGGCCTGGTTTACATAGCAAGTTCTAGGACAGCCAGGGCTACATAATAGAGAACTGTCTCAAAAGCAAAACAAAAACAAAAGCAACTCCTATGTGCTACAGTACTGACCTGGCAGCAAGATGTTGCCATTGGTACAACAGTGACAAGACTTGAGGAAAGGAGAGTTACCAGCCACTTTCTGCTAGACTCTGAGGCCCACTCCACCGGAGGGAATGCATGCCCAGGACTTAAGCGTAATCAAAAACTTAAGGCTAAGAAGGTCAATGTCCTAGGAGGGAAGTTGGTGTTGTTGGTGTGACTTATAGCTAAACTGCCTTCTAAATGCCGTGTCTGTATTCATAGTCTAGTGTTGCTGTCAGCCTGGTCTGAGGGAGGCAATGAATGAATTCAGTCTCACAATTGGAAGAGCACTGAGGATGATTGTTGCCTGCTCAGCACTAACAGAACATCCACTTTACTTCTTTAGGACTTAGGGCACATCAAGAAAGAGGGGGCAAAAGAGACAGTAAGAGGACTGCTGTGAAGCTAGACATGACTTGGCCATTGCAATCGCGAATGCACAGCAGTGGTGCCTACCTGCACAAGACCTAAGTGAAAAACAAACAAAAGGCGTGGAAACAGCAGAACACTGTGTGGGAAGAGTGTGGCGGTGAATAGGATTACAAAACGTTTGTGCATGCATGACATTGTCAAAAATTAAAAATTTGATAGCTAAAAACAGAATCTTCTGCTGTTCTCGTCTACTACAGATACCCAGTGCCTGGTGACTCTGAGATAAGATGGGAATATGCAAAATTGTGTCTGAGATGTAGCAATGGGTTTGGGAAAACAGGGATAGCAGCTAAGGACTTAGGAAGGCACCTGGAGTACCAGGCGTTGCTCATTTGAAATTGTTTGCTGGAAATATTAATCTAGTAATAACAGGCAGAGGAGTCTGGAGTTTAGAGGGATCACACCAGTGGTATTAATTCCTAAGTTAATAAGGAGATGAGTGTGTATTGGAGGCAGGGGGTGCTAAAGAGATGACTCATAGGTTAAGAGCACTGGCTGCTCTTCAAGAGGTCCTGGGTTCAATTCCCAGCACCCACATGGACGCTCACAACCATCTGTGATGGGATTTGATGCCCTTTTCTGTCATGCAGGTGTCCATGCAAATAGAACACTCATGTACATAGAAAAATATGTATATGTATATATTAAGAGAAGGAGATGTGGGATCTGGGAGATGCCCTGTGAGTTTGCCACATAACCACGAGAACTCAAGTTTGGATCCTCAGCACTGACATAAAAGTCAGATGCAACAGCCGTGCACCTGTATTCTCAGAGGTGGTAAGTAGAGAAAGGCAAATTCTTGGAACTCAGTGGCCAGCCAGCCTAGTCAAAATGGAAGTGATTAGCCTCTGGCTTCCACAGGTACCTGGGTAAGTCCACATGCACATACACTCATATACCACATGCATACACTCAAAACTATGAAAAGGAAAAGTAAAGAAAGACTAGGTTGACCAGGTGGTGGTGTACACAACTTTAATCCCAGCACTCAGGAGGCAGAGGCAGAGGGATCTCAATTAAGCCAGCTTGGTCTACAGAGAGAGTTCCAGGGGAGCCAGGGCTATTAACAGAGACAATCTGTCTCAAAAACAAACAAACAAACAAACAAACAGAAAGAAAGAAAAAAAGAGGTGGCGTCAGTTTTTGAATAGAGGAGGCAACAGAAAGTGACAACAAGAATGGAAAGGAGGGGGCTGGGGGTATAGTTCAGTGTAGAACAGTTGTCCTGCATTCCTAAGTTGCCCAAATGACATGTTATACAGCTTAAAATTGATTCGTATGGCCAAGTAGGTGAGGTAGCTCCCCATTGGTTCCCTCCCTCTTCCTGGTGTTACCTCCAGGTGGGTGACTGCTGCTGTGGAAGAATCATGGCTTCCCTTAGTTTTTATTGCTATGTGAGTATGTGTGTGCATACCTTCCTGCTAGAGTGCACCTGCGGAGGTCAGAGAACAAACTGATAGAGTCAGTTCCCTCCTTCCACCATGTGGTTCCTGGGGATCAAACTCAGGCCATCAGGCTTGGCAGCGGGTGCTTGGACCCACTGAGCCATCTGGCTAGCCTCAGGTCACAACTTTAAAATCATCTCATTGGCTGTCGGCTCTTAGCTAATATTTATAGAGCACTCAGCATAATGTTCACAGCATCAGCACCACCACGGTTTGTGCTCTTAATTCAGTACAGTACATACTAAGGCTCATATTGTGTTAAGGTCTGGAGGCATAAGAAGAACAACAGAGGTGAGGCTTCCAAGTTGTCTACACGTGACCTCTACCTTTCAGATGCTCTGTAGCACAGAGATAGTGATTGCACCTATCTCACATGATTTCTGTGAGGATTAAACATGTTAATGGGGAAATGCAAAGGGAACAGGGCCTGCCATGCAGTAAATGATGTTATGCTTAAGACAAAGCTCTTCCCAAGGACAGTCACGTCACCATTGATACAGTTCCGCATGACAGCAATGAGAGGCAAAGATACAGGGGACAGAGAGAGTTCTAAGGTAGACCGATTCTCACAGACCTCTTCTGTTGTTGGGCCTGATTCTTCCCACTGAGTCAGGGTCTCGTAGGTTTCTAAGGCTATTGCTTCATCCTCATCCCTCTACTCAAACTCCACTTTGAGAAAATGTCCCAGGCCTTTGGATATCCCCAAAGTGAGCAATAGGCAGCACTCCCATGCAATTCTGAAGGTTACCTTTATCCCCTCCAAGCTCTGAAGATCCGCCAGGAATTAAATCTTTGCCTGGGACAAATGAGACTATGTTTCTTAGGGAGAGAAAAACAAAGACAAGTTTCACTTCTCTCTAGACACAGATCTGCATTATCCCATGAAACACATGAGCCTCAGTGATACTCTCTTTCTTGTTCATTTAAGGGTAAAAAATTGTCAGCAAGAAATCAATTAGCATCTTCTAGAAGCAGGTCCCAAGCCTCTGGAACCAATTCTTTCATCCCCTCCTCTGCATACAAGCAACATCTGTTCCAGGGATCTTGTCCTAATTAGGTCCAACCTGTTATCATTTGCTCACCAGAGCCCCACGAGAGTCCTTCCTTTGTCTCCAGCCCAAAGCAAGACTACAGGGATGACTGGCCAAAGGATGGGGGTGGGGGAGGGTCAAATGTAGAAACCACATCCGTATGTCTGAGACACTGATTTACATGTAACAAATATAGTTTTTACTTGATTGAGTATGGTGTATCATACACCCCTGTAAATGATATATGTGGGCTAACCTAGTCACCACAGTGGTCCAAGCTAGGGGCTATAATTAGTTCCATTTAGTTCTATTCAAAAACAAGGAATAGTGGCACTAAAAGGCTAAGGACTTGCTCAAGGCAATGAACAGAAAGGAAGCAAAGACTTAAGTCTCTGCCCTCCTAACCACTGTGCTGAACTGGAAGATCCTGTGTCCACAGATTCAACCCAGGAAGACAGAAAATGTTCAATTTTTTCCTCAATAGTGCTTGGGATGTAACCTAAGGTCTTGTTTCTTCTCCTGTGTGTGTGTGTGTGTGTGTGTGTGTGTGTGTGTGTGTGTGTGATGTGTGGTACTGGTATGTGGAGTTCAGAGGACGACTTTAAGGAGTTGATTCTCTTCTTCTAAAATGGGATTCAGGGGTTGAACTTGGATTACCAGGCCAACTTGCTGACACAGCAAGTGCCATTTTGTTAGCCCAGAACCCCATGGTCTGATGCATGCTAGGTAAACATGTTACCACTGAGCCTTACCCAAAGCGATTGTACTGAAAAATACTTGGAAAAATTGCACTTGTATTAAGTACTAAACGTGTTTGAATTTTTTTGTTTTTGGTTTTTCCCACACCAATTCTTTTTTATTTCTCCCTCTCTTCCTCCCTGCCCCTCCCCACAATGTTTGTGCCTGTGTGCCTGTGTGTATACTACTCCATTGTGGGAGTGCACATGGCTTGGTAAACAAATGAAAGTATGAAGACAACTTGTGGAAGTTGGCTCTATCTTTACAAGTCTCAGGGGTCAAACTCAGGTGGTCTGGCTTGGTGGCAAGTGCCTTTACTTATTGAGCCATCTTCCCAACCTTGGCTTATTTAAAAATTAAAAAAAAATGCTGTCTGGGTGTGGTGGCACAAGCCTTTATTCCCAGCACTTGGGAGGCAGACACAGGCAGATCTCTGTGAGTTCGAGGTCAGCCTAGTCTACAGAGCAAGTTTCAGGACAGGTTCCACAACTATACAGAGAAACCCTGTCTTGAAAAACCAAACCAAACCAAACAAAAACAAAAACAACCCCCCAAAACAACAACAACAACAAAAATACAAAACAAACAAAATAATAACAACAACAAAAAACCAATTCTAGCCAGGCAGTGGTGGCACATGCCTTGAATCCCAGTACTCAGGAGGCAGACGCAGGAGATCCCTGTGAGTTCGAGGCCAGCCTGGTCTACAGAGTGAGTTCCAGGACAGCCTCCAAAACTACAGAGAACTGTGTCAGAAAAAAAAAATCTAATTAGCAGACAAGTTGCTAGGGATCATTATGGCATTTTAAAGTATAATTTGGTTTTCTTGATTCTCATCTCCTCTTCTCCCCACCCTATCCTATCCCCTTTTACCCTTCCCCTTCCAGTAGCCTCTTTTCTTCTTTCATTTTACTGGTTATATTTCTTCCCTCCCTCCTCCACACCTTTCTCCTTCCTCATGGTCCCCTTTCTGGTTTCATGTCCTGTATTCATGCTTTTTTGCAATACAATACCCACTTGTTTAGCCTTTATATTATATTAGGCATTGTAAGCAACCTAGAGATAATTTTATGGCAGTACATGCCTGCCATCCCAGTGCTTGGGAAGCTAATGCAGAAAGATTATAAGTTAGAGGCCAACCTAGGGTAAATAGTGAGTTTCAGGTCATCTTTGTCTCTACAAAGAGTGCTTGTTTCAAAACAAGCAAGCAAAGAAGCAAGCAACACACATGTAAACCTCACACTATCCTATGGGCTGGTCCTGAGCTGTGTGTGCAGGACATGTGGAAACCAATTTCTCATGGATATCAAGCATCAACTGAGTAAATCTCACTTGTGCTGCCCCTTGGCTGTACTTAGAAAGCTAAGTCAATTGTCTCCTTCAATCCAGCTGCTGATGCTGTGGGAAAACCCCTGACGATAATCCCCCCAAGCCTTCTTCTCTGTGCTCTGCCAGTTATCTGCTGGGAGCTTGGATGTGTGCTGGAGAAGGAGTGTCCTGGTAATGTGGACTCTGACCCAGCTGCAGTGGAGAGGTGCCAGGTGATAAGAAGCTGCCGTTTGGGAGCTCAGCCTTAAAGACTCCAAAGGCAGTAAGAAGAAAAGGCCTGTGCTCCAAACCCAGAGTCCCAAGTAAAGCACACCAGACCTCTCACCCCAGAGCCTTGCAGGCCTCCCCAGCTTCAAGAATCTTGCCCTCAGAGGCTCAGAGGACAGTGCTCTCATATTGCAGGAACCTGATGATTAGGGTGCCACACTTTCCCAAATGTGGCAGCCTGCTTAGGTTCAAATCCAAATGCCGGATTGAGATTCTCCTGTTTCTTACAGTCTGTGGTTGCTCATTCCAGTGTTCACAGGAGCCAGACAAGTGAAATAAGGAAGCAAAGGAGGAGGATACCAAGTGAGCAATGCAGGCTGACATAGCCCTCATACACCTGCTGCCTGGAGGCTCAGAACAAAAACAGCCTGACAATCTAACCCTATCTGGCCCTGTCACTGAAAGGCTCCAAGTAAGGCATGGGAGCGAATTCCTTCACAGTAAGGGAGGAGCTGGGTGTGGGGACTCTGCAGTCTTGATACCAGTTCTATAGTCTGATGATAACACTTGCGATGCAGAGAAGGTATGTACGTCTGCCTCAGTTTCTTTTCTTTTTTTTTTTTGTGTGTGTGTGAAAAAGCATGTGTCTGTATATATACTTGTGGAAGCTGGAGATAGACTTCTGGTGTCTTGCTCTATTGTTCTACATCTTGTTTTGCCTCCTGTCTGTACCTTCCCAGTGCTGGGACTACAGACATACATCATGGGACCTGGTTTTTACTTGGGTTCTGGGAATCTGAACTCAGTTCCTTTTGCTTGGACAGCCAGCACCTTATCCACTGAGCCATCTACCTAGATCTGTTTCTTCAGGAGCAAGATGTGGATAGAGATGTTAAAGGAATTATATTAGCTCTATAGATCTCTTAAAGCAGTGTCTCTGCAGATCTAGGGTCCTGTAAGGGTTAATGATTATCGTTCCTATAGGACACATCTTACAGTTAGACATATGTGGACATAGCATAACATTTTACTGTTAGACATATGTGAATATATCATAACAGCCACTCTGTGGATAGGCTGCCAAAAAGCCAATCAAGGATTATGTTTGTGGCAATATCCATAAGTGAGTGGGCATCCTAGAGTTTGCTCAATTTTAATAAAAGGAGTAGGCAGAAAGGGTATGTTTAGATTTAATGTAATTCTCTGAGTCCTGCAGACAAGAAGTTTGGGAAATAAATATTATTCTTTAGAAATGTTTTAAACCATTTTTTTATTGGTTCTTTGGGAGTTTCACATCATGTGCCCTGATCCTACTCATTTCCCCGTCCTTCCATGGCCACCCCTCTTCACCTTCGCAATGTCCCCAATAGAAAATTTTAAAAATTAATTAAAACAACACAAAATACTTCTCTCCTCCTTTCCTGCCTCTCCATTATCTCTCCATTCATCGTAATGACATTAAAAGCTGCAGCGTGTCACACACTTTTCTCCAAACAGCTTTACTTGCGTGGTTTGATTGAAATGAGTTGTTGGTTTGGTTCAAGTCCTCTATCTTCTGGTACACCATCAAAACCAGCCCTCCTCTCAGAACTCCTCTCAGATAACCTGCTGCTGTCATGGAGATCCTGCTGCTATGGTTCCTATGAGTCTTTTCATGCACTCCAGTAGGTCACAGATAGAGTAGATGTTGGGATGGGTCAGCTAAAGCCCTGGATGTAGGCACGGGTGGTAGCTGGGTTGGTCAGTCCAGGCCTCTGCTGGGGCTGCCCCCTCAGGCAAGGGGCAGAGCCAGCCCTCTTGTACCCACATCAATAGGTCAGTTTTCCTGTACCTGTGTTGATGGGTGGGGCCAGTTTACTCAGGGCTGGGGTCATCAGGACCCGCTCTCCCAAGGGCCTATGAGGAATGAGGCCAGCTCTCCTGTGAGGGGCAATGTTAGATCTCCTAGGGCCAGTGAAGGATGTGGCTGGATTTGCACCCCCCACCCCCACTTCCCCATCTCCTGTGGTAACTCAGGCCACAGGTGGCAGTAAAGACCCTGATAACCGTGATGCTTTTGGTGGCAACATGGGCCACACACATCGACACAAAACCCTGCTGAAGGACCACAGACCCAGACATGGTCTTAGGTAGCAGAGCAGGCCCAGATGGTACTATGGCCCCAGATGGCATCACAGGACACTCAGTGGCAGCATGGCTCTCAGACACCAACACGGCCTCAGGTGGTGGTAGGAATAAAGTTGCCTTGTTTTGGACCGTGGGTGGCAGTCTCAACACTGGGGCCCACAGCAGTGGGCGATGGACGGGGGCAGACGGAAACAGAGACCTGTAGAAGTGACTCATATTCAAAGTTGGTTTTTAGTTTTTGTTGGTTTTGTTTTATTTTTTGAAAGATTTATTGAGGGGGAGGTAAGAAAATAAGGGAAAGAAAGAGAAAAAAGAAAAAGAGAAAAAGGACAGAAGAGAAGTGAGAGAGGGAGAAGGAGAGGGAGGAAGGGAGAGAGAAAGGAGACACACACACACACACACACAGAGACAGAAAACTCCCACCTGCCCCTTCAGAGGACCAGCGGGGAAAGAGACAGCAGAAGTGGGTGGTCTTTCTTTTAAAGAGCCAAGGTACATACACCTGCCATGTGCAGGTGGGTGAGGGGTGGGGCCAGGTTTGCCTGGGTTATCACAGGTGGAGCCCAGACCCTGGGCATCTGCATGGCCTTCAGTGGTAACAGGAGCCATGGACATCCACATAGACCCTGGCTGTGGTAGGGCCATGGACTCAGGCATGGCCCTCTGCAGCAGCACAGGCCAAGGCATCACCATAGCCCCAGGTTGGAGCTCAGGCCACCCCATCAGCCTGTTCCTCATCTCATCATGAGGAACATGATCATCATCATCATGATTTTTCAGTTCTGCCTCTCTCCATAACACAAGAACTCCTCTTCCCTTTCTCTCCCATTTCTCCACTCATCATAATGCCACCTGTCTGCCTGCCTCAAGGCACTGAGTGGGCCTATGGTGTCTTCCACCCACCTAGGTTGAGCCAGCTGCACTGGGCAGGTCTGTGGGTATCTTCAGCCAGCTGCTGGGCCTTAGAAATTCTTGTAGCATTTATTTACAGGCAACAACTTCTTTGGCTAGAAAGAGACTGCTTGGAGCAGAGAAACTTGGGGCTGAAAATTTGCATTTTAAAGGATCACCTAGCATTTGATAGTTCATGAAGGGCTTTCTGGTTGCTCTAGATCCTTTTGGAACAAGGTGGTCTGTAACAGTGATTTAACTTGTTGTTGTTGTTGTTGTTGTCTTAAATAACCCTCTACAGCAAAACTATAAGGCAGGTGTCACAAAACCCCAAATTGTAAATGAGAAAAATGGAGACTCGCAGAGGTCAGGTGACAGTTTCACAGCTAAGGGCAAGTTCAGAACTTAAACCAATGCCTTCATCATATCCTGTCTAACAGCTGTGTCTTCACTGTGGTACCTAGAGTTCTGGCCCATAGCAGTGGGGATCTGCAAGCCACACTTCCAGCCAGTAAATGACATGATGACTCTCCAGGTACTGGCTGTGCAAGCATGAGGACCTGAGTTCGGACCTCCCAGAACCTATGCAAAACAAGATATAGTACTGCACAGCTGTAGTCCCCACACTCAGCACCGGTGAGATACAAAGTGATGGTAGTGAGATGGGAGGTAGAAACAGGCAGCTCCTCAGGGATGGGCCAGCTGGCCTGGCATACTCAGTGTCAGATGGCTAAGAACCCTGTCTCAGACAAATGGAAGGAGGAAACTGACAACTGAGTCCTTTGACCTACACACATGTGCTGTAACACACACACACACACACACACACACACACACACACACACACACACAGGCACGCACGCACACACCATGCATTCTATCATGGGAAGTACCAAGACCTATCCTGATTAGACATTCTTTGTTTTTGATTTTTGATTTTCTTTTCTTTTTTTCTTTTTTTTCTTTTTTGCTTTTCCAGTCAGGGTTTCTCAGTGTAGCCTTGGCTGTCCTGGAACTCATTCGACCAGGTTGGCCTTGAACTCACAAAGATCTGCCTGACTCTGAATCCTGAGTATTAGGATTTATAGAGAGACAAGACATTCACAATGGGAGGAATGTGGTCAAATGGTTCAGTTGAGTTTTTGTGTGCACAAGACATGGAGCACACTAACAACACCGAGGAAGCAAAGCGAAGTTGCATCTGCCCTGCTCAGCCCAACCCCCATTCATTTGTCACCTGAACTCTCAGTCCTGGGTGCCTCCAGTGCCACCAAAAATTCCCTCTTATTTTTTTACTCGTGTGTGTGTGTGTGTGTGTGTGTGTGTGTGTGTGTGTGTTTTTTTTTTTGTTGAGGGCTGGGAATCGATGCCCAACCTCTTCCCAGCATGCCTGTCACTTTAATTTGTTGAGTTTCCTAATTACCTAAATGCTGGTCAGTGAGCTGAGTAGGGATGTTGGGGCTGGTGTACCATCTTCCTCCTCCATCCCCAGCATTGCTCATCCCCATTTCAATTCAAGGAGCCCAGCAGCCTGCATAGGCTGTAGCAGCTCCATTTCCCTCCAAGATTAATAATTATGACATTAGAAGGGTGATCTGTTGCAATTCAGCCTTTCTATTTGCAGGCTGGTGGCTGCATATCAATGGCATGATTAGGCAAATGAAATCAGATTGGCACTGTTAGGAAATATTTACATGGCCAGAATGCATATGCCTCAATCTCATTGTTCCCATTATTAAACCATTTTATAATCTCATAACATTTAGACTCACACTTTGCATTTCTAATTAACTTGAGGATCGACTTCAATGGGAATTAATTGCAACTCGTGCATTCTTATACACACAAACTTGCTGAGGAACAAACTCTGGTTGGCAGTCATGTAACTCACCCCCAACATGGACTCTGAGATGACTTCTGCTGTACTCCAGCCTCACTGCCAGTTGGGAAAAGTGGCTGGGGACGTTGGTTTTCATTAAAATCGGGCAGCAAATCGCATGCAAGAACAGTCTGAGTGCAAGTGTCCCCATGGAGGGACTTGCCTCCTCCTCACAGTCGCTCATAAACAAGCTGTCTGATGTGGGGCAGTGGATTTCAGCCTTGGGGATTTAATGAATCAATAACACTGATAAAATAATAACAGCAGCACCAACATCTGGAATGCATAAATTGCTGTCCTAAGAGCTACCAGGTTGCTTTTCTTTTTCTTTCTTTAATTTTAATCTATTTACTCATTTTGAGTCAAGGTCTTATGTAGCTCAAGTTGGCTTTGAACTGGCTGAAGAGGAGTTTGATCTCCTACCTGATGAGCCTCCTCAATTTACCTCCCACATGCTGGGATTATGGCTGTGTACCACCACACCCCAGTATTTCTTCCTAAAACAGACTCTAACCATTCAGCCTTGGCTGACTTGGAATATGCTATGTGGTTCAGACTGATTTCAAACTGGCCAACCTCCTGCTCAACCTGCTCAACCTCCTGAGTCCTGAGATTAAAAGCATAGACTATCACACCTGGTTTGTGTTGTCTCGATTTAAAATTGCTTCTGATTAGAGAGTGTGCTGTACATGTCATGCCTCAGGGTTGCTCAGTTAACATTTGAATATCTCTAATCAAAAGGGCATTGCCCTTGAAGTGGCTGATGTCTTCCTTTTAGTGATCTTTATTTCATTTTATCACAGAGCCTTTTTTGAATATTAATATTCAGAATTGATGTTAGATTTTTTTTCTGGCCAATAGAATGGTGTTTATGGTATATTGAGTAGACATATTGACAAGGCACTTTCATGAATGGATAGGAAGTGTGCTGTGGGCATGCCCAGCAACCTAAACCTTCTAAAATTTTTCCCTATCCTATTTCAAGAGACTTGTAGAGATGTGGCTGTCTGGTTCTGTTGAGATGTTATCTGAACTCAAGAGAGTGAACATGGAT
The DNA here is from genome assembly GCF_943737965.1 of Phodopus roborovskii. NCBI lineage: Eukaryota > Metazoa > Chordata > Mammalia > Rodentia > Cricetidae > Phodopus > Phodopus roborovskii. Next base: position 18,287,646 of record NW_026126517.1, read on the forward strand.
TGTAAAATGCTCATTGGAGTGAGTAGTTCTCAACGATGGAGAGCTGTGCACATGGTCTTTGCCCTTCCAGAGACTGTCCACACGTGGGAGGGTGCTATTGGCATATAGTGGGTGGAAACCATAGACGTTATCCAAACTTCTTATAATACCAAAGGCAGCCTCCACAACAAAGAATGGCACGGGGCTGGAGAGATAGCTAACTGTTAAGAATACTGGCTACTCTTCCAGAGGACCAAAATTTGATTCCCAGTACCCACATGGCAGCTCAACTCCATCTATAACTCCAGTTTCCAGGGTTCTGATGTCCTTTTCTGTTTTGAGGGCACCAGGCCCAGAAAGTAGTAAGAGGTGCATAGATATAGCTGCAGGCAAAACAGTCATACACATTAAAAAAAGGAAGAAGAAAATAATAGCCCACCCTGAAGTTTCATCAGTCCTGAGAGTTGGTATATGCAGAGAGCTTCAATATCATAAGCCACAAAACTGGCTTGCTAAGGTTTGTGTGTGGCTGTGTTAGTATCTGTCTCTTTATCTGTCAAAAGAATCTAGCAACTGGACTGCTGAGATGGCTCAGTGAGTAAAGGCATTAGCCAACAATGGTCTGGAATTCATATTTCTCCTGCCTCAGTTTCTCGAGTGTTAAGATGTCAGGCTGTGCCATCATACTTGGCTGTTTTCCATAATCTCAATCCAGGTCATGCAAACATAAGAGGGAGACACCTGTCATAATTTGTCTGAAGATCTTTGAAGCATTTTCACTCAGTGTCTGAGGGATTAGAAGGCTGAGTGGCCTTCAGTAGTCATCTAATGGAGAGGTTTCCAAATGCAGGCATTGCAGACCAACAAATCTTCAAAAGTAATTATTTGCTTAGATATTTTCCAAGAAGAATAGTCTCAAAAACATTGTTATAATTGTCCATATCAGTTTATTGAAGAAAGGTTATTTAATAATAAAAAACATAAAGGGTACAGTTGATTCTCTTATTCATTCCATATGTATTTTTGGATTGCCTGTCATGTACATGTGTCTTCTGGGGAATGGTGGTAAAACAGAAAACAAGAATGTCCAAAAGTCTTGTCTTCTTGGAGCTCACAGTGTCTTAATATTAGAATAAAAGGCTAGTTTGGTACGAGGGCACGTAGCTTTAATATGAGCACTCAAGAGCCAGAGGCAGTCTGATCTCTGTGAATTCAAGGCCAGCCTGGCCTACACACTGAGTTGCTGGCCAACCAGGGATACATAATATGACCTTGTCTCATATATAAGACAAAGTCTGAAGATTTTTTTCCATTGGCTGAATAAAACTACATTGTGTCTATGCACCACATTTTTGTTATCAGTTCATCTATTGATGGACAGCTAGTCTGATTCTGTTTCATTAGTATGAAGATAAGAGTGGCGATCAACATGTATGTGCAAAGAGAGTCTTTGTATGTGCCACAGCATCAGCCTTGGACTGTGGAACTCCCTTTAGAGCTCCTGCTTCTCTAACCTGGACCCTCTTCTTCTCTCTCACAATATAACTTTTCCATGTTTGAGACATTCTCTTTCCTTTCCCAAGTCTGGTGGGCAATTCTGATCATAAGAGATATTTGCCATGCACACCTGTTATACTAAGCTTGCAGAAGTACATGGTTTGTGCTGAGGACTTGGGAAAGGATGACTTAGAAGACTTCAATAGCCAGGGGAAAGGAGAATAAAGTCGCTCCTGCAGAGCTTCTTGTGTTCTGAACAGCAATGACTTGAGCTTGGCCAGTGAATACATCCATGCATAAAAAGTAGAGGATTTGGTTCTGTAGCTATTTCTGCCTTTCTAGGTGACCTCTTAGACTACTTTTTAATTTACTGGTGAGGTATAGGAAAAGCTCTCAATGCAAAGTAGTGTGGAACCCAGAGATGGAGAACCCACAGAAGTCTGCTCAGACTGCCCCCCACGGTGCACAGTGAATCCTAATTCATTTCTTACCTGAGCCATGAACCTGCTCTGAGGAGACTCACATCTGCCATAGTTTCAAAAATACTTTGTCCCTAGAAGAAGACAAATGAGCCAGAGCCTGAGTTCCCAGATTGCTGGGTTCTGTATCAGTGATAGCTGACACATGACTGACTGTGGAGTACATTCCCAGTCAGATAATGCTGCTACCAAGAAGGGTAGGTGACAGAACAAAGCAATGGCTCATATCTAAGTCTTCTTGTTTGGCATCTAGAACTGTTAAGTAACTTGTTTTGATATCAGATGAGGCTTATTATGTGGCCCAGGGAGACCTCACAAAGTTGATTCACCTGCCTCCACCTCTTGAGTTCTTTGACTTCAGATGTTGGCTACCACACCTTGACCTGTGAAGTATTCTTTGGTTCTTTAAAAAATTCTTATTACTACTTATTGTATCTGTTGATGGCATATGCATACATGTTTATGTGTGGGGTGCATGAATACACTGTGGCACATATATGGAGATCAGAGGATAACTTTGTAGAGTTAATTCTTTCCTTTCACCCTTATATGTGTCTTGGGGATCAAACTGGGGCCATCAGGCTTTCTCTGCAAGTGCTTATAGTTGCTGTGTCATCTCTCTGGTCCTTCTTTTATTCTTTAGGTTAGGGTTAGAAATGAACTAGTGTCCCCACATCCCATCCACAGTGACTGAAAATGAAATGGGCACTCTGTGAAGCATGGCTGGGAGGGAAATAGCTTCCTTGGAATCTGTGCTTGTCACAGGTCACCTTCCACATTCAGAGTTGAGAGATAATCTTTTGCATAGAGTTATCATGCTTTTCAGTATGCATGGTATATATGTTTGGCAGAGTTTCTATTGTCTATAAATGTTGGAGTCATCAATCAGTGAGAAAATACAATATGTGCTTCTATCCAGCATTGTTCAGAACATATTTGTAATATTATGCTCAAGGGAAGCATGATTTTAAACTATACAGATTCACAGGGGACTATGAATATGTTAGGAGTAATAGTACACGATTTGAGAATGTGCATTTGGAGAAAATGACACTTAGAGAAGGTGGTGGAATTTTTTTCTTTTTCTTTTTTGTTTTTCAAGACAGTTTTTCTCTGTAGCATTGGGGCCTGTCCTGGTACTTACTTTGTATAACAGGCTGGCCTTGAACTCACAGAGAGCTGCCTGCCACTGTGTCCCTAGTACTGGGATTAAAGGCCACCACCACCCAGCCCTGTAGCTGAATTAATTAGTTGTGTGAGGTTTGGTTCTCATTTTCTTCCTCCCTCCTTCCCTCTCTGCATTTTTTTTTTTTTTAAACTGGGAAGAATATTGAAGAAGCCATCTTCTGTGGCACAGTATTTGAGAGACTGAGAGCATGTAAATATGTGTGAATACATAGTGTGGCTGTGATTTCCACTCAAAATTTCAAATGCTACACCAGCTGTTTCTGTGTATTGTCTCATGTACACTCTGAGCTATCCTTTGGGGAAGGAGAAGCCATTTATTTATGTCTCCATTTCACAGAGGATACTGTGGTTCTGAGGGGATACCATATGCTGAATCACATAGTTAAGGAGATCTGGGGTGTACAGCCTAGCATGTTGGATGGCTAGCCTCCTAAACTAGGATGTGCCACATGTCATTCTGAGACTGCACAGGCATCACAGAAGCCAGTGTCAAAAGGCACAGCCAGACACATAAGCACCTACTGCTACTGCATTTAAAAAAATGTTCACCTGGGTTGAAGAGATGGCTGGGGGTGGGGATAGGGGAGGCCTTGCTGCACAATCTTGAGAACCTGAGTTCAAACCCCTAGCCGGTCGCATAGCGCAGGCATCTCCCATCCCAGTGCTGCTTACAGGGAGACTAGAGGCAGAACCAGGAAAAAAACAAAAACAACAACAAAAATACCTCAGAAGCTCGAAGGCCAACAAAGGAAACGAACAGATCATGAGTCAAGCAGTAGAAGGGGGGAACAATACCTGAAGTTGTCTTAGCTCTTCCTCTGAGTCAGGGCCCCTCCCCCACCCTAAGGATTCACTTGCCTCAAATTCTAGGGGCTCACAGAACATATGGCAGCGGTGGGCCAGAGGCTCACTGGGGGTTGGGGGGATCTGGCCCAAGATTCATCAAACAATACAAGCTACAAGCTACCTTCGATTGTTAGTTGCTTAGGTACATTGAAGCTTTCTTCAGCTTCCTTGATAGGTGTGTGTTTTGTGTCTGGACATGCACGCTCGCCCGCGGGGTTTTCCGTTTTGTTTTCCTAATAGCTGGTGTTGGCAGTGGAGTAGCTGGACTCCTTCCAGCAGGTAGAAGCTTCCAGATGAATGGGGGTGCGTGACTAAATGAGAGGCCGTGCTTTTCTTAATTTGTCTCAAACAATCACTTAATGGGCACGAGACATTTCCGTGAAATGGGTGAATAGCTTCTGTCCATTTTCCCAAGCCCTCACTGGCTTTTAAGTTCTAGGCAGCAAATGAATAAATAAATAAATAAATAAGAGGGGGGTCTTTATCCTCACACACCAAATCTGTGTGGCAGTAAAGTGCAGGCCCTGACAAGAATTTCAATTATTTAATCAAAAAGAAAATGAAAGAGGTCTTAAGTGTTGCGATTCGGAGACAGCCTTTTCATAGACCAATCTAGCGAGCGCGCACATTGAATATGAAGCAAAATGGAAGGAAATTAAGGCAGCTCCGGCTTAAATCATGTGATTGCAAATAGTAAATTAGTTTCTCGATGTTTTCATTTAAGTGTTTAAGTGGAAGGTTTTATTCCTAATGTAGAGTAGCGACACAGAAGAGAACCCCTCGGCCGACTGCAGCTTCCCCATCCTGGCAACAACGATGCATTTGCCCTGGGGAGGGAGAGGGAGGAAGAGGGGCGAAGATGGAGAGGGCTGGGAAGGCAGAGCCGCAGTCGCGTTAAGGCGCTTTTGTTTCGAATTGCTACCGAAGTAGCTTTCACAGCAAACTCATTAATCCAGCAGATGAGCAGCGTCTGTTGAAAATGTACTAAGCGAAACGCATTTAATTTGGAAGGGAAATCAGGGGCCGCATTAGTCAGAGCATATAAATGGCCACATCAGCCATTCGGTTGGTTTTGTTTTGTTTTTATTTATTTATTAATTGATGTGGACTGGCTGAATTTGTGCTTCAAGGTTAGGGGAAGCTGGTCATCCCTAAGCTTGAAATCAAACCAGGCCCTCCGCAGTCAAAGGCTTCTGGGTGGCTTAGCCCAGCTGTAAGCCTAGCTGCTGCTAGGTGTCTGGGGTCCTGGAGGAGGTCACCACAACCTCCGAGAAAGAACTAATTGGGTTGGACTCAGTTGACCTCTGGCTGGTGCAACAAGTAACTAGGGTCATTCCTTCGTAAATGAGCATCCCTTTGTGTTTGTAATTAGCTTTGATTATTCTTCTAGGAGCTTACAGCCCCACACTTCCGTGGAGGTCTGGCACTGCACTGTGCTCCCACTATACCAACAGCAAGTGGACTTTAAAGACAAATTAGGTGATGAGGCCCAGAATCTCCTTCTGAGGGTTAGATTCATCAGCTCACGGTGGGGCTGGAAGGCTGGGGAGTCCTGTGCTTTTAAAGTGACAACTGCCTTGACTCTTCAGTGACTTCTGGGCTTGGCTCTTGCACACCTTCTCCATCGTTCACCTCCTCCAAGAAGTACTCCTTGCCTATGGCCTATCAAAAAAATCTTTTTTGTTTGTTTTTTTTTTTTTTTTTCTTTTTAAACTCAAGACTCCTAGAATGGTTTTGGTCTGTGATGTTTTCTGAGTATTACGTGTTGAATATATACTCACATCTACCATTGTTAATTTTTGTGATTATTATTTTCAAATCAGAATGTAATAGTTATCAATCAATTTAAATGTTTATTTAAATTTAAATATTAATTTCAGACACCGTGACATTCCACTCTATTTAAGAGAGAGAGAGAGAGAAAGTGTGTGTGTGTGTGTGTGTGTGTGTGTACAACTTACAGAAGTCTATTCTTCCCCTCCCTAAGATCAAACTCTTGTCTTCAGTCTTGGAAGAAAGCACCTTTACCCACTGAGCCATCTTGCCACCCTTAACTTCAGCTCTTAAGTCACTAGTCCTCAACGAGTCCTCACTGTCTTTCTATTTTCCTCATCCTTGACTGGAGAATTGCAGGAATTATATTGGACTTCCTGAATCTGTCAGGCTGCTTCCATGCAGTTTAGTTTACCTTGTTTTTCTGTCCTTTATGTATCCTATAATAATTTGAACTTAGGTCTAACTCCAGTTTAATTAAGATGAAATATTTCAGTCCAAATGCTTTTTTATTTTGTATTTGAGATGGAGGTCTTCTGGTTTCCGAGGAGTAGGTAGTCCAGGTTGGCCTTGAACTCACTCTCTTTAGTACCTGGAGTGCTGGGATGACAGGTGGGTACCGCCACACCTGGCTTTGGTGCAAATACATTATTGGCACATCAGTTAACACCTTACCTGAGTACACTGGTCTCACGCTTGGCGACGCCAAGCTGGATCTTTGGCTTAACAGCTAGAAGTAAGTTACACTGTCCAGCAGAAATTTAGCAGGATGCGAACTTCACCTTCCCTGTCTTATAGCCCCAATCATAAAATGTCCCAGGAGCTTGGGTTAGAGTTTTCTGTAGGTACGTAATAGTGCCCAGTAAGTAATGTTTGAAGGATGAAGGAGTAAGTGAATATATAGGATTTAAGTGGCTGAATTTTCACAATTAGTGTGATGAGAAATGCTGCAATTCTGTCTGTAACTGATGTGTCTCTGATATGGCCCCTTACCTCTGGGAGTCACAGAAAGCTGACTCTTCACTAGATGGTAGAGACTCTGGTTTTCAAAGCTCTGCTTTCTTACTATTTTTCAGTGTGACTTTAGCCAGATGAATCCTCTCCTCTAGAATACATTTGTACTACAAAGACTACCAAGAGACATCTCTAAGGCGCTAAGGTTTTACCACTCTTGGTATTCTAAGATAAACACAAACACACATAATACACAAACACACACACACACACACAAACACACACACACACACAAACACACACACACACACCAGATAGCTGGAACCTACAGATATACTGTTTTTAAGATTTACTTTATTGTTTATTTATCTGTTTGTGTGTATTTATGTATGTGAGTGCAAGCGCCTAAGGAGGCCAGAGAGGGCATGGAAGCCCCTGGAACTAGAGTTAAAAATGTGTGTGAGCTGCCATGGGGTGCTAGGAATCAAACCCAGTGCTCTTACTTTCTGAGCCATTTCTCCAATTCCAAGCTTGTAGATCTTAAGCCCACTTGAATCTGGATTTTTCCTGTGCCCTATAGACCAATGATATTTAATAAGCTTAAAGGTTGTCATAGCAACCACCTTCCCCACATCCTGTTATCTGTGATAACAAGCCAGTCCACCATCATCAAATTCCATCGCTACCTAGGATTAGCATCTCCATTTCCCCCCCAAGCAAAGTAATATCTTCCAGGGTGATGTTTCATTTATGCATTTACTTATTCACTTACCAATTCAGTCAGTTACTCTGTATTCGCTGAGCCCTGACTGTGTAAATACCACACTTGATGCTTGGGATGTAATTGGTCTTCCTTGTTTGGAGGTTCCAGACTAGAAAGAGAGATGAAGGGGCAGTTACAATATATAAAAAATATATATATATCATAAATGTGTGATAGCACAGAAGGAGCACCTAACTCCTAGGAGCATCAAGAAAAGGCTCTAAGATGAAATGACATTTTTGGGGGAATTGATGTGTTAGCTAGGAAGTGTGTAGACAAAGTGAGAGATAGCTAGAAAAATAAATGTTCCTGGTAGAGGTGTAGTGTATATTAACACTTAAAAAAGAGAGAGTGGGCTGGAGAAACAACTCAGTAGTTTAGAATATTTACTACTTTTACAGAGGACATGGGTTCAGTTCCCAGCATCCATATCAGGCAGCCTACAACTGCCTGTAACTCCAGGTCCAAGGGATCTGACATCCCCTGGCTTTTGCGAGTACTTTCATGTACATGATGTCCATACTCATTAAGCCATGTATACACACATAAATAAAAATAAATCTTTAAAAATTAAAGACAAGAAATAATAAGGAGTCTTAAAGTTCAGAGCATGGGGAAATTACCAAATGTTATTGTTTTATTGACAAATATACAAAGCATACATACTAAGAGGATTTTCATCATGAATCAATATGATTAGATTCACATTTTGAATCAACCTGCAGGCTAGTGAAGAAAGGATTGAAGAGACAGACCAAAAAAAATCTAAAAACAGAGGGCACATTATATTTGCATTTATATCTAAGCTACAATATATTATCATAGCTGGCATCCTTACAAAATGACATGGACTTTTTTTTTTGTACAAATGAGTGGTTGGTTGGCTATTTATTGAAGGGGCTTGCATCTGGAAACACCAAAAATTAAATGTGTGAATTTACCAATTTCTTTCTTCAAATTCCCTTCTTACTGTAGTGTGTGTGTGTGTGTGTGTGTGTGTGTGTGTGTGTGTGTGTGTGTAAGTGGTGCTGGACCCCTCAGAGGTGGTGTTACAGGCATTTGTGAGTTTCTTGGTGTGTGTGGGCTAATATACGAAGTCTATTCTTTTGATAGAATAGTCACACTCTTAACTGTTGAGCCATTTCTCTAGCTTGAGATACCTATAGTGCGTGCAGATCATTCAAAGAACCTACTTTGTCCCCAGTGTATCCTCTTTCCTCATAATTATATTTGTTCCTGATGGTCTTCAAATGCACAGCCATACTTAAATACTTCCAGAAACATTTGTTGTGGTTTTGCTAATCTCAGTATCCTGCGTGCGCACCTGTTTATATCATTCATTTAAGTTGGAACCAACTCCACTCAACCATTCCAGAGCCTCCCAGTTCTTTTAGTTCCAACTCCATTTTCCACACTCATTATGCCTGACACACCATTTAAATAAAATTTCAAAACATAAAGCATAAATCAAGAACAATAATTTATTTCTTAATACAAGCAAAAACATGATTCAGTGGATAGAGCCTGGGCTCTGGACCTGTATAAACTATGTTGAATTCTCTTCTGCCACTGACTAGCTGGAGGCCTTGTAAGGCCCCTCACTAACCTTCTTGAAATATGAAACTAAATTAATTGTGTTACATGACAGCCTGGATTAGTGAGGAAGTATAAAAGCACCAGATACCTGGAGGAAGCTATTATTCTTGGCATTTAGGTTTCATATTTCCAGACAGTTTTTAAAGCTTTACATATTCACACCATGAAATACTTCCTACAATAGGTTTTCCTGTAGTAATTTCTTTGGACACATTCCACCAATCAGGAAAGCCTTTTTTAAGCTCAGGAAGTAAGGAAAAGAAATCCCTGAAACTGACCAGATACACCAAGTTCCACCCAGGACAAGCACATAGAAGCAGTGAGAACTGCTGAAAGTCACTGTTGGGCTAGCTGACCTGCCTAGAAGTGGTTCATCCTCAAAGAAGCTGAGACCATCAGAGACCCGATGAGCTGCTTGCGGGATATGCAGTGTACTCCGTGGATGGAATGAGCACTAAGTTATTCTTTTAATTTGGTAACTATCAAATAACCCAGCAAGTCAGCCAGGGAGCATTTGCGTTGATTTTGGAAAAGCCCAATATTATGGACTTGGAGAATGAGAAAGTTACAGCATATAACAGGATCTGTATTTGTAAGAAAAGGCATCCCAATCCTTCTCATGGGTGTATTCTCAGGAAACATTTGCACATAGTCACTGCAGAGAAAACAGAGCTTTTCAGTTCTTTACCTTAAGTTGGCTAAGCCTTAAACTGGCTCTATATTTCTTTGTTCCTGGTATTTCTCCACCTTGTGTCTCCAAAAAACTTCACACAGAGCATGGCATGTGGTACCCATTTAGTAAATGTTCTTTGCCTTACTGGTTTCCCTTCACCCTCCAGTCCAGAAGGAAATAGACTTCGTGTGGATCTTATAGTCTGCCCTCCCTCTTTTATATTGAGATAGACTGTCATTATATAGCCTAGGCTGGCCTTGAATTCACTCTCCTCCCGCCTCAGGCCCCTAGAGTTTGGATTATAGGCAAGGACCAACATGTCTCCTGGGGCTTGTTTTTAACTAGCTATAAAACCCATCAACATTAGATTGCCACCACTACCCTGCCATCTCTAGGCTTATCCTCTGCAGCAATGGCAGCAGCACACCTATTGCATACTGGCTGCATTCTGAGCATTGAGCAAAGTGCTTTGTATACATGACCTTGGTTGCTCCTCAAAACTATCCTTTGAGGTAGGTAATACTACTATCATCTCAATTCTGTAGATGAAGGTGATAGGGCTTAGAGAGAGCAAACAAAATTCCCAGGCTCATCCTGGTCATGCACAATGGTGATGGAGCCAATCTCTAACTAGGTCTGACTGCAAATATTGTTTTGTTGAGCACTGGTAATACTGTCCTTATCATACTGAAGATAAATAAAACACACACACACACACACACACACACACACACACACACACACACACACACCATACATATCCAAGTCCACAACCCTCTCCACTACTTTAGGCTCTAGCTACTACAGATAATTTAAAACCAAAGAGGAGCAGAAATTGGAGAGCAACCTCTTAAATCAAGGTCTAAGGTTTCAGGTTCTACATGAGATGAGAAGCAAGCAGATTCTCTTATTGCCTTAGGTGTTTTATTGCTTTTTTTTTTTTTAATGACTTATTTATTTTCGTTTTCTGTGTATTTGTATTTTGTCCATGTATGTCTGTATGAAGGTGTCAAATCTTCTTGAGTTGGAGTTACAGACATTTGTGAGATGCTGTGTGGGTGTTGTGATTGGACTTGGGTCCTAGAGAAGAGCAAGCAGTGCTCTTAAACACTGAGTCATCTCTCCAGGCCCTGGTTTTGGTTCTTTTGAGACAGGGTTTCTCTGTGTAGCTCTGGCACTTGCTCTGTAGACCAGGCTGGCCTCAAACTCACAGAGTTTATCTGCCTTTGCCTCCCAAGTACTGGAATTAAAGATATATTCGGCCACTGCCCATCTCTAGGTATATATGAATATATATATATATATTCTTTCTTTCTTACTTTATGTATCGATTCCAGTTCTCTCTCCTTCCCTCCCTCTCTCCCATTCCCTACAACCCCCCTCTGATCCCATCCTCTCCCACTCCACAGAGAGGGTGATGCCTTCCAGGAGGGATCATCAAAATCTGTCAAGTCATTTGGAGAAGGGACTAGGCCCTCCCTCCTGCCTCTAGGCTAGGGGAGTTTCCCTCCATGGGGAATGTGCTCCCAAAGTCCTTTCTTGCACCAGGGATACATCCCCACTCCACTGTCAGAGGTCCCTTAGACTACCCAGGCCTTCTAACTGAGACCCAGATGTCTATTTTTTTAAAAATGTACATTTGGATTTTGTCTGCATGTATATCTGTGTGAGGATGCCACATTCCCTGGAACTGGAGTTACAGGCAGTTGCGAACTGCCATGGGGATTCTGGGAATTGAATTGGGTCCTTTGGAAGAGTGGCCAGAGTGTCCAGAGTGGCCAGTGCTCTTAACCACTGAGCCATCACTCCAGCCCCTAAGTATCTATTTTTAAAAGGTAGTATTATATTAGAGTCAGAGACTCTGAAACCAAACTGAGTTCACATTCTGGCCTAGAAGCAGTGTAAATTTGGTTAGGGAGATAGCTCAGCAGATAAAAGCACTTGCCAGGTCAGCCTGAAGACTTGAGTTCTGCCCTGGAGCCCAGGGACCCACGTGAAAGTGAAAGGAGAAAACTAACCCAGTTAAAATGTTCTATGACCTCAACATGCTCCCTCTGGCATGGGTGCCCCACCCCACACATGCAATGCATGTAAGCTTGTGTGTGTTCACACACAACAAAAATAATACGTTTTAAAATAAACAAGCCAGCTGAATGGTAGTGGCTCACACCTTTAATCCCAGTACTCAGGAGGCACAGGTAGGTGGATGTCTGTGAGTTAAATGCCAACTTGATCTACAGAGCTGGTTCCAGGACTGTCAAGGCTACACAAAGACACCCTGTCTCAAGCAAACAAAAATAAATAAAATAAACAAGCCATGGTATCTTGATCTTACAACTATTCCTAAGAGACTCCATGTTTCATTATCTGTAAAATAAATAAAAAAATAATACAATTCAGAACAGATATATGTTGTAAAATATAAATACAAGAAACTCCTCTTATTACCCAAAGAGCTGTTATTGGGATAGTAAAAAGTTGTTTTGTTTTTTGAGACAGTGCTTCAGGTAGCCCAGGCTGGCCTGGAACTTGTTATGCAGCTGAAGATGACTTTGAATGTTTGATTCTCTTACCTCTACTTCTCAAGGGCCACAGTTTTACTACCATGGCTGTTGTAAAATTTTTGTTAACAGACTCCTTTAGATGATGTCTCTGTTTATAGGTGTTTGGAGGCAGGGGCCCATTAGCTCTCTGAAATCACAGCCAATGAATATGAAGAGTTGCATGATCCTTACTAACGAATGTAAGTTTAGTTAAACATAATTATGTCCTAATTTGGGACCAATAATTAACATAGATGAAATAAAAACCATAATATAAAATGTAGTTCATTTTGAATTGGGTATTTACATTATAGTAAAATAATCCTTTTTCTGTGTTTTTACTTTTGCAAATTTAATGTGTTGTTTGCTTTATACTAAAAATATCCAAAAGGGGTAGAAGGGAAACACCTTTACTGAGTTCCCAGTACCTAGGTTGGTCCCCAAATGCCACAAATGTGTCTTATGCATCTCTCCAAGAGATATAAGCATAGGTAATCAAGTTTATTTTCTCTTTCTCCTCTCCTTGAAAATGGAAGTTAATATTTAGTGCTTGGCTTTTTTCACTTAACCTTGTATTTTAACATTCCTCTCATTTGAATTTTGGTCTTTTAGCCACAGCTTGCAGCCCACAGGTGGGGAATAAATTTCTGTGGGAATTGATAATTTTGGTATTATCAAGCTGTTCTTTATCAAATTGTTTATAATTCTTGCATGAATGCAGGAGAGTAAGCATTAACCATGGATTCATCAACAGAATTCTTGAGTTGATTTTGATTTTGAAGATTTGTTTGATGAGAGCCAGCAAGACAGCTCAGTGCATTAAGGTCCTTTCCTTCACAACTATCAGAGTTCCATCCCTGGAATCCATATAGTGATAGGAGGAAATGGGATCTTGAAAGATGTCATTTGACTGCCACAAGAGAGCTGTGTTACTAGCTTCCTCCCCACAAAATGAATATATGTCTTTAAAAAAAATGTAGGTGAGATTTTTTTCTTAATGTTGCCAAACTAACCTTTTTATTTTTAATTTCATTTAAAAATTTCCTTCTTTCTTTCTGCAATCTTTCTTTTTTGAGGTAGAGTTTTACTAAGTAGCTCAGGTTAGCCTCAAACCCATAATCTACCAGTCTCCATCTCTGGACTGTTGGGATTACAAGAGTGTGCCAGCATTACTGGCTAATATTATTTCTGTTTGCATATTTTCTAATGTTTGGAGTGTGTGTATATGTGTACTGCTTCTTTTTCCATTTTAAAGTTATACTCTTGGGCTGCAGAGATGGCTTAGAGGTTAAGAGTAAATACTGCTTTTCCAGAGGACCCGAGTTCAGCTCCCATGTCTGGAGGTCCACAGTTGATGTAACTCCAGGGGATCTGATGCCATATTCCAGTTTTTTTAAAATACCTCTATTTACATGAACACACATATACATATATACATAATAAAAATAAAAATTATACTCTTGAGGCAGAGGTGGTGGCACATACTAGTAATCTCAGCCTGGGAACTGAGAGTTTGAGGCCAATCTTGGCCTCAGAGTATGTTCAAAGCCAGCCTGGGATACATAGAAGGACCTGTTTCAAAAACAACACAGTGTGTTTGTGTTCCTGTGCATGTGTGCACCCTAACCCTAACCCTAACCCTAACCCTAACCCTAACCCTGTATCTTCCTAATGACTCACAGAATTTACACATAGTAAAGCACACTGGTATCTGATGAATCACAAGTGCTTTCTTCCTGTTTGTGATTTACCTCTTTTACATTGCTTAATATTATTTTTGCTATGTAGACTTTTGAAAAATAAACACAACAGTATTACTGGTTTTTTAGTGGCCTAAAAATTTTTGTGTTACACACATAATGCCCTGCCTTGTTTTAACTGTGTTTACCTATTGATTAATTGATTGATTTTGAGACAGCATCTCTCTAAGTAGCCCTGGCTGTCTTGGAATTCACTATGTAGACCAGGCTGGCCTTAGGCTCTGGAAATCTACTTGTTTCAACCTCCAGAGTCTTAGAATTAAAGGCATGTGCCACCACTTCTGGCTGTGTTTTAATTTTATTGGACATGATTTTTCAATAGTTTCCCATTTTAGGATTACGTATCTTGATGGTCATTAGAAAACAAATTCAATATTATCCCCTTAGAGTGATAAGACCTGTATTTTCTTTCTTTATACAGTATCAACAAGAGTTAAAGGAACAAAAATCAACTTGGCTTCATGAGCAGTGTATAACAACTAAGAAATTTGAATAAGAAATATTCCAAATATATCTACCTCCAGGCATGAATCTTTTTTGGGAAATGTTCATAAGCCCATCTCTGTTCCTAGTAACAGAATTTTAAAGGGTCTTATAATTCATAATACGAGAAGCTCACCAACTATGAAAATAAACACACATATGAATATATGTTATACAAACCCAAATAAATAAGAAGTAAGTATCTTTGGGCTAGGGAGACAGCTCAGCACTAAGAGCACAAACTCTTCCTTTAGAGGGCAGTTTTGTTCTCAGCATCCACATAGCATGGTTCACAACTTTCCTCAACTCTGTCCCAGGAGGATCTGGGAGTACTTCCAGCAGCCAGGAGTACTCATAGACATTACTTACACATGGACACATGCATAATTAAAAATAATGAATTCCTTTTTTAAAAAAAAACCAAGATCTATATAATTTAGTAATATGGTTAGCAGTTTGTCTTGTGAAAAGCTCTTTGCAGAACTCAGTTGTATTTTTGAGACAGGGTCTTATTAAACCAAGGCTGGTCTCGAGCTTACTAACTATTTGAGACTGGCTTTAAAAGTTCCCAATCCAATACCAGGTAGTGGTGATGCGATGCACACCTTTAATCCCAGCAATCAGGAGGCAGAGGCAGGTGGATCTTTATGAGTTGGAGGCCATCTGAGACTACAGAGTGAATTCCCAGACAGCCAGGGCTACACAGAGAAACCCTGTCTCCAGAAACAGACAAACAATCCCCCATCCTCCTGTCACCACCTTCTAAGTGTTGGGATTACAGGCCTGCATCATGCCTGTACATGCCTGGCATAATAGGGAATATTTAAAAGGGTTTTTGTTTGTTTGCTTAGTTGGTTTTTCAAGACAGGGTTTTCTCTGTATAGTCCTGGCCACCCTGGAACTTGGTTCCGTAGATCAGGCTGGCCTTAAATTTACAGAGGTCTGTCTGCCTCTGTTTCCCAAGGGCTGGGAATAAAGGTGTGAGCCACCACTTCTGTCTTTTTTAGCTTATCACCCCTCACTCACACTCAAGTAGTATATTTAGGTACTCTTCAAGATCTCTTTAGGTACTCTTCAAGAGAAATGTAGAGCTACAAGTTAAGAGATAGATTAAAGGCCATTTTCATTCTACTGTATATCTTTCGGAGAGTTAAGAAATTACATCAGCTCTCTCACATTTGAAACGGAATTCTCTCTTCCAAATTTCCATTTCTAATAGATCATGAAGCATGTTTTAATTTGAGATAGCCAAAGACAGCGCTGAGAACTTCAGAAGAGAAACAGAAGATCTTATAACTTTACAGACTGCCCATCCATCAATGAGCAAACTGGGTGGATGTAGTCCTTGTCACATTAGAAATGCTGGGTTTTCAATATAACATCTTTGAATGTGTTTCTCATGAGGATTCACATCCTAACTTGCCGGACAAAAGCATTTGTTTTGAAGATACATTTGCTAGAAGCAGCCAGGGACTCTTGTTCTTTTTGTAGACATGTCATCCACTTGGGTAGTGCTTAAATAAAGTACCCAGGTAGAAGGGAGGCTGGAACAGACAACAAGCAATATAATACAAACTGTTATGAGTAAAGTGTGTTACTCAGATCCCACTAAAATACACGTCTCCTTTATTCTGAAGGCAACTTAGCTAATGGAACCAGTCCTTCCTTTGATCATCAACAGGGCCATCTTTTTGGGAAACCAAGTCCCACCTCAGTTTTAGCCGAGGCTGACATGAAAGAGAGAGGGCCTTGTTTAATTTTCTATTCCCTGAAAAGCATGTCTTTTCTCTCTTTAAATTAATGATTCTCCACCTAAGCAAGAATGTCATTGAATCCTAGATGGGGAGAGATACTATCATTTGATCTTTATTATTATTGTTGTTGTTGTAGTCTTTTCCTCTGGGCATTGTATAGGATCTGGATTGTGTCAGCTTTATAGCCATAGCTTTCTGGTCCTGAGTGACAGATTTTTTTTTGACCAAGTGAATGAGAATAAAACAAAATAAAATGTAATATGGAAGCATTTATGAAATTCCCCCAAGGCTTGGAGAAAGGAACCTTTGTACAGTAGATGTTCAGTGAATTTTCACAATAATTAAACATAGCAGTGAATCAAGGGCAAGTCTTGAGAATATGTTAGGTTGATTGCAGCAACTGCTTATTTTTCCTGTGTGTCTGCCTACATTGGAAAGAAGTAAAAGAGAGGGTGGTGGTGAACTACAGGGTGCTATATAATACAAGTGTCAAGCCTAGTGTGGCTACAGCACACTTAAAAGCACCAATGAGAGCTGAAATGTGCAGTAAATGCAAAAATACACATTTTGGTTTAGTGGGAAACTTTGCATGGAACCCGTAATCCCAGAACTTGTGAGAATCAAGAGTTCAAGATCATTTTTTGGCTACATAATGAGTTTGAAACCAATCTAGACTGCAGGAGAACCTGTCTAAAGAAGAAATAAGCATTGAGTATGAAAAACAATGTAAATAATATTTATATTACTCATATGTTAAATAATAATATGTGGGGTGTATTGTGATTAAATATAGTACATAAATATTTCTGTTTTAACTTTTTAAATTTATTTTGAGACAGGGTTTCTCTAGGTATCTGTGGTTGTCCTGGAACCTGCTTTGTAGACCAGGTAGGTCTCAAACTCACTGATATTTACCTGTCTTTACTTCCTTGGTGCTCAAGGTGTATACCACCAGGCCAGGCTTGTTTTTAAAATTTGACCAGTAAAATTTAAAATGGTCTATGTGGGTCACACTATATTATTGATGAGACTGTTCTAGGCTTCAGGGTTAAGCTAGACAATGACACATCTGTTTGTTTGTTTTAAAGACAGGGTTTCTCTGTGTAACAGTCCTGACTGTCCTGTTGTTGTTTTAAAAGGAGATTGTTTCCCTGTGGCTTGTAATCTTTACCCTCTATCTAAAATCTAACACTGACTTGTTTACCCAGGCTGTCCTGGCCCAGAGAAGGTGGACTGGGAAGGTAGAGAGTGATGCATGTGTAATGAGCTCCCAATTGCAATACCCACTTCAGGATTGAGACCTGGAGGCGGGGTGAGAGTAACTGGGGCTGGACACCTTGTGCCCTGCATTCACTCAGAGCCACTGTAGGACTGGGCCAGAGCTGGTTTTGATCACTTTTCCGATTTTTTGTTTTGTTTTGTTTTTGCGAGGTTCTGCTCAAGGAGTTCGGCCAGTGGGAGAAACTTTATTGCATCCTCTGCTTCAGGATTTCCTCTAGGATCTGGGGCATAGCCTGGCCTGGAACCTGAGGCCAGGACGGGATCGGAAACCTTTTGAGAACCAACCATCCCGCACATAGTCCGCATCCGCGCTTCCCTCCCTTTGGCACACGGGGCTGAGGACCTACAAGGTCCTCGGCTGCGATGTATCTGGGACCGGAGAAAAAAGGGTGTTTGCCATGGATAAGGGTGGTGGCCACACCGAGGATGCCTAAGAGTCCCCAGCTGTCTGCTTTGGTCCTGGCGGCTCAGGCAGTACTCACTCGTCCAGCCTCCTAGCATTGTCCGCTAGCAGCGCTAATCGGGAAGGGAAAAGATGCCAGCGCCCCGGGTCTTGCACCTTTCCCATCGACTCAGTTTTCTCCCTAGGCTCTTACTTCTTAGGTTCCTATAGCGACCCAAAGAGGCGGAGGCAGGAGGCCGGATTTCCAGTCTCTCGCTCAGTTCTGGGCTAGCTTGGGCGTGAGCCTCCGCTGCTGTCACCCTTTTCCCCCATCATTAGCTTCTACCCCGGGGAGAGCCGTAGCCTGAGCAGGGAACACACCACCTATACCAGCGTATAAAGGCTGTCTTTCTTCTTCCCCACTGCGACTCCTCGAGCACTCTGAGAGGTGTGTAAAGAAGAGTTCTCTGTGTCACTGTTCAAAGACTGGCACTCAAGGATGTTTCTACTAATACTGTCCCCTAAATGATATTCAGTCTTTTCTGTTTCCATGGCACAAATTAGTCCCTGACCCAAGGAAGCTGAAAGCCCGCCCTCCGGAGGCCGGGGGAGGATCTGTACAGTGGCTGAGAACTTAGGTCAAATGCTGAAACCCACTAAAGTCTGGTTGTATTGCTCCTGTCCCATAATAAACTGCCAGCTTTGTGTTTGGAGATAAAATAGATTGATATCCATTTGCTACACATAGATGACTGATATCCATTTGATACATCCACACTGAGGGTAGAGATGGATGAACTTCCATTGTGTGGATCGTCCCCTCAGCACCTCTTCAACATTTCCCTTTATCTCCTTCAGTACCATAAATGATGACTTGGCCAGGACGAATGGTCAGGGAACTTCTGAAAAGTCTATTATCTCCCATTTGGTGGTCTTCTCCTCTCCCTCCTTCTCTTCCTAATATTACAAACTTCAAAACCAAATCACCTCTCAGACAAAAAGAAACAGTTCTGACTTCATTTACATGCCTTCTCACCAAGACTTTATTTCTTTCCCCGCCATGCTTTCTTCTGCTTCCTCTCCTATCTGCTTACCAGTGTGTCCATGTGGAATAGGACACTTCCACTTCCTGGAGCACTGAAGTTTGGGGCCTAATTGATTCTGGTAATTAATTTGTTCTACCTGCTAGATCAGATGGAAATCCTACTGCAGCGCCCAAGGATTAACACTTGACTTCACAGCACCTCCTCTAATTATCTAATAGCATGGGTTGTGAGGACTCAGTCTCCGTTAAGACACTTTTGCTATTAGCAGTAGTGATTGGAATTGTGATGACGACTAGATATCAACAAATTAGAGCTTAAAAATTGGGAGATGGAAGAGAAGTGGCTTCTTTTAATTTCCCTGAGTTTAACATCAATAATTAGAGCAATTTTCAGAGATGCGAGCCCAAATTACCCCTGCTGTGCTGTAGATGATCACCTTAATTTTAGCAAATTGACTCCAGGGAAATAAATGTGGCAGATTAGAAAAAGACAAACAGGGGGAAAAAGGATTGGAAAGAAGAGGAAGGAAAGAGGCAGGAGAAAATCTAATGCAGTGACGGGGAAAGGCTGTGGCTGGATCGGGTGGTGTAGCAGAAATAGCAAAAAAAAAAAAAAAAAAAAAAAAAAAAAACCAAACAAAACTCAAAATGTATTGCTGAATCAAAGAGTGATGGCAAGGGTGGCTGTGGACAGATTTAAAATGACCAAGTCATTTGGGTGATAGACCCCTCCTCCAACTCTGTCCATTCCCTAAATTCCAGGTAAAGAACCTTCCACCGTCATCTTTATTTCCCCCAACAATTCAATCGTCCCCTCTGTCAACTTAATCTAGTTCTAGCAACTTGATGTAGCAGACAGTCTGCATCTTTATTTCTTTACTTTTCTCCTCCTTTGTTACCGATTACTGAAATTCTTTAAAAACCAAACTGGCTCAAATGCTTGAGTAAGTGCTTTATTCCTACGCGATTAGGGCTCTTTTGGTATTCTTGTTTGTTAGACAACGGCGAAAAAAATTCACTTTCAGTCTTTTTAAAACACAGAGCACAACCACTCTTACAGGGGAGGGGCAGAAATTGGGGTTCAGAAGCCTGCTAGGAACCGAACCTAGCAGCTCAGCGCTCCCTTGCCTGGTCAGGCTCATTCAGCACCGCGGACAGATCCCCGCCCCGCCCTGAGCCCACCCCACCCTCCCCTCTGCCTCTGCAGCCTCGCTATTGGTTCTCCCAGCTCCCCTCTCCAAGCTGCCAATTTTCCAACACACAGAACCAACCTACCCTGGCGCTGGAAAGGCAAGAAGATAAGCGCCGGGGATAGCCCAGGTCGGTAGAGCAGCGGAGATCTGAGCCTAGGCGATCAGGAGCAGGTGCAGGCTTTCTACTAGGCCAGCTGCGAAGCTGTCTGCCTCCTACACTTTGTCCTGGCCCTCACCCTGTGACAGGCGCTCCACAAGATGAATCTCAACTTCACCTCCCCTCTCCATCCAGCATCTTCTCAGAGGCCCACGTCGTTTTTCATAGAGGACATTCTGCTACACAAGCCTAAGCCGCTGAGAGAGGTGGCCCCTGACCACTTTGCCAGCTCTCTGGCCTCTAGGGTGCCTTTGCTAGACTATGGCTACCCCCTTATGCCCACACCCACCCTCCTCACCCCTCATGCCCATCACCCTCTGCATAAGGGGGACCACCATCATCCTTATTTTCTGACCACCTCTGGTAAGTAGCAGAAGCCTCTAGGAGTGGGGAGAGAGAGAGAGGGTGAGCTGGGTTTTGTTTGTTTGCTTTGTGTTGTGTGTTAGCACAGCCTCCAGAGACCAGATCTGGAGGGAGACCAGATCTGGAGGGAGACCAGATCTGGCCAGGTGGCCATCCTCTTTCTGTAACACTAGAAGGTTAGGGACATGGCTGAGAGAAGGAGAGCTCCCCCAAGGCACGCCAATTGAGGGGAACAATCCATGGTTACTTCACAGGTTTTATAATGGGATGGGGATTGTGTCTGGCCAGAGGCAGCTGGAGTGGATGGATGTGACCATATTCCTGGTGGGCAGTGCTCAGTCTTATGCCACTCTTCCAGGCCACTTTGTTCATTTCTTAATCCTCCCTCCCCCTTTAACTTCTTCCATTGAAGAAGGAGGTTCTCAATCATCTTGTCCCAGGGAATCACACTCAACTTTCCAGTGCAGAAATGGAAAAGGCTTCACTTGGCCAGCTTTTTTGAACTGGGTTGGGTCAGCAACATTGGCTGGCTTTACAGAGGACATGGAAGTGAGGGAGGGTTTGGAAAGGGGTCGAGGGGGAAAGAAGATTCAGATTGGCAGGAAGCATTCAGAACAGAAGAGTGAACCGCCTTCATTCCCAGTGTTCAACATTTAATTCGTGGTCAGTCAGCTTGGCTTCCTTCTGGCCCAGTTGCTAGAGTATCAGTTGCTAAAGTATTTCAGATTTAGTGTTTGGCAGGGACTGGGGACTGACAAAGTAAGTCTAGGCCTGGAGATTCTGGAAAATATGTAGGTTTTGTTCATTTGTTTGTTTCCCTCAGGCTACACGTACACACTTTCTTCCCCAGCATTTTCGTTCCAGACAGAATAGAAAAATTCTCCTAGTCCCGATGTTGAGCACAATAGTAAACTGGCTCCAGCAGGGGCCGAGGGAAGGCAGCAAGCAATGTGTGAAATATGGGCGCTGGAACACAGAAGAGGGAAAATATTAAAAATGTTTGGCGGTAAAACCCACTCTCAAGCGCTTGCTTAGGGAGATTTTGAAGTTCGTGCAGAGTCTGCCTGGCTCCCTGGCTTCTTCACCACGCCACTGAGGACGAACTCTTTTTCCAGGGCTGTTATTGCTCAAAATCTGTGGTGCTAAACAGCTTGATTCCCGGGGATTTGTAGATACTGGTGTATGAGGCCTGTGTTCTTGGAGCGTTTTAAACAGCCAGTAAAGCTGAGAGGGTCGCGAAATGAAAGCATTCTCTCATCACCAGAAAAAGGCGCTTCAGCTCTCCTAGTTCGTGGGGCTTGGAGTAGGAGGGAAAAGCTAAGGATGATCAAACTGCAGAGCAGGGTCTCCAGGGCCACTGACAAGGAAATGTCAGAGGCCAGCGCCGCAGTTTCTGTTTGGTTGCTGGAAGGGTAAGGGCGACCCGGGAGAGGTGCTTTTCAGAGTTGAGAAGGCAAAGCTCGGTCTAGGCTATTGCATCAGACTAGCACTCGATGTTGTAGAGGTCTGGATGGATGCCGGTGGACAGTTCCAGTACCATTGGACTTTTGCAAGAAAACTTTGCAAGGCCCAGCAGATATCTGTATGTGCGCTCCGAAAGTCTCCCCAGGAACATGATTTTTTTTTTTTTTTTTTAAGTCATCCGGACCGTTGTTCTATTTTTTTTTTGTGTGTGTTTTCCTTGCTTTTTATTATTTGTATTTTGTGATGGCCTCTTAGTAAGAGATCTCCAAGCGTTATTTTGCGACCCCCCCCCGCACTGTCCCAGGGTTATTGGGAGATGGGCTCCAGGAGCTTTGAGGCAAAAGGAGACAGGTGTTGGGGAATGTTGGGCATTGGAGTGGAGTGGCGCTGGGAGGCCAATGGATGGTTGCTTCCTGGGGATGCGGTTCTGTCCTTCACACTGCTCTTGTCTCTGTAGGGGTGCCTGTCCCAGCGTTATTCCCACACCCGCAGCACGCAGAGCTGCCAGGGAAGCACTGCCGCCGCCGCAAAGCTCGCACCGTGTTTTCTGACTCACAGCTCTCCGGCCTGGAGAAAAGGTTCGAAATCCAGCGCTACCTGTCGACACCAGAGCGCGTGGAGCTGGCCACAGCCCTCAGCCTCTCCGAGACTCAGGTTGGCAGAAGCGGGGAGGAGGCCCCGGATTCTGCGTCCTGCTCTTCTCCCCTCAGCTCTGAACAGTTCCAGAACCAACGAGTTAAAACGAAACCTCTCCCCTCTTCTTCCAAGACCCGGCAGAATTTATGCCTAAATTTCACATTAGTTTTATCTACCTGGCTGTGTTGGGGGGGTCACTTTGAGTGATTCGGCTGTCACCTCCAAGTTAATAATTATTTCTATTCCTCTTCCAACCAAGACAGCGACAGCTGAGTTAGAGGGTTCTTGTTTCTGGAGTAGCTTAAATTGTTTGTTTGTTTGTTTTGGAGAGGGTTTCACCGTGTAGCCCAGGCTAACCCCAAACCTTGTTTTCTGCCTCAACCTCCGAGTGTAGATTGCCAGTTTACATCACCACTCTGTGCTCCTTTTACCCCTCTTCATTGCCCCCATGTACTTATTTTAGTCAGTGTCATTCATAGCAAGTCTTCATAGGTACCCCAGGGCTTTCACACAGTTAAAGCCTTCCCTCTAGTTTTTAATCTTTTGTCCTATTCATCCACCCCCTTAACCCCTTCCTTTATTCCTTTTCATGATCTTGCCATGAAATCATTAGCCATTCAGAGCTGGGACTAATACTGTCTCCAAGGAAAAGCAGCCACTTCACTCCATTCTTGTCTTCCGGCCCGAGTCCTGTTGCCCGGGATTTAGTTGTCTGCATCACAGGATCATAAATTGACCTGTCCCCATCCATCCAGCACTTACCCTTATTAATTACTATCCACATCATTGATCCTCATCACTATTCCGGGGCAATCTCTCTTGGAAGCCTTACATCTCATTCAGCCTAAAACGGTAATGTGTGACTTTCCCAAAAGCACAAGGCAACTGGCCATAGAGTTAGTCCGAATTCAATTCAGTAGACAAAGGGCTTTTCCCCTTAAAACTTCACCACTCGCCCAGATCTTAGTTAGCTCTGTCACCATTTGTCTAAGGAATGACATGATTTTGTTTGAACCCCCTAAATCAGGTGAAAACGTGGTTCCAGAACCGGCGGATGAAGCATAAAAAGCAGCTGAGGAAAACTCAAGACGAACCCAAAGCTGCAGACGGGCCTGAGAGCCCGGAAGGCAGCCCGCATGCCCCAGAGGCCGCCGTCGCTGATGCTCGGCTGAGCCTGCCCTCCGGCGCCTTCGTGCTTACCGAGCCAGAGGATGAGGTGGACATTGGGGACGAAGGCGAGCTCAGCTCAGGGCCACACGTGCTCTGAGTGGCTGGGCTGAGGAAGGAGACCAGGGCGAAGAGGTAGAGGGGTCAGACGTGGTCCTTCCCTGGCAGAAAGACCGAGACTATAGACTCTGTTCCAGCCTTCCGGGCTGGAACAAAGACAGATGCAGCCCATTGGTCAACCTGCAGCCGCCAGCGACTCACCCCCAAGCCTCCTCCCGATCCCTATTCTGTCCCCACCGGGATCACAGGTGTGATCGCTGGTTCCCATACCCGGCGTCTTCAGTGCACGGGACCTGTCCAGTGTCACAGCCCAAACTGGCACCTGGGCTGGCGGTTCTACAATTCGACGGAGCTTTCCTTCCCCGCTGCCATTGCAGAACCCCTCTATTCTCATTTCTCAGCCGATTGTTCCCTAGTTCTGTCACCCTGCACTCGCCTCTCTACCCGGACGGTAACTTTCCCTTAAGAAACGCAGATAAAGGGATCAGGGGGCTGGCGCCGTGCGGGGGTCCAGGCAGAGATACGCCGGATCTTTTTCACTATTTCTGCTCACACCCCTGGTGGGACCCCACATCTCTAACTCAAGTCCTTAGGCGACCTCCTTCCACGGACTGCGCTTCCATCCTCTGGGGTCCCAGTGGTCATCAGTGTGCTCGGTGTTCTGCCGGGCATGCTGCGCTGGTGGCCCCCTACAACTTCCCTCCCTACAGAATCGTGGACAGAGAACACCCACAGCGCAATTTCTGCTTCCTGAACTTGTTGCACTCTTGTCCCGCAACCCTTCCTTGTCCCAAAGGCTACTGAGACTTTAAAAGTGTTGTCTTAGGGTTGTTTGTGGACGCGCTCACTTCTCGCAGTATTTTAGCAAGGCCTAGGCTGGCAACGAACACACTCCACAGCCTTCCGAATTAAGGCAAAAGGTGTTGTGAGCGCGCACCTGTTGGAGGGGGGGGGGTGTCATTGAAGCTGTCGCTCGCAGCGCTACTCCTCTCCTTTGCCCCTGGGAGGTCTTCTATCTAGAGGTCTGCAGTCTCTCTAGATAATAAAGGACTTGTGGGGCAAAAATAGGAAGGAACAGGCGTTTCCGGGAATCGTTTGTTGCCCGGTTCCGCTGCTAGCAGGTCACTTCCCTTATCTCAGTTTCTTTTCCCCGGTAGCAATGAACTTGGCTAATGACCTTTGCTTAACAGATTCCGTCTTCCCGACCCCGACTTTTCTGTTTTTAATCATTTGATTAATAGAGATTAATGAATCTCATTCACGTTAAAAAGTCACCGCAAACAGTATCTTGTCTCTGCAAAATGCTGAGGGGACTGGCGTCTTTTGGTATTTGTAATGTGAAACTATGCTAATGAACTATGTGAAGACACTCAACGGACAAAGCAGAGGTGGGGGTGGAGACTTCGGTTTCAGGTCTGCCTTGACTTCTGGTTGTCTTCAGATCAGCGAAGCCCAGGAAGACCGGAAAGGAGTGAACTTAGCAGGTGCCTTTCTCACCCTCGGGAGCAGAGATAAATAATTACAAAGACTGCAGTGGTTTGAGTTTAGGTTGCATTTAATCTCCCTCCCCCACACCCCAACGGTGTGGGGATGTTTTTTTCACGATTCCTCTAGGTAAAGTTCTGAGTCTACGAATATAACAAATGTAGGGATGCTTAAAAAAACAAAAACAAAACAAACAAACAAACAAAAAACAAAAACAAAAAAAAAAAAACAGTTGGGCGAAAGAGAGTTTACCTAGTCTGCATCATATAGGAGGCAAAGCCACGGCTTAAAATACAAGCACCGTGAAGCCTTCGGACTTTCCCGAGTGCTTGATCCATAGTCAGTCAAGCCAGCTGTGAACCACGAATCAGAAACTGAGGCTTGCCACAGCTGAAGAATGTATCCATGAAATCTGGGCTAGCTAACAGCTGAAGGTGGACACAGATAGGCCTCTTGTGATTCTGGTCGCTTCTTTTTGTATACTCTTCCTTTTTGTTTATTTACTTTCTGGCAACAATGCCTTGGCTTGCAATTTGCTCCTATGGCTTTAAAAGAACAGCATCCTCATTTCTTTAGTTTGTGTAGTTGTGGTTAATGATGCAAATGCAGGCTCAGATTCTCCTCTTGAGATAATGACTGGACTTTTTCAAAGCCAGAGTCCAGGCAAGCCCCTTACTTCCAAACCATATCTCCAGTCTCAGAACCATTTAAAGGAACTAGTTTATAGGAAATGCTTTACAATTTTACACACACACACACACACACACACACCCCAAAACAAAACCAACCAACCAACAAACCAACCAACCAAACAAACCTTGGATTAGAGGAGTGTGATTTGATAAGAGAAATATATCTCCCATAAGAGCATGGAGCCAAGAGCCAAGGGGAAAATACTCAAATCCTTCTAATTCTGTGGACAACGCTGCTAACACACTTGGGAGGAATTTTTAAAGTAAGTTAAAAAAATACTAAGCATTTGGAGAGAGAAAAGAGAGGAGAGAGAGAGAGAGAGAGAGAGAGAGAGAGAGAGAGAAAGAGAGAGAGAGAGAGAGCAAACTAACTCAAAGGCACTGGGCATTTATCTTTTCTGCCTTCAGAAAATGTCAGGACTCACTCTGTGGGGATTGGAGTGAGGGCACTTCTTGAGCTTTCACCTTTAAGAAGCAGGTAAACAGAGAAGCTTTCAGTTTAAGAATAGCTCTTTCTGATTGGGGCGCAGTGAGTCTGGAACCCCAGGAACTAGGGTCTGATTCAGGAGCATTGCCTGCTTAAGTAGATGTCACTTCTAGTCACCCTGGTCATTACTACTGGAATGACTGGGAGGAAGAGAGCTCCGAATGCAACCAGACTTTTGAGTAAGGCACAGTTTTCTCACCAACCCCACCCGAGCTCAGAAATTGTAAATAAAGTGATAGCAAAGTTTTCACAGCTCCTCTTCCCTTCCTTCCCTTTCCTTCCTCTCCCCTCCCCTCCCCTCTTCTCCTTGCCCCAGTCCTTCCTTTCTTCCAGATCAGTGATATTAAAAGACAGACACAATTTAGTCTCAATTGAATGTAACATAGCAGCAATTTTTGCTTTTGACCTCCGAAGCTGATCAAAGCTTCAATGGGCTGAAAAAGTATTTTTGTCTGAATGGTCCAGGCTTTTGTCTCAACTCAGTTCCTCTTGTTAGTAAAGATCCTACAAAACTATGTTCATTATGTTATAGAAAGACACATAGACCTGATTTTAAAGAGACAGAAATCTAATCCCAAATGGGACTCCCCATATTTGTCCCCAAGACTCTGCTCCTGAAGTGCTTGATTTTAGAGCTTCTGTGAGAGACTTTTAGTAATATTTCTCAGTTTAGTGTTAGCTGACTGCCACGCTAAGAAATACTTGAATGTTTGATTTAGAGAGGATTGGCTCTCTGTGAGGTAGCAATGTGGAGAGGCCCACTAAACAGGGATTCCTGGAGCAGAGAGAATCATGCAGTAAAAACATTCAGTTGATGCAGTGACTCCCCAGGTCTTCCTGAATTTGGCTCAATCTACAAAACAATGAATTGATTGAAATACTTAAATGCTATGTTTATTTTACACATTTTTTTTTTTTGTCATCACACTTCAAAGAGAATTTGACAAGCTAAAATTTACTGAGTGCACAGGAGCCCAGATACTTATTGGTGTGTAAAACATAAAGGACTGACAGCCTTTTGACTGGTCTGAAGAAAGCTTTGGGGGTGGGGTGGGGAGGGTAGGAACTAGCTGTGGAAGCTGCAGCTGTGGGGTGAATCTACTCTGCCATGCTAAAGATGAGGCTGGTTCTAGGAACAAAAATGCTGGAACAACAGAATGGGTCCACAAGCCACTATGCACCTCCTCATTAGGAGGGTTTAGGCAGAGGTTCTAGGGCCAGTCCAGGGTGTTTTCTAGTGAGGGCTTCTCTATTTATGCAAAGTTGGGTTAGATGCTCCTCCTCCTGAGAATTGAACCCAGAGCCTCCTGCATTTTAGGAAGTGTACCACTGCTGAACTCCTTCTCCTGCCCTTATGTGGCTCTTAATCATTAAGCTCCAGCATCCTATCTTCTTTCTACGGGAAAGGAACCAAAGGTTTCATGTTATTTAGATGGTCTGTCAATTCATAAAGACTTCAGTAATGCATCCTTAATTTAAATAAATAGTTCCACAGCACTTAAGAGAAACAGGGAAGAGGAGGAGTGCATTTTAATTCATTAAATTCTAATACTTCATTCTAGAAAGTAAACAAAAATAAGGTGTCATTTTACTAAGTTAAGGACAAAGTTGGTTGTAGAAAATGCTAATAAGTATTTACTAATAAGATGACTCTCATATGTTCCCTCCAGTGTATTTTGTTTGTTGTCTATTTGAAATCAAGTCTCACTGTATAGATCAGGCTCCTAAGTGCTAGGATTACAAGCTTGCATCCTATGCCCAGGGCCCTTGTAGTATTGTTAGTCCTCGCCTCTTGCCTGTTAGAGTTTCTAGATGATATACCAGATAGCCTAGCCACTATGATTTCTTTTGTAGCTATCCCTTTCTCTTGTGCTCCCCTTGTGGTATTGGAGAGTCACAGATGGAGTTGAGTTGGCACTGTAGCCATTGGGTGGTTGTATCCCATAAATGAGTTAAGAATGTGAGCAGAGTGAGATAAGAGCTTTGCAAGTACCTACTATGAGGGCTCAGCTGGAAGAACATAGCAGACTACAATGTAGGTCAGGAAATATCAGTTATGAAGGCCCTGACACCAGACTACTTAGGATCTCAACCACTTATATGATTCATATTAAGTTGACACCTGAGCATCACCATTTTATTACAGAGGAGTTAGAATGTCTCAAAGGAGCTGTGTGTATGATTCTGTTGAACTTTGTCCTACTTTTTGGGGCTAGGAGAAGACTTTTTATTGGCTGAAAGAAGCATGGCCTGGAAGGCTTCATTGAAAATGGCTTGCTGGGGGCTGGAGAGATGGCTCAGTGGTTAAGAGCACTAACTGCTTCCTTAGGATCTGGGTTCAATTCCCAGCACCCACATGGCAACTAATAGCTGTCCTTAATTTCAAGACCATATGTCCTCATAGACATACATGCAGGCAGAACACCAATATACATAAAATAAGAATAAATTATTAAGAAAAAGAAAATGGCTTGCTGACATCAGGCCTTCCCCCCTTTAACTATCTCTGCCCCATTCTGCTCTAGGGTTTTAGTTATCTGGTTTGGGAATAGATAGGGAATAGAGAGAGGGAGATTCAAATTCATAGGAACCTTGTTAAGTGACAAAGAATTGCCTATAGTCTTCAGCCTACCAAGGGAAAGCCAGAATTTATGCTCCATCTGTACCTTTAAGGTGTCTGTCTTCTTGGAGCACAAAAACAAAACAACCCCCTCCAAAATCAGAAACAAAACTGGGCATAATGGTCTGTATTTGTAATCCTGGCACTTGGGAGGTGAAGGCAAGAAGATGGGGGAAAAAATTCAAGTTCATCTTTGACTTGAAATAGTGAGTAAGAGGCCAGGCTGGGAGACATGAAACTCTGTCTCAAAAAATAAGATAAAATAAAAATGTGGATGGAGGAAGTGATGAGAACAATTTGTTGGGGTGAGGAAGACGGTTCTGCAGGTAAAGTGTGTACCACACAAATCTGAAGACCTGAGTTCCATGTCAGGAAGGTAGAACGGGAGAAATGACTCCACAAAGTTATCCTGGTTTGCACTATCCCATCATGGTTTGCACTACCACTCTCTGCCCCCAAATACATAAAAAAAGAAAAATACATTTTAAGGTCAAAAAACATAAACACACACATTGTGAAATTTTTAGAAGAAATAGTTTTTAGAATTTAATTAAAATATTGATGAATATACTCATTGGGGAGCTACTGAATTTCCAGTACTCATTGTCTCTCTAGAGTTCATGTTGTAGTTAATAAGATAATGGACTATACTTATTAATGATTTACTCCAATGCAAGCCAAAGGTAGCCCACTGGTATTTTATCTTTTCTAAGATTTATTTTTTATTATTTTTAAAATTGTAAACATATGTGTGGTTGTATGCATGAGTAAGTGCAGGTGCTTGTAGAGTCCAGAAGAGGGTGTGGGGTTTTCTGGAGCTAGAATTACAGATAATTGTGACCCACCCAGCATGGGTACTGGGAACCAAATTTGGGTCCTTTGCAAGATCAATATGAACACTTAACCACTGAGCCATCTCTCCAGCCTATTAGTATATTTTTTTAGTAACCCAGTCTGATCATGAACTTGTTATGTAGCTGAAGACAGATGCCTTTGAACGTGTGATCCTCCTGCTTCTACCTCCTCAGTGCTGGATTACCGGCACACACCATCACAGCCAGTGTGTGTAGTGCTGGAGACTGAACAGGCACATGAGATAAGCTCTCTACTAATTGAGTTACATACAATGCTGCACAACTAGTCCTCGCCCTGCCACCTCAGTGCTGACTTGAGACTTCAAATGGAAATTTACACACTAAAAGCACAACCAAATGAACGAAAACCCAATACTTCATTCCAGCTCTGCTCTTATATTTTCACTTACTTTAAAATCTGAAGTGCTTTATTTTAAAGAATTGTCCTTTATTATTTATACACATACATTGTTTAAAGAATCAACTAGTTCTATAAGAATTTTATTAACAAAAAAAGAAAGAAGAAAGAAAGAAAGAAAGAAAAGAAAAAGAGCTGTCCCTCTCTCCTTCCTCATTCTTTAAAAATGTTTAAAATTTTTGGGCAGTGGTGGCACACACTTTTAATCCCAGCACTGTGGGAGGCAGAAGCAGGTGTATCTATATGAGTTCAAGGCCAGCCTGGTCTACAGAGCAAGTGCCAGGACAGGTTCTAAAGCTACATAGAAAACCCTATCTTGAAAAACCAAAAAGAACTTCTTAAAATTACATTTTACTTATTTAGTATGTATGTGCATGCCCATGAATGTATGTTCATGTGTGTTTGTGTGCATGCATGTTTGTGTGTGTGTGTATGTATGTGCACACTATACATACCATAGCATGAGTGTGGAGGTCAAAAGATACCTTGTGGGAGTTGACTCTCTCCTTCCACCATGTGGGTTCTCAGGGTTGAATATAGGTCATCTAGTTTTCTCAATTTTACCTCTGTGGTGCTGAGATTATAGGCATGCACCACTTGTCAATTATGTGGTTCTGGAGATATAATTAGGAGCCTTGTGTATGTTTAGCAGTCACTCCTCCAACTGAGATATGTTCCTGCCCCCTAAAGTACAGTTAATGCACCCTGCTGAGTTAACAGTCCCCCCCCAATACTCCCCCTACCCTTACTAAGACTGAACCCAGGGGCTTGCTCTACAGCCACAGGGCGTTCTTGTCACTAGTCAGACTCCCTAGAGAATAATTTTCCAAACTCTCCCTGTAAGATGAAGTCTCAACTTCCCGAGAGCAAGGTGAGACAGCCTAGATGCCTATATGCAGTGCACCCATGCTTCCACTAACACAGTATGAGCCACCTCATCAGAGACATTTTGTTCCTCATTCCCTCATCAGAAGGTGAACCATCTATTCCTGGGGCCGGGGAAAGCCGTTGCTAGGCTGCATGGAGAATGGAGGATGACACATTTTTATCCAGTCCTCTTTTACCCCCTCATCTCCACTCAGTCCTCTCCTCCTCTGTCTTATTATTCTTTTAAAATATTTATTTTTTAGGTTGTATGTATGAGTGTTTTGCCTTAAGGCCAGGAGAGGGCATTGGAGTCCCTGGAACAGGAGTCACAGATGGCTGTGGGAGCAATTACATGGATGCTGAGAACCAAACCCAAGTCCTTGCAAGAACAGCAAGTACTCTTAATCCCTGAGCCATCTCTCTAGTTCCTCAGTTCTGTTTCTGGAGGTGGTTGATACCATCAGCTCTTGAGCATCTTTGCTGTTTACTAAGGTGATTCAGAATGACTCAAGGGTTTTCTCTGTGCTAGCTCAGAATTTACTACTTTTGGTGTTCGTCAGTTTTTCTGAAGTGTATCATTCATCTGTTTTTCTAGCTTTCAACATTTCATTACTACCCTCTCCTTTTTAGAGTTCTTGTTGTGTAGCAGTTTCCTTTGAGATTAATACTACCCATCTTGGAAGGACATCCAATCAAGATACAAGATGTCTACAGGCAGCTGAAGTAACTCTATAGTGTAATGAGGAGAAGAAACATTCCATCCTTCAGGGAATTTCTGGAAGATACAAACACCTCAAAAAAGCTTCAGAAAATCCTTGAAACTGAGCAGACTCACTAGGCTCCTCCTTCTCCAAGCACGTATAGAAGCTGTAAAAACAATGGAAAAATCAATCCTCGACGAGCTGTGCTGTTTAGATGAAGTTCAGACTGAGCAATCCAGAGGAAGCAAAGACAAGAAAGCAGGTGAACTGCCCAGAAGAAACAAAGACCAGCTGAGCTGCCTGGAGATGCTCAGACCAACCAGGTCTGTGACCAGGTAAGGACACCCTAAAACTGGTTGAGCTGCCCACAGGCTGTGCAGTAGTCTCCAGGTTCCCCGCTTTGAGAGATTTCACCCACATGGCGTGGGCTTTGGTGGTACAGCTTTCCTTTGAGTCATTTCTGCTCCTGTAAATAACCCTTCACCCATATTCCTGTAAATAACTCTAATGACATTCATTGGCTCATCAAATTGGACTTTGGTAGTATCCGTACTTTGTTGTTTTTTTTTATCTGGGACAAGTGAACATTTACTCACATTTACCCAGGAAGTGTCACACAACTATTTCCTATGATTCATCTTGAAAATAAAATCAGATTTGTGTGTGTGTGTGTGCGTGTGTGTCTGCGCGTGTGCGCACACACGCGCGCACACACACGCACACACACACACACACACATTTATCCAAAAGTTTCACCATTTGAAGTTTGGTTTTTTTTTTTTAACCTTTATTTGAACTGCTTTTGGAATTGGATTGATCCTTTATCTTTATTCCTCAAGAATGAAATGAATTTGTTATGATATGGGGGAGGAGTCCCTTTATCACTAGAGTAGATTTAAAGCTGGGGATGTGAGGAAAGACACCATAGCCCGATAGCAGGGTGGGAACAGGCTAGCCAGGCTCATCAAGGTGATTTTGACAGTCCTCTAGATGGCCAAAATAAAGTACAAAATTAAGATGAATTTGTCACCAAGAACGAGTATATACAGAGCTCAAAGTATTTAGCATATAGTTTTATTCAGTGTGTTCCATTTTTTGTGTAAGAGAAAGGAAACACAGAACAGCCCTTCTGTCATTATAGTAAGAGGTGTATGCCCATGGCATGGGAGTTATGAGGACAAGAACACAGAGCCTAAGCATTGTGTCTGTGGAAGGATTTGAATAACTCCAGATGTTTGTGGAAATTACAGGGAGTGGGCCACAACACAACTCAGTGGGTAAAGGCCCTTGTGGCCAAGCCTGAAGAACTAATTTCCAAACCCAGGTCTCACATGATGGAAGGAAAGAACAGACACACACTCAGTAAATACTTGAAACATTCTTTCAAGGGAAGGCATTTTTGCTAGTGTTGGTTCTCTGCATTTGGATGATGGAGTCTGCATCTGTGGATTCCACCATCAATTGAAAATATTGGAAGAGATGTTTTCTTTGTGAACATATGAAGCCTCTATTTTCTTGTTGCCATTTCCATAGCATTTGCATTGTGTTATGCTGCGTGTCATAAGTAATTTGGCGGCCATTTAAAGCACACGGGAGGCTATATGGAAGTTACATGCAAACATCAAACCATTTAAATCAGGGGGCTTCACCAGTTACAGAGTTTTCATATCTGTGGGGAGTCCTGGATCAGATTCCCCTTGGATTCTGAGGGGTGGCTGTGTTGTCTGTTTCTTGAATTGAGGGTAATTTAAAAATCTAGGTACGTATTTGAGTGAAGACAGAGGAGAAACTGAAGAAAAAGAGAAGGTCAGACAGAGACACAGACAGACAGACAGACAGACTTGCATATGCAGGCTCTCAGGAGAATGAGATGAACAGGACAGGCGGAATTGGAAGGTGACCAATTAAGACATTAAGTGTTTTGTGACACATGGACGCATCTGTATTTGGCTCTGATAACAAGGCCATCAGCTCATTTTCAGGGGGCTGCTGTCTTCTTCAGCTCAATCCTCAGATCAAAGCCGAACTGTCCGCCTGCATTTTTCAGCCAGAATGGGGATGCTAATTTATACTCCTTAATGTGTGATGGTGAGAGACCCCTTCAATTAGCTGAATTCTATAGCCAGCAAAATAAAAGGTACACATACACACAAAAAAGAGGTGCAGGCTGGAAGAGCCGAAATTCTCATTAAATCAAAAGGTCCAGTATTCATTACCTCGTGCATCTGAGGCTAAACACTAAATATGGGGACCATCAAAGGAGATTTAATGGGTTAAATTGAGACTATAATCTAATTAAAATATTAGACACGGCTAAATAGTTCTTTGATATTCATCTAAAGCTTTCATTAAAAATAGGTGCTTGAGGTTTGTAACATAGGAGATTATCAATTTTAAGTAGGGACAACAAATTTAGGGACCTCATCTGCACCACTTCAAAGTGTCACCATTGTGTGGGTGCAGGGAAAATGGGGATGGGTCTCACTGCCAGGTGACAGAATGAGATGAGGAGGTAGGGCCAGCCGGGCTTTATGATACTCGTTTTGATCACTGCTTGGTTGTCAAAGACTATAGTAAAATATTAAATGGGGAGAGAATTTGCCATCAAGGAAAAAAAAGTGGGGCCCAAATCACTCAATGTAGACTCAATGTAGAATTCTTCACCGAGCTTATTCAGAGTAGTCTCTGATTTTCTGTGTAGCTAGTTCTTTTAAAAGATGGTTTTTATTTTGGTACTGTAACATTGGCAGTATGGGTGAGTGCCAACTTGGAATCCATGGCTAAGGAGATGGCTCAGTGGAAGGAGCCCTTACTCTGCAAGCCTGAGGACCTGGGTTCAAATCTCCAGCACCCACAAAAAAGAGTCAGGCATGTCTGCCTGTACCTGTGACAGGCAGTTCCTGAGGGCTCACTGGCTAGGCAGCTTAGCAAGAACAATGAGTTTCAGGGTCAGGTGAGAGACTCTGTCTCAAGGAAATAATGCAAAAAGCAACAGAGGTACCCAATGTTTTGCTCTGGCCTTTTGCATATGAACATGGATGTGGAGACAAATTTACACAAAGCTCAGAGCTACAATAACAAAGAATCGACTGAAAAGCAGCTAGATGTCCCATGGTCATGGCTGGCCTCTACAAAGCGAAGACAAATTCAATAGAAGAGTCTGTATAAATTCTTAGGAGGGATGTCAAGGCCTTACAAAATAAATTTGCCTAGAATTCTTACATTGCTGTCATCCTCTCAACCTGTTAGAACGAAGTAGTAGCAAAGGCCATTTATCTAGCTTATTGAAAATTAATTACTTATGTGACCCAGGTTTGCAAAGGGGAAATAAAAAGGTAATGGAGAGGCAGCAAGAGACATAAACCCATCTGCCAAATTTTCCTCTCTTCATATTTTCTAAAGAGCACT
Organism: Phodopus roborovskii; assembly: GCF_943737965.1. Lineage (NCBI taxonomy): Eukaryota > Metazoa > Chordata > Mammalia > Rodentia > Cricetidae > Phodopus > Phodopus roborovskii. Next base: position 18,323,214 of record NW_026126517.1, read on the forward strand.
GGATAGAGAGCTGAAAAAAAATACCTATTCATTCTACATCTTACTCAGTTTTGCAATGTATTGTTTCTATAGCATGTTGGGAAACCCTGACTTTCTAGTTATTCTACTGAACAAAATTAAATCATCAACAGTGAAATATGGGGATGTTTCAGACAGTGGCATGAGTAGATGAAAAGTCTGTCATTAAAAGCTGTTTGCTCAAGAAATTGGTATTTATCTTCTCTCAGTCTTTTTATGAGAAGGATGTGAAAGGAAGCAACTGAGTAGAAATGGACACTATATTCAGTGTGGAAGCTGTGGGTGAGGGGACAGTTTTGAATATAACTGGCTTTCAGCCATGCTGAGTGACTTCTCAGTATATTTTTAAAAGTGGAATAAACTACATATAATTTTGAATGTGCTTGTGTGTGTGTGTGTGTGTGTGTACATGTGAAGGTCAAGGGTGGGTATTGGGTATCTTCCTCAGTTGCTCTGGTTTCTCATTGAATGTAGAGCTCATTGGTCCTACTGGACTGGCTGTTCATTGAGCTCCAGGGCTCAGTCATTCTCCGTCTCTGCTACCCCAAGAGTGCTAGGGTTACAGGTGTTTGGGTACTGGGGATCCAAACCCAGACCCTTACTTGAAGACTGAGCCACCTTCTCTGATCCTGAATGTAACTTTTCAAAGAGTGCATATGTGGTAGTTTAAATAGGAATGGCCCCCATAGGTTCATGTGTTTGAATGCTTGGCCCATAGGGAGTGGCACTATTACAAGTTGTGGCCTTGTTGCAAGAAGTGTGTTACTGTGGAGGTGGGCTTTGAGGTCTCATATGCTCAAGCTATGCCTAGTATGAAATGCAGTCTCTCCCTCCTGTCTGTGGATCAAGATATAGAACTCTCAGCTCCTTCTCCAGTGTGATGTCTGTCTGCGTGCTGTCATGCTTCCTGCCATGAAGATAATGGACTAGACCTCTGAAACTGTAAGCTAGGCTCAACTAAATGTTTCCCTTTATAAGAGTTTCTGTGGTCATGGTGTCTCTTCACAATTATAGAAAATCCAACACACACAGCATGTTTCACCTTAATTTTCCCTTTAGAGTATACACATAGTTGTTTTGTTCAGCATTATAGATAATTTTTCTTTTAGAATCACTGATGTAGTGAATGAGAACTTTATACCAACAAAATCTGCTCCAAAGCAGAGACTTCATTTTGTTGCTACAGATTTCAATTCTTTCCTTTCTAGGAAAATAACAGAAGAGGCAGATGGAGCATTTGTGTACTTCTGTCTGTTTCTGCCTGTTAGGAACAGAAACTATGAAACCGTACTGAGCCTTAGAGATGAGATGCCCTATACCTATGAATACTTGAGAGTTGGCTGAAATGTACATTAGGTAACAGTCATCTTAAAAAGACCATCCTGAGGATAGCAATTGTAATTTTTCCTTAAGAAGTTGCTATTTTCAAATGCAACTTCTAATGTCACAATAATATGTATATATATACATAACATATATATACATATATGCTCTGATTGTGTATATGATATATATGTATATACCAATAGCATCTTAAGGGGATTTAGTTAAGTTTGATATCTGCAATCTGCCACCCAAATTCAATTTCCTTTTCTGCTATTTTTCAATAAGTAATTAGAAAAGAAACCCCGTCTGAGTTGACCGAGTCTGCTATTGTAGGCTGTTTGCTGTCAACTCAGAGTTCTCAATTAGCTCCAGTGTTGTTATAATTACTGGACGTGTTTTCAAACAACTCCCAGTTAATAACTGTTGGGATGAAGAGTCATTTTCTCACTGTAGATGAGACTGTGCACGCTCATGCTTGCTGTGATGTTTTGACAATGATTCATTAACCAATAATAAGCCCCAATTGGACCCATTAGGCATCATCACCTTTCCTGGGATTACCTTTTATTTTGTTCCTCAATACTGTCTTTTCTTGACTTGGTTTCTGGATAAGTCCCAAGAGACTCCTTACTACACAAAACAATATCAAGAAGACAGCTGTCATTAAATTCAGACACTTGTAAGAAAAAAAAAAAAAGTTCCATGTAAGAGGATGCTCTTGTTGAAACTTAAGAGAGAAAAAGCACAGTCAAAAGGAAGCTGTACTAAGGTGAAGGCATGGCTTAAAGGGCCTTTTTTAAAATACCAGTTCACCTAGACAGGGCAGAATTATCCTCTGCCTTTCAATGGCTCATATAGCATCTGGTCAAATGCATCCTTCCCAGCCCCTGCTGTCTCCCTCATGATATCACTCAAGCATACATTTCCTCCCTCCCTCCCTTCCTTCCATCCTTCCCTCCCTCCTTTCCTCCTTCCTTTCTCTCTTCCCTCCACTCTTTCCTCCCTCCCTCCTTCCTTCCTTTTCTTCCTTTCTTCCTTCTGTTCTTTTAGTCTTGTTTTGTCAAAATTCAAGGGTTTCCTAGTTGTATTTTCAGGTGTGTGTGTGTGTGTGTGTGTGTGTGTGTGTGTGTGTGTGTGTGTTAATGTCACAGTGTGGTCAGAGGATGGCATTCAGGAGTCAGCCCTCTCCTTCTACCATGGGATTCAGGGATTGAACCTAGGTTGCCACACTTGTGTGGCATACACCTTTACTTGCTAATTTTCTTGCCAGCCCTTCATGTGTTCTAATAGATTTTGAAGCTGTGTTGACATGGTTGGTCCACATGGCATAGGCAGGTTCTTTTTTTCTTTTTTGAGTTTATGAAACAAATGCTATAAAATTAATCATGTTATTAGGGCAGAAAGACCTGTTGATTCTATTACATGTGTGGTTTTAACAAGACTCTCAGAGAGTTGGCAGAATAAACACATGAGAAATTTGTTTGTAAACACTTAAAAGAATCTGCTGTTGGCTGGAGAGATGACTCAGGGGTTAAAAGCACTGACTGTTCTTCCAGAGGGCCTGAGTTCAAGTCCCAGTAACCACATGGTGGCTCACAGCCATCTATAATGGGATCTGGTGCCCCCTTCTGGTGACCAAGCACATTTTCGTTGCTACTTCATAACTGTAGTTTTGTTACTTTTATGAATCATTATGTAAATATCTGATATGCAACCCCTGTGGAAGTAGGTCTCAACCCACAGGTTGAGAACCACTGTCCCCGAGTGTTCCATGCTGGTAGAGCCCGGCCTTGGGGGACCCTGTAAAATAGTGTTTGTGGTCTGCCAACTCATTTCACTTGCCAAGCTCAGCACTGGCTCCTCAAGGGCAGAGGTGGTGGGAGGATTTGGAACTGGCAGCAACACCCTCTGTCCGCAGGTAAACATATCTATTTCTCTGCCATCAGCTCTGCTCTCAGCTTTAAGAGGAAGTTTCTTGCAGGCAGCTTTTGTTCCTATCATGACAGATGTAGCATAAATGCAACATGAAAGTGAATTTCTAAAGCTAATCCTTATGCCACATGAGTAGATTTGCCCTAGATCATTAAAATGACTCATTTCTGGTGGACATACTCGTGGCAGGATACAATGTCCGGGAAGGAGGTAAATGTTAGTCCTTCGGTAAATGTGCTGTTGCTAATTTGAGACAGATTCTCACTATTTAGATCAGGCTAGCCTCCAACTTGAAACACACCCCCACCCTCTCTGCCTCAACTTCCCAACTGCTGTGATTACAAACATGTGACCACTCCTGGCTCTTTACAACTGAGACTCTTGCTAATGCTTCAAAAGAGAAAAATAAAAAAGAGTATGAATAGTTATATTCATGGTAGACTCCGATGTGCATGAATTTGATAATATTTGAAGGTAGCCACAATGATGCACAAGATGCCCAGAAAATTCATAGCCATGGAGTTGATAGCTTTGACCATGAACTGATCTTAGGTGAGTTTTCCTGGACTTGTTGGATCTGTGACAAATGTTCTAATGTTCTGCTAGAATGAAATTAGGACTTCAAAATTTCCACTTTATATTGGACTTTTTTGAAGCTTGAAAGCTGAAGTATTACTTTGGACATGTTACCTCAGTGATTAGGCCAGCCAAACTCTGTGCACTCTGTCTCAGGGGGTAGAGACACATACAGACACATTTGTGTGGAAGTACTTGTAAATATTTGCTATGCGAGAGAAGAGCGGAGGCAGCTTAACAAACCAGAAGATCCAATATGAAGCAATGGCTTTATTGTCTAGCTCTTCTTTATCAGCCCCAATTCTAACAGATTTGAAAATAAATAATAATATAATAATATGGATTTTTATATCCTGAAGGGTAAACATGTCCCAGTGTCTGGGACCCACACTAACTTCTGCACAGAGAAGACAAGAGTGGGAGGCAGGCCACAGCGCCAGTTTACCACTCAGAGTAGATGGAACTGGTTGTTAGTCTTCTCTGTGTCCCTTGCACAGCAGTTTTGCTCCCCACCAAATGCTGTCTAGACGATATGAAGGACTTTGAAGGCAGCCACGGCCTGCTTTTCTCGTTCATGCCTGCTCTGCAGGATCTCCAGCAAGGAGATTTCTGGTAAGCTTCCTTCTTTTTCACGGTTCCTCGTGTTCCTCCTGTTCTTACTTTTCTTTGCTGCTTGATCAGTCAGACTTGGTGGTTTGGGTTTGGGGATGGTCTTAGCATATTCCAAAGCCTAAGGGCATGGGAAGAAAAGTATTAAAGTGGGAAGTTAGGCTTAGGAGAGGTTTATGATAGAAATGGAAATTGCTGTAACATGAGTAGAAAATGGCGATTGAATGCAAAATTCAAATGACACATTATATTATATAGTTTTAACAAAACAAATTGGTCAATAAATGGCACATTGTGGAGCAAAAAGGAGCTGGAGAGGGATTTAGACAGGTGTTATGCTATTCAGATGTTTTTACCATGGCAGATTGTTTTATTACAGATACAGTGTTCTGCTTGCATATGTGCTTGGACACCAGAAGGGGGCGCCAGATCCCATTATAGATGGCTGTGAGCCACCATGTGGTTACTGGGACTTGAACTCAGGCCCTCTGGAAGAACAGTCAGTGCTTTTAACCCCTGAGCCATCTCTCCAGCCAACAGCAGATTCTTTTAAGTGTTTACAAACAAATTTCTCATGTGTTTATTCTGCCAACTCTCTGAGAGTCTTGTTAAAACCACACATGTAATAGAATTAACAGGTCTTTCTGCCCAGAGCTGACTTGTAGCTGAAGGACTTGGGAACTGAAGACATCACCATAGTTGATGAAAACTCAGCTTTCTTCATTATATCTCATTGTTCTTTGGAAGAAAAGTCAGGTATTTTAAAATGTATCTACAGAAAACAGAGGCTGAAGATGTAGGGTTTTTAAAAATTGATGCCAAGTTTTAAAGGTTAAATTATGATTAATAATGGGACCAGTTGGCTAGGGACACTGCTCATTGGCAGAACCTTTGCCTACTTGTACATGATTCTTGGTTCTGTTAAGGTGGGGAAGGAGATAGAGAGGGAGAGAGAGAAAGAGAGAATTGAACGTGATTCATACTGGTTTTGCATTTTAAGCTTTTGCTGCTAGATTTATGTGTATGAGAACTTTGCTTGCACACATGCCTGTGCACCATGTACATGCCTGGTGCCCTCAGATGTCGGAAGAGGGTCCTCTGGGACTGGAGTTACAGATGGTTGGGAGCCACCACATAGGTATTGGGAACTGAACCTGGTCCTCTGTAAAAACAGCAAGTGCTGTTAATCACGGAGTCACCTCTCCAGTCCCTAGCTTTGTATTTTAATAAGAATTTATTGACAGCTGAAATGGGAATTGATAGTATTTTCAAGTATCAGAAAGGGGGGGGGGAGGGAAACATCAAAACAAAAATGTTCACCTGAACGTATGTAAGAAAAAGGCACAGGAATTCTCAATAGATTTGTCTCCATGAACATCTTCATGAAAAAAAAAAATGGGGTGGAGGAAGAAGGAAATGGTGTGATGGGGAAAATGAAGTTGTCGAGGTCTGAGGAAGAATTAATATGATGGTTGGTGAAAGAGAACATGTAGTGCATGTTCCTAAAGGCACTGAAGGACTGAATGCTCCTCCTGCAAGGAGTCCCCATGGCTGCATAGGACTGAATGGATCAGCTGAGGGAGGGAGTTGGCAGTGTGTCTCCATAGTGGGCATTTCATTCCATCCTGACTCAGTGCTGGGTGACAACTGAGAGGACAAATGGTCTGGTTTTTTTTTTTTTTTTTTTCCACCACAGGAAATCATACTCTCTCTCTCTGGAAAAGCATAGAGAAACAAACTTAAACAGTAAGGGATTTATTTATTTATTTTGCATGAACAACAAGAGGATGCTAACTTCCTTGAAAGCTATTTAATTATAAAGAATGAAACCAATAGTTAATCCAGACTGCTAGCTCCCGATGAGAAATCACTTCTTTGTTATTTTTACATGTGACAAAACTAAGGCCACATACTCACCTAATAGTAGTGTGTGTGTGTGTGTGTGTTTGTGTGATTTTGTGGGTAGCAATATAAGTGCAGGGATGGCTGTTTCTAAATGTCCCCTATGTTTCAAACACACAAACACATCCCCCATCCCCAGACAGGGTTTCTCTATATAACAGCCCTGTCTGTCCTGGAATTTGCTTTCTAGACCAGGCTGGCTTCTAACTCACAGAAAGCCACCTGCCTCTGCCTCCCTAGGGCTGGGATTAAAGGTGTTTAAGCCACCATGCCCGGCTCAAATACATCTTTTGAGATTAGGTGGTGACCAAAGTTTGCTTTCGATTTTGACCGAAGCATACATACCCAAGATGCAAGCAAGCTTCTTACCTTCTGTCGAGAAATCACTGGTTTGCTTTCAGTTTTTGCTGTCTCTGGTTTGGACAGAACCGACAGTGTCTTCATGTTGTATTCCTGGACTTGCCTTGCATATTCTTTTTGCTGCATTAATTTTTGCATCTGCTCAGAGAAATAGAGTACAATGAGCTGACCTAATTCTCTCAGTGACACTGGTTTCACGGAGGTGGGCAGCTCAGGGGGGTGACTTGCATAGGCTGGCAGCAGTGAACTGGTTAATGTTTCCCTGGAGAATCTGCAGCCCTGAGTGCAGCAGCACTCCCAGTATTCTCTTAACAGAGGCTAAATCCTATTCAGCCTCTTCTTTGTTGCATTTACCCAATTTATTTTCATTTTTGCTTCCAACTTTGAACTATACTCTTTTTATGCCTGAGTGCAACTGCAGTTCAAACACATTACATGAAGATCTCCTTTCACTAGAGGGAAGAGAATAAAGTGGATGCACTTCTTAGGGGTTGGGGAACTCATATCCTAAGTGTGTCTTCTCTGCCACCACTTCAAAGTTATCAAGACAACTCTTATCAGGGAGACCAACAACCGCACAGCACACACATCCCTTTCCACATTCACGTGCCCCACTCTTCTGGGGGAGGCTTTCAAATCTAACCGAAAGCTGGTGCATAAAATAACACAGGCCAAGAGCGTTGTTTATTCTACAGCAGGAATATATGGGTTTCTCTTGTGCCAGCATGGCTGTTTCTGAGGGGTTTCTACTCAGTGCCGGACATTTGCACTGGGTTTGATGCTGGTCTGCATCTTTACCCCATATTGCTAAGGGCAGGTAGAGGACACTGAGTTTGAAAATGCCACATGCCACTTACTTTGTCTCTCACAGACTCAAAGTCAGGTCCCAGGCCTCCAAGCTTCACGTCTGTTTTCTGATAACCTTTCACCTTGGAACTCTGAAAATGCAACACACAAATGGTTCCTTTTAAAGATCAGTGTCCCCTCCAAGAAGTCATGGGGGCATGGGAAAGAGGGACAATGCAAACCAGAAGCCCTGGTGGAAGGTGGGAGAGTGAGTGCATTTCTTGGCAATGGTACCATTTTCATGGTAGTTATGGGTCGCAGTCTATTTGGTATGTGTAGTTGGTTAGCCAATGTATTTTGACTTTTTCACTTTTGCAATAAAATAAATTGAAATTCTGAAATAATAAGCAATTTCAAGGTAATAATTTGTTCTTTGGTTAACATTTTTTGACTAAAGCATGTATAATACAGCCCTCCCCTGGTGGCAGTTACCATGATGTCCAGTGGAGAAGTTTGCAAAACCAAATGACTGCTCAGAAATGGCAGTCAAAACACACTTTTCAGAAAGTCCCTGTCCAGTGGGGTCAGTGTTGCCGCCTTTCCAGACCCAGAAGGCAAGCGATGAGACTGCAACTTGAACATTTTATAGTTCATTGTTGGAATAGTAGATCATTTTAAGGATGAAAACCAGCTGTCATTCATTGATAATAATCAAAGCCTTGGCAAGACCCACTGAGAAATTAATTTCATTGTTAGTGTGATTTTGGAAAATGTGAAGGGCACCTGGAATTTTGCAGTGTAACTCTAGCTCACACACTTAAGTAAACAGAGCCACAGAGGGAGGCTATGATCTAAGACAAGATTAAGATATACCCCAAACTGCAGTTTTCCACATGAAAGCCGAAGCTGGGACTGGCCATTTGCCCTTATGGGGAAACCAAGGCCTTTCTTTCCTCTTTCCTCAATGAATTTGGTTCCATTTCCTAGGAAGGATAAGAAAGATATCGCCAAAGGAACGGTTTAGATGACTTGTCTTAGGTCTCTATTATCATGATAAAACACGGTGGCCAAAAGCAACATGGGTTGGAAAGGGTTCATTTCATTTATAACTTTCAGGTCACATTGCATCGCAGGAGCCTGGCTGGAACTGAAGCTGAGCCGGGGAGGAGGAGCGCTGCTTACTGATTCGCTGCTTGATCAGTTTTTCTTCTGTGCCCCAGGACTGTCCACCACAGTAAACTGGCTCCTCCCCCATCATCTATCCATCAAGGAAATGCCCTGTGACTTGCCTACAGGCGATCCGACTGAGGCATTTTTCTCAGCGTTCCTCTTCCCAGATGTGTCAGATTATCAGAAACTCACCGGTAACTGTTTTAGGGCAAATTTAAGTTTGTGTTTAGAGTGGGAAAAGTGATGTGTGCTACCTGTGTGATATCACGGTCAATTATGGTGTCTTGCTCCAAGTGTGGTGGTTCATGCCTATAATCCCAGCACTCAGGGAGGTGGGATGTGGGGGGTGGGGATGGGGGGGGGGAGGCCTGAGCAGACAGATCTGTGAGTGAGTTCGAAGCCAGTCTGCTCTACAGAGTGCATTCCACGACGGCCAGGGTCACACAGATAAAACTTGTCTTGAAAAGCAAGATTAATTAGTTAATTAAAAAAATAATTGTGGCTTGCTTTTACCATTGAGACTCAGACTCCAAATATAACACAGAACTGAATGGTTGAAAGGAAACAAACATGTCTATATAGCAAGACACAGCTAATTTGATAATAAATCATCTGTTGTCTTATTTAAGGAACAGTGAATTCTGATTCTCTTCACATGCTGATATCTATATAATGGTGACACATTTTTAGACAATGACAGAGTGTTTTTATCTGTAAGATCTTCAAAGATTAAAACTAAATGATTGAAGGTCATGCTGATAACAAGATGGCAAGTCATATTGCTTTGAAATCTTTTTTTTTTTTTTCCAAGACAGGGTTTTTCTGTGTTCCTTTGGAGCCTGTCCTACAACTCTCTCTATAGACTAGGCTCTCCTTGAACTCAAAGAGACCCACCTGCCTCTGCCTCCCAAATGCTGGGATTAAAGGTGTCCGCCACCAATGCCCAGCTTACTTTGAAATCTTATACTGGTATAAACTGATGCCACCATTTAAACAAAAATTCAACATCTATTTGTATGTATAGGCAAAAAGTTCACAAGAATACAACCCAAACTGTTAAGAGGTGTGAGTAGGATTTCCAAGAGTTTTTGGAATAACTTTGCGTATGTGTACATATGTATTTTAAATCTACTGTGAATTATGTTAAGTCCTAAGGTAGGCCATATGCCTTTTAGAATGACTTATTTTAGATTTATTTATTTTATTTGTTTGTGTATGATTGTTTTGCTTACATGTACGTATGTATGCGCAGCCTGTAACCTGTGCACTTTGTCTATATGCTTTCGTTATCTCTGGATTATTTATACCTAACATGATGTAAACACTACTCAGAGAGTCCCTCTGGTGTCACAATGACTTGGAAAAGTCTGTTGTTGCATCCAGTACAGGCACAATGTTTCTAGAACGCATGGATATGGGGCGGACTTTTTCCCACAAGCCTCCCCAGCACAGAGCTCTGGCTGGTAAGCTAGAATTGAGTTTGGTGGGTATCAGTTGTGTCTTTGGAGGCTTTTATTCATGTTGGCGTGGCAACTCCCCTCTCGTTTTTTACCCCAAAGTGGATAGGACCCCTGCAGCTGGGACAGCACTCCTTCAGGCAGGGCTGGGGTGGGGGCAGGAGAATCACACAATGCTTGGAAACCCCAGGGTTAGCAACTGCCTGCCTCTGGGTTAATTGTATCAAAGAAGAATGAACCCATGGTTCTGAAATTGCCTGTCAGCCTGTCACTGCGGTGGAAGGCAATATTCCTAACACACCAGGGCTTCAGTGTCACTATTCAGAAGGAGCAAAATAAAGTGCCTGGCAGGTGCAACACTTCTGCACTTCTAGGATTAAGGACTCTGTAAACAGAGCTGGCCCTATTATGATGTTAAACATTTATGGTCAAAACTCCCTCACTGCATCCAAGTCTGAAAATCAAGAGAAGGTAAGATTCTGAAATCATTAAAATAACATTAAGATAAACATTGCTCATTGAAGGACATTCCAAAATAATAAGTCTTTAGGAAAATAGTCATTACCAAGATAAGAGCACTGCATCTGCTCCTGTCTGCTTCTTGTCCTTATATATTTTTTATATCATTTTTTGTTGGGGGTGGGGAGGGATGGATCTGGCAATGTAACCCTGGCTGTCCTTGAACTTGCAATGCTTCAGCCCAGTGTTGGGATTACAGGCATATGCCATTTGTGTGGCTATGTTTGGCTTGCAGTTTTTAATAATAAGGATTTTTTTGTTTAAAAGTATTTATTTGTGAGTGTGTGTGTGTGTGTGTGTGTGTGTGTGTGTGTGTGTGTGCATGCTTGTGGGAACACATCATTAGGCCTGTGTAGCAAGCACCTTTACTCACTGAGCCACGCTGGCCCTTCTTCATACATTTGTAAAAGTATTCATATACTACACACTATTTTAATTTACTTTCTTTTGCTAACCATTTTGGTATTTCACTCAACTTATCTGACATCAAGTGGATTTCAAAAATGTGAATTTTAGACAAATATTTTATCATTTAATGTCATTAAATAATTTAGGTATTTCTCTAAATGTTGTTCATTGAAGGTACATTGAGGTAAACACTGTATGTTACTTCTATTTTTTTTTTTTTTTTTTAGATAAATTGGTGGAAGTATGACTATTGAGATCTAACAAACATTTAAAGGCCACCAATTAGCATTCTGCTACCACTAAGGTGGCTCTTTTAACAAACTTGGTTACAAAGTAGTGTATTATCATACTTTACAAACTTCAGTAATTTTTAATAGCTGAGTGAACACAGACAAATCTATTCTTGTGTCTACAAATCCTTTCTTCTCAAAAGTGTGATCTATGTCACTGTTTTACAATCAATACATTTTGAACTATTTGCCAAAGGGGGTAAAAAAGACAAATCAGGGTTTAAGAAAGAGAATCCAAACAAATAAACCACCACTCATATCCAAGCCATAAATCCAATTTGCCTGAAGACGATGGGAAAGAAATGATCAGTGGGCAGAAACCTCATCCTTAGCCCTGGTGCGGCTTAACTTTTAATCATGCTGCCAATTCAAAAAGGACATGCTAGGAAGCATGGATAATTGTGTGTTGATCTTCAGCTACTCTTCTTGCTAGCAACTTCTATAAGCATCAAGGTTATCATAAAACAAAACAGAACAGAGCCAAGGGTCTGACATTCCATACAGACATGGAGGGAGAGCATGTGGCCCGAATGAGCCATCCCCATGGCTGCTGATCCCTTTATAGGATGAGCTGCCTAGCACACAGCCACAGGGGAGTGAGTTTGTTCCGGGTGACTGATGGTGAGAATCCTGGATCTGCTTAAGTTTGGCGCAAGTAATTAGGAAGAGACCAGCACTTTAACTCTGTTTGATCTCTCTCCATCTAAAATCTTAATAGCATTGTTGAGATGTAACTCTCATGCCACAAAATTTACTCATTTAAAGCTGTTCAAATCAGTGGTTTTTAGGATAGTTGCCAAATTGTGTAAGCATCGCCCAATCCAATTGTACAACATTTTCATCACTCTGAAAACAAAACAAAACAAAACTCCAGTGCCCATTAATGCTCACTGTCCTTGTCCAGTCCCCACACCCCTAGTCCTAGGCAGCCAAGCTACTTAATGCTTCTTCAATAATCTTTTACAGTCAAACATTCTACAGACTTTATTTTCATTTCTCTTTTCTTGGTTTTTTTAAAGACTAAAATGTCAAAACAATGATGATGGTGATGATGACAATGACACTTATAAGATACCAGTATTGACAATCCTATTAAGTCTCTGAATACAGGGATCAAGCATTGGAATACAGAAGCACGGTCTAACAAATCTCTACTTGTCTTTGTGTAAACCTCACATGAACTCAGGCTTTGTGGTTTACACCTGTAATCCTAGCACATGGTAGGATGAGTCAGGAGGACCACCATGAGACAGGAGGTCAACTTGGGCTACAGAGTGAGCGAGATCCTGTTTAAAACAAAACAAAACAAAAACGACAACAAAAAACAAACCACCAAACCAAAAATCAAAACAAACAAACAAAGAAAGCCACGTACCCTCTGACATCTACTGGCCTTTGCCCCTCAAATGTGAGACTTTTGTGGGGGCAAGATTTCTACTAATCATCCCTGATTCTCTTAGCAGGGTGTGTGACAGTCACTGTATGCTCTAAAGAGTACACTTGGACTGAAGTGACACTGCCTGATCTGTGAGGACTTGTTTCCATGCTGGGAGTAAGGAAACTACACTGCAGACGTACTCTCCAGAAAGTTCCTCAGATGTGTAAGACTGAGAAAACCACTGAGAAATAAGATAAAAACAATGTCTCAGATGCCTGGGAGCAGGGAGCAAAGGATATGTGCTCTGTGGTCACTTAACTTAATCCAAATAAACCTCTTTTTAGGGGCAGTCAAGCAGCAAGCCCCAGATTGTCTGTGACAACAAACACCAGTTAATTATATGAGCTCAACCTTTATCTGCCAGGGAACTCTCTACTGAGCCCTTTACTCAGTAAAGTGGTGGCTGGAGATAGCAGAAGTATATTTGGATGGTTTGGCATCCCTTGTGCTGTGTTAATTTCTTAGTCATAAGCCTGGATTTAATGACATGGACAACGCCTTGTATTCTGAAATCACTCTCAACAGCACCGGCAGAAGAGGAAGGCACCCCAGGCCTATTATCTTTACAAATCCTCAAATTTTTTACTGTGATTCAGGGCAATTCCCTTGGAAACCAAGAGCTTTGACTTGGCTAGCAAATAGGCATGACATGGATAATGACTCCCCCTGTCTGGTGCAGGGACTACCTGCTGTCCTATACAAATCACTCAGTTCTAACTCACTTCAGCTTCTGGACAAAGGGTGTTCGGTGTGTTTGTCGGATGTAGATTGAAGGTACTGGGGTGAGAAAATGGATGTGTATGGATTGCAGCCACCCTTGCAGCCACTGGGGAGGGGTAGGCAGGAGCAGGAAGTTGTTCCCACCTTCCCACCGCCTTAGATTGGTGGTGTTATGCCCTGTCACCAGGACATTCGCTCCATCCTTTCTCAGCACAGCAGGGATTCAATTTGTGAAAAGGAAGGAACATGAAATGACATTTAGCTGATGTATAATCTTTGCTAGGGAATAAGTGAGGGTTTATTACATTTAATATCACACCACACCTAAAAAAAAAAAAAAAACAAGTGATTTTGATTGTTCCTATGAAGAATCAGGGCCTGGAGTAAGCCAGTAACTTCTCAATTGAGAACAATGCCTCCATGAGATGGGGCTATAAAGGCAAGTCTGTAGGGCATTTCCTTAGTTGGTGATTGATGTGGGAGGGCTCAGCCTACTATGAGTGGGGTCAGTCCTAAGCTGGTGGTTCCCAAAGAAAGCAAGCTGAGTAAGCCACAGAGGAGCAAGCCAGTGGGCAACTCCTCTCCAGAGCCCCAGAGACACCTGGAGATGGGGCTAGACCAAGGACTTCAGAATGACTGAATTCACCAACTTCCTCCCAACCCTGCAGCTGGGAACCCAATCCAAAAGCTGTTGTTGTTTTTCAACTACAGGAAAGTGCTCTTCTGAGAGACTGCGTTGGTCTGACTCTTAGGCCCTGGTGATCTAGAAGCTCTGGAGTGAGCAGGCAGTCTCCATGTTGACAGGAAGTGTTGGTTGCAAAGGCAACCAACAGAAATAATATAAATGATGCTATTTTCCCAATCTGGTCTATGAGTCACCTTATTTGAGAAACACTTGAAAGTGAGATTGGCACTACTTTAGAACCCAACTGCCATGCAATCACATTTCTCTGGGAAAAGAAGTCACCTGTGATTCCCGAAACTGGGTCTCCTTATTTATAGTGGAAGTGGAGTCTTCCAGCTCTAAGCTAATACAAGTGCTTTCCAAGCCTCAGAACCATGAGCTAAACAGACTTCCTTATAACATAACCTGCCTCAGGTATCTTATTATAGTAACGGAAAATAAAACCACATTATTTCACCCTGGAACCAAGTGATCTTCCTGAGAATTTAAAAAAGTTGTGTTTGAAGCAAGACATGAAGAGACTGAACTGCACAAAAATGCTCACTGGTCTGGGACTTTGCTGTAGAAGCTGAGGTGAGATGTGCACAGAGAGGAATCTTCTGGTGCGGAGGAACCAGCAGTAGAGGCCAGAGACCTCTGGCAACATGGCTTTCAATCGCTCAGCCCTACTCTCTCTCTCTTTTCAGATACGAAGGTATGAGACTCAGCTTAGGAGGGGGACTGGAGTTGATCAGATACGAAGGTTATGAGACTCAGCTTAGGAGGGGGACTGGGGTTGAGGAAAAGGGGAGATTAAATAGAGGGTAAAGCAGAATTATTATTGCCTTCTGCAGTATAGACACATCCCAGAGATGACCTGAAAAGAAAGTGGGAATAGGCATCCTTGACAAGAGAAACTTCTGGAAAGACAGGGTGGCGAAATCGAGGAATAGCAAGGGCCTGAGAGGAGGGTTCCTGGTTCCTGGACCAGCTTGCTGTGCGAGAGGCTAAACCATGACCGACCCTATTCCAGGCCCATCTGTGTCATCAGAATTAAAAAGTGACTTGGCTAAACAGCCATGCTTTTATCACCTTTGTGCCGCTGCGCTTTCTGTGTTTTCTCCCTCTTTCCAGCTGAAGCAGGTAGCCTTCCGAATTACTACGGGTCATCTTCATCTGGTGTCTGTGGTTTCTCTCTGAGTGGAGTTGCAATTCACTTTCCACCCTGGACAGGATGGGCGGGAGTGTGGTGCTGGACAAGGAACCCTCGCTGGGCTGCACTTCCGCCAGCTGCACCAGGGCTTGCTGGTGCTGCTCCATGATCTGGGCAAGCCGCGAATCTGGAGAGGCACTAACATGCTCCATGTCTGAGGAAGAGTGGAATTTCCTTTGGAGAAAACACAAGTGTTTTAAATAAAACTTGACTCCAGTAACACCATTTTCTGTGTAGAAAGTCTTTAGGAACCATTAATCTTTTCATGAGCATACTGATTTTGAATCTTTAATTCCTCCTCTTTTTCCTTGGGACACTCTAACTCCCTTTCAAAAATATTCCTTTATTTATGTGTTTCTCTGTGTGTGTACATGTGAGTGCAGGTGCCCTTGGAGTTCAGAAGGAGGTGTCAGATCCTGCGGGGTAGGGCATATGGTAGAGGCCCTGCCTAAAATGGGCAAGGCTCTGGGTTCCTTCACCAGCACCAGAAAACAAAAGTCCAATATGCAAGCTGGGTTAATTTTGGGGACAGTAGGAAGCCTATGAGTTTATTTCACTACATTATAGGATTGGTGAAACACATTTGATCAAATTACAAGCTCACTTATAACAAAAGTTCTTTGAAAAGGAAAATAGTAACGGGAAGGGATTTTCTATATCTGTCTGCTAAAAACTAAATATTATTTATTTTTATTATTGTATGTGCATGAGGTTGTGTGTATCCACAAGTGCACATGTGTGTATATACTGTGAGAATATATGTTTATGTAAAGGAAGACATATGCACATGTGTTACAGTGCATGGTTGGAAGTCAGAGGATAATGTTTGGAGATGGAACTCTAGACATGAGGCTTGCAGATTAGAGTCAGGTTGTCTCTGTGCAGCCTAGGCTGCCCTTGAACTCAGTATCATTCTTCCTCAGTCTCTTGTGTGGTGAGATTACAGGGGATCATACAATCATACCCAACTTAAATATTAGTTGTAATTGCAAAAAGGGCTGGAAGTCGCCTCCCTAAAGCCAGAGAAAGGACAACAAAGGTGCTTGCCAACCATCACTGTCACTCCAGCAAGCTGACTCAGACCCTTACTGAACACATATCCCAGACCATGTGATACAGCACCAGTTTCCCTACTGATTTGTATGTAAAGTTGCCTCCCCGTCCTGTGTTGCAAACAAGCATGAAAGGTACCCTATGTATCACACTACACATGTCATCTGTGCACTTTAGCATCAAGGTCATCACATGTCAGGTGTCCAGAACATTATTTGTTAAGGAGCATCACAGATGGTGTCTTGGAGTGACTTTAAAAAAATAGCTTTTTCTTGCTTATAGAAGTAATGTGTCTACATTGTAACTCTAACAATTCTAACTCTAAAGAGAGAATGAAAAAAAAACCCTTGATTTCTCTTGCCAATTTAAGTTTTATTTATTTCATTCATTCATTTATGACAGGGTCTTACTATATAGCTTTTACTGGCCTGGAACTGGCTATGTAGATTAGACTGTACTTGAATTCCTAGAGATATGCCTGCCTCTGCCTCCTGAGTGCTAGAATTAAAGTCATGTGCCACCAAACCCAGCACTTTTTATGTGTTTGGATGTTTTACTTACATGTATGTTTGTGCACCACATGTATTTTTGGTACCTTCAGAGACCAGAAGATGACATCAGATCCTCTGGGACTGGAGTTACAGATGGTTGTGAGCCATCCTGTAGGTGCTGGGAATTGAACCTGTGTCCTCTGGAAGAGCAGCCAGTATTCTTAACCACTGAGTCAGAGATAACCACTACTCATCATCAGGTGGACTTTCTTTCCACATGCACATTGGGACAGTAGAGGCCATAGTCCTTGGGTATAACCCTGTACCTCATTACCTTTTCTCTCTCTCTGTCTGTCTGTCTGTCTCTCTTTGAGATAGGGTTTCTTTGTGTAACCTTGGCTGTCCTAGAATTTGCTCCGTAGATCAGGCTGGCCTTGAACTCACAGAGATCTGTCTGCCTCTGCCTCCCAAATGCTGAGATTAAGGGTGATCGACACTACTGCCTGGCTGACCTTCTCTTTGGAGGTATATCTTTTAGTGGTCACAGGAACTAAATACTATGTGAGATTTCCCTACCATTGGATTTTTTGCTCATTTCTGTAAATATGTTTCTCTTATTGGTTAATGAATAAAGCACTGTTGGCCAATAAGAAAGCAAGATAGGTGGGACTAGGAGACAAGGAAGATTCTGGAAGGAGTAGGGAGGAGATCCATGGTGGAGGATGGAGAGAGAATGCCAGTCCCTCTCTCTGGTAAGATAAGACCACATGGAAGTACTTAGATTAATAGAAATGGGTTAATAATTAAGACAGAGCTAGCTGATAAGAAACATGTAACTGGCCAACAGAATTATATTTAATACAGCGTCTCTCTGTGTTATTTGGGGCTGGTGCGGTTGAGGGCCCAGGCTGATGGAAAAAACCTTACTCATAACACATTTCCCACGGAAACAGTAGAGGAGACTGGAAAGAGGAGGAGGATGACATAGAAGTAAGGTAGGAATCAGAGGTAGGGGAGGGGTTAGTTGTCCTTTTCTTCCAGGCTGTTCCACTCAGGAGCTTCCCTGTCCCCTTCTCCCTCTCATTTCTTTCTCTATAAGCCTCTTATTTCTCCTCTGAACAAGTCACTCATGATAGGGAAGTTCCAGGCAGGTGTGATGTCTCTGTGTGTAAAGGCATCTAAACATTGCCCTCCACAGGTGCTTTGACATGTGTGTGTGCATGTATAATATTCCTTTATACTGTGTGAATATATGCCACCATGACTGGTTTAATAATGAAGCCGACGGGCCAACAGAGGGACAGGATACAGTTAGGCGGAAGAGCCAAACTGAGAATTCTGGGAAGAAGAAGGACAGACTCAGGAATTATGAACAGATGTAGAGAGGAGCAAGATGGACATGCTGTACTGAGAAAAGGTATCAAGCCACATGGCGAAGTGTAGATAAGAAATATGGGTTGAATTAAATGTAAGAATTAGCTAGTAACAAGCCTGAGCTGTTGACTGAGCATTTGTAATTAATATTAAGCCTCTATGTGGTTACTTGGGAGCTGCTTTCGGGACAAGGAACTTCCACTTGTGTGTGTGCATTCATTGCACATGTAAACAAACATTAATGCATGCATACACACATGAAAACACATGCACATTCACATTAATAAAAACAAAAAAATTGAAATTAAGAAAACAAACAAACAAACAAAAAAGAGTTCTCACCATAGCATCTCTATGTTCTTGTATTTTGTCTCTGCCTGTGGCTGTTTGGATGGCTTCTTGATCTTTGTTGACCTGTGTGTATTCATGTCATAATCAGACTGAGGACCTTTCTGGCCCTGGGGCACGTATCTGTGAGAAAGTTCATTAAAGTCTTGTAGCTCCATATCAAAGAGCATGTAGTTGGGCTGCTGCTTATACAAAAATCTTTTCTCTTCTTCCTGTCTGTGTCCTCTCTTTCTATTAGTGTTCAGCCCCAAGACAGAGTTTTTATACAACACTCTGTCAAAACCCTGTTCGGGAGGAACAAATGTGTCGGAAGTGACTTGGGGATTGTGGGTGAGTGTTCTGGAGTCCTGTAAGTCAGTGTTAGAAGAGTTCATATATGTGGCCAGTTTGTGTTTTGCTGAGGCATCATCCACAGGCTGCCTTTGGTTTTGTGGCTGTTGGAGAGGGTAATTCTGATTTTTTTGATCGAGAACAAGCTCTTTTGGGTGTCTCTTCTGTTTATGAACCCTCCTTGTCTTTCCTGTTCTTCTGGAAGATTGCTGCCCATTGGCTGCATCAGAAGACTGACCTCTTGGGACTTTGCCTGTTTTTGTATCTTCATATTGAGATAAATGTTCTTGGTAATTCTAAAAAAGATATTAAGTTAAGGTAAAATTAGAAGATGAGCACTCTTCATAAATTTTTAATTAATTCTTTTTTTTTTTTTTCAAATGGGAGTTAAAACTTCTAGGAAAGTGGCCATGGTTAAAAAGGAGGAAGTACAGAGAGTTCTTTCCTAATGGCAAGCAATTAAAGGGTGAGTGACCAAGGACATGTTAGATTGTGAGCCCAGAAGGAGCTTGAGGACTTAAAACAGCCTCTGGCAAGTTATATGGGAAGAGGTCGTCAAAGTGAGGAAGAGAACTTCCAAGGAGATGCTCAGAGAAAGAATATACATCTGTGTCCACAGGTGTAGACTTATGTTAACTAAGCATTTCCAAAATCTCACCCAGGAGATACCACAGGTTTTCCTGTGCCAAGCAAGTCCAAGCTCAGTCAGAGAAACAGATCAGACTGTCAACTCTTCGTATTCACATAGGTCAGCAGCTAGGAATGACCTCTTAGCCAGATGAGACAAATTAGATCTTATTCAGAGGGTTCTGAGAGAGCCAGAGCTGTGACAGGGAGTCCATGAAACCACAAGGGCTGTTTTGCTTTCTGTTGCTTAATATAGCCTGCACTTAGGCAATCAAACATCTGGAGAAAGGGATTTCAATCTCAAAACCATCTCGGTGCTTTTCTAAGTCCAGTAACAACAAAATGTATTCCCGGGACAATAGATACACTGTGTAACTATATTGTGCTGTGCAGCCATTTAAGAGTATTTCCCGAGGAATGGAGCACTCATTACTTTGTGAAAAATGAGCAGGGTTAAGAGGCTTTTGGAAAGAATGATTAACTGCTTATTGAAACAGTAAGATGACTGTGTGCATCAATGTGTTATATAACTGCAACATCTTTGTCCCTTTCAGGACACACACGTAAAAAGAACCCTTCATGACCCATATCTATGCAATGTTAATTGAAAAATGCAACCATTAGGCAGCACATTGGAGGCCAGTGAATATACTCAAACTGGGCAAAGCAGGCTTTTCCTTGTTCAGATTTCTTTTGGTTGGTTGGGAAAGGAGATTGCATCACGATGATACAGTTTTAGGTTTTATTTCACTTCCTTGATACAACCTGCAAGGCTGACAATATGAGCCTCTGCATGTTTCCAAATAATAATCACGGTCCTGTTTATAATAAAACCGCACTGGGATGTTAAATTTATAAGATTGTTAAATGTACACCAGTGATATATAGTATCGCTTGTAGTAGCAGGCTGGTTAAATAAAGAATGACACTATTTGAAAAGTGGCTTATTTCCTTTGGAATTTGAGCCATTTCAGGGATGACCAGCGTCTCATCGGCTCTTACAAATTTTCAGTTTTCACCTGTAAAAAAACTGACAAAAATAACATCCAGGTAAGAAAATTGTTTTCTTCTACATCAAGTTGCATGGGGGAAGCATGAGCAAAAAGACTCTCCCAATACATGGCCCCAAATACATTCTTCTTTGGAGTGGCCCCCAAAGTCATTAGAGTTATTTTTTTATAACATTTATTTATTCATTTGTGTGCATGTGCACACATATCCACGTGGCTGCACATGTGCTACAGTGCATGTGTGGCATCAGAGGACAACTTGCAGGTGTCAGTTCTTATCTTCTACCATGTGGATCCCAGGGATAGAACTCACATTGTTAGGCTT
Organism: Phodopus roborovskii; assembly: GCF_943737965.1. NCBI lineage: Eukaryota > Metazoa > Chordata > Mammalia > Rodentia > Cricetidae > Phodopus > Phodopus roborovskii. The sequence goes on from NW_026126517.1 coordinate 18,344,160, forward strand.
GGTGGCAAGCACCTTTGCTTGCTGAGCCATCTTGCTGGGCCAGAAACTGCTGTTTGATAATCTTTCTGGTGTGTTTCTGAAGGGCAATGGCTCGTTTTGTGCTGTCATCATGTTAGTTTAGGTCAAACAAGCCTCTCTTTGCTATGATCTACCGACTCTAACTCATACTGGTCAACCACGGCATTCTTTTCAACATTCGTTCAGCCTTGCGATCTCTGGGGGGGGGGGGGGAATAAAGGTCTAACTAGAGACTTTCTGCTGTCACCTGACTTACATTTCCCTAGAAGGAATTCCTTTCCTAGGGAATTACATCTGAAATTCTTGACTCTAGCCATGTTGTTACCTTTGTTGAGGACGATACAGCTCACAGCAGCCCTCATCACAGGGTGCTTTGCCAACAAAGGTCACAGACTCATCCTATTCCAAACTTGAATTGTCTTGAGAGTTAAATCCTCCACTCACATAGACATAAGTGCCCAGAGTTGGTATTTCAGTCCTCAGAAAGGAAGACGTTTATGGGCTTGATATGATTCCTCTCACCTCCCAAGTAGCCTACTCGGGATCTGCTGCTGGCTGGAGATTTATTACCCTACAAGTGAGGCATCAGGTGTCACTCTTTAGGTGGTGAGACCCCAGTTCCCTGAAGTTAATATACAAAGCCATTCTCAGGCTATTTAATCTCCATCAGTGCAGAAATCCTCGATTCTGTTCTCACTAGGATTCTTTTGTTACCCACGCTGGCAATTGGTATGCCCTCCATGCACTCAGACTAACGGCTTAATGGAAGTAGGTTTTCATGTCACATGTGGAGTGTCAGCGCTGGGAAATCTCGATGACTAAAGTTGAGATGGGAGTGTCGTAGTGAGACCCATCCTCAGTCATCAGTGTCCACCCAGACTGTGCCACCACTCTAGCTCTGCGAAAGGCACTGTCCGGCTGCTTCCATCTTGGGGCTCATGTGTCATAAGCAAAAAGAATGCACACTCTTACTGCAGCCAGGATGCTCATCTCCTCTGACATAGAGGCCACTGTTGCTCTTAGCTGCCCTGATTGGGCCCTGGGGTCCTGGGACTTGTACCTGGGCTCCAAGATTACCTCTGACCCAGAGAACTTTCTGTTTTATTATTCTGTTTAGCTTCTGAGTTTGTTAAAAATAAAATGTGAGCTTAGGTTCCAAATTGTATCTAATATTATTAAGAAACATCTGGCACAAATTATTGACTAACTCCCTCATGGTCAGCAAGGAAGAACTCAGGTCAGATAAGCAGAAGCAATACAGATGTTGAGCTGACCAAATGCACAGCTGTTCGGAAAGGTGGGAGAAGGGGCTGACCACAGGGACTTGAGCATGGTTAGTGAAGGGCCTCATGTGGCTTTTCATGCTGCCATCATTGGTGCTTTTGCTTTCAGTCTGGAAAGACCTCATTTCACCCATAGGGCACCCAGAAGGGTCTTGTGGCCAGGGATGTACTTCTGCACACTGTCGGGCATGGCATCTGAGAAACTGATGCCTTCAGTTTGGGCACACACCAATGAAAGGGGACTTGTGAAACCTGTGAAGACCACAGGGGAGCACAGAATGCTGAAGGACAATACAGTCTGAGGAAAGGACTTAAGCAGGGAGTAAAGGCCTTAAGTGGACACAAGAATCTGACATTAAAAACATGATGATGCCAAGGATCTCTGTCAGGTGGAGTCCTGGATCCTGTCCACTCCCCCAACCCCCTGCCAGGAGGGACTTCAGTCCCCATCTTTTCTACCTTTTTGATGAGGCTTCCCTGACATCAGCTTTCAGGAAGCTCTGGGTGAGTGACTATTTATTTATTGACTCACTTCAGTTCTATCAGCGGCCTAGACACCTGGTGAGGACAGGAGAGGGTTTAGGATGTCTGTCTTTTCTATGCTTCTGATGCTTAGATGAACTTTAATGTTTTTAACTTTACAATCCTTGCATGTGTGGCTTTAACTGGTGATTTCAAAAGGCTCACCCCTCCCTCCCCAACCCTTGAAACAAAGTCTCACTGTGTAGCACTGGCTGACCCTGAGCTTGCTGTGTTGACCAGGCTGACCTCACACCTTCCTCTGCCACTGAGTGCTGGAGTTATGGAATTAAGGGCATGCTTAATGAACAGGGGTGGAACCAGATACAGGAGTGACTCCATGTATTTCCATGTACTGACTCAGGAAAAGATCAGATCCCAGTGATTTTTTTTTTGCCTCCAATCACTTATGAGTGCCCATGGACAGGACAAGAAGGATGCTCACATGCTAAGATACCAGTTGGAAAGCTTGAACATTCTGGAAACAAAGCTTGGTGAGGCTCGGACGGATTCCGTCAGCTTTAGGGACAGTGTCACTTGAGTCTTTTGGGTAGCTACTAGCTCTCAGAGGAAACATTATATTTCCCCTGGACATCCCTTTTCCCTTCCTTCTGTGAGAGGGTTTGTGTGTGTGTGTGTGTGTGTGTGTGTGTGTGTGTGTGTGTGTGTGTGTGTGTGTCTGTATGCTTGGAGTGAAATGATGGTGTTCTGGGATAGGGAGCCTTTAAAAAAGCAGGTAGGATTGCTGGCAGAGCAAGCTATGGCACTCCTTGGCTGAAGGCAGTCTTCAGCATAGGCCAATAGACAAGTATTTTGGACATAAAAATCAACCCTTAAGTGACAGGAACTCAGTGCCAAACATTACTTATATCTAGCACTATCACTTGAAGCACACTTAACACACAGTCTAGCAGGTGACCTTGAGCTGTTTTGCTCTCTGATGCCATTTGTCCTCAGGATCCATGGAAGTGTTTTCGACTTCTTTGTCATTCTGGATAGCCATCTTGCCAGTACCTCTGATGGGGTAGGAGACCTAAGGGGGTAAAACACATAGCACAGTAAGTGGCATACACTGCATCTTAAGTGGGTTCATTTCAGTCCTACAGTTGTGGGGTTCAAGTCTGTGCGCTTGAGAGACAGGTCCTGGGAAGACAGGATTTATGTTTGGTTTATTGCAAAGGTCCATTGTTTCAGTTCTCAGGCACTTATGTCAGTCAATCCTTCATCACTGTGCTAAAAACAAAACAAAACACAACAACAAAACCCAAGCTAAACCATTTCAAAGGAGGAAGGATTTATTTTGATGCATGGTTGCAAAACGTTCAGCCCATGGTTACTTAACCCTGTTGTTTGGAGCCTGGGGTCAAGTAGAATATCATGGTGGTAAGGACAGCATGGAACAAAGTGGTTTACCTTACAGCAGCCAGGAAGCAGAAGACATGGAGGAAGGGGCTGGCATCTACCTGTGTAATTCAAGGACACAATCATATGACCTACTTCCTCCAACTACTACCTAGACCCTAAAATTTCTACCATCTCCTAACAGCACCATGAGATGATGACCAAGTCTTGGACACCTAATAATCATGAAAATCATTGGAGGGACCTGGATTGCTCCCAAGGAAGATGGAAATAAAGTGTTCCCTCATGTAGTTGTGAAGATAGAATGGGTGCTTTGAGACCCAAGGGCCCCTTGTTTAAATGTCCCATGCCTGGTTAGGAGACTAGACTTTAGTACAGTTATTAGAACAGGATATTGAAAGTATCAATTGATCCCATCAAAAAAAAAAAAAAAAAAAAAAAAAAAAGATGATGATACTCTGCCTTTCACTTACAATGAGGAATCTGTCCTGATAAACCCATCATGAATTTTTAAAAAAATGCATTTAGTACACTGTGCTGGTTAGCTTTTGTCAACTCCACACATGCTAGGGACTTTTGGAAAGAGGGAAACTTGGTTAAGAAAGAGCACCCACCAGACTGGCCTGTGGGGCATTTTCTTGATTTACAATTGATGTGGGAGGGCCCATCTCACTGTAGGCAGTGTCACTGCTGGGCTGATGGTCCTGGGTTGTATAAGAAAGCAGACCAAGCAAACCAGTAAGCAGGATTATGCTGTGGCCTCTGCTTCAGTTCCTGCCTCCAGGTTCCTGCCTTGAGATCCTGCCCTGACTTTCCTCAGTGATGGAGTGTTGACCTTAGAGTTGTAAGATGAACTAAACCCTTTCCTTCCTCACGTTGCTTTATCATCAAGGTCATGGCACTTTATCATAGCAACATGCTGCAGCCATGACATTCTATCTCACCACCAGCCCAGGACCAGTGGAAACAACAGAACGAAAGTTTGAGACCATAAGCCAAAACAGATCTTAAAAAGTAAATCTGTTTTCTTAAGTATTTTGATCACAGTTATGCAAAAATAACAGCTCTCCATTGACCATTTGTTCCATATCAAGAAAAGTGTCTCTGAGCTATACAGAATGGTAGCTGTTAGAAAGTCCTGCAGGAAGCAGACTTAAAGTTCTACCATCCCGGTGTAGGGAGAGAACCTGGAAACAAGCCATTTCGAGCTCCAGGACATTCATGCTGACTCTAGTAGACAGCCATACAGTTTGCCTATATCTCTTGACTGGCTGTGTTTGCTTGTCAGTATCTAAAGGTCTTCAGTAGGTTAAGGAGGAGAAAAAGGAATCTGTTTCATGCATGATAAGCAGAGTGTCCATCACTGAGCAGCCTCCATGTCAGAAATCTCTTACAGGAACAGAGATCCTGTTCTGCTTTTTGGAGTAACACAGATTCGGTGAACCTCCTTTTCAGATAGTGCATCTACACTGGGCTCCAACTGACTCAGAAGTCTCTCCAATATACTTTTCTTAGTACTTCTGTTCCAAGATTCCTCACTGTTCTCTGTTGCTCTGGTTGGGCTTTGGTAGCTACTGCCTGATTCCCCACCTATAAAATGTCATCTCTCCCCCTCTGAACGGGTGTGATTCATTTTTTAATGTAACTTTGGGGCTTTGCACTTATCTTGTTTAATTTTCTGTGGTGGGCCATGGAGTGGGAGTGGCCACATGCAAGAATGAAGGCTCACAGGGAACAGATTTGACAGTTCTAATTTTCCCTCTGCTGCTTATGTTTACAAGTGGGGTTTAGTGCCCAGTACTAAGAAGGAAACGTATTTGTTGACTATTATATGTTAAGTAAATGTTTGGCAATGATGACAATCTCAAATCTTTTCCATTCAGTATGGCATCTGTAGCCCAAGAAGGAACACTGAGTTTTTTTCAGCTTGAGAGTAACCTCATCTGTCTCTCGTAGCCCATTAAATAACTATCAAAATTACTACACACACACACACACACACACACACACAGATACACACGTGCACACACACCTGACAACCTTATATGTAAAGGTCAAAGGTGAGCACTGACCTTTTGACCTTCTCCCCTGATCCCCACTTGTGTACTGTTGCATGCATGTTGCATACACTCACTCATCACACACATACACAATAATAATAGTTTGAAAAAGCAATTTCTTGAATTTTTATTCCTAAAATAAGGAAGAAAAATATACTATTTGATCATGACTGCTTTCTAAATGAAAATGACCATCTACTTTTGAATGAACAGCCTCCTCTGCCAGTGGGAGATTTCATATCATGAGATCATATAAAGTTTAGAAAGTTCAATGAAGGCCAAGAGTCACTTCCCAAATTTACATCAGGGCTCACCTCCCACTGCTGCTCCCAGAAGCATCCTGAATTGTAAAACACTAGGTTTCACAACAGCAACTGGCACCATTGCAAAGATTTTTGTTGTGTTGTTTATTTATTTTATTTTGTACTTTTGAGATGGGGTTTTGCTATGTAGTAGCCCAGGCTGGCTTCCATTTTGCTGCCTCAGGCTCCCAAGCACCGGGATTCTAGGCATGTGTGTCCATGCCTAGCAACTGAATATCTCTTATTAATGTTAAGCAGAAACACAACTTGTTTTAAGGAAAAACTGACTGTCCTGAATGAGAAATGAAGGTCAAGAGAGGGAAAAATTCTAACCAGGCTGCCTGAGCAGGCAAGGATACTCCTTTAATCTCAAAGAGGCTTAAAATATCTGGAGGGAATAGGAGAGATGGCCAGTAGGATGTAGATTATCTAGCTTTTACAAATGCAAAGAGAAATATAGGATGTGCATTAGATAATGGGTTTATCATCAATGGCATTAATTTTCCATTGACAATCATGCTTACATAGCTCTGTCAGAAACTTTACATATTACTACTAGAATGTCGGTTGTTTCCTTTGCCAGGGAGCAAAGGACACACACTGTTTCTGTGCACGTGGTTTTGGTGGAGCTTGGCTGCATCACCCCTGTGAGCTTTCTGGGCAGGTAAAACATACTTCTACATTAGCTCTTTGAAAGTGGAGTGGGACACAACCTCTGCCAGCTATTTTTTCTTTTTCTTTTTCTTTTTTTTCCCTGAACCATTCTATTAATACCAATCAAATCGAGAAAATGATCAAATGAAATTGCATTTTGAGCATCGTAAGCTGTGTAATGTCTATTCTGTTAAATTGGGGCCTATAATTGCTTCTGTCCTGAAAAGATACAACAAAGACAGCAATCATGGCATGTCATTATCCCAGACTAGAAAACCGGCCTTTGCAGGGAGGACTTCAAAGGCTTGTGGTTCTCAAATTGCATTTGGCTGCTATTGTTGAAGCGCAGGCAATCTTGATTAGGTGTTTACACTGAGGTAAGGCGCAGAGCAGAGAGTCTGAGTGCCTGGGTCTAGAGCCATTAAAAAATTGTACATTATGTTCCTTGCTTTGAAGTGAGGGTTTGTAGGGAGGAAAGCAACTCAGACTGAGTACAGCTGAGCTAGACTGCGCTGCTGTTTCTCTCTCAAAGAAACACATCAGGTTCTTAGAGAATCAGACAGTGCTGCAGAAAGCAAGGCCAAGGCTTCACTCAGAGCCATGTGACACAGCAGATCTACATAGCACACGCCGACACTCGCTTCATAAACATGCTAATATTAGACTGTAGTCACTGTGGACTGTGTCCATGTGTCCCCTTACATCCTGCTTTTTGTACTGCCTGTGTGTTAGCTGCTATTCGGATCTTCATATTACCTGAGAAGGCTTTGTTATGCCCATTCCTAGTGGGAATGTACTGGCAATTAGCCACATAGTCAAATTAGGAAAGCTGAGGTGTCAGATTAAATAAACATTACATGCAAGTATGTATGTGCACACATGTGTGTTTGCATGCATGCATGTGTGATGTGCATGCTGTGGTACACATGTGGAGGTCAGAGAACAACTTGAGCCTTTTGTTTTTTTTTCATTCACCGTGCTGGCCCCGGGGGTTTCAAACTCATGTTGTCAGGCTGGGCTGAGGGCAGCTCTCCCAGTGTGAGATGTTTTTTTTTTTTCTTTTTTTTAAAGATGTCTCACCATCATTCTGCTCTATCAGTTACTTACACAATCACTAGGTGTAGTGAGAGTTTCTTTATTCATTTGGGTAATGAGTGCTAGGAAGCATTTATTCCTGATGTATTCCTGACACATTGTATCCCTGGCGGTCCCCATGGCCATCACAAGAGACTGATTCAGATTCTACTACTGTGAGCTGGCTTCTCTGGCACTGAGCATGGCTGCTTAAATTATCAAGGGGTTTTGTGTTTTCAGCTGTTAAAGACAACATGGGCAAAATATCGGGAGTCTCTTGCCAGCCTTTCTCCATTCCTATAGAACACCCAAGCACATATGTGCTCAATGCAAACTTGATGCCGAGTCTTATGCACACACATGTATACACACACACACACACACACACATTCCTTTTCAGTAGATTACAGTAGATTACTCCCAGAGTGATCATTGCTTTCTACTTATAACGCTTCCTTACTTCCCAGTTGTCCTTAATCTTCATAAGCACACACAACATGTACCTTGGGCTCCCAGGCACTTCTTCATTTTGGGATCCTTGCTCCTTCCCTAACAATGATGTTTACATGGACCATTATCTCTGGGCCTGTGTGAAGGCCATTCTCTGCTTAGAAACACACTTCACCTCATTATCTGTATTTATTTATTTATTCTATTGAGGATTGCTAGAAAGCTAGATTTTTATCCTTAAAATAGGACTTTTTGTTTGTTTGTTTGTTTTTGTTTTATGAGACAGGTTCTCATGAAGTTAACTGGGCTAGCTTTGAACTCACTATCCTCTTGCCTCAGCTTCTGAAGTAGATGGTATTTTAGGCCTTTATTATGCTATTTAGAGTATCAGTTTTGGTATAAATGTAACTTCCTCCATGAAGCCTTTCCTGATTCCCACAGGAGGCAGCCATAGACACACTTTGTATTTTCCCCTTTCCTAACAAGGACCACCCTGTGGCTTGCGTTTCTTTCCACTTTGTCTCAGTGATAAAAACCGTGACCAAAAACAACATGGGGAGGAAAGGGTTTATTTTGTTTACACTTCTAGACAACGGTACATTACTTGAGGGAAGTCAGAGCAGGAACTCAAGAAGGGCAGGGTCCTGGAGGCAGGAGTTGATGCAGAGGCCATGAGGGGGCACTGCTTACTGGCTTGCTTCCCATGGTTTGCTCAGTCTGCTTTCTTATATGACCCAGAACCACCAGTCCAGGGATATCCCACCCACAAGGGGCTGGGCCCTCCCCTATCAATCATTAAGAAAATGCTCGACAGCTGGATCTTTTACTTATTCTTTCTTTCTTTCTTTCTTTCTTTCTTTTTTTTTTTAAAGACATCTAGCTGGATCTCATGGAGGCATTTTCTCAACCGAGGTCCCTCCTTTCAGATGATTCTAGCTTGTGTCAAGTTGACATAGACTAACTAGCACACCCTTCCTTACTGAAGTCCCGTGATGGCAGAATGGAGGGGCTATGTGCAGGACTGCTGTGTTGTACCGACCAGAGCACTATGCATTTGTACTGCCGGGTATACAGATGGGCAACAAATACAGCTAGATGGAGAATTTGACCCATGTTGTTCCCAGAGATCTCCAATCTTCATCAGAATGGACATAATCATCTTTCTGTTTGCGCAGATTATAAATCCATGGGTTCAATCAGGGCCTGGGGCATGGCTCAGTTGTAGATCACTTCCCTAGCATGCATGAGGCCCTGAGTTCCGACCCCAGCACTGCAAAGAAAAAACCAAAACCAAATAAATACACACACACACACACACACACACACACACACACACACACACACACCAGTAGTGAGCACGTGCCAAATCAACACCCAACCCCATCACTTCCAGGATAATATGGTACACTAGCTATCGACATAACTGTGAAGTTATCAACATAAGCTACAGCTGTCTGAGGGTCCACATAAGGATGTGCACAGAGTTTACACAAATACCACACCATTTAATAATGGGACTTAAGCTCATCAGATTTCAGTGTCTGAGAAGGGTCCACCATAGATAGCGATGGGCAGCTACTTAATTATCCAGGCAGGTTTGTGGTTTCTATCAAATCCAGACAGAGAACTGCCAATAAAATGGGGGTGGAAACTGGGGTCTCATCGTCCATCCCACTCTTCTTGCTCATTGTGCCCAGAGCTAAGGGTCCTTCAGCCCCTCAACTTCTCATTGTTATTCTCTTTCCCATGAATCATCTTCCCCAAATATTTGTGTGGTGTCATTTCTCGTGGCCTCCGTATCCTCAGAGACACTGCTGTACAACCTGGTTTAAATTGTGGTTTTCCCCCACCACAACAAAGCTTTTGATATCTGCTTGGCTTCGTCTCTCCCTTATTACTAATGTTGAAACATGAATCTAATTAATCTTAGTCAGTAAAAATCACAGTCAAATATTGGGGGAAACCTGGAAAATCAGAGAACTGGGAGCAGCTGCCAGTTGCCTCCTTCCTCTCTTGTTCCACAGTCCAAAAGGGCTGAGATCCTCTCTCTGCCTTTATTACTTCCTCTCTCTGCCTCCTGAGTGCTGGGATTAAAGATGTGAGCCACTAATGACATGCTCCTATGGTTAACTAGTGGCTAGCTCCACCCTCTGCTCTCCAGGCAAGCTTTATTTGTCAGAACACAAACAAATTATCACACAACACTGTGTATTACATCTATTGTCCATCCTCCTACATACATAACAAATCTACCTCTGCCTCCCTTCCTACCTTTTTCCTCCCTCCCTCCTTCCCTTGTTTATCCTCTTCTTACCATAAGAGAATGGGTGTAGAATTTTCTACTCATGGCTTGTTGGTAGTGGCTTAAAAGTTTTGGACCTGGGGGCATTTCAGATTTGGGGTTCAGGATTAGTGATGCTTTTTCTGTGGACCAGTTTCCAGTAAATTCTAGGTGTTTATGTGTGTCCTTCCTCCTGTTTCATAAGCTGTCAAGAGGAGGTACACAGACAGTAGTATGACATGGCCACAGACATGGCAGCCTGGGTCATTTAATACAAAAGGCAAAAATGTCATTCACATCGCTTCTGACTTTGATTCATGCTGGTGTGGTATGCCCTGTGTGAGACAGCACAGAAGAATCCAAAGTGATGGGCACATTTCTGAGTGCTTAGAAGAGACTGATCCTTAAAACTGATTGATTCTGTTACATTTCCAGTCTTCAAAAGGGCATGTATAAGCTATGTGGGAAGTTTTCTTCCGTCTCATGGATTTAATGAAGTGTCACTCTACAGTGCTGAGCAGTGCCCACCAGAAGGGTGCCTCAGAAATGTCTCATATCGAAAACACCATAAAGTTCAATTGGAATTATGTAGTCATAAGTAAGTGCTCTTGTGTTGGTATAGGACAAAATAAGAAAATCTATCAATCAATCAATGAGCAGCCTGCAGTCCCGGCTGGGCAGAAGAATAATTTCTGCAAGTACTGTAGAGCCAGACCTCAGAAGCAGCACTGGACTGGGATATTTTGTAAGAGAGGGGTCCATGCTTCCAACCAAATGCAGCTATAAAAAGATGATCATGACTTAAATAAGCTAAAACTAAATCTGACAGACAATTTGAAGCATCTCTTAATTTAAGGCCATGGAGAAGGAGAATGAGTAGTATTTGAGTAGTGGTCTTATCACTGGCAAACTGAATTCAAACCAAGCATTCAATAATAAATACATCAAGCAGACCTATGTGACATTTAGAGCTTCCACATATGAACATCCCAACAATCTGAATCTGCAGAAGAAAGTAAGCCTTTGTACTTTTGAGACTAAGTCTCAGGTATCCCAGGCTGGACATGAGATCTTGAACTCTTAACTGCTGGGGTGACATGCGTGTACCCTCATCTGGGTTTCTGCAGCACTGGGGATCAGAACCTGGGCTTTGCACATTCCAGTGAGCACTCTGCTAACTGAGCTACAGCCACAGTTACAGGAAGCAAACATTTGTAACCTCACTTTAGCCAGGAATACAAGGTTCAGCTTTTGTGATTTGCCAAATGGCAACAAATGGCTCTAAAGTAAAGGGGCTTAGGCCAGCAATAATGGCTAAGCAGGTACAGGTGCTGGCCACCAAGTCCGATGACCTGAGTTTTATCCCCAGAACCCACAAAGTAGGAGGAGAGAATCGAGTCCTTTGATTTTGGAATTATGTGCTCCATGGCATGCATGCATGCATGTGTCTGCATACACACACAATGAAAAACTAAATGTGTCGAAAATAAAAGGGCCCCAAATCATACCTTTTTACTTCAAATCACATTGTTTAACTCAATAAGCACCTACCTTCTCTCTTTCCCTCCCCACTTTCTCCCAACTTTTAGACAAAGAAAAAATATTTAAAATTACATATTTTCAATAGATGGTGGTGGCTCACACCTTTAATCCCAGTACTTGGGAGGAAGAGGTAGGTGGGTCTCTGTGAGTTCCAGGACAGCCAGGGTTGTTAACATAGAGGAACCCTGTCTCAAAAAACAAAGCAAAACAAAATTACATTTCTTCAGTAGATATTTAGTTATTCTTTCTGTGTGCCAGGGCTGAATTGGTCCATGACCTTGAGGAGCCCACAGCCATGAAAATGCACATAGACACAGACACAGACACAGACACACACACACACACACACACACACACACACACACAGACACAGAGAGAGGGGGGGTGGGGGGAAGAGAGAGGGAGGGAAAGGGACGGAGGGTGGGGAACGATGCAGTGTAGCACTCCAGGTTTCATGGCAGATGTTCAGGTGTGAGGAAGAAAGTGGAAGGGCGGATGTTCAGGTTTCTTCACGGGACAGAGTCTGCGTGGAGACTATAAAGGAAGACAAGCTTACTTTCCCAAGCAAAGGAGCTAGGAAAGAGTGGTCTGTGAAGAGGGAACAAGGAGGGGTCCAGAAGACATGCTGTGTCTGGGAGCAGTGAGAAGGCTAGAGTGCTAGATGCAGCTAGGGGTGGGGAGGGTGGGGATGGTCAACAAACAGTACAAGAGTACAAGGGACAGGAGGGGCCAGGTCAGCAAGGGCTTTCCACACCCTCAGAGTCTCAATTCTATCGTCAACATTATAGCGGCCAGCAGTGGTGATGCACACCTTAAATCCCAGCACTTGGAGGCAGAGGCAGATGGATCTGGAGTTGGAGGCAGCAGGGCTATACAGTGAAATCACAAACAAAAGCAAACAAACTGATAGTAGGGACATAATCAGAATTGTAGCCAAGCACACCTCTAGAGAGGTCAGCTTTGAGGAGGGGAAATGTTGAAAGGATTATGACACAAACTGTAATTTAAAACAAATTCATTAACTACAGTGTGTGTGACCCAAAGATATTCATACATTCCTTATTGTAAATCCAAAGCTCAGACATTCAAAGTAATTATTAAAGAACGTGCCAGTTAGCTGAATATAAAATTGCAAGGTTCACAGGCTAGCGAGATGGCTCAGTGGTAAGATAGTGCTTGTGGCCAAACCGGACAACCTGGGTTCTTTTCCTGGGATCCACACGGTAGAAGGAGGAAATCAAGTCCCACAAGTTGTTCTCTGACTCCCACATGATGCAGTGGCATACACATGTCTAATAAACAAGCAAGCAAGCAAACAAACAAATAAATGCAATGAGTTCTGTAATCCATAGGCAGGGTTTGATTGACTGGGGATATTCAGGGGAGAATCAACTAAGGGTGACACATTTGCCCTGAGTATGGGTGTCTTGGTCCCATAGGCTGGTTGTCTACATGGAATAAATGTGGGTGGCATACCCCCCTTCCTGACCAGCATAAAGTGAAGCTTCTCTGCTCTGCCACACCCTCCCCACCATGATGGACAGAAATCTTGGTTCCGTATAAACCTTTTTTTTCCCTGAGCGGGTTTTCTCTGGGGTGTTTTGTCACACTACTACCAGCAGCAAAAATTCTTTCTCAGATGGATCCCCTCTGTAGATGGTCTTTGAGGAGCAACAGCAATGTCACGTCATATCAAGCACACTAGGCATGTCCTATTGTGTCCTTATGCCACTTGAGGGTCTATCTCCTTACTTCTGAGCACTGTCGCTTGGGACAGAAGACCATTTGAAGGGCCTATCCGCAACATGGTTCCGAAAGGAATGTGCACACATGCACACACATGCATGCATGTATACATATATGTGCACATGTGCATACAGGTCTGAATGAATAATCTTGGGTGTGTCCTCAGGTGCTATCACGGTCTCTCAATGGCTTGGAGGTCACCAATTCACCAATAGCTAAGCTGGCTGGCCAATGAGCCTCAGGGATCTATCTCCCCCTTCCCAGCACACACTACCATGACCAGTTCCCCCTCCATAGGAGAGAATGTGCACTCTGGAGTACACACACACGCGTGCACACACACACATACACACACAGGTTCTGGAGATCAAACTTGGGGCCTTGTACTTGCTGCCTGAATCATCTCCCCAGCTCCAATAGCTCTCCTCTTTACTACTGGTCAGCCATACATCAAGCATACATAAGCAGGATAAGGGTTTGAGGGACCACTTGTTAGAGTATCTGGCAAGCACTGTACTTAGATCCAGGATTCTCTGACTTCCTGACCAGGATTTTATTTCTCTTTACTCCCCCATATCGTCTTTTTCCTCATGCAAGAGTGCTACCAACAAGGCAGGGAAAGCCAACGCCTTTTCCAGATCTCTGATCAGTTTGTCATTCATCCATTCACGCCTCAGCTCAAATGATGCCTCTGCAGTAAATACAGCTTGTTTGGTTTTCTGTGAAATGGTGTCTTGTCTTTCCACATGGGTGGAGAGCAGGCTCCTGGACAGCTGGGGGCTCTCCTAGTACAGGGAAGAAAACCTAGGGCATAGTTATTGCATGGTTAGTGTTCAGTAAACACTAGGTGATTGATTGGTCTGCTGTTGGTCCACAGACCTGTGCAGTGGCATCTGTCTATGGCTTTAAATGGTCCTGAGGACTACAGACAATGAACACAGCTTCTGTATTTACAATTGTAAAATACCTGTAATTTCTTTTGAAGATATTAGTAGGAAAGGGCCAAATCACACTGATAAGGCACTTACAGCTCTTGTGAACTCAGGCTAGACCTCACCTTCATCTCCAAAGTCTATTGAAATCAAGATAGAAGGGCAGTTCACTTCAGAATACAATTTCTTTTAGTGGTAGTTCATATATTTGAGTCAGATGCTAATGAGTTGAAAAAGTGCCAGTGGTCACCAGCAACAGCGGTGGCCAGATGGTGATGCTCAGGTGCCCTCTAGTGCGTGCTGCTTTTCGCATCAGTTCCTGGCATCACATGTCATGCATGTGAGTCCTTATTAAAAGTGCGTGCTCTTGCCTTTAATTCCAACACTCAGCCAGGGGATCTCTGAGTTCGAGGCCAGCCTGGTCTATAGAGAGAGTTCCAGAACAGCCAAGACTACATAATAGAGAAAACTTGCCACAAAAGAAGAAAGGAAGGAAGGGTGTGGTAATATGTAATCAATAGTTCTATGGGAAAACTGAAGGCCAATGGTTCTAGAAGAATCATGTACAGGCAAAAAAAAAAAAAAAAAAGCAACGTAGGCGACTATATGCAGCTACGCGAGAACTTAATCAGGTTTATTACAAAGTCGATATTGCAAATGACCCGAACACCTCCCAACCCCTTTTCTGGGATAGTATCCCAGGTTGGCATCCAGTTGCTATGTAGCTAACAATAACCTTGAATTTCCAATACTCCTGCCTCCACTTTCCTTGTGCTAGGATGACGAGTGTGTCTATGCCTGGTCACTATGGCGCCAGGGATTTGTGGATGCTAGGCAAGCAGTTTATCAACCGATCCACAGCCCCAGCGCACTCTGATCCACCTTTGTTGCCATTTTTTTTTTTTTTTTAGTTTTTAAAAAGTTATAATGATTATATTATATACAAGTATGCTTCAAAAATAAGCACAAGCAGGTGTGGTGGTGCATGACATTATCCCAGTATTCCAGACACAGGCAGATCTATATGAGTTTCAGGCCAGCTAGGGCTATGTTGTGAGACTCTGCCTCAAAACGAACAGCAAGAGAAAGAAAAAGAAAAGCCCACAGGTATAAAAAGGCACACGGTGGGAAACTGTGCCAACCGCCCCCACTCCTGTCTATTAATCACTTATTCAGGGTTCCCCGGTGCCTCACTACACACACCTAACATTTATAATCTTCCTACCTCAACTGCCCCATGTGCAGAGATTACAGCTGTGTGTGATACACCAATTTGACATGCATTTTTATTCCTCCTCTTTTCGTTTTTTACTGTGTCTGCATGTTTCACTCCTTGAGTTTCTCTTACTGACAAATCCTGTTAAATTGACTGCAGCATTTCAGAATGAGTCTTCATTTCTTAAACAGCCATAGTGTGCTCTACCCTGTAGATCTACCATAACTTCCTTAACTAGCCCCTCCAAAATGACGGCTATTTGGGTGGCTTCTGATCTTTTGATATCACAAACAAGCCTGAGAGGAATCATTCTGTATAGCTGCTTTTTCGAGACTGCACACGTCTATCTAGGACAAATTCCTAGGGCTGGAGTATGTTAGGCCAAATAAAAATACTAATTACAAAAATCATATGCAGCACTTACTGTGAATCAGGCTCTAATCTAAGTCCGCTCCGTACACCAGCCTACTCATTTGATATTCTTAACAACCCTATGAGGAAAATACTGTTATTATCTCCTTTATAGACGAGAAAGCTGTGCCACAAAGAGGTTTAATAGCCTGCACAAGGTCACACAGCTAGCACAGGGCAGAGCCAAGTAACATGGCTGGCTGCTTTTAGACATTATGTTCTAGCTTCTCTGGGAGTGTAATTGTATTTTACATAGAAGTAAATTGGCCTTTATTCTGGTTGTACTGATTTCTTCTCTTCCTGACATTACTGTACAGTTTCATCAACAGGTGAAAATGCTTATTAATTATAGGTGGCAATGAATATCAATATGGTGTTAATTTCCTCTTATCTTACAGTGACAGATGCTGAGTATGTTCATGCATGCTCAGTAGCCACCTCTGTTAACTTCTCTATCCTAGCTTTTTGTGTGTTTTTACAGTGAGTTCAGTCTCCCTCTTATGGACAAGGAGGAGGATGTCTTTACATATTAGAGACAGAGTTTTATCCTACATTTTTTCCTAATTTGTTTCTTATATTTTCACGTTGTTTGTGGTTTCCTCTGATAGATGTTTTTAATATACACAAAGCCAAATTATTAACCTCTTAGGTAATCTAGATTTTTAAGTATTTATGGGTCTTAAGAGAATCTTCCTGTTTTTTCTATTGTTTTGATGGTTTAATTTTAATAATTAAACACTTGACCTATTTGGAATTTGTTTTGTTTGATGGGTATATGAATCCAGTTTGCTGTTTCCTTTGGGGTTAGTCAGGCTTCCCTTTTGAACAGTTCAGCATTTCTTATTGTACCACACAATACATCATGTACAATCAGGTTCTATTTCTAGACTTCTCATTCTATTGTGGTCAATTTTTCTGTCTATATCTGTATTAAATATTACTTTATTATACGAAGCCTTGTAATACAACATCCAGTAGGGCTTCACCATTCATTGCTCATCTGTGTGCTATGTGTGTGGGAACATGAAGAGTGTCAGTGGCCTAGAACCAGACTAATGACTCATTGTAATAAACACAAGTAAATATATATATGGACTAAAGGGTATACTGTGTGACTCACTGGGCCATGCTATAGTGTCCATGCTTAGATTTTTCTTATGTGGTTTGTTTGTCTGGTTGGTTTATTGGCTGTTTTGTTTGTTTGTTTGACTTTTAAATTTTGTTTTGGGGGAAGGTTGCAAGGGTAGAGAGTGGAAGCAAGGGAATGAGGAGTTAAAAAGGTGTTTTTCTGTAGTATTCTCTTCCTTATTGCCTTAAGACAAGATCTCTCCTTGAATTTAGAGCTTGCTGTTTTGTCTAAGCTAGTTGACCGGCTCTTGGGATCTGTCTGTTCTTACTGATCCACATGCTGGGGTCAAAGGAACAAATATGCATGCCAGGCTTTTTGATTGGGTCCTGTGAATTTGAGCCCAGGTCCAGGTCCTCAGCCTTGTAGAGCATGTGATCTTACTCACTGGGCCATCTCCCTCTTCCCAGACACAGCATTGCTCTTAATTCCACAGCTTTATTATTATTATTATTATTATGCTCACTTATTATTAACTTAGTAATCAGCTTTTAAACTTTTACTGAAAATACAACCAATCAAACAGGATCAGAAATTCAGGGCCATCTTCAGCTTTCTAGAGATTTCAGAACAGCCTGGGCTATATGATACTTTGTCTCAAAAACGAAAACTAGAAAAAAAAAAAAAAAAGACAAACAAAAGTAACCATGTGTCTGTGGAAGAAACTGTCACATGTTTATACATAACAATTCAGAAAGAACACACATTTCTGTATTACTGACTATATTCAATAAAACAAATGACACATGTTATTATGGCACATTATATTATATTAAACACATTTCTACCCTTTAAAAAAGAATAAGAAGAGTAAGAAAAAAATAGTTCCTCTTGGAGGTATTGAATGCTATAAGCAATTAGCTTTAAGGCATTTGAACCCTTAGCAAGGGTGGGCAAAGTCAATACCTCCTTCAAACAGCAAGTCGAGAGCTCAAAGACAGAAAATCTAACATGACTTCAAAGTTTCCTCTGTGACAAAACAAAAACAGAGACCAGGCTATGAGAACACTGACAACCAAATCACACCTCGATTGATTGTCACGATAACTTGTAACCACTACCAAAATTAGCAATAGAAGGGTCAGCCAGATAGTTCACTGTAAATCTTTTTTCTCCTTATACTGGAAATATAATTCTTTTGGCCTCACTATTACCTCTCTTCCATGAGCAGCTTGTCTAGGAAAACATTAGGGAGCAGTGGAAAGAGCTGGGTGCAATCCTAGCTCTCAGGAGGCTGGGGCAGGATTGCTTTGTGAGAGAGTTGGAGGCTAGCCTGGAGCAGCCTGAGCTACAAAGCCAGACACTGACTCAAAACAGAAGACAAAAAAAAAAAAAAAAAAAAAAAAAAAAAAGCAATGGAAGCTGACTGAGCATTGGTGGCGCAAGCCTTTGATACTAGCCCTTGGGAGATAGAGGCAGACAGATCTCTGTGAGTTCGAGGTCAGCCTGGTCTACAGAGTGAATTCCAGGACAGCCTCCAAAGCAATACCGAGAAAACCTGTCTCGAAAAAGCAAACCAAACCAACAACAACAGCACAAACAAACAAACACCCCCCCAAACTACAAAAGAAGAATGAAAAGTATTCCCTGAGGTTGGGAGAGATGACCAGAGATAGACATTTTCACTCTTGAATTCATTTACATTTTAAAATAAGCAATCAAGTGAAATTTGAAATTAACACTTACATTTTCTGAAACAAAAAGCATGTTTATATTTTTAAACAATAAAAATATGTTGGGAACTAATTAAATTTAGCTGTTTTGGTAATTCATGTGTTTTATTGTTAGTTACAAAGGCGAAGGTATCACATATTCCTAACCTTTGAAAGGACTCCACCTTCAAGGGTAATGACTTCCAAGCTGATCTCCAATAGGGATGTTGGATTGCTGATCAGCCAAACTCTTTACTTTTGTCTATAGAATATATGGCATTTTCACTAGGAAGTGAGCAGAGTGGGTTCTTATTTGTGTCCATGAAATAAAGCTACATTTGCTTACAACATCATTATTTCTCCTCCTTCTCCTTCTTCTTTCTCCTTCTTCTCCTTTGTCTCCATCTTCTTCATCGTGTGTGTGTGTGTGTGTGTGTGTGTGTGTGTGTGTGTGTGCGCGCGCGCATGTTTCAGGCAAGGTCTTGCTACATAGTCCAGACTAACCCCATATTTGCCATCCTCCAGCCTCAACATCTTGAGTGATGAATTTACAAGCATGCACCACTGTGCCTGGCTTCCAATAGGCCCATTATTTGGGAAATAACTTATCCTCAAAACAAACAGATGAGTAAAAGAGGGCATTCATTATTTTATATATGGGGAGTCTAAGCTGTAATCTTTTCATACTACTTGTACAGGACAATGAGGAACAGTGTGGTTATTATCAGTGGGAACTGGTAAGACACAGAGTCATTTGAATAATTTAAAAAGAAAAATCTTCCATGCTGTGTTCTGCTTCATGCCACCCCCACCCCGCCATGTCACCCCTAGCTCAGCACCCAGCACCTACACAGATCTGGGTGCAGAATCACTTCCAATGCAAGCTGTGGTTCTAGGGGTGAATGTGTCATGTTACTTCCAATATGCTGAGACACTTTGAAAGGCTGCAACCAATGCTAAGGTGACAACAAAGACAAGCAACATGGGGCTTAAATGCTCAGCCCTGCATTTCATCTATTGGAACACACAGAATAAATAAATCTCAACACACACACACACACAGAGGGTACAGACATACACTCAGGCAAAACACTCATACACATAAAATAAACATTAAAAAATTTCATGGGTCTTTGGAATGGAGACGTTTTAGGGTAATTGAGTCTTAGCAGTTACAGGACTCTAAACCACAGGTGTGTTTTATTTTGCTCTTAAGAACTTATAGAGTTACAACTTTCACATTATACGAAGCAGCTGGGCTAGCAAGATGGCACTTCCCACATAGCCTGGTGACCTGAAGTGGATTCTCGGGATCCACAAAGTAGAAGAAGAGAAGCGATTACCGCTAGCTGACCTCACCTACAACCACATACACACACATGTATATCCAAAAGAACAGGAGGAAGGAGGAGGGGGTGGGGGGAGAGGAGAAGGAAGCAGCAGAGGAAGTGGCAGAACAGGGCGACAGCACGCACTGGTATGGACGCATTTGCTTTACCAGGGCAAGTGGTTACTATGGCACCCTCGCCCAGAAGGAAAGGACTCATTTCAGACAAACACAAATCCCAGGGCAACTTAGAAGGGATGCTAAAGCTGCGCCACTCACCTGTTCCAGGCGGGTCTCTCCTCGTTTTTTATTGTGAAGTTGAAGGTAAGAGTCTGGTTTAGGAGTCGGCAAGCCCAAGGTCAGCTTGTTTTTTTCCACAAAATATTGTTTGGACTTCCTTCTCCGGGGCCCCCGTGATCCAGGCAGGAAGACTTCATTATGTGAACTTGAGCTCTTCAGATACTGAGATAGGTTGCTTGACTTCTCCTGGTCACTGTCGCTGAGTTCTGAAAAGGACTCATTTTGACGGGTGCCACACTCATAGTTTGGGCTTAGGAACTCGCTTCCAAGTAAGGAGACTTCGCTCTGAGGACTCCTCTTCTTTTTGCCTTTTCCTACCGAGAGTCCCATTGAAGGCTCCCTGGAAGGGTAAACGGGAGCCGCAGGCAGGCTGTCTGAAGAGCTATCAGCAGACCCTGGCAAGGCTTCCACAGCCAATGGCTGCACCTCCTCTTTCTTATTCTTCCAGTTGGGATCATACCGAAGGTCTGAATATTTGTCTTCTACATGATGCTGGCTGTGCAAAGCAGAAAAGAAATGAGAAGTACTTAACTTAGGTAAATCCCCAGGGGTTTGCCCTCAAGGAACGGTCCCCAACGGAGACAGAAGACAGACAGACAGACAGACAGACAGACAGACACACACACACACACACACACACACACACACACACACACACACCCCTCACTTGTTCTATTCACTTCATCATTTTATTTAAACTCAATCTCAGATTCTGTCCCCTCTCATTTCCCTTTTGATATCTAGATGGTTGAAGGTGCAGCTAAGACTCCATTTAGAACCGCAGAAAAGGTCTGACGATTCAAGTTCATTGAACTCTGTAGTAAAAATGGACACCAACTAAATTCTAAAAGCAAGGAAAGAGTCAGAAATGAAATGTCAACAATGCTAAACCAGCATGTCTCTGTGGTTCAAAGAGTCCTATCGCTTATGCAGAGCCTCCTGCGGAAGGCAAAACTTCAATTCACACCGGCCAGCTGGCCTTGCAGCTCAACCACAGAGTGCTTGCCTAGCATTCTATTCCCAGCTTTAGGCTTGGTGGTATAGACTCTTGTGGAGGGGGGTGTGAGAATCAGATGTTCAAGACCATCCTTGACTAAATGGTTCCTTGAAGGTCAGCCTGGGCGACATGAAACCATGCCCCCCCAAAGAAAGGAAGTGAGAGGGGCGGGGGGTGGGGAGGAAAAGAAGGAAAGGGGAAACTTAACAAACTACACTTTAGCTGGTCATATGCATATCTGCGTATTTCTCTCTAGGAAGGGAAGTACATAATGTCGCCTTGAATGTCTCCTCCTAGGAGGAGAGTCAGGTTTTTATCTCAATTGAATTCTACACAGACTCATCTTTCTTTTCGGGAACTTTGGTTTTCCCTTCCTCTTATCCATAGATTTTTTTATCAAACGTTCCACAGAAAAATCCACAAGACTTAGACTTAGACTGTGACTCAGAGTGTCTTGATTGTCAGGGCCATGCATACGAACCTCAGGGGACAGGTCATTGTGGGCCTCAAGTTCTAGGACACTCTCACTTAATTAAGGTTAAACACATGGTCCTGTCTGAGGGAAGTAAACGAGAACCCAAAGAAAGTGTTCTCCTCTGCCCATGACAGTCTCCATCTGTAAAATAGCCCTCTAGCCTTAACTGAAAAAAAAAAAAAAAAAAAAAAGAAAGAAAGAAAAAAAGAAAGAAAGCTGGTAATATGGCATATTTAATGGCCTCTTTGATCTTCAGAAGCTAAATGGGAGAGATTTTTTTTCCATGCCGAGGACAGTGGATGCAGTCCTCTAATCAAAAAGAAAATGTAAATCACCCAGCTTTTTATGCTATTTGATATTCCCGTTTACAGAGGGCATAATTTTATGCTGGGTAAACAAACTAATGGTCTCTATAATGCTAATTTACCTATTTTAATGTGGCCCTAGATTTCTTTGATTCAATGTAAAGCAAAAACTGGACAAGAAGCCAACACTCGTCTATTTTACTAAGTTTTCATTGCGAGTTTTTCAGCTGTCCTAAGAAGGTGGAAAACCTTCGGAGGTGGCGGATTTTCCTCTTCCTACACAGGCTCTTCCCCAGCAAAACTCCAGAGGGACGGACAATGGTCCATCTCTGAGGAAGTGAGACATCACTGTTTCTCCCTCAGTAACACCACAAGATGGCCTGTGCTTACACTGGAAGCTTCGACCGCTCTCAGCATTGAACCCGCATCACACAGCGATGGCAGACAGCCACCTGTACGCACAGGATGCTTTCCTTCTTTGCATGATGGTGTGGAGTTTTCTGGTTCTGGGAGATGCTACAGCAGAGTGTGCAAGGACAACAGCTCTAGAACAGAATCACCTGCCCTTCACCTCTGGTGCCACTGGTTACTTTGTGAATGTCTAATTAACTTCTGTGCCTGTCACAGAGTAGGGATGGAAGAAACAGCAGCCCAGAGAACACAGCAACGAGCTCTGCCACCAGGTTTCACTCACTGCCAACTGCACTCGGTCTCCAGGATGTAACACAGTTGTTGTGTACTATGCTTCCTGCTGATGGAGCTCAAGGGATCCTTCAATTCCCAGGGCTTAAGATATTTTAAGGGTATGAGGCTCTAAGTAGTGCCCTAGTGGCTTGAAAGACATAACACCCATTAAAAAAAAATCCATATATTTAGTCACAACTTAGATTCTGTGGGAAATGTCTAAACTAGCTGCTGGGAAACATGTGTCTGAACCCATTGTCAGAAGGGAAGCACCAAAGAAAATGTGTATTAACACAGAAATAAAACCAAATCAACTATGGCTCCCACGAAAGTTTTAACCACACAGTGCCATATACACCGGCAATGGCTGTCTCCAGACGTTCCCTTGCCCATTTCAAATGAAAGACATTGAAACCAATGGGAGGCTTTTTTTCCCCCTTTCAAAATCATGTGCATGAAAACCTGTAATGCTTCCCAGAAACAAATTGAATTGTCGAAACAGTACATGATACTAAAGGACCCCATTGTACCGAGCTCGTGTGCTAAGGAGCCCAATTGTGTTTTACAGTCCGGGTCAACACGCAGGGACAAAATGAGTGTGAAGTGCTCTTTCACAGGCAATCATCTGCACACAAAACATGCACCTCTTCCCCTCCTCATCTGACAGGAAGGTCACACAGACAATGGGCACACTACTCCTTTGTTACCCTTCAGACAACAGATGTCGGGGCTCCTCTTCAGGGGCTTGCGTTAAAATGGATGCAGAGAGGAGAGGGGCTGGAGGGGGGAGCATCTCACATGCATTCGGTGGGGTCTTTGCTGCCTTTAATGGACTATGTTTGAGTCCGTGCTGTGATAACTTCAAACAAAATAAAATCAAATCTCCATTTAATGAAGAGCCTCATATTCGGTTTGTATTCAATCAAAAAATTACTAAAATTAGAGCATGTTTCTAGTTCAATTAACATCCTTTGCACTCACAATAAAATATTCAATAACTGCCCATTTTGCTTGTCGAGGAGGGGAATAAAAGCGAAACCCATCGTCAGTTAGCTGTTCGTTGTTTGCCACTTTATGTTAAGCAGGCAGTTAGATTGAAACTGCACATATTATTACTGATTTAGGTTTCATTTAATCCTTTGAAACAGAATAATTATTCCCAATTTATATGCCATTAAATCTTTTATGCACACGAGCAGCAAATTCAGTATTTGTTTAAGTGTAGAGTTTGTGATGCTCTTTAAAGGGGCCACAAAACACAATTGTTTTTGAGGGTCCCCAAATCCTGCCTCGCTTTGTTCTTCTCATCAATAGCTTATAAGGAAATCACATGCAACGAATCCAAAGACTTAAAAAGTTACCTGTGCACATATGAAGTAAAATGATTCCACAAACACACTTTGTGGAGACTATTTGTAATCCATAGATTTTCATTTAATGGAGGCATTTATTTTTACTTAAGTGATTCAACATTTTAATAGAAAAACAATAGCTTAATGAACTGAAGGTAACCGAAGTTGTCTATAGAAACATACTCAAAGGAAAGGGGTTAGTTGTTAGAGAATTTAGCATACAGCAATTACATTTAGATAATTTTGACCCAAATCCCGACCCCATCAAACAGATGTATGTTCTTTTGTCGCTGGTTTTGTTTTGTTCTGTTTGATTTTGTTTTTTGAGACAGGGCCTCTCCATATAGCCCTGGCTCTCATCCTAGCACTCATTATGTAGAGCAGGCTGGCCTTGAACTCACAGAGATCCACCTGCCTCTTGCTCCCAAGTGCTGGGGTTAAAGGTGTGTGCCACCACACAGGGCTTCACCAATATATTTGTGACTGTTATAGCCAGGCATTTGTCCCAAGTTATAGCTAGGACTTGAATTTCAATTCAAGGCAGACCTGTGAATAAAGGGAAAATCGGTGATCTAAATAGCACATGCTAGTGGTCTCAGTGTAAAGTTTAGGCCCTTGCTTCTCCTGAGATGCCAGTTACACAGAATGAAGTCTCCACAGTCACAAGAAATGCCGCTTTCTTACAATAGTCCTGACCAGGGCTCTGCTGAATCCCATTAAGGAAAGGCTTCCCCTGGTCAAAGGGAGTCTACCACTGGTTTTGGCATGAACCTAATATTCCAAGCTACTCAAAACAAAAGAGTTAGTCCAGTTGGGTGGGTCAGTCATTGGGCTAAGGAACCACCCTTCAGGAAGGAGAATTCCTTTAATGCCATGTGAAAGGGCACTCATCCCTTTAATAAGCTAATGTACCTTTCCTTTCCAGAAACCTTGATTTTCAGGCAGTAACTCCTGGCCTGCCAAGGGGCTCTGTTAAATCTGTCTATTGCTTTTTCCTATGATGTCAACTATAAATTCTAATACCTGTAATCTGATATTTAAAATGTAAAATGTACACTATCTAAAGGAGGCATAAATACCCAAAAGTCTTAAAAGTTGAGGCCCTGACTCAAAAAGGTGTAATTTCTTTCCCCTTTTTCTTTCTTCATCTATTTCTTTTACATGTTGGGAGAGCATAAATATTCTTTCTCTGGTACTTTGGTCTTTTTTTTTCTTTTTAAACTTTTTTCTGAAGCTCCCCCTTTCTCTGTAGCTGCTTCCTGAACCCCTATGCCTAATTCAAAAAGGAGCAACCTTTCCCTCTTATTAATTTTTATTTATTTTTATTTCTTGTGTATGGGTGTATGTGTATGCACCACTTGCATGCAATACCTGAGGCAGCCAGAAGAGGGCATCAGATCCCCTGGAACTGGAGTTACAGGGGCCTGTGAAGCAGGATGTGTGTTCTGGGAACTCAGGTCCTCTGTAAGGACAGCAAGTGCTTTTAATCACTGAGCCATCTCTTCTTCCTCCTCCTTCTTCACCAGTAAGATGGAGCTCCCCAAAATTTCTGGCAATTGTGGTACAGCATTTGGAGCCACAGTTTGTCTCTGGAAGTGAGTGTTTGTGCCATGTCTTGTGGACATTTTCTATGGGAAGTTTGGGTGTTCCTTTTAGTCACCAAAAACACTGGTTAAGAGTAGAGACATTTTCTTTTGAGACGGGTCTCTAGCCTTGAACTTCTTATTAGAATGAACTTTGGTTCCTCCTGACTCATACTCCTTAGACCTGGGATTACAATATACACCACCACGCCCAGTTCCTGCAGTGCTGGGGATTGAACCGAGGGCTTTGTGCATGCCAGGCAAGCAAGCTACCTACTGAGCCACATCCCCGGCCCGAGGCCTCAACTTTTAAGACTTTTGGGTATTTATGCCTCCTTTAGACAGTGTCATTTTTACAGATTAATGGTATTAGAATGTATAGTTGATATCATGGGAGAATAACAGACAGGTCTTTACCTCTGTGCGGTGGCTTGAATGAGCATGGGCACTGTAGGCTCGTGTGTTTGTATGCTTGGTTCCTTCTTGGTGGAACTGCTTTGGGAAGGATTAGGAAGTGTAACCGCGGAAGAGGTGGGTTTTGAGGTTTCAAAAGCTCACGCCAGGCCTAGCCTCTCTGCCACAGACTTGTTGACCAGATGTAAACTCCCAGCTACGGCTCCAGTGCCATGCCTGACGCCGTGCTGATGACCATGGACTCAACCTCTGAAACTGTAAGGAAACCCCCCAATTAAATGATCTTTTACAGAAAGTTCCCTTAGTCACAGTGTCTCTTCTCAGGAATAGGAAAGTAAGTAGGACAACCTGTGGCCAGGTCCTGCCACCTGCTGATCAAAGCTGTGAGCTTGAGCAAGTCCCTCTATGTCTCTAGGTCATGGTTCCTCCTTTTGTATAACAGGAAAAGTGGCTGACCTTCCAGACTCTAAAAATGTCCTAAGCATCTGTCACTGTATGAGTTAGGGTGAGCCTTTGTGCAAACCTTCTTGGTGCTGGTATTGAGGAAAATCACTTAATTTAAATGCAATACATTAAAAAATAACACTAACAAGATTGTAATAACCAAAACCAAAAACGCATTAAACTGGGGTTGATGACTCACGGTGGGCATCCCAGCAGTCAGCGAGGACTTCTGTGAGTTCAAACCCAGCCTAAGCCACATTTGAGAGTCTGCCTCAAATGACCAGATGGCTCCACAGATAAAGGCATTCTATCCCCCTGACTCATGTGATAGGAGGAGAGAACCAAGACCCCAAAGTTATCTTGGTTTCTGTGACTGCACCATGGTACGTGTGCTCCCCCACACAAATATGTTGTCGTTTGTTTTAAGATTGGAGGTTGAAGCAGGGCAGTGGTGGCACACGCCTTTAATCCCAGCCTGGTTTACAAAGCTACACAGAGAAACCCTGTCTTGAAAAATTAAAAAAAAAAAAAAAAAAAAAAAGGAGGTGGAAATAGGTAATAAATTGAACTATCCTTTTGGTAATTTGCTATAATCTTCTTGATAAACTCACAGGATCGTGGGTAATAAATTGTACCTTCTAAGTTTTTTTTTTCTTATGACTTTTACTTACTTGAACATAAAGAACACACCCCAGTTTTGAAACAAATGAGTAAGGAAGTAGTGGATGTCTCTGGGAGCAACAGAGGAGAGACCCCTGATGAGGGCAACAGTGGAGAGTCCCCATGAGCCTCTGCAGTTTCAGCATTTCCGGCAGCAGCTTGGCCTTTAATAGATACAATCCATGCTCCCACACACTCCTTACTTCCTCTATGGCAGTCCACCTGTCATGATGGCACCATGCCTGCTCTGAGGAACGCATCAGGGTTTAACTGAGAAGAAGTCAGTGAGCCCATGAGTGAATGAATGTAAAGAGTAAGCCGCTAATACCTACAACAAAAAGCACCACTCTGATAGAACTATTTCCCACATGGTCTGAAAGAAACAAGGTTTTAGCTGCTTCCCCCCCCCACAAATCGTTTAGGACCCCTAGAACATGGTATATAGGCTAATAAATTTAAAGAGATTGGCCAACCAATGGCCTTCAATTGAAAGTTTACCCATCAACAGACAACATAAATTAACACAGATGAATAACATTACAAGTGAGCAAAGAACGAAAGTTATTTCCCAGAACTTTCTGGAATGGTCTTCATATTCCTAGAACATTAGAACCAGTTTTAAATGTCTTTCTTATGTTCCCAACTGCTGGGAAAAAAAAAAATCTACAACCCTTATCAGGTACAGGAAGGAGACTAGTCTCAAGTTAAACATTTCCCAAGTTCTAGAAAACAGCTAGAAGTATAACAGCTGGAGAAATTCGGGAGGAAAGGAAACTCCCAATGATTGATTATCACTTCAGTACTCCTCCTCAAGCCCTAGGATGAATCATCCAATACTTTTCCTGACTTTTATATTATATTAAAGCACCCAAGAGAAGGGGGAAAAAATGTATCCTACAGTTAAAAAAAAAAAAAAAAAAAAGAAAGAAAGAAAAAGTCAGTCCCCCACTCCTTTCCAACTTGAATCTTGAATGCTTGACTAGTAATGGCTGGCCATGCTACCTGCCTCCCGTTAATATCTACCTAGCTCAGGGTGCATCCTTAAACAGGACACAAAACCTTTGCATACCAACTACCACAGAGCACTCTAACAGAAACATGGCTGTGTCCCAGGGAAATTGCTTAAGAAGCATAAAGGCTAATGTGATCCCTGACCTGACTGCCCAAGGAGAAATACAGTAAATGTCTACTTATTCAGGGGACTCGGTATCCTTTAGACGACTGTGTTGCTTTATAAAAATGTATAATTCCACATGCACATTTACTTAATCTAGTTTCAGATTAGTCCATCATGAGGTTGTTCCATCTTCAGTCTTATTATTATTATTACTATTACTATTATTATTAAGTGCATATGTAATCAGCACAAGTGTGGAAGTCAGAGGACAACTTTTGGGGGTTTGTTTTCTCCTTCCCCACCATGTGGGTCCGGAGGAGTCAAACTCAGATCCCCAGGCTTAGTAGCAGGAGCCTTTACCTGCTGAGTGATTTCAACAACCCTCTCTTTGATGTTTTACTAGTTAGTAAAATGGAGTCCATGATCACATATTTTACTACAATGGCTCACTCACTTTATGTGTGTATGGGGTGCACACCTCTGCACTTGTGGCTGTCAGAGAACAACTTGAGGGAGCCAGTTCTTTCCTCCTCCTGTCTGGGTCCTGGGTATCAGCCTCAGGTCATCAGATTTGGTGCTAAGTAAGTACTTGATGGGAAGACATTTTGGATTCATGACTACATATTCACAATTAGAGCTTGAGCTGAGCCATCCAACAGCTTACAGGCTCTGCGCATATCCTGCAGCCTCAGTTTCTCATCTGCAAAGTATTGGTAATGCTCAAGGAGGGGCTCACATGTGAAATTCACATGTGTGAAGTCCTGAGTTCACTCCCTAGCACCGTATTAAGGACTGAGTTTTTAAAAATTAAACTGAGCCTGTCTAGAGGCTCTGACTAAGATAGAGGAAATAGCATATGAAGCAAGTAGCTCTACAGCTGAAAGAACCATATAAATATTCCTTTAAGCAAGACCTTCTTAAGCACATGCTCTAGGTATGGATGGCTGCCTTCTGATTTTCCTGCTTGTTTTTAAATGCACACAATTTCAGAAGGCGTCAGGACTAAAGAGGTTATTTCTGACGCCTGGGCATTATATTGACCTACTTCTTTGTGAGTGCAAGTGTCATGAGGCTCCTTCCGGAGTGGGACTTAAGGATTACCACGTGATGATCCTCTCTCCACTCTTGATCCATTCACCACTGTCAACGCTGCTCCAATTTCCATTAAGTAAAGGGTTTTCTCTAATCCATAGACCCTGAGCTGAGGCTTCGACTTCTGGAGGTTCTAGTCGCATCGAAACACAAGTGTGGGGCTAAGTGATTTGTCAGGCAGCTTTTAAAACTATTGCTTATAAAAGCAAGAGCAAAGGTTTGTCTTGGTTTAAGGCCAACTTGGACTAATTTTTTTTTTTTTAACTACAATCTCCAGAATGCCATCTACCTTGCAGAAATGAAAGCCTGCTTCAATTTTATGTCGAGAGCCTGAGATCAATTTATTTGTATCATGCCTCATAACTACTTAGATTTGAGCCACAGAACACATACGAAAAGACGGTGTAACTAATACGAGGCAGAGAAAAGATCAATACCTGACCACACTTGAATCGCATTTTTGAGACATTGTTTGGACAAATCCTTCAGTTCTGTTTCCCTTTGTAGTGTGGAACTGGTCCTTTTACATCCAGTGAGTGGAGCACTATATTGTAACAGGTATATTGTAGTCCATTTTAACCCTGCCCCGAAGTTCACAGTCTATCATTAAACATTGCCAAGGCAGGGCAATTGGAGGAAAACAGAATTATCTAAAGGCCCCCTGAACCAGAAGATGAAGCATCTAACCATAATTTTGACTTTTGGAAGTACAATCTTTTTTGAGAGGTATTATGTAGTAGTCAAATTATTCCTGGGCAGTTTGAACAAAATTAAAGTATGGTGCCTGCTAAGCATGGGATAAAAAGAGGCGGCAGTTAACAACTGGGGAAATGAGGTCATTTAGTGGAGTCAGGCAAGAAAACTTGGCACAGTGCAGAAGACTTGGGGGTCGGAGAGATGACCCAGTGGTTGAGAGCCCTTGCTGATCGTGTAAAGGACTTGGATAAGATTCCCAGCCCCACATGGCAGCTTACAACCACCTCTAATGGCAGTTCCAGGGGATCTGACATCCTCTTCTGGCCTCTGTGGAGACTTCACACATTGATGTACATAGGTACATGTAGGCACAAGCAGTCATACATACAAAAAGAAAAACATGAGAAACAACAACAGAAAGATTTACTTTCTTATGTCCTCATTTCTTTTTTAAAAATTGGTTTATTTATTAAGATTTATTTATTATGTACACAGAGGTCTGCCTGCAGGCCAGAAGAGGGCACCAGATCTCATTGTAGATGGCTGTGAGCCACCATGTGGTTGCTGGGAATTGAATTCCAGATCTCTGGAAGAACGGCCGGTGTCCTTAACCTCTGAGCCATCTCTCCAGTCCCTGATGTCTGAATTTCTATAAGTAAAACTATTACCATTCAGTATCATGAAGACTACAGATCTCCCACATCAAGAGCCAGGATGAAAACATAGATTTTTTAGTAGATTCTGTGAGTGTTCTGCTCAAGTACTCACTGGATACAACGAGTGGACATTAAGGGAACTTCTTGAAACCTCACTGACAATGGATGGCTGTAGGACCTACCCTCCAGGACCCCACAAGAGGTAACACATGTAAAGCATGTAGTCCAATGATGGGTTTAAGAGAGAAGTTCTATCCATGGTAACTGTTATTACACTTACTCAGTGGCTTCCTTTGTTTCTGTACTTCACCTGTCACCAAGCTCTGTCAATTCTTTCATATATAAACATTTATAATAAAAACAAATCAGCCAGGATGCTGGTGTCTAGCCATGGTCTTAGCTAATCACACTGTAACATCTCTAGACACTGGAATACTGTGTAGTATGACACAAGTCCACAATTTCGAGTATAGAACAATATGCTGTTGTGTTAAGTAAAATTAATCAGCCACTGAAGACTATCCCTAAATTGACCTTTTTTTGTCTAAAAACACGCAGGTCACAAGGAGCAACAAGCAATTAAAATTTACCAAAAGTAGAATGTTTTACCTCCTCAGAGAGCAGAGGTTTAAGATATCTGGGCAATTGTGGGGCGTGGGAACCCACTCCCCGTGTACACACATTCCTTCTCCTAAGATTCTATGATTGCATTTCTGCATACAGATACCCTAACAGAGTTTGCATATCCAAAAAGCCACAGAAGGATGCATACAGACACTTGTGTGAAATAAGAAATGGAACAACCTAAATATATTCATCAGTAGATATGATAGACAGCTGTCAGCTTGACAGGAACTAGAATCAAGTAGGAGACAAGCCTCTGGGCATAGCCGTGTGGGATTCCTAAGTTAACTGACATGAGAACAACCATCCAAACAGCTGGACAAAGAAAAAGGACAGTGAGCGGAATGGTAACCTTTACCCACCCCTGCTTCCTGACTATGGATGCCATAGTCTCAGGCTCCTACTGCTGTGACCTTGCCACCATGATAGACTATGTCCCTGGAGTTGTGAGCCAACCAACTCTTCACTCCTCAAGGTGCCTCTTGTCAAGTGTGTGATCTCAGCAGTGAGAGAGTGACTTACAGTAGGAAGTGGGTAGGCTCCACTTCCACACAATGTAGCTTATTTGTGAGATAATGGAAAACACAGCAGGAACATGTCAAAGACATATTGCTGACCGACCGAAGAGAATAGAGGTATGTGTGTGTTCATATATCATCACCAATTACAGGTACCATTGAAAGAAATGAACAAGTAAAAAGGTGACGAAAAGAACGACAGCCACACCTGTATATTTTTTGATCATTTCTGAGGAGGAAGAAGGGGAAAGGATACGAGAAAGATACAAGGAGACATGCTTTTTCTTTTTTAGACATGCGTATCTCTGTGTATCTGTGTATAGGTATGTACAGTTAGACGCAGGCACCTTTGGAGGCCACAGGTATCAGGCTCCCTGGAGCTAGAGTTATAGGCAGCAGTGAGCTATGGGAGCTGGGAACTGAACTCTAAAAGCAGCACAGATTCTTAATCACGGAGCCATCTCTCTAGCCCCAACAATGAACTCATTAAATTATATTTATGATTATGACTCTAAAATAATCTAATATAAATATGCCATTGAGGGTTATGTCATCTTTTCCCCTGTATTTTTCTTGGCGGGGTGCGGTGGGGGGGGAGGATGGATATTTTTCACAGTCAAAAAGCTTACAGGTGTGGGTCTGACTCAGTGGCAGAGTTGCTTGCCTATTATACCCAAGGCTCTGAGTTTGATCCATAGTAGCATAAAACAAACAGAAACAATAAAACATGACATTAATAACAAAAGAAAAAAATGCCCTCAAACCAAATACCTTAGACAAATTTTTTCTTCTGTTAGTTTCATTTTCCCCAACTTTAATGTAGAAACCACAACACCTTCCCAGAATTACAATGAAGAACTGAGTTAAAATGGCCTTTAAAAATTTCTACAGCCCTGATACTGATGAATAGTCATTATTAGCAGCAGCTTTCGCCTGCAGTTGGTAATACCCCCTCTGTAATTTAAAGGCACCAGCTTCCAGGAAAACTGGTTCATCATGCTTTCCTCTCTGCCCTCAGTTGACTCAACCAGTATGTTTAGCTAAAGTCATCCTAAACCCTTTTCTCCATTCAGATGTTGTAGAATATTATTTTAATCACTCATTCATGCTGTGGAGCATTTAATGATGCAAAGACATATTGCATTCTTTTATGTTGTATTTGTTTAACTCTGTGAAGCTGTGTCACTGTGCCTGTCTAAAACACCCAATTGACCTAATAAGGAGCTGAATGGCCAACAGCTAGTTAGGAGTAAGGATAAACAGGGCTAGCAGAGAGAATAAAGAGGAGGTAAAATCTGGGAGGAGACAAGACTGAGGAGCAGGATAAGGGGGAGGACTCCAGGGGTCAGCCACCCAGCTACACAGCAAGATGCAGAGAATGAAGAAATACAGAAATACAGAAAGGTAAAAAAGCCCATGGGCAAAAGGTAACGGGATAATTTAAGTTAAGAAAAGCTGGCTAGAGCCAGGCGGTGGTGAAGCATGCCTTTAGTCCCAGCACTCAGGAGGCAGAGGCAGGTGGATCTCTCTGAGTTTGAGACCAGCCTGGTCTACAGAGCTAGTTCCAAGACAGCCTCCAAAGCCACAGAGAAAACCTGTCTTGAAAAAAGAAAAGAAAAGAAAAGCTGGCTAGAAACAAGCCAAGCTAAGGCCAGGCATTCATAAGAAAGAGTAAGACTCTGAGTGATTTATTTGGGAGCTGGGTGGCAGGCCCCCAAAGAGCAAAAGAATAAAAGAGTAAAAAACAAAAACAAACAAATGCAACCATGTTCAGCCTGTCGGTGACAACTGTGATCATTTTTTCTGATTTTTTGAGACTCCCCAATATGAAGACAAGTTTCATTTAACTTTATATCTCCAGTGAAATGAAGGAGAGGAAAAAAGAAAAGGCTCAGGACGAGGGGCTAATTTTGGCTCTCAGAGACCTCTCCATCATTGTCTTTTGAGACGATCCATAGCCAGCAGCTCTATTTTGGGAGGTTGTGGAACCACTGCAAATGTGGTCTAACTTAGGAGAAGCAGGTCTTTGCAAACTGG
The DNA here is from genome assembly GCF_943737965.1 of Phodopus roborovskii. Taxonomy (NCBI): domain Eukaryota; kingdom Metazoa; phylum Chordata; class Mammalia; order Rodentia; family Cricetidae; genus Phodopus; species Phodopus roborovskii. Next base: position 18,378,069 of record NW_026126517.1, read on the forward strand.
CCTCCATGGTAACACCCACTTCAGGGCCCACTGGACTCTGCCTTCTGTTGGTTTTATGTATGAAGCTGCAGCCTGAGCATCCTTCATCGCAGACCACACTGTCTCTCTCCCACCGTGACAGACTGTGGGACCAGGGAAATAATGAATCCTTCTTCCTCTGCCAGGTAGTTTGTCACAGTAACAAGAAGAGTTACTAAGACTGGTAGTTATGCCTGGTGACCTACAGAAGGGTCTCCTGGTACTCTAGGTATGTTCTTGAGGCTCCTACACCCAGTTAATAATGACAGCATTGCTTAATTAAAGAGAAGGGGGGTGGGACATTGGTGGCACAAGCCTTTAATCCCAGCACTGTGGAGACTGAGGCAGGCGGATCTATATGAGTTCAGGGCTAGCTTGGTCTACAAAGTGACAGGACAGTCAGGGCTGTCACACAGGGAAACTCTGTCACACAGAAAAAGCAAAAATAAAAAAAGAGGAGAAAGAGGAGAAGTGGGCAAGGAAGGGGTGGAAGAGGAGGAGAAGGAAGGGGAGAGAGAGGAGCAGGAAGAGGGAAAGGAGAAGGAAGTGGAGGAGCAGGAGAAGGAGGAAGAAGAGGCGGGGAAAATGTGGTGAAATCAAGGCCCTCATCCCTTAGTTGCTTGGAGATGGCTTTTGCACATTGCTCACTACGGCAGCCCACCCTGTCTCACCTGGTAAGGTACTGGAAATGAGTAAACAACATGCCTTGCCCAGGCCCATTCCTTACCTGTGATTCACACCACCACGGGCTCCCACGTCCTCCTTGCTGGCCCCATGGGCTGCTTTTCTGTTGGCTTCCTCTTCTGTCTCACTGAGGCTTGCTTCCTCTAAGCTGTCAGGCTCCATATTTTTGTCCTCAACCTCGGACTGGAACTTAACCTCTTGAAGGAGGCTTTCTGAATCTGATTCTAGGGAATCTTTTGAAATCCGACTTAAGTCTTCTTTCCCAAAGGGTCTGTCTGAGGGCTGGGTCCTCAAGTTGGTATGATGGACAGGAGACTGAGTGGAGAGTTTGGGAATTGGTTTATATTTATTCATCCTGAAAAACATAAACACGAACGGAGCACACGCGTTAGCAGAGCAGTTAGCTGACATTTATAATTGTGGCTGTCAAAAGCATTGCTTAAAAATTATATTTATATTACTCTGTGGCTACTGAAATCATAATGGCAATGTTTGTCAAAAATGTCAGTGAACAAGAGAACCTTGTTACATTATCTGCAGGCTGTTGAATGCACCCTTTTGAGTGTATGAGCAAGGAAGGCCTATTGGAAAAATGATTTGTTTTTCTCTGTGCAGAAACACATCTGATTTAGGGCCCATAAGCAGCCTGAGTCATTGAATGAGGTTTTATTGAAATCAAATGGCTGCTTGGAAGCAGATTCTGTTTCCAGCTTCCAAGGGCTCCTTACAAACAAACCGGAACAAAGCCAAATGGTTAATTGTGAGCAGTGCTTTTGGTGGCTTTATTTCAAATGCCCAGAGCAAGTGTGTGTGTGTGTGTGTGTGTACACATCCTGTTCAGCAGCAGCCACAGATGCACTCAAACAGGTTTAGGGTTTACTGTTTAGAAAGTAAAAGAGAAAAAAAGCATGTTTCCCCAGATGAAACTGTATTTACACAGACTGCTTCATTCCTAGACCAGCGTCAGCCAGCTCCATCTTTTAGAAAAGGCTTTTGCTACTCAAAATGCTTGCTAGAGAGGAGTGTATAATTTGATGGCCATTATATGGAGATCAATCTCAGGTCAGTATTAGATGACAATAGCAATAAAACAATAATTGTTAAAAATGTTCACTGAACAAGGCGTGTCTATGCATGCTGGCGAGCTAAGCATTTGGAGAGGGAAGGAAGATCAGGCCTTGAAGCGAGGCCAGCTTTGGCTGCACGAGACCCTATCTAAAAACAAAGAAACAACAACAGCAACAACAACCAAACTGTTTGTGAATCCTGTCACCCAGTAACTCAAAACACAGGCTGGAGTCCACCTACCTGGAACAGAGTTGTCTTTGAGCAAAGCTGGCTAGGTAGGAGAGTGGCCAGCATGGCAGCTAGGAGTTAGTGGAGTCTGTCCCTTCTAACTTACTTAAGAGTGTGATTCCAAGTAAACCCTCACTGTCCCTGAGAGTTACAATAGTGACCCACAAGATGGTTTACAGAAAAATGCTTTGAGTTCGTGCAGGATTGGAAGATGATGGTTGGGGTTGGATTTCCTTTCATCTCTATCCAGTGTTTCTCTTTTGGTATACCTTCTCTCTCACTTCCTGTATGCCAGTGTGTGTGTGTGTGTGTGTGTGTGTGTGTGTGTGTGTGTGTGTGTGTGTGTCAGAGAGGAGACAGAAATAGAGAGAGCCAAAAACCTTTACCATTGGAGCTATGCCTTATTTTGACTGCCTTGATCATGTTCTTTTGGCAACTCCGGTTTTTAATTAAATACCTTGACCTGATTTCTGTTCCTTGAATTACTATTATATTGACCTTGTTGCTAGGGTTTCCAAGGACACACTCTGGTCTTTGGATGAAAGCATCTTAACAAATACAACAAAAGGTAGTGTTTATACTTAAACATGGAATGATTTTCTGCTTAACTGCAAGTTCCCTCTTTACTAATATATCACCACCTAATTTTAGAGGAGTTTGCGTGCAGTCTCATTTAATATGCACGATCGATCACATTCTGCCATGCTTTAATACAGATTTGCTTTTCATGGTATATTTTTAGAATAAGGTAAGTATGAAAACATTTAAAATCTAAGTCACTATAAACATCGTTTTATTTAAGAGGTCACTGTATTTCAAATCTTGAAAAATAAGCTTAAAAAGTCAGGGCTAGTTCACTGATAGAACACGCATGGCCCACCATTTAATCTACAACTCCAGCAAGAAAACAAAAACAAAAACAAAAAAACCCCAACAACTCATAGTTCATTTCATCATTGTTTTTGATATGATAATCCAGATCATTCTTTCTGTCTTTTCTTAAATAAGAACCCAGGGTTTCTTGGTAGTAATAAACAAGCAATGGCTATATATGATGATAATTTAGTTGTTGGTGACAGACTGAGAAAATGTGGGAAGAATGTGAAAGAGTAGAGTGAAATACCACCCAAACTAGGCTCTCTCTCTCTCTCTCTCTCTCTCTCTCTCTCTCTCTCTCTCTCTCTCTCTCTCTCAGAAAAAGAGCTGACCTCTTGGATAAATTTAGTAAGTGGCTACATTTCAAGAGTAACTCCCTAGTAATACCCCTTACAAAAACTCCAAAACAAAAACAACAAGGGGAAAACAAAACAATGCTTTGGCCTCTGAGATTTCTGACCAATCCACTTCTTAGTAAACAAGAAAGGCATGGGCACAGTCTCTAGTATCTAGGGACTAAAAAACCACCAGCTTTCTGTCTCTGCCACTACTTGGGGACAAACCCACTAGGGCAGAGGGCGCAAAAGGACACTCAGGTTGAACAACGGATCCAAAATTGCCCTGTGTGGAACAGGCCAGGTGGGTGCTGTCCCATGGGGATCTCAGGATTTTCGCCATTGCCTCTTTCTAAGGGCTGGGGGGCGTTTGAAGGTCGGAGCTGGCGCTGGCGGGTACAAGGAGCCAGGGACCAGGCTGTCTGGCCCAGGAGATCGCAGCCCTGTCTGGGCGCGGTCCTTCCTCCGGGACCTCAGCTCTGAGACTCCCTCGCGCAGGTCCCCGAGTTCTCGGTACACCCTGCCCCGCGCGGCCCCTTCCCACCCGCCGGGAACCGCCCTTCACCTGCCGGTGCTGCTGAGCGGCCGCGCCCCTGGCCCCGCAACCTCCGCAGCCCCGGCTCCCGCTGTGGCTTCCGCCCCGCCCGCCGCTGCCTGGAAACCAGGGCCAACATCGCGCCCGCTCGCTCCGAGCCTCGGGACCCAGCGCTCCTGCTGCCTAGCCGCGCGGGGTACCCCGGGATCGGGATGCTCAGGTCCAACCACCCCGCCCCTTACTCGGAGGAAAAACAGGGAAGGAAGAGCCCCTCAGGGATGCTGAGGGGGATAGGCAAGACCTACACACCAGGGAGAAAGGAACTCAGTTAGTGAATGGGTAGCTGGCTGGAGTGGGGAGACAAGAAAAGAGAGGCGGGAGGGAAGAAAAGAACAAGAGGCCAGTAAGTATTTGACCTTCATCGGAAAGGAACTTCATTCACTCATATTCAGAAGAGGGAAAATTAAAGCCACCCAGGACAGAACACTCACCACACAGGCATCGTAAGGGGAAAAGTTGGCCACGTGTTGCTGATGCCACCTGGGAGCAACCAGAGTCAGAAGGCGTGGCTGGAGGATAAGGAGGGTGAGAGCCTGTCTCAAAAAGCTGAAACACCCAAGGGAACAGAGAACAGATAAACACACACCAGTTCCAAGGGCCAAGGGGATTATATGGATGAAGGGCTATCTAGTGTGTGAACTGGATAGCATTTGGGAACCGGTTTGGCATTATCTGGAATATGCAGGCGCACCTTAGTTCCCAGCAACCTCACCTTTTTTATGCATCAGTGACAGGTTAAATCTGAACTGTCTCACTCAGGCTTACCTGGCAGTGGTGTTTTTGTGATTGGGGGCCTGGTTGGCGGAGGTGGGTCACCGGGGCTGGCCTTTGAGGGCTATAGCCTAATATTGCTGATTTCTCTGCTTTCCAGTTACCCTGGGATGTGAAGAGCTTGTGCCATGCTGGCCTCTTAGATTTCAGCCGTGCTTTCCCGACCTTGACCGGCTGAAACCATAAGCCAAAATGATCATCTGTTCTCTTGCTGCCTGGCATTTTGTTGCAGCTATGATGAAAATACTTCACACAGCATCCAAACTGGTGAATATGGGGACATGAAATTAAAGACCAGCAAAATCAAAATCTGCTGGGTTTGTAGATGCACACACAGCAAAGGGCAGCAACAATAACAACATAACAAATTTTTAAAAGGACCAGGTAGGACTCTGGTCAGGGAAGACTGCTTTTGAGATTGTATTTGCTGACCTTAGTGGTTGGCATTGATACTCATTTTAAATACTTCTTTAAGACATATATTTATGCCGGATGGTGGGAGCACATGCCTTTAATTCCAGCACTTGGGAGGCAGAGGCAGGTGATCTTTGAGTCTGAGTCCAGTCTGGTCTACAGAGTGAGTCCCAGGACAGCCATGGATACGTAGTGAAACCCTATCACATAAAAAGCAAGAAAGGAGTTGGGGGGAGGAAGAAAGGAAGAAAAAAAAAAAAAAAAAAAAGAAGGACATACATTTATGTGAGTGTAGGATACCTACTGTCAAAAATTTCCCAAAGAATGGAAATTATATTCACATTCAAGACACAAATAGGTCTGAATAACTGCCTTCCAAGAGGCAAGAATGTTCACAGACTAGTTGCTTCACTAATAATAGGAAACAGGAACTGGAAAATAACCAAAGTACTAGTTTTTACCATGTTTCAATCCGGTTCTTATTATAGCTGATTACATTTTCACTTTCTTTTGACAACAGGGAACTTTCCTATATGTGCACAGTAAGACGCTAGTGTTTATTTACAAAACAAAAATGAGTTATCTGAAGCATTTGTGTTATTCTGTCCAGTCCATTGCATGTGTTATGATAGCAACCTCAAACATGCATAGAAAACCTCTGCAAAAGAATTCCTTCTTCGTAGCAGTTTACGGGTGTGTTGTTCTGAGGAGTCAAGAGAGGACCACTCACACCCACCCGGCTTCTCAGCCACTGGTGAGGGTCACTGCTGCAGTCCTTGCGGCCCTTACGTTGCTTTCTGCATTATCTGGAGAACATTGCTTCTGGCTTTTTGCAATTCACCGCCCACTTGTGACTCACAAGTGCGATCCAGCAGCTCCTTGTAGAGTCACACCACCTTCTCAGTGTAGAAGCCCCTGAAGTCTGGCCCACTTCCTCCTTTGCAGCAGCTATCCTGCTTTTGCTCTGGTGTAACGAAAGGCTGGAATAACACAAATGACAGTGCATGCCAGGGGCTAGAAATGATGTCAGTTGTTGTAATGGAGATAATTTGGTATGAAGACATATTATGAAGAGTTGGAAAGGGGACACACATCTCATGGGTATAGTGACCACAGAAAGCAGCTTTGGCCTTTATGGCTATGGAAGCCCAGGATGACCCTAAAATCATTATCCCTAAGAAGCCTGGAGAAGGGCCACTTGGGGGATGAGGGAGGACTAATGGAGCTGGCTCTGGGAGGAGCAGAGGGGACTCAGGTGCTGCTATTGCAGCCCACTGAGCTCTTGGGGATGAAAAGACTCTGCCAAGGGGACTTGGAAGAAACAGTAAGAAAGTGAAGGATGTCAGTTCCCATTCCTCCTTCAGCATGCCCCCCCCCTGCACACCACCACCACCAGGGAAGTCAGCAAGAAGCCATTTGGGAAAGGAGAAATATGGTTTGCATTAGGTAGGTGTGTGTGTGTGTGTGTGTGTGTGTGTGTGTGTGTGTGTGTGTGTGTGTGACTACAGGTACCTGAGGAGGAAAGAGGTAACTTGTGTTCTAGGTGGTTGTAAGTTCTTGGATGTAGGTGCTGGGAATGGAATCCCAGTCTTCTATGAAAGCAGCATGTGTTCCTAATTGCTGATCTATCTCTCCAGCCCTGAGCTTTCCTGTCTTAATAATAATAATAATAATAATAATAATAATAATAATAATAATAATAGTAAATGACCAATTTTTTTCATGGAGCCAAAAGCATCCTGGGAAAATTATTTTGTCTTTTAAAAATATCAATATAGTGTTTCCCTGAATTTAGGCTTTTTTAGAAATTAAGTAGGATGGCTTTAAAAAAACAAAACCAAAACCATTAACTGTATGATTGATACATTTGGGGAGAATAGAAATTATTTTTGCTTGCTGTGACTAGGTTTACTTGTATCTGAAAACAAGAAACAGAAGAGACAAGATGGGGGAAATTAACATATTTCAACATGGATGACAGACCTGCTCATGAGTGCATTACAGGAAGGAAGAGGGCTTCTTCTCCCTCAGAAGGTTCAGGATGATAAAAAAAAAAAAAAAAAAAATACAACCGCGTTTCATCTAGATCAAACCCCTTTATGAATATAGCAAATTACCATGACTTCGGCCAGAGGAAGTGATGGGAGATTATGTTGTTGGGTTAAATTAGTGGGCTCATTAATGGTCAGCAGTTCAAACTACCTTCTTCATCTACAGGGAGCCTCATGTGCTCAGAATGTTGGGTGGTTGTCATTTTCTCCATTTTCACCTGATGACAGATAGTATGGATGATGCTTGGAGCCAGAAAATCTATTTATTTATTGTAATGGGGTAGTATGATCAGCATTCTTTTGACTTCCTTCCTCGAAGGCAGCATTGGGCAGGCTCTGTCTGTTCTTTTCTGGCCCCATCTCGCCATGAGTGAGATGACAAGAGCATGAAACCCCTTCTTGTGTAGGGAAAAAGTCAGGATCTTGCCTTGAGTGCTTCAGGAGCGCAGAGGCTCAGGCCTTGATCCCAGCTATTTGACCCACTAATTGCATCTTTGGTAGCTGTTTGACTGTGTCTGGGTCACTGCACTTGCATCAGTAAACAAAGCTGGACTGGTGTTTTCCAGGATACTGACTGTGCACGAAACAGCCTGCTGTAGCATTTCAAGCGGTCCATTCGGGAGGTGAAGGTAACTATTGATCCAGCTTGTCTGGCTTGAATAACTGTTGGCTTTCCAGTGCAGGATAGTTCTGACTTAGCAACTTAAGAACAGTAAAGGTCACAGGACTTCCTTTTCTTTGCCCATGACCTTGGCACTGTAGCCTGGCCCATGAAGGAGTAGTGGGGGCTCCAGACATCATTTGTAGTTACATTTTCAGGGAAGGATGCTTTGATTCTGAAGGCCTCCTTTTATCATTAAGAAAAGTCTTTTTCTGTGCCAGGAGGTTTATACATATGAGGCCATCTTGGGCCACATGGCAAGATCCTGTCTCAAAGTATGTAAATAAACAAACAAAAATCTTTTCTAGAAACCTGTCAAGAACTCACTAATGTCTCAATGGTCAATGTTGTTTTAAGTTATTGCATTTATTATTATATTTACTCTATATTCATGGATGCAACAAATCTTAGGCATCAGAACAGGCTTCTCTGCACTGGCGTGCACAACTCTTGTCATTATTCCCAAAGCAATAGACTGTAACTGTTTTCCATGTGTCCTTTATGTTGTACTGGGTATTATTCATAATCTGGAAGTGTTTTACATTTTTGGAAGAATGTATGTAGTGTATAAATGAATATCACACTATTTTATATAAGGGACCTAAAACTACTCAGATTTTGGTGTTTTGGGAAATGGTGGCAGAGAGATCCTGAAACTGTCCCCCATTGACACCAGAAGTTTCCATTTGTGAGTAGAGTATATCTGAATAAAATTTTGTTAAATCAAGCTACATAGAATCCTTTATGACACCAGGATACTTCTTTAAAAAAAAAAGTGATGACATGTATTTATTTGCTCTTTTTTGTGTGTATGTATATGTGTGTGTATGACAGAAGTCAACTTTCAAGGATCCATTCTCCCCTTCCACTATGTGGGTCCCGGATATTGAAATTGAATCTTGAGCATTACCTACTGACCCATCTCAGCGCCCCCAGGAACCTTTTCTTTCCCCCACAAAACTTCTACTAATATTTCCAGGACATTAATTTTCCTCAACCTACGTTTTAATGTCTGACATAAATTCATTCCTATTCTGAATATTCTATCTGTAAAACTAGACCCAGAATTACTGGGATTTGAGAAATCTATAAATATAACTATTTTATTGATGAGTTTCTCTGCAACACTGGGGTGATACACTAAGGTTGTTAGATTACACAGGGGATATAATAAACTAAGTTCAAGGCTTGGGGGAAATAAAGGTGGCACAGGATCATCCAGTGCCCACTTAATGTGAAGGAAAAAGCAGGTAGATTCCAGGACCAGAGAAACAAAATCCTGGCCAGAGTGGCAACATCTAGTTGAAGAATGCACTCAGTCCCACCAACCCTGGACATTTGGTGCTTTCTGCTCACCTGTTGATACTTCACATTCTCTTTAGAGAGATAGAAAGGGTACCAGTGATGTAGCTGAAAGTATCCTATGGCAAATGAAAGATGCTGAACACAACTCCCAGCATCTTCCTTTTTAAATGACCCCGAAATCATGTTGCTATAGCAATAGAGGGGGTGATGGTCTTGACCAGGAAGGCTTGGACTGGCATCTAGGTTCTACCCTTAGTTGTTTATGTAATCCTGACATGAATGCTTTGAAGTGATTACCAGGAGGCTGTGACCACCTCAACCATGCCATTGACAATTCATCTCTGCTCTGAAAATGCCTGGTTTGTGCTACACCACTGTTTCCCTACCAGGCTGCAGTAGAGTCTTTACAATATACTAATTCCAAAACTCTACCCCAAGTCTCCTGACACCACTCACTGGGAAGAAACCCTCCCAGTGATCCTAAGATGGTGATCCTCATCTTAGGAAACCCTCTCAGGGGATTCCACTTTCACTTGATTCCTGAAAGCTGATCTGGAGAGATGGGGCAGTCACAGGGGGTACCATGTGGAGGATTAGTCAAACATAGACTCAAAAGTTGGTCAACGTGTTTGACTGACAGTGTGTGACAGGCACCACCCCTGAAGTAACAGTGCTTCCTCCTGGGTTGTTTTCAAACTACTGGTGGCTTGACAAATGACTGACAAAGAGATGTTACAAGACTATGAATGATATGTCTTTGCACATTGAAAGCAAGACTCCTGACTTACTCTCTTTCTCTCAGCCTCCTACAGCATAGTTTTCCCAGACAGTTCCATCCAGAAGACAAAACAGGCATCCATGGGAGTGTGAGTAGGAACATGTGGAGGCCCAGACGGTGTGGGAGTGTGAGAGGCTCAGCCTAGGGAGGAGGCAGTGCTTCATAGAGAGCTACCCTTGCCCACAATGTCAACTTGAATGGGTGGGAAGGATGCCATATAGTGGGGTGTGTGTGTGTGTGTGTGTGTGTGTGTGTGTGTGTGCATGCTCATGTGCGTGCTGAACACTTCCACACTGAGGGGCCACATGGTGTGAGGTATCAGAGTACAAGGTTAGTGAGCAGAGAGACTCCACATGGAGGAATTGATGACAGAAGAAAAGGAATTAGAGTTGGAGCCTTTGCAGGAGAAGGACATCCTCAGGCTAGGAGATGACCTCCACACAGAAAACTTACCAAAATACATTAGGGATTCAAAAAAGCATCTCCCAGAGGAGGGAATTAATACAGAAAGCGAGACGCTAGAATAAACTCATGGTTTCAATAGACAGACTTAAATATACACCAACACACACACACACACACACACCTATAGAAATAGTCCCAAGCTTTGTCCATTGAGAGGATCTGACAGTGATGATACCTCACAAGCAGTGATGACAATGATTACAAACCCTAAATGCCAGCATCTATTGTTAGATTGCAAACTGTCTTTGAAATTTCTCTCCTCCCAAAAGTCATGCCATGCCCCTCTGGAACTGAGTTAGAAGGTTGTTCTATGTTGTGGCCTTGCAGCCTATCCCTCTCAAAGCTGCAAGATAAATGTATGGTGTTATCCAGTGCTTGGCTCCTTATCATATAGGACATGTCAGACCAAATCACCACAAGCCTCTCCAAAGCATAAAAGTTAGGTATCCTCGGTTCAAATGATTTCTCCAAAGGCACACTCCCTTCTTCCTTCAGTCCACCCCTTCCACAGCATGTTGTTCACAGTGGCCATCTTCTCTTTGAATGTTTTCCCCACCTCAACGCTCAATCCTGGCAATAATGTTTGCAAGGCTCGCTCTCCTAAGAAATCTCATTACTGAGGGGCTGTTGGTGTGAGCGCCCTGGAGTTCTGTAACTTAATAACATCCACTAAGCAGGACTGGGAATTCTTAGAGAATTGTAGATTTCAGGGCTGGCACAGGGGAAGTTTGAATGTGTAGTATCAAAAAGCAAACTGTGTGCCTGAAGATGGATGCATGTCTGCCAGGAGGACACAGAAACTGGTGCCCACAGTTGCACAGTAAAATTGGCAATGGACCCATTTGGTAGTCACAGATAAGAACTGATTGAATAACAGTGGAGACCAGGGTTTAAGAAAGCACAGATCTAAAAAAAAATGTGAATAGCTTTAAAGTTTAAGGAGGAAAACTATATTAGCATAGTTTTGAAGCAAGAAGAAAGTGGGTTTGCAGTGAAGAACTCCAACAGCACCATGTGAATCCATTAAAATGAGCAGCAGACATCAAGTGGGATAAATAATACACAAGAAAATGAAACTCAGTAGGCTTCCTTGAGAGTCCAAAAGTGTTCCTTGAGCCTGATCTCAAAGCCCAACTGAGGGCTGCTCTGTAAAATAATTACCCTGTGCTACAAACATGCAGGCCATGAAAAACAAAACAAAACAAAACCCCCCAAAACAAGACAGATACATAATTCAAACAGACAAGGAAAAGATGAAGGGAAAATCTAATTGTGGCCTTCAGGACAGTTAGGGCAACTGGGAAAGCTTGAATGGTGTCTGCCTTAGTCACTGCTCTATTGCTGTGAAGAGACGTCATGGCCAAGGCAATTCTTATAACAGAAAGCATTTAATTGAGGATGGCTTATAGTTTTAGAGGATTAGTCCAATATCATCATGGTGGAAAGCAGGCAGGCATGGTGCTGGAGCAGTAGCTGTGAAAGCTTTACATCTTAATCCCAGCAGGCAGCAGGCAGAGAGAGAGAGAGAGAAAGAGAGAGTGAGACTGGGCCTGGTGATGTGTTTTCAAACCTCCAAGTCCATCCCCAATGACACACCTCCAACAAGGCCACACCTCCTAATCTTTCCTTAACTTTTCTTTTAATTTTTTGAGACAGGGTTTCTCTGTGTAGCTTTGTAGCCCAGGCTGGCCCGGAACTCACATAGATCCACCTGCCTCTGCCACCTGAGTGCTGGGATTAAAGGCATGCGCTACCCAGCCTAGAGTCACACATTTCTTCTGACAACCAAGCACTCAGACATGTGAGCCTGTGGTGGCCATTCTCATTCAAACCACAGGGCCATGAGTGGAAACACAGCAATGCTGCTTTCCTGACTCAGATGGGCTTTGTGGTGAGGTGTGTCTTTGTAGGGGTACTCAGAGGACTCAAGGGGTGATGAGTATCCGGTCCATTCACTCTGAGAGAGGCAAGGAAGGTCCTCTGTACTATCTTTACACTTTGCCATAGTATTTTAAATGTTAAATGAAAAGAAATGAACACAGGAGGAATAGAAACAGAAGGAGCTGCTCCTTGCAACAACACATTCATGATATATGTTTGTTTCTGTGAATATAGCATGTCACACTTTCAAATTGCTTTTCTCAGATCCAAATAATGAAAAATGCCTCACAGAGCACCAGAGTTTGCTATGTCCTCTGAACTGATCTGAACTGATTTTTTTTTTTTTTAAGAAAAAGAGAGTTACAATAATTTTATTACAGAATCAAGAAGCAGAGAAACACAACAACCTCTAGAAAGACACTCTGGTCTTTATTAAAGAAGTTCCAAAAGCCACTCATGAGTTTAATAATCTGTTAATTAAACTCATGGTTTTCTTCTGTACATGCTTTGGTCATGGTGTTATCAGTTTAAAAAAGTTGTCTGCCAGGGGTTGCCTCCCATGGTTAGCAAGGAAACCTAAGAAACTGGAAGTTGAATTCAGTCCTTATATTGAGAGTGGCAGACCCCTGGATCTTCATGTCCATCACATGCTGTGACATCCCATCTCTCCCTATTCCTTCCAAGAGCCTGTCTTGAAAGCAGACCTCTGGTATCTCAGGTCTTCTTTGGGTACGTCTCATCCTTAAGTTCTTCTTGAATAGAAGAAAAGATTTTAAACCAATTTAAATCATCCAACTGTAGCCCCATATCTAAAGATTGCTGCCTACTGCTCGAGGTCAGATGTTCGCTGGTCATACTGACCCTGATCCAAAAGGCTTAGTAGAGTTCTCCAGCTCTGAAGTAGTGTCAGTAATAATTGGTTCTTTCTATGTTTTTCTTTCAACGAGGAGCTTTCTGTCCATGGCTTAGTCCTCATGTTGCTGCCCTGGCTCAGTGGACACTGTCTTGAATTATACCCAATGGACATTTTTTTTTTTCATGCCACTGTACTTATGCTCCTTTCCAGGGCCTTATGCAGCTGCCCTGCAATCCTATCTTCCGTTGCAGGGAACACTTATACAATGCTCTCTGGGACACGACTGTGTTTGCCTTCTAGTTTCCAACGCTGTGCATTCTCCTTCCTCTTTGTTTTGACTCCTGAGTATAACTGTGTGATGTAGTTCATACAATGCTTAGACCGGGAAGCTGAAAGAAAAATTCATTAGAGATGAGTTTCAAACAGCATTGTGCCTACTTATTTGAAGCTCTTTGGAGGCCATGTTTTAGTTATAAAACCTAACCTACAATTATCTGGCACGTGTAAATGTTCTAAATAAATTGTTGGGTCTTAATAAAAAAAAAACAACTTATTCTACACAAACAATATACTAATCAATCTGAAATAAAACATAAATATTTTGCTACCAAAGAATATGATACATTGCCTTCAGCAAAACCACATACTGGAAAATAACAAGGCTCATGGGAAAAAAATTAGATTGGGGCAGAACTCTCAAAGTCTAGAGCTGGAGCTGGCCCCAGACTGATCCTTTGAAAGCATAAAACAATATAGTTATGACATTGGGTGTGAGGCATGGAGCAAGGAGAATGGAGCAAGGAGAATGGAGCTTTGTATCTTGAATGTCAACCTGATTGGATCGACAAACCTCGAGAAGAACAGGAAAGCATGGAGCTGAAATATCTGTTGTTTTTAGGGAAGCTGAAGTAGGGGGAAAGCACTGGCTCTGAGTGTGGGAATCACAAGCCAACAGGCCAGAGCCCGGCCCGAGTGGGATCAAAGGGAGAGAGGGTGAGGAAGTGAGTTGAGCAAATGTTTCTTTCTCTTCTGGGCTGCCATTATGTGCCCCGCTCCACCACACTCCCTCTACCACAGTGGGCTGAGACCTTTGAACATAAGCTAAAATAAATCCCCCTTCCCTTGGTCTGTCAGGTGTTTGCTGTTTTAGCAGTGAAAAACCAAGCCAAACATAACTAACACAGAAAGAAAATGGAGATGTGAGCCCAGGAGAAAGAAAACCCTTCTGCCTGTGAAGATGGAGAGCTCCTGATGTCCCCATCTGCACAGGAAATCCTGAGGGCAGGCATCCACTCCATTTCCTTAAAACTGAACCATGAGGATTCTGGCTTGTTCAGCACCTGGGGCCAGGGTCTTCCTTTTTCTGCTAAAGCTCATGATTCTCCTCCAGCTGTTTTATCTTCCCCTTGCCCAGGAAAAACACCGCAGCCATCTACACAAATCACACCCATTCCAATGCCAGTTGCCTTTGCTTCACAGCCCAATGGCCCGTAGGTAGTTTCCACATATTTCCCTATTATCTGCTCACTGTGTCTCTTTCCCTGCTAGAAGCCTATTCTCTCTCTGTCACACCTTGGAAGGTCAAAATGAAACAGAAAAGGCACAGGTGTTTTAAGAAAGCCCACAAAACACCTTAAGCAAACCAACAGAATCAATCAGCAAAGCTTAGTACATTTTCTTGAAATACTTGCCAGCAGAATAAATTAATTTGTAGAGAGGACATACAGCAGGTAGAAGGTATATAATTCTTGTCTTGCCTGGCTTCTGCCTACTAGATTTTTTTTTTTAAATCAGGAACACACATGTGTGCATGTGCAGACCCACACTCCCACCCACCCATCCACACTCCCATCCACTCTCCTTCTCCTTTAGGGTCTTTACCACCATTATTTTGCTTAAAGTGGTACAATGAAGTCATCCAAAAGACCCCAAATATTTCTCTTTGGATTAATTAAGCCTTGAATTCATTTATTCATTGAAAATTTACCAAATACTACATTTGTGCTAGGCTCCAAGACAGACTTCAAGGATGCAGAATGAATTCAGTTATTTTCTGAGTAACAGAATGAAGCATAGGTTGGTATGGAAAGTGCTTCATTGCTGGAGGTTTTGTGTAGGATGTTGCACAGCTCAGGTCACACAGTGACCCTGAGTGAGACAAGGAAATCAGAGCCAGCTTTTCTAAAGTGAAGAACCTTCTACAACATGGATTTAACTTCCATTTAATCTTTAAAGATAAACTTCCTTAAATACCATAAATCAAGTGAAAATCTATCAGGTCAACTCAAACTTTGATCCTATCCCCTCCCCACTTTCCCTAAGGGTACTCAGGAATGATCCCCATTGTTCAAGTGCCAGGCCACATGTGACTTACTCTGGCTGTCATTCTCTTGGGAAGATGTTTCTTCATTGTTGGATCTTGACCTGTAGCTTTCTAGAGTTTGTTCTGAAATTTCACTTTCTGTAAGAAAAGAAAATCACATTACTAATTTCTGGTATTGCAGACACAGTTAGAAATGGATGTTGGAAGATGTTGAACTATAATGATCTCCTCCTGTGCCTTGTGTATTCATTAGCTCAATATGCCATCCTATGGTGTTTTCAGGGTTCCCAGGGTTTTCAGGGCACCATAAGAGATGAAGTCAAATGACAGTAGGACAGAAGTAGGCATTGTTCTTCATAAAGGAACTACTGCAGCAGCCCTAATGGTGGGCAATCATTTGAAATAATAGTCTGTCATTTGCCTACTGTACAAATGAAACATCAGACCCTGTCTCTGGATGGACACACACACACACACATACACACAGTCAAATTATCTTTTTCTTGATGTAACTAGAATACAAAATGTTGGGTTTTCATTATGAAATTTTCAAGCATATTGTGGTAATTTGAATCAAAATGACCTGTATAGGCTCATATACTTTAATGCTTAGTCATCAGGGCATGTAACTATTTGGGAAGGATTAGGACATCCTTGTTGGAGGAGGTATATCACTGGGAGTCAGCTTTGAGATATCAAAAGCTCACACCAAGCTCTCATTATCTCTACCTGTGAATCAAGATAGAACTCTCAGCTACATCTCCAACACCATGCTTGCCTGAATGCTGCCACACTCCCCACTTTGATGACAATGGACTCACTCTTTGATACTAGTATCTTCTATAAATTGTCTTGGTCATGGTATCTCTTCACAGCAATAGAAAAGTAAATAAGATACATATGGATCATTGTAGTTTTCTTATATTTACCTCCTACCATCACTCCATTATCCCCATTTAGATCTCTTCTCCCCTTCCATTGTTCCTCTCCAGTCTTCCTTCTGCTTTCATGTCATATATTTTCTGCATGTGAAGGAAAGTGCATGCTATTCACCTTCCCATCATTACCTTCTCTTAGCCAACCCCTTGGGTCTATCCATAATGAGTTATTACCTCATCTATTTAAATGAGCTCATGCTAAGCTATCGAGTAATGTTTTTAAGTCAGAGATATTCATAGATGCAGTATCTTGAGTTGGTATAAAGAATTTTCTGTTACCAGAGGCCTTGGACCATATGAAACTAGATCAGCTTTGTCCAGCAACACTGTAACTCACCATTAAAAATACTCTAGCAGCTACAGTTTAAAAAGGGAGGGATATTAATTTCACAATATATTTTAGTTAACTGGTACCATAAATACCACATTATGTTTGAGTTTGAGTGTGTGTGCTTATTTTTGAAAATTGGGTAGTTTATCTTTATAGCACATCATGATAGAGACTCATGACATGTCAGGGGTTAGACTGTCATCTTGTGACTGCTGCAAAAGACAATGTAGGGCTAGTTTTTTGAGAATGAAGCAAGAATTTCTCTTAAGTTAGTTTTTAAGTTTTTGATTTGTATATATTGTATTGTGATCATATTTACCTCCATTGCCTTTTGCCATGCTTCCTCCTACACCTGCTGACCATCATATTTTCCCCAACTACTTCCCCCATCATGTATTTTTGTATGTTTGTAGTTCCTAAACAGGTGGTCACAGCAGCTGTGTGCTCATGATGCTCATATCCATGCCACACCCAGAAGACAGCATTTAATGGCAATCCTCCTATCCTCCAGCTTTTACAGTCTTCACACCCTCATGTAGAGGGGCTCTAATCCTACATATGTTCATGGAATTATTCTAAATAACTTCTAAGGTTCTGTCAGGCTCTGTTATATGTTGAGCATATGCATTTTAGTAGGGATCATCTATACTAGATATTTTAATTTTGAGTTACTTATTATTATGATGATTGTTATTGTATGGTTTAAGTGGTACCTCTTTCATTAGAATTCTTGGGGGGCGGAATGGCTGGTGTCTTATGGATGAATGAAGCGGAGCTCATTCTTGTAAAATACAAAAGATATTGGATTTTTATCCATAACTAGAACATAAGGAGACCAGGGATCTCCCATCCTGCAGACTCACATAGCCCCAGCATCAGGAATGGCTCCTGGCATGCAGTGGGTACTCAGTGAAGGCTCAATGAGTGAATGGATGAATTGGCTCAGGGTTTTGTCAACAAGAGCATATCACCAACTCCCATAGCTACTTTAGCTTCTCTGTCTGACACTTTTTGAGCATGTTCCCTGGAAATCCATAGCCCACGTTTGCTAGAAAACAAATGATTGCTTATTTGAGTGACACACCTTACTGGTCAGCTTGTACAGCAGCTAAGAGAGGGGTTTGATTGACAGGCTCTCCCTTTAGTCAGTCACTGGGCTCTTGGGGACCTCACCAGACTCCCTGCCCACTCACCCCTTTTCCAAATCATGTGTGCTTTACGGAGCTTCATGATGAAGAGCTGAACGATGATGAAGAGGATGAAGATGAGGAAGGACACCAGCGTGAGCAGCAGGATGCCACTGTTCCTCTTCTCCAGGCCTGAGTACTGAGCACTGGCTTCTGTGAGGAGAGTGACAGGCTGTTAGACAGTTTGGGTTTGGTGCCTTTCCCTCTGGCTCTGGCCATTGTGGAATGTGATGGTTATCTTTCTCTACTTTTTTTCCCCTTATTTTGAGATAAAGTCTCATTATGCATCCCTGGCCAGCCTGGAACTTGCTACATAATCCAGGCTTTCATGAAATTCATAGGGACCTTCCTGTCTACCTTCCTAGTGTTGGGGTTAAAGGCCTATGACACCACACTTGACTGTGATGTTTAGTTATTTTATTTTACTTTTTGAGACAGGGTTTCTTTATGGAGCCCCGGAGGTCCTAGAACTACCTCTGTAGACCAGGCTGGCCTTGATAACTCACAGAAATCCACCTGCCTCTGCCTCCTGAGTGCTGGGATTAAAGGTGTGTGCTACCACCACCTGGCACTGTGATTTTAATTGCCAGCTTGACACGATATAGAATCACCTGCAAACCGACCATCTCAATGAGGGAGTGTCTGTAGGAGATTGTCTTTATTACATTAATTGACTGGGATGACCCTGCCCATTGTGGATAACACCATTCCCTAGGTTTCAGTTCCAGACTGTATAATAGCAAAGAAAGTGAACTGAGGGTAAGCAAGCATCCATTCATTCTCACTGTGCTCCTAATTATGAATGGGACAAGTTCAGGTTCCTGCCTTGACTTCCCCACAATTACAGACTATAACCTGGAACTATAAGCTGAATAAAACCACTCTCCATTCAAGCTGCTTTTGTGAGAATGTTTTATAACAGCAGCAGGGAATGCAGCCAGGAAAAGGAATATATACAGCACTTTTCCAGCTCATCTCAGCTCAGGAGAGGGGCAAAATTTACCCCAGAAACCATTCATTGCATGCTTTTCAGGTCTCTGAAGATAAGCAAATGGGCAATAGAGAAAAATCAATCCCATGGATCACTTGAAAAGTTGTGTGTTTGTTTTTTTATGACATGGATATTTAGTTCTTTTTTCATTTCTAGAGAAAGCACACAAGAATACTGACTTAAAATACAGTCTGGGAATTTTAAGTAGCTATGAGGAATGCTTGTTCAATGCAATGTAGCTCAGTAGCACAGGGAAATTGGGGGGGGTTGAAAAAAACTATTAAAATAAAATGCCATATATTGTAGTGGCATCTTGCTTTGCCAGTGAACTTGTGTGGTAGCCACACCCTTTGGGTGTGGTTTCAGGTACAGATGTGACCCTTTATAAGGTAGAAGAGGGCTGGCTCATGCTCTCTTGGTTTGCTGAGAGCATCAGAAGGGCAGAGACAGCATCTTCTGGAGCAGGAAGACTATGGTGGTTATTTACTCTTATCTGTGTAAGTGCTTCTCTAATAAATACCTATTTATCATTTATCTTGGGTCTGGTGGACTCATTTAAACCCTGTCTTCAATGTATCTTGACTAGGCTAAATGTGGCCCTTGTAAAGGCATTAGGAGATACACTTGATGAGCGCTTAAAAGTACTTCTAAACTAGTCTGTAATTTTACCAAATGTCCTTCACCTCAGCCAATAAGCCCAGAATTAAGGAATTGAGGCTATATGGAGAACAGAGTACTTGAACCTGCCCAGGACATAATCCTTATGCCTTAGGGGATCATTTTTCTTCATAAAAATAAATACATTTAAAGGCAAACCCAAGTAGGATATGCCAACTCCCAGAACCATGTGTATTTACAGAACAGAAATTCAGAGAAGTGGGGAACCCTAGGCTGCATGCATCTGGGAAGCTTCCAGTAGACATCAATCAGTCTTGGGAGAGACGTAAGGCTGTTAAGGTGAAGCCTCTCCTGCTGTGGGGTAAGAAGGACTGACAGGGCAGGGATGTTGAGACAGGGTGATGCCTTCAGAGTACCATGTATCTCTCAGGGGTTTTCTAGAAGCAGGGCTGCAGGGATAGGAGAGTGTACCTTATGCAGATTGAGAACTGGTTTTATATGTTGTAGACTATGGGAAGCCGGAAAGGTTCTCAGTACACAAGCAGGCAGGGTACAAGGGTATATAGTTCCATGGTGCTAAGCCTGGACCAGAAGAGGAAGAACTGAAGTCACAAGATGATGAGGCCCAATATTAAGGGAGTAAGTATGATCAAAGACGAAACACCTTGAAGAGAACTCATGAGTCATTGGTGACTACATGCGTGTGCCTGTGTATATGCGTCTATCATGCACATAGGAATTCAGAAAAGGATCTGGAGAGATGGCTCAGTGGTTAAGAACTACTCTTCTTAAGAACTGGCTGCTCTTCTAGATCACCTGAGTTTGACTCCCAGTGACCTCTAGCCTCTGTGGACACTAGGCACACATGTGGTACACATACAAACATGCAGGCAAACACTCATACTCATGAAAAAGGAATCCTCTTAAAACAAAAGAACTCAGAAGAAATAGAGATAGCTGATGTAGAGACACAGTGGT
The DNA here is from genome assembly GCF_943737965.1 of Phodopus roborovskii. NCBI lineage: Eukaryota > Metazoa > Chordata > Mammalia > Rodentia > Cricetidae > Phodopus > Phodopus roborovskii. The sequence goes on from NW_026126517.1 coordinate 18,398,421, forward strand.
TAGCAAAAAATCTGTCGACAGGACTGGGAGGATAAGGAAGTCAAGAGACAACTGAAGACGGGGTAAAGGAGTGATTAACATGTCACAAGGGTAGAAAGGTCACAGAAAACAAGGACTGAAGAAAACTACTGGACACGCAGCTTGGAGGTCAGAATATCAAACATCTTTTCTAAGGCCAGTGGGTAACACTCACCAGTCATGAAGTCATGGTCCCGAGTGACATGATCTTTCTCTTCCTTGTCAGTCTCCTGTATACTGGAATTTTCCATCATTGAGACTAAGGTGAAAGTAAGACATGATATATACATATATTACATATGTGTGACTCACCCTGTAACTGCTTTGGCTTGACTGTCCCTCTAAACCTCATGTTGACACTGCTTTGCCATGTGATGGTGTGGGCATGTGGGCCTTTAAGAGGAGTTTAGGTCCAGAAGGTTCCACTTACATGAAAGGACTAATGCGGTTACTGAGAGAAAGTTTAAAATCTCTTTACTTTTATGTGGATGAGCATTTTGTCTGCCTGTATGTCTGTGCATGACAGTCAGTACCGAACACCCAAGGAGGCCAGAAGAGGGCATCAGATCCCCTGGAGTTACATACGATTGTAAGGGAATTGAACCTGTTTCGTTTTCCTGAAGAGCAGTCAGTGCTTTTAAGCACTGAGCCATCTCTCCAGTCCAGACAAACTCATTTTAAGGAAATGGCTTTGCCCCTGTTGCTCTCTCTTTGCTAGACCAGGCAGGTCCTTCTCTCTACGTAGCCCTGGCTGGCCTGGAGTTTACTTTGTAAACCAGGTTGGCCTTGAACTCACAGAGATCTCCCTACTTGTACCTCTTGAGTACTGGATTTAAAGGCTTGTGCCACTATGCCTGCCTCCATCTTATTTTTTTGAGACAGGTTCTCTCTCCCTGAGCCTACTAGAGTAGCTGATCAGTGAGTCCGAGGAAATGCCCATCTCTGTCTCCCCAGTGCTGGGACTAATGTAGGCTGCAGGGCTTTACATGGCTACTTGGGATATGAACTTGGGTCCTCATGCATGCACAGAAAGCACTTTACCCACTGGTCCATTCCATTAGCCCCCTTGATAGGGTGTCCTAAACTATGGTCACCCTGCCATGCTGCAGAACATAAGAACTTACACCCTATCTCCAACCACCCTTCGGCTCTCCTCATCCAACCTCCCCCCTCCCCCTTCCCTATCCTTCCCTTCTGAGTTTCAGTTACTAATAATCACACTTCTATTTGCTTTTACTTTTAGGTCAACATTTTTAGTTCTCACATACGAGAAAGAACATACAGTCTTTGTCTTCCTGTGTTTGTCTTATTTTTGCTTTAAAAGTATCAGTTTCTCATTAAAAAAAAAAAAAAAAAAAGTCACAACTGGCCAGACTTCCTTTGTCATACTTGAAAAGGCAACCCTTTACTGAACACCTAACCACCAGGCTATGCACGGGGTGTGTGGTCGTCTCTCACCTCAGCTCTGAGAGAACAGGTTTTGAGCAGTTAACAAAGGGCCTAGTCCTGAGGCAACTGAGGAAGAGTCAACCAGGACATTCCCAGTTGTCTAATTGGGGGACCTAGATCAAAGTCGTCATTCCACGCTTCCTTCCTGAGCGAGAACAATTAGGGAGGAGGTCCACAGGATGCTTCAAGAGAAGCACTGAACAAGGAAGTTCTGGGGCGGCCTCTGGGCTTTCTGGAGAGAAACTTGGATAGAAATAAACAGCACAAAGCTTTTTGTGTTGCCCTAGGCCTCGGCCACCAGTGTAAAAGTCCAGGTGCAGACTTTTTTTACAGCGTAAAAGTCAACCCTTTAAACACAGGTTGAACTGTGAGGCTTTTGTAGATGAGCTGGAACAATAAGACCGCTTTTCTTGAGTTTTGCAGCTTATGCTTCTAGTTCCCTCTTCCTTGGCGGCCATGCTTTATCAGCCCCATTGCACAGCGCCACTATGTGGCCCCGAGGGGAATGAAGCCTGCGGCTCTCAAAATAGGTGTTATTAACAGTAATAAAGCTGCAGAAATTGAAAGCTGAAAAGAATTCCAGCGACCATGTCTCTTAAATCCTAGGTTGTATATGAAAATGCAAAGCAGGAAATTGAGTTGTTCAGTAGCGGTGTCAGGCAATTTAAAAACAACCAGACTCCAAACACGCTTAAAAATATTGGATTATTAAGGCAAGGATGTGGTCGCCCCACTTCATAATGTTTTCAATTTCTACCACTCTTCAAAAAAAATCTGTACAGTACATATTGTATTTTTCAGGGTTTAAAAATCCTAAACATTTACTTTTCAATATTATTCAGGACACAGCTTTAAAAAAAATGTGATCTGATCCTGAAAACTATGAACATGATAATAACTCAAAAACCTCACAAGGTGGAATTACTATAGAGAACATACAGGAATGCATACCTTCCTGAGGGAGGCTAGCCACCCTGCTCAAGACACAATAAACTCACTAGCTCACTCACTCACTCACTCATTCATTCATTCATTCATTCATTCATTCACATGCCCGTTTATTGTGCATTTTCTGAGTACCCACTATTGGCAGATACAATGCTGCACAAAATGAGTGCACCCACATGGGTACACACATACACACCACACACATAACACAGACTTTAAAAATATTCTTTAAATGTAGAATTAAAAATGTGCAACTCCAACCAGGCATTTCTTCTAAGGTTTCAGGGATTTTGAGACTTACCCATACTCGTGGGCTGCTGGGGGGCTAGAGAGGAGAGAGACATCTGCTCAGGGGCATCTGAAGCTGTTTCTTCATCTGCAGCTAAAAAGGGGGAAAAACAAAATTCTGTAACCACTGAGATCAGCTTTAGCCACATCGCGCTCGGGATCACAGTGTACAGAACCGGGCTGCTACACACTTATGGGGGTTGTGTCAAGACTAGGAGCCCCGACTCTGTGTTTTGAATCTGTACCCTGCTGCTTGCCCATCTGCTAGGTGACCTGGCTGAGAGTACAGCATGCTGGGACCCCTGTGTGCAAGGACATTTGGCAGTAGCAGGCAAAGGGCATTTGCTGTGTCCTTCTGCACACACCTGTGTATCAGTTCCTCTGTCTGTCCATCTGTGTATGGATATTTTCCTATTTCCAGAGGAAATGTACTTCCATGTCACTGACCCATTTCTCCAGCTGCAGAATGAGCTGAATCTCAATGCTATTATCAGCATGTTCCTCAGTGACTTGGGCAAGATGCTCAATTTATCCATCACTGAATATTTTCCCTTGTGTATGAAATACAGTTGCTAGCTTTTATCTGGTGTGTGTGTAGTAATAACTTTATTCACATAAGATGTTTAGTGCAATGCCTGTTTACTAAGTGAGATGCCCACTAAATGTTGTTGTGTAACATAAAGAAATGTTTGTGGATGTTTCCAGAGAGCTTAGATCATTTTGATCAGTCATTGAATAGGCTGGCATCCAGGAAGAATGTTAATGTGTAAGCATGTAACTGTGCCTACCAAACATGATATGTGACAGATGGGTATTGTCTCCTGAAATTTAATGTCCATTTAATAAATAATTTTCTGTGGTGTAAAATTGTTATTTTTAAGCAGGTGTAAAAAAATCTGAATTGTTGGTAAAACCTCTAAGGAAATCAAGAAGAGTTACAAAAAAACCATCAGAGAAATAATATTTCAGAAGTTCCCTTTATCCAGGGTGATACAATCCTGTTTGTTTTTTGAGACAGTCTTCCTATATAATAGCTTTAGTGGATCTGGCGCTTGCTGTGTAGGCCAGGCTGGCCTAGAATGTCTGGTGAGTCTCTTGATGAACTATTATATATTTATTTCAAGCAAGATGACTTGGTAGACACAACTGAATGCAGAAACTGCTGAGCACAGCATTGTTTTCCATGGAACCAGACATTGAGAGTATTTAAAAAAAAAATAAATAAAAAGCAGCCATTTTCCCAACATGCTTGTGACATGGTTATTTTTTCATAAAATTATGCAATGTTTGTTAACATATAGTAGACTTATTTTTAAAATAACTTAGTCACATATTTTAAACTTCTCAGTTTTAACTACTAACAGGTAAAAATTAACAGAGAGAATTCAAACACATAAAAGTTCTTTGTGTTCCTCAATTATTCTTAGGAGTGTGAAAGGTGGGTTGGGGCGATGACTCAGTGGTAAAATGTTTGCTGCACAGGTGTGGCGATGCGAGTTAGCATCCTCGGCACAAGTAGAAGCCAGAACATCATGAACCCGTGTTCCCTGCACCCCAAGGCAGAGACAGCTGGATGGATCCATGTAGCTCACTGGCCGCCCCGTCTCAAACCAGTGACCCTCAGGTTCAGGGAGAGACTATTTCAAAAAGTAAGATTTGACAGTGACTGAGGAAGATATGTCAGCTTCTGGCCACATACATTCACCTATACAAGTGTGGAAGGTGATTACATTAAAGGTGTTTGAGAACTGATTCAACGCTGTAAAACCCCACCCCCACATTAGTGATGGGAACTAAATGTTCCTCATTTGCAATCTCAGACAGATGAAGCAAACCAGTCCCCAGAGAATTCAATCCTTCTTCTTGCTCTGTTCTCTAGAAACATTACAATTCCTAGATGTGACATATTCCTAGGACAATTATTATGTTCCCTGCATCCAACGCAGAAGACAGTGTAGATGAAAGGATCAGGATGCTTACTTGTAAGTGGGCTTTAAAACATTCTCTGCTAGCAAGCTTGTTTTTTTTTAAAACTGATTGGATGAATAAAATATTTGTATTATCTCCGTGGCTCATCAAAGGAAAAAAGATAATAAGTAAACAGAAGCCACCAATTGCTGAGACCAATGATCCGCTTTGAACATTTGCTGGAGATCTGGAATGGTTCTAGATAGACAATAGGTAACTGTGATGGCTAATATTGGTTGTCAATTTGATGCTCTTGGGAGGAGGCAGCATCATTTGAAGAAATCCTTCCATTATATTGACCTGTAGGTATGTCTGTGAGGCATTGTCTTATTGATGATTGATGTAGGAAGGCTTACTTTCTATAAGAAACTAGGCTGAGCAAGCCTTGAGGAGCAAATCAGTGAGCAGCACTCCTCCATGGCCTCTGCTTCGGTTCCTGTCTCCTGGTTCCTGCCTTGAATTCCTGCTCTGAGTTCCCTTGATGATAGAGTGTGACCTAAGAGCTGTAAGATGGAATAAACTCTTTCCTCCTTTAAATTGTTTTTGTCAATGTTTTAGCATAACAACATGGAAGCAAACTAGGACAATAAAGAAATACTAAGCTGAATTAAAGACAGCTAAACAATCATTCTTCTTACCCAAATCTTCAAACTGGAAGGGGGCCACCAGCTTCCGCCCATGCAGGCCCCTGTGTCGGATAATGCAGTGCACTGTTGAGTTTTTGTTGTATGTGTGGACAATGAGCATGCTGGTGGTGTTACACGTTTTCCCATCAGGTTCAAACTTATGATGGAGTCCACCTACACAACAGTTTGAAGAGATGGGAAAGGTTATGGCTACGGAACTCTATTCGATGCAGTTAACACCCAGACAGCTGCCTTGTGTGGGTTGGGCATGGGCAGAAGACAAGCAGCATGTGGTGGGTAAGTTTCTACAAAACCTCTGTACTGAGGTCAAAAAGAGCCAACCTTACAGTGTTTATACAAGAAGAGTAATTTACTGTCACAAAATACAAAGCCCCAGGTTGCATGAAGATTACATTAATGGAGGAGTTTTAGGCTGAAGTAGATTTTGCTGGACTGGAAGACATGTCTGAGTCTTATGCCTTTTCGATCTAGAATTCATTCCATTAACCCTCAGCTTTCTTGGCAGTGCACAGCCCCTTATAGCTCTTAAGGGCAGATGATTGTACAGTTAGCAAAGGCAACATCTACTGAAATATCAGCCAACACTATGTGTTTTCCCACTATATAACTCAGGCTTGCCTCAAACACACAATCCTCTTGCCCCAGCCTTTCAGGTGCTGATATTTTATGTATGAACCATCACATTTCCCTCTCATAACCTTTTCATCTGTCTCTGTATGTGCAACACGGTACCCATATATAAGGTACCTTTATATATGGGCTTTATCCATTTAATTATAGACACTCTCTGACTCCAGATGCCTTAGCATAGGACTTCTCAACCTTAAAATGCCTAAAAGCACACACACACACACACACACACACACACACACACACACACACACACTCAGAGATACAGGTAATTGCTATTTGTTTTAACTGCCTTCAGCCCAGGATTGAATCAAACACCCGCATAGCTCTCAGAAATTCTTTATGACATATGCTTTGTAATAGGTGATTTTGCTGAGGGACAGGACAATAGAAGTGCCGAAAGTATGTCTGAAGTTGATGAGGTTGTTTGACATCTGCTGAATTGAGCTTTAAGATTTTCATGAAGAAATTTCAGCTTATGGTAGAGTTTCTTGGGTCACAGACACTTGGTAAGCTGGCTATCTCCTGTACACATATGACAGGTTTCCAATTTCATGATCGTGAAAAAGCTTACGCTCAGAGTTGCACCACTTAATTTAGGGGATTATTTTGTCAGTTTTTTAAAAGAAGTCTTATGAAATGACTTACTTTATATTTCTACTCTAATTTTTAAAAATGCATGATTTGCGATCAGCCGTTTACCATTAGACAAAATACTCATTATTTTAAGGCTAATTTCTCTAGAGTCTGAACTGATATATTGAATGGTGTCTTTGACCACCCCTGGACACCAGAGGGCGCCAAAACATTTAAAAAGCTTTTTGGAGATTTAAGCAAGAAAGGAAACAAAGAAGCCTTTCTCTCCCCTACTTACTAGAGATCTCCAGATGACTCCCCAGCATCCAGGTGATTTGCGGAGAGGGCTTACTCCTCTCTGTGGAGCATTTCAGTACAACATGTTTTTCTCCGTTCTGCCTTCTGCCAACCGTAGCTTCCACAGTCGGCTTGAAAGGAGTCACTAGAAGAAAATTCATTTTTCTGCGTTGAAGTAGTTGTAGGTTGCGTGTGGGCACAGGTATGTGGAGGCCAGAGGTAGATGTCAGCCTTACTCTTTGATCATCATCTACAACTGGATCTGATTAATGAGCTGCAGGGATGTGCCTGTCCCTTCATCAATGCTAGAGTTAAAGATGCCTGTGCCTAGCTTTTATGTGGGTAGTGGGCATCCTAAGCCAGTTTGTCAGGCTCGCACTGCAAGCACTCTCCTGAAGGACAGGATCTCCATCACCTGGACTGTCATGTTGGCAAAGCACATCACCTATGAATCTTGGGGATTGCTGTAGGAACAATTACATAATTACTGGCCACATTTTCTTGTTTAGCTTTCCCCAGAATCCTACCATGCTATGCTTTCAAAAACCAAGCTGGCTGAAGTCAGAATGTTTGTTTCTGAGCATCCGGCCAGGTCCTGAGAATTCCCAGAGCGATATCGTCAGAACAGCAGTCTGGATGTGATGTATCGCCACAAGCTTGCTTGCTAGCACACTAGGGAGAACCCTACTTCTAGTCTCGTCATTGTCACCACGAGCTGTAGGGACAGACAAGCCCTCCAGCTTCTTGGTATGTCAGCTGGGGCGCAGAGGAGCCGGCTTTTCAGCTCTAAATGTTTGCAAGTTTATGCAAATAAAGGGAAAAGTAAATTTCCTATGCTGCTTTCTCACATCAAAAGAACATTTCCATTATCGAGGACCCGCTGGACCTTGCACTTTGTACAGCTGTCCTGGACATTGTTTTCAGCTGGACTTACTTATTTCCTTTTGCCAATTCTGCCTTTGCTGTTTTCTTTTACAGGAGAAATCACACTTGTATGCATTTACTGAATTCATCCAGATGTTGGGACAGAAAGAAATGACTCTGGGCAGGTTCCAGATGTGTTCCTTGTGGGCACCACAAAGATGAGAATGAGAGGCCCTTCAAGGAACTAATAGTCTGGCTATGGGCTCAGGTCCTGTGCTTTTAGAAGGTTAGGACAGTGGTTCTCAACCTGTGGATCACAACCCCTCTGGGGGTTGAATGACCCTTTCATAGGGGTCATTTAAGATCATCAGAAAACAGATGTTAACATTATGATTCATAACAGTAGCAAAATTACAGTTATAAAGTAGCGATGAAAACAATTGTGTGGTTGGGGCCACCACAACAGGAGGAACTGTATTGAAGGGTGGCAGTGTTAGGAAGGTTAGGAACCACTGAGTTAGAAGGCCGGGTACTGGAGCTTAGAGAGGTGGCTTGGTGGTCAAGCATGTGCTTACCATACTCAAGGCTCTGGGTTCAAGTCTTATTGTCATCAGGATAAAAGCAAAAAAATGAGCCAGGCGGCAGTGGTGGTGGCCCATACCTTTAATCCTAGCACTCGGGAGGCAGAAGCAGGCGGATCTCTGTGAGTTCAAGACCAGCCTGGTCTATAAGAGCTAGTTCCAGAACAGCCTCCAAAGCAACAGAGAAACCCTGTCTCGAAACAAACAAACAAACAAAACAAAAAAAGATTGTGTGCTGGGTGTTATGATAGAGGAGTGCACAGTGTATTGTGACAGCCAGGAAGGACACACACCAGCCTGAGCCAGGATGGCTGTCGAAATCTCCCAATGGTGGGCAAACTCCTTAAGGACAGAGAGCACACCTCCATCTCTGATTCCCTAGAGTCTCATATGGTGCCTGGCACAGTCTGTAAAATAGGACAATCTTACTTCTGTTTCGTTTCTGAGAAGAAAATTTAGTTGGTGCCCAAGGCAAATTTATTGGTTTACTTCTGAATCTAAGCTTGCCATACAAAATGATCTCTTTAGTTTTCTTCTGATAAAAGATGGCAGCAGTACCCTTAGAAGCTCCTTGCTATGGGAAAAACCTTTTAAAACTAAAGTATCAAGTTTTAAATGATACATCGCAGAGCTGGAGGGATGGTTGGGTGGCTAAGAAAGAGCCTGGTGGCTAATAACCTGTGTTTGGTTCCTGGCCATATTGGGTGGCTCACAATTACCCAGCAGCTCCAAGGGATCTGGCACTACCTTCTGGCCTTTTTGGGTACCCACACTTTATCCCCCAATAAACATATAATTAAAAATCAAATACATCTTATACATGATTCATTATAATTTTGAAGTGGGCTGGGAGGGTGGCTCAGCAGGTTGTGGTTCAGGCTGCCAAGCCCAACAGCCTGAGTTCAGTTCCCGCCACCTATGTGGTTGAAGGGAAGAACTAACTCCTTCAAATTGTACTCTGTGTGAGCCCCATAGCATGTGCCGCTTCTCAGATAATTTTTTATTTGTTTTTTTTTTGGGGGGGGTTCAAGACAGGGTTTCTTGGTGTAGCTCTAGCTGGAACTCAATCTGTAGACCAGGCTGGCCTTGAACTCACAGAGTTCCTCCTGCCTCTGCCTCCAGAATGCTGGGATTAAAGGTATGCACTGCCACCACCCAGCCTCCAATAAATTTTTTAAAGAAAACTGGTGTATTTTGTTCATCACTCGATCACGCCCTGCAGGGAACTTACCTAACACGGTCACCCTCACTTGCTTCGTCCTCACAGAGCTTCCATAGTGTAAGCATTTGTACACGCCCTCATCTTGCACGGTTACGTTGGGCACACTGATGGAGAGCTGTGTGGGCGAGTGGTGGAGAAGGTGGTATTTGGAGCCTTTTAAAGCTGCACAGGAGGGAAAAGAAGCTGCTGTGAGCTTACAGGAGTTACTCCTCTGCTTCCCCACCATGCCCTTCTTAGTTTGCACTTGGGCCTGATGGATGTGTGGTTTGCCTTGTCACAACCAATGTCAGCCACGGGAGATACATACACCAGCTAAGTGCCTTCAATTTTTAATTTGATCCTTAGTCTTTCCAGGGAGTTAGCCAATAGTACAAAAAAGCAAGCTCAGCAAGTTTTAACCAACATGGAGGCTTCATCTTGATTTGCTTTGACATAGTGACCTGGGAACTTCATGTGAAGTCAAAGATCCCTGGGCAAAGCAGAGGCTCCATAAAGGGATTTTGTTGAACTTGTTTTTAAATCCGGTATAGATGCTTAATGTGCACACACGGACAGAGTTAAACCTCGGTTATTGGCCAACGGAGCATCTCTCATATGAAAGGATGGCTGTGCCTCTTGAGACCCGATGCCTCCCAAGCTAGAACCCTGGGTTTTCAGTCTCATCCCTGTTGACTTTGGAGTCAAGGGGTGGGGGACTGCACTGTGAATTGTGGGTGGTTTACTGCATGCCTGGCCTCTACCTTTTAGATTCCAGAGCCTAGGACCCCACTCCCTACTTGTAACAACCCTGACAATTCTCAGTTGCTGCCAAACGCCAGCCTGAGGGCAAGGCAAGTCCATTTGGAGAAAATTTGAGCAGGATTAAGGGGTTTTACCACAGAAATGTCTAACTTCCCATTCTTCCAAAGAGAAACAAACAGAACAACAACAACAACAAACTTCATTTAACAGAACTATTCCTATTCAAAGTTCATTTCTCCACCACTTTTCCCAACTTGTCTGTTTAGTCTATTGGGCTCCACTACCAACAGTCGGTAAAGCTCACCACCATTTATTTGGCTATTTTATATTTAATGCACCAATTTAACAGTATTGACAAAGCACATCTATTTTTTCTAGTGGCTTTGTTTGTGAACATAAGTGGAACTTTGCTGAATCTGATTTTCTCGAGTGCTTGACATCTAGGGGTGTTAGAGATATCAATGGTCTCATTAAGAGTGTTTGGTAAATTCCTGCCTGAGGTCTAAGCATGCATGAAGAATGTCCCTTTCTATCGTAATCATCCAGGACATACTTCATGTGTGACACAAGAAAGGCATGACTGTCCTGATTAGAGCACATCCCATCAATTTCCATTGCCTAGAAACCCTGGTGTGAAGTCCAATAGGGGAAGACAAGGCACTTGGTAATGTCATTTTGCTGCTGGCTCCAGACAGGAGGTGATGCCCTGTTCCACAGGAAGTCCACAAGGCAGCCTGCTGTTTGCCTATGGCTTTGCTGTGGGTGTTTCCTGGTCAGTGAGAGTCAAAAAGTGATGTGGGAGTGAGCTACAGGCGTGGAAAGGCGCTCTGTAAATCAAGCCCCCTTTAACAACCTTTCTGACGGGGGTTTCCACTTCAGACTTCCTGCCACCCCCCAAAAGCCACCCTGTGTCAAATAACAGGCTTCAGAGGTGTGAGTCACATGCAACAGTGGTGGGCTGAGCCCATCCTTGGGTGACTCATGTGGGTCTTTGTGCCACTAATCTGTCCCTGCTGGAAATCCCTTACATTAGGGTTATCATTTTCTTCCTCCCCTCACCCCACTTACCAGGATACTGGTTAAAAAAAATGGTGAACCCGGAAGGGGCCAGCCACTGGAGAGAGGCGTTCTTTGTCAGGGGGGTGACACAGTTCAGGGTGAGCGTCTGGCCTTCCTCTACTGTGATGTTTTCTGTGTCCAGAAAGGCTGCTGCGGAGGGAGACATGGGGAAGGGGAGGCAATGCACTGCATGAGGTGTGATGGTCAGAGCACAAGCAAGTCCCGAGACTGACAGTGTCAAGGCTGGTAGCAAGTGCCCTGGCAGCAGAAGCCACCACCCAACCCCAAAGAAAAGAGCCTGAGTAAATCACCAGGCTCAAGGTCACAGAGGTCACAGGGCTAGACTTCGGTCCACATCTCTGTAACTACATAGGCAGGCCTACCAGTGGTGAACCCCCAGGAAACAGCTTTTATAGCCTTGGTCTATAAAACAGGTGATTTGCAACTTTAAGTATTACATCAGCTGTCTATGAGCCTGTCGGGAAGGGGGCATTGTAGTCCCTGGTGCTGCTCAGTGCCAAAGTGCTTCCTAGCAACAGAGAAGCGCTGCATTGAATCCCCATCATATACACATGCACACTCACATGCATGCCTGAGTGCTCAAACACACACACACATGTGCGCGCGCGTGTATGCACGCACATACACACACACATACACACACACAGACATTGAGTCTGTTTATTCCTTATTTTTTTTGCTCATCATCTCAGTCCCTTTATTTCTGGGAGTGAGTCCAACTTGAAACACACACACACACACACACACACACACACACACACACACACACACCATGATGATCTAGTCATTTGTTGGGGCTGTTGGTCACTGGAAGTATAGATCCACTCCAGATAGCTTCAACCACAAATCTCTAGCAAATGTATGAGTTTAATTTCCCGAATCACAGTCCCCAAAGAATGGTGAAGAACTGACTACAGGCAGTTACAAATTTATTGTCCCAGAAAGAAAATAGAGGAAGAATAAACTTGTTCTTACTAAACTGTCACATCCATCATTGTTCATTATTGCTTCAAGTTATAAACTAAACACAATTCTTACCTAGGACGGTGTAAAAACTATACAACCAGAAGAATACTACACTTATAAATTGTGAACAGATAATGGGTTTAGCCATATCTTCAACCCAAAAATGAAAAAAGAAAAAAGGAAATACGTTTATTTCCTTGTGATACACACATTGTAAAACAAATAAAAAACAAAAACAAAAAAAAAAAAACTGTTTTGAAATAATGTCTCATGCAGCCTAGACACACCATTAGCTCACTACATAGCCCAAGCTGGCACTGAGGTCCTGATCCTCCTGCCGCAGCCTCCCATGTGCTGGGTTTACAGACATGAGCCATCATACCCAGCATCCTTGAGACCATTTTAAATATCAGGAAAAATGCTCCTGGGAGCTCACAGGCTTCATTAGTACAACCTTTTTGTGTGCATTCCATCTCCAGTCCTATAGCAAAATTATAACCCAGGATTGGTGTTGTATTCCTACTGATTTTCACAGGAAAAGTTTGTTTTAGCCCTAATTGACAAACACCTATACCACCAGCCAATTCAGGAAAAGAATAATGCATTACCGTGAGACTAGAGAGATGGCTTACACCGTGAAGTGCTTGTCATGCAACCCTGGGGATCTGAGCTTGGACCCCAGCACATGATAAAATAGATATAACAGGCACAGAGTACTCATTTGCAATCCCAGTGCTGTGGAGCTGGAGACAGAAGGACCCTGGGGACTGGCCAGACAGTCCTAGCAGAATAGATGAGCTCCAGGTTCCAACAGACCTGTCTCAAAAAAAAAAAAAAAAAAAAAAAAAAAAAAAGAGGTAAAGAGGAATGTTGAACACACTCAATATTTACCTCCAGCTCCCACACATTCGTACACACCTACTTAAATATGTATACACAAACACACAAAGAGATTTGTAGTGCTAAAGGCACAGCTCCAGTGGTAGAGTATGTGCCTAGCATGCCACAGGCCTTAGTTTCAATTACTACATAATTCAGTAACTAATCAAGACATCCATGTTTTCAAAAATAAGCAATGAGGCCTGTAGCCAGAATTCTGCTTGGGTTCCCTCATGGGAAATAATCTCATGCTCATGAATTAAATAGAGACAGTAGACTTTTACAATGTTGTTAGATTGTGATAAACTGTACAAGGATTCTCCCTAAGATCAGCAGCAGCTGCTCTCACTGCTGAGAATTCAATGTGTGTGGCTGCTGGTCAGACTGACGACATCTATTGACACCAGAGATGCAGATGGGAAGGGCCTAGACTGAGGTGCAGAGCCGCGGTGGCTGTGCCGCCTCTTCTTGCTTTGGGTTTTACCGGTCTTTATTTTGGCCCTGAGTTTGATCCTGCAGCAAGAAATTGGTGTAGAAAGGAAGACTAGTCCACTGTTAAGCCACAGGCCCCACCCAGGTTTGCTTACTTAAAATAATATGAGAAGTCTAGGTCTATCAAAGAATGCAAGAGGAAGATGCTGCCCGGAGTCTCGAAGGGGAAGTCTTCCAAGGAAAAGATATGCACACTCCTCTTTGTGCTGGTGGATACTAGACGGGAGGGTTGGCTGTCTTCAGTTTTCTCTCACCTAAGTTTAGAGTCAAACTTTCACCTGTCGTCAGAGCAACGAGGTGTGGGTTCTTGTTTTTGCTTACCACTTCCTCCCCGTTAGCCGATGATACACCGACAGTATTCTCACTCACCCTTAACTTTTCTCACAGCCTACATGCCATGTGCCAGCTTCCTACGTTTCCCTGCCTGGCCTGCAGCCTGTGCACCTGTAGAGCTGCAGTCCGATGTGCATCTCAGCAACGAGTGGCTGTGATGTCTCACCTCCTCCTGCTCAGGTCCTGTTGACTAAGTGGATTACTGTCTTCCGGGCTTGGTTGTCTCCATGACTGGGGGCATACAGCCACTAATGGCCATGTGTTATGAGGACACCCTTTGAACCTTTTCTTATGGACTGTGTAGTTAGGAGATTTCATCATGGTGCAAATGCCATGTAGTATACTTATTTTTACAGTGCTGAGGATTGACCCCATGGTACTGACTTTTTTCCTTGTCCTTTTAAAAAAATTTTACACGGATTTATTTACTCATCTGTCTGTCTGACTATCTTTTGGGAATATTTAACTATGTAAAGATGTGTTTACATTTGTTTTTGTTATGGAATATTACTTTAACTGTGTAAAGGTGTGCTACTTTTGTTAATGCCACATTTGTTTAATTTCACCTTGCCTGTCTAAGGCACCTGATTGGTCTAATAAAGACTTGAATGGCCAGTAGCGAGGCAGAGAAAGGATAGGTGGGGCTGGAGGACAGAGAATAAATAGGAGGGGAAATCTAGGCTCAAGAGAAGGGAAGAATGAGGGAGAGAGAAAAGAAGGAGAGAATGAGGGAGACTCCTGGGTCCAGAAGTCAGGCAGGTGTCAGTCAGTCACACAGGAGAAGTAAACGATAAACAGAAGGAAAGAAAAGCAAATAGCCCCAAGGCAAAATGTAGATAAACAGGTTAATTTAAGTTTAAAGAGCTAGCCAGAAAGGAGCTAAGCTAAGGCTGAGCATTCAAAATTAATAAATCTCTGTGTGTTGATTTGGGAGCTTGTTGGTGGCCCCAAAAGATGTCTGTCTGTCTGTCTGTCTGCCTGTCTGCCTGCCTGCCTGCCTGATCTATCTATCTATCTATCTATCTATCTATCTATCTATCTATCTATCATCTATCTACCTATTATCTAGCTATTATTTATCTATCTACCTACCATCTATCAATCAATCAACTATATATCATCTACCTATCTATCTATCTACCACCTACCAATCATCTATCAATCATCTATCATCTATCTATATCTATCATCTATCTATCAATCATCTATCTAGCTACCTATCATCTATCTATTATATATCTACCTACCATCTATCAATCAACTATCTATCATCTATCTATCTACTATCTACCAATTATCTATCAATCATCTATCTATCTATCTCTCATCTATTTATCATCTATCCATATCTATCATCTATCTATCTACCTATCTATCTGTCTGTCTGTCTGTCTATCTATCTATCTATCTCTGTGTGTGCTTATGTAAGGATGTGGGTGAGTACATCATAGTGCACCTGTGGAGGTCAGAGAACAACCTGTGGGAATTGCTTCTCTCCTTTTGCTTTGTGGACCTCCTGGATCCAAATCAAGTCAGAAGTCTTGGCAGCAGGTACCATAATGCACTAAGCTGTCTCACAGCCCCTACTCCTTCCCTTTTCATCAACTGTACTTAGTATTTACACAGACTTGGAGAGTGTTGCTTGCTACACACTCAGACTGTGTGGTAATCTTGTGGGGCCACAGTGTATGTAGTCTGCTATAGAGACATGACAGAAGCTTTCCAACACTCTATCATGCATGACTTTATAGAAATGGAGCTTGGACTCTTCATCATTTCTTCTGTCTCATCGGTAAACTAATGGCCCTGGACTTGGAAGATGGCTCAGTGGATAAGAACACATGTTCTGCAAGCACGAGGACCTGAGTTCAAAACCCCAGTGCCCACATAAAAAGAAAAGCCAGGCATGTCTGTCTATATGTGCTTGTAACCCAGGTGTCGGGCATTCAGAGACAGGCAGGTCTTTGGTGGTAGCTAAGGTCAGGCTGGCTAAAACAATGAGCTTCAGGCTTACAGGAGGCCCTGTCTTAAGGGAATGAGGGAGAGAACATTAGATGAGAGTATCCAGTGTTCTCTACTGACCTTTGTATTATGTGCACCAGCATACACAAGTGTACACACACACACACACACACACACACACACACACACACACACACACACCCCACCACCACCACCACCACCACCACAAAAAAGAAACTAATGTTTCTGTCAGTGGATGGTGTGTCATC
This sequence comes from Phodopus roborovskii, assembly GCF_943737965.1. Classification (NCBI taxonomy): domain Eukaryota; kingdom Metazoa; phylum Chordata; class Mammalia; order Rodentia; family Cricetidae; genus Phodopus; species Phodopus roborovskii. The sequence goes on from NW_026126517.1 coordinate 18,414,631, forward strand.
AAGGTACATGTGACTGTGACTAACTTTCAAACAAAGCGCAAGAGGTAGTCACACCCATCGCCTGAAGCACTCAATGAAGCCTCTGCCTTCCTAAGAACCCTTGGCCTTTCCCGGGTTAGGGGAGAGTTGCTGTGAGGGTCTTCACTCTATATAGGTTATCAGGGACATTAAAAAAAACAATAAAATATCCTTTTAAAGGACTGACTTATGCCCAGTTGTTGCATGCAATAAATTCAAGACCAAAGTAGAGCAAGTCTGTTGCAAGGTCCCAAACTTAGCATGTGCAACTGGTCTCTGTGACCTGTCCTGTCTCTCCTGTCTCATAACTAATTCAGACATGCCACAGACTACACCCCTGCGTTTCCTTACTTAGTTAATGTGGTCACCAGCCATGGCACCCAGACATTAGACAAGCACCCTCTCACCTCTCCCAAGCACGGATTTAATCAAACCCATCTTCCTCTCCTACCACTGCTGTGACCTTGGCTGAGTCTCCCAATGCTTCTTGCTGGACCATTCCAAAAATTGTCTTCTAGCTGCCCATCTCTCTAATTCATCATCCATTAGCTTTTAGACTGACATTTTAAAGACATTATGCTTTTCCCTTCTTCATTTAAATTATTTCCTGGGGCTGAGGAGATGGCTCAGCAGTTAAGAGCATTTGCTGCTCTTCCAGGAGACAGTTTGATTCCCATCATCCACAGTGGCCCACAACTGTCTGTAACTCTAGTTCCAAGGGAGCCAATGTCCTCTTTGGCTTCAGAGGGCACCGGGCATGCATATGTGTGTGTGTACAGGTGTACGTGCAGACAAGACACTCATACTCTTAACATAAACTAAAATGAAAAATTGAAAAAGAGCATGTATGACTCTGGCAGAGAACATGAGAGTTCAGTTCTTAGCACCTACCTAACCCAGTAGTTAACAGCCGGATCCCCAGCTCTAGGGGGATCAAATGCTTCTGTCCTTCACTGACACCTGCATTTCGCCCATCCCCCACAGCAATGCACATATAAGTTTTAAAGAGAAATAAGGACTGTTTTAAAGTATTTGTATGCAGGCACCAGGTTCTCATGTCTCACTCGATGATGCTCCTCCCAGGTATTCCATGTGAAGGGTCACATGATGGGTCCTGGAAGATTCAGGCTGGAAAAGCCACTTTTGCCCAGCCATTCTCATGCTCTACACAGAGCATGGGACTCTGTGTCTCCAAGACTCTCCTTATGGACACTCAATTCATAGGTTGCAACTTTTGTCGTAACTTCTAAGTAGAAGGCTTCGGGGACTGCTCAGTGCTTAAAGCAGGTGCTGAGCAAGCAAGAAGACGGGAATTTGGATCCCTAGAACCCACATGGATACCAGGTGGGGTTGGTGGTTCCTTTACCATTCCCACATTCAGGAGGCAGAGACAGGTTCTCTGGACCAAGCTGGCTAGTGAGAGTAGTTATATTGGCAGGCTCTAGGTTTGACAGAGAGACCCTGCCTCAAAATGAGTAACTGGAGAGTTATCAAGGAAGATTTTCAATATCAAACTCAGATTTCCACACATGTACACGCATATGTTCACACACATACATACGTGCATGCATACCACATGCATGCATATATGAAGAAAAGCAAACTTGAAATCAGGCCTTCTCCTCCTTCCTTCCAAGTGACCAGATCTCTCTTCTCAATACTCAAAGGCTTTGAATGGTTTTAGCACCTACTGCATTCCTTTACACCTGTGTGGTTATAGCTACATCTCTGTTAATGGATTACAAATGGCTAGAAGTAGGGGCATCCACTATACACTCCCAGACACTAGAACAAAGTTAACTTTCTGGATATTAGCTGAATTAATGGGCAAAAAGGACAAATGTAAATCTTCAGAGACAAATATTTTAACAGAACTCTAACTTTCCTCTGCAAGTATGACATCAAGTAACAGAGACTTGAACTGAATTAAAGCTAAAAGCAGTGAGTGAATTCTCAGATTGGAGTCCTGTTTCTCTGGCTCTTGTGGAGAGCTGGGCAGAAATGCACTTCAGTGAAGAAGATGACAAAAAAGAGATTTGTGTTATTTTTAGATAGACTGGCAGAAAAAACTACAGATGTGACAATCAATTAGACTTGTCAGAATCAAATCATTTCCCAGATCGTCATCAAGAGGCGACTTGATGCAAGAGAACAAAGGAATTCTTCAGTTTGCAGAAGCCCTTCCTTCCTGGGCTAGAAAAGAGAGTTGCAATTGGCTGCGCTTGACCTTTTCATCCCCACAGTATACGAGAAATGAATCTGGAAAACCAAAGAAACAAACAAGCCATCCGGCTCCCCTGACTCATTCTCCTCACGTTTTACCCACCCTAGAGATTATTCATTCCAGAGGCATTGAGGAGAGGGAGCCTTGACATTCTTTTGTCTGCAGATCTCTGGCAGTCTTAGAAGCCAGCACAGTGATTTTCCTTCTGCCTAATTTGCTCAAGTCGGTTGACAGTTTGCAGCTGTGTCAAGGCTGTAGTTGACAAGAAGCAGCATGGCCAGTCCCTGCTCACCCTGGCTGGGACTCTGAGCAGGTTTAGGTCAGAGTGAGCAGTGGTGGTTCAAATCCCACTGAGGGTCTGTGCCATCTAGGTGGGGGAATTTTCAGTTTGGATTGTTTCAATATTGAATCTTTCAGAATGTCTAAGTTGGTATAAGCCTCAGGTTCTTCATCCATATTAAGACATAGTTTCAGGGCTGGAGAGATGGCTCTGCAGTTAGGAGAACACTGCTCTTGCAGAGAACCCTAGCTCGGTTCCCAGCACACACAGGTGGCTCGCAAGCATCTATAACTCCAGCTCCTGGGGAATCTGCTGCCTCTGACCTCAGCAGGCACCCGCATACATGTGCACACATGTTTGTATGTCCTGGCAGACTTGTCTTAAGCTCATTTTTTTTGTTTTATTATTTTTTGAGGCAGGGTCTTACCATGTTACATTGCAATTACCAACATCCATTACATACCCTAGGCTGATCTTGAACTCACGGTGATCCTTCTGCCCCAAATGCTGATGTTACAGATGTTCACTGCTGTGCTCTGACAAGGTTTATCTTAAAATATAATTCTTTTAGTTTTTTTTTTCTGTTTATTTAAAAAAAATTTTTTATGGGGTATTTTTTTTTCTTTTAATGTGGGAAATATTTGAAGCCTGGAAAAGTTAAGGTCAGTCACTTTAAACCTTGAATAATTGAAATTATCTTAATTTTGGCTGCCTAAATGTACCCTTTCAGAATGCATTAGCTGTTCTGTAAGCCACTTACTGAAGACACTAATGTCATTCGTTACCAAAAACAGAGTCCTTATTAAGTGCCTCAGGGTACAGGGAACAGAAAGGAAGGCATTAATTGAAATACAGAGATCAGGGAATTGAAAAACTATGTTAAAAAACAAAAGCAAAAACAGACAAAAACCTTGCTGCCCCTCCTCCTCAAATGGAGTCCTCCAGATGCCATTCTGAAATGAACACAATGAGAGGGATGGCAGGGTCCCTGGCACAGAGCAGCAGGGTCACTATTTGGAAACACACAAGTATAATGGCTCTCTGTACACAGTCCCTTCCCATACTGATGCAAGGGCTGTCTGTGACCCCAGAGCACGATCCCCCACCCTTTTCTCCACTTTTGGGTAGGAATAATTTGACCTACTCTTGCAGAGGACTCGGGTTTGTTGCCAGCTCCCACATGACAGCTCAAGGCCATCTGCAACTCTAGTTCTAAAAGATCTGCTTCCCCTTCTGGCCCCCTCAGTCACTGCATGCATCTGGTACCCAGACTCTGACAGGCACAACTCTCATACACATTGAATTAAAAAAAGAAATATGTATTTAAAAGCAACTAGTTTTCACTGGGATCTCATTGTCTCTAAAGCAAATTAGAATTGAGTAGTGCCTCGACACTTCCAAAGAGTTTTTGCATTTGAGATTTTCTTATACTGAGGACTTTGGCGGGTCAAACTTTTATGAATGTCTTCATCTAAAGGTGCAAAAACTGAATTTTAGAGAAATTAAAATATTTGATAAAGGCTTATACACAAGGAGGCATTGATGAGGAAGCTGGTTACGTTTCACCATAACAGATCCACAGATGCATACCATATAGTCCCTCTACCCCGAAGAGCAGTTAACAAGAGGCAGAATAGACACAGTATCTGGGAATGTGGATTGAGTACAGCCAGAGAAGTATTCACAAAATTACCTGGGTTGCCTTCCAGAGTAGGTCCTCCACGAACACAGGGGACTGACAGGTAGGTCTGGCAAAAAATGTTAACTCAGCTGAATAAAAAACAAAATAAAACACCATGTTGGCTCTAAGTCCTTACCTTGCAGCGGGACCCAGGACAGCAAGCTGAGAACTCCCCACCACATGTTGACTGTGCAGAAGACACTCTTTGACAGCTTCCTGTAGGTTCTAAGGTACACACAGGCTTTTGAAGGGAGGAGGCTGCAGCTCTGTGATCTTATGTGAGCCGATTCCTCCACCCACTCTGAGCACCCTCTTAGTTAGCTGCCCCTCAAACACCTCCTGGTGGAACATTTTGGGGACCACAGGTGTCATATCCATTGTGGAGAGATGTGAGCTGGGTGCTAATGACAAACACTGCTCCACCACAAGTGGGTAGTGATGGTAAGTCAAATGACTGAGGCTCTGGGGAAGACAAAGGGTAGGAAAGGTTAAAATGTCCCTCTCTGGTGAGGTCATCTTCATTGTTGCATTTTAGTTTATTAGACAAATTATAGCTAGATAATTGTTGGCCGACCTTCTTGGATATTTTGTATTTATAACCTGGACAACAATTTCTAGTGGTTACTCAGGGGTATATTAATTCAATCATTTGCTTTTGAAATACGAACACTCATCTGTTTATCCTTCCATCTGTTTATTAATCGACCCATCTATTCAGTCTTCCTTTTGTCTCCCCACACAGTCAACCACCTCTTTCTTTTAATCTTATTTATTATTTATTTTACATCACAGCCACAGTTTCCCCTCCCTCCTCTGCACCCCCATCCATCCATTCCTTCTCCATTTCTATTCAGAAAAGGTAAGGCCTCCCATGGATAGTGACAAAACATGACATGTCAAGTTATAGCAAGACTAAGCACCTCACCTTGTACTAAGGCTGGAGAAGGCAATGGTGTATGAGGAACTGGGTTCCCCAAATCAGTAAAAGATCAAAGACAGGCCCTGCTCCCACTGTTAGGAGTCCCACAAGACAAATCTATATAATTGTCACATATATGCAAAAGGACAATGTTAGTCCCATGGAGGCTTCCTGGTTGTCAGTTCAGTCTCTGTGAACCCCTATGAGCCCAGGTTAGTTGATTCTGTGGGTTTTCCTGTGGTGTCTTTGACTCCTCTGGATCCTACAACCCTCCCTCCCCCTCTTTAGCAGGAATCCCCCCAGATCAACCTAATGTTTGGCTGTGGGTCTGTCTATGTTTCCATCAGTTTCTGGATGAACCTCTCTGATGACTATTGGGCTAGGCAACATTCTATTGGTATAGAAGAATATCATTAGGCATCATTACATTGACATTTCCCCCACTCCAGTTGTGTTTGGTTTTATCCTAGGTCTCTGGGCCATCTGGCCTCTGGGTCCTGGAGCTCCAGACAGTGTCAGGGTGGGTTCACTCTTGAATCATGGGTATCAGACTGGACCAGTCATTGGTTGGCCACTCCTACAATCTCTGTGCCACCCTTACCACCACAGCACATCCCATAGGCAGGACAAACTGTAGGTTGAAGGTTGTGTGTCTGGGTTGGTATCCCAATCCCTCCACTGAAGTCTTGCCAGTTCAGGTTACATATGCACTGCTTCTAGGACTTGGAATTTCCCTTGTACCAGGTTTCTATCTGACCCTGAAATGCCCCCTTTCCAGTCACCTCTTTCAGTATTCTCCCCTCCACTCTATTGCTACTGATCCCTCATGTTCCCACCCTTACCCTTCCTCAGTCCACCCACAAAATCTCTTCCATTTTCCCTTCCCAGGGTGGTCCGAGTGTCCCCCTTGGGAACTTTTTGTTGCCTAGCCTCTCTGGTCTGTGGATTGTAGTATGATTACCCTTTACTTTATAGCTAATATCCACTTAATAACTGAGTACATACCATGTTTGTCTTTCTGGGTCTGGGTTAATTCAGGACGTTTGCCTTCAAATTTCATGGTGTCATTGTTTTTTAACAACAGCAATACTCCATTGTGTAAATGTACTGCCTTTTCTTTATCCATTCTTTGGTTGAAGGACATCTAAGTTGTTTCCAGTTTCTGGTTATTACCAATAAAGCTGCTATGAACATAGTTGAGGAAGAGTCCTTGTGGTATGAGGGAGCATCCTTTGCATTTATGCCCAAGATTGATATCAGTGGGTCTTGAGGTAGATCAATTCCTAATTTTCTGAGAAACTGCCATATTGATTTCCAAAGAGGCTATACAAGTTTGCACTCCCACCAGCAATGGAGGAGTGTTCCCTTTGCTCCACATCCTCTCCAGCATGAGTTGTCATGTGTGTCTTTGATCTTAGCCATTCTGACAGATGTAAGGTGGGATCTCAGAGTCATTTTAATTTGAATTTTCATGATGTCTAAGGGTTCTGAACAATTCTTCAAGTGTTTCATGGCCATTTGAGATTCCTCTGTTGAAAATTCTCTATTCAGATCTGTACCCAATTTTTAAATAGGATTATTTGGTTTATTGCTATCTAGTTTTGTGAGTTCTTTGTATATTTTGGATATCAGTCCTCTGTCAGATGTGGGGTTGGTAAAGATCATTTCCCACACTGTGGGGTGCCATTTTGTCTTGTTGACCATGACCTTTGCCTTACAGAAGCCTCTCAGTTTCGTGAGGTCTCATTTATTAGTTGTCGACCTTAGTACTTGTGATTTTGGTGTTCTGTTCAGGAAGTTGTCTCCGTGTCAATGCCTTCAAGACTATTTCCCACTTTCTTTTATATCAGGCTCAATGTATCTGGTTTTATGTTGATGTCTTTGATCCACTTGGACTTGAGTTTTGTTCAGGGTGATAGGTATGGATCTATTTTCATTCTTCTGCCTGCCAACATCCAGTTATGCCAGTACCATTTTCAACCACCTCTTACATGACTCTCTAAGATGATTAGACACAGCACAAAAAAAAATCCTTGGTTTTTTTTTAGATAAATATGCTTTGGTGAGAGATTAAAATATGCAAACAATTTTTCAATTTTTGTTCACTTCTTTCATTAATTGAGATAGTATATTTCATTTGTAATAGGTTGCCATGAGTAAGTTAATGTAAGGCTGAATGGATGCTCTGTTTGAGATGTAAACACTACTCTTTAAAAAATTTATTTTTATGTATATGAGTGTTGTACCTGTATATATGTCTGTATACCTTGTACGATGTTGGTGCCCACAGAGGCCAGAAGAAGGCATCAGATCTTTAGAACTGTAGTTACAGACAATTGTCATCTGCCATGTGGGTGTGGAAATACAGCCAATGCTTTTAGCCACTGAGCCATCTTTCCAGCCCCATCACTACTTTTTTTTTTTATTCTGAAGTCTAAAAGAATGTTTGACATAATTTTTCTAAAGCATTAAAGAAGATCTTTCTGCTATGTTTTAAATGTGGAATGTCCCTGACTAGATGTTGTGTATAAACTTCACTCTCCAGCTGCTCTGTGTTGGCTGTGTGACCATTGGGTCATGGTGTTTAGCTGGTCCACATGGTCTGTGTTGGGTATTCAGCCATTGGGTCATGGTGTTAGCATGGTCCTATTGGAAATGGAATATCAGAGGTCACAGTCATCCAGTTCTGGTCTAGCTTTCTGTTGTCCTGCCCACCATGATATGAATGAGCCACCAAATACTGCTGCTGCTATGGGCTGTTACCATGCCACTCAAGTGTACACATGATGGACTGTGTGTCTGAAGCCAGGAGCCTGCAACTCTAGCTCTAGGGGGATCTGATGTCCTCTCCTAAATTCCAAGGGCACATACACTTTTACACACACACACACACACACACACACACACACACACACACACACACGAGAAGGGGAGCACATACATACACATAATTTAAAATTCAAAAGACTCTTTAAACAACAACAAAATGTTTTAATGTCACAAGAGTCCACTAGTCTCAGAGGTTAAGAACTGTCCCCAAAGGAAATGCTTGCAAAGCAGGCTGGTGTATGACGTGTCCTTGTGGTCTACAAAGTCCTTCATACTCACTCATTAAACTCCACTTCAGCCCACAGCCCACCAGCACCCAATGGGGAAGAATTACAGACCGTGACTATTCAGTGGGTGGAGAGAAATGATGAAGGAGGGTCATAGTGGTCAAGGAGTGCCTTTTAACTATTTTCTAGTGGAAGTGTATGTGGTGACCACCTTGTAAGTGGGAGGCCTCATTCGTGAGAAAGAGTTTCCCCCATCACTTTCCTAAGTTCTTAGCTGGAACCTAATAATAAAAGATAGAGTAGAAGAGAAAAATAATTTGTCTTCGCGTATGACTTCATACATGCACATGCATAGGAGACACCAGTGAGTGAACAAGTCTCGATAGGGTGGCTTAGAACTCTAAAGCAGCACTTCATCAGGGAACAATGGAGTTTCAGAGAAGTTGTAACATAGTATGAAAGGATGGTGAGTCTCAACTGACAGCAGTAAGCAGGGCAGGCAAATGTGTGCGGAATGAGCAGGTAAAAAAAGGCTGGTTAATAGAGCTTTTCACAAAGTTCCTCTGGTGCCCTCTGGAGGCTGGGAAGTGCCCAAACTTGCCTCCAGTAAACGACTCTGACTTCAGAGCATGTGGAGGAGGGCACCTTAATACCAGGAGGGCCCTGGTTTTATGGTTTGTTCTTTCTTCCTCTCTCTCTCTCTCTCTCTCTCTCTCTCTCTCTCTCTCTCTCTCTCTCTCCTTTCTTTCTTTTTTTTTTTTTTGCAAAGAAGGGTGAGGACAGCGACTACTTAATTTTTTGTTGATTATTTTTTTCTTCTTAGGTACCTCAGCTCAAAATCATCCTTATACCAAAGAGGCACATTTGGAAGGGACATTTTCTGGGAAAGGAAAAAACAGTTCTCCAAAAGAACATGAAAGGTCAAGAAGAGCGTGTCCACCAGTTTGTGACTGTGGTTTCCATTCCATGGGATCTTTGTGTTTTGTTTCATTACTCCCAGGGACTAACATTGGATGGGAAGATGAAGAGAGTCAGATTTTAGATAAGCAAGCATCCTCTGCATTGTCCCTCATTATCCTGGTGTGACTATTGGCAGAGGTGAAAGCCATGGAGGAAAGAACTATTAAAATAGACCAGGGGTAGGTAGGCATCTTCAGAGTCAGAACAAACAGGACTTCCCACAAACAGACACAACTGGGATTTCTGTGGCAGTTACAAGAGGGCCTTCACTTTCTTTTTGACCTTTCGTGCTCTCAAGAAAAAAAAAAAACAAAAAAAAACCCTGGCCTTTCCTAGCCAGACAGACACAGTGGTGGGCCTGCCTGTTTCCCAGCAGCTCTTGCTGCTAATTCACACTGGGGGGGGGGGGGGGGACAGGAGTCTTCAAGTACTGTTGTAAAATGCTGAGGGGTTTCTAAGCTAGACTGCCAGCTTTGGTAATCACTTATAGATCCAGAAAATGTTTCTCAGGAGCAGCAAAGATCATGAGATGACAGTAGAATGAGAGAGATGGAGCCTGCCTCCTCGCCTACACATTGCCAATAGCAGCCACAGTCCCTTTAGCATATTTATTGTCTCTTAGAATCAGTTTCCCCATCTGTAAGATGGGAAGAATAATCATAGCCCACAGGGACTGGGAGATTCGAATTAAACATAGTACCCTGAGCACCTTGTGGTATAGAGTTCTCCAGACCTAGGTAGCTGGGGTTACATCTCAACAAGCATGGCAGGATGGATTAGCATGGAAAAGGGAACTGCCCTAGTTATCTTGACACAGCCTAGAGTCCCCTGAAAAGGGAGTCTCAGTGGAGAGATTGCCCAAACCAGAATAGTCTGTGGGCCAATTGTGAGGAATTATGGTTTGTTAATTGTTGGAGGTGGGCCCATCCCACCGTGGGAAGCACCACTCCCTATGCTTGTAGTCCTGGAAAGTGCAAGGACGCTCGCTAGCTAACCATGCACCTGGGCAAGCCAGGATGCAGCATACCTCCATGTTTTCTGCTTCAATTTTCTACCCTGACTTTGCTCAGTGTGGACTATGACCCAGAATTGTAAGCCAAATAAATACATCTCTTCTCTTTCTAAGTTGCTTGGGTTGTGGCATTTGACACATTGGAGATGAAACTAGAACAAAACTGATAACTAGGCTTCTGTCTTTAAGACTTCTACCTGGAAATACTGCCCTGAGCTCTCATGGAGGTAGGAGTTTTAATTTAATCAAATGGACAATTCTGGAGACTGTCCAAATACAAGGTGGTTTCAGAAGCAACTGACAATCCCTAGTATCTCAACAAAGAAAAGAAAGTGAGGAAGATGAGGAGGAGGAGGGAAGGGGTAGATTGTGGCTTAAGTGAATGACTGCAGAATAGCCAAGGCCACTTTGAGGTTCCAGCTCACAGGTAGGTGACTGCACCCATGTCCTCACCTGTAAATGAGGACATCAGAGGGGTCATGGATTTCTAACTATGATCTGAAAAACCCAAGCACCCCACTGGTGTCTTGGGCTTCCGCAATATTTTCATGAGGTTTCATGAAGTTGAGCAGTTTTATGTGGGCATAGTGGGTGCATGTCTAATCCCTGCATTCAAGAAAGAGAGGTAGGAGAATCAGGAGGCCAGCCTAGGCTACATAGGGAGTTCTGTACCAGTCTGGGATACGTGCAAGACACTATTTCACAACCAAGAAACAAACAAACAAACAAACAAAAAGAAACCCCACTGACATGATTATTGATTCTCAGCTTTAGGGCTTCATCATGAGACTGTGTCATGTGACTATGGGCAAGACATTACACATCTCTAAGATTCAGCTTCTTTCTTACATCAGAATAGTAGAGTGGTCAAGAAGATTGAAGGTGCACAGGTGCTGCAGTGGTGGCTCAGTTGCTAAAGTGGTTGATGCCACTAGCTTGAGGTCCTGTGTTCGATTCCCAGAAGGTATGTAACAGCCAGACATAGACCCTACAATGGGAAAGCAGAGACAAGATCTCCGGGGCTTGCTGACCAGCCAGGCTAGTCAAGTCAGACAGCTGTAGGTACAGTGAAAAATCCTGTCTCAAATTAATGTGGAGGGGCCAGACATGGTGGTGCATTCCTTCAACTCTAGCTCTTGAGAGGCAGGCTAATATCTATGAATTACAGGCCATCCTGGTCTACACAGAGAGAGTTCCAGGCTGGCTAGAACTATATAGTGGGACTCTGTGTCAAAAAGAAAAATAAGAGTTCTTGCAGAGGACGAGTTCAATTCCCAACATCTACATCAGACAACTTACAGTCATCTGTGAAACTCCAGGGAATCCAGTGCCCTCTTGTGGCCTCTGTGGGCACCCATACACACAGACAGATGCATATTCACAAATAAAAACAAAATGGTGCTGGAGAGATGGCTCAGTAATTGAGAGCACCTGCTGCTCTTCCAGAGGACCTGGGTCCAAATCCCAGCACCCACATGGCAGCTCATAACTGTCTGTATCTCCAGTTCCAGAGGATCTAACAACTTCACACCAATGCACATAAAATAAAGTTAAATAAATTATTAAATAAGATGGAGAGGAAGTGAGGAAAACACCAACATTGCTTTCTGGCCTCCACACAAATGTGCATATACCTGAGCACACATGGACATGTACACACACACACACACACACACACACACACTAAATTAGTAAACAAGCAAACAAATGAACAAACAGTGTATGTGTCAGTTCATGATAACTACAAATGTTCAATAAATGCTGTTCGTCATGTGGCTAGTTCTGGGGCAGCCCCATCTCCAAACCGGTCATCAAATAAACTAGTTTGTGAGCTTCAGATAACACCCCCACATTTCACCGTATTGTGCCTTAGAATTTGTCACACTCTCTTTCTGTAAAGGCCAAAGAGTAAATCCTGAGTCATTCCTATTACTAAACTCTGCACTGGGAACTTCCACCAAATATTCCTTGCCCAGCCATTTGCCATAGCCAGTTAGTTCCTCCAATGTTTACCCTCTCAGGGTCTCTATTCCTGAGCATCCCACCCAAGAGAGCATCTCCTGCCCATATTTCTTCCAAAGTCATTCTCCATCATAGTGGCCAGTGGGTCCCATCAAAGTTTCTAATCATACTGGGTATTCACTGTCTGTGTCCTTACTCCATAATACCCAGCACTTAGCTTTCTCCCTTGCTGTAGTAGCTCCAGTGTCCTTACCTTAGTAGGAACATGCCACTCAGGGAAACCCATGAAGGACAAATGAGTCTATAATCTCAATATCTTAGTGTCTTTTAAAAATGTAGGTTTGGACATAAACAAGTATTTTACTGCTTATTATGGTTATGATTCTTATCATCATCATTATGGGTGAGGGAGGGCTACATGGCCACAGTGACTCAGGAGGTCAGAATCCCACTGTGAATCCTCATGATAAAACTGAGGCTGGCTTTTGTGCCAAGCACTTTCCTTATTGAACCATCTCAATGGTCCTCATAGTTTCTTTCATACAATGACTTCATAATACCCGGTCTCTTTGCCTTGCAAATTTGTTACCAAGATCAAATGAAAACAATTTAATTATGCTGCATTACATAAAAGGATGGGGCACTTTCTTCTTCTTCTTTTGTTTTATGAAGATTTATTTATTATATATACAGTGTTCTGTCTGCATGTACTGCATGTAACCCTCAAGGCCAGAAGAGATCTCATTACAGGTGGCTATGAGCCACCTGCTGGGAGTTGAACTCAGAACCTCAGGAAGACAGTGCTCTTAACCTCTAAGTCATCTCTCCAGCCTAAATGTGTAGCCCAGGCTGGCTTTGAACTTGTGATTCTCCTGCCTCTGCCTCCTTCAGCAAATCCTACTGGTGTGCGCCACCACAGCCAGCCCAAACAACTTTCTAAACAAAACACACACTTCAATAATGTGTGGTGGTGCATTGCTCGCAGTATCAGTACTCACAAAGTTGAGGCAGGGGGATAGTATGTTTGAAGCTAGACTAGGCTATATGGAAAGAGCCTGCCTCAGATAAACTCCTCAACCTCAAAACAATAATGACAAGATTCCTACAGATGCTAACCAACACATCAACTTTCACCATTCTTTCTACAGCATCTCATCAGAGAAAAGAGAGACAGTGTCTGTATGAATGAGGCCTTCATCCCTCACCCTTCACATTCCCAGGCAAGTGGCCTTAGACAAGCAGTTATCTATGTATTAGCATGGGGCTATTTTGTTATTATTGGCATATGGTATCAAGTACCTTTCCCCAACTGATTTTTCAAAGCATTCTGGCGAAAGAAAGAAGAAAAAGGGGAGTGACATAAGGAAGAAAGAAAGAAAGAATGAAGGAAGGAAGGAAGGAAGGAAAAAAGGAGGAAGAATCATTACTGTGCTCATTTACAGCTGAGGTGAGTTGGAGGCATGCAACAACCAATCTGAGCCATGTCGTGTTCAGCTGTGGTCCTGGAAGCATCACCCTCAGTAGCCTGGCTTTCTTCCCCAGCAATAGGTAGATCTTGTAGGCTGCCCCAAGAAGGCAGGGACAACCGAAAGCTGAATAAGCCAGGACATCTTATCCTGGCCAGAAACAAGCCATGTATTTCTGGAAAATGCAGTATTCTGTTTCTTTGAGAGGAAGATTTTTTTGGTGGGGGAAAGGTCCCCACACAAGGCCAAAACAAACCCCATAAACAACGACCCTAACCCATTCAAACAAGGGAAGCACTGCATTTTGCTGATGTCAGCCTAAGCAGATGCAAAGCGCACTGACTGATTCCCCTCCCCTCCCCCGTTGTGCAGCCAGCTTTTGCACACATCACAAAAGGGCAAAATGAGTTTGGGAACCTTTCAAGCAGAGAACAGCTGAGAACCAGCCAGAAAGCTAACCGTAACCCCGTTTTCTTTTATGTAGACTCCAGCGTTAGCTGTTGTTTCCTCAGGAAGTGGATCCTGCTGGGGTTGTGGATAGCTGTGTAGATGAAAATCTGTTTTCATGTCCTGAGTACATATTTACTTTCAAGGCTTATTTCAAAAATCTTATTAGCTTAATATGCAATTCAGAAATGGAGCCTGTGAGCATAGCATGTAGCCTGAGCTAGATTTGTGACCCTCCCCTGCCCCACCCCCATGACTTTCATATTTTTCCTCAGTGGATGATGCCTGGAACTAGCATTGAGGCTTGGATGGAAAGGGATCCTGGTAGTCCAGACTGCCAAGGAATATTGAATGTTAGAGCTTGGATGGAAAGGAATTCTGGCACTCAGGAGCCAGGGAATACCACAGGTCACAGTAATGGTAGCAGCCCTATGTAACAGCTCTGCTCTGGCAGGGAGGGCTTCCCCAGAGAAGCTGTTACAGTTGGGCTCAGCCAACCCCCGCCCCCCCCCCCCACTCCTGTTCAGGAGAAAAGTTGTTACTTCTCTCCTCAGCTCAGCTCCTTTCTGGCAAAGGAAGGTCTCACCCAAACCCACTTATCTAGGAGAGTGGCTGCCTCTGCCAGGGTGGAAGAAGACAGCAGCAAACTGATCAGGCACAGGGTTTATAAAGGGCTGCTCACAGGCAGAGTATTTCCAGGGACTGCTTGGTTTTCTGCTCAATGGTTGGTTTTCTGCTTAGTTGGTCAGGGGCAGATTTGGCTCTGGTTTTAGGGCAAACTGTGTTTTTCTTCACTGGTCCCTTTTAGCCTTTTGGCTCTAATTTTAGGGCCAGGATGTATTTCTCTCACTGGCTCTGATTCCAGGGACAAAGTGTGTTTCTTTGGTTCTGGTTTCAGGGCCAGAGTGTGTTTCTTTGGCTCTGGCAGGGTGTGTTTCTGTGGCTGGCCCCTTCCCCCCCTACAGGTACACCACACCTCCTTGAAGTGATTATTGGTGGGGAGTGATGCCAATGGGGTTCAGAAGTGCCCCCTCAAATATGTCACTTTGGTATAACTGACATATCTATAAGATGTAAGTTTGAAAATGACAGCAAGGTCCTAATATTCATACCATTTTCTCCCAAAGCAGGTCATAAAACCTACAAAGGATGCTCCGAGCCACTCCCCACCCAGTAGGTCCCAGAACCTTCCTGTGAGAGGGGGCTTTCTTGTCTCGGATGATAGAGGGAAACTAAGGAGAAACCAAGCAGGTGACACAGCTGCCAGCAGCTGTTACAATTTGATCATACCTTTTTCCCCCCTATCATGTTTCTCCAGAACCATCCATTTGCCCTCAAACTTAGCACTAAAAAACATTTAGACTTTTGCCCTGTGTGGTGCTGTGTATCTGTAATCTCAGCCTTGGGGAATGGAGATAGGGGGACCAGGGATTTAAGCCACAAAACCAGTTCAAGGCTAGTTTGGGCTATGTGAGTTTTTATATCAAAAACATAACTAAAACCAATTATACACACGTATATGGTTAGGCTTCATTGTGTTCTGAGTTTTGGGTCTTCATTGCTTTATGCAGTTTCCCATAGAGTAAAAAGTTAAACTTGTCTATTTTTCTCTTGTTAATTTGATTTTGTCACAGGAGCGTTGGCCCTGAGAAGTTGATGGGAAGGCATCCTGTGTCTCCTACAGTTTGCCTAGGATAAACTGGAGGCATCATGGAGCACGCTCTTTCAGTGACAGAGTGTCCTCAGTTCTCCATCTGGATGTCTCACCAGAAAGGACCAGAGACCACAAAAGGATCTTCCCCTTTCCATTAGCAGCTAGTTTCTCTCTGACCCTCTTTTGGAAGAGTTCACACTCTTTTTTGGGGGTTGGGGTTCGAGATAGGGTTTCTCTCTACCTTTGGAGCCTGTCCTGGAACTCACTCTGTATATCAGGCTGACCTCAAACTCACAGAGATCTGCCTGCCTCTGCTACCCCCTTCCGTCAACCCCACCAGTGCTGGGATTAAAGGCGTGTGCCGCCACCACCCAGCTAATACTCACACTTTAATGGACCCTGCACAGTCACAGTGACCACAGTACCATTGGAAGATATGACAGGAAGAGACCACACTCAGCATTTGATTTGTAGTTGCTCTTGATTGACTGAGGACAGTTTCTTTTTATTAAGTCATCTATGAACCACTTCAGTGGATATGGTCCTGGAATGCAGTGAACTGATCACAATGCTGTCACAGCTCTATCAGGAAGATTAGCTTCTCAGCCAGCAAGCACAAATGCCGCAGGTAGTGTACAAGGAATTTCGCCAGTACAGCTAGGTGTAGTTTTCCCTCTCTTTTTGTAATTACAAACTCCCCCCCCAATAAATACATCTGGATCACATAGAAAAGAAGGGATACAAAAGACTCATAAGTGAGAAAGAAACTGACACGCCTTCCCAACCTAGCAGGTTCAGCATGGTAGATGCATAACTCACAGGCTCTGGGATGCTGTTCTCAGTGGCAACCAAAGAATGAGTATACATTGTTTCATTATACATGTGTATTCCATACAGAGTCCATAAATAGTTGAACAGCTGCAAAATTCTGTGCAAATAATGGCGGTTAAGGAATACCAGGCAAATAGCTGTGAGAGCTGTCTATTGTTTGACTACTAATGACTCTAATATTCAACCTACACACAGCAAACCTAATACTTTACATATGTAACAGCCCAGTTATTTCTTTCACATTGAGACACAATGCCTGTGGCCACTCTCCCAGAAATCAATGGTGAAGCGTTACAAAAGCAAATCCAGTTTTAGTCACATGTTTAAAGATAAAAAGCACCCACATAACAACTCCATCTCCATCACCTTTGTAACATAGATGTTCCCCTAAGCAGATGTTCTGACCCCTGCCATTCTTGCTCTTCTTGCCCCTGCAGAAGCACAGGCTCATAATACTAGCTCTTCCCCCCCCTCCTCAGTTGGCATGTGCTGGATTACAATTTAAATGCAAATCTCCAGGAGTCTTGTTATCCAACCTTGTGCAGATATGGCACAGTTGACTGTGCCGACCCTTGGAAGCTTAGTGGGAGGCTCATCTATATTCTTAACACACGAATACACTGAGAGTAGATTCAAAGGAGCAATTCATCATTGCTGTGAAATTAAAGCCAGTACCTAGTTACAGTGGAATGCCATTCTTGGAGCACAGAAGCAAACTTTTCTACAAAGGCAGTGAGATAGGAACTTCTCTCCCTGTTGCCATTCACTGAGTTCCCCACGACATTAGATAATTGGAAGAGGCCTCATTTTTGCAGGAAAAAGCTTGGAGAGTGGAAAAGACACATCTAGGGCGGTGCTACACACAGCAGGAAGACCATTTACATTTATTCCCAACAAAACCGGCAAGAAAATGACCAACAGTGACTTACCAAACCCACATAGCTCCAAAAGGCACACTTTTATTTATTTATTATTTATTGCAAAATCATCTTTCAAATATAAGGTTACTTTAAAATAATTCTTTGGTTAAAGTATAATTAAGAAGTAGAAAGACTCCCAGGCCGTTCACTACGGGATTAAAAAATAACGTCTTCTCTCAGCTATCATATGGCCACTTAATCAGCCATTCAGACTGCATGAATTTGAATGCAAAGGGAAAGACACACTTATCTGAATGCTATTGTCACCCTGGGGTGAAGCAACGGGCTCCTCATAGCCAAGCAGTGATGGCGAGGAGAGCCTGGGAAAAGGACGGCCCCAGTGTGTGCATTAACATTCGCCAATTATTCCGGTCGGTCCACAGAGGAAATCACAGGGACAGAGTCCTACCCAGGAATAACACTGCAGCATGAGCACACTTGTTAAAGCAGGTCACTGTTTAGATGTGTAATACCATAGTAATTCATTTCCCTTGGTGGATTTTCAGGTATCAGATAGCTTTCCAACACTTACAAAAATAGGAGGGGCACGAAAATTTTCTTTTGATTATTTTTGTTTGCCCTGTGCCGACTCATTCCTTTTCCCAAATATCATTTGAGCTAATTAGCATGAGCTGCAGATCAAACAGAACTAGCCTCAACTCAGGGTCACAGCCAGCACAGAACTTCTGTATGCACATGAAATGGGATGACAGAGATGTTTCTTTACACACAGATTCTATGTGATTTAAAGGATCACCCAGCTGGGCCCAATGTTTAATTTTTTTTTTTAAAGTAGGCAAGCATGCAATGTTAACAGAATACAGATCACCCAGCCAATTTGATAAGCAATTTGGATAATTAAACTTTTCTGTACTCAAGAGTTTTTTCCAGAAACTGACTTCAGATGCTGCTCCCTTTGGCTCTGTCAAAAATCACCCAGGACTCTGTCTATATTGCATTAAGGACAATGGGATGTGGCCCAATCAAAGTGAGTCTTCTACCTAGACACTTAAAACTAAGACAACTGAGAGAGACAGAGGGGAGAGCCTAGCAGGGACTGTTTTTTTTTTTTTTTTTTTTTTTTTTTACACGCACAGACAATTCTTCGTAGTGTCAAAGAAATCTGATGATCTGCTTGGAGTGCCCAGTCTGGAGAGGCAGTGGTGAATCATTTTGGATATGAGTGAATGGTGGGTTCATGTCAGTACAAACACCAGAAGAATAAGTGACAAGGACATTACAGTGGCTGCACTGTAACTTCCCCTCTGAGACTTCTAATCGGAGTCTCTCCTCCAAGATGTTCTAAGATATTGATGTGTCACCATAGAATTACATCCATTCTGGAAGCTGGGCCCAAGTTCTTTCCATACTAGCAAAAATCATAGCTTATTTATCAAGCTGTAAAACAGATGACATATTTCTCTGCCTTACAGTGAACTCTCTCACACCAGGCTGCTGTCTGTGGACCTAGTGGCTATTCACACAATTAAATAGACATGGATAAGTGACATTTTGGTTTGATTGTCATTTATTCTTTTTTTTAAATACACACACTCTCTCTAAATACATGAAGTAGGTGTGAAGAGAGTCCACAGACAGGCTGTGACTCTCAACTCCCTTCAAGCAGCCCTACCTTCCATCTATTTTAAATTATCACAGAAAAGCAAATAAGGACAGCCAAAGGAGCAACGCAGCCATGACTGCCATCACTCAAGTCAGTCCCCTGACTTCCTTAAACAACCTTAAAGAACTGGTTTACCTATGGATGCTCCTCCACAGCCAACACAGACTGTATGTGTACAACTCGACCCTCAGTATAGCTTCGAGAAATATCCATATTGCACAGAAGGAATTTCTTGCTGATCAAAAAAAAAAAAAAAATCGAACACATATTCTTCCAGATCTCAACCTCCTTAACCACTTAACAC
Organism: Phodopus roborovskii; assembly: GCF_943737965.1. NCBI lineage: Eukaryota > Metazoa > Chordata > Mammalia > Rodentia > Cricetidae > Phodopus > Phodopus roborovskii. The sequence continues at coordinate 18,433,989 of NW_026126517.1, forward strand.
AGTCTAGAGCCTGGGTGGAAAGACAAATCTTGACTCAGACTGGCTGAGGGATTTCACAGCTCATCCGGCTATCATAGGGGTAATTTCAACTTGATTAATATTCTGCAAGTTTCTGTAACTCCCATTCAATACTTCACCCACTTTCTTTATTTCCCCCTGAGTATCTCAAAGTGCTTTGGAGAGCAAAGGTGCTTCTCTCCCGATTTCACAGATAGAAGCATGAAGGGCCAGGCTGCTCTGGAGATGGAGTGGTGGTACCAGTGTGAATGCTGGAGTCCTTAAGCAGATGCTTTGCACACTAGTGAATGGAGTCTCTGGGGGTGGACTCTGCTCTATGACCCAAGGACTACTCTTCTGGTTTCTAATAACGACCAAAGCACTCCACAGCGTGGCTTTGCCTAACTTGCAAATGAAGTACAAAAGACTATCCCATCCCCAGTAGGATTGGAGACACAGACCTTCCCCTTGCATGTCTCCTGAGGGTGGGGGCAGCTCTCTGGGAGAAGAGTGAGGCTCTTTAGCCATGCATAGCCTGAAGAAGGGTGGTGGTCTCTGCTGCAGCAGGTGCCCCAGCTTAGGAAGACAGTTCTCCAAAGCCATGTTAGCTAGGCAAGTCCAGAGAATATGAGTTTTGTTTTCTCCTTCTGAATCATGCCTTGCATTGATGCAGTCTCACGTTAAGACCCCCTAAGCGTGAAAAGAAATATGCTAAATGATTCTGAGCTGTCCACTTTGAATGCAGTGTGGACTTTTCCACTGCTACTGAACATCCTGAGGACTCATCTACAATAAGCTAGTTCTTCCCATCACTCAGGCAGCTTATTCTTGTAGCAAGGTCTCTCTCCAGTTGAAGCCCCCAGTGGGTCCATGGGTAAGGGGGAGGATAGGCGGGTCTGTCAGCTGCCATATTCCAGTTTCTCCCAATTCTTCGCAGGAACAGAAGCCTAGGTATGGGATCTGAAGTCAGAGCAGCAAGGAAAGGGGAAAACAGAAGACCAAGAGTTAATGCCTTGACCTTTGTCTTGACACAAACACTCCAGTGTTTCCAGGATGCACAGGCAAAAATGTAAAACCTTTTAAGTCAACAAGCAATCCTAAATGGACGAGTCCGGTAAATCTAAGACAACAGTGCTGGTTTTGATCAGTAGGATCTGGTCCATGGTAAGCACCCCTGCTACATGACTACAGATTATAGGCTGATAGTGTGGGAGACAAGAATAGAAGTATGCACAGGGATTCACTCCTGATTCTGAGTGAATGTCTGATACACATACAGTATCAGACCCTGTATATGTTTTCCCCCTATATTTACACATCTCCAATAAGGTTTAATTTATAAACTAGACACAATAAGACAAACATCAATAATAAACAGAGCAGTTCTACCAATACATTATAATAGAAGTTATATGAATGTGCTCATGTCCAATAGCTGCCAATACCACAGTTGACCTCAGGGTTGGGGAGACTACAGTAATGAAATTGTACCAAAGATTAAATTCCAAATTGCATTATCAAGTTAAGAGACATACCAAGGATTTCTCACATTATATTTTGGCATAATGGGAAAGAATATAAAGGTCTTTTGAGTTCTCATGTAGTCCAGACTGGCCTTGAACTCATTATGCAGCTAAGGATGATCTTGAAATCCTGATCATCCAGTATCTATTTCCAAAGGACTAGGATTACAGACATGTGCTACCACACCTAGGCAGATCTCTGTGGGTTTGAGATCAGAGAGCTACTAGTATATGAAGTGAGTTCCAGGACAGACAGGGCCACACAAAGAAATCCTATCTCAAAACCAAAATCAAACCACCTCCCAAAATGAAAGAAAGGAAGAAAAAAGAAAAAAAGAAAAAAAGAAAGAAAGAAAGAAAGATGTCAGCACTGTTTTGTGGGGAGCACAGCACACACACACATGTGACATTCAGAACAGAAACCATGGGCTGTCATGGCAACTCAGAGCTTATTTTTGTGTTTTGTGTCCAGAGGCACAGTCATAAATAAGACTGCCAACCTGCCACACTCCCAGTAGCTTACAGACTAATGGGATGGATACATGTCTAAGGGAGCATTCTTTTTTTTTTTAAAATAAGAAAATTGTGGCTGAGTTTGAACTAGGGTCTCTATTTAAAGGGAAAGGAGACAGTGTCCTCACCTGAAGAGATGTGTGGGGGATGTGGCTGATGGAAAATACAGGCAGAAGAAAGAATCTAGATCAGAGGGTAAGGTCAGCATCCTGGGGCTTCTGTCCTGCCTTGGTTTACCTTTCAGTCTGGTTGTTCTCACAGGCAGCATCCCCTGGCCTGCCTGCTGGGCTCTCTCTTCAGGCTAAGATCTTGGCTGTATTCTTATTTGCCTTTTCTTATTCCCTCATTACTTATAGTTCTTAGCTTCCTCCATAAAACCTTTTCTTCTTACACAGTCCTAATCAAATACCCCACAGAGTTCCCCTGAACACATCTTGACTGAGTGAATTGGTAAACGAATCTTCCCAGCTCAGTAGAAAATTCTGCTTCAGGGAAATTAGCTATCAGCCAGTCACAGACAGTTAGGAAAAACGAAAAGTACCACCGACCCCATAAATGCAAGAGTGAACTACCTTCCGGACCATTTGTACAAAGTCCTTGGAGTTCTGAGGGGACAGGCCTTGGAGTTGACAGGTACAGGCTTCGAGGGAAGATGCATGGGCCACAATCAGAATGTTATTTCCTAGGAATTGAGAGAGGCTCATTACCACAACTGGCTCACTATATATCACATACACATATTTTGAAATCACATTGCACTCTATACATGCTAACTAAAAGTTTTAAAGAAATCTAGGGGTAGAGTTCAGTGGTAGAACATTTCTAGCATGTATAATGTCCAAAACATGAAAATAAATAGGTAAATTTTGGGGAGGAGAATCTACTAAAACACACTTCTTTGAAAATATTCATAATAGTTTCGAATACCTTGTATGTCATAATATCTAATACCTTCTATGATAATTTAAAAAGAACTATGTAGTTGGATTTTCTTTTACTTTAGCCCTATATTGGAATGACAAATGTACTTTTTTTTTTAACTCTTTACTCTTTGGGGACCCCACCAGCCAGCTCCCAAATAAATCATGCAAAGTCTTATTAATTACTTAAAAATGCCCGGCCTAGGCTTGGATAATTTCTAGCTAGCTTTCCTTAAATTGTTCCTTCTACCTTTTGCCTCTGGGCTTTTTACCTTTTCTTACTTCTGTATATCTTACTTTCACTTACTCCATGGCTGGTTGTGTGGTTGGATAGCTAGCCTCTAGCATCCTCTCTTTATTCCTGCTTCTCCTTCTCTTTTTCTCCTTCTATTTACTCTGTCTGTCAGCCCTGCCTATCCTTTCTCCTGCCTTGCTGTTTGGCTATTCAGCTCTTCATTAGGTGTTTTAGACAGGCAAAGTAACACAGTTTCACAGAGTTAAACAAATGCTCCACAGCATAAGCAAACGTAACAAGTCTTAAAATAATATTTTATAACAGAACTAAAAATTACTTTCAAAGAGAAAAAGTAGACTTAATTACAGATTTATAGGAAGTTATACCCTCATACCCTGCTGGAGTAAGGTCTCACGTCCTTTCACCCAGCCTCCCCCCATGATTCCATGCTTTATGATATGGTTTACCACCAAAAACATGGAAATAGATATGTGTACAATTCGTTTTTCGGTGATGCCCTCACATGTATATCTTTGTAACTATCACTGCAATTGAGACACAAGCTTACACTCTACATACATCAGCAGGCTCCCTAAGGCAGCCCCTCTAATACAGTTTTAATTGTCACAAGGGCAGAACTGTGAACATTTGAGACCTCATAGTTGAGAGCATGCCTCATGAATCTCCATAGTAGTGAGTAGCTTATCAGTAATAACCACCATGTAGGAGTCATTCATCCTCAGTTGCCCATGACTATCCACTGTTAATATCTGCATGTATGTAGTTGCCAAGTTTTGCTCCCTGAGAATAAATACATTAACCTAAAGCTCATGGTGGGCAGTTGGCCTACATGTCATCAACTATTTGAGACCAGTCTCTAAGATGCAAACAGACTTGAGTGTTACCCAGCACTGCTCTTGGCTAGTGACAGCAGGGGCAGTGAATGCATTTCTGTGGGAGTAGATGTGTAGATGTCCCCATCCTAGATTACTGCAGGTAAATTATATTCTATTCTGGAAAACATAACTGGGCATCCTCTCCATAGGATACAAAATGACAAGCTACAGCACAGAGCCTAGCTTACTTAATAAAGTAATGTCATCGACTGGGTTCCTATGCAATACCTACCATGGTAGATCCTCCTAGAATATCACAAACTAAATCTGAAAGGCTCTACAAGAAAGCCTGGGAACATTTTTCTTTTCTAGTGAATTTTAAAAAGCAAATTCAAACATCCCAAGCAGTTCATAAATCATGGAGAGATGTTCATTTACTAATGGAGTCCTAAATCATGCCACCTACCTTTGTTTTTACATTCGCTTATTATCTCTTTCGTCACCTGGAAACTTCTACTAATGTAGCTGTCATAGGATTCGGAAATCACCAATTTGCTGACTGGAATGTGAGGTCTACAATGGAAAAGTGAACAAAGGATAAAGGAATGATATCACCCTAAATATTTCCAGATCTCTTGGGAGATACATATTTCTGTTTATCCATTTCTCTGGAAAGGAAGGAGGTGAAGGGAAAAGAATTTCCATCAGGCAGACACTGAGGTCTAAAACCTAGAGTGCTACTCACAGTGACTCATTGGAAAAATGAGGCATTCAGTGAATGTCTTGCCCACACTGACACACTTAAGCAGACTGCATACTTTTCCTTGACATTACTGGTCACTGAGAATCCTTAACCATTTGGCCAACAGGAAACAAAGTGGAGATGGGCTCCCTCTGTATAGACACCTGGAGTGCCCAAGGTTTCTTTGGCAGCTTTATTCACATCCATCTCTTTGTGAATCTATGAGATTTCCACCAGCCACTCTTTGTGTCTTATTTGAAACCATGCACCTAGTACCAGAAAAAGCCCGAGGGACATAAAGATGAATTGAGTTCTCCACTTGATAAGCTCTCTGTGTGAACCAGGTGGGGAGGCTGCAGATGGAAACCGTAACTGTGAGACACAATCTACAAAAGAATTTGATAGGAGAATCAACATATTCATCATGGTGACCAGTCACTGATGCCCACAGGGCCCACCTTGGTCTCTTTACATCTCCTTTATTTTATGTGGTTTCTGGTTCATAAGTATTTGTCTAATACTCTTTTCCATTTTCTTGTGTCTCTAATTGTTGAGTGTATGGTGCTTAGTGCAGGTGGTGTTGAGCTCTCAAAATACACATGTCATCTTCGTTATAATTTTAAAATCACTACTGTTAAAATTAGTATGAAAACTATTTACTGAGAGGACCCACACACACCAGGGCTCTCTGAAAGCGCACTGTCTGCATTCTTCCAGCAAAACTTGCATAAACTCCAAGTCTCTAGGTGACCAAACAGCTGACTTGCTGGAGCTGAGATTGAATATGATGTGCCCTGTGAGCTGGACCTCTTACACAGGGCAAATACCTAGAGTGTCGTCTTCAAGATCACCCATCATGGCTGCAAATGCAGGTACAAACTTGAAATTTTGGCACTCACTGGGCTAAGGCAGGAGAACTGCCCATGGAAGCTGAGGACCAGCTTGGGTTGTATAGCAAAATGCTCTCTCAAACAAACAACCACCCAACCAACCAAACAAATCAACAGTCAACCAACCAATCAAACAAAACCCCAAAACCTGCCCATTCGATGCTCTTTCTTATTATCAGGAAAGCCAATATTGCTGTTTGGTGAAAACTCGCTTTTCCTGACTCTTCCCAAGGACATGCAGAGGCAAGAGTCAGCACCACTTAAGGATGGACATCTTTGTACTGGAATGAATTCCTCTGATGCATTTCTACTGTGCTTGATATTATCCTGTCTCCCAGGAGCTCCCCTCTCTCCCCAATTCTGTAAACAAAAGGGCCACGCTCGTTCTACGGTCAGGGAGTCACTTGATGGGTGAGACCACACTGTCATTTGAAATTTGTGTAGATGAAAGATGGGATCCTAGGACCTAGCTCTTCATCTGTTCTTGCCTTTGGCTTCTCTCAGCATCTTAAAGGATGTTCTGATGGCCATGGTGCAGAGTCTAAGTTTCTCCTATAAGCAGGACCTATCACAATGCTATCTATACTTACAAGGCCCTGTATCGCCCCTGTGAAAAGTCACTGGACCCCCAAAGGGGTCTCAACCCACAAGTTGAGAATTCCTGGCCTATTCATTTGGTGCTATTTATGACATAGTGGTTAAGTCTACCATATTGCCTCTCATATGCTTTAATTTTTTGTGGAATTGGAGGCTTCCTATTCCCACTCAAAACTGACAGAAAATGTTACACTGAATTTTAAAATGGAAAAGAAAACCTACAATAAGGACCATGTCTTGATCCAGTAACTCCCAGCATTCATCCTGCCTGCACAACTTGTGGGTGTGTGGCCTGGGTACACATCTGGCGTGCAGTGAAAAGTTCAGTGAGAATGCATTTGCAGAACTTTTTTTAGGTCCTCCTGGGAAATATCATAGAACACATACATACACAGAGGAAACTAAAACACAGCCGACCCAATGTGACTCGGATGGGGCTGGATGGAGAGAGGGGAGAGCTATTTTACTGATGCAGGCAGTAACCTGACCTGTTTCCCAGACAGAAAGGTAATGGCGCTGTCACAGGAACAATATTCTACTACTATTTCCCTCAAGGAAGAGGAAAACAGTGGCCAGAGAGAACACAGATCAACCTGTGAGGGGTACTAGTGATGAGTCCATTTAATGCTATGTTTGAGGAATGCTAACTCCCTTAAGGCAGGGAGGAGCACAGAGCTGAGTGACTGAGTTATCTTAGCTCCTACACACAGAGCAGAAGTGGGATATGGAAACAGACATTCTCTCATCTTGTCCAGGCACCCAACAGATTATTCACAATTAAAAGTATTTGAAGGAGAGGCCAACAGAGAGCACAAGGAAGAAAGTTCTATGCAGACTGGTCCCTTTGCTAAATTCTGCCCTAAGAGAGAGGAGTTTCATTTCCTACTGGAATGCTTGTAGTTACCTGTCTTTCCTCAAAGTGTTAGGGTGGGGTTTTGAGATATTGCCAGTGTATTATTATTGGTTAATTCTTTACTAGGAATGTAGATTGTTTACCTGGAAGCATTAAAAAAAATCCTAGCACAGAGTATAGTCCAATGGAAACATCAATAGAAAAGGACTAAAATGGTTGTAAGGCAGAACACACAGAACCTGAGACACAGAAGGTAATGTAATAGTAATGTCATTGTTATTATTTCTATGCATGATCACAAAACATTTTACAACAGGCAAGCTATACATGGCTTTCTGGGCTAGGAACATGACTCAATAGAGTGTGTGTGTGTGTGTGTGTGTGTGTGTGTGTGTGTGTGTGTGTGTGGATACACACACCATATTCACTTTCATTTTCCAAGATCATAGAAATAATAAATGAACATAGAAAGAAGAATTTTAAAATCCAGTGAAAGCCAAACATGGTGGCCCATGCTTGTAGTCTCAGCCCTTGGAAGACACAGACAGGAAAGTCATGAGGTCCAAGTCAGCCTGGGCTACATAATGAGACCTTGTCTCAAAAGGATAAAAGAGCAAGAGATTTGGAAAATTTAAAGTAAAAATGGAAAGCTGACACAATGTCAGCTTCCTGAATCCACTGAGCTATTTTATCAGCCCCTTATGTGTGTCCCTAAAATACAAAATGGCTTTACTTTAATATTGAAGTGGATACAATAAAGTTAGGAAATCTGAACACAAGAGTGAGTGGGGGGTACAGAGCATGCTAACATTAAATACAAGGAAGCACTACATTTCCCCCGGTTTTTCTAAAATCATAGCTTGATTTCTACTAGTGTGAACAACTTTCTGGAGGCCTTGTGAGGTCCATCATCTGCTTGATGAACATGGCGTAGGAACAGTGCAGGAGACAGAACCTTAGGAAGACAGCAAGGCAGAGGTTACCTGTAGGTTGTATCAACACTCAGGTTGGCTGCAGCTAACTCTGATGGAGGTATCCATGCCGGTAACGTGCTCCCAGCAACCCATTTTGTCCATTCAAATAAGCCCGGCTCGACCCGAATCTTCAAGTGATTGTCTTGTTGTAAACCTTAGGGATGAAGTAAAATGAAGATGAAGGAAGTCTCACTAATTGTCAGTGGAGAGAATGAGCCACAGGACAAGCCATTACAAAATTTACGAGGCAGAGCAGGATGTACTGCCAGCTTTCAAAGGAGTGAAGCAACCAAAAGTCCTATCCAGCTCTAGTGTCTATAACCATAATGATGATGAGCATGGCAAGATAACCTTGATGGTGTAGTAGTGGCATGCTAACCAACAGCACCCAAATTGGACCTGGTACTAGAAACCTAGCCAACTACCAGGGGCCAGTGAAGTCATGGATCTTGGGGGAGAACCTGCAATGACCACTTTACTAAACCAGCATAATCCCCAACTACATTCTAAATATTTATCCTTATACCCACAGACAAGCATAGTCCTCACCCTTCATCAAGGAAACTTTGCTTTGCAACAGATGAAACACATCACAGAAGACCACAACCAATCAAATGCAGAGCTGTGGAGCCCGGTCCCAAAAGATACATCTACAGAACACTTCCACACTTAAGGCTCAGGTGAACATTGAGAAAGAGGGATCAGAGACATTGGAAGAATCAGGGGATCAGGGAGTTTGCTACCAGAGTGTGTCTCCTAGGAATATGAGAAGATACACCCATAAAGCTTCACAAACATGAGCTGAACAAAGATGGCGCCAGCAGACATGATGGCGAAGGGGGGTGGGGGGAACTGAGGATAGCAGAGGGTGTTTTACTCCAGGGAAGAGCATATCCAATGGCCGTCCAAATGGTCAGTCTGAAAACACACATACAAGTAGCATTGTACAAACTGAGCACGCTGTACTTATGTATTTAGAAACATGATGCACATAGTAACAACTGATGAAGAAAGAAGTCATGAGAGAGAGCAGGGTGGGGTGACGGGAGGGCTTGAAAGCAGGAAAGGGAGGGGGAAATGATGTAATTATACAATAATCTCAAAAAATAAAAACAACTGTTTTTAATTACAAGGCAGTGATTCCTTTCCTACTAGACTCATTTAAGTTGGAAGCACACAGGTTTGGACAAAGTTTATACAATGTGAATTGAAAATTTATTTAATAAGTAAATTGTACAGCTATAGGTAAAGCACGTGTTTAAAAAATAAATTTTTTGTTTCCCAACATGTGCATTTATTACTCTGGCTGCTTCAACACATATGCTGGCTGATACCTGAGAACTCACCCCTCTACAAGTCACTCACTACTCAAGCTGTCCAAGCTTGTGACTATTTTACAGCCAGGGACAAAAGTCTCACTATGTACCTTAGGCTGACTTCAAACTCTCAATCTTCCTGCTTCAGCTTCCTCTGGAGTGCTGGGGTTATAGGTGTGCACCACCACGCCCCACTCATTTCTCTATTATAATCCTTTCTAAAGTGAAGTCCATGATGTCTTACAAAACAGAACGCAAACTCAAGACCTTCCGCTCTTCTCATGGCACCCACTACTGAGCAGAGGCTTACACTGTATTTGAACGTCATATAAATTACTTGCCTTGTCTATCAAGGAACCCAGAGTTGAATGTTTACAAGGGACAATGCACAAGTTCTGTTTTATCACAGCATGATTCTCTAGGAGTAGAAATCTTCCCTTTCTATTCACATAGCTCTCCTTACACTTCCTTTAGTCCAGTTTCTCTGTGTACAAGAGACTGCACAGATGCCTCTGTACCGAGAGGAAGTTGTACTTAAGGCTAAGAACAGAGGACTCAAGTGTGTTAAATTCAAATGCTGGTTCATTTGTTTGTCTGACTCAAATTCAGCCCAACTCCCTGCCTCCCTGTCTCCCCAGTCCGTCTTCTTCCAATGGGTTGAGAATGGCTCTAATGCAAACCTGCATGGATTTTAGGATGAGAGTTGAGTACTTATACAGTGATGGGGCTCTAAAAGCCTTTCTAGTTTGTGCGGCACTGTGGTGTGCACCTCTAATCCCAGCACTTGGGAGGAGGCAGGAGGATCTATGTGAGTTTGAGGCCAATCTGGCCAACAAAGTGACTTTCAGGCCAGTCAAAGCTACATGGTGAGACCACATCTCAGAAAGTAAGTAAATGAATAAATAAGTCTTTCCACTTAAGTGAAGGAAGCAAGATGGCAATGATGCGGAACTCCTAACAGCTCAGCTGCTGCTGCCAAGAAAAGGTCAACAACAGACCCAACTGCTTAAATGCAAAGAGAGACTCATGTCTGTAAAAGGTGTAAATACTTTGTACTGCTACAGTCCATCCAAGACAGCTTAAAATTCTTAGAGAAAAATGATTAGTAACCCCTCTCTGTCTGGATTACACTGTCAGAAGACTGACTTTTGTGCAAGGTTGGTCATCTTCTGGAAGAATCCTCAATAAAAATTCAAGATTTGTGTGAGCCACAGTGGCTCAAGCCCATGGTCCTAGCACCCAGGAGGCTGAGCCAGGAGGGTTGCTGCAGGTTCAAGGGTAACCTGGGCTACACGTCACCTTGAAACCAAAACAAACTTTCAGTTCTTGAAGCTCCGTAACCGCAGTAAGTGCAAGGAAACAGAGGGACGAACTACGTAACCACTGTCAAGCCAAGAATCTTACCTTTCAATATATTATGTGCAGTCTGAACGCAGCGTAGGGATGGAGAGCAATAAACGTGATCAATAACGGTGTTACTTTCTAACAAGGCTTCACCTGCCGAGCAAATCAACAGAGAGTCAGCATGATAGTGTCTCTTGGGCTTCATCTTGACCCTCGATGGAAGAGTGCCAAGCAGACCCATACATCCCCTGTCCCAGCAGGAGCTCACAGAGAGCCAGGAGCATCGGCCAGATCCCTCATCAGTGTATCCATGAACAAGGCCAAGAAACATGCCTTTTTGTCCCTTTTTCTTTCTTTCTTGTACCAGCACGAAACAAAATGCCCTCTTGGGAAGGCCTACCAACAGGGTATGCTCTGACTCTACTAGAAAGATGCTGAAACCCACTCTGTGATAACAGGGAGAACGTTAGTGAGACCTTGTTATAATTCCAGTGTGCTAACCCTAATCTCAGACTCCTGAACACCAGAAACCCACCTAATGTTTTAATGCTTCCTGATGTGGTTTATGTCTTTTCTCTACTAAGTAAACTCTAAGTATCTTCATGTGGTGTCAATGTCTGCCATGGACTTGGTTACCCTGTCACCCCAACCCATTCTCTTGACCTGACTCAACTGCTCTAGAAATAAGAAATGGACACAATATCCCTTGTACTCATTATTACTATTATGTTTATTTATTTACTTAGGGTTTTTTTTTTTTTTTTTTTTTTTTTGAGACAGGGTTTCTCTGTGTATCCCTAGCTGTCCTGGAACTCACTCTGTAGACAAGGCTGGCCTCAAACTCAGAGATCCACCTGCCTCTGCCTCTCAGGTGCTGGGATTAAAGGCGTGCGCCACCACCACCTGGCTTCCCCTCCACTCTTAATGCCTTTATTTTTAAAGTATTTATCATTGTTGTTATTGGTGGGGGGGTTGTGTCAGAGAGAGAGAGAGAGAGAGCAAGAGAGAGAGGAGAACGCGTGTACATATGGAGGTCAGAAGTCAACTTTATGGAATGGGTTCCCTCCTTCCACCTTTATGCAGGTTCTGGGGATTGAACTCAGCTCACCAGGCTTTTGTTGTAAGTGCCTTTACTCACTGAACTATTAGTTTGCTGGGATCTTCTGATGCTATGTCTAACCTCTGTGCTTTTGATCATATGGTCTTCTATGGCAAGAACACCCCTCTCCCTCTGTTCCTTCTTCACAGATGACTCCCATGTGAGCCCCAGTTAACATTACCTCTTAGCCGTCCTTTTTTTTCTCTCTCTCTCTCCCTGCCTCCCTCCCCTCCCCTTTCTCTCTCATCGCTTCCTTCCATCCCTTCTCTCTCTCTCTCTCTCTTTTAATTCTCCTCATACTCTGTGCACTTTGTTATTCAGTCAGCCATACATTCTGATAGTTACTGAACAGCTTCAAAACGTCACTGGGCCTGTACAAAGTCAGTAACACCCCTGCACCCCCCTCTCTCCCTCCCTCCCTCTCTTTCTCTCTCCCTTGGTTTTTTGAGACAGGGTTTTTCCGTGTAGCTTTGTAAACCAGGCTGACCTAGAACTCACAGAGATCTGCCTGCCTCTGCCTCCTGAGTGCTGGGATTAAAGGCGAGCATCAGCACCGCTTGACTTCCCCTGCACCTCTTAACCTCACATCTTACACCATACTGGCACATGCTGTTGTCTTGAGCTATCAGCCAATACATCTACTAGACCAGTGGTGTAAGTAAACCAAGCCTGACTATCCTTCTGTCACATGGACCACATCTGTTGATCATCAGGGGCCTACCTGTACAGCCCGAAAAAGGTTGTAGGCCACCATGGTGCCTCAAAAAAAAAAATAAATAAAAAAAATAAAAAATCCGCCCCCCAAAATAAATAAATAAATGAAGTGAAGAAGTGTGTTTGCACACCCCTGCTGTGGTTCTGTTGAAGGATCCAGGAGATGCTATGCCATCACAGGAGCCCTTACCCACTAGCCTTGCTTGCATACACCCAAACACAGTGATTGGAGCATCTTTCTCATAGTCCCGGAAACCGCCGCTCCGCTGAGGTAAGCTGTGAGGCATGTTCAGGTTGGTGCGTATGTAGCGGCCTGGTGGGGGAAGAGCAAACAAAGGCTGCACAGACTCCTTGTTTACTTGAGACTCTTCCATGATCCTGACCCCTCCTTCTTGGTCAAAGACACTGAATTGAACCATCTGAAGCCAATGGAAAACACTGAATCTGACACTTTTTCTTCAGTAGATTGACTAGAATCCACTCTCTCTTTTGTTGATAACAGCAATGAGGGTGTTTCTTAGTGAATATAACAACCAGATACAGGCAAGGATCCCATTCTTAAAATGCCACTCAAACGAGAATGGAACCAGATGGCCCACAGTGATGTCATGGCAGGAGTTCTGATCACAGGATCAGAACATGTCTCTGAACTGATTTTGTTGTCTGAATATGGGCCAGACACAGCTACTTTTTGCTCCCTGGTACCCCAGCTTATAGAATGGGGACAAGAATGTTTATCTGTCCTCTATAAGTTAGAACAATCAAGGACACAGAGATTCCAAGAATTTTGAGTATATGTACATAAAAGTAGCCTGCCTGTGCCCCCTAGAGGCCGTTATGGGTATGCATTGCTGTGCAGGCCATTAATCACCACCACTTAGAGACAGGTGATGTATTCCAAGGGCCCCACTAGATGCCTAAGACCACAGACAGTGATGAATCCTGAACAGACTATGTTTTTTTTTTTCTATAAAAAGAAACCCCACACCTATGATAACATTGAACTTGTAAGTCAGCCACCATAACAAGGAATAATAAAATGATATACTGCAATGCAAGTTACAAAGATATATAGTACAAAATATCTTATTGCAGTGTACTTGGACTTCCTTTGAAAGAGAAGCAAATGCTACTGCTATAGTAGGTTTGATAACTAAGATGATATTAGGCAAGAATTAGGCGGGTACACTGTGGATGCACTGAGCAAAGGGATGGGTGGGACATAGATGGATTTTATTATCATATTACCAAGAGTGCAGGGGTCATAATATAAAACATATGAATTGCTTGTGTGCTGCCTAATTTAAATCAACTTGAGTCATTCAAGACAAGGGAACCCCAAATGAGAAAATGCCTCCATATGATTGAGCTGTAGGCAAGCCTGTACAGCATTTTCTTAATTAGTGATTGATGGGGGAGGACCCATTTTGGCTAATGCCACCTCTGGGCTGGTGATCCTGAGTTCTATAAGAAGGCAGACTGAGCAAACCATGGGGAGCAAGCCATTAAGCAGCACCCTCCATGGCCTCTGCATCAGCTCCTGCCTCCAGGTTCCTGCTCTATTTGAGTCCCTGTCCTGGCTTTCTTCAAATGATAGACTACAATGTGGAAGTGTAAGCCCAATAAAACCTTTCCTCCCCAACTTGCTTTTTGGTCATGGTGATTCATCACAGCAACAGAAACCCTGACGAAGACAGCTTGTTTGAGACTTTTCCACGCACTAGCTTTAGATCATGGTAAACTGTGGGTAACTGAAACCACAGAGTCAAACTGGATGAATGGAGAGACCACACAGTCACTTACCTTTGGCATCAAAGCACTGGGATAGCCAGTACTTCCCGAATACAACATCCATCCTCTCCCCGTGCCGACACACAAAGAGGCATCGCTTCTGGGGCCCGGGCTGACTGTTGACTCTCAGGGGCTGCAGAGAACAAAGGCAAAGAGTGAACATACACACAGCACCCTAGACCTACCCTGATGCCAAGGGAGAGGAGCTCTGGGACAAAGTCTCCTTAACTGCCTTGGGCTTAGTTTGGCCAGTTTGTAAAGTGAGGATAATAAGCTCTTCCTACAGACTCTCAGGCCCGCAAGAGACAGACACCTGCAAGTGATTTGAAGTATGAAGGACTGTGCAAGTGCTACGCTCTTTGCTGCCCCCTACTGTAAAAGGAGAGTTCAAGGTAGAGTTCAAAGGTCAAACCTGCTCTTAATGTAGAGAGAAGGACAGCTATCTCCTCAAAGAGATGTGCCATCAGTTCCTTCAAGGAGGAAGAAATTCTATTGGTACACAAGCGCCTGCGTCATGCTTAGTTTAAATCCAGTGCTCTACGTTGCACATTCTTTTTTTTCTGAAAAATTACTTATTATTTATATGTATGGGTGTTTTTTCTGCATGCATGCGGGTGTACCATGTATGTGCTGTATCCACAGAGGCCAGAAGAACACACTAGGACTGGAACTACAGACAGTTATAAGCTTCCGTGTGGGTGCTGAGGGCTGACTTTGGAGGGGCAGTCAGTGCTCTTAACTGCTGAGCCATCCCTCCATCCAGCCACATTTTGCATATCCTACTCATGTGTGCTCTATTATCTGACTGCGTACATTGGTATTTCTAAAATGGGCTGGGGGAGGGGGAAGGGAAAGCTGCAACTTCTCAATGGTGACACAGGCAACTTGAGTCAATTACTGGTTTCCATAGCTGCTGGGGAACTGCATAGATGTTTCTGCACGGATGCATCAAATGTTCCCAGTTGCTTTGGGCCACTAGGTCCTTGCTGGACAACATTCTTCCACTGGCTCCTTTTTGCTTTGACAGGGGTGATGTGTGGATTGGTGCTGTGGACTTTGGCACCTGCCCTCCAGATGTGCTTTAATTCAAATCTTGGGCTCCAGACAAAAATGTACCTCCTTTGTTTTCATCCTTAAAATGCCGAACTTTCAACATGTCTCTGTTCTGCTTGACTACTCCTACACCTTTTGCCATCCTGTCCCAAAAAGTGTTATCAATACCCTGAATTTTCAAGTCCAACAAGTATGCTAAGAACCTCATTCTCCTGATACAAATATGGGTGTTAACCCTATTTTGAGCAGAAAGCCCCCTTTTCCTTCTTTGTGATGGCCTTGCTTCCAAGCTCACACCCACATGGTGATGTCCATCGGCAGTGCTACTCACCCCTCTCTTCCTAGTTTTGGATTGCTGTGCGTCTTTTATGATCTGTGTACTGTCTCCCCATAAGGTTAGGGACCTTAGAAAGGAGCCAGGTCAGTGCTGAGGATGGCCCTCAGAACATCCTGATTAGATTCCAGGACATGACATGACCCTCGTGGTCAGCCTTACCTGCATGGGCTGGCAGATGATGGTGAGAGGCGTTGTCTCCCCAAGTCCTTGGTCCTCATACTGCCGCCTCTCTAACACTCCATCACCAAATGTGAGAGAGCTGGGTGACAGCGTATTTAAGATGGAGTAGGAACTGCGGAGGAAGCAGAGGGACGGGTTAACTGCTTTGGCCAGGAGTCATCAGCTGTTCATGGTGAGGCTCAACAGGAGTATGGGTATTAGCACAAAGGACTGTCTGGTCATAGGGTATTTGGGAACCTGAGCAGGGAGCAATCCATCCCCAGGCAAGAACATCTTGCTTTTGTTTTTTCCCCTGAAGTATCACAGTTAATAAACAAGGGGTGGACAGTTCTCAGAGTTGAGAACAGATACACGCATCCCTATGGGCAGGGGTTGGGTCCAGTGATTCTAGGCTTATTAGGATACTACAGGCAGGGTTGGCAGCAAAGACAGTTAAAGAGTAATGAAGTATCAATTATGTACTGTTTCAGCTCTTTCTGTTGCTACAGTGAAACAAACAGTCCCTGCTGCCTTTAATCTTTTCCATGGTAATTTCCCCGTGAGGAATGTGCAGGCAGATGTCTTCCTAGCTGCACTTTGCTGTGGCTCTAAGACTCCCAGGGACAGAGCCTTACTCAGCCCTCAGCCCTTATCTCCCCCTCATCCCTTAACCTGCCTTCTTCAGCCTCCATAACACCCCCCCCAAAAAAAGGATTAAAAACTGGGCTGTTTGAGGGGATCTGACTCTTGCCAGATGTTTGGAGCTGTGAGCCAAGAACTCTTATTTCTGACTATGCCACTGTAACTACAGAGGCCCAGAGGCAATCTGACTGAGAGCAAAACTGTCCAAACATGCCACATTGAAATTTCTGCACACAGCACAGCTTTCTAATTTAAATATGGTCACTGGGAAAATCCAAACATCTCCTGGGTCACTGGGTAGTCTCAAAAGGAAGCATTGACTTTTTAATTTCATGCTCTTGGAAAGGCCCAGTTTGCTCAGTTAATTCTGTGTTTGTGTTTGTGGACCCTATGAGCTGTGCAGGTTAGCAAGCGCCCCCTCTGCAGTATTTGTCTTTAACACAGTATGTTTATTAGAATTTAATTTTAAATGTTTTTGTATTTTCTAAAATCAATAAGCTAACTGGTTTCCAGGTTTTTAAAAATCGGCTACCTCTAGCTTTTGTGTTTTTTTTTTTCTTTTGACATATATTCATTGCACACATACTCATAAGGCCGTTGTCATACAACATATTGTCCTTAGGTGCTGGGTGTGGTGGCACACCCCTTTAATCACAGCACTCTGGAGGGGAAAGTAGGAAGAACGCTGAGTCTTAAGTCAGCCTGGTCTACACAGCAAGCTCCAGGGCAGACAGGGCTACACAGAGATCCTGTCTGGTGGCGGTGGTTGATAATGTACTTTGATCACATTTCCTCCCTCTACTTCCACGTCTCCCCCATTAGTTCCCTAAACTCCTCTACACAGTTCCATCTCTACATCCATGGCACACATCTGTATGTGTATGCAATTTTATTACCTCTATAAAGCTTACCATCCACAAGTTAGAGTAAACACACAGTATCTGTTTTTCCAAGTCTGACTTAATTCACTTGTGATAATATTCTCCAGTTGCACCTACTTTCCTCCAAGTAACATAAGTTTGTTTTGTTTTTTGCTAAATCAAATTCCGCTGCATATATTTACCTCATTTTCCTTATTCACCACTCTGCTGACAGACATCAGTGTTGGTTCCATCTCTGAGATGCTGTGACCAGTACTTCAGTAAAAGTCACTGTATGTTGCCTTAAAGTCTATGGTAAATACCCATGAACGATGCAGCCAGGTCAGGAGTCAGAAGTTGGTTGGATTTTTTCTTTTGGTTTTTTGTTTGTTTGTTTGTTTTGTTTTCCTTTCAGACAGGTTTCAGGCTGGTTTCCAAAACCACATGCAGCCAAGACTGGCTTCAAACTCCTGATGCTCCTGCCTCTATCTCCCGAGGCATGGGATTATAGGCATGCATCAATGCCCAGTCTCCATGACACTGAAGATCAAACCCGGGGCTTCAGGCATGCTAGGCAAGCACTCTACAAACCAAAGATGTCCTTAGCCTGACTGTATAGTAAGGCAAAGGTGTCTGACCCTCCCCCCCCCACTCCCCGAGAGATTTGTATCCCTGTGCATGTCAGACGCATGAAGGTGCTGTGGACTGCATCCTGTTCTTTACAAACCATTGTCCAGAGCCTAAGAGGTTGAACCAGGGGCCTGTGGTTCAATGCAGCTATGTCTGTTTAGTATGACATGCAGTCAAATTAAACCTGTTATGGGCAAATTTAAGTAAGTATAGCTCAAGAAAATCTGAGCCATTTACACACTCTAATAGACCAGTTGTTCACCTTTATTTTAAGCAGAAAGCCTCGCCAACGGCACACAATTGAACAAACTTCAGTTTTCCTGTCTGGCTCATCAAAGCTTCAGGCCTCCAGTGTCTAGCTGTCTGGAATCATACTGACATCTCCCTTGCCCACATCTGTAACTTACTTGATCATAGCTGGGAAGAAAATGATAGGGCCCTTCCTCTCCCTCCAGTTCCCTTAGCAAGGAGAATGGCAGCCTCCTTTCTGTCTTCAGTGTTACTAAGATCAAAGGACCTGGCTCCTCCTGAGACAGCTTGGGGACAATGTCAGGCCAGGGTGGAAAAGAAGCAGGCCTGACATTCAGAACCGTCCTCAGGGAGCAGGAAGATTTCAGCTTCTGCCTAGAATATGCTAGGCCTGTTTGAGGGCCAGCAGCTCACCACACTGTAGAGGACAATGGGCCAGCATTACCCAGAAGGGATTTAGGGACACTCAGGAACAAATGACCATCAGGAAGGGCAGTGAGAAAATATTTTCTTAGCTGCAGAAGGCTGAGGAGCAGTGGGTGGGGAGAGGTACAAAAGCAATTGACATTACAAGTCCTTGTACACTCTATGAGCCCTCTCTGCAGCCTCTCATGAAGGCAGGTAGGGTCAAGCCAGGTGGCTCATGTGTCCTCCCACAACTGCTCAACTTTGGTTAGGCTCATGTGAGAAGGCCTGTCTTACAGGGTAGCTGAGGTCTGCCTCTGTGGGTCATTCCTGCAGTGGTAAGTACAGCAATAAAGTACAGCTCACCCGGGCAGGCCATTTTAATGGAAAAGACACTTACTTTAATGAGGTTTGGTAAACATAGACAAAAATTATATATATATATGTATATATATATATATATATACACACATATATATGTATCTATATGTACACACACACACACACACACACACACACACATATATATATATATACAGTCAGCAGATCTTATAAAGCTGATCTCTATTGCAGCCATTACCACAGTTCTACTGTATGTGTAATGATTATGTCCATTTTAGTGGCTCAGAGAAATAATTCAGTTTGGGCAAAGTTTACGTGGCTGGTACAAGAAAAGAGTAAGGATTTGGATATAACACAACTAAAACTCAAATTCTTAATCAGAGTCTCAAAGCCTAATCTGTATATTCTGATACTTAGCAGAGT
Organism: Phodopus roborovskii; assembly: GCF_943737965.1. Taxonomy (NCBI): domain Eukaryota; kingdom Metazoa; phylum Chordata; class Mammalia; order Rodentia; family Cricetidae; genus Phodopus; species Phodopus roborovskii. The sequence goes on from NW_026126517.1 coordinate 18,453,433, forward strand.
CAACTGTGGACCTGATAGCTTAATTTCAAACAAAGTTCCCAGGAAATAACATCAACAACTACCTTCAAAATAAAAGATGGCACGGAGACCTTCCATAGTGCCCTAAGGGAGGTCAGCCAGATTCCTCCATGGTGAAGCCTGAATTCTAGTTCAGGGAGGAGGTCTACATGGAAGGTCTTATATGGGTTAGTGGGACTTGATGTGTGTTCTCTTCACTCACATATGTCCCCATTTCTAGAAAAGAGATCCATGAGCCATGCTTTATCAAGCAAATTATCCCCACTTACTGGGGAGATGTCCTGGGAAGTGTATCACTGGGCGATTTGTCAGAATAGCATCAGAGTGAGCTTAAACTAAGTTGTTAGCATGCCATGTGACACAATTCAGGGGACCATCATGTATACAAGGTCCACCCCTAATCCAAATGCTATTATAAATATGATACATGCTAGCATGCAACATGACACAATTCAAGGGACCATTACTCTGTACAAGGTCTACCCCCAACTCAAATGTTATTACAAACATGATACATGACTGTATTTTTTTATGTGTATATGTATGTGTGTATTTTTTTATGTGTATATGTGATGTGTGCGTGTGTGTGTGCGTGTGTGTGTGTGTGTGTGTGTGTGTGTGTGTGTGAGTTACAGGTGCTTATGACACACCCTGTAGGACCTAGGATCTAAACACTGGTCCTTATGATTGACAGCAAGTGTTCTAACTCCCTAGGCCATCTCTCCAGCCCCTATTAGCACACTTTTAAATTATTTATTTGGTGTGTGTGTGTGTGTGTGTGTGTGTGTGTGTGTGTGTGAGGACAACCTGCTGAAGTGAATTTTTCCTTCCACCATGTGTGCCCTGAGGTTTGAACTTGGAGTATTAGGCTCTGCGGCAAGTGTTTTTACCTACCCACTAAGCCATGTTGCTAGCCCTTCACCTTTGTTTGGAAGAGTCACTGGTCTGACACTCATCAAGTAGGTTAGGGTGGTTGAACACACGAACACACACACACACACACACACACACACACACACACACACACACAGCCTCTTCTTTCTCGGCACTAGGACTATCAACATGACTTTACCAATGTCACCTCTCCCAGCCCTTATTTATTTTTATGGGATAAAATGGTGACTGCAGAGTCTCAACTTCTATATTTCCAGCTTCAGAAACATTTTCTAAAAAGACCTGGATGTTTGAGGACATGAGGCATCCAGATGCCTGTGGGTCCCCATCATGAGTGTGTGGTTTGTCTGGGGCTCACAGAGCAGGGGACTGTCTTTGTTCTTTTCCCTCCAGGGAAAATACCAGGCAGACATCACTCCATGCCAGTCCCTTCCGACAGGAACAACAGCAGGTTTTCAGGGCTTCTGCCTACTCAGCAACATTGTCACATGGGAGAAACAAAAGGGAAGAAAAACCAAACCAGCATGGGAAGCCCGGAGGCTGAATTTGAACTCCCTGGATTTGAAAGAAGAGCATTGTGCTCCTGTTTATATCTGCAACAAAGCTGGTTATACACATGGTCCATTCTGGACACTGGACTCCACGGTGGGCTGAGGACAGCAGAGTAGTCAGGGCAGGTGGCGGCTGTCACCTTAATAAAGAATGGGAGGCATCATGCTCCTGTTAAGTTCCAACAGTTGCCTGTCCCTTGGACACAGTCTCTGTTGCCTAGGCACCATGCCAGGTCTAAGGACTTGCTCAGGGTCACCTAGCAAATGAGAGCTACATTAAGGGCTCCTGATTTTACAATCTCTTTCTGTCATTGGTCTGACTGACACAGAAGGAAATCTGTCTAGCTTCTCTGAGAAGGCCCCTGCTTCTCAGGATGAGGTAGACAGGAGCTGTGAAACAGTCAATGCTTGGCATGAAATGTAGCTACACTCTAGCCAGAGATGGACAGCAGCCTTGGGTTGGCCACCCACTAGAAAGCCAGGCACTGACTGGACAAGAGAGTGGGTCTACCTACCCATGGAAGATCCAGGTGCTACACTCATCAGCCTTGGTAATGTAGTTCTCAGGAAGTAGCCCAGAGCAGCCGGTGGTCAGTGAGGTGCCATAAATCCAGCCCTCGCTGGTGCTGGTCTGTTCCATGGGAGACATGAAGATGAAATCCCCAGGGACCAACTCTAGCTCATCATCATTCTGAGGGGAATAGGGGTAGATCACCTGTAACGTCTGCAAAAAAGGAGAGGACACATGAGACCCGTTGACTATCCTTTTGAACACCTCAGGCACTAGACCATACTCTACATCTGCAATAGCCACGTGTGCGGCATACAGGAGTCCCGGGGGTCGCAGGCTCTAGGCAGACCTGGCTCCAGATCAAAAAGCACTTCTTCTCTCACCAGGGTTTATGGGTAGGTGCCTGGTGCTCCACAACCTTCCAGACCTCCCAGTCATGCTATCACTTCCTGTCAGCACTCTGAAGTGGGTTTCAGGGACTCATCAGGAACTTGGAAGGTTCTTCCGGGCAACTGCTGGACATACAGACGTTCATTTCCCCTGCTGTATCTGCTCTGGCAAGCACTAGGCAGATGGGAATTGTGCAATGCAACTTGTCTTCTACACAGGCTCACAGACGGGGCCAGAGGGATGGGAATAAAGTGTGGCCCTTATTTATGTATTTATGTAGTGTGTGTGTGTGTGTGTGTGTGTGTGTGTGTGTGTGTGTGTGTGTGCGCGCGCGCGCATGCAGGAGTCCTTGTAGGCCAAAAGAGCATATCAGATCCCCTGGAACTGGAGTTACTGTGTTGTGAGTAGCCATGTGGCTGCTGGAAACCACTCAGGTCTTCTGCCAGAGCAGTAAGTGCTTTCAGCCACTCAGGAAGGATGGCCCATTCTATGTGACACATCAGATAGAGCAAAACATAGTCTACACCTTCATGGCTCTTTTTCCAAGCCTACAAATGTATCAAAGACCTTGAAAGAAAACTCTTTCTCTGAGATACCAGTATGGGAGGATAACCAGCTTCCACCAGAGCAGATGGAAGCCACATGTCCTTTCTCTGAGCTCATAATAGGCCTGCAGGGCAGACATGAGGCCGACATGTGGCTAATTTACCTTGTGTGTGTGTGTGTGGGTGCGTGCGTGCGTGCATGCGTGTGTGTGTGTGTGTGTGTGTGTGTGTGTGTGTGTGTGTGTGTTGGGGTGCTTCCTTTTTTGGTGTATATAAAAGCATCGTAACTCTAGACCTTTTTTAACTTTAGACATTTGTTTTTTATTACCAGCAAGAGACCTCAATAGGAAGGAAAATTATCTCCTATTTTGTTTGTTTCCAGACAGTGAGGAAGGTAGAGGAGGCTTTCACAGCCTTCCCTAAGGTCCCAGAGCCGATGGTGACAGGCTACTGGTTCTCATCCTCTTAGATTTCAGCTTTAGTCTCCACCAATACCTAGACTACAAAAGTTAAATGTGGTGCCGTAAGAAAATGCTGGAGGACAGAGGCATGGGCACTTCTAGTGACCCAGGGTTCCTGCAGCCAGTCATGACCCTGAGGCCTGAAGCACTGGGTGGACCTGTGAACTAGCCAGCTGCTGATGTCAAGGTGAGCCACCAAAAAATTATAAAGGGCTCTGCTGTGTGATGGGGAGTAGCTGTTATCTCAGCACTGGGGAGGCTGAGCTGGAAGATCATCTTGAATTTGAGGTTAGCCTGGTCTATATAGTGAGTCTGGGAAAGCCTGGGCTACAGAATGAATTCTTATCTCAGAAGAAAACAAAATAAAGTTATCAAACCAAACGAAACCAAACCAAATAAACCATTTTCTTCTGGAAACCTCCGAAGTCGATAATGCATAGATTTTTTGTGTCCCTGGCTTTTCTAATTAGGGCGCATGCCTTCTGTTTCTAATTCTCCAGTTATCTGTCAGTTGCTTGTCGGTCTGTCTGTCCTCTGATCACCTCCTTCCTCCCTGTCCCATCCCTCTCTGACCGTCATGCAAGCCAAGGGCTCTGTTGAGTTGATTTAAAAAAAAAAAAATTATTTTAAAAGGAAAAAAAAATCGATCAATTCTGGGTGGTCATGTGATGGTGTAGGGGAAGGCAGTACTGCTGTTCCCGGAACAGGACACCCCCCCCCCCCTGCTACCTGAGCACAGCTTAGTTTTGGCTCACATTAGGCCTGGCCTGGAAGTTCAGCCTTGCCTTTGAAGAGCTCAGAGAAGTACTTCTTAATGCTGAACATTCCACCTCAGGTATCCCTGGGAGCATCAAGGCACGAGGAGGCCTGGAGACAATAGATCCTAAGCATACGTTAGAGGAACAGTAAATTACTTTGATTGATTGAATTTATAACTGAAAAATCAAGGGAGTTCATCAAGTCTAACATTGTAACTGGAGGCTGTGGGTGTAACTTAGCAGTGGAGTGGGTGCTCAGGTGCTCTGGGTCTGGGGTACAGTCCCTAGCACCAATAAACAAACGATTAATAATCCAGACCCAAGTACTCTCTGCTACTTTCTACCCTAAAAATAGACAAAAAACTCAGCCCAAGTCCCAGAGACATGAGACCTGGGCCTAACTTGCCCTGCACTGGGCTACTTCAGGGTTTTATGTTTTGTGTTTTTCTAAGAATTCTTGAGAGATGGCTCTTTGTTACCAGCATGGGCTGCTCTTCCAGGGGACATGGATTCAGTTCCCAGAACTCACATGGAACTCAATTCTGGGGGGATCTGACTCCTTTTTCCGGCCTCTATGGGCACTGCATTCACATGGTGCAAAGACACACATGCAGGCAAAACACCCACATATATGAAATAAAAACAATTAATATTAAAAGACGACTTTTGTGCCAGGCTTAGTTTTTTCCTCCCTCATTATTCCACAGAGACCAAACGCAATGGCAGCTGCTGAAGAGAAGCTGTGATTATGTGATTTCTCTGTTGTGCCTACCCTGTGCTAGCTGTTATGGTAGCTTTCCACACATCCCCGTATCCTTGCAACAGTCCAGGAAAGAGCTCCACCTCAGAGAAGAGAAAACTAAGAATTGGGAAAAAGATTCACTCTATGTGTGCACGTATTGGTGTGTGTAGGTCAGAAGTCAATGATGAGTGTTTTTCAAATGACTCACGACTTCATTTTAATTGAGTGAGTGATTGTGTGTGTGTGTGTGCTCCACATATGTAGGTGTCCTCAGAGACCAGAAGGGGACCTGTAGAGGTGTTTGTGAGCCCCCCTGACAGGGTGCTGGGAACTGAATTTGGGTCCTCTGGAATATAAGTGCTGAGCTGTCCATACTCATTCTACCTGATATTTTCAGACAGGGTCTCTTATGGAGCCTGGAGCTTCCTGATGTGACTAGATTGGCTATGCAGCAAACTCCAGGGATCCTCCTGTCTCTGCCTCTGCAACACTAAAATCATAGATACATGCCCCAATACGGGTTCTGTTTTTGCTGGGGTACTGGATTCTGCCCTTCAGGGTAATCTCCCTAGTCTGTTTTTGTTTGTTGTTTTGCTTTTCAATTGGTTGGTTGGACTTTTTCTTGTGGTTTGTTTTGTTTTAGTCAAGGACTCATATGGTCCAGGCTGGCCCTGAACTCACCGTGTAGCAGAAGTTAGCCTTTAATTTCTAATCCTCCTACTTCTGGGATTATATGTACCACCACACCTAGTTTTATGTGGCTATGGGAACTGATTCCAGGGTCATTTGTTCCAGGCAAGCACTCTATAGACTGAGCTACATTTCTAGCCCATGAATTACAGAAACTGTCCATGTGAATCTAACTACTGCTAAAATGAGCCAGCCAGGATGGCAGCAGGAGCTGGAGGCTACGAAATGTCTACTTTCTGTAGACCTCTGTCCCACATTTCTGTGGCCCGTCACACTAAGCGCTACAGCTCAGTGTCATCACCAACACGGAAGGGGGGTGAGCTACAAGAGGGCATCTGAGTTTGTGCCCGAGAATGTGAGACAGCAGAGGATAATACCTTACAGCTTTCCTAAACATCACTGAGCCTTTGAGCCTTGCTGTGTCCTTGCCTAGGTCAGTCTCCTCTGGTGGTCCATTCCCTGCTTAAAACAATCTATCCAGCCTCCCCCTGGGGACAGGATGAAGGAGAAGGGAGGGAGTTGGGATTCGCACACACCGGAAGGGCTCAGGAAGAGCAGAAGACCCCAGAGAGAACCTAGAAGGGAAGTGGGCACCTTATCAGAGGAAGCTGTAATAGTTGAGCTTTCACAAATAAGAGATAAAGGGGCTACGCTATTTTTAGAAAAGAATTCTCATGGGCATTTGCAGCCTCTTTCCTGCTGCACAGACGGAACAGAATGTAGGTCACGAAGAAAAGCGGTTACCCTTGGAGTTAACTGGAGGGCAGTGTTCATTAGAGGACAAGCCCTGTGGAATTCCACGGCCAGCCTCTCCTCTCACAAAAGTGACTTCTCCAAAGCCTGGCACAATCACCCCTACCCCCACCTTTTAATTCTGCCTTTGTCCTGGGAAAAGTCTGACCAGCTACACCTCTCTCTAGTATGTTTCAGGGCTCATTCTAGATGGTTCCAGGGAGATGGTAAAATTCTTAAAATCCCAGTTAGTCAACTTAGTCTGCCTCAGGAAAAACCAACATCCAGTGACTGAAGGAAGATCTCATCAGGAAGGTCAGGCAAGCCTGCCCTCAACACTCCCAAAGATCCATACCTCAGCCCTGAAGCTTTTGGTCCATAGACCAAGCTCTTAACACTTCCCAAACAACCAGATTGCCTGGGCACAGCAACAAGTCCTGTTTGTTTCTGTTCTTTATTTTTTTTTTCATGTTAAGAAAGCATAAAAGAACCGCCCAAAGGTCATATATGCTAACATAATAACAATAGCTTCCTTGTTGAAAAATTGGGGAACGTGTAACTATTGATTACTAAATGTAATTAATTAGAAGAAAAATTTTCATCTAACTACAGCAGTTCTCCACTAATCATGGGATTTATTCCAAAACCCAAAGGGTAGGTAGGCCTGAAATTGCAGATTAGTACCAGAAACATTCTCTGTGTTGTGTAAAAATATACTGGGCATTTTTTCTATTTATAGCTCTGGTCAAATTTAACTTGTAGATTGAGAAAAATAACTGATAATAAAATAGAGATGAATAAAATAGAGATGTTCTAATAACACAGTGTAATAATTATCTAACGGCTATGGATTTGTGTGTTTACATTGTGTATGTAGTATATGTATGAGTGTGTGTGCAAGTGTATGTCCTGTGTGCTCATACCCATGTGTATGCACATGTGGGGTTCAGAGAAAGAGGCTGGGTGTCTTCTTCAAGCCCTCTCCTCTTATTCCCTTGAGACAGGGTCTCTTACTGATCCCTAAGCTCATCATTTCACATACACTAGCTTCAAGGATTCATCTGTCTGCCTCTCCATGCTGAGCTCACAGGCACATGGATCATGTCTAGCTTTTGCACGGGTGTTGGGGATCTGAACTCAGGGCTCAGTGTTTGCACAGCAAGCACTCCTACAACCTGAAACACTCTGTTCTCCTCTTCTACCATATGGGTTCCAGGAATCAAACTAAGGGTGTCAGGCTTGATAGCAAGTACTCTCACTGGCTGAGCCATCTCACTGGCCCTGAAAACTTCTTGCATGCAGTCTTTTTAAAAATTCTGCATGCTCAACGGTACTCCAAATGCTCTCAAAATCATCAAATATCTATGGATTTTGATTTTGTAGGTTTTATTTTTTTTGTTTATTTTTGTATCTACGTGTTTGACTCACCTCACGTTAGGATAATGCCCTGTTCAACATCAAAATTTACATAAATATAATATTAACTTTTCAACAATATATTTTCTGACTGCCCTCCTTTTTATTCCTATGTCCTTCCAATAAGGCTGACAGAGCAGACAGAACATGGAGATGATATCTAGGTGAACTGTGTTATACATGCTAAGCCTCTTGGGGAGTCCCCAGAACCTCAATAAAATCTGGAGCTCACTGACTCCTGCCCAAGTGCTCACTTACTCCCCTTTGGTCTCCATTGGCCTGTGCCTGTCATTTCCCTTTGGTCTCTATCACCCTGTATCACTATCAGCAAGCACTCCTTGTTCGTAAGGCATCCTGATGCCGGGGAATATGCAGGACTATAGGGAAACGTTACCTCATGGTTAGCAAACCGGATATCCCGAGAGAATATGGTGGCTACCCAGTCACACCCTAGCTTGACATCGATGTTCTGGGCGAGTTTCTCCAGAGTGGGTAGGTGGCTGGCTTGGAAGTGGTATGCCAGGGTCACATGCAGCTGTTTCTTATGAGGCTCCACATGAACTTCTGGAAAAAGGAAGTTAGGGTTCAGGGATTAAAACGAAAACACCACAGCAATGGAGGAGACAGAAGACACGGCATAGAAAAGCACCCTGGATGTCCTGTTCCCCAAATGACAAAGAAGGGAGTCCTGGGAGGGGCAGCAGAGAATTAAAGGGGTGGATCCCAGGCCCTGAAACAACCTCTTGTTCCAGAGATAAAAAGCCACACAACAAATGGCTTTTCTACAGGAGCTGAGGATGGGCTCCGGTTAATCTTTTTGGCTGACTTCTCCTGACAGTTCCAGGGTTCATCATCATCCCCACCATTCAGATGAAGAAAACTGGGGATCTAAAGGGCAACATGATTGATGTGGAAATACAAAGCGAGGTTTGTAACGGTGAGACTGCTGGAGCTGTTGTCGTCATCTGGGACCAAGCTTCCTGGGTTCTGGGAGTGTGGTGGGAAAATGAGGACAGTGGCGGTTACACTTGCAGTATAGAGTATCCTTCCCCCTAAACATTTACGTGAACAGTCACTTGTGGGGAGCTGTTCTTGCATTACTGCATGTTGTGGCCTCCCCTGCTGCTACCCACTGGATGCCAGGAGCATCTCCAATGTCACAGCAACCCAAAAGAACTCCCCACATGGGCAAATGTTTCCTCGGGGTGACACTGCTCTGGGCTGGGGCCATTTGAAGTATGCATACCATTATCCTAAAATGTTAAAAATAAAGCAGAACAAATCTGCTGACAGGAGGGATGAATTTCCTCTCCTCTTTGTATGTTACATGAGGAAGAACTTTTCTGCTGCTTCCCCGGTGGAAACAGTGAAGAACACACAACAAGAAGAAATTAAGGGACCATAGAACAGAAGCTTATCTTTTGGGTTTTGGCCCCCTTTCTACAGGGTGCTTCTGGGGAGGGAGTCCACAAGACGGGGGTTTGCATGTTTCTACAATCCACACTCTGAGGTCTTCAGTACTTGCTAATGAAATAAATGGACATGGGTGAGCCCTCTTGAGCCACTGAGAATGAAGAATGACACTAAATATACTTGCTGGAGGAATCTGGGTGAACCAGTAATTCTTGACTACTCAGGCTTGAGTTCTAGGGCAAAGACATAATGACCTACTTTGCACAAACTAGACCAGCTGTGTCAGGGCCAAGCAGTTCTGAAGATCATCACTAGGGGGCACCACAGAGACAGAGCCGTAAAATCACCAAGTTATTAGGGACTGTAGTAGATTCTTGGAGAGGGGACTAGCAGTCTCCTTTCTACATGGAAAATGAGTTCTTGGACTGTCTCTTATTCCAGGTGCACTTCAAGAATTGGCCACATCCTGCTCCTCTGATTTGTAAAGGATATGGGGCTTTTTGGTGGTTCTTGTAGTGATTTAGTGGGCTGACAATAACTACTGGGATTTAAAAAAAAAATTCCTTAAGAACAATGGATAAGAAGACAGGTGATTTTTCTCTTTGTTATTCTATCTCTTTGAAATGTTTCATCTCTCCATCAAATCTAGTAAACCCATGGCTGGTTCCTAGGAGAAAGGGGTTCTCAGAAGGGGATCCTAAGGCACAGGGAGTGTCTTAGGGACCCACAGTCTTTCTGAGGGTGGGTATACACTGTGATCTGCAGCTCTGCGGTTGCTTCTGATGACCCTCTTCCTGGGACACAAGCTCCATGCTGGGGCTTCTCTATAGAAATGCTACACAAGCAATACAAATAGCATCGAGGACAAATAGCATCGAGGTATTGCTGAAGGTGAGGAGACAAAGGAGTAAATAAGTTCTGTGGCTTGAATCACAGTCATATGTAAATTGAGGCAGGGAGGGGCACTGTGGGTGACCCCCTTCCAGCTTCTCATTAGCACTTGGATTCAGGGGATAAAGCTCAACCAGGACCAGGTAAAGCCAGAGGTGGTGATACACAGCTGGAATCCCTGCACCCAAGAGCCAGACACGGGAGGGTTATAGCTACATATCAAGTTTGAGGCCACTCTGAGGTGCATGAGTCCCTTATCTCAAAAGAAACTGTACAGTAGAGTGATCCACTACAACAGTCTTCAGCTTGATGCCTGTTTTCATGATTTACTATAAAGTGGTTGCACGCCACTGTGCCGTGTGCTACGGGATGACTGGTCAGACCCAGACAGAAGCACGCATGGCTAGGAGCTTAGAGGATGAAAGGGAGTTCTCCTGGATCTGGACTGCAGGAGATGGAGACAGTACAAAGGGTGACATTTATAGTTCAGTGGGAACAGTTATGTCCCTGGGAGGCTTGGGACAAGCCATGGGCAGGCTCTTCAGTAGATTAGCAGGGCAGAGAGAAGCCCAACATTTCACAAGGGATGTAGGGTATGCTTCATCACATGGGTCTACAAGATCCTCCACCTCCAGGATCCAGCCCTCTCTTTTGCAGAAATTACCATCTGACCTTCAAAGTCCTGTATGTCATAAGTGGAAGGCTTGGTCACGGACTTGTAGTACCACAGGGAGGAGGGGAAATCTTTAAGGGATGGAGCTTATGGGAAGAACTTAGGTTATCTGGGATGCCTTTGAAGAGGACACTGGGACCCCCTGCCCCTTGTGTTCACCCCTGCCTGTCTCCAGGCCTCCTTGGGATGAGCAGGTTTGTTCTATGCACTCCTGCCCTGACATTCTGGAAGCCTCACCATAGGCCAACTAGTTATGGTGCCAACCAGAGCTGGCTGAAAATTGGGACTATGAGCCAAAATAGATCCTTTCCTCTTTGTAGGCTAACTGTCACATAACCATTCCCATCCCTGCCCTTTTGAGCTCTGATCCTGGGATCCAGGACTGTGCAGACAGACAGCCCTGTGGTTATTTACCCGTTTTGGAGGCAGCCTCTGCGGCAAAGTCAGCCGCGAACTTCTTGAGGACCTCTGCGCTGTCTTCTTTGACGAAGAGCCCGATGAAGTTGGAGGAGGTATAGAGCTCCAGGGGCAGTGGGGCGGAGAACTTACATTTCCAGCGACTGACGGTAGTCTGCAGGGCCTCTCCCAGCGCATCTACCTTGCTGTCCTCGCACTGGGGATGGAAGACAAGCAAGCTTCATTACTGCCCAGGAGAGAGAAGCCTGCCACCCCTCAGCACTGAGCACTGTGTCTGTCCCCAGAGAGCTGAGGCTGATCATGCAATTACTTAACCAGAACTCCTGTCTACCAGGGAGGGAAGAGCTGCAGGCTCTCAATTAGCCAGACACTGATTATCCACTGGGCAGATGAAACTAGGGAATGCATCATGCATGACATCTCTCCCCTTGGTCTGTTGTGGCTCCAGGGAACCTTGCCAGACTGCCATCTGATTGGTTAGGCAGAAAAGGAAAGCAGGACTGAGGTATTGGTTAAAGAAAACAGAATTTCAGAGGAGTAAATAGAAGCATGGTAACAATAGCTAGAAACAATGTGATGTATACTCGGAAACTGCTAAAAGGTAGATTTCAGGGTTGGGAATAGGTGCAGTGTTAGAGTTCCTTCCTAGTATGCAAGAGGCCCTGAGCTCAATCCACAGACCCAAAGGAAAGCAAGGAGAGTAAGGCAGTACCTGGTCAAGTTCTTAACACAAATGAACAATGATGACAGGTAGTGTATATAGGATTAGCTCAGTCAACATTCTATAATGTATACATAAGCCAAACAGTCAAACTATATACCATACTCTGTCAATTAAATAAAAAGTTCTTGGGCCTGGGGAGATAGCCTGGAGGTTAAGAGCACTTATTGCTCTTGTAGAGGTCCTATGTTCTGTTCCCAGCACCCACATGGTGGTTCACAACTGTCTGTAACTCCAGTTTCAGGAGATCCAATCAATATCCTGCTCTGGCCTCTGTGTGCACCAGGCATGAACGCAGTGCACAGACATACATGTAAGCAAAACAGTTAAAAAAGAAAACCTAGAGGTTGGAGTAGGAGACATAGCTTAGTTGGTAGAGTGCTGCTGCCTAGCATTCAGGGAGCTGAGATTCCATCTCTAATACCACATAAAATTGGATGGGGGCAGGGAATAAGTGGGATGTGTTGAGGTCACATCTGAAAACCCAGTACTGGGGAAGTGAAAGATAATGTCAGGCCATACTCAGCCATATTGAGCTCTAGGTTAGACTGGGATAACCAACACCTTGACCCCTGGCCCTAAACAAGGAGACAACTCACTGTGAAGGAGTGCTTGCTCTGCAAGGGTGAGGACCTGAGCTTAAATCCCGGGGCCCACAAAAAGTCAGACATGCTGCAGCTGCTCAAAAGCCCAACGCAGGAAGGCCGAGATAGCTGCGCCTGACAGCTTGTAGCACACCAGCCTCACCCCCCAAAAAGTGAACTTCCAGTTCAGTCAGAGACCTGTTTCAAGGGGATACAGCAGAGGTGGAGAGGAAGCTGCCTGAAAGTCAAAGGAGGAGGAGTGGGGTGGGGTGGGGGCAAAGGAAGACACAGAACACAGCCTCGGGGCGCCCTTTCAGCTGCACCTTAGACAACAGCTGTCTCCACCTCCACTCCCAAGCTTGCTGGGAAAAAGGAGTAAGTCTGGGAATGGTGACGTCATCCACCTACCCTCTTTGGAGGGCTGGGAGGAAGAACGAGTCTCTAAACCTCTGAATGCTTTTCTGCAAGATCCTGGCATGACTAAGGGGAAGTGACAGTTGATTTAATTTTCAGAGTGACTTGCTAGAGACACGGTGTCAGGAACATGTTTCCTACCTGAGACACACGAAGAGAGGCTACGTTGGGGGTGGGGGAAACAAAGCAAAATGTATTTTGAAAATTGTTTGATAAGGCTACCATCCTGTTTTCCTGCGGAAAACATGTGGGTAGGTCAACTCCATCACTGTGAGATCGGAAGTAGACATACACTTCAAACATCATAGTATAGAGGACTGACTTAGCCGCTAAATAAGCTTTGCCATTGACAGCTAGGGTGTGGACAAGGAACTGGGGCAGGTGAGGCGAGGGTTATCTTTAAGTCTCTAGAAAAGTCTAGTAAGACTGTGTAGTGCTGTCCATTAGGTGGAGTGGCTTTTCTTGTTTGTAACCTATTTATCTTGTTGCCCAGTCTTTCTGTTTCTTCCCCTGCCTGCCCTGAGAGCTGGCCAGGCATGGTGTCACATGCCTGTAATCACAGCACTTGGAAGGCTGGCTGAAGCAGGAGAATGAGGAGTTCTGGGTCATCCTGGGTGACGTAGCAAGCTTGTAGCTGAGCTACTTGCGCGTGTGTCTCACAAAATAAAAACAAAGGTGAAGAGATCATTTGGAGTACACGGCATGTAAGCAAGCAGGAGGATGTGGAGTTCAACTGCCAGAACCACATAAAAAAATGTTGGGTGTGGTAGCATGGGCTTGTAATTCCAGCATCGGGGAGGCAGAAACAGGGGAATCTCTGGGACTTACCGGCTAGCCTGTCTAGACTCCTTAATGAGTCCCAGCCTAGACTACAAGGTAGATGGATGGCTTCTGAGAAACACCTGAGGTGGATCTTTGGAGAGAGAGAGGGACAGAGACAGAAAGAAGAGACACAGACAGATACCATGACTCCTATCCTAAGAGTGGAACATGTGGACAGTAAACATGTATGAAGCTATGTCAGTGGCTGTTGAGGTGCCAGGCCAGAGTGAGACCCACAGAGGGTTAGGCTTGTCCTTCAGGTTGTGGAAGTGCATGGTTGTCCTGATCACCAAGTCAAGCATGTGGAGCTGGAGCGAGGCCCTTGCTATGGACCACAACAGCACAGACTCCTGGGAGGGCTGCCCAGTGCTGAGAGCTCCTAACATCTCCTTAGTTTTCTTGAACAGCTCCTATGGTCATCCCAGGTCCCGGGGGGATTGTCTGGATGGGTGGAGAGACAGGAATGTGATGCTGCTCACCATGAAAAACTGGCAGAGGGTGATGTGAGGGAAGATGTTGTGGGCCTTGTTCTTCCCACAGATCTGCTTGGATTGCTGCCAGAAGTCAGAAAGCTTCTGGGCTAACGGGCCGGTTGGGCGGAGGTAGAGGACATACTCCCGAGGCAGGGGGTCATCCAGGAAGGGGTCACCGACATGGGAGAACAACCTGTGAGAGAGAAGAGAATCCAGAAACCCACTGGAGAACAGTGAACAAAAAGGAACAGAAGAGGCAGGCCCATCCCTCTCCATGCTTCCCCCGAGGACCGCATGGAGAAGGACTTCCATTTGTGCTGTAAAGACCCACCCTTTGTAGCTCATACTCCTGATGGAGAGAGACTTCTGTTCTCCAGAAAGTGGTATTGCCTTCTCATCCCACAACTCCCTAAAAAAAAAAACCCAAAGCTGCTCTCCAGGAAGCATCCTTGGGTTAACTCCAAATCCTGTCTCCGCAGAGTAGTTTCCTTGCATACACCCTGTCCTTTAGCACTATCTGGAGCTCCTGTATCTCCAAAGCCAAAGGAAGCCCCAGGAAGGTGGCCTGTGGGCTTCTCTTGGAAATGGCATCCTGGCAAATGATTAAGTAGGATGGTTTTCTAAATTGGCCAGTCTGGCACCCACACACGCACAGTGAATCTCGAGGTGACTGGCAGGGCTCAGGAAATGTAAGCCTTACAAAGATTCTGAAAACCTTTAAACCGATCCAAGGAGAGACACATACCCTGGGGCCAGGGCAGAGGAGGCAGGCGACTTGATAAATGGGCCAGTCACATTTGGCTCACCCCCTCCTGGAAGGGTCCATTAGAAAAAGACCGCACACCCGCACTCCTCACAGACACTCAGAGTTAATTACAGGCTATTTTCTCAATTTATTTATTTCATACCAACCAGTCACATGCTGCTTGAACACTTCTTCCTCCTGTGGATGCCAGAGCTTTTTGTCTGTGAAAAGAAATCAAATATCTATTGTTGGTATTTTTAGCCTTCCTCTCAGTTTCTCTCACTGGGGTGGAGTGGGCAGGGGGCGACATCAGAGTTTGCCTTCCTGGCACTGTTATGTGGCATAGGAAAGAAGCCTGCAGCAGGGGCTGCTCAAGGGTCACAGGAAGACAGACTGAAGGTAGGACTCATCATTAATTTCCATGCAATTAACATCGGATTTGCATGCAGCCTGACATCCAGTACCGTCTATTTTCAGTTGTTTCCACATTAGGGTTTTATTTTTCACTTCCCTAAAAGTTGTCATGTCTGTACTTCTCCTTGATTTTCACCCACTCATTTCCAATGACCTAGATCCCCCTGCAGAGAAGATTCTTACAACCCTTGATGGATGGGTGAGGAGGTGGGGCTAAATGTCTCCATGGACACTTAGATAAACGCACTTCCTCCTTCTCCATGCCCCATCCACCCAGGTGTATCCATCACCTCCAATTATGTCACAGACATCTTTGGGGACTGATAATATTGGGTAAAATAGAGATAGGAACAGTAACATCAGTTACTTCTGGAGAGACTGCTCATAGCCCTCCTGATGGTGGGGCCGGTATCTATGGGAGACTCACAGCGGCGAGGCACTGCACACGAGCTTTCAAGGAGCACTGCAAGGCCAGGTCTACCAAAGCCACAGAGTTGTGGATTTGGGGATCCAGCTACAGTGCTGGTCATGCCTCTCTGCATTCATGTCCACGTGCACACAAGTTACTACTCACTGTCAACTGTTTCATCAGCACCTCTCTGGGTGCTGGGAACCAGATTCACATGGAAGTCAGCCAAGTAGGCAGAACACAGGAGCTGTAAGCTAACTATCTGGGGCAAGAACAACGGAGGGAGCTGGGTATGGTGGTGCACACCTCTGACCCAGTGTTGGGGGAAACAGAGTTCAGCTTGGTTTTCATAGTGAATTCCAGGACAGCCAGGGCTACACAGTGAGACCTTGTCTCAATAACAGTAGTAGTAGTGGTGGTAGTAATAGTAGTAGCAGTAATAGGAATGGAGGGAAAACTTGAGAGCTCTGACAACACACAGAGTCTAATGACAGCACCGAAGAGGGGTATTGACTCCTGGAGGAAGGAGGTGGAGGAAGATACAGAGTCCTCTACTCTGTCACAGGATGTAGAGATGGATAGTAAGTACATGGAGTCTTGGGCAGTGCTAACACATCACAGGTGGCCAGTAAGCGATCATTTTCAAAACAAGTCATCAATAAGGGATCATTTTTGTCCCCCTTGCATTACACTGACTTGGAGTCATGGGGGGGGGGAGGGAAAGAATTCAAATTGAACTGTCACTCTTTCTAAGTATCCTTTTCCTGTTTGCCTGTGTCACCTGGGTCTGTCTTTCTCTCGTGACCCCTCTGTGGACCACTAAGAACAATGAGTATTGTGAGAGTCTCTGTGTCAGCCTGGGAGAGACCTCAGACATCATTTGTGAGCCCAGTTCAGTCCACCAAGGAAAGCTCCACAGGAGAGCAGTGGAGAAATGGGCTTCAAACAGTCTGCCTGGGGCGCTGCAGAGCACAGGGCCTGGAGTTCTGTTACCAGCTGAGAGCTAAGTCAGGCCTGGCTTTCCTCCCAGCCTGACTCCCCTGTGGCCCACTACCTGGACCAGCTCTGTGAAAGACAAGCTACCACTAAGGAAGTCCCAGAAGGAAGAGGCAGACCCCTGGAAAGAAAGGAAGCTGGAAGCATGGCTCTCTCTCACCCTTACGACCATACACACCTTTGAAAGGTTCTCCCCAGCTGAGACCCCTGCCACGATATTTTAGGAAGAGACGACACATATATGCGAAAGCCCACCGGTTGTAGGGAGCTGGAGCCTAGATTAAATGTTCCCAAAAGGACCCATTGTTCCAAAAACAACTGGAATGAGGAAAACTCATTTTCAGCCCAGACAATGTGCTATTTATATAAAGCATCCAATCTCATTTTTCTCGCACCCTTCCCCCAGTGAAATATATCGGACTGAAATTTAATTTATTTCTTTGGAGGAGCCACAAGAATCCTCGGGAAATGAGAGATCTAATTAAGTTACGGTCTCCCTAACTTAAAAGACTTGTTTTGGAGAAGGTTCAAAGGGAAAGAATGGAGAGAGATAATGAAAGATTTGAATGTGATAAGTCTACGATAAAGGTTAAGGAAAACCCAAACAGTTCTTTTTGGAGAAGACAAGATGGAAACTTTCATTCTGTGGAAGGGTATCACATCTAACACATCCATTCTAGTGAGGGTTAGCTGTGCTGGCTGCAGCACAAAGGGCCCGGGGCCCTGGAGAAGGAACTGTCTCCAAGAATCATGTCTTAGATATTTTTTTAACCTTTCTTTTCAGATTTATTTTATTTTATGTGTGTCTTGTCCGCATGCATGTATATGGACTATGTTCATGCCTGGAACCTGCAGAGGTTGGATGATGGTATTGGGTCCCATAGAACTGGAGTTTTGGATGATTTTGAGCCAGCATGTGGGTGCTGGGAATCAAACTCAGGTCCTCTGGAAGGGCAGCCAGTGCTTTTAACCGCTGAACCATTACCCAGCTCCCCCCATCCCTTTTTAGGGAGATACATAGTGGTGAGGTCCAGAAGGCAACTTGTATAAGTTGGTTCTCCTTCCATAAGTGATTAAACTCAATTTGCTAGGCTTTGTGGGGAACACCTTTACCCACTGGTCTCTAAATGTATTTCTAAAGGTTTCTAGAAAGTATTTATACATCTGAAGCAGAGTAGTAAAATTCCCTAGGAAGGGAAAACCCCATTTCTACGGGGGCCTGGAGATCCAAAGCAAGCTGGCTACAATTCGGATTGAGCATGTTCCCAGAACTCAGCCCACAGAACAGGCAGACTCGGAACAGTGGCAGAAGACTTCCAGCTCTGCTCAGCTCAAGAGAGTTGCCATAGTATGCCACCCTCACGGCCCACACCGTGGAGCCAATGCCAAGGGCAAGTGGGAGTGTGCTGACTACAGTCAAGCATCTGCTCCTCTCAGAGCAACTCAGAGGCCGGCAGAGGGGTGGCTTCAGAGTCTGCTGGATCCTTCAGCAGACAGAGAGCTGCCCCTTCAGCCTGGAGTGTGGGAGTCCAGGCTCAGAGGGGCATTGCAGCAGGTAGGATGGCCTCACCTGAGACCAGTAAGAGGGACTATTTGTGAGTTCCTGACATTCTGTCACATGGAACATCCATCCCGGTCCTCACTGACATCTAGCATTCATTTGTAGTTCACTATGAAAAACAGCACCAAGTCTCCAGACTACTAAGGAGGGGACCAGCTCAGGTGATACAGAGTAAGGGCTGATGGACGAGCCAAACAGACCACTGGGAGGGCCCCAGACACTGGGAGGGAGGCCATCAACCAACCACCTATGGTGGGCTCTGCCGGGAATCCTCCGGTAGCTCCCAGGATCTTCAGATCTTTGGATGTGGAGGTCATGCCTCAAGGTCATGCTTTTGAAGGAGGTTTACAAAGTACCTTTCTTGCTAGTTCACCTATGACGCATCTCTCCCTTCTTCCCCCTTTCTTCCTCATCTCAGTCCTTCCCTTTCTCCTAGTCCCTCCCCTCTGTCCTTTTTGTTGTCCCCTCACCCCCTGCCTGTGACTCTGCAGGGAATCAAATGAAAAGGAGAAGCTCAGCCAATGTTCTCTGGTTTCCTTGGCTGATCCAGACCCCACCATATGCTCTGCTCTTGATTCCCTCAGACTATACTCCACGTTACTCTAAGACAGCGGTTCTCAACAACTGCCCTAATGCTGTGACTCTTTAATACAGCTCCTCAAGTTGTGGTGACCCCCAACCATAACATTACTTTGTTGCTACTTCGTAACTGTAATTTTGCTACTGTGAATTATAAGTCATGATGTAAATATCTATGATGCAGGAGATCTGATATTTGACCACAGGTTGAGAAGCACTGCAAAGGCACCGTGCTACACTTGAAAAGGAACCATGAGAGATGTCCTTGTTTTGAGGGAAGTAGAATCTTCTTCGACTGTTGGACACTATGTATGCTACAAGCTCAAGCAGCATACTCCATGGAACTTGACTGGAACCCCCTACTTTCTTGCTCTTTGAGTGGAGCCCCCTGCTACCCTGGTTCTATAGAATCTCATTGTGGGCCAGACCCTCCTGCTAACTCAGAACAACTACCAGGGTCTGAACAGTTAGGAGTATACAGAGGGAGAAAGCAATGGTTTTGCTGGTAGAGGGTTCACACAACAAAAGAAAAACAAAAGCAAAGACCAAACAAAATAAGGAGATCCACAAATGGCATCTCAGAGGGGAACATGAAGGGTTGTTGTGGCTGAGCTCAGGTAAGAGGGAGTCTGCCTCCACAGTGGGGAGTCCTGGGCTCAGGGTCCTCAAACATTGCATCATACTACCCTAGAATTAAAATCAGAGGTGCCAGGGGCAGGTTTACCTGCTTTGGGGGAAATGGTGATGACCTTTATTCACTGGACATCACACAAGCTACTAGCTCAAGGCAGTCACACTAGGAGCATCAGGTGTACCACACTCCTCCAAACTGGAGTTCTGACAATCGCTATAAGAAAGAGTGAGGACCAAACCAAGAACAACCAGGAAATGACACTGAGAGAGGCCAGAGCATCATGCAGTGCTTAACAGATACCATTTACTCTTAGTGCCCCAATGGCAGTCTGAGCTCTGCAGAGGCCTCCAGGACAGATCAGCAGGTTGTTCAAAGGAGGGGTGCTGGAAAGGGTGTTTGAGGTGCTGAGCAAAACTGGCATGCCATTGCAAGACCCTGAAAGCTGAAGCTGCAGTGGAGACAGCTCTGAGAGACAGACAGAATTCTGGCAGTTTTGGGGCAGGAATAATGGGCCAGGAGTTCAGTGCTTAGTCTAGGTAGACAGCCAGGCCTAGGGGTCATAAACAGAGCTTGTTATCGGATATCCAGTACCTAAAACTTTGCTTCTCAGCTTGACTCTTACTTCTGTGTGTCTGTCGTCTGTCTATGATCTAGACATTTCTTTTGAGTTACAACTGAGATCTGATTTCCTGTCCAAGGACCATCTTCTGAACACACCCCTAACACAGGGGACAGGTTATCCTAGACCTGAGATCCTCTGTGGTAAACCATCCCTCTTATTCATTCAGAGGTATAGCTTATGACTCAGCTACCTGAGGCCCGTAGTACAAACCAGTTGGAAATACACTGAATGTATTCCCTCAAAAGAGTAAAACCTCGGTTCAGTGAATACAAAACAAACTCACTGAACTTCCCAACTGCAGACTGAGTCATCCTTATCCAAAATTCCTCCAGGGGACCAGAAGTGCTCCCAATTTTGTAGCATTTTGGCTTTGAGGGTATTTGCATAGACTGACAGTTGAGCACCATAAATCTGAAGACTTGAAATCCAAAATGGTTAAAAACAAAGCATCATGGGGATTTTAGAGCCTTTTGGATTTCAGATCTGGGGCATAGAGATGCTTTTCTCTGTTGTACTGTGGTCCACTCTGAGTAGCTCTCAGACAGATATACAGCCTCAGTGTCCACCCCATTCTCTGTGCGTCAGCTGTCTACGTTCAAAAGAGCTATTTGTGAAGAGAAGACACAAGGCCAAGTACAGAATCTTCCTAGTGGATAAATCACCCTATATAACCAGAATTAAATTAATTATAGCTCTTCTCCATGTCTCCAAGACAACCTTATATTCTAGAAATATTAAATATGAACTCTAAAATGTTAAAAATTTTTTCTCACCCTGCAGGATAGTAATTGTTAATTTTTTCACACCTAACACATTTAACTGAATTAAAATATGGCCCAATTAACTGATGACTCTGCTCAAAGTCAGTTTAATAGTCTGTGCCATCCTGCGCTGACATGGATGGAGTCAATTCTGTTTCTCAGTAGCAGCATCCAGACATTCAACAAACCCACTGGTGCTAAGAGGGACAGTGGAGAGATATTTCAGAGCATTATCTGTGTGAAACAAAGCTGTTTTTGGAGACAGAGTCTCACTTAGCCCAAGGATGACTTTGAACTTCTGATCCTCTTGGCCTATCCCTCCTGATGGTGACATTTTAGAATGTGCCATCATGCTTGTTTTATGTATGTGTGTGCATAGGTTTGTTTTGCCTGTATGCACATAGCATGTGCATGCCTGGTGACCAGAAGGCCAGAAGAGGAACTGGATGCCCGGGAAGCAGAGTTACAGATGGTTGTGAGCCACCACATGGTACTGGGCCTGGAGTCCAGTGTTTTGTGCATACAGGGAAAACACTCACAGCCACATTCCCAGCCCAATGAACCCTTTTTCTTTTGTAGGTAGCTTTTAGGTAGAAACACCAGAGGCTTTGTGGGGCTGTCTGCTGATTCTGTGCACCTTGGCATGACCTGGGGCAGCTCAGCATTGTGCCTGAGGCTGGCAGCCACTTTGAGAGCAGAGGACAAGAGGTGATCTTCCATGTATTTCTCTCTCTGTTAAAAAAAAAGTGAGATTAGGGGAGAGAGAATGAGTTTGAATACTAGGCACAGAGTAGATGTTACAACCTCCCGACAAACTACAGACTGCCTGTCCCTTCAGCTATAGAAGACAGGAAGTTGCCCCAGCTCAGTGAAATGGCCATTGCTATCCCAAAGCTCACCAGCCACCCTGTGGACTCAAGGCAGGAACCTTTGTACCTCAGATGTAGCCTTAGCTGCTGTAATGTGCTGAGCATATGATGTCCGAGGTGGTGACAATGACAGCTGAGATTGCCCACCTTGTAAGTTGCTAAGTGAGGGGTGTGGGTGATAGTGTAGAGCCCTAGAATCCATGTTTAAAAAACAAAGACAAAAACAACAACAACAACAACAAAAAAAAAATGTCCAGCCATAGTGCTGCTTTTGTTATCCCAGAGTTGTGGAGCACAGACACCTGAATCCTTGGGGTTCCCTAGCCAGCCATTCTAGCCTACTCAGTGAGTTCCAGGCCAATCAGAGAGAGACACAGTCTTAAAAACCAAGGTGCTTGGCTGCTTAGGAATGACACGTAAGTTTGACCTCTCCTCTTCACATACGTGTACACATATTCTATATGCCTACAAACATACATCTACATGTATGCACATATGCACATACATACACACAAGCCAAGAGATTATATATTAAGAGATCAATGAGTTAACATCATGATCCTTACCCAAAGATAGCCTGGTGGACAGAGCCAGGGCTTAAGGATGTGGGAACTCCTACTGGGGAGGGTTACATGTGATCTGTACCTTAGAGACAGATCCATTGGTGGAAACTGTACCTGTTCAGCTGGCTGCAATGGGACGATATAGATCAGGCAGGCAGTGGTCACCAAAGTGGTCTCTTTTAGTCTGTTAAACTTCCTCTTGTTAAGGTACAACTCACCACAAGAACAAAATCATCACTCTTCCAAAAACACAGGTTGAAGCATCCCTCATCACAAACTGCCAGGTTTCAGAGGTGTTTTGGGGATTTGGGAGTGCTTATTTGCACAAACATGGCCGGGTTATTGCTGTATTCATGGTAGGAAGAGCCCCCGCCCAGATAAGCACACATGCCTGTTGTTAATCACTGAAACTAGCAGCCCAGAGCTGGTTTACCCAAAACTTCCCTAATCTCTGGCCTTTCTGGGTGCAAGTCAGTAGACTGCTAGTTATCGCTTGTCATCTGTCATTTCCTCGTGGAGATAAAGGGAGGTGAAAAGCTGTGCAGAGTTAAGATGGCCTTTCTGGACTCCACCCTATCATCTTCTCTGACCTATTAGGTCACCAAATACCCTGCCCCCATCTCTTTTCCTTTGAGATAGGGTCTCACTATGTAGCACTGGCTGTCCTGGAACTCACTGTAGATCAGGCTGGCCTTGAACTCAAAGATCCACCTGACTCTTGCTCCCTAGTGTTTGGATTAAAGGTTTCATAACAGATCAAGCACACCTTATGAAAACATTTGAAATCCAAAATGTTTCAAAAGTCTCAAACTTTGAGTATCATGTCAAAGCTTAAGAAAGTTGGACTTTTATGCTTGGCTGGTGGTGGCACATGTCTTTGGTCCCAGTACTCGGGAGGCAGAGGCAGGCAGATTTCCATGAATTTGAGGTCAGAGTGGGTTCCAGGGAAGCCAGAGCTTTTACACAGAGATACTATGTCTGGAGTGTGTGTGTGTGTGTGTGTGTGTGTGTGTGTGTGTGTGTGTGTGTGTGTGTGTAACTTTAGGGTATCTAAGGCTTTTGGTTTCGCAATTAAGGCATGTGATCAACACCTGCGGAGGTCTGGAATTGCAGGGTCTCAGTAGCCTTGGCTACTTTCCCCTTCCTGTCATCCACCCAAAAGAAGCTGGCAGCTTTGGGTCAAAGTAGGAGACCCACTCATTGTTATAGTGATCTGAGGCCCAGCCTGGGGAAGGATCTTAGCTGGTGGGTTACTAGTTCTGTTCTCTTTGTAGACCCAGGGAGAAGTGGTCAAAGCATTGTTCAACTCAAGCTTGTTTAGACCTGTTCCAGACACCAGCTGTATTTCAGACTCCATGGAATAAAGAGAGGGTAGGGACATGGGGGACTTCAGAGTCAGTTTCTCTGGAACTAAGCCGGGCATTTACCTTACTGCATCAGCCAAGGGAGGCTCTTCCTCCTGCCTTGAGAACTGTGGGCACAGCCAAACCCCTTCTCTGTAGGAACAATGGACAAAGACATTTGCAGGGCTGGAGAGACGGCCCAGCAGTTTATAGTACTTGTTGCTCTTGCAGAGGGTCTGGGACCAGAGGTATCAGAACACACACGGTGGCTCACAACCACCTGTAACTCCAGCTCTAAGGGATCTAATACTTTCTTCTGGCTTCCATAGGGACCAGGCACACACATGGTACACATACATAATACAGGCAATAACACTCATAAAATAAAATAAATAAATCTTTTTTTAAAAATGCTCTTATGGCCCCAAACATAAAGCAAAATAAAAACCTGCTTATCTAAAAGGGAGAAGTATCCTGACACTATTCATTCTCTCTGTCTGTCTCTGTCTGTTTCTCTGTGTCATCTCTGTGTCCCTTTCTCTCTGTGCCCCCCCCCCATCCCCATCTGTCTCTTGCTCCTTCCTCTCTGGCCCCATCTCCATCATGAGAATCGGTTGCTTTTGCTTCCTAACCATTTCTTTTGGATTTTAATCTTAATGAAGACTCAATCCCAGCGCAGACCACAGTCAGCACACTTCCTCTCTCTTCCTTTGTCTTAGGATGGCTTCAGGGCTGGGCAGAGCACATGGATGTGGGAATGAGAAGACAGATGAAAACCACACAGCCAAGACGATAGCAGGCACGTCAGCAGCCAGACCCCAGATGCTCCCAGAACCATACAACTAACTTGTATGTAAACACTGACCTCAAAGGCTCAGGGTCTCTCACCATCACTGCCCATCAACTGAGACATCTGTTCTCCCACCAGGTTCAGGAAGAGTTATAAAGATTCGGCCTCCTCTTCAGTTGGCAGTCAGAGGTCCAATGAGTGTGAGCTGCATGTGATGATCAGCTAAGAGCCACACACACCAAGAATGGGCAGCAGCGGGGGTTAGTAAGGCCGCCAGGGCAAGCTCAGGGACTGGCCACACTGTTGTGAAGGAAAGCACCAGCAATCAGACACTTCCCAGTTTGGTGTTTAGTTTTCATGTTCTCAAGTGTGTGTGTGTGTGTGTGTGTGTGTGTGTGTGTGTGTGTGTGTGTGTGTGTGTGTGTGATGAACAAGCCCACAGGAAGGTTGCCTTCAAGGTATTTTGAGGTCCCTCCTGCCACCCTAAGTGAGGGTTATCCCTTGACTGCAGGGAGCTTGCCATCACCTGGCCCTTTCCTTGATGTCTGAGGGAATCATCTTTTCTCCCAGACATTATGATGACATTTCCTGGTTGCCCAATGGCGTCTGTGCTCATAAAGTTTGTTCATGAGTCCAACCTTGTGAGCTCACTATTTTCTAACTGATCCTGCCCTTCTGTACCTGGTCTCTCTTTCCTACACAATAAAGATGTTCATTCTATCACATTCACACAAGGGAGTCCAACTACTTGCTGAGAACAGAGGTAGTTCTACTAAACAAACTCATCCCCAGAGTCTTGGCACATGTCCCTGTGGGGCTTCCCAGGGGGCTTTGAGAGGGTAGGAGAGAGGCCTGTCAATAAGCATCAACTGTAATGGGCAGACCCATTTCCGGCAGAGGAAATGCACCTAATGGAGAAAGATGTATTGATCCTGACGGCCTGTGTCAGAGTCAGGCTCCCAGTGGAGAGCCCTTTCAGTCAGCCGGGTTAATGGCCTGGCTGTATCTAATAATCAATGCAATAGCAAGCCTTTGGCCGTTGCTTCCAAGGCCAGTCAACGGGGAGGAAAATACACTGAACTTTTTCATAGAACCCATCAGAGAAAGAAAAAAGATGAGCTATTTGGGGCATTAGGTGTGCAGGCCCTCCCCAGAGAACTCCAGGGAGGTGAAGCCTCTCTGTCTGCAAGCCCTCCATCAAACAGCCTTCTCAGGCGGGTGGTTAGCAGGAAAAATGCTGTTTAGGTTTCCAGTGTGTTTATGTGGCAGAGCTCAGTGGCCCAAATAAATGGGAGGCCTTGTTTTGTTCTTGCTAAAAAAGAGCTGGAAGCCATGTGGCCTCTGCTTCAGGGAGGCAGCCCTTTGTAATTGGGACACCAGCCATTAGCCCATGGGTGGCGACATCACAAACACACTTCCTCACACTTTGAGGCGGTTACCAGCTATACCTTTCCTCCCACATGATGGGGTGGGGGTTGCAGAGAGGCACAGGTGTGCTTGTCTGCTGTATCAAAAAGCTTGTTACTGGGAACCAAATTCTTTCTAGATGGAAGACGACAGTGGGCAAGTAATTTCTCCCTAAGGGATCCGTAATTTCTGGAGTTGGGGTAACTATGCTCACTTCTTCAGAAAGGCTCACGGTTAAGATCAGGCAATGAATTTGAAGAGCACAGCGTGGTGTCTTGCATATATTAGACACTGAGCAAAAATAACATCTGCACACATGCCTGTGCCTATTAGCCCATCAATCTTCACAGTTTTCCAAGGATAAATGGAAGCTCCACGCTAATAGAAGCATTTCAAGGTTGGGTGCTCAGCGACCCAGATTCCCTCTCTGCTGAAACCATCTATATTCTGGAACGGTCTTGAGAATGTTTCAGATTTGGCAAGAAAGAAAAGGTTTCTAGATAGCTCAAGGAATGGGCCATGGTGGAAACCAGCTGGTGCTGGAGGATGGGACAGAAAAATCTAAGAGGAGGATGGATGACCCAGGCTACCCAGGAGTGGCGCTTAGACTCAATCAGGAGGAAAGTGATGGTCACTAAGAGGTTGTGAATGGAGGGAAGGACAAAGGGACAGCAACAAGGCCCACCACATCAATCATCTAGCCAGCACTGCAAGTGGGCGTGTGCCCACGGACAATTCTGGGCGACTGGGGAGGTGTTCAGTGGGTAAGGGGATGCACAAGCATGGGCATCAGAGTTCGGATCCCCAGCACCCACATAAACGGCAGGCAGTATGACAAATGATCCCTTTCCCAGCATAGGGAGGTGGAGACAGGATGACTACTTGGGCTCACTGGCCAGCTAATTTAGCTGATCCGTGAACTTCAGGTTCAGCAAAAGACCATATATCAAAAAATAAGGATGGATTTGACAGAGGAAGGTGCTTGGTGTTGACCTGTGGCTTGTACGTGTGCAGTCATGTAAGCACACATGCATACAAACACACCGGCTCTGAAGTCACCGTGGCCCTCTTTAGGGGGTCCCTACTGGAATATCTTCTTAGAAAGAGTATAAGGGCTTCTAAAGTTCAGTCCAAACTAGTATTATCCCTTGGGAATTTGAGGCTCAAAAGAGACCGCTGTCTTGCCCCAAGAAAGCCAGAGGCACCATGAGCCAGGAATGAGATGACAGATATTGACGTTCAGCCCAGTACCCTGCCAACAGCAGGTGCTCAATAAATAAGGCCGCAATTCCCACTTTATGACTCTTTGATACAGGAATCAACTATTTCTGCAGGTTTTCCCATGCTTTTCTGTGGAGTGGTTTCTGAGTGTAAGATCTAGGTTAGTTCTTTAACACCCCCCTGGGCTCAAAGTCATACTTAAGGTGTCCATCTTTTCAGTCTCATCAGCCAAGGAGGTTCTATAGAACATCATGGAGACCAGGCTGTCTCAGAGCTACAGTGACAGACACTGTTGAGAGCCATGCCAACCCTACAGAGGACAGCTAGGCTGTCTACTGAATAATGAAGACTGTGTCTTTCAGGGTGCTGTAGTGTGTGTGTGTGTGTGTGTGTGTGTGTGTGTGTGTGTGTGTGTGTGTGTGAATGCAGACTCACAGAACCCTCAGAAGTAACTCAGGCTGACAGTCCTGGGGAGTGGCTCTAAAGAGAGATGCAGAGAACCCCTCAGGAAGGAAAAGGATGGAGCCAGGGAACATGTCACCCCAGCATGGGGTGGGGTCAAAGCTGTGCCAAAGATATTTCCTTAATCATTTCTGGGGTCCTCATAAAAGTCCCACAGTTCTAGAGCAGCCAGCCATTATAATTTCACAGACATACAAAAGGAGGCAACAGAGAGGCAAACAGACATGCTCAGAACCACTCATTAGCTCAAGCAACAGGCGAGATTAGAACCCACACCTTCTTGTGTGGGGTCTGAGGTATGAATGGGGCTCAGGGTGAAAGTGGGAGAGGGTTACAGCAGTTGCGGTTGCAAGCAGAGAGAAGCCCCCCCCCCACTCACCCAATCCCACACCAGGGAACAACAGACCCTGGAGGACCGATGAAAAGAAGTCATTTCAGGTTGCAGATGACAACAGACACTAATTTCTCTTCCCTCCCATCCCCACCTCCTCATTCTCTAACCACTAGAATCAGCTAAAAATACTGCAGTGAGGATGGGGTTAGTCCTGAAGTGGTTTCATCCCAGAGCTGCAGAAGAGGCTGTGTGACTCACAGCTGCACTGGGTCAGAGGAGCACAGACTAGACAGAGTCCTTGTCATCCTAGGATGCCTATGGATTAGTCACCGAGGACTAATCCATGGAGCAAATTCGGGTCTGGATGCTATACAGATCACTTCACATGTAAACAGTCTCAGTAAACCCCTCTTCTACAGTCTGGGTCAGGTACTAGTAGGTTTTCATACTAGGAAAAGTGAGGTTTGAGGGGATGGTATAACTTGGCTGGGTCATACAGATGAAAAGACAGTGAGGTGTCACTTCAGAGTCCTCCAGGAATCAGCACAGGTGATGGGGGCTGGGACCAATGGTGACTTCTCTGTTTCTGGGTATGACAATGTAAAGTAAATGATGATCTAACATGGACTTCCTACAAGACACAATAGTATTGCTTTAACATTCAATCACTTCTCTGCTCATTCATTCATTCATTCATTTATTCATTCATTCATGCATGCATTGCCTGACAAGCAAGTATTCACCCAAAGTCTGTCACCAGATACCGTGTTAACAGCTGACAATATACAGACTGGGAAACATGGCTTCTGCACTTGGGGAGACCGTCCTAAGCCACTTCAATAAACAGGTATAAGAAAGGGGAGGTGGCGAGGTGGTGGTGCACGCCTTTAATCCCAGTACTCAGGAGGCAGAGGCAGGACATTCTCTGTGAGTTTGAGGCCAGCCTGGTCTACAGAGTGAATTTCAGGACAGCCAGGGATACACAGAGAAGCCCTGCCTCAAAAAGCCAAAAGGGGGGAAGAACTAACAGTATCAGAATATCTGTTACACAATGTACAGACGTTGCTTCATGTAATTTTTTTCCTCTTTCCTTTCTTTTTAAATACTATTTTTATTCTTTGACAATTTCACGCATGCATATAATATATTTTGGTCATATTCAACTCAAATACCTTCTCCTACTGTCTCCATTCTTTTTGTCTCTTTTTCCTCTTCCTCCTCCTCAAGGCATCTCCATTTAAAAATGACACCCCGAACCCAGTTATTGCTGCCTATATTGGTGTTCACATAGAACCATCCATTGGAGCATGGGCAACCTGCCAGCAGTCATAGCTATGAAGAAAAATGACTACCTGTTCCCCAGCACTTATCAATTGCCAATAGCTCCTCAGCTAGGACTGGCACCTCATCAGCCTCCCTTCTATCAACTCATCAAATGCATAAGCCATTTCTGATGGAGTGGGCATCACCACCTACATTTATACATGCTAAGAACTGTAGGTAAAAATGATACAGAAGGTCTCCATGGTACAGTGCTTCATCAGTACAGTGGCCCACCTTCCAAGCATGGGTGTGACTTCAGTCCCTAGAGCCCACATAAAAGTGCTGGGTGTGATGTGTGTGTCTGTGATCCCAGAGATGGAAGGTGGAGATGGGCAGATCCAGCTAACCTAACTGGTGAGTTTTGGGGCAGTGAGAGCTGTCTCAAAGGAGATGAACACTCTTTCTGAGGATAAATCCTGAGGTTGTCTCTAGCCTCCACACACGTGCCCACACATACATCTGCACACAAAGGAACATGCACATGATACATTTTTTTTTTTTTTTTAATGAGAACACGGCGAAGATAGGATCAATCTAAGTCATTTGTCATCACACTTATGAGTCTGGGTTTGGAGAATTTCTCTAAGGCTTTCCAGGTGGATAGTTTTCTATAATGACCTTGGAGACATTTTTGCAGAGAAACCAACTTCTGCCACTTCAGCATTGCCAACTGACACTCTGAGAAGATGTGAAACTTCCTCACCACAAACTACCAATTTAATTCTACTACAGAAAAGGGCCATGGTGTAACCTAATCTCACTCTGCTGGTCACTTATCTCAAGAGGCATCCACAGAGAACAAAGCCTAGCTAGCCAAAGAGCAAAACAACCTTGGGGGTAGACCAGTAGTACATATGGGATTTGAGGGGCAAAAGTTGAAGTATTATAGGATAAGACCCCTGCTACCACCTGGATTCAATGCAATCTCTCCCCTTATGCTTCAAGCCATCTCCAACATCATGGCTGACCTCCTTACCACAGCACATGGAGCCCAAACCAGGCCATCCCCCTTCTCCCCTGACACTCCTCCTTTGTTCCCCAGCTCTGGCCTCTCCCATTGGCTGATATCTACCTTTGCTTATTTGACTGGTCCCTGTGCATGCCTCTACTTGACTTCTCTGGCTACCCACATCCCTGAACATACCTTCCCAATTACATAAAAATCATCTCCCTCCACACCAAAATTACTGTAAACTATTTGAAGCAGAGGCCATGTCTCATGTTCTTTGTAGCTTCAATAGCCAGCATAGTATGTGACATACAGGAGGTGATAACGTTAAAATGTGACCTCTGTCAGGATGTTAAAAGTAGTCTTCACCAGTGTGGCAAACGCCCCAAAGTGGTGCCTTTGTACACCTGTCTTTTGGTGCTCAGCACTTTGTGTTATACCATCTGGGTCTAGATGAGGCCATCACTCACTCTTTCCCAACAGAAGGTGACAATGGTTATGGGTTGCCACTTCTGTGACGCCACTCGCATCCACACAGAAGACTCTAAGCAACTCATTCTCATGCTGGCTCCAGAGTAGGAACTGCCTATAGAGAAAAGCACATGGCAGGCACTAGGTGGCCTCCGGGACTTGCAAGTGGCTGACAGCCAACATCCGCCAAGAGGCTGGGGCTCCTTCCTCAGTTCCACATGCGAAGGGAAGTGAATTCTGCCAACTGCAGAAGCAGCTTGGAGAAGGCTCCTGCTCAGGCTTCCAGGTGAGAACACAGTCTGCCTGGTGTCAGATGACTGAGACCCTGTGAAATGAGACACTAAGCAGAGATCCTAGCCAAATAGTTCTGGAGTTCCCAGCCTACAGATACTGTGAAAGAACAAGGGGGTGTGTTCGAAGCTGTTTAAGAAAATGGAAACATCCAGCCTTTCATACAGGGGAAAATGGGCATGAAAAGAACAGTGACTGATGTTTGGCTGGTATGAGCATAAAGATGAAGAATTGTATGCAGGAGATGGAGGGCTGAGATCCTAGAACTAATGGAAACTGCTGCTCCAACACCTCCCATCAAGCACATGTCTCACCCCATTCCTAGCACCTGTTAAAACTCAATATGGGGCCTTCTAGACCAAGAGTGGACAGGCTGGGACCTCAAGTGGAAGGAGCTGAGCCGTGATGATGTGGACTTCATGACCAGACAGATCTCTACCCCCTGGAGGCTCAATCCATGCCTGTGTAAACTCAAGCTTGTAACATCTATTCGTCTGTGTGGGATGTAGGCAAGAGGCACAAACTCAGAGCCAGCATGGAGTCTGTGTTGTCTCCCAGACTGCCAGCCCCGCCACTAATGTCTTCTTGTGTTTCCCCTGATTAGGGTTATGTCTACTTTGAGATTCTCTTGGACAGAATCCTTCGGCAATTTAGTTCTCTGCAGGGGCTCGCAAGGTCCACTCTGCAGCCCAAATCCTAGGAAATTCCAACTGGCCTGTTCTAACTGCTCAGCAGCTATGGGAGGCCAGGCACTGTCTCCTGAACTGATTTACTGTTTCCCTCTCTATGGGAGTACTTGGTGTTTCTAAGTGGAGACTTGTCAAACCCACCAGGAAGTGAGAAGGGCCACAAACTCTCTAGGCAGCCATTTGTCTCCTTGGCCTAACTACATACTCCCTCCCCCTGACAAGTCTTCCCTGTTTTGGGCCTCAGCTCACAGAGCTCAGGGACTGAGGAACCTCAACTTCTGGGGTACAATAAACTTACTAATGCTCTCTGAAGGTTGGGGGCCCCCAAGGGAGCCTTGCACAAAGGACAGGATCCATTTCCTAATAAAGCCATACTTTCCTTGGCCTTCTCACTGTGTACAGCACTTCTACTGTACACACCTGCCTCTCTGGATGCCTCAGTAGAGTAAGAAACAGGAACCAGACTGTACTGATGAATTTTATATTATGGGCAGAGACCATAATAATACCACATGGCTTTGATTACCTAGATCTGATAGATATGTACTGTCCTAGTTTAAGTTGTGATAACTGTATACTGCTGACTGAGGTGGCTGATAAAGAACAGAAATTTAGGCCTAGAGTTTGAAAGTCTAAGACCAGGGCCAGAACTGATGTGGGTTCTCTTCCAGGTTGGTGGAAGGAGAGTGAGGGAGTATACTGTAGGCATGTGTCTATTCTAGTGCAAGAATGAAATCCAGGAACTCCCACAGGATAGTCAAGTAGCCTAGCACCAAACTACTTCCTAAGTCACTTGTCCCATTGGCGAGGGCTCTGCCTCTACATCCCAGTCACTTCCCAAAAGGAAATGTTCAGTATGTAGCATTCACAAAGACTCTCAGTATAACATACATAATTCAATAGTGTGTGTGTGTATGTGTGTGTGTGTGTGTGTGTGTGTATGTGTGTGTGTGCACTCGAGTGCATGCAAATGCTAAGATTTAGTATTTGTTAGATTTGAGCCAGGCATGGTGGCACATAACTGTGAGACCAGTGCTGAAGAGGAAAATGACAAATTTGAGAATTTGAGGCTGGCTTGGACAATATATCAAATACCAAGCCAGTTTGGGCTGCAACGTGAAGAGACACTGGCATAAAAAGAAGCGGGGAGGGAAGAGGCGGGAGGAAAAAAGGAAAAGAAGGAAAAGAAAAGATACAATAGTTAGGATACAGTGCCATCGAAACATCCAGCCTCAGAGGCTAAGTCCTCCTGTGCTTCAAACGGGGCACAGAGCGCTGCAGAGGTAAGCAGTCTGGTGAGGTAGGCAGCCAGGTATCTCAAGTCCCCAACTGCTCTCTGCACATTGATACCATGACTCTTTTCCACCTAGAAGGTGCTGCTTGCTTTCCTCTTGACTTAGTCAACCCTTTGAGCTCCTGGGCAAGTACTAGTTTACTGGACAGTGCTGTGACAGCCGTGGCTGGAGGCTGGGGAAGCAGACCCTCAGCTTTTGGTCCTGCAGTGTGGCGCTGCAGGTTGAGGGATTGTTCCTCCTTCTGAAGCTCCACCCTCCCTAGGATCCAACTTCCTCCTTGAATTGCTTCCAGCTCTCCAGGCCCTGCCTCAGCTCTCCACAGCCAGTCACCAAGGCCTTAGACAGCAGCTGGGACCATTCAAGATGAAAGACACAAGAGGCAGGAGTCTTTAAGTAGCTTAAAACAAGCTTTTCTTTGGGACTTAGGGTCATGGCACTGGAGATAATGGGAGCGGGGGTGAGAGGCAGAGGTTGGGGAAACAGTCCAACTTCCTCCTTTGGTGGGTGGAAGAAGAGAGCCACAGCATAGACATGCTTGGGAGAACAGGAAGTGTCCTGAGACTCCCCAAGCCCCCTTTCCTCTTTCATGATCCCCAGAAGGCTCAGAGAAGAAGGCCATGTGGGCAAGATGGTATTCTACACCGTGCTAGGCACTTCTGCTCACGTCACAGTATTAAACTAATTCTCTTGGCAAGGCATTGAGGCAATAAATAAGTAAGAAATAAATAGGGCTGGGAGATAGATGGCTTAGTGGGTAAAGGCACTTGCCGTGAAGGCTGACAACCTGAGTTTAATCCCTATGACCCACATGGTGAGACGAGAGATCCACTCCCTGGAAACTGTTCTCTGACCTCCACATGTACCCTGTGGCCTATGCAGGAGCTTATGTATGTGCACATAACCCAATGCATGTACACACATGCTAAATAATTAACTGAAAAATAAATAGAAATAAAATTTAAAATTAGGGAACCATTTGACCACTATAAAAATAGTTACTGTCTTCTTTTGCTTTTAAAGACAGAGTCTTACTATGTGGTCCACTCTGGTCTCAACCTTACAGTTCTCCAGCCTCAAGTGCTGGCATTGCAAGCATGCATCACCATGTTTGTCTAAAGGGGGAAATTTCAAAAGGTAAGAAAACAGAGTTCTAGTGAGCAAGAGAGAGGCAGTTTACATGTGGAGTTTCCAGCTAGCCACTGGCTCAACTACCAGGACATGGTCTCCTGTTTCTGGAGCAGAAAGGGGGTCTGACTTAGCTCTGGGTGGTGCTGCATGCATTTCAAGGTCAGATGCTCTCAAGAAGTTTCCCCATGGGTTATTCTGATAGCTACATTCAAATGCTGCCCCCAAATGTGGTCAGCCTTGATTCCTGGCAGGCCAACATGTGGTCTTGCTTATGCCTACATAGGGCCTAATTCCTTCTGTCCTAACTAATCAATCTTCCTCCTTAAACAGCTCACAAATTGCAGCAGAATGTGTGTGTCCAGTGTTCTCTGTGATAGAACCAACAGGGACGCCATGGCGTTTAGATACAAGACTCCATGATGAACTCTAAGTCCCAGGAAACAATTATATTAGGCTGTGATTTCCAGAAGGGAGGTGGAGGCTAACCTGTGGTCTGTGGTTCTACCAGCTGTCTTTAGCCAGGGCATGCTTGTTTGTGTGTTTTTTTGTTTGTTTGTTTGTTTTGTGTGTGTGTGTGTGTGTGTGTGTGTGTGTGTGTGTTTCTCTCTCTCTCCTGCATATAATTTATTCAGGCAATTTATCCAGGCTTACAGAGATAGGGCTGTGAGTCTGAGTTGACAAAATACACGTCTGTCCTGGGTTAGAGGATCCTAATGAGTCACTTCCCCTGCTTGACTTCCTCTTTCACTGATACAGTGTCCCGGGGGAGTGGGAGGGAGAGATAACCAGATCAGGGCTGGGAACTCTTTGGTGCCATGTAGAAGCAGAGGGTGTGTGCTTGTGTGTTTCTTTCGTACCAGCACCCTGTCCTTCATTGCCCCCTTCCCTCCCCAATCAAAACCCCCAATCTTCACTTTCCTTTACAACAGCTTCCTGGTCCTTCCCAGGACATGTGACAAATCAAAAGCCCAATTGCTCTCTGGGTTACTGGAGTCTTGTGCCTTAGATCAGGTGGGACACAGAGAAGAAGGGCTTCAATCCTCCAGCTAAAGTATTAAGGATCGTGGCAGTGTCCAGTTTGAGGCTAACAGCAAGCTATTAACTTTCTTTAATGTTGCTGGGAGTTGTGTCTTCAGTGATGTCTATGTAGATGCAGAAGTGACTGGGTCATATAATGTATCTTTCCCATTGCACAGAGATGGGAGTTGTGTGTGTGTGTGTAGGGGGACTCAGCACATCTTCAAGGTCAAGTGAAGTCAGGACACAGCATACTCAATGACCTAAGACTTGCAGGTCTGTGTCAGCTGCACTGTGTCTTTCCCCATCCTTCTGATAAACTCCTGTGCAGGCAGACAAAAAGGTGAAGCTGGAGATGCAGTGAGGGTCTAGTCCCAGCAATATCCTTATGTGACCCTTGGCATGCCCTCCAGCCTTCTGGAGCTTAGAGAAACAGAAGGAGCTTGTGGAGCTCTCAGGCCCTCTCCAGTTCTAGTAGCTTATGTGTTTTTCTGTGCTATGGAGTCTCTTTTACCCACAAGGGGAGGAAGTGGGACTGTGGTTTCCTTAACCGTGAGCTGAAATGAGTAGATAAAACAGAGGTATGGGCTGCAGGGAAGAAAGGGGCTGAAGAATCCTCACTGCAAACTGGTGTTAGATACCAAAGAAAGAGTCATGCTTACAACACTGAATGCTAGATAAAGCGGCTGCCTCAAACTCTGGTCCCTCCCCATGGGTGACAGCCATAGGTCTTTCTTTGTGTTTCATTGTTGAAGGGACCATACAGTCTCTCTCCAAGCCATATGACATGGTTTAATCCTTCCAGTTGCTTTCTGAGATGCAACCCAGACTTGGTTCCCCCAAAGACATCATTTCATTGGTATCCTCAGAGGACTGGTCCTGGGACTCCATCCTCCACACCCAATACACAGACACTACAACAGATGCAGAGGTCTCTTGACAAAAGGTCATGAGGACACATGAACACCTTCCTCAACGCTTTATTTTTATTTTTTTTTGTTTTGAGACCAGTCTCTCTATGTAGTCTTGGCTTCCAGGTACTTTAAATTATCTCTAATTGATAGGGCCAAATGCAGTGCTTAATTAGTATACTTTTATTATGTAGCGA
The DNA here is from genome assembly GCF_943737965.1 of Phodopus roborovskii. NCBI lineage: Eukaryota > Metazoa > Chordata > Mammalia > Rodentia > Cricetidae > Phodopus > Phodopus roborovskii. The sequence continues at coordinate 18,489,530 of NW_026126517.1, forward strand.
ATGCCTGAAAAAAATTTTATATTCAGTTCAGACATACATTTTTAACACCTCTGATCTGTGATTGATTCAATAATGAACATGGACAAAGAGGGCTAAGTGTACCGTCTTGTGTTCAGTAGTAAAGATGGTAGAAAAGACTCAAAAAGAGCAATTCTTTAGAGAAAATGAAGGGCCAGGTTTTGCTTGTTAAGAAGTTTGGGGGATGGAGAGATGGCTCATTGGTTTAGAGCACTTGCTGCTCTTGTAGAAGACTGGGGTTCACATGGCAGCTCACAACCAGCACAATTAGAAAGCCCCTAGGAACTCAATGATCTCCCCAGGTACTAGGCACACATATGGCACACATATATAATGCAGGCAAAATACTCATCATATACATAAAATAAATAAATATCCCATTTGAGTAGGAAGCTCCTATTTCAGACAATCAGACAGGACCCGACTGAAATAAGAAAGCTTGATCTCGTCTGTTATTATACACACTCCTACTTGATCCAGCCTCTTCCCCTCCCAATCCCACCAACCAAATCTCTTCCCTTGAGTTCACCCTGTCTATCACAGCAGCCCCAATAGCTCTGGAATTTTTTCATTTATTGTTATGTGTATGTGTGTTGTATCCACATGTATGCCTATGCATCATGCGCACACAGTGCCCAAGGAGGCCAGATAGTGCTGGATCCCTAGAACTGGAAGCACAGAGGTTGGGAGCTGCCATGTGGGTGCTGGGGATTGAACCCAGATCCTATTGAAAAGCAGCCAGTGCTCTTAACTACAGAGCCATCTCTCCAGCCCTCATCCTGGCATTCTTATGCCACCTTGTCTGCATTTTAGAATATGCCCTCCCTTCTGGGTTTGTTCCTGGTTGTTTTGCGTGTCTCATCTCCTCAGCCATGCTGACCATCTCTCAAGAGAAGAACTGGCCCCTGCTATGGTTTGAATGTGTCCTGCAGGAATCTGTCTGCACGAGACCTACTCCCCATGTTTGTATTTGGAGAAGTAACTAGGATTAGCTGACGTTGGTGAGGGCGGGGGTGGCTATGATGGCAACTTTGGCTTCCAATGAAGAGGGAGAGGCTTGAGGTGGCACACTGGCTCTATAATATAACGTCCCCATCATGTTGTAATACAGCAGGAAGGCCCTCATCAGGAACTGAGCAAACGCCGTGACCACACTCTGTGGCTTCTCACCAAATAGGAATGGTAGGGATCTGAGAGGATGATTGGTCTTGTAGGTTGAGCAGAAAAATGGCAGGTGTAGTAGTGGTGCTAAGGAACATCAGAAAGAAAGCCAGATTTGGAAAAGCGACTTGTTCAGGTGAACTACACATTTGTTTTAGTTGATTCTGTGTTTTAGTATAAATATCTCACATACCTGTATGTTAAATGGTAATAACTAATTATAAGTTGACATAATTCCAGCTGAAACAAAGGGATGTAGAGTTTTAGTTACTTGAGGCTTTAATTTCAATACTTAACTATCTTTGATTGTGGCAATCAGTTCTCAGCCTGGGTCAGACCTCTATGACCAGATGGAGGGGTGTGCTCAGTGGTTGAGTACCTGTCTAACATGTGTGAAATCCTGGGTTCTAGTCCCAGCACCACAGAAGGGATTAAAAGCTCTCCATAACTGTTTTTCTAAAGCAATGGTTTTCAACCTTCTTAATGCTGTGACCCTTTAATACAGTTTCTCATGTTGTGGTGACCCCCAACCATAATATTATTTTTATTGCCACTTCACAGCTGTAATTTTGCTACTGTTATAAATTGTATTGTAAATATCTGCACTTTCCAGAGGTCTTGGGTGACCTCTGTAAAAGAGTCATTGGACTCTAAAGAAAGTGATGGGTCTCGGATAAGGCACATCAGTGACAGCTCTAGGGTGAAGGTCAATGACTTTACGGCATTCCAGAGGGACTAGGAGCACCATTAGCAGCCATGACCACCTGGAAGACAGTCAGCTGCTGCAACAGGCCTGTGTGTGTGGTCTCCACTCCTTCCTCTTCATAATGAACACCATCTTCTAGTAGAGCAAGGCTGCAGCCAGGCAGCACCGCCTTTGTGAGGCGCCAGCCAGCACAACAGCTCTGGCAGAGTCTGAATAAATCACCCAATCAAAACACCTAATTATGGGGCAGGCTGGAGCCAGGAGGTGGGCCCTGTTGGTGGCCCTGAAGCTGAACATAGTCAGGCTGAAAGCATCTCCAAGACCAGCCACAGCTGATCCCAGCCCGGAGGTGGATGTATTCTAAAGGCTGAAATGGGCAGAGGAACCCCTGTATGCCTCCTCACTGCTCCTAGGGTCTCAGAAGCAATTCCAGGAAGACTATAGAGGGAAGATGCTCCTCCATGTTTGGAGTTTGCTGTTGGGGACCCAGTTGCCTCGTCTATGGAGAGACACTGTATCGTTTAATTCACATGATTATGCAGCATGATGCTGTCACACAAGACTTTAAAATTCTTTGTTCTTAGCCAAGTACCAAACAGGGAAAGGCAGGGAAACATGGTGAGCAATGTGATTGCAAACATAGATTCATATACAGAGCTCCTGTCTTCAAGTACTTTGTTTTTGTTTTGTTGTGTTGTTTGTTTGTTTTGATAACCAGGGACTCAAATGCCAATGTTCCTTCAAGTCTATTCAGTCATCACACTTGATGCTCAGGTAACTTCCTCAGTGACATTCGTGTGAAATAAGTTTCCAGCTTGACACAAACAAGAACTATCTGAGAAGCCAGTCTCAGTGAGGGATTGAGATCGGGTTGGCCTGTGGACATGGCTGGGGTGGGGGGGGGGTGCAGGGCACTGTTCTGGCTGCCTTAACTGATACGGGAATACCTAGGCTGAAATTGAGCAGCACCACCCCTAGGTTTTCAGCCCTGGATGTACAATAGAGAAGGTCAGCTGAGCATGAAGCATGGATGCATGCATCCTCCCTGTTCCTGACTGTAGACATGATGTGACTAGCTGTTTTAAGTTCTTGCTTGCCTTCTTCATTATGAAGGACTGCAGTCTGGAATGGAAAGCTGAACAAACCCTTTCTCTCTTATAGATGCTTTGCCAGAGTACTCTATCAGCAGCAAAAATGTAACTACCATCCCTAAGATCTCCAAACCGTTTCTTCCACCTTCCTAAGAGGGTACAGAAGGGGTGAGTTTGTGAGGTTTGTTTGTTTTTAGGGACAGGGTTTCTCTGTGCAGCTCTGGCTGTCCTGGAACTTACTATGTGAACCAAGGCTGGCCTTGAACTCAGATCTACCTGCCTCTCAAGTGCTGGAATTAAAAACGTGCATCACCATGAGCATGTGAGTCTTACTGATGGATCTCAGGTGTGTATTTTCAATGGGGGAGGGGATATTCACTAAGATTGTCAGTGGAAGAGTTTGGGTTTCGATCTGAAAACCCAAGCAAAGAAGCCTTGGTTCTGCTGAGAGTGGACACTCTAGCAATGCAGAATCCAGCTGGCAACTGCAGGGACAATTCAATGGAGTCCAGGCTCTCAATTTCTCCAGAACCATTTCACAAGATGCCTTGGAGAAGAACGATTTCTCACTGGCTGGATTTAGTCCCTTGCCTCACGGATGGTGCTACCATGGATAAAAGTGTCATTATCACACACAGTACTGGTTGGGTGGAGGTCTTTGTAGCACTGAGAGTATTCTGGGGTTATAACTGAGGATGCATCATATGTGTGAGTAGGATGTCCAGCATGTCTGATGGATATGCCAGATGGAAAGAGGAAAGGCTGCCCTCTTCCACCAGGCTCAGCCTATCAAAGGACCTGCACTGGCTATCCTTCTTCTTTAGACCAGACAGACTGTCTTTTAGACATGGCGCTTATTCATAAGCACACCGAATACAAAGCCCTAAACTTCAAGCTAAGACTCTGATATTGACCAGATTTAGGAAAACCTTTGTGGACAATGAGAGCTCACCAATTTAAAGTAGAATGATGTGGTCTGGGCTACCTGAGTCATGAGGCCCTGTTGCACCCCCAACACCCCCAACACCCTCCCCCAAGGTGTGGAATAATAATTATGACCTCACTAGCTCTCCCTAGTGGGGTGAAGCAGGCTAACTTGGGGATGTGAGTCTGAATAATATCCACTGTTCAGCATTGGGCAGCCTTTGAGCACATTCTTCATAATGCAGCCACACCCTGGTTCCTCACTGATCACACAGGATGTAATGATACACAGAGTGTTGTTGGGGGGGGGGTTTACTCACATAGCACCTGGTGTACACGGGCACTCAGTGAATGTCCTCTGTTAATATTCTAGAGGCTCCATGCAAAGCACGATACAAATAAGTGTGATTATCTTTCTAGGCAAGTGCTGCCAGTACACAAAGTGCCATAGCAATAATTATCAGCCACACACAATTACGGCATTCACAGAGGCAGCTCCACTCTGGGATTCAGCTGGGAGATTAGGATCATTTGCAATGACTACATTCCAGGCTGCCAACCTCACAAATTAGAGACCAACTGGAGACAGGCAGTGCATGAATCAGCTGCTTCCCTGGGGAGGGGTTCTGATGGTAGCAAGAGCCACAAGGGATCCAACCTGAGAACTTTCGATGTGTCAGCAGATGGCTCTTCCTCTCACAATGACAATAACCATACTGACATGTGCAGTCTAAGGCGTGCACAGTGGGGGGGGCACTCTGGGACAAAGTGCTGTCATCCCCATTGTCAGCCATGAAGACATTCTCCGTGTAAACACAGCCAATGTTGAGGACTCTCCTCCATTTCACACCTCCTCTCCCTGACACTCGCCCCAAGAAACTTAAGGGGCAAGTCAGCATTAAACGTTCACATGTTCAACAGGGCCCGGGATTAGCACACAGTTCAGAGCTGTTAAGAGCTTAGAGCTGGGTGGAGAGTGGGCCTTGTCTTTAGCCTCACATCTCTCTGATCCTTAGACTAACCTTTGACAAAGTCCTTATTTCTTGTTATGGGTTCAAAATCAATTGCGGGAAAGAAGTGAAGTATTCAGAGAAGACACAAGGAGAAGATAACCGCGCTGTGCAGTGCCCCATAGTAAGTTACATAGACAGATGTTTTAGCCCCAGAGAAGAAACGAGGCTAAGGGGAGATGAAAATTAACAGGCTGCTTTCCGTCTTCACAAAGAAAAACGAGGAAGAAGAGAGTTGTTTTTTCAGTTCGGAGCCTCTGGGTGAGGTAGCTGCTTTTGTGTCACCGCATCTCTTAAAGCCTGCAGCAGATCTCCCTGATCTCAGTTTTAAGGGGTGGGGAGTAAACATCCCGTCCCGATTTCAAAGCTGAGGCTGTGCATTTCTCTGGTGTCACACATTGTTCTGTACTCTTGACCCGCTCTCTGCCACGAAATCCTTTCAACAGGTAGGCCAGCTCACCTGCACATGCTGCTAGCCCGTTATTACCATCCCCACTGCACAGATGAGGAAACTGAGGGTTTGAGAGGGTAGCAGTATTTGCAAGGCAATATGCTTTGCAGACACAGGATTTGAACCCTGAAGTATGACTGTGTGTTCTACTTCTGGGTTGTAAAGCCTCAGCTGTGTCGATATTCTTTTGTTCTACCCAGGCCGAATAACTCTACCAGTTTTCTTTGTGTCTAACATCATCATGGCCTCAGGGCTCCTCTCTGGCCCTCCCCAGATTGCATTTTATCTTTTAACTGCAGCAGCCTAAACCAACCAATGTCACTGCAGGTGTTGACCCTATTGCTTATAAAGAAACTAAATAACAGGTTATCTTGTTTTATTTTCTCAACAGCCCCTGTGGGGCTGGCTGGGTGGGGAAAGATCATTTCAGCAGAATAGACAACTGTCATTCAAAGTCATAGAGCCACTGTCTAAACTGAGACCCATGTGACACTGCACTTTTCTCTTTCCGGTATGTATTTTTCTCCCTTCCCATATTTATTTGCTTTTGGTTTTCTGAGACATGATCTTGCTAGATAGCCCAGGCTGGCTTTAAACCCTCCATCCTCCAGCTCCAGCTTTCTGAGTACCTGGCTGCCCTGGCTGTCTGAGTCCTCTCAGCATGCTTCTCACAACAAAGAGGACACTCCCTAGGTACTGGCTGCTGTCATCAGGTCGGCTCTGCTCTGCTCACTCTGAATTCAGGCACTTACTTATTTGTTCATTGCCCAGGGTGTGGACTCTTGCTTGAGTGGCTTCCCAAGTCTCTCAGCTGCTGGTTTACCCTCCCTTGCCTTCCTCCCTTTGATAAGATTACCCTGGACCATGCCACTATCCTGCTTTAAATTCTTTAGCGTCCCCACATCCCTGTCTGCCTCTGATGCCCCCTGCTAACATGCAACCTTGGAAGCCTCCTCACTGCCCACTCTTGCCCTGCAGTTCTTTGTGGGGTCCCTGCCCACTTCCTCTTCTACTGGGATCGTTCACACCTTCCTTTTCTACCTCCTGGAATTAAAAGACACCTTAAGACCTAGCTAAGACTTAACCTAATCGTCAGAAAACTTTCTAGGACTTCCTTTCTGAATCGAAAAACTGGCAATTCTCATGAGTTCCTTATCTAGATTTCCCGAGAGGACTGTGCAGAACTTTGGGACAAGGCTCTGTGTCTTGTCTTAGCTTTGTCTTCTAATGGAGCACACAGTGTATTCCCTGAAATGCGTAAAATAAGAATGAGGGAGCTGGTGAGAGGGTAAACGTGCTTGCTACTATGCCTGATGACCCAGGTTCAATTCCTGGAAACCAACTCCCAGAAGTTGTCCTCTGACTTCCACACATGCGCACACGTGTGTGCACACATACACATACACACACACCACAAAATTAAAATAAGAAAAACATTCTTAAACGGATGGAATGAATGAAGCCTCTTCTGTTGTCTGCTAGGCTTTCAAGTCCCAGCTCCATCAATTTCTTCTACATCTACTTTCGCATTGCATTGGGAACATTCATCTACTGTCACTCCCATCTTCCCAGGGAGGAGGTACAACCCCCAGGCACACAGCCCAGCCATGGCAGGACTCCTCTGCCAACTTCCACCTCAGGTGACTTCTGCCACAACAAAGTGTTCTGGCTTCACATGGTCGGGGACCGCCCTCTGCGCCCTCTGCGCCCTCTGCGAGGTTTCCATTTGCATCAAATACTTCCTTGGGGGCAATTCTAGGCTTAGGTTTAAGGAAGGAGTTCTGGAGCTGTCCATCCTCCATCCACTCAGCCTACTAGTGAGTGCTGAGTGTCTTAAGAAGGACACAGCTTTGCACTTGACACTGGTTGATTCAGCAAGAGACCACAGTCTATGCCCTCCAAGAGTGCAGCTGAAAGCAAACAATCCCAAACCTTATACACACAGTCCCCTGCCACTTAAAACACGGCAAGGAGGAAAGATTAACTCAATCCACAGTCAGGGAATAATCTGAGCTGAGCGCAGAAGGATTCTTGGAATGTTGTCATCCAGGGCAAAAAGAGAGGAGGGACAGCAAGTATGAAGAGAGGTGGGACCTGAGGTGCTAGAAACCACAAGGCCACCAACAAGTAGTAAGGGATCACTGTGCAGGAGAAAGCTGACAGCATTTTCTCAATCAGGAAAATTCTTTATTCTCAAAAGCTTGTGTAGGTTGACAAGATGGCCCAATGAGTGAGTAACCGTGCCTGCCAACAAACCCTAGAATCTGAGTCTCATTTCCAGGATCTACAACTCCTAGCAGTTGTCCTCTGACCACACATGCACATTCCCAACCCAAGTAAATAAATAAAAGTAATTTTTTAAAACCTGTGGAACACTATTAATTTCTTAAACGGAGAAAAGTTGTGACTGTCCTCTATTGATAACCAGAAAAGGCCTAGTCTTATCTAAATAATGTTTGAAAGAGCCCTAAGTGACCCAATTGTCATCCAGCAGTAACCATATCTGATAGTTTCAGGTATGTATGTATGTATGTATGTATGTGTTTACATACGTATGTGATTCTCTTTCCCTAACACTGTAAACTATCTGATTTCATTATGAATCCTAAGAGTCTTGATCACCCTGGGGTGCATAGAAATTGGCATTCAGACACTTGCTGAATGAACTGGCTGGACCTGCTCATTGCCAGGAACTGTTACATACCAGGGATAAAGAAATGACCTACACCTTCAAGCTAATAGGTTTGGAATCTATTCTGTACTGTGATCTTGTTCCTAACAGAGCCATTTTTGAAGTAGTAGGAAATGTTATGGTTCAAAGTTTGTAAAACAAAGACCTTGGACAGGCTGAGGAGTGAGCCTTTTAGACTGCTGGGCAGAAACGTCCCTGGGAATGCAAAGCTGCTGGCCACCATCATCAGCCAATCTAGCTTCTCCTATAGGGGCCTCAGTGGGCCTTCTCCAGGTTTAGCAGAACAGTGACACACCTAGGTACACCCACTGTCACACAAGATGCACAGGACCACATGAAACACACTCAGGCACATGTGGTTGTACTCACACAACACATAGCCACGAACACAATCACACGCAGGCATATAGCTCAGTTGGTAGAGTGCTGGCCAGGTCCTGAGTCAATCCCCAGTACCTATCAAAGAAGTTTAACAACAAAACGACAAGACAAGTGTGGCAGCACACCTGCAATCTCAGCACTTGGGAGGAGGAAGCAGCAAGATCAGGACCTCAAGGGCATCTTCAACTACATAATAAGTTCAAGGCCAGCCTGGTCTATAAGAGACCCTGCCTCAAAAACAATCAAGCAAGCACTCAAACAAACAAAGCAGTCACATACAACATACAGACATGCTTTGTCACATAATTCCCCATGCATGGCTAGTCATGCCTGCTCAAATAAACACAACTATATACAACACAAACATGTAGAACCACTATACATGCTTAACTGCACACAACAATGCCCCTGTACTCACCCAGCATTCATTCATTCACATGCACAATTAAACACACACACACACACACACACACACACACAAGCATGAATTCACCTATATGTACACACACACAGGTATTCATTTACCCTCATGAACACCTAAACACACACACACACACACACACACACCACATACAATTTACCTGCACTCAAACCCACATTCCTACATAAACATTCATGAGTGCATTCAGCACAAGTCACATGCTCACATTCTTACATGCCTCAGCTGTTAAAGTGGCAGCACCCACATTTTCCGTCTGTTTCAAAACAGGAAACATGTCTAGGGCAAGCTGTGTTGGTGATGAGAGAGTTGTTAAAAAGGGTCCAGGTTCAGGGCTAGTCTGTGAAGGACACCATATCTTATCTCCTTCACAGGCAGGAAAGCTGAGCTGGATTAAGTCCAGGCTTGGCCCAGGTCCCACACCAGATCCGTCCTAGCTAGAAAGGCTCTCAACAGCTTATCCTTGGAGCCACCCAAGTCACATGGTATTTGCCTCTTGGCAAGCATCTTGAATTTGAGATCAGATCATCTGGGAGGTTATCATGTGCCCATTTTACAGATGAGGAACTGAGAACAGAGGTTAAGTTCCTTGTTCCAAGGTCCCAGAACAGACTGGTCACCCAATTCTTCACTGTCAGGACTGTCACAACCCAAGTCTTCCATCCTGGTTCTGAACACAAGAGCAGGGCTTAGATAGCCAGGCATGCGAAAGAAAAGGGAATTGCAGGTATCACTTCACCTCATGGCTCACATGGACTACTGACTGCATGGTACTTGCTTGACCACACACACACACACACACACACACACACACACACACACACACACACACACACACCACTCTCTCCCTCTTATGTAACACTGATACACACTCTTTCTCACACACTCCCTTTCATACAATGTGCTCTCTCTCTCACACACTCATACCTACACCCTCACATAAGCATGAGAAGTCATAGGAAAGTAATATTTATATGGATGAATAACTTTGGGGATCTCTCTCTCTCTTGCCCCTCACACAGAACAAATAGAGCCCATGCTGGCCATAAACTCCCTATGTAGCCAAGGAAGACCTTGAACTTTTGATTGTCCTATCTTTTTGAGTGTTGAGTTTACAGGCTGGCTCTACCATTCACCGGTTAGAGGTGCTAGGCATGGAGGGCAGGACTTTATGTGTGCTGGGCAAGCACTCTACCAGCACTACAACCCTCCCCTTCTCGGTCTGAAAAAAAATGATGAAAACCACTTTTCCTCAACAGCAGCCCTGTAGTGGACATGGGCCTCCACACTCTGGGAGCAGAGGCCCTTTTCTGTTTTCTATACAAAGGGGAACACTGCTGGAGGGTGGAGTGAGATGTCTCAGGTGGCTGCCAGACCAGCCTAGGAGGCTAGATCCAGCGGCACAATGCATGTGGCTGGAAAGGAGGTAAAATGGAACCAGAACAGACTTCTCCAAGTTAGCATTGTCATACGTGACAACTTTCCCAGCCCTCTTCGTTTCAGATCCCACACTCTGAACAGCTGGGCCCTGCAGAGAGGAACAGCGGAGATCACAGGAAAGAGGATAGGCTGCACTCAGGGGAAGCCCTGGAATTTCCTTTCCTGGAGACCTTCAGGATGGAGCACAGAGACACTGCACTTGGAAACTTGCTCTTCTCTTTGGCTTGCCTTGCTCGCCCTGCCTGGAACGTTGTGTAAATCTCCCCTTCTTTCCCCAAGCCCCACCCTTCTCTGCCAAGCCCCTCCTGAGCCTCCCAGGCTTGACCATTCCCAGAGGTCAGACTGTGGCTGGTGATGTCATGCTGTCTGACATGTCAGGAAGAATTTACCAGGAGAACTAGATGTCTGGGGTGACCTTGGAAGCCATTTAGATTGTGTTGCTGTTTGTTATACTATGTACACAGGGAGGTGGGGACAGGGCCATCTGGATTTGACTCCACCATTGGGCTAGTCAGGCTGGATCTTACTGGGCCAGGTTCTTTCTGAGTGTGGGAGAGCTATCCCTGGGGAACTGACCTGCTGAGGTTGGATGAAGCACCAAGGACTTGCTCAAGGCTGGTTTTCCATGGTCAGCAAAAGGGTTCAGGAAGCAGAACCCATGAGAGGAAGAAGGAAAGAGTTGGATGGTGTTGCTGACTCTGGATCTGCCAGGCCACCCAAGTTCAGGGAGTTCTGGTCTGTGAGGCCTTAAGAGAGGGAAACGGAGTGGCCCACTCCTTGCTTATAGGTCTGTGCTGTTCCAAACAGAGCCTAGGGTGGGGGGTCCTAATGCTAAGGATGCTGCATTTGAGGGACTTAGTGTAGTCTGTGGATCCTTTAGGATGGATAGCCACTGCAGGAACTGACTCTAGTAGAGGGGCTTGAAATGAAGCAGACAGGTCTGTCACAGATCATTTATTAGTAAACAACCCTGTCAAGCCTTGTTGCAGGACTATTATCTTCGTTCAGATTTGTTTCTCCTGGTTGAAATATTTCCTACAGATGTTGGTATGAGAGTCAAAGAGAACATTTTATAATTCAATGTTAGAGAAAACAGAGAACACAAAAGCCAGAGAAATAGAGATTTTTTTTTTTTTTAAACCTAGTGTGAGTTCCTATGGAATCTGAATGTAGTGACCACATCAGCCTATAAATCAGCTGTGTGGTAATACCAGTGAATTAATGAAATACTTTGGTGTGTGTGGTAGAAAGGGGAACTTTGGGGCTAGGAGAGATGGCTCAGCAGGTAAAGGCACCTGGTGCCAGGCCTGACCAGCTGAGTTTAACTCCCAGGACCAATGTGGTAGAAGGAGTACTGTTACAAGTTAAGCACAGTTGACAGACCATAGTTACATTGTGTCAGGCATTATGAGTAACTGAGAGATGTTATAAAAGTATATGGGACAGTAAAGGCTGGTTACAAACAAATACTAAATTATACATAAGGGACATGAGAATCCTTGGACTTTGGTATCTGTTTGGCGTTGCGGATCCCATCCCTGGTGGGTACTGAGGAGAGACTACACTGCTCCTAGTAAGCAGTAGCTAGTGACCTATCTTAATACTACAGATATGAATGGCTCACCCTGTTCAGAACTACCTGGTTTGTTTACTATTATTAAGTGTGTGTGTGTGTGTGTGTGTGTGTGTGTGTGTGTGTGAGTGTGTGTTTGTATGAGTGTGTGTGTATATATGTATGTGTACACATTTGCAAGTACAGATGTGTGTGTATACCACAGCTCTCATGTGGAGAACAGAGCACAATTTATAGGAGTTGGTTCTCTCTTTCTACCATGTGGGTTCTGGTACTCAAACTCGGATCCTCAGGCTTGGCAGCAAGCACCTTTTAATCACTGAGCCATCTTACCAGCTCAGCCAGGCTATTTCAAGTGCACACTGCCTCATCAGACTATAGGAGGAAAACCCATCTCTCTTTCTTCACTTGGGAAGACCCAACTCCCATTCTGAGACTGAGTTCAAATGACAAATTCAGTTACTTTTTTTTTTCTCTTGTGGTCACCCAACCTACTATGAAGTCAGTTGGAAGCTTGTGTAACATCTGGCCACAATTTCCTAAAATTATGTCTCTAGGACTCAAATAAAATAGAACTTTGCTGTAAAATATGGGAGCATTTTGAGTGTGGAGGTGGGTATTGCCTTCCTCCGTACCACAGATGCCTTGCACTGAGCAGACACCCAATATGAATAGAAGAAAATGGAATCAAATGGTATGTATGCAAATGTCAGACAGAGAGAGCATCCAACCTACAGAAATATTCCCAGGTTATTGCTTTTCCGGGGGTGGGAGGAGAATTTAGGCAAATCAGCTACCATAGAATACAGGGTGAAAGAATGCTGGAGAAGTGATTTCCTCTTCCTTGTGAGTCAAGGCCTAAAAGTCTCATGGTCACCTGATCCTTTTTTCCCCAGGACCCTGCCCCAAAAGAAGGCTTAGCATGGAGATAGTGTGCTGTACAGAAAATAATCTTCTGTTTGCCAAGCAGGGAGCAGACAGAGATGCAATTCCTACCTCATCCTTGTTTGTTTGTTTTGCTTTGTCTTGAGACAAGCTCTCTGTTTGTAGCCTAGGATGGTCTGGAACTCTGGTCCAGGCTGGCCTCAAAGTTGGGAAGCCTCACTCCTCAGCCTGTCATATGCTGGATAACGGGCATCTACAGCCTTACCCCGCTATAGTTAACATTTTTATCCTTTTGTTTGTTTTTGTTTTTGAAGACAAGAAGATTGTTGTTTTCCTCCAGTATAGCAAACCTGAGAGACCAATTTACATGTGTTTTCATGTGTGTGCTCGTGTATTTGTGTTCCCAAGTGTGGGGGCTCATGTGTGAGGGCTTGTGTGTGCATGTATGTGGAAGTCAGAAGTTGCCGTTCTGTGTCTTTTTTTCCTTGTTATTGTTTGTTTGTTTTTTGAGACGGTGTTTATCAGTGTACCCTGGGCTGTCCTGGAACTCATTCTGTAAACTGGGCTGGCCTCAAACTCAGAGAGATCCGCCTGCCTCTGCCTTCTACTTTACGGTCTCTTGCTGAACTCAGAATTCACTGATTCAGCTACTCCAGCCAGCCAGCTTTCCCCAAGACCCCTGACTCTGCCTCCTGAGTGCTGCAATTATGGGAACACTGCCATACTCGCCTGGCATTTATATAGGCACCAGTGATCTGCACTCCAGCCTGCACTCTTCTGGGGTAAGTACTTTGCTCTCCTTGGCCTACCATGTGCTTGTCTTGAAAACTGAGGGAAGCAAGGCAGGGTGGAAAGAAGGGTCTTTGTCAATTCTAGGCTGGCCAGGGCTACAAAATGAGACCCTGCCTTGGAAATAAACAAACAATAAATAATGAATACACAAATAAAATGAAGCCATTCTAATGTGATACTTCCCTTTCTAACACTGTCTCCTTCCCCTAAGTTCCTAAACGGTCTTCCGGACCTCTGAATAATAATGACTACTATAACTGAATATTTGGCTGCTGTCTAAATTGCACACAAGCATTCCAATTTATGGAGGAGCTCAGTGTAAAATTAACAGGATGTCCAAGGTCACTGAGTGAGCAGCCTTGAGAGGAGGGCTCACTGCACTCCACTTGATGGGTTCTGCGAAGGTCGCCTGACCTCTCAACAGTGCTCCCCACCATGGACAGTCCTCCCGTTCTTTTACTTCTTTTACTTCCCACACACTGGCTTCCTTTGCTTTTTCTTCTGCTTTCTCTTGCTGCTCCATCTCAGCGTGCTTATTTCTCCAAAGACACTTTAGTTACCAATATTCCTTGGGGGTCTGCCCATCTTCCTCTTTACAAGCCAGACACTCTGGAAGAGAGCTGAGCCACTCCCTCTCCACATCCTAATCTTCAAGTTCCAGTTCTTTTCTCTAAAACTTTGGGCTTCCAGAGCAAATTCCTCACTGGAAATCTTCCCTTAAATATTCTGCTTACATTAATTCTCAGGGCTCAAAATAGGATGTATTATTTTTCCCCTCTAAAGCTGCCTCTCCTGCTTGTTTTGGTTAATGCCAGGCTGTCTACTTACATAATCAAGTGGGAAACTGGGAAACCTCATGCAGCCGGGTGGTAGCAGCTCATGACTTTAATCCCAACACTCAGGAGGCAGAGGCAGGTAGATCTCTGTGAGTGTGAGTTCGAGGCCAGACTGGTCTATAGAGTGAGTTCCAGGACAGCCAGGTGGGGCTGCTACACAGAGAAAACCCTGTCTCAAAAAATGAAAGGAAGGAAGGAAGGAAGGAAGGAAGGAAGGAAGGAAGAAATCTTGTGTTCATCCTTGACTTTTCCCTGTCTTTCATGTCTTACTCTCCAACTATTCCAGTGCTTAACAGACTCTTGCTGCCTCGAGTTTTGCCCTTTCAAATCAGTTACACCATCGCTGACATGATTCTACATCTCAAGAGCTCCCTGGTGTCCTTAGGACACATTTCTGCGATTGAGACATGGCGGACATGCCCGAGGCATCTAGTTTTTGGAAGACTTGTCTTCCTCCTCAGTTTGTGCCAGTCACGTGAGAGTGTCTTGGGTTTCTCAGCATGCTACATTTCTTCACTGTGTGCTAGTGAACTTGTAGTCTGTCTTCAGGAGCACTGCCCCATGCCCATGTCACTGCCCCCCTCCCGTCCTGCTGTAAATCTCCATCGCTTTGACTCAGTCTCTGCAGCCACCCTCCGTTTGGGTTTGTCTTCTTGTGAATCTACATTACACTGGTGTTTGTTTCCCAATGTTAGAGGTTAGGCCAAGAGTATTGAGTGGTCTAGGCAAGTGCTTTCCCACTTAGACACGCTCCCCATTCTATTCTCCATGCCAACAGCAGAACCCGGCATGCCATGGATGCTCAAGTAAAATGACAGCTTTACACCATCTTGAATCAGCTATGGCCCTTAGTCATACTTTATTGTTTTTATTTTTTCTTTTTTAAAATAGTGTTAAGCCCCCTCCACCTGTGTGTGTGGGGGGGGGGTCAGAGGAAAAGTCGGGGGAGGGGAGCTGGTTCTTTCCTACCATCATGTGGGTCCTTGGGACTGAACTCAGGACATCAGTCTGGCAGCAAGTATCTTTCCCTCTGCCTTGGTCCATATGTATATTTCTGTCTTCCTTCTCTATAAGTATTCCAGCTTTTTGGAGGAAAACACAGAGTCATCATTCTGTATGCCTTTTCTTCCTGAATAATGCCAGTGATGCTTACTGGATCAAAATAGAAGGAGGCCAAGACATGTGAAGGACAAGTTCTTGGGACTCAAAATATTAGGTTGTAGAATAAGATTGTATGCCAAAAAACTAAAACAAAAAAAAAAAAAACCCCAAAAACAAAAACAAACCTCTAGAGATGAGTAACTCATTTCTGATGAGAGGGCAGCACACATAGCAGAAGTAGGAACTGTGTTGTAGCAGTAAACATTTTTTTATGTAGACATTTTGAAATGTATGATGTGAGTGGAAATGAGTCAGGCAGTATTATCAATGCCCCCATGTTCCTAAGGACATTCTTTTTCTGTCAGACACTGTGGTAGTCTGAGTGAAAATGATGTCCATAGATTCACAGGGACTGTCACCATTAAGAGGTGTGTTCTTGTTGGAGTAGGTGTGGCCTTGTTGGAGGATGTGTACCACAGGAGGTCAGCTTTGAGATTTCAAATGCTCAGGCTAAGTCCAGTGTCACTTTCTTTTCCTGCTGTCTGCCAATCTGAACATGGAACTCTCAGGTACTTCTCCAGTACCACATCTGCCTTATACCATGATGATAGTGGACTAAACCTCTGAACTATAAACCAGCCCCAATGAAATGTTTCCCTTTATAAGAGTTGCTGTGGTCATGATGTCTCTTCACAGCAATAAACAGAGGATGGTACCAGGAGTGGGGTGTTGCTGTGATAGGATGGACTGTATTTTTGTTTGGAGGAATACGGAACACATTGAGACTTTAACCTAGAAAAGCAATTAGTCGTTTTAAGTGAGGTTTAATGGGCCATCCTAGTGGAAGCATGGAAGATAGCGGTGCTGAGGGAGATTTGCACTGTGGACACCTGACTCAAAAGGTCTTGGAAGAAAACCATGTAGTATGTAACCTAGAGACCAGTTGGTGAAGAGTGCGGCTGCTCTTTGCCCTTGTCTGAAAAGTCCCCCTGAGGCTAAATTGAAGAATTTTGTATGCATTGTGTTTGCAGAGGAGATTTCAAAACAGCCTGTGTCATTTGGTTACTACTGGCCAATCTTATGCAGATCGATAATGAAAAGGAACAATCCAGTAAAGGGGCCCCTTCAAAAGCCTCTGCATCAGCTCCTGCCTCCAGGTTTCCTCCTTGCTTGAGTTCCTGTCTTGACTTCCTTCACTGATGAACAGCAATGTGGAAGTGTAAGCCAAATAAACACTTTCCTCCCCAGCTTGCTTTTTTGGTCATGGTGTTTCACTGCAGCAATAGAAACCCTAAGACAGGTACCAAGGCACTGGTACCAAGGACGGTGGATTGCATCACCCAAGGCTCTGGGAAGGACGGTGGACTGCATCACCCAAGGCTCTGGGAAGGACGGTGGACTGCATCACCCAAGGCTCTGGGAAGGACGGTGGACTGCATCACCCAAGGCTCTGGGAAGGACGGTAGACTGCATCATCTTCACTCCACATGTGCCTCTGGTACCTTCCTTTTTCTCTACCAAGTCTGCTGTATGGTCTTACTGTCTCTCTCCTTTTGGACACACTGTCTACACCATTGTCAGTGATTATTCTAGAACTCAGATTCAACTGTGTCATTTGGGATTACCCCCTCAGGAACATCCTTCCACCTACGGATACAATCCTTTCCACAGACCTTCAAGGTATTTGATGACGGTGCCCAAATCCATCCTTCCAGAATCAACCCTGCTATTTCCCTTCCACACCCCCTCCAAAGCTCCACAAGTCAGACCTGTCCCTCCCTGGATACACCGTTTCTTTCCATGTCTATGTATATGCTGGGCCCTTGGCCTGGAACATGGCTTCCCCATTTACACACAGGAATGTCTTCTGTATACTTCCCTGTATCTAAAGCAAGTATTTCTCTATTGAATATTGCAGGCCTAACTGTTGCTACTGGGGCTCTCAGGTCTGCACAGACACCTGCAGACTTATTTTCCTTTACTGACTCCAAGAAAGAACAGGTGCTTTGGGTTGCTTCATTGACCCTGACACCTAGTGTACACCAGGTGACACGTAAGGGATGAGTGAAGCTGAGGTCAGTGTGAGTGGGTGACACAGGTCTGACCTCTGTTTCACTTTGTCTCCTTCCTTAACTAGAAGACTAACCTGTCTCTGGAAGTTGCTCTTGTCAAAGAGTTAAATTACAGGTTCAGGGATGTATCTCAGTTGGTACAGTACTTACCTAGCATGCATGGATCCCTGGGTGCCATCACAGCATTGATAACAACAACAACAACTGATTGTGTATGGAGACCTAGGGCTGAAATCCCAGTCCTCTAGAGCTGCAAGCACAAAGATCAGGTGATCAGGGTCACCTCAGCTATAAAGGACATTCCAGCCTAGCCTGAGATACACGAGGCACTGCCTAAGGGAGGACAGAATAAAGGGAAGGAAGAAGGAGCGAGGGAGGGATAAGTCAAATTGCACTTCTTCTCTGTCACATGTTGTTGAGTTTTCCTCTGTAAAGTTTGCTGCTTATTTATCATATGCATAGAAATTGTGAAGGGCACAGTTGAGTATGCTAAAAATAAGACATTAAGTGCATGCCAAGGGCAAATAAACAAAGGAGGAATGCATGCCATTGGACCGGGCCCAGGTGACTGTTGGAATGACAGTTTGCTCCTAATGTATGCCAGGGCTCTTCTCTGCTCAACCCTTGAAGTACAAATAATTGCAGGCTGCCCAAACATTTGAAACCATTATAACCTTCAAGGGCGCAGCAAAGAAGAGGATTTAGAAAGAGCACTGGCCTCCAAAGGGGAAAACTTTAACCCGGAATGGTTTAAGAAAAGAAAAAATGAGGTTATATAAAGCTTGCTATGGAAACAGGAAGTTAAGGGAAAAAAAAACTGTGATAAGGAAGAGCATAAAGAGAAACCCTGACCCAGGAAAGATGGATCTGAAAACTTAAAGGGAAATGTTTGACACAGATGCACAGATGTACCACTATCACTGATGAGAGAAGTCTTTTTTAATTTTTATTTTCTTTTTGTTTTTAAGCCAATGCTAAAAAAAAGTTAGAGCTGAACTCATTGTGATTCTGTAAAACAAGCTTGCCTGATTGGGCAGGGGCATGATTATTCGCTCTACTGGAATTGCTTTAATGGGGCCTCCTTGATGAAAACAACATCTTAAAATACTCAACCAGTGATGAGAAGTTATTTCAAGATGTGAACCAAGGCCGAAGTTGTGGTGGGGTTAGCGTGCAAAGCACGCTTTCTTCTTCAGCCTGTTCAGCTGAGCCAGATGAACAACAAGCTGACAACTGTCCCTACTGGCCATTCGGGACAGCTGGGTCCTGCCCTAGAGGCATACTGGAGCCCATAGGCAACTCACAAACCTATGAATGCCACCCAGGTTCAGAGGTGGAGTCAGAGCACTGTGAGATGCTCCAGAGCCTTGACCTTGGCCACATCATCCCACTGGCTCAGATAGAGTGCTTTTCCCTGACTCCACCATGCCAAGCCCTTTCCAGTCCTTTCTCTTTCTCTTGTAGTTTATTGACCCAAGTTGGTCACCAGCCCTCTTTCTGTGAAAGCCAAACCCTTGAAGGGCAACTCACAAGACAGTGATGGGAGATGTTATTCTATAAATATGCTTCTCTTATTGGTTAATGAATAAAGCCCTGTTGGCCATTAGGAAAGCAAGATAGGCAGGACTAGGAGGCAAGGAGGATTCGGGGAGATGCAGCAGAGAGGAGTCAAGATGTAGGATGTGAGATAAGTAAGATGTCTGGACCCTTTCTCTGGTAAGATAAGACCATGTGGAACCATTTAGGTTGATAGAAATGGGTTAACATTTAAGACAGAGCTAGCCAATAAGAACTGCTAGTAACAGGCAATAGCTTTATATCTAATACAGTATCTCTGCATGTTATTTTTGGGCTGACGAGGCTCTGGGACCAGGCTGTCAGGAAAGTGCTCATAACAAGACAGAGATAAAACATTTCAACCACTCAAGTCAGCTGTCCCTTCTCCAAGACCCACCTCAGCTGTCCCCTCCTTTAAGTCCCTTTACTGAATTCTCCAAGACAGCCAAACACCACTTATTTTGGGTTCAAACAGTGCTTCTAATATTTGTTATCATACAACTGTCTTCTTATTACTATAATAATTTGTTAATATACCTGCAGGTACCTATAAAGCAAGGACTCCAGAGTTACTCCATATTTTAATGGAATGGATGCAGGAGGATTATGGGAAATAAAATTTGTCTGTGGACATTCATGAAGAGACAAAAGCCAGACACATTGAATGGCAGGATGTGGTGATGTGAAACTTGGATTTGGGCTGAGCCTGGGTGAGGACCACCCCACCCACACAAACAGGCAGGCTGGATGGCTGGGATTTGCTTCTAGTGGCTTATCATTGACATACTTGTTGATATTAAGACTCCCACTGTAAAGTCAATAGCCTCAACCAGTTGTTGCCAGACATTTTCCCTTGAAGGATGTATTAAACTGGCCACCAGGGAGCTGCAGAATTAATGGAGTTGAAGAAAGCATTTTGCATTTGTGATGATTTGGATTAAAATTTAATTGGAGTTTGAGATGGAATGTGTGGGAAGATACTAAGGTTAGTCTTCTACAATAAAGAAGAAACACATATTCTGTTGTATGCGAAGCCACTTATTTGTTTACCCATATTTATAATCACCCACTGTATCCAGACTCCTCTTACATTTCCTATGTAGCTCAGGGGTCTTTGTGACTTTAAAGAGAACCAGGGCTGGAAAGATGGCTCAGTGGGTAAAGTACCTGTTGTGCAAGAATGAGGACCTCAGTTCAGGTCCCAAGATCCCATACAAAAAATCATGCAGCAAGTTGTGTACCCATAACCCCAGGGCTGAGGGATTGGAGACAGGCCCCTGGAACACTGGAAAGGCAATCTCCCTAGTCCCTGATCTCTGGGTTCAGTGAAAGACCCTGTCTTGAAAAACAACGTGGAAAACTAAGCATAGTGGCACATGCCTTTAATCCTAGCACTCAGCAGATAGAGGTAGGAGGCAGACAGAGGCAGGCAGATCTCTGCATTCAAAACCAACCTGGTTGACATAGAGAGTACCAGGCCAGTCAGGGCTACACACGGAAACCTTATCTCAGAAAAGAAGGATGAATAGGTGGTGGAGAGAAATTGAGAAACAACCTCTGACTCCAAACATGTGCACATGTATACCCCAAGTTCAAACAAGTGCACACCGGAAGGGGGGGTCCACTAATTACATAATTAACACTGGAGGAAGATATTTGCTCTGAGATCTGAACAAGCCCTCAGAATTGTGATGTGTGATTAGTGAGGACCATAAACCATATTGAACTGAGAATTTTAAAACAACTCATTTAATACAACACACTGAGAAAGACCAGAACATCACTGATTGAAGGGAGAGGAGGTAGGACCCTGCCATTCTGTGAACAGGAGGGGCCATATTACATAACTATAGTTTCAAAGATAACTCAATGCTTTGGATCTTATGGCTGCTATCTGCCGGGGAGAGTCTAGAACACAGCCAATGTGTTGGGATGAGCACAGGGAATTTCAGAGGAAGGAGTTATGGTAAAGTGCCAGAGTGTGCAATTGTCCTTCACTTAAGACTAGTGTACGAAAAGTGGTTAGTTTGGTAATAAGAGCTTTTAGAGATGAGAGCCTGACTTCTCCAGTTCGCAGGTGCTACAGCTGGGCTTTAGAGGTTGTGTTTGACAAGTTGCAAGAAATGCCATGGGATACATGAGCCTTTCTTCAGGTGACAGGATCCACAGCCCAAGAGCAAAGTCCTTAGTCTCAAGTGGGAAACAACACCAGGAATGTCTGGAGTAATAATGTGTTTTTATATGTATCTGTGAGTGTATGTGTGTACAGTTTCATGATGTGGCCAGAAGAGGGCATCCAGCCACTTGGTGCTGGAGATACAGGCTGTTATAAACTGCTCCATGTGAGTGCTGGGACCTGAACTCAGTTCCTCTACAAGCACAATATGAGCTCCCTCACTACTGAGTGAGTCATCTTTCCAACCCAGGGCCCCACATTCTTATCATCTAAATGTTTAAAAGTCATAAGTCAAGTTAACTAGCTGGTGAGTTAAACATATCCTACTTTCTTGTCTTGGACACAATATAGTCAGACTGGTCTAGTCAAAACACTGAAATGTTTTGGCATTCTGTGCCAAAACACGACAGCTTAGGAGAAACAGAAGTGTCAGGCCCTGATGCACCTGTGATCTGCTCTGGACAATTTCTGCATTTAAGTGTTTGGATATACCAGAAGCAGATCAATGTTCTGCCCACACTTCTACAAACACTGTTCTTTGGTTATCCTTGCTGATAGGTGCATCTATGTTCAGGATGCTGGAGATGGGAAAGATACATGAAGTTGGTATCTAATATCCAGAGGATGTCTGTTTATGGAACAGAGACCCCAAGGGAATATGTCTCCTGGGCCTAAGGACTTTCTGTACTAAAGGGCAGGCCCATGGAAGAGCCAGCATGGCTGCTCTAGTCTAAGAGAAGGGATATGTACAAAAATCGCACATGAAAATAACAGAATAGAAAGGTGACATGAACCAAACCTGAAGGTTTTCCTCCATTGTAGAGGACATGGGTGACTGCAGAGCCTTCTACTGATCATGAGAGGGTTGATTGAGTGACAGTTTCTGAGGATGGAGAGGACAGAGGGCTACAGACTCAGACATAGAGGGATACAGACATGGTAATTCAAGATATGAGATGTGGCAATATGTTGTTAGTTGACTTTGGATGGGGCCTCCCTGGGAGATTCTGGGGCAGCTGACCTAAAGCCTACATGGACCAGTGTTCTGAATGGAAAATACAGAGAATGGCATTGGGTTCATGTGGCTTCCATGGACTCATCACGAAATAATGGAGAATTGGGTAACACAACACTTGAACAAACACACTCACATGCGGCATCCAGGCCTTTCATATGTCCTCCTCCCCCTTTCAGATCTGCCACTGGAGTTCACATCTCCACCCTGTCCCAAAGGGTTTCTGAGCTCCTTGTTCTATTTTAAAGCTGTTTTAGATTTTTCAAACCCATACAAAATGGAGTATATTTGATAGGAAACTTCAATGTACTCTTCACCTTGCATCAACAATTACAAGAAGAGGTTGCTGAATTATTCATATGATCAAATTGTTTTCCCTGTATCATTTTAAGTGAATCCTAGCCAACAAACTATCTTACTCTAAAACACATAATGGACCTTTTTTTTTTTCTTTTTAACTGCAGTGTGTGTGTGTGTGTGTGTGTGTGTGTGTGTGTGTGTGTGTGTGTGTGTGTATCACATGTAGAGGTCATTGAACAGCTTGCTGGAGCCATCTCTCCTACCATGTAAGTAGCAGCAGGCACTTTTAGCAATCAAACCATCTTTGTGGCTGCTGTTCAGAGTCGTTTAAAATCCATACAACCATCAGCATATCTGGCTGCTAACACCTATTTCTGACATTCCCTTCCATTATCATTAACACCATTCCTTTTGTATCGTCCAGTATTATTAAGTCCATTCATTTTCCCCTGATCATCCAGAACTTCTCTCTTAATACTTGGTTACTTGGAATCAAGGTCAGCGAGGTTCTGACCTGATTCTGGTGAGATGGAAAACTAGGACAGAACCTCACTCACCTCATGCTCAACAGTCAGAGCCACAAGCTCAAAGTGATGTGGCTTGGGCTGCGGGAGTCTGGACTCTGGTGAATGAAGTCCCAGTAAGAGCTGTGGGGAGCCAGGCTCCTGCTGCATGGAAGTCTGAGAGTCACAGTCCTGAACTTTCCAAGACTCATAGGGTTTGGGTAGCTCAGCTACAGGAGACCTATGATGAAAGCAGCTCCCTACTTTCCGGCACTGCCTCTACTCTTCCTGATTTGATCTTAGTTTGTAAGGCCTAAAATAAGCTGTGTGCAGCAAAAGAGCAGAGGGTAGAGACTGCAGACTGTATGCTGTCTGTCTATCTATCTGTCTGTCTGTCTGTCTCCACTTGGCTGGGTGGCATGGGGCAAGTCTCTCAACTGTTTCCAAAGAGGGGAAACTCAGATACCCTTGAGGCCCCCTCCCCAGCTCTGACCATTTATGGCTCCCACTTCAAAAGATGCTAGTGGCAACTGCATTCTACCAGGCTGCTAGAATCATTGCCTTTTTATTTATTATTTATTTTATTTTATTTATTTTTTTTTTTTTAGGATTTTCAAGACAGGGTTTCCTCTGTGAAATAGTTCTGGTTGTCTTGGAACTCATTCTGTAGACCAGGCCGGCCTGGAACTCACAGAGATCCTCCTTCCTCGAGTGCTGGGATTAAAGGCATGCACCACCACTGCCCAGCTGAATCATTGTCTTTTAAAAACCACCAGGCTCTAACACAGTGGGAATCACAGGGTCAGCACTTATCAAACAATGCCAAGTGACTCTCCAATGCAAACATCTATGCCAGAGCATCCATCCCTCAATGATCCAGGCACAATGCTAATCCAGGGGCCTCAAGTCTTTCCCTGGACAGGCTACACTTTAAACAAAGCTGTGGAGTGCAGAAGGAAGTTCTCTAATGTAAGAGAAGTGGTTATCGGTCCTGATGGTTTGGACCTGAGATATAGACAAGGGGCTGGGAGCTGCAGTCCATGGTTTTTCAGCTTCTCTAATTGAACCCTGAAATCAGTTAAGCCTAATTGCCAATCCCCACAACTGTCCCAACAGCAATGCTTCAGGCACATTTATGCCTGCACCAAGTCACCAAGAAGAGCATGCCCCAAATAGCACCCAGTGCTCTTTCGAGGGTCTGGGCTCCCCAAGGGAAGGTCACAGGAGGAATACTGACTGCTATCTGCTCCTCATGAACTCAGTGAATGCTATTTTCTAAAGACAGCTAAGGATCCAACCAGCACAGCTGCGCAGTTCAACCTGTCAATGGGCCAAGGCCATAGGCTGGAAGACAGGTCCCTCCTGCTCCCCTCCCTTCATGTAAGAGCTGGGAGCCTTCAGGATGGGATAGCCACTAGAGGTTGTGGTCCTCTGCCTGGCTGCGTTGCATTGCGACCAAGGTCTCTTTGAGTCCTTGGGTAGCACAAGGATTTCTTAACTTCACAAAACAGGAAAGGTTCTGAATCACAGTCCAGAACTTAGCCATCTGTTGCCAAGCCCACATCTGAAAGAAAATGGTTTTGTGTACTACCTAAGGGCCAAGAGAAACACACAGCTTCAGAACAAAAGAAAATGACAATGAACACTTCCAGGAAGTCTCCCAGGAAAATAGAACCCAAATCCCTGTCTCAACAGCCAAATAACACCGGGATCCCTTCTCTCCTGTGGTGCACCTCAAGCTAACTGCATAGGATAGGCCATTCCCAAAGATGTCACCAGTGTATAATTTTAGGGCTGAAGCATCCTGGAGATCATCTGGCCTGGCCCTCCCCACCCCCCACACCACTTCCTTCCTCGGAACCTCTCTAGTGACCCTTGGAGAATGCAGGAAATCCTCTACTGTAAGCAAAGATATGGGGTCTTTATGATCAGGCGTGCTGGCAGCTCAAGCTAATTGCAACCAGGCCTGGCTCACTGCTGGGATTGGGAGTCAAAGCTTCCGTGTGGCTCCGTACATGGGGTGGAACCCAAGAGAGCAAAAAGCTTGCAACCAATTCCGGAGAGACACTGACAGCCACATGAGTGCAGCAGGAGTCTCTGGCAGAGCTTGAGGTTCAAATAAGATACACATGGCACACATGGCCCTGGTGGAGACCAGGGCGGCCAATTAAGGCTCAGAAGCCTTGACAGGAAGAGCCGGAGGGAAGAGGAAGAGGGGAGAGCAACAACCAACAACTTGTTAATAATTAGCAGTCTAAAATTTTTTTTTTAAGAAAATGAAGTCTTAGGACCAGTGAACAGAAGAGAAGTCCATGGCTGAGAAACCATTAAACAGGCACAGTTCTGCCCAAGTGGTAGGCGAATGTGAAATCCAACTGTCCTGATATGAAGGCCAAGGTGGACAAACCTTGTCTCTGTTTCATAGAGCAGGGGAACAGTTGTGTCACTGATTTTGCTTTTCTTACTTGCTTCCTAGAAAGGATAACTCAAACAGAAATCGCTATGAATGCACGCGTTTTATTTTTTATAGACTTAGTTAATGTACTGGATTCTTACTTCGAAAGTGTCATCCTATCGATATTTGCTCATGTTTGTACAAAGAACTGTTGAAAAGACAGGCAAGAAACTAGTAAGAGCAATCTCTTATGGAAGAGTCCTAGGCCAGTGAGGTGGAGAAGCAATAGGTGGATGAATGGATGTACAACTTTTATTTGTCTCATTCAAGACATGAAAATGTAACCATGGAACAATAAAAGCTAATGGAAGCTATTCCTGAGTCCTGGTCTTGGACCTCAACCTGCTGTGTTTCAGGGCAATGACCTAAGGTTTAGGTCTGGAGACAGCATGAGCCTCACTAAACCTAGAACAACTGCATCAAACCCTTGTCCTGGCCACAGTTAGTGTTGGGGTCTCTCCAAAGTGATGGATGGCCTAAATTCACATTTAATGGAGATGTGAGACAAGTTACCAGTCTCATTTCCTTTTCCTTCCTTTCCTGTTCCTCATAGCAAACTCCTGAGTGCCTGCCCTCACTCAGCTTAAGTCCAGTTCATCGTTCCAACAATTCTTGCCGTGATGTTAGCTGGGATCTTTTCCTCACTTCTCGCCTCCTGTCCATGCACCATATTCCCCACCTTGTGTCACTTCCTGCCCAGAGTTTTCATGACTGTGGCCCTGTGTGTGCTGTCACCTCCCTCAGGAATGCCTCTCTCTCCCTTTCCCTCTGGTAAATTCCTACTGACACTTTCGGATCAAATGTCACTCCTCTTCAAGTCTTCTCCTCTGTAGTGCATGGCCAGTCTGTTGCCAGCACTCTCAAGGCATTTTGGATATTCTTCTATCCTTCCCATGATATCCTGCAGCTTTGAATAGACGACAATCAATGATTGCAGTTTCTATGTCTGCCTCCTTGTTAACTATAAATTCCTCAAGGCAGAGCCTCCCATGGCTGCTTCCACACCATGCCATCTTCCCAGCCACTGTTCTATGCAGTCCACACATACTTCAGCTAAGCTTTACCAAAGTTTAGGAAGTAGGCATTCGTGTTCAGAGAGAAGTTGCAAAGATACAAAGACAGTCAGAGTAAGACACTGAAGTCTGGGAGCCGCCTCAGAGCCCAGATTTTTTTTTTTTTTTTTTTTTTTTTTTTTTTTTACCGAGACAGTGTTTCTCTGTGGCTTTGGTGGCTGTCCTGGAACTAGCTCTGGTAGGCCTGGTTGGCTTCAAACTCACAGAGATCCACCTGCCTCTGCCTCCCGAGTACTGGGACTAAAGGCATGCGCCACCACCACCTGGCTGAGCCCAGGCTTTTTAAAAGTGAGTAATAATGTCTATATATAAACAGATAAATAATTAGAAACAGGCTCATATTGCTAAGGTAAGGTCTCCAAGGTCGCTATTTCTAAAACTGTCAACCAATGGCCATGCTGGGGATATGAACTGATGGGGGCTTCTTTTAGAAACTGGCATGAATGCATCAATCCCAGGAGCTCTCATGGGACAGGACCCACTGAGTGACATTAGGTCATCCTGAAGCCATAGAAAACCCAGTTTCCCAGAGCCTCCTTCAGGGCCACCCAGCATCTTTCTCCTTATTACAATGAAACGTGAGAACTTGAGGTCTGTCCTGACTCTCTAACTCTTAATACAACCCATAAGAAAGAAGGGAGATTTATCACCAGCTTGCCCTGCCTGTGGTCTGTGGCTTCAGCTCCAGGACAGACACTTTCCTGGAACTGGGTGGAAACAGCCACCCAGCCATGAAGATTGGCCTGTAGTCTCCATTCTTCTGAAAGCAGAAGGCCTTGCTTGTTTTGGGTGAAGCTGACTCTGATTGTCACTGCTGGCTGATGGGCCCAGATACCAGGACATACTAGGGCAGTTTGCAATACCTCCCTGGAGCCTATCTTTCCACTCTTTCCCCAAACCTAGTTGTTCTAGGGAAAAGCAATTGACTTTGGCCTTTTACTGGGAAGCAGAAAGGGGGGGGGGTCTACATCTCAGGGTAACTGAGAAGGAGAATGAGTCTCCGGGGAGACTCCGTGGAAGTATATTTGGGATTAGGAACAAAGGCCTCAGTGCCATTTACTAACTTAGTGGTGCAGAGGCAGTTATTGAGTATATTTGAGTCACATCTGCAGAGGAGCTTAACAGCTTCCTCGTGTGCCCAGAGGAACAAATGAAATATTATGTACAAAAGGGTTTAGTAATCGAAACAGCATTTCCAGCCTGGTTCATTGTCAGAACTGCCAAAGGGTTTGTTTCTTTAATTTAATTATAGATTGCTAGATCTGTCTTAAGAGCTTGCTCAATTAAAATTTCTGGAGAAGGGCTTCAGGAACTTGTATTTCAGAAAATTCTTGGGTGCTCTTCAGAAACTGTCACAATTCTAAAACATTATACAGAATCGGCACTGATGTAATTCTGTAGTGAATTCCTAGGCCCGAGTATCATGCTTGAAGGGCAGCACCTAGGACTGCATGACTTAGAGACAGAATGTTTATGAAGGAGGCAAGTCTCTTGTAGGCATGGAGAAAAGCCCCACAGACTCAGAGCACAGATAAAGAACTGCATGGGTGGCTCCTACTGCCACTGTGCATTCTCCACGACAAAGAACACACACTATTCTTCCATCCCCACCATCCTGATCCTACACAGCCAAACACAATCACCAAGCCTGGGGAGCAATGGTCAAGAGAGACCTAACAAAGAAATGAAAGCCCCACAAGGCCAAGATGTCTGGGGCAATAGATCCTACAGGGCTGCCAAATGACAGTAGGCTTCAGCTAGTCACATCATTCACTGCCCCACTGATTTCATCTGTAAAATGTTACTGAAGCTTGTCTACAACAGGAAGCTTTCAGAGCAAAGGAAATAACAGACATGATGGGTTGTAGGGCACTTGCAAAGGCCATGCACACATAATGCAACTCTGTGTGTGTGTCCTTTATATTTGTGTGGCATGTAAATGTCTACATGTCGGTATATGGGTATGTGTCCAAATGTGCATAATTCCAAAGTTGATGTTGAGTGTCTTCTTGGGTTGCTCTCCCTTTTATTGGTGTTAGGTCTGAGCTCGTAACTTTTTGCTCTTTAAAAATGTGTCACCTATGCTAGAGAGGTAACTCAGTCAGCTGTGGCCTTTGCTTAATATATCTGAAGTCCTGGACTGGACCCTCAGGGCTCCATAAACCCAAGAGTGTTCCAAATGCTTATAATCCCAGCATTTAGAAAGTAGAGGCAGGAAGCTAAGAAGTTCAAGGTCATCCTTGGCTTCATAGGGAGCTCCAGGCCAGCCAGGGCTACAAGACACCTTGTCTCACTAACAAAAATAAAAACAAAAACTCAACCCGTGATGAGTGATGATCCCTAACTCAGAAAAAAAAAAAAAATTCTGCAAAAAAAAAGCGAAAAGTCAACAACTCCTCTGTCCACACACAACACTGTAAGGATGTCATTCAGTGACTCCCAAGGGAAAAAAAAAAGTCACCCTCTCCTAAGACATCCTAAAGAGGGGAGAAGAATGCTTCCAAATGGTACCCAGAATAGATAAGGGTATGCGTTGAGATTTGCAGATGTGCCACTGAGTCTAAGAGGTTATGCTGCGTAATTTGGGAAAGGGTTTAAAGGGAGCAAATTGACTCCAGTAGGAAGGGAAGCCATTGTGGAAGGTCTTTCTAAACCACTAAGTAGCAAACGTAGCTCCCGCCTCCCACCCACGCACCACTAGAAATAACTTCAAGTAACACACATGAGAATGTCTGCTGAACAGGAGGTCTGGATCTGGGTCTCTTAAAGGGATGGTGTTCCAACAAGGACCCTTTCGGGGAAATCACCTTGGGAACCAATGAACTCTCAGGCCAGTTCACTTTGCCACACATCCTTAGGAAACTGAGCTCGAGCAAAATCCTGCCACAGTAAATACTATCACCTGGGAAAGTAATTTAGGACATACAAAAAGGCCTAGATCTGCCCAGCCACCCCACACCCCCATTTCTGCTTTTAAAAGAGAGTGGAAGATTCACTGACTGTAAGTTAACAAAATACAATAAAGAGCTTGCCTGGTTATTTAGAACTTGTTACTGAAACTGACTGAGAAGGCTAGGGATGTATCTTTGTGAGCAGAGGGCTTGCCTAGCATGTTCAAAGCCCTGGTTTGAGCCCCTGTAACACACAAACCGAGTGTGGTGGCTCATGCTTGTAATACCCAAATGTAAGGCAGCAGAATCAGAAGTTCAAAGTCAATGACCCTCAGCTGCATAGGAAATTCAAGGCCAGCCTAGGTTACATGAGACAAAACAAAATCCCCTGAAATAAACAAAAATCAACTGATCTGGAGTCATCCTTCCTTTTATCAAACATTAGCTGAACACTTATCATGTGACAAATAATATTCTAGTCTTGGGGTTATAGGAGTAATATGACTTGCAAATCTCTTTGCCCTAATATCAGATTGGAGAGAGCACAAAATAAATAATGTATGCATCTTACAGTAAGTATTCTGGAAAAGAATAAAGTGAGGAGGACGGGAAGTGATTTCTAGTTGACACAGAAAGGTCAGATAAGTTAGTAAAGGACTCTGAAGCCATGTGGATTCCTTGTCAGGAGCACTCTTGGCAGGGAGACCGTTAAGACATCAAAGCCTGGAGCAGCAGCATGTTTGGAGTATTCATAAAATGATGCATATAAATAAATTTAAATTAAAAAGGACAGAAGTGACACATAGACCAATTGCTTCAACACTGAATGAGTGAGCAAAAGGGAGGTGGAAGATGGGACCCACAGAGTTAGAAAGGGACTCTTGAGAAGTGACTCAAGGGTTTATTTTATTTTCTGGTTTGGGAAGGACAAGGTCTCATGCACTCCCAGGGTGGCTTTGAACTCACTATGTAGTTGACTTCCTGATCTTCCTGCCTCCACATGTCAAATACTGGAATTATAGGCCTGTTCCAGCATACCTGTTTTATGCCATGCTAGGCACCAAATTGAGGGCTTTGTTCATGTTAGACAAACTATCAACTGAGCTAAATACTTCACCCAGAATCTGTGTTTTGACAAGGATAGACTAGAAAAACAAGATCGAAATTACCACTACTGGGTTGGAGCTCACTAGAGTCCAAACACCAACAAGCCAACACTTATGACCTGGGCAGTGTGCAAGCAGTGTGGTTGGCAGATTTTCTGATGGCCTGACATCTGTAAAAAATGACTCACTGAGGGCTGGAGAGATGGCTCAGTGGTTAAGAACACTAGCTGGTCTTCCAGAGGTCCTGAGTTCAATTGCCAGCAACTACATAGTGGCTTACAACCATCTGAAATAAGATCTGGTGCTCTCTTCTGGCCTGAAGGGACAGAAACTGTATACATAATAAACAAACAAACAAACAAACAAACAAATCTTTAAAAAAAATACTCATTGAGAAAGACCTGAGGTGTTACAGGCTTGACTATCTGTGAGAGAGGCACTATTCTACTTGGAGATGACAAAACCAAGGGAAGAGCTATGTTTGAGATGCTAGTCTGGCATTCATAAGATGTTGATCCTAGGAAACAGGAGAAAGGACTAGGCTGGGTTGGGAGGTGAGCACAGGAATTATCAGTATATGGAAACTAAAGCCAGGAATCTGGATAAAACTGAAATGTTAACAGCTGGGGAGTACTTGCCTGGCACACACAATACCCTCAGCTGGATTCACAGTACCACATCAACCAGGTGTGATGGCTCAAGACTGTAATCCCAGCACTTGGGAGCTAGACCCTCATCTATACAGCAAGTTTAAAGACCTTGGTTTTCAGACTGGGCTCTTCTAATATTTAGATTAGGAGATGAAGTCACAAAAGAATCTGTACAGAAACAATGAAAAGAGTAGATGGTCAGAGAGAAGAGACCCCTGGGAAGCTAAATGTGTTTAATGAAAATGTGAACAAAGAAGTGTTCAATCATCTTTATCTCAAGCTAGAGATGGAGGATGCAGCTGACCACGGACAGGGCCATCTTAACAAGAAAGGAGATGATGAAAATGGTAAAGAGTGTAGACAACTTTCTGAGAAGTTTTATTGTTAAAGAATGTGTCTTGACACTTAGGTTGACCAGAAAGGGAAACAGTGGACACGATCTCTCACTGGAAACCCAGCTGTCACCACTTTTAGAAACTTCTAGACTGATGAGACAAGCCAGTGCTGATGATGTCATGGGGCATATACCAGGCTTCTCATTCTAGGGGACTTATTTTCAGTAAAGAGGAAAGACAGGAGAAAGTGGTAAAATAGGAGTATAAGGAGATATCTCAGAGTTCAGAGTGTAGGGTCCTCTTAATCTCTGTTCCATCACAAATGTTAATGCTACATCTAAGGGTTAGTGTATGCTAGTGGACATCTAAGGGTTAGTGGATAGCAGTGGACATCTAAGGGTTAGTGGGTAGCAGTGGAAATCTAAGGGTTAGTGGATAGCAGTAGACAACTAAGTAGATGTTCTGATGAAGACTCAGAAGTTCAAACTGGGGAACTGACTTCCTGGATTTCTCACTTATTAGCTGTGGTCTTGAACAAATGACTTTGACTTTGCATTACATTACACTGTGATGCTCCCCAGTGGAACTGATGCTTGAGATCATCATTCTTAATATTCTTAGAATAGTGTTTGACATTACTTTTGTTTTGAGTTTCCACTGACCAAGCCACTCAGAGGATTTGGGTCAGATGGCCATTAAGAGGCAGAATCTACCTTCTTGATTTCTCAAAACACAGGCTCCAAGAGATAGCTAGCTTTACATTTCTAGCTTTTTGTTTGTTTGTTGTTTGGCTGGTTAGTTTCTCTGTGTTGTAGCTCTGGTTGTCCTGGAACTCATTCTGTAGACCAGGCTGGCCTCAAATTCACAGAGATCACCTGCTTCAGCCTCACGAATGCTGGGATTAAAGGCATGTGCCACCATGCCCAGCTTTATTTCTGGCTTTCTATTATCTTTTAACTGGTTCCATTCTTACTATTTTCACAACAATAACAACAAAAGAATATGCTCATAGGCTGGGTGTGTTGTTCACTGAGAAAGCACTAGGTAACCTGCAAAGGGCCCTGAATTAAAAACCCAAGGGCTGCAATGTTTTTTTTTTTCCTACTATTACTCTCAGTATAAACAGTATTTTATTGAGAGTCTGCTGAATGCTGTATTGATTGGTTTGTACTTTGGTCATGATAATAAATCCTCACAGTCCTGTGAGGCAAATTAACTACCCCCATTTTAAGGATCAGAAGACTGATCCTCAAAAGCTGAATGAGTTGCCCAAGGCCAAATGGCCAGACATGGCAGAGTCAAGAGTTAAACCTAAGAGTGTAGACACAACAGTCCTCCCTAATTCCTCTTAACATTGAATGCATGTGCTATGAACCCTCACAGAGCCCAGGCAGGACTCTATAGCTCTGTAGATAAATCTATGAACCCTCACAGAGCCCAGGCAGGACTCTACAGCTCTGTAGATACATCAGGGGTTTTATAAGAGGTTATAATAGGTTTCAAACAACAAGGGAAGTGACATCTGAAGTAGGCTGGGTTCAGATGCACCTCCTTCCTTGGGTGGCTTTAAAATCCTGGGTGAGAAATAGCCTTTGAGTTGAGCTTCTCCCCCATGCAACAGTGGCCTAAAGTCAGGGGAATGAAGTCAGTGGAGGGAAGGGGGAGGGAAGAAGGGAGAAGGGAAACGGAAATCGTTTGCCCATGCTTGACCTGGTCCTGTGAGACTACTCAAAAGCTGCAGAATTGCCACCCCCCCCCCCCCAGCCACAGCAGTTCCTCAGTTCCTAGAGAACAAGACAGCTTACAAGCACCTGTGGTGACACCATGGGGCGCAGTAGTGAAAAACAGACATACTTCAAGGGGTCCATTCTCCTCTGTTGAACACAGGGTACTCCAGAAGCTAATTATAGCCACTGTCTCCCCACCCCCACTGAGAGCAAGCAGCCTTGGGCTGTGTGCAGTGATTCAACCACGCCCAGTAAGTGTGGTGAAGACTGCCTGGGTGTGGCCAGGACATCCTCCTCCCCACACACCTGGCAACAACCAGGAAATCTTTCTTGGGACTGACTATAGGCTTATTATGCCTTGAAGTGATTGTCTTGGGAGGCCATAGAGTAGGATCACTTCTTGGGGGCAAAGAGGGACCTACATCATCAATCTGTTTAGAATTTTCTACTCACAAGAGGGACAGTGCAATATGGTCAGAAATTCCCCTTCCAAGTCCTCTTACCATAGTCTCTGGTAGTTCATGAACAGGGGGAGGGGGGCCTGGGCAGGTCCCGGGATGAGCAATCAAGATCCAGAAAGAGGTCAAAGATGGACAAGGAAGAATCTTTCCTTGCCCTTACTTTAAGACACCAGTGAATACGAAGATAACCTGAGGAAAATATTGAGACCTAGAAGACAAGTCCTCTGATACATGAAGGCAGCTCCTCTGAGGGAGGCTTGAGGAAGCCCCATGAGAGTGGCCTGGAGCCTGAGCTTGCCAAGGCTTGCTCAGCTTACTGTACTGAGGCCCTGGATGTGTGGGAGGAAACTGAGGCGCTGAGTCTGTGTCAACCCAATACAGAAAGAAAAAGGAGACCAGAGATGACAGTCAACGAGTCACTCTATATGATGCCTAAGCTGCAAGGCCCAGGCAGCCAGATCCAAGTCTTCTACTAGGAGGAAACTGGGGACATCCCTTCTCTCTGCCTTCCAGCAAATTCTCCAGGGTTCTGCCCTGCAGCCTGATTGGAGTCTCAAAGTGGACAATATGGAGATTGTGGTCCTCCTGGGGGTGGAGGAATCTCATTTCTGTAACTCACTTCTTTTAGAGCACACCAGACTAAAAACTCTAAGCAGTTTCCTATAGGGAAGCTGGCCCCAGAAGGTCAAAGGACATCCAACATACCAAGCCACAAAGGGGACTGAGAGATCCCCTATAGGATGTCCATGTCCCTACCTGTGCCCAGGATTCCCCTTCAGCCTGGTTCTCAACAGTTTCCACCCGCTGCCTCCACGCTGCAGCTTTTTACTCTAGAGAAAACAGGGCACAATTAGAGAGCCCTGCCTAAGTCCTTCCCCACAGGGCTTGTCACGGAAACAAGCTGCTGGGACGGTAAGCAGGAGGGGAGCACTCAATTCTCTTGTTTCTGAAATATTCTCAAGACAGGAAGATGTGAACTGGGCTAAAACTCAAGGAGCTGAGGTTCATGGCTCCCTAATCTCAAAGTGAATGGCCCTACAATCAGAAGTTCTTGGTAGAGGCTGCATAATTCTCCCTGCAGATTGAGAGCTTGGCTGGGAAGCCATGCGCTTAAACAGAAACAGATTTGAGTTTTGTAATTATCCCTTGCTGAGAGATGCAAAATTTGTATACACCAATATGATGACCTTGGAGGACACAAAGAAGCAGAGGACCTGAGGTGAGGACAGAGGAGGGGGTCAGTAGTCATCACTGTAGACTTTCTCATCAGTGGCTCTCCAGTAATTTCTGCCAGGTAACATCAGCAACGCATCGAAGACTCAAAGCTTACTGGATGGTGTCTTCAGATATTCTTAACATAGCGGCCTCATTCTCAAAGGACACTAACAGCAATGCTACAGTGCTTTTGAAGGAGGCAATCATCTCTTGTCATTGGTGTCCATGCAAGGACCATTCTGACCATAGAGTCCTACCAATATAACTAATTGCCTATCAATAATAGTGGGAAATAACATTTCTGGCCAGGCGGCACACACCTTTAATCCCAGCATTTGGGAGGCACAGGCCAGTATATCTTTATGAGTTTGAGGCCAGCTTGGTCTACATAGTGAGTTCCAGAACATCCAGGAGTGTTACACAGAGAAATCTTGTCTGAAAAACAAAAGAAAGAAAGAAAGAAAAGAAAGGAAAAGGAAAAAAGAAATAGCATTTCTTGGGTGTTGTTGTTTATGTGTCAAGCATCATGTAAGCATTTAACATATCTAACTTAATTTTCAAGTAACTGTGATAGAAGCATTAGTATTATCTCAGGTCACACATGAACAAAGGAGAAGCTGAACAGTCTGTACAAAGTTGTACAGATAGTATGTGGAACTCAGGCACAAACCCAGGCTTGCCTGAAACCTGCCTTTAGCCATAACCCTTCTCTGTCTCCCCATGCCAGTTGTCATGGCTGCAGTGTGAACAAGGATAGAAAGAAAAAACACATTTCTAGTGTTTTAGCTTAGTTCCCACCAACATTAGAATCTCCAAGTTTACTAATGAGGAAATTGGGGGCCACGTGTTATCAGGCAATTGGTCCAAAGCCACACAGTTCAATGGCAGCATTGACAGCATCCAGAACCAGAGATGAAGTTGATCTTGTGCTGCCTCCATTTCATCTCAGTATCTCTGGATGAAGTCTCTGGAGTGAAGGGTGCAACTCAGTCCTAAGGCTTGTTGGGTCCTAAGGCTTGAGTAAGGCTCAACAATGTAGACAGTCACAGGAGGAAGGTCAGTAATCAACCAACTTTCTCTCTCAGCTCAGAAGTTCAGGACCCTGAACCACCATTGTTCCTTCTTCACCTTGGACTCAAATCCACTTTGGAAACAACTGCTTCTGAAAAGCCACATTTGTAATAAGTCAGGTAGTCTATGGTTGGGTTTTGGGCCAGATAAGTATGTGGGAAGCCCACTGAGTCTTCCCCTAGTTTCAGCACTCAGGTTCTTCTGTTTAGGGCATTTTCTAGGGTGAGAAATTCCTTCACCTCCCTTGGTATCCTTCTAGTGCTCAACAAAGAGACAGAATGTAAGAGCAAAGAGCAATAATCAACTGGACCGTCATGGTACAAAATAGTCCCTCCCCCAAGATAGAAGAGAACACGAGGGCCCTGGGATTCCTCTTTCTCTGATCTTCTCTGAGGGAGTATACAAATATATCCTGGGTGTACATCTATCTAGTAAGCTCTTTGGGAGTGGGACTGAATTGACCTCCCAGCTCTCACCCCAAAACTTCTCATCAGCCACCACCCTCTGGGGCACTTGGAGGACAAATGGGCCATCTGGTTTCTCTGTACAATCCACATCCGAAGAGTGAACATAAATTTATCTCCCAGCGCCTTCCAAACGCACACAGCTGAATTCCATTGCTGACTTTGGCACTTGCTGCTGGTATCTGAGAAGAACAGATTCAACGAGAAAGGAAGAAGCAGATGCTGCAAATCACTCCCTCATTTCCACCACACCACACCCCCTGCCATGCCCTAAATTATTTGACGATGAACAGCAAAGCAGGGGGAAATCTGGCATGACTCCTTCCAACTTGGCTCCAAACCAAGGGGTGCTATGGGTTCCTATTTCTAGGTGGTCTTTTGTCTGGGATAGGTATTGCATAGTAATCTCAGCAGGAGATACAGAGGTGGACAACATGAACCCTAGCATTCTTCCTGGCTCTGGAATCTTTACTTTCAAAACTTTTGTCCTTGCAGTATCTCTGTGACTGGGAGTATCATCAAGGAAGCATCAATGGTAGAGTAAATATGCATATACTCATTATATATGTATGTTGGGCTCATGTAATCCAGGCTGATCTTGAACTGGTAATCCTCCCACCTCCAACTTCCAGGAGTGTATCATCACTTCTGGCACCATTCCCATTTTAGAGATGGAAAAATGAAGGTCTAAGGAGAGCAGTTAATTTGCCTAAATATAAATATAAGACTGTGTTTAAAGCTCCACTAGGAAACCTGAGTTCTTTCCTCAAATGCAAAACTAAAGTTCTAGATGATTTAGTATCACTCCCCGAGAATCTTTGAGGTCCCTTCCTCACACAGGACATAAAGGTACTCAGAAAGAGTGCCTGCTTGGAGTAGTGTGTGGGGGGAGAGTTCATTGTTTGCATTCTTAGCCCTGTGCTTCTAGGCTAGAATTGTTATGCCAGGGAAGCCATGGTAAAAAAGATAGTCTACCACAGCCCTCACACACCATAAGACATTCTGTGAGATCACTGGCTTATTGATACAGAGAGAGGCAAAGGAAACAGAAGGTTTTCATGGCAACCTGACACTTGGATATTTTTTTCCCCTTAGTAAATGTGTATTTAGCTGGTTCTATGCTTTGTGGTAACAAAATGACTGCAATATAAGTTGTTTTCTCTTATTGTGGTTCTTTAACCAAATATGGACAAAGGGCTTCGGCAGCCCAGCTGGGTGACAGGCTAGTCAGCTTCTCTGCAAAGGCTATCTAGATGAAGTCATCTTGAAGAAATAAGGTGACAGTAGCCATTAGGCAGAGGAGGTACAAGTTACAAAAAGACTGGCAACTCCCCATAGAGCAGGGCTGTAGGGTCCACCTTCTCAGAGAGTAAGGAGAAGAGTAGCAGCTACCTGCTCGTTCACAGACGGCTGGATAGATACCCAGGCAGCAGCCCTATGATCTTGGATTTTATGAACTAATGCACTTTGAAAATGAGTCAGTAGTGTATTCACAAATCATGCAGACTTGCTAACTTTTTATTTTCTCTAATAAAAACAGTTTCCAATCACCCTCAGCCATCAGCCTCAGTTCATTTGAAAGGGGACTGAGTCATCCTCTTTTATAATTCATTTCTCTACAGACTAAAGACACCATTGGCAGGATTTGGGACCAAAGTCATAGCTGAAGAACATAACCCATGAGTGCACAAAGATACAGATAGAGATGAGCCTCTGTCTTTGGCCTGGAAATACTGCAGTCTGTCACTTAGCATATATGTAATGCTCTACAGATCCCCACACCTGAAATTCTATTTCACATCTTTTAAGTATAACCAAGCTTCAAGTTATCATCATGTGCATATGTGTAAAATTATAATCAAGAATTTCAGTTGGCATTCTGGGAGTTGTATTAAGTCAATGTGGAGGCGCTACTAAAAGACTACGTTTCCCAAAAATCCCTGAGCGCACTGGGACACAGAGCCTGCTAACATGTGGCTTGAAAGTGTGGTTCAGAGTTTGAGCAGCTGCTTCGGAGTTTGAGCTGCTGTTGCAGGAGTCTGCATGCTGCCCAAGGCCAAGGGAAAGACTCACAGGCAGAAGTTTGATTACAATGTCAACCGAAAGCATCTGAATCGTAACGCTCGTCTGAAGGCTGCTCCTCGGATGGAGGGCTCCCACATCCGACATGCCTGGAACCACACCAAATCCATGCGGCAGACCCTGGAGGAGATGAGGTTGGCCATGGACCCCAACAAGGCGGTTCCCCTCTGTAAGAGGATGGTAAAGGCCATGGAGGTAGACATGGAGCAGGGACCCAAGGACCTTATGTGGAAGTCCTATGTGCTGAATGACCTGGAGGCAGAAGACAGCCTCCCAGAGAAGAAAGGAAAATACCTTTTCTCGAGACCTCATTGAATATGTTCATTACATGGTGGCAAATCATGCGGAGGACTATACGGCTATGGCCTGGAATGAGAAGAATTACTATCAAGATACCCCAAAACAGATTGGAAATAAGGTCAATGTCTATAAGCGCTTTTACCCAACAGAGTGGCAAACTTTCGATTCTTTGCAGAATAAGAAGATGGAGGTTGACTGAGTAGTGGGTACCCCACACCTAGGTCTACTGGACTAAAGAAACCAAAACCAGGTTTTAAGGCAAGGGGTATATTATTTCAGATGATGCTGGCAAAGTCCTATAGAATCAGGTTTTAAACACACACACACATACATACACACACACACACACACACACACACACACACACACACACACACACTTTTTTTTTGAGAGAGAGAGAGAAAGAGTATCTCTCTAATAGCTCTAGATGTCCTGGAACTCGGCTTTGGCCTCAAACCCACAGAGATGCACCTGTCTTTGCTCTGAGTGCTGGGATTAAGGGGAAGGTGTGCACCCCCACACCTAGCTGGAGAAGGAAATCTTTAGAGGCCATGGCTTATGCTCTCTTGGGCTCAGAGAAAGGCCAGGGCTTGCTGTTCAGTGTCCAGAGGTGATGCTTTGTTTGAATATGATCTGTACATGATAAAAGAGCATTTTACCTGAGTAATGGGGTTTTTGTTTTGAGACAGGGTTTCTCTGTGCAGCCCTGACTGGGATTAAAGGCATGTGCCAACAAAAAAAGAATTTCAGTTCATTCAAAGGTCTTCTATTTTTACTTTATATTTTAATATTAGGAGATAGATAAGCCTCAACTACCCTGACACAAACATTGGAATCAGTAACTACTGGAGGAATCCTGTATCCAGGGTACCAGAGCAAACTGCAGAATGTACATGGTATAGCACAATCTGTCAGAGACAGACCCCCTTCCTCAGACCTTCATGAGAGGAAGCTTCCCACAGCCAGCAGATGTGCAAATAAGACCTCTGACCACATTTTCAATGCACTAAGAACCAAAGTCCTTACAAGGGCAAGGTGAGGAGAGGACAGTTGAGTCCATTCTATAAGGAGGCAATTTCTTATAAGCTGTTAATACTTTTAAACAATGTTTACGTGTTTGTGTGTGTGTGTGTGTGTGTGTGTGTGTTAATATGTTTGGCCATCATATACTATGGTGCACATCTGGAGGTCAGAGGCCAACTTGCAATCTCTCTCTCCACAATGTGGGTCCTCGGGATCAAATTCAGATCTTCAAATTTGAGGTCAAAATCCTTTTACCCACTGAGCCATCACAAGCCCAGGCATACTTTTTAAAGCCCTATGTCATAGATATGATTCCGGGTATCATTGAGAACCAAACCTTTGCCCTTATCTGGACCACATATCAAGACCCTTTCTCAAAACCAAACCAAACCAAAACAAACAAAAAACAAACCTATAAAACAAGGAACTAAGTTCTAACGAATAAAGGATGATTTACTTATTTATTCATTTCAAGAGGGTTTCATGATCTTGCCCAGGCTGGCCTCAAACTCAACAATTCCCCTGCTTCTATCCCTTAAGTACTTATCAGGGATTTAAAGAAAAAAATAAAAATCTCTTTTCATGCTGGATACTTTGAGCCCTCAGGGATAGACACCAGGGTGTCAGTTGTCTAAGATTATAGACAGACAGCCACCATACAAGTAGAAGTGCAAGAATTGATACAACACCCAAGGGCCACAGGAATCAACGATTAACTACATTTTTTACAAAAGAACAAGCTCAGCCTCCCAGGATTCAGCTAGGCAAGGCGGGGGTGACAGAACACCCTCTGATAACACTGGATGGTAGAGATGGAAGGCCAAAGAATTCATTTGCAGTCAATGTCGTCTTTCCTGCTTACTTACTCATAAGACTTCCCAACCTCCTTACTAGCTACATGGGTGCTTCATGATGGTAGGGGATGCTCTGTGGTGATGGGGAACCTCCATTGCCCTGGGAAGAAGCTCCAGAACCATGACCATGTGATGATTGCTCACCGGGGCAAAGGAAAGCAAGTGCCCACAGGCAGTTGACTATGGACTCCAGGGCTGATGGCCACTCACCTCTCTTTGGGATTCATGGGTCTGGATGGCAAGTAGAGGTAGTTTTTGTGCAGGGACAGGTTGAGAGCTGGACCAGACACAATTTTGACTAGCTGACACTTGCACCCTTCTACAATTGAAATTACTGGGTTTGGAGTCCTAAATCAAATCTTTTAACCCCAAGCTTTCATGTGTATGGCTTTATTTTCCCTTTCAACTTCCCAAATTAAGAAAACATATGACAACCAACTGTTTCTGACCACTGACATGTCTAGAAATTTTGGCCTATTAAAGAATTCTTGGCATGGTGGTTGAAGTATATAATTTTAACACTCAGGAGGGCAGTGTTAGGTGTTGTAGAATATTATTTTAAGATGCATTACATTTTTTTTTTATGCTTTGGAACGTTTGTTTTAATGATGTAAAGATGTGTTACGCTAGGATATCTGAATCTTCTACGAATCCCCCAAGACAGCGCCTCTTACCAGCAGGAAGTAGTTTGGAAAGAACAACGCCCAAGTTCCCAAATATTGTGTATAAATGTTTGTTTTCATTTAATTGGACTTTGTTATATAAAATTAAATAAAAAAATTATATATATATAAAAAAGTAAAGATGTGTTACATTTTTCTATGTTGCATTTGTTTAACTCTGTGAAACTGTGTTACTTTGCCTGCCTAAAACACCTGACTGGTCTAATAAAGAGCTGAACTGGACAATAGCTAGACAGGAGAAAAGATAGGCGGGGCTGCCAGGCAAAGAGAATAAATAGGAGGGGAAATCTGGGAAAAGAGGAAGAAGGAGAGGCAGGGACATCAGGGACCAGCTACTCAGCAGCTACACAGCCAGACACAGAATAGGAAGTAAAGAAATACAGAAATAGAGAAAGGTAAAAAAGCCCATAGGCAAAAGATAGACAGAATATTTTAAGAAAAGCTGGCAAGAAACAAGCCAAGCTAAGGGTGGGCATTTATAATTAAGGAAAAAAAATCTCCTGGGTGATTTATTTAGGAGCTGGGTGGCAGGCCCACAAAGAGTAGAAAGCCCCAAAAAAGTGAAGAGTAAATAAAAACAACCAACAACAGGCAGGAGAATCCCCACAAGTTCAAGACTAGGCTGGTCCACAAACTAGTTACAGGACAGCCAGGGCTACACAGTGAAGCCTTGTCTCAAAACAAAGTAAAAGAGAAGGAACTAAATCCAGGAATAAAGTTCCTTCCTTAATTAAAGTAATGGTTTCCAGACTCAGCCATTCAGATGCTCTCACGGAGAAATGGCCTTGATGATATACCCCTTAGACTGTCACTATTTCTGAAATTGAAGTTCCATGTTCAGATCTCCCCTGCTGGCCTATATGACCTTTTAAAAGGCCATCTGCATCAAAGTGAACAATGGAAGGTGTTTTCAAAGCCGAGAAATGTGAGCTCCCAAATAGTCTGAAAGGTAGGTGTCAGGAACCTGTGATTCAGACATTCCACAGGACCCCATTTCCATCACCCACCTGCAGCCTTCAAGCCAAGGGCTCAGCCGTAAACAGCCATGGTTTCTCAAAGGTTCTGCACAGTCTGCAGAGTACTTGCTGCTGTTGACGAAACTTGGCTTTGGCTTTCACAAGACTTGGGGCCATAGGCACCCGAGGCATCTCAGCTGATTTCTGAGTGGAACTGAGTCAAGTCTGAAGCCATTACTTTTGGCTTACAGAGCATAGAGAGTGTCTCACAGGATAAGGGGAGACAATCACTGGAGAGCCTGTAGAGTGACATTGCCAGGTCCCTAGAGTGCATTTCTCACATTATCTTTCCTACCCCAGAAAACTGTGCTTTCATACAAGTTTGACGAGCTGAGTTTGAATCCCAAGAAGCACATACAGTCGGGTGTGGTGGTGCACATCTCTAACCCTGTTTCTTATGGAAAGATGGAAAGTGGACACAGGAGAATTCAAAGCTTGAAGGCCAGCTAGCATGGCACACACTGATATAAATAACAAAAACCCAGACCCTGTCTCAGACAAAGTGGAGGGGTGAGGACAACACTCATGATTGTCCTCTGA
Organism: Phodopus roborovskii; assembly: GCF_943737965.1. NCBI lineage: Eukaryota > Metazoa > Chordata > Mammalia > Rodentia > Cricetidae > Phodopus > Phodopus roborovskii. The sequence continues at coordinate 18,532,599 of NW_026126517.1, forward strand.
CCTCTTCTTGCAAGGCAGCACTCATATGAAACACACACACACACACACACACACACACACACACACACACACACACACACTGAAAAAAAATATGCTTTTCTGCCCACCATGAAACTAAAATCAGGACACCATGTTTTAGAAACCCAGAAATCATTTCCTTTGTCATGAATGGCCAGAGGATTATCTCCACAAGCAAAGGGCTCAAAAGAATGAAGCCAGGAACAGTGGCCCATGCCTCTAGCACTTGAGAGGAAGAGGCAGGCAATCAATCCTCTGTTAGAGGCCAGCCTAGTCTATACAATGAGTTCCAGGGCATCCAGGGCTACACGGTGAAACCTTGAAGAAATTTAAAAAGAAGGAGAGAGAAAGAAGAAAGGAAAGAAAAAAACATAAGAATGAATAAGAACTCAGACAATTCCTATCCTTCATTTAATCATGTTAGTATGAGGCACCGAATTAAGAACATACATTTTTTTTTTTTTTTTTTTGTTAAAACCTGGTGATTTTGCTTCCTGCTTAGTTTGTCTGTTTCTCAAAACCTAACTTCTGATAAAACCTCTGAAATCTGTGGCTTTGAGTGACCAAGGAAAGGAATCTCTGTACTTAGGGGAGAGTGTAAGTGTCCTGCCTTCCTCTCTGTGTGATGATATAAGGTCTGCCCCATCCTTCTTTTGGTCCTCTCAAAGATCTTTATTTTCCAAGGCACAGATGGTACTTTTCTGCCTGGGTGGTTTGATGACACCCCTCTTGAGGAGCATCCACTCTTGCTGCCTCATAGGACTAAGAAAGGCAGAAGATCCCAACACAAAGAGAAGTAAGGTTCCCGATGAGGAATCAAGATTTAAACATGGCAACATAAGGGCCTTAAAAGGGAGGGGCTTGCATACATCTGGGAGAAAGCTGTCAGGATGGGTTCAATTGATACAGGGGCATCTTGAGGTCTACTGGAGTCCAAAGGGAGGGTTGGCTCTAGTCTCAGCTCACCATCCTTACCAACTCCAAATACCCTTAGTCTCCAAGGGCCAACTAGTGGGTGATTCGGCCTTGGCCTTAAGCAGACTTCCTCACCACACCTAAGGTTAGTGGAAGAATGGCACACTTTGGAAAGCCCAAAGATGCTGGAAAGTGTGAGTATTGTACCATAAAGAGGTTTGGAAAGGTTGACCAGCAGAACCTGTCACTGAGAGTGTCTGCTCTCACTACCATTGATTGGTTCACGTTACTGTTTCCATGGTGGGTAATTTCCCCACTGACTTTTACCCTGCAACATTTACCCTTCACACTTAATGTTCAGTACCTGGGAAGAACATCAGGGCACAGTGCACAATCTAAAGACCCAATTAGAACATTTCCCACCAACTTTTCTTTTCTTATCAAAACTTTATAAGATTCCTGGACTCTCCCAAGAAACAGATTTACTAGTACTCTTGGACAGAGAAACTAAGACAGTCAGGAGAATCTTGTATCCATATGAACCAGAAAAGCCCATGGGATTCCCCCCTCACATGTTACAGGTGGGGGCCAGGGAATCTTCAACAGAAACCATACCCCACTGTGTTGATAATTTTTTTGTGATGAAACAAAAGAATTCTGGTTAAAGGAGTGCCCGACCATTGGAATTCTAGCAAATACAGACTTCCAGGGTTCTCCCATCTCTCAGATTATTGTCTTGAACCAATTTGGGGGAGTTATTTCTTATCCTGTCAGTAATCACTTCGGCCTATCATTTCCCAAACTATTAGCATTAGAATCTGAAGTAAATTCCCGTGTGAGCAAAATGGACATACCAAACTTGAAGTAGGAAGACTGAGAAGAAAAGAAACTTAACATTCAGGCATGTCTATTAAACTGTCAGACTTAAAAGGAATTTTGTTTGGAAGGGTTTATTGTTTGTGGGACTGGGAAGGTAACCCTGGGCTATGTATCTTTGTTTTATTTATTTTTATTTGTTTAGAGACAAGGTCTCAGAATGTAGCACTGGCTGCCCTTGGAAAGTGTGAGCCTCATGTTTCCACCTTCCAATGCTGGGGTCCTAAGCATTCGCCACTGTGCTTAGCTCTGAGGAGATGACTTTTATTTAAAGATGCCCTTGCTGTTTGCAACTTGTGTCAGAGCTCAAAGCCAGAGAGATAAAGATAAAGCTCTCAATATGAAGCCAGTGTACTGGGGACTCCCATGGGTTTAAAGCCCGGAGAAATTGGATCTTGGAGAGTAGGAAGAGTAAATTCTCCACTTCTTCCTCTAACAGCAGGGCTGCCCCAAGCAGTGTGTGTGTGTGTGTGTGTGTGTGTGTGTGTGTGTGTGTGTGAGCTGCCTTAGTATCTCATGTTCCCTAAGATGCACAAGCACTGCTTATTGGCTCTTCCCATCTGACTGTTCAGAGCACACACCTGTGAGCCCAGGTGCAGAAGGCTGCCTGCCAGAAGGGATCTACTAACAGCTCTGCCTCTGGTCCATGGGTGCTGTTGATCTGTGGGTATCATTATTGATTCCTCCATTGGTTTCCAAATTTCAATCATAACATGTTCTTAGAGCACCATAGGTAACAAAGTACCCTGAGATTTGTTAGTAAACATAGAAAGCAAATGTTGCTGTTTATTGCCATTTCAGAGAAAAGAGGATGGTTGGAGAGAGGTTGAGGGCATGTCAAAACACACTGACAGCTGCTGGACAGGATATGAGTTTGTTTCTGTATGCCTCTGTATCATGCTCTTCTGAGTTGGAAGTTGTTAAATTCAGCGATCATATGATTTCACCGCTATTAAGGGGCCAAAGGGAGGTGCTTTATTACATGTGGGCCTGCTGCAGTGGAGATAGTATGAGCAATAACGAGAAAGCCCTGTTTTGATCCTGGCCTGCTCATCGCTCGCTGGGCTACCCTAAGCACATGACCTACTCACTTTGTCCTTTGAAGTTTTTGCTTCTATAAAGTGAGACTAACACCTATCTCATAATGCATTGTGAGGGTTAAATGCATAATCTGTGGGTTGCAGGCACCTGCTACAGCCCCGTCACCATTTTACCCAGCATGCCCCTTGGTCAGAGACCAATATGAAGAATCAGTCCCAGCATAAAGTTTGCATATACTACAGATTTGCTCACTGGACTTGACAGAAATGAACAGCAGTAGCTGGGCACAGTGATATAGAATCTGTGACCTTAAGCACTTGAGAGGCTAAGGCAGCAGGATTATGATTTCAAGGCCAGCCTGGGCTACACCATGAGAAGGGAAGAGGGGGGAAGAGGAACATGAAGGCGTATTGAAAAGGAAGATGGAAAGGACAAGGAAAGAAGGAAAAGAAAGTAAGCTATGCTGGCCTTAAAGCAAACATCTCCGAAGGGGTGGAGAGTCTTGGTGTGAGAAGGATGGTGGTGGGGTGAGGCGTGGGGTAACATTCTGGCTGCTGCAGTAGAACAGTGAACCCCAAATGGTACCCAGTATGTTCTGTGCACTAATGTCACGCTCCCTCACCACCGCTAGTGCCTCCCTAGCACACCTCATACTCTCCCATACCATACGTGAATGTGTGGGTGTTTTAACTAAATGACTGCAACTATCTTCTTTCTCTCCTTGAGTTTTATGCGACAATCCTGTTTTCCCATAGTCCTTTAGCCTCATAAGCTGTTCCTGTCTACCTATTAAAAGAAAGTGCACAAATTAAATTGGTCCAAATGATGTGACTTTTAAACAACTTCCACAAGGTTGATTATACACTTTAGGACATGGCACTTCAGTGTCTTGATGAATAATACTTAGGGAAGACGCTGCAGCCATGTACAGAAATGGAGAATTGTGTCATTGTGTTACCCAGTGACACATAGGTACACAGTAACATAAAGGACAGAGATGAGTATTTATTTGAGCAAACAGCTAATACCTGGTTGGGCTCTTCAGGGACCTGGTTATGCAAGGGGGTAGACATGTATGTCTCCTCATTAAAGCTTCAAATTCCCTCTAGAGACACATTTGTTTATCCCCAGTGGACTGGTGAGAACTGGAACCTGGAGGTGTAAGGGAAGCTGGTCTAGACCTGCATGTTAAGGGAGCAGTGGAGCCTGAATTGGAATCTAGGTCTCTCTGATTATAAAGTAGCCCAGTCCAACTCCCACATTCTGCTGAGGAGAGAACCAGATGAGCAGGATGGCCCCTCTATCCCACAACAGGTCAAGGGTAAGGCTAGGTCTCAGCAGTGTAATTCCAGTGGCAGACCTCTCCTCAGAGGCGGGATTCCACTGAGTCCTGCTGTTGAAAAGTTGTCAATGGCCTCTCTTCTGCCTGCCTTCACCCCTATAGTTGTGCCAACTTGTGTCACAGTTCCTATCAGCCACTGCTTTCTGCCTCTTATAGCTCCCCACCTTCCAGAACTGTCCATGATCCTCATCTTGTTAACACACTCCAAAAAGACCTAGGTCTTGTTTTGCTTTGATATGAACTAATTATTCCATGCAACTTTCAGGGAGTTGCCAGCTGCTAGTGGCCTGATCTTTACATGAAAAACAATGCAAAAAAAAAAAAAAAAAAAAAAAAAAAAAACACTCCTCTTATTTTAACAGCTAGCACAGGGCAGGGCAGAGGAACTCCCACCCACGCTTGCTATGAACAGTAATCATGCAGCTGCCGATGTGAAAACAAGATAAGGAGAAATGCCTGTCAACATTCAGACCTCCCCTAGAGCAGAGCAATTGTGTATGTTCTGCATAGACCCGGGAAGCAGAGGCCAGCCAGACACCTGGGATGCTTCTCTAATGTGGCCAAGGCACAAGCATGGCCCACAGAAGGCTGGCCAGCAATGTGGATAAGTGTGAAAGTTCCTCTTTCTAGAAGTTAGCTGAAATCTTTTAATAGGGAGGGAGGGAGGGAGAGAGGAAAGGAGAAACAGAGTATGAGAGAGAGAGAGAGAGAGAGAGAACTTGGTACCCTCCTGCGGGAACCAGTCTGCCTGCTCAGAACTGAAGATCAAAACCCATTGAGGTTGGTTGTGTCTAGAAACTTCCCAGTAGCTTTCTACACAAGTAGCTGGAAATGAGATGCACACTCCACTTGAAATTCTTGAAATTGTTTTTGGCACGGCTGAGATGCAGGAAGCAGTGAGCCAGTGCAAAAATCCGGCAAGCATCTTTCCCTGTCTGTTCTGAGCATCATCAATCCGCTAGGGAATGAGGCACTGTGTAAATGAGCATCCGAACAGCATAACCTGGGCACTAGGAATTACTAGGCACAAAACATGGCGTGCAGAAATGTTTGTGAGAAGTGAAGAAAATATAACAAAGGGGCTGAACAGAAGGGATGGAGGAGGGAAAGAGTAAATATAGTCACATATACGCATAAAATACCATAAGGAAACCCAGTATTTTGCATAAGTTAAAAATCAATAGAAATAAAATCAAAAAATTGAGAAGTCTCTACCCATTGTTTTAAGTATCAGATGAATATGAATACTCATCATCTTATCTGTCAGAGAATAATGGGGTCACTACCACAAGACTCAGGAGGACAGTCTCAGTGCAGGTTGAAACATTATTGAAACTGACCGCTGGGACTGGGGATGTAAGTCAGTAGATAGGGTACTTGCCTAGCATACACAAAGCCCAGGGTTCAGTTCCCACCAGTGTACAAATCAGGTTTGGTGGGGGCACATCTATAATCCTAGCACTCTTAGGAGATGGAGGGAGGAGGATCAGAAGTTCAAGGCCAACCTCAGCTATATACGATATTTAGGACAGCTTAGGCTACAAGGGACCCTGTCTCTCACAAAAATATATCCAAAAGGAGAGAACTTGGCATGGTTACAGAAAAGGTGTAGGTGCATCCATGATCACCAGCCTACTGCCCCCAGTACTAGGAATTACTGCCACTTCTGTCCCTCAGAGCCACATTTTCTAACTCCCTGTAGGCTCCTCCACAAAGATGACAAGGGTTAATAAAAGGAATAAATGCAGGGTCCCACTTTGTTTTTCTTTTTTGAGACAAGATCTTACTCGGTAGGCCTTGCTATGGAACTTGCTATGTAGACCAGGCTAGATTTGAACTCACATCCATCTGCCACTGCCTCTTGAGTATTGGGATTAAAGGTGTATACATCATCAAACCTGGCCAATGTTTGAGATTTTAAAGCAGATCAATTGTCGGGCTGGGTGTGTGGCTCAGTCAACAAGGATGCTTGCCTAACACGCACAAAATGCTAGGTGTGATTTGAAGCATCTCATAAAAGCAGGTGTGGCAGGAAATCATCTGCAGTTCCAGAACTCTGCACGCTGACTCAGAGACAATCCTGTGAGTTCTAGGACAGCCAGGGCTACACAGTGTTTCCAAACACAAACAAGTAGATGAGCTGTTAATAACACACACTGAGACAGCTTCCATTAAGCATGTGTGGAGTGGCCAGCTCTACCATGAAAACAAGGGATGTCAAAAATCAAGATAGCCCTGGAACTTTGACCTCAGGAAGCCAGGGTCCCAGCAGATTCTATTGGCTGCCCCTTGTTCCCTGTGGATAAAACATCATTCTCTGTGGCTATCTCCCTCACCACCCCACATCCTAGAAGTTGACTCATAAGTCTACTATATCTGGATCTGTAACCTATTTTAATATTTTCATTAAAATAACCCATTTATTTTATTCAAATGTATTCTGAAAAAAAAGTGTGCATGGGCATTACACAATATAAAACCGATATGCCATAACAACAAAGCAAAGCCAGGTGTACTGGAACACACTTGTAACCCCAGGAATTCAAAGGCTGGAGCAGGAGAAGTTAGAGTCTGAGGTCAGCCAGGGCTGCGTAGTGAGACCTCGCAACAAGAAAACCAAAATCAAAACTGGACCAATGAGATGGCTGAGCAGGAGAGTGGGTACTACAGACTAACTGACTCTCTGCTTCCCTAGTGTCATACTGCCTATCCCCAAATCAAGCCCCGTGGTTCAGTACCGCGTGTGCCTCTCCACACCTCAGATTCTAGGTACCACACAGGAAAACTGTAGGTACTTAGCACATATTCACTGGATGCATGAAAGAATGTCTGAGTGAATGAATGAATGCAGAGTTTGGCCTCATTATTCTTTCTGTTTGGTTTAGTTCCTGAAACAATGTCTCATCTGACCCAGTCTGGTCTTGAATTTGTAATCCTCCTGCCTTCAATTCCCAGGTTCTGAGATTATAGGTATTGTGCTGTGCCTGGCTGACCTCATCATTGTCATGTTGGCCACACCTGGAACTCAGTTTTCCCTGGTAGAGTCTGTGTTCGCTCATCCCTCTATCTTCCTCTGCCTGCCACTGTCCTCCAATGAGTTAATGCTAGCAACTTCAATTTTTGATCGTGTCATTTTCCCCTTGACAGTGTCTCGCTGTCTCTTTTAGGTTAGCAAAAGGGATTTTCTGTTGTTATTTCATTGTCTTACGTGACATGGGGTGGTGGGGACTCATGTAGCTGGCCTCAAACTATGTAACTAAGACTGACTTTGACCCCCTGCTCCTCCTGTTTGCACCTCCCCAGGAGATTACAAGCCTGCACCATTCACACAGCTTGTGTACCAACTCACAAGTTCCTTGATTATAGTGCTTATATTATAAGCAGCAATTAGTTTGTCCTTTCCTTTGCTACCACTTTCAACATTTCTTGAAAAAAATAAAAAGTTTATTTACCTATCTCTTTCAATAGTGTCTGGAATTAGCTGCTACTCCATTAATTGTATGTTCAAGGAAGAGACTCCGGCCCCTTCCCTACACTCTGCCCTTCCTTTTTCAGGGTGATTTTGAGTACTGTGTCTTTGTGGGAATGCCCTTGATGTTATTCAAACCCCCTTGCCCAGTCCTGCTGAGAAGAGACAGAGACTGGGCACCTCCCTCCTGTGTTCCGGAGGTCTAGCCAGAGGCTGGCGTATAGACAGCAATCAATGCATACACATTATCCAAAGGAAGAAAAAAGGACTTCATAGCAAAACACTTTCCTATTCTCCTCTCTTCCTCACCCCCTAGAACCCTTCTGGTAAGTCAGCAAAAACACATGACTATGAAATGGATTTAGACATTACGAGAGTGCATCTACCTGCCAGGTGCTTTATGAAGACCTCCTAGTGGTCCCAACTTTGAAGGATGCCAATTCACAGGTGAGGAAATGTGGCTTAGGAAGACTCACAAGGCCAATATTACACAGATTACATCACAGGATACAGACCCAGGACTGAAAACCTCCATAGATCTTAACCACCCTGTGACTTTTCTATCAAACCTGTGACCCTCTTTCATCAGAAACAAAGTCCTAGGCAGATGCCTTATGGGTACTACTAACTATATTTCCTTGGAACAGCACCATTAAGTAACAAAGCAAGCCTTACAGCCAAGTCCAGGACCCTGCTGCCACAAATGGCCACCAAGGCATCTTGCTTAAGTCAGGCTGACTCAGCAAGACCATGGGACCCACAGTCACCAGCAGAAGGCAAGTCAAGGCAAGCTTTTCATTAATTCCCAAAATATATCTTCCTCGTTTTAAAATATCCCAATTTGACATTTGGGGATTTTTTTTTACAAGCAGTGGGTGGCTACAGTAGTAACAGGCAAACCACTGTCCTTGAAAGCTGAATAAGAAGACTTTTCCTGTGAAGGCAGTAAGCCCTAGTAGACTGACTGAAGAGCTATGGGAGAGTCCAGCAGAACCCCCACAGGGACAGCAGATGCTGGCATGGTCTAGGAGGCTCTCCTCTGTTCTGGGAAAGGGATCACCGTATTCTTTCTTTACTTGCAGTCCAGTATCAAAAGCACCTGGAGCAAGAAAGGCCATTTTCCTCTCATTTGTACCCAAGGAAGTGAGAAGAACAGTACTTGCTTGATGGCAGAAGTTTCTGTCCAAAAAGGAGCAATTTTCTTCTTCAAAAACTAGCTCCAATATTTGTGTGAATTGGGGAAGAGGAAGATTATGCACTTAGCTGGCTGAGGAATGAACACTGTCTTGTGCATGCTAGACAAGCCCTCTTTACACCGAGCTACCTCCTAAGTCCCTACTTCCTGTTTCTTGGTGATGTTTCCAGAAAGATCTGCAGGGAAGGCCCAGGGCAGACCATGTGGCCATGTGGTTTCGCTTTTCCAGTGATGCACTTCTCTGGAGCAACACCCGTTTTGGAGAGAGAGGCAAACATATCCAGACAACTTTAACCATGACCTTTTATTTGCTTCAGATGAACATGGTCTGGGGGGGGGATCCCTAGGGGGCCTGGGGGAAGGGACCGGAAGACCTGGGATTTTATTCTTGAATTGCCACATTTTTCACGGCTTTGCACAAATCCTCTAAATGTTCTGAGCTTCCGCTTTTCACAGAAGGGAGGGATTGGGCCCAATGCCCAGAGATCACTAAGCTTCCTCTCTATTCTGAAATCCTGTGATAGTAACAGCACACATGAGGGAAGACAGGAGTCTTGACCCACTCCCCCAGGTATCGCCACCTCGGGAAAATTGTGTCTCAGGAACAAAGATGATTAGCCGAGGCCAGCATCTCCCATTCACAGTTCCTACCAACAAGGGGTACATGATGTGAAATAGAAGAGGCTGAGTTTTAGAAGAAGGGACCAGGGCTAGGTCACACTCATGGGTCTGTAGCTAACTTTAGCTGCAGCTAGGCATGTAGGACAGAGGATTTGAACGCAGAAGTCTTGGGTAGGATGTTTGGATGGCAGCAGCATGCCTGCCTTCTCTAGTCTCCAGCCACCTTATCTAGTACGTTTAGACAGTGGCCTAGCTCAACCATGGCACCAGATTCCCATTTTGCCTGACCCTCAAAGAGGCCAGCACAGTCCATCCACACACCTTTCAAATGGCAAGAGAATATAATTCTACTTCTCAGCATCTCACTTAAGAAAATGACCAGACCTAAAGTGAGCTGGCCACAACAGTTATAGTTCACACAGAGCTGATTCTCCAGGTCTGTGAACTGTCATCCACAATCCTCCACACAGGGCTTGTAAAAGGCATTTTATCTCCACTGTTCTAAAGCCTTTGCTTGGCTGCTCAGGGCACAAGACTGTATATGTAAGTATGTTGACTTCAACAAAAACGGCCCATATTCCCGAAAACTAAGGAGCTGATCAAATGGCATGTTCACACAATAGCAGAAACCAGATGAGAAGAACTGTTGATTCAGTAAAGTGCTCACAGGTTGCTCAGTAATAACTGTAGCTGTTTAATTTGCATGTAATTATATATGATGATGTGAACAATAATGAGACTGGCTGTGATGGCAAAGGCAAATCAACAACTGGCTCTCTAAGGGCTGGGTCCAGACTTTTACATCCCAAAACAGTAAAGCAGGGACCCACCCCCCAAAATGAAAACACCTGCACTTGCTAATCTCTTTTAGCCTGTGTCACTACCCAGAAGTGGAGGGAACATTTTGGATGAGGATGCTACTGAGAAGAAGTTTGGTTGCTGGAGGGAATAGTTTTGAAGGGAGCAATGGGGTTCCAATCCTTTCCTCTCTCCCTTTGCTTCCTGACCACAGTGGGGTAAACATTATCTCTTTACACTGTTGCTACTGTGTGGGTCTGCAGGCCTAAAGGAACAGTGCCAACTGATCATAAACTGAAGCCTAAGGAATTCTGAACCAAATAAAATGTCCTTCCTTTTAAGCTGACAGATGAGGGCATTTGGTAATGACGGAATGATAACTTCTGTGCTTGTTAATAAGAAACACCATCCCCAAATGCCCCATAAGAAACACCATCCCCAAATGCCCCATCTCTCCTGTATGTTATTATTCTCATCGTTGTTATTAGGTACGTGAGTGAGGTGCTTGAACCCGGGTATGGGAAACAAACAACACAAAGCTGGCCTCGTGACTTGGCATATTCTTCTGGAGATACTGGAGAGCCTGAGGAGGAGCCAGCCTGGAAATGTGGACGATGCTCTTTGTTCGTGGGAAGTGCAAGCTGGGTTTCAGGGACATCTGGCTTAGTATGCTGATCATCTCCACTGACAGATATTGTGAAAATTAACTTTCTTACCTATGAAACAGGTATGACAAGGCATCCCCCCTTGACCACTTCCCCAAGGCTAGGGATCAAAATCAGGACTTTAGACATGCTAGGCAAGAGCTCTACCATTGGGCCACTCCATAGAAGGCTGTTGAAAGTGGTAAGGATGATCTTAAAAAGCACAAAGCACACGGGGCTCATGGAGTAGATACTGCCTGCCCCCTAATTTCACTCCAGACTTCTGCTATTGTGACAAAATACTTGAGAAAAATCAATTCAAAGGAGAAAAGGGGATAAAATGTACCCTTGCATGAATGAGCATTTCATAACATGAATATGGATATGTTAATAACCCTATTGCCTCAGATCTGTGGAATGGTAAAGACTCCTCCTGGTCCTAAAATATATGTTGACCATGTGTGAAGACATTATCAACCACAGGCCCCCTCCCTGCACCCTTAGATGCTCCTCTACAAAGACCCCTATTGCTTTTGGCTAGCCTACCTCTTGGATTAGCTGCATATAGTAAACAGCTGAGTATCTGGGCTTCTGGCGCTTTTCCAACATCTGCCCAATCCCAGCTTTTCTGTAGGTATTTTTGTGTCTCTGGCATTTCTTGATTCCCAATCACCCAAATCAGGTCAATCCTATACAGGTCACAGAATGCAAACAAACAAAACAATAAAACAAAAAAGCAGGTGTGGTGGCAGGCACCTAAAATCCCAGCACTTGAACTTGGAGGTAGGAGGTTCAAAAGTTCAAAGCCAGCCTCCACCATAGATTGAGTTTGAAGCTAGTCTGGGCTATATGAGATCCTATTTTAACAAATTAAATAAAACCTTTTAAAAAATAGGAAAAGAACTTTTGGTTTATAATTTCAGAGGCTGTGGTTCATGGTCCTGTGGCCCTGATGCTTTGGGCCTGTGAAGCATGGTAAATCCTGGCAGAAGGAGCACATAAAAACCAGAAAGCAAAGCAAAGAGTCTTATTTCCCTTCAGAGGCCTGACCCAATAATGTAACTTCCTTGCAACAAATCTGTGATGTTCACTGCTAATTATTAACTTGACAAAATTCAGAATGACTGGGAGATGGGCCTCTGAGCATGGCTGTGGGGAAGTATCTTGATCACGTTAATTGGGATGGGAGGACCTGTCCATCGTGGGTGGCACAATTCCCTATGCAGGGGATCTATCATTCCCTAGGCAGTGGCTGAGCACTAGCACACATGCATTCATCACTCTCTTCTGAATTCAGATGTAAATGTCACCAGCTGCTTCAAGGTCCTTGACTTCACTTCCATCGTGGACTATAGATGTAAATGTCACCAGCTGCTTCAAGGTCCTTGACTTCACTTCCATCGTGGACTATAACCATATCTGTGAACTGAAATAAGCCCTTTCTCCCCTAAGTTGTTTGATCAGAGTATCTTATCCCAATAACCAGAAAATAAGGCAAGACAAGGCCTTACCTGCTAAAAGTTCCACCTCCTCCTTAAGAAGAACAATGTAGAAAAGGCCAATTATTGGCCACTAATTTATTGATTTATTTAGTGACTTACTTAAAGCATTGTTTGTACTGTCTATTTCGCCAAGTGTGACTTCCCTTGCTACCTAAAACAAAATGACACAGAGAAACAGCTAAAAACAATGGGTCGTTACTCTTAACAACCTGCTGGCTGCCATGTAAATTTCCATAAAATCTTGCTTGCCCGCCCCACCTTGTGGTTTCAAAGTACAAAATAATAATACAAACTAGACCTGGCTGTGAAGCCCTTTAGGAGCTGCCCTGGCTTTGGTCCACGGGTGACATCTCTTTTCCACTCTCATTAGTATCAGCGTGTTTATTCCAAAACGACTCCTACAACACTCCCCATAGGACCACAGGCTGGAGACCAAGCTGTTACATGTGAACCTTCAGGCTACTAAAGAACAATAACGCTCTCCCCAAACCAGCACACCAGTTTTCAAGCCACACTTCCCATTTGAAGGGCAGCATTTTGAGCAAACATCTCAAGTAGAAGCCTTGTATTATTGTGCCTAGCCATTTGATCCATAGTCATTGCTAGATTCAAATCATGCAAGGCTCCAGCACCTTTTGCATATCTTAGATGCCACTTCTGAAGTGCTTTAAAAAAAATGATCAACATTTATTTCTTATTAGGTATTCTTTGTGAAACACCGGAAAGACCTTGCTGATTGTCAGCGAGAATGCAGGAGTATGGTGGCTGTATTTCAACACTGGCTTTCATTACAATGGAGGAAAGACAGTGTTGGTGGAACTTAGAAAAAAAAAAAAAAAAAAAAAAGTTTACCTTTTGTTTTTGCTTTTTTCGGGGGACAAGGCCATGCAGCCAGATCTGGCCTTGAACTTGTTCCATGGGTCCAACTTTTCATACATGTTACATCTCACTTCCCTGGAAGCGTGAAGGTAATAGCAATGGCCTCATTTTACTTAGCGACAAACAGGAACCACAAACATCAATTTGAGACGTCTGAGAGCAGTTGCACGTGGGAGTGGATGTGGGAGAAGGATATCGGGGGAAGGAAAAGCAAGGCTAGAGATGCTGCTTAATGCACTTATAGTCTAGTCTCCCTCACCCCACCCCCTGCTCCTCCCCTCCTCCCCCCACCATGCCAGCTCCTCTCAGGGGCCTTTCTTCAGGGTCTTGTTCTTTCCTTAAAAACAACGGCCAAGAGCCTTACTCACTCGGCCCAGATTCAGTCCCCAGACATTACAGTTGTTTTCTTAACATTTCAGACCACCTCAGCATCAATCTTTCCTATAAAGCCACCCTTCCACAGCCAACAGCATGCTCTCTGCTGCTAGGGGGAAATGGCTACAACCCTTCCCAGCCCAGAGCCACATTTTCCCTTCTGATCTCTACACATGGTCACGAATACCTCACCTCACTCCTGCCCTTTGCTACCACTGACATGTCTCTCCCATCTCACAAGAGAAGAAGGCTGCTTATCTGCAGTCCACCTGGGCTTCATCTGGTGGTCTCTGATGGGTCTCCAATGCTGTGCTCCCCACGGGCTCCCACATCATTTCAGACCCCAACTAGAGCAGGATCCCTCAGAGAGCTTCCCAAGTGAACTCTAAGGAAATCTACTCCACTTCATTTTCCAGGAGCAGAGAGAAAACAATATAGCATTCCAGCTGGCAGAGCCTGTTTTGTAGATTATCCCATACTGTGGAACCCATCAATCAACAGCAAACATGCCCTATTTGAGCTTCACCCTAAGAGCTATTGTGATGGTCAAGTAAGACTGTAAAAGTGGAAATGCTTTTCCACTGCAGTGTACTAGGAAAACAAAACGTATTGCTACTGTAACACAGACCTTTTGTGTTATGTATTGTAAAACATTTATCTACGCCTAAAAACTGGTGTATATTAGTTTTTTGTTACTATGACAAAATACCTGAGGCAGGCTGCTAAAAAAGTAGTTTATTTAGTTCAAGTTGTGGAGGTTGAAAATGAAAACAGTATAATGTCATCTCAGGGTCACTTTAGGCGGACAACCTCATAGTGAAGGGTACCGTGATGTGATCATGAGGGAATGAAAGATCAAATTACCAAACAGGAAGAATTCACATAGCAATTTGGGGATCGAGTCCTCTCTTAAAAATAACTTACTCTCACTAACGATACAACTCTGACTAATTTGCATAAGTCTGAAACTTTCTGCTATGCTTTTAAAAACAATTATTCATTAATATCCCAGTCAGTCCACAGTAATTGGTGAATTCCATAGAGCAGGCTGGCCCTCAGGCCTTCATGCAGAGACCTCTCAGTGGGGTGGGGGAACAGCAATATCTCAGAGCTGGGCTATTGTAGGTTTTCCAGGAGACAGCCTGATCCTGGTGTCTTGGTTGTCAATCAGAAACAGATCTGAGTGTCAGGAGGTGGAGAATACCTTTAATCCCAGCACTGGGAAGGCAAAGGCAGGCAGATCTCTGAGTTCCATGCTAACCTGATCTACAGAGCAAGTTCCAGGACAGCCAGGGCTACACATGGAAACTTGTGTCAAAACCACCAACCAACCAACCAACCAACCAACCAACCAACCAACCAAACAAACAAACAAACAAACAAAAACCTAATCTTAATCTATCTGTACCTGATGCTCCAGGAACTAAAGGAAGTGGAGAAGTGGAAAGGAGGTTTTCTGTTTTGTTTTGTTTTGTTGAGATGGTCTTACTCTGTAGCCCAGGATGGTTGGATTAGATATGTGGAATGTTCTAGTTTGCTTTCTGTTGCTGTGATAAACAATATGACCAAAAGCTACTTGGGGAAGAAAGTGCTTATTTCAACTTATACTTCCATCATTGAAGTCAGGGCAGGGATTCAAGCAGCAACTTGGAGCAGAAACCATGGAGATTTGCTGTGCACTGGCTTCCGCTCAGCTTTCTTTCATAGCCCAGACCCACCTGCTAGAAGTGGTTAAGCCCACAGTGTGCTGGGCCCTCCTGAGTCACTGCACAAGGCAGTTGCTGGCACACATAGACACCTCATGATCTGGACAATCCTTCAGGTGGCACTCCACCTTCCCAGGTGACTCTTGGTTGTATCAAATTGAAAATAAAAATTAACAAGGACATAGTCCAAGCTGGCCTCAGACACACAGCAATCCTCCTGCTTCTGCTACCAAGTGCTCTGATTACTGAATCACACACACAAAAGAACAGAACCAGCTTATTGCTCAGCTCTTCATAGGAAATAATAAAACTCAGTTTGATGTGATGGTACATGCCTCTAATCCCAGAATCTGACAGGCAGAATTCGGAGGTTTTTGAGGTCAATGAGGGCACGGACTGCATAGCAAGACCCCATCTCAAAAAACAAACAAATCAAGAGCTGTTTTTCAAATTACATTAATTCTGTGTGTGTGTGTGTGTGTGTGTGTGTGTGTGTGTGTGTGTGTGTACACGGCCAGAGGACTCGGTTCTCTCCTTCCACTTTGTGGTTCCAGGGAATCACTCAGCAATCAGCCTTAGAAGCATGTCTGTTCCTCTACCTGCCTCTCTGCAGCCCAGTGGCTGCCACAAGGCTCTGTGGCAGACCAGATGCACATGTGAGGCCAATCGTGAGGTCAGCTCACTCCCTCCCCTCCCCCATCCATGCCAGGAAAAGGTGGGTGGGGGCTCAGAAAAGGCAGACTGGAAGGGGGGGAAAGGGTTTTAAAAGGCAGAGTTTAATCCGTGTTCTTCACCTGGGACAAGTGCACTCCCTCCCTGTTTTGTTCATGATTGGGGGATATCAAATATTGTCTGTCTCACAGAACTGTGAAGATGGGGTGCCATCTCTCAAGTGAAGGGGACAGGCGGCATGAAGCTGGGGATGGACACTTGAGTCTGACAGCACTGATGTCAGCTGATCTACACCATCAGCTACTAAATAAATGAAAACTGTTGTAATTAATTATTTAGAAAAAAAGCAATTTGTTCCAGACCTCAAAGTGACTCAGCAGGGTTCTACTGAGGAGGACAATGTGCCACCCCACCCCGACCCTCCAAGCCCATTGAACTTCTGAGTGGCTCCATGAGGGCAGACTCTTTTCTTTCTTTCTTTGGACAAAGCAGGGCAAATGGGTGGGGGATGGATGTGGGGGGAGGCACAGGCCAATCTGGTCCTGACAGCTGGGCCACCCTGGATGGCAGAGATGAGTCAGCTCACTGCTGCTATGCTCAACATAAGGCTCATGGGCCTAGGCAGGGCATCTCAGATCACAGACTCCCAGAATGAAGTCTGTGTGTGATAATAGTCAATGGTCACTCTCCATGCATCTCCTCCCCAAGGGCATGGCAGGCTACTCTTAGTTTCACAGATGTGCACACGTGTGTGTATGTGCGTGCGTGCATGTGTGTGTGTGTGTGTGTGTGTGTGTGTGTGTGTGTGTTTACATGTACATACAGGTACATGTAGACTTGGAAGCCAGAGGTCAACATGGATACCTTACTCAACTGTTCTCCACCTTAATTTTTGAGACAGGGTCCTCCCTCCCTCTTCCCTGCCCCTCCCACCACCGCCAGGAACTTGCTGATTGCAGTTGCCTATCCAGTTTGTTCAGCAAGCCCCAGGGATATAAAAATGTGTGCGCGTGTGAGCCTGCACCTGTTGCCTCATAGGGCAGTGTCCTAGGTGAGTGTCCCAACAGAAGAACAAAGAACCGGACACCCAAACAATAGATGAACAAGCTCCCGCGTGCCAGGACCTGGTGCCTCATCAGAGGGGAACGGGTACACATCCATAGAGACATCCTTGGGTCTGACATTAGAAGATGCCATTTGCTCTGGCTTGTCCAGAACCTACATTCTCAATCTAACATCCAAAAGTGAAGAAGCAGAAGTGGGAGAGGGTAGAACTCCATATCCTCTGTGAGCAACTGTTTCTGTCTGACTGCATGAGACCTGGGCTGGAATACAGAGATGAAGCTGCCAATCTGTACTTCAGAAAGAGGTTGACTTCTTTTGTTTTAGTCAGTCTTCTGTGTCGCTGTAAAAAATGGGTTACTAGGAGCCTGAGGCAAAAAAAACTTCCGAGTTTGAATTCATTCTGGGCTACATAAGGAGTTCCAGTCCAGCCTGGGCTACACGGGCAAACCCTGCCTCAGAGAAACGAAAACAAAGGCCACTGGGGTTTGCTGTCATCTCAGGCAAGAAAACATATAAAACAATTCATACAATTGTGCTTTTTAAATAACCTTCACAATAAATGATCACTAATTCCTCTGAACAGCAAGGTTTCAATAAAGATACATATTTAAATGAAATAATTTATAGCCAAACTATGCAATGGGAATAACATTTAACCTATCTTTTTCAATTTGTTAAATAAGAAGGAGCTTTAGAGAGGGGCATGGTGGTAAACGTTTGTCACCCAGCTCAAGAGAGGCTGACACAGACCCTCACAGACAGATCTGGCAGACCGTGAATTTGCTCAGTGACCTTTAGTACATTTTGAAGGCTTAGCATAAATATGATTTTTGCCACCTCCCTAGCTTCACTGTCCATCCATGTCTCATGCGCTGTGTACATGTGTCTTACCCACCTTGCCTGTGTATACAATAACTCTGCCTTCTCTGTCTGTCCCTCTATGTTCAACATGTGCCCACCTTCTTGGCCTCAGCACTCATTGGAGAGCATTTCTCAGTTCCTCAGTGGGCTGAGCGGGTTTCACACCCCGTCACAGCCTGAGTCATGTGAATAAGACTTTGAGGTACTTGAGGGCAGAGGTTCCCGGTTTATTTCCATGTACCCACTGGCCAAGCAGTTCCCAGGACACAGTAAGAATATAATGCATGCTGTTTGAAATGGAACAGATAAATTGCTCAGCATTACCCAGCCAACAAGCAAAACGCAGGGGCTAGATAGAACTCATACCTTCTGAACCCCTGTGTGTGGTAACTTTTCCTCAGACCATGCCTCACAAATGGACACTGTTTGCCCTAACTCCTGGAGGATTTTATTCTACTGCATTTCAAGCAGAGGGACTCTCAAGCTAGGTTTTCAGGCTAGTGTTTGAGCAGAGCAGCCTCCTCTCCCTCTGGCCATTGCATGGAGTACTTAGAATTTCTGATCCCAGGCATCCATTGGTCCCGAGGGCCCCTGTCAGCCTCTAGGAAGAAGGTCCTGGGAGCTGATGGTGGCTGTGCCAAAGGGCCATCTCAGTCAGTCACAAGTGAATGGGCATGTCCATGTTGGAAGGCGATTAGTGAGAAACCAATTCAGTCTTTGCTGCCACTCCTCCAGGCCGCAGGCATTTCTCTCTCATTTCTGTGGTTTCTGTTTCCTGATTGGTCACCTGGACCCAGAGGAATGTGGTCCAGACAGACAGATGTAGGCTGAGTGCAGTTGCAATGGAAAAGAGGACAGAAAGTGTGGTGGACACTGGTCCCCAGTTAGTGAAAGGGACAAGGGAGTGGGGGCAGACATTGAGGAAGCCATAGAGCACCGTTCCCAGCTTTTTCCTACCTGCACTCAAATTCCTACCATTAAAGGCATTTAGGTAGAAGGTCACTTGGCTGGTACAGTGAGTAAGGAAAACAAAGTTAGGCCAGGAGGATCAGGAATCTAAAACCAGCCTGGGATTCTTGAGTTCTTCACTCAAGAAAAACTAATAGGGACTAGAAAGATGATTCAGAGGTCAAGAGAGTTTACTGTTCTTCCAAAAGTCCTGGGTTTGGCTCCTGGGAAGCTCCCACACCAAGCAACTCACAGCCACCTATCACTCCAGTTCCAGGAAAGATGATGTCCTCTGGACCCTGTGAGCACCAGTCAAGAATGTGGTGCACATAAACTCACACAGGTGCGCACAGGAAGCAGAATGGAGAGAGATGGTGGAGAAGTGTGAAATGAATGACACAATCTGAGAAATTTTCTCAAAGGACAAAGTATTTGAAAGGCATAGATTAAGGTCACACCTACCTAACCAGGGTGTGGTGTCACATGTCTCTAATCCTGGCACTGGGGAGCCTGAAGCAGAAAGGTCATAAGCTTGAGGCTAGTCTGGTCTACATTGTAAGTTCAAGGTTGGTCTGCTACATAATTCAATAAGCAAAGCAAATGAACATGAGGTCTCACCAAAGAGAGAAAAATGTACCCAGAAAGAAGACATTATTTTATCAACAAATTTGTGCACAGTCCTGAGGTGCTAAAAGGGTGAGCCTTTGAGTAGTCAAAGGTGACTGAGGTGTCCTGGACACGTGATAGTGACAAAAGGGTGGGACCCGAGAAGGAGCTGGAAAGGCAAGTGGTAGCCAGGCCACTTAACTCCTGATCAACTCCTGATTGACAGCTATCTTAGAACCACAGAAGGGAGCCGCAGGGGAAGAAAGGGAAGACAATTCAGTAGCAAGGACTATTGGTATGCAAAAGCTTCAAAGAGCCATCAGGGCTGGGAGAAGCGAGTATGGAACAGCAAACTGACAAATCATGAAGGGCTCTGAAACCTAGTTGGATGCCTTTGCATATGTCTGTATGGCTTTTTTTTTTTTTTTCATTTGCAGAACTAGAATGCTAGTCACTCCTTGGTTTAGGATTGAGTAAAAGCATAAAGTAGCACATAGTAGGCACACACAAACATAAGTCTTCACCTGTCTTTATTTAGTAAGCTATGGAGTCCCTGTTGTTCCAAGATGAAAACTAGAGAAGGGTTCCTCTTTCAGCACACACCCCCTTGTTTCACTACAACCGTGTCTCTGGGATCTATTGGAGCAGAAGCACCCTAGTCATCTCTGAGAGGGGCTAATGGGTCAGCGCCACACTGAACTTTCCAAGGGTGCTGTTTGCAGCTCTGGGTAACTTGGCGCACAGATGGACAAGGCAGACATAAACTGTCTTACCCGGAGTCAGAGGAGGCTGGAGAACTCTGACCTCACAGCCCACAGACTTCATAAACTCCATGGTTTCACGCCACACAGAACAAAGGCTCTGAGCTTGTCCTGATACACAAATCTCCCATCACCTGAGAGCTGCCAAAGAACACTGAGCATCCATGTCTCGCCTTCTTCTTCCTCAGAAGCAGCATCCACACTTCTCCATGGAGGAGCAGACACAACACTCAAAACAACTCTTAAAACACTTCCCTGCAATGCAGTCTCTAAACACAGGAAACAGCAGCTGGCTGTGTTGCCAGGAAAGTTTGTTTGCCAGTGAGCGTGTGGGAGCTCGCTGTGTGAGTTAAAAGCTGTGATCCAGGAACAAAAATAAATCAGCCAAGCCAAAACCAAAGCCCTGTAACCATAGGTGTAAGGAAACATTCAGAGACAAAAAAAAAAAAAAAAAAAAAAAAAAAAAAAGAAGGTTAGAGACCAGGGACACCCTAAACCCATAGCGCATGCCCAACAAGTTCCACTTCCTCATTTTCCTCATTTGTAAATGGGGTCATTAACACTGATGGTCTTTTGCAGTAAGTTAGGGCTGGGTTCATAGGGTGCTGATGCTGGGGAATGGAACATAAAAGCTGATGACAAGGAGGGTGGAGCTCAGCAGTAAAGGGCTTGCTTAGCATGCATGAGGACCTAAGTTGTGAAAACACACAGACACACACACACACACACACACACACACACACACACACACACGAACACACACACACACACACACACACACACACACACACACGAACACACACACACCTCCAACACCTTGCAGAAACCAGTAGGGATTTGCTTCTAGCGTTTTGGAGGAAATAAAGACCCCACCACCACCACCTTCCTAACTCCTGAATGAACCCACAGCTCTACTTACATCTCTGTTTACAAGCACTGAGCAGAGTGCCACCTAATTGTTCTTTCATCTCTCTTATGTGTTTTAAATCTTTTCTTGTTCTCCTCTGCCTGGGAGTATAAGAAGGCAGAGAGCACTTTCTATTTGTATTTGTTTCTTTTTAGACCCTAGTCCTGTGTATGCCCGGTAAACATGTGATAAAAACAAATGAAAACAACAACCAAGAAAAACTATTGCAGAAAAAAGGAAGAGAGTATTCTGGACATTTGATATCAAGCAGCCCTGAGAGGGTCCTCCAGGTTTAGCTGCTAGGGGCCTTGCCTCGTGTGCACATATCACTGGGTTCGATCCCCTGCATGGCATAAACTGGGAATGGTGTCACACTCCTATAATCCTAGCATTCTTGGGAGGTGGAGGTAGGCAGAACAGAAGTCTACGGTCATCCTTGGCTCCATGAGTTTGAGGCCAGCTTGGGATACATGAGATCCTGTCTCAAAAAAAAAAAAAAAAAAGACATAAAATGATGCTCTGTGATGTGGCAAGGGTACAGAAGAAAGCTGAGATGGCCGAAGAGAGACTTATGCACCTTCTGATCTTTCCCTGTCTGAGGAGGAAGTGACCTCTATTTTAAAAAGAGGCAATTAAGCCAACAGGACCAAACAGGGAAAGAAGAGTCTTGGACTTGTTACTAAAAATAAATGATTTAATACAGGTAGACCTCAGAAACTGTAGTAACAACTTCAATCCTTCTAGAATTTTCTCTCAGAAGGAGTTCAAGGCTGATCTTTGACTCTTCTTACTGTTCAAACTCACACACCCGGCCCTATTATGTCTTCCAAGTCATACTTGGAAGTCTTGAAGGGTTGCTCTTGTATTCCCATTCCCATCAGCTTAACAGTTCCTTTTCTTCCTACTCCTCAGGGCTGCGCTTGTCACCTGGCTCAGTCACACTGGATTTGCTTGCCACCCTCTCCACTGCTGCCTCTGAGAAGTCGTCCATCCCCACTCTCTACCTCCAAAATGCTGGCTCCCAATCCCCATTACATGTGTAGAGAGCAGTTACAAGTGCAGTCCCCATGAGGGATTGCTCAGTAAGCAGATGCTACCTCTGCTGAGGCGCTGGCTGGCCTCCTTAGCTCATCACTGTACACGTTTAGCCTTGTGCAGTCAATCTTCCTAAACATCCCTGGGAAGTGTGCATGAGGAAGCTGCCACCTGGACTGACCCCTAAAAGACAGCCTCATCTCTACAGGCCTTACAAGCCAGGGTAGCCCGCCTAGTCTCCCCTACTTGTTTCTAAGTCCAAATGGAACTCTTGAGGTTTCCTGGGGATAGCAGTCAGAAAGTCAACCATGCTCAGTAGAAACAAGAGCACTTGAGCAAGGGGCCTCAAGGGGTAGAATGTTATCGTTGGCCACTGGTTTCTCAAAGTGGTTTCTACTTGTGAACTAAGACTTGATTCTGCCCCTAGCAATGTAACCTCCCTATGAATGTCCCCGATAAGCCTCCTGTGTTCACATGGCAGCCCACAGATTAGAGGGGAGATAGGCTCCCCTCCCTCTATCTTATCACATATCAAAGTCACATGCTTCCTGCTGTCAGAGGCCAGGTCTTATTCCTCTCTGTATTAATACTACCAGCACAGCAAACTCTTGGGTGCCTGTCAGGATCATAGCTTAGTGAATCTTTGTTGAACTAACCAGATGCTTTCCATCTTTCTTGTCTTGTCAAGCATTCTCCAAATCAAATATCTGTAGCCCTGCATTACTACTTCCAGACAACTCAGAAAAAGCAAGGGACAGTCTCCCTGGCTACAGAAGATGGAACGGGAAAGAATTTTTAAAAATTATAACTTTGTGTTCTAAGATGCAACCTCTGTATCCTCAGGGCAGGCTGCCTGTCATAGTGCAAACTTCTCTGTGACTCCAGGTCCCATGAGGCTCATAGCACTGGGACCCTTCATACTTGTAGAGACCAAGGCCTGCTTGGGCCACCTCCCTGCTCCTACACTTACTGGCCCCTGTCATGACTGACAGATTGAAATGAGGCTGGGAACTTCGCCATGCCTCAAAGGCAAGGGGACACAGACCTTGCTTTGTTTGTTTGTTTATATATTTGCTTTGTTGAGACAGGTTCTCACCAAATTGGCCTTCAATTTATCATTGTCCTGCTGTAGTGTCCTTCATGCTAGGATTACAGATCTGTGCCAGTAGGCTCAGCCTTACAGGTTTTTTTCTTTTATTTATTTTGATGTTTTGTTCTTAGATATGGTCTCATATATTCTAGGCTGGCCTTGAATTCACTATGTAGCCAAGGATGACTTGAACGTTTGAACCTTGAGGTCTCCAAAGTACTGGGATTACAGGCCTGTGCCATCATTTTTGAACACAGACCCTTCTTGGTAAGGGAGACCATAAGGAGACCACCAGACCAGCTCTGTACACATGGAAAGCCTAGTAAGCGTGGTGGAGGGGCTCCCATGTCTTGGGAAGAGAGCTTCCCCACAGGGCCCCACCCCAGAACCCCAGTCAGTCAGATGTTTCACAGAGAGCTATGAGTTAGCCACAGGTCTTCTATCTTCAATGGGGTTGGAAAGACAGGAAGACTGACTACAGTCTCTTGACAAAGACTTGGAGGAGCTTGTTATCTTCCCTTGGCTGGGTGTGGTGGCTCTAGCCCGTATCTCAACAACGGGTAGGCTGAGGCCAGAGAATCTTGAACTCCGGGGGCAGGATAGGCAACATAAAGAAACCAAAATGTGCCACAAATCTTGGTGCATGCTTGCCTGTAACCCCAGTACTCTGAGGAGGGAAGAAATTAAAGGTCTTCCTCAGCTATATAGTGAGTTGGAGGCCAGCCTGGGTTACATGAGACTCAATCTCAAAACAGCAACACAAAACAAACAGAAAAAAATCCCATCTATATCCCGAATTCCCTTCTGCACGTGTCTCAATGCTGTGATTCTAAAGATAGGCCAATTCCCATTCTCCCTGTCTGCCACTTGCTATGCTTTTGCCATCTGGCTTAAGGCTGACCCTACTGATACGCTCCATCTCATTTCATCACTACAACAATTCTTTAGGGTAGATGCTGTCACCTACATTGAAGACCCTTGATGAAGCCACATGAGTGAGGGTGTGCTTGCTGTTTCTACCACCATCATTGAGTGTCAGTAACAGGTGGAAACTCCATAGCTGGCAGTGACTGGGTGATCTGTGACTCCAAGAACCACCCAGCGCCTGTCCTCCCCAAAACACACACACACACACACACACACACACAAACACACACACACACACATTCTATAAGGAGGATAGCAGCATCATTGTCAACCCAGTCTATACCACAAGACAGCCAACCACAAGGCAGCTGGTGGGGCCCAGAAACAAACCAAACCAAGGGCAAACCAGGCTGCCCTCGTGACCTCAGTCCTGGGTAATCTAGGGATATCACCTCATTTATTTGGAACTCGAGTTTCCTGCCTTCTGTTACTCATCAAACCTCACAGAACACCAGCCAGAGGCCAGCACTCTGGGTGCTGACGTCCCAGTCAGTCATTTCCCTCCTTGGGCTTCCGAAGGGCAGACAGTAACAGTAGCTCCCCCAGAGACACCAGAAAAAAAAACAAAACAAAAAACAGGCTGCGTGCACATTTGCTGTACCTATCTACACTAGCCAAGGCCATTCTGGAAACAGAGGCTGAACCCTCATCAGTGTCTCCCCAGGATGAAGGATGTAGGCTTCATTAAGTCAAACTAAATAGCCTTCTAAGAATGGACTATTCAAGACTACCCAGTGAAAGGAATCATGCTAGTTCTTCATACATAAAAAATATACAAATCAGGAAATTACACAGACTGAGCATGTTGTACCTATGTGTTTAGGTATATACATGTATATACATATATGTATGTAACAATGAAAAAGGAAGCCATGAATTTGAAAGAGCAAGGAGGGTGCTTGTGAGGTTCCCGAGAGTGGAAAGAGGAGGGGAAATATTATATTATAATCTCAAAAAATCTCTTTTTAAAACTTAGGGCTAGAGAGACAGCTCACATGCAAACAAATAAATACATAAATATGTAAATGTTACAAATAAATTTAAGAAAAGAAGGGTTGGGACGCAGCTCAGTGGTTAAATGGTTCATCCCCCAGAACTACAAAACAAACAAACAAACGAAGCACACTCAGTTTGCCACCTGGCTTCTGCACCCTGGTTTCACCGCTTGCTGGCTCTGTTCTCACCTATAAAATGGGGGTGGCTGTTCCTGCCACATGGGCATGTTGTGAGGCACAAAATAAGACACTGTGAAGTGTTTAGAAGATAGCCTCCCCCACAGCAGACACCCAGGAAAGGTTGGCTGCAAATATTAGGGTTGGGAATTAAAGTTAAGAATGATATGCCAGGTGTGGTGACACAGGACTTCAGTCTCAGCATTCAGAAGGCAGAGGCAGGTGGGACTCTGTGAGTTCAAAGCCAGCCTGGTGTACAGAGATGGTTCCAGGACAACCAGGGCAACACACAGAAACCCTGTTTGGAAAAAGAAAAAAGAAAAAAAGAGGGAGAGTAATAAAACAGCAAGTGAGGGTTAGTGACAGGAAAGAGAAGTGTGACAAGTGTCACAGACTCGGGAGAAGTGCAGACAGACCACAGGCTGCAGTTGACAGAGAACGAGCTTCCTGAAGCTCTCACGCCCTAATCCTAGAACTTGGGATATCACCTCCATTACACAGGAGACACTCTCCACCTTGCAGGCTGTGCAGTGTGCTCCAGGCTCCCAGCTTTCTGAGTGAGTGGCCACCCCTGCTGGGGTAGGCTTTGGTGATGCAGCGGTGTCTGAGTCATTTCTGATCTTGTAAGTAACCCCTTACCCATGTTTCTGTAAGCAACCCCAATAAAACTCATTGGTTCACCACACTGGTCTTTGGTGGTATCTGTACTATGGTCTGTCATGGGTCCCCTCTCTTGGGTGAGTAGACCTGTGTTGCGTCTCCCCAGAAAAGTTTTGTCACACGATAAAACCACATCCTCAGAAAGCAACAGAGCCAGGACTTGAACTTAGTCATTCACCTCAAAAGCCCATTTTCAGCCCCTGAGGAGAATATGCCTTGTTCTCACCTTCATGGGTGGGTGGGTGACACACCTCAGGCTCTCCTAGCTCCCTACTGTAGGCAGTACTTCCCCACCCAATCCCACCCTCCTCCTCAGGGCTTGTCATTCCCACAGGCCTAAGCAAATGATGACTGTCTTCTGTACAGTGAGAGGCAAACAAATGTCCAGCAGTAGCAGGGAAGCAAAGCAAAAAAAAAAAAAAAAAAAAAAAAGAAAAGAAAAGAAAAGAAAAAAAAAGGGCAGGGAGGAGGGGGCGGGGCTGAGCAAAGTGATTGGATGCTTTGGCTATAATCCCAGCATTTAGGAGGCAAGGGCAGAGGACTGTGGGACTAGCCTTGGCTATAGGGTGAGACCTTGTCTCCAAGGAAGGGAGGCTGGAAGAGGAAAAGGAGAGAAGTCACAGGTAAAGGCCAATCTAGAGAATGCCCCAAAACACAGACAAACCTTGAAACAGGCAACCTTGCTTCTTAGATCCCAAGCATGAGCAATTTATCACGAAGTAGAAGACAGGTCTGTGGTCTAGACAGGTAGTCAGCAGGCCCGAGCTTTGCGTCTGTTGCAGGTGGCCTGTTTGATACTGAAAGCCTCACTTCACTTGCTGCTCTTATTCCTCTTCAGTTTATCTGGGGGTTTGGGCCAGTTAAACT
The DNA here is from genome assembly GCF_943737965.1 of Phodopus roborovskii. Classification (NCBI taxonomy): domain Eukaryota; kingdom Metazoa; phylum Chordata; class Mammalia; order Rodentia; family Cricetidae; genus Phodopus; species Phodopus roborovskii. Next base: position 18,559,551 of record NW_026126517.1, read on the forward strand.
TTCCCAGCTATGAACTTCTGAACTCTCTCTCTCTGGAGGATCTTCCCACAGACAGTACCTCACAATACGTCCAGTTCAGCCATCTATCATCGGCAATGTTGGCATCAGGAGAACCTCACATTTCATACATACACTTTCAGTTTGGGATAACTGCATGTACATCAGATGAGATTTCTCGGGGAGGGGACCCAAATCTAAATATAAAATTCAAGTATGTTCCACAGCTTACATGCATATCCTGCAGGTCACTTCATGTATCTTAGATACCTCTGTGTACTAAGGCCAGGTGTGAAATCTGCCTCTTACAGCATCATGTTTATGCTCAGAGTCACACATTGTAGAGCATTTCAGAGTTTGGGTTCTTGGGTCAGAGATACTCCACTTGTAATGTAAAATCCTTTGAACCCCTGCCCCTTCCTAAAGGCCATTCATTGATCCTGTTGTATCTGCATTTCAAAATCATGTTTGCCTCTTTGATCATCTGTTCGTATCACCTTTCTCCTGTCCAATGTAGTCTAAGCTAGCCTCCAAGTTGCTACGTATATGAGGATGATATCAAACTTCTGATCCTTCTGCCTCCATCTCCCAAGTGCTAGAATTGCAGGTGTTCATCAACATTCCACATTGACATGGTTCTGGGGGTTGAGCCCAGGGCTGTGAGCATGCTAGTCAAGCAACTCTGCTAATGGACCTCCATCCCCCCCCCCCACAGGTGTGTCTTCTGTCCCTTGCACTGCGTGTACCACATGGTCATAAGTTTCTTTCTGGACACTGGACACTGGAGTGCCAGTGTCCCAGGGAAAGAGAGGCTACGTCTCATTCCATCTGCCCTCCCAGCTCCTATTAGAACAAGCTATCACAGCTGTCTGCAAATAAGCAGTGAAAGGCCTACATTTCTTGTTCTGAAATACACCACACTCACTAAAAAGCTATTAGAGGATCTTGGGCAGCTTACTCTGTCCTCAGAAGGTGATGTAGGGACACTCCCGACACACACACACTTTGCCCCACTTATTTCAAGGGTCATGTTTAACAAGGCTTGAGAGAGATGGGAAGAGGAAAGGAAGAACAGTTAGGTGTGCCATAGTTGCACTGTCCAAAAAGCACAGAAAAGAACCAGACAGAAAGGAGAAAGAATGAAGAAAGGAGAAAGGCAGGCACTTCCAGGAGAGGTGGAGTAAGAATCGAATCTGCAGACAACAGGGGTTGGGGACTCCAGCTGACCCTACAGGGCTCTGCACATGTCTCCCTGGCTGAATGCACCATACACAACAGCAGTTATGGAAGCACACTTCCTTCCTAGCCTCAAAGTGCTTCCTTCCTGGGACAAAGGAATAAACATTTAAAGAGTGAATGCTCTCGGTAAATATTTCTAAATGGGGCACGGTCTCCACGGAAGTAGGATTCTAAATAACTCAGCTACCTGATTCCCAAGCAGCTCCCCCAGCCACACACAGCTACACCTAAAAACATGTGGCTAGCTGCCACTGTCCATTCATCCCCTGTGCTCTCAGCCTCCCCCACGCATCCTGCAGACTGCTGTGAACCTCTGGCTGGTGTTTCTTTCAGCTCCTCAGCCCTGCATAGAAACAGCTCTAGTACTGAAAGAGTTCCCTGCCAAGGTTGCTTTATATACAAGAATATTTATGCTTCCACGGGAGCCAGGAAACACACTGGAGAGCATCTTATAAACAATGAGGCAACTCCACTGAAGGGAAGATGTCCCTGTAACTGAAAAGGTATCTCTGAATCAGTTGTTCACCCTAGGTGCCCAGCTGCATGCAGGACTTCCTCTCTTATTTAACCAGCACTTGGGTTGTATTTTGTAGGAAAGCAAGCACATTTTGTACCAATTGGAAAATTACACTAATGCATACTCATTAAATGACTCCCTATGGCTGTAATTGCCTCATATCTTTCTTTCTTTCCATTTATTTACTCTCTAGAATATCAACAGTCCTAAAGAGAGAGAGAGAGAGAGAGAGAGAGAGAGAGAGAGAGTGTGTGTGTGTGTGTGTGTGTGTGTGTCTGTTTGTGTGCAAGGTTCACATATGTGTGCATGTGGAGGAAGCCAGTAGAAACCTCAGGTGCTATCTATCCCTCAGCAGCCATACACCTTGTGCTTTGACAAGGGTCTCCCCTGGGAACTGGAGCTTGGCCTCCATGATTGGGCTAGGCTGGCCAGCAAGGTCCATAGCTCCATCTATATCTGCCTCCCAGGACTGTGACCACAATCATCACAGATGTCTTTATATGTGGGTACTAACGGTGGAACTAGGTCCTCATGCTTGCAAAGCAGGCACTTTACCAACTGAGCCACCTCCCTATGCCCCTGAAGAATGTTCTGTGACAATAAAGTATTCTGGAAAAGGAAACAAAAGTGAAGGCACAGAACCCAAGTGCCCTGGAATAGAACAGAAGTCACAAAGATGTCCCTGTGATGTTCCAGCACACTTGTCCAAGTCACCTTGGAGATACCCAGGCAATTGCAAATGACCTAAGAAAGGTCTGAGTTCAATGTGCTCTGTAGTTGGAACCACTGAGGCCCAGGAAGGCAAAGGAGTGTACAAAGCTAAGAAAACCAGTTTCATTTTGGATCAGAATAGCAAACCTACCTACTTGTACCATGTGTCGCCACTGATCAACCCATGTGACCACAGAGCCCAAAGCCTCTGGACATTCACTCTAGCCTAGAAGAGTGAATCATCACCCCAGTGCTGATGGAAACAGTCTGCAACTGGCCAGATCAAGCAGCTTCTTGCAGTGCTCAGTAGTGAGACTGACATTTGCCATTACATCCACACCACAGAACTTAGTGGGGCACTGGTGGTCATCCAGGACACCGTCCCCTCATAAATAGTAGGAGGCAAAGATGATAAGTCACCAGGGAAGAGGGTGGAAGAGAAATGGAAACTGGGCAGACTGAGGTAGGGAGATCAAGAGTTCAATGCTGGTTGGGTCTCTAAACAAACAAACAATCAAGCAAACCGTAGGGGAGGGAGGAAGAGAGGATAGATCACACTCGTGTGACCTTGGGAGATGATCCAGAGAGTTCTAGCCAACATCACATCCACCCACCCACACTCCAAGAAAACACAAGCAGCAGAAAGATTCTTCCAGAAGTCTTTGGGCAAATTCCCAGTGGTCTCTGAGAGACTCAGCCTCAAAGAAGGCAAGGGCTTTTAGTTTCCGTGGGCACTGCTAGCACCCTTCTCCTGGCACCGAGTCTGTGTCCTGCTTGGGGCTATGCCCGTCACAGTGCAGAAAGGCACAGGAGATCTGTGTTTCCCTCCCTCTCTCCCTTCTTCCCCCTCCCCCACCTCCACTCTCCAGACCTCTAGTCTGATTCCATTTGAGAGTAATCAGTAGACAGCCATATGGTACCCCCATCAGATCCCTGAGCCTGGGCATCAATCACAGCCAGCCACTTGGGCGGTGCTGGCTCTGCTCTGTCTCTCCTGCTACTTGGCCTGGCACTGCTCAGACCCTTTGGAGGGAGCCAGGCACGAGGGAGCAGAATGCAGTACTGAGAGCCTTATTGGCCTCTGCCCATGTACTACTGTGCATCCCAGCTCAGAGAGGGGCACAGGGTACAAGCATCCAGGAGGCAGCAGCACCATGAAGAATACAGCCACTGTCTAGTTACCGAGGGCTGAGGGAATGCCAGGCACTATCCCACTGTTTGAATGGATTAGCACATCTCGTAGGCACAACTGTCCTTCATTACTGTCAGAATTTTACCAGCAGATCTGGGCTTGGTGGCACATAACTATACTCCCAGCTACCCAGAGGCTGAGGCAGGAAGACAGCCTGAGTGGTCTTAGATGTGTGTGTGTGTGTGTGTGTGTGTGTGTGTCTGTGTGTGTTGGGGAGGGGGACAGGGTAGTACAGACAGGAAACTAAGACTTGGTGTGTAAAGAAACTCACCCCAAGTTTACCAGCTGGCTGGTAAGGGGCAGACCTACAACTAAACCCAGGCATGACTTTATTTGTGCACCAAGGCAGGAGAAAGGAAACAATGAAAAATAGGGTCTCTCTAGTTCTCAGATGCTAGCACAGAGGAAAAGGACCCCTATGTGCAATGCCTGCTGGGTTTGTAGAGACAGATAACGATACCCATATAGAGGGAAAACCCCTTACACACACACACACACACACACACACACACACACACACACACACACACACAATGCCTGCTGGGACCACAGAGGCTCCCACAGAGCCACTGTCATTAGCCAGAGTGACTGTGATGGGAGACAAAGCAAAGCCTTTAGCTCCAAGAATGATGTGCCAGAGGCAGCTGGAGTTGAGGTGGCCAGGGGACAACACAAGCATGCCATACAACAATGAGGCAGGGTGCCTGTCCATTTCCACAGCACTTAGACTTCTAGACCTGTTTCCTCATCAAATTTTCAATTTCTGAAACTTAAAAGTGGTTATGTCTGAGAATCTGCTGTGTCATCGCCAATGTGGTCTAAAAGCCTAACGTATAATTAGAAATGAGGGCGTGATGGGGAATTTTCATAAAAGCTGTATTCAGGGGTTATAATTAGGCCAGCAGGCCATTCACACGCCTCAAGGTCAGTTTAAAGAAACTAACTACTGATACACAACATAGGATGTTGACCAAAAAATATGATCAAGCTGAGCGTGGTAGCACACTTCCATAATCACTACATTTGCGAGGTGGAATCACGAAGAGCTAACATTCAAAACCAGCCTCAGCTACCATCAACATTTGAGGCTAGTCTCTCTCTCTCCCTCTCTCTCTCTCTCTCTCTCTCTCTCTCTCTCTCCCTCTCTCTCTCTCTCTCTCTGTCTCTCTCTCTCTATCACACACATACACACACACACAGAGAGAGAGAGAGAGTTGAAACTCAAGAAAAGCTGAGTACAACTGTATGCATTGTCCCATACCACTTACATGTAAGTCTAGAAAATGCCAACTAAATCAATAAGCCGATGAGAAAGGTTGCATAGGACTTGGGGGATGAACTCAAGAGGAGACTATTGCAAAAGGACACAAGAAAACTTTCACACTGACAGAAGAAACCTTCTGGAGTTGTTTTCTCTTTCTACCCTCCAGGGTTGAACTCAGGTTGTCAGGCTTGGCAGCAAGCATGCTTACCTACTGATGCATCTTGCTGATCCAGTACAAGAAAACTTGAAGAAGGCACCTGATATGCTGTCTTATTGCACTCATCTGCCCAAGAACATCCATAATAGTTTACCACTCCTTGGTAGGCTAAAAAGATGGCCTGCTAACATCCTTTTAAATTGCAATCTCTGTGTACACAGAACATTCACTGGACTTCAAATTTTAGCCCAAGGTCCATAAAGCAATAGTGAACCCCCACAAAAAGAAACTAACCATGTGATCTTTGGCAAAACCTGGAGGCCTCTGGCTTTCACATCTTCAAACCAAGGCTGTATCACTGGCTTTAGCCTTGCAGTTGGTATTTAATGCACATGAGAACATTTTTTTTTTAAAACTGCACCATATTGCACAAGTATAAGAGAATGTTGCACAGCCATAGTTACAGTAGATAGAGACTTCCTTGCCCTGATACCTGTAAAAACCCTTCAGCAGCAAGTGGACCATGACTGTATTTTTCTATCCAAGATGCTCAGGGAAGCAGCACCTGTCCCCAGGTCAGAGTTGGCTTCATGTCAGAGATGCTTGGTTGGTCAAAGTGCTTTCAGGGGATCCAGTGTCATCCAACAGGTAAACAAGAGAGCCAGAGAAACTAGATACTTTAATGCATGGCCCTGCCAGTTGCCCCTCCACTGCTCATGGAGCCACTTTGGGCTGCCTTTATCTTTGAGCATCGAGGTGTAGCTAACTCAGCTTGCTGCCAAGTCCCAGGCGCTTACTCCAGCCTTCTGTCTTTAACTAGACATAACTCAAATACTCTTAGCTGAGAAAAACAAGCCCATCCTACCCAGCTATCCTTCGCCTGTAGTTTTACCAACATCCTCCACCTCTGTCCCCTTCCAGTCTAATGTAATATTGCCAAAAAATGAATGTCCTGCTCAACTGTTTCCAAATCCTTTCCATTACTCCACCAGCCCGTGTAATGCCAGGGCAGGCATTGCCGTGCAGAGAGCTGATCACAACATTGGGGAAAGAAGACTCAATGGGAATGAAGATGGTTCAAGGGTCCGGTAGAGGCTAGACTAGAATCTGGGATGTTGCACTCCAGCAAGGACCCTTCTGAGACTATTGTGTTTTGTTATTTGTTTGTCTAGCAGTGCTGGGGATTGAACCCATAGTTTGTGAAGGCAAGGCAAGTGCTCTACCAATGAGTCGTACCACCAGTCTTATGGTCTCTCTCTCTCCCTCTCTCTCTCTCTCTCTCTTTCTCTCTCTCTCTCTCTCTCTCTCTCTCTCTTCCTTGGGAAATCTATAGAAGTCTCTTTTTGTGTGTGTATGAAGAATGTTCTAGTCACCAGCAACCTTTAAAAAATAAAAATAAGGCAACTGTAGTAGTAACTACTTGTGATCCCAGCACTCAGGAAGTGGGGGAAGATGGACTAAGAGGTCAAGGCGTTGGCCTTAGCTACAAAGTCAGTTTGAGTCCAGCCTGGGCCACATGTCTCAAAACTAAAATAAATTCCTGAAATAATAATAAAAGACAGCACAGGGTTGTATAGGCTGAGTCCTTAGATTCAGTGGCTCAGTGACTTGCTCCAAGCTACACAGTTGGCCCCAAAAGACTAGCTGAGACTATCCTTTGACTCAGGAGGGGCAACACGCAGATGGTGATACCCTTGACTGAAGGTGGGTGTCCTCAGCTAGAGGCCACTTCCACTCTCCTCAGGTCCACTCATTGGCCTCAGGCCTTTGCCCAACCCATCACTCTTCCTTTTCTTTCAGACCAACCTCACCAGCCTAGAGGAAGCTAGGTTTCTATTTTTAGGATGTTTGGGCCAGTGCAGAGCTAATGAGCAGAAAAAGGAAAGGATGAGCTATACAGGCTTTGAAAGTTTCCTTCCAGGGTCCCTAACTTATCCCCACCTCATTCGCTTCCCCTTTGCCCTCCTCCCCCCAACATAACCACCAAGTGGAACACAAACAGTCCCTCTACAGCAGTGTTTAGGTTGAACTGAAGGTTACATGGGGTGACAAAGCCTTTAGAGCAGCGGTGAGCCAGAGAGAACATTCTCCCCCCTCACCCCTCTGTCCCGGAGGTCACCCTGGGAGGCCCAGTCTGACAGTGTGCCACTTTAAGGTCTAACAAACACTTAACAAGCCTTTGATCATTAAGAGTTCTCCCCTGAGAAGGATTGAGGAGTTAAATCAGCTTCAGGAACACAGCATGACATAGAACAAATCAGAATGGGACCTGGATCTGCTGACATATCATAGCCATCCAGAGTCCAGTCCCTGTCCCAGCACAACAGACCCAGCTACGGAGTCCTGCTAGTAGCCCGCTTCAGCTATTCTCTCCGGATGGGTGGCTATGTCTTTACATATGCTACACCAAGGTTCTTCTGGCCCCCCAGGGATGGCACTGATCATTCCTCCCTCCAATGTTCAAATAAATCTTGGAGTCTTCCTCCTAGGTTTTCCGTGGGAAGTTAAAAGCCTGAAGCCTAAATCTGAAATAGCTATTTCTTATTGACTGGAGTGAACCAACTAAGGAGAACCCCAGATACTTGTGCTTTTAGGGTGGGATAGGGACCAGACTCAAGCCTCCTTTAGTGCCCTGTGTGTGGCACATGCCTATTATCCCAGCACTTTGGAGGCAGAAGCAGGAGGATCAGGAGTTCAAGGCCAGTTTCAGCAACACAGTGAGTTCAAGGCCGGCTTGGGATATAAGAGACCCTGTGAAAACAAAAACTGCAAAGCCTGCTCAGGACATTGAATCTGATCAGGTGATCCAACAACACCACTCCTCTTTAGGAAAAAAAATTAGCTAAGAGCAATAAACCCAACCTTCTTCCCTCACACCTTATGTTTTTGTTGTTGTTGTTGTTTTGTTTCTTTCTCTTTGGTAAAGAGGGGTAATACTAGAAATACCACAATACTTGTGGTAGGCTACAGAATGACTCTCCAAAAGATACCCACTTCTTTTTCTTTGTTTCTTTTCTTTTTCTTTCTTTCTTTCTTTCTTTCTTTCTTTCTTCTTTTTTTTTTTTTTTTTTTTTCTTTTGTTTTTTCAAGACAGGGTTTCTCTGTATAACAGCCCTGGCTGTCCTGGTACTCTCTAGACCAGGCAGGCCTCATAGAGATCCACCTGCCTCTGCCTCTCAAGTGCTGGGATTACAAGCATGCTCCACCATCCACAGGCTGATATCTGTCTTTATCCCGAAGCACTACTTTACATGGCAAGAAAGACCTTACAAGAATGATGAAGTTCAGGAATGACTTTGACTCAGGCAATTATTCTGGATTACTCAGGACCGCAGGGCAGTCATATGCATTCATGGAACACTACTAAGCCATAAAAAAAGAACAGAATCCTGCCATTTGCTAAGGACAGGGGTGGAGCAGAAGACAATATACCAAGAGCTTGTCACCAAGCTTGATGTCCTGAGTTTGATCCTTGAGACCCATGTGGTAGAAGGAGACAGCTAGACTCTTAGAAGTTGTTCTGTGACCATATGCATGTGGGTTGGACACACACAAATAAATAAATGTAATTAATTGTGTTTAGATTTGTTTATTTTATGCATATAAGTATTTTACCTGTATGTATGTCTGTGTGCCTGAGGCAGTCAGAAGAGGGTGGTAACTGGAATTGCAAGCAGTTCTATGCAGCCCTGTGGGTGCTGGGAATTGAACCTGGCTCCTCTGCATGAGCAAGTGTCCTTAACACACACACCACCACACCACCACCACCCTCAGGCATTGCTCCAGCCCTGTATTGAAAAGTTTTTAGATGCTTTTTTAAGTAAGAAAAAAAATTGAAAGTTTGTAACAGAGAGAGAGAGAGAGAGAGAGAGAGAGAGAGAGAGAGAGAGATAAGGCTGCTAACACACATTTGGGATGGAGGCTGAGAAATTTGATGCTAGCTTAGACTACAGGAAAAAAAAAAAAGACCTTATCTCACTAGAGAAAAAAAAAAAACTGAAGGAAGAAAGGAAAGGAGGGAGGAATGTTACATATTTGAGGAAACAGCCAGCCCAGTTTTAACATCATACAGTATGAACAAGTATGGGACCCCATGTATGCACAACTTTATGTAGCAGTTAATCACACAGGGGAGATGGCTCAGCGGGTAAAGTGCTCACAGCATAAGCACCTAAGTCTGGAGCCTTGGCACCCAAGTAAAGGCTGCATGCACTAACAAGCATCTGTGATCTCAGCACTGGGTGGGGTGTAGACAGGTAGATTGTGGGGGCTCCAGGGCCAGCTATTCCAGCCAAAACAACAAGCTCCAGATCATTGAGAGACCCTGTTCAAAATATAAGGTGGAGAGTAATAGTGGAAGATGCTCAAGGTCAACCTCTGTCCTCCACACAGGAACTGAATGGAGGAATGAGCCTCTACATGGCCATGTGCACAAACAAATACGTATGCACGAACACACATATTTCCTACATGTATCATAAGAGACACCCAGAGGGAAATTTGGGGCAGAGTGTATGGAATGACATAGTCACAACCAAACAATGCCCATCAGCCAGCAGAAAGTGGATGAATGGGATGGATTCTCCCCCTAAAGCCTCCAGGGGGAGCACGACCTCGCCAACAGTTTTATCCCAAGGGTACCAACTTGGAACATCTGTCCTCTAAAATATAAAGAGGATACATTTCTGTTGACTTAAGGCATCCAGCCTGTAGCCACTTGTTCCAGTAGTCAAAAGAAACAAATAAAACACTACCACTTAGTGCCTGCCTACTGTACACAGGGAACTGTTGAGCATCTCATATACATGGAATCCTGTGGCTCTTCCTGTGGGGTCTTGCAGTGCAGACACAGGGCCTGGGTTTGAATCTCTGTTTCCCTCTGTCCCTAACTACTGTGACCCTATGTATGTTGTATAACCTCTTCAAGCCCTGGCTTCCCTGGCTACAACATAGACATGGAGTATGTCTTCATTAAGCTGCTATGAGGATAAATGGATAATGAAAATAAAATATTTCCAACCATCAACAATAGTCAGTGACCTTGGGAATTAAGCAAAATCAAATCTGCCAGGACCTGAGCAAGGCCTCTGCGACCCATTGCAGGAAATAGATTCTTGCCTTAAAGCCCATTGAATATCAGATATGAGACTCTAAAGAGTCCAGTGAAACACTTCTCCTTTAATTAAATAATGTGGGTCCTTGACGCTGGTCTCACTTCAGAAATGACAGCTGTCTGGAACTCTGCAAGTTCTATAGCACATTTGGACTCTGCCCGGGTTCTCACGAGGTCCTACAGAATGCCATCCATCCACAGGGCTTTCTGTGGAGGACCCTTGCCTAGCACCCCCTGTAGAATTCTTCACCTCTTCTCTCTGTATTTCCAAGTCTGCAGGAAGCAGAAATCTGGTCCACTTTGTGGCCTTTCACCGACTGTGCCAAACAGCACTCCTAGCAGGCTGGGTGGGATGATACATTCAGGAGTCTGCTTTATTTAGACTGGAGCCAAGTTAGCAAAGAACCAAGGGTCCCAGGATAACCCCTACAGTTGTCGCCTGAATGAAAGCATAGGAAAGAACGAACTTACTGATCAAGCTCTCCCAACTCCAGTTCAGGTGATGTAAATGAAAGATTGAGAAAGCAGCACATGCCACCATCCTGAACTTTGTGTTCCCACCAAGGAAACCAGCAAGCCAGGAATTAAACAGAGAAGCACCCCCACCCCTCCCCTGGCCAACAGGCGCCGTCTTTCTGTCAGGCGAAGTTCCAACCCCTTGCTCTGAAGTGCACCAGCTCCAGAGATCTCCTGCTTTTGCTGCCCTACACTGGCAACCTTGCTCTTTCTTGAAGCTGAAGGCTGCAGCGACAGCCACCTGCGCTCTCTGCCCTTCCCCAGTCCACCCTCAGGAAGAAAGGAGAGATAGCAGCCCCCACTTTCCAGCACCCACAGCTTTCTGAGCTGCCGTCACCACTGACGAGAACCCTGGTCCCCTGGAGGAATCGCTTCTTCCCATTCCATCCTCTCTATCAATGAACACTCAGCGACACCCACGCTCCCGCTCCTCCCACTCGGGAGGGAGCCTGAGCTCAAGAGCGACATCCGGAGCTGGAAGCTGCTGCAGCAGGGGTGCCGGCCACCCTGCCCCAGTGCTCCTCGCCTTTCCTCAGCCACCAGAAGACACCCACCACCACCACACACACCCTGCCACCCCAAGCTGGCTCGGCACCCTGCCTGGACAGGGGATCCGAATCCTCCAAGGGACCCGCCTTTCCTCGGGCTTAGCAAAAGAGACCCGGGGAGAGAGCGCGCGCGCGAGCGCGCGCAAACCGCCCAGGGCCACCCGCGGAGCCCGGGATTCGAACCATCTGCCCTAGTAGCCCAACACTCCCAAGCAAGCTCTTAGCCCAGCACTCCTGCCGCCAGCGCGTCCATCGAGTCCCCTCAAAAAGGTATCCGGCAGCGCCAGGACGGCGAGCCGGAGCGAAGCCGAGGGTCGCGGGGACCGAGCGGGTTACTTACGCACGGGCGCGGGGAAAGCCCATGGACAGAAGCACGTCCAGCGCCGACCCATGCTTGACGGTGCCCGGGCGCTGCAGGCGGTCCCTGCGCGGGGTGACTTTGCTGTACAGCTCCTCGCGTGCGGCCATACCGAGGGCTAGGGTCACGGTGCCGAGTGCCCGCTCAGCGGCCGCCCATCGCCGGCGCGTCGGAGCTGAGGGTCCCGGGAGGACGGCGGGGGTGGTGCTCCCAGCTCCTCGGGCGGAGACTGACGCTTCCTGGAGAGGCCACCAGAGATCGGCGCGGGCCGGCTGCTTCAGTGGGACCGACCTCAGCCCGCTGTGTCTGGGAGTCCCAACACTGCGCCTCTGCAGCCTCCTCTGTCCTCCGCCCCCCGGCTTCTCCTTTCTGAGCTGTCCGGGAATTTGCAATGAGTAATTTTTGAATGGATCAAAAAGGAAAAGCAGCCTTGTGGGCAGGCCCTGCCTCGCCTGTGCCGGGCCCCGCCCCTTTCTTAAAGCGGCCGCGCGGGCCCAAGCTCTGCTGGCTGGTTTCCAGTAGTAGTTGGGTTTGCTTCTAGACAGAACATCCCCCAGCAACCGAACTAGGCCAGTGTACTTCGATTCACAGAGCCCCAGCTCTGCCCTTGGCGTGCATATCGACCCATCTGGGCCTCGAGGCTTTGGAATAGCCCATTTCACGTTTCATTTGATCATTGGCGAGGTCAGTCATGGAAACCTACTGCTCTTGGATGGATGAGAGGACCAGAAGGCTAAACTAAGCCATAATAAGGCCCGGGGTAAAGGTGTCATTACAGATAGATCCTGCAACAGTTACAAAGTTGTCACATCTCTGTAGGCTGTGTCCCTACAGCCCGGAGCGACTGGAGAAAGACTTCTGGAAAAGGGCCATTGGCTCTTGGAAGTGGTAGGATCTGAGAAGGCAGAGGCCACAGAGGGAGAGGAGAAAGGGAAAGAATAAAGGGAGGAGGAGAAATGAAGGGCTAGGAGGTAGAAGGAGAACAGGAGGAAGGACAGTAATTAGAGCACTTCCTAGTGGAGTGAGCTGGCTTTCACAAGGGAGCATGCACCCTGTCAATAAGAGGGTTCAGCCCAGGAGCCACAAGTGAACCCCACCACAGAATTGGACCAAACAACTCTCCTCAAGAAGATAAGTCATTACTGCTAATGCCCAGTGTCTCACATCATGAACTTCGCTGAGGAATTAACACTCGGTCACCTGGAGACAAAGCCACTGCCCTCAGTTAGGAACAGAGTCCCGTTTGGTGAAAGAAAAGAGGCACAGGTCTTCTTTGGGGATAACAATAATACCTGACATTTATTGGACCCATTTGTGTGCCAATGGTTGTGTTAAGCATATGGCTGAGGTAACTCGTGGGCCTTTTACAGTGCCCTGGAGGGTGCCTGCCTGTATAGCCTGATTTTATGGATGCAACACTCAGCTCAGAGGAGCAGAGGAAAATGACAGAACTCACAAATGAAAGGGTGGAGCTTTGACTCACTGTGGTACCTTGAACAAGTTACTTCTGTCCCCAACAGCCTTGTAGTCCTAACTATACAGTAGCAGTCACGTAATACCACACACACACACACCCATGACCACACCCACACACCCACACACACACACACCCACACACACACACACACACACACACACACACCAGGTTATCTAAACACTGCAGCCCTGTCTGCTTGCTTGCCTGCTTAGGGTGCAGGGGACAGATGGTGACCAGCACTCCCAATGTAGCTTTATAAGACACCAGGGAAAATTATCATTTAATTCCAAGCCTCCCATCCTTCACTGTTTTTTTGTTTGTTTTGTTTTATTTTCTTATTTGAAGTACCCGTGGCATTTGGAAGTGGAGAGATGGGATGGGGGAAGCATGGGTAACAATTTGCATATTTCTGCCTGGTGTTATGAAAGAGACCAGGGACAGTTCACACTTCCCAAGTGGGGGAGTTTCTTCTTCCCAGCAGAGGGAATGCCTGACTGAGGTGGGTGTTGGAGGGAGCTGGGAAAACCATGATCCATAGACTAGCCTCCTTGGGATGTGTTCAGTAAACTCACCTGGACAGTACTTGGCATTCTAAATTCTTTTAAAATATCTGGGCTTGTGCCAGGTAATCTGGATTTCAGTCAAGAGAAAATACCGTCTGAGGCAGCACTTTGTCACTCAAAGCTCTGCAGGAACAGCAGCTCTGACTGAACGAGCTCTTTCAGTACTGTCCTTAGTGTCTTACACGTGTGGCTCACTCCATTCTTTGACCAAATTATGAGGTGACTCTCTCTTGAGAAACTGGCACCCATGTATTGAGTATGTGCTGTCTTTTTTGGTAATGCAAGAGCTTAAAGCTGTATTACGATATTTTCTCTTTTACATTTTATTTTATTTATATTTACTTCTCTCTCTCTCTCTCTGTGTGTGTGTGTGTGTGTGTGTTTACTTGAGCACAATGGTGTGGGTGTGGAAGTCAGAAGACAAATTGTAGGAGTCAGTTCTCTCCCTTTATTGTGTGGATCCCAGGGACTGAACTCAGGCCATCAGTGCCTCTGTCTGTTGAGCCATTACACTTGGTCAAAGTATTTGCTTAAGAAATTCCAACTAGCTGGTTGTTGGTGGTGCACACCTTTAGTCCCAGCACATGGGAGGCAGAGGCAGGTAGATCTCTGTGAGTTTGAAGCCAGCCTGTTCTACAGAGCTAGTTCCAGGACAGCTAGAGCTGTTATACAAAGACACCCTGTCTTGAAAAAAGAGAAGCAAAAACAAAACACACAAAAAAAACAAAAAACAAAACAAAACAATAACAAAAACAACAACAAAAAAAAAAACAAAAAAGAAAGAAAGAAATATATTCCAACTTTTGAGGGCTGAACAGATGTCCGTTGGTTAAGAGAGCATTTGTTGCTATTGCAGAAGATCCAGGTTCAATTTCCAGCACCTACATGGTAGTTAACAACCATATGTAGCTCTAGTTCTAGGGAGTCTGATGCCTTCTTCTGACATCCATGGACACCTAGATTGCATGTGGTACACAGACATCTATGTGGGGCAAAAACACATATAAAATGAAATGAGAATATCTGATAAAAATAAACTTTTCATATTAAGCCAACATCCACTTACTGTTGTATTGAGAATCAAACTTTAAGATAGTTGATTCTGATTGTCTTTTTATTTGTTAGTTTGTTTATTGTTTGTGGCAATCTTTCTATGTAGCCCAGGTTAACCTCAAACTCAAGATCCTCCTGCCTCAGCCTCCTTCTGAGTGCTGGATTATAGACCTGTGCCACCTATGTGCCTTCTGGGTCTCTTGGCATGGTCTGTTGGATAATTTAGTTGCAAAGATAATTTAGTTGCCTTTCCCCTGCCTCTGGAAAACTGTGGAGCATGGGGAATGGTTGGTATAAAAACATTTGTAAAGAACCTGCAGAGGGCACTATGATAAACCAGGCACCTTCGATGCAAATTGTTTTCTGTTATGTGTGGGGCAGTTTTTGTTTTTTTGTTTTTTGTTTTTTTTTTTTTCAGAAGTCCCAGCCTGGCTCCTACCTTTCCTCAGTTCAGTGCCCATGCTTGTTTTAATTGGGACGGCTGCCATTTGCTCTGCACAGGGCTGGGGGCTGGCAATTAAGATGCATTGTGCTTTAATTGTATTGGCTTTGAAAGGCGAGGAGAAGCTTTATAAACATCCACATTGTTATATTACAAAGGAGGAAGAAGAATGAGTGTTCATCTGACAGTGCGTCTTATAGCTGCAGGGAAGAAGGAGGCGGAGGAGGGCTTGCACAATGATGGAGCTGGCACATCAACATTAAGCTGCTGTTCCCTCTGAGGAAAAGCAAGTTGTTATGTCCTCGTGCCCGGTCATGCCAGAATCCACCCAGCCCACAAAGTTCTTTTGTTTATGTGAACACCATTTCACCTCACATCACTGGCCCCGGCCACCTTTTTGGGATAGAAGCCCATGCACAGTGCCCATAGAGATGCCCAGGATAGGATCCGATGACTTTGCTTTCTCCTCCCCCTCCTCTCTTCCTTCTCATCCTCTTATTCCTCCTCCTCATCTTCTTTCTTACTTCCTCTTCTTTCTCCTTTTCCTGCCCCTCCTACTCCCTCCTTCTGAAACAGACTTGGAACTGATCCTCCTGCCTCTGCCTTCCCAGCCAGGATTACAGGCAGCCAGGCAGCCTGCACTTGTCCTTTCAGAGCCTGTTCTGTCTTTTCCTTCTCCTTCTCCTGGGTCAGGAGAGAAGGTCAGCAGTTGCATCAGAACAGGAGGGAAAGTCCGAAGACTACTTCCAGTTCTGAGGCCTGAGTGTGGTCTTGGTGACTGAAGGCCGTTTTTGACCCTCTGGGAATGACTTTAGCTCCTGAACTGCAAGAGAGTTTTTCATGCATGTGAAGTCTTGTGCTGCCACTCTCTGGGCTGTCTCATCACCTGTCAAATGTGGGGCTTCCCTTGGCTGTCATCCCAGGACACTGGAACTCAGGAGCTCTTTGAGGGTGGAAACAGGATTACCCAACTAGAAGCTGGGTAGATGAAGCATGGCATCCTGACTTCCTCTTTTAGTGCAAAAAAAAAAAAACCAAAAAACCCCACCAGCTTTATATCTTGGGGGGTTGTATGAAAGTTTTCTATGAGAAAAAGTTTGGAAACATTTTTAATATGTTTGAAAGCACAGAGCAAGAGTTTTGATTTGGTTCGTGGTTTGGTGTGTGCATGCGCGCGCGTGCGTGCGTGCGTGCGTGCATGTGTGTGTGTGTGTGTGTGTGTGTGTGTGTATGCATGTGGGACTGCCAGGTCAACAAGGGAGTCTTTCTCATTCACTCTCCATCTTATTTTTGAGGCAAGGTCTCTCAGTTGAACCCAGAGATTGCAGATAAGGCAAGTCTTAGATAGCCAGCTAGCTCCAGGGATGACCTGTCTCTACCCTTTTATCTTCTGAGTCTGGAATTACTAACAGATCACCATGCCACACGGCACTTGTGTGCATACTGGGATTCAAACTCTAGTCCTCTTTGTTTGTTTGTTTTATAATGTCTCAAGTATCCCAGTGTGCTGGATAGTTTTATGTCAACCTGACACAAACTCATTGGAGAGGAGGGAACTTCAATTGAGAAAATGGCTCCCCAAGATAGGGCTATAAGCAAGTCTGTAGAGCATTTTCTTAGTGACTAATGCGGAAGGGCTAGTCCATTGTGGGTGGTGTTATACCTCTGGACTGGTGGTCCTGGGTTCTATAAGTAAGCAGGTTGAGCAAGTCTTAAGAGAGGCAAACCAGTAAGCAGCACCTCTCCATGATCTCTGCATTAGCTCCTGCCTCTTGTTTCCTGCCTTGTTTGAGTTCCTGCCCTGACTTCCCTGGATGATGAATGAACTGTGATGTGGGAGTGGAAGTGAAATAAACCCTTTCCTCTCCAGGCTGCTTTTGGTCATGATGTTTTCTCACAGCAACAAAATCTAACTGAGATACCCAGGGAGGCCTCAAAATTGCTATGTACTAGAGGCTGCCTTTAAACTCTCTACCTTTCTCTACATCCAGCAAACTCAGGGCTATAGTGTGTGCTGCCACACTCAGATTCAGAGATAGGTAATTTTTAACATCAGGTTTAGTTTTGGTAGTCTGTTACTGGATAAAATGAAAGCAAGGGAGACAGGAGTAGGATTGGTTTCATGAGAAAGAGACAGACAAATGAGAAGTGGGCAACGGACAAAGAGTAAAGAAAGGAGCCTCCAGGATGAGTGATGGAGAGAAGTTGTTGCTACAAGGTCCTGTCAGTCCTCCCTGTCCCACGACAAAGGCTATCCTACCCTTTCTCCCGTTGCCTAACTGGCCTACCTGAATCTCTTTCCTCCACTAAGCTCTCTTATTATCATCCTCCTGGTTGCTTAGAGGCCAGAAGCTGCTCTTCAGGTGGGCTGGTCTCAACTGGTTCCATCTATAACTGGCTGCTGATAGTCAACCTCTGACTGTGTCATAATAGCATCTGGTTGTTAACTAGCACCTTCTTCCAAGACAGGTCAAGACTGCCATGTTGGCATGGGAAAGATCCACAAACGGAAAAAATTAAAAGGATGGTACCCAAATTTCTGAAAAATCTCTAGCCATTCCCAGAAGACCATTCTTCCCTCTTATTAACCTATCCTTTTCCCCATTTATGTAGAATCTCCTGACCCTAAATAACTAACAAGTTGATTTGCACATCTCTCCTGCATGCTCCTTCCTCATTCTCTTCCTTCTGTTTTTTTGGTTTTTGTTTTGTTTTTTAATTTTAGTTACATTTATTTGTGCTTAGTAAGGGTGCACTCCTGTACACTCTTGTGGAGGTCAGAGGACAACTTGAAGGAGCCAGTTTTCTCCAGCCACATGGCTTAATGTCAACACGATGGAGAGCAACCACCAGCTCACTTCTTGCTTTTTTCTTTCTTTCTTTGTTTATTTTTCATGTCTCACTCTGTAACTGAAGTAGACTTGGAACTCAATCCATGGGTCTTGAACTCACAATGACCCTCTTGCCTCAGTCTCCCAAATGCTAGGATACACCACATCTGGTTTAGTTGTACCAAGAATTCTTGACTCCAAGCCAGGTGGTAGTGATGCCCTCCTTTAATTAAAGCACTCGGGAGGCAGAGGCAGATGGATCTCGGTGAGTTGAGACCGGCCTGGTCTACAGAGCAAGTTCTAGGACAGCCAAGCCTATACAGAGAAACTCTGTCTTTAAAAAACAAAACAAAACAAAACAAACAAACAAAAAAACCAGAATTGTAGAATGAAATACCAAGATAAAGTCTTGAATGGAGCAGAACCAGAAGTAGTGGTACATACCTGTAATTCCAGTAGTCTAGAGGTAGGGCAAGAGGAACGCCACTCAAGGACAGCCTGTGCTACATAGTGAGTTAAAGGTCAGTTTGGACTATGTGAGACCCTGCCTCAAAAACAAAGAAGGGGAGTAGAGTCTGAGTATGATAGAGAATATCAGCAATCTCTGCAGTTGGGAGGCTAGAGACAGGAGGATCACTTTGAGTTTGAGACCAGATTGGCCTACATAGGAAGTTCCATGCCAGCAAGAGCTGAATAAACAAGCAAACCAGAATCAGTAGAACAACTAGACCAGAACTAAGAACCTAGAGATAACTGGCTACTTCAACATCTTAAAGTTGTTTCTAATATGCAACACAGTACCAAGTACATAAAAAAGAAAAAAGAAAAAGAACAGAAAGGAAGATCTGTCACTGCATGTATTTGATTCCAGATTGTTGTTTAATATATGAAGTCAGTTTACATAGCAGGAAAGGCCAAGAGCAGAAGTGTGGACCATCGGCCCAAACCAACAGAAACACCTGTATTGCTTTCCTAAAAAGATTTATTTTTTTATTTTTGTCGGTATATGTGTCTGTCCATGTGAATGATGGTACAGGTGAGTGTGCAGGTGCATGTCTCTCTCTCTCTCTCTCTCTCTCTGTGTGTGTGTGTGTGTGTGTGATCACAAGAGCGCATCCAGTCTCCTCTCTCACTCTCCACCTATTCCTCTGAGACGTCTCTTTCTGGACCTAGGCATCACAATTTCTCAGTTAGGCTGCAAGATAGCACCCCAGTAATCCTTTTATCTCACCTTCCTTGGAGCTGGGGTGACAGACCTCTGTGAGACACCAAGGCTCCTTACATAGAAGCTCAGATCTGAACTCTGATCTCATGATTGTGTAGCAAACATTCAACCACTAAACCATGTCTCCAGCCTCAGAAAACAGTTTTTAATGTTTTGTTTTAAAAAAATAATTTAATATAATTCCCTCGACTGTACTAGGAAGAGAAGAGGTAGCTGTTTCCATTACTTGTTTGCAATGTTGTGATTTTTTGCCTGTCTTTGGGTGTCTATTCTGAATCTTCACTGAAGACTGTTCCTTTCTAGAAGGATAGGTATGCTGCCTCAGGGTCCCTGTCCCCAGTTTGCCATGTAATAAAAGATGTGTTGTGAAAGAAACAGAACGAGGCAGGAAGATGTTGAGTTTAAGGACAACTTGGGCCTTAAAGATATCTCAAATAAACAAACACTGGAATACAACACAAGTAGAACAAAATAAAAAGTGTTTGCTCTTGGCAGCGTTTGTATCCCTTCCCTAGCCCTCTCCTCTCTCACTTTACCCATGTGTTCCTCTTTGTCACTGGCTTCAGATAAAAGGAACTAACCCTGACAAACATTTTGAGTGTCTGCTGCCTGTTAGGGTTCCCAATTGTTATATCATATCTTCAGACACCCATATAAGACATTTACTGAAAAACCTTGTGTCAGAGAAGTGCCACAGCTTGCCAAGAGTCACATGCTTCCTACATGGTAGAACAAACATTAGAGACTATGATGTCTGAACTCAGGCTGAGGCCATAACTCTACAATGAATCTTTAACGATTAATACTGATTTGAAATAGTGTCATAGGCAAATCGTTCCTAACAGTTGTGCTGTGAATGAACTACAGGGCTGTCCAAGATCTTCAGTGTCCAAGACACTGCAGAAGACAGGCATGTAAAAGGTTAACAGGGGATGGAGAGATGGCTCAGTGGTTAAGAACATTGGCTGTTCTTCCAATGGATCCAGGTTCAATTCCCAGCACCAACATGATAGCTTATAACAGTCTAAAACTCCAATTCCAGAGAATCCAACACCCTCACACTGACATACACACAGGCAAAACACCAATCAATGTTCATACCATAAATAAATAGATTTTAAAGGGGGCTTTAGAAAGCAAACTGTACAGGGTTTTTCCTTTTCTTTTCTTTCCTTTTCTTTCCCTCTGCTTATTCCTTGTCTACAATGGCTGGATTACTACTATCCCTGTATAAAGGCTCACAGATATGTGTGACTTCAAGGAATACAATGTCTAACAGGAGACAAAAGAGACCATGACACCACAGCACAGGATGTGTAAGAGACATGGTGGTTTGTCTAGATAGACCTAGCGGCAGTGTGGGAGGATGACCTGGGAAAGTGTCTTCAGGGAAAAGGAGGGCTCTGTCTGACATTGAATGATGAATGGAAGGTCATTTGGTGAGGGACAGGGTAGCAGAGCAGGGCAAGACAGAGGGGAAAGGGAAGGAGAGAAAACATGTTCACTGAGCATAATGGTGCATCCCTGTAATTTAGCACTCAGGAGACAGAGGCAGGGGGATTGCTACAAATGGATGCCAGACTAGTCTGCATAGAATGTAGTGATATATTCGTCTCTGCAGCTGTAGCAATGACCACGCTTTTTGGGCATGGTCACAGGTGTGAACATGACAGGTGTAAGAAGTAAGGTTTTTCTGCCCACCGCTGGTCTTGTACAGTTTAAAGCTTCCTGCTTTGCTGAAGAGTCTGTCAGACACGCTATGGCCTATGGGCTGAAGATGGAAGATTACAGAAGAACTTCAAGTGACCAACAAGGCAAGATGTCTCTGTCATTTCTAGAGTTTATATACTATCCTTCTGTGGTCTTTGAAGAAGTTGAAGACAAATAGTTATGGTTATAGTTTTCCTTAGTTAGGATTAAAGGTAAGTTACATATATAGGACTTTAGACTCACAAAGATAGAATAGATGATGGAATATTTTCTTAAATCTTACTAAATGTTAATGAACTAAATATTGTTAACTGTGATTCTTACTTGATAACTGTTGTGTTATATATTTTGCTATGTTAAGGTTAAAACCCTTTTATTTTAGACAAAAAAAGAGGAGATGATGGGAGATGTCATTCTGTATATATGTTTCTCATACTGGTTAATGAATAAAGCACTGTTGGCCAATAGGAAAGGAAGAGAGGAGGGACTAGGAGACAAGGAGGAAAGAAGAAGTAGTAAGGAGGAGTCAACATGGAGAGACTGAGAGAGCAGAACGCTGGCGGCCTCTCTCTTCGGTAAGATAAGACCATGTGGAGATTAATAGAAATGGGTTAATAATTAAGACAGAGCTAGCTGATAAGAAACTAGTACCTGGCCAACAGAATTATATCAAATACAGAGTCTCAGTGTGTTATTTGGGACTGGTGTGGCGGCAGGACAAGGCCAGCGGCGGGAGGAAAAACCATACTCCTTACAGACAGGTCAAAAGGAAAAGGATTGGGTTTGGAAGCTCCTTCCATCTCAGAGAGCACTGGGGGAGCAGAGTCGGTCTCCTTGGAGCAGGAATGCTGCAGCAGTTACTTATTGTTTTGAGTGTAAGTTATTTACTAATAAACTCCATTTCAATTATACAGGGTCTGATGAACCCTAATTTCCACACTTTCAATTGAAAGATCCAAGGCAGCCAAGACTACATAGTATTATGACCTTGTGATATATATATATATATATATATATATATATATATATATATATATATATATATCAAACAAAGAAAACAAATTAACAAAGCTCCACATATTATTCCAAGTAGAGGATACATGAAGAAAGTCCTCCCTGAAGACCGGGGTGGCAGAAACCTGAGGAGTAGAAACTGGGAAGCAGTTGGTTCAGACGCTGCATACACCAGGCTGCAAAATTTGTGCTGCTGTAGTGCCAAGCTTCTTGATGGGTAGTAGTTCTGCAGCTAGTGTCTGGCCAGCATGGCCACCCTGCTGAGCACTGTAGGCCTCCTCCACTTGAACCATTTGGATCTTAGGGACAAATTAGGCACTTCACAAAATGTGGTCCTTTTTTTTTTTCTTTTTGGTTTTTTGAGACAGGGTTTCTCTGGCTGTCGTGAAACTCACTCTAAACTAGGCTGGCCTTAAACTCACAGAGATCAGACTGCCTCTGCCTCCCTGAATGCTGGGATAAAGGCGTGTACCACAGCCATATGTATGAATGTATGCCTGCATATGTGTATGCATATACCTGGGGCCCATGCCATGAAGATTAGAAAACAACACCTGATTTCCCCCCTATGTTCCCCCCCCCCCCCGCCAAGTTGGTGCTATGGATTGCTGTGAGCTTCCTGCCATGTGGATTCTTGGGAATTGGATCCAAAAGAACTAATTAATGAATAATAGCCATAAGAGAGATTTTGGGGGAGACTAGGGGACTTGAATGTAGACTGGATGTCAGCTGCTGTTGTCCTGATGTTTGTTTTTGTGGTTGTGATTATGTCAGAGAATGAGCTTGTCCTCTGGAGATGCAGACTGACATTTCTAAGAGTGAGGTGGCACAATATGGCAGGCTGATCTCCAGATGGTTTAGCTGAAGACAAGTGCGAGAGCCAATCTAGACAGAATGAAGGAAGGCTGTGTGCATGGTGAGCACTTGCCAGTTGCTGTGTCTGCCTGAATGGACACATGGACATTTTCTGTACTATCCTTTTCATTTTCCCCTAGGTCTGAAAATGTTCAAAAAACTTTTTCAATAAACAAATTATCTAGCATGCAGAGTTTTGCTACAGTGCCACATGAATGGACCTGGTGGCTCTCACCTATAATCCCAACACTCCAGAGGGAGAAAATGCAGGAGTAGGCATTCAAAGTCATACTTGGCTAGGTTTTGCTAGCCTGGGCGGAAAGGAGATCCTGTGTCAAAGAAAGAGAGAGGAGAGGACAGGAGCGGGGAGGGGGAAGGTGAATTACAGATGTACAGCTAGCTGTCTTTCAAAAGGTGGCTGTTTTTTTCTGCAAGAGTTGTGCTGCATTTGTAGGAAAGATGTGAAGTAGGAGCGGGGGAGGTCTTGGCTTCTTGGCAGAGTTAGCAAAGCTAGAGATGGAATGAGGACTTGGGTCTTCTCCCTTGGAGAGTACCTAGCAAGTACTGGATACTCAGAGCCATCGGGCAGTTTGGCCTCTGCTCCCTGGCTTTCTTTTTCTCTTCTGTGTCACCACACAGATGAGTATAATGACCCGGTGGGCAGTCACTAGGGAGGGTAGCAACATGATTGACTTTCAAAATTGAAGAGAAGTGGCTCTTCTGAGGTTGCTCACAGTGGAAGCAAGCTTCTTACATTAGGCCTCTGGATGCCCTCTCCAGGGTAGTGTGTCTCCCTGAAAGGGGTGTGCGTCCCTGCTGTGTTTACCCTATTATAGTCTCCTCATTTCCCAAGAGCTAGTATTTCAACCTGTCTCTAGAAGAAAGAATGCCCTAGATATTTGTAATTCTATTTCTGGTCCTCTGTTTTCAGGAATATCACTATGTCTAGCCTCCTGTGACTAATGTACACAATCCCCAGGTGCCAACACACTTCTCCATTTACAAAGCGGCTGGTGGCGAAGTTGCCCACAAGTGCTCTGAGCTTATCTGGAAAAAGTTCTGGGCAGCTGAGTGACACTTGATCCAGAGCTGAATGGCCACTCTGTGAAGGAATGCTAGGTTTGGGACTGGCTCTTATCTGCAGCTCTGTTTTGAAAAGAGTCACTCATTCACTTATTCAAGATGAGTAACAGTTGGTGGTGATGGATAGATAGCAGATAGTTGATTTCATATCCTGCCCATGGTTTCTGCACAGGGGTCTGTCAGCCAGAGAAAAGCATTTCAAAAATGTTCACGCAAACAGCACTGCTAGGCAAAGTGAGCAGTTCCCTAAGATGGACTGCAGGGCCCAGGAGCCATCATCTCATAGTTTACATTCCAATGCAGTAACTCCTGATATTGGCCTCCTTTATTTTCCAATCACAACTTCTAGTATGCTAGTATATAATTCCTAGCAAGGGACAGAGGGAGAAGATTAAAGGCCATTTGCCATCAAGTAAGTATGCATCAAGTATCTTTTGTTGACCTCCTCTCTCTCTCTCTCTCTCTCTCTCTCTCTCTCTCTCTCTCTCTCTCTCTCTCTCTCTCAATATTTTTTGTAGATAGGGTTTCTCTGTGTAGCCCTGGCTGTCCTGGAACTCAATCTGTAGATCAGGCTGGCCTTGAACTCAGAGATTTGCCTGCCTCTGTCTCCTTAGTGATGGAATTAAAACAATACACCACCACCACTTCGCTTGTTGACTTTTTTTTTTAGAAGATTAATTTTATTTCTAATTATGTGTCTGTGTGTGGGTATGGATGCAGGTGCCTGAGGAAGCCAGAGAAGGTGTCAGACTCCCTGGAGCTGTATCAGGCAGTTGTGAGTTGCCTGATATGGGTGAACTTGGGTCCTCTGCAAGAGCGGGAAGCACTCTTGTCGAGCCAGCTCCCTAGACCTAGCATCAGGTGGTTTACACACAGTTTCCTTGAGTCCTTATGACACTCCTGTAGGTGAGGTTTCCCCCACCTCATTTCACAGATGTTCATTGAGCTGGAACTTACCCCACATTCTGCTATATATGCAGATGCTGAAATCCAAGCTCCTCCAATCATGGTTTATCTCTAAGAACTCACAGTCCACTCTGTCATTTGATAGACAGCCATTTGGCTTCATTCCCAATATACATCTTCTCCTCACATTGCCAAGATGATCTTCATTGAGCACCCTTGAGAAGGACGTGAACATGTATTTTCAAGACAGATATTAATGAGGACCAAGTGCCCTTCATCTCCATTAGCCTGAAAAGCACTGGATCATTGCTCATTGCGTTGCAACCGTCCATTAAATCACACACATACCAGCAATTCCCATTCCTTCTGATCCTGATAGGTACTAGAATGTTACCAAATTTTCTAAGAGATATTGTAGCAATTATGAGTTAATTCTGAAAAATAATGGTTAAAATTAGTATAAATTTAACCTCTAGTTTTTTATTTATTATTATTTTTTTTTTCGAGACAGAGTTTCTTTTGCTTTGGCTGTCCTGGAGCTTGCTCTGTAGACGAGGCTGGCCTACAACTCATAGTAACCTCTAAATTATGTACTGTGTTTAGCACAACATAAATATAACTTGGCTTTTAGGACAACAGCCTGAGTTGTTTTGTTCCAGGTCCAAACAGTTCAAGTAGGCAAGGTTTGGCCACCCATTGTGTATGTAATAGTTTCCTCTGAAACTGAAATATTTTATCCTGTAAAGGAGCTCCTTAAGCAGGAAGTCAAGCAAGTCAAAATAGTTTCAGGAAGTTCCTGAAACTGACCAAATTCACTAGGCCCTTCCTTGCCAGAGTAAGAAATAAAAGTTGAGCTGCAAAGAAGACTTCAGCTGCCTGAAGAAACAGAAACCAGCAGAGCTGCCTGGAAGGGGTGTAGAGCAGCAGAGTCACCAGGGAAGGACACTCTCCACCCTATTGAGCTGCCTCATAGGCTGTGTGTGCGGTGTGCTACAGGTTCCAGCTTTGCAGGCTGTCATCCATGCTGGAGTAGGTTTTTCAGTCATTTCTTTGAATTCTTTCTGTTGCTGTAAATAAACCCTCACTCATATTCTTATAGATAACCCCCCAAAACTCAGTGGACTTTGGTGGCATCTGTACTTTGGTCTGTCATGGAATTCCTATCTGTATTGAGTATGTGTGTGTTACACCTCTCCGGGAAAAATTTTTGCATACAACACAATTAAACATGCCAGTTAAAGAGACTTATATTAGTGAAGAAGAGGAAGAGGAGATTTAATCCATGTGGCCACATGGGAAAGAACATGGGTTCAATGACTCCATAGCCAACCTTCAGGTTACTGACAGGAGCATCAGGTTGTAGAAGGCGGGGGTGGGGTGGGGATTGATACAGAACAAGAAGTCTGAGTAACTGAGCAGTTGCAGAAAGGACACTGGTCTGGCTGATCATTGTCCCAGTTCCAGTTTGCCAGGTGGCCTGGAGAAGTTGTTACCGATACACTTGCCATGCTTCAGGGGATTGCTCACTTCTGCTCCAGGGCTCCCTCGTAGATAATTGTCCTCATCATTGGGGTGGGAAGGGAGTCTGCACTGGGAGGTGTTTGCTGTTTCTAGAATCCAAGATGACTGCAGGTTGTCTTTGTCCTCACCGGTCCATGTGAGGAGTTAGTGTTATTAGAAAACAAAACTAAACAAAATCAGTTTCCAAGCTCCTGTTGCACAAATAGACCTGGGCCCTTCTACTCCTGGTAACTGCTACTGCTGTTCAAACAAGGAATGTAATTTAAGCCCCATAAACTTCAGCTTTTGCACAGGTTGAATAAAGCTAAAATTGTACGGTGTTAAATAAATGATGGAGGTCAAATTCAGTACAGAGCTCAGCATACATAAGAGTTTACAGGCGTAAACACAGCAATGCCAAATAATGTCATGTCAAACTGTGGTAATGCTAAATGAGATGGAGAAAATAAAACCTGTGAATGGAAAAGAGCGAAGAAGTGCAGGGCAGGGTGGGGTGGGGCAGGGCAGGGTAGGGCAGGGAAGCTGTCAGTGAGGAGATGAAGTTCAAACTGAGACCCGAACACTCATTAGAAAGCTGGATAGAAACGGCAATGCTGTCAGGCATAGCTGAAGGCCCGCGTTCAAGTTCTCGAGTTTGAGACCTAACTGTGTTACTTCTGACAATTCTGGATCTGCTCTTCAAAAACCTTTCACAAAGAAGACTGCAAGGGATCTGAAGGTTAAAATGAAGTAGGAAATAAATTAAAGTGTAGGCTTTACAGCCCTACAAAAAGCAAGTTAGCATATAACTCCAATGTAGATTGAAGAGAGATAGTCCATTCACACACTCACCCATTCACGCATTCTTCTGTTTCTCTGATCATCCATCAGGTTCACACACTCACCCATTCACGCATTCCTCTGTTTCTCTGATCATCCATCAGGTTCACACACTCACCCATTCACGCATTCTTCTGTTTGTTTCTCTGATCATCCATCAGGTTCACACACTCACCCATTCACGCATTCCTCTGTTTCTCTGATCATCCATCAGGGCTGATGAAGTCCTCCAGAGAGCCTTGTCTCTGGTTTTGAAGTAGCCCTCATTTACACAGGGTTTTCCATGGGTTGTATTTGTGTCTCACAATAGTGCTGGGAATTTAGCAAGGCTGTCACCCTCCCATGAGTGAGAACATTAGGAATCACCTTTAATGACATGCCTCATTCATATTCTAGACAGTTTCCCAGGTCCACCTGTCAGGGCGAGGGTGTCATTCGTAAGGGTTGAGACTATGGATATCTGCATGTTCATATTGGGTGCTTCTGGGATGAAGACTCAGAGGAAACAGCCAGATTGGCTTTTTTTTCCCCCAAGAAATATCTGTGAGTTAGACCTTGCAGGGCCCTTGAAGACAGTAGCCTTGTCTTTTGAACCTACTGTCAACTATATGACCTGAGTGTCAAATATAGGGTGTGTGTGTGTGTGTGTGTGTGTGTGTGTGTGTGTGTGTGTGTGTGTTGTTTTTTGGCTTTTTGAGACAGGATTTCTCGAAGCTTTGGAGCCTATCCTGGAACTCACTCTGTAGACCAGGCTGGTGTCCAACTCAACTCACAGAGATCCACCTGCCTCTGCCTCCTGAGTGCTGGGATTAAAGGCTTGCACCACCACACCTGACCAAATACAGTATTTAAAGCCATCCAGCCTTTAAGGAATTGACTTCAATTGTCAATGTGGCACACTGGGAAGAGGGACCCTCATTTGAGGCATCCCCTTTATTTGATCAGCCTATGGGCTAAATGGACTAATTGATGTAGGCGGGCCCAGCCCATTGCAGTACAGAGGGAGCCAGCCAGTAGCAGCACTGTCACCCCGTTTTGCTCCAGTTCCTCCCTTCACATTGCCACCTAGAGAGCTCACCCTTGCTTCCCTCCGTGACTGGACATGTAGTAAACTGTTGGTTTTGGTCATGGTAATATCACAGCTACATTGAAGCAAGCTAGACACAGAGGCGCAAGGTTGCTGACCACCAGTAATAATGGGTGGGTACAAGAAAAGACTGCTAAAGGGGGAGAATGGTTTAGGGACAGGTTCCAACCGAGCTAGGACCCCTCCAGCTCCGAATTCCTGAGTTCTTCTGTCCACGGGCATGGGAGATGGGTACAACTGTAGAACAAGAGCTGGAACTGCTTTTGCAGGCATGATCTGTAAGGAAGGGAAATAAGAAAAGGTCTTGAAATGCCTGGAAACGTCCAATCTCCTGGGCCCATCAGAAAAGATGCAAGCTAGTCCAGACCCCAGCGGGAGCCATTTGTCCTTTGTTTCACCTTGGAGGGGTTAAAAAGCCCTGTTGTACTGAAGAGGCAGAGATGGAGGAGGGACCCCAGAGCAAGAGAGTGACAGGAAAGAGAAGGGAGGCAGGGAGGGAGGGAGAGCAGAGACCTGGGCTGGTCTGGCTGTTTCCCTTTGTTGTAGGGGGTTTGTGCTTCTAGGTCAAAGACAGGATGTGAAGTGGGAAGTATGCTGTGGTCACGAGGACTGCAGCTGGTACGGGTGGCGTGATGCTGTGGGTCCAGGGATACTCTGGAGGGGGACTGCAGAGCTTGGGAGGAAGGAGTGAAAGACCTGAGGGGGTGGGAAGATGAATCAAGGAGATCACCTTCCCTTCCCATCAGGCCACTTTTCTGAATCCCAAGTCCCATCAGTGCTCATGGTTTGGTTTCTGGCAATAGTCACTGGGTTTGGTGTCTGGTTTGGTTTTCCTGCTCCCATATAGTGTGGCCCTGGACAAAGCTCTTACTCGCTGGTCCTCAGCTTCATCATTTGGGAAATAGTGGTGGTGCTAGTGGGAACAGAATGATGGAAGGAAATGAAATGCCTTGCAAACTGCAGCAATCACACGGGAAAACTCCTCTGAGAGATAAGACAGTTCTAGCTGGGAGGGTCCTTGTGCCTCGTATGGAGAAAGTCCACGTTGACCATGTGCAGTTTTGAGTCATTTCCAACTGGAGTGCTCATCCTTCAGGCTGGCTTCTCTATCCTTTGTCTCTTGGAAGCTTGGGGAGGAGTGTATCCTCAGTTCCCATACCTTCCTTCACATGAGGCTAAAATGGGAGGGATAAAGGAAGGACTGGTGTCTTCCCACTTATCTGAGATTTAGCCTCTACTCTGCTCAGCTCTTTCTTTGAGGTGATGGGTACTAAACCTAGGCTTTTCACATGATAGACAAACACTCTACCACTGAACAACATTCACATCCCCTTTGTTTTGAGACAAGATGTCACTATATAATTCAGGCCACCCTGAACTCACTATCCTCCTGCCTCAACCTCTAGGGATCACAGGCATGTACATCCTGGACTGCTGTCCATCTTAGTTCCTTTCTCATTACAGTCTCTAATGTTGAGTGACTCCGAATCTTTTTATTTACTTCAGCTCCGTTCCACTCAGCTCTGTTATACATGAGCTCTGCATACATGAACTGTGCAAACGCAGAGATGAGAACCAAGAAGAAGCAATAACTTCCTAAGCCTATGAGTGAGTGCTATATTGCTAATTACAGATCTGTCTCATGGCCATAATGTCATATGATCTTTCCAGAAGAGTTCCTACTATGAGGGGAACTCCAACTTATAGGTAGGAATGGCTTGCATTGTGATCTACACCACACACACACACACACACACAGAGACAGAGACAGAGAGAGACAGAGACAGAGAGACTGGGTGGTGGTGCACACACCTTTAATCCCAGCACTGGGGAGGTGGAGGCAGGCAAATCTCTGTGAGTTCAAGGCCAGCCCCAGGTCTACAAAGCTAGTTTCAGGATAGCCAGGACTATACATAGAAGCCCTGTCTTGGGGGTGAGGTGTGGGGGGAAAGAGGGGGTGGGGAAGGGAGCCCAACCCCACAAAAATGAGGTCCAGAGGTCTGGCTCTCTTTCTGTCTTCTATGTCTGCTTCAGGTGAGGTAGATATGGTGAGGTCATTTGGGGACCAATGGGAACAATTCTCTGAGAAAACCTGTAACTTAATAGAACTAGTGTGAGAACTATCTATGAAATATTGAGAGTTTCTATCCAAAACAGATTCTTCTATCAACTCCAACCCAAATGAAGCCAGCCATTGTCTTTTGTTTCTCAAGGGAATTCAGAATCAACCTGATGGAAAAATCACAGTTTCCCCACAGTGCTTGAGGAACTAAAGTTGACACTTAAAAAAAAAAAAAAATCGCTCATGCAGTTAAATGAAAGTGCATGGAGGCATTTAGGGCTCTGTTGTGATGGTGGCTTCCCTCCTTGCAGATGTGAGGACAGAATTGAGAAATGTAACCATGTGACTTGAACTCAAAAGAACAGATGTACGCTCACTTATCCACGGGGCAGTCCATTTTTAAGACCATCTCATTGCGTCTGTACCCTTTGTAGACTAATTATACTGTGGAACCATCTGAGGCTCCCCTTCTCCTCACTGAGAAAACTCTTCCCTGAACCCCAGAATAATTTCTTTAGCTCTGCACAGAGCCCTGTGTGGTGGTCCATGCTTGCCAAGCTCTAGTGGCTGGCTGTAACTGAAATGCAAGTTAAGTCTGGGGTCCTGGTCCCAGACCATGACCTTTGCTTCTACTTCCTTTCTTGGAAGAACTCATTTACAGTCTGTGGCCCATGAGCACATCTGTTATGTAACTGTTACCACAAGGGCCTAAGGACCCAAGGCAGTGCTGTTCGACAATAGGTCAAGGACCAGAAGAGGTCTAGACTTTGCAGTGAGAACAGTAAAGATGGTAACTATGGGGTCAAAGAACAACCCAGTGTTGGCCTTCTTTGTTCATCCTCTTCAGGTAAAAGGCATTTTTGGAAATTCTTTGAATTCTTTGACATTTATTTAATTTATTTTGTGTGCCTGTGCACACATGCCAGAGCATGCATATAGAGGTTTGTCAGCAAGTGCCCTTACCTACCAAGCTACCTCACTATCTTTGACAAAAGACATTGTATAAAATCAGACCTGAAATGGGCCTGGTTGCTCAAACTTGGAATATCAGCTTCCCAAGAGGCTTAGTCAGGAATATCACAAATTCAAGGCCTGTGTGGGATGCAATGAGTTCAAGATTAGCTTAGGCAATCTCACAAGATCCTGTCTGAAAATTAAGAGTAAAAAGAGGGCCAAGGCATAACTCAGATGGAGAATATTTGCCTAGCATGTACAAGGCTCCAGGCTCAACTTCCAGTACACACACACACACACACACACACACACACACACACACACACACACACTTTGTAAATGGAGTTGTGCCATACCAAGCTAAGGACTCAAGTGTTTTCTGGTGGCTTTATGGTGAAGTCATGATCCTTGACAGTTCTCAGGGCTCTCTCCCCCTCCTTGTGTCATGTGGCTCTTCTCAGCTGCACCACTCCTGTCATTCACACTCTGAGCTCCAGCACAATGCAGGGCTCAGTGAGCCACACAGCCGTCTGCAAAATGTGTACCTGCACTCTGGAATACAGACCAGATATGAGAAATGACAGTGCAGAGAGAGACATGCCAATAGTTTTATTGGCATATCATGGTTTTAGGAGAACCCGTGAGTAGGGCACCTATCCTGGTATTTAGGTAAAGGGTGACTCTGTGAAAGGAGGCCATCTATGGTGACAGCTACCTGGTCAGAAGGGATCAAGAGCAGGGCAGGGGAGAAGTTTCTTCTGCAAGAGGAGTGAAATAGGCAAATACTGGAGAAAATAAGAACTTGAAGTTCTTTAGTCAAACTAAGAAAGGTCTTGCTGAAACTTTCTAACCAGTCTTATGGAGTGTATGCTGTTCCAATGAGGGCTTTTGTTATATAGTTTTGTTTTGGAAATAAGATCTTGTCATGTAGTTCAGCCTGGACTTCAATGAGAGAGAGAGAGAGA
Source organism: Phodopus roborovskii (assembly GCF_943737965.1). Taxonomy (NCBI): domain Eukaryota; kingdom Metazoa; phylum Chordata; class Mammalia; order Rodentia; family Cricetidae; genus Phodopus; species Phodopus roborovskii. Next base: position 18,591,730 of record NW_026126517.1, read on the forward strand.
GAGAGAGAGAGAGAGAGAGAGAGAGAGAGAGAGAGAGAGAGAATGTGCTGGTCTGAATGTAACCCCAAACGTTCATTGACATGTTAGAAACTTAGTCCCTAGACACTAGTTGCTTCTTGGGAACTCAGAGTTTATCTAAGATTAACTGTAGAAGCTTAGCTTCCAATGCAGCAGTACATGGGAGGTGGAGCCTAATAAACAGTGGTTAGTTTACAGTGGTTATTTTACAAGGCCTCTGCCCTCATTAGTAGACTTCATGTGATACTGTTATAAGGCCTTGCGAGTATAGAATCTATCTGTGTATCATCCCTCTCTTTCTCTCCGTACCTAGTTCACTGCACCCCCTTTCTCCTCTTCCTTTTCCTCCTCCTCTTCTTCTTCCTCCTATTCCTTCTTTTTGGGTTTTTGAGATGGTCTCATGAAGTCCAGGCTGCCCTAGAACTCTCTGTGTATGAACTCACTGTACAGCTAAGGCTGACCTTGAATCTTTTATTTTCCTGCCTCCGCTTCCCAAGTGTTGGGATCATAGGCTTGTGCCAGCATGCAGGTTTTAAGTAGTACTAGGATCAAACTCCAGGGTCCCTGCAGGCTCCAAAAGTATTCTACCAACTTAGCTACAGTCTCAGCCCTGCTTGTGTTTGGTTCTGAGACTTGGTCTTCCTATAGAATCCTAGGTTGGTTTCAAACTGTTGGGAATCCTCCTGCCTCTGTTTTTTGAGTGCCACCATGCTCAGCTAACATTAGCCTGTTTTTCCTCCTCAGGTGCTGGAATCCAGGGCCTCATGAATGTTAGGCAAGAGCTCCACCCCAGCCCTTACTCTTTTGTGTAAGAGGATGCAGCATTCATTCCTGTCCACTTTTCTGTTTTCCATCATATGAAGATGCAGCAGACTCCAAAGGCCAGGACCTTGACCTTGGACCTCTTGTCCTCCATCACTGTAAGATAAACATTTTGTTCTTTGTAAGAGTCCAGGTTTGCCATGTATGGCAGTACTTGAGAACTGTGACTACAAGGGTAACCTGGGCTACATAGTGAAATCTCACCTAAGAAGAAACCCAACCAAAACCCCCATCCCTGACACCTGCCACATTAAAACAAAGGAAAAAGTTCAAATTTTGGTACAACATTAGAGCGGCCACATATGGGAAGTAGTGTGCCTAGAGGTCAAAGCCAGTATTATGCCATTCTTAGAACTGGATTATTTGAGGAGGAGAGTGTTGGGTGTGTTACAGTTGGAACAAATGGCCTGGAAACAAGCTGGAAACCTGAAGTTGGAATATGTGATAAGAGTTCTTGCCTTCAGCTTAGCACACACTTTTAGTCTGAGCACTGGGGAAGCAGAGGCAGACAGATCTCTGTGAATTTGAGGCCAGCTTGGTTTACAGAGAAAGAGTTCCAGAACAGCCATGAAAACAGTGAAACTCTGTCTCAAAACCAAAACCAAAAAAAACAAAGAAAGTTCTTGCCATACATGACCAGACCATCATCCTGCTCCACGAAGGACTCGTGGGTCTCTGTGCCTGTCACTATGCATTCAGTGTTGAATATGATAGTCACTCTGGGAGTTCCAATCAAGCCTGAGACACCAGAGGCCAGGAACTCTCCAAGTCATTCTGGAACTAAGTCATCCACCAGGCAGCTAGGTAATTAAGGTAAAAGGCTCCATTCCCGTCTCCAAGCCAGAGGCCATTGCTGGCTTAACTCCCAGCTGTGCTTTGGGAGTTGCTACATGAAGTTAGTTATATGTGTTTCCTGGTTTTGGTTCAGATTACAATCACTAATCAACCAGCTTCCCAAAGGGGGTAGGGGGGACATTTCCGGTTTGGAATCAGAGCCCATCTGTTTCTCATTTTATCCCAGTCTCAGAAGACTGAATTGCTTATATACATGCTTTCTTCCCTCCCACCTTAAGATCATACACCAGCTGGAAGAGAATGATGTGTGTTGTGGGGGATTACATGGGAAATTCCTTGTTTCTGTACAGAACAGGTATCTGACTTAAACATTTTTCATGACGTTTAAGTTTCTGTATTTAACCCCTCCCCCCCAAACCCAAGTAAATACAAGTAAAAGAGTACATAAGGCCATGTCTCATTAAGTGGGAGGCAATAGATATCTGGATCCTAACGTTTCTCCAGAGTCGTTAGTGTAACAGAAGGGTAACAGTTGACTTTCAGATGAGCTGAGGGTGAACTGTGGAACTGAACAGGCATCTTGGAGACTGCAGTGGTGCCATCAGTGTCTCTCTTGGGATTCAGTAGGGAGCTTTCTCTAGAAGCCAGCTCCATTTCCTTTGTGTTACAGGTCCCTCTTGTGTTGGTTATGAAGACTGTCTTGCATCTGCTCCTCAGAGCATGAGAGCCAATTCTGTGAGTCCATCAGCATTGCAGCTAGAGCTCTTCTCTTCCTCCATACCATCATCACCATCTCCACCACTACCATCATCATCACCATCTCCACCACTACCACTATAATCTTACCATATTGATTATTAGTATCTAATGTGAGTGTGGAAAGTCATAATTGGAAAACTGTATTTAAAACCATGTGCTGGGCTATTCAGTTGATAGACTGCTTGTCTAGCATGCACGAAGCCCCAGGCTCAGTGTCCAAAAGCATGAGCACTGGTGTGGGGGCAGGTATGTGAGAAGTTCATGTCAGCCTTAGCTGCCTACTTAGTTGGAGACACTGTTTCAAAAGCAAAACATTTGTCTAGATAGATGTGATTTCTTCACTGTGTTCCCTCAGACAAATTACTCCTTTGTATGCTAGTTTTTACACTGATTATGTGGAGTCGACAATATTGTTCACATGATTAAGATTTAAACAGGTGGAGAATACAAACACACACACACACACACACACACACACACACACACACATTTATATATTGCCTGCTGATGAACTGAAAAAAAAATTGTTTTGAAACAGGTTACTATGGAGCTACAGCTGGCTTGGAACTCACTATGGGGACCCCAATGACACTGACATTTCTGTGAACATCCTGTCTCTTGACTGCCAAAGTCATAGGTGTGTACCACTATGTCCAACACAAAATCCATTTTTCACACTTTCTTCACAGAGAATGAAAAAGATGTAGTTGAGGCAAAGTGGGTGTGCTGTGAATGGATGTAAGGGTTGAATTGTCAGCGGGCTGTGTATGTAATGAAGTAACCAAATGTAAAATGAGACATGTCAATAATGTAACATGTCAATAATATGAGCTTGGAATTATGTCCCAAGTGAAATTATGCTTACTTCTCTTCTGTCTTTGCTGTTGTGCCCTGCACCCTCACTTTGTGGCAGCATCTTGTTGGCTCTAGTGATCAGAACTTCAGATTCTCCTGCTCCACCTTCCCAAGTGAAACACTTCACTCAGCTGCCTGCCCATTTCCCCATCTTCTGAAACCAAGGCCCCTAGACCTCCCTCTGTATGCTGAAACCTAGTAGGTACCGGCTTCTTCAGTTCTGAAGTCTGACTGCAACAAATCCTCAAGTCGAACGGCAAGCATGTGACTGATGCTCTTCAGAAGAGATGTGTGTCTAAAGCATTGTGAATGGTACATGACTATGGGCCTGACCAAAAGAAAGGACCTCTTTCTCTGGACTCACGGAAAGCAGTGCACTCTGTGTTCTATGTGCATGACATTTCGTTTGGCATTGGACTGTACCACTTTATGGTTTATCTTCCTATTGTAATATATGTATCACAGGGGTTGTGGGGCTGGCTGGATTTGTCTCTGAATTCCTCCAGACATGCATAAAATTTACCACAAAGTGAGCTCCAATAAGTAGCTATAGTGTAAGTTGAATGTGTGCCTTGCTTTTCCTGAGGATGCTGGAGATGTTTCAGAGAGAATACTGTTTTTTGCCTCCTTCTACCCAGCCCGTTCTTCACCTCACTTCTGTGTTCAGAAGAAGGTCCAGGGTATATAATATTCAGGGCAAGCAGCTGAGTAAAGAAGGCAAGAGACCTCAGCAAGTACCCGGCCTGGGTCCATATTTTATAACAACAGCTCTGCCAAAGGTGGTCAAGCCTCCCCCACCAGGGTGAGCAATTCCTACCCTGGAAAGCATTGTTTGCCAAGGCAGACATTTGGACAGGAAGTCTTTAGCAATCTGACTGTATCCCTGTGAGCTTAATCTGTTGTTACAAAAACAAAACAAAACAAAACAAATCTAAGCAGGGCTGGTGAAATGACAACAAGCCAAACAGTCGGAGTTGCATCCCCAGGGCCCACATGGTAGAAGGAGGGGATCTCCAGCAATTTGCCCTCTGACCTCACACTTTCACTGCGGTATGCTCCTTTCCCTCCATTGATGAGATAAACATGTAATTAAGAAAGGTCAAAAAATATGGCTGCATTGGAGATAGATTTGAAATACAAAACTTTTTTTTAAAGATAAAGTTTGGCTATGTAGCCCAGGCTGGCCTGGATTTTGTGGTTCTTCCATTTTGGCCTCGGGAGAACTGAGGTTACATGCATATACCATTATAGACAGCTAAAACCTTTAAAGACACCTTCTGCTTGGCAGCTTGTCATATTTGAAGAGAGCTCTCAGATAGTCTTCGTCTCTAATAAAATTTTAGTTCACAGTGACACAATTTGCATTTCATGCTCCTTGTCTGTCTGACAGAGGTTCCTTACTTGGCCCTGGCTATGATTACCATTGCTTAGGAAATGGCTGTGTGCTGGGTGCCGGGGAGAGTTACTTTCATGTGTCATCTCTTTTAATACTCCAAAACTCAAGAGGCAAGTGTCATTAGCACAGGCCAGCCCAGCAAGGATAACCAATTGGCCTTAGCAGTAAACAACAGTGCTGGGACTGGACCCAGCATGTCCAGTGTCCAGGGCCATGTTTACATCCTCTGTGGCGTGCCGCCTCCCTGAGCTACACCGGATCTGCCTGTTCCCCTGAGTATTTTACCATCTGGACTGGACTCTTACCCATCTCCCTCAAATTCTATTTCCTATCTCACACTGATTAATCTTGTAGAGATTCTTTATTCTTGTGTAAGACCATTTCCTCCTGTTTTCTCGACATAGTGGTCTCATTATGTGGCCCTGGCTGGCCCCAAACTCTGTGTTCACTATACTTGTCTTGACTTGCATACTCCTGCCTCTGCTTCCCAAATTGCTGACATTGCAGGCTGTGTCATCATATCTGGCTTCTGATTCCTCTGTAGTTTTTTCTGTGTCAGGATTTTATATAGCCAAGGCTGGCCTCTGACTTGCTATGTTCCACGGATAACCTTGACTTTCTGATCTTCCTTCTTTTAGATTGCCGTGGTTACACGTGTGCATCTGGGAACACATGTGTGCATCTGGAATTACATGTGTTCATCTGGGATTACATGTGTGTAGCTGGGATTATGTGTGTGCAGAACTACACCTGCTTTTTTTGGGAGGCTAGGCAAATGCTCTACAAACTGAGGTCCACCTTCAGCCTCACTGTGTTCTTTAGAAAATTTTCTGTTTTCAGAATGGCATAGTGACATGTCTCACTTGTCAGTCACCTCCAGATACATTTTGGGCCTCTGCCCTTGCCACAAAATCTACCAGGTAGAAACAAGTCTATATACAAACAATAATAAATTCACATCCTAGAAGGAATAGAAAACTTGTACTTGCTACTATTATTTTATTCTCTTGAATTAAATCTTTTCAGTGAAACTTGTTGAAAACTATGTTTCAGCCAGTTTTTGTCTACTTATGGCAACTAAAGAGCATATTTCCACAGAAAGAAAAAGCCATTTTCGACATTTTGTCAGGAAATTATCCTCACTGTGCCCCGTGTAAGCTGAAAAACATTCTGAGGAAACTGAGGCAAGAACAGGAAGAAAGAGATATGCCTTCCTCATTTTTTTTTTTTAATTTTGAGACAGGATTTCCCTGTGTCGTTTGGAGCCTATCCTGGAACTAGCTCTTGTAGATCGGGGTGATCTTGAACTCACAGAGATCCGCCTGCCTCTGCCTCTAAAGTGCTGGGATTAAAAGCATGCGCCACCTCCACCTGGCTGCTTCCTCATGGCTTAACTGTCCCACTGCTCCACAGGTTGTCGCATGTAGTACCCAGCTCTGAGCTTAGGCACAATGCAAGTTAGATCTAATAGAAAAAATTACAGAGAAAATAAAGGCTGGAGATTCAGATCAAGTGTCCAGCACTTGCCTAAAATGCACAAAGCCCAGGATTGGCCTACAGCAGTACAGAAAATAAAGGAGAAATTAAAGTTGTGGTGGCTCGCTTGGTTCCTGCACTTATAAAGCAGAGGCAGAAAGATAATAAGTTTGAGGCCAGCCTGGGCTACCTAATAAGTGTGAGGCGGGTCTAGGATACATAGGAAGGCCCTGCCTCAAAGGAGAGAAGAAGGGAAAGGGAGGGAGGGAGAAAGGAAGGAAAAAGAACATTTTTGTTAAAGATTTAATTTTTGAAATAGATTCTCTTTTATGTAAACCAGGATAGCTTCCACCTCAGAAAGAGATCTACCAACCTCTGTCTTCTGAGTGCTGGGATTAAAGGCATGACTCACCATGCCTGGTTGAGATTGATTTTCTTTTAATTGTATGTTTGTGTTTGGATGTAATGTGAGTACAGATGTCCACAGAGATCAGAGATGTTGGATTCCCTGGAGCTGGGGTTACCAGTGGCTGTAGGACACTGAGTGTGGGCACGGAATAGAACTCTGGTCCTCTGCAAGACTGGCACACTTTCTTAACCTCTAAACTTGCTCCTGAGTGACCAAAGTACAGAGAGTAGGCATCCACAGATATCTGTCACATCATTTCCTCACAAGGCCTATGGGCTATCCAGCAAAGGGGCCAGGAAATTGGGAAGAGCAAGCCAGTAAACAGCTCAGTGTAGGGGAGAGGGGTCCTGAATCCCCACCCCTAGCTGAAGAGCTATTGCAGTTGATGACCTCGGCAGAAGGGTTGGTTGTCTTTAAGAGATGGCCCCAGGCAGGTGGACCACACTCCAGTAGATGGCCCCATATTGGTGCTTACGAACAAGGGCAGCACAAATTGAATTTAGTAGATTATGTTCAAAAGGTCGTAAATTTGGAAAGGGGTGGGATGAATATGATTAAAAGACAAAGAATGCTTGCATGAAACTATCTTTATGTTACATTTTTCTTTCTTTTGGTGGTGGTTCTAGACAGGGTTTCTTTTTACAGTCCTGGCTGCCCTAGAATTCTCTGTAAATCAGACTGGCCTCAAACTCACAGCGATCCACCTGCCTCTCCCTCCCAAATGCTGGGAGAGACAGGAGGATCCCTGGGACTTGTTTGTCACCAGCCTAGCTGAAAGCACAGGGAGCTCCAGGTCCAATGGGAGTCCTGTCAAGAGAATAGAGACTGATAGAGCAGGCTAGCCAACAATCTCCTCTGGCTTCCTCACAAGTGCACATGGGAATGAATATTCTATACATACACATAAATACAACACACACACACATACATACATAAAAATGGTTAAAGTGGGAACAGTTGTGTTGTGTATATTTTACTAATATTTCAGAATGTGGCACTTTGGGGGCTATTTGTTTTGGTCTGGTTTAGGTTTTTGAGACAGGGTGTCTAATGTAGCCTTGAACTTCTGATCCTCCTTACTCTGCATCCCAAGTGCTGGGAATGCAGACGTGTGCCACTACACCTTGGCACTTATTTGACAACTCGATCTCTCTCCCCCCTTTCTGAATCCCCCCCCTCCACCCACCTCCCTGCACCTGAAACTCTCCTTTAAATCTGACACCTGGAGCTCTTGGTGTTCCTTAGTCATAGAGACCTTGCCTGGCCTGTCTTTGCCACCTTGACCACTAGATTTAGTTAAAGACAGCACTGTAAAGAAAGCCAGAAAGAAGGAGAAGCCTACTGGGCCCCAGCATTTGAGAAGCTGCAACCCAATGGCCAGCTTCATGGTGTTCATCTTGTGGAGAAGTGTGATGTCAGCCCACACACCGGCACAGGTGCTCACTGTTCTGTCAACTGAAGCAGCTGTACTGAAAACATTAATTATTTGTGTCAGTATCTCAGACTAGCTCTGCAGAGACAGAAATCTCTGATTAAAAAAAATAGGTCAAAAACAGAAAGGAGGGCAGGGGACGTTGCTCAGTGGTGGAACACTTACTTAGCAAGTGTGAGGCTCTACTGTCAATATCCAGCATCATAAATACGAAGACGCTGGCTCCCTTCTCTGTCTTGACTTGCCCCATACCTTTAGATAAGCAGATCTGACCTGAGCCTCCCTTCCCCTGAGAACGGGGCCTTCGGTGCCTTTCCTGTTCACAGCCCATGTCCCAAGCTTCTCACTCTGACCTGCCACACACCCCATGCTGACAGTTCCAGTCCTTCTGAACATGGATTTTCACTGGCATGTGTCACCAACCTTGTGGCTGTTAACATTGGCACCACCTCTATGGCTTTGGCCTCACTTTGGTTTGCTTTGGTTTTTGACTCTTCAACCACAACTTAATTTTTCCCTATCTTTGGTCACTGCAGCTTGGTCCTTGAGGCTGTGCCAGGGAGCTCACAGCCCACAGCCTGGCAGACACCCTCTTCCTCCTTATATTCCCTTGTCTGTCATTAGATGAGGATATCCCCCTCCTTCCTCAGGGTCTCGGTAAAGTAGTGGGCATCAGAGATGTGTGAAAATCAATACATGCCCTCACCATGCTTGTTCTATTGAGAGAGAATGACATTATGTGACTTAAAGAAGATTAGCAAGGGAGAATGCCCCATCTCAGGGACGGGGAAGGAGACTGATGAAGATGGTTTTTAACATATGAGGTATGGAGATGGTATTCAAACAGGCTGGACCAGGAGGAATGTACCATGAAGCCAAGTGCGGTGACTCACACTATAGCTTCAGCTCTTTCCAGGCAGAGGTAGAAGTGGGCTAGAATAGTCTATGCAGTGAGTTCCAGGCCAGCCAAAGCTATCCTGTATCAACATAATACACAGCAGATCAAAGTCTATCATGGAGGCATAGAAAAAGTAGTCTAGGAGTTCCTGGCTGGGAGTGATAGCTTACCCCTGTGATCCCAAAACTTGAGGTGGAGGCTGGTGGATCAGTAATTCAAGGCCATCTTTGGCTACCCAGCCAGTTTGAGGCTGTCTTGGGTCATATGATATCCTTTCCCAAAAATGTAACATAGAGCCAGGTGTGGTGGTGCACATCTTTAATCCCAGCACTGGGAAGGCAGACAGACCTCTGTGAGTTCAAGGCCACTCTGGACTATATTGCAAGTTCCAGGCCAGCCAGAACTACATATATTTGTTTTAGATAGGGTCTCAGAGCTGGCTTTGAAGTTGCTAAGTAGCTAAGTCTCTAGCCCCTGATTGCTGGGATTATAAGCATGTGCTGTCATGCCTGTTTACGTGCCAGGAAGTGTGTATGGAGACCGGAGAATGCTTTGCAGGAGTCTGTTTTCTCTTTTCACCATGTCAGTCCAGGGATCAAACTCCAGCCTTCAGATTTGGTAGCTGGAGACTTTACCTACTTAGTCATCTCATTGCTTTTTTCTTTCTTTTAGTAACTGTTCCCAACCCGTTTTATCACCAAAAGAGTCTTCTAAGAAGGTTAACCCAGAAGCATCACTCGCCTGTGCACTCCTTGAGAAGCTATCCATCTGGAGGTTAGGATTAATGATCTTGTCCCTGTCCCAAGGTGGAGTGTTGACAGGTTCAGTCTTGCGCAGGTCTTGAACAGATGGCCACACACAGCTGCTGAGCTCATGAGCACAGCTACCAAGTCATATATTCAGAGGACATTGTTTCACTGCAGCCCTCTCTGGCCTTTGGCCCTTCAGCCTTTCTGCCCCCTCTTTTGTAGTAGTCTGTGAGCAAGCCTCCCTGGGAAGTGGTGGGATGTAGATTGCGAGTGGCGGAGTGTCACGGGTACTTACTTATCTTCTACACATGGACCAGTTGTGAGTTTCTCATGCCTTGCTCTGGTTCTTATGTATATATACAGGCATTCTTATCCACCGAGCCAGCTTTTAAGAATCTTTATTTATTTATTTATTTATTTATTTATTTATTTATTTATTTATTTATTTTGTGTGTGTGTGTGTGTGTGTGTGTGTGTGTGTGTGTGTGTGTGTGTGTGAACTACAGTACGGTTGCGGAGGTCAGAGGACAATATATAGGAATCTGTTCTCTCTTTTCTATCCTGTGGGATCCTGGAGATGAAACTCGGGCAGCCAGGCTTGTTGGCAAGTGCCTTTACCCATGGAGTCATCCCACTGGCTCCCATTTTAATCACTTTTAAGTGTTCAGTCTGTGACAACAAGTTTACATTGTTTGACGTCAGCACCACACATTCCTAGAACTTTTTCAGTTTCTCAACTTAACTCCTGTATGCACCAACATTACAGAATGGCTCCCCATTTGCTTCGCCCCTCAAAACCTCCTTCTTTTCCTGTCTTTCCCAGTGGGACAACCCTAGGACTTCTCTTAAATGCAGCTAGACAGTGTTCCTTGCTTATGAATGGCTGTGCCACTTATCATAGTGTTTCTAAGGTTCCTTTATATTGTAGTATGTGTCAAATCTCCTTTCTTGTAAAGGCTAGATGTGGCTGGAGGTGTAGCTCTGAGACAATCCTTGCCTGCCATGCTGGGAGTTGGGTGATCCAAGACTGAACAATACTCTTTTGCATGGTGCATGGCACTTTATCACTTGTGCCTGCCCTGTTCTAGCTCAGCCAATAGGCTCCACACACTGCCTGCCTGCCTTATGCCCCTGGCTCTCTCCCTTACCTGCATTTTGCATTTTCTATAGATATTTTCAGAGGTTCTTTTTCCCCATTCATTTATTCAGTCTTGTTTGCTCACTTTTTTTTTTTTTTTTGGATAAGGTCTCATTATGTAGCCCAGGATAGTTTGGAACTCACTATGTAGAGCAAATTGGATTTGGATTCATGGTAATTCTCTTGTCTCCACTTCCTCAGTGCTGGGATGATATGCACGCATCATCATTTCTGATTTACGAAGTGCTGAGGATTAAAGCCAGCGCTTCACATGAGCTACGCAAGCCCTTTACCCTCTTCTCCACTCATTAGCTGCATCCTCAGATAGAGGCAGAGAAGGAAGATAGAAACTCCGGTCTCCCTGAATGCAGGGCTCTGGTAGATTCTTGGAGAGAATGATCCTGCTAGCTTGTACTCAATTTTGCTTCTGATTGTGTTGTTGGTTCGTAAACTTTGTGTGAAAGTCCTGTCTGAGGGGTATGTGACTTATATCTCTGATCTACATCTCACTTTCCATTTATTTATTGAATGACTCCTTGAATAAACATTTCAGGCCTTCTGCATCGAGTGATGAAAGTTACCAGCTTCCTGCTCCAATGATGAGGGGAGACAATGTAGGAATTGGGAAGGAGTCATGTGCAGGCTGCTAGCATATTATAAAGAAGGGCAGTGAAGTCTAAGGATGCTGAGGGGGACTTCCTGGAAATACTATCAGAGCTCAGTGCACTGCACTGTTAATTTGTATGAGCTAGGCCATCATGCTGAAGCAGCTGGGAAAGGCTGTCTCCAGTTCTTAATTGCTAACCAATTAACTCTTCAAAGATCAGCAGGTAGATTGGAGATGTAGCTTAGTTGATAGAGTGTTGGCTTGTAAATGGGGGTTTCTATTCCACCTGGCCCATAGCCATTTAGTCCCAAATAAACACACAGAGCCTTATATGTTAATTATAAACTGTTGACCAACTGCTTGGGCTTCTTATTGGCTAGCTCTCTGTTAATTATTAACCCATTTCTATTAAACTATGTATTGTCATGTGGTTTACCCATAATGCTCCAGCATGTTACTCCTTTGGCGGCTACATGGCGACTCTCGTTGCGACTCACTCTCTGTCTTCCTCCCAAAATTCTCCTAGTATGGTAGCCCAGTCTAATATTTTCTGCCTGGTTACTGTCCAATCAGCATTTATTCACCAAGCAATAAGAGAAACATATATTCACAGCATACAGAAGGACATCCCCCATCACTGGCTTAGTGTGCATGAAAGCCTGGCTTTGAATTCTGGCACCATACAAAGCCAGTCATGATAACAAAGGCCTGTAACCACAGAGCTTGCAGACAGAAGCAGAAGGGTTGAGACTACTGCTATGAGACTACATAGCAGGTTCAGGTTCAGTTGAGCAATGTAAGATTCTGTCTCAAAAAACAAACCAAACAAAGCAACGAAAACCACTGGGTGGAAACAACTATTTGTTCATGATTCTGTAGTTTGCACAGTGCTTTGTTGGGGGTGGAACATTTGTTCTTGTACTATCTGCTGGGGCAGCTTACCTAAGACTCTGGGATCCAAGCTGGTCCCTCTCACATGACTGGTGCCTCAGCTGGTCTGGCTAAAAGATGCAGGGGTCTGCTGGGCCTCCTCGCTCTCCTTCATCCTCCAGGATGCTGCTCTCTGCACATAGCCTCTTTGTTTAGACTACTGCACCATGGTGGCGATCATCCAAGAAGATGAAAGTGGAGACCGCCAGTCTTTGGGAGGTCCAGGGCCAAGTGCTGTAGTGTCATTTGGTAGTGTCATTTGGGAACATTCTGCTGGGCACAGCAGGTCACAAGACCAGCATAGATTAAAGGGAATGAGAACACACTCTGTGCCTTTATGGATTAGCAGGATATAGTTGTGGCCTCTGTTCTAGATACTACAGCAGGGAAAAGAATGTGGTTAGATTTCTTTCTTGAAAGATTTAACTGGCTAGTGACAAAGGGAGTCAGACCCAAGCTTTGAGCAGAGTCTGATCAATGGAGCCTGTTTTAGGCTCCATGTACAGTAAGACACTTCTGTGGGCCCCGTGTCACTTAAGCACAACTCCTGGTTACACAGTATTAATTAACTCTCAGTGTGACAGAACCTGTCTTTGGAATGTTATGTATCTCCTTGTAGAACTCTAATTCAGGGCACAAAAATAAACCAAAACCAAACACAGGTCTGTTCTCTGCCAGTTTGTTTATGATGACTAGTTGTTTGTATGTATGTGTGTATGTAGTGTGTATGTGTATGTGTATGTGTGTGTGTGTATGTGGGAGTATGTATGTATATATATATGTGTATGTATGTTTGAATTTGTATGTATGTGTGTATTATGTATGTATGTACTTTGAGATAGGCTCACTGTATAGTCTTGGTTGGCTCTTGGTCTTGTAGTATGGCCTCAGCCTCCTAAATTCTGGAATTACAGATGTAAGCCACCATGCATAATGCACCATGCTCAGCTCATTTAATAATGTGTGTGTGTGTGTGTGTGTGTGTGTGTGTGTGTGTGTGTGTGTTCTGGTAGAAAAGTTGCAGAAGGGTGGCTAATTGGAGAAATGGAAGGCAGCTCTGCCAACCTCTATACCTCCATTCTACAAATGGTCTTCTTCAGAGTTCCTCAGTACCTTCTGTAAGATGTTCACATTTAAACTGTCTTGATCATTTTACAGTAAGTAGTCTCTCATCCTACCATCTGCAGGAGCAATCTCTAACCCCCTTCTTCCCTACCCAAGAACAAGGGTGTATTTTGTTTTAAATGGGATCACACCTGTGCTATGAGCGCCTCCTTGTGGCTAACTACAGGCACTGCATCTTGAGCTCAGCCTTGGTTTCCTGTCCTTGTGTGTGATGCCACCAGTGTGTTGGAGGTCTATACCAAAAAGAACAGTCTGTTTGCTGAAGGAATGTGTCTGTGCAAAACATATAGCTCAGCATGCACGGAGAGGAAAATCCTGGCATCTGTCAGCTCACAAAGCTCCTCACGGCTTCTCCTCCCTTCCAGCACCAGCCGCTGTGCCTACTCCAGTCAGAGTTAAAGGATTTTTCTTTTGGAAAAGGAAAGTACACACCTGCAGAAATAGCTTGATGATCTAAGATCTGATTTTCACTTGAGAGGCAGATGAAAAATACTCTCACTGTGGACCTCAGGGTGTCAGAAACATGGACAGAATTTTTAACATTGTTTATCATTTATTTTTCAAGACAGGTTCTCATTTTTCAAGACAGGTAACCCAGTCTGGACTCCACCTGTCTTAGCTGTCAAGGATGACCTGAACTTCCAATCTCTGTTTCTTTACCTCCCCGAAGCTCTGGGGTCACAGCTGTGTGACATCGCATGTGGAGATTGAGTCCAGGGCTTCTTCCTGAGGAGGAGGCAAGCACTCTACCAAGTGAGCTCCAGCTCTCCAATGCATGGCCTAAACTGGCTTGCATAAAGGCACACGTGTTTTTCCTGAAGACTATCTCAGAGCTCAGGACATACACAGAGACTCGCAGGAAGCACCAGACAGCATATGCATCATGTTTTTCAGTTTTGCAGAGCCATTAACACCCCCTCCACTCCCACCAACAATGACTCATATGTTCTGTGGCAATACTATCCAGAGTGTACTCTGTTAAGTTTAAAAACATTTTTATTTCTCAAGAAATTCATTTTTGTTTTATGGTACAAAACCATTAGCTTATGGTACATTGGGAAAAAAATAAAATCAGTTATTTTTCTGGACAGCTGGAAGAACCCTACTCTATTGAACTTTGCAATAGCTTGTCAATGTTTATGACACACATCTTTTCTCTTTTAAAAACTATTTTATCGTAAATGCTAAGCAAGAAAAGGAAAAATACAGTAGCACAATGAAATTAGTGCATCAGCCATTTTAAAATCAAAGCTTCTTCATTGCCAAATACAATTTCAAAACCAAGAAAGTTCCTGTTCTACCTACTGCAGCAACTAAGCCTCATGCTCTCACACGGAGAGCAGATGGTATAAGAGATATGGGATTTCTTTGTCCATGTCCCACCAAACAGAGCAAGCACCCATTATTGTGTTTTGCTAGGACCCACCCTGCACAGAGCTCAGTGGAATCCAAGATGCCCTGTTCACTGTTGTTGTTGGGGCTGGCAGAACAGCTGGTTCATCTGGCACAGGATGGGGTACATCAGTGTTGACTCAGGGGTGGCACAAGGTTGCTCAGTTTGAGCTCAAGGACAGGAAAGGTGACAAAGAGACATCATCAGAAAATTACTCAGAACTGCACATTTGAAGAGAATGTCAGAAACAAAAGTAACGTGACTTTGGTCTGTTTCCAGACGTGTGGGCCATTTTCTGTCAACTTTACACAAGTTAGTGTCATCGGAAAGGAAGGAACCTCAATTGAGAAAATGCCCCCATAAGATTGAGCTGTAGGTAAGCTTATAGGGGATTTTCTTAGTGGTTGAGGAAGGAGGGCTCACCCATTGTGGGTAGGGTCACACCCCTGGGCTCGTGGTCCTGGGTGCTGAAAGAAAGCAGGCTGTGCCAGCCATGGGAGTAACCAGTAAGCAGCGCTTCTCCATGACCTCTGCCTTAGTCCCTGCTTTTGCATTCCTGCCTTGAGTTCCCTCCATGAATTCCATGTGATATGGAACTGTAAGCAAAATAAACCCTTTCATTCCCTAGTTGCTTTTCTTTATGGTGTTTATTACAGCGTAAAAATCTTAGCAAAGACCACAGGCAAGGTGCGGAGTCCAGCAACAGGCTTTCCTGATCCGAGGCCGAGCCAGCTCTGTAGCACCTGGTTTCTCCTTTTTATTTATTTATTTGTTGTTGTTTTTCAGGACAGGATTTCTTTGGGTAGCCCTAACTGTCCTGAGATTTACTCTGTACATCAGACTGGTCTTGAACTCAGAGATCACTTGCCCCTGTCTCCTGAGTGCTGGGATTAAAGGCTTGTGGTCTTTAATCAACATGTCCTGCTGATTTCTTCTTTTTATAGATTTGCTTTTTTTTTTATAGATTTATATGCTTGTGTGTGTGTGTGTGTGTGTGTGTGTGTGTGTGTGCATGTAAATGCACTAGATCCCCCTGGAACTAGACTTACAAGCAGCTATGAGCCATCTGACTTGGGTGCTGGGAACTGAACCGGGTCGTTTACAAGAGCAGCAAGTGCACTCTCTCCAGCTCCAGTTTCTTAAAGTACAGTTTTATGTAGCTTCATTACAGGAATGAGCACTGCCTAGTTTGTATTTTACTTTACCAACATTTGCCAAGTGGGGTCTCATTTCTTCACATGAATGGGGCCACCAATGAGCATTCACAGGCATAGCCCAAGACAAGAAGAATGCCCAAGATGGGAGATGTTACTGTTTGAGTTGTTCTTTGTAAAGTTGCAGCTCCGGGTCCCTATTCCTGCTCCTGCAAACACTCCATTGTGGGATACAGAGCAGGGGCCTCTCCCCATGTCTACATGCTAAACTCCAGAACTTGTGAGGCTTTTTATCTTGCAAAAGAGACATTGCAAGTGCAAAGCTGAGGAGGAAGGGGAAGGTCACAGGGGCTCT
Source organism: Phodopus roborovskii (assembly GCF_943737965.1). Lineage (NCBI taxonomy): Eukaryota > Metazoa > Chordata > Mammalia > Rodentia > Cricetidae > Phodopus > Phodopus roborovskii. The sequence continues at coordinate 18,608,041 of NW_026126517.1, forward strand.
GTGTAAGCCTTGTTAGAGAGACAAACAGGAGCATCCAGTGGGAAATATGATGAGGGAAATTCTGTGAGATTTCCAGAGCTGAAGAAAGGGTGGCCATGAGCCAAGGAATCTTGAAGATGCAAGAAAACGGTCTTCTGCCTGTTTCTTCAAATGTCTTGATTTTAGCCCACGAGAGACAGTTCTGTCCTCTGGCCTCTGAAACCAACAAGATGCAAGAAACAATAACACACATTCTTGGTGTCCTTTCTGATTCCTTTAGCTCCATCTGCATCCAGGGCTGGGGGGCCCAGCTCCCACAGGTGAGGATGCCTGCAGACGCTTGCTTGGGATGTTCCCTCTGTCTCTAAACTTGGAAGAAAAACCCACCCCCAGAAAATGGGGCTGGGAAACTTGGAGACATTCATAGGACCATGTGATACTCCTGCCCCAGCCTCACGAGTGCTGGGATTTCAGGGTGTGACATCGAATGCAGGATTTGAGAACTGCGAGACAACGAGTAAAGCCGTTTACAGTTTCATTTGAGAGATCATGAGCTGCTCATTGAAGGAACTTCTACCAGGAGTAGGTAGGGAACTGGAAAAGTCAACTCCCCACCATCATTTTTCCTGCACATCTTCCCATCATAGAGAATGGACACAATAGCAAACGTCCCCTGTCTTCTCTTTGGCTATTAACAGCAGCCCGAGTTATACATTGCCTTCAGTTTCTCCTTATCACACCTTCACTTTTCTTTATTTTTTAATGCCTTGCATTTGTCCTTCACAAATAGCATTCCTGGTTTTACTTTCTGGGGAACTCACATTAAGCACTGCGGTGGATACAACAGAATGTCTGAGATACTTTCAGGAAAAAATATTTCATATATAAAGATGAGTGTATAGAGCAGTAAGTCTAAATTTTATGTGCCGTGACAGAAGAGGGTGCCATCTCTCCTGGGACTGGAGTTACAGATGGCTGTGAGCTATCATACGGGTGCTGGGACTTGAACCTGGATCCTCTGGAAGAGCAGCCAGTGCTCTTGACTGCTGAACCATCTCTCCAGCCCCCAAATATGTCCTTTAAAAACCTGTCATCATTTCATTTCTCTCTGAGCCTAGAGGAGTCCTGTGGGCTTGCCAGTTTTGTTCCCTCTTTCTCCACTTAGGAATGAATTGCCTCTTATATGTGTAGTCACAGAGCCAGATCCTACCCAAATCTAATAGAGTGGATAGAATGGAGTTGACTCAACCCCCTTCTTGACTGTGACAGTCCAACGTGGGCAAACAGGTCTTGGCTAAACCTTGCTTTGGCAAGATATTGTGGCTCCAGGTACCACACCCTGGAATTCCTTCAGATGAATGTAGAAGGAGCTGTAAGAGCTCCTATCTAACAGAAGAGGCGAGGGGAGGGTTCCAGCATTACCTATGACCTCCTTACCTGTCTGCACAGTCCTTGTCCTGTTCTTGCTCCTCTACTGTGCCCACAGTTGGAACATCATTCAGATGATATGTCTCTCCCCCCCCCCCACCTTGGTTCCCTTAAAGGCTGGCTGAGAATTCTGTGCTGTGGTGGTTTGAAAAAAAAAAAATGGCTCTCAAAGTGAGTGGCACTAATAGGAGGTGTGGCTTTGTTGGAATAGGTGTACCCTTGTTGGAGGAAGTATGTCACTATGCAGGAGTGGGTGGGTGGGTAGAGTTCTCCTTTGCTCAAGTTGTACTCAGTGTGGTATGCAGTTCACTTCCTGTTGCCTGTGAATCAAGATGTAGAACCCTCAGCTCCCTCTCCAACACTATGTCTGCCTGTATATCACCATGCTTCCCATGGACTAAACCTCTGAAACTATAAGCTATTGTAAGAATGAAAAAATAGAGCCTAACTCTCCAATGACCCCAGGAAGCTAGAAGTTTAAACCTTAAATTCCAGACCCTGCTCTCAGCCAGTAAATAGGCGAAAGGTCATATTCTTTGCTGTACTCACAGGACCTGTGCGTATGAGAGCTTTGTTGCCCCACCCAGAAACCCACCCGAATGCAAACCTCCAGGGATATAGGAAACTGATTGGTCTATAAAGCACGGGCTTGGATGGTTTAAATTGATTGGTCTGCACTGCTCAGGCTCTGGATGCTATGAGATGATTGGTTTAAGATGCTCAGGCTTTGTTGTAATCCTATAAAAGCTATCTTACATCCACCCTCATGGTTCTTAGTCCTCTGCCCCTTTGTGGCACATGACTGTGGACCCCAATGCACTTGGAATATAAAAGACCTCATGCTTTTACATCAAGACCCCTTCTTGTGAGTGATTGGGGGAGCCTTTCCTGAGTGGGAGCGTGAAGGTCTGCAATCTGTGGGTCTTTCCCTATCCCCAATTAAATGTCTTTCTTTGTAAGAGTTGTCTTGTCTCTTCACAGCAACAGAAACCCTAATTAAGACACATGGCATGGAGAGTAATTGCAGACCCCTGGAGGTCACTTTCAGATCTTGTAGAGTCAAGGTCATTGACACTTTCTGTGTTTTCTACAACCATTTGTTCAGCAGCTACTGGAGGCCTCAGATCCTTGGCATGGAGGAACCCACTCCATTTCACACTCAGAGGCCTGAATTTCTTGGGCCACCATCTCTCCTCTAATACCACAGTCTCTATGAGACTTCCCTGGTTCCCTATCTAAAGTGACCTTTCTCTCTGCTTCTGAAGCAGATAAATTGTCTCCATTTTTCTCTCCCCCATGCCTTATTTTGTGGTTATTTGCTTGTTTCTTGAGGAAATGGTTTCTATTTCTTCCCTTTTAATTTCATGTTTGACTATTGCCAAATACCAACTTTCCTGAAGGAGGGCCAGTGAAAGAAGGCTGTCATGTCTTGGAGTCCAGGATGAAGGCAATGACTGTTGACGTCATAGCATCTTCTTGGGTACCACATGAACATGTGTAGGAATCCTCTGAAGTCAGCATTATGTTCTAAGTCAGAACCTAAGCATGAAATGCTGCTCAAACTGAAAAACTTCCCCAGTGTTGTCGAAATTGATACTCAGCATGTTGAAAGGGAGGAAAATCCCCGGGGCAGCCTCCTGCAGGTCCACTGAGGATCACAGCTGAAGCTCAAACCATGGTCTAGGCCCCTCCTCAGCAAAGATATTAGGCTTCCTTCAGGCTGGGGATGTGGTTCGGTGATAAAGCTCTGAGTATCCACGAAGCCTTGGGTCCCCTACCCAACTCTTAGAAAACCAAACTAAACCCTTCAACAGAAGTTACTTGTATTTTGAGTTCTAGCATCTGCTTGTAGTGCATATGTGAACTCCAAATAAATTGAAGTAAACTAGACCAAAAATAGACTTTATGTACAGGGCCAGAGATGCAACTCAATGATTTAGTGTTTGCCTAGCACATGTGGGTCCTTGGTTCTGTCCCCAGCACCGCCGAAGCCAAACAAACAGAAAGCTTGCCCAGGCATATCTCAGCAATACCGAGGCTTCAATTCACAACCACCTGTAACTCCAGGTGATTCATTGCCCTCTTCTGGCCTGTTCAGGGGCCTGCACACACATGGTGGCCACACACACACACATACTCTCTCTCTCTCTCTCTCTCTCTCTCTCTAAATGAATCTTTAAAAAAAAAGTCATATTCTGGGCCAATGAGACCACTCAGGGGGTAAAGACACTTGCCATACAAATGTTATGACCTGAATTTAGTTGCTAGAATTTCCCTTAAATTATATTGGGATTGTTCCATTTTTTATATTTTATTGTGATTAATTTTCTTGGATCTTCACTCCTAGGCATTGAGTTTCCTCACATTCTTTGGAAAAGAGTCAACCAAATCCAGCATTTGGAGTCTGACTTCGCATCCCATACAGTGTGACTGAGGGAGGACGGTAGAGCATGGTTTGACTGGGTTGGTATCCAGATAGAAATGGTTCTTTCTCTGCTGATGCTCCTCCCATACTGCCTCTGACTGGCTCCCTTGGGTCCCCTGAGCCCCAGCCTGAATGGCAGGTCTTATGCTGGTGAGTAATCGTGAATTCTCTCAGAACCAGCAATGTGCTGGCCCCTCTCTACATATGGTGTATCTCTCTTAGCCTCTCTTTTTGCTTCTTGACTTTTCTTCAGGTGCCATCCCATGTTAGTTGTAGCCCCAGCTTTTCTTTCCCCTTGGTCTGCTGCGTCTGGCTTGGTGCATGTGTGTGTATCTGTGTATGTGCACATGTCTGTGGGTGCCTGCAAAGGCCAGAAAAGGGTATTGGATTGGGGGTGGCAGGCAGTCCTATTGACTGATGTGGGTGCTGAGAACTAACTCCTGTCCTTTGCAAGAGTACCAAGTGCTCTTAACCCCTCATTATCCCACATGCTTGGGATTTCTGCCACCTCTCTGTTTCTAGACCTGGACTGTGTGTGTGTGTGTGTGTGTGTGTGTGTGTGTGTGTGTGTGTGTGTTGAGAAAGAGTCTCACGTAGCAGCCCAGGCTAGCCTCAAGCTTAATACGTATCTGGGGAACTCCCTCTGTAGACCAGGCTGACCTGGAACTCAGAGATCTGCCCACCTCTGCATTCCAAATGTTAGGAATGAGGGGTGCACTACCACTGCCCAGCTGCCTAGTACATTTTTATCTCTGACTGTGGAAAACAAAAGAGTGTGAATGTCTCTTTACTGTAGGCTGGACCTCAGTGACCCGGGACTTAGCCTAAAGGTGATGGTTTTTTCTTTATTGACTTTTAAAAAACATTTATTTTATTTTTATTCATGAGCATGTGAGTCAGTGTACATGCATGTATATGTAGGTACCTGCAGAGGTTGTAAAAGGTCATTGGATTCCCTGGAGCTGGGGTTCCAGGTGGCTTTGTCACCTGACATAGGTACTGGGTACCAAACTCTTGTCCTTTGAAAGAGCGGCAGGTGCTCTTAGCTGCTGAGCCCAGCCCTTTCCTGATGACTTACCTGCCACTGTACTTGTGGCAGGGTGGGGTGGAATGGGAACAAATTAATCTAGCAGCTTAGGATACAGGACACGAGACAGGTAAATTTCCCATATCTCATGAGTCATAATGAAATTCATGAAGCCATAATCATAGGAGTTACAAACAAACACAGAGACCATTCAGGAAACCTCTTTCTGTGTGTTTGAGGGAGAGTCCTGGCTCTACTACTCCTGGGCCAGAAAACAAAAAACAAAACAAAACAAAACAAACAAACAAACAAAAAAAATAAACTAAAAGAACAAAAACCAAAAAATTCAAAAAAACAGAAACCAAAAAACCAACCAAACAACAACAAAATCCCAGCTCCCTCAAATTTCCACCCAGTAGCTTGAAAACAGCTCCCTTTTTGGGTGAAGTCCTGCCCTTGCATTTTCTGTTTCATGCAAAACAGCCCCAGTTTCTTGGGCAGCACCAAACTGTGATCCAGAGGACACTCTGCAGGTGTTTACCTGGCTGATATCCAGCACATGTCTGCAGCACAGGGTCCGGCAGTCAGTACTGGAGTCTTCATGGCGTGCATTCTCAGCTGAAGCTACTGTAGCTTCTCTGCCTGCTCCCACTATCTTCAGCTAATCAACTACAATTAACTGTGGTCCAAATTGTTAATATCTACTCAGCTTTTTAAAGAGGAACCCCATATCCTAACTGTATTACAGCTATGATTGCTTTTATTTATATAGACATTTTATTACTGTTATTGTTTTATCAGTAGTAACTAATTTTGACCTCTTAAGATGACTAACTTATAAATGAATTATTGTCATAGGTATATATTGAAAGGAACAAAAAAAAAAAAAATCCTAGCATATATAGAGTTTTCAGGGTTAGGCCTCAGCTGAGGTCTTGAAGCAAATGCCCTTCTAATAATGTGGGGAATGGGGACTCTACCACATTCCATTCTACAATTTTAGCACAAAGGAGCCATGGCAGACGTGAACACAGGTAGGTGTGAGCTTGTAGACCCCTTTTTTATGAGCAGGGGTAGGCTTGGGTTTTAAAAGGTGGGAGATTGCTTAGCCAGTTCCCACCCCCGCGTGGTTCTAGTTTTTCTTCACTTTGCTTCAGAAGGACTGCTCTTCAGATGCTTTGCAAAACAGGCCTCTTGCTTGCAGGAGCAGCAGCCAGATATAGAGCATTAGCACAACAGAGTGGGTTAATATACAGGCCATCTCATGGCAGAATGTCCTGGCTCAGCTGAGCACCATCTGTGTGTCCTGAAGCAGTGACTCAGAGTAAGGTGGGCTTGGCTTCTACCTTCTTATAGCAGACATACTCCTGCGAACGTCCCAGAGCCATCCCGAAGATGATGAAGGAAGCTTGTGATGTCTTCCAGCCCAGGGCATTTAGAAGCCCAGGGCATTTAGAAGCTCCAAACGTGGCTCTTTTCAATGACAATATTGTATTCAGTTCTGATGTGACCAAGCTTTCTGTGCCCCCCAATGGAGTAATGAAAAGGAAAATTCCACTCTTTAAAATTAGGTCTTGACAACCAGCTTCTGCCTTGTTTGTTCTCTGTTCCCTCCACCTGTTACCCAATTAACTCCCCACCATCCTGAACACCTGCACGGAAGCCAGGAATGGGCTCCTTTCCAAGCTCTTGTTGATGCCTCCCGAACCTATGTCCTCAAGGCCACTGCCAGGCCAGGCAGGTGTTTGCCTGCAGGAAGTCTTTCAGGTTTACCGAGCTTTCCCTGGGATGGGGGATTAGAGTGGTAATTAATGAGATCTCTTTGCTGGAAGCATCTCTTCTGGGCCTGGATCTGAAGAAGATTCTCTTTTGGCTTTCTTTAACTTTGAAAACATGAAAACATAATTTTGTTGAGAGAGAGACAGAGAAAGAGAGACAGAAAAAGCCAGAGCCAGAGAGAGACAGACACAGACACAGACATAGATATAGACACACACAGACACACACACACACACACACACACACACACACACAGAAGGAGAGGGAGAGGGAGAGGGAGAGGGAGAGGGAGAGGGAGAGAGAGAGAGAGAGAGAGAGAGAGAGAGAGAGAGAGAGAGAGAGAGAGAGAGAGAAACAGAAAGCAGAAAGTTGGGGAAGGGAGAACAAATTGAGAAGGAAGAGAAACAGGGAGGTGAGAGAGAAAGCAGCCTCAGGCTTTGACCCAGGTAGTGAAGGGAGGGTTCAGTGTCATCAGCTTTCGATATCATGCTTCTTGTCTTAATATTTAAGTTCAGGAAAGTGGGGAAAGCTTGGAATCTCAGGATCCTGCCTTACAAATCAAGAACCAGCGACTTTCTAAGTGGTTGCGTGCAGCTCCCAGGGTGCACTGGGGTTGTTACACGGTGGCTTTTGCTAATGTGTATATTGAGTACCTAGGAGGCTGAAAGTGGGTGGTTTGTGCACGAACCTCTAACCCAGTTATATGAACAGGAAGTTGAATCTTGGAGAATGAAGGGGCGTTCAGAGAAGTGCTTCTCAGGCTTAGCTTTTCATGGACACCAACCACAAGGTCATTGTTAAGGTGCACACGCTACTCAATACGTCTGGAGGAGACCCTGCATTTGAACCAACTACCACATACATGACCTGTGCTACTGGACCACACAGTTATAGACAGAATAGGACTGGGCTAGGGAGATGGCTCAGATGGTGAAGTGCTTGGCCCATAAGCATGGAAACCCAGGTTTAGTCCCCAAGAACACATGTATAAAAAAAAAAAAAATAGGCAGGTGTGAAGAGGTATGTATGTGTAGTCCCAGTACGAAACAGGAGGTCAGGAACAGAAGGATCCTTGGGCTTCCTGGCCAGCCAGTCTAGCTATGTTGATGAGACACTCAATGTCAACCTCTGGCATCCACACCCATATGCAGGCAGCAGTACACGGACACGGACACACACACACACACACACACATTTCCACTTTGAGTCAGTCTGCTTCTAACATGCTGCTGGGCATTTTTTTTTTTTTTTTTTTTTTTTACCCATAGCGACATTGACCAATAAAGCCTTAGAGGTTCATAGAACTGCCCCCAGACATTGGTGCCCTGAGCCTGCTCTCTGCATCCAAGTGAGACTCTGAATTTTTCACTATCATCCATAAGCACTGGTCACAGCCATGAGCCAATATTTGATCATTATCTTATTCTAGAGAGCCAGTTTCATACCTGCCTTGTCACTCAGAGACCCTAAATCAAATGGCAGCTCATTTTCCACAGTACAGAACCCAACCTTGTTCTGAACTAAAAATGAATAAGAAATTAAGCTGAAAGACTGGAATTGAATCATCCAGGGTGATTTACTTACTTAGTCACTAAATTTTTATTAATAACATTTTTTAACCCGAATGAGCCTCAGTTTCACCATTTGTAAAGCAGGATAATGAAGGAAGAATGCCACTCCACCCCCAATCCAAGCATGAAGACAATGAATGTGACAGGGCTCACAAGCTGTGGTATTTTGCAACAAAAATGCATGAACTTCCACTCCAGCAGAATCCAACCAAAGAAGACACATACATCCTGCTCCACAGGAGTCAATGATGAGTGGCTTGGACAGCTTTGAAGAGGTTTGCTGGTAGCATCTGCTTTTTCTTGTCTAATTATCAGGGTGTACAGTTGATGAGTATTTTTGAGGTCAATGAAACTGGATGGTTGAAAAGTGAAGTGTCTTGGAAAATCTGAACATTTGTTTTCTCTGTAATTATGCTACCTCTCTGCTTCCACTTCAGGAAGCATATTGGGTTAAGGTTATGGAACTCCAGGGAGTTTTACATTTCTGAGTTGGTCTGGCTCTGGAGCTAGTTGCACAGCTGTTCTCTGAGTCAGAGCATGAAACCCATGAATCTGAAAGCCAGAAGGTCCTCTGAGATGGTCCAGTCCAAGATCTCTCTCTCTTTTTAATAGATGTTATGCTGGTATGGCTAGCCAAGACCACACTGCCTGTCGGTGGAGGGCTGGGGATTTTTGCCTCTGGCCTATGACCCTGTTATCTTCCTATACATCAGACTTTTGGAAATTAGGGGCAAGTCCTGGGGATGATTGTTTCTTCTGGGCAGTCGATTGGTGTTTGAAAACAAAAGATTACTACTTCAGTGGCCATTCTTAGGGACCACCTAGTCATCAAGCTACTGTGCCACTTCCCAGCAAAGAGCTGGAGGCATCATCAACAGGAAGTTCTGTCAGATACTCCAGGAAGGTGGTAGAGATAAGGACAGTGAAACAATGTTTGTGGGCAGCAATATAAGTCATTATTGCAAGTACTGTTGGCAATAATTAATATTAGTGTTAGCTCCCTGCCAGGAATGACTTAGCAATCTTTGTGTGTGTGTGTGTGTGTGTGTGTGTGTGTGTGTGTGTGTGTATGAAGCATTTAGTAGACCAGAACTGATATAAAGAAGTTTTACTAAGGAATGTAAGTTGCAGCAAAGACAAAAAGGTGAGAGTTGAATTCTTAGAGGACTCCCCACCTTTCAGGAATGGTAGCTCTTTTATGACAGCCAAAAGAAGTTACTTGATCTTATCTCATGAGCCATTTATATGTTGTTCATATCTAGATAGATGGGCAGGCATTTCCCTCATCTTGTTAAATAGAAATTTTTGTAATATCAGTGCTCTTTGTTTTATTTTTTCTTCTTCTTTCAAGACAGGGTTTCTTTGTGTAGTCTTGTAGCAGGGACTCGGGTATTATTGTGATAGGCCTGACCATGTTTTTGTTTGGAGGAATTTGGACTTTGGGAGTTTGGGTTAGGAAAGCAGTGGAATGCTTTAAGCATTCCTTAATGGGCCATACTAGTAGGAACATGGAAGACAGAGGTTCTGGGGGGTGATTTGAATGTTGGAGGCTGACTCAAGAGATTTCAGAGGAGAAAAATTTCAATATGTTACCTAGAGATCATTCTTGTGATATTTTGGTAAAGAATATGGCTTGTCCATATTCTTGTCCAAAGAGTCTGCCTGAGGCTAAAATGAAGAGATCTGGCTAAATTCCATTGGCAGAGGAAATCTCAAATCAGCCTAGTATAGACTCTATTGTGTGGTTATTAGTGTTAACTCTAGTGAAAAGGAGCAGGCTGATGAGGAAAAATACAAAAGGTACAATTTGAGCAGAAAAAGAGCTCCAGGTAGTGGAATAGAGCTAAATCCTCTGTTCAAAGACATAAACAGATTAAGAAATGGAATAAAGGGTATGATGACCTCAAGGTAAGATCCCACCCAGCTAAGTTTCCAACTTGTGAAAAGGAATTAAAGGAAAGCTTAGAGCTGGGTGTGGTGGTACACACCTTTAATCCCAGAACTTGGAAAATAGAGGCTGGAAGATCCCTGAGTTTCAGGCCAGTCTGGTCTACAGATCCAGTTTTAGGACAGCCAGGCTTAGGCAGTGAAGGAAACCATAGAAAACAGAAAGCTAATAAAAATGTAATTGAACTTGTGATGATGGGCCATGTTGCAGTCTTAGCAAGCAACAGAACTTGGCAGCTTCAACCACATGGTTTTGGCTTTAGAGTCAAGGATAGAAGAGAGGAGAAACAGACTATTCCTTTGAGACTAAGGAAAGATGCTGAGGCCATGACTGTGTCAGGAGTGTCCCTGAATGGAGGCATAGAGAGGCCATTGTATAAAGTTTTGGAGGTAAAGTCTGGATTGCTTTGGAGAACCCAAGATGTTGTAGACACCAGAGCTATGGATGGAATACCTACTGAGGAAAACTGCTTACAGGGAGTGGGACCAGCCCAAGAGAAAGAAGTGTATTGCAATCAGCAAAGTTGAATGGAGTTGGAGATTTGGAAAATCACTTTGACATCAGACATGGGGATGCAGAGTTTGGAGTTTGCCCAGCTGGTTTTTGGTCTTTCTTTGGTCCAGGATTTCCTCACTATTCTCTCTTTACTCTATTTTGTAATGGCAATGTGTTTCCTGTGCCATTTTATATTGGAAGTATGTGATCTACTTTTTGATTTTGATATTGTAGGGGATTGCAGTTAAGAGATTACATCAATCTCATAAAAGACAATGAACTTTACATTTATTTTTAAATAAGTTTGAGAGTATTATAGACTATGGGGACTTTTGAAGTTGAACTGAGCACATTTTTGTATTATGATATGACTACTAGCCTATGGGGGCCAGGGAGTGGAACATGGTGATTTGAAAGAAAATGGCTGCCAAAGGGAATGGTATTATTAGGAGGTGTGGCTTTGTTGGAATAGGTGTGGTCTTGTTGGGAAGGCGTATCACTGTGGAGGTGAGATTTGAGATCTTCTATGCTCAAGCTATGCCCAGTGACACAGTTGCTTTTGCTTCATGTGGATCAAGATGTAGAACTCTCAGCTCCTTCTCCAATACCATGAATGTTGCCATGTTTCCCCTCCAAGATGATAATGGACTAAACCTCTGAAAATGTAAGCCAGCTCCAATTAAATTTTTTTCCTTTATCAGAGTTGCCTTGGTCATGGTGCCACAGCAATAGAAACCCTAACTCTAATAACCTGGCTATCCTGGAACTCACTCTGTAGACCAGGCTGGCCTTACTCCACCTGTCTCTGCTTCCTGAGTTCTGGGATTAAAGGTATGTGCCACCACTGCGGGCAACCCCTGGTCTTTTTAAAGACTGCCCATTTGAATAAAGCTTGTGGATTATTAGGAATTACTTATATGGCTTTGCAAGCAGAGGTACCTGAGTTCAGTTCTGAGAACCAGAGTCAAAAAACCAGGCATGATGGTACTGTTAATTCCAGGGCTGGGGAAATGGAAACAGTGGATCTCTAGAATCCACTGGTCAGCAAGTCTAATTTATTTGGTGGGTTCTAGGTGGATATGTGAGCATGTCTTGGAAAGCAATGTGGATAACACTGGATCAAGTGGTTATCATAACAGGGTGAAGTTCAGACTGTGACATCACTTAGAGGTTGTATTGGTTACTTTTCTGTTGCTGCTATAAAATACCATGACAAAAAGAGCTCTTATGGGAGAGTTTACTTTAGCATATAGTTCCAGAGTGATGGAGAGGTGGTGGATGGTGTGGCAGCAAGAGTTTGAGGCCAGCCTGCCAGAAAGCAGAGTGAAATCACATTTCATCCTCGATAGGAAGGAGAGAGAGAGAGAGAGAGAGAGAGAGAGAGAGAGAGAGAGAGAGAGCACAGTTGTAAACTTTTCTCAGTGGCCTGTGGCCAGACTAAGAGGATGCCAAGAGGATATGAATAAGAGAAATTTGTGTTTATATTTGGCCACCAGAGTGGTGGAAGTGGTCGTAAGTCCAACAAGATAAGGGTTCTGTTGGGAATGTGAATAGGCAGAGTCTTTGGGCTGAGTCTGTTTGAACAGTGTGGCTGGGTAAGTGCTGCCAGTCCATTTAAGAGTCAAGGGCAAACCAAGCCAGTGGCCTTCTGCAGCGGCTGGTTGTATTTCTGAGATTGTGAGTGTTAGTTCCCGAGGGGGCAGCAGCCTGCCTGGACTGCCACCAAGGCAGTTACATCATCACCTGTTGTTATGTGTGCCTTTTAAAAGTGTCAGCCAGGCACAGTTCTCTCTCTTGCCTTTCTTCTCTCTTGCTCCTCTTGGGTTCCTGTCTGTCTCTTCGTCCGTCTGTCTCTCTCATGTCTCAACTCCAAGATGGCCTTTTGTTCTTTTAGTCTCCTTCTCCCCCAGTAAACCTCTTACACGGACTCTGCCATCACCAGATGATTTTAAGAGGATGGCTAAGAAGCATGGGCTGTATAAGAAAGGTAGGTGAAAGAACCTGGAGTCAAGCCAGTGCAGCGTCTTGTCCTTGGTTTCTGATTCAGGTCTACCTGCTGCCTGTGTCCTGGCTTTGTTTGAGAATGAGTAGTAACATGTAAGTTAAAATAAACCATTCCTATCCAAAAACAGAGATGCTCGCTATGTTAGATGTAATGCTGTTAGCCTGTTACTAGCATTACATATTGGCTAGCTCTCTCTTAAATATTAACCCATTTCTATTAATCTAAGTATTTCTACGTGATCTATCTTACTGGAGAGAGGATCTGGACCTCTGCCCTCTCAGGTCCTACATGTTGAATCTCCTCTCCCTCTCCCTGAAACCTCCTTGTCTCCTAGTCCTGCCTATTTTGCTTTCCTACTGGCCAACAGTGCTTTATTCATTGACTAATAAGAGAAACATATTTACAGAATGACATCTCCCATCAGACAGTGTTTGGATCTAAAGCCAGTTTGGGCTATAGATTAGGTGGAGTTATCCCAAGAGTCCTGTGGGAAAGTGATTTAGATAAACTGCTGGGTAACCCGGACAGAGGAGCTGCTTCCTAGCTTTGACATAACCCTTTTTGGTTTGTTTTTATTTTAACTCCCTTTAGCTCTGAGACAGTGTGTCCCATTTCAGCCCACTCTATCCTTGTGCTTGATCTTTCAACCTTAGCATTCCACATGCTGGTATTATACTCAAGTTCTGCTCACACCAGGTGTCCTGGTGATTTCAATACACAGCAAACTTTCCAGTTATTGAAATGGGAGAAAATCCCATGTGATAAAGCATAGTAGAGTGGGGTTACTGGCCTTTCCTTTTGCTTCTCTTTAGATCAATTACTGAGGATGAAGAGCGAGAAAGCTATGTAAAGTACACATTGGGGAGAGCAAAGGGAGGAAAATGACCAGCATCAGGGAATGCACAATACAGAAGGACATGAGAGGGGACAGGTGAAGGGAAACAGAGAAGGGGAGAACTCTGGAACACTTTCCCTTCTGAGCAGAAGGGGTTGGGATGCCCTAGAAGACTATGGGGCATTAGAAGGAGATCAACACTCTTGAACGTTTTGCTGAGGGTGGGGAGAGGCAAAAATAGCTGCTGCATTGCAGGACTCTCCCGGGGATATTTCTGTGCTGTGCTGGAAGCCCTTTCTGCTGTCCTGCCAGATGGCATTCATACACTAGGTACAAGGTATCCTTTCTTTTCTTTTAATTTTTTAAAATTTATTTTATATAACAAAGTCCATTTAAATGAAAACAAACATTTATAGACAATATTTGGGAATTTGGGCGTTGTTCTTTCCAAACTACTTCTTGCTGGTAAGGGGCGCTGTCATGGGGGATTCGAAGAAGATTCAGAAATCCTGGCTGCTTTGTCCAGCTGTTTTGAATGTAGGATCACCTCGTACTCTGTTTCAGGCAGTCTGGCGTGATCAAACCACATTAGTCTGGAAGGAATCCACATCTTTTCATTTTCTCTGAAAACAAAAATAGAAATCCTTTTCCCCAGTAACTTGTCCTTGAACTTAAATTTTGGAGTCAAAGCATTTTTTTTTTTAATTTAATTTATTATTTTACATGTCGATCCCAGTTCCCTCTCCCTCCCTCCCTCCCACCCTCCCTTCCTTCCTCCCTCCTTCCCTCTCTTTTACCCTCTCTGCCCTCTCACATGCACTCTAACCACCCTCCCCTCCCATCCCCCCACCCCAATTCCATATGTAGGGGAATGCCATCCAGTTGGGGTCATGTAGATCTAACAGGTCATGTGAAGTAGGGATTAGGGCTTCTCTCCTGTCTCTAGATTAAGGCAGTTATCCCTCCATGGGGGATGTGTTCGCAAAGTCCTTTTGTGCACCAGGGATACATCCTGGCTTCCCTGTCTGAGGTCCCTTAGACTTCTCAGTCCTTCTGGCTGATACCCATATTCAGGGGGGCCCAAGTCAGTCCCATGCTGGCTTCCCAGCTATCAGTCTAGTGGCTGTTAGCTCCTCCTTGTTCAGGTAAGCTGTATGTGTTTCTGCTGCCTGGTCTTGTCCTCTCCATCTGCATCTGGGTTCTAGTTCGTTCGACTCAGTGTTTATGTATGGGTGTTTGATCCTGTTTCCAACAGGCATTAGTTGAGGGCTCCAAGGATAAGTTAGTTGTTGATCTCACTCTCTGGGAAGGGCATTTATGATAGCCTTTCCACAGAAGCTCAAATTGTTAGTTGGGAGCAGTCTTGTAGTTCTCTAGACCTTTCTTTGTGTTCAATTTTATCATCAAACCAATATTGGCTCCCTCTTTTATGTTCTCTCTCTCTCTGTCTCAGGAAATCAAAAAGGCTGAAAGACACTTAAGAAAATGCTCCACATCCTTAGCTATCAGGGAAATGCAAATCAAAACAACTTTGGCTAAAATTAGAAACACCAATGATGACTCATGTTGGAGAGGATGTGGAGAAAGGGGAACACTCCTCCACTGTTGGTGGGCGTGCAAACTCGTACAGCCATTTTGGAGATCAGTATGGCGGTTCCTCAGAAAAATGGGAATTACTTTACCACAGGACCTGGCAATCCCCCTCTTAGGCATATACCCAAAGGATTCACATCCATGCAACAAAGTAATCTGTTCAACTATGTTCATAGCAGCACTATTTGTAATAGCAAGAACCTGGAAGCAACCTAGATGCCCCTCAATTGAAGAATGGATAATGAAGATGTGGCACATCTACACAATGGAATACTACTCTGCAGAAAAAAATAATGGTATCTTGAAATTTGCAGGCACTTGAAGAAACCATCCTGAATGAGGTAACCCAGTCACAAAAAAGAGGAACACAGTATGTACTCACTCATATATGGATTTTAGACCTAGATCAAAGGATCACCAGCCTATAATTCACACCACCAGAGGAACTAGGATACAAGGTGTATTCTAAGAGATTCATATAAAGTCCCTCACAGAACTGGGAAGGGACAAGTCCCCCAGAGCTCAGGTGAAGTGGGGGGGCAGCGAATGGAGAGAGAAGTAGGAGAAAATGAGGGGAGGAAAGGAAAACATGTGCGACAAGGAAGATTGAGCCTGGTTAGGAATAGAAGTCAGAAGAGAGAGAGAGAGAGAGAGAGAGAGAGAGAGAGAGAGAGAGAGGGTATCCTTTCACTGTCACACAATTTTAAGCATCCAGTCTGTGTGACTGACTGTGCCCTCCCCTAGAAACTGTGCTGTCCCTGCCTATCCGGAACATGGGAGCTTTCTTCTTCAAAGCCTTCTGCTTTGAACTCTCCTGCTGGAGGACTAGTGACAGGAGGTAAGCACTATAGTGAGAATACCCGAGGCTGCCCCGGCTGTCAGGGATGAGAGGAGGCCTTGAAGCCAGATACAGGCAACCTGCATCTGGGGGTCAGGAGAATTGACTCCCTGAGCAGAAGAACACTCTGTGTCAGTACTGGTGGCACAGAGGGACTGGAAAGGTAAAATCCTTTGAGAGGATGCCTGGACCAGTTTCACACACAGGAGGAAGAGCTGGCGCCACGGGGTGGCAGTGCGAATGGAGCTTGAAGTTAGTTGCTTCTCTCTCTGGAGGAGTCATGCCACTGCTTGTACATTTGCAGCTACACATTCTGAGCCATGTGCGCATGCCTGTGTCTCGGTCTGGCGATGGTGACGACTTACAGGAGGGCAAGATGCCTTCTTTCTTCACAATGTCTATCTGTCCCTCTAAATAGCTGCGTTAGGTTTTTGTGCTGTTAATATAATCATTTAAAAACCACCCGAACAGCTATTGTAGAAAGTCATTTCTAGGATGAAGTGTACAATATTTTGTCTGAAAATATTCATAGGGAGAATCAAAGAATTTTTTTTTTTTTTTTTTTTTTTTTTTTTTTTTTAAGACCGTCTGGGCGTTTTATGTAAGACAAATACAGAGACTGCAAAGATGGAAGTTACGGTAGCTCTGGTCTGCCATCTGGTGGGCAAAGTGGTACCTGCAATTTATAACAGCTTTCCATGTTTACTATTAATTACAACAAAATAAGAGGATAAGCAATCAGAGAAACAAGAAAACTCCACAAAATCCCAAATAAACACAGAAAGTTAATGTATAATTGCCAATTTTATTTTTGTTGTGATTTTTTCCATGGTATATATTCTGATCAAGGTTTCCTCTCCCACAACTGCTCTCAAATTCCTCTGGCACCTTCCCACCTACCCAATCACACTAACTTTCTTTTTCTTAAAAACAAACTGGTAACAGCAGCAGCAGCAACAACAGAAACAACATAAACCATAATTTTTAAAAAAAGGAGAACACAAGAAACACATGCCTATGTCCAAATCCATTAAAACACACACACACACACACACACACACACACACACACACACACACCAGAAACCATAATATACAAGCATATACAAGTCCACTAAGGAAAAAAAATGCCCAAACAAAGCAATATGAGAAAAAAATGTTTACAAAGAAGCCTTGAAGTTTGTGTTGTCTTGGCTGTCTACTGCTGGGTAGCAGCATGTCCTTAAGTGTGGTTAATACACCCAGTGGGACTCCATTGGAGAAAACCAAATTTTCCTTTGCAAGCAGATGTGATTGGAGATAGTTTCTTGGTTAGGGATGGGGGCCTGTGTCCACTTCCCTATCTCAGTGCTGGGACTCCATCTGCCTTGAACCTGTGCAGGCCCTGTGCATGCTGCTGTAGTCTCTGTGAGCTCGTGTGTGAATCTGTCCTGTTGTGCCTGGAAGAAACTGTGTCCATGGATTCATCCATTCCCCCACCCCCTCTTGCACTCCTTTTGCCCTCTTCTGCATAGCTTCCTGAGTCCTGAGGGGAGGGGCTTGATGGCGACATCCCATTTAAGGCTGGGTGATCCAAAATCTCTTACTGTCTGCTCATTGCCCAGTTGTGGGTCTCTGTGTGAGTTTACATCTTTTACAAGAGGACGCTTCTCTGATGATGGTCGTGAGACATTGATCTAGAATGTCCTTAGGAGTCCTTTCATGGCTCTGTTCCTTCAGCAGAACAATAGTATATGGTTTTTGCCTTTGCCTGTGATATATCTAGTCTCAGGTTCTTGGCCACTGAGCAGTGTTAGGCATAGACAGGTTCCATCTTGTGGAGAGGGCCTTAAATTCAATCAGAGAGTGTGGTTACTTCCACAATATTTATGCAACTATTTTACCAGAATATTATACAGGCAGGTTATTGCTGTAGATCACAGGGTTTGTAGCTGGGTTGGTGTTTACCTTTCTCCATTGGTAACATGCAGAGTACCTTTCAGTACCATGAACACTAGTCAGTAGTAGAGGTGACAGCTCTGGATAAGCACCAGCTCAGCCTCTCCATGATCAATGAAATACATAAATGTTGCCTTCAACAATAGGGCCTTACCATCAATTTGTGGAGAGCAATAAATAGCCTTAAATATTTGGGGGTTTCCATAGGGCCCATTTGGCTAATGACTCAACTAGATATAACCCATTCTTGCTTGGTACTGGCGGTTTCACTTGGAGGAAAAACATGTCTAGTTGAGGCATTGTCTCTCCTGTTATTTGGTAATTCCTTTTAGACTTTTGATCGTGACTCCATGTATACTATGTATAGTTATATGTATACTTATGCTATGTTGGGTTTCCAAATGACCCTTTAAATGGCTCTTTGCCTCTCTTCCATCTTCCCTTGTGGGGGTCTTAGCCCAACCACGGAAGGTTGAACTGGGTATATTTTTTATCAAGTTGCACTATACAGTTCTACCTCTGGTCAAGACATTTCAATTCTACATCTGTTTTAGAGATTTACATATATATTATATATATAATTATATTGCTAAACTCATTGTTCTTGCTAAATTATTTTGGGAAGTTTCAGCCATTTGTACTGCTATGTTCCTGAGTCTTACAGATTTTCATCACCCATGTTTCTTGTACCTATGAGATTAGTCAGACATAGATGTTTGATCTTCAAACACTTCATAGACCAGCAGAACATGGCATTTCAATGTTTTAATATTAGCTCTCCATTGACATGAGACACAATTGCTCTTGACAGCATAGAGCTATTGCTGAGACTATGTTGGACACTGATGTTACTTCTTCTGGAGTCCATCCTCTCCTGGGCTAATGGCCTCTTAGGCAAAGAACTGCCCCAGATCCACCACTGACTTTGGACTTTGGACTGACTTTGTGCTTGCAGGAGACAAACTTAGAAGACAGCTGAACCTTGCCAAGTCAGGGTAAGACAGCCTTTCTCCCTCCCTGCTTCTGTGTTGGTCTGTCATATACTCTAGGCCTTAGTCAAAACTGGTTGCCCCGATGTTGTTGTGAGACTTTAGATGACTGTCCAGGTAGCCTGCTGTTTTTGTCTTCACTGCACCTTTTGGAAGCTGCTCACCTGCACTTCCTGCCTACACTAGTATTGTTATCTTCCTTCTCAGATCTTTGATGAGGTTGAAGATTAGACTGTCACAATTATTGTTCTTTCTTCCTAGATAGAAATATTAGGTATAAACCTTAAACCTTCCAGCTTAGGGCAACTCTATAGTAGTCTCTGTTATGCCTTCACCCTAGGACTGGATATGCAGTTCTTGCTATTTGCTCTTGTCACTGGCAATAGGTCTTAAGTGTGTATGTTCTTACTTTTCCTTCTCCCAGAGCACACTTGGTATTTACTATCTTTGTATATCATTTGTATCAAACCTAAATCTTTTCTTTAGACAAAAAGGGGAAATGTAGTGAAATATCCACCCCACATGCACCTGTGGCACTGACCACTCCCATTGGGCGTGGGGACAGGTGAGGGCTAGGTTTAGAGCCTGGGGTCCTGGACACCAGCTCACTCCCTTACTTCCTGGTCGTATTGGAGAGAGCATCCAGGGGCATCATTGGAGTGGAACCCACAGTGGTCATCTGTGTAAGTGATTTCTTTCCGAATAAACATCATCAGCCTATATTGTGTCCTGGAATCTTATTTGACACACTGCCCGCTGGGTCCCGAGCCGCCAAGATTCTCAGAGACAATAAGACATGGCAGGGAGTCTAGTCAAGCATGAACTCATTTATTGCCCCATAGCAGGCATCTTTTAAGGGAAAAAACTGCAGAGGACGAAAACAGCCAGCCAATGGTTTTAAAGGTCAGTCTATCATGCGCCTAGGCACCCTTATGCTTTACCTAGTGACCACATTCATGTAGTGACCTCATCTGGTTTGATCTAGGCAACCAATCACAACCAATCATCTTTTATTTATTTATTTATTTATTTATTTATTTATTTATTTATTTTAAACAACTCAGGACTCCCCCTTTTGACTTCCCCTTGGCAGCATCTTTGACTGGCGCCTGTGCTCTACGTTTCCCCCTTGTATAATCCTCAAGCTCAAGTCTCCCTACCATTTCTCCCTAGCTGTACACTCCAGTTCCCTTCCTTGGGAGGTCCCTACTCCCACTCCCTTACTCTATACCTAACCTCTTTGATTACAAGGATTGTAGCAAGCCTATCGAGTGCTTAAAAGCTGACATCCACATAGAGAAAACATACAATAGGTATTTTTGGGGATCTTGGTTAGCTCACTCAGGATTGTTGTTTTTCTAGCTCCATCCATTTACCAGCACACCCCATGTTTATTTTCTCTTTTGTTTGTTTATTTTTTTTTGCAAGAGCTGCATAATGTTCCATGGTATAAATGTACCACATTTCATTATCCATTCATATGCTCATGAACATCTAGGCTGTTTCCAATTTCTGGCTATTATGAACAGAGCAGCAATGAATCTGGATGAATAAGTATCTCTGCTCCCAGGTAAAGAGTGCTATGCTTCCAGGTCCTGGTGGCTGACACAGAGGGGTGGGGTGATGGAGGAAGACTAGGTCTGCAGAGTCTCCAGGAAATGGAGACAGAGGGGGAAGACAGGCCACTTCAGGTAGTCTGCACCAGGGCTGGGGATGAGGAGGATAGCACCTCTTAATGAGAAATGTTTTTTCATGAAAATAAAAAGATGATGGCTACTTAAAATGGGGCTTTGTGTGCAGCAATCACTAAATTTTTCTTATTTTTATAGTTCATTACAAAGGGGTGAACAATTTACCGAAGTTGGAATGGCTCTCGGAGTTGTTATTTGAGACACATTGGTCTAAAACACTTCATATTTTATACATATCCCAGGACTTTTAAATGCTTCACATGGAGTCTGGGACCTAAACTATCAATTGAAGTTGCCTTTTATATCCATTTCCAACCAAGTATGTTTTATTTATTGTTTGTTTTTTTTATAAGTATGAGTGTTTTGCCAGCATGCATGTCTGTGCTTCGTGTATATGCTTAATGCCCACTGAGGCCACAAGACAAAATTACATCCTTTGGGACTGGAGTTATAGTTGGTTGTGTTCTCAGAATTGAACCCATGTCCTTTGGAAGAGCAGCCAGTGCTCTTAACTGTTGAGCCATCTCTCCAGGTCCCAATTGCATTCTTAAAAATGGTCACGATTCCATTTTATCGGAGGCTTGTACTTTTGTTCCTTTTACTTCACTTAGGAATGGATTATCTCGTATGGGCATAATTACAACATTTCCCTGGGGTGCATGCTTCTTGGGGAGAGTTTTCTCTAGATGTGCAGTTCCAGCTTAATTACATGTCTGCAGCCAAGCTGGCTTTTACCTCATAGAGACCCACCTACCTCTGCCTTCTGAGTGTTGGGATTATAGGTGTGAGCCACCACATCCAGTTTGGTTCCATGTTTTCGTGGCATGGTCACACTGTGCAGCCCAGGATGATCTTGAGCTCACGACCCTCCTGTCTTACATTTCCCTGGGTATTTCTGAAGTGTGTACCAACAATATAATAAATCATATGCAAACTAGAAACTGTTTGTCTTAGTTAGGGTTTCTATTGCTGGATAATGTGATGACCTAAAGCAACTTGGGGTGAAAAGGGTATATTTATCTTACAGTTTATAGCCCATCATTTAGGGACATCAGGGCAAGAACTCAAGGCAGGAACCTGGAGGCAGGAGCTGAAGCAGAGGCCATGGAGGGTGCTGCCTACTGGCTTTGTCCTCATGGTTTACTCAGTCTGCTTTCTTATACCCCCAGGACCACCTGCCCAGGCGTGGCACCTGCCCAGGGTCCACAGTGAGCTGGACCCTTTCACATCAATAATAGTCAAGGCAATATCCCACAGCCGTGTCTACGAGCAGGTCTATGGAGGCATTTTCTCAACTGAGAGTCCCTCTTTCCAATGACTCTAGCTTGTGTCAAATTGACAAAAACAAAACACACACACATACACAAAAACCCTAGCCAACACAACCTTCAAATATGAAAATAAAAATTCAAGCTGACGTTCTGCTTAGCTCCCTCTGTTTTGTTCCCTTAAGGAGCCTCACTGTTCAGTCCAACAGGGGTGTGCAGGCTGGACTGGAGAAAGTGAGCAATCAGCAGGATACTTGGCAGGCAGAGGTGAAGTAGTTACAAAACCCTTGGAGACCTCAAGAAAATCAGAAGAGAACGGTCAGAGCTAATAAGAGAAGTTAGTGAAGTGGCTGTAGGAAGTACCTGATCGGTACTGCCTGTGATCCCAGAACTTGGGAAGTAGAGGGAGGGGTTTGGAGCTGAAAGTCATTCTGGGCTATATGGAGAGTTGATCAGTCTGGGATTCATGAGACCCTGCCTCAAAAAAAAAAAAAAAAAAAATCCATCAGTCAACACACATAAATTAGTGCTATCTGATACTTTAGTAATAAAATGGAAAGGTAATTCCAATCGTAAAACCTCCAAAGGAGATGTCTTAAAAAATATAACGAATAAGCTATTTGCAGGATCTATTTGAAAATGATAAAAGCAATCTAAACCAAAACCAAAAACCCCTGAAAAACAACAACAATAAACAATCCCCCACAAAAAACCCAAAAAACTGTAATGAAAGGGCCAGAACTGGTGTCACCAGCCTGTGATGTCAGCATTTAGAAGTGGAGGAAGGAGTACCAGGAGTTCAAAGCCATCCTCTACTACATAAGGGGCTTTGAGCCCAGCTTAGGCAATAGGAGACACTTTCTCAAAAACAAACACACATATACAGAACAACAACTTAAGGAGAAAACTCAAGATCTGATTACGTTTGTTGCTTTGAAGCTCATCCTAAACAATTTTCTAACTACGTGATCTTAGATAAGTAAATGGATATGTCTATGCTCATTTTTAAACTAAAAAACTATGGCAAATGCAGAGGCTCATGATTACACAAGGTGCTGAGAGTATGTGATTGTTTTCAGCCCTACACAGGAAGTTTATACTGCCTTAACTAAGGCTCTAATTGGGCATCATGAAAGACAGGGAAGAAGTTAAGAAGAGTCAGAGACAGGGAGAAGGGCTTAGAAATGCTGTCTTTAAGGCATGATGCAGCCATTGCAAGCTTGATCTGTCTCACAACAACATGATCTGTCTTATAGTAGGTTCAGTTGCTGCTACTGGGCCTGCATAAGACAGGGCATGTAAACAGCCAACCATGGATGGGGAAGGGTTCATTGTACACTATCTCTTCATTTTGATGGGTATGGCATTGAATCTATTAATCACTCTCAGTAATTTAACTATTTTTACAACATTAGTTTTGCCCATCTATGAGCTTGTGAGGACTATATTTTAGCATCTTCTTCAATTTCTCTAGTATTTTAAAGTTTACATGTAGAAGTTTTCAGTTTCTTACTTTATTCATCTCCTTCCTTGTGTCTTCCTTGAGGTCATTTTACAAATGATATTCTGAATTCTTTCTCTGGGACTTTGTTCACTTGAGTATCTTTGGATTCAGTAGTTGGGGAGTTACAATATTTTGGAGGAGTCATGTTGCCAGCCTGGGCTATACAGAAAGTTTCTGGTGACTTGGCCTTCATAGTGAGACTGTCTTAAAAATAAAATGACCTAAAAAGAATAGCTCAGGTACTGTGTGTGTGTGTGTGTGTGTGTGTGTGTGTGTGTGCTGAGCATGTATGAGGCCCTGCATTGAATCTCAAAAATACACACCCCTAAACAAAAGGAAAAAGAAGGAGGAGGTAGAGGAGGAGGAGAAACAACAAAAGAAAAAGCTATCATGATTCTTGGCAAATTCAAGTTTAGGACTTTCGGCTCTAGATAGGGATAGTAATATGTTCTCTGTGGATGGAAGGTATCCTTGTCTAACAAGCTTGGGAACACTTGCATTTTAACAGGTGGGTTTAGACCAAGTCAGACAGGTATCTTGTCCTCTGCTGCAAGGGTACAAGAGAAAGCTATTTGAGGAGGGGTGTTTCTGAAGTTAAGGTCAGTGTCCTCTCGCTTGTCAGTTTCCTCAGACACATGCTCATGCTTCTGAATCCTCCTGCATTCTTTGTCTTACACTGCAGTATAATTTTACTGGGTAGTTACCCCCACCAAGAAACCAGGTAAAACAATGAACAGTGATAATCTCACTTGTCTTTTGAAACAGCTAACCCACCCTATTTCAGGTAGTTTTTTTTGGGGGGGGGGGACACAGGGATTGAATTAACTAGCTCAAGACCACAGAGAATATAAGCACTATATACTGAGACTCAAAGCCCTATGATGGGTTGTATTTTCAGCCTCTATTCTGTGAGCTTGTTCAGATCTCTGTACTTCCATGATCTGTGACATGTGAAAAACATATAAAGTAAAATAAACAACCACAAAAATGTTTTAAATGATTTGATGAAGCTATTAAACCACACCCAACTGACATGTACAATTAATACCAATTAATACAGCTTTAAATACTTAAAAGCATTTTATTTTCTTTTCAACAGTGGTACTTAATTTTTCCTCTTCTTTCTGCTCCTCCTCTTCATTTTCACTTTTTCATTTTGCTGATGGGGATTGAACCCAGGGCTTATACATGGTGAATCACACGCTGACACTGGGCTACACCTCAGCCCCAGTAGTTACGAGATTGAAGTTCTGGCTATTACTCTGACTAGGAGGTCCCTTTTAGCTCCAGTATTTAAATTTTACATAATTATTGCAGTCATTCATGTCAAGAATCAAAGAACAGTAGTGAACATTTGGTATAAAATCTTTTCCCACGTCTGTTCCCTAACTTCTGTGTTTGGAAGCAAATAACACTATCAATTTGCGAATCTCTTATTGCTCTGTAGATGCTGTATGAATTGCCTGTATGCACGTTTTGATGTGTTCCTTCCTCCAAGACTTTTCAGACAAATAGTGTAAAAGTAGAGCTATTCTTGCATGAACGTTTGAATAAGAACTTATCTTGAAACCCATTCCATACTAACATGGATCAGGCTTCTTCGTTCTTCATAGATGGATGCTAAATATTACATTGGTTACATATACATTAATTAAACCAGTATCCTATATGCTATACTTGTTGTGTGCAACAGTTTGCTACTTCAAACACTATTGTAATATACAGCTTTGTGGTTTTTGTAATTTTGCATGCCCACATGTAAATATGGGGAATAAAAGATAGATAGTCTTCAGGAGTGTTTTGAAGTTTTCTGCAGAGACTACAAAATTCTTGCTCTTTGGGTGTTAAAATTATGCTCCTAAGTATTTTTTCCTATCCTCATCTTTCATCATATTCTTTGTTTTATTCAATACTGGGAAATACATCCAATGTCTTGAACATATACATACATGCATGCATGCATACATACATACATACATACATACATAAGCACTGTTAAGTTCTGTATTCCAGTTGTATAATCATTCATCTTTCTAAGGTTTACAATGTTTGTTATAACTTCCTAGATGATTCTCTTGACCTTTGTTGATGTATATCATATTATCTACAGAAAGTAAACTCATCACCTTCTTCTCCATATTTCTACTTCCTATTTTCTCTATCCTAATTAGTATTAATCAGAAATTCTGAACTAAAGGTCATAAACTGGATCATATGGGACACGCTTAACCCCCACTGTATTTATAGAGTGCCAGGAAATGAAAACCACAGTCATTGTGATTGTGCAAAACAGAGGCACCAAAGCTTATAAAGCCTTCACTATACTAGGATGTTGTCAGATATTCCATTTTCTGTGCCACAATAAGGTCACATACATTTTCTAGGCAAGAATAAAATAATAACTAACAATGGCATCCTTGCTTTGCTTCTGACTGTAATGTGAATAATCATATCACTGCTGGTTCCTGCTCACTAAGTATGATTCTAAGTATAGGAGACCACTTTCTGAACATAATACCAGTAGCACAGGCACTGAGATCAACAAGTAATAAATGGAGCTTCTGTAAGGCAAAGGACACAGTCAACAAGACAAACCTGCAACCCACAGAATGGGAAAAGATATTTACTAACTCCACATCTGACACAGGGCTAATTTCCAAAATACACAAAGAACTCAAGAAGCTAGTCATCAAAACACCAAATAATCCAATTAAAAAGTGGGGTACAGAACTAAATAGAGAATTCTCAATAGAGGAATCCAAAATGGCTGAAAGACACTTAAGGAAGTGCTCAACACCCTTAGCCATCAGGGAAATACAAACCAAAACAACTCTGAGATACCATCTTACTCCTGTCAGAATGGCTAAAATCAAAAACACCAAAGACCATTTATGCTGGAGAGGATGTGGAGAAAGGGGAACACTCCTCCACTGCTGGTGGGAGTGCAAACTTGTACAGCCACTTTGGAAATCAGTATGGCGGTTCCTCAGGAAAATGGGAATCAGTTTATCTCAAGATCCAGTAATTCTACTCTTAGGCATATATCCAAAAGATGCACATTCATACAACAAGGACATCTGTTCAACTATGTTCATAGCAGCATTATTTGTAATAGCCAGAACCTGAAAGCAACCTAGATACCCGTCAACTGAATAATGGATGGAGAAAATGTGGTACATTTACACAATGGAGTACTACTCAGTGGGGAAAAAACAATGGAATCTTGAAATTTGAGGCAAATGAATGGGACTAGAAGGAACCATCCTGGGTGAGATAACCCAGTCACAAAAAAAAAAAAAAAAAAAAAAAAAAAAAAAAAAGACAAACATGATATGTACTCACTCATATATGGATTTTAGACATAGAGCAAAGGATTACCAGCCTACAATCCACACCACCAGAAAAGCTAGGAAACAAGGAGGACCCTAAGAGAGACATACATGGTCCCCAGGAGAAGGGGAAAGGGAAAAGATTGCCTGAGCAAATTGGCAGCATGCTGGGAGGTGAGAGGGAGTTAGGAGAAAGAGAAAGGGAGAAGAGGAGGGAAGAGGTAGGCATGAAGGATGAGGAAGATTGAGTCAGGGAAAGAATAGAGGAGAGCAAGAAAAGAGATACCATAATAAAGGGAGCTATTATAAGTTTAAAGAGAAATCTGGTACTAGGGAAATGTCCAGAGACCTACAAGGATGACCCCAACTAACTAAGCAATAGTGGAGAGGCTACCTTAAATGCCCTCCCCTGATAATGAGATTGATGACTACTTTATATGCCATCCTGGAACTTTCATCCAGTAACTGATGGAAGCAGAAGCAAACACCCACAGCTAAACACTGAGCCGAGCTCCTGGAATCCAGTTGCAGAGAGGGTGGAGTGATGAGCAAAGGCCAGGCTGGAGAAACCCTCAGAAACAGCTGACCTGAACAAAGGAAAGCTGCTGACCACAGTCTGGTAGCTGGGAAACCAGCATAGGACCAACCTAGACCCCCCGAATATGGATGTTAGTTAGGAGGACTGGGCAGTCTATGGGGCCTCTAGTAATGGATCAGAATTTATCCCTAGTATATGAATGGACTTTGGGAGTCCATTCCACTACAGGGTTACTCTCTCAGCCTAGACACATGAGGGATGGCCTAGGCCCTGCTCCAAATGATATGACAGACTTTGAAGATTCCACATGGAAGGCCTCATTCTCCCTGGGGAGCAGAAAGAGGATGGGATGGGGGTTGGTGGGGGAACAGGGGAGGAGGGGAGGGTGAGGGAACTAGGACTGATATGTAAAACAAGCTTGTTTCAAATTTAAATAAAAAGTATTATCATAAAAATATAAGTAAATTAAAAAGTAAAACTAAATAAGAAACATTAGAATAAAAGACATATTTGCAAAGTGATACTGTCCCTGTAAGAGGTACAGCCTATGTAACATCCTTTTATATTTCAACAGACCTTTAATGGCCACTTCAAGAAAGATTCTGTGAGAAATACATCCTCTTGTTTTTCTTAGGCAGTTTAGCAAATGGAATACCTGTTACTCTTTACTGGGACATTCACTTTGGATATCTTTACCTGTCCTTAGAGAACAGAATTCTGATGTCTTTCCATTGGACTTGACATTGGAAGAGATGGCTGAGGGTTCCAGTTGTTGCAGCTACAGGTGTTTCAATAGCTACATTATTGGTTGCTATGCACTGTGATGAAAAAGTCTTGGTAGATGTCCCCAGTTCCAGCCACTGCTGCAGCAGAGGCGTATCTACCAAGGTTTGGAGAAGTTCTACATTAGGGGCAAAATGAATAATTGTTATTTTTTTGTTTTTTTTTAATCTAATTTATTATTTTACATGTTGATCCCAGTTCCCTCCCTCCTCCCTCCCTCCTCCCTCCCTCTCTTCCTCCCTCCCTAATTGTTATTGTTTAATGCCATTGCTTCTTTATGGTTTGTTATATTGCAACAGAGAAAAAAATGCTGAGTTTTATGGAGAGTTACATGTGACATAAAATTGAAAAGGATTCCTGTTAGCAATGAATTTTTGGACAGGACTCAGGTAGTCAGGCATAGCAACCCTCAACTCTACCTGCTGAGCCCCTTTGCCAACCCTAGTAAAGAATTTTATAAGCTCCAGTATACTCAGGAGGGTTCTGTTTGAAAACATTTTACTTAGGATTATAAACACTGATATTCATAATCCTATTGTAGTTTTTAATTGTTTTTCTCTAACATTTTAGTGATATTTATTTGTTTACTTATTTGTCGTGTGTGTGTGTGTGTGTGTGTGTGTGTGTGTGTGTGTGTGTGCATGTGTGGAGATCAGAAGACAACTTATGGGAGTCAGTTTTCTCCTTCCACCTTGTGGATTCTGGGAATCAAATTCAGATAGTCATACTTGGCATCTGAGTTTGATTCTCAAGGAACAGAGTTTGGTTTTAAGTAGCCTGGCATTTGTATCATTTGAGAACTACTCTAAGAGAAAGAAAATAAAACTGAAAATGTAATTTTTTAAAGCATGGCTTTGGAAAGAGTCATTGGCCAGTGAGGAGCTCAGAGATATAAGCTGTTTTGACTTTATTAAAAAACTAAACCCGTTGCACTTTTTGTTTGTGCAGAGATACTTCAAAACAGTTTGTTTTCATTCACTCCTGAACGTCAGAAACAGGGTACCAGGAACTGTGGCTCAGTAGTAAAAGACAGAGTATGTATTTCATGAGACAGTCAGTGACAAACCCATGCACCTTTGTAACACAGTAAATGGACACTGTCATGGATGAAAGAGTATGACCCCATCAAGGTACACAGTGGTGGCCTGTGCCTCTGAATAAGGGGAGGGAGGGGGAAAACCTTCCTGGGAGGGTCAGCATACTGTTAAGTCAAAGTCTACTTAGCTAAAAGTCACAGTATACTCCAAAGGCACCCTGGTGACCTCTAGTCCCGCCATAAGATGTAGTTGGTAAGTTGGCAGAGACATAAGAAGTCTCTGGCAGGAAGTCAGTGGCAGGAAGTCAGACAGTAGCTCTACATACTATCGAAGGAAATTGAGGATTAAGTTGAAAGATAGAAAGCCAGAGCTATGGAGAGGTGTGGGGGAAGGATAGGGCTTGGTGGCCCAACCCTGCACACCAAACACTTCTGCTGCAAGCCTGCTGTATCCTCCACAGTCCTTTTTTTTTTTTTTTTTTTTTTTTTTTTTTTTTGTTTTGTTTTAAGGAAAAATTTCAGTAGAGACTCTAAACTGCGGAGCAATTTCACTAGGCCAAACCTGCGAGTTTGCTCTGATCCTATGTAGATCTGTGTTTCCCAGAGCTGCCCCAGGGATTCTGAGGGTCTAGTGATGTTTCCTGTGATTCCTTCTGAGCAATTCAGCTGGTAGCTGTGGTATGAGATGGAGGCTTTGAACTAGGGAGACCTGGGCACTTTACAACCATCTGGTTGTGACTCAGTTTCCTCATGTGAAGCATTAGACATAGCCAGTGTGAATGCACACAGGTACAGAGTATCTTATGACTGTGTAGGAAGCCCATGCTTTCTAGGCTACAATCTTGGGGACTAGGGGAATGAGACATGGTGACCCAGTGGTATTCTGGGGGTATACTCTTCATCACTAGCTACCTCAGGCCAAGCAGCTTCAGGCTCACTTTATCTAATTTCACTTTTAGGGACTGGACTAAACCAGAGCCATGCAGAGGCAGAGGCAATCCTCCCTGTGTCCTGGAACCCTCCTGTTCACGTATGCTTTGTGCTTTAGCAGGGAGCTTTCTTGACATGCCTGCTGCCTGGCTTCTACTGATGCTGTTCAAAAAAGCTGGCGATCCAGGGATTATGTGGAATTCAGTGTCTTAGAAAGGTCCAGGAACAAATCAAGATGTGGTTGCAGTGGGTGGTTAAGGCATTTTCTTTTATCACCAATGCAGTAAAATACACGTCCAGTGGTGGCTTAGAAATTTCTCAGGTCCAGCCTCTCCCTGCCCAGTTGGCTTTAGGAATACTAAAACCAATTGCTTCTGGCATACTATTTTGTATTGCTGTTGTAATCATGATCTCCACCGCAATCTCTCTGACCTGCAACGCGCTCCACACTGGCTCTATTGTAACCACTACGGTACATGTGAGGTAGACAAGGTAGAACTTTGGTTTCTGTGAGACAAGATTTCACTACATACACCATTCTAGCCTAGAACTCACAATCCTGCTTCAGCTTTCTGAATATTCAGATTTTGGATGTGTAGCACCTGATCTGGCAAGATAGGCCCCTTTATGCCAGGGGCTAAGATGTGGCTCAATGCTTTGTCTGAGGGAAACAGACTTTGTATGCCAGGCTCTGTACCAGGTTCTTAGGAGATACTGTGCTAGTTAATACTCTCAAGAATTCCACATGAAGGCAGTCCAATCAAGGCTTGCCAGTTGAGAAACTAACCCGGCAGAGGTCCTGAGAGAGTAAACTGAAGCCACACAATTGTTTCAGAAAAGTGGCAGATGAATCCATGGTTGGAGTACAGGTCTAAGCCCTGCATTATTTCTACCTTTTTCCTTTTTTTTTTTTTTTTTTAATTTAAAATAAAGGATGCCTGTCTTAGCTCCATTTGTGTCCAAATAGAAGCATGTGTTGCGACTGGTTGTTGAGTCTGAAATAAATAGCTCCTTTTAGACTGTTGAGACAGCCAAATGCTTTCAATATGCTCCCAAGGTTGGTGACTGGGTCTCAATAGAAGCCAGATGTTCCAGATTCCAGAATTATTTCCTTGCATACTCACTCTCGATCTCCCAACCCCCTCTCCTCCATTCAACCAAGGAGGAAGGGAAGGTGGGACCCAACCCATTTTGTTTCTCAAGTCTTTCTTTGTAGAGAGTAGTTGAAGCTGTAGCTAGGCTGGAATGGGCTGTGACCTGGGAAGGGATGGAGACTGGAAGACAAAAAGAATAGAAAGGCTCCCTGTGCTGCCTGACCCTTCTGTATTCCTTCACAGTTGACAGACCAGACTCAGCTTCCCGCTAGGAGGAAGTGTCCTGCCGTTAGCCTGTTGATTACTAAAACAGAACCACAGCAGCTCTTGTCAGCTCTGCTTCCTCTATGTGTGTTGGCAGGTTTAAAAAAAAAAAAAAAGATTCTTGTTTTATTACTGTTTGTCAGACCAGGGAACCTTTGAAGTTCTTTACAGATCTGACTTTTATTAGAGAATGTAGGAGTTGGGGTGGGGGTGGCAAGTGGGATGGATGCAGCCCATCAAAATATTCTTCGGTGCATCCAGCTAGCTCACTCCCCGTTACCCGTCTTTGTCTGAAAAGGTTTTTGACATGGTGTTTCTATATGTGGCCTGCCTTCCAGATGAGAGAGTGACATCTATTGTCGTAATATAGGGAGGAAATTATGATTACTTAATGATAGCGTGTCGCAGCTTGTCGTGTCTTTATTTTCCTTTTAAATAGTTGCTGTCACAGCAACACACAATTGGCCTTCAATCCTGGGACTGAGCTGGGACCTCGTGTGGTACAAGGTGGTGCAAGGGTATCTGTGGAGCTTAAGAGGGAAACAACAACAACAAAAATGTTTCTGTCTGGCTTGGCTCCCTGCTCCTCTTGACTTGGTGTAGGCAGAGGCCTCACTAACGTGTGGCTTATGCTTTGTTTTTTTTTTTATGATAATTTTTTTAAATTTAAATTTGAAACAAGCTTGTTTTACATGTCAATCCCAGTCCCCTCACCCTCCCCTCCTGCCCTACCCCCATAACCAACCCCCATCCCATCCCCTTTCTGCTCCCCAGGGAGGGTGAGGTCTTCCATGGGGAATCTTCAAAGTCTGTCATATCATTTGGAGAAGGGCCTATGACCCACATTCAGGGGGTCTGGGTTGGTCCTATGCTGGCTGTCAGATTGTGGTTCATAAGCTCCCCCTCCCCATGCTCCCAATTTGCTCAGGAGATCTTGTTCCTTTCCCCTTCTCCTGGGGACCATGTATGTCTCTCTTAGGGTCCTCCTTGTTTCCTAGCTTTTCTGGTGGTGTGGATTGTAGGCTGGTAATCCTTTGCTCTATGTCTAAAATCCATATATGAGTGAGCACATAACCATGTATTTTGGAAATTAGCCCTGTGTCAGATGTGGAGTTGGTAAATATCTTTTCCCATTCTGTGGGTTGCAGGTTTGTCTTGTTGACTTTGTTCTTTGCCTCACAGAAGCTTTTCAATTTCAGGATGTCCCATTTATTACTTGTTGATCTCAGTGTCTGTGCTACTGGTGCTATGTTCAGGAAGCAGTCTGTACCAATTCCTTCAAGTGTGGCTGGATTTATATTGAGGTCTTTGATCTATTTGGATTGAGTTTTGTGCATGGTGACAGGTATGGATCTATCTGCAGTCTTCTACATACCAGCATCCAGTTATGCCAGCACCATTTGTTGAAGATGCTTTCTTTTTTTTCCTTTGTATAATTTTAGCTTTTTTTGTCAAAAATCAGGTGTTCATAGGTGTGTGGGTTAATATCAGGGTTTTCAATTCAGGGTCTACCTGTCTATTTTTGCACCAATACCATGCTGTTTTCAGGACTATAGCTCTATAACAGACCTTAAAGTCAGGGATGGTGATGCCTCCAAAAATTCCTTTATTTTACAGGGTTATTTTGATTATCCTGGGTCTTTTGTTTTTCCATATAAAGTTGAGTATTGTTCTTTCAAGGTCTGTGAAGAATTGTGCTGGGATTTTGATAGGGATTGCATTGAATCTGTAGATTGCTTTTGGCAAGATTACCATTTTTACTGTATTGATTCTGCCTATCCAAGAGCATGGGAGATTTTTCCATTTTCTGGTATCTTCTTTAATTTCTTTTTTTAAAGACTCAAAATTCTTATTACATACGTCTTTCACTTGTTTGGTTAGCATTACCCCAAGATATTTTATGTTTTTTTGTGGCCATTGTAAAGGGTAATGTTTCTCTGATTTCTTTCTCAGCCCCTTTATTGTCTGTATTTTTTTGAGTTAATCTTGTATCCTGCCACTTTGCTGAGGGTGTTTATCACCTATAGGAGTTCCTTGATAGAGCTTTTTCGGGTCACTTAAGTAAATTATCATATCATCTGTGAATAGTGAAAGTTTGCCTTCTTCCTTTCCAATTTGTATCCCCTTGATCGCCTTTTGTTGTTTTATTGCTCTAGCTAGTACTTTAAGTACAATATTGAAGAGATAGAGATAAAGAGAGAGAGAGTGGGAAGCCTTGTCTTGTTCCTGATTTTAGAGGAATGGCATTGCGTTTCTCTCCATTTAGTTTTATGTTGGCTGTCAGTTTACTGTATTTTGCTTTTATTACATTTAGGTATGTTCCTGTTGTCCCTGATCTCTCCAATACCTTAATCATGAAGGAGTGTTGGATTTTGTCTAAGGCTTTTTCAGCATCTAGTGAAATGATCATGTGGTTTTTCTTTTTCTTTTCTTTTCGTTTTTTTTTTTTTTGTGGTTTTTTCTTTTTTAGTTTGTTTATATGGTGGATTGATTACATTGATGGATGTTCGTATGTTTAACCATCCCTGCATCCCTGCATACTTGGTCATGGTGGATGATTTTCTGATGTGTCCTTGGATTCGATTTGCCAGTATTTTACTGAGTATTTTTGCATCAATGTTCATGAGGGATATGATATGGGTCTGTAGTTCTCTTTCTTAGTTGTGTCTTGGTTACCAAAGTAATTGTAGCCTTGTAAAAAGAGTTTGGCAATGACTCTTCTGCTTCTCTTATGTGGAATACTTTGAGGAATATTGGTATTAGCTGTTCTTTGAATCTCTGGAAGAATTCTTCACTGAAGCCATCTGGCCCTGGGCTTTTTTTGGTTGGGAGACTTTTGATGACTGCTTCTATTTCATTAGGAGCTATTTCATAGGACTATTTAAATTGCTTATCTGTTCTTGATTTAATTTTGGTATCTATCTAGAAAATTGTTCATTTCTGTTAAGTTTTTGAATTTTGTGGAGTACATGTTTTCAAAGTATGACCTGAAGATTCTCTGGATTTCCTCAGTGCCCATTGTTTACTCCCCCTTTTCATTTCTGATTTTGTTAATGTGCATGTCCTCTCTCTGCCTTTTGGTTAGTTTGGATAAACGTTTGTCTATCTTGTTTATTTTCTGGAAGAACCAACTCTTTGTTACATTGACTCTTTGTATTGTTTTCCTAGTTTCTACCTTATTGATTTCAGTGGCCTGTACTTTGTATATGGGACTTAAAAGTAGGAGTTGAAGCTCCACAAAGATGTCCGAAGGCTCCCTTATCCTAATGAACATCCTTCTTTGCCTGAATCTGGAAAGCATCACTCACAGAAACAGGGGCAGAAGGTGAGAGCAGAACTAAGTCTCTCCTGGGTAGTGGACTGCTTCATTCTCTGCTCTCATCTGAAATAGAGCCATGGAATGGACTCAGTGCTGATTGACCATTAACTGTGGATTCCTCTATCCAAGGAAGAAAATACAGAATACTCATTGCAGCATGTAACCTCTCTCATTTCCAACCTGGCCTATAGATACCAAGGTCTACCTCTCAGACACACTGAACACTTTGTCCCAGCCAGGCATCCCTCATTTCCTTAAAAACAGAGTACCTATCACGCACCCTCTCCCACTTTCATTTGTATAGTGCTTGTGTGGTAAGTGTGCATGGAATGCTCACATGTGTGTGTCAGAGGGTACCTAGGCCAAGAGTGGTTCTTGGAGGTCAGAGGAGAACATTGGGTGTCCAGCTCTATCACCCTCTACCAAATTCCCTTGAGACAGCATCTTCCATTCAGTCTTCAGCTAGTCTGACAGCCAGCAAGCCCCAGACATTCTTCTGTCTCTGCTGTCCAAAGTACTGTGGTTACTGGTACATAAGGGACCATGGTTTGTTCTGAGGAATTGAACTCAGGTCCTCCTGATTTTACAGCAAGCACTTTTACCCTGCCAACTACCTCCCCAACCCTCTTCCCTATCTTTTTGAGACAGAGTCTCATATAGCCTAGGCTAGTCTTGAACTGGCTAAATAGTAGAGGCTGACTTTGAACTTCCTGATCCTCCTGCCCCCTAGCTGAAGAGCTGGGATTACAAACAGGCTACACCATGACTAGTTTAATGTTGTTGAACAATTTTTTTTGTACCTTGTAAAGATATGTTTTTGTCAAGGTGCCTTCTGATTGGCTTAATAAAGAGCTGAAAGGCTAATAGTTAAGCCGGTAGAAGTTAGCCGGAACTTTGGGCAGAGAGGAAGTGGAGATGAATATAGGCGTGGGAGAGATGCTAGGGGATATGGAGAGGAAACAGGAGTTGCAAGATTGAAGACAGGTAAAAAGCTACTAGGCAAAATGTAGATCAATATAAATGGGTTAATTTAAGTTCTAAGAGCTATAGGCCAAGCTTTCATAATTAATAAATCTTTGTGTCATTTTTGTGTGAGCTAGTGGTACAGATAAAGAATCTTTACAGCTTAAAAAGTAATTTAAGTCTTGGAACATTTGCAGTAATAGAAAAAGCTAGATACTAGCAATTCTATAACACTCTGGTTAAATCTAGGAAATGTAATCAATATGTAAAGAAAGTTGAAAAATAAGTATGGTGAGATATGAGTCACACAGCTTAAAACACAGCCCATTTTGTCTCTACATCATAGGTGAATGTTATATATTGCAGCCCAATTTAGTTATGCACCCTCACCCCTAGTCCGACTTGCTGAGCAGAATAATAGCTCCTTTCGGGGACTTCTGGTCACTCTCTGATGTGGCTGCTTCAAGGATGACCATTTCAGTTTTTAGTAGGCTTCCTGCACTGAGTCCTGAGCCCTTAAGGACATCACCTGATTTAGATTTAGTTTTGTGCAGTAAGGACAAGAAGTCCCAATAGTTTCATGAAAGCTTAGACTAAAATGTTACAAAAAGACGATAACTTGATATAACCACAGGCACAATAATGAATGTGGTAGCAACTAGCTCTTAACTTTTGGGGAAGTGAAACTTTTTGCCTTCTAATACATCAATTCAATGTTTTTCTTCATTGTCATTTCACACCACCCCTTTTTTGGGCTGAAGATCTGGAGATTAAATAAAGAGACTGGCACACGCTAGGCAAATGTTCTACTTCTGAGCCAAACCCTCACCCCCTGCTTCCTTATAATACTTTTGTTGTTGTTTGCTCTTTGGACAGGATCTCTTTATAGAGCCCTGGCTGTCCTAGATTAAAGGCATGAATCACCACACCCTACCATCCTTATAGTACTTTGAAATATGTTATGCAGAGAGCACTGACATTAAGCAAAAGAACAAATTATTCAGAGAGACTAAATGACTTGTTTATGACTTCATAGGTCACAGGGTTGGCTTCTAAGACAATACTTTGTGTGTGTGCGTGCATGTGTGCATGTGTGTGCACCTGTGTGAGCACCTGTGTGGTTTATGTATGTGTTCATATGCATCTTTGTATGTACACATATAAGGGAACATGAACATGTACACAAGTGCATGTGGAGGCCAGAGGACAACACTGAGTTTTTTCTTTAATCATTTTCCACTTAATTTTTTTGAGGGGGGGCATGACTTTTTTTCATTGAACCTGGAGCTCATCAATTTGGCTAGGTTGGTTGGCCAATGGCTTTCAAGAATCCGATCTCCCTCCATCCCTCCACTCCTATCTAGTGTTAGGGTTACAGATGCTCACCACCAAGCCTAGCTTTTCACACGGGTGCTAGGGATTCAAACTCAAGTCCTCACGCTTGAGCCACAAGCACTTTACTAACTAACCAAGTCCCAAGATAGTACTTTTGTATGGTAGCTTTTGCATTAGAATAAATTCACAAATCAGGCCATCCTTTCCTTCCTCCTTCCTTTCTGCCTCACTTCTCTCCTCTTTCTCCTCATTTATTCATTCATGTAGCAAGTATGAATTGAACACCATCTATATGCTATATGCATTCTATTATCCACGAAGAGTAAAATAATAAGTAAAACTTCCTAGCTGTGGCACCTGTGTAGGTAATAGCCTTTTTTTTTTTTTTGAGAACTTGAAATCCTTCTAAATAATGCACAGCATGCGGGCTGGTAAATGTTTGGTAACTTCTTGCAAGGGTGTGTCATGCTAGAATAGTGATAGGAAGATGAAATGTTTCCAGGGACTTCGACAGAGTTCTCCTCACTCAGAGTTTTTCTGAAGCTAATTGGGAAGGGCAGGGGGATTAATTCACTTTGTTTAGTTCTTAAGAGCTCTTCCCTGTGTAGTGAATTGCTTAATGGTAGAGGCTTTGATGCAGGCAGGTACTTTTTTTTTTTTTGGGTAGACTATGACTGCTATTGCCCTCTTTTGCAACCTGCACTGTTGTGTGGGCAGAAACCAATTAGACCTAAATTAATTAGCAAGAAAATGATGGGCCCACTTGCTGAGCCATTCACAACAGCCTGTGAGGAACAGCCTTTGTAGGATGCTACAGGCTTCTGCTGATCCCAAATGATTGAAGTACTTCCAAGCATGGAAGTAAATTCAAGCAGTTGCTGGAGTAAGTGGTTTACTTCTTTTAACCCACAGAAGCCCTTAATTCAGAGGCAAAGCACAGGACTTGGGACTTCTTGGTTTTTTGAGAAGCTTTGGGATAGACAGATTTAGAAGAGAGGCAGAATCATTGTGTCATTTCATCTTTTAAGGCCCTCAAGAGTTGAAGAGACTGATGACTGAAAATCACACAAGGGCCAGTATTCAGACAGGGTAGAGTCAATATTGAAACAAAGACAGTATCCCATTGAGTCCGCTGTAGAACAAGCTCATTCTGTGTAGTCTCTGCAGACTCCGTGCTGATAACTCTTCCTCTGTTTTTTTCTTTACCAGAGCTCCTATTTCCTGGGGGCTCACATCTCAACTAATGGCTCCTCCCTCTGTGGCCTCTTATCTTCTCTGACATTGTGTTCAACCTTGACCATTTCCCAGTCAAGACTACACAAATTCCATCCTGAATCCCAGCTGTTCCCAGTTCTTGCCCTGGATACCACACTTGTGTTTTACATATACTGACTGATTGGATGAGATTGGATGAGACCAGGTCTATCGCTGTGAGGGTGCTTCCAGAGAGGATTAATGAAGAGGGAGAACTGACTAAGAGGGCGGACTTACTCTGACTTTGGGACCAGGTGGAATAAAAGGAAAAGAAAAAAGCCAGGAAGTACAGGATCATACTGTCTACTTCCGGGCTGCACCTTTCTTGTTTGGCTCCCTCTACCATGATGCCCGGCCTCATTGCAGCCACAGAAACACAGACATTTGATCAGTGACTGAAATCTTTGAAACAACTGTGAGTCACAATAAACCACTCCTTCAGAGAAGAAGTATCTGTCAGGTGTTTTGTCATAGCAGTGGAAAGTCCAGCTTCTAAGTCAGGCCCTGCTCACTTCTGACTCTCATCGACTTCCCTATGCTTTCTGTTATTCCTCCGCTCCAACGCAGAAACTCCATTAAAACCCACTTATCTCTATTTCTGTTATTACTGTCTTAATAGAGAGAACTAGCATCTTTTCTGAATTATTTAAAAAACCACTTTTGTGGTGATTTTGCATATTGTTCTGTAATTTTATTAGGGTGAGGGGAAATGATGGGAATTGAGCCCATGCCAGGTGTCTACTAAGCTACACCATCCCCAAATCCTGCTTGTGAATCTTCTTAATTCATATATTATGTGGATAGATTGATTTTTTTTTTAAGAGGGACTTTCAGAGGGGTCATTGCCACTCCCAAATCTTAAGACAGTCATAGCTCTGCTAAGTTGAAGGATAATGTCTAACTTCCAACTACAGCCTGGCAAGGCATTTCCCGATTCGGCTTTGCAGTAGTCTGACTCCAGGTCTGGCTGCTTCCCCATTGGAATGAGCTGCTCTGGCTTTTCTGAGTTCATTTTTCCAGTGTATTGTTTCTACTTGCAGCTGATGGCAGATATGTCCAATACAGGCTCATCTTTCAAGTCTTAAACACAAACCCTATCTTGTGCTACGTTAGGAAGCCTCATTATGCAATGTAAGTACTTGTTGTTTGTCTTTCACATGGATGGGAGAGTGTCTTGTTCATTACTGTTCTTCCAGAGAGGGCAGCAGGAGTTGATTTTAAATTTGAATCCAGTCGTCTTGCAGATTTTCCTCCCCAAAGACTCAGCCTACTTTAACTTGTCTTCCATACTGCTCCAGGGTGATCTTTCTGAAATGCAAATGCATCCATGCTGCTCCCTATAAATCTTTTAGCAGTCCTTCCCCCCCCCACCCATTTGAGAGAGTGTGGGCTATGCTCTTTGTCATGGTCCTCTCTTGCTTTTGCCACACAGTATCCACTTATCCAACTTTTGTCAAACTGCATTTTCATTTCCTCTTAGTCTTTGACTCTGAGACTCAGATACAATTCTAGCCTTCAGGATCTGTTTTATCCAGACTAAGCTAATAATATCATTACTATTTTGGCCACAGGTTTTGGAATGTACAGGTTAACCAAAATGGCCAGTGAAATTTTCATAGGGATATATTGGGAAATGACTCTTAACTAGATCTTGGTACCAAGGCAAGCCCAGAACTTAGTTCAAAATGATGTAAGGTGGAGCCCAGATCTGGAGAGCAATGAGTCCTGGTTACTTCATTTGACTTTTGACCCAGCAGTGCTTGAAAGAGGTCTTCCCACATGACTTCAGCCAATACCTTTTTCTGCTTGCTTAAACCAGAAGTTAGTTCCTTTACTTATGCATTCACTGCACACAGATCCACTGCACTTTTGCCCCATTTTAATGATAGTTACAGATCTTACGGCAGAGAACAGGTAGACTAAGTCTGTTTTCAGTGGTTAACAAGAGACCTCACTGATCCACGTTCTACACACATCCTACAAGGCTATGTGTACAGTGTCCCTTATGCCATAGTGTTCTAAGCAGAAGCTTGGCCCCATTGTGACTGTGCAGAACCAGAAGCTCCCACATCCTGATCACTGCTCTGCACCCTGCACCCTGCCATCACTTCTGTGTGCCTTCCTCTCTCAACACCATTGTCTTCTGTCAGGAATGATTTCCTCCTTTATCTACTGCCTCACATCCAGTGACATCCTGGCTGGTTGTTTCCCCTAGGCGCTCACCTGGGGCTCCAGGGCATCTCTTTGGTCACTTGTCTGGTTACTCCATCACCTCTGCTGCATCAGGGTTGTTTGACATTGGTTCTCAAAGTCCCACAATGCTGCTTTAGCATGAGCATCTTCTGTCTAAGTACTCACTCCTCTTCTTTAGCGTAAAATGTTGGGGAAAAACAAAGAACATTGGGACCCATGCCACAGCGAGTGAATATCTTCAGTTTCTGTGTGTCTTCAGTGATTCTCATAAACTCTCTGTGTGTTTCTGGTCAACAACTTCCTTTTGTCCTTTCAGCTGTTATTTCAGACTCTTTGCCACCCAATGTCTCTCACCTCTCACCTAGAGCTTGCTGTGCAATAGACCTATGCTGAGTGTTCTCAGACACAGTGGCGTTAAAGGAAGGGTGACGGTGAACTGTTCCAGAAATAAACTGTTTGGGAGGGGGTTTGAGAGGGATTCAAGTGTTATTTCATGGTAAAGGAAATATTCCAGGTGATGGCAAGAGACTAGGAGAGCACAGTGGGACAATTCAGAATACAGGGCTCAGGAGGCAAGGAAGTAGGATGTGGCCATTCCCTCTGGCATGCTCTCCCCATCTTCTCCCATTTCTTCCTCCCTTCCTTCCTTTGGAACTATCAGTGCTTTGAGATATTCCCTGAGAAGCTCCAAAGAAGATATCAGTGACAGTAGGA
Source organism: Phodopus roborovskii (assembly GCF_943737965.1). Taxonomy (NCBI): domain Eukaryota; kingdom Metazoa; phylum Chordata; class Mammalia; order Rodentia; family Cricetidae; genus Phodopus; species Phodopus roborovskii. The sequence goes on from NW_026126517.1 coordinate 18,649,105, forward strand.
GTGGGAGACACAGCTCCAAGCTATTGTGAAGAGCATCCCAAGGAGCTCTTCACAGGGATTTCCACTCAAGTGAATGAAACAGCATGAGACAGAGTTGCATTTTACTAAGAGAAGGATTTTAGGCAGAGTGTAATGGTGAATGCCTTTCATCACAGCACTTGGAGGGCAGAGGCAGAGGGGACTCTTTGTGAGTTCCATTCTAGCCTGGTTAATGTAGGGAGTTCCAGGACAGCCAGGTCTACATGGATACCCCATCTTAGCAATCAAACTAACAAAAACAAGCAAACGAACAAATGGAAAAAAAAAAAAAAAAAAAAAAAAAGCAGAGGTTTTAAAGGTCATGCCGTCAAATTGCTTTCTGAATATTTGTCTTTATATCCATAGGCCTGAGCTGTTCCCAATCTTGGTCAGGAACACTTCTCTCTTTTGGTGGGCAACCATCAATGTGGAGATTCATGACTGGTCAAAGTGCTAAGAGTAAGTGAGTGAGTGCTCAGGCTCTCACAGGAAAGGACGTTGTATTAACACGCTTTGATCAAAGAATAGGGAACATTGCAGAAGAAGAGGGCGAAAGAGTATAAGAACTGAGGATAAGGAGGGAGTTCTGTTGGGAAATTTAAGTACTTGTCCTTTATAGCTCTCTCCCTCCTCACCCAGCTGTGTAGAACTCCCATGCTCTCAAGGTTGATCAAATAAGGTTGTTCTCATAACTTTCTGGCATGCAGTAGTCGTGCCTTGGGTGGTGCATGACTCCCTCCTATGCTTAGCCCATCTCCTGGCTTGGGTGTATAAGCCCATTACTCTCTGTAATAAAGGGCAGCTGCTTCCTCTTCACTTCTCGTGGTGGTCCGTTAAGTGTTTCAATCCCGACACCCTCTGCCACGCTTGGTACTCTGGCCACACAGGCATGGCAGAGTTCTGTGAAAGGATGTCTTCTGGACATGATGTAGTTACCACACCCACAAACTCAGAGCAGCTATGGCCCCAGTCCCAGCATATATGGAGGAGGTGGTCTTCAGGTCCCACCTATTATTGAGGAACTTTTGTATTGTGTTTGCTGGGCAAGGTTTCCCCAAGATTCAGTGGATGGCCCCACACCTATGCTTGTGCGGGCTTTAGTAACTGCTCTTAATGGCTTATTAAAAACAAAGAAGTCAAAACAAAACAAAACAAAACCAAAAAGACACAAAGTTGGGAGAGAGTGGGGAGGGAGTGGGGAGTTCAAAGTTGGGAAAGAGGAGTAAATATGATCTTTAAAAAAAAAGAACCAAACAGCTATGGGGGGGAAAAATCCTGAACTACCAATTTCTGAATAGAAATTTCAGAGTAGAAAAAAAGTGTTTCTAAAATTTATGGATCTGTATGCATGTGTCTGTGTTAGTGAATGTGTACAGGTGATTACAGAGGCCTCAAAGGGCATTGAGCCTCTTGGAGCTGGAGTTATAGGTGTTTGTGAGCTGCCTGATGTGGGTGCTGGGAACCGACTTGGGTCCTGTGGAAAACTGGCAAGTATTCTAAACTGCTAAGCCATTTCTCCAGCCCCAAGTAAAGGGTTTAACATAAATTAATCATTAAGGGAGAACAGGAAGAAGAAATGGAGGGAAGGAGAGAGGGGGGGAGGGGAGGAGAGGGAGAGAGAGACTTAGAAAAAGGGTAGTATATAACCAAGCGAGGATCTGTGGAACCTCAAGAGTACTTCAAACCTGACTTCCCCTTTCCCTATAACCTGGCCTACATCTGAGATCCCTGATGTCACAGAGTGGCATCTTCCAGATCAAGTTAGTCATTGACATGTTATTCTCCTTCTTCATCCCATCCCCTCATCTGCACTTTGATTGCTAATTGCTGTTTGGAGCCCCTGGAATCCCACCCTCCACCTGGGTTATTACAAAGGTGTCCGATCATCTAGTGCTTTTGCAAAGCGTCCTGTACATGGCCGTTCAAATAGTACTGCTAACATTCAAATTTGCCTGTGCTGATGGATGTTGAGAGCAAGTCATGAACTCCTATTAGGTTCAAGTGAAGTTCAAACTCTTGACATGCCATATTAGTCAATTTCATGAGGCAAACAATTTACAGGAAGAAAGGTATTTCAGAGATTTAAGTTCACGTGAGCTGGTTTTGTTGTTGTGGGCCCCAGGTGGAGGTGATCCTGAAGAATCACCGCAGGAAGCATACAGTGGGAGGGCTGGGAGCAGAGAAAGACCAACTCCCTTCCTCTAATCAGGCTTCACCTTTCTGGCTCTCACCTCCTCCCAGTAGTCCATTCAGTGTGAACTTGCCAGTGGAATAACTCATGGTAGTTAGTGCTCTTATGGTCACATGGTCCAATCACTTCTCAGTAGAGCTGACAGCTTCTAATCAAGATGTCTCTAGGACTTGCTCTTGTCTCCCTTTCTAGGCTCAGTCTTCCATCCTTGCTATGCTTTTCCTGCCTCTGTGTACATGATGTTTCCTTCCAAGTTTTTGTGCCAGGCTGGTTCTTGAACATCTTGCAAGACTCAGCTCAAGCCTTATCTTTTTAAGTAAAGATTTCTTGATTACCCCAAACAGAAGAAGACCCCTACCCCCACATTCCGGTAAATTCCTCCAGTTCCCTAAGCTTGGGATTCTCTGTAAGTCCCCAATGATTTGCTTGGCCCGAGCTCCTTACAAATCAGTCAACGTGTTTCTAAAGTCTGTGTCATGCCCAAGGCAGGGAGATGTGTCAAATGAATTAATAGAGTAGCTTACTCCATGTGCAGACCTGGAATGATGTATGGCTCAGTCTTGAATACTTTCTCTAAATCATATTATAAACATTTCACTTGACACAGCATTGCAAATAGTTTATAAAATCACTCATCTGGTACTTCAAACCACCTAGCCCTTTGTCTGTTTCCTGTGACAGAAGGCTCTGCCTACAAAGCAGCTTTCTCATGATCCCACCCGTTCTGTGCTTATAGTTTATAACAGGAGAGACCAGCTCTAGTCTTTGATTTCTATTGTTTTTGTTCTATTTACGTGCTCGCTGCTTCAGATAACAGAACAGAGAAGATGAGTTTTCAAGTCATTTCTTAGCCCTGTTGTTTCTGAAGCATGCTTTTGTTCTCCCCACCTTTATTTAAATCAATCTTAGAATAAAAATGAGCAGATTTGACAAATTTCTGTTAAACTTCCTATTTATTTTAGATCAATGGTGGTAAGGTCTCAAGCATGCTGCACACTGCTGTTCATATTGCCCTTCTCTGTAGACTATCCTTTATTAAACATATACTGGAAACATGGTAATATGCTTTCTGCATTTTAATGGACACATCGAACCTGTGATGAATTAGTGCGTGAAAGTATTTGGAGACTAGAGAGGGCTGGACTTACAGTGGGAGCATGGAGAAAGAAGGGAGACTAGTGATGCTGGAGATTCGAGCAGCTGCTGTGTTGTACAGTCCTGTGTACCAACTCCACCAGTCTGGGCTTTCCCACAACAGTGGTGGGATGCCATAGGCTTGTGAACTTACTAGATGTGGGCTTTTAATATAACTCTGGCTGTACAGTGGAGCATGAGGGAGTGTGACCAGTTAGGATAGTCCAATAATTGAGGTCAGTCGCAAGGGTGGGTGGAATCAAGTGGTGGGAGGATAGATTTAAGAGGCTTCAGACAAAAAGGCAGGAATGCAAAAGAGTAAGACAGTGGACCCCTAGGAAGAGCATCCCTGGTCACTTCTCAGAGTGTGATCCCGTGGACATCTGAAGCAGCTTGCTGACAGTATCCTCATCTAAAAAATGCAGCTAACAGCAGTAACCATCTCTTGGGAGTCTGGGGTGAAAGAGGAGAGAATGTGTGTGGTGCGAGCCAGATTACTTGTCTTCCTAAGTATATCCACACCTTACTCTTCAGGACTTCTGAATAGATGCTATCTTAGGGACAAAAGAGTCTTTGCTGTAGTGAATAAGGTGAATCAACTATCAGAGACATTATCTTTGGTTATTCAGGCAGACCAGTCTAATTACACAAGTTCCTAGTAGGAGATAATCTTTTGAGAACCCCTGGTGGCTATAGCCAGAAAGAGATATGACATTGGCACATGTGCAATAATTACACTGGTGGAATAAATTATAATTATTATATTGATGGTATTGGAGATGAAGGAAGCAGACCATGAACCTAGGAATATAAATTTCCTTTAGGAAAAAAAAAAGTACCTATACCCCTCAGGCTTCCAGAAAAGGCAGTAGTATTGACAGGGTCTTAATTTTAGCCAGCAAGGCTTGAAGTATTAGCCTAAAGAGCTCCAAGATAATAACTTTATGTTATTTTGAGCCTAACATTTTGTAGTTATTTGCTTAGCTTGGAAAGCTAATGGGTGTGTAGAGTTTCAGCCTAGTGATGATACCCTGAAGAGCCACCAAGTCAGGTGAGTCAGTGAGACATCATTGACTAGGTGTAGGGGGAGGAGGGAAAGGGAAATCCAGCACCCACACTGTGACTAGGGCTTCATTTGGTGTATTCAGGCATTTTGTTCAGTATGTTATTGGTTATGGGATTTGGGACACAGGAGGAGATCTGGTGCCCACCAGCATTGTAGAATTATCATCATAAAATAAATGAGGTTGCTTCACTCCATCACAGCTGACAGATATTTAGGAAAAGTATTCTCTGGGTCCCTGGTTTCTCATACTGACTTTCATATCCTTGAGGCCATATAAGCGTAACTATACTGGCCACTTGGGGTTAAAATTAATGTCTTAAGTGTCATCTAACCAGGAGGAGTCTTGATTAGATGTCACTTTCCACCCTTGAAGCCACAATATCAAAACAGGACTTTTTATATGTTGCAAGCAGTGCAGGTAGGTCTTGGATCCTGGTGTCACTAATAGGTGGCTGATTCTAGGCCAGTGCTCAAATTGATTTTTAAGTCACTGAGCATCTCACTCAACTGCCAGAAACACTGACTAAGAATTAGTGTCTACTTTAAAATTTTATGTGATTCTGACAGTCTTGTGGGCTAGGTCTTTGCAGGTCTAGTGCTTTGACTTGGTTGTCATAATGTTGTATACTTCCCACTTGTGTTTCTTTGTCCCTGACTCCAGCAACAACACATTGTTGAATGGGGATAGCCATTGCTCTCCATGGATGTCATTACATACTCAGAAAGTACTTGCACTACTGAGCTGGTGTAAGCCTTCATCTGCGCAGTCTTACCACATGGTACCAGCTCTCCAGCCAGACCAGAGGTTACCCAGTTCTAATTCTTGCATTTGTTGGATAAGATTATCTACTGTGCTGATGAGATGGCTCAGTGGTAAAGATCATCTATTGCAACTTCTGGGGGGAGTTCAAAGTCTACTGAAAGAAGGTATTTCATTGCAACAGCTGATGCTTGTTGGAGGCTATGTTGGTCAGTTTTTTGTTTTGTTAACTTGACACAGGGCAGAGTCATTTGGAAACAGACAACCTCAACTGAGAAAATGCCTCCATCAAATTGACCTGTATTCAAGTCAAGAGGGCATTTTATTGATTAATGATTGATGTAGGAGGGTCCAGTCCATTACCACCTCAAGACAGGTAGTTTCAGGTTGTATAAAAAAATGTTGAGCAAGTCATAGGGAGCAAACCACCAAACAGTGTTCCTCTGTGGCCTTTGCTTCAATTCCTGCTTCTAGGTTCCTGCCTTGAGTTTCTGCTTTGAGTTCTCTACATGAAGGACTATGATCAGGATATCTAAGCTCAATAAACTCTTTCCTCCTCAAGTCGCTGTTGGTTGTGGTATTTCTCACAGCACCACAGAGCAAACTACCACAGAGGCTTACAATACTATAGCAATTAACAAGGGTCCCCTTTATACACAGGGCATCTAGACACCTTCTAGAGCTAAAGACGACCTTAGACAACTCAAATAAATTGCTTACGCTAATAAAGTGACACAGCTAAAATTCAAAATCACTTGTATCTGTTTCTGGAATTCAAATTCTTTCTAATACCTATGTTAGCAGCATTAATACAAAGATAAAGGGCACATCTGAGAAACATGGAATGTTCTGCTACTCCTACCCAATCTTCAGGCATCTCTAGGGACTTCTAGTTCCTCATCCTGGAAGAGCTCAGTATTCTCTGATTCAGTCAGAGTTTACTGGGTGCTGAGTCCAGGCTTTGTACTGGAGGAGACTCCTAGGGAGATCACTTTCTAATGGGATAATTCTATCAGTAAGCACACCCCCACCCAATGCTGTGTTTAACTATCAGTGCAGACCAGCAACTTGCACTGGTGGCCTGGATGGAGATTCTTGTACCCTCTACAGCAGGTAGCCAGTTTTCCTCACACCATGCATGTCCTGCTGTAGATGAATTTCCTGCATTCCTGGGATTGTATTGATGTACAGCCATTAATGAGTCCCCTGAAGGGGGCTTATATCTCTTTATTCATGATAAGTTACCCAGAAGGGCCAGATTCCAGCAAATCCAGCCAGGCTGTCATCTCCCAGCTGCCCAGGATGTGGGTTTATTGGAGAGAGGGGCCCCACTTGCCCTTCTGAGGCTTCCAGGATCTGAGCATCTCCAGGATTGGATCTCCTCTCAACAGTGAGGACATTAAAAGTCAGTCATGATTCAGCAAGATACAGTTCACAAAGATAAAGTTTGACATCTCCACTCTCCTGTTGGGTCATCTCATTTCCTGTAATGTTCACATTTGTCTCCATTGACAACTTCAGCTGGGCAGCTGACCTCTTGTTTTTGTCTCCTGCTTTGTGCCTGACCTGTGTATTCACTGGCTCAATGACTTAGCTTTACTCCAGCAGGTGAGATTTGAACAACCATACCCCTGTGATCTGAGGACCACTAATGGGCTGAAACTCAATTTTGATTTTAGCTTTTGCTATATGCCATTCTAGTTTATGTGTGAGCTTATTCTCCCTAAATATTGCTTCAGTTCAGCAATCACTGAAGACTCTGATTTCTATAGCCAATGGTTTGAAAGATCCTTTCTGGGTCTCAGTTGTATTCCAGCCTTGTATTTCTAGGCTGTGCAACAGCCAATGATAAATGACCCAGTCAGTGTGGGCTGATGTGGATGGCTCATTGTCTCAACACACTCACTTCTAGGTAGTTATTTCATGCCCCAAATGTGCATCATCTCTTCTTTCCAATCTTAAAACATTCTACTTGCCTCATCAACTCTTATTCAGCCCACAAAGCCCCAACCAAAACCCCTCCATTTTTTCAGACAGCACCTCGATTGCTGTTTTTTTTTTTTTTTTTTTGGACCAGAATAAAGACTTCCACTTCCTTACCATACTTGGTGGCAGTTGTTTCCCTGTGCACACCCCACTGGTCTGTAGCACTCAGAGCTCTGCAATTAGTATACTTTGCATGTGAAATGCACCCCTTACCAATGTCCTCACTGCAACAGTCAGCAGTTGAGCTTTGGGAAAATGATTGGCTCATGAGGGCTCTGACCTAATCTGTAGGTTATCTTGATCGTATTGGGTTCTTTCCATCTCTGCCTCCTGCCTGCTATGAGGAGGACCACTTTGCTGTTTGCCCCAATATTCTGCCTCACTGTACCCTCCAGAAGCAACAGATACTAATGACAGTGGATAGAAGATCTAAGTCTGCAGACTTATATCTGAATAGATCTAAAAATTAAAACCCTTCCTTTCTTACGTTGTTTCCTCAGGTGTTCTATCACAGTGCTAAAAATGTGACTGACATTTCTATACCTTTCATCCTTTACCTAGATCTCAGAGCAGAGTAAGTCCCTATAACAGTACCGTGTCATGTTGCTTCTTAAGCCAAACACACATAGCAGTATTGATGTCCTTGATACTATATGTTAATTCTGCTAGGAGGGATGATCTTGAACTTGTTCCCCAGTGACCAGCTCTCATCTGACATCATCCCAAGATGTTATCGGGCAGAGAAATGAAGAGGTTACTTCTAACAGAGAAATTAATACAAGCTACTTGGGGACAGGGGGATGGAGGCGGGGATCTGGAGTGGATTAAGAGGTGAGGAAGTTGTCCCAAATGACAGGCAGTGGTGCTCAGTTCCGTAGAGCTCCATTTGCACTGTGGCCTGGGGACTTTCCACTGGCCGCATCTTCTGGGCTTCTTAGATTCAGCAACTTTGGGGTCCATCATCGTCGTCGTTGTGGTTTTATTAGATGCTGTACACAATCCTGTTACATTGTAGACTGTCTTCATAGGACTGGGTTATTCTGAGACATTGCAGATTTTTTTGGTCTCCAAGCTCAGCCACTGGAGGTCACTGTTGTACCATCGATATGAGTGTGAAGCCCCGCCTGATGCCCTTTTGAAGTTGGCTTCTGCCAGTGATGAATACAATACCCCCTGGGTAGCTAGGAAGTCCCGAGCTGCAAGCCTCTCCCTGGGTCCGCGGAACAGTGGCCTGATGACCTCCAAAAGAGTGACTTCGGAAGAGCAATGTCTGTCTGGAGAGGGGCGGCGGGTGGGAGAGCCATGCAGGGAGGGAGACGTCTGTATCGCATTAGCCTGCGTCTGGCGGGGAGGGGCTGGAGGCCCCGGTGGGTCAAGGCAACGGCTCCCCTGCTGCTTTCTGGCGGGAATCTGGTAGTGATTAGAGAAGGTTATTGTCTTGGAAGTCCACGCTGCTTCGAGCGTTATAGACTCCATGTAAGAGGGATGTGTGGAGATTGGAAGAGGTCTCTCCCACGCCTCACCCTGCTGGGCTCTGACCACAGAGCTGCTAGGCAAAGAAAGACAAGGGAAACCGAGGCCTGTTCCTTTAGCACACCTACCTACTCAGAGCCTTTCGGTGAGGCTTCAGGAGGATCACAGAAAAGAATTCATATATCCCTAAAGAGGAATTCCAAGCTTGTCACCTCAATTTTTCTCCCCACTCTTCCTGATCGCATAAATTCATTGAGTGAATGTCATTTGGTCCATTTGTTATTCGAAGAAACAGAGGTTTGGAACTAAATATAGAGAGAATGGATGGTAAAATGACTACATGTGGCTCCTGGCTAAGAATTCTGCCCTTGAAAACTTGGGGAAAGAGTCCCTTACTGTGCAGCCTCCACAATAAGTCATTCCAAAGCAGGCTGAGATGAGAGTACCTTCTCACAGAGCAGAATAACCCTGTCCCCCCCCTTTTTTTTCTTCTTTCTTTTCTCCACATCTCTTCCCCTGTGTTTCATTGTGTAAATCAGGCTAACATTCAATCCTCTTACCTCCTCCACCCTGCTCCCAAGTGCTGGGATCTCAGGGTTGGGCCACTCTTAGATCAGAGTGGCGTTCTAATAATTCATAATCTGTTTATAGCCATTCATAAAAGCAAAGTGCTTCTGCACACATTAGCTAATTTGGCGCTTATAATAACTGTCTTATCCCTGTAGCTGTAGACAAAGAATCTAAGATGCCGAGGAATTAATTTGCCTAAGGTGGCACAGTCAACGATGAAATTCAACTTCAGATCTTGCTCTGAATACAGCTCGTGTTGCCTGATACCAGTTAGTCTCCAGGCATATCTTGGATGATGGAGTGATGCTAAAGCATAGCCTAGTTTGCAATAAACTGTACTCATAGTTTAGCTATTTTACCACGGAAGAGGAGGCTTCAACCCAGGAAGATTACACTGGAGACCCTGTCTCGACAAGATGGGAGACTCCTGAAAGTTGTCCTCTGACTTCCTCATGAGCTCACTAGTATATAAACACACACACATACACACACACACACACACACACACACACACACACACTGTCTCTGTCTCTCTTATTTTCTTTCTCTCATTCATGAGCACACATATTTATTGTGTGTGTATATGAGTGCTCACATGTCATGGATGGTGTGTGGAGGAAGAGTCTGCTCTCTCCTTCCACCCTGGAGATCCCAGGTAATCAGATTTGGCAGCAAGCACCTTTACCTGCTGAGTCATGTAACTGAACCCATAGATAAACTTTTAAGAATTTTCAAAAAGACAAAGATTACAATTTTATTTTATCTATGTATTTTTGCTGAAGTTCATTTATCTCTGGGGTGAATAGTACATCATCTTCCTATAGCAGAGTGGCCAGATTCAGCAGATAAGAGCTCAGTACCCCTAGAATTGGATTTCTTAGGATTATTGAGACTCTTATACTAAAAAAAAAAAGCCAGCTATTTATCTGAAATGTAAATTTAACTGACCATCCTGTCTGTATTTTATCTTTCAACTGTATTCTATATCCAAAAAGAGAAAGCTAGGTTTGAGGTTTTTTTTTTTTTTTTTTTTTGAGCATGCTTGAATTTTGGGAATGACATTTTTTTTTTTTAAAGGGACAATTTGAAAACACCTTACCAATGCATAAGAAATCTTCACATTCTTCATTACAGTTTTGCCAGCAACCCCCTGAACTGTGCTTACTCCCCAGCCTCTCCTAATGGAATCATTTTTAAGTGAATCCCAAGGAACAAAACAATGGCAAAGCAGTTTGAAAATACAAAGGGCTTCAGGACAATTGTGAAAGAAAGCAGAACAGTTCATTGTATCAACTACCCCAGGGAAACTACACTGTGGAAAGAAGTCCCTGAGGAGGGCAGAGAGGAATATCCTTCCTAGGCACACCTTTAATCAAGCTTCAAAGGGAAGACAGCTCATTCCCTTTGGAAGCTATTATGTAATGAAGTCAATCCTGCTTTCTACTCCCAAACTAATTACTGCATTTATTCTTCTTACTCAATTTCCAGGTATTTGGATCTAAAAAAAATTGCTATTCTTTACTATTTCATTAAGACAAACAGCAAGCACAAATAATGTTAATTTGTCCTGACTAGGTATACAAATGCTAATTTTAGAATTAGCTTTCAGAATTTGCATATCAAGGAATTGCCACATTTCTTAAAATCAATTATTACACATAGACAGGATTTCTTAATTTAGCATGTATCAAAGTAGATCCAGGCCTCATAACGAAAGATAAGTGTATTATGGAAAAACAAGACCCATGGCTCTTTTGAGACAAGGTCTTACTTTATAGCTCAGGTTAGCTTGGGACTCACTATACAGACCTGACTAGTCTTCACTGTGCAGAAATCCACCTGCCTCAGCTTCCTAAGGTCTGACTTACTAAATCCAGTTTGGATGGTTGGGTCTTGAAGTCTTAAAGCCAAACATTGAAAAGTGGTCAATACCTGTCTACACATTAATGAACCATCACCTGACACCTGTTAGGAAGGGTATGACTAAGCATGTATCATAGAAGTGTTGGTGAGGATGTGGGGGAAGACACTGTGCATGATTAATGGAAACATCCATTACTACTGTTATTATGAAAAATAACATGTACGTTCCTAAAAAACAAAAAAAGAAAAAAGAAACTTCTATGTGCTCCAACAATCCCTCATCAGAATGTATAGCCAAAGGGAATGAAATGAGTATCATAAAAAGGTGTTTGCACCCTGGTGTTTGTTGTAGCATCATTCATAGAAGCTACAATGTTGAATCAGAAGGTGAATGAACAAATGAAATGTGATATGTACATATATACATATACATAGTTATATAAAGATGGAATATTATTCAGCTTTCAAAGAATGGGGGATTCCTATCACTTGTGAAGTGTCACACCATGAATGGACCCTGAGAACTTTATATTATGTGAAATGTCAGATGTATAAAGTCAAATCCTTCATGCTCCCATTTACATGCAGAGTTGAAAAATATTGAACTTACAGAGAAGTACAGAGTACAACAATGGCTTTCAGGGACTAGGACTGGAAGAAAGGGGGATGTTGATCAAGAACAGTTATGCAGGATGAATTAATTTTGTAAATCTAATATACAGCATGGTGACAATATTAATAGCAATGTAATACATGCTTGGAATTTGTTAAGAGAATTAATCACAAAATTTTTATCAGATATATAAAGAGTTAACTGAAGTATTAAACACACTAATCAGGTCTATCTATTATGGAAAGAATTTCACAATGTATACATACCTCGAACTTCATAGTATACATCTTAGATGTATACAGTTTCCATCTGTCAAATAAACTTCCATAGCGCTGGGTTGTATTTCAAATGGTAGTCTGGTGGCTTAATATGCACAAGACCCTGGCTTTGCTGTTCAGCATAGCACAAACCAGATGTGGTGGTGCATACCTGGAATTCCAGCAGGTCTAAGATGAAGGTAGAAGGATTGGAAGTTCAGTATCATTCTCAACTACATTGCAAGTTTGTGGTGAGGATGAAATAAGTAAGATCCATCTTCTCTCTCTTCCTCTCTCTCTCTCTCTCTCTCTCTCTCTCTCTCTCTATATATATATATATATATATATATATATACACACACACACACACACACACACACACACACACACACACTTAGTGAAGGGGAAAATAATTTCCTTTCTGTATTATTCATTACCACTGCATAAAGAATGTCACACCAATAGCTGGACAGATAGCTCCATTAGTAAATGTAAGTAATAGTACTTGTCATACAAACATGAGGAACTGAGTTTGATCCTTAGAAACCATGTAGAAAGAAAGAGCCTGGGGTCAACCAGATGTCCAGATGTCTCAGTTGGCAAGGGTGCTTGCTGCCCAACTTGACATGAGTTTGATTCCCCAGGACTTATATGGTGGAAGGAGAACTGACTCCCACTAATAGTCCTCCGGCCTCTACATGTGCGATGTGGTATGGTGCAGATCCACACATATACATTCACACACACTTAAACACACACACACACACAAAATTAAAGATTAAAATGTAAAAAAAAATGTCCAGTGTGCGTTTATAATCCCAGCACTGAGGAGAAGGAGGCAGGTAGGTCCTTTGGTTCTCTGGGTCAGTAAGCCCAGCCTACTTGACCCCCAGGCCAAAGAAGAGATGTTGTCCTCTCAAACAAGGTGAATGTCACCTGAGGAACAACAACAGGTGACTGACCTGATCTATACAGCTGGAGTAGTGATGATGGTGGTGGTGGAGAAGGAGCACACTTAAACAGAGAAATTGGAGCAGTGTTAAGTGTAAAAGCATAGATGAGAAAGAAATTAGTTCTGCCTGGAGGAGAAGGGATGTTAGGTCAATGTTTACAAAGCAGGGGCCTGTGACACACTGGTGAAGGGCAGAAGTTTATGCTGCAGGTGGAGGAAATGCCACATGGTAATTAGCTAGGTAGGGGCCATCTCAGTGTAATCTCTGTATGCCAAATGAAGGAATTTGGATTTATTGAGAACACTGGAAATCTTTAGCGGGGGAATGACAGTAGCCAATAGAATTTGGAGAGGAAGATGTTGTGAAGACTGTAGGACATGATGAGTCGGAGTGGGAACAGACTAGAGACTTTGCTGCCAGTTAGCATATATTAGTACTTTCTCAGGGAAAGTTTGGGCTAAGGGAAGGGAGGTGGGAAGCCATGTCTTCTTTGTTCAAATTCCACCTTTATTCTTTGCCTTTTCTTGTCATTAGGTCCACCAGAACTCAAAGCTGAAGTTGAATCAAATTGGGTAAGTATGCTTCAATTAGTATAAGTATTTATTGTGAGGGACAGGACAGATCCATACACAGTACAGAAAGCAATTGGGGGATGATGTCTGATAATGTTAGTCTAAGCTCAACCTTTAGCTTACATGAAATAACCATTCAAGGATAGAACCCTGGTTCAAATATGTAGATGCCAGAGAATTGAAAGGAATAGATACTACACTGAATGACAAAACTAAATTCCAAATAGATATCTAAAATATTACAATATCATATACATCTTCTGAGATCAAATAATAACTATAAAATGAAGTTCTACAGTTTGATAAGACTCTCATTCACCTTATTTATAAAGCAAGTACACTTTAATCACTTGAAATGTGTTGTGAGGGATATCAATAGTCTGGAAGACCTTAGAAAACCTGGTCTGAATAAAATAAATACATATTTTACATACTTTGAGAAAATAGTAGCCTTCTAGTTAGATCCAGTTCATTACCCTTTCTTATGTACACTCGACATTCTGATAGATGACCCAAGAAAAGGCATTAAGGCCCATTTGGTACTTCAATGAGTACCTACAATTCTGTTGTATTGCCTTCTTCTGTACCTCAAATATTGGTGTATATAATTCCTTATGAAGAATATAAGAGTTGAGGACATGCCTAATCATTGGGGTCTCATGAACATGTCTTTAAGGAACCCGAGCTATTGTGATGCTATCTGCACCTATTTCAAATAATTAGAACCTTCTTATTGTGAGCCAAAATTGTGAATAATTAGATCTGGATTCTCTGGGACAAACTTCAGTGTCAAGACATTATTAGATATATAAAGCAAAAGTGTTCTGTTTACAGGAAAGAAGTCTTCTCTACATTTGTTTACCAGGACAAATTTCACATACAAAGATGAAGCTAAGAAGTGTGGTCTTCCATGATGTGACCTATAAGCTCCCAGAAAACTTTCCTCAGAGTATACAGGAGGTTTATTTTCCCATCAATCCTTAAGAAGGTATCCCATTTTGCTCACAGTAGTATATGTGTCTTTCACACTTCCCTTGCATAAGAATCAGTTTAGTCATCTCTGCATGTAAGCTCTTTGAGGGGAAATGTGTTGGCTATTATTCAATGAAGAACCTGACTTAGCAGGAGTGTCTGATTTGAATAATAGGCTCCTCCCTTTTAACAATAGATTCTGGGGGGCTGTCACTAGATGGCTTTGTCTAGATCAGCAGTTTTCAACCTGTGAAACCCCTTGTGGATTGAAGGACTCTTTTACCGGGGTCTCCTAAGACCTTTGGAAAGCATATATATTTACATTACGATCTGTAACAGTAGCAAAATTACAGTTAATGAAATAGCAATAAAAATAATGTTATGGTTGGGGGTCACAACATGAGGAACTCTTCTGAAGGGTCACAGCATTAGGAAGTTTGAGAACTGCTGGTCTAGATCCAGAAATGAGGTCACTAGACAAAACTACCTTTACAGTCCATATTACAAAATATTCTCTTTGTTCTATGAGTCTAGGCATTCCCTCACCAGGATCAAGTGCTTCCTTATTGGACCTGATGAGCTTGAAGAAAATGACTTAGACCTCTTTGATGCTCAAATCTGGGGTCATCTACTCTTTTCACCAAGGATACTTCCTAGGTAAGAATGCTGTGTACCCCACACACCTTTACATGTACCTCCATCAAGCCTTCCAATACAAGAGCGGCCTGCTAATGACTGCTGAGTGCAGACACAGGCTTCTATCACACTTCCTTCCAGCATCCGATCCTTTCCCAGCACTTTTCTACTTCAAGTTATCCTACAAAGTATCACAAATCCAATTTTCCTCCTGACTTCCTTCCATTCATGTGCTCAGAAAGGCATGTGAGCTCCCCATCAGTTATGGAATAAAACTCACAGTCCTGTATATGCGATTCAGGGCTACACATGAGGGCCTCAATATCTTTCTCAAGTTCCCCCTGAAAATTGGCTATGCATAAAATCTCTGTTGTAAATGCACCCGGAGCTTTGTTGTTGCACTAGAATGGGGTTGGGGGATGGAGCACTTGGGGGATGGAGCATCCTGTTGCATGCTTTTGTTTGTGCTGGTTTTGGGCTCAGGCTTCCTTTTTCTTCTTATTCTATTTTTTCAGAACATGAATTTCTTTCTTTTTGAGACAGAGTTTCTCTGTGTATAGCTCCAGGTGTCCTGGAGCTCACTCGAGACCAGGCTGGCCTCAAATTCACTGAGAACTGCCTGCCTCTCCCTCCCTAGGGCTGGGATTAAAGGTATGTGCCACCTCCACTCAGCACAAAATTTTTTTTTCAGTCAGCTCAAATCTAGTTATTTACTTATGTACTTACACTTATTATTGCTGTTACAAAATACTTGATGACATACCAGAAGGAATGAAGGAATGAAGGAAGGAAGGGAGAAAGGAAGGAAGGAAGAAAAGAAACCCGGGTTTATTTGAGCTCAATTTGAAGAGACACTCCATCATAGTAGAGGTGGCATGGTGGCCAACTTGCTTTTTCTGGGGAGCTTGGAGCATGTAGTCAGGAAGCAGAGAGAAATGAATCTGGGGAAGCTCACCTGCTTTCTCTTTTTTTATTTCACTCCAAATCCCCATTCATGGGACAGTGCTACCTACATTCATGTAGACCTTGCCTCCTCTTTCTGGAAATACACTTTACCATACTATCCTTGTCCCTATAGCCTTGTCCCTGTAGCCTACCATGGTAAGCCTACCGAGTCCTGGCTGTTTCAGCTAATTGTACACTTGGCCTTCACCAAAGATGGCCTGTAAGTATTCAGATGCATGTCTTGTTTCCCCATCTAAATTAAAACTCGCTTGAGAGAAAGGACAGTGTTCTAGTGCTATTTGAGTCCTCATTGCTTCCTGGTCTATATTTCCACATTATGTTGAAAAAACCGCTAGGAGGGTATTGATCATATGCTTTCGTAGCTATTTATATTTCTGTCTTCACAGGTAAGCTATGAGTTTTTGATTAAAATAACCCTTCCCTGCTCCTCTGTGGTCTAGCCTCAGTGCCTGGGGTAGGGTAGACATTTGACAAGTGCTGGCCGAAGGACAAGAGCTGGCTTGACTTTGCCAGAGAGAGCTGACTGTGACTGAATTGGATAAGGAACTGTGCTGTGGTCAGTCTGAAACAGAGAAGGTGACTACCTCTGAACGGCTTGCCTTCTTTGTTGGCATTTTCTCTCGTCGGAATGAAACAAGCAAATTAAACAGGACTCAAGCTTGAATCCACAAATGACACCGAGCCTGAAATGATGCTGAGGTTGGAAGCGATTTAGTTCACTTACATTTTATTTGGAGGATAATGTTTTCCTTCTGGGAAGAGGAACGTTAAGGGGGGGAAAATCGCCTCCTGACTGTAATACACAAGTAATAGGAATTTGGCCAGAAATCTGATCTTATGAAAACTCTCCAACAAAGCTTCTCAATGCCTTTGGATCGACATTCCCATGTTTGCCTTTCTCTGGTTTCCAGAGATCAGGCTAGAGAGAGGCGCCAGGGTAGCAAGCCAAATGGGCTTATTATGGGATGTCATGCTCACTGGGCGTGAGTGCTGTCTCCTAGGACATTTGTTTATAGCACTTATTACTCAGCCCAACTTTAATAACACATGGACAAGCCTGGGGCAATCTGTAAAGGATCTGAAAGGTTTTTTTTTTTTTTTTTGATATAACTGTCTGTATTATAAAATTAGTGTGTCTTGGGATTGGACTGGATTGGAAAGATGATCTCATCAGAGGGGCCTCAACTTTACTGGAGAAGAGCTGTTTTCAATATCCCCAGTATTCTAACTGGGCATGGACTGAGGGTGCATTTATAAGTGTAAGTTGGCAGATGGTAACTGTTAAGTTGTAAGACAGAATATGGAAATGGATACTCTACTCCTCTTTAAGCCATGGGGACAAGGCAGGGCAGGAGTGACCAGCCATCCTAAACATTTTGCTGAGAATCATGGAGACAAGAATGTGGTGGGAGACAGTGTTATAAAAGTAAAAGAAAAATCTTGGACACTGGGTGCTTTTCAAAATGTAATGTCCATGAAATCACCCAGAAAACAAGTTGAAGCTCATATCCAGGGTAGAACCTAATGCTGTGCATCTCCAAGTTCCCAGGTGATACTGTAGCTATAGACACATGAGCCACAGGTTGAGTAGCAAGTGTGCCCATTTGTCACAGCTGGAAATAAAGTCAGATGTTAATCATCCCCAACATAGAGAAGCGAACTCAGCCAATAATGCTGGGAAACTCACTAATTACAGACCCTCAGAGCTGAAATGGGTCTCAAGTCATCCCGTTCATTAGTTTCTAAACCTTTGTTTTTATTGCTTAAGGAAAATTCCTTAAACTTTGTTTAAGAATTGTGTGTGTGTATGTGTGTGTGTGTGTGTGTGTGTGTATGTTTGTATGTCCACTCATGTGCTCATGGGCCATGGCTTGTGTGTGGAGGTCAGAGGACAGTTTGTAGAAGCCTAGTTTTCATTTTACCACGTGAGCCCTAAAGGTTAAAGTCAGGTTGTCAGAAGTGGCAGCAAGTGTTTTACCTGTGGAGCCATCTCCCCAGCCCAGAAAATTCCACTTTAAAAGTAAAATTATATGCATACCCTCAATGTAGGAAACAATTAAAACCTTCAAGGAATCTGAACAGATTGTATGGAGTCAAATCCTCTTCTTCCTGTGCCCCCCAAAGATCCCGAAGTCATGTTCTTAAAACAGGATTCTGGGTAACACTATTAGGAAGCAGTAACTTTATTTAGTGCATTAGGAAATAAGAAAAAGAGGCCTAGCACCCTGGAGAGCAAGACAAGAGGATGGTGAGTTTGAAAATGGTTTAAAAATTTTGTATGTATGTATGTATGTATGTATGTATGTATGTATGTATGTATTGGTTTTGCAAGACAGGGACTTACTATGTAGCTCTGGCTGTCCTGGAACTCACTGTCTAGACCAGGCTGGCCTCAAAACTCACAGAGATCTGCCTGCCTCTGCCTCCCAAGTGCAAGGATTAACGGTGTGCACCACCACTGCCCAGCAACATAACTGGACCCTATTTTAAGGGTAAAATAAGATAAATAAGATGGAAATAGGGCTGAAATCTAAACATTCTGGCTGATAGTCTACTGTTTCTCCCAACATGTGATTTAGTCAAAGCACTGTGATTTATTCATTATCTTGGTTTGGAAGCTGATTGTTATTGATGTGAGCAACCTCTGGTCATTTGGGCTTTGGCCAGTTTCTGCTACAATACCATTTGTACCTAGCGCTAACTACATGGACTTGGGGAAAATCACCTAATTTTTTCGAAACTCCGATTTCTGGTTTGCACAAAAAAGAAATGTATCACACTTTACAAATATGTTGCAATAAGAGTGTTCATCCAGCACACCATCATGGGAGCCCAGTGAATACTCACCAGACACTGAATAAATGAAGACAGAGACTGTGTCTTTCATAGCTACCATTGCCATTCCTGCTGCCTACCAGGAACAAGTACTCATTGTACTCATTAGGTATTGGTAAAAGAAGCAAAACTTGATGATGATGGCATTAGAGGCAGGAGACCATTTTAAACTGGCAGGTGTTACTAACTCATAAAGAATCATTAGCATTGTCCTTATAACCCGCCCCCGTCCTCGCCCCCGTCCTCTCCCCCGGCACACCAGGCCTCTAAACTATCTGTGGGTTTCTGCTGAGGGCTGTTGTTTCTGTGTCTGGCATCTTGTTTACAACTTATGACGAACAGCGACGAAACATGTGCTGGGCCTAGCAAAGAGAGACTAGAAAGGAGGAATGTCACATACTGTGCAGACAAGGGAAATGCATTTCAGACTGAAGATCAAAGGCGAGTGTATTTTGGGTGGAAAGTGAAGATGGTAGTCACATTTATTTTATTTTTGTTTTGCAAAGAGGCAAGGCAAAGAGATTTTGTTAGCTTTCCTTTGAGAAAATGGAAAAGGCATCATGAACGAAGCCGAATTCCCAGAATTTTGCTGTTTTCACTTCTTTAGGTAACAGGCTAAAATGTCTTCTTGAATGGAAGCCAAGCTACATCAACCTCACTTCCGGTCGACAGCCAGGGACTGAAAGCAATCTGGAGAGACACACACCAGACTGGCAGAAACTCTCCTTCTCCCTGTCAAGCTGCTCACTTTGGTGGAGAGCAAGAGAGTTGTGTCACAATGCACAGATGTGAGAGACTGTAGTAGATGGTGAAGTTAAGGCTCTGCAACAAGCGTGCAGGTTTTGAGCAACAGCACCAGGATCCATTTACCTTCATTTCTTATTTTCAAGCCTCACCGAACACATCCACTGGTTCCGTTGGAGAAAAGAGACTTCCTGAGACATGATGTAATTCCTGCAAAGGGGAAACACATGCTGAGTCCTGCCTCACAAAACAATATCGAGGTGCTGATAGCTGGGGCTGACAAGTCACATGACAGGAAACAGGCTCCAGCCAGGCAGCACCCGGGAGTCCTTGGAGCATAGTGTTGGGGGGTGGGGAAGCAAAAGTCTCCGATGCTTTGATGCTTCTCAAATACACAGACTCCATTACATTTATAACAACATAATGGAAAAGAAACCTTTCTGTTTTAACTGTAAGAACCTTCTCCCTCATAATACATGTCCCACATGCTCCCTTTCTACTCAGAAGCAGAAGGGACTTGTGAGATTAATGGAAAGAATAAGTTCCGCAAATCTACCCTTTACAATTCAGCAAAATAAGTGACAATTTTATCAGCAGTATCATTTTTTTTTTTCCTGAATGCATCATCATCATCATCTAGGTTTCAGGGGCTGGAGAGATGGCTCAGTGATTGAGAGCACTCGCTGTTCTTGCAGAGGGTATATTCTGTTTCCAAGCACTCACATGGAACAACTCATAACCACCTGTAACTCCAACTCTGATGGCCTCTTTTGGCCTCTGCAGGCACCCCTACCTCTATACATAAACCAGCACACTGACACTCATGTATGCATAATTAAAAAGATCAATAAGCCTTAAAAATATGGATGTTTCAGAGCAACGGGGTTGCTACATTAGCACAAGAGCCTCAAAGAGACATTAGTCTTATTTCCTTTAAAACAGTTAAAAAATAGATGCATACCCCTTAGTGTCGAGAGATAAAAA
Organism: Phodopus roborovskii; assembly: GCF_943737965.1. NCBI lineage: Eukaryota > Metazoa > Chordata > Mammalia > Rodentia > Cricetidae > Phodopus > Phodopus roborovskii. The sequence goes on from NW_026126517.1 coordinate 18,669,698, forward strand.
GTCAAGGTTTGACTAAGAATCGGTTAGCAGTATGCTGTGTTAGATGCTGTGAAAGTTACAAAGGCAGATTCTAGTAAGTGAGATGACATAAATTTCACCGTAGACTTAGCTACGGTGCTAGAGTGCTTGTTAATAATAATGCAGTTTCTGGATGATTCATATGGCATTCAAGTTTGAGAAACATTGGTATGGATGTCATATTAACCTAAAAGAAGAAAAGAAGGAGGATGAGGAGGAGGAGAAGAAGAAGAGAGGAAGAAAGAAGTTACTTCTGGAAGGCTGATAGTGGGAGCCTTCGGGAGAAATGAGTTCTGAGATAGGCCTTCAGAATATGTAGCTGGAGGTATGTGCAAGGACTTGGAAGTGACACAATGCTGGGCCAGGAAAAAGGGAATAGTGCAAAGGCAAATTCATTCTGGGGGAAAATGGATGGATTTTAAAGGTCCTTTTGAAACCATTACCATATTAGATTAGAATTTTGTATTTAGTAATATAAATGCACAATGTTTTCATGTTTAAATGGTAATAACTATGTTAGGAGAATAGTAAAATAAAAAATAAGATTTCAATTAAGATACAGAATTTTATTAAATTCTATGAATACATGTATATAATGAGTTTTTCTTTTTTTTTTGAGATAAGTTCTCTCTGCAGAGTCCTGGCTGTCCTGGAATTCACTATACAGACTACACACAGGCCCTGGACTCACAGAGATCTGCCTACCTCTGCCTTCTGAGTGTTGGGAATCAAGGTGTGTGTCACCCCACCCAACTTGACAAGCTGGGAGACAGATTAATGAAGAAGCGAGGAAAGGCATTATTTCAGCTCCATGAGGCTTCTTTCCATTGTTCTTTTCCTTGATTTAGTTTCAGTGAAATGTCTATGAAATTATGTGTCTTCTCATTTTAGGATATATACAGTCCCTTTCTTCTCTGTGTGCTTGCTTTGTTGTTTTTGTTTAAGATAAGGTTTCATGTTGTTCAGGCTGTTCTTGAACTTGCTGTGTAGCCGAGGATGACCTTGAACTGCTGATCCTCTTGCCTCTCTTAACCAAGCGATGAGATCACAGATACTCAGTCTTTGATTTTTACATCTTTGATTTCTTTCTCCATCTGTTATTATTTTTTAAGTCAAGGGATAGTAAACTATGACTTCAGAGCCAAATCCAGCCAACTGCTTGCTTTTCTTGTGCAACTTGTGAGTTAAAAGTAGTTTTTAAATTATAAAGAAGGAAGACAGACAAAAAAATGTGCAAAGAGATTATTTATGGCCCAGAAATATTTAATTAGTAAATATTAAAATATTTACTATTCAGATTTTATTAAAAAGTTTTTGTAATCTCTGTTTTGTCTCTGATTTTACTGAGTATTTTTGGTTGTGTGTTCCCCCACTCCCTGTAGTTAAACTTTTTTTTAAAATATTAATTTATTTAATCTTATTTTACATGTCAATCCCAGTTCCCTCTCCCTCTATCCCATCCCCTTTCTGCCCCCCCCCCAGGGAGGGTGAGGCCTTCCATGGGGGTTCTTCAAAGTCCATCACATCATTTGGAGCAGGGCTAGCCCCCCCCCCCTCCCACCTCATCTAGGCTGAGAGAGTATCCCTCTATGTGGAATGGGCTCCCAAAGTCCATTTGTACACTAGGGTTACTGATCCACTACCAGAGGCCCCATAGACTGCCCAGTTCTCCTGACACTCACATTCAGGAGGGCTGGGTCAGTCCTATGCTGGTTTCCCAGCTATCCTTCAGGGATCCATGGGTTCCCCCTTGTTCAGGTCAGCTGTTTCTGAATGTGTGTTTTTTGAGGGATTGATTTTTATGTGTGTGGCACACACACGTGCGTGCATCTTTATCTGGTTTTGGTATCTGTGTAATTGTGGGTTTGTAAAATGAATTTGTCACTATCTTTCTCTTTCTACTTTATGGGCAAGTTTGAGAAACAATGGCTTTATTTATTTATTTATTTATTTATTTATTTATTTATTTATTTATAATGGTCTGGCATAATTTAGTGGTTAATCCACCTGACCTTGGGATTTTTTTTATTCTTGGAAGATTTTTTTGAATAATTATTGCTCCATCTCATTGCTTGCTATTGTTTAGATTGCTGTTGTTTAGATTCTTTTCGTTTAATGTTGGTAGGTAATATTATAACAAGGCCCTCCCAGACCTTAGCACAACTGACTCCATGATGGAAATGCCATCAGGCCGTAAAACTCAGCACATAGACATCACTACCAGCCAAAAATTAAAGCAAAGACCTAATGCATCAAAGTCCATAATTATGGGAAAGAGTGTAAACGTACTGACCTTGCCTTTTGGCTTCTATAGTTCTGCTTCTGGCTAGCTGTTCTTGTTAGCTGAAATACATAGACCCAAAACATGTTTTGTTTTGTTTTTTTTTTTCCCCTCACCCTCAGGGTTACACTGGGTTCTAGAACACCCAGTGTAGTCACTGGCCGGCTGCTAATAAAGACTTTCTGTTGATTTAAACTCATGTCTGAGCAGTCTTTTGCTCCACAACAACACATCTAGAAATTTAACTATTTCTTTCAGAGTTTTCAATTTTTTCAAATACAGGTTTTCATGCAATGATCTGATGGATTTTATTGATGTCTATTGTAATAGTTTATCCTTTTACTCTGTTAATTTGGGCCTTCTCTCTCTTTTTGCCAATCATATTTTTTTTTTTTGAAAGAACTGATTCTGTCTCATTGAATCTTTGTACCCCTTTCATTTCCGTTTCATTGCTTTCTACCTTGAATTTTTGTTATTTCTTTCTATGTACTGAGTTTGGATTTGGCTTGTTCTCGTTTTTACTATGATAACAATAAGTTGAATCATTAAGATATTTATTTAAGATGTTTAAGATTTTTATTTTTATTTGCTTATTTTACATATCAATCCCAGTTTCCTCTTCCCCCTCCCTCCCTACTTCCCTCCCTCTCTTCCTCCCTTCCATACCCCCTGACCACCCTCCCATCCCATCCCCCCCCACTTCACAGGGAGGGTGATGCCTTCCAGGAGGGATCATCAAAATCTATCAAGTCATTTGGAGTAGGGACTAGGCCCTCCCTCCTGCATCTAGGTTAAAGGAGTATCCCTCCATGGGGAATGTGCTCCCAAAGTCCTTTTGTGTGCCAGGGATACATCCTGGTTCCACTGCCACAGGTCCTTTAGACTGCCCAGGTCTTCTAACTGAGACCCATATTCAGGGGGTCTGAGTCAGTCCAATGCTGGTTTTCTAGCTATCAGTCTGGGGGTTCATTAGCTCCCTCCCCCTTGTTCAGGTCAGCTGTTTCTATGTGTTTCTATAGCCTGGTCTTCTCTCTCTCTCCATCTGGATTCCAGTTCTGCTCAGTGTTTAGCTGTGGGTGTCTTCTTCTGTTTCCATCAGCTACTAGATGAGGGCTCTATGATAGTGGGTAAGTTAGTCATCAATCTCATTATTAGGGAAAGGCATTTAAGGTAGCCTTTCCACTGTTGCTCAGATTGTTGGGGGTCAGTCTTGTAGATCTCTGGACATTTCTCTAGAGTCAGTTTTCTCTTCAAACCTATAATTGTTCCCTCTTTTATTCTCTCTCTCTCTTCCTCTCTCTCTCTTTCTTTCTCTCTCTCTTTCTCTCTCTCTCCTCTCGTCTATTCCTCTCCCGATTCAATCTTCCTAGTCCCACATGCTTTCCTCTCTTCCCCTTCTCTTTCTCCTAGCCCCCTCTCCACTCACTGCCCCCCCCACTCCCAATAGCTATGAACTTCCCTCTGAAAACTGCTTTTCTTGTATCCCACAGATCTGTTATGTTGCATTTTCATTTGATTCTAGGAATTCTTTTTAATAACCCATTAGTCATTCAACAGTGTGTTGTTCAGTTTTTGTGAAGCTTTATACATTATGCAGTTTTTCTTGCTGCTGTTTCTACTTTAATTCCATTGTAATCAGATTAGATAGAATAAATTTAATTTTCTTATACTTGTAAAGATTTACTTGGTGTCATAAATTGTGTGAATTCCATGGGTTGCAGAGAGAAATAAATATTTTACTGTGTTTGGGTAGAATATTCTGTGGATGTTTGTTAAATCCATTTCAACCTATAATGTCATTTATTTATTTCAGTGGTTCTCAACCTGTGGGTTGTGATGCCTTTGTGGGTCAAACAGGGGTCTTTAACAGGGGTCACTTAAGACCGCTGGAATGCACAGATATTCACATTATGATTCATAACAGTAGCAAATTACAGTTATGAAGTAGCAATGAAAATAACTTCATGGTTGGGGTCACCACCTCATGAGGAACTTTATTGAAGAGTTTCAGCATTAGGAAGGTTGAGAAGCACTGATTTATTTGTTTATGTGTATATCTATCTGTGAGTGTGTGTTCTATGTACATAAATGCACGCTTGGGTGTGTGCATGTCAGAGGTTGATCTTGTATTTGTCAATCACTTTCCACCTTAATTTTTTGAGAGAGGGTTTCACGCATCCTGAAGCCTACTGATTTGGCTAGAGTGTCTGGCCAGGGAGTTATAGACATCTTTCAGTCTCTGCATTTCCAGTGCTGGTATTACAGATGCATCTTGCTGCTCTTTACTTTTGTTGTTGTTGTTTTATTTTTATTTGTTGAACAGGGTTTCTCTGTGTAACAGCCTTGGCTGTCTTGGTACTCACTCTGTAGACCAGGCTGGTCTGCCTGCCTCAGCCTCTGGAGGGCTAAGATTAAAGTTGTGCATTTCCACCACCATGCCCATATGCTGCTGCTTTTTATGTGGGGTCTGAGGATCTAGACTTGGGCCCTTGTGCTTGTGAGGCAGGAATGTTATTGACTGAGACATTTTTCCAGCTGGTGTTTGGTACTTTCTTAATCCTCATTCACTTATTTGTTGTTTTAGTGCAGTTTTTCCATCCCTGAGTCCTCATGGACCTGTGTACAGAGTCTTTCTTTGGGTGGCCAACTCTCCATAACCACACAGAGACTTATTAATTATAAATGCTCAGCCAATAGCTTAGGCTTGTTACTAACTAGCTCTTTCAATTCAAATTGAATTAACCTATCTTTATTTTCTATGCTCTACCATGTGAAAGTACCTTTTTTCCCTCCAGCATGTGATGTTCATCTCTTGCTTCCTCTGCATCTGGCTGGTGATCCTGCCCTCCTTCTTCCCAGAGTTTTCTCAGTCTGGATCTCTCACCTAACTTTTTCGTGCCTAGTTATTGGCCAGTTGGCTCTTTATTAATCCAATGAGAGTAATATATATTCATAATGTACAAAAGGATTATTCTATAGCACATGTGTTCAACTTCTCTGTAAACAGGAGTCTTCCAAGTGTCTTTGGTAGTGTTGTCTTAGTGATTATGAATTCCTCTAGCCTCTGTTTATCATGGATGGTCTCTCTTCTTCAGTTAGGAAGGTCAGTTTTGGTTAGTATAATAATATGGTTTGGCAGTGATTGACTACATCATTCTGTGTCCTTCTGGATGTTAGAGTTTGCCTTTGTATGTGACTTTGCACTTTTTTTCTTGCAGACTTCAAATTTTTTTTTTGTTCAGTATGCTTAATATTTTAGCTACAATATGACATGGGGTGTCCTTTTCATGGTCTTGACTTTCTAGTGTTCTAAATGCTTTCTGCATCTGGTTCATCTCTTTCTCTAGATTGGGAAATTTTCTGCTATGATTTTATTAGCTATATCTTCCATGCTTTTGGCTTGACTGCCTCCCCTCTTCTATGCCCATGGCACACAGAGTTGGTATTTTGATGACATCCTATATATCTCAAACATTCTGTTCATATGCTCTCATTATTTTTATCTCTGTTATCAACAGAATGGCTTACCTCGGAACCTTGTCTTCAAGCCCTGGTATTCTGTCTCCCACTTTATTTCACTGCTGAAGATTTCCACTGAGCTTTAAGTTTTAAGCTGTTTATTTCCAAAACTGGGTTTTCTGAGTATTTCTGCCTTGGGATTGAGTCTTCCTTTCATATCCCTTATCAACTTATTCCCTTTAGCTGTTAGTTTGTGCTCTTGTATTTATTCGGGAGTTTGTCTTGTTCCTTTTGATTTTGTTGACCATTTTCATAGTCATTTTTTTTGAGTTCTTTATTGAAGTATTTTCTGATTCAGTGTTATTGGAGTCAGTGGATTAGCCATTTCTAGAGAACTCATGTCACTTGAGTTTCTTGGTTTTCTTCGTTGGGACTTACATATCAAGGCTGAGGTCACTGGTTTTCTTTTTTCATCTGTATTTTTTCAGTTTGGGACTATATTATTATATAAATGGGGTGTCATTTTTTTCTCACTTTTCCAGATCTATAGTTCATGGCTAAAACCCTTAGCCACATGCTTAGGACACTGGGATCAATCTCCACCTGAAGTGACCACAAGTGATGGCTAGGCCCTTTATAACAATGCTGTAAGAGCCAATTTAAAAGCAATAACCTCTTTATCCCTAATGCTTTTGGGGAAGTGAAAGAGAAAGAATAGTAGAATTTGTATTAAGGTAGTAATTAGTAAGGAACTGAGCAGAATGGGATTAGTGATCATTATTAGAGCAGGAGAGAGGAAAAAATACAAGAGGAAAAGATAGATAGCTTTAGCTAAAAGAGGAAATGAAGAAAGAAAAAAGTGCAATCACCCTGACACAATCCCAGCATGCAATAGTATAAGCAGAAGAACCCTCAACTCCAGTTTCAGCAAACAAGCAAGCAAGGGAGAAAGAGAAGAAGCTGGAGGAGTCTGGGCCTCTGGACTTGGGATCATTTAAGAGGAATATAAAAATGAAGGAAGAGAACTGGGTAGGGGGACAGAGTCCACATGCAATGCCTCACCTGGGTATGGCGGCTAGGCAGGTCCCAGAATGACCTCTGTCCTTCATGCCTCAGTGTTGTCCTTGTGTACTTGCTCTTGAGAGGATGTCTTTGTGTGTGACTTGGAGTTTCTCCATCTGTCTAGAGGTGTTCCACAGCCCAGGCCCCAGAATATAGTTGTGCAACATCTGCTCTGTGCTATAGGTCCTCATGATCAGGAGGGACCTCGACCTTCAAAGTTGCCTCTCTGGTGACTCAGTAAGTGTCTTTAAAGCATCTCCTTTTCCTTGTTAATGTCTAGTGTTGAGAGGAGAGTTTCCCCAGCAAGTACCCCTTTACTCTACGTGTATAGTTGCTACATGTATGAGTCTGCTCCCCCTCTCCATCTTTTAGATGCTTTGTAACTAAGTGCCTGCACAGTGAACAATTTCTGAGACTCTCTGTTTACCTCAAGCTATGGTTCGCTCCCTCTGCAGTTACTCTCCCACTGGGAGGGGGCACCGTACATCTGGGGCTGAGTCCTGTATGATGGACTCTGGATTCTCTCTTCCATTCTGTTTTCCAGTTTCCTTTCTTCTATTGCTGTTGATAGCGTAGCATTTTCCCACAGTCACTCCTTATAGGATAATTGCTCACTGTCTCTGGTTTATTCTCCAGAGATGCAAGCAGTGGTGCATGGATGTTACTGATCATATCCTTGAGCTCTGAAAAAAAAATGTAATAAAAAATAAGAATATCTCATCACTGAAGTAGTCAATGGTACTGACAAGAGTAGTATTTCATACTTTATGTCCACCAAAGTTCCTTTCATTGTGTCTTAGGTCCTGACCCTCTTGGGGATGGTAAAGGGAGTTATCCACACCTTTCTGAATTTAATGTTGCTTGTCAAAAGACCACTGGGAATGTTTGTGACCAGAGCTAGTTGGAAAATATTTTAGCTACCCCCTTGGCAATAGGAGTAAATGTGGCTCACAAAGCTCCCAGGCAGGAGTCTACCCCCAAAATGATTGCTCTGTACATTCAGAGTGGGGCTGATACTCAGTACTCTGGTGTGTTTGTGTCCCTGGCACCTTTCATAAAGCCCAGCTGGAGGGTAGGGAGGGGTTATGAAGCTGCACTTGGTGGGCATGTGTGGTATGATCTTGGGTAGTGGTGGTCTGTATATGTCTCCTTCCATGATTTCTATGTTTGAAACTTAGCTCTCATACATGTGCCTGCTTAGTCCTTGAACTCCTGAAGCAGGCTTCCTGAGCTGTTGTGACAGTTAATTTTTTTATTATTTTAAATTATGTGTTATGTGTCTGTGTGGGGTTTCTGCATGTGCCTGTAGAGCCTACCAGACTCCCCAGAACTTGAGCTACAGGTCATAGTACCTGGTGCAGATACTGGAAACTGAACCTGGGTCCTCTGGAAGAGCAGTACATGCTCTGAACCATGGAACAATCTCTCCATTTCTGCTGCTGTGATCTTAAAGGGAAGTGTGTTATGAGTCCTCCTATGTCACAGTCCAGCCTCCCACTACACAGTTCTCAGTGGGTTAGTTTTGGAGGCAACCCCTGTACCAAACTGGATCCTATTTCATATCAGTTCTGCCTTGTATTGGCACAGGCATGACTAGCACACACAAAACTGCTTGCATCCTGGAGATCAGATGCATAAAACAACAAAAAAGACACCTTTGTGTTGAATGTGCTACAGAAAAGGCAAGACTGTCAGTCAGAATTGGCTTGGGGCAAACACCACATAATAGCGAAGCATATGCTACCATTTAGGATAAGTGGGTTGCTTCCTTACTGGGAATTAGGTTAGGTTACTCTGTATTGTGCCAATAATTGCTTCCACTGGCATGGCTCTAATTGCTGTTCCTTCCTACTTTACCATTTTGTTCCCATCATGGAGGTGCTTCAACTAGAACAACACCCTTTCCATCTGTCTGGGACTCTCAGATGGTCCTGGGAAATACTGTGTCCATTCAGGAGATGTCTGCATGTCCCAGACGAGGATGCCAGAATAAATGCCCAGCCAGCATATTGAGGACATAGCAGTATAAAACATGTATACCAAAGGGACATCTGACACAGGCGAGGACTACAACATCAGTAGAGAATGTTCTACTCTTGCTGGTGCCTCAGGAATTCAGGGCAGATACCCTCCAGTGCCGGGACTCAGACATTGAGAAGGTACAGGCTAGCAGGTCCCATGGAGTTCTGTGGGACTGTGAAAACCCCAGATTCTGGAGCAGTTGTCATGGGAATTAACTGCTGCTGCTGCTGAGATGAGAAAGCACTTAGAGAAATGGCAAGTAATTAGGATGAAAACAGTTCCCTTCATGAGCTGTATAGTCAGTTGGAATCCATTGGCAGTAAAGAGACACAATTGCTCACATTTTTATTCCAGAGTCATGTATCAAGGTGTATGGCATGTCTAAAGTTAAGAATCAAAAATTTAAAACTCAGTATATCAGGTGTTGTGATTAGCATGCATGATCATATGACCTCTTCCTTATCTCCTTGGATCTGGATTCTGAGGTCCTTTCCCTTTAAGAGTCCCTTTCATGCTGGAATGGTCATTTAGGGCCATGTATACAGTTGTGATCTATGGGATTCTCGCTTTGACAGCAACCTGCATTACTGTGGATTTTTATTTTTAGATGCATGTAGGGGAAAGGTAGCTTGATGGAGTGTGCATAAAAAGGGGGCCTGAGCTGACTGACATATCATGAAGAATAAGGGATACAAGAGCACTTGTTGGCTTCTTCCTGAATCTCCTCTAGCTTTCTTGTGTTTTCTGTTCTTGCCTATTGGAGTATTTTGCTTATGTGTACGTTACATGGAATCCGGACCACAGAGCCTCATCACTGTGTAGAAACAAAGGCCAGTGTTTTTTCCTCTCTTAGCCTTATAGCGAACAATTGCAAGGGATTCTGATTGGCCAGCTTTGGTCCTGAGCCCTGTTACTGTGCCAGAAGATTAGGGATTATGCTATAAGAAAACATGAATGACTCTTGGGGGGAAAAATAAATCAGTGCTTATATATGGTACTATTTATCTACTATGGTAGTTGGAATAGAAATGGTCCCCACAGACTCATATATTTGAATACTTGGTCATTAGGGAGTGGAGCTACTTGACAGGGATTAGAAGGTGTGTGTGGCTTTGTTAGAGTAGGTGTGGCCTTGTTGGAGAAAGTGTGTCACTAGAGATGGGCTTTTTGGGTTTCAAATGCTCAAGCCAGGCCCAGTGTCTCTCTCTTCCTGCTGCCTGTCAATCTGTATGTAGAACTTTTAGCTCCCTCTCCAGCACCACATGTGCCTGCATGCTACCATGCTTCCTGCCATGACAATAATAGATTAGACCTCTTAACTGTAAGCAAGCACTAATTAAATGTTTTTCTTTATAAGAGTTGCCATGGTCATGATGTCTCTTCGCAGCAATAGAACATTGACTAAGATACCCACTTACTTAATTATAGACAAAAGTTCCTAGATTATGCATATAAAACTAGATAGATGGAGTTATGTATAGAGAAGGCTGTTGTAGGCAGTGTCTTGTCTCCATTGTCATAGTTGTACATACCACAAAATCAAAAGAGAAGGTAGGCATTTTGGCAGAGTACTTAGGAACCCTAATACTGCATATTTGGAAGATAGCATTCTCTCTCTAATTTGTGTGTGTGTGTGTGTGTGTGTGTGTGTGTGTACATGTATGTGTGCATGCATGCATGTGTGTGTATTATAAACTCCCTGAAGATACCAAATTAGTCTTATTAAAACTTAGATATTAAAGGATGGGCCACAGGAAAGAAACATATTCACAAGTCTCAAGAGAAGAACTTGGGACAGTATGTCAGACATAATACAAGATTGCCTACAAGATGTGGGGCATGTATGCTTAATCTCTCATAGGAGAATGGTACAACAGAGAGGACAAAATTAGCACACTTCTTATTTACTTATTGAGCAATCTCCCACCAGTGCTTCTAAATCACCCCATCTCTAAGTTCCCAGGGTTGTCTGCTCTTCTTTCTTCCTCCCTTCACCTCCTCTCTCTTTTTTCTTCTTGCCTTCTGTTTTCAGTATAGCAATGGCTATAAGGTTCATCCAGAGAAACAGAGCCAGTAGGTGATACTAAGAAGTGTAAGAAAATGGTCTATACTAGTGTGAGGATTGGCTAGGCAAGCCTGAAACCCACAGTGCAGACTGAGGATTGGAAAAATTTGAGTCAATCTTTCTTGGCTCATATAACTTTGTCTCAGAACCAGCTTTCTCTGAGATGTTCTTTCAGGCTTCCATGATTAAACACTGGAATGGCCTTTTGGTTCATCCCACTTTCCTGTGTCCTATGTGAGTCAGTACCGAGAAATCATTTTTTTTTTTTTGTAGCAGTTCTTACAATGCCTCAGCCCTTTCCATGTCCCCTTCTACATTTCTAGAGTAAGCCCACATCACTGATAATAGAACTGTTTTTAAAGCTTCTATGAGGAGGTCTCTGTCATTTCCCCATCACTCTTCCTTTTTGATGATGCTGTGTGGTTAGTTATAAAATGCTATTTTTATGAAGACATTCCTCATACAAGACTATTCCCTAGCTATGACTATGTATTGACTCAAAGAGACACCAAACATAGTTTCAGACGAAATCAACCATATTTAATAATGTTCTATGTTTTAGTGAATCACATCTTTGTGTTTGGGGACATCGGTGCATTGCTTCATGGACAAAGAAATTAAGAGGGACAAGGACATACACTGAGCTAGCATCACTGCACTATTGACCATTTTGGGTAGTAGTTCTCAATCTTGAGTTCATTTTAGAATCTACCAGAGAGCTTTAAAACTGGTTATAACAAGACTAGGATTAATCTTGACTGAAAACAAAGACTTTTATATGAAGGTTGAGAAGCCCTGACCAGCCATTGTTCTGTATGGAGTGGTTTAGACATGTGCTTTATGTTTGAGAAGACATGCACCCAAATTCACTCAAAACTGCATAGTCCAATGTGCCTCTGGCATCACTTACTTGTGTAAGCAGAGAAAAATGGTAGGTTAGGTGAGAAATGTGTTTCAGATGATCTGTACTAGTGAACAGACAGAAGTTACATATGTATATGTATTACACTCTGTATAATCTATATGTATTGCATAGTGGTACTTTTGCATGTGTTTTTGATATATGATGTAGTATTTCTATAAGGTTAGTATGTATTTTGGAGGCAAGTGAGTTTGTATTACAAGTGCCTTTGCCTGTGTTTCGTACATTTCCTTTGCTTTTTCTAAACAAAAGTCATTGGTCAGAAGTCAGCAGCCCAGGAATGCTTCTCTGGTACAAACCAGAAGGAGGTGGTCTTAGAATTTGCCTCTGGCTAAGACACAAGCTTTATGAAGTTTTGGAGAAGAGGATGATGGTGTTCATCATCTGGCCACAACCAAGTCAGATTCCAGGTTCTTGCGATTTCATCTCTTCAAAGCCAAAAACATATGCACAGACCTCTAAAGAGGCATACTTGAACTGTATTCTACAAGGAGAAAACCAAAGCAAAACAGCCAGGAAGCCACTGGCTCTGTTCTGGAAACTCTAGCAACAAGGACTTATGTCTAAGATTGCTCAGTTACAGAGAATAGCTAAGGCTAAGAAGCCAATGGCATATTCCCTCCTCATTCCAAGTTTAACTAATTTGTCTGCTTTGGTCTGACATATGATCCTAATAGTGTATGGAATGTGAAGGCTTGAAAGTAATACCTGTGTAAGGTCAACTGTCTGAGAGTCAAGTGATGGGAGACATTTGGTGATCACAAGTGACTTGGTGTTCATTTTATTTCTTTTTGAGACAGAGATTCACTATGTATCCTTGACTTGTCTGGATCTCTCTATGCATACCAGTCTGATGTAGAACTCACAGAAATCTGCTTGCCATGGCTTCCAGATTACTGGGATCAAAGGCAAGTGCCTGGCTAGCACAAGGTGACTATGTCAAGGGGTAGGTTGGCTATTTCAGTTTCTAGACTTTCCTCCCCACTTCATTTTCAGAACTCATTAATGCCATTATTGTTACCATTATTAAGAATCAGATTGCTTGGGTGTATTTAGGGGTGTGTTGGGGTTGACTCGTAATGGCTCCTAAGAGTTGTTTGTTAAATTTTAACCTTTGTCCATTAGTTGTTAAATATGGCCATTCTTAAAAATTAGATTGTGTACACTCACAGTGTTACAAATTATATTAAAAACCAAAATGACAGGGCTGATAAAGGTAAAGGAACCTGTCAGTGAGGCTGATGAACTGAGTTTGATCCCCAGAACTCACATATGGAAAGAGAGAACTCCATTCCACTGGTTGCCCTCTGACGTCCACACATGTGCACACGTGCAAACACATGCACACATGCAAGCAATAACTGTCCTTCAAATATCATTTCCTGTTTATTTTATTTTATTGTTTTCTGTGTGCTTGAAATTGCTTTTATAGAACACTGTAACATAAATACTGCTCAAGCGACCCCTCTCCCCATCTGTGCTCAGAAATAATCACATTGGTAGCTAGAAGCTGGCTTCTGGGCCACAAGGTAGTATGTCAGCCCACAAGGAGGCTGGCATGCAGGCTGTTTTGCTGTGGGCAAGCAGCTCAGACCTGCAGCTGTATTACTGTGTGTAGACTGTAGGCAGCTCGTTTCCCTTCTCATTTTCACACTGTGTGTACAGGCTTTGCAGTATATAAAGCTAGTCACAAATATGGCTCATTGTCATGCAGGCATGTATACCAGACAGGATGTGCAGGAATGGATGCCTGGAGCCCAGATCAGCTTGACTCTCCTTCTAGATATGAGGGCAAGAGTTTGGCAAATTGATGAATAAACTCATGCTGAGAGCCAGGGCTACACAAATCATTGTGATAGAGTATTATATTATTATTTATACTATGAAAAGAATAGATTTACACATTATTAGTAGTATTTTATTATTTGTAAATAGTTCACATATACTATATATACTATATAGCCTTTGTATCAGTAACATTTTGAAAGATACTTGTCTCCTATCATCTACCTTATTGTCTGTCTGTCTGTCTGTCTATCAATTATATATATGTCTATCTTTCTCTCCCTACTCATCTAAATACTTCTACTAAAAAAAATCTGTTAAACATTTATCAGGCCACTACTGGATGCCTTCCATTATAGAGTTTCTTGCTCAGAAGGTTGCCTGGGGTTTGATGCGAGAATGAAGAAAAGAAAGCAGAGGCAGAACGTCTCAGGGGGCTCTACACTGTGAATATTGCAGACTTCAAAGGAAAAAATGAACTTCATATGTGACTCAGGCATTCAGTGTAAGACAATGTAAGCCCATTAGCATATTGGAAGGCAATTTGAGGTATACATATTTCCTACCTTTAATTCCCTACACAGATAGGGAATCTCTGAGAGTTAAGAGGAACACTGTCCCAGAGAGAGTTGCCAGTAGCAGCAGCTATGGGGAGGAGCAAGGGACTGGGAATGAAAGCAGAGTCCCCCTTGGATTTCCCCCTCTCTTTTCTGCAAAGTATCTAATTTACTCGTTAGAGCCAACCACACATTGTTCGTCCACACTGTCTATTTTTTAGTCTTAATTGATACTAATTAAAATCAAGATAAAATTACGGCTGTAACACTTGGCTGGGGATTTGATCTGCTGCCAGTGTGCCTGAAACCAATGTGGGTTACTATATAAGTACTCCTGTTTGGAAACTCCAGGTATTTTAACAGTGATTGCATATCCAAAAAGGAAAAAAAAAAGTGACATGCCTCCTCTCTAGTTCTTTCCAAGCTTGCATTCTGGAATGTAACAAAAATAATTTTTAATTTTTTTATTGCGATGTTAAGTGCTTTCATTCATTCAAAATCAAAAGGTAAACTTGGTACATGTGAATGAACATGGATAGGGACTTAGGATGGAAACGAATCGTTTATCATGTGCTGCTAATGAGGCCAGGCTCCTGGGTTCTACAGCACCATAAGCTGATTATCTGGAGACAAACTCTGATCCATAATTACAAAGGAGAAACAATGGGTGGGGTGTCTTGCAGCTATGATAATTACTCATTTGGGGATAGGGAAAGAGTGTCTGAATGACTCCAAGCAAACTGGTCCTTGCCATTCCTGGAGGATAACTCAAGGTCTGTTTTGGAAACTAGTTCATAGCTATCTCCTTTGTGTGCTATAATATAACTGAAGATAGCTCTGCATTGGATAAAGCTACCCAAAGGAGATAGCTTGAGGGATCAAGAGGTCATGAGCTAACAAAGAAGTGACATTTGGAGTTAGATGTAGGGCTTCAACCACTTTGTAAGAGTTAATATTCCCTAGTGCATGTTAGATAACATACTAAATGCCTTGTATTCTCTTACATAATCTCCATGAAAGCCTATGAGATAGGAGATGCTAAGAGAGCCACCAGTTGGCATCTATAGTCTGGAGCAGGGTTGTCCCCACTTTTCTGTAACCTACCTACCTGATGGTTCCACCAATTTTTAAAAGTGCCCTGATTCATGATTTTCTTTATCCTGTTACTATATAAAATTGTTAAAATGACTACCACACAGAAACATGAAATTTGAAGTACCTAAATCTGTATTCCTGAGCCATGCTTGGTCAGGAGAAAAATATCTCTTTTTAATTTATGCTGCCAACCGAGGGTCATAAATAGAATAGTATTTCTGTGCACTGTTTAAAAAATATTATTATTATCATTATCATTATTATTATTAATTATTGAGACTTTCACACACCAGTATATTTGTCATTTCTACTTCACACCCTCCAACCTCCAACTCTTCCCCTCTTACCCCCTACCATTTCAACTTTTTCTTCCTTAATTACTGTGTGTGTGTATTCATATATATGTAAGTAAACCCAACCTGCAGTGTTCATTTAGTGTTGCTGATATGTGCATTTATTTAGCACTGGCCACTTGAGATTTGATAACCGATTGGGATTTGTTGTTGAAAAACTGATTTCTTCCTCTCACCAGCTTTGTTTGTAGACTTTCTCTAAGGGTGGAGCCTTGTGAGTGCATGTCAACTGGTATTGTCACCAAGCAGATCTTGTTTAGTTGCCTGTATCACTAATATTTCCATGCCCCTGTCATATATAGAAGAGTCTCTCAGCCTCATCCTCTGGTCTTTACAGTCTTTTCACCCCCTCTTCCATGATGTTCCTTGAGCCTTGGGTGTAGGAGTTGTGCTGTAGGTGTTGACAACTGGAGATGAGCACCCCTTAGTCAGGCACCTTCTGCATATTGAGGAGTTGTGCACCTCTGAGATAGCCTCCATGTGCTGCAAAAGCCTCTTTGATGAGGGGGAGGAGTTACACTTGTCTGCGGCTATAAGAACAGGTGTTTGGAACACAGTTGTGAATTATACTGATTTAGGAAAGTGGCAATAGTAGGTTCTTCCCTGGGTTCCATGACCTCACCAGCCACAAGTAGTTGTCTAAGTGATGGGAGATGCCATTATGTATATATGTTTCTCATACTGGTTAATGAATAAAGCACTGTTGGCCAATAGGAAAGGAAGATAGGAGGGACTAGGAGACAAGGAGGAAAGAGGAAGGAGTTAGGAGGGGTCAAGATGGAAAGTCTGGAGAAAGCATAATCACCAGCCGCCTCTCCCTGTAAGACCACATGGAAATACATAGAAATGGGTTAATAATTAAGACAGAGCTAGCCTATAAGAAACTAGTACCTGGCCAACAACATTATATCAAATACAGAGTCTCAGTGTGTTATTTGGGGCTGGTGTGGTGGGACCAGACCAGCAGCGGGAGGAAAAACCTTACTCCTTACATCTAGGTTTACCATACCAGCTACAAATCCCCACCTATTAAGAGGTACTTGTGTCCAGTTAGGTGGCTGTTCCCTACTCCCAAGAGAAAAGTGCCACTCACATATCCTTGGCTATGACTCCCCACGACAATCACCTTGCCCTTGGTTGGCTCCTAGAACTTGCAGAAGGCACCATACTGTAGACACAGGACTTAGAGGAATAGAGCTGGAATGGATCTGTAGGCCTCCTCCCCTAGGACTAGCTTTTATAGCATCTGAAAGGGCTGAGTGAGCTTTGGAGGGAGAAAAGCAATTAATAGTCATCCGCTGTAAAGTCTACAAACCAATATGACCCACACACCACAACAGACCCATTAACTGCTTTAAAACCCATTCCTGATGCTGTTGCTGTTCTTACCAGTTTCTGCCTCTAAAAAACAAGACATTTGAGAATAAACTTATCAAAAAAAAAAAAAAAAAAAAAAAAAGCTAAGTATTTCAAATGGCAAACAGGTGAACTTCTATCTGACCTTGGGTTTGCATAATTGAAAAGCCCAACTTCTCCATCAGTGTTCTATGATATATCCAATTCCTTAGTACTTCAGGTAAAATTATTCAACTTCTCTAGGACTAGGTTATTTCCCTTATTTGTTGACCATGTTGATGATCTGCTCACTTAAAAGCTGTTAGAGTCAGGAGAATCTCTAGGTGGAGTATAAAGGCTTGTATAAATGTAAAGTCTTATAATTCTAATGGTGATATAGATTGTAGGAAGGGCATTATAAATGCTGTGAGTACATGTAAGCATTGGTTCTTGGCCAATGTGTCTGCTGTAGTCATTTGTTTATAAGCTGATGTTTTTAAAGAACAGGTTTCCACTGAGCCACTTAAATGTTAGAAATAGAGCTGGCTTCAGAATCAATCCTTTTGGAAATTTGTTGTTGTTATTATTGTTTTTTGTTTGCTTAAGACAGGGTCTCTCCATAGCCCAGGCTGACTTCAAGCTTACCAGCTTCCTTCTTCAACCTCCCAAGCGCAGGAAATACAGGTGTGCACCCTAATGACTTGCTTCTCTTTGAAATTCTGAACATTATATCTTAACCCCATCAATCAGTAGCAGTGGGAATTTTGACAAATTACTCAAACTTGCAGAGCTTGTACAGCAAGAGCTATTTCTGGAATGTGGCAAAGGTTAATTAAGATAAAACAGGTGTTCAACAAACACATAAATTTCTTTACCTGACCTTGACACTTGTTGGGGTAGGGTATTGTGAAATCCATGAAATAGGTGAGAGACAAATACCAATATAATTTTAGAATTAGAAGAGTCTTCAAACTTATTTTACCAAAAACTCTCATTTTATAGAATGAAAAGAAGAGGTTAAAAGGGATGCATTCAAGATCACACAACCAACTAACCACAGAACTGGAAACAGACCTTTTGGCTCACAAGGTGCTGTGTTAGCTAGCTTCCCATTACTGTGACAAAATGCTCAAGGCAATCAATTTAAAAGGAGGAAAGGGTTATTTTGGCTCATGGTTTGGAGACTTCTGTTCATGGTCAGCTGGCTATGTGGATTCTAGGCTAAATGAGGCAGAGTATACCATGCAGAGATCATAATAGAGAAAAATCTGTCTACCCCAAGACACCTGGGAAGTGAAGAGAGGAAGAGAATGGTAGATCAGAATCCCCTCTGGGATACATCCCCAGTGGCTTATCTACAAGCTCCCTCTAGGCTCTACCTCTTTTAATTTTCCACCACCTGTCCATTGGAGGACCAAGACATGTCAGATGCAAACACTGTCACTCCAGTAAGGATTAAGTTCATCCTTCATATCCCATCTGTAAACACAGACACAGGGACTTTCTAGAAAGATGATTTGAGAGATGTCGCAGTGAACCAAGCGTTTCTGAACTCACACAGGTGACTCCAGAGCCATTTCTAGTTGAAATGACATAGACGAATGATTCCTTTTGTCAAATATGCTCACACTTATCTCTCAAGTAATCAAAATCTTGACTCTAAACTCAAAAACTTCCTCTATTTTTGGAGGAAAAATATGAGCACATGAAAAAAAATTAAATCATCCAGAATCACCTGCCAGGCAAAAGATGTGGAGAACTGTGAAGTTGTCTCAAAGAAATGGCCATCTCTGCACAGGTATCTCTGGGGCATGGGAAATGCCTTTTAGTTTTTAAGACTGTGTCTTCTGTTTGTGTGTATGTGTGAGTGTGGGCACAGATATGACTAGTTTTTAAGACTGTGTCTTCTGTTTTGTGTATGTGTGAGTGTGGGCACAGATATGACATGGAGTGTGTGGAGCCAGAGGGACAACCTTCTACCTCATTTGAGGGAAGAGTCTTTATTTCCTATTGTGTATGCTAGATTAGCTTGTCCACAAGCTTCTGGGTGGATATTCTCCTGTCTCCACCTCCCATGTTGGTCTATGACAGTGGGGCTTACAGACTCACTTCAGAGCCTGGATTCTCAAGGGCCTTGGGGATTTGAACTCAGGTCTCTATGCTTGCATATCAGTGCTTTATTCACTTTGCCATCTCTCCAGGCCTGGATGTGAAATTCTCAGACATAATAGGAAAAACATTCTAGACAGGGAATAAAATATTAACAGAGGCCATAGGAAAGGAATATGTAGGATACATTGAATTAATAAATATGAGAGACTATTGGGGACATGGAAAGGGCCACTTAGAAATTAGGTAGGAGAAGTAGATTGGGGTATCACAGAAGGCCTTGGATGTTGTATGGGATTTGTGTTTTTTTCCTACAGACAGTGGTGGCCTTCTGAAACATTAGCAGCAGGAGAGCACTAACCACACAGAAAAAGAAGATTTATCTGGTGGTGCTGTTGGAGACAGGCTGTAGCTAGGACACATAAGATCTGATTTGAATAAGCTGATAGATAGGATGAAGGCCAAGAGTGAATCACATGAGGGATGTGAGAGGGATGGTGTAGAATCCCTGGTGAGTTACAGACCAGGAAAGCTCACAGACAATTTGTCAAATGGGTGATGATAAGATAGGTTGTGGTTCTTTGACAAGAGCAGAACAAGGTGAAGGGATGTGGTGGGAGGAGATGGTGTGGGTGCTTTGGAATAATGACCTTCCTTCTAGACATGCTGTTTAATGTGCTGGCAAACTGGAGAAACCCAGGAGGGTGACAAATACAGAGATGCCAACTACAGACCCTTTGGTGCCAGCTTGAAATGTGGAACTCAGAGATTCTGAATAATTTAGACCCCTAACACTCTAAAGTATAAGATCCAACCTGTCACTAAATTATTCAGATATGATTTTTCTCTCATATTGAACTGAGCAAAGAATCTGCTTTCTCACTTATTTTTACAAGTGAGAAAAATAATGGGTTCAAAAATATCAGTGATTTCTGAACTTGCTTGGTAGATATTTTATGACGTGAGGAACATCACACACTGCAAAGGATGGCATCTAATGGGAGCATTTCATACACAGCTACTCATGTACACACCATCCAGATCTGGATCTAGAACTTTCCAGTATCTCACAAATCTCCAAACCACACCCACAAAGATGGCCACTGTTCTGCCCATCATCTATATAGATGTCCTGGTCGTCAACAGTTTGACTATGATATGTCTCTATGTATGTGTTTCATGTTTCTTCAAATTAAAAATTTAAACTTCTTTATCTGAAAAAACAATACAGTTTTCATCAAATTTGAAAAAATCCCCCTTTCATTAATTCTTCAATATTATCACATTTGTTAGCCTTCTCCCACACCTCTCAACTTTTTCTGGGACTTAAGTAACATGCATGGAATGTCACACTCTTCATGTTTCTCAGTGTTGTTTTTTCTGATTTTGTAGCTGTCCCTACTTCTGCCTTCAACTTGACTCATCTTCTCCTGCTTTCTCATTCAGGGTATTTTAATTCCAGACATTTGATATTCAACTTAGAAATTCATGTTAGTTCTTCTTCACATCTTGCTTCTCTATTCCTCATGGTAATGTTTTTTTTTTTTTTTTTAACAATTTCCTGGACATGTGGAGTATGTTTATATTTACAGTACCTATTCTAATATTTCTGCATGCTAGTCCTATTCTATGTACCATGTGGGTAGGTTTATGTTGGTTCTTTGGTTTGCAGAAGTGTTTTATGCTTCTTTGAATGCCTGTTTGCTTATAGAAAATTATTTTAATTTCAATAAAATATATGCAAGCAAAAGGTTAATCATTTAAGTAATGTGATATGTACAACTGATTAGTGTTAAAGTTGGACATGCAATTTCCTGAAATGTTTTCTTCCTTCAGAACTGAAACTTTATACTTAGTAATGTCTAATTCATTTTCCTCCTCTTTCAGGCCCCAGTAATCACTATGCTATCTTGTATTTCTATGAACCACGACTACTCTATATAACTAGTACTTAAGAAATTTTTATGTACAATATATTTCATTGCCTTACTGTTTTGAATTCCTGTATGTATACATATTTGGGGTAGGTTGTTAGTATAGAATTCAGGCTGGCATGTACCTTGTTAAGCCCAGGTTGACCTAAAATTGGTACTCTTTCTGCCTAATGATAGACCCTAATGAGAGAAACATAGGCATGAACCACTATGTTTGGTCTCCTTGCTTTTTAAGGCTGAATAGTATTCCTTTTAAAGTATACAATATATTTCACGTACCCATTAATTTATAGATGGACACTTGTGTTGTTTTCAACTTTTGGCTTATAACCAATAGTTAAATAAAGTCAATTGTTTGAAGGCTACCTAGTAAGAATTTCACTTTGTTGTATGCTAGATTTCTGTTGTATTTCTTTAAAGTTTGGAGCTTTCTTCTAAAACATATATAAGTAACTTGCAATTAGCTTTAATCTTTTTTTTTCCTTCCTGGGAAGACTCTAAGCATTGCTTTTGTTTAGTTAATTTATGTTTTACTGAGATAACACCCTTTTCCTTGATGCTCAAGTGTAAAAGTTTTCTTTATTCAGGTGAGTTATAAGGGACGCTATTCCCAATGCTTAGTGAACTTTAGAAATGCTTATCCCAGCTGGGCATGGTGGTTCAGGCCTGCAATTCCAGAACCAGGAGGCTAAAATGATGGGATTGAAGTGGGCTGAGGCCAGTCTGAGTTATATATAGAGAGTGTATATCAAAAAGATGCTCTCCCACCCCAAAACCCAGAAGAACAGTTGGAACTCTTCATTTCTGGTGGTTGTTGAATTGACCTCAGACAGTATCCTTCCTTTTTACAGCCAGTACTTAGCAGAAACATTAGCATTCTCCTCTAGACATCTTTTACACACTATGATGTTTCCCCTTCTAATATTTTGCTTTGGAAATTCCATATGCTTCAGTGTCTCCAAACTCTTCCCTTGTCTCCTCTGTGAGCTGTAGCCCGGGAGATGGTTCCATTATGAAGCCTAAGCAATGCCAGGATTCGGGTTCTTTGTGTCTCTTTTCTCACTGCTTGCTAACAGTTTTCCTTTGCTTAAGATTCAGAAGGTTAATTTAATTCATGTCACTGTTCTGTGACTGAAAGTTCTGAACTTTCCCCATTTTACAGCTGGACCCAAGTTTCAGTTTTCTAAAAGGACAATGAGAGAGATTGCACATACACAGAGGTGAGAGGGATAACGCCAGACTTGAGACGGCTCCTGGGGTACTCCAAGGCAATGACCAAATATGGACAGGTCCTGGGACTTGTCCAAACATGCCCAAAGATGGAAGAATTGTAGCTCTAGCCAGCCACTGCTAGCCCTAGCCAGTCAGACATGCTTGCTTAGCCAATCATAGATAGGTTGACCTAACTGTCCTTGAAACTCCCCCTGGCTGTGCTTAAAAGGAGCTGGAGAGCTTCTCTCAAGGTAGTCGTTTTGCCATTATTACTCTTGCGATAAGAAATGTTCTTGCTGATTGCATACATGGATGGTGGTCTTTTGTGGTACTTCTCTTTACTATCTTTGGGAAGACATGAACAATGTCTACTTCAGTGATTCTCAACCTTCCCAATGCTGCACTCCTCTAATAAAGTTCCTCATGTGGCAACCACCAACCATAAAATTATTTTTGTTGCTACTTTATAATTCTGTTACTGTTATGAAGTATAATGTAAATATCCATGTTTTCAGATGGTCTTAGGGAACCCTGTGAAAGAGTTGTTTGATCCTCAAAGGAGTTGTTAACCAAAGGTCACTCTACATCAGGAACTGAGGACAAAACAGAGTTATGGTAATACCAAAGTACAACTTGGTGAATTAGTGAATTTTGGGGGGTTATTTACAGTGGTATGGGTAAGTGATTACTTACAGGATTGTGAGTGACTTGAAGATACCTATACCACCAAAAGGCCAAACCTAGAACCCTGAAGCTCTCTGAAAGACTTGAAGGCAGCTCATCAAGTTGGAGATTCTGTTCTTATCATTCCATAGTCAAAGGGAGGGAGGGTCTGTGAATCTTGCAAGTTTCAGGGACTTCCTGAGATCTGTGAGTTGTTTACTTCTTGAGTCTTATCTTTCTTTTCTCTGTCTCTGTCTCTCTGTTATCTCTTGCTGAGAAAGGGTTTTACTATGCAGTCCAGCCTGACTTCCAACTCACAGAGATCTGCTTATCTCTGTCTCTCTGAATGGAGGTGAAGGGAACTCCCACACAGTGGGGGCTTTCTCCTAGACTCCAGATTATGCACGAACTACACTCAAGTACGTGTTTTCAAGGAGAGATCTTTTATTAAGCAGGGAAGAAAAGCTTAAGTGACTGCTTTCTGACTGTGGCAGAAAAACAGCAGAAAATGACCTTGCGGGTATCATTTTTAAGAGAAAAAGGGGGGGGGTCTGTGTTGGAATGGACTAGGATGTGGTGGTAAAGGAGATAGAAAATGAGGGAAAAGAGGAAGGGGGCAAGGGAAAGGAGGCAGGGGTATTTGTCCTGGAGGAACAAAGGACTACTTCTGGATAGAGAGGAGACAGATGTGGCTCATAGGAAAATGTGGTTTATAAAGGTAATGGGGAAAACCTCATGTTAGAATGAGGTGTTTAATTTTAATTGAGGATGTCAATTAGGTGAACTAAAGGGCTTTTGATTGTTAGATTTCAATACTTTGATAACTGGACCTTGGTAGTCTCAGGAGGAAGAAATGGCCAAATAAGGGAATAGACCTTGGTGGCTAGCTTCAGGAATGTAATCTAATGGTTTTTTTTAGCAAGGCAGAGGGAATGGGGGAGAGGGGCAAGGCCTGCTAGAGTCATGTGTGCCAGACCTAGGCTGACTAGAGTCCCTTCATCTGGGATTAAAGGTGTGAGCAACCATGCCAGCCTATGGGAGAGTTTTGTAGGAGCGTTAGTTACTGGAAAGGCAAGTTGTGATCCGATTGGAACATTGAGACATATCAGAGAGAGTGTTACCCTGCAGAGCTGTGGTGCGTGTATGTGAGGTGGGGAACGTGCACAAATGTTTGAACAAGAAGCAGCTTGGCCCTGCTGGAGAGTCTGAAGGAGAGAAGGCAGGAGGGAGGCACAGGAAATCTGTGCTTTTCACGGGTGAGTGGACCTTGTGGGGTCTGTTCTACTCTCCTAAAGCAGATTTTCATTGAAGCAGTCAGGCAGACAGTTTTCTCTTTTTCAGCCTCTCCCCTGCTTCAGGCAATTTCCTTCAGTTTGCTGTCTGACAACTCTTGTTCCAGTCTTCCTTCAGAAGTTGGCTCGAGGTTCATCTTCACCAGGAGACCTGTTCGGTGTGTGGTCTGTCAGTGTATTTTAATCTGGGTCAATGATCTGTTCAAGGAAAATGGTTTCTCATGCTGACCTAGGGGAGTGACTGCTGAGAGGCCAAAGTGGCATAGACAGCATTGAGAAACTGGACTAGTTGGGTTCAGATCAGCCACAGTCCAAAAGAAGTCACAGAAATGGCCAGGTGACAGTGAAACCATCTCTTTCTCTTTAGATTTTCCTCATATGTTTTTCCTGGGGAGATGCCCAGATCCAGGAAGAGGTTAACAGACAGCCAGTAGTTTGAGGAGGATGTGGAAAGAAGCGAATGCAGATCCTGCTTCTTGTAAAAGCAGAAAATGGAAAGTTTGTTTCAAATTTGCTCATACATTGTGCACATGCTTGCTCTTATTTTATGGCCATACAGTGAAAACAATTAGATCTTAGTGAATTTGCAAATGGTTAAAATAGTCAGTTTATTTCTTAACCATTCTGGTTAGTTTCATTGATGTTTAATTGACTTTTTTCTTTTTGTTTTTTTCGAGACAGGGTTTCACTGTGTAGCCCTGGGTGTCCTGGAACTTGCTCTATAGATCAGGCTGGCCTCAAACTCAGAGACCTATCTGCCTTTGCCTCCTGAGTGCTGGGATTAAAGGTGTGTGCCATCACTGCCTGGCTAAAATTTATTCTTTTAAAGCACACTACTCAACAAGTTCTTCACACAAACAGCACACAGCACAACACACATACATACACACACACACACACACACACACACACACACACACACGCTTGTGCACACTCACACACAAAATTTCATGTAATCATATTCCTGTTGAGGATATGACACATTCCTGTCTGCCCTAAATGTGTCTTTATTCTCCTTTGCTATAAATTTCTTACTTCTATTTTTGTCTCCAGTCAGTGATCTTGTTTCTGTCATTAGGGATTTTTTTTTTTTTTTTTTTTTTTTTTTTGCTTGTTTGTTCTTCTCAAGATTGTTAAGTCAAATTTGGCTTCTTTCAATAACCTTTTAAAGATATATTTAAATGTTTTATGTTCATAAATGTGTGCTCATATGTGTACCATGTGCATGTCTAGTGACTAGAAGAGGGTAATGGATTTCCTGGAACTGGATTTACAGATGTGGATGCTGGGAATTGAACCTAGGTCTTCTGCAAGAGCAGCAAGTGTTATTAACTGTAGAATCTTCTCTCCAGACCCTCAGTAGATATGTTCACACTGTTTTATGTACTAGAAATTTGTTTCCCTAGCTTGTTAAGCTGCTGTCATACATAGGTCATGTTGTTGTTGTTTTTAGGGTCTTGTATAAAAACTGCTTAATTAAGGCACACAAAGATTTGATCTCATATTTGACTTTGGACATCTTACAGTTTTAGATTTATCTATGGCTCATTTCAAGTTAATTTTTTTTTGTGTATAGTGAAGGGTTGAAGTATTTTCACACATAGATGTTAATTATTTTAGTGTATTCCAATCCATGTTGAAACATCCTGGTTCTTTTACTTTGAATTGGTAGGCCACACATGTATGTCTGTCTCTGATTAATGATCTATTCTGTGCCTTAAGCCAGTATCAAACTAACTTACCATTGCACTTCTCAATCTTGAAATAAGATAGAAAGATGCTAGTCATTGTATGAAAGGCTCATCTTAGTCTAGTGTGGCCATGTTTTAACATGATTGTGTCTGTAAAGACTATTTCCATGTAAGTTCACATTCATAGGGACTAGAGGCTAAACTTTCATCATATATTTTGGGAGACACAATTCTACTCACAGCACCTTGGGTCCTGCAAGCTGGCTAGCTTTACCTACTGTTTCTATTATTTACTCATGTAGGCTATTTGGGAATGTCTACATAGGATCTTCTTGTCTGTATTTTTTGACCAAACACTGGAACCAAATCTAAATAAAAGTCCCTCTGTGTTAATCATCACCAAGCATTAAAGGGTGCTATCTTAGGATTTCTATTGTTGTGAAGAGACACTATGATCATGGCAACTCATACAAAGGAAAACATTTAATTGGAGCTGGTTTACAGTTCAGAAGTTTAGTTCATTATGTCATGGCCGGAAGCATGGTGGCACACAGAGTGACATGGTGCTGGAGAGGTAGCTCGTGGTCTATATATGAACTGCAGGCAGCAGAAAGAGAGAGTGAAACACTGGGCCTGGCTTGAACATCTGAAACCTCCAAGCCCACCCCCCAGTGACATAATACCTCCAACAATGCCATATTTCCAATAAGACCCTATGAGTCTATGGAGACATTTTTATCCAAACCACCACAGATACATTCTATCTTTGATTTGTGTCTGTCTATTGCAGCACTGACAAAGGAACCTAAAGTCACTTTTGTTAGTTTGTTCAAACTTCACTGCACAAGAACCATTGTCTTAAGTCATCACCTGATTTCCCAAATGTTTAGCAGGTGTGGCTTGGACACAGCCAGGCCTTGGCTTCAGGTGCAAAACTAGGAAGACACCACCATCTTCAAGGTAAATAGCCTCCTGCTGGAATATGGACGAAGTACACATTCAGGCTCTTGGGTTGTCAGGCACCCACTTTTCAGCACAAGACTGAGAGCAGAGAAAGAAAGGGAGAAGATGAAGCAGACAGACAGGGAGATGAGAGAGAAGCAATCCTGTCTGACTTCCCAATGGGACAAGCTTCCTACTCCCTGCAACACAGGCTCTTCCATCCCTCTGGGTCCTATGGGATTCCACACCAGTCATACTTTAAAGATCTTCACATCCTATCTTCCCCCACTGTAAACGAGTTTAAATTTGTTGCTGTTAGTTGCAACTTGAGAGTGTTGGTCAGCCTGCCTGCCCTCTTAGTCTTTCTAGCTTTGTTCTCATCTCTTTTTCCTCTTCATGGTTTGTTTGTTTTTTGTTTTTGTGTTTTTTTTTTTTTTTTTGACCCATGAAACCCTACTTTCCAGTAATACAGAGGCTTTCCCATTTTTCTTTCTTTTAAACATTTCTTCTTTCTTTCTTCTTTCTTTCTTTCTTTCTTTCTTTCTTTCTTTCTTTCTTTCTTTTAATGCCTACTCCACTAATCTGGTTCCAAAACATACTCTTTCATCATATTGTGTTTCTTTCTTTCTTTCTTTCTTTCTTTCTTTCTTTCTTCCTTCCTTTCTTTCTTTCTTTCTTTCTTTCTTTCTTTCTTTCTTTTAATGCCTACTCCACTAATCTGGTTCCAAAACATACTCTTTCATCATATTGTGTTTCTTGTTACTATGTGTTTGTTTTATTCTAATATTATAATTTCCCAAGTGTCTGTTCTGCCTAAAAATTACTTAGATCAGATAGTTTCTGATATTTTCTACCCTATTTATTAGTCAAGGTCAGATTTAAATGCCATTTCTGCTATGAACCTGT
Source organism: Phodopus roborovskii (assembly GCF_943737965.1). Taxonomy (NCBI): domain Eukaryota; kingdom Metazoa; phylum Chordata; class Mammalia; order Rodentia; family Cricetidae; genus Phodopus; species Phodopus roborovskii. Next base: position 18,697,401 of record NW_026126517.1, read on the forward strand.
ATTGCCTGTGTGTTTATTTTTCTTCCAGAAAGAATGTAGATACTTCTATGGATACTAATCTTTGTTTGAGTGTATTTATGTGCACCTCATATGTGTCTGGTGCCCATGGTGGGGAAAGGGGTGCAGAAGAACGCATTGGATCCCCTGGGGCTGGAGTTACAGATGCAGATGGCTTTGAGCCACCATGATGAGAACTGAGCTTAGATCCTCTGCAAGAGCTGTTAAGTGTTCTTAACTGCTGAGCCATTTCTTCAGCCTTGTGGACACTGGGCTTTATTAATGATCTTTTATTATATAGTCCCAAAGCTGCATTTGTATTGTATTATGAGCATCAAACACAGTAAGGGTGTGTGGAATGAATGAAACCCATGGTCTACTTTGCTACCTATGCAACTGGGAGGAGTACATAATCATCATAGACTATGTTGTCTTCTTCTCACTTTATTGTGCTGTGGGTGATCTTAGTCACCAGAGCTTGAGCTACCACCTGCAACAATTCACTGGCTCCCAAGTCTATATTTCAGACCTACTATGTTTCTTAGGCCACACCCTTATTTCTTTCTGCTTAGTATGCTGCAGGGTAAGTGCTTTTGTAGACATCTAAGGCTTGATTTAATCTGTAAAATCTTGATTCATCACTTTTGCTTCCAAACCATTCCAATTTCTCTGCCTCCTTCTCTGCTCTTTGTTTCCTAGATAGTAACTGATGACACTGTTTAGTCAGTCATACCAGAGCGATGTATCTCAAACATTTAGAACATTGCCTACTACCTAGTAGGTATTTGTTATTTGTTGAATAGGCAAATTCCACTAACTGAAATGGCCAAATCAATAGAAAATGATAGATTTGATAGCTACATTAAAAATGGTCTTAGACTGATAGTCAATAGCTAAAATGAGAGAATGCTATGGAAATTTCCTTTTTGAAGTCTTTGAGACATAAAACAAACATCACTAGTGAAATCTTAATTTAAAATCTATACCCAAATGCTAATTATGTGTAATTTCCATAAAACTGTGTGAGGTATCATTTTGGTAGACCCATGGGGCTTTTAAGTGATGACAATCCTGAACAGTATATAAGAGCTAATGTTAGTTTTCCTGAGAGAAGCCTTCTAGGAAAGGGGATATCTTGTGTAGTGTCATATTGGGAACAGGGCTGAGAATTAATCTTTTACTCTTCTTTCTCTAGCTAATGGGAAAAACACTAAACAGGCACTGTGAGAACCAGATTGAGGTGACTTTGAGTTTTGGCTCCTTCATTTCTTAGGTCTGTGATTTGGAACAAGTTAACATACATTTCTTGAATCGTAGTTTCTTCATACATAAAACAGTGACACTTTCACGGCACACATTCATTTGAAAGTGAACATGCATGAAATGAAGCTAGGTTCCACAAGCAAGTGTTCTCAAAAATGTCAAGGAATTTCTCTTTCTCTTCTTAGTCATGTGACATTGTCCAAGTGACTGATCTTGACTGTCAGTTTCTTCATTGGTAGAAGGTTTAATTATACCTATTCAGTTATATTCAAGTGTAGTGCATAATGAACAGTAACCACTTCATGCATTTTGAAGTCCTTCATTTTGTTCTTTCCCCAGAGGTTCTAGAAAATGCATGCTTGTATTTTGAGTCTGTTAGAATTTCAAGTCAACCTTTAGACTCTCCTTCTACTCTAGGTGACCTGGAAAGACAGGACCATGGGAGTGTATTATTGTTCTATTCATCTTGATAATTGATTCCATCAATAGCAATATGCTGGATGTATATCTTGTTGCTGCGGTATTGACAAGCTTCAAGTTCCATTATCAAGATTTTCTGCGGGCCTTTCCCTCCCCAAACCTCTAACTAACTGGTAAGAAATCAACAGTGGAATGAGAGATCTTTCTAGTTATGTGTGACTGCCATGACCATTGTCTATGGTAAGCACTGGTGTATAGCATTTCAGTTACTGTCCAGCCAGCTGCTTACTTGAGCTAAAGCTAAGCATCTGTCCCGAAACCCATGGTTGGTTGTGTATTATGACTGCCATCTTACACAATAATTACTCCTATATGCAGATGTAATTTGTTCTCTTCAAACATCCAGAAAACAGTTTTTTATGTGCTTAATAGCTACCATGGAACAAAAATGATTTTGTTTCTCAGAAATGTGGCTCTAGCAGTAGCTAGGTGAGGTGGTGGGTGTAGCTTCAGTGAATGTGCCTGGCTGCAATGAGAGTTGAACCATGGTGGAGGTGCTTAATGAGAGTTGAACCATGGGGGAGGAAAAGGCTGTTGCCAGAATGGCCACCTTGGGAGTGGTGATGCTCCAGGAGGGGTCCAGGAAGAAAGGTGTGTTTTTAACTGTCTCTTTGTTTTTTGCTGTGGTTGCTGAAGTCTCCTCCAGGTAACGTGAGGGTGTGGCATGAACGGGGAATGGTATATAGATCTTGACTAAGGTGTTGTTGGCTGGCTAGTTTTTATCAACTTGTCACAAACTTGAGACTCCTAACAAGAGGTAGCATCAGTTGAGGAATTGCCTCTATCAGATTGGCTTGTGGGTATGTCTGTAGGAACATTTTCTTGGTTGCTAATTGATGGAGAGGGACCTAGCTTTCTGTGGGCGGTGCTACCCCTGGACAGGTGGTCTTGGTATGTATAAGAAAGGCAGCTGAAGGTGAACTTGGGAGAAAGTCAGCAAGCAGAATTCATCATGGTTTCTGTCTTAAGCCCCTGCCCTGAATTGCTGCCTTGGTATGTTTCCCTCATGATGGATTATATAAGATGAAATAAGCCCCTTTCTCCCAAGGTTTTGTCACAGCAACAGGAAGCAAACTAGATGGCTAAGATGAAGACAGGGAGGAGCAGAGGCTATTGTTGGAAATGCAGGGTGGGTGGGGAATTTCCATGGAAGAGACTTTTGGAATTTGGGAGCAAATAATTTATTACCCAAACTTCCAGCTCCCTGGACAGATTGCTGTTGGCATGCATCTTATTAAAAAGAAGAAGAAGAAGAAGAAGAAGGAGAAGAAGAAGAAGAAGAAGAAGAAGAAGAAGAAGAAGAAGAAGAAGAAGAAGAAGAAAAGAAAAAAGGAAGGAAGGAAGAAAGAAAGAAAAGAACTGAAGAAGAAGAAGACTGGTTCTTGTTTCTTAGGAAAAAAACCAAAAACCAAAACCAAAAACAAACAAACAGACAACAACAACAACAAAAAACAAAACAAAACTGCGAAGCCAATCCAGGGCATTCAAATACAGCAGTGGGAACAGGAACGGAAAGAAGGAAAAAATGTAGTTGGCAGGAATTCAGAGACTGCCAATTGTCTTTATTGAAATGGCACTGAACTAACAAATCAAAGTAGAAGGCATCTTCTTTAGTAGGAGATTTTTTTTTTAAATAGGCCATTTCTCTGTAAATAGCATAGAAAAAATAATACTTGCAAGTTTTGTTTTCCTCATCTCAAAACAAAGCAGTCTGTATGTGCTAATGGAAACACTTATACCCGCTGCCGGATTAACCGCTGGTGCTTCCAAAGCCCTCTTAGAGCGCCAGGCAGTCAGATTCTATTCCGGGTTCCAGGACCGGGCCTGCCCTCTTCCCGAGTGTCCCCGCCCCCGTCCAAGCTCCTCTCTACAACACGCACTTTTGCAACCCAGTTCTCTCTTTCTCTGATGAATGGCCAGAAATGAGATTCTGGACGAGAACAATTAGAAACTTTAATTACCCTCTAGGCAGCACACAATTATAAACCGCATCCTTCTTCTTCTTCTTATTTTTTTTTTTTTTTTAAATAAGGAATTAGCTACAGATTGGTAGCAGCGCCTGTCATGCTCTGAAACATTTCCTTCTATTCAGTGCAGGGCTGTGCCTGCTGGCTCTCTCTCTCTCTCTCTCTCTCTCTCTCTCTCTCTCTCTCTCTCTCTCTCTCTCTGCCCTCTCTCATATGCATGCATACATGCATACATTCATTCATACATACATACACTTGCCAATTTCAGCACCTTTGAATACATTATCCCGTCCTTTAGTCTCCAAGATGACCTGAAATGACCTTTTACTTGGCAGGAGACGTGACTCAACTGATAATAAAAGAGTTTTAGGCGGTAGGACGGACGGTGACTGAGGAGTGTGTGTGTCGGGATGGGGTGGGGTGGGATGGTGGGGTTGGCTGTCTGCGCCCGGTGGCTGAACTGCAGGATGGCAGGGGAGGGGTATGAAGAGGGAGAAGGAGGGGGACCAGATCCCTTGAAGAAAAATACTGTCTCATTTTTGGCTGCGGCATTTCCTGTTATTAATTTTCCACATATCACCTATTTCACGAAGGAAGAAGAAAGATCCCCCCCCCCCCTTAAGGCACAGCAGTCTCTTTGTTTAACCCGGGACCCGAGGCTGCTCAGCCGTAACCGCCAGGAGGGAGGGAGGGAGTGGAGGCGGGGCCGACGTCTGAGCATCCGGGTGAAGGGAGGCCTCAACCCTTGGCTTGGAGATGGCATCCCACCTCCTCAGCTTGCTTGTTTTCTTAAGATTTTGCAGTTGTGAGCACCTTGGCAAAGCGACCTAGCCAGCTAAGGTTCCCGCATGAGGTCCCTTTTCACACGAGCATCCTTGGAGGGGCGTGGGCTTTTTCCAGAATCTGGCTTTCTTTGTTGTTTAGGAAGCCTCAATTTTTCACAAATTCCAGAACTCCAAGTAGATGTCCCAGAAAAGTTTCAACAACTGGATTCCCTGCCCCCAAGCCCCATCGACTTAAGTAGGGATGGAGAGAGAGAGAGAGAGAGAGAGAGAGAGAGAGAGAGAGAGAGAGAGAGAGAGAGAGAGAGAGAGGGAGGAAAAAGGAACTATTATTTATCTGGGTACTCTGCGAGGTGGTAGGAGAAACTCTTTATGTAGCATACTCTGCCTCCCCAACGACCCCCTCTTTAAAGGACACCACTAGCCACACTGTATCAATTTGGGGGTGGGAACACATTCCCGGATAATCTCCACACTGAGGGAGACAAAGGCGAGGCTTCCTCAGGTGGTTTGCTGGGCTGCTTTTAGTCAACTTGAGTAGGAAGTCGTCCCTGGAGTTAAATCGGACTTTAGTCACCTCACCTGAGTCTCGAGAGTTTCTTGTGTGCACAAATGCTTGAGAAGTGCTGGCACCAGGTATGGAGGTGCCTGGCCCTTCCAGATGAAGAAGGTGCGGGTTTGAAAGCTGGCAAGGCTAATTCCACAAGTTTCACCTTGATTATATCAGAGACAGGTGCTCTGTGAAGTGCTGCTTAGGCTGGAGAGAAGCTTCACACCTTCTGGCTTTCCGCCTCATTCATTCGCCCATGCATTCATTTATTAGAGGTACATTTCTGTTTCTGTGCTAGTCACTACCAGTGAAAAGTGCAATCAAAAACAAAACCAAACCAAACCATTCAGGTCTGCCCTAAAGGAGTTTGTAAGGAAGATGTGAAACACGAGCAAACAGACCATTAGAGACAAGCAAAGGAATGATGCCATGGTTCTGTGGAAGGGTTACACCCACCAGTGTGACCTCCATTCAGTAATTTTGTTTTTGTTGCTTTGAGACAGGGTTTCTCTGTGTAGTCTTAGCTGTCCTGGCAATTGCTTTTTAGACCAGGCTGCCCTCAAACTCAGAGATCTTCCTGCCTCTGCCTCTTGAGTACTGGGTTTGAAGGCATGCTATATGGTTTGTGACACCATAGCCCATACTTAGTATTTTTTTTTTAATTTAAAGAATATTCTGTTCTGTCTACCAACAACATTCCTCCCCTACCTTCTCAAAACTGTCTTGTTACATGAAAAGCATCTCCATTCAAGATGAGATGGGTGTCAGGGAGCTGACTGTGAGCATTGCATTGTGGAGGGTGTTGGCATCCTGAAAACTTAGCTGTTTCTTTCTGACCTGTCTTTCAAAAGGAAGCTGATGTCACAGAGCACTTCCATGTGTGCTACCTAATACTGTTTACTATATCCACAGCACATTAGCATCTGCCCCAGCTCTAGTGGTCAGTCGAGGGGGGGGGGGTGAGGGAGGAAGTGAGAATGAGGGGATTCGAGACTTGAGAGGAGACAAGACAGTATTCTGATCAAGTCTCGTTTAATGAATATAACCACAGGATTTAAGTAGTGGGAGGGAATGGGCCAAAGGGAGGATGTGAGGGAGGCAGAATGTCCTTACACGCAGGATGCAGGTGTTCTGCTATAAGTTGCTATATGATAAGCCTGCATCTGGAACTCTTTTAGGGTCAGGCTGCATCATATGTTTAACAAGAGAACAGCCATAGGGGAATGGAAAATTACCAGCATGTTAGTATCTAAGAGAGTAGCAGGAAAGATGGTTGTTAAGATGCTAACTTTGCTCTGGGGTTCCCTACAAGCATGCCCTCCCTACCTGTTTTGTCTGAACCACAGAATAGAGAAAATGATACAAATGGGTATCATATTCTCAGTTATTCTAAAGAGTGGGAATCACACACACCTGGATGCACAGGAGATTCCATTTACTTTATAAGTGAATGTTTGAAAGCATCAGTCATACCCGTTTCCTAGTCAGTATCCCTCTTCTTCCACACTAGCTTCTTTAAATTAGCTTTTCTTTCTTTTTTTCTTCCTTTTTTTGTGTGATTTCTCTAAATCTGGCCATATGAGCCATTGAGTCTATTGGGATTATATACAGGAGCAAGGACAAACTCTGGTCAACTGTATCACTCCAAAGTCTCTCCTCCTAGCAACAGCCAACCACTTATATACCACTTACGTATCTTGGGAAGTCTTACAAATGCTCACTTCATTAGCTTCCCCGTCTTCTTCCAAGAGGGAGTCATCAGTAGTTATTTTATTTTTAACTGTGTCTAGGTATGTGCTTGTAAGTGTAAGTGCCCATAAAGGTCAGAAGAGGGTGTTGAATGCTGGAAAACAAATTTCAGTGCTATGTAAGAGCATGTACCTGAGAGATATTGTTAATAGTCTTATTTATTCCTTTCCTCCTTTCCTTTACAGTTTTATTAGTATATATTAAACATATACAATAGATTTCATTAAGACATTTTTATATATGCATGTGCTGGATGATTTTTTTTTGTCAACTTGACACAAGCTAAAGTTATCTGAAAAAAAGGCAATTAAGAAAATGCCTCCTAAGACTAAGTTGTAGGCAGGCTGTAAAGCATTTTCTTAATTAGTGATTGATGTAGGCATGCTGTCTTTTGTGGGTGGGCCACTCTGAGGCTAATACTGAGTTCTATAAGAAAGCAGACTGAGTAAGTCAGTAAGCAGCACCCTTCCATGGCCTCTGCATTAGTTCCTGCCTTAGGTTCTTGCCCTGTTTGAGTTCCTATCCTGACTTCCCTCGGTGATGAACAGTGATATGGAAGTGTAAGCCACATAACCCTTTCTTCTCCAGCTGCTTTGGTCATGGTTTTATCACAATAGCAGTAAGTCAAACTAGACAATGTATATAGTTTATTTGATCTTATCCATTCACCATTACCATTGCTTATGCTTCTCCCACTGACCCTGACGTCCTGTCTCAGCCCTTCCACCTCCTCCCCTCTCTGGTTCCTCAGTGAGTTTCTTCAGAGTTGCTTATAGGAATAAGGTTGAGGAGTTGTTTACAGGAACATGGGCACCATACCTGTGGTTATAACACTGAAGTAAATTTTTTCCCCAGAAATCAGTGTCTCCCAGTAACTTCTCTGGGAGGGGTGAGACCCCAGGAGCTACTCTACTCCCTGTGACTAGAATTGTCCTTTGAGTTAGGCAGTCTCACACATAAAGCCATCATTCACTATTTTTAATAACTGAAGAGATCACTACCAAATCTGATACCTCACCAGATTTAAACAGGAAAGACTTTCAAACCCGAATATATCTTCTGAGACTGAAGACCTTTGTTGTCAAAATCAAGGTCTATGTTTCTAGGCCTAGGGCTATCTGAAAGAAGATCTAGGTTCCTCTGGGAGTGAGACTGATTTGTTAGACTTTCAAAAGGATAATAATGATTTGTAAGTAATGTTTTATGATCCTCTAGGTCTATGTGGAGTTTATGTGGTAAGTTTGCATGGTGAGGATCACTGAACACAGGGCCAAGTCCATATGAAATGCCATTTGCTAGCTGATTATGGTCTTAATTATTATGGCTTTTAGTTGTCTTTGAAGTGATGGATTAAAGTAGGTGGTTGACATTTTACTTCTTTATATCTGGGGTGGGTCAAAGGTCACATTATGAGACTAATTGGTCTTTTCTTTTTTTCCTTCTTTCCAGACTTTGTGTGTGTGTGTGTTAGTGTGGTATGTGGTATGTGTATGTATGTATGCATGTATGTGTATCACATGCTTGCACAGGCTTGAGTGTGCATGCCACGGTACATGTATGGAGATCAAAGGCTAACTTACAGGAATAGGTTTTCTCCTTCCACTCTATGGATTCCAAGGACTGCATTGAGGCAAGCCCCTTCTCCCACTGAACCATCTCACCAGAACCCTGATATGTCTTGTTTTCCCTTCACTTTAAGATTACTTCTCCTGCATTTTTAATTAATTAATTTCTTAATAGAGAGTCACAGTTTCATGTAGCCCAGGCTGGCCTCCAGCTTACCATGTAGACACATATGGCTTTGAAATTCTAATCCTCTTGTCTCTGCCTCCCAAGTGCTGGTCATACCAGGTCCTTCTCTGTTTTTTAAATAGAAATGGCTGTATGTGTCATGATTTACACTACTATTTTCTCCTATAAAGAGCTATAGCAAATACGTTATGCTCTATAGGCCATTGGGCTAATTCTGTGTGCCAGAGTGGCTTTAGGCACTACATAAATAAACAGGTATGACTGTATCTGAAAAAAAAATGTTATCTGTGGACACTGGAGTTAGTTGGGCTCATCTAACTCTTACAGGTCACAGAACACTCTTAGTCTTTGTATATCCATTATAAAACTTACGCAACTTGCTGTCTCCATATTTACACTCCAATATGAGTTACAAACACTCTGGGTCTCTTAGAGTTATTTGCATCTTATAGTCTTCCCCAAGCCCCAGAAGAATGTATGAAAAACACTTGGTGAGGAATAGGGCACCTCATAGTTGTGGCCTCCCTTGCTACTCTCTGGGAAGGTGCCTGACAAGCTGAGCCAGGCTGGCCAGCTCAACACATTCATTTACAAGAAACTCTCCAAACATCTGGGAAGAGTTAGTAAAAAAGTGTACTTACTGTGATGGTGAACTTGGCCTTCATTGAGCTTGTATTTAAGCTTCTTAGTTGTGTTCTGGCTTGGGGAGGCACTTAAAGCTTTGAGTTTCACTTTGGTTGACCAAAAATAATGTCTACTTGGAAGAATTAAGAAGGCTAAACTACAGAGGCTCCATGTGACAGAGTATTTTAAGAGATGATAATAATGACATGCTAGGTCTTTCATAAATATTTGAAGAGTACTAATGTGCACTTGGCTCATGTTTTAACAAGGGCAGGAGGGAATAACTTGACCCTTGAAGCATAGCAATGGGAACAATGGACTTGTGGCATTTCTGATATTTAACCTTTTCAGGTCCTCTCAAGGGCCCATGTAGATACAGATGAGAAGACAGTCAAAGATATATTTGATAGGGAAAAATCCCCAGACTTTTTGATGTGACACCAAAGCTGAGGTATGGAATTAGTGTCTGTGTCTTTAGGTTAGGGTTTGGCTCAAAATGTTGTAAGGATTCCGAAGGGAAGTAATAGAATTGAAAATTTGAGATAGATCCTATCTCCTGTCTTACCTTCCCATCTGACTGGTTTCCCAACTATTCACAAATAGATCCTCCTTTTACTTCACTTTATTTTGAGCCTAGATTCTTTATGTGAGAAAAATTCCATATTTGTCTTTCTGGGTCTGTCTTACTTAACACAATGTCTTCCAGCTCTACTTATTTTCTTGTAAATAATAAACTTTGTTTTTTATGGATAAATTATATCTATCTATCTATCTATCTATCTATCTATCTATCTATCTATCCATCCACTTTGAGATGAACTCCATTGGAGGGAAGTTGCACAATCATCAGTGTGCTTATTGGCTTAATCTGATCTGAACTAGGCCTCTAGAAGTAGAGCCAAGCCTGTCTATGAAGAGTCACAATACCTGAAAATTGCGATTTCCCCCCCCCTGGGTCACATTTGCACACACACGCACACACTTGTGTGTGTGCGTGTGTGTGTGTGTGTGTGTGTGTGTGTATGTGTATTTTGTCTGGGATGATATGCTTGATGCCTGTTATAAAACCTACACTAGAAATTAGTGACTCTAAATAATCCCAATTTATTTCATGTCCATGTTCCCCCAAATGGCCCACATTTGCTGAGCCTATGCAGCAGTCTCTCTCTCAAGCTTCAGTCAAAACGTAGTCTAGATTGTGGTCATGTCAGCATTTAATGTGGGAAACTCAGTTCTCAAGATCATGTGACTCTTCACAGGCTCTGTATGGACTACTGGACTGTGATCTCAATTCTCCAATACAGGGTTAGAGGCCATCTTCACTTTCATGTCATTTGAATGCCTCTAAATGGCTGTTTATCTCATCAAAAGACACAGAATGAGACATCAATAGAGTCTAACGAGATGGAAGTCTCTTGAAATCTGATGATAAAAAGCTATATTTGGCCATTAGAAACTCATTCATTTTGTTAGAAATACATCATTGGTCTAGCTCACACTCACAGAGCAGAGATAATATAAGAACATGACTACTGGTGAAGATCATTGAACACCATCTTTAAACACCACCTACCCAAGGTGAGAAACACATTACAATGAAAGTTACACCATTAACCACAGAAATCTGAAAACCATTGAGATGTCTGTTTTAAAGCTAAAGCTCATGTATCATGGGTAAAGATAACCACTGATCACTTAGTTTATAAAAGGCTATATTTCCTAGGTACATGTTTGTTCTTAGGCTCTCATATTTGTCTCCAGTATCACTGCCATTTTCTCAGCAAAGCACCAGATAGTTTTAAGTGTCTGAAAGTGTTATTTTTAGTACAGTCTACCTTCTCTATCTGTGGGTCCTGCATTGATGGTTTCAATTCACTGTGAACTAAAAATATTTGAGAATATTTGCATCTGAACTAAGCATTTAAAGATCTTTCCTTTTTGTCACCATTCTCTGGAAAGATGCAGTAGGGTGAGCATGTTGTATTAGGTATGATAAGGAATATATGTTTGGAAATTTAAGACGTGTCCCTTACAGCTCTTTTCCTCCCCACCCAGCTGTAGAACTTCTGTGCTCTCAAGGTTGAGCAAACAATGTTGTTCTCAGAACTTGGTGATGCACAGTGCCTGTACCTTGACCCCAGGGGTGTGTGGTGCATGACTTCCTCCTATGCTTAGCCCATCCCCTGGCTTGGGTATATAAGCCCATTACTCTCTGTAATAAAAGGCACCATCTTCTTTTTCACCTCTTGTGGTGGTCTGTTAAGTGCTTCAATCCCGACACCCTCCACCAGCTCAGTACTCTGGTTGTGCTGGTGCGGCAAATATAGACATCATTTAAATTGCACAGGAGATTGTTGTACATAGTTATGTGCAACCCCTTTGTCATTTTATATAAAAGAGGTGAACATACTTCCTCTTGGTGCCCATGGGAGGAATGACTTCCTGAAACCCATTCTTTGTGAATATGAAGGGATGGATTCTCTTCACTGTCCTCTGGAGTATGGCAATGTTTGTATTGTTATCAAGATCCTCAAAATTAATTAGCTTAGGTGGCAGTATTCTCTTTAAAGCACCTACCAGTGGCTATTGATCAGTGAAGTATCTCAGAATGTAGGAAGTGGTATTAGTTACATTCTTGTTGCTGTGATAAAAACATCATGACCAAGGCACTTACAGAAGAAGGTGTTTTGAGTTATTATTCTAAAGGGGTTAGAATATACAGTGGGAGTATCTACAAAAGTAGAGAAAGGGTACTGGGAATGACTCAAAGCCAACTCCCAATGAAGTACTACCTCCTGCAAGGCCACACCTCCTGAACCTACCTACCTACACAGTGACACCAACTTGGGACCAAGTGTTCAAATATAGGAGTCTGTAAAGGATTGTCTTAGAAGTCCCAGTGTCTGCTTCAGAAGCAGGAAGGGGATTGTCATTGTCTTTTTTGTCCTCTGAACTTCTCTAACTATGAGAGCAGAAACATGTCTTGGTGTACCTGGTGAGTTATCTGCAGGTGTTAATTATGTCTCTCTTGGAGACAGAGCTCTTGGTTGAGCGCAACCAATGTTTTGGTGGTCTCAAGAGAGAAGAGACAAAAATTTCTTACTAATAACTCATCAGAGAGGGAATTTAACACACCTTTCCATCGCTACATATCCTTAATCAAAGCACAGGGATACAAATGAATACCTAAGCAGGAATACAAATCTAGTGAAGGCTGATATCAAGGAAGTTCTTGGTCTGCTTCAATTCCATACCTCAAGCACTGCAGTGCAAAGTGTACTGGACTAAGTAAGGCCAGGATTCAGATCCTATCAACTTTTTTCAGTGGTCCCTGTTTTATCCTGTACCTTGTAGGAGGAGTTTTTCATTGGGACCACAGGTCAGCTCTACTCTGCCAGCTGCCCCCAAATAACCACACAGAGTATTACCTGAATCTATGCTGTTGTGTTCCCAAAAGTCATGTGTTAGAATCTTCAACCCCAGTTTCATGCATTAAAACATTTTGAAGTAAGGACTTTAGCAGATAATTAAGGATAGAGGAGGCCATGAGTGTTAGTATTCAGGTATTTTTACTGGCCTGTTGGGGTTCAGACAGGATAAGCCCTCAGCTGCAGCCACTAAGAGCACCACTTGTGCACATTCACTATTTTCCCTTTTAAAAGGCCCCTGTCCACCTCCCATCCCCCATCTCTTTCTTCTTTTTCTTTCTATCCCCATCTCTGTCTGTCTTTCCTCCCTCTCTGCATCTCTTTCCTCTCTGCTGCTCCTGTCCCTGGAGGCTTGTTTCCCTCCTTTCCTGTCACCCTCCCCCCCCCTTTTTTTTTACAATCCTTTCCCTTATTAAAAACACTCCTCTGCTTGAATTCTGTTGCATAGCATCTTTCACTTTGACCCACTTTTTAAAAGTTACAACTGTGAGGGTAGGTCCCCCATGGTGACATCAAAAGCTTTATAGGAAGAGAAACAGAAATCCTAGGTGTTAAAATTTCTGTGTCTTGAGAGCAAGAAAAGAGATACTTTAACAGAGGGAGCCATTATAGGTTTAAAGAGAAATCTGGCACCAGGAAAATGTCCAGGTATCCACAAGGAAGACTCCAACCAAGAATCTAAGCAATAGCAGAGAGGCTACCTTAAATGCCCTTCCTCTATAGTGACATTGATGACTATCTTAAATGCCATCCTAGAGCCTTTACCCAGTAGCCGATGGAAGCAGAAGCAGAGATCCATAGCTAAACACTAAGCTGAACTCCTGGAATCCAGTTGTAGAGAGGGAGGAGTGATGAGCAAAGGGGTCAAGACCATTCTGGGGAAACCCATAGAGACATCTTAGCTGAGTAAATGGGAGCTCACAGACCCCAGTCTGACAGCTGGGGAACCAGCATATGACTAAGCCAGGCTGCCTGAATGTAGGTGTCAGCTGGGAGGCCAGGGCAGTCTATGGGACCTCTGGAAATGGAACCAGTATTTATCCCTAGTGCATGAAGGGACTTTGGGAGCTCATTCCCTATGGAGCCTAGACACATGGAGGAGGGTCTAGACCCTGCTCCAAATAAAGTGACAGACTTTGATGTTCCCCCATGGTAGGCCTTACCCTCCTGGAGAGTGGATGGGCGTTGGTGGAGGGTATGGGAGAACAAGGAGAAAGAGTTGGGTTGGCATGTAAAATAAGATTTTTTTTAATTTAAATAAAAAATAATTTTAAAAAATGTCTGTCTTGTCATGTGATCTTATCTGCCATGTCCTGATGAAGCAAGAAAGTTATAGGCACATGTCTAGTTTTTAATGTAGGTGCCAGGTATTTTAATTGGTCTTCAGGCTTGTTCAGCTTTTGCCAGTTCTCCCAAGTTCTCAGACTTTCTTTAAAGAAATTTTTTATTTGTTTTATTAAAAAGTGACTATTAAGATTCTCTTCTACACAGGTGTGTGTTGGGTGGGGAGGTTCCTTGGTTCTGCCTCAAGGTGATGATGGGACAGACTTAGTAGACTTCCTAGGGGGGACCTTATCCTTTCCAAGGAGCAGATGGGAGATGGTGGTGGGGGTGGGGTGGGGGAGAGGGAACTGGGATTGGAAAATAAAAAATAAGTTAATAAAAAAGATGTCCCCACCTTTCACTATCAAAAAAGATTCTCTTCTGTTTTAATGTCTTATGGAATCTAATATGAAACTATTTAACTTAATTACTAAATTTTAAATCAATTGTAGTTTGACTGAAAAGTGTTGCTTAGGGGGATTTTACAGGAAGGAGAAAAAAACTGGGTTTCATATTTCTTCCAGCATTTTTAGATGTGATTTATTGATATACATGGATATGTCTATATGAGTATATGTGCACATATGCATGCATATGTGTGAGTGCAGTGACCTAAAGAGGATGGATGTTGGATGTTTTCTTTATCAATTTATTCTTATGCAGGGTCTCTTGCTGAATCTGAGGTTTGCATTTTCTAGGCCAAGCTGTAAGCTAGCAATTCATAGCAACTCTCTTATCTCTGCCTCCATCAGAGGTTGAGCTACAGGTGTGTGTGTGTGTGTGTGTGTGTGTGTGTGTGTGTGTGTGTGTGTGTGTACAATGCCCTCTTTGTTATATGGCTGCTGAGATTTAAACTCCAGCCCTCCTAACTGGCCAACAAATGCCCAAACTGCTGGGTCATCTCTCCAGCCTCTTTCCATGTTTTAGGACTGATATACTAACAAGCCATTTCATGAAGTGGAAGCCTAAAGTTGTGTGTGATAGTGTTTGTGAACCAAGTCTATCATGGAAAATGTGAGTGTATAAAAGACTTTCTCTTCACAGAGAAAATCTTACCTGTATTTTCTTTTCATGAACATTATTGGCCAAGATTCCATCATGTCTCTGGAAGCCCCCTTTTCTCCTTTCTATGTGTGAATGTCAGTTGAGCAACTATGAAACAACAACAACAACAAAATGCCTTCCCTTCAAAACAGATAAAATTTTGTTTAAAATTGAAGGTGAAAGAAAGCCTTAAAAATGTTCCTCTGAGTTGCCCATATGAGCTCTCAGGGAGGTGCTTCTCCTGCCTGCCAAAGTGGCTGTGACATTGCTCCTCTCTGTCCCCAGCCTCAAGATGATGGGTACTGCCAGCATCTCTGTGTTTTACTTAGGCGATGACATAGAATTCATTGGGTACAAAGTTACTATAGGTTGTCAGGAAAAATTTGTTTAGTGCCTGACAGGGTCCTTAAAAATGGCTTCCTTTCATCTTGGTCTAAGATCAGAGAGTTCAAAATTATCCTTATTCTTCCAGGGTTAAAGTCATAAGACCTAAAGGTCTAAGGCATGGCTACTGAAGGATGGTTGGTCTTAAGCATGGATATTTATGTAAATTACAAGAGATTTGGTCTAAGGTGTGGTTACTCTTAACCCTCAAGGCCAGATAAAGAAAGATTTAGTCTAAGGCATGGTTACTAAATGTTTGGAGAATTAAGGAAGTCTGTTTTTTCTTTGTATCATGATAAAAAAGTCTTTCGCCATTTTCCCCTTTTTGGTTGGGGTATTTAAGAATGTTGAACAATAAAACTTGGCATATTCAGTGTTCACTGGATTGTCCTCCCAACTCTATTCTGTGTCTCTGCTTTTCCTTAGTATCTTTAGCTGCTATTTCTCAATCCACTCTCCCTCTCTCAGGTATGAACCTGGATCCTACTGAAGCCTTCCCCCATACACACACTTAGCACTATAGGTGCTAAGGTCCTCAACTCATGGAAGTTAAGTCACAATCCATTTCCTGTGAAGTGTTTCACTATTAGTTACACAAGCAAATGGCATGAAGGTTGCCGCTCTCATTCTGTGTTCTCGTGGCATCTGAACCTCACCAGAGCCCCTCCGAGGTTTCCTCTAGTGGGTTTGCTTATGTTTTCACAACTCCACAGGGGCTTGCCCCTTTCTAAGGGCTTGGTAGGTACTACCCCAAATGGGGAATGTAGTTGTTTGTTTGATTTTTATGCTTTGTTCTTTGGGAGTCCACCACCCAGCTCCCAAATAAATACATAGAGACTTATGCTTTCTTATGAATGCTTGGCCTTAGCTTGGCTTGTTTCTAGCCCACATTTCTTAAGTAATCCCATCTACCTTTTGCCTCTGGGCTTCTCTATTCTATATCTTTTTCTTATCTTCTTATTCCATGTCGTTCTGTGTGTCTGGGTGGCTGGCCCCTGAAATCCTTCTCTCCTTCTCCTTTTCTATCTCTTCCCTCTTCTCTTCTATTTATTCTCTCTGTCTGGTAGCCTTGCCTATTCCTCTCTTGCTTAGCTACTGACTGTTCAGCTCTTTATTAGACCAGTCTGGTGTTTTAGGCAGGCAAAGTAGCACAGCTTCACAGAGTTAAACAAATGCAACCTAAAAGAATGCAGCAAATCTTTGTATCATTAGACAAATGTTCCACTGCATAAAGGAATGTCACACATCTTAAAGTAATATTCCACATCATGGAAGTGAATTAATCAGCATTTGCTTCATCCAGCTTTGTGTCTCTTTTAGCATCTGGCAATACTTTTTTGTCAATGAAGACAATGCTGGTTAGTGTCTGGGAAGAGGGAATTTCATTTGAGAAAATGCCTCTATTGGATTGGCCTGTAGGCATGTCTATGGGGGCGCTTTCTTGATTAATGGTTGGCATGGAAGATGTTAACCCTGGGCAGGAGGGGCTGGGAGATATAAGAAAAGTAGCTGAACGTGCTCCCTCTGAAAAGGAACCCAATAAGTCACATTCTCCCATGGTCTCTGCTTTAGTCCCTGTCTCCAGGTTCTGACCTTGACTTTCAGCTCTAACTTCCATTTATGATGAATCACAAATTGTAAGATGAAATAAACCCTTCCCTTCTTTAGATGTTTTTGGCCATGGTATTTAATCCCAGTAATGAAAATATACTAACACACACAGAAGACTTCAGATTTGGTGCTCATGGCAAATGCATGGGCAAGGCAGATGCTGCTTCCACTGTAAGGATCTTACATGTGAGCTCTTTGGTTTGTAGCTGTATAGCAAATTACTTTAAAATTATGTGATTTACACTGACAGTCATTTATTTTGCTTTGAACTTGGTGGCATTGCCTTGTCTGTTAGGCTCTATCTGGTATTTGAGGGTCTCTCCTGGGATGAGTGAACAGGAGCTAGAGTGAGTCAGGACTAAAGGACACTCTATTTAATTCTTATATCTCAAGGTCTGCTTAAGTGGCCTTTGCACTGTGATGGCTTTGAACTTTTTATGTGCTCATCCAGGGCTTTCAGAATGACTATTTCAAAAAGCCCAGAGAAACTATACACAAGTCTATCTTTCTGGCATGTCACTGATGTCTACATTCAAGGAGAAGGGAACTGGGCTCCAGCACAGCACCAAGCTTGGTGTGTGTGTGTGTGTGTGTGTGTGTGTGTGTGTGTGTGAGATCAATGCTCAAATCCTGGGAAGGCAATAGTACAATGAGAAAAGTGATCACTGGAGACTCAGATTACTTCTCAAACCAATCAGGTCTCAAGTGGCAGAGTAAAGATTCAAACCTGGAGTCTTGACTCTTGATAAGATGCCCCTGGGATGCTTTTTAAACTTTGTTTTTACATACAGAAAAAAGTCAGTTGAGGCTCAAGAGAAGGAAAGCCTACTTGCATCACTATTTATTTACTTATTTATTTGCAGAATGAGGTAATCCAAACCCAACAAGTTGAGCAAATCCCACTACTCTAAGCCATTAAGCAGTTACAAGAATGGAGCTGGAAACACTGCGCAACCTAGGTGCCATTGTTTTGGATGTTATTGTTTTTGTTTCGTTTTCTCCCCTGCTAATATGGATACCCACTACAAGTGTATGGTTTCTTTCTTATTATGACTGAATGGTGAAGAAAAGCAATTTCTGCTTTTCAATTTTAAAGATGGAAGGTAGAAGTCTCTTTAGAGTTGTGAGGGAAAAAGATAAAGATGGCCAGAAGGTATGAGAACTCAGCTAGCCTCTGGCTATTACACTGCTGTCTTTAGAGGGATAAAGTCTGGAAAGGAGAAGCTATTGCTGAAAGGCATTTATTCTTTATATCTAGAGAAGTCACAGAAAGCTTCAGAACAAAGGACTACTGAGGAGAGCAATTCTCGAATCAAGAGATCTATTTGTAATTATTACATAAACTTGGAGACAGTCTGGGATAAATCTATCAGTTCTTAGAACTGTTATTAAATAGTACAGACCATGTCTAAATGAACAAAGAAGTTTGTGGTAAGTAGGGGACTATATGTGGATGACTGTTTTCTTTCTTCCATTTTTTAATCTAAATTTTTGCAGCAATTAATATTAGGACTTTTTGTTTTCCCTTCAGTAAAATGTTTTATGTTTTCACTGTGTGAGTGTGTATGTGTCTCACGCATGTGCAACACATGTCTTCCTTGAGTACTCACCTCTTTGTTATTGACCCAGGATCTTTCCATGAACGTGGAGCTTGCCAATCCCTGCTGGTCTAACTAGCCATCTCTCCAGAGTTTCGGGATGACAGGTGGCTGCCACCCCTGCAGACTGAGTGTGGCTTCTGAAGTTCCAAATTCTAACCTTCACATTTGTGGAGCAAATCTACCTCTCTCCACAGCCTTATAATGCTCATTTAAGAATTAAAGATGCAATGAAGAGGAGAGAAAGCTACCCTCTCTAATCATAATGGGAAACCACACAATTTAAACCACAAAACCAAAGCTAGCACATTGCTGGGACCTGCTTACTCTAAATGTAAGACAAATATACAAGAAGAAAGGTGACCTTACAAACACAAGCCCATAACAAGATCATTGCACTTCTTCAAGGCCAGACCCTATATTTATGCAAACCTTACAGTGTATCTAAATAGGCCAATTGCCTACTCTGTAGGGGATCTGAAGGCATGGTGGTGGGGCATAAAGAAAACATTCTAGAAGTAAGAAGTAAAATTACTATTTGAAGGTTACCTTGGTTCATATAATTTTGGGTGGTCAGCTATGAATTTCCTTGACCTTGGCAGGGTGTGTGTTCTAGGAAACCATTAGAAATTAAGAGATCTCAAACTTTGCAGACTGAGCTTTCAGAACTTGCCATTAGAGCCAATGCACTTTGTTCTCTGGCCACAAAATCGGGCATACTAACATCCTACAGGTCTATCTGTGAGGTCCTCTCTCTTGTCAGGGATCACCACAGATGGTCACTTATAGAGGTCAGACTGTGGTCCTCATGCATGCTTAATCAGTGAACTATATCCCTACTCTCAAAGGACATGTTCTGATGACCTGGGGGTCAAGAAGCAGACACCATCTGGATGTAGATGGTGTTATCCACAATGTCTCCACTCAGCTTTCCCAGTACACTTGACTTGGGCACATCTCTGCAATTCATTAGCCTGCCTTCCTATTCTTCCAACTTCATTATGATCGCTGACCCCTCAGTGAGAGCAGGCTCAGAGAGGCTGGAAGACATACCAGTCAGTTGGACTGTGGTGTTTTGCTGGGAGTTCTCTGCTTCAGCCCATAGAAACTGTGTCACTTCCAGTTACCTTTCAAGAGGCTAGCATGTGTCCATCCTTGCCTTGAGAGATGTGAGCTCAATTTTTCAGAAAACCCAGAAACACTGAGGAGGAGTATTCCCATCTTGCTTATCACAGCTTCTATTTGTTATCCACATCGAAGTCATTTGTTTTTCATAAGGTTCTAGATTTGGTTTCCTGCTCCTCTGATACCCTGAGTAGTGTCTTTAAACATAGCCATAGTTCCAAGGTGGGAGCGGGAATGGTGAAAGAAATTCTGTACATTTTCCAACAGCAGCTGAGCCATTGACCTCAATTGTCTCCTAAGGACCCATGCCCTGGGAGCTTGGAGGGAGACCCTGCTTTTCTCTTATTAATGCTCAGGAATTGCCCAAATTAGTGGGGTTTTCTGTGACATTCTCATGTATACACTGATCATGTATTGATCAAATTCATCTCCCCTCTACTCTTTCTCATTCCCATTCCAACTCCTTTTCAATTCCCAATAGTCATCCTTTTCCTTTCAGGTCATCTTTTCAATTTCCATACTGGATAGGATGTGATGCTTGCCTTTCTGTATCTGACTTTTTTTCAAGGAATAGCTTGTCCTCTAGCTCTATTCATGTTTCCATGCAAAGGGTCAGGTTTCCCTATAGGAACAGAAAAGATAGTGTTTATATGGGATCATTAACCTGAACTACACAATGTAGTTCAAGTAGTTCATAGTTGCTTAGTCCCCAAGATTGGTGTCTCAGCAGTCCTAGTCTGGTGTTAAAGGCCTGGAAGATTCCTGGAGAGTTGCTGGTTGATCTCCAGTCTGCCCTGGAATCCTGAAGCTGGATCCTAGAATCAGCAGTGACAGTGACAAGATACATGATCTTGCCAGTGAGAATGAAGGCAAGCAGACCAGAAGCAAAAATCTTCCAAATTCATTGCCTTTATCGGGACTGCCATAAGGAGAGGCCACCCATGGTTATGGTGGGTCCTACCACTTCATGGGAGCTGGTCAATGCAGTTCCTCTAGGATGTGCTCAGCAGCTTGTGTTTTATTCGATGTTAGACCTAGTCAAGTTGACAAAGTTAGGACACTGAGATGTGGTAGTCCTGTCTTTAGTGCCTGGGGACTTTCTATACCAACTGCCACAACTTATCAATTTATGTTCCCAGTGGCTCCTTCTCCTGCATTGCCTCTGGCATTTATTAGCTTATTTTTGGGACTGGGATGAGATGGAGCTTGGGTGTGGATTGATTTGCCATTGGAGGGCAGCTGTTTCCACCTTCCTGCCAGTGTATCTGCCAGACGGCTTGTTCTCAAGACGCTTCATGTGCTGTGAGAATCCTGGTTTCTCTCACAATGTCTCTAGAAACTGCCAGGGGAGAGGGACGCAGAAAGGCTGGGGAATTTTGTCTTCTCTCATCCTGAAACTAGGGAAATTCCCTTTACACTTTGGATGTGTATGTGCATTTTGAAGAGGGGTGATTTAAAAAGATGGCTGAAAATGACTGAAAGGGAAAATAAGTTTGGGATTCACAGCCCTTAGCAGGAAGGCTATGGGATGACAGAGATGCTTGTCAGGCAACCTGAAAGGACAGTATGGATCTTACCAAAAGAGAAGCATGTGGGTCCCAGCAAGCAGAGTGACACTGAGGCAGGGCTTCTTCAGGCCTCATGAGTCAGTGCTTTGGGACGTGGTGGTAGAAATTTATGGATTCTGGTACAAACAGGTTCTGAAGAAAGGGACCTGCTACTTTCTGCATTACTTTAGCCTTTCCCTTGTCGATTGTCATCATCTCCTTTTCTGTTTATGATAGGGTCTCATGTACCTCAGGCTGGCGAGGAACTCACTATGTAACTGTGGGTGACTTTGAACCTCCAGTTTCTGTGGTTCTCAGAGTGGAACTCAGGCTTTCATGTGTGCCAGGGAAGCACTCTACCAACCGAACTCCATCTCTGTGTCCCCTGCTCCTTGCCTCACTGCCTGCTCTCACCCTTTTCTAACTGTATATTTGCTTCTGTCCCTCATCTGTCTCCATTTGTGACAAGCAAGTGTGTGGACCAGGCTCAGAGATGTGCCGGAACAGCTAAAACACGATTATCAAGGATTTTATCCATGTAACATAATCTCATAAAAAGTCCTTGTTTTAAACAGAATTGAACGATGTACCTCTGTCCTGGGGCTTCGGAATCTAACCCACCACTCTCTTTTTAGAAAAAGTAAGAGGAACCAGCTAGAGGAATTATATTCTTTTAAGGCTTCTAATCCCATAATGCTATTTAAAGGTACCTTGGATGGAAAAGCACTTGGCCTAATCTACCTGTTGCTAGCCATGCTCTGTCAAGTTGCTCCTTGTGGGTTCCATTAGGACACAGTGGCCATAGTCACAGACACATGGGAATTCTGCCTACCTTGCTGGGGAACTGGCTAACTAGATGCTCACAATTTCATCTCTGGTCTTTTTTTCTCTTCTAAGTATTTAATGCTAAGTGGCAATTTAATGGAAAGGGCTTTTTAAAAATTTTACATTTAGCCTGTGGCAAGGAATCCAGCATCAAGATGGATGGCTCTTCTCACGGTGACAAGAATGAAGAATGTCCTTTCTTGCAGTATTTTCCCATCACCTCCTGGCCTCCCCACAAGGCTGATGTCATCCTTGGCTCCAGCCTACTTTTTCATTTTTCTAATCCCATTAGGTCCTCTTTCTTCCCGTTATGTCCCTGTCAAGGGACTGACTAATGACCAGGGGGCAGATTTCTGTGGTCATGCCAGCACTGAACTCCCTGAGGGTAGCAGGGAGAAGACTGTCACCAGAGCTTGGTGCTAGTGAGGGGATTCTCCTGTGTAGTTTTGGATGAAACATCTGTAAAGATGCTGTTTATGTCTGAATATTCATGCTGGCTTTTAAATTCCATAAGATCTGTGCGGCTTAACCCCCAGCATTTTCAGTCTCCTGATTAAATGTACACCCAGCATTAAGGAAACTGAGAGAATTTGTCCCTGTTCCCATTGTTGATTTGAAGTCTTTGCTAGTATAGCTGATGTGATTGAATTTTCTTAACAAGTTATGTACATGAAAAACACTCAGATCTGGCCTGCAGGTGTCCAGATTTCTGATGACTTTCCACTCTCAGTGGGCAACACAATGTGCCCAGTAACCATTGTGCCTCCCAACCACCTGAGCTCCCAAGAGCCAACAGTGTGGTGACATCCGTTCTAATTTTCCTTCTGTGCCAAAGTTACTTGTTGTATAGATATAACTTAATCAGATGCCACATTTAATGTTTCCATGCAAACTGAGGTGAATATTTACAATATATATGAAAAAAATCAAGCCACTAGAAACTTGTTCTAGAGCTAAGAATGTTAAAAACATTTTTATTATTCACTTTAATTACATTTATTTATCTGTGTGTATGGGTGTATGTGGGTGGTGGTGGGGGATAGGAGGCATGCAGTCATACCACACACAGCATGCTTGCAGAGGTCAGAGGACAAACTGCAGGCATTGGTTCTCTTCTTCTACCATATGTGTTCTGGAGATGAAACTGGCTGTTAGGCTTGGTGACAAATGCTTTATATGTTGAGCTGTTACTAGCATGTTTTCCCACTGGGCCTGGTCCCAGAGATGCACCAGCCCCAAATAACACACAGAGATGCTGTATTAGATATAAAGCTATTGTTTCCTATTGGCTAGCTCTGTCTTAAATATTAACCCATTTCTATTAATCTAAGTATTTCCATATGGTCATATCTTACTGGAGAGAGGGTCCGGATTTTTTCTCTCCGTCTTAAATTTTGAATTTCTCCTCACCTCTTCCTGAAGTCTCCTTGTCTCCTACTCTGTCCTATCTTGCTTTCCTATTGGCCAACAGTGCTTTATTCATTAGCCAATAAGAGAAACATATTTACAGAATGACACCTCCCATCATTGAGCCATCTTGCAAACCTCTTTGCTCAACCAGCCAACAAACCAACCAACCAATCAACCAGCCAGCCAGCCAGCCAACCAACCAACCAACCAACCAACCAACCAACCAACCAACCAAGAAAGCATCATTTCTTAGTAAGAGAAATGTTCTAAATGTCTAGAATGTTTCTAGAAACTTTTAATAATTTCTGTAGGACAGTAGTCTTTTGTTTTGTCTTTTGAGAAAGGATTTCTTTGTGTAATAAATCTGGCTTTCTGGAACTACCTTTGTAGACTAGGCTAGACTTGAACTCACAGAAGTCTTCCTGCTTCTGCCCCTTGAGTGCTGGGATTAAAGGAAGGTTCCACCACCACCTGGCCTAGGAGAGTAGTCTTAAACAGGACTGCTAGTAGCAAATTCATCTTGCTGTATTAAGGAGGTGCAGTTTACTACAGCAAATGTAATGGCGACAATTTTGACAGGTCATGAAACCTCAGTGAAAATTACTGAATAATAATAAGAAAACATGTCATTCTGCTTTGGTTTTCTACTGAAATATAAACATGTATAGGTAAAGGCATAGAGCACCAGTGTGGAGCCTGGAGAATTATTACCAGGTGAATAGATCCATTTCTGCAGCACCCACAGGAAGAAGCAAAATGTTCCATGAACTCCAGATTCACTCTTCCAACTCTGGCCAGTCACTCTTTCCCTCAGAGGAGATGCCAACCTGAATCCAGACATAGATTAGCTCTGTCTGTTCCCAGCATATGAATAGGACCCTATAGAAAACACCTTCTTGTGCTGGTTGTCCTCTAGGTTGTTTTTCTGAGTTCATGCTTTCTTCACATTTTTCATTGACACTGCCCGGTATGATGGCATCACCATGTCTTTATTCATTGCCTTTTTATTATACCTTTACAATGAGCACTTGGTTATTACAAACAAAGCTGACCAACTGGCCTTGCTTATGTTTGTGCTTTTGCTTAGGTGATACATAGGGATACATTTCTGGATATAGGGTTGTGCATGGATCATTGTTCTCTGATGTTGGAATGAAAGTTCACTCCATGAGTAGGTTTCTGCCTTAGTACTATTGCTTCATATGATTTGTGTTTTTAATTTTGGCTTTTTGGAGGGGCTCATAGTCAAGACTCATTGTGGGTTTCTTTTTCTTCTTGTTTTTAACTGGTGTACAGGCACAGTGCACATTTATAAAATAGGTATGACATCTGATACACGGATACACTCCACTTTTCATGTTGGTTTTACTGATGACAAATGGAGTTGCATAAGCTTTTGTAGATTTACTGGCAACGCTGTTTCATTTAAATTTGTACGTGTTTTGCCAGAACCATGAACATGCCTGGTGCCAACAGAGGCTAGAAGAAACACTGGATCCCCTAGGAAGGTATTAATACAGATTGTTGTGAACCACTATGTGGGTACTAGGAATTGAACCTGGGTCCACTAGAAAAACTTTCAATGCTCTTAACCACAAAGTCATCTCTCCAGCATCCAATTTTCCTTCATTTAACTTTAAATTACCTATCTTATTTTTTTTACTTTTAATAAACTAAATTATTTATTCATTATTGGAAGAATTTTCTAAAATATATTTTGACTGTAATTACTCTGCCATATATACTGCATGCCTAGTTATTTTACTCCCTTAATGTTCTTTTGACAAATAGAACATTTTAACTTAATTTATCATGCTTTTCAGTCTATCATGCTGCCCTTTATGGTTCCCGTATTAAATCTTAGCCTATTCCATTGTTACAAATGTCCCAGACTTCTTATGTTTATCTTGTCTTCTGAAAGTATATTGAGTGGGAAGCCTATTGAGGATTTTTAACAAAATTAAGGTGTATTATGTGGGATGGATTTGTGGAGACAGGAAGAGTAGCCAGGAAGATATAGCACCCACATAAATTCAGGGACAAATTCAACCCGGACTAGAGACATATGATAAAGAGAAAAAGCAGAAGAAAAAGGGAGAGGAGGAGGAAAAGGGTGGGAAGCAAATGTGTGAGACACATATTTTTGCCTGATTGACTGTGAGAACTGAATAAGAGAAGTGTGGAAACCTAGAGACTTGCTTCGGTTTTGAGAAAGCATAAGCATTTCATTGCAGGATCTAGCCTTCAGAGATACATTTTTAAAAAAGCTATTGTAGCCTCTGTTAAAGAAGATATTGAGCAAGTATTTGCTATGTGCAGATAATGGGACAAATGGGACTAGTCTCCTGTAACAGGAAAGATAAACTTGGATCATGGGAAAGTTGCAGAAGTCTGGTGGGGTCCACCAGTGTTGCTGGTCTTTATCTTAGCATTGTTGGAGGTGGTACTGGCTCACCATTTATTCTGATGAGTAGGTGTGGTGCTGAGACAAGGTTTAACCAGTAATTCTTGTCACTCCCAGACAGCTCTAGTGAGTTCTCATCTGCACCAGAGCTGATGTATAGAGACAACTCACAGCTGTGAAATGACACATGTCTAATGCCAGGAAGAGCCAGATTTGCCGCACTTAAATCCCACTAACACCTCTTCTGTCACTCTCCCCTGGAACACAGATGTCACATTATACCTTGCTGCTCTCTAGTTATACAGACCTCAACATAACACTGTCATGAAGGCGAAGTTTGTGGAAATGTTTTTGGGAATGCAACTTGGAATTTAGAGTTTTTGGTTGCTTCTTCATTTTCTCTGTATCCCAGCCAAAGTTGTTTCTGTGAGTGAAGTCAACAATGGTTCCCATAGGATTGGCAGATGATGTAAAAGCATCTCTGTTTTGTTCTGGCTCAAAATGCTTTGGCAGATTAGATAAAAAATATTGTAGATTTTACTGGGTCTTATTCAAAGAAAATGAAGAAAAGAGCAAATCATGGGGTTCCCTGGGATTCTCATTTGTTCAACGTCCCTAACATCACACCCGAGTCTTGGTTCCAGTTGTGTGTGGATGCCCATGTGCCTGGTTCCTCATCTCTCCTCATAGGACTGAGGAGGAGTTCCTGTCCATCCATTGACTACAGTCAGCTGCAGCCTGAGCTCTATTCACAGCTCCATTCCTTTGGTCTGTGTCACCTTCTAAGGCATCCCATCTGTATTTCAGTCTTCTGGAGACCCACTTCTTTGCCTTAATCTTAACAGTTCCTTAGTGTCTTAGAGTGAGGCCTTGAACACAGAAAATATTCAAATGCTGTTAAGTAATAAATAGTTGCTGAGGGGACAGAGAGATGATTGCTCAGTGGTTAGGGCTAATTGCTGCTCAATCATGAGGACTAGAGTTCAGATCCAATTGTCATTGTCTAGTGGCCCACAGACATTTGGAACTCCAGCTCCAAGAGATCAGATGCCCTCTTTTGGCCTCTGCACATATATGTGCACATGCATTCTCTGACACACATACACAGATACATACTTACATACATACATACATACATACATAAAAAAGAAATCATTGGTGACAATAGAATAATAGCATTGAAAGATACAAACATTGATATTTTTGTGATCACCTAAAAAACAAATAAAACCTTACCGTTGCCTGATTTGAGTTCTGTCAATATACACAAACTGTGCCAATATATACAATATACACAAACTTTATTTTTTTGTTTTAATATCTATAATAGCAACCAGTACAAAAAATAGACCTTTTTGGTTAATACTTTAGAATTTGTACTGAACCCTTGGGTTTCTGAGGGCAAGCTATTGGCCTCAAGGTTGGGCCCTTTGATCTAGGTCTCCTGCTGGCCTCTTCCTCCTTCTGCACCATGAACTAATAAACTGATGTGGACAGAGAAGGTATGGTGCCCCCTTTCATATACTCCCTGATGGGTTGTCTTGTGGAAGAAAATGGGACGAGGCGATTGCCTGGTTATAGAACCTGAGGAAGAAGCTTTGAAGGACACTGCAATAGTGAAGCTCTCTCTGTCTCTTTGGCCCTGACTTTTCTTCCAGGCACCATATAAACCCTTGTTCTGTCTGCACCAGTTTGAAAGTGTGGCATGGGAAGCTTTCTCAGTCCTTCAGGAAGGTGATCCTTTTGTAATGACCTTAGACTCCAGAGTATCCAGCTTCTGCCTTGTTCCTTTCTGGTTGCAAACCTCACCAGTGTGGATTAGGCAGAACCTGCTCAGTGTAGCTGCTTTGGAAAAAGCATTGTTTGGTCATCAGGGCACACATGGGGTACTCTTGTGGAATAGAATATTTAACTATGTAAAGATGTATTACATTTGTTTAACTATGTAAAGATGTGTTGCAGTTGTTTTAACTTGCCCAACTAAGGTCTAATAAAAAGCTAAATGTCCAATAGCTAGGCAGCAGAAGGATAGGTGGGGCTGGTTGGCAAAGAAAGTAAGTAGGAGGACAAATCTAGTCTCAAGAGTGAATGAGGGAGAAAGAGAGAGAGAGAGAGATGCCAGGGGCTAGCCAGCCAGGCAGCTGCCAGCCAGACATGGAGGAAACAAGCAAGTAGGACATACAGAATGAAAGAAAGGTAAAAGGCCCTGAGGCAAAAATGTAGATGAAGAGAAATATGTTAATTTAAGTTAAAAAAAAAAAAAAGCTAGCCAGAAACAAGCCTAAACATGGAGCATTCTTAACTAATAATAAATCTCCATTTGGGAGTTGGTTGTTGACTCAAAAAAGCCTTCTACAATGAACTCAAC
Organism: Phodopus roborovskii; assembly: GCF_943737965.1. NCBI lineage: Eukaryota > Metazoa > Chordata > Mammalia > Rodentia > Cricetidae > Phodopus > Phodopus roborovskii. The sequence continues at coordinate 18,725,632 of NW_026126517.1, forward strand.
AGTATGACCACACAGAGGACTGTCATTAAGACTAAAGACTGAGGCTCAGTCAGTAAAATGCATAAGGGCTCAGGTTTAGATTTCCAGTACCCACACACAAATCCAGCCTGTGGTGTGAGTCTGTAAGGTCACACTATGGAGGAGGAGACAGGTAGATGGATACTGAGGCTTACTGGTCAGCTAGTCTTGCCAATTGCTGGGTTCCAATTTCAGTGGGAGCTCCAGTCTCAAAAAAGCAAGGTGGAGAGTGACAAATGAGGATACCTGACACTGATCCCTGTCTTCCACATGCACATGAACATACCTACAGGAATGTATTTGCATGCACGCACGTGTGTGCGCGCGCACACACACACACACCCTAAAGGTACCTATGCAAAACACAGAAATGGAATATCTGATGAGTTACTGTAAGAATTAACTTTCAAATGATTTCCCTGCACTGTGAAAGTGGAGTTGAGAAGAGGGAAAGTAAAAACTAAAGTGTAATAGCCATTGTTTGTTTATTTGCTTTGAGGCAGAGTCTTGCTATGGTGCCTCAACTGGCCTTGGGCTCACCAAGTGCAGAGGTTACACATATGTACCACCTCACCCAGAGATAGTCATGCTATATGAAGAAAACACCCACAAATCCATTCTGATTTAAGTAATTCTACATTTTAGGCTCTGCTACTTGTAATATCTAATCCTGCCACCCATTCTCTGTGAGGAAGCGTGCCATTGGAAGAACTTAGCTTAATCCAACATAGGAAAAAACAAGCAGAAGAAAAACTAAAAATAAGGGATCTGTTGGGAAAATAGTGTCAAAATTTTGGAATAGAAGGAAGAGATCTCAGGGCAGGAAGCTCCAGGAAGCCGAGGACTGGAGTCAGAAGTTCACTGTTGCCAAGTTCCGTCTTTCGTCTCTACTTCCTGTTTCTCTGTCTTTGGCTTTCTTCCCTCCTCCTCCCTCCCTTTTTCTTTTACTAACCTCCTAGGAACTTCTCTTTCCTTTAAAAAGCACTTACCTTAAACATGATGTTGATACGTGTGTCTGTGTATCACTATGTAATGATGAGTGCAATGCCCATTGAGTGGTCAGATTCCCCCTACTGATGGGGGTGACAGCTGAGCCACCTGACCTGGAACCTCTGCAAGAGCAGCCCAGGCTCTCAATGGCTGAACTAACTCTCCAGTTTCTTTTAGGTGACAGGAGCCATCCATGCTCCCCTTGTAATAACCATTACCCTATCACATCTTCTGGAACAACAGTTCACACTTGCCCTATCCCAAACACTTACTTCCATTTCATCCTGTACTCCTTAGTTCATACCCAAGTCTCTTTAGTGTCTCAACAATGTAACATAACTTAAAAGTCCAAGTTAAAATCCTTCCTTGAGACACAAGGCAAACTCTATGTTGTCTGTCCCTGTAAAGTAAAAAAGAAAATCACACATTTCCGATACACATTGATACTTGTGAATAAACAAAATTAAAATAAAAACACCAATAATATAAACATGTATGAAGAGACATTCTACTGTCTTTTTCTCAGTGTTTCAAGTGAACTGTTTTGAGTGACCTGAATTTATACCCTGCACTTTGGACACTACTGCTCTGCAAGATGACATTCAGAGCTCATTAAAGATTATATATATTATCCATGAAAAAAAGGAACGAGTGTAAAACTTTTCTCTTACAGGTTGAAAACTAAATAGGAAACATTCATCTTCTTAATTTAAAAAATTAATTACATTTATATTGCATTTATAATGTATTTATGCCCATGTGCATGTGGGCACCCTTGAAGGCCATAAGAGGGTGTTAGATTCCCTGGAGCTGGAGTTACAGTGGGTTGTGAGCTGCCATGTGAGTGATCGGAACCAAACTCTAGTCTGGAAGAGCAGTACTCCAGCCCCCATTCATGTTCTTAAATTCTTCACTTCCCAAATAGGATTACATTTTGTGAAGCATCATTTTTCAACTAAATTTATGGGAAGAGTACTTACATACAATCTCTTTCTCTGTCTTTGGGCATTCCCCCTCCATGTGTATATGTTTAATTCTTTCATTGTCAAATAATATCAGTAACAAAGACCAGAGAAGAGTCCTAAGGCACACAGCTATCATCTAACACTTCCAAAGCTTATTTGATCATGAAATGCCTTATTTGCAAAATCATTTATTTTGCATTTACAGAACTGATATTCTATAGAACATGTCATGAATGCTTCTGTAAGGTGATTTCTGGATCTTTCCAGTGTGCACACTTATTTTTAAATGCATCAACCAGAGTGGAGAAAATCTATCTCCTTTCGTGAGGTTGTTACACCTGAAACACTAATCTTGGGGGATAGTGTTCCCCCACCACAGAGTTTGGTGAGGAAACTTTGTGCACCTGACAAGGATTCCTTCTAACACCTTCCTACAGACTGCTCTTTCCCCTCGTCCTCTTTGCTGTTCAAGGGAAGAAGGGAGGTTGCATTTTGACTCAATGCCACTACTTCAGAATATCTTAATTAGAGTTAATGGGAGATCTTCATCATTACAAAGCTTTCCATTTACTTTCTCCCAGGTCATCAACTTGACCTTCATGATTGGTCTCTGCCCTCTTAAATCTCTTTATGCGACTTTTGCATATCTTCTTTAAACCGGCCAATAAATTGAAGGAAGTGATTTAGATTTATCAGGAAGACAATACATGGTGATTTGTGGTACCTCCACAGAAGGATAGACGTTGATAACCTGAACTCTGCAGATTTCTGGTGGAGCATCTTTCAGTAAAAGCAGAAGCACTATGAATGGCTATGATGCCATGGAATATAATTTCAAGGGAACAGGAGTGAGGGTGAAGCTGAATGAAGCAGACCAGAGCGCTGCACTAATATCAGGGTGTTTCCAAGGCATCTGTTGCTTGGAATTAAAGTGAAGCGCAAGAGTATTTGTCCTTGCAGTGACAACATGGGGAAACTAGTAGTTCAGGGTCCCCAAAACCACTTTCTGGGGTCCTGAGGATCAGAGACAGTATGAAAATAAGTATCTATAGTGCTTTTGTGTGCATGTATATATATGTAGTGTTTGAGTATGTGTATGTGCTTACAGAGGCTAGAGGTCAATGTTTGTTGTCCTTATCATGTTCCACATTATTATTATTATTACTATCATCATCACCACCATCATCATCATTATTATTTAAAGCAAGGACATGGTGATTCCAGAACTCACTGTTTTAGGTATATTGGCAGACCATTGAACCAAGGTTATCCACCTCTTTCCACACCCCTAACGCTATGGTCACAAATGTGGGTGGCCAGAGCTGGCTTTTACAATGGGGTTCTGAACTTGAGTTCTTATGGTAGCTTAGTAAGCACTTTACCATGGAGTCTCCCTCCCCATCTGGTAGTGTAATAATCCTTGCACCAGTCACATTTACCTGCCTCCCTCTCTGTGTGCAATTCACTACTAGATTGCTCTATTTTTATGAGAATAAACTGCCTCCAGTCTGATAGGAAAGGTGTGAATCTAACTGATCAGAAGATCCCTTAAGGATGATGGCCAGCAGCTGTTTGTGATATGACATATAGCGAGATAATGCAGGCAAGTGGCACCTGGTCTCAAGCAGCCTTAATTGTCTTCACCCCCTTCTATTATCCATCCCTTTTAGTTTTTCCTTCTCTCTCTGCCAGCGCTCTCACTGATAAATTTTCTGTTCAGTGGGATTATCTAGATTTCCATCCCTGAAGGATTTGCAATGCCCATTGCCTTGCCCCTAGCCATGGTGGCTACGATTGCTCATTTGCTCTGAGCATTGGGCACAGAAGAACAGAGAAAAGTCATGGGGGAACCCTGAAATCCAGAGAATCCCTCAGAATCTCTTCTCTATGGAAAAAACATCCTCATTTTTTATTGCAACCAGGTTAAATTACCACTAAGAGTCTAGCAGTTCCTTTCTTCCACCTTTGGTCTATATGACAGAGGGTAAAAATGTGGCTTAGCTGACTGTTCTTGCCTTTAGTTAGGTAACTCCTGTAAGAACAATTCCCTTGTAGGAGTCAGGACTCCTAGTCCATCTGGGCATCAGCACACCTCCTTTGCCTGCTACAACCCTCTTCTACTCCCTCCTTTTTTTCCTCTCCCTATTCCCTTTCTATTTCTTTCTTCCTTTAATTTGAATTAAAAAATTTAGTGCGAACATGTTACTTGCTATAGTCATTAAAGAAGAATACTACTAGTTACAATATACTGAGGTGCTAACTCCATCTCAGAGCCAGGTTTCTAGACTTCCTAGTTTAATATCATTTTTATAGTGTCATTATAAGCAATTAAGTCCTAGTGCACTTGTAAAGGATGGGCGAGTGTGTGACCCTTGTCTTCAGCTAGTATGCCAGAATGTGGAGCAATATTTTTGGCCACTCTTAGTTTTAGAAAAACAGTGGATTTAAACTGATGCTGACCCTGATGGCCCTACCAAAAGGTAATCAAAGGTTTTACTAATTCTTTCCCTGCTTTTATTGAAAATAGATTTCTTTCTTTACATAATATACCCAGTTCCTCCCTATCTTCCCTCTTACCTGGACCCACAAACTTTCTGTCTCTCATTAGAAAGCAAACAGGATTCTGAGGGATAATAATAAAATAAAACAAAGTAAAAAAAAAGCAAAAATTAACATATCAGAACAGGACAAAACAAGGAGAAGGAAAAGAGCCCAAGAGAAAGCATAAGAAATGAAACACAGAGACCCATTTGTTTGTACATTCAGAAATCACCCCTAAAGCCCCACTAAACTGGAAGTTGTCATATATATTAAAATGAACTGTAGGATAAAAAGAAATAAAATAAAAATAAGATTAAAAAAAAAAAGCCCTGACACAATATTATGGGACAAGGAACTTCCAATGATGTCTTTAAATTCCTTTTCTGTTGGCCATCTAAAGCTGGGCATGCAGCCTAACCTTAAGAGTGGTTTTTTTTTTTTTTTCCTCTGTGAGATGCCCTTAGAGGAAACTAAACTTTTACCATCAAATGGTTGTAAATCGGAGTTAGCTTTTGGGTTAGGAATGGGGCATGTGCCCATTTCATCTTTCAGCTTTAGTACTCCATCTGTTGCAGAACCGTATAGACCCTGTGCATGCTGCCTCAGTCACTGTGAGCTCACATGAGCTTTTCTCATGTTGATTTAGAGGGACTGGTTTCTTGGTGTCTGGATTAACTCACTTGGCATGATTTTTTTTTTCTAGTTCCATCCATTTACCTGTGAATTTCATGATTTCATTTTTTTAATGGCTGAGTAATATTCCATTTTGTAAATGTACAACATTTTCTTCATTCATCTTCATTTATTCATTTGTAGATGTTGAAGGACATCTAGGTTGTGTCTAGTTTCTAAATATTATGAATAGAGTAGCAATGAACATGGTTAAGCAAGTGTTCTGTGGTAGGGTTAAGTGTCTTTCAGTATATACTCAAGAGTAGTTTAGCTGGATCTTGAGATAGATCAATTTCCATCTTTCTGAGGAATCACCACACTGATTTCCATAGTGACTGCATAGTGACTGCACAAGTTTGCATTCCCACCAGCAATGGATGAGTGCTCTCTTACTCAACCTCAGCACCAGCATGGATTTTTATTTCTTTTATTGATCTTAGCCATTCTGACAGGTGTAAGAAGAAATCTTAAAGTAGTTTTGATTTGCATTTCCCTAATGGCTAAGGATATTAAAATTTTCTTTAAGTGTTTCTCAGCTATTTGAATTTCCTCTTTTTGTTTCCTTGATACCCAGTGTTCTGAGTTCATTATATATCTTGGATATTAGCTGTCTTTTAGATGAGGAGTTTGCAATAATCTTTTCCCATTCTGTAGTTTGCCAGATTGTTTGAATGACAGTGTCCTTTGCCTTCCAGAAACTTCATTTTCCTGAGGTCCCATTTATTAATTGTTATTTTTAGTACCCATGCTAATGGTGTTCTGTTCAGAAAGTTGACTGCTGTGCCAGTGAGTACAAGGCTCTTGCCCACTTTCCCTTCTGTCAGATTCAGTGTATCTGGTTTTATGTTGAGGTCTTTGATCCATCTGTAGTTGAATTTTATGTAGGGAGATAAGTATGGATGGATCTATTTGGATTCTTTTACATGCAGTCATTCAGTTTGACTAGGGTCATTTTTTGAAGATGCTGTCTAGTGTGTTTTTCTGGCTTCTTTATAAAAAATCAGGTATCCATAAGTATGTATATGTGTGAATCTTCAGTTAGATTCCTTTGTTCCATGTGTCTGTATTTGTGCCAATGCAATGCTGATTCTCCTTTTTTTTTTTTTTTTTTACGATTTATGATATTTATTTATTTATTTATTTCCAGCCTGATAACATTTTCCACACCCTTTCTCCTTTCCTCCCAGTCCCTCCTCTAAACACCCCCTCCCATCCAGTCCACTCTTCCTACTTTCTCTTCAGAAAAGGACAGGTTTCCTATGTATATCAGGCAGCCTGGAATATCAAGTTGTGGTAAGACTTGGCACCTCCTTTCATATTAAGGTTGGATAAGGCAACCCAGTAGCAGGGAAGGGTCCCAAAAGGAGAGTCAGAGACAGCCTCTGATCCTTCTGTTAGGAGTCCTACAAGAAGACCAAGCTATACAACTGTAATACATGTGCAGAGGGCCTAGCCATGTCAATTCCATGCAGGTTCCCTGGTTGGCAGTTCAGTCACTGAGAGCCCCTATGGGACCAGCTTATTTGATTCTGTGTGTTTTCTTGTGGTGTCCTTGGTCCTTCTGGCTCCCATAATCCTTCCTCCCCTCTCCCACAGGATTCCCTGAGGTCCACCTAATGTTTGGTTGTAGGTCTATATCTGTTTCCATCAGTTCCTAGGTGAAGCCTCTATCATGACAATTGGGCTAGGCAACGATCTATGAGTATAGCACTATATCATTAGGAATTGTTTCATTGACTTAATTTTTTTGCCTGTCTTGTTTGACTCTATCATAGCTCTTTGAGCTGTTCAGCCTCTCAGTCCTGGCCTTCCAGGCAATGCCAGGGGTGGACTTCATCTCATGGTATGGGTCTCAAGCTGGACCAATCATTTGCTGGCCATTCCCATAATTTTTGTGCCACCTTTACCCTAGCATATCTTTTAGGCAGGAAAAACTAGTCAAAGGTTATATGTCTGGGTTGGGATCTTAGTCCTTCCACTGGAAATCTTGCCTGGTTACAGGAGCCAGCTGGTTCAGGCTTCATATCTCCCATTGCTAGGAGTCTTAGCTAGGGGTCATCATCATAGATTCCTGGGAGTTTCCATTGCACTGTTTTTTTTTTTTTTTTTTTTAGCTCATCCTAGATGTCCCTGATTCACAGTTGTGTCTCTCAGTACTCTCTCCCTACTCCCTCCTCAAACCTGATCCCTCCTGTTTCCATGCCCCCCCCCATATCCATATTCCTTCCCCCATCCACACATGGTGTCTGTTGTATTTCCCCTCCACAGTGGGATTCGTGTGTCCCCACTCCTCTTGAACTATCTTTGTTACTTAGCTTCTTTGGGTCAACAGATGGTTATCCTTTACTTGATGGCTACTATACACATAAGTGAGTACATACAATGTTTGTTTCTCTTGGTCTCACTCATGATGTCATTATTTTTAAGAGCTGAGTAATACTCTGTTGTGTAAATGCACCACTTTTTTAAAAAAAATCCATTCTTCAATTAATGGCATTTAGGTTGTCTCTAGTTTCTGGCTATTATGAGTAAAGCTGCTATGAACATAGTTGAGCAAGCATCCTTGTGGTGTGGCAGAGTATCATTTGGGCATATGCCCTTGAGTGTTATAGCTGGGTCTTGAGGTAGATCAGGTTCCAATTTTTTTGTGAAACTGCCATATTGATTTCCAAAGTGGCTGTACAAGTTGCACTCACACCAGCAAAGGAGGATTGTTCCTCTTGTTCCACATCCTTAGCCATTTTGACAGGTGTAAGATGGAATCTCAGAGTCATTTTGATTTATTTCCCTGTTGGCTAAGGATGTCTATTCCTTTTTATTGGGGAATTGAGATCTGCTATGGAGGGGTTGCTGAGCTCTAGTGGAAACATTATCCTAGTTGTCATTTATTGTGGTTTTACATTTATGTCTAGGCATTCAAGTTTGAGAAATTGTAATTCTAGGTGCTAATATCTGATCTTGCCTTTGTTGGGTGGGTGTTTTGTTCCTTGGTTTCTGTTGATTTTTGTGCTTCTCAGGAGAGTGTGGTAGCTGTGTGATGCTTGGTAGGGAATTCTCCTGGGATCCTGATAGGTGTGACCACTGGGGATTTGGGAAAAGATGTGCTTCTATGTTTTGAGGAATGGAGATGGAGGCTAAGGGGGTCCACGGGAGGGAGGAAAGCAGGGTGTTCCACCAGGATCTGCTTAGTCCCCTAGGAATGGGAGCAGAGAAGAGGAAGAAGCCCAGACAGATATTTGGCTACAGAGTTGGGGATGAGACTTGGGGACTGGATTTGGAGGAGGGGAAGGAGGGAAGAACTGAATCTTGTTCTCCTTCTGCTTCACTGGCCTACTTGCTTTTTGTCTGGCTTGGATGGTGGGTTCCTAGATGATGTCTGCTGGAACTGGGGACATGGATAGCAGGAGGAGTTGGGAGAAAGGTTGGAGGAGTAGATCTGCCTGATCCACTGGAGATGCGGACAGAGAGGAGGGCGAGGCCTTAGAAGGTAGTCTGCTACAGAGCTGGGGATGACACTGGGGGATTGGATTGGGAGGAGAGGAGAGAGTGGTGATGAACTGCAGTTAGTCTACCTCTCTGACTAAAGCACATCTCTCTTTTCCTTCACTCCTGCCTCCATAAGTTTGTCCATGTTGATATAAGGGCGGCTCTTAAGCTTTTGTGTCTACTTCTGTTTATCCCAAAGCACTGCCAGGTGAATGGCCCCAGCTCCTGGAAACTCATCTGCCAAGAATTTAATGCACCACACCAGGACCTGATGTAGGAAGGGTCAGTCCTCAATCTGAAAGTAGATCACTGGGAATGATCAGAGAGTTCTGTCTTATTAATCTTCTTGCTTCCAAAATTCACATAACTTTGCTTTAGGAGATACTGGCCACAATATCTCACTGTTTTGCTGAATGCTTGTGGTGGATAGAACATGTGTTAATACCAAAGGACTCCATTGACATACGTGCATGGGTATACCTCAGATATACTGGAAATCACTTCCCTTGGCCTGGAGCAATGTTGAGTGTCACACCATGTCAATAGTTTAAGCAATCATTTTTAATATCATAGCCATGTGGGTAGGAGCAGTGGAGAAATCTTGTTTTCTAAATGGATAAAACTGATGGAGGATGTTCTTCTGTTTATATGTTTCTCTTATTGGTTGTTGTAGGAGGTGAGGAAAATGCTGGGGAAAGGAAGGCACAGAGAGAGAAAGAGAGAGAGAGAGAGAGAGAGAGAGAGAGAGAGAGAGAGAGAGAGAGAGCTCAAGGAGACCGGGAAGATGGGACATGCCAGGTGTTCTCTGGTAAGACAAGGCCATGTAGAAATACATGTACTTAAGTAGATTACTACTTATGGGTTAATAATTAAGAGAGAGTTAGCTAGTAAAAAGCCTTAGCCATCAGCCAACATTTTAATAATTAACATAGTGTCTGTGTGTTTATTTAGGGCAAAGCAGCCATGGGGCTAGTCTGGAAAGAAACTCCAGCAACTGTGGGACCAGGCGGGACAGAAACCTCCATCTTCATAAAACCTTGGAGAAGGAAGAGTCATTGCCTCTCACAGGTTGTAAAGGTTCTGATATTATATGCCAACAAGCACTGGATAATTTCCTAGAGCACTGATGATCACATATGGTCTACACCTGGACTGGTCTATATGCTGCTTTTCTAGAAAGCAGAGAAACATATTTAGAAACTTCTAATATGTTAGCTTTTGGTAAGCTAACATTTCTGTAATGTCCATATACCTGATGGTGTTTTTCTAGTATTTGATTCCATTGTATTATATAAAAGAAAGCATTTCTCATAATATATAACAAAATCTTACACTCATCAATGGCGAATAATTAGAAACCAGTCTCTGATAAGGACAGTTAGGGCTAGGGCTACACCCAAGCTTCACACCATTGCGACCATGAAGTCCTTTATTTTACCACCAAAGTCACACAGCTTCTGAGCCCTGAACTGGTACTAAGAGACTGCTGACTCCATAGCAGTCTGTGACCTCTCTCTGGAAAACAGGAGAACTGGGACCTTCTCTGAGGCAAAATACTTTTGATAGGCTGTGACATGAACTAAGGACTTTTTTCCTTTTGGTGTGTATTTGCTTAGACCACCCACAAAACCCATCCTAAGATCTGCCCATCCCAAATTATGGTGGTTCTGGGAGATACCAAATTGTAATGTCTGGATCCTGTAAAAACTATTTCATTTGGGAAAAGTGGTCTTTATGAGTGTGCTAAGGTTCTTTTCAGGGGAGAACCCTTAATTGTCTGGGTAGGCTCTAAATACAATCACAGGGTCCACTAAAAAAGAAGCAATGGTGGGGATTTATAAGATTCTCCCATTCTCACTGGCATGCCAGCTGGTGGTGTCATTGTGCTAGTCTTGCTTAAGCAACTATATTGTTGAGATTTCATTGGTACAACCTTCCCTGTCATGTCTAGAAGACACTATGTCAGAAGATGTCCTAGTCCTCTGGCGTGGTCTTCCAAGGTTAAGCCTCCCTATAGGTGATCCAGTCCCAAGTGGTCAGCCCTAAACACACACACACACACACACACACACACACACACACACACGACTAGATGGACACAGCAGGTTGCATTTATAAGTATATAAACTGTCTAGATGTATTAATGCATATGTAAGGCTAATAATTAAAGATGAAGAAGTAATAAATTTGAAGTGGGGGGATACAGGAAGGGCTGGAGAGGGGAAGAATGTGGGTGGAAATTATGTACTCAGATATAAAATTCTGAAAACTTCTAAAAAATGAAGATAAAAACGACAAAGAAAATAAACAATGGGGGTTCAACATGTCCTAAGGAGATGAAAATGGGAAGATGGTCCTCGGGGCAAATGAATGTGATCAACAGAGGCTAGAGAAGCCATGGGCTCCTCCCACCAGTCCTCCACTCCTTGCCTTCCACCCAGTGGTTCTGATTTCATATTCCTGATCTCCAGAGCCACCAGAGAAGACAATGTTAACAGCTTCTTTTTTCTTAAATCAGCCATGGACAACTAATATATGTAAATATTCTAGTGTTGTTCCCTATGGGTAGACAGTTTGGCATTTATCAGGAGGATTGGGCTCTGTGTCTGTGTATCTGTCAGTCTCTCTTAGTGTACACACAAACACACACAGTAAATCACTTATCTGTCTTATTACTTATTTCTCATCTTGGTTTTATTATCAATCTCTACCTCTCTATATCTATCTCTCTCTCTCTCTCTCTCTCTCATATGTCTACCTGTCTATCATCTATTATGACAATATATGTCAGAATTTTCTCCAGATGAACCAAAGAGCTCAGTGTATTCCTTAAAGTTATGATCTCTGGGAGGAATTTTTGTTCCTCAATGTCATTTAGTGCAACTTCAAAGTGTGCCTGTAATATGTTACCTGTCAATTTTTGCTTACACCAAGTATTGTGTATTGCAAGTTTTTCAAACCTGGTTTCTAGCACTTTTTAAAAATGCTTCCTAGGTGTGAGAGAAGGAAGAAATAGCAATGGGATGTGTTCACTCACTGCTTTCAGTTGCTGGGAGGGCCCTGGTGGATGCATGCTCTGTATTACATAGAAACTGCTCCTTTGAATGCCAGATCTTGTCGAGCAATGGATTAGAGTCTCTGTTTCCTGGTGGGAAGCCCTGCTTACATAGTCACTCAGTACCCCACTATCATCCATTCCCCGCATGCTTCTGTTGAAAGGAGACTAGTTTTGTTCTGTACCAGGTGTGGTTTCTCCCCAGAACCAGAGAGCTGTGCTGAGTCTCCTGGTGGGTCTCAGATGGGGGCAATACATCCACATCCATCTTTAATGCCACTGAAACCAGGCCTTAGTGGCCAGACAGTGAGAATAGGAGCCTGGGCTTGCCCCACTGCCTCAATTAACCCTGGACCACGTTTGTAATTCCAGAGAGCATTGAGATGTCCATATGAATGTATTATTCTGTAAATCAACATATGTCAACAATTGTTTTTCCACACTGGCTGCTTTATTCACAAGCTTGTGAGTGACAACTGCCCCCAAACCAGCCCTTATCTTTCCTAAAGAAGTAAATGAAGAGGAAACAGGCTCCCTGGCAAAGCCCAGTCAAGGGACCTGAGGGTCAGTAATCTTGACTCCCAAGATACAGGTATACAGAGGCTGAGAAGGAGGTTGGGCAGTGCAGTTTCCCAAGGGCAAGTTGCTGGTGAAGCGGCTGAGTAGACTGAAAAGGTCCCACAGTTTTTCCTTCCCTGGGAAAGTGTCACCAGAGGAGCTGGGAACCTAAGCTTGGGGACAGGAGTGTGAACTGAAGAAGGGAGCAACTCAAAGGCTTCCTGAGTCATATGAGGCACAAGGTTCTGAAGCTTGAGGTCACCCTGGGCTACATGGTGAAATCCAGTAAACCGTCACTTCCACCCCACCTACGAGCAGTCAGGGCCACCGCTACAGCCATATCTGCAGCTACACTCATGTCTACTCATTCACATCCATTCCATATCCACAGAGGGAGGACTGTCAGAGCTAGACCCACATGCTGGAGCCCTGGAATGTCTCTGGTTTGGTACCTAGGTTGGGGCTGCGAGGGGGCAAGTCCTTGATATTGTTACTGATTGGTCCTCACAGGCATCTCTCCAATCACTGTAAACGCCTACTGGTTCTGATAGATACACATTGGCTGTCTGGAATTCCTTTAGGCACACAGGACAGGAAATGGCTGTGGTATTTTGTGCATGATCCATTTTTACATCACAAGATTCCCCAAGGGTTGCAGAAGGGGCAAGTGAACTTGGTCTCCAGGGTACCTGTCATCTTCTTGGGGTGTTCTTCCTTTTGGATTTCCTTTGTTGCATGATTGCAGGTGGATGAAATACACACCAGACCTGCCTTGCAGCTAAGGCTGATTCATCCTGAAGTCAGGTATGTATGTATGTTCAACTTCATGGCTGCACTTCCCATGGTGGACAGACCTATAGAGCTTCTCAAAGATGCCAATGACTCCTTAACAAATACATTCTATTTTTTCCTTAATAGCAAAGTGTTCCCTAGACATCATGGAAGGATGGACTCTGACATCTTACATCCCAGTGCACTTGGTGATAAGGAAGAATTATTCAGAGAGAGCACAGTGAGGCACACTGGGCTTTGCTGAGCCAGGAAAAAGAGGTGGGAAGCCTCTGACCCCTTTGCTCAGGGTCATTTTGCTCAGAAGATGAACAGTAAATCACCTGGAGAGGAAAGTGGTCCAGGTCAGACTGGAGCAGAGATCCAATCAGCGGTTAAAGCAAGGTTATCTGGGTTGGCTTGGGTGCTGTCTTGGTAATCAATAAAAGCATAGAACATTTTTCCTGTGATTCTTACCTATTCATTTGCTTGTGATAATAGAGAATCCACCACAGAGCCTAAGGCATACATCTGTGAAAATCACACATACTCGGAATTCCTCTAAGGATGTAGTCTTCTTTTCTCTACAAAGCAATCATGGGGTTTTTGGTGAGCTCTCTGTGAAGAAAAGGTGGCCAGGCCCCCTGCTGCTGGCAAACTTCCTTCTTTGCTTCTATTGCCTTTCTGTCTCTTCTGTTAGGCCTCCACTTACAGTCTGCTCTGCTTCTCCAGAGTCTGCAAAGTTCTGGCAGGTCTAAAGTCTATTCCTCAGGAGTAAGTCGGAAGCCTGGAAAGTCAGTTTTTACGTCCTACAGGGTTCACAAACCATCCTACTCTCTGATTGGCTGAGTCACTTTTGAGCATGGACCCATGAGCAATATCCTACTGCCTAGCTATGCATGGTAAACAATGGTTGCTAATATCAGTTATCTGACTTCAGCCTGCAGCTATATCTGAGGTGGATCGGTCCCCTTGACTTGGAAAAATGGGCTTCTGAGGAAAAATGGCCAAATGCAAAATAATTAGGAGATCTCTGCAAATCAGTAACTCATGCATGATTCTTCTTCTCCTGCCCATCCACGGCCAGGGCTGGAATCCCTGCCAACTGGAACAGGAGCCTGCCCTCCATTCTGAGCCAAGGCGGAGTTAAATAAGCCATTGTGCCATGTGTTCATGGGTAATTAGGCATGAAAATAATCTGTAGTCTCTCTCTCCATTGTTCCTCACAAGCTGTCCTTTTGCCATGTGCCTGAGCCCCCAGGTCTCAGCTCTGGAACTCGTATAGAGATATGGATGTCGTTGTCATGGCAACTCCTCCTGTGCTAAGCAACTTTATGGTGTAATATTATTAAGGGGGCAGGGGTCAAAAGCCAATGAGAGACTTTGTCTCTGAAGCCCATGATAACTGTACCAGAGATGGGGCAGCAGTGGGAGCTCATGGGACAAGGGGGGAACTCAACGACCCAGAGCTACCCTCAAGAACACCTGTGAGGCAGACATGGGAAAATCACAAAGTCAGTAAACAGCTTCCGAGGCTCCTGCCCTCCTCTCCCATGCCCCCTTCTGAGTGTGTCACTGTATCCCTTCAGGTGCCTGGAACTCTGCTGGTTCCGCCTGGGAAAGCTCTGCCTCAAACACATTTCATCTGACTGTGGATGTTAGTCACTGCATTACTAGCCACACTTGTGTTCCCAGCTGAACAATGATTACTGACCAGGAAACGGTGGAAATATTTAGAACAAGTTCTCTGTTCCCAGAAACTTGAAGGAGCAGTGTAGCTGCTTTTTGGTTTCTACCATTGTGTCTTACTGTAGGAAATGTCAACCATTTACACTAGTAAAGCAAACAGAACGAGCCTCATATAACCCATCACCTCAGTTGCATTCTTATGTGTGTGGGTGCACTTTGTGTGCGTACACGTGGACATTAAAATGTTTTTCTTAATTGCCCTCCACTTTGTATTTTGAGGCAGGGTCTCTCATTTGAAAGAGCTTGCTGATTTGGTTATTCTCTAGCTTGCTCTGGGGATTTCCCATTTCTACCTCTCAACTACCCACTGAACCATCTGTGTTTTCTATAGTCATTTGCCTTGCTTGGGTTAAAGCAGAGCAGAAAGGATCCCTCAGACCCTGTCTCCTCCATCTGAACCCCAGTCAGGGGTTAATATTTCCTTAATGGTGATATAAAGGAGGACATGTTGGATGCTGCTCAGGCATATGCCCGACATGCCTCATGAGATGCTACACACAGTGCTGTCCTTCTGCCATAGTCTGAAGATGTAGCAGTGCATGGGGGCTCCCTCATGCCAAAGCCACTCAAGTCCAAAGATCGCCGACCTCATGGCCATTCTGAAGTTACTTGTGATTACACTCCCTGGTTTTTATAGGACCAGATTCACACACACTGTGTTATCAAATGTTCTCTTTTGAGCTAGCAAATGCTTTCCCAGTGCTGACCAAGAGGCAGATTCTGGAAATGCTCTTGCTCTTAGGATAAGATAATGCCTTTTCCCATCCAGTGACACAACTTGGTGCGTGTTGATCAAGTCTCTGATGCTGCTCTTATTAGAAAGGTTCTGTGAGACCTCAGCTTCCTCTGGAATCAGCTCTTAGTCCTCCTTGACTGAAATTAGAGGGATGTGTAGCCCATAAACCTTTGTCAGAAGAAAGCTAATCCCACCTGTTCATTAATGATTTAGTTTTTATGTGTTTCATTTGTTGTATGAATTATTAGCTTTTATTATGACATCGTCATGTATATATATATGTATATATATATATATATAAAACTTTGATAGTATTTATGCTCCCTAATATCTGCACTTATCCCCCTCCCTTCTCCCTGCTCCATTCTTTCCTTAGTAATGTCCCTTCTCATTTTTCCAGTGTACATTTGAGAGAAAATATGTAATAGTTGCCTCTGACTCTGGCTTATTTTGCTTAATATGATGGGGTCCAGTTCCATCCATTTCCCTGCAAATGACATAATTTTGTTCTTAATGGTGGTACATATGCATGACATTTTCTTAATGCATTTGCCTGTTGATGGACAGCTAAGCGGTAATGAATATTGCTGTAATAAGCAAGGGTCTGCAGGGATCTCAGTTATTGACTGGTTTGATTTCTTTGACTATCTTCTGAGAGTAGTAAAGGTGGTTCACATGCTAGCTCTAGATTTGATTGCTTGAGAATCCTCCAGGCTGATTTCCACAAAGGAAAACACTGTGTAAGAGTTTCTGTTTGTTCTGCATTCTTGTCAGCATTTGTTTCTTGTGTTTAAATTCTTCTTCTTCTTTGCGTGTATGTGTGTGTGTGTGTGTGTGTGTGTGTGTGTGTGTGTGAACACTTCTGCTCACATGCTATGGTATCCACATAGAGGTCAGAGGACAACCCATGGGCAGTTGATTCTTTCCTTCCACCGTGTGGGCCCCAGTGATTGAACTCAGGTCATCAGGCTAGGTGGCTATGATTTTACCTGCTGAGCCATCTCACTGTCCATTTTTGTTTTCTGATTGGGTTAAGATGAATGCTCAATACAGTTTTAATTTTCACTGATGCGTGTTCAACATTTTCATGTATTTATTATTGTGGTGGTTAGTTTTGGGCAACTTGACACAAACTAGTGTCATCTAGGGTAAAAGAACCCAGTAGAGGAAAAGCCTTTATCCACTTAGCCTGTATGCCTGTCTGGGCAGCATTTTTTTAATTGCTAATTGGTATAGGAGAGCCCAGCCCACTGTGGGTGGCGCCATCCCTAGATGAACTTGGGCTATAGAAGAAAAGTAGTTGAGCAAGTCAGAAGAAGCAAGCCAGTAAATAACTTTCCTCCATGTTTCTGCCTTGACTTCCCTGGTCCATGGACTACAAGCTATAAGATGAAGGAAACCCTTTCCTCCAAAGTTGCTTCTGATCATGGTGTTTAATCTTAACAGAGAAGCAAGTTAGAACAACCATCCATTTGGATTTCTGTTCTGTGCATTGCCTTGTGTTTTGATTGGATTACTTGTTTTTCTGGTGCTGGATTTTGTGAGTTGTTTATGTATTCTGGCTAGCAGTCCCCTGTCAGACGTAAAGTTGGCAATGATTTTCTCTTGGTCTGTGGGCTATCTCTTTATTAGTTGTTTCCTTTGCTGTGCAGGAAGCTTCATAGCTTCATGCAGTCCCATTAATTAATTATTATTATTCTGAATTAGATTTGTGAAGCTTTCAATTTCTACTGAAGCTTGGCATGACACTTTAAAAACATCTTAAAAATGGGTAAGATGGGTCAAGGCAGGGTTCTGCAAGGTATGTACTTTTTTCTTCTATTACTCATTGTGTGGTGTAGAGTTGCCTGAAGATCCTTTTCAAGTCACTAAGGCTCTGATCATATACAGTGTAGATGTAATGTCTACTAGACCAACAGTACTTCTTGTTATCACTATGGTGGCTACTGTTACCATTTCTAACGAGATTTCTTGTTTACCATAGTGGAATATTTTTGCATATGAGCAAACATGTGGATGGATGCCTTTCTAGGTATATTTGTTGGTTATTCAGTGTACTGGTTGGTTTTATTATCAACTTACACAAGGTAGGGTCATAGGAAGAGGTAACCTCAACTGAGAAATTGCCTCTATAAAACCAATTGTAGACAAGTCTGTGGGACATCTTCTTGATTAATGATTGATGTGGGAAGGCCCAGCCCACTGTGGACAGTGTCACCCTTGAGCGGGTGGTCCTGCTTATATAAGAAAGCAGGCTGAGCTAGCCATGAGGAGAAAGCCAGTAGGCAGCACTCCTCCATGATCTCTGCTCCAGTTCCTGCTTTGTGCCCCGGCCACGACTATCCTCAGAGATCCTGTGATCAGGTCATGTAAGCCAAATGAACCCTTTCTTCCATGAAGCCGCTTGTGGTTGTGGTGTTTATCACAGGAGCAGAGCAAACTAGGTAGTTCAGTTTTTGGACTTCTGTGGCACCTAGCCAGAATTAAAAAGACAGTAACATAAGCATGAACAGAGAGCTTCAAACTCTTATGTAAGGAACAGAAACAAGGGGAAGTGGCAAGGGAAAGGGCAGGGTAGGTATAGCTCTGTTCAGAGAATCCTGGGGTTCTTTGACTGAAGAGAAGAGGTATACAATGTGTCAGGATTGACATGATTCAGGGTTCACATCTTCACTTTTTGGTATGATGACCTCATCTCTCAACATCAGTCTTACCTCCCATGAGGTAAGGAGGTAGATGTTTACATCTCTATTGTTTAGGTAAAGAAACCAAGACGCAAGTTAAGTGACTTATTGAATAATTGAATGAGTTGGGTAAGCATTAGTCCTGTGTTTCCTAGTCCAGGGCTCTTTAGGAACCAATCAATAAGGCAAACAAGCTGGTTAAATCTGTCAAAGTAGCTCATTAACACCCCCCCATTCCATTATGTGTAGCTTAAATGACCCATATGTCAAGTGACCCTTGGCTTGTTATTGCCTGAGAATTTACTTCCCATTCACAGATATATTTCTTTAATTTTAAAAATTAAAAACATATTAGTATTTTCAATTTACAAATACAAACTATAGTTATGGTATTGGCAATCAGTACCTTGATAAATGCATATTTTGTAGAGGGGTTAAATTAAATTAATACATCTATCACCTGGAAAACTGATAATTCTTCAGAGCTGAGATGTAAAAATCTATGTTCTTAGAATTTTCAAGTCCCTAGTACATAGTCATCTGTAGTTTCCATGTTGTGGAATAGTTGTTCTGAACCTACTCCTCCCATGAAACTGAAATTCCATGTCATGTGATCACACCTTCCCACATCCCTCCTCATCCTGGCAGTCACCTTTCTACTCTTCAATATTTGGTTCCATACATAACTGACCATGAAGCACTTGTCTTTTGCATGTATGTTGTATGCATGTGAGTATAAGATTTACATGTCCATGTGTGCACATATGTAGGCCAGAGATTCATGTCGATGTCTTTCTCAATAGCTATTGACCTTAGTTTTTGAGACAGGGCTTATCAATGTACCCAGAATTTGATGTTTCAGCTAGACTGACTGACCAGCAAACCACCAGAGCCCACCCACCTCTGCCTCCCCAGTGTTGGGGTTACAGATGTGTGTTGCCTTATAGGTTCTGGAGATCTGAACTCATGACCTCATTCTTGTGTCATAAGCACTTACCCATCGTGCCATCTCCCATCCTCAGTCTTGGTCTTTCTGTGACTGACTTATTATGTTTAATACGACAGCTTCCAAGTCCAGCCATGTTGCAAATGGTAGGATTTAAAGTTCTTTTTAAAAAAGTAGTTTTCATTGAGTCTGTGTCACATTTTCTTTATGAGTGATGGACACTCAAGCTGATTCCCCTCTTAGATTTTGTGGATAATGCTCAAATAAACTTAAGGGTGCATGCATCCCCGACATACTGCTTTCTGTTCCCTCTAGATACAGACTCATCAGTGGGATTGCTGGGTTGGATTGGATGGTAGTACTGGTTCTAGTGTTTAAAGGAACTGCTATCTTGTTTTCCATAATGGGTGTACTAATTTGCATTCCAACAATGTGAGTCACCATTCCCTTTCCCCCATGTTTTTATCAGCACCAATGACCTCTCATCATATTTATCTTGACATGAGAGATCATGACAGACGTGCCATGATATCACAGGCTTAACTGTGTTGAGAATTTATTTCTTTTTCATATACTTGGTACATTTGTATGTCTTTTAAGGTCATTTGCTTATTTTAAAAAAATGGGGCTGTTTATTTTCTTTCTGCTGAGCCTAAGTTGCTTAGATTTTTTATGTGCCAATCTCTTTTGAGACATAAACTCTTCATATTTCCCTCTGTCCCATGGATTGTCTTCCCTTCCATTGTCTTTTTGCTTTCATTGTGTTTATGTTTTTAGTTGGAAGCAATCTCATTGATCCATTTTTGCCTCTGTTATCCAGACCAGCATCTTTTATAGTTAACTTTTATAGTTAGCTTCTTCTGGTTGCAAGGAAGAGAGACACTCAGCTCAAATGAACCTGAGGAAATAAAAGGCCTTACTGTACAAGTGTTTTCAGAGGAAACAAAAAGCTCACTGTGGGCTGCAGGGGCACCAAGACTAGATGCTCTGAGCTATAAAGCACTTTTCTTCTCTCAGCTGACTTCCACTTTCTCTCTGTCATAGGATTCCTCAGCTTATTCCAAGCCCAGTCTTTCCACAACCTCATCCTGCATTGTTGTCCTTCCTAGCTAATTCCAGATCCTAAAAGCTAAAGTTCCTTTAGTATTTCTTCTACCTGCAGCTAGCACATCCTTCTATATGTTCTTCACTGGAAGTCAAAGGAGAGGCCCTTCGATGACCCAACATAACTGAAAATGTAGGATGAGCTGTGTTTGGGTCATGTGTCCATGTCTGGGCAAATCAAATGTGGCCTGTGTTGGGGTTCACTTGTGATTAGTTTTGGTGGCTTAAAGTTACTTTTTTTGTGTGGCTTATAGGAGAAAGGAGTAAAAAGCTGGAGTCCATGCATCTGTATACATTGTGGACTCTGTCTCTTTTCTTTCTCATTCAACACAGACAAGGGAGGCAGACAAAGTTAACACTGAACTGATTCCCAAGTACCAGCACAGACAAGGAAGGGCATGACCATTACTGTTGTACTGACTCTCAGATGCCAACCTACTTTTGCATAGTGTTGAGAGTGGGTGCCTCCTTCTGTCTCATTTCTGGGGTTTCTATTTACCTTGTATCATTTTCAGGCATCAAAAGTCTCCTTCTTGGTTTCTCTGTTGGATAGTTCCTCTCTCAAAACCTTCTCCCAGTGTCTGGATGCGTTTTCCATCTCTCCCTCCTATGTGAATACTTTTTTAGTGGCATGGATTCCTCTTTTCCACCAGTCTTTGCATTTGGTTCACTCCATTGATCTCCAAATGTATTACAAAGATAACCTGCTTTTGACATAATATTACATGTTGGTTGTTGCTGAAGTTTGCAGCTTCCAAGTAGCTTTTTCCTGATTGGTGTCCACATTCATTTATTTTCTTACTTTTCACCCTGCTGTCTCACAGGAACACCAAACTCAATATTCACTGGCACAAATTTAGAGTAGTTCCCTAAAAGCTTTCTTGGCATTCCATGCTACTCGTGTGAATAAATACACTCAATCAGTCAAAATAATTGACTGTGCCATCTCTGACTCCCCTCATCTTACCCAATTGGTCATGAAAGATTTTGAATCTCTCCTCCATATAACTGTATGTATCCCTTCTTAGCCATCTTTGTACAACAGAGAAATGCCTAACACATCTAGAGACCCTGAAAGCCTGAAAGTGTCCACTCTATTGGTAGAGAGGTTATTGTGGCTGTGGTGAGAACATATTTTTGGGACAGTGATGGGAACACAAACTCTCCTTCTCTGCATTTGATAGGCTGTTATCAACAGATGGGTTGAGCTCACTCTTTTTCACCCTTTCTCTATCCTACAGCCAAGTCATCTACCAGAATGAAAATGTCCTTGTATAATAGCATGGTGTCCTATGTAATGAAAATAAAAGGAGACTCACACAAAAACTAAAATTCTGAGAGACTGACTTCTGATTTAAAAACATCTTTTTTTGTATTTTAAATTTTTTAAAACTTATTTACCTGAAATATATGTTTACATAGAGGACAAACAGATACAGGATTTCAAGTAACTTATGGGACAGTCATTATCTGTTGAACATATTCTTCCACACAATCTTTTATTTTTACAGTATAAAAGCTATACTTTTGATGTAAACTTACCTCATTGTTAACTCTGATGATGAAGATGGGAGACACACTTGTTCGCAGTTCAGTTAAATGACACAAACAAAAAGCTGTTCCCTCAGACACAAAGACGCCCATGTCTCTCTCTCACAGGAGGACTGTGTGCTTCGTGGTCACACCACATCATTTCTTCTTCTTTCCCTTCCCCTTTTTTACTCCCCTCTCCTTGCCGTAGACTCGGGTCAGCACCTCCCGTTTTTTTGCGTCCTTGTTTTTAGTTTGTATCATTTCTGCAACACACAGCATCACTGACTTATGTGTCAGGAACTGTACAAGACAGAGGCTGTCATCTTCCTGTCTGAGCTGTCCCAGGACTCTGACTCTATACTGAACATCACAGTTCCATTCTCTGGAGTACATTTTGTTTTTCTCCAGAAGTGTGTTCAGCCCAACTGCTGAGCAGACATCCTGAATTTCAGTAGCGGTAGGGTTTTCTACAGCCTTACTTATGGAAATCCGCCTCCCCTCCACTATGGTCTTCTTATTATTTAAATAAGCAGGGTAGGTACAAATAAACCTGTCCTGGTCAGCCTGGACCGCACCGCTCTACAAGCCATCTCCATGGGAGTCCCCACAGCCCCACCAGGTCTACAGGCTGACACCAGCCAGAAGTTTACTGGGAGCTTGGAGATCCTTAAAAGTGTCTTAAAAAAACATTTCTCACTATCAAAAGGATGGAGTTCAACTTTTATCATGAAATCCAATATTGTTCATAACATGGTCTTTGTAACCTAAGAATGTCATGTTATTACATATCTTCTCTAGTCCTGTGACCCAGTCATTATTGTAGTCCTGACAGGCTCATCTAAACCAAGCTGGCCTTGTATGTGCTTTTCTTTCTCTCCTTTGCCTCATTTGCATAGAAAATGGCTTCTTATCTTTCTACTCATTCCAAGCACCCCAGGCCAGCTTGTCCTAGACCCACAGCCACTTAGGAAGAGCTGACATCTTCTCTGTCCTATACCACATTCACTCTATTTGGTATTAACACTCTCGTTGGCAACAGTTGCTCCCGTGTTACAATTTAAAGTTCCTTTCATGCCAAGGATGTCTTTGGATTGTCTTTGCAGCCCTGTGGCTCTTTCTTGGACAGAGCCAGCAGTTGTTATGCAGCTTGTGTGTAGAGACCCTGAGCTGGGCTCAGTGGATGCTTTGTTGAGTGAATTCATCTTCCAGTTTCCAAAGCACTTAGAAATGGTTCATGCTATGTGGATGAATCTTTCCACAGGGCCAAATGGGGTGTAATGGAAGAGAACCAATGGAAGAGAATATAGTCCTTCATTTTATCACCGTGATGGAGCTATGTTTTCAGTTTTTCAGATGTCTGGTATGGCTATGTTCTCCTTGATTCTAATTTATCTAAAGTCTAAATCTCCCAAGCCATAGCAACCAGGCAGCCACCAAACAAGATCATCCAAACGCTGAATTGATCACCAATCTCCAGATTCCCTCCCCAATGTAGGATATTGTTTACTTGCTTCAGTTCAAAAGACTATCATAACACTGAGATCTAACACCCGTAGGTAATTCATTAACTTTTTCTTGTGACTAATTAGTTCTTGTTTATAGCATCTTACTTAGAATATGACCAGGGGAATAGCTAACAAAGATGTGCGCATAGAAGGAGAATCCAGGAGCAGTAGCGGCATGAAAAGATTACATGTCCTTACTAATTTGAAGCAGAAGGACTAGCTGATGTTTTGGGGTAGTGGAAAGGGAAGGCAGGGAGCTGAGAGAAGACAGAGTATGTTTAGTGATTCATTCAACACTTTTATTAATTTTACTATGAGCCAGGCACCCAGGATTATTAAAGAAATAATAAGGTGATGATTATGCATTGCAGGAACTCATTATCTTGTGGGAAAATTGGATACCGAAAGTCACAAAGCAATATTTTAAGTACAATGGTAGAGGTTAAATGTAATATGCCCCTGGAGCACAGAGGAGGGAGCGAGCAAATGGCTCTGAGAGGGAGGGAAGTCTGTAGAAGCAGCAGCAGAGCTGCAGGGAGGAGGCAACACTTACCTTTGTCTATGAGCATACTGCAGGTGGCTATCAGAAGAGAAACTGTTTGGGGGAAGGATGCCAATGGGATATGCTCAACAAAGGTTTCTCGGGTGCCTGTTGTGCAAAGTGTACTTCTAGTGGTGTGGCATGCACACCTAGGTGACCAGACAGGCAGAGGCCACAGACAAGGCACTTACTTTCTAGTCAGAGAAAGGGAAGAGTCAAGAATTGCTCCAAAAGTTTCAGTTTGAGTGAGTTGTCATAAATTGAGAAAGGAAAGGGGCTTAATCTTCAGCACTACATAATATAAAAGAGGTGTAGTGGGACATACCTGTAATCCTAGGAGTTATGGGGTATATAGGAAGATCAGAAGGTCAATGTCTGTCCTGGGTATATAATGAATATGAGACCAGGCTGAGTTACTTAAGACCCTGTGCAAAGACAGAGAAAGGAGGATGGATAGGAGGGGGAGAGGAGAAGAAAGGAAGAAGAGGAGGAAGGGGAGAAAGAGAGAGAGAGAGAAAGAGAGAGTAAGCACAGGTGATTAGTATCAATGACCATCAGAAGGACTTCAAAGCCACAACAAGCTACTTACTTGACCCTCCCCACACAACCCCCCCCACCACCAGCAGCATAGCTACAATGAATACAGCAGATGATGTGAATCAGTAAGGATGTAGAGACACTGGAATCCTTAGCGCTGTTGGTGGGGATGTAAAGGGAGATAGGGACTTATAAACAGTTCCTCAAAATGTTACCTGTAGATCACTGTGTTGCTCAGTCCCCAGGAGAGAAGCTCCCTTTTGCACTATCTGGTAATTAGCATGGAGATCCACAGCTGGACAATGTGCAGAGAGTCAGAGACTTTAGAAGCTCTTAGTTTGAATCTGGTCTCCATCACACCCCTATCCTCAAGACTTAGGGATCTTTGTGAAGAGGAGGCAGGAAGATTGTAAGGGCCAGAGGTGATGGATGCCTCAAAGGAAACTCATCCAGGCACAACAGGCTGATGTATATATGAACTCACAGAAACTGTGACACCACACAGGAGATCTGTAGAAGTTCAAAGCAGTCAAAATCCCAGTACAGACAAGGGGAGTAAACACAAAGTCCCACCCCTTATCAAGAAGTTGTTTGCAATTATCACCTGCTAGGAAATGGAAAATCAGTTTTTTCCAATGATAGGAAACTGGGTATTATCAACCACATCCTATGGTAGGTTCTATGCTTAGGAGTAGTTGACCAACACAAAACAGACTCCATGTTTTTAGTGGCCTTTTTCTTTTGTTTTTGTTTAGTTCTTGTTTTGTTTTTTAAGAGAGAGAAAGAACATGAGGTTGGCTAGGTAGGGAAAGAATATGATAAAATGTAGTATGTAAAATCCTCAAAGGATAAGAAAGAAAAAGTTACCACCTGACAAACCAATTCATCCTTTATACATACTCAAGAGAAATAAAAACACAACACCCACACAGAAACTTGTAAAGGAATGTTCCCAACAGGATTACTAGCAGTCAAAAATGGAAGCAACCTAAAAGCTCATCAACTGAAGAACAGATAAATACATACAGTGTCTTTTCACTATGAAATATACACCCAGGAAAACAAAGCAATGATTCTCGTTGTAGCTTGGCTATGCTTTAGAATTAGATGCTGAGTGGAAGAAAAGGACCATGACAGGCCACATGCTATATGACTTCATTTACATGAAAAGCTGAAGACAGACAGATCTATAGTCTAGGCCTAGGGGATAGAGGCTGTAGAGGAATAGAGAATTGCTGCTGAGGTGTAGGTGCTTTTTTTGGTGTAACTGCAGTGTTCTGAGCAGGTTTTTGTTCATGGTTGCACAACTCTATGAATACTAAGCCTTGAAGCATAATTTTTTTCAGGTGAATCCTGTCCCTTCAGTGCTGGGCTTCAGGTGAACGAGGCCACCCCCAGCAATAAGTGGACTCAGGGGATCTGAACTCAGGTCCTGGGGCTTGTGTAACATCACCCTTAACCACTGAGCCTTTCCCCCTCTCTGAGTTTTATTGAACTCTCATAAATCTGACTGTAGATAGAGATTAGCACACAGGAATTTTTTAGACATTCTCAGGAGCAACATCTGAAAGAGAAGATAAAGGGACATTGATGGGTGGTGTAATGGTAATTGAGGCCTCAGGGATTCTGGAAGGTAGCTATAAAGCTGGAATACCTGCCCCCACCACCTATTCTTGAGGCAAATAGGCTGTGCCCTTTTTGACATTTGCAAATGTGATTCTCCTGGGATGGAAATATCCATGGACAAGAAGGGTTCTGTTGGGTCAGAGGCACTCCTCAAGAGAGGCGCCAATGTAAGAGGACAGCAATCAGCACACCTAGACGGTAAAGAAACCAAATGTTCCAGCTTCAAGGGAGAACTCAAAACAGCCATCTTTGTTGATGTGGTAAAATGCCATGACAGAATTAAGTTAAGAGAGAGAGGGTTGATTTTGATCTCATAGGCAAAGGCACAGTTCATCATAATGGGGAATGAAAGTGGCAGAAATTTGAAGCAGCATGTCACAATGTATTCTGAGTCAAGTCCAAAGAGCAAGGAATGCTGGTGCTCAACTGACTTCCTCCAGCTTGTGTAGTCTAGGACCAAAGCTCAAGGGATGTTCTGCCCACAGTTAAGATGGGTCTTTTCATGTTAATTAACATAGGTTAACCCTGGACAGGCATGTTGGAAAAACCATCTTCTAGGTGATTCTATGTCCAGTCAGGTTGACAGTACTAATCATCACAGTTGAACATCACAGTCTGCTACCACTCGTCCTACGCACTGTTTATAGTAGGTGTTGTTTGCCTCTCCCTGAAAAACCTCCATGTAGCTTGGGAGAGGGCTCAGTTAGTAAAGTGCTTGCTACACAAGCATGAAGACCTGTGTTTGATCCCTGGTACTCATATAAGTGTTGTTCTTCTATTTATGCTTGTTCAGAATTAAGGAAATATCATGGACAAGTCACTTAATGGTCATGGACAGGTCACTTAATGGCCAGACAGTTTTCTTTTTCTCCTTTTGGAAGCTGGCTTCCCTTGTCCTCAAGAACATGAGAAAACTCTTCTGCCATTCTAATAATTTCTTTTCTTGACGGCTGATATTTTGGAACAAGATCCCAGTGACAAGGTAGTGGCCATAGTCTAAACCAGTGGTTCTCAACCTGTGGTTCTCTATCTCTTTGGGAGTCATTTATCAGATATCCTGCACAGCAGCTATTTACATTGTAATTCATAACAGTAGCAAAAGTATGGTTACAAAGTAGCAACAAAATAATTTTATGGTTGGGGGTTACCACAGCATGAGGAACTGTATTAAAGGGTGGCAGCATTAAGAAGGTTGAGAAACACTGGCCTAAACTTTAGCTTTCTGAAGATTAATGGGGCCTGGTGCAATTCATTCTGAGACCGAGGATGTCAAAGCATGTGGGGTAGTTTTAGAGGTAAGAAACCCAAACTCTCAAATTAATGCCTGTGTGCATAGATAGGAAGGACCACACGGCTCCCAGATCTACATGCCTCACCCACTGGGGCATGGCAGCACAGAATAGCCACTGAATGAAACTGTGTACTGTATTCTGGAGTGCAGCATCCCATGTGCCAGGGCAGCCTCTCCTAAGAGGTGCCGCAGCTGTACCTCTGAAAACCCAGTCTACAGCTCAGTTGGCTTCCAGTGTGCTTGCCATAGGCTCATTTAGGCAGACGGATGAGACCTGATGGATATAGTAAAATAATGTGATGTTCTGTGGAATGAAAGCATTCAGTTTCTGTTAGATAATATTATCAAACACAGGGTCAGTCTGGTGCCAAACATGTACTCGTGTACTTTGTTCATCTCAATATGGATAGAAACTGTTTCTGGTCCTACTTTCCCACGGGGATAGCCAGCTCACTGGCTATCTTTGTACCATGTGCTTAAGGCTGTGTACCTAGGAAAGACAATAAATCAAGCAAAGACATTGCAATTGAGATTGGTTAAAATCTCCATACGTCACTGTCATCCATCATAGTCCATCTGGTTTTTGTAGCAGCCAGAAGGGTGAATTAAATGAGATATGACAGAGTCCACCACCCCCACATTCCTTTCATCTTTAGAGTAAGATATCTCTGCCATTCCCCCAGGAATAAAGTATTGTTTTGATTTACTATCTTGGCCAGAAGATATGATTTAAAGAATCCCTCTGGATCCCTCTCTAGATTTCTCTAATTTCACAGCCCCAGGAACCAATGTGTGGATCTTGTAAACTCCCAAGGATGATCTCTTTCAACTGTATTGTGAGCATGGAAATGGTCATGGCTGTCTTGGTAGGCAAACATCATTTGGACCTGGGTCAAGTCTTCATGTATTACCTGGTCCTTAAATACCTTCTCTTTTATGAACAATGGAGCCCCTAAACTTCAGCTTTGGTGTACCTAGCAGTCCTTCTAATGTTACATCCAATGATTTTATTTTTCTCATTTTTTCCTTTCTGGAAAGATTGGATCTATTATTTTCATAAATATGTATTCCATTCCATATTGTCCTTTTGGGAGTGTGTCCTTCCTTTACTCAATGCGTTCTGGATTGCTCCAGAGATAAGTCAGCTGATTTTGACTTTCTTTAGTGGTTGCAGCCTCTGACTTCTGACTCTTTCCAGCCAATGCACTAAGCCCCTCCCTCACTGGCTGCCCATCATCTTTTCTCTAAGATTGACAAAAACTAAGTGCTTTTAACCATTCCTATGATGTCTGTGGGTCAGGTAGAAGGCACAGGATAATTTCTTGCAAAGCTTAGGCCTTCTGAGTTGTCTTAAAAATTAGATGAAGCTCCTAGCTCAGAGCAGAGGTAAGTGGGCCATCCCAGCAGGCCTAGAGGGTCCAAGAGAAACTGGGAATTCTAGGTATTCAAGTGCATCAGCTCAGGTGTTCTCATCCCAGGTCTCAGGGTTTCATTTTTTTCCCAAGTAGGGCCCTGACCTCAGCATAGAAAACCTGAAAGTCCTCATGTTCCACAATTGTGCTCCTTCCCTAATTCAATATTGGCTTCAAGTTCTGCTTTCAGGTCCTTCTTCAGGAGGAGAAGCCACCCCTTTCAAAGCAGCTGGAGTCCTACCAGTTTTTATATTTGATCTTTAATTGGTGATAAATATCCTATCATCTTTTATTTTCATCTCTTAATACGATGACAGTCCCCAACAGTCTCACACCCAGTGTCACAACCATATACTTCAAGATTCATGCCAGCACATTTTATTTTCGCAGGATCATTTGTGATTCACCACTGGTTGACATTATAGTGATTATATCAAGACACCATGGGTTCCTGGAGCTTCCCATTGCCACTCACCACTGTTGAGGAAATCCCAATTCACCTCTGCTTTCAGGGTGATCTGTCCCTGAAACTTTTGTCAGAGCTTGTTTTTCCAAGAGTCAGAAGCACCAACTGTTTGGGGTAAATTCCCTGTAAATGGACACTGGTAGAGATAACTATGCAGGGAATTTTAGGAGAATGACTTTGAGAGGAATACTTGAAAAGAAGTAAAAGAGGGGGAACTGGGAAGAGCGGTGGTGGAGCTAGGAGGCTCCTTTGGATTCATGCTCATTTGGGTATCCAGTTAGTTAACAAAGTTTGTCAGTGTGCCTCAACAATGCCTCAGGCTAGCTTCTCCCCACCCCAGCAGCTCCATCTCAAGAACAGGCCCCCTGCTGTGCCCCATCCCTGCCTCACTCCCCATCTCAGCAACTACAAGAGCTTTGTTCTCTTGGTGCCCATACCAGATGTAGTCCCCCAATCACTACACAGGAGTCCTCTCCTAAGTGAACTCTCACTTCAGAAAGTATCAGCTGGGCTCTGCAAATATGAAATGAAAGTCTACATATGGATAATTTCCATAGTTTTAATTGCAGTGTCATGAAACTGCATTTGATCCCACTCTTGTTTTGCCTAGAACATGACCACCCTTTCCAGCTAATCCATTTTGTATACTAACCTGTTGGTAATTACTGAACAGTTACCTAGGTTACCAGATCTTTTGGTGCCAGTGTTCAAATAACCTTGATTTTACTTAACACCACTCCTCCCCTTTTGGACTGAGGATTAAACATCAGGCATATGTATGTTAGGCCTCTTCTCTATCGCTGAACTATATTCCCAGACCTCTTTAATTTTAGATGTTGAAATTCTAGCACAGAGTCTCACTAAACTGTATAGGCTGGCCTGGTACTCATTGTTGGAGTTGTTTTCAAATTCACAATCCTCTTGCTTCAGCTTCTGAGTGGCTGGGATTAACTGCCTATGCCACCAGACATGGCATAGTCCTTACTCTGTTAGTGGTTGCTCTACTTTTTAGTAGTAAACTTCATTTAATGTGCAAACGGTACTTCATGAGAGGTGGGTATAGAGAAGGTGTGTATAGAAATCACAGGGTGCTACCTGTGATTTCTGGGATTCTTGAGCTTTATCCTCCACAGATAAGGGAAGCAACTGTGCTTGAGCGAATTTGAATCTTGGTAAAGGACAATTCCAGATGCATCAATTCTTTACAAAAGCCACCAAAGACGTCTCACTATTTACCATTTTAAATTACCATCTTCCAGGTGTCAGCCTGCCAAGCCACATACTTTCTCCTGACTTATTTCCCAGTATGCCTCTGCTGTCTTGACTGAAAGAAGCATGGCCAGCCTCATCCAGGCATCTCTGTTGCTGAAAATAGCACCCCAGATCCAGAGGTCAGTATTATGCTTGCAGAAGGAGACACAGGTATGGACCCTGATGGAGGGAGGTAAAAAGATTGTTGGCTAGGACACTACCAGCGGGTTCCTGCGCTCCATGCTGTGCCATGGGACCTCTCTGACCTCTAAGATGTCTTGCCATGAGGATGGTTCAGCTATTACAAACTCTGTTTCTTTTGGGCTTTATCTAACATCTGAGAACTCTGTTTGTTCTCCTCATAGTACATGTAAACACCCTGCATGGGGGAGGAGAGGCAGCTCAGCTTTACTCTTCTCTTAGTCAAAGCCTGAAAACAAATAAAACAAGCCCCATTCCTGAACACTCCTAAACACTCAGAAGTACAGGAAGGGAAACAGGTGCAAGCAAGCGACTGCATTTGTTCAATGGTAGGCAAGGAGATATTTATGTAACAAGAGCCTTAGACGACAGAATATTCCAGAAGCACAGTGTGGCTGTGTCAGTTGCTCCAGGCAGTTGGAGATGCTAGTTTTCTGGTTAGGTTTGGAGAGATACCTTTTGTAAATCATGGATCAAGGCTGGCCATGCAGGCTTTGTGTCAGAGGCCAGGGAGTGTAGTGTTTCTTTGCAAGGTTAGTTTCATTTGCCTTTTAAACTCTGATGTCATTGCTTTTCAAACAAAAACGTGTGTGTGTGTGTGTGTGTGTGTGTGTGTGTGTGTGTGTTTGTAAGTAAGTAAGCACTTTAATTTAAATGAGTATTTAATAATATTTAACCTTGTCATTTGGCACTTAGCAATGAGAATCTGAAAATATCAGGTAGCTGATTAAATAGATATTATTCCTTAACATTAAAAAATGTTCTTATATCTTATGCTGTAATGCTGCCTGATCTGATGCTACCATCCCTATTTCTCTCCCCTTTCTCTATCCCTCCCACAGACTGTCTGAAAAGTAGCCTGTTCGTAAGTTTTTAGGATTTCAGTCTTAGGGGGAAAAAGAGCACTGTATAAAACAGCAGCAGCAGCAACAACAACAACAAAAACCTACCGTGTAGCATGTGTTGAATGCCCACAGATGCAATGTGTTGATACATTAGGCTAAAATGGATTTTGAGCCTATTTTTAGATTACACATAGGTACACAGCATTTTAAAGGAAGATGGTTGATAAACTATCAAAATAATAGCACTTTTTGTTAATTTTAGCCAGCGTTAAAAATAATCACAGTGAATTCTAAGTCCCAAGAAAACCTTCCTCCTGACCTGCCTCCCAAAGCTGCCTGGAGAAAGGCCTTTATGCTGGCATTTGGGACAGCATTTTCTTTAGAGAAAAAGCCGTCTGTTTTTCTTCTCTCTGGGGTAGCTGCCATTCTGGACAGGCAAGCACAAAGCCGGGAATGTAATCAAGGGCAGGGAAAACTCACCCCGTGTTCTGTTTGTCAGGCTGACCCATAGGTCATAACCTGAAAGTTTATGGATCGGGGAGGCCTTGTCTCTGTGGAAGCCTGTTTTCTGGGCTTTGGCGGATGCTAAATTCCTGACTTCTGAAAAAGGGGTGGGTGTGGACTTCCAGGGCTAGCCAGTGGGAAGGAAGTAATATTCATTAAGAGTGTCTCATGCAAGCTGCGCAGGCAGGCATGCTCAGTGTAAATTCTCCCAGAGTCTGTCAGCTATGTTTGAACCTGGTCCAGCAGAGCTGCCTTTACTTTTTTTTTTTTTTTTTTTTTTTTTTTCCTGTACCAGGAAAAATGCTCCATTACACTGGGCTTGCCTGGCTTGCTTCTTCTTTTTCTTTCTTCCTTTCTTCCTTTCTTTCTTCCTTCCTTCCTTCCTTCCTTCCTTCCTTCCTTTCTTTCTTTCTTCTTTCCTTCCTGCCTTCCTTTTCTTCCTTCCTTTCTTTTTTTTCTCTTGTTCCTTCCTTCCTTCCTCCTCCTTCCCCCTCCCCATCAGAAGATCAGAAACAATGTTGTTTTCCCATCAGTTCAGTAATACAATGCCCTCCGATATCCACACCAGCATCTCAGTGGAGAAGAAGAGAGTGTTGGCTACCTGGGAACAGAAGACTTCATAGGTCAGTAGAAGCTAATCAAGTTTTTTCAAGGCTTCTGGGATCAGGATTCACCTTAATTGTTCAGGGAACTGACAGCAATTTAATTTGTCTTTTCAACTGGTGGGTGCACATGCACCAATATTTTTTCACACACAACTATGGTTTTTTATGTTAGAGTGATTTTCCAAATATGCGGAAAAATGTCTTTGGATTAATTTGCATTTGAAAGAACCTCTTTTGTACAGGAGCTTTTTCTTTTTTCATTCTTTTTCTTTCTTCTCTACCACAAATTACATGTTTTCCAAATAAATGCTGTGGTTAACTGATGTAGCCATAATAATCAAATGTGGATGTGGTCTGCATGGTATTAATTCTTGGTGTATGTGGGTTTGGTGAAGTTACTGCTTTTGTGCTGTCAAAGATGAAAAGGAGTTAGTTTATTTTTTGTCATTGTTTCTCAAACTTTTGGTAGGTTTTGAGGCTGCATTGTGAGCCCCTCAGGGGAGAGAGGGAGAGAGAAAGAGAACTCTTTTCATATTTAATGTGCAATCCTTTTTTTTTTTTCCAAAGTATTAAACTCCACTTCTAAAAAAAAGACTGCAACTTTTTAAGAATCTGTGAAGGGGGGAAGTTTTGGAGGGAAATATCATGTAAAAGGCAGAGACAAGTTTTTAATGAACAATCTAACTCAAGATTCTCATGGTGACTAGAAGCAAGACAAGAAAAAATGTTACGTGCTGTGATCTCACTAATTTATTGGGGTTTGTAACTTTAAATTTTTCTTTTCAGAGAAAGTGGGTTCAACTTTAAAGCATTGTTCTGTAACATCAGGTGATGATGACATCACACTCACCAGAATAAGCAAGTGTGCAAAGACAATCCCTTTAAAACCATCAGAGGGCGGGGCTTAGGAAACTACAAGGCCTTACAGTGGAACTGCATCCTGGGCTGTTTTGCTTTCTGCAAGAATCTTAAGAGCAAAGGGGATTTATTTTCTTTTCAAAATGAAAGGGCCAGGCGAGGATTATTGATCTGCCTGGGATTAAATATCTTCTGGCATGCATCACAGAGCATCACAGACTATCAATATGCAGATCAGAGTAGCCACTTTCTCAGGCCACAGGAATGAAGTCCACTTTTTCAAATACAGCAACGCTAACTCTTCATCCCCACTCCCCACCCCCAGAGTCTTGGAAAAGCTGAGAGGTGGGGCATGGTGTGAACAAATACTTGGCCTGTGAGCTGACCTTGCTCTCTTAACTTATGTCCATTGGCTCTTAAGCGATAGCTGACACAGTGAGCAATGATGTAAGGGACCCCAGGGAGATCAGGAAGGAGAGGCCATACCAGCCCTGGCTGAAGCTTGTGCTTGGTCCAGTGCTCTAGAGAGGAGCAGATCAGCTACGGGCATGTATCTGGATCCACTTCTACTCCCAGGTCTTGGCTTCAGCCCTAGGGCTGTTTGTTGCACCTGCTGTTCTATTCCCATCAGTCAAGGCTCTTCTTGGTGTGTGGACTGGCTTTGTTAGATATGGACCACTCTCTAAGGAGACTGCTAAGGTTATTCAGGTTCCTTTGTTTTGTCATTTTCCTCTAACATTCAGAGGTTTAATTGGAGGTACATATCTTTTCTAGGGTGAGAAAGCACAGTTGTCCCCTGAAGGTGAGTGTGAGTGTATGTGTTAATGTGCACGGATGTGTGTACTTGCATGAGTGTGTTGATGTGTGTGCTTGTATGTAAAGGTATGAATGTGTGCATGTGTGAAACAGTGTATGTGAGTGTGCACTATGTCTGTCTCTGTGTGCCCCTGTAGCGTGGATTCTGAGATGTTGCTTCTTGCAAAGCTATGCATTACTGAGGGCATTGGTTTGGGGTCAGGGACATTTCTTGTCATACTGACAGGTAGTCCATAGTTTGGAACTTTCTTCTGACTCTTTGCCACTCTTTGTGCCCCTCCCTTCAGTTCATTTCCCCTTTCATAAATGATGATTTGAAGAATAGCACTGAGACCCGTGGAGGTACAAAGGTAACCAAAGGCTGTGCATTGGAGCAGAGAATGAGAAGGGCCTCCTGGTATTCAGATCTGGGTAAAATTTAGACTGTGGCAAGAGTAAATGTGGGAGAGAAGTCTGAGTCTGACATTACATTTGCAAAACTATTTATCATTGTCTTACTTGGTTTCCTTCTTCCCACCATTCTGAATGCTGCTGAATCCAGTCCACATCTCCAGCCACTGGACTCGTGGAAAGGCAGGCATGACATATTTTATAGGAAATAGGTGGGGTGTGACATATTTTATAGGAAATAGGTGGTTTGCACCAAATGGTGTCTAAGTTAATGTAAATTTAGATCCTTCACATCCAAGCCTCACCTGCTTGACAGTAGCATAATCTATTTCTGTTTCTACACTATGGACTCACTTTCTCCATTTCATGTAACACTTTCTCAGATTGAATCCCCTGCTGGCATACTGTCTTAAACCTGAGAAGTACTTTGGGGGCTTTACTGGCAACTCTCTTACCTCTTCTTTTTCTTCTTTCTTCAACATCATCTATTGAAATGGACAGCAATCTGGTAATGGGTTGAGAAATTAAAAACATGAAACTAAACCAGGTTGGACCAGTGTTGATGTCTGATAAAGGATGCAAAATTGAATGACTTTATGCCTCAGGTTAGATAAAGGCTTTGTGGGATTGCAGGTCATGGAGAATTTCCATGTCCCCAAGTGTCAGTCACACAGCACGGCTGGGGGTTTTGAAGCATGCCAGTTCCTTTTCAAAGGAGCAGTCCATGGCTAAAGAAGCAGCTTATACTTCACTCATGGTTCTACTAGAAGGCTTGGGAGCAGGCTCTGAATTCCAAAACGTGTTCTGTGTGGCATTACTACCAAGCTGTTGGGCATTGCTGGGGTTTTGGCATCTGTCTATTCTCAAATGGAAATGAGGAAATTAAAAAGTGTCTGTGATGAGTATACGGCTTGTACCAAACCCCAAACACTTGAGTGATTTGTGTTAAAGTATTGACCAGTCCACTCAACAGGCCCAGAGTCCCACCCTTAGCCCCTCAGGGTAGCAGTGGTGAGTCACCATCAGGGGATGGCTGGAAGATTGATTGACAACACAAATGGTGCTAAATAATAAAATGGACTGACTAGAACAAGTCTCAGCCCTTGTTTGCTTCAGGGAAAGGATCAGGGGAGGTTGCCTGGGCACATGTGTCTGAGAAAAGCAGTACTGATAAGTCACAGCTAGTCATTTTTGCCAAGATTCAGGTGCTACTGGGAAGACTTCTTGGATGTGACAGTAAGGCTGGCTGGTCCACACTTTCCTCACAGGTCTGATGAGGATTGGAAAGCAAGCAGTATGCAGCAGGATCAAGACTGGCTTTCTCTTGGGCACCACCCTGGCCAGTGCTGACTGTGCTCTTGAAGTCAATGACACTCCTGCACTCCAAAGCTCCTGAGCTGTATCAAGCATGGCATTACAATAGAAGGATTCTCTTAGAGAAAGGTCAAGGGTCCACTTCAAAGCAAATCAGTTATTACCAATGGAGAAGTATTTTCTGTACTGAGAGCTATAAGGATGCCCAATGTCGGGAAATAGCCACTCTGCTTGGATCATGCAACTTCCAGTTGAGCCAATGGAACATAGAAGTGCTTGGAGGAGCTACATGTATGTAGACAAAACAGGTCTGCACAGGCTTCCCTGACCCTGGCTGGAAATGAAAGTTCCAGATGTCTATTTCCAATTTTTAGCATCTTTACCCTTTAAATAGGAGTTCTCCTACAGAGGCTTTCCATAGATTTCATATGCATGGCTGTGCAGGAAAGGGGAACCAATGAGGAGAACAGGAAGGACAGAGTAGGGCTGGATTTCAAGAAACCTCACTAAGATCTTGAAAAGTTAGAGTGTCCATGGAGGCTTGCTGCCCAGTTTTATGTCAACCCAACACAGCTATAGCCTTCTGAGAGAATGGGACCTTAATTGAGAAAATGCTTTCATTAGAGTTGTAGATGGGAAGCCTGTAGAATATTTTCTTAATTAGTGATTGATGGAGTAGGGTCCAGCCCATTTTGGGTGGGACCACCCTTAGACTGGTGGTCCTGGATTCTGTATGAAACCAGGCTGAGCAAGCAATGTGGAGCAAATGAATAAAAGGTACTCTGTCATGGCCTCTGCATCAGCTCCTGTCTCCACATTCCTGTATTGTTTGAGTTCCTGTCCTTATGACCTTTGATGATGAACTGTGATATAGGAGTATAAATAAGTAAGCCAGGGTGTTGTGGTGTTGTGGCACATGCCTTTAATCCCAGAACCTCAGAGGCAGAAAGATCTTTACGAGTTCAAGGCCAGGCTGGTCTACAGAGTAAGTTCCAGGACAGGCAAGGCTATATGGAGAAACCTGTCTCTGAAAAAAAAAATGTATAAATAAAATAAACTATTTCCTCTACAACTTGCTTTTGGTCATGGTATTTTACCACAGCACTAGAAAGCTTAACTAAGAAAGAAGCTTTCAAGGGAGGGACCCTGCCACTGCAGCACAGAGGGACCATGAATGAACTGGTATGGCTTAAGGATACTGACTTCTTATTTATTATTATTCATTTATTTATTTAATTTATTTTACAAACATTTATTACAGTGTACAATAGGCTCCAAGATAACACTTCATTTTAGCTGTAGGTGGCAAAGATGTTACGGCAGAGAATCCGGATGTTTAAATAGGAATGGAAGAGGGTCAGCATCATCTCAGATATGAAGAACAGCTTACTTCTTGCCAGATTTCTTAATTCCATGGTGGCCTTGGCTTTTGACTCCTCTCTTTGCTTCTGCTTGAAAGCCTTATCTTCCTCATTCATTTCATTGCCCTGATTCTTGGGCTGTTTCAGGGGCTTCTTTTTGCCATCTTTGTGGCCCAACATGGCCCCCACCGACACTGACTTTTTAAACTAGTGTATGTGTCGATGTTTCTCTCTCTCTCTCTCTCTCTCTCTCTCTCTCTCTCTCTCTCCATCTGTCCCTATCTGTCTCTCTGTGTGTTGTGTCTGTCTCTGTCTCCCTCTGTGTCTCTGTCTGTCTATCTCTCTCTGTGTATCTCTCCCTGTCTGTCTCTGTGTGTTGTGTCTATCTCTGTCTCTCTCTGTGTCTCTATTTCTGTCTGTGTCTCTGTCTCTCTCTCTGTCTTTCTCTTTCTGTGTGTGTGTGTGTGTCCACATGCCTGTTCCTTGATCCTGTGTACTTGGAGGCTGGAGGCTAGACATAGGGTGCCTTCTTCAATCAGTTACCATCTTAGTTTTTGAGGCAGCATCTTTCAGACTTGGAACTCATCAAATAGCTGGACTGGCTGGCTAGTGGGTGTCTGGGATCCTCCTGTCCCTCCTGTCTCTACCCCTTTCCTCCAGCCTTGGGATTACAGACAAGTACTGCCAGCCAAGGCTTTTTGAGTGGGAATTAGGAACCAAGTTCAGGTCCCCATGCTTCACAGCAAGTGCTTTTCCCACAGAGCCATCTACTAAGTCCCGGGGATGCCTTCTATCAGAAAGTCACTCTGGAAACAAAATGGCAGCTCCTCAAGAAACTAGAAGGAATAATTACCATGTGATTCAGCTCTAAAGAATGTAAATCAATGTAAATCAGGGTCTTTTTTTTTTTTTTTTTTTTTTTTTGAGACAGGGTTTTTCAGTATTGCTTTAGAGCCTGTTCTGGAACTCACTCTGTAGACCACGCTGGCCTTGAGAGATCTGCTTGCCTCTGCCTCGTGAGTGCTGGGCTTAAAGTCATGCACCACCAATGTCCAGCTGGAAATCAGGGTCTTAAGAAGGTATTTTTGTATTTGTGTTCCAAGCAGCATTGTTACAATTGCTGGAAAGTAGAAGCAACTCAAAGAAATTCAAGTACTCTTCAATGAATGAATGGATAAGGTAAATGTGGTATATCCATGCAGTTGAAGATTACTCAGTCTTAAAAATGAAGGAAATACTGACAGGGAGAGACAGACAAGGAGAGATACACAGAAAGAGAGAGAGAGAGAGAGAGACAGACAGACAGAGACACCATGGGCCAACACTGAGGTTATGGGAAGTAACCAATCATAAAAGGATGAATGATCAGGATTCTGCTCATATGAAGTATGGAGAACAATCAAATTTACAGGGAAAATTAAATGCTAGTGTCAGGGCCAGGGGTACCTGAGAGGTATGATTAATAATAGGTAGAGGTTTGATTTGGGGATATGAATGCATCCTGAAAAAAAGATGTTGGTGACATCAGATGACAACCTGACTTTCTTTTCTTTCCTCTCCTTTTCTTCTTCCTTCCTTCCTCCCTCCCTCCCTTCCTTCTTTCCTTCCTTCCTTTCTTCCTTTGGTTGTCCATAAGTTTTCTCCATGGTCTGCCTTTGTGAAAGATCTCTCTGTGAAGAGTGACAGAGTTGAGGAGATGCTTGGGGATGAGTCTAATCTTCTAGCAAGGAGAAGAGGAGGTCATGAACACCCAGTAAGCACTCCGTTTGTGGTATCCACTCAGGTATATTTCTCTCATCTGCACAACTGACTCCATGGTAGATTGTACATGGTCATTTTATTTATTTATTTTGAAATCTGATGATGCTGTTGTTGATGGTGATCATGTTTGCATATGATGTCTGCCTGCGTGTGTATGTAGGTGTGGAGGCAAGATAAAAATTTGGGGGACTCAGTTCTCTTTTTCCATCATGTGGTGCCTGGATATTGAACTCAGGTTCTTGGGCTTGGTGACAAGCCCCATTACCTACTCTGCCATTTTGTTGGCCTTACATGGCCTTTTCATACAGGTGTCTTTTTGTGTGTTTTTTTTTTTTTCTTTTTGCATCTTGGTGGTGCAGTATAAGCCTATGTATTTCAGTATACCACCCTTGGTGGCTTTATAAATTTCACTTCCTGGCTTTCACTATTATCAGCAATGGTTTTCCTGGAAGAAATCTATGCTCCCTATCCTTAGCTTCTCCAGGTGGGAGATTCTCACACCAGCAGTGACAAGCTGCACTCCAGTGTTCATTTTCACCCATGTTCCCATGGCATCATGTCAGCTTCCTGGGTGACAAGGCCAGGTGTGAGGGTGGCTATCCAGAGTGCAGGTGCTCAAATGAATGGGGGGTAGGTTGGGGGTGGGATCTGTGCTCCCCTCCCAGGAAGACATTTCACAGGCTCCTTTGTTTGGCTTGCATCCAGCCCTTAATGTATGGTCCCTTCTGCTTCAGCAGTTGGAGAATCCCATCTTCTCTATTGATTTCGCACAGAATGCTTACTGCTCTCCAAGGTGTGACCTGAACCTCTAGCTAATTTATTTCTGTCATGGCTTCAGAACTCTGGAATGAAGTAGGGGAGTAGGGAGGAGTGGGCCCTGGAGGGATGGGGGTAGGGACAGAGCGAAGTGTCCAGGTTGTGAGAAGTAAATTCAGCATTGGAGGCCTCCCCACCCCCCTGACAGGCAGGCCTGCAACTCTGGAGGGCAGAGCTTCAGAGCTCAGCAAGGGGACTTTGTTTGAAAATCTGCTCTGTAAGATTGAAGCCACAGCCTGGGGTTGCAGAAGGCCAGGATTAGAGCAGGGCCCCATGGGGACAGAAAAGCAGGGAAAGAATGTGTTTGAAAATAGCGTCTTGACTGTTCAGGAGCCAGTCACCCTGTCGAGCAGCATGGGGTAGGTTTTTCTTTCTTTAATGAAATGATAGAAACTTCTAGGGGCACGGAGGTGACTAGTGAAGTCACAATTCTCATTTTCCTTATGAGATTTTTTTTTCAACCACAGAGCATTGGAGTGTCAGTCCCTTGAAACTGTGTTCGCCACGAGTGACAAGTGAGATATTAAATTGAGGCACATTGACACAAACTTCTATGTCTAGGACATTCAGCCGAGCCTTTTCATGATCTGATTTCATGAGATAATTATTGGAATGTCCACTCCATTTTTTCTGTGAAAAAGCCTTAAAAGTATGACAAGAGACAAATGCAAGGAACTGTGTGGGTGGTTATTCTTGCCTGGGTAGTGCTTGCATTTGCTGGGTGGGGAGATAGATCACATTTGAGTGGCATTTTAAACTTTTTTTTTGTTTGTTTTTGTTTTAAATGGACATGATTTTATCTAATTTTCTTAGCATTACGTTGAAAAAAAAAAGTGCTGTTATTTGCCATCTATAGCCTCAGAAATGCTGGCTTGTTAGGCAGCCTGCTGCCTGTGAAGGTCCCAGTATTAAGACATGACAAACAGAATATTCAACTCTGGGGCTTTGGGCTCCAGGTGGCTGCTGCAGTCCCAGGCACCTCATGCAGAGGACATACTTTACCAGATCCACCTGTCACACTCTACAGCAAGGGGATGGCAGTCCCAGTTTGCCCATTCAAGTTAAAGACACTCAAGGAGGGAATCAGAATTAAGTGGAACACACAGGTTTCTTTCTTTTTTCCTTCCTTGAATAATGTTTTTATTCTTACAATGTATCTTGATCATATTCAAACCCC
Organism: Phodopus roborovskii; assembly: GCF_943737965.1. Taxonomy (NCBI): domain Eukaryota; kingdom Metazoa; phylum Chordata; class Mammalia; order Rodentia; family Cricetidae; genus Phodopus; species Phodopus roborovskii. The sequence goes on from NW_026126517.1 coordinate 18,766,714, forward strand.
TCCCCATCTCTTAGCAGATCCCAGCTCCCCTACCCAGCCACACAGCACTTCTGGGCTGTGAGGAATGCCCTGGAGTGTGGCTGCCAAGTGTTACACAATTAAAGAAAACTCTCCCTCCCCCAGAAATAGTCATATGCCAATATGACTCATCAAGGGGTGGGACTTCGTGTCCCATGCTGGCATTCTGTGTCACTTCATTTTGTGTAGGGCTTGTACATGTAGTCATGGCTACCATGAGTCCATGTTTGCAAAAAGCCCTCTTATGTTCAGAAAGCGCTATTTTGTTGCAGGCATGCATTGGCTCTGGTTCTTTCTGCCTCCTCTTCCTCAATGATTACTGAGCCTTGGGTGTTGGTGTGTGATACAGATGTTTCACATAGAGCTGAGCACCCCTCTGGCTCTTAGTCTCTGAACATTGACTAGCAGGGCAATGTGCGCTTCATTTATTTATCTTACGATGAGTATCTAGGCTTATTTTCAACCTTGGCTATTGTAGGCAGTACAGCAACAGACATGGATGTACATGTATGTCTATGAGCACTCAGACTTTTAAGTTCATGTGACATGTGCCCAGGGTCAACATTCCTAAAGTATGGTGAGTCCTCAGAAGGGTAAGACATTACTAGGGACCTTTCTCACCCTCTCTTTTACATGGCTATCCTTAGTTAGCTGTATCCTGATACACATACAGGCTGCCCTCAGCCCCACCCTGATAGACATACAGGTACCCTGTTAAGACCATCAAAGGTAATGTAAAATAATTCATGTCTTCTCAATACATGTGATTTCAATATAATCAACTGTGGGCCAGCTCAGTTCATGCCTGTGATGGTAGGTTCTTGGAAGCCTTAGTGGAAGACCACCTTATTGGCCTGAGGGCCACCCATCACTGGGGCTTCAGTTCCCATCTTCCTGTGTCATTCTAACTGTGGGTGATGAAGCCATTTTGTTCTGACTGACAGCCCATCTCAGGGCTTAGCAGCTCTGTGAAGAGGCCCTGGACATCAGTCATGCCATTTTTAGTGACATAACAAGACTGTCTCAAGGTGTCCTAGTTGTTTTTGTCGATTTGACATAAGCTTGAGTCATTTGGGAAGAGGGAAACTCTACTAAGAAAATGCCTCCATTAAATAACAGCATTTGTAGACAAGTCAGTGGGGCTTTTTAAAAATTAATAATTGGTATAAAAGGGCTCCCCTCATTGTGGGCACAGCCACCACTGGGCAAATGGCCTTGGGTTATTTAAGAAAGCAAACTGAGCAAAACAGGAGAGTAAGTGAGTAAGAAACATTTCTTCATGGCTTCGGCTTCATTTTCTGTTTTCCTGTCTTGAATTCCTGCCCCGATTTCCTTTCATGATGGACTGTGACCCAGGCAGGCCAATAAACCAAATAAGACCTTTGCCTGCCAAAGTACTTGTCATATTTTATCACAGCAGTAGAAAATAGGCAGGGAAAGGAGTCCTTCCTTGGAGTGTGCAGTGAGAAAAGGAATAAGAGTTTAGAGGAAGATAATTTTCCAGCATGTAGGACTAAAACAGAACTGTGTGGTTTTCTGCCATAAAGAAAGCTTTTTGGGGTTGAAAAGCTCTGTGCTTTGAAGGTAATGCTTTTGCATTATTTGTGGCAGATTCTGTGGCCATATCTTTGGTAACTCTATCTCAGGACTTTGATTTTGCTGTACTCAGCTCCACATCAACCCATATGTTTTACTGTTTTTCCTTGTTGGAGCAAGTTTGATTTCTCTCCTTGTCTCTCATTTTCACATGGACTTGGGATGTTTGAGGGACACTTTCTAGAAGCCATCCATGTTTTCAGGTTGGCATGGCATTGTACTGAAGATTTTCAGAGCTGAGAAAATCTGAGTTTGAGCTCAGAGTTGGATGGAGCATAGAACAGTGCCTGGTTTGTGGTTAATATCCAAGATGTTTGTTAAATTTGATGAAGAAAGTTCACAAAATTCTTTTAGTGTAGTTGACATTTTCTTTTTTCTTTCTTTTCTTTTCCTTTTCTTTCTTTCTTTCTTTCTTTTTTTTTTTTTTTTTTTTTTTTTTTTTTTTTTTTTTCCCTCTTCCAATGTCTCCCCTCTCTTTCTTTCTTGCCCTTTCCTTCTTCCTCCTTTGGAGTTTTCTGAATGTCTAACTGGACAAAAAGCAGTCATTTGAACACCCCAGCACAGATGATTCCTCAGGAGACACTATTGTTATAGGGTCATATGAGATAGTTACTATAGTATTCACTAAAAATGCCTTCTGTTTTCTATGTATCTAAACTCTCTACTTGCAAAAGGAATATCCAGAGAAGCAAGTCTTCTAGAGAGGATATGTGAAATGGACAGTGTACATGGATATTGGTTTATAGATGAAGGTAGTGCTCTGTAAGCAAGGTTGGAATGCTGTCATGTTGCACAGATAGTTTCACATTCCTGTCAAATCCCCAAGAACAAGTTCATGCAGGTATAAAAATAAAGAGAACAGTATACAGATGTCTCACATGTCCTTCATTTAGACTTTATTAGTAGTACTATTGTGATATATTAATTTGGTTGTTTATTGAAGCATTTTAGGGCAAGAGCCTAAAATCATATAATTTTGAACCCTAAATGTTTGATTAAAAACTTTAAAGCATGTTTTCGTCTGCCATCAGGTGTTATTACACCTATCAGTGCTCTTTATCTGGTCTTTCTGATTGACAGATTTCCCCACTGACTCCCAGTTAGCCTTTCTAGTTAGAGAGTCCTAGAATCAGGAGCAAACAATGCACATAGTACATTTGGTTATCAGGACTCTGAGGTTTCTTTCACTCTGGAATGGCCCATGTCCTAGTGCAAGTCTGGGAAGTTTTTATTGTGTAACAGCCTTGAGACTGGAAACTTGGTGAAGCTCTGAGAGGGCAGATGGTAGGTGGTTGTTCAGTGTACCTTGTATAGTACCATTGTCAACAAGGGTGATGTCAGCCTGCTCCATCAAGCCTCAGGAATGGGGAATGCCACTGTCCATAGCCAATGTACCACAAGGAGAGCAAAAAGCATGAGAGATGAGGCATGTTCCCAGGACTCAGAGGTCAGGCAGAGGTGAATGTGAATGAAATCCTTCATGCTAATAGAAGTGTCCAACAGATGCTTTGAGAGCCCAGCGAAGAAGACAGTTTGAGTCGTGCAGGAAAAGAAGGTGGGGTAAAATGTCTGTCTCTCTGGCCTTCCCAGTACCTTTTGAAGCAGTCTGTAGAAGATGTGAACAAAGAGTGTGAGGCTCTTCTAGGCCACACTGGGCAGATGATAGGTTCAGGAACAGATAGAATGATTTGAGGTACCCTGAACTAGTTTGAGAAAATCTAAGTCCTGATTGTTGTGGAGTCTGAAAAGTTTCTGCTGTGTGACCAGAGACCTTGAGATTGAACTCATAGAGTGACACCTTCACAGAGCTGTTCAGAACACAGGTTCATGCACTGTATTTGGGTGGAGGTCGTGAGGTTGGTGTATCAGATGAGTGGTGGTGCTGGGATTTTTATAGAAGAATTTAGGTTCTGTCCTTAGTGTCTAAGATGCTCTCCCTTAGTGACATGCTGTCTGGTATTCCATTCTTTGATGTGTTGGGCCTCCATAAACATGCCAAGCCCAGAGAACTCTTGAAAAGCGGGTAGTGTCTCCCAAGAAGTAGGATTCTCAAGAAAATACATGGAAGAAACAACAAACAAACAAGCAATAACAACTCTAACAATTTCTCCTCAAGTCTTCATCATATCTTTTCCACCTAATTTGGAAGGAATTCTGATGATCAGGAATTTACCAGGAGTGAAAGGGGAAGCCATGCTCTTAGGAACATGTGAGTGCTGGAGGCAGCCTGTTCCTAATGCTAAAGGTGGACTAGAGCAGGTGGATGGTGAGTTTGCAGTGGAAGGACCAGGGTGGAATTCTTCCTTCTGAACTTACTGGCTAACTTAGCTCATTAAGTCACTGCCTGCTTGAGGTCAGGTTTTTGTTTTTTCCATCAGTAAAATCGGCATAGATAGTTTGTAACGTGAATGGCATTGTTGGTACTGATTTGAGACACCGGGGAATTTTGCAGCCCCCTCTTACAGATCTTACAGATAAAAGGGAATATAGTTATTAGTACACAAAGAAGAGGCCTCCTATCTGAATTGTATGAAAGAACAAATAGGCTCAGCAGAGCCGAGTGGACTGGGGGATAATCTGCCAAGATCTCTAAAATCCAGAAAGATCAGTGCCCTAAGACCATTTGCTTATTTTTCAGAATAAAGAATGATGGAAAATCTGAAGAATTTTTGAAATGGCATAATTTAGCTGCAATCTCTATTATTAGGGCAGGAAGGATAAAACAACCTTACAGACATTTATTTGGACTAAATTCATTGGCAGTGTTAATAATCAGAACCCTGGTTTCTTTAGAAAGTGAGATGATAATAATGGAAAATTGGTTTACTGAATACACACACGAGCTTGATAGATGGGAGCCCTTGTACTGGGAGGACAGTGCCGGCATGGCCAAATTGTGTATTGATTATCCAACACAAAAATCATATCTCAGCGCTGATGATAGAAAGACACTGGGATGCAAACATTAAACTCCTTGGTATTCATACAGTGGAGGAGGGGGAGTTGGGAAGCTTTGTCAGGAAGCACAGGAAGGCTCAAGAAGTGCATATAGTCTGTAACAGTTGTATAGAACCTTGGAACTGAGCCAGCTGTAGTGGTTCATACCTGGAAGTCCAGTACTTGGGAGGCTGAAGCTGGAGGATTGATGCCAGAAAGGGCGGCATGGTAGGCTCCAGGCCAGCCTGAGCTATAGAGTGAGACCTTGTCTCAAACAAAAGATAAAAACCAAATAAATAAATGAGACCCGAGCAGAGGAATGAACGTTGTGTGCTCAGCTTATGACGTTACATGACAAAGCCCAGTTATTGCAAGGCCAGCTCTGTGCTATGTCTAATTGGTCATCAGTGAGCCAGGCATGGGTGAGGATAAAGATGGAGGGTGAAGATACATTAAATATTTGAAGTGGTAAAACTCACTGGGAAAAACTGCTACAAAGTCAATGTAACAGTTGCTGAATTTAATAGCAATTATACTATCAAAATAAAAAGTCCACTTGTAAAAATTGAACGCAGTATGGCTACACATCTTCACCACAACACTCTGGCACACTCTGGCCACTTTATTTTTTGAGTACCAACTATTGTGAACACATATCTTAAAAAATAATGTTGTGACTACTCTCTATCATGCACTGTACCTACTTATCTGTTGGAGGACTGTGTTTGTGAAGGAGTGAGCATCGCGAGCCAGCATCAGCATTGGACCAAGCAAGATAAAAACTGACCAGTCACATGGGGATTTGCAACAACTGAAGGCAGTCAAGTAGTGGCATGATCAGTTTCAGGAAAATGGGAAGAGGAGGGATTACTCAAGTAGTTTTGAGGTGTCTCTTTTCTGGCTATGTGGTTGTCAAAGGCACACTGAAAGCTCTCCAAGGCTCCAAGCTATACACACTAATGTTTTCCAGAGAATTATTGCTGTGAGTGAGGAGGTGCTTCATCTCCTGTGACTCCACAACTTGGTTCTTCTCATTCCATACATGCAACAAGTTGCTTTTAAGATGCTACTCTATGACTTTCTCAAGGTGACAGAAAAAAAAAAATAACATGAGGCCCAAGGGTTTCCTTGAAACACACAATAATTCCTTTAAGGCTGACATGTATGTCATTAAAATGTGAGCCCAGTGAAGTCTGCAAAAGACATGGAAAGGAAAGCTTAAGAGGCTCAGAGTCCTTCCTATAGATGGTCACAGACATAGCCATGCTGCTAGGATTGATCTCTGTCTACTTTACAGACCTGTCACCCTTGCTGTCTAGTTTAGAAAACAAAGTTGGGAAAAGAGGCATGTGTTGAAAGTTGAAGTTTGCAAGTTTTAGGCCTTAAAAGTCAGTGTAGAATCAAAAAAAGTCAACCCTGTCTTCCAGAATTGCTTGTGAATTTCTCTTCCTCCCTCCCTGCCTCCCTCCCTCCCTCCCTCCTCTCTTCCCTCCCTCCCTCCCTCCTTTCTTCCCTCCCTCCCTCCTTCCATTTCTCTCTCACACTCCCTCCTTTCCTTCCTCCCTTCCCTATTTACTTCCTTCCCGCTTTCCCTCACTCCCTCATTCTTTCCTTTTTTTATTTTGGCACATTCTCATTCTCTTTTGCAACTCTTCTTCCTTAGAGTGTTCTTCAGTTCAGTCCATCACTAACTTGATACAAGGCATCCTATTTGAGAATGAGAGCTTTCTGTTGGCATGGCTGGGAGTTTTTGATAGAAATATAAGATGCGATGTCTCTGACATATGTAATACCTTTACAATGTTTCTATGTATTGAACCATCTCTGCTGTGTTACTGGAGATTGATAGTGATAGATGGGCCAATAAGAAGGAGGCGCATTCCCTACATGAGGATTTCTTTAGAAACCTGCCCTCTTTCCAAGGTACTTGGAGCTTTCTTAGAAACTGGGGCTCAGCAATTCACCACCAGCAGAAGTACCTCTACCAAAATGCTACTCGAGGCAGATTTGGTACTTTGTGCTTTGCTCCAAACAAGAGGCCAGCCAGGTGATGCAGATGCAGAGAAGTCTAGAGTTCAAACAGCAAGTCTAACCCATCTGTATGGTAGTGTTCATGGCACTGAATTGGGGTGGCCTGGGGAATCTTCCATCCTGTATGGGAGTGAGAAATTGTTCCTATTGATCTGTTGATTTCCAAATTCTGATGTAGGTTAAGAGAACATTTTAAGGTATGGTGGAGATAATGAAAACTTACATTGTTCCTTACAACTATCTTTTTTAAAAAAGAGTTATTTTTGTTCGTGTGTGTGTGTGTGTGTGTGTGTGTGTGTGTGTGTGTATGCATGCACACCCAAGAAGACCAGAAGAATGTTTCAGATCCCCAAAGCATCAGGAAACAAACAAACAAACAAACAAACAAGCAAACAAAAAAATCTAACCCCCAAACCAAACCAAACCAAAACCATGTCAAACACCTGTAAGTCAGTAACCATCTATGGATAGACACTAGTGTCTTGGGAAGATGTGAAAAGAGAAGGGCTCGCTCCTACAGGGTGGATGGATGGTGAAGAGTGGCAGTGAAAGGGTCTGACAGAAGGGATGGAACAAATGTATCTAGAGCATTGGGGAAGGTTGTGAGAAATAATTTTCCCTCTTTTTCTTGGTTTCCTCAAACTCAATCTAGCTGATGCTGTAGACTTTTCTCAAATGTAATCACACACTCCAGGATAATGTAGATTTCCATTTTGGGGGTGAAAGGTGATATGATTTAAACATGCATTTGTGGGATTAAATTCCAATCTACCTCAGTGAGAATGCAAGCTGAAGTAGAATATCTCAATATTTCACTGCAGGGCAAATCTACGCATCCTTCTCCTTTTACTTTTCATTACTCTCCCTTACCCATGTGTATCAGATGTGCATGTAAATCGTTCATTGCTTCTTTTCCAGCTGTGTCCCATGGTTTTTGCCTTGCACAAGACAGTTGCTAGTTTTTACTACATCTATACATTGTGTTGAAAGAGCTTTGTATTTTCTCAACAGAGTTTTTCCCATTTGGGGGACCCTATGGTTATTATAGTGTATAGATGAGATTTATAGATTGGCAGTTTGTTCAAGGAGGCATGGACTGGAAGGTCATTTAAAAGATGAGGCAAGAAGGAATTCAGAGAGGAAAGTAACTTGGTACAGAGTTGCTGACTTCCCAAGGCCACTAATTCCCCTAGAGAGGGAAAGAAAGCCTAGTACATCCTCCTGAGTGGATTTGGAATTCTTGCTGAAAGTAACTGGGACCATTGGAGGGACAGAAAATTAAATATATGGCCTTGTTTCAGAAATAATAAGACTGTTAGTTGAATTTGGATGGCAGACACCTATCCAAAACAGGAAGTACTGTTATATGTTAAATTTATTTACTTTTGAATCATTTGTTTAATGATGCAAAGATGCATTGCATTCTTTTATGTTGCATTTGTTTAACTCTGCAAAGCTGTGTTTCTTTGCCTGTCTAAAACACCTGATGGTCTAATGAGCTGAATGGCCAATAGCAAGGGTAGGTGGGGTTGGCAGGCAGATAGATTAAATAGGAGGAGAAAATCTGGGAGAGATTGAAGAGCTAGAGAAGGAGGAGGACTCCAGCGGCCAGTCACCCAGTTACACAGCAAGCCTCAGAGGAAGAACTAAAGAAAGGTGTATAGGATAAAGATAAAGGCCCAGATGCAAATAGACAGGCTAATTTAAGTTAAGAAAGGCTGGCTAGAAACAAGCCAAGTTAAGACTGGGCATAGAAAGAGTAAGACTATGTGTGTACTCATTTGGGAGCTGGGTGGCAGGTCCCTGAAGAGCAAAGAGTAAGAGTAAAAACAACCAACACTATTGGTTTCAAAGGTACTTTGAAATTGTAGATCAGAATGATTATAAATAAAATTTCCCTTCTTTTGTTTCTTCATAGCAGGCCTATCATGTCTCACCATCCCTGGTGTATCTCCCTTGCCTGTGTTCTGAACCCAGCCATAAGCCTCATTTCAATCATATCCTCATGACTTTGCTTTCCCGTTGAGCTCTTAGCTCATCTCCAAATGCTGGTTTGGCATTGGAGATGAGTCTTATAGTCTAGTCTATTGTTCTTGAACTTGGTGTTTGGCTTTGATGTCCATGATATTTAGACAGTGACCTGTTCAGAAAAAAATGAAAACAATGGCTCAAGGCTCAATGAGGACAGTAGGAAGGCTGAAATTGCAGGTGGGGATAGGACCTCTTCCACCTAATTCGTTGCAGAACCACAGTAATCAGACTTGATCGCAGGTCTCTGCCCATCTATGTCAGGGTCCAACAGGCATGTTCTAACCAGACTGTTTCCAGTAGGGAAATCTCCTTTGCCAATACTAGTGATATATGAAACTTCCTTTCAGGGCCCATTCTACTGCACATCTATAACATTTTATGTTAGGAGCCTAAGCTACTCAATACTTCCCAGTTACTGTCCATAGATACTACTGTCCACACCTGTGATGTATAGTTTTGCCTTTTTCAGGAAATACAGCGATCTCTTTACTATGACCTGGCTTTTCCTTTATCACTACCTTGATTCTTTCTCTTTTAGTTTGATTACCAAACTTTTAATTAATAGTCTCTTTGCTTCTAGAAACTTCACTAGATTCCACTCCCCTGCTCATTAGGGCCTTACTTCATTACATTTTTTGAATAAATACAGAAATATGTCATAATTGCTCCTTAATATTCAATATTCAATACAACTTCAAAACAGTGTTTCAGTTTCTGGGGTCCTAATTCATGGGAAACATGCAGAAGAGATTCATTTCATTCTGGGGTAGTGTGTGGAACTTTGAGAGTAAGTTGAGCTGAATTCCAGACCTGGCTTGCTTATGTCCACTGTTATTTGACACAGGACAAATGTTGCTTCCAACAGTTGAGAGCCACGAATTCGAGGCATCTGAGCATTCTTACTATGTGATTCAGGGTAACTTCTGCTTGGGAATTAGTGTAGAACTGTATTCAATCAGTTTATCACCTGCGGTAGCTTTGAAATGCCTGAAGATAATTCATTTCAGAGGAGTTTTTCTCTTCATAGCTCATGGGGAAAGGAAGACAAACTCCTTACAGGAAAACACATCACTAAGTGTTATTTTAGACATTCTATCTCCCTGCTCTAGGTATTACCCATACGATTTCCTGAGAAAATATTCAGCTTGTAGCATTTGACTGGCATGGGCTACATTTTGTTTAAGGTATTTTACTCTTCTGACATAAGCCAATTAACTGTCATATTTTATCTTCATGGGAATATCCAAATACAAGGTTGGCCGACATCCAGTTGGCTAAGTCCTAAATGATAACAGCCATTGTCTTTAAACAATCTTGTTTTAAAGACTCTCTATTCAGTGCTGCTGCCACCACATGTAATGCAAAACTTACTTCTAAGGTTTGGGAGAAAGGTCATATGTTACATGTTAGCCTAACTAGGCAGACTGAGTCTTTTTATTTTTCTATCCTTCTATTGCTGTTTCATTATTTGACAGCAAATGTCTGGAGATTTTGATATCTCACTTGCTAAGTGACTTTGAATGACCACTGCAATCTTATGTACACTCAGAAAACACAGATATGTTATAGGGAATTTTATTCAATCAAAGACTTCAAACAGGACAGACTGGGAGGCAACACTATCTTAGTGTGCTTAGGCTTCTCTTCTGTGAAAGATGGCCTCCGTGTTTGAGAGGGAATTCTGCTTTTAAGAACTTCAATGAGGGGATTTTTTTTCATCTTAAGAGGTTCGTTGTAACCAACGTATTAATGATTTATGAACAAATGAAGGAGTAATAGAAGGATTTAATTTCCTTTGAACTGTGCAAAGTTGTAAAAAGCTTAGAGAAAAGGACTTGGTTCAAGATAAATGTTTGCTGAGCTGATTTATTGAACCCTCATCAATGTTCTGAGATGAAAAATTTCAGATCCGAACATTCCTTTTTAAATGTTGATAAGCTTTCTAGAATCCGTCTTTGAAACTTGAAATAGCATAGCTTTAAACACAGTTTCTAGCACACATTAACTCCAGTTGAGGTTGTGGATGCCACATGCTCAGTTCAAGAAAGAATGGCAACCAGTTAAGTACCACGACAGTCTCAGGGGAAAGAGATCCATGCAGGTGATCCTCCACAACTTGAATCCATGTTTAGTCCTTCATGATCCATTGAACATTTACCGAGTTCCTTATACTTGCTTGTAGCAGCTGTGTGTCACAGCTATCGTCCTCACTTCTGAGGAGCTTACAGCTAAGTGACATGACCTAGACAGGAAAAGGAAATGTTAACTGACAATGTCATCATCATCATCATTATTTGAAAGCCAAGGCTTTGAAACTTACAATGGAGTTAGAGCCTGAGTAGCTCTAGTTGTTAAAAGTATCACAAGTTGCAAAATGCATTGAGTGTAAGTAGCTTATTGAAGCTGGTAGGAGCCAACCATACAATATGGTGCAGAATGGGCTGCTCACCTTCAGCATCCACTTGGAGTTGCTAGTTTGTTTTCTTTGTCTAAGATCGGGAGGAATTATACCTCTAATTCCTAGCCTTGGAAAAGAGCAAAGTTCAAAGGTCTTTGTTTCTTGTGAATGTGTTTGTACTTGGGTAGCATCATGAAAGAAAAACAAAACAAAACAAAACAAAACAAAAACGCAAATCACAAGTCAAACAATGGTAAGGAACCATCTGTAGATGGTGGGTCAGGAAGAACAGGGAAGATGTGTGAAGAGAAGGTCTGGATGCTGGAGGATAAAGGGGTAGGTGCTCATTGGTGAATAGTGAAAAGAGTTGACCAAAAACATACAACAAATGTTTCCAGAGAATCTGGGGAAGATTAGGAATTGTTGTTGCTGCTGTACTGCTGTACTCAACCAGATAATTCCCCATGAGACAGAGTTGTACATAGTCTTGTATTCTATCAGAGCAATACCCAGTGATTATGCTTTTTTTTTTCCATAAAAGGCTTCTAATTTATAAAATGCTTTCTCACCTATTGTCACAACTGGTCTTCACATTAAGCCTGTGAAGTAGAATTTTCTCAATTTTAGAGACAAGTTTAGACGACAGGATGAGTTCCCATAATGGTGTCATGACTACCAGAGTTGTCTTAGAGAAGTTTTCTTCCTTTCTATTTCCTCCACATCCATTTCTACATCCATCCTCTCTTGTCTACATCTTCACAGTACTAGGCAGCATTCCTGAATTTCCTGCTGTGGGTCAGCTTCCTCCATGTACCGTCCAGCCATGGTGTCATTAATCATTAGATCAGCGAGTACAGAGAACAGCCTGCACTCTGCCCACTCCATCTTGTCTCCTGTAGAATGGAGCTCAAACTTCCTTTGCTTTCTGTCACAGCTGGGCAAGATTGTGGGGAGTAGGGGCAGCATTTGATTAGAGTAGCTTTTAAATAAAAACTATAGACATTTCATCTTCTAGCTGCTGTGCATAATGTTGAATGATGAGGTGTTCAGCAAGTCTCAGGCCGAGGTATTCAGTAAATCTCAGGCCGAAATGATATGCTACCTCACACTCTCATGTGCATGGAGTTCTTCACAGTGTGTATTGTGCATTTCTACATTTGCTCCATTTTTGTCCTAATCTTAGGATATCATCCCTGATTTTCTTCTTTCTTTTTTTCCTTCATACATCTAGTCTGTCTTATCGTTTCTGGAATAAAGCAGGATATAAATAATTAAAGGGTGATTAAATGGTCTGGGCATAGCATGGAACTGGAGGACTTTGCTTTATTGTTCTTTGCTGCCAAGATGTAAGTTGTTCTGTCAGCCCTCATGCCTGCACTAATCAGTCTTTCCGTAGGACCCTGGCTCTTGTTGCTGAGTTGGCAGTCCTGGCTACAGGATGTCCATGGGGTACAGGGCAGACTTTGTTTGTAGTGGTCTCAAATCTTTTCCCGTAACCTTGGTCTAATCATCCATGTTTCTTTCTTGGTGAGCTCAGACCTTGTTCTGTGGTTTTGTCTTGCTTTACCTTCGTGATTACAATTCAAGCAAAGAAGCTCCAGAAAGCACCCAAGAAAGTGAGGGCATGCTGATTGCTTCTTTCCCCAAGAGTGTAGGCTTCACTGTGGTGTGGTGTGAAGTGGTAGGGGTGAATTTAGTAGGTGTCTCTACAAGTCAAATGTCAAAAATGGGCACTAGCTTGTTTGTCTGCCTGCTTGCTTGCCTCCCTCCCTCCCTCCCTCCCTCTTTCCCTCTGTCCATCTCTCCCTTCCTCCTTAGAGACAGGGTCTTATGTAGCTCAGGCTAGTCTTGAGAAATTTATTTAGCTAAATATGACCTTGTTAGGTGTAATGTCTCATACCTTTAATCACAGTACTCTAGAGGCAGAGATGGGTAGATCTCTTTGAGTTCAAGGCCAGCCTGGTCTACAGAGCAAGTTCCAAGTTAACCAGAGATAGAAAGACCTTGTCTCATAAATAAATAAAGAAAAATAAAGAAAAGAAGAAAAGAAACTAGTTTTCTTATTGGTAATACCTTATAGATTTAACATTATTATTCATGTATGTGTTTGTGTGTGCATATATGTGAATGGACTTGTGCTCACCATGTCATACACATGGAGCTGGTTCACCCCTCTTGACACGTAGGTCCTAGAGGATCAGAGTCAGGTCACCAAGCTTAGCCACCAGCACCTTCACCAGCTGAACTGTCTCTCCAGTCCCTGGATATATTTATATAAATGAAAACTTTCAGAAAACATCATTTCCTTTAAAATAAAAATCATAACTGAAGATCTTTCTAGTCTATCCATAGCTAAAGATGAGTATTTTTATATTTCTTGTACGTCTCAATTTCTGCATTATTATTTGTAAGTAGTCTCTCCATGCAAGGCACTACTCACCTTTCATTCAGGTCCTGACATTTTCACCATGTATCAGGGATAGTCTTATGATTTTGTAGGCAGAGAAAATGAGGACACTTAGACATCAAGCATTGGCTGAAACTCTTCACTTAACAAAAAATTTAAAAGAATAATTAGGTTCCCAGAAGCATTTCTGTGACTTAAACCTCATGGTTTCTTTTTCGACTTTCTCCTTCATCGGACACAGAGGCTTGTCTCTCTGAGAGACAGGACCAGCATTATAGCAATCATCGTTGAATGAGAATGTTAGCAGAAACTTATATACACACATGGAATGTGCTCTAGTTTTCTGCCAACTAATTCACAATCTGCTTGATTGGGTTTAGAGACAATGTAGAAACATCTCTGTCTGTGAGTGTGTTTTCAGAAAGAGTCTCTCAAGAGGCCAGACTAACTCTGAATGTGCATTGTGATATCCCTCGGGCTGGATCTTGGACTGAGGAAGAGAAAGGGAACTGTGTACCTGAATGCCTCTCTCTCCTGAGCAGAGACAGGGTGGAAGTAGCTGCCTCATGCTCATTCACACCTTCCCCTCAGGATAGACTACCCCTGGAACTCAAAGACATAATAAACACTTCTTCCCTCTTTAAGTCACTTTTGTCAGATATTTCAGTCCCAATAGCAATAAAAGTAACTAATGGAAAACTTCAGCAAATATTATGTAGGGTTATAAGAGATTTTCACTTGAATGATTCAGAGGGAAGCTTAACCACTAACAAGCTTCTTACTACAGACTATAGCTGGTTACATCATAGCAGAGACAGACAAATAGGAATCGGACAAGTTGGGGTTTGCCAAGATTGACAGAGGAAACAGGAAGGAGGCTCCTCATTGTCGGCAAATGTCTCCTGGCTTGCTAGCTCAGAGCAGTGTTTGAAGTCAACATTCCTTGGTCAATATGTTTCATATTATAGCCTGGAAGAGATAGGTGTCACAGAAAAAAATTTTTTTTTTGAGATTGATATTTACTTTGTGTGTTTTTGTGTGTGTGTGTGTGTTGACATCAGGCATCTTCTCAATCATTCTCTATTGTTTCTTTTGAGACAGAGTCTCTCACTGAGCCTGAAGCTCATCATTTTGGCTAGGTTGGTTGGTCAGTGAGCTCCAGGGACCAATCTGTCTCTATCTCAATAGCACTTGAACTACAGAAGCACACCTTCATGCCTAGCGTTTTCATGGATTCCAGGGATGTGAACTCAATTCCTTTTGCTTCCATGACAAGTGTTTCACCAACTGAACAATCTCCTTAGCATTCACTTCAGTTATTTATGCAAAATGTTCATGAGGCTCCCAAAGCAGAAGATTTCAAAAAGGGTTCTCAAGCTTTGATAACACAGGAGTAAAATGTCCTTTTGATAGAGAAACATGGTGTCTGGGGAACAAGTAGTTTTCCTGAGCTGTTACCGCTGGTGACAGGTCCAAGCCACCCCAGAACCCACTCTGCTCAGTCCTTTGCTCTCCTTAGTGCTGGATGCAGAATCAGCAAGTAACTTGCCATTTAGGAGTTTTGTGTGATTTCTCTGTGAATGTTCAGAAATGATAACATGACATTTATCTGTATGGAAGCCACTGCTCCTAAAGTGCAAACCTCCCCCCATCCCCATTCCTGGCAGTACAGAAGTAAGTTACACCTTCTGGTTTGGATTATCTTAGATTCTGAATCAGTGTGACTCAAATGAATGAGATTTCACTCAGAGGAGTTTAATATCACCATGGAGATGCTATGCTTTATATTATCTTAGATTCAGGAGATTGTTCCCATCATGCAGCCAGTTTTCCACACCCCTTATGTAATTGTCCTGAGCTCCATGGTCACTGACATGGCCCATGCCTCTCTAAAGTGAGGTCACTTCAGCCCAGTGAGGTGGCTTAAAGTTTGGAATCACAGCATAGGAGTGGAGGCAGGAGGATAGTGAGTTTAAGGCTGGCTTGGAGTACACAAAACCCTTTCTCAAAAAGCAATCCTTGGCCCCTAAAAACCACCTCTAGTGTTTCCCTGGAGAATTGAAAATTGACCTAGGACTAACATTATTTCTGTCCCAGAGGTTCTCTGTTTGGTAATTATTTTCACAGTTCTGAATTGAGATCAAGAAAAGAGAATTAATCGTCATAGGTCTAATTTTGTGATAAAGGCCATTTAAGTAGAGTTGAATATCTTTTGTGAGCTATTGGAAGCTGTAGTTGTCTAGAGAAAGACACCAAGGCTTTCTCACTGACACTCTGGAGTGGGCTGGGACTGCTCTGCTGCCCTTAGACCAGGATAGTTTCTTTTCTTTCTCTTTATGGTACTAAGGACTGAACCCCGGGACTCTCACAATTGCTAAGCACACAATATACTACTGAGTTCTGTCCCTAACTGCAGTTCGATTGATACCCATTTCTTGAACACTATTCTTGCAAAATGCTATGTCCTGGCCTGGATCATTTCTTAAAGATTTTTTTCCAGTTCTGGAAATGTCCTATGATCTTGTTTTTCTTGAATCTAAGGATTTTAGCATTTCAGCCAGCCAAAGGTATGAGTGCTTTGAATAGCGTATGACTTTCCTTAGGGATTCTTTATTCATTACAGATAGAAAGAACAACAACAGATCAAAGAAATGGTTCTAACCAAGGCTAACACAGTGAACCAATGGAGTGACCCCAGAACAATAGCATCACTTAAAAGTCATACCTCTGCATGGGCATTGTCAGCCCTCGTGAAAGATGACTTGGTAGGGTCCCCACTTCTATTGAGTCTTCAACCTCCTACATGTCCTGAAGCTGGGGAAGGCAGAGGATGCCTGATGTTTTGGGCAAGGGTCTTAGTACCTGTAGACCCTCTACAAGGGATTGTTTATAAAGCAAGTGTGTAACAAGTGAGTATCAAAATTAATAACAAAATAGAATAAATATACTGTGCTAGCAAATACAAATATTAATATTTTCTCTAGTTGGCCCTGAGTAGCAAATGAATGATTCAAAAATCAGAGGTAGGCAAGAGGTGGCTGTATTGAGCAATAGCCTCTCTACTCTATTTTCTGGGAGTTTCTCTGAATCTTTTGGGTCTTCATGCACTTTTGTCTCAGTGTGGGGATGAATCAGTCCCTCTGTGTTAATCATTTTTTTTTTCAATCCCTGGGCAAAATACATAAGAAAATGACTTGAACCAGAAGGATTTAATGGTCTCAAACCCTAGTCCATGGTTTTGTTACTTTAAACCTGAAGAGGAGAACATGATGGCTGTGAGGGATATGCAGAAGAGGAGAAGGAGGAAGTGGAGGAGGAGGAGGAAGGGCAGGAGATAGCTGCTCTCTTCATGGCTATCCTCCATCAATGGCAGACAGATAGGAAGGGAATAGGGACAAGATATATGTTACAAAGGCATTTCTTCCTCAGCCTGATCTCTCTAATCAGGTTCCATCTCTAAATGGCCTGTTCAATATAAGTTCACCAATATATCCACTACTGATGGACTTAGTGTCTTCATCATCTAATCTCCTCTTAGCCGTGCCTCATCTGAGGACCCAGCCCTTTGGGGCACATTTGAACACCTTCTCCACGAAGTTGTTCTTTTAGAGAAAGCTAGTTTGCTTTGGAAACAATGCTACAGGGAGTATTTAAACATTCACACACTTCTCCCATCTTAACTGGAAGCTGTCTCTCAAGGCATCTGAAGCATCCAGAGACAGCCAGAGAGTACCGGTGTCCAAATCAGTAAGAGCCAAACATCAAGCTCTACTCACTTGTTACTGAAGTGGAGGTGATTCAGTCACTACACTAAATTCTCATTGTACAGGTTCCTGTAGGGCCCAAGAGAAAATACTGTGTAGCAAGTAGAGATTTTTCTCATGGGGACAAACTGCAAGGTACTCTAACATACTGAGTGCTAAGCCTGAGGTCCTCAGGAGCTAATAGTGAAGCTGCTCAAGATAGACTTGCATACAAGTAAATGGTGGAAGCTGCACATAGTAAAAAAAGGAAAACCAGGGGGAAGACATTGTTTCTGGACGGAAGAGGGACACTTGAGAGCACTTGGAATTGCCCATGGCTGATCCTGTCCAGGGATTAGGGCCGAGAGGCAAGTGCATCCTTTTAGATTCTCACTGCTATGAGGTTTATTATGAGCGTTTCTATTGAACCAATTTCCCAGGGTTGGTGATGTAGGAGCATCTGCCACACAGGGGATAGAGCAGAGGACCTCATAGTGAACCCACCCCACGCCCCATCACAACCCTCAGTGACCTATGCAGCACAGAACTAGGCAGGAATAAATGCAGGAACAGATAACTAAATTGGTGGCTTGGCTCTTCTGGATATGGGTCTCCTTTTTATTTTATTTCTAAGACATGGTCCTTCAGGTTCTTCTCTGTTCTGTTTAACTCCATGGTATGAAAATCAAGTGAGAAGATCAAAGAACTGTTTTAAACATGCAATGTTGGTATTTGGTAAGATTTTAGACATGTGAGGAAATGGTCTTAGTGGGAGTCCATTCAGGAAAAACATAGTGACGAAGGCAAGTTGGCAGGAAAGATTGGAGGGAGAAAAGGGGAGAGGAGGCAAATGACAGAAAGAATGAAGAGAATGTACTTGGAGAGGGAAGTGAAGGGCAGGGGTGGGCGAAACAGAGGAAACAAATACTTAATGTGAAGCCTGTCTTCAGGGTGCAGACCCTAGGCCAGGCACAGGAGTGTCTATGGTACTGAGAGAAACGGGCCAGAGGGAGGGAAGCACTCGCTCAAAGGCCTGAACCTGTGGGGCTCAGCTGGACTAAGGACTCAGTGACCGCGTCTGACCTTCAATGGTTCTGCTCAACAGCTGAGGGAAATGTTCTGTCCAAATTTGTCACAAGAACCCAGACTCCATTTACTTTCAGTTTTCTGTCCCTGTTTGCCTTACAATTTTAGACATGGAGTGGAATGTTGCTGAGAGGACCCTGCTGGCCGACACCACCAGGGTACCAAATGCTGCACTCAGGGTTGAACCCTGAGTGGTTTTAAGTGCAGACACAAATTATCCACCACCAGTGTTTGCACACAGATGCTTCAGTGTGGCTTCAAAGGGATGTTGTGAGAGTTGAGACCTCATCCGTAGGGTTGGAGTATGTGGTGTGTGCAGAGTGGAACCAGGGCTAAGGAGTGGGAATACCCAAAGGTTTGTCATGTGTCCAGGGACACAAAGGATTCAAGGGTATGGAGAAAGAGTTCTTGGTCCCAGGGCAGGGCTGTTTCCAAGAGTCCACAGCAGAGGAAAAGGGAAAATAGCACCAGACAAGATGAGAGGCAGTGTGAGTTCTCATCCTGCCCCAGCAAGCCCCACAGTTCTTTGTAGCCGTATACAGGAGGAAACAAAGAGCCACAGGGGTTCCTGACAGGCCAGATCATTTTTTTATTAAATAAATACTGACTAGTTTAGTTAGTGTAGAGAGTATTGAATTATAATGATTATAATAGCTAATCAACTTATTGATTACTGTGTGCTAAAATGTTTGCATGTTACTCCATCCTCAAGCAGCCAGAGATTTAGAAATGTCCAACACCCTGCTCTTAACCACTGTGCTCTGACAATAATATTACAGAGTAATATTTATAGCCAGTCCTGTGTCTGGCCGTGCTCCAAGCATTTTGCATATATTATCCCACTCAGTTTTTACAAGGCAATGAGATGGATGCTCCACTATCTGCCATACCGAGAAAGACACTGAGTCCTGGTGATGGTAAATAGTTGTCTCAGTAAAAGGCAGGTTTGCTACTGAAGCCCAGGGAATACAGTGCTATCTGCTCAAAGCTATCCCCCTTCAATCTGTGCATAACTGGATGCATAGCCACATTTAGTAATGTAGTGGTGTTTTGTGTAAGTGTGTGTGTGTGTGTGTGTGTGTGTGTGTGTGTGCGTGAGTGCACTCGCACGCATGCTTGTATGTGCGTGTATGTCTTGCTTATGGTTGGGAATAGAGCAGAAGATAAATCTTTATAGAGAGGAAGCAGGAAGGAAGCAGCATTCTATCTAGGGATTTCTGTTAAGATTTAAAATAAAAATGTCCCTTACAGGCTCTTGTTTGGAATGTTTGTTCCTCAGCTGATGGCTTTGTTTTAGGAGGTTATGGAACATTTAGGATGTGGAGCCTACCCAGAGGACATTCACGAGTCATTGGAGGCATGTCCTGGCCCCTGGTTTTAGCCATATTCTATGTTCTGGTCCTCTATGTACTCTACCACACCCTTCCTCTACCATGATATTCCACACAAAGCACAGGGTATGTGAGCAAATGAACCCATTGAGATTCTTCTCACCCAAAGCATCACAGAGAGCTGTGTAGTCTGTAAATCATCAGAATAAATGACAAAACCAGCACTCTTCCTGGAGTTAAGTTCATGCTTCCTCCTAGGTAATGTTTGTTTCCCATTTAATAGTGGCTTTAAAGAATGTGGTGGCAGTAGGTGGCATTTACTGAACACTTGCCAACTATCATGGCTGTACTAATGGGTTTGTAAGCATCAGTCTATTTAATTTGTGGCATGTATCTTCAAAAATGGGTTGTCCATTCTACAGATCTGAATATTCCACATCTAGAGAGAAGTGACTTGCCCAATATCTACAGCTTGCTTTGCTGGCATGAAATCTGATGCCATGTTGCTCTGACTTCTGCCTGACACTGATTTCCCAGCAGTCTCCCTCAGCTCCCCCCGCCATGCTCCCAACCTGATAGCTCATGTTCCCATCCCCACCTGCCCTCAGTCCACTCACAAAATCTCCCATATTTCCCCTTCCCAGGGAGATCTGAGTGTCCCCTTTCCTCGCTCCCATGAATTCTTCTTGTTACCTAGTCTCTCTGGATCTGTGGGTTGTAGCATAGTTATCTTTTATTTTTATTAACTAATGTCCACTTATGAGTACATACCATGTTTGCATTATTGGTCTGGGTTACCGCCCTCAGGATAATTTTTCTTTTCTAGTTACATCCATTTGCCTTCAAATTTCCTGATGATCTTGCTTTTAACAGCTGATAAATAAATACTCTATTGTGTAAATGTACAACATTTTCTTTATCTATTCCTTGGTAGAGGGGCATCCAGGTTGTTTCTGGGTTCTAGCTATTATAAATTAAGCTGCTATGAACATAGTTGAGCAAGTGTTCTTGTGGTATGATTAAGCATCTTTTGGGTATATGTCCAAGAATAGCATAGCTGGATCTTGTGGTAGGCTGATTCCCAGTTTTCTGAGGAACTGCCACATTGACTTCCAAATTGTACAAGTTTGAACTCCCATCAGCAGAGGAGGCATGCTTCCCTTGCTTCACATTCTCTCCCTTAGTTGCATCCACTTTGCTGAAAATTTCATAATTCCTTTTTTTCTTGACACCTAAGTAAAATTCCATTGTATATATTGTGTCATGTTTCTGTTCTCCATTCTTTTGATTGGCAGAGAGGTTGGCTCCAGTATTTTGCTCTTATGGCTAATGCAGAAATAAACATGAACTTGCAAATGTCTCTGGTAGGATGCTGAGTCTTTTGGGTGTATGTATAAGAGTGGTATAAGGAGATATATGGTAGTTGGATTTCTAATTTTTTGAGGAATCTCCATACTGATTTCTGTAGGCACTACACCAGTTTCTGCTCCCATGAGTAGCAGCTCAGGCTTCTTTTTCCCCAGAGCCCTGTGAGCACTGACCATCCTTTGTGTCCTCTTGTCATCCTGTTCATGCAGAGCCTAGACTCTTATTCATCAGTCATATCTGACATCAACAGGGGTCAAAACTTATGCTAATTTTTTCCACTATTGGTCATGTTCTTACACTTACCAAAAAAAAAAAAAAAAAAAAGACAAAACATAGAAAAACTCAGTCTCAGTCTCATTAAATACACAACTAATTTATCAGGCTATTCTTGTCACTACAGACTGCCCAAAGGAAGACTTGACACCTAATATGAAAAGGGAGAAACTTATTTTGTATCTTAATGTGTTTACATCTTTATGTCTAGCCACATTAGACAACTCTTATTACTATGTAAAAATAGAAGCAAAAATCATATTGTGGTTTGGCAAATTGGCTTAAGTACACCAACAGCTCCTAATGAATAGAAGTGGATCTAATGCTTGCTGGACACAGGAACACATATTTTATCCCTCAATAATGAGGTGTCACTTTGTCCATTTTACTTTGCTTGAAATGTTATTTATTTAAAGTGGAAAAACAAAAACTCAGAAACTTAACTTTCTTAGTCACTAAAACATTAGTAGGTAAGAAAGTCAGGGTTTCTGCTCATATCTGTTTACTTCAAAAACTTTTATTAACATTATTTTTTATTTTACTTTTTCTACTATAGCCTATACTATTACTTTATTTTTTCTCATTTTTTTCATAGTTTACATATTGATCCCAGTTCCCTTTCCCTCCCTCCAACCCTCCTATCTCCCCTCCCCTCCCCTCCCACCCACCCCCACTCCACATGTAAGGTGTTACCTTCCAGGAGGGGTCATCTAAATCTGTCATTTGGAGTAGGGACTAGGCCCTCCCTCCTGCCTCTAGGCTAAGGGAGCATCCCTCCATGGGGAATGTGCACCAGGGATGGCCATTTGTGCACCAGGGATGCATCCTGGTTCCACTGTCAGAGATCCCTTAGACTGCCCAAGCCTTCTAACTGAGACCCTTGTTCAAGGGGTCTGAGTTGGTCCAATGCTGGTTTCCCAGCTATCAGTCTAGGGGTCCATGAGCTCCCCCTTGTTCAGGTCAGCTGTCTCTATTGGTTTCTGTAGCCTGGTCTTGACCCCTTTTCTTATCACTCCTCATTCTCTGCAACTGGATTTCAGGAATTAGGATCAGTGTTTAGCTGTGGATGTCTGCTTCTGTTTCCAACAGCTACTACATGAAGGTTCTAGGATGGCATATAAGTTAGTTATCAATCTCATTATTGGGGAAATGCAATTAAGGTAGCCTCTCCACTGTTGCTCAGATTGTTAGTTGGGGTCATTCTTGTAGGATGAACATTTCTCTAGAGTCAGTTTTCTCTTCAAACCTATAATGGCTCCCTGTATTATGGTATCTCTTTTTTTTGGCTCTTGTCTATTCGTCCCCTGACACAATCTTCCTGGTCCCACATTTTTTCCTCTCTTTCCCTTCTCTTTCTTCGAATCCCCTCTCCACTCACTGCCCCCCCCCCCAATATGCTCAGGAGATCTTGTCCCTTTCCCCTTCTGTGAAGGACCTTGTATGAATCTTTTAGGTTCCTCCTTATATCCTAGGTTTTTTTTTTTTTTTTTGGTGGTGTGAATTGTAGGCTGGGGATCCTTTGCTTTATGTCTAAGACCCATATATTGGTGAATACATACCATGCTCCTCTTTTTGTGACTGGGTTACCTCACTCAGGATGGTTTCTTCAAGTTCCATCCATTTGCCTGCAAATTTCAAGATTCCATTGGGTTTTTTTTTTTTTCCTGCTGAGTAGATGTACCACATCTTCTTTATCCATTCTTCAGTTGAGGGGCATCTAGGTTGCTTCCAGGTTCTTGCTATTAGAAATAATGCTGCTATGAACATAGTTGAACAGATGTCTTTGTTGCATGGATGTGGATTATTTGTGTATATGCCTAAGAGTGGAATTGCCGGGTCCTGTGGTAGACTGATTCCCATTTTCCTGAGGAACCACCATAGTGATCTCCAAAATGGCAGTGGAGGAGTGTTCCCCTTTCTCTACATCCTTCCAGCTTAAGCTGTCATTGGTGTTTCTGATTTTAGCCATTCTGACAGAAGTAAGATGGTATCTCAGAGTTGTTTTGATGTGCATTTCCCTGATGGCTAAGGATGTTGTTGAGCACTTTTTTTGTCTTTCAGCCATTTTGGATTCCTCTATTGAGAATTCTCTATTCAGTTCTGCACCCCCTTTTTAATAGGGTTATTTGATGTTTTGGTGACTCATTTCTTGAATTCTTTGTATATTTTGGAGATTAGCCCTCTGTCAGATGAGGGATGATGAAGATCTTTTTCCAGTCTGTGGGCTGCTGTCATTACTTTAAAAAATTTTCTTTGAGAATTTTATACGTGTATGCAATGACTATATAATCATATTTAACTCCTCTGGCTTGCTCTGAATCTCCCTGAATACATTGCTTTTCTAACTTTTCTTTTCCTTCTCTTCCTCTTCCTCCTTGTTCTTGCCCCCCTCCTCCTCTTCCTTTAGGTCCAATTGGTGCTGTCCATACATACATGGCGGGGAGCATCCACTGGAGCTCTGTCAACTTTTTATAGTCACAACTACTTTCTCAAAGAAGAGTTATTTTTCTCTCCCTCTATAGTTCTCAACTGCCAATTGTTCCTCAGTTAGGGGTGGGTCCCTATAAGCTTTGCCCCAAACACCCATACTTGTTTTCATTATTTAGTTGAAAAATTATCAAGTTCCTGGAACATTGCTTGTTGGAATTTTGACAGGCTTGATCTTTTACAGATCTTGTGGTAGCAATTACAGCTGTGTGAGCTTATGCATGTAATGGCTGGACCATGTCCTGAATACAGCAATCCCTTCCACCCTTTTACTTTTACAACCCTTTAACTTCCTCTTGATTCTTATGAAGCTCAGTTTTCTGATTAAATTTCCTTTTGCTTTACTTAATAAAGACAGATGTCATGATTGAAAACATTTGTGAGGAGAGATACCAGAAACATCCCCACCTCCACCTTGGTGGTGCTGAGAATTGAACTCCAGACCTAGAATGTATTTTTGCCTCTTTGTTATATCCCCAGTCTCTCTAGAGGTCAACTTTGAACTTGTGACTCTTCTGGTACTACCTCTTCCACATATCCTATCAGTCTGCAGCGCTACAACCCATAGCAGCTTTGAAATGTTCAAGTGTTCTTTGAATTGAATGCTCAGATTCATCAGCCAAAGAGCCTCTGAATTCCATACTCTTTTCTGACAAGTCAGAGTAATGTGCTATTGATCCAAGAAGCTTATGTGTTCTGCAAATTATTTATGCAGCTTTCTGAACATTGCTTTTGCCTTATTGCCAAATGAGATGAGGCTGAGTACTCTTGAGTTTCTAGACCTCTAATTATAGACAAGGGTGCTCAGTTGAGCCTTAGTTCGGGTGTGTGAGATAGACCTTGATCTTGCAAAATCTGCATTTTTCAGTTTTCACTCAACCACAGAGCATCATTCTTTTCTATCAGTGTAGAGACCAAAGAGTAGGTCTCTGTGATTTCAAAGGTTTGTTATAAACCATATCTTAACTCTCCTTAATCCACAGAAAGGAAAGAAGACAGTATCTCACCTGGGTCTGAGTTCAATTCTTTACCTATGAAATTAACATATTAGCAGACTATGTGTATAGCATCTATGATGAGGAGCCTGCCATATAATAATGCTGAACTGATGTTGACTTTTGAGCTGTCTAGCTCCAGGTACCACACATTTCTGATCTAGAAAGTCCAGTCTTGAAGAGAAGTGCTCATTTTAGTGTCTTATGTGGGGGAGACTAAAAGGAAAGTTTCTCTTGGGGAAAAGGGGAACCACTGGCTTTAACTCTGTTGGTGCCTAATACTTTTTTTTGTTGTTGTTGTTGCCTGTTACTGTAATCTCTTGCTCTGGACTATACCTTGTGGTAGGCAGCAATGTTATAAGTAGTAAGAGGAGTAGAGTGTTTGTCTCAGTGTCTTATAGGCAAGGGGTAAGTCAGAGGTATAAGAGAAATAAGCATTGTTCCAGGAACTTGATAATTTTCAACTAAATAATGAAAACAATTAAGGGTGTTTGGGGTGCACAGGGAAAAAAAGCACCTAAGAGCCAGGTGAGTTTGGGAAAGTCACATGTGAGCTATTTTGTTTGAGAAGTTGGTATTACCTAGACAGAGCATCAGAGAATTGGTGGTTCATACCTGATATTCTAGCATTTGGGAGACAGAGAGAGGCAGAGTACAGTTTAAGGCTAGCCTGGGATTCATAGTGAAACCTTGTCTTAAAACAAAATGAACACAATAAAAAAAGGTCAGAGGAAAGAAGGTTATTGGAAATAGAAGAACTAATGCACAGAAGGCAAGGAATTGTGGGCGAAGATGATATGTTCAGGAACAGTGAATATCTCTAAACAGTTGGAACCTAGATAAAGTCCAATACGTTGACAGCAGTTGAGCTCAAGAAGTGGTCAGGAGTAGACTGAAGGGGTCTGTATGCTTTTCTAAAGAGGTGGGCATCTATTTTGAAAGTGATAGAGACACATGATTTTAAACAGCAAAAGTGACATGGTTCTCTCTTTTTAAGAGAAACCATTTGTTTACATGCATAAGTATTAAATAGTTTATTGGAATACTAAAGAATTAAAACATTGAAGTGGGGGACTTATATGTTGCTCCTATGTAGATAAGAGTAATAGAGGCTGTGCTGAAGACTGAAATGCACACATACGATAAAACAAGTGGATTGGTGAGGCACATTTGAGAGGGCTGTTGGGGATGGAAGGTAATTTAGATGGAGGAACTAGGGTAATTTTCAGGTTACTAGTTTTCTAATCCTGTTGATGGCCAAGTAGGGCTGGACACTGTGAGGGAAGAAGCAACATCAGTATTGAATTGAGCCATGTTGCATTTTCGTTTCCTGAGAGGCACTAGAAGTCCAGCAAGTCTTTGGAAGTATTCCTTTGGGGTTTTAGAGACAGATGTAGGATGGCAAAGATGAGCATGAAAGAGAAATGTCAGTAGAGCAGACAAGATATGAAGCTTTAGCTATGGAAACAGTGATAGTGGCTCAGGAAAAGGGCACAAGAAGTCATTTGGGTTTTTACCTATGTCTGCAGAATTTAGTGGACTTGATTCTGAATGGCAATTGAGAAAAGAAGCACTGAGCTCCATCTTTCTAGGCACTTCGCTGGGTAGTATACTTCTCTTAGAGGCATTTCTGGAGTAATTAGAGAGAGATTGATAGTCACTGTGATCTTGGCTCCTTTTTCCTTTATACCTCTGCCACACCGCCACTCACTTGGGATTGAATAAAAGGAAGTCAGAGGAGGGCCAGTGTATCGTGGCTATACATGGAAAGACCTCTTGTTTGTTAATTTTGAAATTTGGTGAGTTATTGTTGTTTTGGATTTGTGTTACCATTCCCAGAAGCAACTGTGATGGTGGTGAATTAGTGATCTTAGTTACAGTCAGTGTATTCTTTTTCTGAAATATTTTAATTTTGCTTTATTTATTTTATTAGAAGTCCCATCCCCAGATTATATTGTTTTTAAGAAAAGCTCTCCAGAGTAGTCTATTTCTCAGAAGAACTTTTCTTTTTGTTCAGAATTTTAGCATCAATTCTTATGCTAAGAGAGGTCAGGAGATAGGGCAATTCTCACATTACTCATGAGTAATGCCCTATATCACATCTATTGTCTGCCTCTCAAAGATGAAACATAAACAACTTGACATAATAGAAACATAGAAATTCAAGATCATTCATAAGCCACAGAGCAAGGTAAAGAAGAGTTGGTGTGAATAAGTGAAAACTGAAGGTAGACCAGATAGATGGCTATGTATGAGGAAACGCTTGAGGATGCTAATGCATCAGAATATAGAGAACAAGCCAGTTCCCTTGGTTTAAAAACAACAATGCCACCACCACCACCAACAAAAAACCCAAACCAGAAAAACAGTAAACAAAACAATATTCTGAAATCTTCTCAGGGAATCTGAAAGCACCTCCAGCAATAAGCAACTAAGCTAAAATTAATCAGGGGTCGTTATTCCTAGATGAATGCAAAGCCCACTGCTACGCCCCTTCCCACGGCTTCCTGTGATTTATGCTGCCAATTGTTGCTGTCTGAAGGAAATCTGTGTCTCTAGATACCTTTTCCCTTCAGTTGTGAATTGATTTCTCCAAGCTCCAACTGGGGCTATAGATTTGAAGGGGGTGGGCAGCTTGGGAAAAGGGCTAAGATGACCGAAGTCCATGAAAAAAAAAAAAAAAAAAAAAAAACCAACAAGGAAACCAAATTACTTTCCTAGCAGAACCTATTTTTGGAAATGCCGTTGTTGTCATATTTTATTTCTTGCTACAGGTACAGACAATTTGCATCAAACAAAGCTTTCTTATAACCTTACAGCGTGGCACCTGCCTGTTAAAAGCTCAATGGAGACTTTCAAGGGAGGGGCTGCTTTGAAAATGGAAATGTGGCTGGGCTTCCGTGCGTGCGGTGCCAGCTGAGTCATTTTTGAAATGAGCAAAGGAAACAAAAGCTACACCAACTGAGGGGGTCACAGAGTGTGACAGGGGTTTGTAAGAGGGCATGCCGTGCTGCCTAACTGGAGAAAGCCAAGCCTTTTGTGTCGGGACGATTTCAGGGAATGACGGATGCTTTCTCTGCAGAGCCCCAGACCTTCCTGTCCATTGGCCTGGACACTGCTGGGCCGGGGAAGAGGATGGGCTTGGGGACGTCTGGCTTTTTGTTTCAGTTCCTTCTGAGGCAATGACATCAGACTTAATGGACTACTGGTGCCTTCAGAGAGTCAAATTTTGTGTTTCTGTATTATTTTTTTTTCATTTTATTTTATTAAAGCTTGTTAGAAGTAAATACAAAGGTGCTCTTTAATCCTAGATGGGAATAAAGGCACCAGAGCTTCCAAATGAGAATAACAATAAGGCTACACAAATCCACTTCATCCCTTCAAGATGTTCTGAAAAGATTACCTCATTCTGTCCTCCATTAAGACAGAAGAAAGTATATGCCACCGAATGCTGATGCAATGTTTCTCTCTCTCTCTCTCTCTCTCTCTCTCTCTCTCTCTCTCTCTCTCTCAATTGTTGAATGCATCAGTCCTCCTTCCCCCCATTCTTGCATAGCAACTCAGCATCTGTGGGACCAAACCAATGGCTGCATTTTGCTGGGACCCAAGAATACATTTTGATCAGGTTGGAGAGTAGGTTTCCACAAGAGTTAAGAGGTCTGGTGTGTGTGTAACCTAATTCTTTCAGAGAGGTGGTTTGGGGAGGGTTCCTGAGGTCTACCTATGGTCTCTGCCATGAGCTCTCTGGGTTGAGATGGTGACAAATCAAAGTCTAGAGAGTCATATTTAGAAATGGAAAGGGCTTTGAAAACTACATCTAAACCATCATATACCACTTCCTGGAGATGCCCTTTAACTATCCTAGACAGATGAAAAACTCCAAATGTAAAACCCCAAGCCCTCTGTTTAAATAAGAACTAATCTATAGGATTAAAAACTGCCATAAGGATGTCTTAGCCAGGGATGGTTCAGTTTTGTGATATGCATAGAACTTCCTTTCCTTTCCATCTCCTTTGGACCTACTGAAATCCTACCAATATACAGATTAATTAAACCCTTCATTTATCCCATAAGCATTGATATGTTAAGTGCCTCGAGTGAACACAATGTAAGCTGAACACTGGGGAATACAAAGGAAGTAAAGGAACATACTTAGTCTTTGAGAAGTCTATCATTGTATTGAATGAGCAAGGGAATAATTCACTAGTGACTCAAGAACAATGCATACTAGTACAGTGATGCTGAGAGTAAGGTGATGAGCTCTGGGATATAGGGATGCGTCATGGAACCTGGCCAGTATTGAGCTGACTCTTGAGGAATGTGCTGGGCTTAGATTGGTAGAAAGAAGTGTGTGTGTGTGGGGGGGGGGTATTTTCACTGTGTGTAGATAATGTATGAATTTGAGATTTCAAGACTTCCATTCCCCAGAGGTTACTATCTTTCAAATACTGAGAACCATATCTCACTACCTTCTTATTCATAAGCTTCATCCTTTCTCATTTTCTCCAACCACCACTGCTTCTGATGGCCATATTGGTTGTGCTTTGTTCTGTCAACCCCCCCTCCCAGACAGCATCCTTTCTAAGAGACACAGTGGGCACTGTGGGAGGAATTAGCCCATGAAAAAGATCAACTTTTCATTTTGCCTTCCTTCATTGTGATAGGCAGGTTGAGACCCATGTTTACTCTCTCCTTTGTCTCCATAGTGAAGAGCTGGTGGGCTTTGGTACCCAGGGTCCTCCTGTTGACCCTCATCCTGCTCGCAGAAAGCATCTTCTGGAAGGACATCTCAGCAGTTTCTTCCAAGAATGTTCAAGAGTATATAGTCAAAGCTGGTGTTTCTAGGTGAATATTGTCATGCAATTCTGTAGAGATTGGCTGAAGCAGGGCCTGAGCTCTTCAAACTCGAATTTCTAAGTGCTCTTGTCAGAGTTTGGGCCCTGACTATTCCTGCAAGGTCTTATTTGATTAGCCCCTGTGACTCCTGACTTTTCTGGTGTCCTTGAGGAGGATTCTTTGGTCGTAATCAATTTTAGTCCCGTTGCCAGCCTGTCCGATCCTGTACAGACCCAGCAAGTTTCTCCCTCAATCTGATCACACCTGAAATCCTATCAACCTCCAAAACAGGAAACGCTGGCCTCTAACTCTGATCACAGAATCTTTCAGTCCTAGTGACAAAGAAAAGCAGAAAATGTTTTCAGTGTTTTGTTTTTTTCCTACAGAGAAGTTAAACACAGAATCTGATTGGACTATGTGGGATTCATATAGGTCCGGAGATAAACAGGACACTATTGCCTTTGCACTAGTTACTGAAGATGGGGAAATATTTGTGGGACTGGGGAGACGTCAGTTGGTAAGGTGCTTGTGGCACTAGAGTGCCTGAGCTAGACTCCCCAGTACCCGCATAGAAAATCTGGGTATTGTGGTGCATGTCTGTAACACCAGGGCTGTGAGGATGACTTCAGACAATTCTTGGAGGTCATTGTACAGCTAGTCTATATGAGTTTATGAGCTCTGGGTGCACCAAGAGACTCTCTCTGAAAAATTAAGGCAGAGAGCAATCAAGAAAGACACCTAAAATTAACCTCTGGCCTCTACATACATGTGCATGAATCCAAACATATGCATTCCCACATTCACATGTATATACAGTCACCACACACAGTCTTTAAAGGGAAAATGTATTTGTGATGACTGGCAGAGACTTTTAAAAAAAAAGCATGCAAAACCACACATGAGTATATCTTATAAATCAATAAGAAAGGCAATACTGATGCAGTGTAGAAGATGAAAACAGGATATGAATAAGTTGTAAATTCAGAAGAAGTGCTCAATGGACTCTTGAAATACCAGTCAGTTTAGTGTTGTCACTCACCAGTGCTATTAATAAGGAGCAAAATGCAAACACTGCAGAGAAATGGAACCCACATCTAATAGCAATATAAAGTGACCAAACTTTCTTGAACACTATTTAGTAAACACACACACACACACACACACACACACACACACACACACTGCAAGTATTTTGATTTAATAAACCTACTTCTAATCTTTACTAAAGAAAGCAGGCTTAACAAAAAATGCCTTTTATAAGCTTCTATATAATCGAAAATTTGGAAGCAGTCCAGAATTGGTAGAATGACTAAGTAAGTTATATTTATCAAGTAGAATAATCTGTAGTCTTTAACATATGTATGAACTTTACTTAGCTATCAGGTGAGAGGGTAGGAAGAGGAACTGTAGCTGTTGTGATCCATACATTGTAACAATGTGTATAGGCATGTGGATAAACATCTGTATATGCAATGGATGAGGAGGAGATTCATCAAATTCCAAGTGGCCATTAGCAGCTATTACTACAGATGATTTAATTGTCACCTGTGTGGCTATTGTAATTCCCCCTCCCAAATTTTTGGTAACAAATCTGTGTCACACTCAGAATAGCAATCGGCATCACTAAAGTGTTCACCTACATTAACTGAATTATTACTGAATTTTCTTTTTTTTTAGCTTACTTAAAACATTTGGTGCAGAAAGGGAAGGGCAGTGCCTTCCTTCTTCTTGTGGAGTCTGGGCTGAGGAACACTGTTGATCCTGAAAAGCACACTGCTGTGTCTCCAGGGGGCTGGAAGGTGAGTCCCAGCGAGCTACACATGCTACAGTCCCTGTAAACCACTGCCAGGGACTTCATTCTTTAGTTAATTAAGACGAGTCTTGTTGTATAGTCTAAACTATTCTGGAACTCATTATATAGGTTCAAGTTGGCCTTGGTCATGAAATGATTCTCCCAACTGCCTTGGGGTGCTAGAATTACAAGTGTCAGCCACCATACCTGACTACTCAGGTTCTGTCCATAGACAAAAAACTAGAAGGATAGTTAACATGAAACCAGATACAAATACTTTTGAGGTGTGTTCTTCTAGCAATCTGGATTCAGCCATTTAATCCCTCCTCACCCTACTGTCTTAACAGGTATTTTTAATGGAAAAAAAGAAGTTGTGATTTCAACTCTTGTTTCCTGAGCAGAACCTCTGACTCCCGTGTTGATCGACCTTTGAGTTTTCCTAGGGTAGGGTACCATTCTGTGGCAGAACTGTGCTCCCTCTGTGAATGGTGAAGTCTTACAGCTCCCTTTTGTTTCTGGCTAAACTTTACTCAAGGTTCTCATTTTCTCTCACAGTTTGCTTGTTAGGCATTTAGTCCTATTTTGTTCTGAAGTTCAGACTGATGAAGATCTAAAGAGAAAAAAAGAGCTCAGACCCTGGTTATCAGTTTGGGTATGACTTTGGCTCTATTATGCACTGGCTTTGTGTCCTAGAGCCATTTACTTGACCTTTCTGTGCTTCAGTTCTTTATCTGTCAAACACTATCACTTAGGGTTTGAGGGTGTTGTGAGGAGTAAATAGTTGTTGAAGTAAAACCTTTCACACTCTATAGACTGTA
This sequence comes from Phodopus roborovskii, assembly GCF_943737965.1. NCBI lineage: Eukaryota > Metazoa > Chordata > Mammalia > Rodentia > Cricetidae > Phodopus > Phodopus roborovskii. The sequence goes on from NW_026126517.1 coordinate 18,798,861, forward strand.
AGACACAGAATGAGTGTTCTTGAAGTTGCAACTACTGTAATTTTCTTCTAAAGAGAGCAAATGGTACTCTTTTCTTTATCATACTTACAGAAGCAGGTTGTTTGTGGTTTCTATAAGTCTCCGAATACTTCATTAACCACACATAGTTCATTCACTTGATGGTGGTTTTAAAGATTTATTTTTACTTTAAATTATGTGTATGTATGTGGGTATGTGCATATGAGTGCAGGTGCCTGCAGAGGCAAGAGGCTTCTGACTCTGCTGCAGCTGGAGTTAAAGGCAGTCATGAGCTGCCTAATGTGGGCACTGGGAATTGCATTGGAGTCCTCTGGAAGAGCAGTACACACTCTTAACTGCTAAGCCATCTCTCTAGCCCCTGAGCTTGATGTCTTAATAAAGCTTGACATTCTGTAGCAATTCTCCTAAGCTCTCTTATCCATTGTCTCCTTTCATTGGTTAAGGATTATCAAGACTAAGTAACAAAAAGAATGTTTTTTTTAAAAACTGCTTCTGGGTCTGTGGAGATGGCTCCATGGGTAAAGTACTTGCCATGTAAATGTGAGAACTGGTGTTTGATGCCCAACACCCATGTGGAAGCTGAGTGGACTTTGTAGCTCTGCTTGTAATTTCAGGTCCCAGGATGCAGGAGGTAGAGCAAAACTTCCCTGGGGCAGGTGGCTAGATTGACTAGTCAAATGAATGAGCTCAAGTTTCAATGGGAGACTCTGCCTCCATTTAGAGGATGGAGAGCCATCTAGGAAGGTACCAAATGTCAACCTTGTCCTTCCATTCTCATACATGAGAACATGCACTGACATACACACACATGCGCCCACATACATGAGCGCATGTCCACACACACACACACACACACACACACACACACACAGTCACATCTCAGACACATACATATGCAAAAGAGAAGAAAGTACACTTTACATTCTGCAGATATCTAACCCAGCTTACTATGAAGCCCTGTCAGGAAACTGGTCGCACTTTCTCACTTAAAATTTTTCATTATAATCATTTCCTGATTTAGAATTTGTCTTCTTTAGACTCTAAGATTTTAGGTGACAAAAGCATTTTCCCTACATAAGCTACCTATTCAGTTCTTTGTTAACTATTTACTGAGAGATGAAAAAAAATATACTGACTGAGTAATTAGATCTATTCCTCTTTTATTGCAAACATAGGTAACATGTTTCTCACACTTTATTAGGTTTCTTTCTTGCAATTTCATCTTGACACTTTAAATTTTTGTGTTTCTACCTTCAGAGGATGTCAATACTAAGACTGGGACCACCGAAAAACTGATTCATCAGTTACTTCCTTCCGATTAGAAATGATTGCCATTGCCTTGTGGATTTAAAAAATGCCACTGGTCCTGGGTCAGAGCAACCATCCTTTTTGCAGATGTCTTATACCAAATGTCATGCTCAATTTAAAAATGATTACCAGTTTGTATGAAAAATAATAAGATTTTTTTCATTTATAGCACTGAACAGTTTATAGAATTTTCTATGCATATTATCTCATTTAATCATTATAGTAAGGCTATATTTTTTAAGCAATCTCATTTTTTAAAAATTAAAATACAATTACATCACTCCTTTTCCTTTTCTCTCTTCAACTCCTGCCATATTGCTCCTAGGCCCTCTCAAATGCATAGTCTCTTTTTCTTTGTTATTTTATATATGCTGTGTGTCCACACATAGATATATAAACACAAACAACAGTTCCCACATAGATATATAAACAGTCCACTTGGCGTTTTGTGTGTATATGTTTTTAGGGCTGACCACTTGGTATTGGATAATCATTTAGGGTTCTCATTCCTGGGAAAGACTAATTAGCAAAAGGGTTGTGCTTTTCATGTATCTTAATATTTTGAATATTTTTGAAGCCCTAATAGCACTAGATGACCCAAAACCAGGATTACAGGGGCACTCCTTTAGTACCCTGCCACAAAGAATGCTCTTTTTGCTCCATGGCCTGTCTCTGGTGCTAAGTATGGATCAGGCAGACACAGTGCTGCCCTGACCATCCCTCACTGTTTGCGATAGTCTGGATCGTGGCGGAGCTCAGTGAGCATTCTCATTAGTCTGTTCTTTCTCTAGCCTTTTCTCTTTGCAGATCGTCACTGAAAACCAAGATCAGGGATCTGGTGGCTCAGGGTTGCCTTCCTGGGCAGTGAACAATGACCACCCCTCCCCACTCACAAATGCTGCAATTAACTAGCACACTGGGGGCATTTGCACCAAAATCCTGATCAAACCCTTGGCATTGGTGTATTGCAGGGTCTTGTGATGAAATGGCAGGCTCAGTCTTGGTAGGACAAGCTCCTTACTTGGTCCTAACAACACTGGTTAGATCAGAGAAGCTGCAGTGCTTATTTTCGGGCTGGGGAGACATTGCCTGGTGTGCTAAGAGCATTCATCTTCCTTAGTGTTTCTCCTTTCCAGTCACGTTTTACTGCTGGAGTTACTCAGCGAATTAATAGCTACAGAAATGCAAAGCTCTTTTCTTATTACATTCTATCGATCTGGTTGCACTGTCATTAATTGAAAGACCTGGAAAGTGTGATGGAGAGTTGACTGTGGATTCTACGTGCATTTGGGCCCAGATCTGTCTGAAAGGAGCCCTTTGGTCTGACGTGAATTATTCTTTCTTTGTCAGCCCTTGCAAGAGCTTTATTCAGGCCTTGTGAGATTTACAATGCGAAACTGTACACTGCCTATGCTCTCAAAGGAAATTCTGAACTCAGAGTGCTTCTCGGTGCAGTTGGGAGTAACCCATTCTGCACAATTCTCCTTATTGATTTCCTACATAGGACAGTGAGGAAGAAATAAACAAACCCCAAACGAAACTCCCAAATGTGGAAGGCAGACATTTTGTTCATGTCTTAAGCGATTTTTTTTTGCAGCCTTGCATGCCACCGGGTTGTTCTCATAAACAAACCCCAAACGAAACTCCCAAATGTGGAAGGCAGACATTTTGTTCATGTCTTAAGCGATTTTTTTTTGCAGCCTTGCATGCCACCGGGTTGTTCTCATGCAACTTCATTCCCATTCTAGGAATATATGAAGCCCGAGAGAGACTGGCATGTTGTTAGAGATTTTGTTTATGGTCATCTTGCTATTTTGATTGCTTAACCTACTCTTCCATAGATTTCTCCCATAAATTCAAATTAGCTTGAGAATTTTATATGTGTTGGCTATGTTCACATACATATTTCATAAGTACTTTAATACAAAAAAAAAATTAAGGGAGTCTTGTGAAATACCTCAATGGGGGAAGATAAGAACACACCCAGCCTTGTTGCTTTAGTTCACAAAGCAACACCCGGGTGTTTGTGTAGTACTTTATTTCATTGTAATGAGACAAAAATTTATTATTTAAACATCTCAGGTTAGATAACCAGATTTTCGCAGCACATTTGAATCTGCCACAAAGCATCATTCACCTCTTACTCTTCTAGAATAATACAGTTATACAGCTCGGATGAATTTACAAGTTTAGTACATGTTATAAATAACACATGTCCTGCCTAGTGTTTTGACCCTAATGGCGGGCGTGTGCTTGAATTTTCTTCCTCAAGGTGTTTCTGAATTCTGCTAGTGCTTTCAGCTTACAAAGACAGGAAGTGCACACACAGCCACAGAGCACGACCTCCTTCTAGAACACATCTTGAAAATGTTTTGAACGCTTTCTGAGCACAGGGACAATGGCTTACGGTTCGGGGGGGGGGAGGGAGGGGGCGGGTGTCCTCCTGTCTGACCTTTGGCTAGCCTAGAGATGTGCATCACTACCCTGGACTCCCTCAGCTGCTTTCAGGCTGCAGAGAAGGCGGCACCCACGTTGGGAAGCAAAAGCTGTCGCAGGCTGCCTTGCCCATGACAGCGTGTCTAAAAATACATCCACCGAGACACAGGCATATGCTCGCACCTCGATGTGAAGGAGCTCTCGCCTGTGTTTCTTCTCGCTATCCCCATCTAAATGCTGAAGCGAGGAGTTAAATTATTCCAGAAGGCCCGCCAGGGTCTGATTTGCCACTGTCTGCTTCCTCGTTGCCTTTCAATGGGACCCTTGATCCAAGGCTTTCAGAGACCAGCCGGTGCTGATGGGGGTCTGTGACTTGGAGGTGGCGCCAGCTTGCTCCTTCTCTGTCTCGGGCATGGTTTTCTGTCCTGCTGGGGAGGGCGAGAGCGCTGGGCAGAGGTGGCACCTGACCTGCTAGGACTCCGATGTCACTGCTGTGGCTGTTACTCCCCTCGGCAAGAGTCAAGGCGCACGCAGGACGGTGGGTCACCTCGCTGGCTATTTTGCACATTTCCTTTCTCCTCCTCAACCTTGTTAGTTTTTTTTTTTCCTCTAAGTGCCCAGGGTTTGAGGGGGTTCCTTAGCCCTTCTCTACCCTTGATCTATTCTGATCTGAGTCTCTACCCCGGATTTGTAGCACTTCCTCTCATTAGGAAAGCTTGCTAGACTCTGATTCCCTATCTCTGTAAACAGTTTTTTAATGATGTGTTGTTTGGAGGGTCTCTCTTTGAATATCAGCTCCAAATTTCTTCGCTTCTGTGGCTACCTCACATGTTAAAAGGGGAGACATTATTGTTGAGCTATTGTGCTCAAGAAGGGAGAAAACAGAAATGGCTCTTTAGACTGATAATCTCAAGAGATCAAAGTAGATGGACCACAGAGGATGCTGGCAGCAGGCTGTACTCCTGATCCAGCCTGGCTGCAAAAAACAAAGTCTCCAGGCAAGACTACTGTTTCCTTTGCAGAGTTAGAGAACATAAAAATGTTTCTGTCTGGCTTGAAATGATTGTAATTCTAACAAGAGGCTCTAATGAAAGAAATCCCATTTCCCATGTATGAGAAAAGAGGGACACAAAGCACACATGCAAACTCAGCTGCAGACTACACCATTCCTCTGGAAATTTGAAAGTAAGAGAGAGCGATTGTTACCGAGTCTATCTCCCCTGTTTTTCAGGTTAGCAGTGTTTCTGTGTCCCTGGCTACTGAAGGCAATGTATTGGTTTTCCACAGGCTATGTGGAGGTTTCCGTAAAAATGAGATAAAAAAAAATTATTTTATTTCAGACAGTGAGTGAGCTCAGAATCCACCCAGCACAAGCTAACACAGGCATGTCCAACATAAGCTGTTACTCTCCAGGAGCAACTAAACACCCCAACACGCAACCCCTCCCCAAAACAAACACACCCGTTAGCCAAAATCTAGGCTGACTGTAAATTGTGTATTGCTCTCCTCTGTGGAGGAGAATGAACCTCCCAGGATGCTTTTCTACAGCTGAATGTTTTCTTTTGCTTTTCTTCTCTGCTAAATTTCCTTAGCTGCTTTCATAGAAACCACTGAGACAGACAAAGAACATCAGTCACACAGTTACTTTTAGCTCCCTGTGACAGCTAGGTAAAAGGGAGTAAGGATCAAGTATGTTGTGAACCCACATTTGTCTCAAGGCATGTGCTTAACACATCTTCTTTCCAATGATGCCCAAAAAACACATGAGTTTGTGGGTGTGCCACAGCTAATTAATTGGCTGGGTATGTTAGTAACCAGAGTAGGACATAGATTTAAGGGGTAAATAGGAGGAAAGCAGAGAGGGGTGTTTCTTTGTGCAGTCTGTGAGTTGTGTGATTCAGCTGCTGGGATATATGCCTGTCTTCCCACCTTTGTTCCTTTGCAGGCATTGGGAGCCTCAGCTATTGCTGACTAATTGATATTTGTAGTCACTGGGATAGGCTCCTTAGGTCAGAAAAGCATGCAGAAGTGTGTCTTGATGCAAATAGGAAGGAGCATGCAGGCTCACTTACACAGGCAGAAGGTTGGTCTTCATACCAGCAGAGAGATGTGATGGAGGTTGTAGGGCATAAAGCAGGAGAGAGAGAGAGAGAGAGAGAGAGAGAGAGAGAGAGAGAGAGAGAACATAATCTAAAAACAGTACTAAAATGAATTCGCAAATGCAGAAAGCTTCAGAACCATCCAACAATTCAAGACACTCTTTTTCCTCTTCTCTGCGGGATGCCTCCATCCAGACTATTCGCAAAATAATAATAATAACAATAACCTGCACAAGGTGAGAGCCCTGCATCTGATAGCTCAGAATTCACCCGGCTTCCTTCACCCCTTTTGCCTTGTGTTTCTCAGCTCATTGTCCATGCATCAGATGGCAGCCACCCTTGCTCTTGAATGCCAGTGTCACAGCAGGCACAGAAAGGGGACCGAGGGAAGGCATTGTCAAAGCCAGGGTTGTCTATTGTTTTCTTTGCTTTCACTGGTCTGCTTTTATTTTATTTTATTTATTTATTTTTTCCTGAGGCTTTCCTGTCCTAGTGGCCTCTGTCCAGGAGGAGGGAGAAAATTACAGGGATTCATAGAATAGAGGAATGGAATGTATTCATTGTCCACTGTTTTAATAAACAGCTCAGCAGTGTAGTCCCCAGAATTAGGAAATGGAGTAAGAGCAGAAAATTCTGGTGGGAGATGGAGGGGGAGGCTGTGGAGACAGGCGTCAGCCTCCTTGCCCAAGGCAGTTTCTTCTATCACAATCTCTGTTGAGTGTCTCAGTCTTTTTAGTCTTTAAAATCACGGGAAAGGGCTTACTCACCTGTCAAGCTTCCCAATTACTTATTTATTGGTTCCTTGCAAACCTACATGGAAATTTTAGGGAAGGCTAGAATAGCTGTGTGTGTTCGGGTAGGAGTACAGTTCAGCCTGAATTTGTTCTTGTCCTTTGGGGTCATCTAAATTTGCATGTGAAATTTGTGTGGTAACTTTCTGAGTTGTCACATATTATGTAGGTGTCTATATTGGTTTTCCAATGTTTTGTACCTTAAACTTAGCAGTTATTTTAGATGACATTCATGCATGAGTGATTATCTTCTGTGAGCAGACCAACACTTGATAACCCCTAAAGTTTTCAGTGGTTACAGAGTCATACCCCCAAATCCCTAGGAAGTTTACTTCAAACATGTATTTGACAGAGCATGAGAGTGTTGGATTTTTCAACCTGCCACTTTGACTTTATACAGTTTTTATCTCTTCAAATAAATAAAATCAACTTACAATGTTTCCAACTCTATGTGCAAATAATTTAGCTACTGACCACTTTATGCATTTCACAAACTGGTTTTAGCTTAGAAAAAATCACTTGGCGTCAAGTAGCTGACTATCATTGACTTCCAAGAGTCCATCTAAGGAAAAAAAAAAGATTCTAAATTCTCCTCACCTTTTCCCCCTTTCATGCTATTTTTCACCTACTCTGGCTGGAGTCTAAGAGTCTTTACTATTTTCAGCATTGCTAAATATTCAGCCTTTCAGTTCTAACTGTATTTTAAGGCAAACGTGGCTATGCCACACTATATTCCCAGCAGCCATTAGATTAATACCACATGCTGTGGGTGGGTGGTTGCTGGTTAACACAAACTCAGGATTTCTTTCTTTCCCAAGTAATGATAATAGTCCATTTGTTAATGTGAGTCTGGGAAAACCTTTTGGGTCCCATAGGAAAACATATAAATCTCAAGCCTAGATCTTGTGTGTACGAGCATCTGTTCCAGTGCTTAGCCCATGCGTCCTTTCTCCTTCCCTTCTTGGTGCTGGTATTAAAGGATCTCAGACTGAACCATCTTGTCCCTCTTTTGTGAACAGATAGTCTAAAATGCCTGTACAAAACAAACTTCTTGAAGAAATGCAAGGCAGGCTACAGTGTGAATGCAAGGCTGAATTTAATTGCGGCCACCGTGATAGGACCATTGTTGTTTAATTTCCAGTGTGTGTCTGCTGCCTGTGTGATCCTTTCAGCAGCTTTATACCAGGCATTGTAAGCAAGGATAATATATCTGTGATATAGTAGTTACAGATATTTTAAAAATGCTTTACAAATACTGCTAGAGATAAAACCCAAGGCCTTGAATATGCTAGGTATAAACCATTGAGCTACATCTTTGTTACCCTATAGCCTTTGAATTATTGAATAGTCATTTGGGTTGATTCAAAATGTCAAAACTAAGCAAATACCTTTTGGGGATGCTTAGAAGTTGGGCTCTCTGCTTCAGAGCACTTTGGCCAGAGAGAAATAGAGCAAATATTCTGCTTTCTACTTTTCTGGGTGGAATGTGAGGTTGAGCTGTCTTTCCACTTTAAATATATATATATATATATATATCAGAAAAGCCACGGGTTAAGGTCTCTGCATCATGAGAATTGAAGCCATGAAAAGTTCGATTTGCTCTTTGTCAAGTAGTTGCATTCCCCTTGGAGCTGGAAGGTGTTCTCATGCCCAGGGGGGACAAACCTCGAAGAAGCCCATCTTAATCTGTGCCTTCTAGAGATGTTTAACTTCTGGTGCAACCAGAAAAGAATAACTGAGTTTGGCTCTAAGACTGGTCCCAAGGTGTGCTAAAGTAACAGTTTCAAGTTTATGCATTGATCAACATATGTCACATGATCTCTATAGTTGTTTCAGTAGATGCAAAACTTCGGGTTTTGTTTTCATTTATTGAGATAGGATCTCACACTACAGCCCAAGCTGCCATTTTACTCATGACAGTCCTGCCTCTGTCTCTCAAATGCTGGAATTATAAGAGCATGCTACCACATATGGCTGATATAAAACTTTTAAAACATGAAGGCCTGTCACCTGGGTATTTTCATGTCTCTCTGTGAGTTTTATGCACAAGCATGTGCATGCTCACATGTGTAGGAACGTGTAAACTTTGTGAATGTATATGCATGAATACAGGTGCATGTTGAGGCTAGGTTTGGACATCAGAATTCATCCTCCATTGGCTCTTCACCTCATTCATTGAGGTAAGTGTCTCAATGAACCCTAGAATGAATAAATATGAAGAGTGTCACCTGCCAGCTTTCTCGGGGAACTTCCCTGTCTTTGTCATTTCTACCTGGGCTTGGTGAAGTGGGTTCTGGGGATCCAAACTCTGGTTCTCAGCAAGCATTTTAAGCACTGATCCATCTTCCCAACCCAGGGACATTTCTTAAAGGTAAATTTGTTCTAGTTCCTATACTTTTATGTATTGAAACACCATGTGGTCAAAATATTACTCATGCTTTTATGTCTCTTGGAACCTAAGACTATAGACATCTTTAATTTTTTAATTTACTCTTATTTTAAAGTAAGTATATGTGCATGTGTTTGCATATGAGTGCATGTGCCCACAGAGGCCAGATTCAGAGCCTCTAGAACTGGAGTTGTAAATGATTGTGAGCCACCAGGTGTAGATGCTGGGAACCAAACTCAGGTTCTCTACAAGAACAGCCAGTACTTTAAACCACTGGCCCATCTTTGTAGATGACAAACATCTTTTTAAAAGAAATGAAGTGAAACCGTCCTTTTTTTTTAAACAGTGCTTTTTGACATTGTGGGCCAATGTCTTACTCAGGATCAAACAGTAGACCACATGCATATAAACACTGAAGATAGAATGTGGCTCCTCAGTACTATTTACCAATAATGCCGCCATACTGATGTAAAGAACCCGCTGAAATGGCAGAGCATAGCTGTGACTAAGAAACTAATTTCCAGCCCCCCTGATTAATTGAAAACATTTTCTTTTTTTCAAAACTATGTATTTGTCCCTGAGATTGTGCAATTCTGAAGCAGAAACGCCTTTTGGGTTTATCTCATATCAGTACTGGTAAGATTTCTTTTTTCGTCTTCCAGAAGGGGAGACACAGGTGGCCTGTCCCTTGGAATGGATAGCATGCCCTCCACTGTCAAAGGATCCGATGGCTCTGTAGATCAGTGTTCACTTGATTTCATTTGTGGTGTAGAGATCTCAGTTGTCATAGAAGTACAAGACATTGCTTTCAGTGCTAACCAACTGCCATAGCACACTGTCCTTGTGACTTGTGCGGATATAAATAGAAAGCCCCCAGTGATTTGTCAGCTCAGCAAAGGGGTGGCGCTTGGTGTTTTGTGTTCAAAGAGTTGAGTTAAAAAAATAAGCAATTGTGAGAAATGAGTATGCTATCTAGAGGTGGTGCTTTAAGAAAGGTTTGACTTTTTACTTTTAACTATTTTTAGGGTGGAGTCTAGGGGCACACTTGAAGAGTCTTGCCTACTGACCTTCGGAACTTCTTTGAAAATAATTATAGTTTCCTGACAATTGGTTTGTAGATTATAAAGTTCTCTAGCATATATTAAGAGACAAAATATGATAATATGTGGCACATATGCATATTGTATAATGTGTATGAATTCATTTAGAATAAAATATTTAAAATAAATATTTTATTAATTTATTAGGCATGGAGAAGGTGGATGCTATAGCACATGTATGGAGGTCAGAATATAACTTACAGGAGTTGGTTTTCTCCCTCCACCTTGTGGGTGGTCAGGCTTGGTGGCATGTGCTTCTACTCATCAAGCTATCCCAAGAGCTTTAATGGAACTTGTATGTAAAAGAAACAGTGAGGATTTGGGGAAAATCCTTCCTCTAGATACTCTTCTTGGCATAGGTTAAGAAATGAGATGGCGTGGAAATTAGCTGCTTCAGAACTGTTGAAAATGGTATAAAGGCACTCTCAAATGAATACTCCTTCACAATGTTAGCATTATTTCAGTATGCCTCCTCCCTTCAGTTTATCAGCCTCTGTCCCTTGGGAGCCTCTCATCCCATCCTTACCCCAACCTCTGAAAAGGAAGAACTGAAATGGCACCCACCAGCATCACTGGTTAGTAAATCCAGGTTGTTTAAGCATATGCTAAGAACTTAGGGATAATTGTATTTTATTCAGTCTTTTGAAGGAAATCTACTATTACCATGCAAAGTCATTTGGCAATGATAATCTAATTCATCTTCACAGTTTTCTTCATGGTATACATAAGGGGAAACTGGGGGTTCAATGGCGTTTTGGCCTACCCACAGTTAAGTCACACAATGATAATGGGTTGGGGAGATGGAACCCTAAATAAAATTCTGGATACAGTGGCATGTACCTGTAATCTGTTACTGGAAGGATAGAGACAAGAACACATCTGAGCTTGTTGTCCAGCTAGTCTAGTAAAATCTGAGTGTTCAGTGAGAGACAGTGCCTCATAAACCAAAACAAACAAAATCAAGATGGAGAGCTGATAGCAATGGTTAGTGTCTGGACCTGGTATTACAAAGTTCTTAGTCTCTTATTAAAAGAATTATAGTAAAGGCACACAGAGATTGCAAAGTAGAAAGTAAGCCTCATGTAAAAGCAAAGTGATAGTATAGGTCAGAATACTCTTGTCAAGACTGACAGTGGGTCACCTGAGTGGGAGAGTGCCCAAGGATGTATGTTGTTATTGAGGTTTCTTTTTATGGCCTTCAAAAGAGAGAGAGGGGGTTGTTGTTCAGGGGTGTAGTATGAGTGGTTTTGATCGACAGGTTTGTGTTGTATATGTTTTTTTCTCATTGTACATGTCCCTTCACACAATGTATCTGACTTTAGTCATAGGCTTGCCAAATTATGTATAGGAATAAGGTGATGAATGGGACATTCTTTCTAAAGGTTCATTCCAGAGGATAGAATTTGCCTTATTAGACATCTATTCCAAACTAGTTCATACCAGATTAGCCTCATTGCTTCTAATCTGAGATATAATTGGGAATGTTTGAATAGAAATTGTCATACCTGGTGATTGGTAAGGGAAGTAGAAACTATTCCATTGTTTTGGGAGAGTGTCTGTAGTGGACAATGCAGTGGGGGATTCTAGGCTGTAAAGTAAATTGTTAGGGGAAGGGGTGTGTGTGAGTGCACGGTACATACAGGGGAAGGTTACAGATTGCCAAATACATTGTTAGGAGAAGGATGTGTTGTATATCTCAAAACAATAGAGTTTCATGCTGTTATATATTCTGGCCTGCCTCCAAGTGATCGAGAAAGATACTCAATACTATATGAAGCCTTCACACATACAGAGACATATGCACATGCATTCTTACAACATGTACACACAGGATCATGTGTTCACTCACACTAATGAAATATATTGTGCTGAGTCATGAATTGAGACTAAGCCCATGCTTGCCAGAAGCCTCTTGGCCCAGTATGCATTATTTCCCAAAGTCCAGTTGCTGCTGTGGGCTTCTTAGTATGATTAAAGACCCAAACTTCTCTTAAGAAGCACATACTCGACTGAGGTTCATTTGGAAAGGAGAAATAGTTCTAGCATTCTGCTGCACAGTAGGGCAACTACAGACAACAGAATGTGCTGAAGTTCCCCAAACATCTTGAAATTTTGAAAATTTTCAAAAAATTTGAGGAGAGATAACTATTTAAGGAAATGTCTATATCCCAATTCGCACATTAATGATATATATATATTAGCATATCACATGAGACCCTATGAAAATATACAGTTTTGTGCATCAAATCAGTAAAATATCATAAATTAAAATTTGAAAAAATATTTGATGCTCCTTGCTAGTTTCCTGGCACAGAGTCAACCATTGTCTACTTCATAAACATTAAATATTTTCATCTTCTCTCATATAATACATTATGATCATTATGATCACAGTTTTCCTTCCCTCCACTCCTCCTAGTCTCTACACCCCACCTTAGTATCTCTCCTTCCCCCCAAGTTCATTCCTCCTCCATTTCCATTAAAAAAAGAGTAGGCCTCCCTAGAATATTAACCAAACAGGGCATACATAACAAGTTACAATAAAATTAGGCACAGACCTTCATACCAAGTCTAGACAAGACAACCCTATAGGGGGAAAGGTGTCCTAAGAGCTGGTGAAAGAATCAGAGACACCCTCACTCCCACTTTAGGAGTTCCACTAGAACACCAAGCTACACAACCATAACATATATGCAGAGGACCAACCTATGCAGGCTGTGTGATTGCTGCTTTGGTCTCCTGGTGTGCTTGGCCCTCTGGTTCCTTAAATTGGTGACTGGTGCTAAGCACCAACCTATAAGTACTGCAGAATACCATTAGGAATCATTTCATTGGTTTTTATTTTGCCAGTCATGTTTGATTCTACCCTAGGTCTCCAGGATATCTGGCCTCTGGTAAGTGGCCGTTCCCTCTCATGATGGGCCTCGAGTTAGACCAGTCATTGGTTGGCTACTTACAGCAGCTCTGTGCCACCATTACCCCAGGTTGGGTTGGTGTCTCAGTCCCACCACCAGAAGTCTTGCCTGGTTATAGAAGATGCTCTGTTCAGGCTCTGTATGGCCTGTTATTAACAGTCTTCACTAGGGTCACCCTCGTAGATTCCAAGGAGTTTCCATTGCACTAGGTTTCCACATTGCACTTTAAATGATCCCCAATTACAGTCATCTCTCCATGTACTCTCTCCCTCCATCCTCTCCTCCTTCTAATCTCTCCTGTTCCCATCCCTACCTGTCCCCAGTCCATGAGCAACATCTATTCTATTTCCCCTTCCCAGGGAAATCCATGTTTCTCCCCTTGAGGCTTCTTTGTTGCTTATCCTAGTTCTGTGGATTGTGATTATCCTTTAGTTAATAGCTAATATCCATTTAGAAGTGAGTACATACTGTATTGTATTTGTCTTATTAAGCAGTTCTTAAGATTTCTTTTTCTTTCATGTAAAACTGATATAGTAGGACACAAGGACATCAGGATTAGCGTCACAGAAATCACTGAGATTTTTCAGAAGGTTTTCTCCCCAGTACTGCTAACCTAAGATAGATCCCTCCTGTTTTGACAAGTAATTTTGGATTTTTCTACATTTGTACTATTGTCTTTTGTTATGATGATCACCCATAGCAATCACTCAAAAGAGTATCAGCTTTTCCCACCTAATATCAGCTTTTATAAGACTAATATGAGCCAGATGTGGTACCTTACCCATGTAATATGAACACTTGGAAGAATAAAGCAGGAGGTCTCAGACATGACTGAGAATGGAACTTTGTCTCAATAAAAACAAACAAACGAGCTCTTCAACAACAACAAAAAAACCAATATGGACTATTATTTTAATTTTTAAATTTTTCATTTTATTCTTTCAAGATGTGGTGAGGTTTCAAGGGGAGGTAGCATTGGCTTTAAGCCCTAGAGGTTAAGTAGACTTTCCCTGGGCAAGGAGAGAAGGACATTAAAATTGGAGGGAATTTTGGAATGACAGGCTAACAAGATCCCAAGCATGGACTTGTGAAAGCTGGTGGAGTGTTTAGGGAAAGATCTCTTGGTTTAGCTGAAGCTGAGGCAGGAAAAGGTCTAGAGAAGAGAAAGATTAAGGAATGGTTTTCATCAAAGGTGGGCAACGTATCAGAACACTAGGGGAAGTGTATGCAAAATATCCAAACCTGTTTTTGTCCTCTGGCTTCTGTCTTCTCCACCCCAAGTTTCAGCTGTGAGAGGAGGTGATGAGGAGGTAAGCAAGAATGTTTTAAGGATGTTTTGGAAGAGCTTGCTAAAACATCATTCCAAGTCTGGTGTGCCAATAGTACCATCAAAGATGCTTACGTCAGGTGTGAGGGGGTAAGAAAAGATAGATCTGAGAGATGTGCCAGGATCAGAAAAGGCAGGGTGGATTGGAGAGTGCTGGGGTGGAGTGAAAACATTATAAATACTCGAATATTCCATTGACATGACCAACATGAATCCAAGAGAAGAATCAGGCTGTTTGTGTAAAATTCCAGGCTCTATTGATTTATGTAGGATTTGTGGTCTTGGAAGGTAGACTGTGGTATAGGAAGTTGAAGTTTTGAAGTGATTAAAAGCATGGATGTACAAGTTAGTTGAGAAATAGTAGAAGCAGCAAGTAGGTGTTCAGCAACAGTAACAGAAAGCTAGAGACAAACGGAAAGCTGTGCTGATGGGAGCAGAGAAGTGTTTGGGGGTGGGGTGGGGGAGACTTGATTTGCATCTCACAACACTGGCAGCATGTTCAACTGAGATGAGGAGAGTTATGTAACCCTTCAATAGGGCAGGATAATAGTACAAGAGACCAAATAATAAAACTAAGTACTTTGCCATTTATCCTTCACTTAAGCTAGTGTCATTATCATCCCCCAAGTTGTAGAAGCAGAAATGGGCTCTGATCTGAGAAGTTAAATAAAAGTCTCAAGTGGTTCCAATTACTACACTAGAATTTAACCAAACCCTTTACCCAGAGTCATATTCTAATTGGTTGGTTATATTATTATTATTATTATTATTATTATTATTATTATTATTATTATTTTGAGAGGGGGCAGGGTTTCTCAGTGTAACAGCCCTGGCTGTCCTGGAACTCATTCTGTAAACCAGCCTGGCCTCAAACTCACAGAGATCTGCCTGCCTCTACCTCCCAAGTGCTGGGATTAAAGGTGTGAGCCACTACTGCCCAGCATGTTATGTGTTTTTAAATGTAGGGCCCTCTTCCCCTTTGTAATTTAATTTTAAAACAATCATTGTGCTTATTCATTGAATGTGGCAATGTTACACATGGATGTTTTCATACAAACATATTGTATGTTGAGGATATGCCCATCCCACTCACCATTATCCTCTCTTTTCTCATCCCCAAGTTAGCCCCTTAATTTCACTTCTTTCATTTAACATACACATTCATGACTTTATGTGACTGTATGAAGCCTAGGAACCACAAATGAGAGAAAACATACATTATTAATCCTTTGGAGACTGCTTACTTAGGCTAATGTGATTATCTCTAATTGCCTCAACTTCTCCTGCATATGAATTTGTTTTTCTTTATGACTAAAACCAAGTTTTGCTTTGTATACATATCACATTTTCTCTATCCATTTCTATGTTGTTGGATACCTATGTTTTCCCATATATTATATGTTGGGAGTAGTATAACAACTAGCACTGATGTAGAAATATCGGTGTAATATATTTACTTGGGAAGGTTATTTTTTGGGGGGAGGTTAAGCACCCAGGAGTGGTATAGCTGAATCAAATAGCAGATTTATTTTTAGGGTTGCTTACATAAACTTCCACACTTATTTCTATAGTTGCTGGATTAGTTTAGTTTATAATCCTGCAACAGCATGTAGTTTCCTGTTGTCCAGGTCCTCAACAGCATCTTTTGTTGTTAGTTGCTTTCTTAATGACTGGAGTGCTGCCTGGGATGAGCTGGTGTAGTTTTATTTGCATTTCTCTGGTGGTTAGTGAGGTTGAACAGTTTTTCATGTGATCATAGAACATTTTTTTTTATCTTTTTAAAGAACTATCTGTTTATTTTATTAGCCCATTTATTGACCTTGATGATTTCCTAGTATTTACTTTTCTCAGTTCTTTATGTATATTAACCTTCTATCAGATCTACAGCTGGCGAAGGTCTTCTCCCATTTTGTATTGCATCTCTTCATTCATTCAACTGTTTCCCTCACTGTACCGAGTGTGGCTTTGTGATGACTCATCTGCCCATTGTTGGCATTGTTATCTGAGCAACTGGAGTAGTATTAAGAAAGTCTGTGCTTATGCCCATATCTTGAAGTGTTTTCCTTAGAGTTTTGGGTCATACATTAAGAACTTTGATCCATTTTGAGTTTTGTATTCTGTGAAAGAGAGGAATCTAATTTAATTCTTCTTTTGTGGGTATCCAGTTTTCCCAGCACCATTTGTTGAAGAGGCTGTCTGTTCTCCAACATATAGTTGTGGCATCTTTCTCAAAAATCAGGTGGCTTTAGCTGTATGGGTTTATATGTGGATTCTCTATTCTGTTCTCCCCCCCCCCCGTGTGTGTATGCTGGTTTTGTTATTATGGTTTTATAGAATAGTTTGAAGTCAAATATGATAATACCAACAGTAATATTCTTCTTGCTCAGGACAAGGTATTGCTTTGGTTATCTGGGGTCCTTTGTGTTATCATATGAATTTTAAGGTTGCTATTTTTTCTTGATTATTTTAGTTCTCTTCTGGCTATTGTGCATCTGGAAAAGAGAAGATTCTAAGAACTCTTGAATCAAACTGAAATTATCAATTCTTTTGCGCATCAACTTAATGATTTCCCACTTACGCTTAGGATTAAACAGGGAGGTGTAAAAATGTCAGATTTGAAAGTTCCATTAAAGATCTTCTGGTCAAACCAGCTCCCTTTGTGGAGAAAATGAAGAGAAAAAGGAAGAGACTGGATGTCTTATATATAGTTAAAGAAAAGCTGAATCTAAACCTCGATCTTAGCTCCTCAAGCAGAACTGTTCTCGAATATTGTAGGATATGAGAAATCCATATACATGAGGTGTGAGACAGTCCTCCCTCCTTGGGCTCCCAGAGTTAGATGGAAATAAACACCATATATAGGCATTGGAGGAGATTCAATCCTTCTAACCATTGACTAAAAGAAGGCTGATGGAGGAAACTGATGCAGGAATTGATAAACAATTCATCTAAGATTGATCCCAGCAAGTACTAAAAGAGTGAGGGACATGGTGAATTTAATGTGTATGTCACCAGGGTACAGGGGATCACCTGTTCCACTCTTTATACATGTGAAATAGAGTCTCCTTCTCTTAGAGTAGGTAAGAAGAAATGCTATCCAAAGCTAGATAACAGATGAGCTGTAAGACATAACAACAAGGGTCTGGGGATGAGACGTAAACTCATCTCACAAGCTCTATACTCTTCTGCTTCCACAGGCTCCTTGTCTGACAGTGAGAGGATTGCTTTAGCTCTTTCCTGGCTATGTGCCCTCTCACCTGAGTTCCTGCCCAAAGCTAATGAGCCTTTCTTACCAGCAAGCCAGGGAAAGAAATCCATGAAGGCTGTCCCGTGCTCTCATGGATATTGGTTCTAAGGCTGGGCAGACACTGGCATTGCACCAATAGTGACTGTTGGCCACAGTGGCCTCATTGCTCTGTTACCACCATATGGGGCCAGATGGCTCATCTGCCCTTGAGTCTGAGCTGTTAGAGTCAGTGAAACCCTACTATGCATATTTACCAGTTGACTATGGGAAGTCTTATCTCACCTGGTTCTTGCTAACCTATAAAATTTGAGTTCAGTTCCACTTTTGCATACTCATGGAGATGGTCACAAATGTACCTCATCCACAACATCACCTTTCCACTTTCAATGCTAGGGGTGCAAAACAGGTTCTTGCATCTGCCAGACAGATAAACATTCTACACTGAGTTAACAGCTTCCTCTCCTCAATGCCCATACTTCAGTATGTACCTGCTTAATGATCCTGTCCTCGAGTTAGATCCCTTTGTTCTTGTAGCAGTCATTTTAAACACAGATTTTTTTTTAAAAAAATATTAGTTCTAAAATTAGCATATAATGAAATTTATATTCCCTGGTCTATGATTTGATGATTTTTTTAAACTCATGTTTAGATTTGTCACCCAGATCAGGCTTCAGAACATGTGCCATTCCAAAACATATTGCCACACCATTGCTTTGTGCCATATACCTCTGCCATGCCCTGTCCCCACAGCCTTAGATTTTCAAGGATAGCATATTAGTTGAATCCTGAGGATCTAACATTTAGGAGAGGTGGTAGATGGCTTTTTTCCTCTCAATACAATGTCTTTTATACTCATCCATGTTGCTGTATGTGTCAATAAGTTATTCATTATTTTTTTTTGGACAGATCATTACTACATTATCCTCATTGGCCTTGAACTCATGTTGATCCTGTCTCAGCACCTTGAGTGTTGGATAACAGGCTTGAAACACAACATCCAGCTAGGATTTATTCGCTTTCATAGCTCAGTGATGTTCCATTGTGTAACAATATTGCACCTGGTCTTCCATTCATGAATTCAGGGCATTTTGATTGCTTCCAGCTCGGAGTGATTGTAAATAAGATTTTCATAAATATCCATGAGCTGATATCCGTGTGATTATAAGTTTACTTTTCTCTACAGTAAATACCTAGAGGTTTTTAATCTCACCTCTTAATTTGGATCACTTCCCACTTTTGAACGTGAGTTTGTTCCACTCCTTGGCCTCCTGCTATCAGACTAAGACCCAAGCTTTTCCTCTCAGATGAGCAGGCTTTGTGGATCTGTTTCGTTTTCATCTCTTCCATCCCACAGCCTTCCCTTTGCAAATGAGGAACTCCCAGAACACAACCCGAGTGGAGCCCATTTTAATTAATCTAAATCTTCTCAGCTCAGTATTTGTTGTGGTTTGGATTATTGCACCAGTAACGTAGTACCCTCTGCTGGCTGGTTCACAAAGCTGGCTCTGTGCCTGTGCTAAAAGAAAAATTATAGGTGGAATGGAGACAAGGGAAAGAAACAGCGTGGGGGAGGAGGGAGGAGAAGGAGGAGTTGTGAGAATGCCCATAGAAATGACAGCCTGACAGGGACACTTCATGTATTTGATGCTACACATATAGATAAATGCTGTAATATTTTTGTGGAACCTTGCAATATTGTCTTCTCAATTGTAGGCAAAGATGGGCTGTCTGGAAAGCTGGACTCAGCCTGAAGCCTGCCACCCAGATTGCTAGTTTGTGAAACCTTCTGCATACAAATGACTCAGATCCAAACATTCAAAAATGATCTTAGAGGGCCATCTGGTTCTCGCTGGTTCTAAAAGCTTCATTCAGCCTGGGTGTGGATCCAGTTCAAAAGATAGCAAGAGCTTTTCACAGAGAAGGTTTAATGTGTTCCACTGACCAAAGCTGCAAGCTAGCTTTTAAAACCAGCCAGCCATGATGCTCTGAGGGCTGGTGGATGATGACTTTCATAGGTCAGTGGAAGTCTGATAAATATTTAATTGGTGATGGGTTGTATAGTGGTATGAACACACACATACACACAGACACAATTTTGTATCATCAGGAAACATGTGTTAATTTGTTTGGGTGTCTGAATCAGTCTGTGATTTAGACTGAACCAGCATGTCAGGCCATGAGGTCTGTCAGAGCCGTGTAATCATTGCAATATGTCATTTTTAATTCGTGAAGACAATACAGCCAACCTTGCAGTCAGGATGCTGGTGTTGACCGCCTTTGCCATTTACACTGCCTGACTGTTTGCCTTCCTGATCAAAGGAGGGGTTGTGTCCTCTGAAGCCAGAGGATGGGGAATGATCCTTTGGGAGTCTCACAGCATGAACAGGAATGGAAGCCTGTGATCTCAGCCTCAGCTTTGGCCTACAACCAAGTCCAGAGACTAGACATTAGGGAACATGGGTTGAAAACAGCTGCCTCAGCAAGCCAAGTGCATACAGTGGGGGGCGGGGTGATTGATTTCCTTCTCATTTCTGTTGTTCTGACTGTCTCAGCTGATAGTAGTGCACAGGGAGAAATGTGTGCGTCCATTAGTGCAGGCACACCAACCCAAAATGCATCCTATGTTGTGGACTTGAAAAGTTTTTGTTACCACTTCCCCATGCTCCAGGATGCAGGATTCTGGAGTGTAGGGACTGCATCTGGTTCCCTGAAACCCAACATAGCACTTGGCATAAGGAAGTTATACAAGAGAGGTCGTTAAATGCTGAAGACAAAGAACAGCGAGTTAAGGGCACCAGTGTATGAGATGACATTATGAGTGTTTGGACCTTGGTGAAGTCATTGTACTCCTACTGCAGGTAACTCAGCTTTGTTGTGTTTTCTCTTAGTGAATCTCACACAGGATTGGTCTCATCTAGCCAAGACTATGGTGCTTCAGGAAATGTTCACTATTACTGAACAATGAGACCCACAGTAGCTCTCTGGTGCAAACAGGTTGGTAAGTATTGTGTTTTTCCAGCAAGTTAACATTTGTTTTCAAAATCAGTCAGCTTCAGAGTTGACCTTGTACCTCTTGGCTCTTCCAGGAGTCAGGAAGCATAACCTCTCAGTAATCAGAAGAAAAACTCAATGGTAGATAACATGCTTGGCTGTCCTAATGTATCTCTTCTATATGAAGGGGCATTTAAAATGACTTCTTCAAGTGAGGGGATTTAACACTATTGATTTCTTAAGCTCTTGGCAGAACCTTGGTCTTCAGAGGAGACTCACAGGAGCTCAGTCAACACTCTTCAGTGTGGCTTCTTTTTTGTGTAGTATAGTATAATTTCACATTGGTATGCATGCGTGCATGTGAACAATTGTTCATGTGTGCATGCATTCACGTGTCTGTGTGTGTTTATAATCTTTGTTCATGCATAGAGACCATACTCTATTCCTTGTTCTTTGAAACAGTGTGTCTTTGCTTAGCCTGGAGTTCATTAATTTAGCTACACTGGTACTTAATAATCTTCTGTGGGGACTGTATTTATCTGTTATGCTCTAGCACTGCTGGGATTACAGACATGTGTCTTTTTTGTGGGCATTGAGGATTTGAGCTCAGGTACTCGTGGTTATGAGCTGTCTTTCTAAATCTATACTAACTTGAGATTTCTTTGTTAAGAAGGTTTTCCTGTGTCTCTAGTGTGAATCCTTGTAGCTCTGGCTGGTCTCTGGAGATCCGTGTTGCCTCATATTGAGGTTGGCGACTATGCCAATTCTAATGTGTGTGTTTTTTAATACAAAAGTTACCATCTTGTCCATTTTGAAGTGAAAATTATAGTCGTGTTAAGTGCATCCATGTCACTGAGCTACAGTGACTACTAGCTGTCCACTGAGCCTTTCTCATTTGCAAATTTGAAGCTGTTAAACAATAAACCCTTTCTCTGCTTTTTCCCCCTAGGCCTTGGCAGCCACCCTTCCACTCTCTGTGCCTAGGAGTTTGAAGTGACTTATATACCTCATCTAAGTGGATTACTTATCTGTTGATTAGTGTATTGTCACTCAGCATAATGTCCTTCAGGTCCACCCATGCCATAATACATGCCACCAGGTTTTTTTCCTACATTTTAAGGCTGAGCAATATTTTATTTTGTTTATATATTATGTCTCAAATCTCCATTTACCTGCCATTGGACATGTGGTACCTTCCACTTCTTTTGTTGGCTGAGAATAATTCTGATGTAATATGGGTACACAATTATTCCCTTGACTTCCCAATTTCACTTCTTTTGGATAAATATCCAGAAATGGAATTGAGGGAACAGTTCTTGTGTTTTTAATTTATGGAGGTTCCACCCCTGATTTACATAGTAGCTGCAACATTTCATACTCACTAGAGATTCCACTTTTTTTGATAATCTCAACACTTCTTATTTGCTGTTTTATTTTATTTTGAATGTAGGTATTCTAATGGGGTAGAGTGGGGTCACATTGTATATTTTATCTTCCCTCCCTCCCTCTCTCCCTCTCTTCTTTCCTCCCTCCCTCCCTTCCTCCCCCCAGTACTGGTGGTTGAATTTAGGGCCTCACACATGCTAAGCAAACCCTATACTACCGAGATCTAGACTCTTGGTTATTTTCTTTTGAGACAATCTCACTGAGCCCCGGCAGGCCTAAGGCTTGTGATCCTCCTGCCTCAGCCCTCCCAAAGTAGCTGGGATTGTAGGATTTCACCTTGTTATCTTTAGAGAGCCAAGTCCTGTGTCCATCTTGGAATTGGCTTGTTTATTTGTAGATGAATGTGTTTCTACATTTCAGGTCCCTTATCAGATGTATGATCTAGTCTTCCATCCAGCAAGTTGTCTTTTCCGTTTTGTTACTCTTGTCCTGTTACACACAGAAAAGTTTTGATGTAGTTCAATTTATTTAGTGTTTC
Source organism: Phodopus roborovskii (assembly GCF_943737965.1). Lineage (NCBI taxonomy): Eukaryota > Metazoa > Chordata > Mammalia > Rodentia > Cricetidae > Phodopus > Phodopus roborovskii. The sequence goes on from NW_026126517.1 coordinate 18,821,406, forward strand.
CTTGGTTGTCTGTGATTTTGGGGTTATACATAAGACACCATTCCGGATGTATCACTAGGAAGTTTCCTCTCATCTAAAAGTTTGATAGTTTTAGGTCTTTCATCTGACACACCTGTTTCCACCTTCCATCCCAGGCCCAGGCAATGACTTTTTGAGCTTAGAAGCTACAGATACACACTGCAGTCCTATACTGAGCATGTATCTTGTATCTGAGACATACGCTCAGCAAATTATAGCAGAATAGAACTCCTTTACAAGCTATTGTGAGGATAAATCAAATGATAATTTCCCACCTTTATAATAACTACAATAGTTTCATGAAATTTAACCACCTTTGAGAACCCCAAAGAAATTTCTGAATTAAAAGGATAATTTCTGTATATTATTTATTTATTTCCCTCGGGATGTTTTAATGGGCTGTTTGGGTATTTGTGTTACACCTTGCTCTGAGTCCCTTCAACTTGGGGCCCATGAAGTCAGTTCTGTGGTGGTGACAATGCCTGTGCAGGAAGATTGTTTCTTTCATCTGCACACGTGCCTGAAAAACTGCCTGCACCACTCGGGAAGGGAAGCACTGAGTGGGGTGTCAGCCTCATCAGCCTCATGATTTTGGAGAAGTTGTTCCCTTGTTTGAACTTCCCTCCATTTCTTATATAAAGTGAAAGGGGAAAATTTGGGAATGTTCTTCCTTCCAGTTCTAAAATCACAGAGACCAAGATAGAGTTTAAAAAGAGTTAACATTCAGCCACATCTGGGGACAAAGCTAAGACTCAACACAATTTAGCATCTCAAAGGAACCTTCCTACCTCAGGAATGATGGAGAGCTACATGGAAAGAAGTTGATGACTCGATGTTGAATGATAATCTTGCTTTCTCATAAGGGCTGGTGGAAGTTGGAAGCAGAATATAATTACTATTGTATTTGCTGTTACTATTGAATCAAGGACATTGAACTTTCAGCCACTCCAGAGCAAACTGTCTTCTACATGGACGTGTGAATGACAAAGAAAGTTGAAAGTAAGAGCACTGACTACTCTTTTAGTTTCTGTTTTGAGCATCCTCCAAAGGTCTGTGTGATGACAGCTTGGCTGGCAGCCTGTGGTCCTACTAGCAGGGAGTGGAGCCTTAGGAGTTAGGGTCTAGAAGAAGGAAGTTGGGTCACTGGGGACATGTCTTTTTGAGGAGATTTTGAGACTGTGATTATCTCTTTGCTTTTTGGCCAGGATGATTGAGATAAATATCAAATAATCAGAACTGACAGTAGTGAAATCATGAGCCAAAGCAACTCTTTGTTTACCTTAAACATTGCTTGTATCAGGTATTTTGTCCTAGTGATGGTAGTTACACTGTTAGCCAAGACCATGGGTATCAACTCATGCTCAAACTCTACACCCATGTATTTCTTTGGCGACTTTCAATTAGATTTGAAAGGTAACTAGACTTATTACCTCTCAGATATCTGTGGAAGATTTCTTCTTCCATGAAGTTTTCTTAGGTGACAACTAGGCAATTTTTATGATACCCAATCACATAGCAAGAGTGAGAGCATTGTCAGGGAAAGGACAGGCTTCCATGTATTGTTTAATATGTGTTCTTATGTGATAGGTAGAACATTTTTTTTACACTATATTTTCCCTCTTTCTTTTGAGAGAGGAAAATGGAAAAGACTTTTTTCCCCTTGCTAAGTGATAGAGATACTACAATGGATGCTTATATACATTATCAATGCTCACATGGTTCTATGGAGGGTCATTATTAGGATGGGGTGCTTGATTCTCAGAGAAGTTACATGACTCACTCAAAGTCACATAGCTGATATTGCACATAGCAGAGCTGTTCATCTGCCAAGTCTACTCTTTCCTCCATATCAGTGGACTTGAACATTATATCAGGCTGACATGTTCTCTGTGACTGGGGACCGGTTTTCCTTTCTTTAAGATGCTGAAATTGTTCATTTGCTTCCTTCTTTTAGGAGCCCCTTCCCCCCCCCCAACACAAAGAGGAGTCTTCATCCTTTGAGTGCTAAGTTTTACCCTTGCTGGAGAGCAGGTGGCACTTAACTCCCAGTGGAAACCATATTTTTTTCCCAACACTGTATTTGGTCTGATTTGGGTAGCAAACAATCACTCCAAAGACCAGGATCCAAGCACACATAAATGAGGCTTCATTTGTCCGTGCCCCTGCCTTTCGGATGTTTCTTTCTCCCTCTTTTCCTTTCCCTTGATATCTCTCCAAATGCCCACTCTCCTTGGGGCTCTGGTGAGTGTGATGGTGTCCAGATGCCTTCTCAGGGGGTCTCTGGATTTACAAAAGGCCAAGTTGATGTCCATTCTGCATCTGGTTTATTTGATGCAAGAAGAGTAAGTGCTCAAGTCTCCTGGGGGAGCCAGGAAAGATTTGCCTCCTGCAGAGGTTTGGATAAGCCCCAGCTAATCTCCAAGGCTTCTTAAGGGTACACCTGCTTGTCTGCCAGCCAGCAGCCTCCTCGCTCATTTCCCGTGGGAGGGCTGGGGTCAGAGGGCCTTCAGAAAGCCTTTTATCTCCCCTTACCCCTGTAGCCCCCCCTCAACAGCACCTGGGCCTGCACATAAGACTTCCTTTGAGGAGAGGTCAAGACACTGTCCCTCCCAGAATGGAGGCCAATGCCCTTTTTCTTCCTTTTAAGGCGGCTTGCTTGTTGCATCCTTCTAAACTGATTCAAACTTTATCATGCGTAGCTCAGACTTGATGGCACTGGGACTAAGCTGATTTGAATTAGTTTTCAGGCTGCTACTGGGCTATGGACAGGTAATAGGTGCTCAGAAAACAAAGATGCTCCTTAAGACCAGCTCACCAACCCAGAAGAGACACAACGAATCCAGAAGAGACAGACACACACCCACCTTCTATCTGTTCCTTCATTCCAGTGAGATGGTGATAAGGGTCACCTGATCCATGTCAGAGGACTCTGAATCATCTCAGCCAAGCTGTGCAAGGGATGGTCCTTCCCTCTGTCCCCAAAGCACATCTTCTACTTAATTATCTTTCAGAGACATTAGCAACTAAGTTGATTTGTTTTCTGTGAGCATTCCGGTTAAGACAGGCAGAAGGTTGCTGTTTGGCATGTGATGTCTTGGAATTGGTCTTCTTTCTCATTGCCCTTTCTCTTTCTCTTCATGAGCCGATCCCCAGTTTTTACACTCAGAAATGGATCATTATTCGTGGTAATTGGTATGAGTGTAGCTTAGAATTTTTAATTAAAACAACAGTGAGACTACTTTGAAAGCTCTAAGCATGGTGCAGGTTTCAAATTCCAATTTCCCCTAAATCTACTAACGTTTGCTGATCTTAGGTTTCTGAGCTAAGACAGCATAAATCCAGTCTTGTGGAATCTTCAGGTTACTTGTAAAGACAGGCCATGAACTTTACCATGTAATTAAATAAATCACTGGTTGATAGGGTGATGGCCAAGTTAAGTCTTGAAGAAAGAAGCAGGAATATGCAATACTGGTTGCCCTGGATATGGATCAGCTATGATGTTACAAGCTTTTGTGCATTTTGTTTCCCTTCCCTAAACCTGTGTAAAACAGGAGGATTAGTTCATTTTCAAAGATGAAGGAGGGAGAATTGAAGGTATTGAGTGATCCGGTGGAATAGCTCCAGTGTTGGAGACAGAGGGTTTGCAAATCAAGATGTAAACTCCTGTAAGCCAGGATCTAAATCTAAACCATCCTTGATTTTCCTCCTGTTCAGTCTGAGTACAAGCAGGCAGTTCTGTAGAGGCTCTACAGAAACTACTTCATACTACAAAAACACTTTTGCGTGTGCATGCGTGTGTGTGTGTGTGTGTGCGAGTGTGTGTGCATGTGTGTGAGTGTGTGAATGTGTGTTGTATGTGTGTGTGAGTGCATGCGTGTTTGTATGTGTGTGAGTGTGTGTGCATGTGTGTGAGTGTGTGTATAAGTATATGCATTGTGTATGTGTATGAGTGTATGTGCATGTGTGCATGTGTATGAGTGTGTGTATACATATGCATGTATGTGCAAGTTGCAGATGCATATGCTCATCCATATCAGATGTCATCTTCTATTGTTTTCCACATATTTTGAAACAGTTTTTCTCACTAAACCTATAGCTTACCACTTTGGAGTTAGAAAGCTCTGGGGATCGCCTGTCTTTCTCTTCTTGGCACTTGGGTTCCAGATGTGTGTTACTATGCCTCTGTATGTGTGTGTGTGTGCTGTATGTGTGTGTGTGTGTGTGTGTGTGTGTGTGTGTGTGTGTGTGTGTGTGTGTGTGTACAAGTATATTCTTGGAATCAGAACTGGAAACTTGTACTTGCATAGCAGATACTTTTCAGACCAAGCCATCTCCCTATCCCCCAAAGTGAGTTTTCTAAATTAATGTTTTAGGGAGAAAGAACATAGTACTAATATCTCTGCTCATTGATGATTTTCCATCTCATTTTGAACTTCATCTGATGCTGGCTCTTAGGAGACTGGAAAGGCTGGGTTTTTATGAAACCCTAGATGCTTTGCCTTCTCCATCTGCAGCCTCTCATGAAGAGGCTTGGTCCTCGCTGAAAAGCACTGTGTTGTGTTCCTCTGACACTATGCACAGACCTCCACACCTCCCTTTCCCCAGTAAACTGCACAATGAGCAGACTGACACCAGTGGAGAGATTAAGCTCTGGGCCTGTAATATTGTGGCATAAAGTAGAAAACAAAAACAGCCAGTGGTGGGTACAAGATAATAGCATAATAAGATAAGTGTGAGAGTCAGGCGGCTGTAATGGCCCTGGAGATGCAGAAATTCTGGGAAAGTAGGACAATATGAAAGCAGAGGCCATCTGTGGGACATTGGCAGTTTTGAGCAACTCTGATGAACAGAACACAGAGATATGTTATATAACACAATACACAGCAATAAAGTAATCATCTGGTCTTACAGCTCTCGGGTACTCTTTGTCTGAACCCAGCCACGGATGCCAGAGTATCCAATGTTATAAACAGCCGGGCTATAAATTGCCTTTTATTTCAGGTAATTAAATGTGCAAGAAATAAGGATGCAAAGAATTGATGTCCCCTTTCTTCATTGACAGACTCTTTCCTTGACTATTTCGCACTGCCAATTCTTTCTGCATGCCATTCAAGCATAAATATAGCTTCTATGGAGTGTTATTAGAGGGACTGAGGAAGAAAGTAAGCCTCACTGAGAATGTAGATGCGCAAGGAGTAATGCTTAGTATAGTGAATATCATCTTGTGTGGTCCTCATAGCATTTGGAGATTGGTAGCACCATCTTTATTTTAAAGCTACAAAGAAAGGGCTGGGGATACAACTAAGTGGTAGAGCACTTGCCTAGCATATGTGAGGCCTTTGGTTTGACACCTAGCATTACAAAAAGGTAAAGAGAGGTAAGGGTAGAGAGAGGAGGTGAGGAGGAAAGAAGGAAGAGAGGGAGGGAAAAGGGGGGAGGAAAAGGGGGGAGGGAAAAGGAGGGAGGGAAAAGGAGGGAATAAGGAATAAAGGAAGGTCCAGTGAAGTAAAAATGATTTCCCTAACATTCCCTAGAGGCAGAGCTGGGATTCTATTCCATCTTCAAAGACTTGAAGATCTGTTTTCTGTCTCCTTCACCTGCTTTCTCAAAGATGAAAGAATCAGTCAATGCATAATGTCTCATCTCAGACCACTTCCTAATTATCTATCCCCCTTCGGCATAAAATTCTATCATTGATCACAAACCTTTGGGAGTTGAACCACCCTTTCACAGGGGTCACCTAAGACCATTGGAAAATACAGATATTTACATTTCGATTCATAACAGTAGCAAAATTATAGTTACGAAGTAGCAACGAAAATAATTTTCTGGTTGGGGGGTCATCACACCATGAGGAACTGTATTTAAGGGTTACAGTGATGAGAACCACTGTTCAAGAATATACTTTTATTTCAGCACGGTTTAATTTTGACCCCTTATACTGTATTAAATTATGGCTACTGACCTTTACAATGTCAAACCAGAAGTGCTGTCAGGGTATAAATCATTGAAGAGGACCAAAGCAGAGTGCAGAAGGCATCTGACTTTGGAAGCCCCATGATCATGACCTTGAACCCAAGCATAACCAGATGGGAGATCCTGGAAACTGATCTAGCTCTGCCAGCTAAAGAGAGCCAAGCAGCACCTTGACTATGTGCTTCCTTTACATCTCAGCTTCTTTCATACAGTGCGTGGTTAACTTTGGAGCCTGAATAAAGCAAAGCAAGATAAATATTGGTCGTTTATAGATCTTTGTTGCCACCGGGAAAACAACTGTGAAGTGGGTCAAGAGGATTGTGCAGGCTCATGTCATTTTACCTGTTTGAAAGGTAGAGGAACCCTACAAGCAGGGTCTCACATGGAATTTATACATTGGCAAGCAACTGTTTGACTTCCATATCATTTGCGTTTCGATGTAGTAAGGGTGGGGGTAAGTGATTCCTACTACAATCACTGGTTTATTACTTTAATTTAACAACCTTCTTTTCCCTAAGTAGGATTAGCCAAGGGAAGTAGACCATATGACTAAGCTCAAATCTCTACCATTTGCATTTTTCTACCATCCATTTTTAATGCCTCCACCCTATTCCTAGAAGGCTCAATTGCATTTGAAGACAGCTGTTCTTCTTTTGTGGATCTAGACAGGCTGAGGCCCATCAGTGATCTCCAGAGAAAGGCTTGAGGACTATAGAATCAAGCCTTGGAGGAGTTTAATTATCTGCCTTTGTGGTGGATGCGGATCTTCAGCCTTGGAGTTATCATTTATGATCTTATGATATTGGGAACATGACTTAACTTTTCTAAGCCTCACTTTCCTTTTAAGTAAAGTACATCTGGCTTATGTCACAAGTATATAATAATAATTGTGTTTTAAATTAAATTAGCTTTCTGTTACTCTTAGTGTTAATTTCACCTAGCTACTTAAAAAAATCTACTATGAGGTTAAGCTATTCCCAGTGATTTTGAAGCTCTATAGTGTCCTCTGCCTTCCCCTCCTCTTTTTCGTTCTTCTTCCTCTTCTCTTTCACGCTCCTCCTCTTCTTCTTTTTATTTCTATTTTCCTTTGTGTGTGTGTGTGTGTGATCTGTGTATGTTAGTGTGTGTGTGAGTATGGGTATAGACATGCCGCAGCACACTGGTAGAAGTCAGAGGACAACTTCAGGTGTATGTCTTTTTCCTTGGTTGAGACAGGATCTCTCATTGTTTGACATATTGTATACCAGGATAGCTGTCCTGGGAGTTTTGAGTGAGTCTATTTCTGTCTTTCATTTCCCCACAGAAGCACCAGGATAATTGGTGCCCATCTATACATGGGTTACAGACACAGGCCACTGTGACCAGCTTTGCATGGATTCTGGGGACCTGAACTCAGATCTTCTCTACTGATAAAGCCTGGCAACGTTTTCTTCTTGAAGTGGCCTGATGGGCACTGATCTATTTGGGACGTCTCCTACATGATCTTTCTTGGCACCTGCCCCATGTCTTTTTTTTCATTTTCTCCTCTCATGGATGGATATCACAGTGCTAATGTCAAGATGGTGGTTGTTAGGGCTTCTATCAGGAACCCTGAGCACAGAGAACATTTTATCTGTTTGCTATGATTGTTTCCTGCTTCAGACACCACTCTTTAGCATTATTGATTTCCTCTGTCTACTGAGCCAGTCAGATGCCTTTGACCTGGTTTTACCAGAGCTGTCAAAGGGCCGCCTGAGACTGTCTGGCATTGTGACTGATTCAGTATCTCCTGATGCCTGCAGATGCCTCTTTGTTCTGTCTAGAAATGATTGAGACCATTGCAGGTGGGGTTTAGAGTCTCTGTTCCATGCAGACATTTCTCCATGTATTAACAACTTCACTCCGGGTCAGCCATTTTTAGTCTTTCAAGGCTCCTGCTATCTATCTCAGTGGTGAAAACACTTTCACAGCATCTTTTCCAGGAAAGTCAATCAATGCAGTTTCTGAATGAAGCAAAGAAGAGTTAGAGAGAATATTAATTTGTGAATATAAACAGAAATGAGAGAACAACCTGAAGGAGAAGAAAGGACACTAGACTAAGAGAAGGGATGTGAAGGTTTTCAAGATTCAATTTTCGTTTCTCCTTAGAGTTGAAACATCCCCAGAATTGCTTTATAAAGATTATATAAGACAGGAAATCTGAAGACTTTATTTTTAATTCCTTTATTTTACTTATTTGAAGAAATTAGTCTCTCTAAACCATTCTCATGGCCAAATCCTTTTCCAGATGGCTATATTCTGGATGCCACCAACCTATTCCAGCCACCTGTCATTGTGTTGTCTCTAGACAAGGGCAGACTACCATACAAGCTTTGACACCCTAAGGCTACTTGGAGAGAAGAATAATGTCCCTGGCAAAGGTAGGAGAGTCCTGCTTAGAATATCTTATGTTCCACAAAAGAACATGGTGACTTGAATGAGCAGCAGCCAGGTGTCTGGCCCAGGTAAAGTGTGCATTGTAAAGCAGACCAGAGGTGCTCTCAGACCCACTTCAGAAGGGGTTGAGTTGCTTTCTTTATATATCTTGTCCCTTCTGTTCATCAGTCCATCACATTTTATGTGATTTGTATTTGGCATGCATTCCACTCCCATCAGTGCACACGGAGGAACTGAAGGTCAATGCCATTGTCTTTCTCTATGTGTTCCACCTTATTTTTTGAAAGAGGATCTCTCCCTGAGCCTTGTGCTCACTGATTGGCTCATAGACTAACAGGCTAGTGAGATGCTTGATGTTTTCCTGTCTTTGCCCCTCATGTGATGGGACAACAGGCACCCAATACCATGCCAAGATTTTTATGTGGCTGCTAGGGATCTGAACTTAGGTCTTCATGTTGGCACAGTAAGCACTTTACACAGAGCCATCTCTCCAGTCACCCAGTTTTAATTCTGCAGGCCCAATACCAGCCCCCCTGTTTCTCTTCCTATATTACTGTGTGTTTCTCTTCAATGGAAGCAGGATTACTATGGTTAGGGCAATGACCTAACCATAAGTAAGTCTAACTTCTGAAAGTCCTTTCTCTTTAAAACCAGCAGTACCATAAAATTGTTAACTAACCAGTTAAATTCCTACAAGAGCAAAGGCAAATGGTTGACTATCACATCATGTTCCCAAGTAGTTTTCCCTGTGTGATATCATCATTTTGCTTTCTTGATGGCACTCCTAGTGCTAAGTAGCCCAGCACATCACATGTACTGTGTTGCTTTAACTTTTTTCTATGACAACCTCAATCTTCTCCCATAGTATCAAAAATTCAAATGTGTTTCTACAAATTTGAAAGGAGCAACTATAAGATTCAAATACCATTGCCACATCAGGCTGTATAATCACAGTTCCTCCATATAATTTCAAGGGTTTCTGTCCATATTTAATCCTTCCTGGGACAGTATAAGGTATTCAAACTCTTCTCTAAGCAAGTAAGAAAACATCTTGTTTGTGGATTCATTATCTTTCAAATGTCTATACATGACACTTTGTCAAGTTCATGTATTAGTTGATATATATTCCAGTGCCAAAAGACCCCCAAAGTATCTAGAAAGCTGTAAAACAGAAGAAATTATATAATCTTTTGTAATATTCTCTTAAGGATGTTTTGTGTGTTGATTTGGTATAGAGTGGCTTTCTTCAGTGTACTGATTTGGGAGATCCCGGTTCCTTTCTTCACAGGGTTCAACCAAGTTTTTACCACCCATGAGCCTAGATACCCATATAACTAGGAGCAGGCAAAAGATGGGGACTGTTAGTCAGATTCCAGCAAGCAGTAGATAAAAGGAGGAGGTTTAATTGGATGCACACTTTTAAATGACCTGGCTCATGTTCAGGGCAAACTCATTTGCTTTAGGGCTCTGGTGGGGGTACAGGACAGAAGTGATAAGGAACCTACAGAGAAGGAAAACTGTTCCTCTTGTGGCCAGGAAGCAAAAAGAGGGAAGGAAGAGTTTGGGTCCTTCCAATGTCATCTGTCTCATGACCTAATGACAGCACACTCTGCCTCCATTTGTAAAGGTTGCACTCCTCCCAGTATCCCCATCCTGAGGACCAAAACTCTTTCCACATGGGTCTTTTCAGGATGCTTTAGATCCAAACTGTATCAGTCAGTGAAACAGCATGAGTGTATTCCACACTGCAAAAGCTTCAAAGTGAGATGCCACCTCTACTCATTTTCTGTTGCCTAACATTATGACCCTGATAGGTCTTCTAAAACAATTAGCCAAACACAATTCTTTTCACTTTATCAATTGACTATCTCAGGAACTTGATGTCCTGTTGGCTGACACAACATTTTGCAGCCATGTCTAGAGTAAATGGAGCTGAAAATGTAGTCACTGGCTGGGTAGGAGCTCCCAATTGACAACACTGTATTAGAAGACAGGTCTCATGAATATGTTCTTATCTGTTTTCCCAGGAGGTAGAACACAAATATGGCACATTCACATCATATGAAGGATTCAGTGTGGGAGGGGTGTGAAAACTATCCAAATGTGTATGTCATAGTGGATGGGCAAGCTGATAACGGTGAGGAGCAATGGTTTCTGTGCTTGGCTAGGTTGGGGGTATATTAGACAACACATTTAAAGGGAGCTATACTGTAGACTGATTAAGGAGAATTGTTGCACAGTCATTGTAAAGCAACAAACCTGTTTACAGGTTTGTCGGGGTAGGTTCTGCAGGAGATGACCAAGAGAGGGTTAATCAGATAATGTGGGTGTCTTTTCAGGTTCCTGAGCAATAAGCTCACATTTTCCTCTCACTCTCCACTTGTCATGAGTTAGTGACCTTGATGAGATTTCCCCTTTAGAACTTTATTATGAGTTCCTTATAATCACCCACCAGTTGTTCTCACAGTCAATGTGACCCACCTCCAGTGAACAATTCACATGTCATTCAGCCTTACCAGGAATGCTAAAGTAAGAGGAAAGGTCAGGATGAGAGGAAACCCTAAACACCGTGGACGAATGACTCAAGAGGGCATGGAAAAACACTGAGATAAGTTTCTTTACTACAGGGACTGAGAGAGTATGTGCTCTGGCCTTCTGGATTTTTCTTTGGTTAAGGCGATACAGCTTGCACTCTATTGCTTTCCGATGCTGATGGGTGCTGTATTAATCCTGCTAGACCATGTGGAGATCTCTCCATTTCCATTGGAATGACTAATTACCAATCTACCAAAAGGTACTAAGACCTAGGATGTGGCTTTTATTGGTAGACCGGGTGATGGGTAGATTTATGATAATTAAATGTGTTTATCCAATAAACAGATAAATTGAAACAGTATCCATAAAAGTGGTCTGCCAGGCTATAAGGACTTCAATACAAATCAGAAAGTACAGCTTTGCTCTCTGCATTTATATAAATTAATAAGTTTTTACTTAGGAATTGATATTTGTGCTTATGGTGGTCATCCATATTTGTACTGATAGCAATTATTAATAGTTATATAGACAGCATAGTGAGAACGCATGAAGAATTTCTCTGTAGAGATTTACAGGAAGTGCTTAATTAACCCTTTCCGAGGAGAAACAGAAGTTAGAATGTAAGTGATTTCAGTGGGCATGGGCTGCTACTCGGCTGTAAGGAGCAAGACAGACACTGAGCCGGATACAAGGAAGACATCACTCTCAAACACTTGGAGTTTAGTGTGCAAGGTGGCTCCCAAAGAAAAGTAATTCTCCAAAGGGTGAACCCTAAAGCAGAGTAAGTGGGCAGAAGAAACACACAGTTACTCAGATAATTGAATCAAAACTGCTTCTTATCTATGAATTACATATATATGTATACATTTTCTTACAATAAAATTGATAGATTTATCTGCCAATGCTTTTTAAGAAAAAAAATCTGTAGTTTGCTGTGGTTTCCAGATCTTTGTCTTGGTTGTGGCTGTGTCTTTTCTTCTTCCATCTAACTGTAATTCTTTATTTGGAACCTAGACCCTTAGTTTCTATAGATTTATGTGGCAATCGTTGAAATGGCACTATGCAGCTTGTATTTTTTTTTAAGGGTCTTAAATTCCAAATATATGTACTGAGAGACATCATTACTTCTTGTTATCATTTCCTTCCTTTTTAAAACTTTCTTTTAATGCTTGGCTTCGATTTTCACTGTCAGGTTGGCCAGCTTGAACTTGATTATATAGTTTAGGCTGGCCTTGAACTTTTAGTAATCTCCCAGCTTCAGCCTCCCAAGTGCCAGGACTGCAGGTGTGCACCCCCGTATCCAGATGATGCCCTTCTCAGGCTGTGTTTGGTTCAGGCCAAAGGAAGCTAACTCTGACTGGAGCACCGGTCTCCTACCCCGACTCCTGCTTTTCCTTCCCTATCTTTCTTTCTTCTTCTCCACTTAAGTATTTCCAGATCTAACACTTGGATCTTTTAGTTGGCCCACTGGGCTAAGGATGTAGTTAAGTGGCCAAGCACTTGCCTGGAGTATGCAAGGCTCAGGGTTTGAGTTCCTGTGCCACAAAGGGATAGAAGTGAATTGACCTATTGGAGGTAAATTTGAAGTTCCAAGTTGCTAAGTAGACAGTGTTTCCCCAAACTTCCCAATTTATGTTTGTAACATGACACAATACTTGTTAAATAATTTATTCTTTTTTCTTTTGTTTCTTTTTGTTTTAAAAGTGTGTGTGTGTGTGTGTGTGTGTGTGTATGTGTGTGTGTGTGTGTGTGTGTGTGTGTGGTGTGTGCGTGCGTGCACACACACGGGCATGTGCGCACACATGCGCACACACTTGATCTACAGAGGATAGCTCAAGTGAGTCAGTTCTCTCCTTTTGCCATGTGGGTTCTGGGGATTGAACTTGGATCTTCAGGCTTGGCAGCAGGTGCCTGTCCCAGCTGAACCAGTTCACCCACCTAAGTTATTCTTTGTAAAAAGTCATATTTTTTTCTGTCTTGACTGTTTATTAGACTAGGTAACCTGAAATTTCTTATGCCTGAGGGTCCTAGATACTCACCTTGATTTTTTTCCCTGAAGAGGACACAAGGTAAGAGCCAACTAGAGACAGCTGTCTGTGAAGGATGAACCAGTATGAGGGTATCTAACCATCAAGGCAGAGTCAGGTCCTCAGGCCCAGACACCATGGAAAGTGTCTGACAGTGAGAAGAAAATTGACCGTTGCTTTAGCAATTCCTTCCATGTCATGAACTGGTAGCTTCTCCAGCAGGAATGGGACTTTGTAGTGAAGTCCATGTCATGGCATGATCTTTCTGTTCCCCCAAAGGACCTTAGAATCATAATTTATAGTTATAAGTAATCTTAGAAAGTCAGCCAGCCCCACTTCCCAGCAGGTGAAGGACTTTTCTATATGATATTTGGGCCCTGTGGGGTCCCTTCAGTTACACAATACTAAGAAAATCTTGCCATTTTATCTGTGTCTCAAGTAATTATAAGTTTCAAAAGAGCTTTGAATGTCTGATGTGAAGATCAACTAGCTAATGTGGATACTAACCAGAGTTTTAATTATAGCTGCAGCCTATTTTCCACATTTAATGTTGATGAGTAATGACAGGCTGTGAGCTGCTCTGGTGATAAGAAAGCAGCCTGCAGTTTCAGAGACTATAAGTTTCTTTAATATTCTATAGGTAGGGAGTGAAGCCCCCCAGCCCTCTCCCACAACCCAGCACCCAAGCTTGAAACACCATGTTGGGAAGAGTGTTGATGCCTGGCATAGAAAAGATTAACATGCTGGATAAAGCACCACCTATCTTATTATAGTTTTCATTGTAATTTTATGTTCCTTTTTTTTCATTTAAATTTTAATTTTATTTCTTATGCTTTCCAATGCTGGCCTTTTGATTAACCATGACAATTAAAACAACCCAGGCAAGCTTTGCTCGCTATTATCATACATATTGCTGAACTTGGAGTATGCACACTGGGGAGCAAACTAATAATGAATCTATCCTTACCAAATCCAGTTTGAGAGACAGGTGTGTGTGTGTGTGTGTGTGTGTGTGTGTGCATGAGTGCATGTGCACGTGAGTGCGTGTGTGCGTGCATGTGTGTGTGTGTTAATACAAATTAGACACAAATTTCCTAAGATTATTATCTCTTCTAATTTCTCTATACCAATATTCAACATTAGCAATGTAGAATAGAATATATTTTGTATTTGGAAGGCTATGCAAGTATGACTCATGTCTGCCATGCATTTGTTGACTCCTGTGTATTTACTGTTTGATTGTTCAGTGTCTTAATGTCTTTGTGTCTCATCTGGACTGAACTGTATCACTTCAGTGTGAATGGGCTAGCAGCTGCTTTCCAGCTTGCCTAGGTATCTATTTATATAGCTAACACTTGGTAAATGGCAGTGATAAATGATCATGTACTTCCTGGGAGCACAAGGGTCTTTCTAAAGGTCAAGTACATTTGAGTACTCTGTTGATGATCTGGAAAGGTGGGAACTAGTAGGCAAGGCAAGGCAAACAACAAGGAAACTGAAAGTTCAGTAGGGAGCACAATGACCTTGAGCAGGAAGGTGATGAACAGCAGGACGCTTCACTGTGACTATTGACAATTTCTCACTGTTTCATGAACTTGGTGAGCACATCATCTTGGGACATTTTGGGGACTGGCTTTTTGAGAGGTCTCTGGATCCTCTACAGCAGCTTGAATTGGGGTAAAACATAGTTTAACTTCTGGAAGGAAGGTCCTTCATTGTCCCCAGATATGTCTTTGTCAGAGACATTTCCCATAATTATCTGCTTTGCCACTTAAAAAGCCCCTGATTGACATTCATTAATGAAGCTCATGGCTCTGTGAATTGTGGTCCCTGTTTTTCAGAACCTGGTTTATTAGCTGCAAAGAGGTCAAGGTAATTGCCCCAGAGAAGACTGCTTTGATCTGAAATGGACCTAGACATTTCAAATGTCAGTTCCAAATGTTTGTCCCCTTACTTTTCTGGATCTAAGTTGTAATTCTTTTAGATGTGTCCTATGGAAAATGTTATTTATTCAATCAGCATATACTTACTGAATGCGATTTTGTACCAGGTTAGAGTTTAGAGAAATTAAGATGAGCAAATCCATCAAGAATATTAGAGATAGAGATAGGGAGATAAAGAAATCGCAGTAAGAGAAGTTTACAAAGGTAGTAGAGATAGAATCAAATACAGAGGTCAACTCCCCATTTATGCCTAGGGCCTTAGACAGCTATAGGATCAATGCTTGATTTTAGATCTTGAGGTTTAGTTAGGGGTTTCCAGGAAGACAAGAAAGAGAAATGACATTTTGCATGATAATGGCTCATAATCTGTTGCAACATCTCCTCTTCTTTCCTGACATTCTCTCCAGATGAGCTGTCCTGGCTCAGAAGGTTAGGACCATCCAACACTACTGCAGCTTCGACCATATGAATACCTCTATTTTCTCCTGTCCTCCTTCCCTCTTGGGTCTGAGAGTTTCCACAGTAGCAATACCAGGCTTGTTCTCCACCTCTCCCCTTCTTTTAGAAAACATCCTTCTTTTAGATTGCTGTCTGCTGATGTGATAAACAGCGCAGCTAAAGGCATCATTGGGAAGGAAAGGATGATTTCAGCTGACAGGTTACAGTTCATCACCTAGGGAAGGTAAGGTGAGATCCCAAACAGGAACCCAGCGGCAGGAACTAAAGTGCTGGCCATGAAAGAATACCACTTAGAGGCTTGCTGTCAGCTCAGGGTTAGTTACCTTTGTTACACAATCCAGACCCATCCACTCAGAGGTGGTGCCACCTACAGTTGCCTGGGCCTTCCTTCACCAACTAGTAATCAAGAAAATGCCCATGGACATGTCCACAGGCCAGCTTCATCATGATGATTCTTCAATCAAGATTACTTCTCCCCAAGTGCATCAAGCTGACAACAAAACTGACTGGGGCAGTCTTCTTTTGGCTTTGTGATGGCTCCATTTTCAAAAGGGAACTTAGTTTCCAATAGGGAGAGAAAACTGCTCTGAACTCAGAGCACCATCTTATTCCTCTTACTTGTTCATGACAGAGCTGGTCCCCATGGCCTGGCTATCCCTTCTAGAGTACTGTCTATAAAACTCCCCCAAATTACGTGACATAGCAGACTTTAGGGTGGGGAGGAGTCCTAGTCAACTCTTCTTATAGTCTTTGTATCTATGAGTACCAGACACACAGAAAGTTCTCAGTAAACATTAACCAATAAATAATGTAATGAGAACTTATAATGATTTGGGGGACTCCTGAAGAGTCTGCAGTTGGTGGCAGATAACAAGAGATTCCAGGGACAAAGAGATTTAGTGTTCTGTGTGTGCAGCTTCTAGTATGAAGAGATGTGAACGTCTGAGAAGGTGTTGTTTCGTTCTCCTTTAAAGGTTTATTTTGTTTTAAAGTTTGTGTGTGGGGCTGGAGAGAAAGCTTGTTGGTCAAGAGCACTTGTTCTTTGCAGGAGGCCTGGGCCCATTCCCAGCACCTATGTGGTGCCTTAAAACCATCTGTAACTCCAGTGACAGAGGATCTGCATACATGTGGCACCCAAAGAGGAACCATGTAAGCACATGCACACGTACATACACATGGAAATATATAAATAAACTGAATCTATTTTTATTTCTTTTAGTTACACATGCATATGTATATGTGCACAGCTGAGTGAAGATACATGAGGAGTCCAGGCCAGGCTGTCAGATGCCCTGCAACTAGAATTGTAGGAGACTGTGAGCCCCTTAATGTGGGTTCTAAGAACCAAACTCAATCCTCTGCAAGAACACCAAGCACATGTAACTGCTAAATCATTGCCTCCAGCCCATGAGTTCTAAGTGGGTTTCACTAGTCATCTAACCCCTCCCTTCTCTTTGTCTAGCTGCATGGCATAGATCTATATCTCTACCTCTACCAAGACATTCTTTTTGCCTAGGCAAGGTTAAGCAACCTCTAGAAACGAACAGCTCTTTCTGGGCCCCCAACTCCTCATTCCCTTTCCCTTCTCCATTTCTTGCAGCAAACCTTGTTCAGTGTGTTTATGTTCATGGACTATGTAGACCAAAATTATTTATTTATTTCTGTGTGTTGACTCTGGCCAGTCTCTACATTTAATGTGTTTGCTTTCCTGAAGCTCTTTCCCTGTTACATATTCTGATTCATTTGGCCAAAGCAATAGGAGGAATGTCATGATAATGTTAACACTGCAGAATTAAAGACTGGCCATGTTGCTGTATGTCTGTTCCCAGAGTCAATACATTCATACATTATTTTATTTCATTCCTAAGTCCTGGCTAATAGTACAGGCACTATTGAGCTGATTGCACTTGAATCCTGGCTGCACATACCAGCTGGCAGGTCTGAGTTTGAATAACTCATTTAAACTCTTGATGCATTTTTCCCTTTGTAGGAAAGAAAGACATCTCAGCAACACTTATTACAAAGGGTGGTGGTAAGCCCAGAGTCAGATGATGCATACAAATGCTAACTAAACACAGTGTCTAGCACAAAGTGTGTACTAGCAAACAGCATCTCTGTGGTGCCATGAACCTTTAAAGTAAGCCTGTTGCTAGTCATATTTTAACAAAAGGACAAAGAGAGACTTAATATTTGTGTGCATGCAGCTAGCCACCCTTTGCAGCATTTCCTGGGTATTGGAAGTCATGCATTTGTATTGGATTAGACATAAAGACGTTGGTCAATTGGGCTTTAAACATAATGAAATCTTCTGGCAAGGTGTTTGATAATTTTTGAGGTCTTTGTCCCAGGTTATATGTGCCTGGTCCTCTGATCTTTCTTCCTTATTCTTATCCTCTCCACTGGACTATAAGAAAAAAACTTTTCAGTTCATAAGGGCAGAGCAGTTCCCAGCTATGGTTGATCAGTCACATCCCAGCTGCCAAGCTCTCCACCAGCTGTTACACCCTCTACCTGCTGCCAAGTGGCCCTGGAAGAACATCCAAGTGATTTCTGGCCCTCAGAAACATCAAAGCACCCACTCTCCCTCCCCCTTTCCTATTGAATGTATCACTGGTTGATATAAATGGAAGAGAATGCTGGGGGGCTTCTATCACTTGGGAGGAATGTAGGTCCTTCAGAGGAGGCTGGCTGCATGACCAAGGCAGGGAGCTGAGATCCATGCAATGTCCAAGGACAAAGCCGGACACCCAGGCCCTCAAAGTACACAGGAGAGTCCTGATAGGCTTGTCATGAAGTCATCTATCTCACAGCTTGGGTAGATCCTCAGGGAGAGTCCCCCCTCCTCCTACCTTAATGTAAAATTTCCACATTGCATAACAATCCAGCCACTGTTTCTGAGACCATGTCAAACATAATAAAACCTCAGAGCCTTTCCTATTGCTGAAGAGCCAATCAACCTAAACTAATACTTTAATGACTACTTTTCCCAATGAGAAAACAAATTCGGGGGGGGGGGGGCTTGAAGCAGAGAGCTGAGAAACATCTTGTCTGGTCAATAAAAAAGAACAACAGAAAACGACGTCTGAGCCATGGCAATGGATGACAGATTACTTTGATCTGGAAAATAGATTTCCTCTCTCTCTGCCTCTGTCTCATGCTCTCTCTCTCTCTCTTTCTCTCTCTTCCTCCCCCCTCTCTGTCCTTTGTCCTCTAGTGCTTGTTCTCAGGCCAAGAGATGTTATTGAACAGGAGGTGGGGGACCCTTTTAACGCGAAGAGGAACTCAGCAGAGCTCAGGGACTGCTTTCATGGCCAGTTGCGCTAAAAGTTCTCATGTTTGGAAAACATTCAATTAGAGGGAATACTGTCACAGATAGTCTCTATTTGTTGCTTTGAAAATACTACCAATTAACAGAAAAAAGGAGAGGTGTGCAAGATTATTATGGGAAGTATAAAGTGTAGATTGGATGAGCAACCCCCCCACCCCACCCCACTCAGTGCAACATGCAGAGATGGAGCAAAGGACACCCTTTCTGAAACCTAAATTCTCAATGCCTTTATTTGGGGATGTGACTTGGAGACAATGTCGTCCAGCTGCATTTGCAAGTCAGGTGCTCAGTCTCACCGCTGTTAATAAAAATGAAAGCATGGTTAATTTAGGATTTGTTTCTTGTAAGTTTAGTCTGTGGCAGTTGGGGGTCTTCACGCATGAGGAAGCTTTTGAATCAGTGACCTTTGGGTTCCTTAGATACAGCAATAAAGACTGTGAGGAGTGAGACCCTGTATTTTCCACTGATAATTTGCATCTTCCTTGATGCTCCCAGGCTTCCCATCTCTACCTTATAGATCATCCCTTTCCTCTCCGATCTTGCCAGTGTCCACTGGGGGACACTCTGCAGACAAGTATGTATCTTTCCCAGGGAAATAGATGGAAAGATCTCTGGCTATTCTTTTAAGAGATTATCAAAATCTTTGTCCAGGTAACATGCCTTGTCATCATGGCAACAAGAAGACTGCTCATGCCTCTCCTTTTTGCTTGGCCTTCCCAGATTCATTTAACATTTTCCTAGGTGATGCATAACTTTCCATTAAAAATGGATGGTCTATTCTGCCCAGAGATGGGGGTAGGGAGGCTAAAGTGTAATTACTTAATTCTGGCATTTGGATTTTTTTCTTTCTCCACCAGAAAAAAAAGTTGAATAGATTTATTCACTTGTTTCTAAATCATTCAGATTATTCAAGATACAAATCAAGCCAGACCTTTTCTTTTCTTTCTTAAGCTAAAATTTAATAAGTGCTATTTGAGCCAGCCTCTTGTCTGTGTTTAAACCCCAGGTGGCCTCATGTGCAAGCCTTGTTGTGCCACTTTATACATGAGAACTGCACCAACTCAGGTGCTGAGGGACCAGAACTCACAGGTGACAGGGCCAGGGTCTCCATTCTGATTCCAGGCTCTGGGGCAAATCTCAGATTGAAGAGGTCTCATTATAAAAGATGGTGTTCTTCTCTTCTACCCACCATTTCAAAAGAGCCAGGACTTGAGCTAATTTTTAAGCATGAGGGATTCTCTTCAGACTCTACTTAAGAGCGTCTTAAGATTCTCTTGACCCTGAAATGAGAGGCTAAGAGTGCTCAGTGGGATCGTTTTAGTGGTCTGTCAGTATAGGAAACACTTGGGAAAGCAAAAGGAAGGGTGATTGTGTCCAGTTCTCATCTAGGAAGACAAGATCTCCCAAGCAAGACCCAGACCCCACTGGGATGGTGTGTGAACTAAACTTTATTGATCTCTAGGGCCAGAAAATCATGGTTTCTTGGAGCCTCAAATAGGAAAGGCCTCTTCAGTAACCCTCCAGCCTCCCTGCAGGGGCAATGCTTAGTCACTACTCTGCTTCCTAGTAAGGAAATAGCTAAATATTCACATGGGGCAGTCAGGCCCACCTAGAACTGCCAAGTTTGATTTCCCACTTGAATTCTTCTTGTAACCTTCTTGAAAACCATCTCCTTTCCCCAAACCTATCTCCTCCCCAACCCGGATTCCATCCAGTGACTAACTTAACCCAGAGGAAAGATGGTATACTAGTTAAGAGTGTGGTCTCTCAAAGCCAGTCCTTCAGGGCTTGAATCTCATTTCCTTGCTTCCTTAGTTACTTTGAGCAAATTGATGTTCTCTGGCCACACTGTTTCTATCAGTAGACTGGAAGAATTGCAGCATCTGCTCAGGGTGGAGTGGACAACCTGGGGTGACACACCTCAAGCATCCAGAGAACTGACACACTCAGTGACTTCATCAGTTCATTTTTATCACCAGACAATCCTGAAGTCTACAGCCTAAAGGAAACTTGCCCCACCATCTTCCCGAGGCCCCACAGACTCCAGTAGCTGCCACTGGCTTGTACCTCTGAGGCCTAGTGTTTCCCTTAGCCTAAAACAATCAATTCTTTGACTATCTGTCCTGAAAATCTAAGCAGGCTCCTCAAGGGGCTCTTACTGATAAATAGCAATGAACACCCAATCTGTGTGGGACATTCACCTTGAGACAGCATCAGAAGAGAGAAAGCCCTACCTGCACTGGACTGGGACAAGTGAAATAATTGTTAAGGTTGTCTTTGGCTGAGAGAGTCAGAGAGACAAACAGACATAGACACAGGCACAGACACAGACACACATAGACACACAGACATACACACACACACACCCACACACACACACACACACACACAGAGAGAGAGAGAGAGATTACATGATCTGTGCCCTCATAGGAGAAACAAGCAGGAGGACACATGTAAGACAGGATTATCTAATCAATGTAACAATGAAGAATGATTAACATGAAGTGGATTGTTAGTAGAAGATCATATGCTTAACACAAGATTACTGGTGAACCACGTAAGGTTCAAAGAACATAATGAATCCAAGGAGTTCATTGGAGAACAAATGTTAAGTCCTAACCTGGAAGTGGGCATTGACTTAGGGCCAGATGACAAGGACAGAGGTGCTAGTTGATGAATTAGCTGTTCTGGAGGAAGAAGGCTGTCAGGTCATGGTTTTTCTACTCAGAAGAGACTGGATTTGAATGCTAACTCAGCTGTGCAGTGGGGCCAGCAGCCATAGGTCACAATCTATACCTCACTGGGTTCAGTATTCAGTGATCATCTCTGTGAAAGTGACTCCTTCATAAAGTTCCCATGACAGCTAAATGTGATGAAGCCTGGGCTAAGCCAAAGTCCGCAGCCAGCAATCATGGCTATTGTTTGCTCTGTTACCAAACATGCCTCCTTGGAAGTGTATTTTATATTTTCCTGACTCTGAAAAATAAGACATCTATTTTATTTTCAGAATCATGCAAGAGAGTTTCACCTATTCGTTTTGCTAATGATACTCAAGTTTTAAAGTGAGTGAGTGTGTGTGTGTGTGTGTGTGTGTGTGTGTGTGTATGTGTGTATGTGTGTATGCTTAGTGGCTACAGTGAGATACTATACTATATTAATATTAATTCCTGTTTTATTCCTTTAAGACAGGGTCTTATGAACCTAGAGCTAGGCTGCCATTCAGCAAGCCCTAGTGATCCCCCTGTCCTCCTCCTCTTCACAGCATTGGGGTTACAAGAACATGCATGGCTTTTAATTTGAGTGCTAGACATTCAATTTCAGGTTCCTGTGCTTTCATAGAAATTATTCTCATCCACCGAGCCTCCCCAGGCCTCTACAATATTCAAATTTGGATCCTACCAGTCAGGCATTTACATGAATTGCAACTTAGATTTGCAACAAATGATCATTGTACTTTATTAAGCCCTCAATGTGGTGAGGTGGGCAGTGGAGGTATGCTTATACCCCTTCTGCAGATGAGTCAACTGAGTCATGAAGAAAAACTTTTCAGTGTTATGCAGTTAATGGATGTTGGTACTACTATGCACTTACTGTGTCCGCTTCTTTACAAATAAAGAGGTGTGGTCATTCCCCAGGACACCCAACTCCTGTTCCCCATTCTTGTGCAATCTCTTTGGAACATGTTTCCAATATGTTTCAAATCATCATTACCGGAAAACTCAGTAAATAAAGAATACAAAAAGGCACCTCAAGGACATCACTGTCTCCAAAGGACAGTTGCAAGAGGAATGTGAAAAAGAAATCAATGTATTAGGTACATGTCTCAAAAGTATTAAAATTCTATTGTACTGAGCATTCAGGGATGAGGGACTTTGGATTTGCTGCCCCTAAGTAAGGCATGGGCATGATACATACAAGATATGCTGCGGCAGAGCTTTCAGTTTATTTTTATTTATTTATTTTTTTAACCTCAGAGAATTGAGGCCTTTACAAACAAGCTAGTAGTTCATATTGTTTTGCTCCACTGAGTGATTCTGGCCAAAGCCTTGCCTGCCCACTGACTTAGCAAGAAGTCTTCAGGCAGCCAGAAGAGACCTTTTAAAGGGCCAAGTCTGGTGACCATCATCCTTTCTTGTAAAAGAGTACTGCTTCCAACTTGGGAACTGAGTGCAGTCCACATTCGGAGTTACTGTGGAAACTTTCCAGTCCCACTTAGGAATTCAGGCGATGATGCACTTTTACTCTGTCCTGAAGCAAATACAGTGAAAGATCAAAAGCTCAAGCCTGCTCGGCTCCTGATGATCTCTGAGGCGCGGAACAGCGTGAAAAGCGCACCTGCCATTGTGTTCGCTTTATCTGGGCCCAAGATGTTTATAATCCTTAACACCAGAAGGATTATCGAAGTCACTTTTGTAACCCCCCCTCCAAACTACAAGCTATTGTTCAGAGAAAAGTTTAAAAAATGTTCTGAAATCTACAGTCTCTAGTGAGACCATTTCTGCTTACATTATATATGCTCTATTGATTTCAAACTACAAATCTGAGAATTACTGTTCCGTTTTGTTGTGAGAACATTTCTTGGATTTCTGTTTCATTTTTCTTTTTTTGTATATGTCTTCAAAACACGTGGTCCAAGGTAACAGGACAACAGAATGTTAGAATTGGAAAGGACCACACAGGGTGGAGATCACCAAGAATGCAGCAGCTTCCTGCTAAAGAAGCTATATTACAGAATGACAGTCCAAATGGATCCAGAACCCTCCTTACAGGGTTTAAGAAATACCACACACAGGGCTGGGCATTGGTGGCCCACACCTTTAATCCCAGCACTCAGAAAGCAGATGCAGATGGGTCTCTGTGAGTTTGAGATCAGACTGGTCTTCAGAGTTCCGTGACAGGCTCTAAGATAAAACAGAGAAACCTTGTCTCTAAAAAACATAATAATAATAATAATAATAATAATAATAATAATAATAATAATAATAATAAAAAGAAATAGCACACATACACACTGTTCCTGCACAATTTGTTCCCATTACAGTGTTCTTTGGGGATCTCATTTGATGATGTTTCCAAGTGATCTCAACTTCATATTTGAAGGCTGGTAATGTATCTGTTTACATACTTGATGATATATCTGGGGGAACTTGATCCAGTCCTAAGGCTCTGGGTCACCAGACAGTACTCCTGGACCTTATTGGGCTGTCTTTAGAGAACACATCTATTGATGGTATGCTGTAAAGTTTGCTATCACTGGACTCTTATGACTCATCTTTTGGAGTTCATAAATTTGTATAACACATCTTAAAGGCCAGGGGGAAAGTTTATGGCTTAAAATGAAAATCAGGGTCTTAGAGAGAAGGGTCAATCAGAGGACAATTTAGAGCAGAAGTTCCTCAGAGGCAGTAAGAATGGCCTTTCTGTGCACAAGGGTTGAAGGAGTAATTTTTTAGTTCTGTCAGTCAGTCTTTCCCTAGGCTGTACCTTATTCATACAACTGAAATCATTCAGATGGGAGTACTAACTGATTACGTGTCTGCCAGGTATGAGGATGATGACGATTGAAAAAGTAACTCTCAATGAACAAAACATACTTGCAATATTCAGCTTATTTACTAAAGGCTCATTTTTTCTCCCCTTGGGGTGGGTAAAAATTCTTAATAGTCATAATTTGAAGACTTTAAAAATAACAAGAAAGGCAAAGATAGACAGCTCCCTAGGACTTGTGGCCATCTAGCCCACTAAAAAAATTATTGCAAAGACATTAGGCAGCTAAAGAAATCAAGGTGGAACAAGCTAAGTAATCATGTTTGGACTCATTCGCAATATTCTCACCAGCCAACTGCTGCTTGAACGTTTTCACAATACTTTGTAGGTAATGCTTTCCAAAATTTCATCAAATCCTGACATGTGGATTTTATGCTACAGAATAAACAAGTCTATTTTTTTTTTAGCAAAATTTGTTGGTTGAATTGGTTCCTATTTTAAAATAGGATTGACTCAACAGAATAGTGTTTAATGTGAGAAATTACTATGTCCTACTAAGAATTATTGTTAAAGTTAACTTTATTTAAATTAATCTAGACAACTGGATTTGCTATTACTCTAAAGAAACCTTCTTTTGAAAATATCCAACACCTATATGAGGAATTGTAGGTATTAGTTTCAGATTAACATGATGTTCCTACTTATGACTTACTAAAATCCTCTTTGTACATTCTACTTTAAATTGTCCTCTTCCTGAAACAGATAAGGGTATCCACGTACATTTACATATATGCAAATTTTAACCAACTCTACTATCAAAGTATATCTCCAGTCCTTCATTCTCTCTAGTTGTAATAATATCCACCCCGTGCCAGGTTTATATCATCACTAACTTTCACCTGATCTACTTTGTGGGTACTAGTGGTGGACTTCTCTACTAGGTGGCTCCCTGACTTGCTAACTGGCATTTTTACTTGCCATTTAGAAAACCATTTTTTTCACATCATGGCCAAAGCTGCTTTTCTCAAGGATTATTACATTATGTCACTCTTCTGCTAAAATCTCATTCATTGTAGTGGCATCTTGCCTTGCCAATGAACTTATAGTGGTGGCCATACCCTTTGGGTGTGGCTTCAGTTGCAGACACCACTCATTATAAGGTGGAGGGGGGGCTTGAGTCCTCTTGGGTTTCAGAGAGCATCATAAGGGCAGAGACTACATCTTCTGGAGCAGGAAGACCATGTGGTTATTTACTCTTATCTGTGTAAGTGCTTCCCTAATAAAAATCTATCTTGGGTCTGACAGACTCATTTAAATGCTGCCTTCAATTCATATTGAGGATAAAATGTGAGTTCTTTGTTTTGGTTTCCAAAACTTCACAGCACTCATAGTTTGATTATAAGCCACCATCTTGGGTTTCCTGAGATCCACCTAATTCTTGGAAGCTTGCTAGAATCTCAGGGATCAGATGGCCTAAAGAAGATGGGATAGTTCAGCTTGGGAGCACAGTCAAATCTCAGCATCAACAAGACAGATCACATTTAGTGCCTTGTTAGTGTCTTCAGAAGATCATCTGGGAGGAGGTTACAGAAGATTGTTAAGCAGTAAGAGTACTCCCCATGTACTGGCTCCATGTAAGGTTTTGGCTCACAAACACTAAGGGATGGGTTCAGCAAAACTTTGTACTTGATGACTTTTGGCACCTGTCCTGGGGGAGGCTGGGCCGTTGGGGCCGCCAGGATCCAGGGTCTATTTAGAAGCTTTGGTCATCTATCCTTGTTTTCTCTGTTTGGGAGCCCAAACACTTCTCATGTCCTCTTCACTTTAGACTGTGTTGCCAGGGCTTCAGCCAATACTTAAGAGTACAAAGGAAGAGGAACTCAACTGCTAAGATTTCTTTAAGATTAAATGCTATGTCAAATTACATCTATATCGTTGTTCACTCATTGTGTTGGAGAAGATCTCCATTTTCTTTTTGTTCTTTTATGGCATTTAATTTTTTTTGGGGGGGGGTTAAGGATTGGCATTCACTTGGGCTTCGAGTGTCACCCCCCCACCATTCTCTGAGCTTCCTCCACTTTACCTGTAGAATCCCCATGTTTTTTCTTTCAGAAGTAACAGTAATTTTCTAGTTGTCTTTTGGATTTGATCTTTGTACCCTTTTAGATCAAATCTAGTTTCTTTATCATTTTTTTCCTTTTTTGGCCCGGGATACAGATATGCTTCCTTTACATTTTGATTCCCCATTTTTGGCTTAAAAAGAAATTAAGCTGTCAAGCAAACCAACAAACAGAAATCCTCTAAAGCATCAACGATGATTGCACTTCATTACTTTATTTCCTACCATAGAGAAAGATATGAGCACTCCTTGGGAAGTATGCTGGATGTCCTTCAAGAGACAGCCTGTTGTCATGGAGTCTGACATCAGAGTTGAGGATAGTGGAAGGCAAGAGAAGGGCAACTCATCATAGAAAACTGGAAGTTTCATTGCTTTGCGGGAAGAAGGCTCCAACCTTTGCTAGCTCTCTTTTCTAATGAAATGAAAGCAGGGACAAAGAAGGGCAAGACAGGAAGTGTTTCAGCTGTCAGTAATAAATACAGAAACTTTAAAGCAACAGTGCAGCTTTGGTGAAAGCTGTAAGTTAAGATGTGGCCTCCTTGGAAATTATTGAGAGACAGGAAGGAGGGTCACCTGACTAACTGGGGCCAGCAGTGCAGGTGAATGAACTTCATTAAAGCTAAAACAAAAGTGCCTAACAGGAGGAGGGAAACTGTATGGAAACCCATGTGAGTTCTGAACTGTAGCTGCAGTGAGCATCTTCTTGACCAAAATAAACAGATACCCTCATCTACCCTCATCTTTCTTGTCCTATATCCAGTATGCAATGACTTGTCAGCATACTTCTTAAGGATGAGGAAGTAGGATAATCACTCTGGGGTGAAGGGTAGAAAGTTGTGAGGAGTTAAGAAACATCTTGCATCCTTTGGCAGCTTGTAGTGACACTGTTGTTCAACAAAGAGAGTGATGCACACTGTTGACCAATAGAATTTTCTACAAAGAAGGACATTTGAAAACCCAAACCCTGTTACACTAAGGTAGCCCTCTTCGATGAGTGTAATGGGTAGTGAAATGTGGCTATTGCAAAGGAGCCACTGAATTTTAAATTTTATTTCAATTTAACTAATTTTAATAGCCATCCCTTGCTAGAGGCTACCATTTTGGACTATGTAAGTCAACAGTATAGTGCTGTATTTAAAAAAGGAGACTGACAATTGTTCAGTGATTGACAGAATGAAATGCCATGGAAAATGACCAAAGAAAACAAAACAAGCCAGGTTTGCTGAATTTTAGAGGCCGAGGCAGGAGGATCAAGATATCAAGGCTAGCCTCAACTATATAGTGTACTTGAGGTCAGCCCATCTAAAAGTGAAATAAAACAAAACAGAAATACAAAACCAAGACAAAACAAAAAACAAACAAACAAAAGAAAAAAACCCACCACCACCAACAAACCCTAACCAATGACAAGAGCAAGAAAATCAATAAAGTGGTAATTGCATGGGCCATAAGGATGCCATGAAGGTCATGAACTTAACATACCCATAGACTTGAGCCAACTGAAAACTGCCATTCTAGATTCATGTACAACAGGAAACAAGGTATACTTTGAAAATTCACACATGAGTAAAGTATTTGTAGATGGAAGGCACTTCAAAGATACAACTTAAATTTCTTTTGTTTTTGGGTATTTTGTTACTCATTAGTCAAGCATGAGAGATGAAGCAGGTGAAGCAGGTATATGCTTTATATGTCTTGAAGACTGTTCACTTCTGAGGGTACCTTGCGTTGTATCCTTATGAGTGCTTTTTGCCATATGCATTAATTGGCATTTACCCTGGCACTATGCAAATATTTCTTATCCTCCTGTTTCTGGCAGTCAGTTGCTTATGGTGTGATGTGCTTTAAGGAAGAAGTCAATGAGTTATGTTAGTGGAAGAGAGGCTTCAGCTAACTACCAGAGAGGAGATGGAGTTGTGGGTTGTGCATCCAGTGAGAGAACAAGACAAGATAAGGAAGGAACTTAAGTTTACTCTTCTTGCTGGACCGCATGATCCATAAGGCAACCTATTTTCTTTTCTATGATTGTGTCTTATTGTTTTGTCTATTGGTTTGACTTTACAGCATAATGAAGTCACACTCTTTCTACCTTGGGACTCTTATGCTTTCAATTTAAAAAATTGAAATCAAAATATAATTACATCATCTTCCCCATTTTCTTCTTCCAACCCTTCTCATCCACCCATTTGATCAGTCTCAAACTCATGGCCTCTATTTCGTTGATATATACGTGTATATACATATACATATGTATATGTATATATGTATATGTATATATTATGTATACATATATATTACTAAATAATAAATGTAACCTGCTTATTTTATATATATACTAATTATACATATATACACACACGCACGCACACACACACACACATATATATATATATATATAGAGAGAGAGACAGAGAGAAAGAGAGAGAGAGACAGAGAGAGAGAGAGAGAGAGAGTATACCAATATTATATTATTTCAGGGCTGAACACTTGGTGTTGGATAGCAAATGGAGGTTCTCCCCTAGGGAAGAGCATTTCTTCTGCTCTCTGCATTCTTTAGTTGCCTGTAGTTCTTTGTTTGGGGTTGAGGCCCAGTGTGATTTCTCCATTCCACATTAGCATTTTTATCAGTGTGGTCCTTTTTCAGCACTTGTTTAAGCAGCCATGCTGATGAGATTTCATGGGCATAGCTTCTTTGACATTTCTAGGAGATATAATTCCACAGCAAAACTCCCTTTTTTTGGGCTCGTGTAATCTTTCTGTGTCTTCACTGTGATCCCTGAACTCTAGATGTCCGAGCTGTGTTGTAGATGTTAGCAGTTGACGCTGGGCACCACACAGGCACTTGTCCTCTGAATTCTGATCCATTGTGGTTTTTGGTAATGCTCTCTGTCTGTTACAAAGAGGAGATTCTTCGATGAGGAGTGACACCTATAGTTATTTGTAGGTATAAGAATACATATTTATAATATAGTTAAGAATTATGCTGGTTTAGGAAAGTGGTCATCATCAATCCATGACTTTACCAGCCCCTGATAGTTGGCTAGGTTTCCAGTAGCAGACATGATTTCCCCCTTGTTGAGTGAGCCCTAAGTCCAATTAAAGAGCTGTTGGTTACCACGAAGATGTGTGTGTCACTATTTCAACCTTAGGGATATTGTTTATGCTAATGGAGTTGTTCAGAGTTGTGTCATATCTGGGTCATACTATTGGCTGCTTCCCTTACTTCTGGTACCATGACAGCTAGTTTACAGGAAGGAGACTTGCAGGTCAACTCCAGCTTGGATCCTTTGGGTATTCATGACAGCTGGTCCACAGGAAGGGAACTTTAAGATCAACTCCAGCTTAGGTCCTCTGAAGTTTATGGTATCTTCAGCAATAGGAACTTACTTCAGCCTCTAGGAGGTAACCAAGAATAACACTAATAGCCTATGATATTTTGGGAGTCTCTTAGACAACCCTGATCAACAACTCAAAAGGGGGCTTCCCATGTGATCAGCAACTTAAAAGAGGGCTTCCCATGTGTGGTGGTAAGGTTTTTATTGGGTAGTTTATGGATCTTGGGTGGGGGGGGCATTGTCAGCTCAGGTGGGAAAAATATCATTTCAACTATATATACACTTATCTGTACTATGTGTAAATAAGTGACAGTATAATTTCTTATGCCTTTTTCAGAATCCTTACTGTTATTTTACCTTCCTTCTGTTTTTTTTTTTATCTCCTACCCTACCTAATTAAAACCTCTTCATTTTCCCATCTTCCCCTTCAAATCACTCATATGCTGCTATATCCAGTTACTCTATGTTATATATTCATGTCTGAGGATTTGGAACGAGGAACCTCAGATGAGAAAGAAATTGTGATGTGTTCTTTGAGTATGGATTACCTCACTAAATAACATCTTTTTTTTACTTCTATCTACTTAATTGAAAATTTCATAACTTGGCTTTTTCTTATAGAGGGATAGTATTCCATAGTGTATACATACCACACTTTCATTATACTTTAGGTGGTTGATTTTGTAGGTTTGATTTTTCTAGCTGTTGTAAGTAGATTTTCTAGCAATTATGACTAGAGCAGCAATGAACATTGTAAGCAAATATTTTTGGAGTAGGAGGTTGAGTCCTTTGGGTATACACTGAGGAGTGGTTTACCTGGTATACATTTTTAGTATTTTAAGCATTCTCCACATTGATTTCCAGAATGACTAGATGGGTTTTCAACCTCACCAATAGTGAATGTGGGTTCCCTTTCCCCATGTCCTCTCCATCATTTATTGTTGGTTGTTTGGCTGATCTTTGCCATTCTGACTAGAATAAGATGAAATCTCAAAGTTCTTTTGATATGCATTTTCTTAATTTCTAGGGATGATGAACTTTATTTTTTTGAGCTATTTCTTAGCTACTTAGTAAGTTCTCACCCCTGTAATATGGTTTCTTGTGCTTTTGATAGACACTTTCTTACAAAAGCATGAAGTAATACCGAGTGAAAATGCAGTTGAGATATTGAGCAACTTTCTGTTATTCTTTGCTTTGATAGATTCTAAGAATTCATTCATTCATTCTGCTATTTGGTGCTTTTGGTTAGTGTTAACTAGGAATAAGAATTTAAATATTGTTGGAAGTCATGATTTTTTTTTTAAAATAAGAATGACATTCCAGGAAGGGTCTGAGCTGACACATAAGAACTTCCTAGCATGGCCACTATTGACTGCCTGCCTAGAGGCTGTGTGTTAGGCAGGGCAATGCATGCTCAGCCCCCCAAGCACGAGAATGGCATAGATAAGGGCTTCATAAATAATTGCGGAGTGTCTGTCAAATGAATGAAGGGTGAATGAGCAAGCATGCAGAGCTCATCACTAGGACTTCTTTTAAGAAGTAGGTATACACCAGTTTTTAGCTAGTCTGGGGAATTTTTTTCTGACCTTACCTGATTGCTTGCGAAGGTTTTCCCTGGAACACTCAGATGGAGCTGTCTGTTCAAATATTATCCAACAGCAATCTGATTTGTCAAACACTGGATGCTGGTAGACTTGGGCTTTTCACATCTTTAAGCATCATGACATGAATACCACAAAGTGTTGCTTAGAACCACCTGCTGGCATTTGCTATTACCCTAGGGTTAGCTGAATTGCAGACATCCGCTAGACCTAATTTGATTTCCCTTATTTAACTGACAATTGTTTTCTGGAGAGCTGGAGAGAGAAGAACTCAACTTCTTCTTCTTCTTTTTTTCTTTTTTTGGCAAAATCTGTCTAAATGTAACATGGCCAAGGTCAAATAAGCAGTTGCCTTATAGCACTTGGGTTTAGCTGACAGCCTGCTGGACTCTTAATTCTTTGAGGTATCAGACATGGGGCAGCATATATAAACAACTAAGATCATAGCACTGACATCTGACCTTTGCCCTGGGACAACCAGAAAAGTGACAATGACTACATCCCTAAAGAGAGCAGACTGTTTCGGTTTGGATGCTGCCTCAGTCACCTTTTTATTTGATTGAAAATTAGATCTACTATTGAAAGTTTTTATTTATGTTTTTTTGAAGTACATGATTTCATGACTATATATATGTATACACATAAACATATATACACATTGTTCACATCAGGGCATAATGTCAAAAGAATAGTGAAGTTGCTTGCACTCCATGAAACCACTCTAATTCTAGATGGGAAAATCCTTCTTCTAGTTCTTGTGCCACTCAAAGACAGATGCATGATAGTTAGCTTTTATTACCTGAGACAATTGATTTACAGAAGAGAAAATGCTTTTGAGATTATAATTTAGAGGCTTTAGTCTGTGATTGTCTGGCTCTATTGTTTCCAGGCTTTGGTGAGGCAGAACATGAGCACAGAAGGGTACAACAGGGGAAGGCTACCCACTGGCAGCCAGGAAGCAGGGAGTTCATAGAAGGTACCAGCACAAGGCACACACTTTTAGGGCAAGCATCTAATGTCTTAGAGCTTGTTCAGCTGTGAGCAAATCAGTAGATTAATCCTTTGATGGAATTAGTGCCTTCATGATTGAATCACCTCTCCATATTACCACCAACTGGGGATCAAGTCTTTTATCACATGAGCATATTTGTCAGATCAGGGGCCTCACAGAAGTGATCAGATCCTTGGTAATGGTGATCATCCAATGAGATCAATGAATCCCAAAGTAGGCAGAATTCGAGCCATAAGGTAGAGGAGAGATATCGTGAGCACCATCTGATGGTCTGTCATTTCTTCAAGGAGACCATGTTTTCCAGCAACCTAGAGATAGCCCCAAAGAAGCTAGAGTTGCATGGAATTTGTCAGGGCGTCTCAGTTAATGCTGTGGATTTGGGGGTTCAGAGAAATAAAGTTAAACTTAATTACTTATTCATGGACTGTCTTGCCACCTGCATAGAAGAATCTATCTTGGAATTTTTCTGATGCTTTGAGAAAAAATAGCAGGTGAGATGAAAGGGAAAGGAAAAAAAAAAACATGCCATCACTCATTTCCCTTGAGGGTTTTCAGTCCTGTCTAAGACACTGTAGCGACAATGTTGACAGAAGTGCCAGAAATGTCAGCTCTAAGAAAAAAAAAAAAAAAAAAAAAAAAAAAAGATTAGATGGAAAACTCCATTGAAAGCTTTTGGGTGAGACCTTGGCTCATATCAACTGTTATTAGAGAAGGGCTCATTCACAAAGCTATTTCATGGTGCCCCGAGGAGTATATCTTTCAAGAGCCTAGACCTGAATATTCATTAGAGTATATTTTCTGGGGTGAATATAAAAATCCACAAGTGCTTCCAATCAGCTCTTTCTGTAATGTGCATCTGGAGCAGGAGGTCATGTTCAAGTGTTCCTAGAAGAAGATAAAGGCATAAGAACAAGGGTTGATTGAAGGAGTGTGCATAACCCACACTAAGAAGTCACACTTGACTAGCTGCAAACTGATGAATGGGCTGCATAAAGAAAGGCATTTAAACATATGTGCTCATGAGAATACCTAAATGTACATGTATGCTGCTTGATTCTAAGATTTTACTAGTCTACTTTCTGGAAAATCTTTATGTTGTCCTAGTTTCATTTATGTTGTTATGATAGCATACCCCAATAAAAAACAACACAAGAAAGAAAGCATTCATTTTTAGCTCATGATTCTATGCCACAATCCATCATTGCCAGGAAGTTATAAGTATAGGTGCTTGAAGCAGTTAGTCACATCACAGCCACATTCAAGAATACAGAGAAATAAATGCACACATGCTTAGTGTTCAGATAGCTTTTTATACTCCTATATATTCCAGGACTCCTAAATGAGGAACTAGGCCACACTTTCAGGCCAAATCTTCCTCTCATTTAAAACAATCAAGAAAACCCCCATAGACATGATTACAGGTCCACCTGATCCAGGCAATCCTTGTTCTTTTCTTGTCTGTGTCAAGTGGTTAGTTCAAACTGACCATTACATATGTCAATGGCAAAGTAGCTAGAGGAGAACTTGACCTTAGCCATCTGACAGAGAGAAGGATTGAGTACTAAACAGTCTGATTCCAGCATTGCTGATAGGCTTGAGGGAAACAAAAACTGTAGGCTCTTAATCAGTATGAATATGAACACTTGGGATTTGATTTTATCATAGCTCAGAGCTGTCCTGTGAATCTTGTTGACTGGAATTCCATCAGAGAACAGTGCTTTTGAAACAAAAGCAAAGCATAGGTTCACCTGCCCAAATGTGTCCATCAACAACCTGGGTATGTGTTGTAGTTTCCAGAGCCTACTCCGGAGACTGGTTTGTTGTAAGCCTTGAGATGAGTTTAGGAATCTTGTCTCTGGACAAGGACCATATTCCGAGGATCCCGAAGTGTTCTATAGTTGCCATCACATTAACAGAAACATTTCTCTAGGGTATTTAGTCTTTATCCTTCCCTTACCCCTAATCAAAAGGGATTACTAGAACCTCACAGGTTCAGTGCTACATTAGGAATACAGAAGGAAATTCTGCCCAGTTGCTACCCACATGAAGTTTAGAGTTGAGAGGGCCATGAGGGTCTCAGAGGCAATTTCATTGCTGCAATTTAGGACCATATCTCAAATAGTATCAACACGATACAAAATAGACACAGGATAAATACAAGTTTTGTCTCTACCAGTGAGATAGATGTCTTGGAGATGACTGGGTAGTTACAGGGAGAGATCACTCTCATGGAAAGATGGTTTGCATCATCTATGTTTCTCATAGGTGCACCATGCCACACAGGGCCACATGGGGGACATCGGTGTTGGTTAGGAAGCATACAGGGGTAAGGAAGGACTTAGACCAGGGTGTAGAAAAAAGAAAGACAGTGGATTGGTGTGTTTCAATAATTCTGGAGTGCCTCCGGCTAAGAGGATGATGGTCAGGTCCCTGGCTCTCGTCCCTCAGATGACTGCAGACAGGACAAGATTGGCACGATATATGAGTTGGATGAGGTGCTGGTTGGCTTGCCTGTGAGAGGCATGTTTTCAACTAAGTCATTTACTGCTTTAGGGACTAGCCAGGCCTAGGAGGGGTAGTATCACCCGAGTGATGAAGACCCTCAAATATACAGAGATGGATGAAAATAGGAAACATAGTAAATAAATATAAATGTCCCGTGGAAATACAGACGTTAAGGAAATGTAGCTCCGATGTAACCCCTGATGAAGTTAATGCATGAAGACAGCTGGAAAGACTAAAAGCAACATTACTTGGCAAACATAACTAAACAAGAGCAGTGCATGATATAGCCTGGGATATACATCTTTCATCTAGGGTGAGGTTTCTCTAAAACTAAATCTGGCGGTTCAGGGGTTAATGTATTTAATTATTTATACCAAAGTCTGGTTTCCAAATGCCTGGGTGCTTCACATCTCCTTAAAATCTTTCTGAGCAAAACAATAAGTTGTTGCTGGGAACTGGAAATGGAAGTTATTGACCTCCCATTCCCTGGAGGAAAGTAGTACCTAAACCCTGCAAGGAGATAGTTTGACTAAGCTAGATGTGATTTAATGGCCTGGGTGCTTTATGAGATACACTGTGTTTGTGAGTATAAGCTGAGGGCCTCACCTTGGTGCTACAGAATGTGTTTTTCCCTGTTTGGGGATCATGAAATCCATAAGGTCTCACTGAAAATGAGTTGCAAAGCTAGTAAGGGTCTTTCTAGTCATGTATTTCTCAATAAAAATTTGCAATATAATGTGCTTCATGTTTTCTCTTGATCCTTGATTGTGTTTCCTGGGGGAGGTGGGAATGACTAAGATAGATGTCTATAAAGAATGAATATTGATGACACATTATGTAAGGCTCAATGAAGGTTGTGAATTCACCGCATGCTTGGAAAGTCAGCCACTCTATTATGTATTTCCTTGGCCCAAGCTTGGATATTTTCCAAGAAGCAGTTGCAGAAGCAAGTAGAAGGATCTGGTGTGAGTTTGTGTGTGTGTGTGAGTGTGTGTGTGTGTGGGGGTGTGGTATGTAAACTCCAACTTGTTTAAATGAGTAACTCGTGAACAACTTTCCAATCTTCCTTCAACTGAACGATGAGATTAAATTTTATAGGAAATCAAATAAGAAGTTAAAACAAAACAAAACAAAAAACCAAAAACAAAACATCACCACAAACAACAAAACCTCCAGCTTGGGTCTTTACTTCCAAGTGAGCTGGCCCCTAGGCAATCATTTTGTAAGGAAACCAGGTCCTTAGTGCTAAGTTTGCTTAGCAACACATTTTCTTGATGAAGGTTCTCAAAGCAGAGGGAAGTGAATGGAGGTTTGATTAACCACAGGCCATAATGGCTATATCAGTTTCTTTTGTAAGTGAAAGATTGTCTTTGCATATTCATAAGGGGTGTCTAAGCATCTCTGCTGGAGCTGTCAGGGCTCTAAACTGGGTTGGATTAGGAAGTGTATGGGAGGCCTCCCAATGGGTGGCCCTGGGGGACATTTTTTTCACAATCATCGAATTCAGATTGCACAGACTTTACTCACTGTAAAAGTTGTTAGGCATAGAAGGAGGTTGTAGAATTTATTTTTCCCATAGGTCTTTAAGAACAGGACAGAAACTCACTGAATAGGTTGAACTGAATACAGTTGTGAAGTCTTTGAAATGAACTATGACTGGAATGGAAGGCGTAAAGCAAACGCAGAGATTGAGAAGCATGAATATCAATCCAATTATCCCAGCAGCTGAGGTGGGGTCCTTGTGTATAAGCTTGGCCTTCTGGGATGATGGTTACATTTTTGTATCTTAGGATAATATAGATTTCCTAATATAGACCTATAAGGAGCTTGCTCTTCCCAAGCCTACCTAGTTTAAAATGTGTGGACATTGCAGGCATCAGGAAACAAAGCAGAGGTTTGTGTCATTCATACAAAGTCAACCAATTGTCCCAGGCTTCATTCTGTTTCATTTGTTTTCTTTTCCTTTCCTTTCCTTTTAAAGTGAAGTGTATTGTAGACTTTTATCCTCCAAAGGAATCTAACAAAATGATCAGAATATGGGATGAATTATTTACATTAGGTCTTAGAATAAATAGCAGGGCTAAAGACTAGATTCCAAACTCTTTACACACATTCATGTGACTTCCCTCAGAGAATTCTAATGTTGGCATTGTCTGACTGTTTTCTAAACACATTATTATGGCAGAGACTGTTGCATTCTAGAAATGGGAGTCCACAGAGACCATCCCAGCTACCCTGCTCAAGATCAAGTCAGAAATGGATTTCACTACGGTGTGTCTACTCTAATCACATATCCACAAAATCTAGGAATGAAGGATACGCTCACAAGCATCATGCAAGAAATCGATGGGGAGGTGAGAATTAGACTCTCAAGTGAGTTTGAGAACAATTCCTGCTCAGGATTTAGCTGAGCGCTCAGGCATGCTGGGTATTAAAGGCTTTTTCAGAGAGCTGGCTTCTGCCTGTGAGCTCCTAGAGACCATTTTTTTGATCCCTAAATTCAGCTTACAGGAACTTTTAAACAAATGCATGCTGCATTATTCTCATTATTCAATTATGACAGTCTTTCCCCCAGCATTTTAATTAGCACTCATTTACTGAGAATTAAACTGTCATTTTAGTTGAACTCAAAGGAGTACCCCAGGGACATGCATTCCACAAGATAACAAAGGCACCATATAATTCTGATGCTTCAACAATTTAGACTGAAGCCACGACAGGGCTTTTCTGTCAGCCATTTCGGATGGAACTTAATCATGGCTGTTGAAGGATGGGGGAGGACGCATCATGCTCCACGTGGAGATGTGATGCCTAAATCACATTAGATTGGGAGAGCAAACTTGGTGTCCCACCTGATACTGTGAACCAGAGAACTCAGGAGTAAAGACATCCAGTTTCCATAGCTAGTTTGGCCACACAGCTGCTGTATGTTCCAGGTTACGTGGGTTCTTTGTCAGAGACGAGAGGGTACTATGACTGCAGCAGGCTTCAGACTGTGGTTTCCATGCCCTCTGGCCTGTCCTGACTTCCTCAGGCCTCTCACTTTTCCCTTGGCATTATTCTATAACATGGTTCATGTCTGAACATCACAGGAGAATATTAAGTTAGCCAGACAGAGGACTAGATTTTTCCCATCATTACCTCTGGGAGGGGGAGGGGGAATCATTGTCTTTCAATACTAGAGGTTCAAAGTAAAATGAATGCATTATTTTGTTGTTGGTGGATTTTGCTTAGCCCTTAATATGCCTAAGATCTTGGATACCATCTTAATAGATTTTCATAATTTCCATTCAGTCAAACAAGTGAATCACCAGTTTTGTAAAGCTGGATTTGTAAAGTTGCCCTTTGATTCAAGAATAGCATCTCAGAACCATGGAAGATATAAATAGAGATATGGGTCAGAGAAATTTAATGATTTTCCTAGGCTTAACAACTGAGTTTGTTGGGAATGAAAACTGGAACCCAAGTATCCTGGATTCCCCTCTCTCCCTCCCTCCCTCCCTCCTTCCCACCTTTCTTCCTTCCCTCTCTTCCTTCCTTTCTTTCTTTCTATCACCATCTACAAGCTGTCATGAGCTCTGGCTTCAACCTATGGTATTTAAGTACATTGAAACTTAACACTGACAATAGTCACAACTCTCAGTATCACACTAATTAAAGTCAGCCAATGACAGTCATACAAACTGGCATGAAGGAGATGGGAAACAGCAGAGAAACAGAAGGTGGAATAAAGCACAGACAGCCAAAAATAATGTAAAAAAATGAGGTCCATTCGAGGAGCACTCTCCAAATATGGGCCATTGGGTACTCTCCCATCCTCATAGCCTTGGGAGATGCCTTTATTCTGATGTTTCATCTTCAGAGTGAGGCTAGATATTGGGGAATGACTTCAAAATAAACACACACAGAGGCTTCATTTCTCACACAGACACACACAATCCTAGGTCTAGAGTAGGACTCTGATGGAAAAGCCTAAACTTTGCCTGTCAATGTTAGTATGTAAATCTCTACCATTTTAAGTGCAATGCTGAGATGCATTGAGGGTACTGTGGGTGTGTGTGATGATGAACTCAGATGGAAAGGCTGAACCAACTTTCATGATTGTACTGATCTGTGATTCTCTGGGTGGGGTAGCAGCACGGATTATAAACACTGATGGAGGGATGGATGCAAGGGCCTAAGTACTTAGCAGTGAATGTGCTTTAAATATTTATTTATTTATTTTATAAGTGAGTACACACATGCCACAGTGTGTATATGTGTATGTGTGTGTATTTCTGTGTATGTGTATACGTATACATGTGTGTGAGTGTGTGGTATGTATGTAGATCAAAAGACACCTCATGGGAGTCAATTCTCTCTTTTACTATGTGGGTCCCAGAAATTGAAACCCAGGTTAAAAAAAAAATGGTTGTTTGGCCTTTTGCCAGTAAGCAAAAAAAAAAAAACAATTAATTTAGATTTTTCTTTATAATGCTAAAACCCAGTTAAGGCAAGGGTATAGATGCTACGAGAAAGGTCAGGACAAGGATTTCTTCTTATTTAAGCATAACGTTTAGTATATCGGCTCAAATAGAGCAATGCTCAGGAAAAGGTGGGTTGCTGAGAAGACATTTGGAAAGCCTAAAAACAAGAAATGCTTCATCTGTAAATACATTTGTCACTACATTTATTCTCTCTCTCTCTCTCTCTCTCTCTCTCTGTGTGTGTGTGTGTGTGTGTGTGTGTGTGAGTGAGAGAGAGAGAGAGAAAGAGAGAGACATTTAGTGCTGTGTCCTCTCCTTCTACCAAGTGGGTCTTGAGGAAAAATACTCAGGCCATCAGCCTTGATAACACATTCCTGTGCCCACTGAGTCACCACATTGGTTCATGAACTATTTACTAGAGAAATAACACAGACGGTGAGGGTGTGACGCAAACTTGGCTTTATTCTTGTCTCAGTGGTGTCTCCAACTACTTGTAAGACTTACAAGCAGTTACTTCCCTTTCAGGAAAAAAAAAAAAAAAAAAAAAAAAAAAAAAAAAAAAAAAAGGAAAAGGAGAAGCAAAGCCCTGGATATAGGTTCCTTATACATAAAAGGAAGAATCAAGTCTGGTTCCAATTTGTATTTTACAGAGAGTTTTACCAGTTGGACAGTAGATAGGACTTCCAGAATTAGCAAATAAAACCACGCGGGTGTCTGGCTGGGGACATGGCTCAGTAGGCAAAGTGCCTGCTGCTGAAGTGCGAGAACCTGAGTCTGAGGACCCCGAACACACATAAGCAAGTTGTGGTAGCATGTCTTCAATCTCAGCCGCATTACAACATGGCGGGGGTTGGGGGGAATCCGGAGAATCTTAAGAGTTCAAAGACCAGCTTGCCTGGTGTATTCGACACTGGGCAACAAGGGACCCTTCCTCAAACAAGGTGGAAGGTGAGGACTAACATCCAAGGTTGTCTGTGTGTGTGGGCAGGGTGCTGTGTGGCACATGTATGCGCCCACACACAACCCCCCCACCCTTCACAAGCACCAATGTGGATGTCCATGAATACCCTTCCAGATAGAACCAGCTCCTCATGGTTCAGGTTATATATGTGAAGTCATTTAATTTGCCACACTATCTAACACTGGAACACAGCACAGCTGAGTGAGAAGACTTGTGAAGTCATTTCACTAGACATGCTGTCAAAACCAGAACACAGCACAGCTGAGTGGAGCAGAACCGAGTGAGGCTCACGGGTCTTGGGTTCTAGGGTTGTAAATATAGGTTAGAAACTTCACACCATTGCTCCTGTCCCCCCAGACACTTTGTCATTTAAGGTTAAGTGGATTTAATTACACAGTTCCTTCTCCCATCCTTGCTTCTTTCTCACACTGTAGAAGATATTTTAGGAACAGAGAAAGGTTAATAGGCCTGTGATGGGGCCTGGAATTAACTTCCTTAATTAAGCCTCCAGAAGACATCTTTTCATTTTTCTTAATGACCTGTCTTGGTTAAAAGAAAAAAAAGAAAGAAA
Organism: Phodopus roborovskii; assembly: GCF_943737965.1. Classification (NCBI taxonomy): domain Eukaryota; kingdom Metazoa; phylum Chordata; class Mammalia; order Rodentia; family Cricetidae; genus Phodopus; species Phodopus roborovskii. The sequence goes on from NW_026126517.1 coordinate 18,862,164, forward strand.
GAAAAGACCCCAGGCACCTGCCGCTCTGTGTGGGCCTTGCTTCTGTGAGACCACAGCTCTGCCTGAGACAATGCTCCAGAATCAGGCACACACACTCCCCAACAATGGAGTACAACTTGGCAGGTAAGGGGAAGAAGGAAAGCAGCTCAATGAAAATTTATCTAGGTTGATTTTAAATGGTGTAGAGATAATTATTTCTTCTTCTTCTTCTTCTTCTTCTTCTTCTTCTTCTTCTTCTTCTTCTTCTTCTCCTCTCCCCTCCCTCTTTCCCTCCCCCTTCTTTTCTCCCTCCCCCTCCCTCTTTTCCTCCCTCCCTTTACCCTCCCTCCCCTCCCTCCTTTCTTCCCTTCCCCTCCCTCCTTTCCTCCCTCCCTTCCTTCCTCCTTTGGTGTTACTGCAGACTGAATCCAGGTCCAGGCAACCATGCTACCATTGAGTTACAGGTAATGGTGCTACACTGAGCCTCAGGTAACTGTGCTCCCACTAAACTACACATCCATTTTTTTACTTTCTTTAAACTTTGAGAAAGAATCCCACCAAGTTATGCAATCTAGTCCCAAACCCATTTTGAAGCACAGGGAAGCATTGAACCTGTGATCCTCCTGTCTCAGCCTACCAAGTAGCTGGGATTATAAATCTACACCCCCAAGCTCAAATCCTAATCTTTTCATTTGAATTCTCAGAATCTCGTTTCCATTTCCTAGTAGTATTGGAACAGAATCGATGGGCTGATAGAACTGTAGGAACATTTTTTTATTATTGAGATTATTATGACTACCTTTCCTCCTCCCAAACCTTTCCATACAACTCTCCTTGCTGTCTTTCAAACTCATGGCCTCTTTTTCATTAATTGTTATATGCATATGTGTATGAGCATATGTATAAACCTATGTATTTCTAAATATAACCTGCTTAGTCTGTATCATGTTACTTGTATGTATGTATGTTTTCAGGGATGACCATTTGGTATCAGATAACCAATTAGTGTGTTCTGCTGGGGAAGACTATTTCACTCATTTTCAGCATTCCCTAGTTGCTTAGTTGAGGCCTTGTGGGCTTTTCTCCATATACTTTGGCAAGTCTTCTGTTGCTGTCCTTGAGCAGCTGATGTTTAGGCAGCCATGTTGAAGTATACAGCTCCTGGTATTACTCGGAGACACAATCTCACAGAAAACTCTCCAATCCTCTGGCTCTTACAGTCTTTTTCCCCATCTCTTCAGCCATGTTCCCTGGGCCTTAGGAGCAGAAGTTGTTCTGTAGATGTGGCCCCTTGGACTGAGCTACAAGACTCTGTATTTTGATTGGTTGTGATTTTCTGTAATGGTCTGTTTTGTACAGAGAAGTTTCCTTGGTGAGGAATGAAGACTACACTTATTTGTGACTATAAGGACAAATATTTATAATGTAGTTAGAAATTATGCTGGTTTAATAAAGTGGTGATTATAGGTTTTCTTCTAAAATCCAGTATCAGTAGTCATGCCTAGTTGGCTATGTTTCTAGCACCAGGCATGATTTCCTCTTGTTGAGTGACACTTAAATCCCATTAGAGAATGTTTGATCACTACCAAGGCATGCTTGCCACTATTCTCCTCTTAAGGTAATCACACCATGGTGGTCCTTGTTGTGGTTCAGAGGCATCATAGCTGAGTAGAACTGTTGATTGCTTCCCTCCTTTGGAAGCTTGCATGGCTCCTTTTTAGTACCATGAAATCTGGTCCTCAGGAGGAAGCATTCATGTCAGTCCCTACCCAGGAACTTCTGGGCCCTGTGTCTGAAGTTTTTTGATGGCTTCAACAATAGTGACCTAGCTTTTACTACTGAGGGCAACCAAGGGCAACAAGAACTGCCTGTGATGTTTTGAGGATCTCTTGGGTAACCCTGTACAACAACTCCAAAGAGGGCTTCTCATGCCTGGTATTGGGGTTTTTTGTCAGGTGGTCTTTGGCTATCAGAGAGAGCATTGTCAACACAGATGAGAAAAAAAAATCACTTAAACTATGCTCATACATTAATTTCCATGTATTATAGGGGTTTTAAGGTGAATAGTTACTAGGATGGTTTCCTATGACTTTTTCAGACATCTTAGTATTATTTTATCCTTTTCTTCTGCCTCCCTGCTCCCTAATTAGAACTCCCATTTTGTCCCCACTTTCCACATCAGATTTACCTGTATCTGTTAATCAGATTCAACTTTGTAAGTCCAAAGGTTTTGGATTCGTAGATTCCTGGGTTAGAGCTGAGGGCACTGACATCTAGTCTCCAATTATGGAGTTTCCCAGAAGACAGTGCTATCATTCCCATCTCAGAATCTTTGTGTATGTGGATACAGTCTGTGACAGAATCAAATGGCTTCTGTCCCCATTTCTCCAAGTCTTCTTCCATCTTGCATGATAATAGAACTGACAAGGGAATACAATCCATGCTAAACAGCTTCTTTTTTTCTTTAAAAAGAGAATTATTTTTAGTATATGTGTGTGTTTGTGTGTGTGTGTGTGTGTGTGTGTGTGTGTGTGTGTGTGTGTGTGTATGCCCACACATGAGAGTGTGGGTTCCTGAGGATGCTGGAAGAGGCTGTGGAATCCCCTGGGGTTAGAGTTACAGGCAGTTGTGAGCTGTCTGGTGTGTGTTCTGGAAATTGAACTTCAGTCTCTTCTGGGAGCAGGAAGTGCTCTTAGTTGCTGAGCCATCTTTGCAGGGGATGATCTCCTTACAATGATCTCAGAACCAAGACTGAAATTTAGAGGGTTAATATCTGAACTTGGTGAATATGAGAGAGTAAGCTCTTTGTGGGGAAGGGCTTTTAGGAGAAAAGAAAATCCTAAATCTGTGTTTCCAGGAATTTCCTCTTCTAGGTAATGCATCAGTGATGGCTCTGTGTAGCTGTTTCAGTTTATTAATGGGCACCTTGTATCATATTTCACAGAGCATTTATGGAACATGGATATCTAGGAGAAGTCTATAATCAATCCTTTTAAAATCACTCCTGGTCTTCAGACTTCAACTTACATTTATACAGTATTAGTGGTTGTTGCCACAAGGCATTCTATATATCTTTTGGTATAATTCTCCATATCAGCATTAATTAAATATCCATACCTAATTAGACCAGAGCAAATGATCTTATGGTTACTTTTCTCTCTCCTATTCACAAGAGAAAACAATGAGCAGGTGGATCTGCAGAAGGTTGGTTGAATGGGGAGGTGGCCAGATGAGTATGGGCTAAATAAGCAGGCAGCACTAGACAGGGGGCAGGGGAACTTGGGGACAGGGGTTCAAATCTCACTAAAAAAGAGTAAGGGTATAACATCTGAAGGAAAAGTGAATCAACACAGTTAAGGTATGAATTCTAAAGTCAGTAATAAGCTACTGTGCTGTTGTTTTCCTCCCCTATGAACCACATCCAGTACCTAGGGGAATAATTGCAAAGTTTAAGCTTGTAAATACATGCAAAGTTTCCAGAACATCACCTGCTATATGATAAAGTTGTGTTTATGTAAAATAAAGCTACATTTTTTATTTCCAAAACAAACTTGAGTATTAAGTATTAAACCTTACAAATGAGGAGTGGAAATGGGACACAGAATGTGAATGTAGCTTGACTTCTAAGGAGAAAGCTGAGCTTTAGTGTGTGAAACTATTCCCGTGTAAATGTGAATCTAACAGACAGGAAACCAACGAGAGACTAAAATACAGATGTCACCAAAGTCAATTAGTGAACCAGTGAGTTTATGGGGGTAGTTTACAGGAATTTGGGTGAAGGTTTACTTAAAAGAGCAGAAGTGACTCAAAGACAGCTGAATCACCAAAAGCTCACCCGAATGTGGGTGGCAGCTCATGAAAGCCAGAGAGAAGTACCAGCATCTCAACAGATTGTTCAGTGTTCTTTCCAGGTGTCTCTGTTGATCTGAGATTCTTCCAAGCAGCACAGCTGTCCTGAAAGTGCCTCTCAGGGGTTCTTAGTGCTTATATATGCTTGGGCAGGGAGGACCTAAAGAACCTGGTTGGTTTCAGGAACTTCCTGGGGACATTGAGTTGTTTACTTCTTGAGCTTAAGGAGCTTCCCAACAGGATAGATGTTTCATTTCCCTTTAGAGTATTCTCTTTCAAGGAATTTCCCTCCTTGGTAAAATGTTTTATTTCAGGGATAACTGTTATGTAGCAGTTATGTAGACAGAATTCTTTCTGTCTAAGGCCCTAAAGGATTTAGGGGACCTATTGAGTTGAAATTGCTACAGAGTATTTGGTTACAACAGTGTGGAGGATTTGAGATCAGATAGTTTCAGAACTTTTTTCTCCAATTGACCAGATCCAATTGACTATCAAATCACAAGGGCAAATGTTAAAGGACAATTTGAATGTGTTTCTAGGACTGGTATTTATGGTTTTAGATTCAAAGTCCCTAGAAAATATGATTTGATTGTATTACTGACTCTAACATTAATGTTTGTGTCACCGTTGACCATATATTTGATAAATGGTGGGAGAACATTTCCCCTTAGAACAGAAGAATGGTTCACACAGAAAACCTTCTATAATTAATAGCTGTTCTGAGATTATGGAGATCGCTCAGTCAAACATTTGCTGTACAAGTTATAAAGATCTCAATTCAGATCCCTAACATATACATAAGAATCTGGAAGTGATGGTGTGCACCTAAGATCCTAGCATTGGGAAAGAAGAGGCAGGAGGATCCCTGGGACTTTATGGATATCCAGCCTAGCAAATAAGTGAACTCTTATGGAGAGTGACTGAGAACATATCTGACATCAATCTCTTGCCTTAAGATATATGTTCATACATGTGCACATGTACTCTTACCACACACACAGATACACCATGTTCACATGTGTGAAAAGCACCACAAGTAGAGAAAAGTTGAGGTGCTGTTGAGGCACTAAGGATGCTCACTTTGCCTGAATGGTAGAGAATGAGGACAAAGGAAATTTCACAAAAGTGGTAGAAAGAGTCTCATAGTCTTAGGGAAAAAAATATTGGAGAGAAGAGAGGTTAAAAATGATTGCTCATTATGGAGGAGACCTGGGCTAAAGGAGAGGCATAAAACATGTTAAGATACTGGAGAGAAAATAGGAAAGTAGAAGAAATTGGATTAAGCAGGTAGGAAAATGAACTATTATTGGAAAGCTTGCAGGGCATACTTAAAGGACTAACTTTGTAGGATGTTAATGGCTTAAGAAACATGCATTAAGATCTGATTTGCTTTTCAGAACATTCTTCCTAAAGACAGTTCAAACACTGCCATACAGAATGTCTATTAATAAAGATGAAAGTACATTTCAATGTTCATGCTGTAGATGGCAAGAATATGAACAAGTACTAGAAAATTCAGGAAGTAAACCCAGAAGGACTTGGTGACCAATCATATGTTCAGGTGAAGGAGGAATTCCTTAATGCCCAACATAGTGACTAGCAGTTATCATGGTCCGAAATGTTTACCCTCTGCCTTGAGGTCTCCACTGATGATCAAAAACAAATTCTGCTACAAAAGATACTAGATAGAACAATAGTGGGAATAAACCTGCAAGGGTAAAACAGAATTCACCTAAAGGGAGATCCAGATTGCACTGAACCCTTTTCTTTATCTATATATCTTAGCCTGGGTTGCTACATATAGATGGAGCTATAGATAAAACCAAAACACAACAATCTGAATGTTTTGATCAGTGCTTTTCAAGTCTAATGTACAATCATCCAAGGATCTGGTTAAAATATATGTTCTTGTTAAGTGGGTCTGATTGCATGAAGTGAGGGTTTGTGTGTGTCAAAGAAATTCCCAGCTGTTGCTAATACACTTGGTCATACTTTAAATAGCAAGATTTTAAATTATTTTGCAGGGAGAAGTAAAATTTGTTAGCTCAAGAAAATCACCATAACAAGACTGTGCAGCGGAGAAAACCAGTGAATCTTAGCTGAAGCTGTAGAAAATCTTGTAGCTTTTGCTTGCAAATCTGGTCTGAGTGTGGTCCCTTGGGATGGGTGGCTGTTCTGAGAAGAGAGTTCAGAGAGCCATCTATACTCTGTAGCACCAATAAGGTTGTTATGGTGCCCCATGAAGAACCACAAAAGTTTTTTTCTCACCAAACTGGCCCTGGCACATTCCACTGAGTAAGCAAGCCCAGACTCAAGTTTGAAACTGACTCCAGCACACTGGCCTGCAAACAGTACCCTCCAGCCAGAGTGGAATAGAGTGAGTTTTGTTCACCTTGCCTAAGGTTGAGGATTATTTGTAGCTCAATTTTATAAGAAGCCATCTGTACCAATTTTAGTATTTATGTACTTGTCACCAGAGACAAACAAGGCTGGAAATTTATAAACTGGCTCCTTCTAACCTTATGAGTCAACACTCTCTTCCACATTTGGCCTCTACTCCTTGACCATGAAGCATTTAAGTTATGGCTGTTTGGATACGTCAGCTCTTTAATTACACGAGCATAAGTACTAGGGCCCAGGACCAGATGCCAGCTTGGCACTGCGTAGTGGGAGAGTAGCACTGACAAATGGCTCTGGGTGGCTCAGACCCAGTTTGGCCTGCTTTGGCGCCTGAAATAGACAGGAACGTTTGCTTTAGGGAGATAGCACTGGGCTCTGAGCTGAGAGAAGTCTGGCAGGCGGGAAAGCGCTCTCTTGGAAATCAAGAAACTAGATCCAACTTGGTGATACCTACTTTTGTGGATTCTGGATAAACTATTTTGTCTCTTTTGGTCTCCGTTTCTACCTGAGAAATGGAAAGATGAGCTGTGTCCCTTGTCTTCAAACCATTTAACAATTCTCTTCAGTGACACAAAGCTCCATGAGATGAAAGCATCCCTACTAGTGAGAAGTTTTGTGATTTCTCCATGAGTCCCCGTTACACTCGAGGATAAAGTTCCCAAAAGAGTAACCCAAAGTTATGCCCGGGAACTGGTATGATTGTAGCTCATACATACAAAACAGCAGAAGGAAGTTTGTAAATTATGGAAACATGGCAGCATCCAGCTGTAATGTCTCTAGGCTTTATGTCATCTTAAGACAATTTAGTTACTGGGGTTAGAGAGATGACTCTAGAGCACACACTGCCATTACACAGGACCCAAGTTTGACTCCCAGAGCACATGTGGGGTAGCTCCAAGTGCCTGTGACTCCACCATTAGGTGATCTAATGCTCTCTCTAGCCTCTTGACCACTACACTATCTGTATAAACCCACACTGAGACACACAAATAAAAACACAATTTCTAAAAAAATTTCAAAAATTGATTTCTGAAAACACTGCAAGATTAATTTCAGCAATCTAAACCAGACCTAATATACCTTTCATTTTAAGAGAAGTAAATTTATGTGACTTCTCGCTCATGAACTGGATATACTTCACTTACGAATCTATGGGGCTTATCTATATCTCAGAGAGTTTTCTCTGAGCAATTCATTCAAAATAAGTTCACCTAGCTTCACTAGTCATCATTGTGTACTTCTACATAGTAAAATTCTCTCTGAGGACTGCATTAGTAGGACAGTCGCTGTGTTATCCCACCAGGACAGCCACTGTGTTACCACCTCACACTGCTCATGGCTCCGTGGAGGACTGTCTCCACAGTGTGTGTAGGTTTACAAGGGCTGAAATGCACTGAGAGCAAAGCCCAATTGCATGGCTCTTTGTGTACACCTGCAGGGGAAATGGGGGAGCTTCCCAAAGGAAGTGCCTTTGCCATACTGACAGCTGTGAACTGAGGGCCGCAGACAGGCTTAGCTGAATGACTGACTGAAGAAGTGCTCACTCATTTGTTTGCTGACCCCATTGCAGAGCTCATGAATTACCACATTTCCTTTTGGACAACTGAGATGAAACTACACATTTTCTTAATGGCTATGCTTCTATCTTGAGTCATTTGGCAATTTGGTGTTGCATTATTACCTGGCATAGGAGAATATGCCAAGAAATAATAATGATAATAATGATAATAATAATAATGTCTGTAAATATATACATATATGTGTATGTATTTGGAGGAGGCTACTCTCATTAGTCCATTGTTTTCTTTATATAACTCACTTCTTATCACAGAAAAATGATAAAACCTGGTGGCTTCTGACAAAAAGGTGCATTCTTTGAAAATAAATATAAAGTACAATTAGTTAATATGATTCTTAAAGATACCATGAAATATAGAGAGATTTTTGCATACAACATATATTATTAATTATTGAATCGCAGTTTTAGTGCATTTAGGTATTTTGTATTATATCTATTATTGAAGTTTGGCGTTTACTATTAGTAATATTTATGGGTTGAAGAGATGGGTAGAAGTATTCACTGCTCAAGTGTGAAAACTCAGTTCAGATCCCAAGAACCCACTTAAAAAGCCAAATGCATAGCATAATCATCTCTAATCCCAAATCTCTGGTGGGAAGATGGGGGAGGTGGAGGCAGGAGAATCCCTAGACGTTTGCCAGCTAGCTTGGTGTGCATAGTGAAGAAAATAACAGAGACCATGCCTCCATGAAGTCTTTACTGACAGCTGAGTTTTTCCTCTGACCTCTGCACATGTGCCATGGCACACATACAGTTACATCTATGCGCATGTATCTCTCTCTATTTCTCTCTCTCTCTCTCTCTCTCTCTCTCTCTCTCTCTCTCTCTCTCACACACACACACACACACACACTAACTGAGGTGGGAAATGATTATCAAATTGGGTTCAGCATCCCATGGGTCCAAAAGCATCTCCAGAAAGTGCCATATGTGCCATTATATCTTTTAGGATGTGGGGGGACTGGCATTTTGAAGCATAATGGAAGAGAAAGGTGATTTGTAAACTTAGAATCCAAACCTGAGGCTATGGATTCTAAGAAATCTTTTCTAGAGTACCAAGGGTAAATAGGCTCTGTCTGTCTAGCTAAGCAAACTATAGGTAGGGTCTCTGGTGGGGAGAAGAAAAGTCAGGATTTGACCTTGAGTCTCTTTGAGGCTTTCATGCTTACCCTCAAAAGGACAACAGCTTCTATTTGATTGTTGGTGTTTGTTGCTGTGATAATGATGAAAGTGTTCACAAGTTTAAACTGTCACAGATATATGATGACTCATCATCAGATTGCTTATGATGAAAGTTTAACATGGAGACCGCACAGACTACTGTTTGGTTCTAAAACTCCAGCTGGAGAGATGGCTCAGTGATTCAGAGCACTTGCTGCCCTTGCAGAGGAATGGAGTTTGTTCCCAACACCCATATGGCAGTTAAAAATGGTCTATAACTCTAGTTCCAGGAGATGTAATCTTGCAAATATAGCTGACCCTCCCAAGGCAGAACCTGAGAATTCAACCAGTGGGTTGAAAGATTGGGGTGGAAATGATTCATTACCGACAAGGTATAGATTTCTGTTGGTCCAAATTTCCTAAATAGTGAAGTGTAACAATTGTGTGCATAAAATACACATTACATTGGGAATCATATGTGATGCAGAGATAATTCGGTATATGGGGGAGAATGTGCAATGGCTACACACAAATAAAGTGAACTTATTAATTAGGTTCCAGATTAATCCATCATCAGAGCCTCATGGGCTTTTGTGTCTGCAGGGTTTCTGGAATGAGTCCTAAGTGTATATACTAAGGGACAACTTTATACTGTGGTACACAAAGAATATTTGGGGGTAGTGTCTTATTGTGTAATTCTAAAGCCATTGGGTGATAATATTTTACTTTGTAAATCTAAAGCTCAAACAGACAAAAGCAAAGCATGTGGCCCCACTGCCTATGTACAGCAGAACTGGTTTTCTTCTTGATGATATGGAAGCTGTTTGAAAATGTGAGTAGGGTATCACAAAGTGATTATATTGGAAGTCTATGTGGCTTCCATGTGAAGAAGAGAAGGGAGATCTTTGACTGATCATTGCAATGTTAATAGTGAAGAAATGCAAAAGTGTTTTGAGCTGTGGTGGAAGGAGGCAGCAAAAGCTTGGATTTTGGATATAATTGCTGATAGATTACATTGTGATGTGAGGGAAAGATTGGAGTCAAGGCTGATGCCAAGCATTTGGATCTCAGTCCCAGCAAGACTGAAGTTGGTACTTGTTAAGATGAGGAAGACTGGGGTAAGGAGCTTCACATTCATTCAGTCATGTTTTGGATGGATGTTAGCTGCCCAAGTACAGTCAGAGTGACAACTGGGCATGTGAGTCAAGCTCTCAGCTGCAATATTAGAGCAGGAGAGAGAAAACTGGCAAGTGACACACAGAATTCAAAGTCAAGAGACTTAGATCACACACAGGAGGAAAAGAAGGCAAGGCATTGAGACAGAGCCTCAGAACACTTCAGTGGGAGAGGTCAGGGTGACAGACAGTTTTGAGTCAGAAAAGGAGGACAAAGTGCAGAGATGGAGAGTGGGGGAGCGGTATCACTGAGACAAGAAAGTAAGAAATGACCAGGCTTGTCAAATGCTGCTAAGACACCAAACAAAACAAGGTTTTGTCCTGGGCCCAAGCAGAGGTCAGTGATGATAACCTAGACAGAAGCTGTGTTGCTCAGCAGACTGGAATGGGTTCAGAAGAGCATCAGATGAGGAATGGAGATGGGAAGAACAGAAAACACGTGATGTTGGCTTTAGGGCTCACCTTGCCACAAGCAAGATCCACCGAGCAAGAGACAGACCTCAACTGAAGAGTTATCTAGATCAGCTTGACATGTAGGCAAGCACTGTGGGCAGCACCATTCCATGGGCAAGGAGCACTGAACCGTATAGGAAGGAAGACATCTAGGCATCTTGGGTACAATCATTTCTCTCCACTCTTGACTGTGGATGAATGTAACCAGTTGCTCTAGATTGATAGACTGAAACTAGAATTGTAAGGTGAAATAAAATTCCTTTCTCTTTTAAGTTGCTTTTTCCAGTGTATTTGTTAGGAACTAGCAGCCAGCTGACTCCCGCCCCCACAATGGGCGGGACGCTCATGGCCGTGTCATCGCTATGTCAGCTTTACCTGGTGGCCAGAGGACTCAGTTATGCATGCACAAGCCTCTTTTAAAGCAAGCGTGCCAAGTGCTTCTCTCTCTCTGCTCTCTCTCTGCTCTCTCTCTGCCTCTCTCTGCTTCTCTCTGGTCTCTCTCTCTGGTCTCTCTCTCTCTCTCTCTCTCTCTCTCTCTCTCTCTCTCTCTCTCTCTCTCTCTCTCTTTCCCTCCTGCTTTCGGTTGGCCACCAGCTACCCCCTCGTTCTCTCCCCTCTCTCAATAAACTCCACATGGGTGCTGAGTCTCGTGTTTGTGTTTCTTAGGCATTAGCTGCAGCAAAAGAACAACAGTATTTATTTATTATATCATTAGAAATAAATCTAGAACACAGCTCTTCCAAGAGTTTTACTGTAGGTAAAAGCTTTGGAGAACATAGAGGCCCAAAGATGGTGTAGAATTTGCACAGAGATATTAGAATAATGATGGGATACAAGAGACATGCTGGCTGTAGGTCGGACCAAGTGTTATGGTGACCCTACAGTGCTTGATTATGGGCTACCTAGGTGATTCCAGAGGAGAAGCTGGGTTGAGAAATGTGTGAGCAAGGAACTCAAAGTAACGCTTCCCGAATGCTCTTTGCTGCAATAATCAACATAATGGTACTGGTGTGGGCATTTTCTTTTAATTTTGTGTGTGTGTGTGTGTGTGTGTGTGTGTGTGTGTGTGTGTGTGTATGTGTATGTATTGTGACAAATTTACAGTGTATTTTAATAATGGTGGACATTATTAAAAAACAGAGTGGGGAAATGTTGCTGAAGGAAGAGGAAGTTCGATGGGCATATAGACTCTGCTGCTTACAATAGGCAGAAGGCACCGAGGACTGATGCCAGAGATGCAGACATTTTAGCTTCTCAGCAGTAGGTGCAGGCCACATGGGGATTCTTTCTTGCTTGCATCTGTGTTCTTTATGCAACACAGGACATCTACTCTCTCCCCATCTCTTCCTCAAGATTCCTACTCACTCTACCTACTCCATGTTTTGACTGTGACTTATGTAGGATTCAGGAGAACACAGGGCGCTAGACCAAGGTTTGGCTCAGAATCTGGTTCTCTCACATGAAGATGCCCATGTGGGGAGTTGAAGTCCTGTCTCCTTTCCAGGGACTTGCTCAGGGGAAGACAGCTTAAAATATATTGAACCCCGGCCCTCTGAGGCACCACCTTGCTATCGAACAGCCCAGGAAGGAAACATTTCTCACCTGGTACAATCATGTCTTTCCAGTGTAACTACATACCTGGCTCATATTTTTAGAAGAAAGGAATGGACAAGGCAAGGGACAAAAGGATGGAAGAATATATGTATGTATGTATGTATGTATGTATGTATGTATATATGTATATAAAGGTCATTACCATTCTAGACTGGTAAAATACGTTTCTGCTCAGGTGATTTGCATCTTGTTTGTAACTAATTCCTCTGTCATATATTCAGCATTCCACAATGCCTGCCTAGACTCAGGAATACATCCAAAATGGCTGAAGGATGACAGGATTTGATTGCTTGCCTCTCTCTCTGTCCCTGAAGTTAATATGATGCTTATCTGAGAGCAAAGGCACAGACAGGGAGAAATTTAATGCAAATTTCATCAGGAGTCTAGTGCCACTTCACAAAATATTGATTAGGTGTCTGATTTGCTGTCCCCTGACAATGGGCTATCGGAATAAACCAATGAGGTGGGCTTGACTCCAGCTCGTCATGGTCATTCGATAAAGCCAGGCAACCAATAAGGAGCAGCTACCTTCTGATTGGGCGAGAGGCCAGTGAAGGGGGAAACCATCTTAGCAACAGCAGAAAATATTGCACACGCCCTACACAAATGCACAAACACAGACAGCTTGCCACCACCCTGCTGCTGCGAACAGTGCCTGATTGTGTCTCCTCAGGCTTTTGTCTTGTCACACCCCTTCTAAAGGACAAATTTCAGTTCACACAGTGCACTGCCTACCTGGTCAGACAGCCCATAATCCCTTTTTAATGGAATGCAGGGCAACATTGATTGCGCTCCCAGCCCCCTTCAACAGTCCCCTTATTAAGAATGAACTTTGATCTGCAGGTAAACTGCACAGGCTTTGTTCTGGAAATGGACTGTTCTGGTCTCCAGGGAGCAGGGCCACATCATTGCCCTTCCTGCCCAGCATGCCATGGGGATGAGGCTGTGGTGTGGGACTGAGCCCACTGACTGAAGGTGTTTTTTTCCCCGTGCTTTCTGTAAGAATGGCAGAAGCATTTTTACGGGGCTGGAGCAGGCTCCAGAGTGCTTGTTATTTTCCTCATAAGCTTCCTTTTTCATTGTTCCATGACCTCCGAATGCAGAGCCTCAAAAGCTTTCCTGTTTTCCTGTAACATTTGGCAAGATCTTTCTCAGTTACCAGGCTCCAAGCCTTTAACATTCTCCTTTGAAAGGCTCCCTGCCTCTCTGTTTTTATGTTTCTCCAGAAGCCCCCTTGTTCCCCAGATGCCAGGAGAAGGAGGCTGCTTGCCAATCCATGGTTCCCCCTCCCTCCCAACTAGCAGCTGCCATGACCTCTTGACTCATTTTTATCCCCCAAGTTCTATACAGGGCTCAGGGGCTTTTTGGAGGACAGTGGGGATGGCAGGTGACTGGAGAGTACATTATTTCCAACATCATTTATTCCTCTATATTCTTGTTTTCTTTGCTCTGAGCCTGATTTCAGCCTGCATCCTTGGTCCAGGAGCATCTGGCCATGGATTATCCAGTCCTGCTGGTGCTCTTACCAGCACTCCCTGCTGATAGCTGTAATTCTGTCTGGGTGGAAGAGCCTATCAGGGAGGACTGTCTTCACTCTAGGAGGCATGCAGCCATGTCTTCTGCCAGAGGGAAGGAAGTTGAGACAATGTCATAGGCATTTTTTCCAGTCCAAGAAGGATTATCTGCTAGGAAACGGTACCAGCTGTTTTCCATCTTCCTGACTACAAAGCCGAGGGGAACGACATGAAATGGAAACAGAAAGGAAGAAAGCTAGACATGAAGCTCGGTTTTTTTTTTTAAACCAAGGTTAAGAGGACCTAGATTCCTTTACAAGTGGTCATTTGGGCTTTCTTTTTGAGGTAGCTGATCCCCATCCACTCAGGTTTCGACAAACTGTGGTCCCATTGATGCAAGGGAGTGGATGTGATGAGAGGCTGGGCTGTAGCTATGGCATGGAGATCTTGCCTAGAATGCATGATTCCCTGAATTCCAATCCCAACACTGCAGTAAATAGATGAACAATGAGCTTGGACACGCTGTGACAGCATCATGGATTCTGCAGTCATACCGGCCTAGATTTAGGCTGTCTAATGAGGGGATGTAAACAAACTCCCAGCTCCTCTAGGCCTTTGAAAAATGTCTGCACAATGGACATCACACTATCATGTAGTTTTAAGTAACATAGTATGTATAAATTGCTCAGTTGAGGGCTTAGCATGTATGCTTACATTAAAAAAAAATGTGATGTTGTGGTGTAAGCCTGTAATCCTTGCACTTTGGGGGCTAAGGCTATATATAAGGAGTTCCATATCAGCCTGGTATATACATAGGAAACCCTATTTGAAAGAAGGAAGGAAGGAAAGACAAAAGAGGGCATAAAGAAAGAGAAAGATTGAGACAGTCAAACAATCTTCCAATTCTAGAATTCTTCCAGCTTCATTTAATCACCAATCAGACATATGGACACAGTAGTGCTAATTAATTGAAACCATCTACAAGAGTGAGACAAGATACTTTGTATTTTAGGACAGAGAAGAAGGCAAGCAAATTATAAAACAAGGGGTAACTGAGGCAAGACAAAAGTTAAGGGCAATTGTGAGGCTAGGGATGCAGCTAGGAGAGTGCTTATCTAGCATGGAGGAAGTCCTGGGTTCTATTCCTAATCCTACACAAACTATACACGGTGCTTCTTGCCAGTAATCTGAGAAGATAAAAACAGGAAGATCAGAAGTTTAAGACCATCAAAGTCAGATAGGGATATATGAGACCTTGAGACCTATTGATAGTGAGGCAGATAGATAGGTAGGTAGGTAGGTAGGTAGGTAGGTAGATAGATTGTGTGTGTGTGTGTGTGTGTGTGTGTGTGTGTGTGTGTGTGTGTGAGAGAGAGAGAGAGAGAGAGAGCAAGGAAAATCGAAGAGAGGACTAATAGGTAGATCTACCTTGGTTAGAACCAACAACATAGAGCTGTTATAAGTTGATGGGATGGCTCAGGAAGAAGGAGGCAGCCTTCAGGGCTGAAGCAAAAACACTGATGGACTTATAAGAAATGAGTGTGGTCGATGAAATGCATATGGAGGAGAGTTTCTGTCTAGGAAGAAATTTACTAGATAATAGACTGTAAAAATCTGAGGCCCTAGAATCAGTTTTGTCTTTTTTTTCAACTCAAAACTACTATTTATATCTCCTTGACTCAGTTTCCTTAGCTGTAAATATCACTTTGTTAAGTGATATTTGCCATGTTTCAATGAAGCTGTCTCAGAAAATTCAACAACAATAAAACAAAAGTCACACCTTAACTAAATACACACATGCACACACACACACACACACACACACACACACAGAGAGAGAGAGAGAGAGAGAGAGAGAGAGAGAGAGAGAGAGAGAGAGAGAGAGATGAGAGATACAAGATATGGCAGTCAGACAAATATTTTAATATGAAAAATGAATAGATAAAAGGTCCAGTTGCAGACCAGATGATGGCTGGACAGTTAATGCTGGTGCATTTTAGGACCCCTATGACAATGACCTTTGGTGTTCTCTCTCCCAGACAGCTGCCTGTGTTCACTTCTCGGTCTGCGATGGTGATTTAGCACATAAATTTTTCCCTTTCATCTTCCCACTTGCATGCTTATATTAGACATGGATTTGGTTAGACCTGCATCTGTTGAGACGACTAGCCAATAATAGAAGCCCCACGGGGCTAACGCGTTCTGGTTTCAGGAGTGGGTCTCACAAGTGAGGTCTAGGTCAGGAAGTTATTAGCTGCAGACTCAGGGAATATATTCAGCTGTCATCACTTTTTAATTAAAAATAGCTTGGCTGCACACACACATTCCAGCACTCTATTGTGGATGTGAAAATACCATTCTTTTCCTATACACAATTCCCTGCCCCAGAAGAGGGTACCTTCTCCCTGTCCCAACATCTCTGGGGCCTTGTCCAAACACTGTGAGAAACTTGCCCTGTGAGGTAGGGAAAGGTACATATTGGTATCCTGGGACCAGCTCTGAGCAGCTAACCTGTGTATGTCCTCTTTTTCTACCTCCACCTTTAGAACTGGCAGCTAATGGGTTATGGTCACCTGGGAAACCTGTCTGGTTACGTATCACTTTTTTTTTTTTCTTTTTTGGGGATCATCAAGTTAGACATTGAAGGAGAGGTGGGATAAATTCCACATATAACCACTGTGAAATTGAATTTTCTAGAATCCCAAGTTTCTTCTTCCTTTTCTACTTTGCTTATACAGATTTGAACGTGAGAATCAATATGGGATCATTTTAAAACCTACCCTGTTTGACCCTGTCTTTAACTCCTCAGATAACTTTGGCCATGTCATCTTAGTTGCTCTAAACCTTGACTTTTTCACCTGTAGCATGGGCACAATAACAACACCAGTGACTTAAGATCTCTGGGACCATCCAATGAATCTTCCATGTAAAGTACTTTGTACCAGGTGTGAAATAATTATGCAGCAAATATAGTCAATTTCATTAGCCAGTGTTTATAATTCTGGCTAGAGTGTATGTGATGGCTATTCTTGGTTGTCAACTTGATTACATCTCAAATTAACTAAAATCCAAATGGCTGGGCACACCTGTGAGGTTTTTTTTCTTAATTAAACCATTTGAAGTTAAAAGACCCTCTTCTAATTCATATCTTTAAGGTGGCCCACACCTCCTGCTGTGCTCTCTCTCTCTCTCTCTCTCTCTCTCTCTGGCTGCTTGCTCTCATTCTTGCCAGCAAATTTATCCTTTCACTGGCAGTAGCCTACTTCTTCAGGATTCTGGCATATACTGAAAACCAGCTGATATATCCAGCCTTGTGGATTGAATAACTACTGGTTTCTTAGAACTTCTGTTTATATGGTTTCTTAGAACTTCTGTTTATAGACAGCCATTGTTAGACTAGATAGACTACAACCTATAAGCCTTTCTAAATAATCCCCTATCTAATCTCTCTCTCTCTCTCTCTTTCTCTCTCTCTCTCTCTCTCATCTAATCTATTAATTCTATGTTTGGTTCCTCTAAAGAACCCTTGTGGTATTATAAAAATCCATTGGGTACAATTGGTTATATCCTATTAGTCTTGTGATGAATGTAGATATTCAATAAGGACATTATTTGACACACAGTTATCTGAGCCATGACACAGTGAAACAGTGAAATATGCTAATATGTGCTAGGATGTTTAATTAAAATGCATAATTTATTACTCTGGTATTTTTACATTTAAAAACATTATGCAAAACAAAACAACACAGTTCCCACTCTCTTAAATTGACATAATGCAAATTATATATTCAGCATAGATGGTGATATGCAAATAAAACATCAACATATTTGCAGATTCACAATCATCTATCATTTATTTTGCACTTATTATCCACAGGCAAACCAGAAGAAAATATTTTTTGATAAACACAGTTCTTACCTTTCTGGACTTTATGGCATAAAAAAGACAATATTGTAATGTCTCTTACAGTAAATAGGGAAACAGATTTTGAAACCAGAACATTCTACTCCTTTACATCTGTGTGTGTGTGTGTGTGTATGTGTGTGTGTGTGTGTGTGTGTGTGTGTATGAGAGAGAGAGAGAGAGAGAGAGAGAGAGAGAGAGAGAGAGAGGACAATTTGTGGAAGTTCTCTCCTTCCACCGTGTGAGTCCTGGAGATGGAACTCAGGTCATCAGCCTTGGTAGCAAATTCCTTTACCCACTGAGCCATTTTGTTGACCCTGCCATAGCATTTTTACCCTAGGATAATTCACAGCACTGTGACGTTACTGACTTGATATGTTGACTCAGTCCATATGACTAAAGGTTATGCACTTTGGAATCTCATACATGGGTGGAGACTTCAGATGGATTTAATTGACTTTGTTAATCAATTTTGTTTTTCTTTGACATATCATTGTTGTTCTCAGAGTTGGCTCAGACAGCAGTTAAAGGCCAGCTTAGCATTGTCCAATGATGGAGCTCACTTAGTATTTTGCAGTCTACTTATCTCTAGGTCTTCCTTGCTTTGCTGGTTCCCATGGATACTCTGACATTAGCAGGCTACTCTGAGTTGTGAGTCTTTGCATTTTCCATATGTCCATCTACAGGGAAGGTGCTCCAGAGTCTCCTGGGATAGCTGTTGAAATGACAATCTCTGTCAAAGTCCAGGCTTATTGCCATAACTTTGATGTGAAATGTCTGCTGAGGCTCACTTCTTAAAAGCATAGGATAACTTCAATTCTTTACTAAGACCAACAAGACCTGACCAGTCTTCCAGTCCTGCTTCAACCACTCAACTGTCCCCTGGATGCTGTGACCACACAGAAGCCCTTTGGAGTGCTCTCCTATTTTAGACCCAGGCCTTGGCTCCTACTTAAGCTCTGGCTAGTAGCCACCTCCTCTTTACACCACTTGGGAGCCCCTGGAAAATATCTATCAGCCTTTTACACAGAAGTTCCAGAATCCCCTTGTCTCCAGTGACTTCCTAGTTCCATTGTTGTGTCCACTTTCCCAAGACTGATCTGCATTTACTTAAAAAATTTTATTGTGTAGGTGTGTGCCTGACTGTATGTAAGTTCACCACATGTGTAGGAGCCCATGGAAGTCAGTAGAAAGCATCAGATCCTTTAGCATTGGAGTTACAGGTGGTTTAAGCAGCCATGTAGGTGTTGGGAACTGAACTCCGGTCTTCTACAAGGCCAGTTAGTGCTCTAAACCACTGAGATTTCTCTCCAGCTCCCTGATATCTACCTTGATGGTAGATCTTATAATATTTGACCACATTACTCTTCTTCTCCCTTGAAGGCACAGCCCATGTATTTCTGCTCTTAGTATCTCAAAGAACATAATTGTACTCCCTTGAGTAAACATAACTGTGCTCCCCTGAGCTATGCAAGGGAGAGCTCAAATGTATTTGTAAAATAACATTTTAGCCTCAAACCTGGTAGCACCACTGTTCTTTGGATATTATAGATATGTTATGAGTTTTGTCTGAGGATCATAGACAAGGGCTGGCAAGCTGGTTTCTGGTTTAGTAGTTCTTCCAGAGGACCTCAGTTGAATTCATAGAACCTACGTCAGGTAACTCAACTGCCTATAACTACTCTAGTGGCTCTGAAGCCCTCTTCTGTCCTCCAAAGGCACACACACACACACACACACACACACACACACACACAAAGAAAATGAAGATCACAGACAAATTGAATTAACTGTAGTTTCCCATATGTGAGCAGGCTCTACCCAGCTTTTCTAAATGATGTTAAAAACAGATGAAGCCTATAAAATCTGTCCCTTCCTTGATGCCAAGATGCACAGATAACGAAAAGGGGAACAGAAGAAATGAAACCAGTGTCTTTGTTGTTTCAGCCTCACAGAGAATGTGGGTAAATGAGCAAAGTATAGGCCAGATTGAACTGATCCTTCCTGAACGTGCTCTTACTTAATTGGTTGATTTAATTTCCTAGCAAATGAACACTGAATGTATAATCCTTGAGAACACTCATTTGCTACAAATCCCTTCTCTTAGCTAAACCTCATTTATTTAAATTAATTTCCCACCATTTCTTCTCTTAGCAGCATAGAGTGTAATCTGGATACTTCACACTTGCTTTTCCTTTCTGAGTACAAAACCTTTACCATCTAAAGCAGTTTATAAATTATCAGTAGCCCTCACTGATTGGTGGTGGAATGTGGAGTGGAAGAGTCATTTTGGGATAGTAGCCTGGAAGTTTCTTCCTTTAAAAAGTTAAATTGAAACATAGAACTTTCATTTGTGAGAGTCTACTGAATAGAAGTGAAAACGGAAGTCCACAAATAGATGTTACCAATGTCCATAGTGGCTTGATTAATCGTGGCCCCCAAAGCAGGAATACTCAAATATCTATGTACTCAAACAAAATGGAGTCTCTCCATACAGACACTCACACATGTCACGTCCATATCTACACTCTCTTCCACATACATACACACACTTAAAAATACAATAACTCTTTTAGAAAACAAAGCATACTAAATGAAAGAAGCTAGGTCCAGATGGGTACATATGAGACTATTAGATTTACATAAAATTCCCCAAAGGACAAATCTGGAGACAGAGAAAGGGGCTTAGAAGGGGGCGGAAGAAGGGCAGAAGATAGAAGTGGCTTGCAAATAGCCTTGGGGAATTCTGGGAGTTAAAGAACATGGTCTAAACCTAGATTATGATTCACTTGGCTTTATAAACTTACAACTAAGCATTGACGTGGTTGAAATTGCCACTTGGTAATTTCAGAGTCATATTTCAGTGATATTTTAATTTTATGAATCCTTCCCAGGTAATGTAAAAGAAAGGTCTTTAATCACAGATTTCAGATTTTAAGTTGATTTCTCCTTGGAGCCCCAAGGGCCTTCACCTTTATACCAGTGGAAGCAGATTCCGAATGTAAAACACCTTTTCTTTCCTTCAAACTAATTAAGGAAGCTCTGACATCAGCCTTATTTGCAGCACACCTGATGGAGGCCACGATACCAATTAAACTCTTGAATGATTAGAAATGCAAACTGTGAGATGCCTCAGTAACAAGCCTTGCTGCCTGGCCCCAGAATCACAACCATGAGAGGGCAAGGACATCATCTCAGGGACCACGAAGCTCCAAGTTTACCAGAGTCAAAGGAGAAAGGAATGCTCACTATGATGGTCCAGAACTCACCTTTCACATGGGACAAAATTTCCCTGATGCATTTCCCTGGGTCAAGAAGTTCTGTTTCAGGGTAGGCTGACACTGAGCTTTGGGTAAAAAGAGAACCAAGTTTGGCTTCTGAATCTACATAATTTCATTTAATTTCTCAGAGTTTGCGTTTCATTGCCTATGCTAACAGAATGAGTCTCATTCTCATTGGGAGGCTAACAGGATGGGTCTCATTCTCAATGAGATGTGGTAGATGTCAGTGTGTTTTTGCATGTAGAAGTGCTTAAAGAATGGGATCTAGTCAGAGGATGGCTTAAGTCTTGAGTCTTGACTCCTCTCCTCCCCCTACCCTGGTAGGTATTGACTGATTGCCTGCCATTCCCTCAATTCAGCAAATACTCTATGAACACCTGCATAAAACAAAAGCCAGTAACACCATGCAGTAACAAAACATCTGGGCAATACCTGCCAATGATAAAGAACTGAATTTTAGGGTGGGCCTTGGTGGCCCATGCCTTTAGTCCCAGCACTCGGGAGGCAGAGGCAGGTGGATCTCTTTGAGTTTGAGGCCAGCCTGGTCTACAGAGCTAGTTCCAGGACAGTCTCCACAGCAATACAGGGAAACCCTGTTTTGAAAAACAACAACAACAACAAACAAACAAACAAAAGAACTGAATTTTGTATGCTGTTACAAATAGTCATGTATTCAATGGAAAGGTACCAAGTGAGATAGGAGGCCTCTGGAGTTGTGGGGTGAGGAAAGGGTGGGCTGCTGACAGGGTGCAGAGGAAAGGACTTCTGCGTTGGAAAGTGAAAGAAGTATCGTCTTGCTTAATAAACAGCATGTAAGCTCCCAAGTGGAATCTTCTAGAATGTTCTACATAGCTTCAAGAAGCACCAGGGAGATGGTGACCAGGCCAGACCCAGGTGTATAGCACTAAGTGGAGCAATGAAAAACAAACCGAAACTCTGCCTCCATCACCTGCCTATTACATGATGCTCGAGTAGCCATTTCATGGCTCTTCATCTACAAAATGGGGTTTGAGTCTATATTTCAAAAGAGCTCTGCCCCAAAGGCTGGAAACATCTGCCAATCCCAGGTGCCTCTGAAGTTGAACCTTGTAGGCTGTGTTTCATCAGGACAAGCAGGAGAATCTGCTGATTTATTTCTCTTTGTGTCTAAGCTGCTCAGATGTATGTGTTGCCCCGTTGTTTGTGGTGAGTCTGCAAGGCTGCTCAGGGCGGCTATGAGGTGGGACTGATTGAAACAGAAGAGCAATTCCAGGGTGTAGCAAAAGATGTAGACATAGGCAGGAGAACAATTCACTTAATCACTCAACCAACAGCTGCTGCTGAATGGATAAATTAATATAGTTATCTGCTATGCCATTAAAAAGAGCAGCATGGAGTGTGGTAAAGAGTTTTCAATGGTGGGATGATAGACTTTGTACATAGATAAATGAATGCATGAGCATGCATACCAGTGTCATATTAGGGTAAAGCTTTTCTCAGAATCAACACACACACTGAAGGTGACTCAGATACTTAGGGGACATCTGTCAGCCATTTCCAGTGAACTGTGAACCGGAGATTCAAAAGACAGGAAAGGAACATGGTAGACCATTCAAAGTTAGTCTTCTCAAACTCTTCTCTCAGCCCTGGCCAAATGTAAGTGTTCAATGCAAAGAATACTGAACTCACATCAGAAGATATTGGCTCCATCTCTGGCCCTTCAAGACTGAGCTGGGTGACTTGGGCTCCCTATTGAACTCTGCACCCTATTTTCCTCACTTAACCTAAAGGCAATAAAACCTCTACATTGTCTGACTCCCAAATGTCAGAGGTCAAATATAAAGGTCATTAGGTAAACTGTAACTATCTATCTGGTCAAAAAGAGCTCAAAGGTCCTTGTTGGAAACAGGCTGATGGAAACCTGGGGGATGGTCAAGTATGGTGGGGAGAGTTTGGGCATTTCTCCAAATTAGATGTGCTAATTTATGTGCATTAGTTAAGTTGGTTTGCTGGGCAGTCAGATGGGACTCTCTGATGGATGTGCCATTCACGACAGCTAAGAAACACATGGCTCAGTCACTGTGATCCTTTCTGACAGGATTATGAGAGGCATAGATCTGGGGTACAATTTCAAAGATACCTGCTCACTAACCTCTTCAGAGATCTAGAAGCAGAGCAAGAGGACTGTTGGGTTTATTCCCAACCTTTCTCTCCAGCTGCCTGTGTTTGTGTTCCAGTACAATAGGAATAAAGTATAGTAAGAGAATGGTGCCTGGTGCTGTTGTCCCACTTAGGAACCATCTGGGCTAGCTGAAAGTGAGAAGGAAAAAGTAGCCTGCTTTCTCATGGAGAAAAACACCATTCTGAGTCAGCTGCATAGGAGCTTCTCTTGGAAAGAGACTCACTGAGGAGAATGGCAGCAAAATGTTCTATTAAGTGAAATGTGCTTGGCTGGAGCATAAAATAGGGATGGTTGAAGAATCATTGGATCTTAATGGTCATTGAATTTGCTGGGCATGGTGGCTTCAGCCTGTAGCTCTAGCACTTGGAAGACTCAAGTAGGAGGAGTGCCTGAGTTCAGATCCAGCCTGGGTTACATAGTTTGTGCTGACCATCCTGGGGTACAAACAGAGAACTCTCTGAATAAATAACTTGGTGGACTTGATGCAGATAAAGTTTCCCATCACTCACTGTGAACTGCGAGCTTCTCCTAGAGAACATTAAGGGTTTGGACCGCTTATCTCTCCAAGGCTTACCCAGTGCCTGGCACTCCATGGTCACTCACTATGTATGATACATGTGCATACAGCCAGGTGGTCAGTGACAGAGAGCCAGCATTGCATGGGTGTTTTACCTCAAAGTCCTTCACTTTTGAAGTGTTCCTTTGGTAAAGCATTTCTCTTATTTGGTATCCATTCATCTTTGCAGTGCTCATAGCACACTGGGATGTCTTGCTATGAGGGTGAGGTAGCAGGGATTTAGGGTGGTTTGGGGATATCTGGAGCAACTTCTAGGCCTTAAGAATTGAAATCCTGATGTTTGAAAAATTCTCCTAGTGATAAATGGCGTAAGTTTGAGGACTACTCAGAAATTTTCAGGTCATTGTATGACTCTGCCTGTGATGACTGCTTGGGTCTGTGACACCAAGGGGGTGTTCTAGGGCAGTTGAAGTACATCTTGTTTCCTATTACAACATCTCCAAATTTCTTAAGTTATTTTTAGTCATGGTTTCTTTAACAACAATGGTGTTCTTTGCTTGTCCTATAAAGCATTAATTTTTTAAAATGTTTATTTGTTCTTGTAATTTTCATTTTCTTTCATCTAACATTGTATACCTCTCCTGTATTTTTTGAAGTCAGGTAGTAGGTATTGCTAAATAGGAAATAGTGATCAAGGAGACTTCATGTAGACCTCATATTTACTATCTTTTAGAACATTTTTCACACAAAAATGTCTTGTACTATTTATAATTAATATTGTCAGGAAGCCTCATATGTAATGCCTCCAATCCTTGGAGACTGGAGAGACGGCCCAGCAGATCAACTTGCTTACTGCTCTTGCAGAGGAACTGGGCTGTTTCCAGCACCCACACCAGTCAACTCACAATCATTTGTAACTCTAGTTTCAGGGGCCCTGCTGAACTCCTTGGACACTGGGCATACTTGGTACACATAAACCCATACAAAAATATATACATAATAAATGCATTAATTAATTAAACTTTTCCTAATCCTTTGCAATTTGTCCCAGTCATGAACTTATTACAATTTCTCGTGTGTCCTGGAACAGTGGAGAAACAGTGCTGTAACCATCCTTGCTGTTGCTTCCTGGGAATAGATACAAATGGAAGGGGTATTCATTTTGGTAGAAGACATAAGGAAAGGCAGAGAGAGCATAGCAGCAGCAGCAATGGAAAAATGGGTGGTCATACTTTGTCCCCACACAGGAAGCAGAGAGAAAGAGAGGACACAAAGTAGGACAGTCTATAAAACTCCAAAGCCAGCATGATCCCTCCAGGCAGGCTCCACCTCTTAAAGGTACTGTAACCTTCCCCAGCAGAGCCACCAGCTGAGAAACAAGTGCTCAGACACAGGAGCTTGTGGGGGACACTTCTCTTCCAAAGCATCGTACATTAACCTATACACTAGAATCAGCTGCAGTCTGAACTCAGGACTTTATAGCTACCTGAGAATAATATATTTCTTTCTCATTCTTTATTTTTACATACACTAACTTTTAAAGATTTTCATTTTAATTAAAATGTTGTTACATCTCTTCCCCTTCCCTTTCCTCCCTCCAGTTCCTCCCATCCCCTCTCCCCTAAACCTCTGTCATGCCCTCCATTCTCAAATTGATAATCTCTTTTCCTTTGATTACTATTGTTACATATATAGACACAAACATAAATGCAACCTGCTGAGTCTATTTTTGTTGTTTGTGTGTATATAGTTTTAGGGTTGACCATTTTGTACTGGGTAACCAAACTGGGGCTCACTCGTGAGAGAGCAGTCATTATTGCCTGTAGTTCTTTGTTTAGGTGTGAGACCCTCACGGGATTTTCCCCTTCTGTGTTAGCATGTCTACTGATATTGTCATTGTTCAGGTCTTGTTTATGGAGCCACTTCTAAGAGATGCAATCTCGTAGCAGACTTCCTGGTATTCCTGTTTTTAGAACCTTTCCATGCCCCTCTTACTTGATGTTCCCTGAACCATAGATGCAAGAGCAATGCATGCTGGAGATGTATTCACTGGAGCTGGGCTCCCCATAACCCACTGATACATCTGCTACATAAGAAAACAAAGGGAAAGGTGTTCCTAATCATGGGCACACTCTGATGGGAGTGGATATGTCTTGCAGACTCCTTCCTTGCCACCTGGATCTCCCAGCTTCCTTCAGAAGAATATGGGTAGAAAGAACTAGCAGATCTCCAAAAGATAAATGCCCCCATTTCCAGCATTAGCAATCTTTGAAATTAAGCATAGATTTAACAGATTGAGAGACCTATTGTAAAGGAGATGAACCTGTAATCTTTAATGGCTACTTACAGGGCAAAGAAAGCTTGAGGCAGGACCTCTGTGGTCTCAGGAGTTAAGACTGCTACAATTAAAAAAATATTGAAATGCACTATTGGTGACACTCTAAAATACTGTTGTCTGCTGGAAATGCAAATTTGATCCTTGTGTTTTTATCTATCGACTCTGCTCAGAGGAAGTTTGTAGGAGAAAGTTCTGGAAAAGTGTTAAGAAACAATCCAAATAGTGTCCCAGGTAGTTGAAGAGTGTAACAGAAAGATGAAGATGTGAGTATTGTTCCTGTGGGAGATTTTCTGGGAATTCCCAAGGGTCAGAGTGCTGGTTAGGGAGCACTACAGCTACAATGTGAATCAATTTTGGAGAACACAAAACACAGCTACCAGTCCAACAAAGAATCTAGATGCTTCCGGCAGACAATGAAAGACAAATGCATTAAATGTTTCAACAGTTCTCTGAGCCACGCAACGTTTTGTTCTCTGTGCTTATATAAACTCTGAGCACTGTTTTATATAACACGCACTTAGAGAGCTCCTGGCCTGTGAGAGAAATCCCAACATGAAAGCAATTGGAAAAATAAGGAGAATTCCTTGCATTTCCCCATGGTTTATCCCCAAGCCAACCCACACAGCTGAAGCACATCTTAGCTCCCTGCTGCTTTGGGGTTTGGAGATGTTATGTTTTTTGAGGAGAGCTGCTCTTTTACACCCTGTATGTCAGGTGTACCCTCACTGCCAGTGTTTGCAATCCTTCACTGCTTCAGGTCTTTAATTTATGATGGTGTTTAACCGAATAAGAACCAGTCTGTCTTACCCATAGAACACAGACTATGAAGAATGCTGGGTATTTATGTGGGAAGGGCGCCTTCACACTGCCCTCTCCCACTAAGTGTGTGGTCCGAAACAAGCTTAGGACGTCATAGAAGCATCAAGGTAGCTTCTTCTAGTTTCTTTAAGATGTAGCCATGTTTTCTTTGTTGCTGCGGCTTCTAGACTGTCGCCAGTCATAATAGGTAGGCATTTTCCTTGTTACTGCTCTGGTTTTGTTTTGTGACTGAGGGAACTTGGGAAAGTGAACTTCTTCCAAGCCCTGTCTCAGAATTCAGATTGGTTTGCACCTTTCAGCTCCAGCAGCTTCTACCCTGCTCACCCAGCTCCCGACATCAACGGTCTATGTTGATTCTTTGAGTTTTGTTTGTTTGGTTTTTCTTTTTTCTTTTTTCTTTTTTTGTTTGTGTGTTTGTTTTTCAAAATGGGGGTTCTCTGTATTGCTTTGGAGCCTGTCCTGGAACTAGCTCTGTAGGCCAGGCTGGCCTTGAACTCACAGAGATCTGCCTGCCTCTGCCTCCAGAGTGCTGGGACTAAAGGCGTGAGCCACCACCACCTGGCTGATTTTCTTGGTGCATTTTCTGAAAGTTTTATCTCCGCGTCTGTCTTGGTTTTCCTTTCCCTGAGAAAGACCCATGTCTGATTCTGTACTCCACCTGGGAAATGTGTCTTTCTCAGCACTAGGAGGAGAGCATGGTCTTCTTGACCCTCCTTGACAATGGTGCTTACTTGTAAAGGCTGGG
The DNA here is from genome assembly GCF_943737965.1 of Phodopus roborovskii. Taxonomy (NCBI): domain Eukaryota; kingdom Metazoa; phylum Chordata; class Mammalia; order Rodentia; family Cricetidae; genus Phodopus; species Phodopus roborovskii. Next base: position 18,889,656 of record NW_026126517.1, read on the forward strand.
TGAACACCCGGCCTCCTGCTTCCTCTTGGGTCCTCTGAGGGTTGGTTTCTGCTCTCCTGCGCCACCTGCTGTAAGTAGCACCACAGGCAGGCTTCTCCTCTCCAACCCCGGGGCAGCAGAAGCCAGAGCCAAACCCTTAGTCCTAGCAGATGTTGCTTAGGCTGCCAGGTTTCTGTCCAGACCTTATCTGTGTTGCCTTGGCTGGCTCCTAGCTCAGAATTCCAGTGTCCCCAAATGACTTGCCGGCACTCACGCATGTCCTGAGCTCACTGGCCAGAAGCAAGGGGTCTGCCAGTTTGAAGGCTGCTCAAATGCTATTCTTACAGGCCTTCTGAATGTGTGGTTAGTGAAGAATGTCTCTTTAGCAGTGAAAATGCACACACACACACACACACTTCTTTTGAAATGGCAACAGGAATATGGCATTTGTCCTTTAATGGACTTCCATCATGTCTCCAACTTATCCCAACTGATCTCACCCCTCACATCCCCTCATTCTCCCAAATTTGGCTTTTGGTTCATTGTTTTGTTTTAGAACTTGGGACTTTTCTGCATGGTTCCTAGTGAGTTAGTGATTGTAACTAAGGGACTACGGAGAGAGAAGGGCTGTTTTTGTTGCCTTCCCATGGTTCCCTGTTATAGACTGACCAGCTCTTGACAGTAGCTCTTGTCCTTTACACATGTTCTTATACTTGAGCAGCCTGACATATTGGAGGCCCATATAAAAAGCTTACTGCAATATGAAGACTCCAACTGATCAAAATCATGACCAACTCATGATTTCCTACCTCAGCTTGTAGAGTGCTGACATTACAGGTGTGCACCACTGGGTCTATTTCAAAATCCATCTCAAGAATCCTTCCTGAGTTCATCAAAATGGAAAGCCAGCATTGAGATCTTGAATGCTCATTCCTGATTTAATTCCTTAAAGCTGCCTCCGTTAGTCTGATAAGAGGGGAAAGCACATGGCCAGCAACTGTTTCTTGAATTTAGAGGGGAAAACCCCAGAAATATATGCATATGGCAGAGAACTGAGATAAACACAAGTTAGAACTTCCCAAGAGCAAAGGTTACATGGTCATCGTGAGAAAGAGAGAGTCTATGCCAATACCTACTATAAATCCTTCATTTTGCTCAGTAAGCACTTACTTTACTCTTGCTCTGTTTTAGCACTGGGAGATGCTGGTGTTAAGTGTAGCTTTTGACACAGACAGAATTTGTCTCTGAGAACACAGAGACAAATAAGGGAGAGTTTCAGTATACTTTCTTGTGGCCTAGAGAGGATTGAGAGCAACCCCTAGATGCTGTGCGAGATTCCTTGATTCAGGCTGACCAGCTTAGGGGGGTGATGTTCCCATGAGCACACATAGCCAGGGAATTGTGGTGGTTGGTTGACCTACAAACACCTTCAGATATTGGGAAGTCCTTTTAGTTCTTTTTTTAGAATGAGATGTTGACTCATAAACAATGCCACCCAACCTTGATGACTTCAAAAGGCTCAGTTTTCTGCTCCTTTATTGGCTTTTGACACTGACCCAATAGCTCTCTGTGTATTAGAAGGGAAAGGGCGAGGCAAGGAACCTTTTCTCAGCATCTGAGGGATATGATCCTTGAAGCAGTCTTGATGCTCCTGGAGTCATATGGCTGAGGACCCAGACCAGGAATTCTCCATGCAAGCCAGTGTGGCATGGAAAGGAAGGAGAGGGTCAAGACTCAGATGAAATATATGGTAGCCAATCAGAGTTCTAACAGATCATCTGACAGGTAGGAAAGCTGAGGCTAAAGGGCAAGGAGCCACCTATAATCTTGGGAATAATTCACATCTATCCTCTGGGTTGTATCTGACAAGGCTGGCGACTGCTCGGAGATGTGTTTTGCAGAAATTCTGTAGCATGGTGGTAGTAGCTCAGTGAGTAAAATGCTAGCCTTGGTAGCTTAAGGTTCTGAGTTTGATCCCCAGGATCTACATGTTGGGCATGGTGGTGGGTGCTTGCAATCTCAACTCAAGGGAGGCAGAGGCAGGAGAATCCCCAATGTTTGTTGGCCAGGTTAGCCTAATGAGAGATCCTGTGTCAAAGGGAGTGAACTAAATTCCCAAGGATGACTTCTGAGGCTATACACCAACATCTTCCTGTACACATACATACACCCTTACACACACAGATGCAAACACACACACACACACACACACACACACACACACACACACACACACTTTAAAAAGAGGCAATTGGAAATAGCAGGCCAGTTGGAATTGGCCTGTTTCACTTGAATATCCTGCCAACTGGATTGGCATTAAAAGGGTGGTTCTCCTGGCCTCCTCGGGGGAGTTATTCACTCTACACTATGGCAGCTGGTGTCCTTGTTGCCTTAGATTCCTGGTCAGTAAAAGAAATCCAGGGAGAAACAAAGATTGTGGAGTGGCTGCAGACCCAAGCCCTCCAGGCTCACTTGCCCAGGGCAGGCGGGGCCTGAAGGGCTGGTGCCAGGCGCTGTGTGGCTTCTCCACCCCTTCCCAGGCCCCTCAGAGCATCTGCTGGCTTTCAGAACTGCAGCCATCCTGAATGGGTCTTTGTGTGTGCCCCAGGAGCTGGCTCAGAGGAGCCCTGTTGAAATGCTTTAGCGATGTCTCCTCAGGACCAGGCATAGCCCGGCATGCTGCCCATCTTGTGAGGGCGGGCCTTTTGGGTGCTGCTTGGATGAACAGGAGACATATTCTGCACTCCTGTAAAGAATATCATAGACATGCTGTGGGGATTGCAGATTACCTCTCTCTCTCTCTCTCTCTCTCTCTCTCTCCCCCCTCTTCTTTCCTCTCTCCTTGTGCTTTCTGGCTGCCCATACATGGACATAGTAATATTCACAAGAGTGGCAATAATACTGGGCTGTTTCTTAGATGCCTGGTTCTGTGTTGACAGTTCATCGCTGTTCCACCCAGCTTGCTTAGTCATGTTCCAAGATCCATCACTTCACAGTTTCTACTCTGTGGGTGGAGAAACAAAGGTTTGGAGGTGATAACCCACCTGCATCCAGAGAATTCTGAGCAGGAACATAAAAACAGGATTGGTTGTAGATGTGCCTCTCTCCCCTTTCTCTGGTTTTAAGGTGTCTCTTGCAAGATACTGAGACCTAAGCCACTTGTAGACCCAGCTGTGTGAGAGATCCCTGTACTCCTGGGTGCTGAGGCTGAGTGTGGGGAAATGCAGGTAGCCTTGTGTGCACTTGGATCCCCTCATCCTTATTTGATCATCCCTTGTGCACCGTCATGTTGAGAATAACATTTTACTCTACATGATGAAAGAAACTACAGATGTAGAAAGAAACCTGTTGTGGACAATTTTATCTTCAGACCTTGTGTAAAGAATCCCATTGCCATGTCCAAGAAAGCAGGAAACAAATGGCACCAAAGGCCACACAGCACAGGGCTCTTTCTTCATTCCTGATGTTGGTGGTCACAACTCTGTCACCGCCTACATAACTTATTGTCCTCTGTTGCCACTCAGGTAGTGAAGTTTCTTCACTGGGCTGTCCTTAGCTAGACAGGGATCCTGCTTCTGTTTTGTTTGTTTTTTAACTTAGTAGATGAAATTGGTGGTGATGGTGACGTTGATTTTCCTCTGCCTATTTTCTCCTGTGTGTGAAAGGCCCAATGCTGGAGCATACAAAGCTCCAAGCATGACCATTTTGAAGGACAAAATGGTTGACCATGGCTGAGCCAAATGGCCATCTGGGAAGGCCTGCATCTTTTTGCACAGGAAACAAAAACATCATCAGAAACTAAAGTGAACACAGAAGTTCCTGGCTGTGTGTTTTTGTAAATTGTTGCCTTCATTCTGGAGTTCTTTGCCTTTCCTCTCCATCCCCCATCTTTCCCTTCTCTTCTCTTCCTTGCCCTTTTCTTTCTTTGAGACAGAGTCCTTTTATGTTGCTGATGCTTGTCTTGACCTCTTGGGCTCAGGATCTTCCTCCTCTAATAGTTTAGACAATAGATACAAGCCTCCACTCCCAGCTCTTGTCTTTTCTTTATAAGAAAGTTCACCTTTTCACCTCCTTGACTATTGACCATATAGTCATACTTTCTGGAAATCGAGAAATAGCATTTCCTCTCAGAGGGATATTCAACTTTTTAAAATTAAGATGGAGTCTGTGATATTTTAAATGCTAAGCAAGTGCTCTACTACTAAACTACATTTTCAGATGTGGAGGCCTTTCACATCCATCTTTAATACACAACCAAAAGGAAACTCAGTAGAATTGAATCCCCAGTTGCATGTGGTTTAATGTGCTCTGCCCTTCAACGTGAAGAATCAAATTGCTCCCCAAGCTATCACTGCCTACACTGGCAGAAGTAGCAGGGTTGACATGGCTGATAAAAGGATCATTCTGTGCACCATTCTCCAAGGTGCTTCCTGTTATTCACTATTTCAATTTGATACCTAAAGATCTTTACCTAAGTATGTTTTTCCACTATAGTATTGTTGTCACTATGAATTAGAAGTGCAATATGACTACCATGGTATTTTTGTATAACTGAAACATAAGCCCAATCAGAATCAAGAAGGTTGTGATGATTAGTCTGTAGATAATTGAGGTCTTGAATGTAGAAGATGTTGATCAAATCAGAATGAACTATGCATACCCATTAGACTACTTTTCAATAAAGTCAAATTCCAGAGAGAGCAGACCTCACTGTTAAACAATAAGGACAAGAGATTAAGAGACAATTCATGGCAGGTAATAGAAAAGTTTTGTGTGTGTGTGTGTGTGTGTGTGTGTATGTATGAGAGAGAGAGAGAGAGAGAGAGAGAGAGAGAGAGAGAGAGAGAGAGAGAATGAGAATGTATAGGAAACAAACCCAATTAGATAAGATGAGGGAGTTTTACTTCTGATGCTTGGGTTATATGAAGTTTGAGTAACTTCCTGAATTTAAATATTTTATTCATAGGGCAACATGTGAGTCATTGGAGAATTCCGTCTTTGTTAGTAGAACTGTCAATTTACTTCTTAGCCATAGTTGGCAGGCACTGTCAGAACTGTGATGAGTAGGAAGCCGGGATTGCCAGAGGTTTTCAAAGAGAGATGCAATCAAAGGCAGTTAGTGGGAGGACCAACCAGAAGTCATATGTGAGCTGGATTATAGTGGATAGTTTTAGGAAGCCAAAACAGATGGTATAACAGTAATCCAGTGTGAAGGGGCAGGAGGAGAGAGAAATAGAGGAAGGAGGAGGAAAGGAGAGAGAAGGAAGAGGAAAGGAAGGAGAGAGGGAGAGACTGGAGAGAGAGAGGAGAGAGAGAAACTGCCAAGGGTAGCTGCATCAGGAATAAAAGAAATGGACCAATTCAGGAAACTCAGTGGAGGAAAAGAATGGACAGAGAGACTAAACAGCAGTGGCAGAGGGATGAGTCAGGGAGGAATTCAATGTGACACAGTCGCTGTCAGATTTCCCAAGAAAGTGATTGGGCATCTGGCACTGGCCAATGCAAACAACTAAACTTTCTGCTGTTTCCTTCAAGGAAACAGTCAAGAAACAAGTTGCTAGGGCTTGTCAGCTGCACAAACTTACTCCTGAACCTACTATTATGGGAATCACATGACCCTGATGTAGGATGAGTCAAAGTCAGAGGTAAGGTATAAGATGCAGGTTTATGTTCCTCCAAGGAATGATGCCACTTCATAGATGCCATTGTCACAGTCCTACCATAGTTCTTCATGCTGGGGCGGTAGAATGCCAACCTAACTCTTAGTGAAGTCCTCTGCACAAATGTAAGAAAAATTCTGCAAAGAATTAAGAATAGGAAAAAATCTAAATGCCATGGTGACATCCTATTTAATTACAGTCCTGCATGACTATGGTTTATCTTGAATCCCACCCTCTCTTTTGTCAGCATTTCCTTACTCTGGTACCAAGCTTCTTCAACTCTTACAATGAAATGGAAAATGACTATTAATTTTCTTCCAGGCCACCCAACAGTGAGCTTTAGGAGTCCGATGGAGATGGCATCTCATTGGCTCTAAGATGAAAGGTTTGTTATGAAGTCATGAGCTTAACTCACTGGCATCTCCCAATGAGCCTCTCAGATTACCTAACAGCATGTTCTTTTATTTTGACTCCAGAATAAAAAAGAGAGAAGAACATTACTTTGATAAATGAAGGCAAGGTAACTAAAGCCCCTTCTTTAGAGACCTACTCAGTCTCGGGGGAGTTTGATGTCTCTATGACCCATGTTGGTCCCTGGCCAAGGATCCTTGAAGTCCTCTAAAGAAGAGCAGCTCTTGAAAGTCCAATTGTATCTTTCATCAAAGACCAAATTAGCCTCTTTTCATAACCCTATTGCTTTCCCACGCTGAGGGCTACTGTTAGCTTCTGGTGCTTTTTTTCCTTTCTTGGTATGAAACACAAATATCTATTGTCTATCAAAAATGAAGCATCCTCGTAGTCACACTAATTTGAAAATATCCCTCAAAAAAGATACATGTTAATATATGAATGTTAAGTGTCATATTTCCAGTGAGATGAAAGAGTCCTATGTTGCTGGGGGTCTTTGGCAGAACCCACTCCTAGGGAATTGTCATCATACACTTCTTATCTACAATGGGGAGCTTTCTGAGAAGCATGTTGAAATGGACATAGGTCCCTAGGAATTATTTTCTCAGTTGGAGATGAGATGTGCCCTGATGATTTCTTCAGCTTCTTGGTTTACCATGGTAGTTTGAGTTCAGTGACCATTTAATTTCTGTCTGAGAAAGAAAGCTTGGTTCTGATTGACTGCTCTTGGAGTCCCCGGGCACCTATAGGCCATGGTGCCCATGAGACTGAGTTCAGAGTTTCCTATCTAAAGCATCCTGTGTTCAAATCTAATGCTTTCAGACTTGGGGTGTGGCCCTGCAATGCTGTTGCCTCAGTTGCCCGTGAATGCAGGAGCTATAGCTGCAGCTGCATGTCTATGCTACCTGTTCTGTATGGGATGGACGTAGCTGGGCTTTTCCTTTCTTCCTTCCTTCCTTCCTTCCTTCCTTCCTTCCTTCCTCCCTTTCTTTCTTTCTTTCTTTCTTCCTTCCTTCCTTCTTTCCTTCCTTCTTTCCTTCCTTCCTTCCTTTCTTTCTTTCTTCCTTTCTTAATGTCTTGCAGGAGTGGTCAATTTCTCAATGACCCCTACACAGATCATGTGCTCTGTGGATTATCCACAAATAATTTTAAATTCCAATCTGTCTATGCTGTTATTTCATGAAGCTATCCCTCAGTATCTTCCTTTAAGCAAGGCATAGTTAGGCTTGCTTGCCAATGGTAGCATGGAAGGAAATAGGCAGCGGTAAATTTACTGAGCTGTCACGGTGCAACAATTCATAAATCAGTAAGAATGACTTCGGAGTAATTCTGCTTGAAATCGCATCATTGCTGCTCAAACATCTCTCTGTGATTATGAAAACAAAAATAAACTAAATCCTCCATATACCTACTCCATCCTCTTCTCTGTGCCAGAATTTGCAAGGACATAATTGCAGCAGTGAACCCTAAACTGAGTGGATATTTAGGAGTAAGAGGGAATTGACACACATCATTCTTCTGCCAACTTGAGATCCCTTGGGGCTTAATCTGAAAAACCTCTCTAGCTCTTTCCCAAGACAGTCATCAAAGAAGTCACATTGGAGCCATCTTGTCCTCTGCTCTCCACTGAGTGAAACCCAGTCAAACAGTGTAAAATCAACAAGAAAATTGGTTGTTCCTTATCTCCTCCTGGGGGTGGAAAGAAAGTATTCTTAAATCTGTTCCACCTTAAAAGCAAAGCGTGGACTTTCTGGCACGAAGGGGGCCCTGACCTGTTCAGGGAGTGGGGGAATGTAAGCAGATCTCTGAAGAAACCACTTGGCTCAGCAATTTTCAAGCTTGTTATAATTGGCCTAGCCTAAAAGAATTCTTCAAGCTGTACCTAGGCCAAGGAAAATGTAAGGCTTTCCTGAAACACAGGCATTTGGAGTGGGTGAGAAGAAAGGGCTCATCTGCAAACTAGACAAACAGACAAGCAAAGTGGATGGGTAGCAGGGGTGGGGAGCAGGCAGAGAGATGCACAGGGACCATTTACTTTTTTGGCACATCAGTGGGCCTGGCCATGCCAGGCAGGGTAGGCATACCTATCAAAAGATCTTGGGTAGCTTGTTCCTACTTCCCTGAAGGTTAAGCCATCTTCTTGGCTAGTACAACTCCCTACAGGCTTCATAATGTCTCTGTCTCTGGACATGAGAGATTGGGATCCTCTCTGACAGTCTTAGGCTAAAAGCAGACTTCCTGAGGACTGACTGCTGATGCCCACGGTGCCTCAAAAGCCTTCCACTCTGACAGTTAGCTATTATTGCCTCTTCTTTTTCCTTGTCCTTTCTTAGTACTGTGAGGGTAGGCCTGGTGGGTCCCATTGGGTTCCTAATGTATACCTTGACCCTAGCTGTCAGTACTCTGAGCAATAGCTGACTGGGCCACGGAGTACCATGGGGCATTTTATAGTGGGTTTCATTCCATTATTGCAGCTTATACGAATACATGGAAGGTGGTCTATCTACACCTGATGGATAGCCGCTGTGATGCGTTAATAGTCCTTGACTTCAGGAGAGTGCTCTTAGGTGTTTCCCTGAGAATTGAGTTGGTCAGAGAAACAGAGGGACTAGGTCATGAGATGGCTCTAACTTCCTTCCTGCTGTCTGCTCTAGTCTTCCCTGCCTCCTCTGCCTGCAGTGTGAATCTGCACACCCATTTCCATCATCTCTTGACATCCCCACATGGCCTTGGAAAAGTCTTACCCATCTAGCACCTGTAGTAGGACATCGTCACCTACTGTCGCCATCCCTCTAACTTTCCCTTCCATCTCCTGCTTCCTTTCTTTTCCCTCATCCTCCAATCTTAGCTTTTTCCTCCTTTCCTTGGCCAGAGATTAATTCTTTAATGTTCTTTCTCTAGTCCCCTGTTTCATGTGCTTTGCACTTCTCCAGAACTCTTCAGCTCTTTCACGTCATACATCATCATGCAAGGGGCTCTAAAGCTCTCTAATATCCTAATTCCTCTCTAGTAATCTTCACCCTTCTTTATTTATCTTGCTTCTATTTCCCTATCTCCCCTATCTGCATTATAAAGTAATGCAAAAGGGGGGCAGAGCAGAGGAAACTAACAGTATCACTACTAGGGCTATTCAACCTTGAACTTTTTCTAAAAATGATAATCTGGAACCATTCTGAAGGTACCGTTTTTTTTTCTTCCTTGTTTCCCTGTCTTGCTGACACATATTACCTGCGAGTGGCCATTCTTTAGCCCCAATAGCATGCTCTATAGGCAAATGGATCTCTGAGGCTGACTTCAGAGTTGTTACAGCCTCTTAATTGAGGAAGTAGTAGAAGGAGCTCAGGCATGGGTGGAGGTGGTAGCATGCTATTACAATGGTTTCTTAACATCTCTCTAAACCCTAAGGTGCTCGTTTTGAGAATTATTCCAAAGCATTTCTTTTTCTTTCTATTTTCCATCACATTGAAGGGCAATTGGCTCATTTAAGATGTCCTATAGGGTTGTGGAATTAACCTGGGAGGGTAAATTACTCCATTTTAGTGAAGGACAGGAAAACAAATGAAACACACTTTGGCATTAGGTGGCTGTCAGATTAAACCATGTTGATTCCTTAGCAGAAGAAAGAATGCTGTGTAGGCAATTCATGTGTTTGTTGTTGGTTTTGTTCTGTTTTATTTTTTTCTTCTCCTATAGGCCTCAGCTATTTATTAACACAAAGATTCTGAGTTCAGAAAGAGTCTCAAATGTCATTTCATTCCAGCTGGCCTAAATGGTTGGGTCTTCTCTTTGACCAAAGGCACAGCCCTCCTAGCTTTTTCTAGACAAGAAGTGACTTCTAATTTCTTCTAAACTGGAAGAATTTTTTAAAATTTTATAAGTCTTCTTATGTTTTTTTTTGAGATGGGATCTCTTGCAGTCCTGCTTTCTCTACCTTCCAAGGGCAGGGATTATAGGCGTTAACCACTATGTCTCATAGAATGTTGCTCTTTGAGAAAGTCAAAAGGCTTTCTGTTTGGATTTTCTTCTGGATGGCCCCATTCTATTTCCTAAAGCTTGGCAGAGCAAGTATCATCCACTTTCCACTTGAGAGTCCCTTGGACATTTGAAAATATTAACGACAACGTTGGGTCCTTGTCTAAGTAGCCCCACTTTCAAATTTTCCCATGGCTTGGTTTCACATCTTTTGGAGATGCTGGCTGCTGAATCCTCAGTCCCCACCCCATTTTGCCTGGTGAGGACTAAAGCAGAAATGGATGATCCAAATAGTTCTAAGGGAATAATACTTGCCCTGCTTCCTCATTACTTCTTTGGTTGTCTACCACTGTTATGCCCTACATGCTCAATCCACCTGACACTTACACCTTGCCAACTCTACAGCAGAGTGAGACTAAGTCTTAGCTGAAGACACATGTGCATGGTAGGTAAAGTTCATGCCTTTTCAGCTTCCTTACACTTCTTTGGCTTTGCTTCTTTTCTGGGTGGAGAGTCTTATGCAGCATTGGCTGATCTCCAGCTTGCTATGTAGCTGAAGATGGTTGAACTCCTAATCCTCTTGCCTTCACAGCCTGTGTTCTCTAATTACAGTCCTTAATTACCATGCCCACCTTTAAATCTCTCTCTGGTTTGTTTGATGTGCATTTATAACAGAACTTAAGTATAGTAAGAGTCGTTGAACACTTGCTAAACTCAAGGACTTGGGACAGATCTAAGCAATAATTGATTCTATGGTCAATAACCATATCATTAATTGACTTTTAATCCTCATCATTATCCCCACTACCACCACCATCTTAATGCTGTAAGATTCTTTTTCATGGGTTGTTGTTGTTATTTGGAACCTAATTACCATAGTATCCATGTTGTCAGTGGAGAAAGAGCCTATAAAGTAGGTATGGATGGTTCTTAAGCAACATAACTACCATTTTACACCAAGTTCGAGCTTCCTACATGATTCAGTACAGTGCTGCTCCCAATAAGAACAATAGTGGAATTTTTTTATTGATTTCTTGCAAAGTCCTCTGCCCCAACCAGGATTTCTAGAAGAGCCTATCTAGCACTATAGCATGTGAAATGGGTTCTAAGCTTTCAGAGATTTTGATTTGATCACAGTCTGGTTCATTAACCACTCTGACCTCAGTTTCTTTATCAGTGAAACAGGGCTCTTCTAATCTCACAGTCAAAGTCCCCCAACTGGTCTGATGGTGACATGATTGTATCACAAAGTGTGTGGTTACCTAGTCAGCACCAACTCACTGTCATCACCCTGTAAAGTCTCCTTATTCATTTACCCTCACTACCTGTTACTGGTAAATAGAAAGCATCCCTCTGGTCCTATCGGTTCCCTTCCAAATTTAACATAATGATAAACTGAACTCTTGTCTGCAGCATCAGGCTGGGTCCCTCTCTGCATTACATTCAGCTCAGCACACTGTCCTCACATTGGAGTGTGAGGAGAGCCAATATCTGTTGCTGAGGGGTGCAGCTCACTGCCCTGCCCTGAGGTTGAACTCAGGCTTTATCCCCTCATCTCCAGAGGTGGAGCACAGTCTAGATGTCCTGGGTGGGAGGAGGTCAGGAAACCCAGTCCCAATGTTCCCTCTCTGGTGATTTTCCTAGTAGCACTGGAAGCATCACTTGTTTGCCTCTTTGCAGAAGAGAATAATCGATTTCTTATTTCCTACCTGCCTGCTGGGTAAGTTAGAATGGATGAGATTGCATCTCTGTGGAGAAAGATGCTATTTGGATATGTAGTCTGTATTCATCACACTGGGCAGCAGAAAGTAGCCCAGGTTCCCATGACATCAAAAAGGCCAAGAGAGCCCGGGAGACTGGAGCAGCACGCTTTTCTCAGACTTCAGAGACTATGCCTGTCTTTCCAGAACAGCTGTGTGTGTGTGTGTGTGTGACAGTGTGACTTCGAGATACCTTTTTACCAGTCCAAAGTGAACATACAGCAGCAACAGCAGCAGCAGCAGCAAGTGATAGCCAATCACCTTGTCACTAATACAGTCTAAGCCCTGTAAGCCTAATTACTTAGACCATTTCCACCTGAACTCAGAGACTTCCAGGCCCCAAGAACTCCGGCTTTCCAAAGGAATTCCCTGACTGATTTCAGAGGACCTCCGCCCTGCAATGCACACAGAGACTGCTGCTCACAGAGAATACTCCCCTCCTCCCATCCGAAGACTCATCCCAAATCAAGTCCTGGCCTGCCATGCTCAGCATCTCCCACTAGGGGGAGCCCCCGGAGGGCAGCTGGGGCTGAGCAATTTGGGAAGCGCTGAAGTTTTCTGCTCCTGTCCTGTACTGGTTCTCACTAACCCAACTGTGAGATTTCTTTGTTGCAATGTTGGGGCCTGAGATAACACTGCTAGAGGCTGCAGGCGAGAAACATAGCTGAGACCATCTTTTATTGTATGTTGTTATTTACTAGCGCCGTGGACCAAGGAAGTGAAATGACGAAGTGCCTGGAGACTGCACAGCTCCAGCTTGTAGGCCCTGGAGAGAGGCTGGAGGCCGACAGAAGGAAGCCATCTGAGGGATGACCAGGAGGTGCCTGTGGCTGTGGAGTACAGGTGAGAGCCAGAGGGAGGATGACCAGGGGGCTTATGGGTAAAGAGGCACAGAGCCCCTGACCTGGCAAAATGGATAGACCAGAATGAGAGCTGTCAGCAGAGTTTAAGGAGGAAAGGAGTGCAGCGGGGCATTGATTGAGAACATTAAGGAAGGGAGGAGGGTGAGGGGTGGGGTTGCTCAAAAGAGGACAGAAGGAAGAAAAAGGGTTGCCGTCTGAGAGAGGGAGGGCTGGGGAATAGATTATCAGTCTGAAGTTGATTCCAACTAGGCTGCTTAAGAAACTTGACATGAAAAGGGTGGGTGGGAGACTAACATGGAATGTCCAGTTGCATCAGGAAGTTCAGAATGAGTAGATGTGCCTCATAGTCCATCTAATCTTTCGAGGTGTGTGTCATATAGCCACACCTACTCCCACTTTGACCTAAACTAGAAGGAATTCTGGTCTGCCGGCTTTTCCAGGTTCTTTCCACTCTCAACCAATGCTACTCACTTTCCCTTTCTTCCTTTGGATCTTCCACAGCCACTCTAGGAAGTGGACTGGCAATCAGAAATTCTGTTTTCTAGTCTAGAACTTGCCACTTATTGTCGGGATTAGCCTAAGCAAGGAAACCCTGGAGTTTCCCTTTCCTTTGTCTAAAAGGGAGATAATAATATATTACTGACGAGCTTTACAGAGTGTTCCGAGGACCAAATAAGTAAGAGGATGTGAAGAAATGCTCTTAATAGATTATAATTGCTAGCTAAATAAAAGTTGGCATTAATAATAATTAATCAGTTAATGGAGTCTTGCTATTCTCAGCAGGGAGTTTGCCGAGTCCTGGAGAGGACGGTATACATGCAAATTTACCCTTACATCTTATCCTACTATTTGTGGACAATTTACACATGTAACTCCCCAGACTTTTAAAACTAATCTCTTTGATAAATGAGACACTTCATACTCACTCCTTTTTTATTTTGACAGAATGAAATATTCTTTTTCCACCCTCAGCTCTATTTCTTATGCAGATAAGTGATTGATGGTGTCTACATGGTGCCTGGGGGAGTGAATTTTCTGTGTCCTGGACACAGGAGTTAATGTCATGTCTTGGGCATATGGTCGGACTATTTGGAAGAAGGAAACGACAGGCTGTGATAGTAATAATCCTGTCACTCTCCCCCCTTTCTAGGATGTTCTTTCCAGGTCACTTGTGATATTTTCTCACCAAAATGAAATGTGTCAGACATAAAGTTGGGTTTGTGGCCTGGGTCAGGCTGGTGAAGGTCACCGAGGAGAACTTCAGCTGGCTCTGACACCTGTAGCCGTATTCTTCCTTCTTTTCCTCAGCTTTGAGTGGCAGTGTGGCATATGGAGAAGGCAGTGTAGACCATTGGTAAAGTGTTTTATATCTTTCCTCTATCTGTCATCTAGGGTTTTCACAGATCTCCCTCCTTGCATCTAAATGTACATTTGAAGAGCACCATTGACCTGCAGACATCAACAGTTAGTGACTTGGCTAGTGCCATACTGTCATCATGATGCCTTTGTGCCTGCCTCTCCTATTGATTGCCCCACACCTTGAAATTACTTTAAAGTTTTGTTTCAGCTGCTAAGAAAAGGTAGCTTTCTCCTGGTTCTCTTCATCTCCACCAACCAAATGATGGGTGAATATTTATAATGAGGCTAAGTTTAAGTCACTCACCTACTCACCTGCCGAAAGTTAATATCCTATCCAAATGTACAATATATAGAAGACTGTACTTTTCTAAAATTACCAAGCACACACAATGCACATACATATGCATATGCACCCACACAAGTATGCACATATATGTATATGTATGTGTGTGTGCATGAACTTACATTACACTTCTCATTTCATATATGTTCATTCTGCATTTAATGAAAGCTGTGCATAAATATTCACATAGTACACCCAACGTGCAGATTTAATGGAGAATGAGAATACATATCTCTCCCTCAGCATTTCAACTGGTTTAGAATACAGAAGTTAGCACAATTCATATAGCTTCAAAAAATCATGGATCAATTTCTGCTCTGTTCGTAGTAATGGATATCGATATGTTGCCTCTTCTAGACAAACTGTCAGCAGTTTCAGATATTTTTAAATGAGTTATTTTAAAAAAATACATTTGCAAAGTCAATTATTTTGAATCTCATCTGAGGCAATTAAAAACATCCTGACATTTAAGGTGATATTTTTTCCCAAGTAAAATAATTATAAATAATACTAATTATGAACAAATCATTTAGTTACTCTCAGTCTGGTTCAACCTTTAGGTTAATAAACCAATCCATTAAAATTCATCTTGCTCAAAGGACCAATTTGTTTAAAAAAACGTAGTGACCTTTTACCACAAGTGTGATTGATATTTTCTTTAACAATATCAGAGCTGTCTTTCCCAGAGAAGAGTGTGGTCCAGAGGAAGGTCTAGAAAATTTGGTTGTTTTATGCCTCTCCTGATGGTGGTGAGGATACTGGATGGGGTTAAAACCCTAATTTCAAATGGTACCTTAAAGAGACATCTGGAAGTGTCACAAAATTCAACAGTTTCATTCTTTATACCAGAAAACATGTTCAGATAGCTCTCTCTACCTCTGATGTTTTGTTCTTACCAAACATGTAGGACAGAGATTTGTGTGTTTGACCCACAAGCCAAATCTGGTCAATCATAGTTTTTACAGTTTTACTGGAATAAAATTCCATTTGTGAACACATTGTCTATAACCACATTTTCTACTAAAAAGTCATTTTTTGAGAAGTTATAACAGAGTCAATATACCCTGCAAAATTAAAATACTTATTACTAGGCCTTCAAAGATACTTACAAAGCCCAAGGTAGAGGAATGGGGAAAAATAGGTATTTTTGAATTTGTAGCTACAATGCCTATCTGGGCGACACTTTACAATTTACTAAGTCTGCATGGTTCAGTTGTAGTGGGTGTTATGTGGCTTTCTTAGCTGAGGAAGAAATGGCAAATGTGCCTGTGGTACAGCCATTAAGTAGCACAGGTAGGGGCTGGCAGCCACTAGAGAGCTAGGGGAAAAGTGCCACTGAGTCTTCCCATAGATGCTGTCACCACCACAAGACACAAAACAGAGAGAATTTTTGACACTCTGTTCCTGCCATATCTGTCCTTGGCTTGGGTGAACCTCAGCTTATTTTTTCTGTCCCTATTCTCAGGATCAGTGCTGAGCAAGTAAGCAGAATGGGAAGAAAGCATCGTGCTTTGTAAGCAAACAAAGCGAGGCTTTATTGCATCAATTCTCACTTCTCCATCTGCCCAGAGATGGGCATGGTAGCACAGATACACTGCAACAGAAAATAACAGGAAGGTCTTTGTTTGAAGAATATACTATCTTTTAAAAAGCTTGCTTTTTGAAACAGAAGATCCACATTTAATTACATTTCTTTTTCCTTAATTCAAGTTAATATCAAAATTATATCTCTCCCCTCTGAGCTTATGACATCTGCTAGTAAAGTAGGCCACAAGGAGGCGGATCTTGGGAGGAAGGAAGCCTGGATGATAAAACAAGACAATGGCTGTTTACAGAGACCAGGGATTTTCTTAATCTTACATTTTTATGAACGGCAGTAAAGGATGAAAGGAGAAAGTTGATTTCTGAGGGAATAAATTCAATTTTCCATTCAATCAAATTTTATATTGACTGTTCATTTTCCCTCACACTACTAATTGAAAGATCATTGCACTGACCAAGATTCTAACTTCTCCAAGCAATGATTTGTTACAGAGCCAAACACAATGGCAAGCATGTGTTTCTAGTACACCTTAGAAACCTCATATGGGAGCACAGCCAGTCTTAAGGAACCTCCAAGAAGTCTTTTGTCCTTGTGGGACAAGCGTAGCAGACAGTGTAAAGGAGGTACAGTTTGGTGAGATTTGAAAAACTACAGATTTTAGACATTTAGAAATTAGAGAAGAACATAATGTAAGAGGGATAAAGGGAACAAAGTTACATAGTAAAGGGGAATGCAGTGAGATATTCACCCTGCCTGCACCTGTTGTACTGACTACGCCCATTGGGGTGGGGCAGGTGTGGGCGTGACCTGGGGGAACTAGGTCTGGGGTCCTGGAGCCCCAGAACTTGCTCTT
Source organism: Phodopus roborovskii (assembly GCF_943737965.1). NCBI lineage: Eukaryota > Metazoa > Chordata > Mammalia > Rodentia > Cricetidae > Phodopus > Phodopus roborovskii. The sequence continues at coordinate 18,906,396 of NW_026126517.1, forward strand.
GCTTCCTGGTCAGTGACAGCATCCAGAGGCATCCTTGGGACGGGAACGTGCTGGCAGTTGTCGGTTTCTGCTGTAAGTGATTTTTCCTAAATAAACATCCATCAGCCTATTTGTTTCACCAGATTCTTATTTATCCATGATAGGGCCACAATGTAGATACTAGGAATTGAAAACAGGCCCATAACCATTTATAACTCCATTTATAACTCCAACACCCTCTTCTTGTCTCTTTGGGTACCAGGCATGCGCATGGAGTACATACGTACTTGTAGGCAAACATTTTTATACATATAACATGTTTAAGAATTAAGAACAAATTAGATATTACGCTAGAGAGGTGGCTCAGATGATAAAATTCTTGCTATAAAAGCACCAGTAACTGAGTTAAATCTTTGGCAGAAAAATTCTGAAGACAACAGTACATTTCTTCAATCCCAGTGCTGGGAAGATGGAGACAAGAGGGTTCCTCAGGCTTGGTGGCCAGTCAGTCTAGCTGGATTAGTGAGCTCCAGCCTCGGTGAAAGACCCTGTCAGAAAAATAAGAAGAGAGAGAGAGCAATTGGGAATGGTACCCAGTGTTGGCCTCTGGCCACCACACAAATATACACATGCACATGAACATGTATGCACACACATGAAATTAATTTTTTTCTGTAGCTCAGTAGTTCTCAACCATTTCATAGGGGCCATCTAAGACCATCCTGTATGTCAAATCTTTACATTGTGATTCATAACAGTAGCAAAATTATTGTTATGAAGTATCAATGAAAATAATTTTTTTGTTTGGGAGTGAGAACAATAGGAAGAACTGCATTAGAAGGTTGTAACATTAGGAAAGTTGACACACTTCTGTAGATGGTAAGGCCCATTGACTGTGTGCAGGAGGATGACTTGACCTATGGTTTGGCAAAACAGCCTCAAAGTATTTGGCCTGAACTTGGAGGCAGACCACCAGATAGAGCCAAGCTGAGAAATAGAGGCCATCACCTCATGTTCTCAAAGCAAGGCTGATCTGTAACAACCCAGACTATTGTAGGTTATGGCACTAGCTGAGGGCTTTCTGAGGACATTTACTTAATGGCATGCCAGTGGCATTTACTCATAAAACCAAGAAGCCATTGGGGCCAGAAATAGGGGTTTTGGTTACTTCCCCAGACAGGATGCAGTTTGGGTGATTACACACATGATTCATCGAGGTCGGGAAACAAATCCTGCACAAACACATGCCCCTCCCCTCCAAGCACAGTGACTCATGTCTTCTTCAGTTTGGTCTACAGAAGGCTCTGGAGTCCAGGCAGAATTTGAGATATGGTTCAGTCATAAATCTGTAGCATTTGTAACTGCAAGAGAAACATTTCTCCCCATTCTCCCAATTGCTCAGGCAGCAGGCATTTTTTGAATGCTTGCTATTTTAACACAAAGGATGTGAATTATGAAACACAGTTCCTTCCACAAAGCACTCCTAAGTTTAGTTGGTAATTTGGATATAACAATGACAGCAAAGAGAGTCCTACAAGTACCCTGGAGAACTCCAAGCTATACTGGAGGGTCGGAGGAAAGATTTACAACAGCTGTAGAAGAGGTATGAAGTTGCCTCTTAACAAATATCATTCTTTATTTGATAGCCCAGCAAGCTGATATCAAGCATTGTCTATGGTCTGGGCATGGTTTTTGGCATGAGGCTTCATACTTCAGTAGAACTTCCATTCTAGCCAGAAGACTCAATAAATACAGTAAGAACCAACTAAGCGGCCTCCTCTCAGGGAGCATTGCACTCTCACAAAGTACATTTTAGAGAACAAGAGCTAGTCCCTCATTCATAGAAAGAAGAATGTGTGCCAAGAAACTAGCCCCTTGGGAGTGAATGGCTAAAGGAGCCTCAGGTGTGGGGAACACAACATGACAAGAGAGCTTTGTTAAAATCTCTGACACACTTATTTATGGGAGTATGTGCATATTCCATGGCATGCCTGTGGAAGTCAGAGGACAACTTGAGGATGTGATGGTTCTCACTCTCTACTGGGTGGCTTCTGGGGTTTGAACACAGACTGTTAGATTTGGCAGCCAGTGTCTTTACCTGCTGAGCCAGCTTGCTGGCCAACAAAGCTTATTAATATACTTGACATATTTTGGGCAAATTTCCCTGCCACTTTTAGACTCAAGTGCATGTCAGGCACAAGATAGATATTATGTATGTACATGCACATGCATTCACATAAGAATGTGTTCATACGTGTGTATATGTGGCACAGGGGATCAAACTCTAGCTATACATACACATATTAGGTAAACTCTGTACTGTATCTGCAGCCCTTGTTTTTGTTTCTGTGTTATCGTATGATTGAGACAAGACCTTATTACATGTATCAGGCTAGCCTAGAACCAGTGATTCTCCTGTCTTTGCCTGGTGATTGCTGTGAGTGCAGGCATGCCCTGTCAGCGATCAGGACTTACTGAACTCATTGATAATTTTTCTGTGATTGTTCTGTACTCACCTCGTATCTTGAAGATTTAAAAAAAAAAAAAAGAAAAAAAAAAGGAAAACCATGACACAAACACACTTTGCTTAAATAGTATTCAGGTCAAATTCTGTAATAGGCAACTCTGACTTGGAGGGTAAGTTTGATTGTCATTTTTATCAGGTTCTCAAAAATAACCAGGTCATGAGGTGGTTATTGGCAGGGTCCTCACTGGGATAGGATTTGACCTACATAGGAAGAGAACCAGGACAGGAATAGTTTCCCAGCTCATCACAGACTTGGTGAAATCCAGTTTGAACAACTGTAGAATCACAAATCTGGGAGACACTCCATGTGACCTAAGGTGACCCTGGTACCTGCCTCTGGGCAGATATATGCCTGTCTGGAAAGTTAATACAAATTCCAGAGCTCATTACTTTAACAAATGCTTTAAAACATATCTATTTGGAATACTATAAATTCCTCTGGGGTAGTGATGCTTTCTAGCCTTGGGCAAAACATCTCCTCTCGATGGTAGAACTCAGAACCTATAGCATGTTCCTTTCAATACTTAGTGAAAGAAAAATAATTGTCTTTGGAGTTTATTTCATATTTTCAAAAAGTAGTCAAAGTGTCATATCCAATTGACCCAGCTAATGAGGCCATTTTTATTTATTAAAAATAAATTTAAATGTAGCTATCAAGTTGTGAGTGGATGTTTTCGTTTGCATCATGACTAGTTCCAAAAAGGCTTACCAGAAATTATAAAAATAATAAGTTCACATCCTCCCAGATGGTTAACTTGAGGTACATGAATGCTGGGAAATTGTGCTATTTCTTACTCCACTTGGTAAGTTGCTTAAGGCCAAGAAGAATGCCTTGTTTGTCTTCAAATAGCCTACTTCAGAGCAGATGCATGCTGGGACTAAGTTGTTGAGTAAATTGAAAAACAATGAAGTCATTACCTTGTGGTCATGTCATGAATTTTTTGTCTATTTTGATATGTTTTTTCACCAAATATAAAATCCATTATCACCTGCAGGCTAACTAGCTGACAGGAAGTAGGGAAAGTAGTTTACAGGATAGAACAATTGTTTGGGGGAGAGTTTGGATCCAGATAAGTTGTTGGGAGTAGGATGGGAGGCAATGAGAAAGACATGCAAGCCTGTGTCTCCATATTTAAATGAAGAGTTTGAGCCAAATGATAGGTGTCTTGATTAGATAAACACCATGGCGAAAAGCAGCTGGGAAAGAAATGGTCTATTTCATCTTATCTCACAGATTGAGGTCTGCCATGGAAGGAAATCAAAGCAGTAATTCAAGGCAGAACCTGGAGGCAGGAATTGAAGTATGGTCCAAGGGGAAGCATTCCTTACTGACATAATCCTTATGGTTTTCTCAGCCTGTTTTCTTATAGAACTCAGGACCACGTGTCCCCACAGGCCATTCACACGGGGAATTTGTCTGTTGAGGTTCCCTCTTCCCAAATGACTCTAGCTTGTTTCAAGTTGACACAAGCTAAACAGTTCAACAAGGAGGGACCCATTTTGAGGGATACAGTCACAAGCATCCCCTTAGGCCTATTTCGGTGTATATGCAGTAGGAGATGTTAATTTTTAAGGTCTTGCTGCCATTGGCTAGGATCTTGTGTTTGGAAGTATAAGTCAGATTAAAAATTCAAATTCCAGAAAGGCATAGGGCACACCAGGCTCCAGAACTTGCCTGCATGAAAGACTGTGGCCCTTCCTTCGAGATCATCCATAACCTCTCTCCAGCCATCAACTCTGCCCTCAGGTCTACCTCCTTTAGGAGGCTTGTTACTTTTTCAAAATCTCTGGGAAGTCCGGTGCCTGCGGGAAAGCAGAGACTGAAGGGCTGGTCCTTCCAGGGAAAGTCGGGCATGCTGTACAGCACACAATACAGCTCTGCTGGAGCCTGCCTTCCCCCTTTCCTGCCCACGCACTCCTTCCTCTCAGCTCTGGGAATGCTGTCTGTTCTTCTTTCAAGACTTTGTTCAGTTTTGCTCTCTGAGGCCTCACTGTAGGGATAGTAGTCTTCCCTCATCTGTCTCCAAAGTACCCTGAACCCACTGGTATGCAGGAAGTACACCTTGTCATGGTCTGTTTACATGCTCTCCCCACCCTCCACCCCCAAGAACTCGAACTCCTTAAAGCTGCTGGCTACCTTGATCAGTGTTCCTTCACTGGACTGTGTATACTTTTCTCAATCACTAGTGTCTGGAGTTGCAAGAGAAATAGTCTAAGATTCCTGTTCTCAAGCTGACTGAGGTCGAGTAGGGAAATGTGTGACAACAGACTCATAGGGTATGTGCAGTTGGATGAGCACTGGATGCCATAGGAACATGTAGCTGAACATCCTTCCTTCATGATCAATGGCATTAAAGGCTGGAGAGTTTCCAGGGGTGGAAAGGAACTGTCCTTGATCCATGCTGAGTGCTGAATATACATGGGACCTGGAAAGCAGACATTTGCTGGGTGGGGTAGGAACAGCAGATGAGGAGGTTGTGGAATGCAGGGCTGTACAGAGCTCTGAGGCCAGAGCTCTATGTTCGAATAGGAAAACGTAAAACAGAAATCCATGAAACAATTTTAATTAGTTTCCAATAAGGTACTAATTTTATAGCACAACATACTAAGAAAATTAGAAAAACATTAGGCTAGTCATGAACTTACCCTGGAAATCTCTCAATGAAGGCAGGCTTTGACGTTAGTGATAGGCTAAATTGAACAGCTGAGTCTGGACTTTGCTCTCACTCTGCCAGGTATTATGCTGGTGACAACTTTTCCCTCCCTAGTCTCTACATCATGATTTGAAGACACTAAAATATGTCTCTCATGGTTATATTGAGGACGAAGAGTTTAAATATTTGTTAGTTTGACTTACTGGCCCAAATCTTGGCTAATGTCATTTTAAAATGCACAACATATCAATGAGTTAATTACATATCTTATACATACTTGAGCCCAGGGACAAGGCAGCCCGATTCTGATGCCCATGTGATGATTAGGATTTTTCAAGTGGTCTGGGTGTTGGGTATAAGGTGTTCTTCCTGTGAAGAAAGTGCATTGCAGACAGAAGCTTCACCCACGGGCTTCCTCTCTCATAAAACTCTAACAGATGCATCACTTCCTTGGGCATCTGTTTCCTCTCCATGATAAATGGCGTTGTAGCATTACTAAGTCATTCCTACAGAAGATCTTACAGAGAGTATGATACCATTATATTAGGTGTGTCTTAGATGTGGGAGAGACCAAGGAGTTCCATCCAACAGATCCAGAACGTCCTTCTTAAGGAATTGGGGCTCTTTTCAATGTGTGTCAAAGGCAGTCGATGGAACTCATGAAGTGTAATTGACATATGTGTTCAGAAATATGGGACAAATAACCTTTTCCTCCTTGTGCCTCTTAGTTCTGGAGAGTCCTTATGAGAAGAGTGCCTAACTTGTCCCTCATTACCTTCTGAGACCAGCATGACAAGGGGCAAGGACTCCACCGTTTTCACTGCCATGAAGGTGGCACTGGAAAGCATGCCATGGGACACTGGGGATTTTCACACTTTCCTGTCCACTGACTACTCTAGAGGATCTTAAGTAGAGGCCCAGGTCTTCCAGTCAAAGGCATAGCCAGTTGGCAGTCCTCATCATCTATATCTGTCCTATCCTCCTAGTTCTAATGCTACTAAGAATTGTCTTTCTAGACTGTATGAAAGCAGAAAGCATGCTTTGTTTCCTGGAATCAAGGTCAATGAGATTTTGATATAAGTGCCACTAAATCAGAAGATACTCTATATTCAGACAAGCTGGATAAATGCTGAATATGTGCCTGTGGTAGACAAGACACACAGAAGTGTAGCTAAGGATGCAAAATGAAGTATTTACAGATTTCACTTCCCCCAAATCATTAATGAATTGTGTTAATTCATTTGTGAAGAACTTTTATTTCAGAGTACTGGGGAACAATTTGAAATTCTCCTAATTCCTAGGTAGTAGGAAAATACTGTTATTTTATTCTCATTCTTAATTAGTCCTCTGATTTTCTAATGTATTTTGATCACATTCATTCCCTTTCCCTGACCCTACCCATTCAACTTCGTGTTCTCTTAAAAACATTAAAAAAAAAAAACATTAAATTTATTTTGTGCTTCCCATTAGATGTGAGACCCACCAGGGACCATACCTATAAAGAAAATTTACTCTCCTTCTCTCAGGGACTATCAGTTGCCAATTTCCCCATAACTAGGGGTGGGACTTTATGAGCACTTCCTCTCCCCATGCTGGCATTTTGGCACGGCATTTTTGCAGGTTGGTTATGTTCACATTGTCTCAATTGTTGTGCATTAACATTTGCAATTATTCTGCAGTGCCCAGAAAACAGGTTTCTTGTAGTGACCTACCACTGGCTCTCCCAGTCTTTCAGTGTTCTCTTCCACAAAGGTCCCCAGGTCTTGGGAGGAACATATGTGCAGTATGAATGTCTTGCTCAGAACTCAGTATTCCATGGTCTTGTATTTTCTGTAATTGACCAGTGTGGTCTCTGTGTTGATCTCTATACACTGTAAAAAGAAGCTTCTCTAATGAAGCTTGAGAGAGATATTAATTGGTGAATATAACAGTCATTAGGAGTCAGTTTAAAATTATGCCCATTTAACAGAGTAATAAATAGAGTAGATTCTACTAGATATCACAGGCTAACAAATTAAAAAGCCTAATGCCAGGACTAGGTTACCACTTTTGGGGTTGTTGGCCAGTGAGGCCCCAAAGACTTCCCCAAACATTATGGACTATTGAAAATACTGTTCTTGTAGAAGTCTTAGCAAATGAATACTTACTGAACCCCATGCTTAAGTGAAACAAAAGTAGCGATGGTTTAGATGCAAACTGTCAATAAGAAGACATGTTTACCCTTCCAGGGGTTCTTAAAAAAACCCTGTCTTTATTAAATTGGAGGTTTGCCTGTGAGCAGATCTGAAGTAGACAATCAAAATTGACTCCATTTATCCAGCAAAGCTCTGTTACCAAAATTAAACTTTAAAAATTCTTCTTTCCTAGTTGACTGGAAAATCCCTACAAAATGTTGATATTGAGAGTTCCCCTCCCTCTGTCTGCCCTTTTACATTTCCTTATAAAGAGGCAGTGTGGGTTTGATATAACTTCTCTAGTTTGAATTTGATTGGATCCTTTGGAAACCTACTAGACAAGTTAAAGAGTCATCACTAGTAACTTTTCCTGTAATCTCAGAATAATTCTTTCCTCTGCTTTGACCATGAGCCATATCTGTAACAGAGTCTTTGCACCAAGTGCTAAGGTTATGCGTTCTTTCCATGCCTCTTCAGAGGATATATATATATATATATATATATATATATATATATATATGTATATATATATATACATATATTTTTTTTTCTTCCTGCAAAACATCTAGGGAGGTATCAGGAAATGGAGTCAACTCTAGTTGTCATTGCATCATTTTACCTCTTCCATAAGGAGCTCTCTTCTCCAATCCCACCTTTTTCTAGAAGCTCTTTATTCAATTCACAGTATACATAGTTCCTATTGTGTCATGAGACTTTGAAAGCATGCAGTGTGCAGATTATGCATTTTTTTATCTGAACTGGTCTGGGAATGACTGACATGAAGCGAGTGTGCAGAGATGTACTCATCTGAGTTTTACATCCATGACCAGAATATAAATACTAGTACCTACCTCAACTGAATTCAGATTTCAGATCCAACATGTCAGTGATCTTTATGTCCTTGTTCATAGATCACTTCCTTTCTCTTTCTTTTATGCACAAGATAATAGTGCTTTAACCTTTCCAAAGACTAAATGAGGAATCAGAAAGTTGGTACTCTGGTATTCAAAAGCGGGAGGCTTGAATCCCAATGAGTGTCTTACTTCATAAATCATTTTTAGAAAATTCATTCACCCCTCCGAGCCTCTTTCCCCTTCACTGTTAGGGGTTAGGGTCCACAAAGGAACTTATAGAGTTATTTAGGTTCACTGAAATAATATGTAGAAAACTTAAAGTAGAATCTGGTAAGCACCCAATTAATGTAAACTATAACTTCAGAAGGACAAGCAGCATGTTTGATGGCCGTGGGCCCAGATTAACTGTTGCCTTTCCTCCTGCTACCTTCCAACTTTAGAACTGTAGTGAGGTGGATTCCCCATGTAGGTGCAGGTCTGTAGGTCAAAGGGATTTCATGTAGAGCACGATTCAATGATTGACATTCTGTTCTTTTACATGGCACCAAGGCCTTTGGGAGGAAAGACTTCTTGGGAAGATAACAAATCCTCTGGATTTTATAAAGCTTATGTGTTCTAAGTGTGGGTTAGAGACTCTCTCTCTCTCTCTCTCTCTCTCTCTCTCTCTCTCTAATTGAACACAGCAGCCACTTTGTGTCATGTTGATTTCCTCAGGGTATGAATCAGAGAGAAAGAAGTGGAATCTTGTCACAGGAAGAAAGGGACCGATTGGCAGAAGATTTTTTTCTCTGGTAAGGCAATTGACACACTTGTCCTTTTCGTATTGAGTCACTGTCTATGATACATTTCACAGTAATGTCTAGTAGTTTCCAAATCTGGAGTTAGACCCTCCCGCCAGATAAGGGAGAGGAAGAAAGATTATTACAACCCACCTACTTGCCATTCACAGATCTAGAAGGGAGCTTAATGAAAATGAGTATCCTACACCCTACACTTAGGCATGGCTTTAAACTCATTAAGAGAGATAGTTAGCTAATCATGTTCAAAATTACAGTTTCTCAAAAGCCAGTTTTAGCATTCTTGAAAAAAAAATCTAGAATCTCTCCATCAATCTTTATTCATTTTTTTCAGCCATGACTTAATGCTGGCATCCACCTCTAGCATCTTGTCTTTCTTCCGGAAATCTATTTAAGTGTGTGTGTGTGTGTGTGTGTGTGTGTGTGTACACAAAATACAATTTGTTTGAAGTTCACTTTCATTCTTTGCAGATGTTTAACTCAAGTTTCAGTTGCTTTTCTATAAATGTAGCATTTATACAATATGTATATATATATATGAATATAAACTATGAGTATGACATGAAAGAATACTTTTATTTACTTATTTATTTTTATATTTTACAGCATAGCATTGGGAATTGTATCCAGGGTCTCACACATGTCAGTAAAGCCCTCTACCACAAACACAGTCCTTAATTTTTAATCTCTTATTACCAAGATGTCTTTGATCAAGTGACTGGTGTTCAGTGTGGGAACACTGGGCACTTTGGGGTGAAATCTTTGTGTCTCTGATAGTTCTTTATTGCAGAAAATCAGTAATGTTTACCTTTCATTTCATTGCTTCTTATATCAGCCAAAGATAGATATTACAGATCAAGGGGACAGGGCCTTAATTGTTAAGCTCCTTCCAGGCAAAGGTTATATTAAATGTTTATAAACCTCCATCTCCAAATCCAAGAGGTTGCCATGAGCAGATATTTAATATGTGTTTATTATGTAGAATAGACATCTACAAAAGCAATCAAAGGACTCTATAAGACAAAATTGGGACTTTGTCCTCAACAATGGAGTCTTCGATAGTCTGACTGATCTTTGTCATCTGTAAGATGAGGTCTTTGGCTTCCTTGAAAGGACTAAGTGGAATCTGAAAGTCCCAGGAATCAAGGTCTTTGAGAACACTTATTGTAGATTGAATAAATCTCTGCTCCTTAAATAAATAGCTCTCCAACTGATGCGGTTCCTGTGAATAATCAAAGCAAAGAGGCTCTCAGTGACTCACTTGTGGGTCAGCATTTTTAATTAGTAAGTGGTTTTATGACAAATTCCTACAACCCTCAATTTCTAGGGTTGATCCCTTCACTTTACATTCCAGTGTGGTCATATTCACTGGTGCAATGAAATTGTCAACTTGAAGGTATGTTGAGAAATGGTTTCTTAAAATTCAGATTCATAAATCTCAACAGGAAGAGCCTGGAGCCAAGAACTCAGAAGTGTTGTGAAATCAGTTAAATTAGCCTTCTAGAATATGTGAGCTGTCTACCACTCTCATTAATCTGAAGTGGAACACCCAGACAGAGTACTCACAAAGGTTAGTGCATGGGAGAAGTTCATTGACTCACTGTTGGGTGCTAGATGACATAGAAAAGTTATTGCACTTGCCTGTGAAAGAAAACTGCCTCTTACTGGGGCCTGACAAAGAAAGTCAACTCAGATGTACAAAGGAGCCATTCATGTGTCAATAGTTCACAAACAAAAGCAGACCTCAGAGTTGCCTAGAAGACTTAATACAGGCATTTGAAGGCTACTCCCAAAGTCTATGATTACTTCAAGGCAGGTTGGATAATAAGAAATTGTCACTAGAACAAGATTACCATTGCTAGGGAGATGGTTTAGTGGATGAAATTGCTTGTTACATGAGCCTGATGACCCGAGTTTGATGAAACCCACAGTGGAAGGGAAGACTCAACTCTGAAAGTTGTCTTCTGATCTCCACACATGCCCGTGACCATGTGACACAACACACACACACACACACACACACACACACACACACACACAATAATAATAAATACAATTTTAGTTAAAAAAAAAAACAAGCTGCCAAGTAATGCAAAACCATGAGTATGATCATGCATTGAAAGCATAGTGCTCCTTGATTTTTCTTAAGATGTCAATGCTAGGGGATGCTTACCATGCAAAACATGAGGACCTGAGTTCAGAGCCCCAGCAGTCATATGAAATCTGGTAATCTCTGCATGGGAAAGGGGAAGACAAGTGGATTCCTAGAGTTCAATGCCAGCCATACATCCTAGCAGAATCAATGACATACAGGCTCAGGGAAAGACCCTGCATCAAAAAATAAGGTAGAGAACAACTGAGTAAGACATTTAACATTGAATTCCATATTCTACATGGATGTACAGATATGTACATCCAGCACACATATATGTTCACATCCACATAAACAAATATACACATACAGTACACACCCACCCACCCCCACACAAAGAATGCCATTCATAGTAAGAGAAAATGTCCCATAAACTATGACTTTTTCTGAGGTGACTTTATTTTGTTCTAAATAAGGCTCTCATCTTCTTCTGACTTTGTAGAACTCATTCTTTTGTATATTTGTCTTTTTTATGTTGTTTTGTGAAACAGATTCTCATTCTGAACTCAAACTGACATAGAACTCACTATATAGTTTGAGAGGACCCCAGACTCATGGTAAATGCTCCTGCCTCACCTTCACAAGTGCTGGGATTACAGGAGTCAGATACTCTATGTTGTCCAAACTCATTCTTAAATCAACTGAAAATCTGCCACCAAATCCTTTTTTTAAATTAGATTTCATGTTGCAGTGGTTATTTCTCTTTATTGAAAATAGATTTTTAATACAATATATTATGATTATGATTTCCCCTCCCTCTCCTTCCAGATCTTCCTTATCATTCATATCCATGCCTTCTTTCTCTTTAGAAAACAAACAGGGGAGTTTAAAAAGGTAAATCAAAGAAAAGCACATATACACATAAATAAAATACTCAAAAATAATCAGAAACCATAATATATGAACAAAAGACTGATAAGATTAAAAAAAAAACGCCCAGACAAAGCACTATGAAACAAAACAAATGCCTTAAAAACAACAACAACAGCAACAATAAAAATACTATTATTGAGTTTGAGTTGGCTGTCTACTGCTGGGCATGGGGCTTGATCTTAAGATTGGTTTGTAAACCCAGTGAGATGCTATTGGAGAAAATGAATTTTTCCTTTATGAGTGGTCAATTGGAGGTGGCTTCTGGGTTAGTGATAGGAGATCATATCCACTTCTCAGCACTCAGACCCCAGCTTGTACTTGCACAGGCCCTGTGCATGTGACCACAGTCTCTGGGAGTGAATACATGCATCAGTCCTGTTGTGTCTAGAAGGCATTTCTTCCTTGGTGTCTTCCAGCTCCACTGACTCTTATATCTTTCCTCTTTTTGTTTCATACATGCCCTTGAACCATGAGGAAAGGGACTTGGTGGAAACATCCCATTTAGGACTGGGTGTTGCAAAGTCTCTCAACCTCTGTACATTGACCAGTTGTGGGCCTCTGTATTTGTTTTCACTTACTGTATGTAAGAGGAGCTTCTCTGATGACAGCTGAGTAAGACACTGACCTATGGATATAGCAAAATGTTGTTAAGAATCATTATATGCCTACATTTTTAGCAGGACGATAGCATTTGATTTTCTCTTAGTTCAATGGTCTATCTAGTCCCAGCTTCCTGGTCACCTGAGCAATGTCAGGCATGGGACCAATCTCATGGAGTGGATCTTAAAACCAGTTTGATAATGGTTTGTTACTACCACAAGTTCTGTGTCACTGTTGCACCATAACGTCATGTAAGCAGGTCACCATTGTAGACAAAGAGTTTAGAGGTGAGGTGGTATTTATTTTTCTCCTCTAGTAGTACTTTCTAGTAGCATGAACATAGTCAATAGGTGTAAAGTCTCTAATTAGGCATCAGCTTGTGTTGCCTTTAGCAATAGAGACTTATCATTAGTTTCTAGAGAAACCTTAGTGGCTAGAATGGGTCACATAAAATTGAGTTATAGGACAAAGGGGTACAATGAAAAATGCCCATACAAACCAGGCTGTTGGTTGCTCTCTACAACCTGATAGTATAAATGCATGATGTTTCAATATGTGGTGTCACCAGAATCTTGGCAGCAATAGAGTGAAGGTATGCTTCTGTGTTCTGCAAGTAGTTTGTGGCATCAGTGGATTATCTAGGCTACAATTATTTTCCCCAAAAAACAGGCATATATTCAGGTATTTGTTCCTCTTACTTTACATAAAAGTAGACAATGGACTATAATTCTCTACCAATCCCTTTTGAGTCAGATTCTTATTTCACTTAGATATATTAAACTGGTCTTTTCCTGGGAACTCATTTCATTGATTGACTTCAGCTCAACGCCCAATGTGTGATTCAATACTATGTGCCTATATAAAAAAAGAATTTGGCTTGAAAGACTCCAACCCTTGCTCTTGTTGAACCTGAATTCTAGCAGAAGGAGATAGACAGTAAACACACACAAAACATATAAATCAATATATTCTATTTCTGGTTGTGGGTTGCTCTGGTTTACTTTTCTGTAAATGTGATCAAATATTCTGACCTGAAACAACTTGAATAGGAAAGGGCTTGTTTGATTTATACTTCCAGGTAACAGTTCCTCACTAAGGGAACTCAAGGCAGGAGCCTGAGCCAGGAACTGAAGCAGAGACCATGGAAGGAAGATGCTTACTGGATTGCTTCCTCTGGTCATGCTTAACCAGCTTTTCATACAACCCAGAATAGGCTGCTCGTGAGTGGCACTACCCGCAATAGGTGCATCCTTCCCACATTAACCAGCAATCAAGACAATTCCTCACAGACATGCGTATAAGTCACTCTGATCTGTGCAATCCTTCAGTTATTGTGTTGTATGACGTTCCTAGGTTATACAATGTTTACAAGAACAATTAATCAGCAGATGGAAGTTGAATTAAAAAGAAAAAAGCAATATGTAGAAAGAGGTTCAAAACTATGGAGGCAGCAGGGAGAGGGGTCCTAAGCAAAGATCTGAGGAAGGTGAAGCCAAAACTTTATGTTTGAGGCAGAGCATCACAGACAGAGAAAACATCGGGTGTCAATGCCCAAAAGTCGGGATGTACTCGGTACATTAGAGTACAACAAGGAGGCCAGCCAACATGGCTGAAGTAGTGACTGCAAAGTAAAATTAGTAACTTTGTAATTCTTTAATTAAGACTTTGATTTTAAAATGAGTACAGTCAGAGTGAGTGTAATGTGTTAAGGAAGAGCTAAGTTTTCCAGAAGGATCTGCTGAAATATTATGTTGGCATTAGACCCAGTAGGATAGGGATAGAAGCTAGGAGGCTATATAATTAGATAGATCAATAGATCTATCTAATTCTGGTCTTGGGATGGCCATTTGAGATGGTGAAATATTGCCTGATTCTCATTACATTTTGGAAGTACAATGTACCAAGAAACAGGATTTCTTGGTAGGTCAGATATAGAATATAAGAGAGGGGAAAAAAAGAAAGCCAAGCTTTGGCATCATCACTTGCAGATATGAAATTGTTATTGCTTAAAATGGCTGTAGGAATATTGGGGTTCTGGATTTGGACACACTAAATTTCACATGAATAATAGAGAGCAGATTGAAGTTGTTAAGCTAATTGTAGACTATGTACATGTGAAACTATGTTGAGTATTTCTGCACTGAAAGTGGAGAGTAAGAGATAGTAAGGTGGCTCAATAGGTAAAGAGACTTGCCACCTGGCCTGACATTCTCAGCGTGGTCCTCAGTACCTACAAGGTAAAAGAAATGAACTGATTCATGCAAGTTGTTCTCTGACCTACCCACATGCGCACATTCTCACTCATGCATGAGCACACATGCACATGATACAAATAATTATTAAATAAAGGTAATAAAATAAATAAAAAGTGGAGATACAGGGGTTGCTACATATTAAAACTTGTGAGATAGAATGAGATTATTAAGGGAATGGGTATATCTAAAGCAGAGAAGACAGGAACTCCTCAGTCCTGTGTTTCCTCAGCATTAAGACCTCAAGAAAACAAGATGGGAGGCAGGAAGGAAGGAGGAAGAAAGGGAGGAGATAAGAAAGGAAGAAGGAAGGAAGGAGGGAAGAAGAAAGGAGGAAAGAAGGAAAAGGGAGGAAGAAAAGAAAAAGGAAAGAAATAAAGACAAGAAAGGGAGATACTATTTAACACTGAGACATGACCACTTGCACTAACAAGGTTCAGTATTTTGATAGTCAAGACAGGAAATGTCTGGGGGCTAGAGAGATGGCTCAGTGAATAAAAGCCCTTGCTTGCATGAGGGCCTAAATTTGAATCCCCAGCTCCCATGGAAAAAAAAAAAACCAAGAAAGCTGGACATGGCTGCATGTACCTGAAACACTAGTATTGTGAAATGGAGAAAAGCAGATATTGGAAACTCATTGGCTAATTGCCCTAGACAAAATTAGAAGCTTCCCGTTTAATGAGAGACTCAGTCCCAAGGGAGTAAGTTGGAGAATGATAGAGTAGGCCATCCAATGTCTTCCTCTTGTTTCCAATGTGCACACATGGCTGTACACACCCCCACACATGCATGTGCCACAAACATATATGCATATACTGTCACCCTATCACACATACACACAAAAATAAATGTATAAATAAAAAAGAGAGGGCATGTCTCAAGTAGAGGGCAATGAATGATAGCATCAAACAGTACTGATCTATCCAGTGAGAGGGAGAGTGAAAATTAGTGGTGGAGTTTCACAGCTGGACATGTTAGTAATCTCAATAAGAACATAATTGGATGGAGTGGTTTTGGGCAAAGCCTGGCTTAAGTAGATTTTAAAAGAATTGTATAAGATTTGGAAACCTTAAGAAAAGCCAGTTTTTGAGATTCCTATAAAAGGAGACCAAGAAATGAGATGGAAAAAGGTAGACAAAAAGAGAGAGAAAGAAAAAAAGTCAAGCCCAAGGATTTTCTTGTTTGAGTGTAGTCAAGAGAAATGGCAATTTATGTGGTAATACAAGTGTTCTGGCAGAGAAAGTTGGATTAATGTTTTAGGACAGACAAAAAGAGTTCCTTAAGCAATTTTGCTGGGTTGGCAAACAATGATGGTATCTAGTGTCCACACAGATCTGGCTTCAGCTAAGAGACTGCATATTTTCTTTAGTAGTGACAGGAATACAGCTGGTAGGGGAGTTGATATAGGGTTGAGTCCCTACATATAATTTCTTCTGGTTCCTTCAGTTTCCCCACAAAGTAGGGAACATTATCTCTCCGAATCTCAATAACTGTTCAAACGAAAATACTGTCCAAGTATAAGGCTCTACAAATATTTGTTCAAAAAATAGAATGGGGCCAAGCATAATACAGAAAGTATGCCTTTAATGTTCCTTTTTAAGGAGTTTTTCTAAGCGGACCAGTTGGCTAGGGTTTCTCAAAAGGGAGTACATGTCTTCTCAGTTAAGGCCTCTTCTTTTCTGACACTCATAGCTGTGGCCAATAGAGTCTAGAATGCTCTGCTAATCTTCATGGCTATTAATAATTAGAGATCTCTACATAAAGAGTTTTCAAGTCTGGTATTTGTGTGCATGGGTATAGGCAGCATTCTTTACATGTCACATGTGAGTAATCTGTTTGAGATTACTTTTCCTCAATAATGCTCTCAACAAGAGTACTATCATCTACCATTTGTAATCATTGTCAGTGTAGCTATTTTGTTGAAATGGTCATATGTCTTAAAGAGAAATGAGAAATTAAGAGCTTGGTGCTCTTATTATTGTATCCACAATAAATTCAGATACTTACATCAGAGATAGGAACAACTATATGACGAGAGAGAGAGAGAGAGAGAGAGAGAGAGAGAGAGAGAGAGAGAGAGAGAGAGAGAGAAGCATGGTGGTACTAGGGAGACTATGGAAGGAGGACCATTACAAGACTGGGGGAAGCCTGGTTGACTAACACATTCCAGAAAATCTAAGTCAACATAGTAAAACATTATCTCAAAAATAAAAGAGGAGAGAGAGAAACACAGAGAGAAACAGACACACACACACACACACACACACACACACACACAGAGAGAGAGAGAGAGAGAGAGAGAGAGAGAGAGAGAGAGAGAGAGAGAGAGAACTTTTAACCTAAATCATTTTTCTTTGGAAAGAGAAAGCAGGGGATGAGAGAAAATCCATGTCACTTTCTGGGGAACAGAAACTGTATCCAAGAATTGTGTTTGAAAAAAAATGTTCAACTTAGCAGGGGACTGCATAAGTTCAATAATTAGTTTGATGTTGATAATGATATATAGCAAGCTAGGTGGTTTACAAACAACAGAAGTTTATTTTCCATGGTTCTAGGATCTAGATGTTCAAGATCAGGGTGATAGTATGGTTACTGTGGCTTGCACTCATCTGAGTTACAAAGGCCTACTTCTCCTTATATGTTTACATGGTGGAATACATGGTGGAGGATGTATTCTGGGGGGGGGGGTGGCGCCTTCTAAGAGGCCCCTGTCCTCCTGTTCTATTTCTTCTCCAAAGGCTCTACCCCCTCACTTTAGTCTTAGGATGTTAACATGCTAGCTCAGGGGGGACTCAAATATTCAAAGCACTGCAATAATGAAACATACCTGCAGAAGGATGATGCTTCAGAAATACTGTTGGAGATCATACATGCTAGTTTACACCTTTACTTTCAGTACTTGGGAGGCAGGGCCAGGACTGTGAGTTCTACAACAGCCAGGACTACATACTACACAGAAAAATAGGTATCAATCACCCTGCACCTCACTTCCCAATTTTTCTTGTTGTTGTTGCCAGGAGTTTTTGATATTTAAAGCAAAATATTGAAGATTCATGCCAGTATTGAATTCACTGGATCATGGTGGAAATGAGATTATTGTATTAAAATATTTATATTATAGTACATGGCCCGGGGTAACATTAAATGAACTATGATAATGTTTTTAGGAGCCTGAATTCTTTTAGGAAACACCCAGTTAAACTGTCAAAATTAGAGAACTACTCTGCATTAGCTGTTTTTCTTTTTGATTTCAAGAAGTGGGCCAGGAAGTTTCCTACAGCCAACATTATTTTGTTGAAAACCAAGATATAGCCACAGAACTATTCAAGAGCGAACACATCATCCACTTCCATGTGTCAGATACTAGAGGAAACATCTTAAATTCACATTTGATCGGTTCTTGTGATAGGCTTATACAATAAGTTGTATTAACCCAGCTGTACGGATGAGGAAATTGAGTTGGGGAGACATGATTAAGTACTACAATGGGAAAGCTCTTTGCAAATTGTTAAGTAAATTAAAAGACTGACCCGATCTACTAAGCTTCCCATAAAAAGAGCAAAATCCTGACCAAGATCACTGTGGCATTTGATTGTTAAGCTCTAGGCTTCTTTTCACTCTATTAAGTTATTGAATCGCTCATCTCAATCGACCCCTAACTCAAACACCTGGTACTGATTTGGCCAGATCCAGGAAGTCAGCTTGTTGGGGGCAGTGACAACTTCACAGTTGGTCATGGCATTCAGTCCCTCCTTCTGAACAAGTGTGCAGTGTGATCTATCTCTAGTACTTATCAAGCTCAAGGACAAAGGAAAGTCATGTGGGAAGCCCTTTGTGTCCCCCAAAACCATGTTCTTCAGAACGTCTTTCAACATCGAGTTAGTATTGTGCTGGCTGATATAACACAGAACATTCCCTCCCTCTTGCTATAATAATACAAAACAAAAATGGATGGGGAGGCTAAATTAATCATTTTTGTTTGTTTTGTATTAAAATTTAGAACAAGGGGCTATCTGCTAGATTAGTAAGTGTGTTTTTCTTCAAGGGGAAACCCAATTGCTGGTAGTTTGTTTTAGTTTTTTTTTTTTTTTTTTTTTTTTTGAGAATTTGAAGGATGTCACACCTCATTTATTAATGGTAATCAGTTGTTGAACGTTGAAGAGTTTCATTTATGAATGAAGAACACATTGGCTGACAGAACGTCTCACAAATGTTATTTCACACCTGCTTTTATTGTGGCACAAAAAATAAATCAGTGCAAGCACTTTGAAAATTAACTGGGAAATGATGAGTCTCCACATTTTACCCCTTTCAGACCAGTTTTTTAAGATGTGAAAAAATAAACCTCTCATTCAATCTGCAACTGGCCACCTCATGTGGGAGAAGCTGCAACCATCAAAGTAGTTCACTCTTTCTATGACTTGGCTCGGGGTGGGGCAGAGCATTCTCAATGGAGAAGACAACTGCCTGGATTTCTATTAGGGACTGGGTATGAAATAACCAGGTACAGATATTTGAAGAATCTCCTTTTCTCAAGTCTTCATCGGGAAAATAAACAAGCTCACAGGTCTAAAGAGGCCTAGTTACAATAGGACAAAGTGAAGGTGGTTTTAATACAGAGCTTAATGGCTAAGAGTAGCTGAGGATAAAAACCAGCTACTTAGGGGTTGGGATGTTCTTTATCCTAAAAGACTTAAAAATCAGCTTCTCATCCAGTATGGACAACCCCCTGCTCTTATGTCTAGAAACAGGTCTCTTCAGTGAGGATTCTTATGATTCCAGATGGAACAAAGTTCTTCCCTCCCCCACATCTCAAGATTCATTATAAAAGGCATACATTTTATACTCGTGCTACAAATGAGTGGATATGAGGGTTTGTTTGTTCCATAATATCTCATTGCCCAGTGGCCAGCTTACTGGTTCCTTTTAGCTTGTTGTAGAAGGTCAGAGAGAGGGAATAAAAGAATGTGAAGAGTGTTGAGATCCAGACTGACTTGTTTAGTCTTTAGGCCATCATCTTAGTTCATTCCAAGGGCCTGTGGTTCACTTCCCACTTGCCTTACTTGCAGGCAGCTTTTACCCCATAGTCCCTCAGATGCCTTTAGTGTTTCTTTTATGTTCAGGCTCCTTCTGAGGTTAGGGAGGTGCTCAGCCTCATTAGCATTCTTTCAACACATGCATTTTAGTTGTCATTCCCCTGTCAAGTGCTGAGTCACTCCTAAAGCCTCATAGCCTTGCAGAGACACCTCATTCTCTTTACTTTCATTCTTAAAAAGAAAAAACAAAACCCTAACGATGACCACCACCAAAGTCCTCCTGAGGATAACTTAGTTGGTGGAGTGCTTCTTTGGCAAACACTAGGACCTGAATTCAGTCCCCAGTGTGCCTGTAAAAATGCCTGACATGTTGGCATGGGTTTGTAATCCCAGCACTGGGGGAGTGGAGTCAAGAGAAGTCCTGGTGAGCTCCATGCCAATGAGAGACTGACCTTTCCTGAGGATGGCACCCAATGAAGGATCAGACCCTCACCAAGCCCACTGCCTTAGCTGCCATAACAGGCTGCAGAAAAGACCCTACAAGATGTAGGTCTCTGACTAAGCAAAATGTGCTGAGCTTCCTGGCCTTGCCCATCCTTGCAGTCACTAGGAGGTCAGATACCCTCCATGTGGCAAGGAACCAATCAAAAGTTAGCTGATGGACTCTGAATGTGCTTTATGGTAAAACTAGTGTAACAGCGATGTGCAGAGCATAGCAACTGCCCTGGGAGGGTTTATAAGCCATAGCAACCAGCTAACCAACCAATATAGGGCAGGTCTCCCCAACACAGAAGCACACCAATTCTAAGACTGTTGGGTAACCCTAGACACTCCCCTTGCACATTCCAACAAATTCCCTGCCTCGTGTCCCCTCCTGGCCCTTCTCATGCCAACATCTGTGTTGGATGGATGAGGGAACTGAGTTAAGACACTTAACTCATTAAATAATAAAAGACTCTTTGCTTTTGCATCAGAATGGGCCTCTTAGTGATTTGGGGGTTCAGAATTTGGTCACAACCCTAAGGTTGTCCACTGGCTTCTATACCTGTATTCACAAACACATACCTGTATTCACAAACACATGAACACACGGAAACACATGGAA
Organism: Phodopus roborovskii; assembly: GCF_943737965.1. Classification (NCBI taxonomy): domain Eukaryota; kingdom Metazoa; phylum Chordata; class Mammalia; order Rodentia; family Cricetidae; genus Phodopus; species Phodopus roborovskii. Next base: position 18,927,399 of record NW_026126517.1, read on the forward strand.
CCCCCTCCCCCCACACACAAGCACACATATATACCCCCCTCAAATAAATAAATATTTTTTTATGAAGTCTTTCTTTTTCTTTTACCAACAGACTTATTTTTGGAAAGATGCTAAGAAGTTTTGGTAAACTTGGCTACCTCACATCTCCATAGGTGAGTATAATTTATATTTCTATTATGCAAGCATCACTTGAGTATTTTTCAAATTCATGGGAAAGAATTTGAAAATTCTGCCTTGTTTGATCTTTAAGACACTGACAAGTTTTGAGAATTAACCACCAAAAATTTTGATGAGCTTTCTGTGCTTCTTGGGCAATGCATCTTTGGGGTAATCTGACGTGTGCCCTTCCTCTTGAACAAGAGCTGGGTTTCCTCCTTGGCAGAACATTCTAGCAGCTGGGTCTCATTTGCTTTGCAAGGACATCTGAAGGCATTGCTATTTTGGAAACTGCTTAGCATATGGTATAATTGTTTTAAAGTACTTTACAGTTTGCATGGTGCTTTCCCATTATTTCATGCAGTCATTTCTCATAGATATCCAAGATGTTTTATTTTTACTTGTTTTCAGAAAGGGAAACGGAAGTACTGAAGAAATAACACATCAGCTTGGCCAGGCAATTTATCTCACTCTCGAATTAATCAACAGATAAAATCTCTTCCTCAGATCCTTTAATACCTATGCCCAGAAAGCCTCATGCCTTTTGACCTAAATAGGTAGACAGACATGTGCTGGGCCTCACAGGCACATGGTCTGACCTCTCAAAGTATCCTATATGCTTAGGCTTTGGGCCATAGTTAGAATGCCATGTAGCTATTTTTCCTAAAGGTAGTATGATGGGCAGTTCAAAGCTCCAGTTTTAAAATCAAACTGTGTGGATTTAAATCTACCCCCTCTTAAAAATTTTGAGCTTTGTGACCCCAGTGACATCTATGAAATGGGAGCAGTGGCTGCTATCTCATGGAAGTTTTTATTGTGAGATTGACCTGACTTAATCCAGCTAAAGCACCAAGCACAATGTGCTGCTTACAGGAAACTCCCATAAATATTAGCCGCTCCCATATTGTATATGGTTATTGTTCCTGAGTTTTATTCAATATGTTTGTAGTCAAGATTGGGGTAATTTGGAGGGTTTAAAGAACCACAATAATGACAACTTCTCAGTCATCCTGTTTTTTGAAGCACAAAGCATGATGATGTTTCATTTCTGCATAATACAGTGTAGACAAGAACCTGGACATTGATGGCAGGATATTCCAAGGCAACTCTTTGGGAATGATATTACACAAACAAGACAGAAAGATGGCATAGATTTCTTAAAGCTCAGGGTGAACATGGGGTACAGATGAAAAGGAATCTGCTCAGTTTTTGGAGCATACAGGACTGAGTGTCATGTCTCTGATATATATGTGGGAAATAGAAGCATAGAAGTAGATGCCTTGCCCAGTGTCTTACCTTCTTTTCCCATCGCATTCATCAATTTCTCTGACAAAACCAGCTTACTCAAGTCTGAGTTTATGGTGGCTCACAGTTCAAGTCATATTGCATCATGACAGGAAAGCCCAGGCAGTAGGGACTTGAAGCAGCTGGTCACAATGTACTCACTGTAGAGAAGCAGTGAGTAAGAAATACATGCACGCTGCTATTCAATGCCTTTTCTCCACGTATACAGGCTAAGGTCCCACCCACAGTGGACATGTCTTCCTAACTCAGCATAATCAAGGTAATTCTCCATAGGCATGTCCAAAGGCAAGACTCCCAGGTAATTCCAGATTCTTTCAAGTTGACAGTTAATGTTAATCATCACAACTTGTTCACTCAGTGTGTCTCAACCACACTATGTTCTGCTGGGTGCGGAGATGTATGCATCAAAGTGATGAGGTTCCTATAAATGGAAATCATAATTCCCTAGAGAGACCAATTTGTTCCCTATTTGTTCAGAACATTCCCATGGATAGAGGTATATCCTAGGAACCAATTCAGTCTTGGGATAGTCCAAGAGTGTCAGTCATCCTAAATACATGTTGTTTTCATTTTCCTGTAGTCATCATAGGCACACTAGACATTGAGGTGCCTTCACAGTTCAGGGACTAAAGAATATGATCAATTCTGAACATATAAAGTCCAAACAGTACTTTAGGTTATTGTAGAAGAGCAGCCTAAAAACAAGTTATGTGGCTGTAAAATCCTATTGTTTTATAATATGCTGGTGCATTCATATAAATCTGGTTGAAAGTACATACAATCATATCCATTCAGAACATGGAGGGAAAGTGCTAGACATTATAGAGGTTACTATATTTCTCTAAAGGTTTCATCTTATACCCAAGACATATTTCAGAAGTGATTGCCATTTAGGATATATTGATTACTCATTTGTCCTAGAAAACATGAAATAAAAACAAAGTAGTCTTAAGAAGACAATATAACTGACAGGTTTTTTTTTTTTTTTTTTTTTTTGGTACCTTAATATTAAAAGGGGGATAGGGAGAGCTCAGTTGGTAAAATGCTTGCCTTACAACCCTGTGGACTTAAGTTTGATCCCCAGCACCCATGTAAAAAAAAATCTGACCACAGAAGTGTGAGCTTGTAATTGAAATATTGGGGAGGCAAAACCAAGCAGATCCGTAGGGCTCACTGGCCAACCATCCCAGCTGATCAGCAAGTGCTGTTTCCAGTGAGAGACTCTGCTTCAAAAAATGAGGTGAGTGGCTCATAAACACCACACACACACACACACACACACACACACACACACACACACACGCAACATGCAAATGCACTCAGACATACTGTAACACAAAATAGAAAAATAAGTAAATGTAGACCAAAGTATAGTAACACATTGCTAGGATTTAACTTGAAGTGGAATTGGTGACTCTTAGATGAACAAAATTATTAAATAAGGAGACCACTCAGGAACTAGGGTAGTCTCCAAAACCCAACTCATGCAGTGTGCTTTCCTGTCATACATAGTAGCACTTTGAAACTATATGTAGAGTGCATTTTCAGAATTCTTTTTCAGAGTTTCTTGCTTTTTTGTCTAGAGGCAACCAACCAGAATTCAAATCAAAGGGAGGCTTTCAAAGCCACCAAAGTGATGTTTCCTGCATATGAGTGAAGCAAAGATAAATAAAATGTATGTAGTATATATCGGCATGGACAAAAAAGTGGAAAATCTGGTCAGACTCAGCTCCTTATGCTAGTAGAGAGAACTAATGTTCATCTAAAAAAGAATCTTAAAATATCATGGCTCATTTTTTGCTCAGAGCACACAAACTTCTGACCCTTGAAAACTCTCTAAATATGTCACACACTTATTCTTTACCCCACAGGACCTACTACAGTCTTGGGCACATGGTGGACACTTAGTAAGCTCTTAAATTATATTGAATGTCCTTTGTATTAATAGTAATTCCATGTAACATAATGAAACCAGAGTGAGTGGGGCATGGCTTACTATTCCACAGTCAACTTTTCCCCAAGGAACCAACTACTTTACCTCTCAGACTGAAGCAAAGAACTCATTCAGAAGCAGAGCTGAAGGCTGTTGGAGTTATTGTTGTTTATATTTCCCTGGACAGAGGAGTAATTATATTAGCTTCAAAGGCCTTTTCTTCTGCCTTCCATCTCAGCCTGGCCATGCAGGAAGTTTGCATTCTGTTCTGAGTCTTACAGATGGAAACCCAGAGGAGGGGACTGTTTGCCCAAGGTCACAGAGTTAAGCCTTCTCAGATATTTGCTAACCCTGATTGAATTTTCCCAAACTTTGCCAGAGCAAACTAAGGACAATTTCTGTGCTCTGTTTTTAGATTAGGGGATGTCATCCTTCCCATGGCCTTTCCCACCATGTTTATCCTCATCCTACCACACCTCACATAACTCTTGCCAGTTAGATTTTCTTTGGTCTTTGCTAAGGCTCCTGCACCTCCACTATAAGACTGTAAGTCAAGGAAGTCTTTCAGATGTTTAAAAGTGCGGCATGAATATGAGGATAGATGGGGAAGCTCTCCTGCATCAGAGATGCCTGACTCTAGCCTTACACTGATTTCTATCAGGCCTCAGTAGCACGACTAAAGGTTTTGCTTTATGGTTAATTTAGCTGGCAAGGCAAGCAAGATGAAATTCATGAGGAGACACATAAACTGGAAAGAACAGAGATCATAGCTCAAACAGGACCTTCTGGAAGATAGATTGCCTATGGCTCTTAGAACATCGTCCCCTTGGTAGTAGTGATACAGATGGAAACGAGAAAAATGACAGTGTCTTCTGTGGGGCATATGATGGCCAAAGACTTTTCAGAACTGGGCCTCACAGAGAGGAAATCACTTGGATATTCATCCAGGCCTTCCTTTTAAATCTTGATTACCTTTGGCTCTGTGAGGAGCTGGAATTTATGGACCAGTGACAAGTGATTCTTATATAAGGATGGAATCTTGGGTGTGATAAATTTGGTCTTGAGAAACCTCAGCTCAGATGCTGCAGATGGCCATGTCAGGGTGACAGCCTTAGAGGGTGGCAACCTGCTGGGCTATGGGCTGTGTGCAGAATGGCTACTTGGTTGAGAACTGTCTGTTCCAATTTTCCAGAGCCTCAAGGTCATGACTAAGGACACTTCAGGCTTGACATTCATACCAACAATTTTGTCTGCTGCTCCATTAGTTACTGCTACTGGCACATTGAGCATCCTAAAGAGGCAGACCTTGTAATTCAGGTGATGGCCTTATGAAGAAGACTCTAGGGAAGGACCAATTCTATTCCTGCAAAGAATTGCTTATCACAGAGAATTTCCACAGTTGGGTTGAGTTGAATGAGCAGACATTATTTTGGTTTTGTTTTTTTATATATGTGTGTGTTCATGTGCACATATGTCACAGCCCTACTCTTATTTATCCCCTCTCCCTCTGACCTCACGTTGTCTGTCCTTTGCTGCTTCCTATCTGTGCCCCACACTCCTCCCTTCTGCACATCACCATCTTGCTAGCCACCAATAGAGATACTGTAATTTCTTCCTTTCTTCTTCTTATCTCATTCCTGATACTTTTTGTGTTTCCCTAAAGTATACTTTAGGTTTATCATATATAAATTATATAAATGTTATTATATTGAGGGCTGTTTTCTTGCATCCTCCTTTCTTCAGGGCTATTTACCATGAAGGGATGTTGAACTTTCTCAAAGGCGGTTTTCTGCAACTATAGAGATGATGATGTCATTTCTACACTTAAGTCTGTTTGCTTATTGTGTTGTATTTATTGATTTGCACAAGTTGAATCATCCTTGCATCCCTGGGATGAAAACAACTTGGTCATGGTGTACAGCTTTCTTGAATTATTTAAGTGTTTTCTCTCTCTTAACTAGTTTAGCTAAAGGTTTGTCAGCCTTGTTTATGTTTTCAACTCTATGTTTGATTGATCCTATGTCTTGAGTTGTTAGTCTTTATTCCATTAATTTTTGCCTATTTTTTTTTTTATAATTTCTTGCCTCCTACTGCTTTTGGGTTTGGCTTTATCATGTTTTTTTTTTTTTTTTTCTCAGACCTGGAGATACACTATTAGGCTAATTTGAGATCTTGCTGATTTTTTAATGTGGGCACTCACAGCCAAAATGTTCCTCTGTGAGCTGCCTTAGCTGTATCCCCGAGGTTCTGGTAGGCTTTGCTTCCATTTTCATTTGATTCTGAGGACTTTTAAATTTTCTCCTTGCCTGTTTTTTTCCAATGGCATACTGGTTATTCAATACAATTTTCTCCATCTTTTTGCATTTGTGTAGTTTTGTGCTTATCTGGTTGTGGATTCCTAGATTTAATCCCCACCCCACCCCCAAATTTGGTAACATTCAAGAAATCATTTAGAGTCTTTGTGTTTATGAATAGTTTCTGTGACTTAGAATATGCTGTACTTAGAGTGTATGTTTCATGGGATGTCAAGAATGCATCTTCTATCTGTTAGGTGGAAGAGTCATAGATCAAGTTTGTCCACTTGATCTTCTATTCAAATCTAAAGCTTCTGCATTTAGTTTTTAAAAACTACATAAAGATAAGAATGGACTATTGAAGTCACGGTGTTTTATTTTATCAGGACATGTGTTTTTTGTTATGCTTGTTAGTATTTGTTTTATAAAATTGGGAGTCCCAACATTTGTTATAGCTCTCAACGAATTGTTCTCTTTGATAACAATGGCCTTCTTTATCTCTTTTGACTAATTTTGACTTAAAGTCTATTTTCTCAGATATCAGAGTATGTGCACCAGCTTCGGTTTATTGGTAGATTACCTTCCATCCTTTGACTCTCTGTGGGTGTGTCTGCCAGAGAGCTTAGTTTTCTGGAGCCAGCAAATAAATGGATTTGTTGTAGACCCTGTCAGCTACTCTGCATTTCTTTATGATTTCTTTATGTTAACTTGTGGCTATTTACATTTAAGGTCATTAAGAGATGTCTCAGGTGTTATTTTATTGGTTGATTGTTTATTGTTTGTTTCTTTTGTTTTTTGTTTCCTTTCCCTCTGTTAATATTAGAAGTTTGTTTTACTACTATGCTTGACAAGGTGGGGTATTGTCTTTTGTTTTGTTGATTTTTTTTTTCAGCTCTACTTTGTTCACCTAGCCCTCTCATGAAAAATTATTCCCTGTGTTTTCATGGTCAAAACTGGCCTCCATCCTCTATGTTTGGATGCCCTTAAGTATTTTCTGCTGTGCTCACTTGGTGGTCATAAATTGTCATAGTTTGTAATTCTTTTGAAGCATCCTTGTTTCTCTGTCAACTTTACAAGATAGTTTTGCTGGGTATAGGAGTCTTGGTTAGCTGTTATTTACTTTCAGAGGCCAATACCATTCTGTACTTACCTTTTCCCCCTTCCAACAGCAACACCATAAAAATGAGGAGGCTCAAAAATAAATTTGATAAATGCAGGAAAGAGAAGAAAAATACAAACTATACTTTAACAAAATAGAATAAAGTCAAAAATAGTAAAAGTATATGAAAAGAACCAAAGCAGGAATACATGGCCAAAAAAGGAAGAATAAAAGAAAGGAAATGAACAATGATTACACAGTAATAAAGATAAAAATGCAAATGAAATTTTAACACTATAAAGGGGCATAAAAACAGTTTTTTAAATGATAAAATAGGAGAAAAGCATTGAGAGAGAAAAAGCTGCAGTGTTGGAGTTACTGTTTTCTGGGTCTTCAAACCTTGGGATGCTGGGTTGGAGATGAGCTGTTTTTCTGGTCCTCAGAGCATGGATATTAGGGTGTAAGTTGAGCTTTTCTGGTCCTCAAGGTATCTCCCTGCTGTTTTTCCATATGCAGAAAGAATGACTTTCTCACCAAAACCTACAGCTGAATTTGGGGCATGTGAGGGCACTGACGTTGCCTTGAGGAGAGAATGCCAATCTTCTCATCATTGTCTTTGGATGAAGCCTGTGCCTCCCCACTCCACTGGGGAATCATGATCCTAGAGCTATGTCTATGTTGACTTTCTTTTTCTTCTTTCCTGAGACAGGGTCTTTTTTATTGGTTCTTTTCTTGGAGAGAGTCACAGAAGTCGTTTTTAATCTACCAGTTTATGCCACACTTTGTTTCTGAACTGATATTTTTGTAATAAGTATAAAATCATAACAGGGAATCACATTCTTCTAGGTTAAGAAACAATGAAGAGAGCACATTAATCATAAAAATTTTAAGTTATGAAAAATCAATGTGATATGCTGTCCAAACTTGACAGTAAGCTTAGCTGTATATTCATAAAATCTGTATCTTAATTTCATCAGTAAATACTATTTAAGGGAATATAAAAATTCCTCTAATGTATGTGTGGTCTAGCTCACTGTCAAATCTAGAAAAGATAACAGACGAATATTTGTTAGATGGATGCATATAATATTTATATTGCAGTAAAATAACGTTGTTTATATGCAGATAATGGGAATGCAACACTATGCCACATTGTATAAATATGTATGGAGCACATTTCTGAGGCACAGCTGATTGACAGGCCTCTGAAAGAAAATGCCTTCTACATCAGCTTTTTTTTTTTTTTTTTTTTTTTTTTTTTTTTTGTGACAAACAGAAATTTAGAACAGGTGCTAAGGAGAGCACATGCTTCAGTTCCCAGCACTGTAACTTAGGTAGTTAGCTCATGACTTCCTGTAATTCCAGCTTAACAAGGCCCCACACATTTTCTGGCCTCCATGGAAAACTCTATTTACATGTACATACCCAGACACTGACATACATATGTACACATAATGGAAAAGAAAAACAAAGTATTGTTAAATATTTTAGAAGATACAGGTATGAGGCTTTAAGTAGGTCTTTGTGAGTGTGTATAAATTGCCTTTTAATTAGCAGTTAGCTTTTGCAATTGCATTCATTGACATAGAACAATTCCCTAGAAGCCCATCCATAACAGTTGTTTTCCTTTTTCCTTTCTCTATCTCAAAATCTTGTCTTTCATAGTAAAATCCAGAAGCAAAACCAGAATGGCATTGGCCCGCCTGACTCAAGACCACAGGTCAAGTCAAGGCAGAGGCAACTGCTTCTCTGAGGTACAGGGTAACTGGATTAGCTCTCTAACCCAGCACATCTGGAAAAGAAAGACTAAGCATGACAAAGTAAGATAGCTCATACAGAACTATCCCCAGGCAGGATCGGATTCAATGCCATGACAATGCCTGTATGTTTCTCCACATCTCTGGACAGAGTCTGTTCTGGGAGGCCATTGACAAGCTTGTGCTTGCTACTTACTCTGAAGGCTTTCTTCTTGCTTCCTCACTATCCTCTAATAAACAGACTAACATGGGGAGATCCTCATAGGTGTGTCCATGCATTGGAGCTCTTGAAATTCTCCACTGTCCTTTAGCAAAATCATCACAGCTGTTTCTCAGGTGAGACAGTCACACTTGGTGTTAACATCTCTGGCACAAGCAGATCAGGGTGGGCACGACATGCAAAAATGTAGAATTGATTGTTGACTGCCAGACCAAAGATTTGTGAGGTTTTGTTGTTGTTGTTATTATTGTTTTTTGTTTTTAACAAAAACCAGGAATTCCTTGCTTTTCTTCTTACCCACCTTGACTTTCAAGGCCTTTGTACTTGAGTTCAAGCGTTTGTTTTATGTCAACATGGGAACTCATTTCCATCCCATTTCAAAGTAGTTCTACTTAGCATTTAAAGTTCCTGTGCTTTTTTCTTGATAACTTCTCAAGCCTTGCCTCATTACCCTTTCTGTGCTTCCTTATGGAGCATGGAGCCCTGGTGTGAAATACTACATTGAGTGGAAGAAGCATGACAAGAGCTAGCTTCATGGGGGGAAAAAAGTGACACAAAGGCTGGCTGCTTCCTTATAGTCACTAGAATAGATTGAAACACCACTTGCACTGATGTCAAAGTCAAGGAGTCAGCCCACACTTCAGCACAGGCATTTGAGGCTATCCAGTGAGTCAATGAAATGGGAATGTTGAGGCTTTGGAGTTGTCAGTGTCATGAAAGATGCCTGTTTGCTATAGCAAAATTTGACAACACATTAAGCCATCAGTTCAAAGAATGACTAATATTTTGAGCTTACTTCTGTTGGTAAGAAGTTCCTTATTAAAAGAATGACCATTCATTAGGCTACTTTGTATTAGTCTTTTCCTATTTATCCACATCACTTTGTGCCTCATTCACACCCATATGAGGGTGTCATTATCTCCTTGCCAATTGACACTCTCAGTGCATGTGCCCCATCCACTTTCTCCATGTGAAGGGGGATTCCATGCATATCTCTCCCCTCATTCCCATGTAATTCACCTGTAAGTGATTAGCATGTAGCACAGTGAATGGAACAAAGTGATATTCAATACAAACTGCAGCATGGAACTAGTGGAAGAGTGCATTTGTTCTATTTGCTGCGTGTTGGATAGCATTCATTCATTCTGCTTCTGTCCTCTTCAGATGTACTGAGTGCCTATAACTTCCCAGACACTGCTCTAGATGCCAGGATTGTTGAGACATGTTGTGTTCCCCTCTCCCACCCCCACCACATGAAGTTCAGAAAAGGTTGCACTCATCACATTGGTCTTGAGACCATCAGCCATGTTTGGTCATTACAATCATCATGGGTAGAACATTTGAATGACTCTTTGTGGGAGGAGACAAGTAGACAAGTGTAATGAGGTTTTTTTTTTTTTTTTCTGTCCTGCCTGCCAGGTCCCAAATAATAACATGGAGGCTTCTTATTAATTGTGAGAGCTTGGCCTATAGCTTAGGCTTATTCCTAACTAGCTCTTATTACTTAAATTAATCCATTCATGTTAATCTATGTTCTATCACATGGCATTACCTCTCTTCCATCTTGGACCTTCTGCTTCCTTTCTGTGTCCTGGCATTCCCTGTGTGCCCAGATTCTTCCTTTTCTTCCTTTCTCTGCCTGAATCCCACCTATACCTCCTGCCAAGCAATTGATCATTCAGCTTTTCAATACAACAATCACAACAATACCTCTTCACAGAGTATACAAATAACCTACAACAGATAAGGGAGAAATAGATTCTCCTCAATTTTGAGGCCTTCACTACTCATAGAGAAGCAAATAACCAAATGCATAAATACATAAAAATACAATGTGTGATCAGCTAAAGGAAATAATGACATGGACTGGAAATGGATAGGAATTCTTGCATATATGAAGCAACAGATTTTTTTCCTTGTGTGAAATATCCCTGATCATTCAGCTAATACTAAACTTATTTAATACATCTTTCCATATATACTTATGCCCCAAATTATACCAAGGCTGAGCACTTGGCAGTAAATAGGAATATATACCAATTCATAATGCTTGTGCAAGCCATTAGTACCTGGGTTCAAAGGAGGGTGAGTAGGGGTGAACAGAAACACAGGTGGTCATGGAAGGGAAAAAGTAGGGACAATGAATAGGAGATGATGTCTAGGAGATCCACATTGTTCCTCTGCTTCTAGGTCCAAGATTTCAAAGATGATGGCTACAAATTAAGACATTTTAACTTTCTCCCTTAGATACTTTTAAAAGAAAAGGCCAGATATAGTCAGAGTGGTGGATGTATCTTGCTCTGTGTTGGGCTTATGTAACAGAATAGCACACTTTGGGTTATTTACCTATTTATATTTTCAGGAGTTATTTCTAACCTTTAATTATTTGTATATATGTGCCTGTGTATATGAGTACAGATTCCTAAAGAGACCAGAAGAGGGTGTCTGATGTACTGGAACTGGATGTATAGGTGACATAAGTCACCTAACATGGGTGCTGGGAACCAAACTCAGGAGCTCTAAGACAGCAAATGCTCTTAACCACTGAGCCACCTCTCCAACCCCAGTTGAGTTCTTTATAAAAATCAGAAATTATCTCTTACTGCTTTGGAGATAAGGGATGCCAAAATTGAAGTGTCCCGGGAGGAACGGGCTATACAGAGGAATGAAGTGTCCTTATGTGGCAGAAAGCAGAAGGCCAAGAGACTATGCGCTATATGAAGCCAGTTCATGGGACTTGGTCCTGTTCATGCCAAGGAAACCTCATGACTCACTCACCTCCTAAAGTCCCCTTCCCCCACCTCTCAATATTATCCTATTGGCAGCCCTGAAGTTAGTACTACAAACTATAGCAATGTGCTCTGTAACATGATGATAAACTTCTAAGTTACTGTGGGAAGAGTAACTTGTGTCCAGTTTCCCTTAACTCTGACCAATGATGTGCAATAACACCCCTGGCATTCATACAGGATCAGTTCTTTTTGTAAAAGGTCTACTCCTGTGTTGCAATAAATAGATACATCAGCTATATGTTCAGACAACTTTTACTAATGTGGTACTTACTATACAGTGTCCTCGATGTGAGAAATTCAATAGCTCTGAACCACTCAGCTTTTGTTTCTGTCAATAATTTTGGCCTTAAGAAGTAGGGTTGATTTCAGGCATATTTGAAAGAATCTTTAGCTTCTATGTCAGAAGACTCACCATCCTCTTTGAAGTTTGATTTTAGTTACAAAGCATAATATAGAGCATACAAATAACACCAGAACTCTAAAATTAAAATGGTTTGAGGAGTCCAAAAACACAGTGCACTGAGTCCTAAATCCCACACCACTACTCCACTTGCTTGAATCTACAAGCAAGACCAGAGGTCACAGAAGACAGCCCCTATGCTGTGTGAAAGTTAGCTTTTAAAACTCACCCTTGGTGTGTCCAAGGCACATGCCTAGGGACTCTTGGGCTGTTTCATTCAGTTGTTCCCTTAACCTTAGGAGAGCCCATTTATTACTTTTCCAGTTTTATACTCAAGGAAATTTGGGCTCTGGGTGACTAAGTCACTCAGCCCATTTCCTTAATAAATCAGGTAAGGATGACAGTTTCCAGATACAGCAGCTCCAAAGTCCTCTTGCTTGGCTGAGCTCCTATAGAAGACTCACAGTCTTCTGGTCATGACTCTTCTCCATTTCTTTAGGCTCATCTCCATTAAGACACTGCTGGATTTTGCCTTCTAAAACCTAAATTTATTGAGGACACGATCACTTGCTAATTTTGGGCTCTGCCATCCTTAGACCTGCCATATTCCCTTGACTGTTTATCACATGAACATGGCTGCATATGTTCCTGTTATTCCATCCCTCCCCAAGGCTAGAAAGAAATGTTTTCTTGGTGGTGGTGGTGGTGTGTGTGAAGACAGAGGGGGTGGTTATTGGTTCAGGTTATTATGTTATAACATGTACTACAATTAAACTCTTAATGCATTAAACATAAAATCCATGTGCATCACCATTTAGAACCAGTGCTCAGAGAATCCCTACTCACTGATTTTAATAACTAGGGAGCAGAGCAGCAAAGTCAAATGACAGGCAGACTCTGCATTTGAAGATGTGCAGGTGGCATCCAGCAACTTCAGGACAGCTCAAACCAGGACTCGAGTAGTCTACCTTGTACCTCAAGTCAGGGATCAGGAGCAGCCATGGCTAAAGAACTCTGTCATGAAAAGTGTCATTCAAACATAGCCCCCACATCCTAGCAAAGGAGCTAAATTCTGGAAAGGTTATGATTTGTCCAAATAGACTTGGGAAAAGAGCAAAATTCATCATTCTCAGACTTATTACCTATGGCAGAGAAGGAGCTAACCCCACAGTAGACACAGGACATACATTCTGAAAATATTCTCTTAATTTGCCTATTTCTTCTGCTGGTCATGCCCTTTGTGGTCACGATTTTCACTTCAACACAAACCACTTGTCTATTTTTCTTTTTATTGCTTAAGCTTTGATGTCATAAATTAAAACATTTATTGACAAGTCCAATATGAATAAGCCTTTTGGGATGTTTTATAATTACTCATTTTTAAAGGCTAAAACAGTTAGATAATTTAAATACAGGTCCAACATGGCAGTTGGCAATGATGCCCCATGTGTTCTGTCTTCCAGACACTCGCCACTGTTCTCTGAGTCCTCTCGGAGGGGAAGAAGGTGTGGTACTTGGTTTGTACATAACCCTCTTTCTCGAAAAATAATCTACATTTTCTTGTAGACACATTTAGATCAGAAAATTCAAACCCAAATTCACTTCCTATGGACATAATAATCTCCATTTAGTTCAAACCATCTAAGCCAGGGACCTTCATAAAATGTGAATTTCTGGAGAGCTTCCCTGGATCAGGCAAGACATACAGCACCTGGCCCTTGAGTCCCTCTAACGTCAATGGGGCGAATCACTGCACTGGTGATGCAAGTATGTGGCCCTTCCAGACACCTCCCAGCTTCAAGGAAGGGAGTACACCCACACTCAGGGTCATCTTAGGGTTAATCATCAGGAGGTGAAACATGGAGCTGCTCAGGGCCTGTCTATCTTTGGCACAAGGACAACTTAGAACAAAGAGGAGCCCCATTTCAGAACAAGCTCTGCAGCAGTCTGAAGTTTGCTAAGAATCACCAATGCTCATCCTTTTCAGGAGTTAGCCACATTTCTAATTCCCTCAGCATATCATCAGCTGCCCATATGGGCCTCGATAAGCTATTCAAAGTTTTGTTTTGCTTTTGCTTTTTTTTTTTTTCCTAGTAGCTTATAGTTCCAGACATTATACCTAAGTTTTACGTTTTGGGTTGATTTTGTATATAGTTTGTGATAAGGGTCCAATTAGCTCTTCTGCATGTGTGTAAACAAATTTCCTAACACTGTGGTTGGAAGACAAAAGGCACGTCTTTCTTCACTCTAGGTTCTTTCCACCGTGGGGAAATAAGTTTACCACAGTGGGGAAATAAGTTTACCACAAGGCAGGGATTTCTGGGCTTCCTAACATGCTCCATTTGTCTATTTTTTATTTATGTTTTCATGTAGAACCACAATGTTTGGATTGTTGTAGTTTTGTAGCATGTTTTGAAATAATGAAGTATAACACCTATGGATTTGGTCTTTTTCAGTGCTGCTTTGGGTATTAGGAGTCTTGTATTTCTTTGTGAATGTCAGGGTTTCCTTTTCTCTTTCTGTGATGAATGCCATTGGAGCTGTGAAAAAGATTACATTGATCTGTAGATCTTTCTAGGAGGCATGAGCATTTTAGTAGTGTTACATATTTTGTTCTATTTTTTTTTCTGCGTATTCTTTCATTTGCTAAATGCGTAAATCTTGTGTCCTTTCCATTAAAAGAGAGAGAGAAAGAGAAAGGAAAGAAGAGAGAGAAGGAGGGAGAGGCAGCGCTTCAGGGAGGGGGCAGGGAGAGAGAGGGAAGGATGCAAGGAGAGAGAAGGAAGGGAAGGGAGGAGAGAGAGAGAGAGGCAGAGGGGAAGGGAGGGAGGAAGAAGGGAGCAGATGGCAACTGTTATAGATCTGTTAATTAGCTTGTGTTGATCATTTTACAATGTATATATACATAACAGAACATCAGGTTATATATTCTAAATGCAGGCAGTTTATAAAATCAGTGGCAGGGAGAAAGAGAGAGAGAGTGTGTGTGTGTGTATAGGCAATCCATATTTCTGGATCACCATCCTGAAGTATCTGGTTCAGATCTGGGTGGGTCCCAGGAATCTCAGTGATTACTCAGCTTCCCAGGGGACTTGGCTGGGTGGTCCTGAGGCTGCACTTGAAGAAACACTCCTGTGGAATCTAAGCCTCAGAACTTTCTAGCTTTATTTCTTCCCAAAGGATGACGTGTCCTCACTACATTCAGATGTCCAAACAATACATAAGATTCTTTGTGATTCACACTTGTGTCCTTATTTTCTGACTCAACAATTAATTCCCGGTTAGGTCATTCATTGAGCAATTTTCTTTTGCTCAGTCAGTTGGCCTTTCTATTCTGTATGCCTGGAGCTGGAGAGACAGGAATCCTGACCCTCCCCACAGCAGCAGTAACAGCAAGAATGGTTCTTCCAGCACTCTCTATTGCATGGTCCATGCAGTTTATCTCACTGTTCTATTTCATCCTCTTCCTTCTGGTACCCTGTCCTTGAACAAGAACATAATCTGAGGAGTTTCCCTGCACAATCATAAAACCCTCTGTATCTCATTTTATGTATCTTTCTTTATGTATCTTCAAGATATTTCTTTATCAAGTCAGTTCTTTGTGTCTATCTTATCTCCTTTAGACTTGCTTTTGTTTTGGTTTTTACTTTTTATTGAAATAGTGCTCATGCATTCCAAGCTATCCCTTGGTTGGCTTCAAACTCATGGGGATGCTCCTGTCTCAGCCTCTAAAGTTCTGCGAATACAGCATGAACTCCCATGTTTGGCCCAGTCTTTCTTCACACTGGCTACGGAGTATCCCAATATAGAAGTACTATTGTGTCTTTGTCCACTATCACATTCATGAATCTGCATGCCACCTATTACAAATAGTTCTCTTATGAATTTCAGAGCAAATATGACACTCTTCTTATAGACAACGAGATGGAGAAAAGTTAATGTCCTTGCCCAAGGTTTTCCAGTGGCAGGACTAGGATGCCAGTATAGCGCCACCTGCCTTAAAACCAGAAGTCCCTTATATGTTACTATCTTCTAGTGATTATAATAGGCTGAGTGTTGAACTCTGTGGGAACTACAAACCCCCACAACACTGACTGCTCCTGGGACCTTAAGGTCATTTTAAGACTGCCAACTAAACAGAAACTAGGTGCTGTCTGGGAACAGTGGAAGGAAACTGCTCTAGAAAGAGGCGTTGGCTGATTGCAAACCCATCAATCAAAATGAGTCTTGCTAAAGAAGGCTGATAGTGTGTATGTGTGTGTGTTATTTGTGGAAAGAAGGCAGGCATGATATTTGCATGTGAGAGTTCTTACAGCTTTATACGTGTGTCTGAAAACCACTAGAGTCCTAAGCTAATGAGCACAGTATAAATAAATACCCCATTTGGCAGCTTCAGTAGAACCCTGGAAGTGAGTGGGCAATGGGGTCCTGTGTCTGTAGCAAGTAAAGATATTTGCCCTTTTAATAGCTTGGTTTCTTCCTTTTAAATGAAGAAAGTAATATCTAGTGCCTGCCCACTTGACAGGATGTTACAAGGCTTGGCTAATTTCTGTAAATGTTTTGAGCTCCTCTGAGGTATGTGTTCTGTAAATAGGATGTATTAATAGCAGCCGTCAGAACAGAAACAAAGCTGAATTGAGCTGTAGTCATTTTCTGGGAAAGAAACTCAGACGTCATAAGGCATGAAGCCCATGTTGGATCCATGGAATTGGCCCTTCTTCAAGAGGCAGCTTGGGTGTCATACAGGACATGGTAACGGCCAAGGCCCCAATCTCAAGTGGGAAAATGGGCATTCTAATATTTAATTTCCCAGATGATTGCTATGATTAGGAACCCATCTGGCACAGCCCATTTGTGAATGTATGTGCACAGGAAAGTGACAATCTAGTCCACTAGAAGTCTAATAGGAAGGAAGGAGAAATGTAAATGCACACAGTACCATTACAGAACCCTCTGCTAAGATGTTGAAACAAGACTGTCATTGCCTTCATATGCCGCAGGAAAGGCAGTTATGGAGGATTCTCTCTCCAGGCTTTCATGCTAGCTTGGTGAGCATTTGGTGATACCTTTGACAGCCATGTGTCTAGTAAGACCAAGAATTGCTAAGAGGAAATTTCAGCACTGGGTTTGAGAAGCCACATTGCAACAAATAAATATCAACTGAAGTTGCTATAGACATAGACACTCTTGCTCCTGTACATGCACAGGCATAGCATTTCGGCTAGGGACACCCTAAATTTTTGTCATCCACTTGCTTATCACACACACACACACACACACACACACACACACACACACACACACACAAAGGAAGCTATGAGCAGGGAGTGGAGGCAGCCATATGTTACTGTTCATGTCTTCATGGCCTCTTCAGTGGGAGGGAAGCTCCCAAATCCATCAGCAGGCAATCCTATTTCATAAGCACTAATAGGATTTACAGATGTGCAGAAAGTAAAGACGGTCTTGATGCCCAGATGAACTCTGGATAGAATTTCTCTTACTCAGGGGATCTTGGTAAACCTGTTCCAGACTGAGTTTTTATTGTATCTTATTTTCCAATGTCTAACCAGGTTTACCCTCTGGAGGTCAAGCCTATAAAGCTTCTTGAAAATCCCTGCTTTGCTGGTAGAGATAGAGCTTCCTGTCTGCTGTGGTCACCACTCCTGTCCAGAGCTCTAGGTCCCAAGGAAAATTCATCAGTGACTTGATGTGTACACACAGGTCACACTGAGAAACATCTGGTAGCCCCAACTCTTCATGTCCACTGCCACATGCACTGAAAATGAAACCAAGCTGTACAACACATTTGAAGCCTTCCTGAGTGACTAGGAGATGAGCTAGATGATGGTCCAACTTCATGAGTCCCTGTGAGCTCAGTCAAAGAAGGATGGGTGGCCAATGTTTGTTGGCTAGAAGGCCTCCATCTTTTCAGACAGGATGCTGGTTCATTGGGGACAATGACAGTTAAGATCCTTCTTTTTCATTTTTGAAAAGTAGAAATAAGATTGTTTATCCCTCAAGTAGCTATCCATACCTGACTTTCCCGTGAAGGCTCTCCACCTTTATTCTTTGGAAGATACATTTCACAGCCCATCAGATGGGCTCACTAGGGAACTTTAGATGATGACGAAGTCTCTGATGTGGTCATTTAATTTAGGGGCTGGCATCTGAAAAGTGACTTTTCCCACTTAGCATTGGCAGTAGCTTTCTGTCATCTTAAGGGCACTAATCCATGAATCCACTTCTTTCCTGTGAGAACTCTGCACCAGGGCTAATGCGTCTTAGGGTCCAAGGTCTCTGGATACTCTGCTGTAACGATGTCTTCAATAAAGGACAAAGCTCCTGTCCTTCTATTCTATTCAGTCATTATAGCCTACCATTCTAGCAGGAAGAAGATGGAAAATGTCAGTGTGACTGTTTTGTTGTCCCTCGTCATTGCAAGGTCTAGGCTTTGCAAGAGACATGGCCATGCCCATTTGGTCTCTCTGGTTGCATTATCCTGGGGGAGGTCATGGTTGTAAAAAATGTATTTTCTGACATAGTTGTTTTTAAGTGAACCAGGGCTAAAATTAATAGGTTTCGGTTTTTTTTTTTTTTTTTTTTTTTTTTGCCTTTGACACAGATGTAGCCATCAGTAGTCACACTTCTTACAGAGATGATGGGTCTTATCTGGCTCTTCTTTTCCTGACTTGCATCTATGTAATGTGCTGTGTATTCCAAAGGTTGTGTGAACAACATTTACAATACTCATTTCTTGTAAGATAAAATTGTACTTCATTTTTAGGTAGAATGTCCAGAGGTGATACAGGAGCGATAATGATTGTTTTCAGGCATCTCAAAATGTCTTCCATTAGAAGCTCATGACTACATTTTCCTTGTCATGAGAAAGGCAAAGACATAGTGACGTAAGAAAGTTTAGGGTTAATTGGAAATGGCGAAAACCTCATTGTCAACCTTCTTTCTCCATCATGGGATAACAGACTGCTAGTTCTGATAAAACTTGTTCCCACTGAGATTGCACTCAAGTTCAGAATCTTCCTTCAAGTCAGTCCAAACTGATAAAAGTGATTTACTTAAAAAAAAAAAAAAAAAAAAAAAAAAAAGAGTTTTTCAAGTTACACTGATGATGTTTCAAGAGGACCTTTACATGGGTTTTGAGACTGCCCACATACCCCACCCCTTCTTATGTACCAGTTCCAAAATACTACACCATAGAAAGTGGAAATATGACCGTGCTTTTGTAAGCCATCCATGAGGTGATGTCTGGTCCATATTAAATGTCACCAATACATTATTTATGTGAGATGGAAATATAGATGTGACTATAGTAGGGGCTTAGCTCTGCCCAAGAATAACATTTGAACTCTTCCTGGGGGATCTAATCACTTTTAAATTATATGGTAATAAGCATTTGATTTAAGTATATATATAGTAAACATGTTCCAGGGGACACTTGGATCTTGGAGCACTCCTCTCTTCCCATCTTGAATTTGCTCTCAGTCCTGTCCCATGTGTGAAAACAAGTAGAAACCCAGTTAGCATGGATAATCACCTCATGTAACAGACATGCACATTCCACTTTCCAGACTGGTGAGCCTATGACCTGCTATCTGTTGCTCATGCTCAGAATTAGAGGATTGCGTAACTGCACTGGCCTTACTGGAATACCCTGCCAGAGGCCATTTCAGCCTTGACTGATCTCTGGTGCCAGTTCTCCATATGCCTATTTGGTTATTTCATCGCTTTTTAACATGATCCAACTTGATGGCTGCAGGAGTACATGTGGCTGGTGTGTCCCCTGGGATCCCAGGTGACCTACCATGGCTGACCAACAAGGGAAGCATAATGAACAAAGAAGTACACCCAGATTCCTTTGACCACACCTAGGAATCTGAATCCTGCTGTGGCCATTATAACCATGCCTGAACTTTGGAAACACTCAGCTTTTCTTGGTGTTGATTTCTGTCTAATATAGAGTCTAATATAGAGAATTGCCAGATAATGTGAAACATTAGTTTATACAAGATGAAAAAGTGGGAACATTCCATTTCTTCTCCTGTATCCAGACCATGAGATTAAATCTCAGAATGGACTAAAAAAAAAAGGTTGGTTTGTTAAATGTGAAAAAAAAAAAAAAAGTGTGGTCTATAACCACAAGGTTAATAGTAATAGGTTTGATGGTAAACACTTAAGCTCTTTTCCATTGCTATGATAAAATACCCCAACAAAAATGGCTTAAGAAGGAAAAGGTTGGTTTGGCCGACAGTCCCAGGATGTGGTCTATCACAGCTGGGGAGTCACAGCCACAGTGACTTGATAGAGCTGGTCACATTGCATCTGTAATCAAGAAACAAAAAGTCAAGAATGCTTGTGGCTGCTTAGTTCTCTTTCTCCATGTACATAGTCTGGGATCCCAGACAAGGAGAGGCACCACCCACAGGTGGCAAGTCTTCCTATATCAGTTAACATAAGGTGATCTTGGTGCTGGAGAGGTACTTGCTACTCATACAAAGGACCCAAGTTCAATTCTCAGCACCCATGTTGGGTGACCTCACAACTGCCTGTAACTCCAGTTCCAGGGGATCCGATGCCCTTTGGCTGTACAGATACCTACACTCATCTGCACACACCTACAGACAGAATACATGCATGCTTGTAATTAAAAATAAATCTTTCAAAAATGGTAACTCCCTACAGATAAGTCTAGAAGTCCATCTCCCAGTGTTTATGATCCTATCAAGTTGGACATTAATATTAACCATCATAGCACATATGTGTGAATATGCACTATATCCATATTCAAAATAGAAGTTGAGTTACTTTATTTTTTGAAATACATCTGAATGACCGTTTAGTTTGCTAGCCACTGTTGATATGTCTCCTGTTTCTTCCCACATTTCAAAGGTTTCCTTAAAGAATTTCCCAACATAATGTGAAAACTGCCTTCTTTGAAATTTGAAAGATATCTGAATTCACAGTGTACACTCTGGGACTCCCCTTAAGGCCATCCCAGCCATGTTGATCTTTTGTTTATTAATATCTTTTCTGCAAAGGATGGCAGAGTTGGGGGGGAAGGGCAGGTGGTAGTGGAATGAAAGTTATCTCATCTGTTTTCTGTTGTTTGGAGAATTTTGGAAAGTAATAAGCTAAGCTACCAAGGAAAGCATTTTGGGATGACATCTGTGGGAAAGAAGCCTCACTTCAGAAATGGGGACTGTGCTGTTCCTGTCAATCAATTCTTCAGCTCTTCGGTGATGCAGGACCGTTAAGCACTCCCAACAAATATCTCTCCACATTATGGGGAAGCAATCACTCAGCCCCAGCAGGAGGGGCAAAACAGGCTAAGGGGCTGTTAGGCAGGATTTCTGGGGTTCTGGCCACTGCAGCTTCAAGGACAAATGAAAAAAAAAAGTGCATGGTTGCCTAAGCACAGCTTGAAGAAGGATGAGTATCAGAAGACATGCTGGCATGGATATAAGGAAGCCCACAAGACCTCAGCCCTAGACAAAAACTACAGGCAACTAAGGAATGCTGACAGTGGGAACCAGAGTCCTTCCCAGGGAGGAGCACCAATTGGTTATCCAATATCAAATGGTCATCCCTGAAAACACACATAAAGTAATCTATATGGACTGAACAGATTGTATTTATGTATTTAGAAGTGTCTATGTACATGCATTCATAACAACAATTAAAGAAAAAGATACCATGAATTTGAAAGAGAATAAGGTGGAGGGGATGACATAATTATATTATAATCTCAAAAATATTTAAAAAATTGCAAGTATTCCCCTCCTGCCTCCAGGCTAACCAGGACTCCGGGCAATTGTCCCATCACCTGCTGGGGCCTGCCCACTCTGATCAAATCCCCCAGTTCACTTTTCACATTGATTGAGACTTGATGGCATAGTGCCATGTGGCATCTGAGGGAGAAACACTTTGTAGGCAGAAACACATAAACTGCCCCTTCCCTAAAATAGTGGCCCAGCCACATGGAATCTTGTTGGGGGAAGGGTGAGTAGGCAGGGCTGGTTATGTGGTTTTCTCTTGTCTTTAGAATGACAGGTGCAAAGTCTCCATTTTGCTAGCTTAAGAGTCAGCCTCAAAGTTGCCTGGCTCCCTGACTCCAACCCAGGCAGAACAAGTTGCCTTAGTCTTGAAGTATGAAGTCAGGTAAAGGTTGGCTGGGTAAAGTGATGGCAGCAGCATAGCCTTCCTAGAGCACAAAGGGACATGCACAGTCTTCACAAATGCAGACTTTGTCCCTTCTTTCAACACTCTCTCATTCATGGCCGCCTATCCAAAAACTGACATCAGGATGTTTGGTTAGTGGCCCGGCTCTGCGGTTTTTCTATTATATTTGATGGCAAATGTAAACCTTCCTGGTTTGGAGAGGCCCCAAGCAGATGTCCATCCCTCAGCTATATTTGTGTGTGTGTTACTAATGTCATCATCCATGGCGAGGCAATGAAACACATACATACACGAAGCGAGGCATGTACAAATGTACATTCAAGAATATATACAAGTATACAAATATATACAAACATATTAAACACACATAAACCTACAAAACAAATAAGTATAAGACAAAGATGCATATATGCAGACCCATGCACAAGTCATACACACATACACACATGTGTGTTCTTGAGTGCACGTGTGTGTGCATGCACACACAACACACACACATCCAAAAACATATATACAAATACATTTATGTGAACATGAATGCTAACATATAAATAAAAGACAAACATATCCAAAGCCAGACTTTGGGACACATATGTTTATCACTGCACCCTGAACAATAGTCTGGACTATATTTTTCTGCTTTCTCTCTGTCCTGGGAAAAAAATCACAGAAATTCTAATAGAGGAGGCTGAGAAAAGAAAATATTGACTTCTACAGCACAAACATCTCTGTCTGACAAGAAAATGTTAATTTCCCCCTAAATCAAATGTTGACAGATATCAGCTGTGGCTGGAGATGTGTCTCTCTGGGAGAAGTTCTGTGTTTAAGAGACTGTTCTCAGTCTGAAAGCTCTCTTCTGGAAGGCTAGCTGCCATCACATTCTAGCAGGATAGAGCTCTAGGCCTTTGGGATTGTCCTTGTGTGTTTGCAAGGGCTGAGCACTCTGAGACTCTGCAGAGCAGAAAGGCAGAAGGACAGATCCCCTTTCCCCCTCCATAGAATGTGCTGTGTTCTAAAAACCTGAGTCTCCACACAGACATATATGGGGCTAGAATCCCTGCTTACACTTACAACAGGACAGGATTTCAACTGAACAGGAAGGAGGGGAAAGTCTAGCAGGAAAGAGAAAAGCCAAATGTAGAGGCAAGGGAATTTTCTAGAAATGCATGCTTTACCAACCCATTTCCTCTCTGCTCCTGAAATAGTGTGAATATGATTTGTTCAACACTAATACTTTAAAGAATTTTCCAAATTAAGATTCTATATTCTCCCTGAAACTACTCTCTCTCACTCTCTCTCTCTCTCTCTCTCTCTCTCTCACACACACACACACACACACACACTCATAGAAACACACTCACACATACATATACACTCACACTGTCACATACAGGCTCACTCATATTCTCTCTCACACACACAGGCTCACACACACTCTCTTACACACACAATTCTCTCTCACACACACACACATACACACACTTGCACTCTCTCTCACACACACATTCACATTCTCTCTCTCTCTCTCTCACTCACACACACACACACACACACACACACACACACACACACCACACCACACCTTTAACTTGTTAGTTTTGAAGAATGTGATCTCCCCAGCCAGCAAGCTCTGCCAGTCTGCTCAGCTAAGGCCAAGATTACTGCAGAAGGGTTGGTGCAAGGCTGCTGTGAAGCCTCGTGCTCGGGATAGGAGATGTCTTGCAGGGGAAAGGCCAAAAAATATGTCTGTGCTTGGAGTTTGCACAAGTCTCCTTAGCAACTTGTCTGGATTTATTTCTCCCTTGGTGTGTGTGGGTTTCTTCCAAATCCCAAGTGAAATGGGAGTTGAGAGTCTTAGCAGGCTGCCCTTTCCCTTCTGCTGGGACAAAAATCTTTCATGCTGAAGATGGAGGCTTTTGTTACTAGCTCCTTCCTTCCTTAGCCCACAGACACAGCTCTCTTTCTGTACACTGTGCATGTGTGGATCATTGGGGACTTTCCAGAAATCTAGGTCCCTGTGAGGGGAGGGAGATAGACAGAGGCACTTGCTGATGGCCAGTTTCATGCATTCCTGCCTAGGCCTCTAGCTACCCCTCTTGCATGCCTCTGTCTGTGACATATATGAAATGGTCTTGTGTGACAAAAGAGGGGAGATGCAAAGGAGCTCCCATCTTCTCTGTCCCTCCTTCCCACTCTACCTTGTCTTCCTTTCTCTTATCATCCCTTGCCAGATGCCAAAGGCCCCTGCAGTTTCGATTAGAAGACAGCTAGGAAGCCACTAGCAGTGCCTGACTCTCGGGGCTTTGCTAGGCTGGCTTTGGAGTGGCTGGGCATACTCTAGGAAGCCACCCTTAAATTCTGCTGTGCCGAGTGAAACCACTTGGCCTTTCAGCCTGGATGAGCTAAATGACACTGATGTGGGGCTCACACCTGAACATTGTCCTTTCCTTCCTGCTCTGATTTTAGAGTCAGGGGGAGAAAAAGAAGAGAAACGCAGCCAAACAAATTAAGGTTTGATTTTGATTTTGTCTCTTTTACAAACAGATGTTGCTTGTCATTCTGATATGGTTAAGCAGGCAACAGATTGTGTGTGTGTGTGTGTGTGTGTGTGTGTGTGTGTGTGTGTGTGTGTGTGTTATGCATGTGGGGAAAAGGGAGAGAAAGAAAAAGGGAGGGAGGGAGAACATGACTAGAAAGAACTAACATGAATAATACCGGGGTCTTGTTTTTCTAACCCTTATTTGTTAGATACTGTATAAATTTGTAATCTGTTTAGCTTGTCATTGTTCTAAATAAGGAATTGTAGAAGTCATGAGGCCCAGGTGAGAGGCCTTCCTATTGGTAGGGTGAAATGCAGGTGTGTAGGGGTAAATACATATGCCCCGTAAGTGTCTCTGTACTCTTCGGTAAGCACAGGGCATTCGCTTCATAAGAATCTAGTCACTCAGGGCAGGTGGCTGCTTCTTTTTGTGGATATCATGGTGGAGGCTTCAGGCTTTTCTAGACTTTCCCCAGGCCAGGGGGCTGACTGTAACAGGTATGGCTCTAAGGATGTACTGGCCCTCTATAGATTGTGTATTCTCTTTCTTGCATAAGTGACTTCATCTTTTCTTCGATACCCCTACATTCTAATCTAACTGTGCCATGCCTTCTCAAGAACAAAACCTGACTTTGAATAGAAAGTGTTAGGGTTGGTCAGCCTCCTGGGAACATTTGTGCAGCACACAGTTTAAGTATTGAAGAAGTGACAGATGCCTAATATTTCTGTGTTAGAATCGGAGTCCTGATAGTTTTCTTATGTATCCCCCTCCCTTGCTTGTTGATAACACTGCTAGAGAAGAAGTTGTGGGCTGGCACCTGGGCATCTTAAGAAAGAAGGAAGGTTGTAATTGTGTGCAAACTTGGTCCCTCCCAAAGTGAAGCCATCTTCATTAGCAGCTGCACACGAGGCAGCTTGTGGCTGGCGAAGCCTTTCTCCTTTGTTTCACCAAGTATGTCGAAAGCAAAGTTGGTCCTAGTCCTCACTCTTCAGTTCTTGATCTCAGCTCTACATCTGTTTTCAGGGAACATTAAGTAGGTTCAGACATTTCCTTAATTACGAAAAATAGAACCACACCACTCAAATGATCCGAGAGCTTATTTTTCACCCGACTTTATTCTATCAGACCATTTTCATGTCTTTGTTCTTCAGTATACCTACATATGCTGCCATTTGCCATTTTCCTTAAATTATTTATTTCTCGTTTTAGTGTGTGTGTGTGTGTGTGTGTGGTGGGAGGGTTTTAAATAGCCGTGTCTGACCCAGCTTGAAAGAACAGGAGAACCATGCCCTGCTGTGGAATGACTTCCTTCTTCTCTCCCTCCCTTCAATTCAGATTTTCCTGGGAAAAGACTTACTTAATTCAGCCTAAAGTTTTTGGATTCAGTGCCACACTGTATTCTAGGGAGGTTTTCCCATACCACAGTCTAGGGACTTTGTGGTGCCATCAGAGGAGGGGAAAGTGTGGTGAAGCATGGTGTGGACACCAGGGAACTACCCTGGGGGTGGCAACTGCTGGCTGTGCTTCTTCTTATAGTGGTTGTTTTTCAAGAGAGGGTTTCCCTGGGTAGCCCTGGCTGTCCTGGAGCTCACTCTATAGACCAGGATGGGCTCAAACTCACAGAGATCTGCCTGTTTCTGTCTCCCTACATCTGCCTGCTTCTGCCTCCCTAGTGCTGGGATTAAAGGTGTGCGCCACCACTGCCTGGATGGATGTGCTTCTTTTGTGGAAGCAGCTGGATCTTCACACACAGAGAGACACACAGAGAGAAACATACATACAGAGACACATACACAGAGACACACAGACACAGAGACACACAGACAGAGAGACATTCACACACACACACACACAGACACACATGCACAGACATTCACAGACACAGTGACATTCACAGACATACACACAGAGACACAGAGACACACAGAGACAAACACACACACACAGAGACACATACACAGGGACACACACTCAGAGACACACACAAACATCCACAAAGAGACACAGACACAGAGATACATACCCAGAGACACACACACAGACAACCGTCCACACAGAGACACACATAGACACACACACACACACACACACACACACACACACACACACACACACAGAAAGAGATGAAAGAGAGAAGTCAGAGGGTAAACGAAAAGGCATTAGAAAAACAGAAAAGCTATAGGAGGCCCAACACTCTGCCTGATTCATGATGCTGGGTGTCATGTGATGAAGGGTGTATGTGAATAAGCTCCTCCCCTCCCTTCTCTTCTTTCTCTCTTTGCCTTTTTTCTTTTTCTTTATCTTGCTTTTTTTTTCATAAGTCTCACTTTCCCCTTTTCTCACTATCCCTGTCTTCCTTCTTTACTTCATCAAAGATTGCTCTTCATCTGTCATTTCAGAGTAAAGAATGTCTATAGGGCATACACCTTCAAAAGTCAAAGGGAGCACATTTCTGCAGGGCACAGTGCAGCTGACATCACCACAAACATGATGCTAAAGTCCAAAGGCATGCAGAACTCAAGAGTCCTGGGCATCAGGGAGACACACAGTGGGTCCACCTTCTCTTAGTGAAGGAACAACGAAGGAAGGCAAAGTCTGAGTGGAAACGGTGGTCCAGTGGGAGGATGCAAGGACAGAGCCCTGCTGTGGGAGAGGAGGGACAGGCTTGGGAATCAATCACTGTAAGAGACCGGCTCCTTTGGCACAGCCCAAGCTGATGAGCAATCAGAAAGTGAGAAGGTTCTCTTGGGGTGCTTCATCATGCCAAGTGGCCACCCCATGTGTCCTTCCCATCCTTGACTACTAGTGGTCTCTCTACCACATTTCTTAAGTAAGTGGTCTTGTAGAAAACATTGGAATTTGGGAATATTCTGAGACTTTACATTCCCATTTGATGATTTTTTTCCTGGTAAAAATCCTTTTTACAGTCCATTAGTAGCCAGGGAATTTCCAGGGGGTGGGGGATGTGAAAGTTACTTATTTGTAGAACATGTTTATTATAGGTCACTCTAGAAATAAACATGGCATGTCCCAGTGTTGTTTCTTTTTCTAGGAATAGATTTAGGTTTTTTTTTTTTTAAATATTTCTTTTTACCCTTGAGCTGATGCTACTTATGATTTAACTTACAAAAGAATTGAGCGACAAAAAAGAAACCAACTTAAAAAAAAAAAAGACAAAGTTGTGTAAGTTGACCCCTGATCAACTTACAAAAATATTTTAAATGTCTTGTTTTCCAGGCATGGGTGGTGAATTTAAGACACTGGCGACATGGAGACCACTTTAAAGATACTGCGAAGAAGTTGGTTATTTCAGGTAATGGCATTTCCCTCTATTTATCCCAAAATCTCCCATTTCCTCAAATACTGCAATTTTTAGGGCATTGAAAATTTATTATTTTAATATCACTAATTTTTATAATTTTATAACTAAACCTATCTGTACTGGTCCTTGATTCTATGGAGTTTAAAAAGTTAATTTCATAATAGTGATTGCTACTTTTGAAAGCAATTTAGGAAGGATTCATTTGAAAACAGCAGGCACTATCTTTGAACTCTGTGGCTATTTAGATAAATATATTCTAAATTTCACCATATAGGGTTAGTATACATCTCAGAATGTTGTTATTTCCATTTTAACTTCGACTGGACTTGGTGACAAATTAATACTTTCTTGAACTCTCCAGTGTTCACCCAGTGGGTGGGTGTTGAGCCCAGCTCTCAGGATCTGGGCAGCTTCCTTTTGACATCATTGAACCACTTCTTGATACCTAGAAAGGTTTACAAGTGTCCATGATTTTGGGTCTTGATAAATGACATTTCCTTTTGTTTATAAATTTCCTTTTGTTTATAAATGCCAGCCTCATGCTTCCCCACTTGGTTGCTGTCTGATAGAACTCAGTGGAATCTTGTGTCATGGAATGAACCAAAATGTCCTTTGGAAAAAGATCCCTGTGGTTTTTTTTTTTTTTTTTTTTTTTTTTTTTTCCCAGTACAAAGAAATTTCTCAAAGAAAGCATTCAATGGCTAAGTCCGGAAAGGCAAACAAACTTATCCTCTCCTGGTCATTATTGTGATTTCTGAATTTGAAATGTTAGGTTTTTGGATGCTAATCTTAGTATATGTGAATGCATAGCCCTTTATCCTGTGTTTGGCAGAAAGAAAGATGGCCCTACAGGAAACACAGGGTTGAGTTCTTCTGTGGTTTCCAGTGGTCTCAAGATATCTTGGGAATGTATAGGCAGTACTACGAGAAAGAAACAATGTACCACTTGATAGATAGATCTTAGTTCATTGGTGACAAATATTGCACATATTGATACACTAGCCATAGTTT
Source organism: Phodopus roborovskii (assembly GCF_943737965.1). NCBI lineage: Eukaryota > Metazoa > Chordata > Mammalia > Rodentia > Cricetidae > Phodopus > Phodopus roborovskii. Next base: position 18,956,422 of record NW_026126517.1, read on the forward strand.
AGTTTGAGTATTCCTTATCTGAAATTGTTGAGAAATGCTTTATAGTGGTGATTTTAAAAAATTAGAAAGTTTTAAAATGTATTGAGATGACTCAATAACAGAACCCAAGTCTAAATACAACGTTATTAATGTTCAGGTACAACATGTATACGTAGCCTGGAGGTATTATATACAAGGGTCTCAGTGCATCTATATTGTCTCTAGAACCCTGGTGTCAGGTGTGGGTTTTTCTTCTTGTGCCATCAGGTCAGTGCTCACAAAGTTCTGAGTTTTAATTGGGCATGGTGGCACACCCCTTTGATCCTTGTGTTAAGCAGACAGAGGCAGGTGGATATTTGTGAGTTTGAAGTTTGAACTCCATGGGAATTCCAGGTCAGTCTGGGCAACACAATGAGACTCTGTCTAAAAGGGGGGAGGGGCTAGATTTTAAAATTATTTGGATTAGGATGACTTAGCCTATATTAAAAATTAGTTCTCATTAATTGGGGAGCTGGAGCCCATCCCCTCAGACTTTCAGTAAGAGCTATAATTCCCCTATTTCAGCAATGCTCCACAACTTTCAGTCCCCATTCCTTTGTCAGATAGAGCAAAAGAAAACCAGAAGCTCAAGAATGTTGTAAAACACCAATGCTTTTATAAAGGAAATGAATATTCTTAAATAAATGATGTAGAAACTATTTGGGGGATCCGTGATTTGGGTACTGCTTGGTGTGGTTCTCAGATTGGCAATCTCTACATCATCACCTACCTCTGAACACCAGTAAGTGTGGCTCTGGAGTGAATTGGGCTGACAAGGAACACTGTGGTAGCATCTCAAGGCCCTCTTGTTTTCCTAGGCTCCTATTTTACCTGTTAGGATGCATGTATGAAGCCTGGCCTGCTCTATGAATAGCAACCCAGTTCAGCTTTTCTTGTTGTCAGTGGAGCCTCCGTGGTGTATCTTCTGGGCTCTTAGAGAGTGAATGTCCACTTGACAAGGTGGTGAAGGGGACCCTTTTGAGGACCAAACTCCATAGTTTCCTGCTAACAGAAATTAAAAAATGCCACTGGTAATGTTGTTCAAAAGTACAAGGTATATGCTTTGCCTGATGTCCAGGGAAGGGGTTGTCTAAATGTCCAATGAGTTTCCCTGAAGTGGTTTTTGTTATGACCGTGTCTGCCACACCGTTCACAGGAGAGGCTATTGTCTTGAAGATCCATTCTTCCTATGGGGCTTTAGCTTTGCAGAAATATTGATTGTATATTGCCTACTCTTATAATAAAGAAATAGAGCCAACCTTATGCCCATCAACAGTTTTAGGAATAGCAGTGATATGTGTCCTCTTACAGCTTTATTGTTCATATTTGGGCTAATAATGGGGTTGGTAAGGGGTGACAGAAAGTCACAACTTTTCTTGAAGACAAACCTCCCAGTTCAGTATAGTGAAATCTTTTCTAGGATGTGTTGAGAAAGCTCTCTTCCAAGTTGTTAAGCAGCGCTTTCTAGTTAATTCCACTTTTTTTGACATGCAAATTAAAAGGGGGGAATCTTTTTAATTAAAGTTAAAAGAATTACCCTGCATCAGGGTACTTGTTCTCTTTTGTAGGATCTATCTTTTTCTGCTTATTGGCCATACTAACAGTAGCTTGGCCTAAATAGATGAGAATTCTAATAAAATGAGGTTCACCCAAAGCCTAGTGCATCAAGTGAATGGAAAACCAGGAGGTCTCCTAGAGACAACAGGAGGCTTTCCCAAGGTTACCCTTTGAGAATAGGTTGAATCCTTTCCATCTCTAACATGAAATGACCCAATGGCATAATCTGTCATTGAACTATACGACCCAATGACAAACTCTTTAGCTGAACTAATGGTTTTAACATTTTATCTTTAGATAAGTCAATTCCCACCCAGGAGAAGATGCTGAAGCCTGTTGCCACAAACCCGTAGATCCGAACTTGTGCTAATCGTCCACACAAGCTTGTTTCTATAGGTATGTGTCTGGTAGGCAATCTCACAGTCCACAGGCTTTGCCTGTTTGCAACTAGTGTCCACTTACATTCTCCTGCTCTCCTTGCCTCCCTGTGGTTGCCTTTCTGTGTGGTAGAAATGGAAAGTGGGGCTGAAGAGGAGGAAACAGACCTTTTGTGCCACGATGGATGAGGTTAATTAAGAGGCTCACCCTGACTCCCATGTTGCCTCTAACTGGTCTCAGCTGTCAGATTCAGAGACTGGGTTGGCAATGAGGCAGCAAGAATTCCAGGGATTCAGACAGCTGACTGCTGAGTGCTGAGTAAATAGACACACACACAAGGGATTGTTTTGTTTTCTGGGAACCTAATTGTTCTCAAAGTTATGATGATCTTTTTCAGAAAGTGATAAAGATTGGCTGACAGCACTGATCTGGTTCTGGCTGTGGTGTGGCAATCCCTTCCCCCATCATTCAGCAAGTGCAGGCCACTGGGTCCTTTTCTTAATAAACAAAATGATTGAGGGAGATGGACAGGTTGACCTGCCTATTTATACTACTGTAAACACCCAGCAATGAGGCAAAAAGGGCTTTATAATTTAAGAAAAAACAAACAAACAAAAAACAACAGAAACAGATATTCTGTTTACATCCAAATTCTTATTTTGCCCAGAGCAGTCTTTATCATGCTTAAAAGGCTGGAATGAAAATAATCTTACCCATTCCCCTCTTAAATGTCACCATTGTGCCAGCATTGGAAAGCCTAGCTGACCACAGATCAAAGCAAAACTGGCTATATTTGTGTCATTCCAACAATGTGAGCAGAAGAGTCTAAAAGAAGCCCAGGTGAAAGTTGATGGGATTCTAGATAGCTTTGGAACTTTCACATTTGATTTTTCTCAAGCGTGGTACCAAGAATTCCCTTAAGAACTTTGTTTGTTTCTCTGTGCAGGCTCTCTCAGCAATAACAACAGAAAGAGTCAATATGAAACCCTTGTGGATACATTTTGTCACCTCATAAGTGTCACACTGTTCAAGGACAACTAGAAGTCTTCTGTAGTATATATGTTTTTGGTTTTGTTTTGTATTTCTGTATCAGGCATGGTTAAATGTAGCTCATGTATACATAATGGAACATGGGGATATATGAATGCCAGACACAGATGGTGCACTTTCCATACATGCTTTGGTTTTGCTTTGCATGGAGGAGTGTTGTCTGTTGTCTGTAGGACCCAACTTTCACCTATCAAGAAAGCTTTCCAATGGAATGGATGGGTCATTAACACAGAAGAGAAAGGTTGTCCTTACTGATGTGAGTCCTGTAGAACTGTTGTCTGCCCCAGGCTTTTATCCACCCACTCTGCAATCTTCTTGGCCTGGTTTATATGCCTCTTTGAAATGGCTGGAATGAGTAAACTGCCCATAGACTAAGCTGCACCTCTGCTGCCTAAATGCTTGTTTGATACAGGGAGCAGGGTCACACTTGTGCCCATCATTCCCTTAGCTTGCTCCTGGCAGGTGTACCATGGATGGGAGAGTTGAGCCACAGGGACCCAGAGCTCTCAGAGTTGCTTGCATAGGAACAATATCCAACTATAACTGGATTGCTGCATTTTTTCTTCTCTGAAGGAGGTTTTGTAAATTGGCTTGCCCAAGGGGGCAGGGGGGCACATTAATCTTTCAAATTTTCTAAAAGCTTCAGACATTTGATTCATCTGGTTAGAAAATGTTGTAGTAGGAAGCCCAAAGCCTCTGGCTCCTGGCCACAAGAAACAGGATATTAAATATTTTACATGATGATGAAATTCAGTATTTTTCCCTTCTTCCATGTTCATGAATGAATGGTTTTTCTTCAATGTTAATTATTCCTCTGGGATATCCCCCCCTCTCCAAGTGCACCAAGTATTATACAGGAAGAAGCAGAAAGTGTAATAATGTCAAGCATCTCCCAAGAAAGGCTCTGAAAATGTATTTCAACAGCCAGTTTGGCATGGGGCAAATGGGCAGAAAGCAAACTCAGCAAAATCCCCAGCTCTTGGGTGCTTAAACATATCCACAAAGACATCATATTCGAGTATAGTCTAACTTTTGTCAAACTCAGACAAAAATTCATTCCTCCTCTAAAAATTGCATCTGATTCAATAACTCACCCTCTGCCATCAGGCTTGTGGGGGAGGCAAGCTGATAAGGGCTTTGAAAGCATTTCTCCTTTCTATTTCAAAATATTGCCCCGTGTTTCTTAATGTGAGGAGAAAGTGACGTGGTTCACTTTCCATTTTAAGTTAATGTGATTTCTCTTTTCAGTGTGTTTCCCTGTCATTCCTCATGTTGTTGAGTCTTCTGAATCTGTCTTATGACTGTCATTTCTTCAACTAGCTCCTGGCTTTTCTTAGATGCTTTTTACCCCCATAAGTAATTGTAGATGGTGATGGCACTGAGATTTTGCACAATAGTCAACATCAGTGGTTCTTCAAGGACATATTTGTATTTAACATGAAAGCTAATAAATGTGATTGGGGGGAGGGAAGCTACATTTTAGTTTTGGTGCAGCTAGAAAAAAAAAATCTCAGATTTGTTCATTCAGTTGCTCACTCACTCATTTGTCCATCCATTCATTCAACAAACCTTTATAGATGCTCACTTTGTGCTCATCTCTCTGCTAAATGATAAATACATGACTCAGATTTCTTTTGCATGACTCTGCTTCCCTCACTCTTGCAGAGTTGTATGGGTGTTGCAGAGACCAACCCTTAATGAATCACATTTTAAACAAAGCCTGTGCTCAGCTTCCCAGTATCTAAGCAGATAAAGCACACACTGACTACGCAGAGGGTCTGTATTGTTAGAGATGCTGTCGGCTATGAAAACTTTAATATTTAGTCCGTTGGGATCAACATTCCACCTGTTCAGTGTATCTATGGGAAGTACTTTTTTTTTTTTAAGCTACAGGCTATAAAAGATTATAGCTAAAGATACACAACTGCTGAGAATACTATTTAATTTTTTACTGCCACTTTTAAATAAGAATTTTTATGACATCATCCCATATTTTAATTGCATGTTGTTATTGCATGCCTGCAAATATTTACACTAATTACGTAATGAACTATAATTGCACTAATACATGATAATGGGCTAAAATCAGTGCAAATAAACATGAAAATCCACACAACTTAAAGAGCAGAATATTGAAAACCATTAATGTTTTCAGACCAGTCTCTTTGAGTCTTTGACCTCAGAACAAAGCTGCATATGAAGGGAGCCACATTTTGATCTGCAGATATTTATAAAACTGTTTGAGCTATGTGCTGAGGGATTCTCCCAGCATTGTAGCACATCAGAATATTAAGAGCTTTGCCTTTCTTGCCCATCATTTTCTGATAATTCTTCCCTTCCCTGCCTGTTTCTTTTGTTTATACCACCAGCTTAATTGTTCATGCAGAATAAATGAAAAACAAAACCTGCCAATAAAAAGGAAAATTCTATTTTTTTCTTTTTGGGTGCAGTGACTACTAGATCTTCTATAAAAGTGAATGGCTAGAGGCAGAAGCCTCAGAATTCCTTTGTGAATTTCCATATGAGATCTAGTAATTGGAATGGCCTGGTCAGGATGAATTCACTCGCTGTGATTTTTCTCCCACTTGGAGTCTTGAAAGTAAATTCATCTTACCAGGAATGATGTTCCAGTATTAGGAAAACAATAAGGGGTTGGGTATAAAAATCACTCAGCCGTTATCTTTTGATTTTTTATAACCCCATTTATCCATTCATGTATATATTTTGCTTTGAATATATATATATATATATATATATCCATAACATATATATATGTATGTGTGTGTGTGTGTGTGTATGTTCTGATCTTTTGATTTTTTTTTATATTCCTTTTATTCATTCATGTCCATATTCTTGCTTTGGATATATATGTGTATGTGTATATATTCTGATCTTTGACTTTTTATACCCCCATTTATCCATTCACAAACACACACACACACACACACACACACACAAACACATATAATTTATCTGTTTTTCGGTCTATCCTCTTCTGCCATATACCAGGTAGTAGCCGCTGGTAGGCCTAGATATTAACAGTATATCTCAGGGTCTAATGAATGACAAAACAGATAAATTACAAGGCAAGGATATGAAGATTAGATTAGAAATTATGAGGTAATCAGAGAAATAAGTCTTTGTACTGAGTTCTAAAGGATGCATGAAAGTTTCCTTGATAAAAGTAACCACTTCCCCCCCCCCCCCCACTGAACCATCCAGGAAACTAGGTAGCTTTGATCCAGCAAAGGTGGCCCCCTCAGAAAGCTCCTCTATTCTGGAAGGCAGTGCAAGAGTCTAAAGTTAGAAAAATTGGAAGACCAATCCAAGTCAAAGGGAGGGGAGGAGCTTAAACAAACATGTCTTGGTCCTTGGGGTAGAGTATCCCTTTGAACAGGACCAGTGTGGTGGAGCTAAGCTCCCAATGTGTTCAGACACACCAGTACATTCATGACAAGTCATCCTGAGAGTTCAGCTAAGCAGTGAGGAGAGGTGGCCACAGGCCACACAAACATCAGACCAAATGCAAGTAGACATGGAGTGGGGAAATCCCCTGTCTTGAATGAGTCTTTCTGACACAATGAGTCTTTCTGACACACCACCATCCCAATGGGACTGAGGAGGAAGGGATTTCAAAATTCCATCAGAGATGTTAATCTCATTCTCTTATAAAGAGGAAGAAATATTACAAAATGCTGGAGTAACTCTGGGAGGGGGGCATTTTATCACTAGAGGAATGTTGTATTATGGCTATTTACAGGTTTGACAAGATATCTATGTTCTCTCTGCTTTGCTTAAAATACTGTGTTTAAACTGTTTCACTGTTTTGACTTCACCCTTTTCCCCCCTTTTACTGACCCTTTGAAATTTCAGAGTTTTACCTCTATAAGAAATTTACATTTTCAAAAAACTTCTTTTCCCAATTGTCTAAGTTTAGTTGCCAGTTTTTCTATTGTATCAATGGATATCAGAGTCTGCTGTACTGATTAGAAAAACCATTAGATGATACTCCTACAATTTCTATGAATGTAAAGTTTCAAGGGTGCCAGTCCCCAATATCTGTCCCTTTACTACCACAGAGCAATCTCAAGCCAGAGTTCCTGTGGTGTTTTCTCTACCATTTTGCTTGGTCAGCCCCTCTAATGTGTTATTTTTTATGAGTGGCCCAATTAGGCAACAGCATGAAGGACCTTTGTAAGACTAACTTGAAATTGCAGAGCTTAAGAAATGGTAGCTTTCCAGCCATTGTGACTGCATGTTCCCAGGTTGAGGTAGTAGGTTGTATAGTTTAGAGTTACATCAAGGGAGATAACTGTACAGCCTCCTAGCTTTCCTTGGGACTTGCACAAACCAACATGGCAAGAACGAACCATGATTTCTCCGGGCTTTTTTTTTCCCTAGGAAAGCCTTTGAAAGGTAAGACTGAGTTCAGCTATTTTACTGGTATTTTAGAATTCAAGTTTGTCTCATCCTTGTATCCTTGTTGTATTTTCATGTGTATTTCCTTTGAGTTAGATTTTATTTTTGCAAATTGCCTACCATTTATCCAACACCACAATAATATTGCATTATGGGCAACACAGATAACTAATGATGAACAACCACCTTAGCCTATGAGTATGTTTTAATGGGCAGTTATTATGACCTTGGATGAACTGATTCATTCCAACCATCAGGCATAGGATGGAGCCACTTGGTAACTCTTCTTGGCCACATCACATTTTCCAACAAGCTAGACCCAGTATGTCTTCAAGGTAAAGCTGGAGAAGTAATGGCAAGAAAATGCCAGGAGTCTTGAGAATTTTGTAAGCTTCTGCTTGTTTTGAGTCTGCTAGTACTTTGTGGTCAAAGGAAGACATGTAGACAATCCTGAAGCCAGGGGTGGGGTTGGGAGCAAGGAGGGATATCTTTAGAATCATGGCAAAGGATGTGAGTTCAGAAAGGGGGTACAGATTTGGGCCATCTTTTTGCTACCACGTTACATTTTCTTGGATATCATCAAATTGAGAATAATACATTCCAGGTTCCAGAGCAATGCTTTTGAGTTCATGGCTTAGATTTTAAGCTACTCTGGCCTTTGACTTCCTTATTCTAACTTCATTGATGAGATATGCCCCAGCCTTCTACAAAACAATGACATGAGGCTGGAATGATTTTGATACTGCTAAATCAAAATACAGGCCATTTCATGATGACAGCCAGTGCCATGAATTGGGGACATGCCACTTGTTTTATACTAACCTCTCAATATGCAATGAGCACCACAACCAGTCTGAGACTCAACTCTGCTCCTTAGGACAGGGTTGCAACAATTCCAGACACTTCTCAGAAGAAAGATAGCTAGCCAGAGGGTACATTGTTAAGTGATTTAATCCACTATATTATCTTCTGGCAGATAGCATAAACATTCAATAATGAGTACTTATGGTCCTCTCTCAACCACCTTAAAGATTGAGTCCTTTTGTCATTATGATTCTATGCTCAAGTATCTCATGGAGAATCACAATGGATGTCAGGTAACTAAGAAGTTAAGAATAATTATCCCTGGTTTAAGGATAAATCATGGTTGAAGTTTTGGTGGGCTCTCTCTCTCTCTCTCTCTCTCTCTCTCTCTCTCTCTCTCTCTCTCTCTTTTTCTCTCTCTCTATCTCTTGTTTAAGACTACTATGAAACTCCTGAGCTCAGATCAAGAGTCTCATGTCTTATCCATCATTCATTACCTCAAGTGCCTCGTCCTTTAGCAGAGACTATAGCCTGGATACAGAAAACACTGACTTGATTTTACAATGTTAACAGCAAGTTTGACATGAAGTACACTGATGACCTGTGTGTGGTGAATAAGGGTTTGTGCATTCAACATGTGCAGTCACTTGACATACAAGGATCTATTTGGTTCTGCTTATACATCTACAAAGCTTTATATGCCATCATCCCCCTGTGTAAGACAATAAAGTTCCCTCCTTTTAGCAGCATAAACTTGGGTGGATTCACATACCTGTGGTCCCTACAACCATCTGAGTGCTGAAATGCTCCTTACTCTGAAGACAAAGTCATGCTGGTATGGTTGTTCATTTACTGATTTTGATAATGGGTTGCATCCTCCTGAGTTCTAGTGATGCTTTTTAGTGTTCTATGGCATTGTTCCCAGGCATTTTCAGTGAAGTGGTTTTTACCCAGTGGCTTATAGTACAGCAGAGGTAGGAACTGGAAGGCAAATAAATTATAGTGGAAACTACATCTTAGTATCATCAGGATTTTCAAGTGTGTTTCCAAAGGCTCCTTATTTTCATGTTAGGTAAGGATGTGTTCTGTTCCTTCAGGAAAACTCTTTGCTAAAGGATTTTAGCTAAAGATCATTCTTAGCCCCCAAACTCTCAAACATACCATATACAAATGTCCATATCTTCTGCAGACTAATTGTGGGATTGGAAAAGAAAAAGAAAGCTTTAGCAGGATTACTTCTAAATATCAAGTTGAGTATGGTGGTCTTACTTGCAATTTTTTCACTTGGAAAGACAGATTGAGACAGGAAGATTGCCATGAGTTTGAAGCCAGTCTATATTGTGAATTCTAGCTCAGCTGGGCTGGAGAGTAAGGCCTAGTCTGAACAAAATCAAAACAAAAACAAAAAAAAAACAAAACAAAACAAAACAAAAAAGGGCATGAAAGTTAAAAATTATAAGACTATATTGACCTCTTATCAATGTTTGAGGCAGGTGGGAGAGCTGGCCCTGAGGTCTTATGAGCAGAAGAGCTGTTCCTGCCTCTCATCAGCAGCAGCACCCCAGGAAAGTTTCTCTTACACCTTACTTGGGCAGCACAGTAGAGCTGGCCCTGCAGGTGTAAGTATGGGGGAACCCATACTGAGGACATGAAAGCAGAAAAACTGGCCCCACCTCCTGTTCATAACTGTAGGACATGAACTACCCAGGGCAATCCTGAAGAGCTCACCCTGGTAGCGAAGACTGGAGAGCTGGTGGACTGAACAACCCTGAAATACCCAGGCCCAGAACTAGGGTTATGTGTTGGCTCATCCCAATATTCACCCCATCTGTGATCTGCTGGATCACTTGGTGGAATGGGAAGGTCAGTCCTGGGGAGTTAGGGCTGCAGGATCTCTGCAACACACAGCAGCAACAGGATGTCCAGGAAGAGACCCAGTGAGGGCCCAGTGTCAAAAATGTACCAGACACCAGAGGCCTCGAACCAGACCAAAGAGTCTTTGAAAGACACAGGGAATAAATAAAAATAAAGTTTAAAAAAGAAAGACCTATATTGGTAATAGAAATGCCAATTTGTTTTATAATTCATTTATTCAAGCCAACTATGAAAACATCACCATGTGGCTGATATCTTGATCTTCATTGTGTATGGGATGTTTACCAAAGCACTTTAAGGAAACTGGACATTTAGGAGAAGTCTGAAAGTTTTCTTGATGACAGCTTATGCAGTTCACAAATTTTCATTTTTAGTCATCAGATTACTCTTTCCCTTGGTTCATTGCTACAGATTTTAATGCCCCCAATCTCATCTTTGTGCTGAGCATGCATTTGAAAGACATGACACTGTCCTCTCAAAGTCCATCTTGGCTCATCCCCTCGCTTGGCTTTCTGAGCCTCAAGGAGGAGTGAGAAACTTAGTTCAATCACTATGAATTTTCTGAATCCTCAATATCCAGTCAATTCTTAAGTGAGTTTGATTGCATCTGCACATGGTACATACTTCTGTGCAGCAATGATATTGCATAAGAAAACACTTATTTTTCAGATATTTTATCTCATATTCACCCCCCTTTCATACTTCTTTAACATTTCCCTTCCTATTCCCAAATATTTCCCCTTCCAATTTTATCTTTTTTTCCCCTTTCTTCTAGATTCCATATGTGCAAGAAAACACATGATACTTATCTTTCCAAGTCTGTTATTATTTCACTTAGCATGCTATTCTCTCATTTCATTCTTTTTTTTTCAGCAAATTACATGATGCCATCCCCTCCCATCTTTCTTTCTTTTGTGTTTTGAGACAGAGTCCAGTGTATCCAAGGATGGCTTTCAGCTTTCTCTGTAGTGAAAGATGACCTACAACTTTTGATCCCTTGACCTTAGAATCCCAGATGTGGGTTTATAGAAATGTATGGCCATGCCTTATTTGGAGATTAAACTGAGGGATTCATGTATTCTAGGCAAATGTCCTACTGAGCTATGTCCCCAGCTTCATGGTTTCATTCTCTTTGGTTGAATAACATCCTGTTGTGTATAGGTGGCAAATTTCCTGTATCCATTTATCTATTCTAGGCTGCCTCATTCCTTGGCAATCATAGACTACAATAAATATGAGTATACTATTATCTTTGTGCTATGCTGACTTAGATTCCTCTGGTTATGCACCCAGGAGTGATATAGTGGGGTCATATGGAATTTTATTTTTATACTTCTTAATCTCAAATTTCTGGTTACACAAAACAGGTGTAAGAAATCTGGGAATGACTTGTTGTCTTTAGATGGATATATTCAATTGTTCCTTTAGTGTGTATATAAATCTTATCCTAAAAAATATGTGGAGAGATAGCTCAGCAGTTAAGAGTGTACACCACTCTTGTAGAGGACCCAAGTTCAGTTCCTAGCACCTACACTAAGTAGCTTACAAGCTCTAATTCCAGCTCAGAGGACCATTCTTTTTAGGCCTCCTTAGATACCGCTGGAGAAATGGCTCAGTGGTTAAGAGCACTTACAGATCTTCCAGAGGACCCGGGTAGTTCCCAGAACCCACATGGCAGCTCACAACTATCTGCAACTCCAAGATCTGTCACCCTAATACAGACATACATGCAGACATAACACCAAGGCAGATAAAATAAAAATAAATAATTTATAAAAAATAAGTTTTTTCCTAAGCTATACTATTGTTCTCATCATTAATAGACAGCTCTGTGACATAGCACTCAAGAAGCTGTATTTTAGAAACAGAGACATCATAATGTTAAGTATACTCCTGAAAATCATACTACACTATCACTCATTCAACAGAACACCCTTCTACAGCCCATGTAAAGGGAATCTATCTGGGAGTATGGATGCTATCACCCATGTTGATCTTGCCATAGTCAAGTCATTTGAATTCCTGTGCTTCATCATACAAGGGCAAACAGCTGTGAATAGAGCGAGATATTATCTGAGATGCCTGCAGTGTTGAGAAATGTGCAATTCTAAGATGCTCACTGAGGAATCATTGCTTGCATACAGTAGACCCTTACTTCTGAGCCTCTGCCATATGCCTGCCCTATAACCTAGGAAGATAGTTTCCCGATTCAATTCCTATACTGTCAAAGAAATGTGGGCAAGATGGTAAGGAGGAGTTTGCAGTAATGGTTACCACATCAGGCTACTGACCCCAAGGGTAACATTAAGGCAATGGAAGAGATAGCCAGTGAGGCAATAAGTGTGAATCCCGTTGCTCCTTCCATGGTTTGTAGATCAAAAGGGTAACAGAGAAAAGTAAATTAGCTTCTGCCAAGGTAACATGTGTAATCAAGCACAGTGATCACTTTCAGAGCAGATTAGCTCCGTGATGGAAAGGATGAGAAAAGCACAACTTGCCACCTCCTTTCTTCATTTCCATTTGTGCCTTCTCCAAATAAATATTACGCATTAGTGCTCTGCCACCAACCACAGTGTGGAGCACATGAGAGTTGCCTTGGCTCTTCTCAGCCCTTTTCCATCTATTGCTGATCTCCCACTGTTCTGGGCTAATGCAAAATGCAATAACGTTTAGCATCAGGACATCTCTGAGTCAAGAGGTTAAGGGAAAACACATCTCCTATTGTGTTCCAGCAGCTCTGATACTGTTAATGGCAAAACACCATGGAGACAAATGATCTTTCTTTATTCAGTATGCTCTGAGTGAAGAGAAAATATATGTGACATCTTTACAACATGAGAGCCCTCTCTATATGGTGCATTAAGGCAGGGCAGAGAAGGGGAGAAGTTCACCTAATATGGTGTCTGATAAGGCTTGGGCATTGTCTACTGGGAGGCTTCAGTATTCTCCATTGTCTCTGTATTGCTTTAATAAATGCTGTGATTCTAGCAGGGGGAAGGAGAGGCAACCGTTACAAATGTAACTTGGGGAAAGAGGATTATGAACAAACACAGTGAAAAGCTCTGAGTGGTATTTTTCTTAAGTGTGACCCAAAAAGGTGTCGGATGCATTGCTGGTTCTTTGCTTACCTCCTCCGCTGTCTGCTTTAGGAAGAAGGAACACTGATGGAAAGAAACTAAGACAGAAAAAAGAACCAGTGAGTTATGGTTCTGATGAGTTGTTTCACTCTTAAAATTACCCGCAAATGACAGTAATCTACATGATGGCAGAAAGAGCAGATGATGGCATGTCCTGTGCTTTTACTATTTATTCACGTGTGAGTTGACCCTCGGGAGAATGAATCTTAGTTCAAAATCTCTTCTTGTTCCCAGAGGACTTTAAAAAAGAGTTCTGTTTTAACATTTATGGGTTGTGATAAAAAAGTTACTTTAAGATATTCTTTTTCCTTAGGATCTAAAGAGATCCCCCCAACCCCCCAATGGTAAATTCTGAATCGGGAATCTGTCTGTAGGTTTATCTGCACAGTTTAGGTTTATGAAACATTTCTCAAAATTCCTATGGTACATCTGGTCTCTGAAACACTGGAAGATAGCTCTTGCTGGTGGTACCTATGAGCTAACTGTACTGCTAGCTTTGGTGATTATGGGGGCAGAAGAATGCAGCTAGAGATTCAGTTTTGACTTTGAATTGAACTTACAAAGATGTTTCCACACTAGGCCAATACAATGCAATACCACACCAAGCATTGGTTCCTTTGCATCAAGGGCAGCCAGACCACATGTTTGTCAGGTCCAAGAACTCTAGAATGACTCATTGTTTGATGAAATAAGGCCCCAAGTGTTCTGTGGTTGCACTTGTAAATTTGAATAAAATGTATAGAATTCAAATCATAACTGGAATTCCAAACTGGGGCAACTCATGTTCAGTGATGAGTCTGAACTGCTGTAGTCATGTTCTGCTTCTCTCTGTTGTGGACCAATGGCTGGGGCTTCCTATTGACTAGCTCTGTTTTAATTATTAACCAATTTCTATTCATCTAAATATTTCCATGTAGTCTTATCTTACCAGAAAGGGTTCCGGACCTATTACTCCTTTGTGGTCTGTCTGGTGGCTTCCTCAGATCCTCTCTGCCTACCTTTTCCAGAATTCTCCTCATCTCCTTGCCCTGCCTATATTTCTGCCTCTATTGGCCAAACAGTGTTTTATTCATCAACCAATAAGAGAAACATATATACAGAATGACATTCCTCATTAGACTGATCTCACAATGGAAGGACAGAGCTGTGACTCCTGAAAGTATTTTTCAGACAACCAAGAGACATATGCTCTCTCTTGCACTTTCTCTTTCTTTCTCTTTCTCTCTCCCTCTGTGTGTGTATGTGTCTCAGTTTTTGTCTCTCTGTCTTTTCATGCAGTACATATACATGTACAAACACAATAATAATAATGATGATGATGTTGATTAAGTAAATCATATCCTTAAACACTGAACAGGAAGGTAAAAAAAAAAAACTTCCTTTGAAAAACTTTCATCACCTGCTCTGCCTAAAAATCAAAGACTTTTAGCTTGTCATTTTACTAGGCTGTTCTTTTATGAGATATATGAATGACTATCTGTGATGGCTACTTTTACGTTAATTTGACAAGAGCTAGGAGTCATCTGAGAGAAGGGAGCCTCAATTGGGAAGATGCCCCCATAATATCAGTCTGTGGCCAAGCCTGTATGGCATTTTCTAAATCAGTGATCCATGGTGGAGGGACCAGTCTATTGTGGATAGTGCTAACCTAGGGATGATGATCCTGGGTCCTGTAAGAAAGCAGGCTGAGCAAGCCTTGAAGAGCAAGATGGTAAGCAGCATTCCTCTGTGTCCTCGCATTAGCGCCTGCCTTCAGGTTCCTGACCTGTTTGAGTTCCTGTCCTGACTTCCTTCAGTGATATTGCAGATGTTGCAGAAGTATAAGCCAAAAAACTCTTTCCTCTTCTACTTGCTTTTGGTCACAATGTTTCATCACAACCATGATAACCCTAACTGGGACAATACCTATTAAAATAAACAATAAATTCTGATTAAAGATAAAACTGTTCTGAACCCATTTTTAACATTTCTTAAGGTTTGTAAGTTATTCTGAACTTTTCGTGTTCTTAGGTCAGCATTATAAAGCTAAATTTATCCTGTGAAATTATTTGACATGTAAAAGTGCCAGTTACAGACCTCAGCTTGGCAGAATACTGGCTCAGTTCAACTTTACCATTTATGTTCTATGGCTTGAGTTGGAAATGCACATGGATTTGATTTGAAGTCTTCCAATGGGAACGTGCCAAAATGTTATGGTGCAAATGGAACATTACTCTTAACCAATCTACCAACATGTTTAGTTTTGAATACAGCACACACATTGTCCTGTGACCTTGCGTGGTGGTTCTAAGTTTAGCTGGCTTTGTGGGATTTGTATTTCCTTGCCAGTGCTTTTCTCCTATGTAGTTCTCTGCCTCAGAGGCTCCTTCATGTAGTGTCCTACAGTGCCTTTCCCCTATTGCTTCTTAGTGTGTTTAACCACAGAAGTTACTAGAAAAGAGTTGGGGGGAAGCTGTAAAGTTAATGCTCTGTACCCCCTCCCCCCGGTTGTCTTCTGGATGGCCACAGATGCTATAGGAACTCACTGGCAGCTCCAGCTTTCACTTCTTCAGCTTCTAACTATCAGTTCCTTTCCTTACTCTCTCAAGCCCAATGGTATGAGGATTTCCTGCTTGTCCTAGCCCAAGGACTCTTTGCCATCCTTCTGGGCTTCTCTTACCTCTACTCAGCTTTTATAAAGCAATCTTTATGTCAGTACATTCAGATGGGGGAAACAGAGGGAAGTTTGTTTTTCTTCAAACTCTAGTTCATTTTCTAAAGTTAACATAGGCAAGTTAACAGAAGTGTGTCATTGTATAAATGTCACCACTTTCCATGCTGTAGGAGACAGGGATGTGGGAGTAGATGATTGCTTTTTATATAAAACCATGGAACTAGGAAAGGCAGCGACCACATCTATTGCATCCTTTCTCATTCTCCAGAAAACCTGGCAAAGGGCTTAGTTTGCAGCACAAAGTTGGGGCCAATAGATAGTTGTGCATTGTTTCCATCACATTCTCAAACTTGTTATATGCTAAAACAGAATGTAAACTTTTGTTGTGGGATGTAAACTCATGGACGTCAAGGATCAGTATTTTTTCCCATAGCAATTCTAACAAAGTAATCTCACTCACTGGAAGTTCTAACTCAATAAAAACATATTTACTTCTAGGGCTATGTTGATTTGTGTGCAGTAAATAGGGAATAATTATGTGTAAAATGTGCTTTTTTCCCCTAATTTACCTTTTATGTCACCAGATCATTCCCTACTCTATATTAGTATTTTTTCTGTACATATGTGCCTGTGAGTACACGTGTCTGTATATATGTTTAGCTCATATGTGGCTCTTACATTTTCAGTAATATTGATAATTTTCTGGATATAATTTAGATAAGTGGAACCTGTCAATAGTTATCTGAATGAGTGTTGCTTTTAGTTACTTAGGATTCCTTTATTGTTTCACATTGTCATTTATCACAATGCTGAATTCCTTTCTACTTGATTCCATGAAGAATGGAAAATGGAAATGGACACTACTTTGGAGCACTAAGCCATAACCACACTGTATTCTATTATCTCTACTCCCACTTTGTTAAAGTAGGTGGTGGGATGTCAGGTTTCTCTGACATAGAGCTGAGGAGAAACAGCAGACAGGAACTTACTATTTCACTTCATTCACTGAAAGGAAAGTGCTTGGGAAGCTCAAAGAGCAGAGATTTCACTCTTCATATTTTGCAAACAAGATCATTTCTTCAACAAGTGGGGTGTGGGGGAGGTTATCAACCTAGATAAGCACAGCTGCTTCACAATAACTTTACTAGCCCACTTGGGAAGTGACCAAAGCATTATTAGATAAGTTAAAAACTAAAACAGCATGGAAAAACTTTTTGCCAATTCTTTCTTCTTCACCTCTTGGCACAGAGCAATAGTTGTGTTCTCTATCTTGAGACTATCTCTTGTGGACCAGACCGGATGATCTAATAGGTCTTTGTAACCTCAAATTCTGTGACTTCTATCCTCAAGTGAACTCTGTAGTTTGTTTACATAGAAACACACTCAGAGGCTGAAGGAAATGCAATATGACGAATAGTAAGGAAAGTGAGCCAGGGTGACTCAAGTGGCTTTCTTTCTAAATAGGATAAGTAAATTAAGAGCCCAGACATTCCCTCTAGCTTCTCGCCAGCATCTAAATATGTATAGCTAGAGGATCAGTGTGCTTCAGGAATGAATTTGTTTTCTACCACAAGCAAATTGTAAATATGTTGTCCTGTGAAACCAGTAAAAATTTTCTCTCCTTTATTAATACCCCTCTTGTTGGTGATTTGGTTTAATTGTTTTACTTTCAAGTTGTATCCCAGGCGCTTGGGAAATTTAAAATGTTGAGAATGAGAGAAAAATTAAAAATTGCTAGAGAAACTTGAGCCTATTATAAATAAAGCATAACCACCATGCATTTCAACCATATCAAGGTTTTGTTTTGCACTGTGGACCATATTTATATAGACAAATGAAATGTTGGAAGAAGTTACAACATTTTTTAGTAAAAGACTGTTCTTCTACAATTAGGTTGTCAAAAACATTTCTAAGGACTTTCTTTCCTCTGTGTTCTAGAAACATCTCTTGATTTCTATATCAGCTAATACTTTGAATGATCTTTCTGGGGCTTAAAAAAGTACAGCTGTTTGTACTGTTGCTGCTGAGATGCTATGTTTTTTAAAATCGAATATACTCCAAGCTGGGATTAGGTCCCTTACAAACAAGCATAGGCAAAATCAAGAGATCTTGCTTCAGGAATGCTTGGGATTACTTAGCTGGTTTCTTGCTCAGTTCACTCTGGGTTTCAGTGGTGAGAAAAATGGAGTCAAGATAGATCATCAAGAAGGCAGATGAAGCTAGATGGTGGTGGTACCCACTTTTAATCCCAGCATTTGGGAGGCAGAGGAAGGATAATCTCAGTGAGTTCCAGGCCAGCCTGGTCTACACAGAGAAACTCTGTCTCAAACAACAACAATAAAAAAGTAGATGAAAACAAGCCCTAACATCACCTTTAAGACCACCATTGGATAAAACTGTAGGCCATTCTCTGTTTCATTATGCATTTAGATAGGGGTATATGTGTGTGTCTTATAATTATATAAATGTATGTACATTATATATAACACATATGTAATCTCAATTAATATATATTATATTTAAAATGGTTTGGATTTATCATACACATAAACATATATATATGTATACATACATATATATATCTTCATTGTAGAGAATAATAGGCTTTGCTATGATAGTTATATTCATGTGTATAATGTTTCTTGGTTATGGGTCAGTCTTCATTTTAGAGGTGGAGGCTCAATATTGATCTTTTATAACTGTTCATCAGTTTGTGGTTAAAAGATTTTTGTTAATTCATAAATGTCACATAGTATAATGGGGAAATAGGTTAACAATTATAAATCAAGATAAACAAATGGTTAAGTAGAAAACTAACAATGGGGTTTGCTATATTGAATGCTATTTGTTTCAGGTGAAGATAATGATGTTGAGGGATTTTATTGAAGGGCTTTGTGACTGATCTCCACCATGTGTCTCCTTCATTCAGAGACCTGATTTATCTCAACATTGAGAAGACAGGGCATACATACAAATATTTGTTTTTTACTGACACACTATGACTTAGTGCCAAATTGAGTTTTTGCTTATCATTAAACTAAAGTGCGCCTTTAAACAATGTAACTTGGGGCCTGGGGAGATGGATCAGGGGTTAAAGCAGTTGCTGCTCCTCCAGAGGACCCAGGTTTGGCTCCTAGTACTGATGTCAGGTGGCTCACAACAATCTGTAACTCAAGCCCCAGGACACCCAATGTCTCTGGTCTCTTAGGGTATCTGCACTTACATAAGCATACCCACATTCAGACAAAATTGTGTACAGAATACATCTCAAGTTCATCAGTCAAGTGAAGAACAGGTGCAGCTGAGGGCCAGAGCTTTTGAATAATGCCAGAAATAAAAGATCAATTAAAATATGAGTTATAAAAAGAAGGAGGAAGAGCGAGTGTGTTTACTGATTATCAGTACAGTACTGACATGCTTCCATTACCTCAACCTTTACCTTTATCTTAGAGAAATAGATGCAATTTCTCCAAAACAAGACAGAACACGCTTGGGAAGAAATATCTCAGTTCAATGCCCAGGACCCAGTGTTCCCTTTTCTGCTTTGTTCATTGCTTGTAAATAAAACCATCATGACCATGAGGATGATGAATGGCTTTCCTTTGATGTCAGTAAACTTCCACAGTTGTTGCAGCTTCCCACTGAGCCATGTTTCTCAGTGTCATTTTTTTTAATTTATTTTTTTTAACTAAGGGATATGTTTTTATAACAATGGTGCTAAAGATGGTAATTGAGGAGATTGATTTCATAAGTACTCATTGTGCCAATGGATCAGAGAACAAACATAGAGTTACTTTGTTTTACTTAGTCAACAGTAGAAAGCCTTTCAAATTAGGTAATGTGCCATTATGGTGTTGTGGCTAGCAATGCTCATAGAATTTATACATTTATTGAATATATTTTTCTAATGTGCTATTTTGAGATCTCTTGAATGAAGTATTTACATCTCTGCCTCTAGGAATAATTCATAATCCCTGTGTCCAAAGAATTAATGTTACCATAGTTAGCTACTCAGACATTCCCCCTGAATTTGATTTTATTATGTGATTATTAATTTCTTATTAATTGCTAATTTTTGTAATTAATTTTACCAGTCAGTATAATACTGCTAATAAAACTGCTAATAATAAAATTTACAAATTAATCACTAATAATTTATTAATTGCTTATAATTGCATTAACAGTATATATTACTAGTACACTATTATACTATTCTTTGGTGCGTATTTAAAATTTTAATTTGATAATATGGCTCATTAAAATGCATTGTACCTTGGTTATTCTTCTGTTTTATATGAAATTATATACAAATTATATCCTATGTATGTACATATTAGGTATGTGAGGCTTGTTATTATTCAGTTTGTTAAATATCTCTTTACTAAGCATTTGTGTGGTATTGTAGTGAATGGAAGGTGGAGCTGATGTTTTCTTTCCTCAAAGATACCTAAATATAGGGAGAGTATAAAGTAATCTCATGTCAATGTAAATACATAGGCTATGATTCCGAGGTACTGCAATGAGTCTGAGATGTAGGCTATTCCCAGTCACAGAGCAGAGAAGACTTAGTGGAAGAAATGAGCTTTCAGCATGGAGAATAAATGAGATGTTGATGGGCCAATTTAGGGGACAAAATATTCCTGAAGAAGGGAAAAATGTAAACAAAGGACTTATTTAGAGAGGAATAGGATGTATTCAAGAGCACGAGTCATCCGCTGGGCTTAGTCATAGCTTGTAAATAGGTTTAGAAGAGGAAGTCTTTATAAATGGTATCCATAGAGGGACTTCGCATACCATGTGAAGGTGTTTGGAGTTTTGCCAGACAGCAATGGGGAGCATCTAGGCTGATTAACTGTCTGCTTTCTATGATTAATTAGCTTATAAAGTGGACAGGACAAGATGTGGGAAGATGAGCTAAACTTATTACCATAGACTCAGGTGATCTATATGCCATTTTAAACTACATCCCTGGCACTGTGCAGCACAGAGAGAGTGCCTGACAGCTCCTGTCTGGGCAAGTGGATCTCAGCAGCAATGGGTAGCAGTGAGAACAGAGGGAAGATGTGATCAAGGGTGATTAGGCAAGTTAATTTCTGAATCTTTAAGCAATATGGTTTGTGAATATTTGCAAAAAATAATCTTCAAATTAGCAATCGATGGAGAAATTACTCAAGATCATCATTTGAGAAAAATTAAAGATATAGAGGGTAAGACCAAAAGATTCTAGATTCCCAAGGGATAGTGAAAGTATCTTCAGCTTGACTTCACAAGGGCTACGGACCAACTAGACGGGATTCTTAGGTACCACTGAGAGAGAGAAATTAGTAGAAGATTGGGGACAAAGGAGATTGGAATATTAGAATTTCTATATCCTAAGTCGAAAATATTTATGTGTAAGAGAAATGGAGAGTGGGATGTGCATTAATTAAGAAAAAGGTGCCTGTTGGTCAAGGAAACCTTGTCATTGGGAGAGTTCATGTGTGGCCATGTGCACCGGGGAATGAAATGGGAAGTAGACAGATAGCATTAGAGTTGATGAAACCAGGAACTACAAATGTCCTCAGTATGGTCAGAATGGGGAACAAGCCTGATAACTATAAGTTACAAGTTTTATTTTATTTTATATTTTAGTGGAAAAAGGACTATATCTAGAGCCTCATGCATGTTTAGCAGGTGTTTTACACTAAGTGATGTACCTATCCCTAAGTTGCAAAATTAAAATGCCCCCAAACTGAAAAGTATGTATTTTTTATATGTCTTGATGTCAGTGACTAGCCCTCACACTTTGCTCTGCTCTGCTGTGTTCAGATGGTTGAAGAATTCTTGGCTCTGAAATAAAATTTCAAGAATTTAGTTTATCATTTCAAGTGAAATCTTTTTTTTTCTTGTTTTTTTTTTTTTTGTTTTTTTGTTTTTGTTGTTGTTGTTTTGTTTTGTTTTTTAAGACAGGGTTTCTCTGTGTTGCTTTGTAACTCATTCTGTAGACCAGACTGGCCCTGAACTCACAGAGATCCACCTGCCTCTGCCTCCCAAGTGCTGGGGTTAAAGGTGTGCTAGCAACACTCAGCCTGAAATATTATTCCTATTTCCTTATTCACCAAGGGCAAAGGGCTATAGATTCACAATCACTGGATGTTCTTAAAAATACAGTTGGTTCTTTCCCATAGATTCCATGCTGGTAAAGGTGCTCACTTGTTAAAATTTGTTTGTAGATGACAATTTACAAAAGCTTTTATGATCATTTCATAAAGAAAAGAAAAAGAAAAAAAAAGGTATCACATGATGCTGCATCTATTGTCTGCTTTTTGCATTGTGAGCTTTTTATTGGTGGTTTTGCTACTTAATGTGGCTTCCAAGTGAAACAGTAAAATGCCCTCTGGTGTGTTTGTGTTCAGGAAGTCTGTGATGTATCTACTGGGGAAAAATATGAATGTGAGATAAACCGTACTCAAGCATGAGTTACGGTACTATTGGCTATGAGTTCCATGTTAATTAATACATCAAATAGCATGTCTTCAAAGAGAAACCTTCTGAAAACACATATGTGTTGGTTGGCTGAAAACTATCTGATCAGAGACTTTAAGAAAAGGAAGACTCCATTTCCTTGACTAGCAAGTCTCCAGTGTTTACTAATTTGGTCTCCACAGCAAGCGTGCAGAACATAACCACTGTAGATCATGAGAGTCGTGCACACTTGCCTGTGTTGGTGAAAGGTAGCTATCCTGATTACCTAGTACATTTGAAAACTGAAATGGGACTCTTTTAACTCTTATTTTCATCTCATTTTAGAAGTAGAGACAAGGTGCAAAAATACTACTCTGTTCTTTAACTGTCCTTAACTTTGATGTTGTCATATATCAATGCAATACCAGAGATTAAAAGAAAAACAATGTTGTTGTAATAATGTCATAAATTGATCCATATTTGTTGTTAGAATTTCTCACCTTTTTTTAACTCAAGTTTCCACTCATTGCATGTAGGGCCATGTTTCCTCAGTTTGGGAAGCTTCCTAGTTCTTTCTTTGTCTCGTTGCCGGTCACGGCTTTTGTAGAAATTCCCTCAATTTGGGTTTGTGTGGTGATCCCTCACATTTGGGTTAATATTATTCATTTGCACCCACAATTCTATGGAAATGAAGCTTGACCCTTTTTAGAGCATTGCTCTAGAATCAGCCAATCAACATGTTTACACACACAGGTGTCTGTTTTCATCTCTTGGTTAAGTTGACATGATTTTTTTCACTAAAAGGTTACTAATGTTTTAGTGTGTGTGTGTGTGTGCGCGTGTGTGCGCGCGCACGCATTCAGAGTCATAAATACATGTGTACACACGAATGGAGACCAGAAGTTGGTATCGGGTGTCCTCCTCATGTGCCCTTCATCTTATCTTGAGATAAGATCTCTGACTCTATCCAGCACTGACAAGCTGACTAAACTGGCTGGCTATCAAACTTTGTGGATCCACCCATTGTCCCCTGATTCCCTTGCGAGGGTTACAAACACACTTGCAGCCATGCCACATTTTCTACATGAGTGCTGGGAATCTGCAATCAGATCCTCGTGCTTATATAGTAGGCTGAGTCATCTCACCAGCCCAAAAGTGATTTTTTTTTTCATGGTAAAATGTATTATTTTTTCCAGCCAGTAAACACATTAACATCATCCTATTCTATGCTGAATGCGATAAAACCATTGGCATAATTTTACAAAGGCAATTTATTCTTTGGTTCATTCAGAACTTGGTTTAGTTAGGGAGCTTACAGGGACACGTATTAAGCATTATTGTACAAGAGAAAAATCATGCAGTGTCAAATCATGCGGCACAGCACACAGGCTATTCAGAAGTCAGGGAATGATTGGAGAAACTTGATCTGGACTTTTGTGAACAGATAGGGTCTTTCTAGGTAGAACTTAACTAACTTCCTCAGGGCTCTGAAATATATTTTGTGCTCCAATTCCTAAAGGAAGTGTGCTAGAAGCCTTTGTATATGAATACAGCACTACGTCTCTCTACTCTAAAAAGTTACCTGCCCATGAAGCAACAAACATGACCAGCATCTACAGAGGTATCAGGGGAGAAAGGATTTCAAGAGCTGGGAAGCTCGCAGGGAAATTAGAGGGAGGTAACTACTTGTTATCTACTCTAAGAATGATATTGTCTTAAAAGTCTCCTGTAATAATGTCACTCGGTTTATACTCTGACACCTCTAGTTGTAGGTAGTTCATTTCTCAAGTCACCATTCCATTTCATCTTGTACTGAAAGTAAATAATTGTTTTCTACTGATATACCTCTTCCATAAACTTACCCAATGGGTCTTGTTCTCCTGCTCAGTATAGGGAATGAATCTACTCCTTCTTCATGGTTGTCCTTAAAATATACATTACATCCAGACATGATAATGACACCCATAATCCCAGCACTTGGGAGACTTAGGCAGGGAGATCTTGAGTTCACTGTCAGCTTGGGTTACATAGCAAGGTACAGGCCAGCCTGGGCTAAATAATGAGATCTTATAAAAATCAAACAAACAGAAAATTCCAATTCAGACACCGTATTTCCTTAATGTCTATCTTTTCAAGTTACATAAGTAAGTCTATGAATTGCATATAATTTCTACATCCATCATAGTTCTTCATGATTGGTTTTTCACTTAATATCTCAACACAAACTGAAAATACTCTTGGGCTCCCAAACACTATGTAGCCAGCTCATCATTTGTTCTAGACAATGTGAGTCCCTTAATGTAACTTAAGTATGCCTTTGCTGACTTGGAAGAAAACTGTAGGCAGTTAATATTTTCCTTATAAATAATTTATGACCTTCCCCCTCATCCTGACCTCGTACCCTGGAATGTGTTTAGTATAATAATTGTGTGGGGTCTCCCTCATCCCATCCCTTTAGAATTTGGAACCTCACATTCAAAACTTATTAATTTCTGTCACATTCTATACTCTTTATTTTGACCTCTTTTGGAGTTCTCCATGAACTTTAATCTGTCATTTGTATTTCCCCCTTCCTTTTAATGTCTACAGATAAGAATGTGATCTATTTTCACTCTAGCTTCTAATAAAATGAACAATACATAGGGTCAAGGACAGAGCTCTTGGGCAAACCATGCAGGTCTGCTCATTTTATAGTCTGAAAAGCACTTTTCTGCTTTTCAGGGAGTCTTGATGCCTTTCTCTGGAAAGAACAAGGGGCAGAAAGAACATGGCACACTCATGAGCAGTAAGCTCTTTACTGAGACATGTTAGTCAGGAGCTTTGGATCAGGTTATACTTCAGGAAAAGTAGTTCATATTATGTCATATCCAGAAAGAGTCAGTACTATGAATGGCAGATCTACAGTATTTTACAGCTGATGGGGTTTCCTCAAACTCATGGTCTCATAGACACAAAATAGTAGCAGATCAATTTTCAAGAAAGATCTGGAACTTGGGCAGGACACACCAAAAGCAAAATGTAAGATGATTTAGTTATTGGAATTCTAGGTGGACTGGTAGGTGAAGTGACTAGGGAGATGGTAGTAGCATTCTGTAGTTAGCCAAGAAATAAAGCCAGAGAGCTTGAGGGGAGATGACAAAAGATGAGAGGAAGGGATGGATAAAAGATGAAAACTGCACAGAGAATCAATGAGTGGGACTTTGTAATTAAAATTGGATTTGGGAGGGAGGGAAAGAGTGAAGTCACACCCCTCCCCCAACACACTTTTTCAGTCTGGAAGTCTGGAGATACAGTGAGTGGAATAAGGCTCATTTTGTTGTTTTACCACTTGCTTGATGGCAATGAGAGATGAGAGTAAGGGGAAGATATGAGCCTGAGACCAAAGAGTCTTCACTCTGCATGTAAAGAAAGCTTTTCTGTGGAGTCAAGCAGAAACTTCAGTACCCTCCAGTTTGGCATGGCAGAACTGTAGGGTCTCAACCACTGCCAGCAACCCTGGATTTTCCCATACAAAGGTGGGTGATTGCAAGAATGCATTCTTCATGGTGAACCAGGGACCTTTTCTTTGCAGATCCATTTCAGATGCTGCAAACAGCAAATGTGGTTAGGAAAATCTTGGAAAGGGAGATTGGCTAAGATAAAATATGTCCAAATCACAGGATGACTCACTGGAGTAAAATTTCGGATATCCCATCAGCAATTTTCCTGCCAAAGCTTCCTACTCCTGAGTAGAACACTGTTGCTATGTTTTTCTTCAATGGATACTCAATTTGTAGACCTTCTACTCTACATAGAAATTAGTGAGCACAAGGAGAGCATAGAAGGATATCAATTTAAAGCCCCATTGATCAGCCGGTGGGGAAGACCATTAATACTGGCTTGGCCAATCATCCTTTTAACTATAGGTTAAGCAATTGCTTATGTTTATGTAAATTACACACACTCACAATGCAAGTGTCACATTCAGTGTCATCTTTGGGCATATGGACAATACCTGAAAGAGAAAAACACAAGGACAGTGGTTAGATGAGTGCTTGAATGATGCCTCTTCTGTTACAAAAGCACCAGCTATTATAGCAAGGTACACTATCACCCTTGTTGTGTGACCAAACTTCTTGTTTTAACAACATGAAAGCTTGAATGTCCATGCATCACATCAACCTCTGCCTTTCACTGCATTTTTAAAGAGACACAGCATTTTCTTTCTTTGTTTAGTGTGTAGGTGTGAGTGCAGCACATGCATGGAAACCTTGGAACAAATTTTCAGGCGTCAGTTCTTGCCTTACACTTTATTGAGATGGTCACTCTTGTTTTAGATGCTGCATACTCCAGGCTAGCCAGCTTGCAAGCCTCCAGGAACTTTTCCTGTATGTGTCTCCTATCTCATCATGGGAATGCTGGGTTTACAGATGTGAACCACCTCATCCTGCTTTTTCATATGTGTCCTAAGGATCAAATTCAGGTTGTTAGGCTTATAGAGCTATCACTTTAATCCATGGAACCATTTCTCTGCCCCCCTTTTCCCTTTCTTTTTAAGTTCTTTGTTTTTGAGACAAGTTTGCACTATGTAGCCCTATCTGGCCTGGAACTTACTATGTAGATCACGCTGGTCTTGAACTGAGAGATTCACCTGCCTCTGCCTCCTGGGTATGTGCCATGGGGCTCAGATTCCATTTCTTTAGATTTCCAGTATCTCACCTCTTTGATGATTGTGGAGCATCCTTGTGAATGGTGCTATAGATCACCCTTCTGGTTGGAGATAAGGGTCATCCTTGTGAAAAGCGTTAAGGGTCACCTTTGTGAATGCTACTGCAGTTGTTCTTATGAATAAAGATAGGGCTATCCTTGTGAACAGTGTTAAGGGTCATCCTTGTAAATGGTGTGAAAAGTCACCCCTGCAAATGGTGCCAAGGGTTATCCTTGTGAATATTTCAGATAAATCTTGTGTTCATGATGTCTTTCTCTGCCTTTTGCTTTTTGGTCGTTCCCATCTTTCTCAGCGATGGTTGCCTTTTTGAACCTTTTCATGCACACACTTCATCTGACTCTCACATCACTTGTAGCTGATTGTTCCTAAACATAATCAGACTCAGACGTGATAAAGTATGAGATGGCGTCAGTGGACAGTTCTGAGCAGCCTATGAAGAGAAAGCATTATTACACTGTATGGATACTGAGCTCCATTTGGTTCAAAAGTGTCTGATTTGATCATTTGCACATTTCAGGCTGAACTTAAGGAAACTGAGGCTGATGAAATACTAACATGTGGGAAGGAAAAGGCTTTTTAGCCATTCACATTACAGATCATTAGGTTCTATGTCAGTCCCTAGTTCAGTGGTAGAAAGCAAAGTCTGATGTCAGCTAAGGAGAGAAGTTATATACATTTCATAATCAGCCTGATTTTTTAACCTAACAGTATAAATATAAAGATTGTCACTGTTGTTTTTAATGCTATTATGGTTTAGACAGGAGGAATCTACTCAAAGGCTCACATGTTGAAGACTTGGCCCCCAGCTGGTGAGGGTTGGTTTCTGACTATATTAAGTTTATCAGGGAATCAATCCATGATGAGTTCAGAGCTAAATGGGCTGTGAAGAGGTGTGGCCTATCTGGAGGAGGTAGGTAACTGGGAGGATAGTTCTGAAGCATGTATCTGGTCCCTGGGCCTTTTGTCACTGGCTTTCTCTGATTCCTGGCTCTAGCAAGGTAAGCTACTTTGTTCGGTCATGGTGTGCTCCCTTAGAACAATGGAACCCACTGCTGTGTACAGAATCTTCTGAAGCCACAGCCCAAATAAATCCCCCCCCCCTCATTTAAATTGTTTTATTTTTCAGATATTTTTGTCATTGTTTTTAAGGAACTGAAATGCATGTGTGTATAGGCAGGGTTCACATGTGGGAAGCCATTTTCTTACAATAGAGCAAATCAGTGTTCATTCTACAGAGCTGTCAACTCTCACTTTCAAGGCTTTAGAAAATATCTGCTCCCAGTGAATTACAGAAGAGTGCTGAAGAGAGCTAAGTGCTTGAGGGGGAGCTGCACAGGCCTGTGTGGGAGGTACAGAAAACTGGCTTTGAAGATTAAGAAGAGCTGTGATTGGCTCTGAGTTTCAGACCTTCTGTCAAGCCTTCTGATGGATACCTGTGGGTCCCTTTCAATATGCTGGTGGGCTCTGTCACATGTCTGGTGATGTATAGCTTTCTGTTCTATGTTTGCTGTTACTAGCTTCTTATGATCATTTGGCAATATTTTTTTTTCTGCAAGGAAATATTAGAGGAAATACACTTCAGGATTTCAAATGTACAATAACCTCTAGATTGACTAGTTTAAGAATGATACAGAATTTGTTCTATTAAAATCACCATTTAGGCTGAGAACAAGCCAGTGTCTATTTTGTTGTTTTAATAGCTGGTATGTCCTCTGTCTGAGGATAATATATTGAGTAGAATTTTTGAGCCAGTAGATAAAATAAGAACTTGTTCCATCCACTCCACACATGAGCTAGAATTACATTCCCAGAGACAGTGTGTTCCACCTAAGAAACCACTTAGGCTTCCTGTATTAATAACAGCAATGAGACCATGTTCTGCTTAAACACATGAGTAATGTCTGTATTCCTTTTAATTCTTTAATTGTCTTTAGTGTGTCTGTACAGAGTCACTGAGAGCCCAGCATTCCCATTTCAAGTGTGGCTAAACTAGAACCTGGACAGAACCATGGGCTCAGGACCAGCTTAAGATATAGATAGCAACAGGCTAGATGGGTCTGGATGTAACAAGACCAGAAGTTCAATTAAGGAGCAGTTTTATGCCAGCAGTCTGTATGGGCTATTGTAATAAAGTACAAGAAAGCCAAGATAAAGGGAAATTAGGGATTTACTTGGGAATCACTAATAAAGAACAAAAATAAGGTGGAGAACCACCAACATCTTCTCCCTAGAGCACTGGAAGTTGCAACCCTATCTGTGACCACCACCCAAGAGAGAGAGCTCACCTCCCAGTCCGCACTTAGCACCTGAGACTCCTCTCTGAAGGTGCCAGTTCTTCAAAGACTATGGGCTAAATGAGTTCTCACAATTCCCCTTTTGGTCTAAATAAGAGGGTTCTAAACCTAATACATGACTATATATATATATATAAAAAAACAAATATCAAGTAATGTCCAGGAAAGGGATAAAAAATATACACAAAATTAGAACTATAACCAACAAGAACATCACCAAGAAACATGTACTAAATGTCCAGGCTATAGGTACTTGGCAATTAATAGAGATTATTCCAACCACTGTTATCCCAAGGAGATAAAGTCTTAGCTAATATATGAGAAGATAGTAGTTGAGACTATCTAGTCTTCAACCCTATCACAGATCTGAGAAGGGAAATAATATTATCTGAGTAAGCATGAAGTGTAAATGGGCAACTTCCCAAAGGTATGAGAAATAACAGAAACAGCTGGCTACCTGAACAGTCACCCAAAGTTTCACTGAAACATTGGGGCAACCAACTCTGGCTAAGACCTAGAATATCTGACAGACCATTTTTAGAACCAGGAAATTTAAAAGACTGTCCTATTCTGTCTTGGCAAGGTTTAGTAGTTTCTTTTTATTTTCTGCTTGTACTGTTTGTACTGTTATGACAATGTGTCCATTGTCAGCAGTTGAGGCCAGTGCAGGTTTTTACCCAATAGGCTAGTTTTGCCAAGAAGAAAACAAACTCCAAATGCAGTGTCCTCAGTGCCCATCATACTCTTTGGAATTGCTTGGTGCTGCCAGGAGCAACTGTGACTCACGTCAACAGAGTTCCAAATTATCAAAACATTTAAATGCCATATTCTGTAGGTCTTTGAGAAGTTTGAAGATTA
Organism: Phodopus roborovskii; assembly: GCF_943737965.1. Lineage (NCBI taxonomy): Eukaryota > Metazoa > Chordata > Mammalia > Rodentia > Cricetidae > Phodopus > Phodopus roborovskii. The sequence goes on from NW_026126517.1 coordinate 18,986,617, forward strand.
ACTTGTAGAGTACACTTCTGTGCAATTAGAGAACCTTACTAACATAACCAGGTATGAAAAGCATGGTTGACTACAACCTATAACGCTTAATCTCTATATATCGTGAAGATTAAGGCTTCACATATAAAAGTAAACAATCTTTAAACAGATGTGCAGAAATCCTCATTGACCTTGATCTCAAATTGTGTGTGTGTGTGTGTATTTATATATATATGTAGAAATCAGAGTTAGAAATTTGTAGTGCAATATATAAAAATATCCTCAAATATACAAAATATCTTAAGCATATGTAGAATATATATATATATATATATATATATATATATATGGCAAAATAATTTGATATTAGTGTGTAAAAACAGAAAGAGGAACATACACAAAAAAACAAATATAATTTTAAATTTGTATTAATACACAAATTTTCTTAGCTAGGAATACAAAAATAATTTTACATATGTATCAATGTATGAGAATATGAAATCAGTGTAAATTGTCTATAACTAATAGTTGCTGAAATTGTACACAAGCAGATGCACTAATCTACCTGTACTGTTCTGGCCACATTGGACATCAGAATGTAATGGATTATTGTAATAATGTCCACAAAAGCCCAAATTTACAAAGTTCGATATTTATTTAAAAATCATTCACAAATAACAAAAATAGGATTAAAAAACCCTACCAAGATCCTTTGTCTAGAGCGCTAAAAGCTGCAATTCAATCTGCAACCATCACCCAAGAGAGAAAACTCACCTCCCAGTTCATCCTAAAGACTCCACTCTAAAGGTGCCAATACATCAATGACTATTGACTAAGTTAATTCCCATAGCAGTAGTCTAAGACTGAAGCACAGAGTGTCAACTTTCAAGAGAAGAACGAACCTACACAAGTAGATAAGGTCCTGGCTTCTACAAGCAGGTAAGGATGGCATACTGGGGCAGGCAGGTGAGGATGATGTATTGGTGCAGGCAGGTGAGGATGTGTGTACTGGGGCAGGTAGGTGAGTATGGGTGTACTGGGGCAGGTAGGTGAGGATGGGTTACTGGGGCAGGCAGCACTGGGTAACAGTGTTAGTGACAGAACTTTCCTCCACTCAGCTTTCTGCTGTTTGCTGGTACAAATGGCTGTGGGCCTCAGGATTGTTCAAATGCACAGAAATGTAAAGATAGGTCATGACACTCAGTGAGGCAAGAGCAGAGATTTGAGAATGGTTTCATCACTGAGCCTATTGAAATGGCATGCAGGAAATGAAGTGATATGTCTAAATGCATTGCACAATTTCTCCCATAAGCTTATGAAATGAGTTGCAGAATTTGAGAGGCCCTTTCCTTCCTTAGGTACTGAAAAAAAGGGTGGATCAAGAAATATGGGAGAATTAAGGTCTCTACCAGGATTCTGGAAACATCATGAGAAGAGGACACTTAAAAGAAAACTTTTCCTCAGCACAAATGGTTGCTAAGTTCACTTCAGAGAGAACTGTATAAGAAATGTAGAGCTTTTAGCAGGACACTGTAGGTGTTTGATAGTACTGGGAAGCCCCACGAACTGTGTTTAGAAAAGAGAGATGTTAACTATCAAAAACATTAAAGTGCATACTAGAAATCAATTAATATCTTCCTCCAAATAAACAACTCAAAATGCTTATTAGAGAACAGTGGCAATCAACACCTCCTAGGAATGTTGAAATATAGTCAGTCTCAACTAACATCACTACCACAGTGTTGGTGGTGAACAGAAGTCGTGTTTGTTGAGTCACTACTCTGTGTTTGTTTGCATTCCATGTTTAGCCCCTTCAACCACTACAGAACTGGAAAAAAATGTTACCTATGTCCACTTAACAGATGAGGAAGCCACGGTTTTGAGCAGTTAAGCATCTTCATGTCACATGACATCTCACTCCTAAGTTTACAGTATCCCATCCTCTTCTTCCAAAGCCAGAGGACCACACCTTTTCTTGAGAGGACCTCGTTATATTTTAGAAAGGCCTAGAACTGATCATAGTTTACTAATTAAGAATTCATTCCATTGAAATAGATATTTTTGCCTTGTAAATAAAGGAAAGTTTTTTTCCATTGGTTATGCTCAAGAAGGGAATTTAGAAAGACATTCTTAAGTTAGATCATGAAGTATTTTCTTGCTCTTTCTTATTTTTTTAAAATATTTATCCATATGCTTTGCCTGTGTGAATGTGTCACACAAACATGCAGGAGCCCATGAAGGCCAGAAGAGGGGATTGGATCCTTTGGAACTGGAGTAATAGGTGGTTGTAAGCCACCTGATGTGGGTGCTAGCATCTGAATTCAGGTCCTCTGGATAGGACAGAGGTGCTCATAACCAACAAGCTATCTTTCCAGCCCCTCTTCCTGCTTCCTTATTGTTTAAAAATCCTTCAATATTTGAGTTGTGCCACTCATCATTTGACTATTTGCTAGAAATCACCAGCAATACTAAATAGAAAGTTTGAAAAGTTTCCCAATGAGGTCTATATAATTTTCTCAACGAGAAAACGTAGATAATCCATTGCTCTAATAAATGTAGACCTGCTTACATTTTCTGTTGCTGTGTCCCTTTAATAAACTGAATTTTTCAGGAAATGGGTTCGTTTTCTGTGATACTCATCTACTTCCTTTTAGATATCTTGCCAACATGGCTCTCTTCTATAAAGCCTTCCCCAACACTTCCAACAGAAGTGATTTCCCAATTTTTGTGTTTTGCTTTTGTCAGTGTTACTTATATATCTCCCTCCTGATGAAGTTCACCCGAAAATCGAAATTCAATTGATTAAACCCTACGCATTTTTAAGTACCTACTAGTTTGTCTGTGCTTGCCTCAGAATGGATAATATTCTCTCCAAATATTTAAATGACTAAATCATTCCACTTAACATTGTGTAGTTTATTATAACATCAAGAATTTTTCTAACTTCTGCAATAGATTTAAAGTGTATTCACAACAAAAGAAAAAATGGGTGGTATAATTTAACGTTCAGATTCCTTTTGTGTTTCAGTTAGAATAACTTTTAAACCAATATATTTAATAGATTTGTCAAACAGTACAAAAATGTATATCATATTAACTCAGGGAAGAGAGGTAAAAAGGAGATTGGGACAGCATGAACTGTGTTTATTTACATTCCCATCTTAATAACACCAAAAATAATTAGCATAGATGGATCAGCAAGATGGCTCAGTGGGTAAGGGTGGTGCTTACCATCAGATCTGATGAGTTGAATTTGATCCCCAGGATCTACATAGTGGAAGGAGAGTATCTGCTCTCACATGTTATCTGCACGGCCACACGTGCATCATGGTGTGTGTACACCCTTACACTTGTGCTCATATGACCTTAACATAATACAATAATTAGCATAGACAATATTATATGTGTTTCACAGATCATGGATTAGAGGTTCAGTCATGGTAAATGACCTCTCCAGATTGACAGAGTTATTAAGTGTGGCTGACTCAGATTACAAACCCATACCCAAGTGTTTTCCTCGTCTACTTCCATTTTTACATGTTTCTAGGTTTATTTTTAGCTTTGTATATACACCTGTGTTTGAGTGGCAACTTACATGCCATGTCACATGTGCTGTGGTCAGATGACAACTTGTAGAAGTCAGTACTCTCCTACCACGTAAGTCTTGGGAACTGAACTGAGGTTGCTGTGCAAGTTTGTTTCTCCAGCTGAGCCATCTCAGCAGCCCAATCATCCCCCACTTTTTTCTTTCAATTCTACTTTGTTCATTTAGTTTTCTAGAACCTACTTAGTGGATTTTTCCAAGTTATCTTTAAACTTGTTAAACTGAAACCTTCTGGCATCCCTCTAATTGAGTCTTGGAATTTCTGTGGGTTCAGGAATGTTCCAATGTGTTCACTGGGCAGTTCTGCCCTTACTGTAGAAGCAGACATTGATCTCCAGTTACACTGTATCACTCTATTCCCTGTTTCCCATCAGCCTCTTTTCTACAAACCTAGCATTCTTGGTTGGCTGTCATATGCCACCTTCATAGTCATGGGCAGTTTGAAACATCGCTGAGATACTATTGAAATGACAAAAGGAAGCTTCAGGATATGGCTTCCTGTGAAAAGAGACATCTTAACTTTGTGTATGTTACATGTTAGTCTTGTTTGGAAGGAAGGGTCTGTGAGTTAATTTATATGAGATACATTCCTTCTTTTTTCTGGCTTGACCATGTGAAATGCCAGAGTTTATCATAGCCTCTGTGGCTGCTAAGAAACTTCTACATTTTGTCTCTTTTGTCTCTTGACACAATGGTATTTTACATTGTCTGTGTGTCTGTTGCTTATAATTAGCGGGCTTTTTCCAATTGGCAATGTGACTGGTGTACCATCGTCCCAATGCATTGAAGACCAAGCACCAGGAAGGAAACACCAGACTAAAGTCAATGATACCAGACCCTCAGTTAAACAACATGTTCCTGAAATCTTCTTGAGGGAAAGAAAAAGTAATTGTTTTAGGAACTTTGTGCTTCTCCTGGGCATTGTTTACAACACATCATTGAAAGGAGGTTTTAGAAGTCACAGTGGTGATATTTAATAGTCTGGACGTACAAAGCAAGTGAAGGCTGGATCAAGGTTTTGGTTTTTCCCTGGGTAGTGTGATCTCCACTGGAATAAACTCTTTTGGGATCCAAAGCTCTTTCTAAGAAACAAAGCAAGTACTCTTATGTTCATCCACGTTAGAGGGTAAAGAAAACCTAAAAATCGTCTTTGTTTGTTTGGCTTCAGGGGTTAACATTAGAATCTTTCCCTAGTGCATACAGTAGATTCAGCTTCATTGAAGTGTCTACATCCATCTTGTAAGAGAAAAATATTACTGAGATGGTATGAAGATATCAGAGGGCAGAATGGAGTAAATATATAACTGATAGGGGGCTGTATTGCTGAAAATTACTGAATAGTTATTTTATTTTATAATTTTTTAAAAAATATTCATTTTTATTTTAATCATGTATAAGCATATATGTCTCTGTGATGGTATGTGCATGTGAGTATAATTGCACTCACCGGCCAGAAAAGGATGTCAGATCCCCTGGATCTGGAGTTACAAGCAATTGTGAATCACTAGGAACGAAACTCAGGTCCTCTGTAAGAACTCTTACAGTGCTCTAAACCACTGAACTGTCTCTTCAGACCCATGAGTAGTCACTTGGAAATCAAAAGTTGGCTTGTGCAGTTCCTTCTGTGCACCTACAGCATGCGATGACAGGTCTTCATAGAGTAACAAACCAGAAAGCAGAGAGAGAGAGACAGAGACAGAGAGAGACAGAGAGAGAAAGAGAGAGAGAGAACAGAAGCAAGGGAGAACATACTCTTCAGAATCCTGCCTCTAGGAATCCACTTCTTCCAGCCAAATTGCATCTCCTGTAGGCTCCATAGCTTTCAAAATAATGCCACACACTTTAGACTAAGAATCCCAGACATGAACCTATGGAGAGACATTTAAAATTCAAACCACAGTACTACCCAGCAATGTGCCTAGGCAGACACAGTGAGTGTGAGGATTTCCTTATAAAAATCATGTGTTAATGGGATGAGTAGAGACACGGATGTTAAATTCTGGACTTTTTCACACAGTAGCTTCAAAGACCTTCTATTAGAAGCTGAGAGCATGCTGTTGTCTTCCTGGGAAGATGAATGTCTGGTAATTCCATGAACCCAAAAGCAAACTGATGTTGCAACTGGAATACACTTGTGAGGTCTAAGTGAAGACTTCTGTTGCTCAGAAAAATGACAGTCTTGAATTCTGTAACATGAAGGGACCTTTCCTGAAAACATAGGTCTCCAGAGCCTCTATAGTTCATGGACAATACAGAGAGAGCTGAGGCAGTGCAGGCAGTTGGTTAGAACAGATTCTACCTGCTCCACATCACAGACTAGAAGTTGATTTCAACAAGATGGCTTTACTCTTAGCATGTTTTCCCACATACTTTTTTGTTTGGTTTTTGCCCGTAGTACTTCTAAATGGTGGTCTTTTCATTGAAATTGTGCAAAGGAAAAAAAAAAAAAAGACAAACTGCTAGCTAAAATCCATATGGTATTTAAATAAAACTAAGCTTATAAATCCAGGAAGAAAGAAAGAAAGCCTATACCTTGGCATCATGGTGAGCTGCTGTTCTTGCTCTGAGTGTGTCTATTTGCATATTAAAAGAGGTTGTTAGCACTAAATGTATATCCAACATTGGGCATGATAGTAATCCTGTTTAATTGCAAGGTTTGTATTTCCTTTCTGTGATTTTCTTAAGCTTGTTTCTGAGTAGTGAGTGGTTCATGGAAGCTCTTGTATTGATTTGATTTAGTTTGTGTTTTGCAGCACTGAGGATCAAACCCAGGGTCTTGCACTTTGGAGATGAGTGCACCACCAATTGAGAGGCCCATTCCTTTAGCTTTTTATTTTGAGATAGGGCCTTACTAAGTGGATGAGGCTGATCTTGAACTTGCCATCTTCCTGCTTCAGCCTCTCAAGTAGCTAACCCAGCCAATCTTTTGATTTTAAATGACAGAATCCGTTTGACTTGGCATCTTTATTTACTTATTGACTTACTGTAAATAATGGTGGTAGCAAAATACCTAAACCAACCAAACAAACTGTGGGTGCTGAAAGCACTGAACTTGGTAGCTATAGAAACTCCACTAGCTTTTTATGAACTGTTATTAGAGGGAGTAGAAGTAAGTGAAGGGGCAGAATGGATATTTTTAGAGATTTTGTTTTGCCTTCTGAAGTGTCTCCTTTCCTCTGCCCATTCCCTGCCCCTCTCAGAACAGATCCCACAGGATGGCTCAGAAACTGGAAAGAGAGGAAGAGTGAGGTGCTGGGCCATTCTTCCCCTGTTATCTAAGGAACTAGAGGCAGAAGGGTACCACTGACAACCTCCTTTTTCTATTTATAAAATTGCATCAGAGAGCTGGGTGGTGGAGTGGTGGGTGGTAGTGTGTTTGTCTAGGCCTGGAGTTTGATCCCCAGCACCAAAAAAAAAAAAAAAATGGCAATACAATTCAGACACCTGAATAAACTTGTATCAGAGAAACTTCTAAACTGCACCAGGGATCCTGAAGCCTTTGTACATAAAGAAATTTTCTATGTTTAAAGGCAATAACATCCAACAATTAAAGATTAGAAAGGAGTTCTTAATCTGCCCCAAGAACAGTAAAAAGAAAAACTTGACCAGTGGAAACACATCCTGGTTCCCCACACTCTGGTGTGCTGGGAGTGTGGGAGAAAATGGTGTTTGTAAAAAATCATGTTGTTTTTCAAAGATGGCGGCGAGGTCATAGAGGATGAGGCTGGGAACTCCGTTAAGCAGTGTGGAGCAAAGCAGGAAATTCAGCACTGTCTCCTTGCTGCACAGATATCCCATAATGGTAACTGTCATTTTTCATGATTTATCTTTCAAATGAGAATATAAGAAAATCAACCTCATCCCAGAGATCCGAAGGTTATCATTTTTCTCTTGTTTCTTTGTGGTGTAATGTTTAAGAGTTAAGGTGATGTTACAGCAGAGAAATGTGGAAAAGGGGAAGGAGAAATCAATAAAGTTATTCTGTGGCTTTTCCCGGGAGAGAGCTGTGTTAATCGAGGATGGCTGGCTAGGCTGTATATCAAGTCCAAGGAGAGAGCGGCTTCAGCGGCTGATCTCCAAACAGATTTCCTGGGTGGTGGATGGGAAGAGGGGGAGGGGGAACAGGCATATCTAACATATGCATAAATATTTTATGCAGCCACATACATACATGTATACATGGTTATAGGTGCAGATATGCACATAGTTAGATAACTTTACAATGATAGTGGACTCATGAACATGTATTTTAAAATATCAGTGGAGGTGATGTTAGTGGGAGGAGGAGATGAATAACAACGAAGCATGATGACATATGTCTATGAAAATACTGTAACAAAACCTATCACTTTGTGTGCTAACCTTAAAAATAAATTAAGAACCAATGCATCAATACATTTTAAGTAAATGTATGTGCAGATTTAAAAGTAAAATATCAGCAATTTCCTTAGATTAGGAATGCTAGATAAAAAACTCTTGTTATAAGATTTCATATTAACTGGGATTGGTATGTAAAATAAGATTGTCTTTAAAATAAAAAAATTAAGCCAGGCGTTGGTGGAGCACAAGTTAGTCCCAGCACTGGGGAGGCAGTGGCAGGTGGTCTCTGCGAGTTCAAGGCCAGCCTGGTCTACAGAGCTAGTTCCAGGACAGACTCCAAAGCAATATAGAGAAACCCTGTCTTGAAAAACCAAAAGAAAGAAAGAAAGGAAGGAAGGAAGGAAGGAAGGAAGGAAATACTAGTAAAAATAAAAAGAAAAAATAGATCTCATATATTAATCTGGGGCTATTTTGCATTTCTGAGTTTTATAAAACTTTTTAGCTCCTGAAGAAGGAAATTGACAGACAGAATGGAGTGGAAAAGACAAGTTCCCTGGTCCACCACCACTACAAGTGTCTGTCCACTGGAAATTTTCTAGGAAGGCTGTGCTTGCTTTTTCTGGCAGCTGGCATAACCAACATTGTTAGCAGGTGGGATTTCAACTTAGATCATGATGAAGAACTTGGGTCAGGACTGCCCTTTCTTAGTGGGCAGTGGTGTTGGGCTCCCATGGAGCACTGCTCCTTCCTTCACTGGCAAATACAGACAGTGTACTTAAAAGTACGAGTCAGACTGACGACTGTGTGTGAGGCCAGACTTCATCTTCACAGCACAGTTTTGATTAGTCAGCTATTCTTTCTAGACTTCAACTTTATAAATGAGAAATAATGCTTGTGCTTTCTTAGCAAGCTATTTTCTGCTGCCTATGAATCTTGTCAAGATAGGCCTTTTCAGTTCCACTCAAGTATCAGGAGATTTTATAGACAGCCAAGTTGTGGTCCCTTTTCACCACTCCATCTGCTATGATGGATCCCACCATGCTGACAATCTGAACACTTTTCTCCTCTTGGTTAGTATATCAAAACCCTAAACTGTTTATTGTGTCAGATAATGTGCTCTGTTTATTATATTTATTCATTTTTTGTGTGTGGTGTGTGTACGCATATGCATGTTCAGATGCATGGGCACCTCTGTGTATACATGTGGAGGTGGGTAAAGGACATTGACTGTGTTCCTTTATTCTCTCCATTATTCCCTTGAGAATTTAAAGCTCACTGAATTTAAAGCTCATCATTTCAAGTAGGTTGGGTAGCCAGAACACTCCTGGGATCCACCTGGCTCAGTCCCCAGACCCCACATCTCTGGAGTTAAAAGCACACCGGTAGCCATGCCCAGCAGTTACAGAGGCCCTGGGCATTGAAACTCAGGTCCTGATGCTTGTGCGGTGGACACTCTTATCCATGGGCCATCTTCTTATTCCTCTAGTTTTAAAATACAAATCCCATCTGTACCATAGCGGTTCAGAAAGGGTCCTTGTAAAAGAGCACAGAAAGATGGATGATGCAATCCTAAAGTTCTCTTGAAGGATGGAGTTTGTCCAGTTCAGTCTTCTCATTTTATGCTTACTGAGTGTTGTTCATGATCTTAGAGGTGAGATGTCTTATCCAAGGTCACATGACAAACTAAGCAGAGAACTCACATCTCCTGAATTTTCTTTATTTCTTCTACTGGGTCATGTGTCTTGGGACCAATAGAAACCAAAATAGAACCAGAAGTTCAGGCAAGCAGATCAGACAAGGATATGTCAGCCTTCAGTTTTCCCCAGGGCCAGACTCCAAGTACACATAACTCAGCAGACCAGCCTTTGGCGTCTTGACAGAAGAAGGGAGATTCATGCTTGCTGAAGCTCCTTTCCCTTTGGAGACCTAGCCCCCTATATACATCTGATTGAACCCCTACTTTTCCTTGTTTATTTTGGAAATGGTCTCACTTCATCTTGTAGTTGTCAATGTTTCTCTTAATTACAACACTTACTGATTGCTAACCCTGATCTACCTTGGTATCACATACCCTGCTTAAGGTAGGCTTACAGTGTGAAGACTTCAAAGAAGGAGAGACTGAGACCAAATAGTAGTAGGGAAAGACTCTGGAGCTCTTGTGATAATTCTTCTGTTTCTCTGCCCTGTCCTAACTGATGGGGGATGTCCTTCTGTTTCTCTTATTAGTTGATGAATAAAACACTGATTGTACAGTAGCCAGGCAGGAAGTATAGGCTGGGCTACCAGAGGAGGAGAATTCTGGGTAGAGGAAGCAGAGAGAAGCCACCAGGCAGACACCATGTAGTCACCAAAGGAGTAACAGGTCTGGGCATTCTCCAGTAAGCCAAGACTACATGGAGATACATAGTTTAATAGAAATGGGTTAATAGTTAAGAAAGAGCTAGCTAACAGGAAGCCTGAGCCATCAGCCAAACAGTTATAATTTAATGTAAGCCTTTGTGTGTTTATTTGGGACTGAAGGGCAGCAGGACCAGGAGGGAAAGAAATTCCATCTACACCTAAGCAGGAGAGAGAAGCTTATATTATGCATGAATATCTTCCAGTGTAATCTCTACCTGCTTCCAAAAGAAGAGACAGCATATGTAGGTTTCTGGTAGCTCTTCCTTGAGGAGCCCATTTCCACATTTGACTATGTCTTACTTCCTGTGAGTCAGTGAATCCCACACCCATGTTTCTTCAGAGAGAGAGAGCCTCTCTTTCTCTTAACCTTTGTGCTTAATCCCATGCAAAATATGTTCATTAGGTGGGAAGGACCTTGAAGGAAGGGGGAAGAATGAGATAAAATATATTGTATGAAGAATTGTTTAAAATGAATACAATAAAAAGTTCATAAAAACTCAACTCTGTTTCATTAAAACAATCTACAGGAGTCATCCCCTACCCACATGCCCTCTACACAGTCTGTATGTACCTCAGCAGTTCTCCATAAATATGTTGAACAAAATGGACTTCCTGGCACTTTGATGGGCTCTTATCACACAGTGGAAAGCAAGACATCTGAGCATAGACATATATGTTCACATAGATTGGGGGGTATCACTTGCTAATTATCTTTTTTTCTTGTTTATACTTTCAAGTCCAATTTTCCTGTTATTTTGTCTTTAAAGCTATTGATGGGTAAGGCCCTGAGAGCATTCAATGTACTGTTAATGATCTAAAGAGAATCTGAGCACCAGCAGAACTATTTTATGTTCAAAGTACTTGCCTCCTTCCTTACCACCCTCTCTTTTTCTATCTCTCTCTTTCATAAATTTCGAGATATAGATTTGGGGTAATTGAAATCATAACTGGAAAGAGAAATGATCAATTAAAGATTATTTCTTCTGGGTTGGAAATAGTGGCACATGCCTATAAATCTAGCACTTGGGAGGCTGAGGCTGACAGAATGCAAATCCAACACTTTCTTGCTTGCCTGGACTACACATCAAGTTCTGGCTACCTTGGACTACATTCAAATATATGATCTTTAAGTAAAAATACCAACAAGCAATGAACAAAACCACCAGAAAATTAAAATCAAAAGAACAATTTAAGAGGGCTAATCTGTATTTAATCATCTGATTGGTCAGTATTTCTTCCTCACTTTATGACTGGATTTTGCTACATCCTGGAAGAGAGAAGAATTTTTAAAAAATCACCTATAACATTCTTATTGGAAGGCTGACACAGTGCTATACCTCAGTGGAACCAAAAGTTAACACAGCATACCCTCATTCCATACCTATAAGGACCCTGCCAAAGATGCTAGAGAGCTGTCTCAGTTGCTATAGGGCTTGCTGCACAAGCATGAAAACATAAGTTCAGATACCCAGAACCCACATCAAAGTGGTGGATATGGCTGCATACACCTATAATCCCAGCATCCCAGCATGAGATTGTATAGATGAAACAATTGCTCTGAATTCACTGTCAGGGAAGCCTAGCTGAATGCTGGGAGCTTCACATTCAGTGGGAAACCCTATATCAAGGGATAGTATAAAAGCCATAGAGCAGGACACTGATGGTCTGCTCTGGCTTCCTCATTTGCACACACACACACACACACACACACACACACACACACACACACACACGCACGCATGCACACACTCAGCCAAGCTTATAGACCTACAGACTATCAGAGCTGTCCAGACTTGGAGTAGGTAATCAAAATATTACAGCAAGTCTTTAGAGATTTGAGAATAAAAACAAAGAGAAGACAGAAATGATTTCACCTTCCACAGATTTTGGAGGGTGTGGTGTCCCAGGATATAGCTAGTTTGCCATGTGCTTTCTGTATTGGATCAGAGTCCAACCTCCAAGGAGGTCAAAGCATTGGACCCCAGAAAAGAAGTCTGGCTCTTGTGACAGAATTCTCTTTGGTATTCAGGCCCTTGCTGTTTGTAGCAGAGAGAGACTCCTTGAGAAGTGTTGAATGTGCCAAATTGAAAATCTCCGAGGTAGCAGTTTCTGCCTTTAAAAGGTTCCTCAGCTTCTCCCCAGAGTGCTTCCTATTCCTCTCTTGCCATTTGAATCTCTGTAGGAATTCTGAGTCCACCACAGCACCCTGGACCCAAGAATGTATCTCAAATCATGCTTCTGTATTCTTTTAATTTTTAAAAAGTCTGCATGCTCAGCTCTTTGAAGACTCATCTATTTTACAAATGCTTGAGTAAATTTAATTGTCTTGTTGAAAGCCCTTCCTCACCACACTGTCATTTATTAATAACAGGCGAGCCAAGATGCTCGGGGTATGCTTATTATTAAAGACACCTTGGATTCATGCAAACCCACTCTGAATGAATTTGCTACAACGTACACATGCTAGCTCACAAGAGCTGGTGTGAGACCTAGATTTGATGGTCAGTGCTCTTGAAGAGCCCTGTTGAACAAAGCACTTAGTCATTAATTGTCTTGGTTCCCACTGGTGAGACAGGAGAGGTGCATGGGACACTCACTTCCATCCCTTCCTATCCTACACTGTTAGAATTTAAATGGCTGAAAAGAAAGCGCAGGAGACCCGCAGAGGCTGGACAATATGAAAAGTGTGTATGTGAGGAAATTACCGTGTATACTGGGTATGTGTTTGGTGGAGTGGGGAGTGCATTTGCTCCTGTATGCATTTGTGGAGACCAGAGGTAAGCCCCAGGTATTATTCCCTGTCAGTCTGCCCTTTCTTTCTTTCTTTCTTTCTTTCTTTCTTTCTTTCTTTCTTTCTTTCATCCTTCCTTCCTTCATTTCTCCCTCACTCTCTGCCCCCTCCCTTCCCCTCCCCCTTCTTTCTTTTTTTCTTTCTGGGAAGATCTCTCACTGACCCTGAGTGCCCCTCTCCTGCTGCACTATCTGGACAACCAGCTACTCAAATCCACCTGCTCTCTCCCCACACTGCACTTGCAGTCACATATCCCTAAGCCTGGGTTTTATGCAAGTGCTGGATCCAAATTCAGGTCCTCATTCTTGCACAACAAACATGTTACCCATCCCCACAGTCCATCCCCTTAGCCCTACCTTGACTCCTTTGGATATAAACGCTTGCTGTGAGTGACAATATTGAGAATTTGACCGGAAACTGTGAAGAACAGTCATAGTCTAACCTCCCCCTCTTGATGGGTCATAGACTTTCCTCTTTCCCTGCCTCTGTTGAAAAGTGCTAAGAGAGACATGGGTGATGGCTACTATAAAGGGACCAGTTTTCCAAGGAGCATTCATTTGGTCAGTCAGGGACTCTCTAGGAGCCACAACAGTCATAAGCTTGATCTGAGATGTGAATGCTCTTGGCTTCCCTAGTCTTCCCCTTCCTCTTATCTCTTTTTTTTTTTCTTCCAACCCCCAGGCTATGTGGGACAGTTTCAAAAGTATAGGAATGACTCCAGACCAAATCTTTGGCCTGTGTCTTTATTTGGTTATCCTCTCTGGGATCTTGGCCCAGTAATCTCTACCTTCCAAAGCCCCAGGGGTGGATCTGCATCTTTTGGCTTAGCAGCTTGAGCCTAATGACTGAATGAATGGCAGGGAATCTAGGCAGAAATAGAACTTGGCTCCCAGATGGCACCCTTTGGCCAAGAAAAATGGGTTTTATGTTTTATCGTCCCCTTGGTAGATCGGTAATAGGCATCCAGCTTTGGGAGGATACTCTCTTTTCTCTCCTTGTTATCCTGGAGATGGAGACATTTTATATCCCACCTTTCTTGTCTAAGTGGATCTCACTGGAGCCCCATCCAATCTATGGACCTCTTGTATATTACTTCCCAGAAACTGCAGGCACTATGTGATGCCATCGAAGTAGCAGGCCTTCTGCAGGGTTAGGCATAAGGTGAGGCATAAGGGGGCAATAGAATCACTTTCTAAATTCATAGCAACAAATACTATGCCATATATATACTGGGGGATTATTGACTTTTCCTAATATCCAGTGTGTTGGTTTTTCAGTCTTCATGCCAAAATACCAGAGAAAAACCATTTTAAAGGAGGAAATATCTGCCCAAGAGTTCAGAGGTTTTGGTTTATGGCCCTTTGTGGTGAAATAGAACATCATGGCAAGGAGGGTGTCAGATCAAAGCTTCTCAGCTCAAAGTGAGACAAATAGGAAGGGACAAGGGACATGGTACACCCTCCAAACACCCCTGTCCCCCCCACCACACACAAACACACAAGCATGCACACGCGGAGACTTACTTCCTCTATCCAGTCCCACCTCCTAATAGGCCTATGGATTTCTCAATGAGTTAGTCCCTTGACGAGGAAAATGTGACCCAGTCATCATTCAACAGCACCATTGGCTGGGGACCAAGTCTTCAATACACAAGCCTTTGAGGGGGACATCTATTAAACCATAACATACTCCCCAAACAAAAAGATGTCAAAATTTTCTTATAAAAAACATCCAATGTTTTAGCCTGACACACCTAACCTGATACTTGGAACTGGTGTACAGTTTGGAGTGTAAAACGACATGCCTTAAATATACTTGAACCACATGCCACCTGTGCCACAGACAACCTGTGCCACATGCCACAGCCTATTGGCCCAGTCTCATTGCTTAAGGAAAAGGGCTCTGCTGACCATGCAGTATGGAAACCCCTTCCTATTCTTCATCTTTCTGTGAAGAGCAGCCAATTCCCAAGGATCTCCTGCTGGAAGAATTTGCGCAGTCTATATCATGAGTGCATTTGGGGTAGAATGACAGTCCTGTTCTCCTCAGCTCTCACTCGAGGAACCTAGCTGGCAGTCCAAAGGCTACAACTTAACAAACTGTGTTCTTGATTGATAGCAGAAAATTTTCTCAGTCAGTGAAGATAGCAATATGCTTGTAACCAAATTCAGTGACGTCAGAATACTCCTTAAGATAGAGAAGGACAGAATGAACGCCATCCTACTCACACATCCCCACACCTCTATTCAGAGGCAGACAATGGATGACCAGCAAATGAGTCCACCCCACTGCTCAGCAATATCTATTGATGGTGTTTTCCAGGCCATTTTCCCCTGTTCTCTTGCCTGCCCTGATGGTCTATGCACTTGACTCTGGACCTCATCATGTCTTTTCAGAAGCATTTTAAGGACAATATATTCCTTCCCAAGAAGCAAAAATAAAAGTATCCACTGGATTTACAGGGGAAATGGTAATAGAGTGAGAAAGAACTCCAGGAGGAGATATTGGCAAAGAACCAAGCAAGGGCTATGAGGAACTGTACCTAAGGTGCCTTACACGTGTGTTCTCTATCAAGGTCTCCATCTGCCATGCTAAACTAATAATGTCTTCACTGCCTGGATTTGCTTTTCTGGGAATTTTGGTTTTTCTCTACCATGTGTGTTCTGTACTGGTAGATGGGTTCAAGTGAAAAATATGGGAAACCTTTTGTTTTGTTTTAAGACCAGAATAGGATTTAGCCGGCAAAGACAGCAATTAGACATACTCAAAATATTCGTTCCTTAGGCAAAAGAAGGAATTGTCTAATCTTTCCTCAGAGTACACATTATGAAACCCTGGAGACACTCAGGCCAGATGGTCATAAAACACTTGAAGTGCCTCACCCTTTTTCTGAAATGAGGGCATTTTAGCTGGATTGCCTACTGCAGACCTAGACTCCAGCATACACTCTTGTACAAGCCCTTTCCCTCCTCTCATGCATCCCAGAATATTCCTCCACTATCATATCACCCTGCAGACCTCCTAAGCCACAGTGTAGTGGCTTCACACAAGAAACCACATGGCCTCAGAACTTGTAGAAGGAATAATGAATGCAACTGTACGTAGGGCATCTGCCAGAGAATAGTCTTTAAAAGTTCAGGCTAAGACTTACCATTTCTTACGTGCTAGTTTTGTATGGGAGCTTGCTATTTTTCTTCCTTTAAAGGCTATTTTAAACCAGAACACAACTGTTTAAAAAAAATCATAATGCGGTTGACGAGATGGCTATAGTAGTTATAGGTGTCTATTGCCAAGCCTGTTGAGTTTCCTTCTTAGAACCTACAGGGTAGAGGGAAAGAACTGGTCCTTTCAAGATATCCCCTGATATCAACTTCCATTCTCTATCATATGCCCCATCACACAGTAAATAATGCAAAAAAGTAAAGCTTCAATAAAGCACACATTAATATAAAATTTTTCCCCAGAACCTGTTGGTGCATTCCTCATGCATCTAGGTGTTATGCCCTTTCCTGGGGGCACATTGGGAACTTGTCATAGCTTCTTCCTTCACAGCCCTAGAATTCAACAACAGGGTGAAGAGGCCATTGTCTGTCTCCCAGCTACAAGAATGACACTGGCCAGCACAATTCTTAAGTGCAAGACAACAATGAATTAGATAAAATCATCGAATGAAAAACACCATGAGAATGGGGTAAAGTGCAACATACACAGGAGAAACCAAGGGAGTCTGTGGAGACCAATCAGAAAGCTTGATTACACTAACACAAGCAAAAGGCTATAACAACATGAAGGCAAAACTACACTATGTACCTGGTTCAAATCCTGGCACTGTCCCACATTATTGGGGCAGAGATGCCTATTCTGAACCCTATTCTCTGCATCCATAAAACATTCATGATGTCTTTAAAGGCAAAGACTTTAAAGCAAGCTCTCTGCATCTAGAATGTAGAAGCCAGCCCCCCAACCCCCTCGTGATCACTATTAGAGAATAAGGATATCAAGGATATCACAACAGTAGGCAGGAACCACAAGGAAGAAAGAGCAATTTCCAGGTATTGACATCTTGGAGATGCATAAGGGTGCCATTCTAGTCTTAGCTCCCAAGCCTAGACAGAAGTAGAAAGAGGTGGTGACTTAAAGAAGTTTGCCTTCCTTTTATATTCCATTCCATCCCAGAGGCTGCTGTGGCTCAGTTTCTAGCTGGCCCCATCTGTCCACAGAAAGGCAAATACTTTATCATCTAATGTAAGGGAACTGGGATAGTTACTTTAGGTGCTTGCTTGGTACTCTCTCTCTCTCTTTCTCTCTCTCTCTCTCTCTCTCTCTCTCTCTCTCTCTCTCTCTCTGTGTGTGTGTGTGTGTGTTAAACTCTTTCCACTCATTTGTCTAAAGGACTTTCCTACCCCATTCTTATAGTTAGGGCAGTTTTCTCTAAATGTGTCTCTGTTTTATCTCTCTGCGCGCGCACACACACACACACACACACACACACACACACACACACACACACACACACACACCTACCTGTTGCTGGCTGGCTCTGACTCTTTAGGTAAGCTTTTAGGAAATGCCCTAGGTTACTTTGGGCCGCCTGAAGTGCTTTATTCCAAGGAGAAGTGCTAGCTCTGGCTTTCCTTCATACTCCTCCATTACATGAGGCAGGAAAAAAAAAAAAAAAAAAAAAAAAAAGAGTGAGAAAGGCCAAAGAAAAGAGGTAGTAGTGTCCATACATACAAGGATCTGCAGAAGAGATCACATCTTTGTGTTTGAAAGGATCACATTTGGGGGAAGTAGGAACCGGAGGTGTTGAAGATTAAGATTGTGGGAGACAAAACAATTGATTGGTCCTTTGAAATCTTGCCAAGAACCAAGAACCAGGACAAGTGACAGAGAGACTAGCCAGGTAGGACAATTAAAATGGAAATCTGGCTCCCTGCAGCACAGTGTAGAGCAGGGCTACAGAATCTGTTGCAGGGGAGGTGGGGCCAAGTCTGGCACAGTCTGTGGGTTTGAAAGGAGCTGGGCGGGTTGGAGAATGCCAGTTAGCCTTTGTAGTTCTGAGCTCAGAGAGGGGGTGACAAACACTGGGCCTCGGGTCACAAGACTGGCTTGGGTGGCTTTTGGAGAAATTTCCTTTCAGCTCTTCAAATATATTTACCCCAAAGTTAGTCTCCAATCACAGCTTCAACCTGAGTCCTGGGAGCGAAGACTTAGATTTCGACAGTGGTACCTGTTGGCTGAAGGATGGGGTCGACTCTCTACCCTGTTCCCTAGAAGTATCCACTGCATGGAATACAACATCTTTGCATATTTTTTAAACCCTTTCCACATACTTGCACCTCCCAGATCTCTAGAGTTGATCCCCAGGTTGATCTTTTTGAAAGGAAAAGTGTGGGGGAACCTACTTGAAGATGTGGACTCCAGAGGTCTCAGTCTGCCCTGCCTCTGCCAGAAAACAGACTCAATGTGACGGCCATTCACAAAGAAAGTAGTAAGTTTTCATTTTTGCTGTTCTTGTTTATTGTTTTCAAAGCTTAGTTGAGCTCCAGGATCAGGGTCCCCAAAGCGGCATACAGTCTATCTGTCTGTCTGTGTGTCTCTCTCTCTTCCCCTCTCCTCTCCTACCATCCTCTCTCCTCCCCCTTCTTCTTTTTCCTTCTTAGGAAAAATAAATAGTATCCTTCTCATACTAGGATTAATTTATAAAAGCAATAAATTGTTTCTTCCTTACTGTTTCAATCCTGGGTTAAAGAGGTAACCCAGGTTGCTCTATATGTGCCTATCCTCAACACAGTAATATTTTAAAATGCATTTGCATCCACTTACAAGATGTATACAGAGTTGTTCTCCACAATAAATACTATATAACTAATGTCATTATGCTAAATTTATCCCAGAACTTGCACAGATGTCTTCTTTGAGGATCTCTGGACATATTTGTGTTCCCTCAAAGGGGGAATGATAGGAAGCCTTTATAAGGAGGGTGTGGTCCAGCTGATTCAACTCCCTTTAGGCTCGCTCCTCCCTCTCTCCACCTCTCAGCCCAGCTCCTCAGACCTAACCTGAGTCAGCTACCAATTCAGTGCTGTCTACCTCTCTTTTGCAGCCGGGTTAGACTGTCAGGCAGTCACCTACTTCCCGTGATCACAATGCCTGTGATCTCAGCATTGCCATCAGACCAAGGCATAGGCTGAACAATAGCATCTACTCCCAAAGCGTCTCTCAGCCAAGGATAACGTAGCCAAAGTACTGATAACAATACTAATATTGTATTTAAAAGCCCTTTAGTTCATCTCACCTTCTGAGAGTCTTACAGACGTTAACTAATTAATCTTCTGTACACTCTGGACATTAGAAGTAAATATTCTGAACCATGATGGAAGGCATGTATGTATATGCTGAGGACAGTAAAACAGTTACTTATCTATCATGGTTCACTTGATAGAGTAACTGGTATTTTTAAAACACCCATCATAGATACAATAATTAGAGATATGCTTTTGTTAACAAAGCCACTACCCACTTCTAGCGTACCCTTGGGTACTAAATAATTACCCACTTTGTGTGGTTATCTAGCTCACTAATTACCCACAGAAATTGGGGTCAGGTGTTAACTGCTTCAAATAAGTATCCTCCAAAGACCTCACTGAATTGTATGGAGAAAATGATGTGTTCCTTAGCCTAACTTTCATAAGTCACAGATTTGTGTATCCTTGTAAGCAGAGTGAGCACAGACAAGTATGAATTAGCTTAGTGTGTGGAAGTCATGCTAAACTGTTATTGCAAATCAGAGGGATTAGGAGAATTTCATTCTCCATCTCTCTTTTCTTTTCATTTGGGTACAGTGGCCTGTTCTGGGGCCTTCATATAAACAAGTACACTGAGAAGATCAAGAACTCTCCTCAGGAATGGTTCATCTCGGTCTAACAGGGAGGCACCCAATGAGTCAAAGATTTTTTTTGACAGCTCCACCCTTTTTGATTATTTTAGCATGTCTCTCTCTCTCTCTCTCTCTCTCTCTCTCTCTCTCTCTCTCTCTCTTTCATAGGTCTAGTGTAAACACTCTATTAGCCAAATCTGAAAAAGATTCTGACCCAGTCACCAACTCCTGGCACATGCCTTCCTCCTTCCCAGTCATGACAGTAAGGGGAAAAATGTTCTAAAGACACCTCAACATTCTGTTACTTCTTTTCTTTTGCTTGTCTTCGTCCTCCCCTTCCTCTTTCTTTTCTTTCTCTCCCTCCTCTCCCTTCCTCCTCTTCTCTCTTTCCTTTCTTCTGCTGCTTCATCTCAAATATGCGTTTCCTCTCTTCCTTCTCCTTCCTTTGGCATCCAGCCGCGCTTCTAAAGTCTCACTGTCAAAGACAAAGCACAATGAATGTGTGTGATGAGCACAAAGAAACTACCTTTTAAAACACCCACTTGCAGGGAGCCTGCGTCCTTGGCTGTCTTCCCCTCCTTCCCTGCTATTTGCAGAACCCCGTATTCTATTTTAACACATCGCTGTCTGTTGTCTGCAGTATTCTAGCCTCATTGGGAAAATTGGGCTAAGATAGCAATGTACCCACTGTGTTTATAGATAGGTAGAGACCCTAATTTCGGGGGTGGTGCCTTCTTTGGGAGGACGCTGTATGGAAGGCAAGCATTTAAAATGGTGACAACAGAAATGCTGCATGCTGCTCCCTTCATCTTTTGGAGATGCCTTTCTTTTTCCTTGTGCTTCTCCCTCCCTCTTTCTTTCTTCTTTTTTTTTTTTTTTTTTTTTTTTTTTTTGCCATCTGAAGTATTGCTTATCATTATCGAGGGACATTAAGCTGATCAATAAAGTATGCACCTATCTAATGGGCATGGGAGGCTACAAAGGCTTCAGGAATCAGGAGAATGCTTCCAGTGGAAGCCAAGGGTTAGGCTGAGCTGAGGAGACTGGTAGAGTTGCTTTCCGAATCCCAGGAACATAAGTGGCATATTAGTGCTTGCTGCAACCGGAGGCAACCAGCAAAACCCAGCCATTGAAGGCATGAGGTTTAGCATTGTGATCGTTATGTGCCTGAAGAGTGTCTACGTATCTTATATATAGACTTTAGTTGTTGCTCTTTTATGCTTTCATACAATTTCAAAGAAATGTTTGGGCACTGTTGACCATCCATTAAAAAAATAAACGAGGAAAAAATTCACAAGGAGCCTCACCTGTGTTCATTCACGAACTCTCCTGGATGCCAGGCAATTGGCCAAATAATCACATTGCACCCAAGGTTTCACTTCTTCACAATCCCCACCTGGATCCACCCCCCCCCCCCAAACACACACACATGCACTTTAGTAAATGAGCTACCTGAACTGTAGGTCTGGCTGTAGGTCTAGCAGAAGAACACACACACACACACACACACACATACACACGCATGTATATATGTATATACACACACATGCATGTGTGTGTGTGTGTGTGTGTCTGTAGATAGAGTACAATGTTTAGTTTCCCCTGACCTGATGGTGTATTTTAGATCTCATTAGTAGTCAGGGAGATGTCTCCCTGCATCCGGTGTTGCTAGTCCTGGAGGAGACACGCTAGGAGAAAGAGAGAGAGAGAGAGAGAGAGAGAGAGAGAGAGAGAGAGAGTATTAGAAGAGGCTTGTCTTCAAGATATGGAAGGAAGTGAGAGATGACAGTGCTTCAAGCTTTGTATGCAGGAGCCTGGCAGGGTGGGGGAAGAGGCAAGGGAAGCCAAGTGGATTCTCAGAAAAGGGGGGAAGCCATCAAAGAGCTAAAGGTGATTAGAGGGGGATATCGATTCCTTACTCTGCCAGAGGTTTAAGCAGGCATGTGAGGAATCTGCACCATGGTTGGCAGAGAGAGACCCATTGCCTCCTGTAACCAGACACTGGGGCTTTCCAGGAGCCCAGGGAGAGAGCTGAGAAGAAAGGGGGCAGTGTGGTCTAGGAAAATTCAACTTGTCGCTGATTTGTGCCTGATGCTTGCTGTCCGTCAGCAGCCTCCCTTACATGCTTTTTTCCTCTCTCTCCTTTTTTCTCCCCTTGCCTTCTTCTTCAGTGAAGCCTAGGGGAGCCAGTAAAGATTAAATGTGCTTTCTCAAAGGCAGCCACTTCATGCTGCTGTGTGGAAAGGGCTATTATTATTAATAAAATGGGAGAGAGAGAGAGAGAGAGAGAGAGAGAGAGAGAGAGAGAGAGAGAGAGAGGAGACTAGGTATGATGATGACGGACTGGCTCTTTGGAGAGGAAAAGGGAAAGGAGAAAAAGGAGACGGAGAGCTGAACAGTGGACTGTACATGAGCAGAACCTACAGAGGTGAGAAAAAAAGTTGTGTGTGTGTGTTCTGAACAGACCCTGTGCAGGGGGAAAAGAGACATGGCTTAGAGGGCTGGCTGGCATGATTCTAGTTCTTCTGGCAGGGAGGAGGCAAGCCTGGAGCTCTTCACTGTTTCTAGTTGTATATGAGAGTATCTTAAAAATAGCTTTTTTTTTCTTTTCTTTTTTATTTTAATTTTACTCCGACTAGAAGGGCCCCCTCCAGTGTCTTCCTTAGGGCCAGTGCTTTGTTACTCTGTGTGCCCAGCCAGCCATCTACTTTGCTCAGGCCTGGGATAAAAGAAAGAAAGGAGGGGTGAGGGGAAAGATTTTTTTTTTTTTTAAAGAAGCATCTTCTCGTCCCTTTTGGCTTTTTTTTTTTTTTTTTTTTTTTCTTTCTTTCTTTCTTTTTGAGTCTGCACAGGAAAAGCTCAGCTTCCAGGCAGAGGAGGCTGGGGAAAGCGACTCTATCAGGTATAACACTAGTGGCTGCCTGTGAAGATGGAGGGGGATTATGCCTCGGATTCCTCTGAAATATTGGCCAAAGGCTTCAAAGGATCCGCAGCGGGAGGCGAGGGTGGGGGAGCATCTCTCTAGCTCGCACCCACCCCTTCCCACTCTGCGTCTACCAAATGACAGGCTGGTGCTCGCTTTGGGTGATTTTGGCCTTGGCCTCAGCCAAGCAGCTGATGCAGAGGAGGGCCGGGTTTGCAAGACTGACAGAACTCTGCATGTTAGAAAAAGAAGAAGAAGAAAAAAAATTTTTAACAAGAGGTCCTTGGGATATTTTCTCTTTCTCTCTCGATTTATTCAATTTAATTTTTTTAACCGACTGTTTTCCAAATTTGATCAGCCCCAGCCCCTCCCTCTACTCCCACCCAACTGCATCTCCCCCACCCCCACTCCCGGTCAAAGCATAAACCACAGAGTTACGGTCTTCTCTCGATTTTGGAGTATCGCTTCCTGCCCCCGCCTTCCCTCCCCGCCCCATTCTCTGTCCTATTGAACACCTCGCCCAGCCTAGCGCACTGCGAGCTCACATTCTCCCCCCGGGTCCGATGGCGCTGCTGGAAGCTCTGTAGCCGGGCTCCACTTCAAATGGGTGAGTTCAAAAATATCTTTCTATCCTCCGAATCCTGCTTCCCCCAAACCCCATCTCTTAGGATTGTTGCATGTGGCACGCTTGCCCTGGGGGAAGGCAGAGGGTTATTTTCTTCTCCTTAGTCATTTGTGCAAGTTGCAAATGAAAGCCTTGAAGAGATATTTAATCCCGATTGCAGATCGCGGTTTTTTTTTTTTTTTGTTTTATTAACCAATTAGAAATAGACATTTCTGAGTCTATTCATATTATTTCCCAATTTAGTAAACTATTTTCCCAAAGCATAAAAGTGTTCTTTGAAATAAATGACATTTGCATGTTCAGGTATATGTATTGCGTATGCAGGGCTTTATGGAGTCAGAAATGATCTCGATTTTATGAAGGGACGAGGTTTAGAAAGCCAGGATATCGCTACACTGGACCACCTGTTTGCTGCATTTTAGTCCCGAGTCTGCAACCGAAATTGACTGTCATTCTTGTTTTGCTTTGTTTTGTCTCAAGAAAGAAAAAAAAAAAATGTGTTGCGCTCCCCTCAGTCCCTGAGACCCTAACTTGTGATGTTTACCGTTTAAATCCACGGGTTAGGCTCTTGGGAGCTGCGAGTCGTGCCTTTGCGTCGCCGAAGGAACTTTTTGTCTTTTAAAGGGGGGGGGGGGGGAAAGGAAAGAACAGAAAGTTTTTCAGAAGTGATGAGAGTACACCTCTGAGGCTTCCATTGTTAGATGGGATCAGGTGACCAGAGTGTGGCAGCTCCTGGCTTCTGTTGAAGTAGACATAGACTGTTAGCATCCTGTGTTAGCTGATATGGACGCCTGTGTATATGGGTAACACCGAGGCTTGTGGAAACTCATCGGCAGGGTCTATTCCTTGAGAGCAACACGCAGTACTACCAGAGCGTAACACCAACAGCTCAGTACCTGGTGGTTGACCTCAGAACATCTCAGCTGAAGTCCCAGCATGCCTCATGCCTCCAACTTTTAAACTCAACAGTTAATCTCAAAATTGTGCTCAATTAAAATGGTATGAGAATATATTATATCTGCATTGTTTGCACAAGTATCATATATGGCTTTAGAGTGGTTTCTCTGACATAGGTATGCTAGAACCACAGGTTTGAAATAAATTACTAGGTTAAATATTCAACTCTTGTATTCAATACAAAGAAAGGAAATTAAGGGACCAGGAAAGAAAAAATACGTGTTTCTTTGCAAGATTTCTTTTTTAAAAAATTGAAGGAGGAATATGACCTCCTTGGTTTGGCACCTCTTTAAAAATATTATGCTTGATGAATTTAAAGCTGATAAGGATAGAAATGTATTTGAAATGAAAGAAATAACTGGATGCATTTGATATTGCATTCCTTTGGGGGAAATCAATGCCCATGGCTCTTCTTTATAAGCTGGAAAATTTTTTTAGCAGGATTTTAATTCAACTAGACAAAGTTATTGGTAATACCAAACCACATTTAAAAATGATCCTCTCTTGAGGCAATTGTTAGCATTTTCAGTTTGTAGTTTTTTGTGGGATGATAACTTTACGTGGCAGGGTAATTTCAGTGATTCAGGTCTGCTTCACATTGGGGAAAAAGGACAAGGCTTACCTTCCCTTTGTTGCAGAAAATTCCAGCGTGCAGTTTCCTTGAAACAGTTTTCTCTTCTCAGCCCATCCTTTCTCTCCATTTTTGGAAAATATCTAAATCAAACTAGACTCAAAACGCTTTCATCTCTGAAAGATTTTGTAATGGTTGTAACCTAATTGTGCACACAGAGTGGAAGGTGAAGGAAACTGTTCTTGTCCTATTTTTAAGTGCTGATCTCAATTTTACCCACTCCAAATTGTAGTCAAGAAAGCATTTTGTATCAGAACCCTGAATTGAGAAGTGTGCAACAATTGCGCTACGTCTTTTGTTGAAACCTCTTGTACATCTGTAATTTAACTATTACTTGGCAGCCTTTGGTAAAATGTGCTTTGAGACTTAGAGTTATTTAAGAGATTTTCCATTAGTTTATATAAAATGATTAATAATTCCAATCCCATCTCAGCTAATGTACATACACCATAATGTACATTATAGTGGTGCATCAGATTAAATTATGGGTAATATATTATCATATTATACATAGGAAACATTGGCAGACACCTGGTGCTTTTTGAAGGCAAAATATGTATGCAGCTGATGTGACAGGAATGTAAGCATGGATCAATAAAGATATGATAGATGTCTTTTCTCTGATTTTAAATGATAGAGGGATATGATTCAATACAAATGTTTCACTTTGTACTTGGAGGCACTCCTGCTTTTCCCATGTTTTCAACTGTTCCACTGTAAAGCTGGTTGCCTAGGCATTCAGCGAGCGGTGCATTCGACACACACGATTTTTATATTTCAGCAGGCAACTGCTTCAGTGCAAGGGCAGGTTTCTCAACACCCCCTCTTCCTCATGGAGCCCATCAGTGAAGTTCAGTGAAATGAATAACATAATTGGTGGTTGGTTCAATCACTACCAGTCTAGACTAGCCCAGACGCATCAATTAGAGGGGACTGTCTTTTAAAGGGAGAGTGTAACCGAAACAAGCAGGCTATTATTGATACTGATCTTTAAAAGCGCAAATCCAGCCTGGCAGATAAAAAAAAAAAATAAGGCGGAGAGCTGCAGTGGGGGTGCAATAGGGGAAGAAAAGAGAGGAGGGAACTGGAGCTCAGGCCCAGAAGGACAGGAAGCTAGAGAGAAAGGGAGGGATAATGAGTGGAATGCAGTCCTGTACCTCCTTGGAGAACAGTTACAATTCAGTTCACAGGGCACAGTGGCTCACCGTATTTTTAACTAACTTACACACACACACACACACACACACACACACACACACACACACTCCTTCATTAACACTACCACCTCCTTAAAGTCCTTCTTTTTGGTCTGTTTAAAACCATAGCAGTTGAAATCCAACAGCTTTAAGAAGCCCCACCGATAACAAGAGGAACCAGCTGAAACCCCTTTTACATTATTTACTCCAGAGAAAAATACAGAAAATGCTTAATTTTCAAATCTCTAATTATTTGTGTTTGTTTTGTTTTAAGGAAGAATGCTAGAGAGGAGTACTCATTTTAAAGTCTGGCATCTGGAACCAATTTTATGGACAAAACACCTTTTTTTTTTTTTTTTTTTAAAGAAAAAGTTTACAGTTTTCTATTGAATACAGTAAAGTAAGAAGAATGTAACAGAAGGCTTTTGTGATTTGGTAGGGTTTTTCCCCCCCTCTTCTTTTCTGGGGGAGAAAAACAGATGATTTAGAAAGTGTTAGGAACATATCAAGCCCTAGGGAAAGAAAACGTTTGATTGGTATTAATTAAAACACTGCTAATATATTCTAATAAAATCAGATTTAACATTCTAAACTAATCCGCCTAGCATGTCAAAGGCAAAGAAAAGTATTATCTGTCTTATTTGCATCTGGGCAACTTGAATGCTTTTGCTCATTCGGCAGAATTAATTTCTTCCACCAGTCTATTAAATAATCTCCTCACAGATTTAGTCAAACTTATTCTTTCAAACTGGAAGGGAGTGGGGTGGGGAAACTGTGGAAGGTATTTGGAAGACTAGTGACTGTGTTAAGGGCCCGTTTTTCTGGCTGCATATAGGCTTTTCTCTTCACTCGCTATAATGGGGTGTGGAGAACAGCGGGGATTGCAGAATGATAAATGGCTCAGGGAAATTTTTTCCCCTTTCTCTCCTTCTACCTGCTGCCTTATTTTCAAAATTCAGTTGCCAAATTATATGAATAGTATTTATTCTGTGCTGTCAGGGCTGACGATCAACATCTAATTTTCATTTTTTAATTTCAGAACCCATCTTACACAGATTCCTAATGGAAAATAAATAAATAAATAAATAAACAAACAAATAGTCCTTATACCAGAAACCCATCACCTTTTCTCAGCTATTTTGTTTGTTTGTTTGTTTTTACCTTCAGTCCTAAGGGCAATCGAGAAAAGGAATGTAAAATTGCATTCACCAAGAGCTGAGTTCTTTGTTCTATTTTAAGTCAAATATTTCTCTGGAAGAATTCCATATTTTTATGGAGCATGGCGTTTCAGCTTGTTATTGCTAAGCTCTCCCAACTGATAATATTGTCCTCAGATGGTATTATAGCCAAAACGTTTTGCCTGTCCCCGGTCTCCCAAAACTATGATAGCTCATGCGAATATGAGCCTAACACAGAAAGATGAATGGGCCGGAAGGGCTGAGGACCATATGGGTGTGTTTCCACAAGGAGGGAGTCTCCAGGCTGTGGAAAGGTGGACTGACTACAGTCTGCACCAGGGAGGTGGCTGCCCACTTCTTCCTCCATTGCCTTTTCAAGTCTTCAAGGTAAAAGAGCAATCACAGTTTGGTTTCACTTGTATTGTTCTATAATCCAGGCAATAAATGCTAATTAGTAATGTTCAAGGATCCGACCATTCAGAGTAATTATCATAATTTACTTCTTCCTCGTTAAAGACATTCCTTGCTGATTTAAAGGGGGAAAAAAAAGTTGCCCCTTCCCCTTGGTGTTGCAGTGAGTATTCACTAGAGAGATGTTCAAGGTGCACCCAGAGCCTTGTGGCTACACTTGATGTCACCGACATGTGCCCTAGCTTATTCAGAACGGAACTTCAACTTGATTTCTAATTTGAAATTCATATAAATGCATCAAATCCTGCACATGTACCAGGAATGTATGATTTTATTTTACAAACCCCGAGGCTCCTCCTTCAGGGCCCACCCCTTTTTTCTAAAACCACTTATGAACAGAACAAAGGAAAGTACTAACTATAGAGGCATCATTAGATGTGAACAGTCACCACACTGTAAAGTGTGTGCTATGACAACATATTTCATTGCACAAAAGTGCAGATAATTAAATAATTCAGCAGCAAACCCGACTAATTAGCAGAAAGATCTTTAAAGAGGAATCAAGAAAATGGATCCAATCAACTTGAAGAATATGCTTCATTCTCCGAGACCTCAAATATATTTTAGCTGTTTGGAGATTGATTTATGTAGGGCTTGAGGACAAAGGCCAATTCCTCAACGCAGAGCTTGGACCTTCTTTAGACACACAAACTGGATGTCTGTCTTAAATGATCTGAATTTAATGTAAGAGTTTCCATTTGCAGTCAAAAGCATAACATGCCACTCAGATGCATGTCTCTTTTATCTATAGATCTAATAGATGGCCAACCTCTAGCTGTTCAGTTTGCTTCCTCAGTGTGCATGTAGCCTCTCCCACATTTCCTAATGACGCATGTTGAAGTTCCTTATTGCTTGAAGCAAGTATCATGATCACAGTACAGAAAGAATAAGTAACTGTACTCAGTGTTATCCAGGGTAACACCCCTCCCCATTTCCTTTGTCAAGGTGTTATTCTCAGTGTTCATTGTTCATTGGTCCTTTAAGCAGGAGATCTAGTTTTAACTTGAGGGCTATAAGCACATTAGAAGACTAATTCCCTTCGGATACTGTACAGAAGGAGCCACCTGCAAAATGTTGATGCTGTTACTGAAGTCTCAAGTGGAATCAGCTTTCAAAAAATTAGATATTAGATACATCCGATATAATTTGCAATCTGTAATTATACTAATGTGCATATAGCTGCGCATTGCTTTACATGTAGCCTACTTGAGTGTGTCGACCACCCCCACCCTTGGGCATGTCTCATCACTTGAAATTGCTCCTGAGTAGAATGCTTTTTAAGCCAGCTTATTTTTTTTAATTCCTTGTTAATTAATATAAGAATAAAAGGACTTTGCAGCCTGTGTGCTTATGTGGGAATGAAAGCAGAAAACCTAAATATTGAAAACTAATGATCTTTGGAAGGGTTGTCATTGGAGACACTTGAATTCTTTGCAAAATATTTGCAATTCTTTGTGGATTTGTTCTTTATCCTGACTTTGAATAACTTGGAAATCATGGAGAACATCAGAGTAGTAAATATTACTCATAAGAATATATTTCCTTTGTTGGAATTAGAGAAATGATGTTAGGCAGAGATAATAGTTTTTAACTTAATCAAAGTAATCAAGCCATTAACAATAATAAACAATTTCTTTTCTGTTTTCCCTTCCATTTTGCGTGTCACATGATGAGTAACTGAAACTCTTACTCACTAACTTCGGTTCCCTTTTGGGGCCTTAATGTGATTCCAGAGATCTACTGATGGCCCCACTGAGGAGCCCCTTCCAGCAAGCTGCCCCCTGAAGATCTACTTATCAAGAATTAAAAATAAATAAATAAATAAATAAAAGCCAACAGAAGCACAGTGAGGTGGCTGGCCAGCCTGGCACTTGGCTATGTACAGTAGGTGATAAGATTGTCAAGACATACTTGGAGAATTATTACTGAGCAAGGCAATCTAAGGGTCTCATTTTTGGCTTCTGCATTCAAATTACAGAAAGGATCCCAAGAGAACCTTGTGTTGAATAAAAGACCCTACTCCACTACTCAAAGAAAGTTGGTAGATATAGAACCAAAAATTTTAACTCGTGACAAACATGGGAAATCTGTTCACTCTCCTACTGTCCGATGCATATTCATTCCTCAAAATTCCTTTTAATAGTGTTCATACTATATAAAGGCCATTGTTGCATGGGTTCTATCTATGCAACTCCAAAGCAATGTATAGTTTGATTTTTATCTTCTCATATGTTCTTGAACTTTCCATTATTCACCATCTATATAAATCATAAAAGTATTATATGTAATATCTTTCCTTAATACAATATCATGCTCATTTATTCACAGATGAATATTGCATGTATGTCAAAAACTTAGCACCTCATTCTCATTGTCATTGTTTATAAAATACGTTGTCCATTCACAATATTTAAAACTAAGTCATTCTCCTAGTTAGATCTGGGCTCTGGAGAACCAACATCCTCCGTGTAATGAGTATTTAGCACAGTAATGTGTTTTTGGTACATCCATTCAGTGTGCCTAGATCACTGATGCATTTTCATTGTGTGAGTATAATGGAGAAGCTGATGTCAAAGGTTTCAGTTAAATTAAAACTACCTGCAAAGTACATCTCATTCATAGCAGCTCCTGCAGAGTAAGAGTAGTGTCTTTTACTCAACACAAGGTTCTCTTGGGATCCTTCTCTGTGGAGTGAGTGGGTCAGACTAGGTAGGTTCCCAGTTCTTACAGCTTGTTGAATTGTTGAAGCCATTTTACAGTATGGGAGTAATAAGAAGGCCAGAACCCATGAACCCAGGTTGGTATCATTAGTTGCCCTTCAAAGTTACACCTAATTCTACCTTGGGGTTCAATTATTTACTAATCTGTTTTGCCCTGTTGAGAAAATGCTGAAGACTGGAGTTCATCTTCAGGAAGGTATGATGACTGAAAAAGCAATACCCTAGGGGCAAAATAAAAGAAATTGAAATAAAACTCCCCAGTGGGAGAAGTGAATTCTTGATCCCAGTTAGAAACCCACATCCTTCAGTGTTGACTTGGAAGGTACCCAGACAGACACCTGCCTTTCTGCTTTAGGCCACACCCTATCCCCCAGCCCTTCTTCTCTGTCATTCCTTGTAGTGCTGTTTATTTTCCCCATTGGATTAGTTTTGTGTTTCTTGTTCCTCTTGATTCATTTGAATTGTGGCAATGTTCCTTTCAGGGGCCTACAATGGTCATGTGACCACAACACACTTCCCAAATGAAACCTTGACATGTTCAAAGCCAACAGGAAATGGCCCCACCTCGTTTTCATTTTCTCAAACCACCTGGAATGTAGAACCCCTTCTTTTATTAAGCCAGATTTCATTCCTCAGTATCAACACCTTTAATATGCTTACATCTGACTAAGTTTCTTCCTGTGTGCCTCAATATTCCAGTAACTCCTTTTCTCCTCTTTTCCTTTCTTCTGTTTTCTCTTCCTTCCATTTTCCCTCCCTCCTTCCGTTCATGTACCTTCCTTTCCCCTTCCCCTCTCTCTCTCTCTCTCTCTCTTACTGTTCTGCTGCCTCCCCTTTCTCTCCATCCTTCCATTTCTCCCAGTCTCTTTTTCTTTAAGTACCATGTGCCAAGTTCAATGCCAGGCACTGGAAATACCAAGATAATTAACACCCAATAATTTCAGTGCTTCCATTCACTCCTGCACTGTTAAACAGTTAAGCACCTACAGCCAACTCAGTTTATCATCACACCTAGGACTTAACTTGAATGTGCCCTGTTCTCTTTTGCTCTCTGCCTGTGTGTCCTCTTTCAGTGAGGGTAGATTTGAAGCACTTTTCTCAGTAGGGCCCTCTTTTCCACACTGAGACAAGATTACTGCTTGCCTGAACCTTGAGCAAGGGGAACATTGAAAAAAAGCCACGTTTTTGTTGTTCACGTTGTTTCTGCTGTAGTTAGGCATTGTCTCTAAGGTGTCACAAATTCATCTCCATTAAACAGTCAATGTGATAACTGTCTGTGACATGTTCTATTTTCTTTTTAGTTATACTGATGTTCCTTTCAGCTCTTCCTATAGCTCCTTTCCTCAGGAATATCTGCCCAGTAAAAGGACAAAGACTACAGAGACTACTAGACTGATGGACTATCATGCCAACTGAGAAGTTGAAACAAAGCATGTGACCACCTGAAGATACCCCAACAGCCACCCACGTGGTACAGTTGCAGCTAATAGTAATCTTAGCAAGAAACAGAAAGACCTAGACCATTCATGAGTCAAAAACTTGCCCTTCCTTGTGTGTATTTGTCTGTCTGTGTTCAGATACACTTGCCATCCATTTTTGATCCTAGCATAGATAGGCTTGTTAGTGGTGTTTGTGTAAGGCAACTTTGCACAAGTGTGTTAATGTATGAAGAGACTGAATTTTCTGTGGAGAATAATTTTTATCAGCACATAGTATTTGTTGCTGAGAGAGATCTAGAAAATGAAAACCAATGTTGTCACAGGTAACCCACAGAGACACTCATGCCACCACGCAGAAACATCACTCTGAGCAGAGAGCTTGCCTTGGTGACATATGGTAGCTGCTTCCAAGGGTGAAAATGAAACTGGACAAGGGTACATAAAGCACCTAAAACGTAGTGATAAACTGAGTCAGCAGACAATAAGAGCAGAAACAAAGCTAGAGATAATGTGCTCAGAAGAGGCCAAATTGGTTTGCCTAAGGGAGAATGTTGCCTTGAAGAGAGATATGGAATGAATCATAAAGGGTAAAAAAATTTAGATAAATGGGAAGGTAGGAGAAAATAGTCTTTAAGGTGGACATAATAGTATGCCAGGATATGGCAGAGGAAATACACATGGTGAGTTTTGGAGGTTACAAATACTCGTGTCTACTTGATTCCAACAGTCAGCACCCCAGAAGTCACCTAAACCAAACTACAGATAAAGTTCCAGCAATATGTCACTAGAAAGGTGAAGGCAATTGGTAGCACCTGTGCAGAACTCATGATTCTTCTGTTCATAATTGCTAGCTACCAAGTTTATTCCATACAGAAAGCATTTTGCCTAATAAAGCTTATGGCAACCATGAAAATTACACATTGTCCCCCACACCCCAGGTGATGAAACTGATTTTGATGAGGTAAAGTGCCTGACCTAGGTGCTATGTGCAGCTATGAACATTCAAGGCTATGGTCACAAAGCTCATGAGCTGAAGCCTGAAATCAGAACATTGTGATCAGTACCAACCCTGTTGTCACTTTCCCTACAGCCCTTAATGTCTGTCTGTGGAAACAAATAGCTCTTTTGCGTATTTATGGCCTCAATAGTTTTCTCAAATAGTTTTGTATTTGAACTACACTGGAATGATAAAATATATTTCATGTCAGAAAATTAAATTGAAAATTTAGTGGTGGCAAGCCTGCCAGCACTTTAGAAATTTCCTTTTGATTTAGGTCAGACATCATGAAATTTTTGACTTTGTTAGTTCTGCAAAAAATGTCCAAGTTTTAAGAGCAGTGGGCCTCCTTAAGTTACCTGTCACAATATCTTTTTGACAGGAAACATAAATCTATAGTCTGTAAGCAGAGTAACTTAGAACAAAAACAAAAACAAAACAAAACACACCCACACACACACACACACACACACACACACAAAACAGCCAACCAACCCAAACCAAAAATAAATAAATAAACAAATAAATAAATCACACTACATATTTGGAAGTATACCATCAAGAACTAGAAATTAGGCCCTTAGTTATCTTTTAATGGCTTTTAAAATACTCCAACCTGCCCTAAGGAAACATTAACTTCTATTTGACTAAAGGAGGTATTCTATCTATGTGATCAAGGGATGCTTCACAGACTGGATCTAGTAGATCTCTCCAGTTCCTTCCCCTGTTTGGCACTTCATGTCAGTGTGAAATACAGCTATGAACTTATGTATTTGGATCAAGAAATTGTCAATGATCTGTTCTCAAAGAATACAGAATAGCCAAAGTTGTATGTATACTATATTCCCAACCATGAAGCCATTGGTTCATTTGTACAGATCCAATCTCCCATTGAACATCTTCTCAATGTCCTTGACCAATGGCCAACTTTTGTAAATGCTGAGAATGCTTATCCATGACTGTTTCAGTAATACTTAAGTATTAATAATGACCACTAGTCATTTTGTGTTGTAATCCTCTTTTATTCATGTAACTAGTTCAAGGATACTTTGGCCATAAAAAACTAGAACTAAAAATTCCATTCTCATTTCCAGCCACTTTGTCCTTGATTGGCATTTAGCAGCGGTTAATAAAGTGGTCATCTAGATAACATAGATGTCCAAATAGTGACTGCTGTCTTAAAGAAGACAGTTAAGCTAGGTCTGCTAAGGAAAAGATGACTAACTTTTTGGGAGACCTGGCTATTTAACTGATGTAACTTTCTACTTAGCTGTTTGACATTGTCATATGTAGCCCCCATCATGACTCTCTAGCTGTCTTGTTTTTTCAAAGTGCTTGTTGGCCCTGTCTTACTCTGTTCTCACTGACTTAATAAATAAACAGGTTTGTTGTTAGCCCAAGCACAGAGTGTGACTGTGGTGACATTTTATGAGACGTTCTTTG
Organism: Phodopus roborovskii; assembly: GCF_943737965.1. NCBI lineage: Eukaryota > Metazoa > Chordata > Mammalia > Rodentia > Cricetidae > Phodopus > Phodopus roborovskii. Next base: position 19,021,171 of record NW_026126517.1, read on the forward strand.
GTCCTTGACTCTCAATAAAAGAAATGTTGCATTAACTGTGAATTTGTGTTGATTTATTGGAAAAGACAGCTTGCATAGCTTGATTTCACTTGTATATGTGTAAATAGCAAGTAGTTTGTGATTCATATGGACCAAATAGCTAATGGGATAAAAAAAATTAAGTTAGAGACAATTTCTAAATGCATGTTACCTTTAAATGCTATGGTCATCTATTCAAGACAGAAATCCAGGTTCAGTCTTTCCCTTCCTCATGCCCTGGCTGGGAGTTCAGTGCACCGCTTCGGCTTTTCCCCTTTTCTCCTACTAAGTGTCCTTCTTCCCACTTCCTGTGTTAATGGAGTAAGAAAATTTTATCTTTTCCCATCTAGAGTACTGCCTCATCCTACCAGGATTCCCTGCAGTGTCAAGTGGAATCCAGAGAATTCTCAAAATCACAAATATCATTCTCCAGGGACTAAAACTCTTTATAATTACTATTGGTTTTGAGATATCATGGCACAAGAGAGCCTGATGTTCTGGCTTCTTCCTCTAGCAGAGCTCTCTAGATTCATCAAGTCACCTTCTACCTTTCCCCTCATGGGCACATGCCATCATCTCCATCTTCTCTTATTCCCTTCTTCTCCTCAGTTTTTCACACACGTAATCTTTTGTCTATAACTCTCCACCATCCCTTCCAAATTCTATCATATGTCCTTCAAGCCTTATCCCAGCAGCCATTTCCTGTCAGAAGATTCCATCCCAAACATCACCAATGGTAGGCTGGCTTCTTCTCCAAGGAGCTTTCATAGTATTTTGTTAGACATTTCACTGAGTATTATGATGGTTTCTATGCCACCCTCCTCTCTGTGTCAGAGATCCTAAACCTGTGTTTAGGATAGCATGGTAGCTATTCAGCATAGGTAGTTCTTTCAACCTAGGTGAATTAATATTAAATAATTTAAGTTCTTCATCTGTATCAACTACATCTGAAGTACTGAATGGACACATGTGCCGCGTGGCCACCCCCTCCTCCATCTACAGCATGGTTACACACTTCTTATTGATATGGATTTCCTGTCCAGCCCAGTTCTAGAAGATAAGCACTCTGTTTTGTTGGTCATTTCACTCTCCATCAGTGATGATTTTAAAATAGGATTTTTTTTTCATCTGAACCATGAGCACAAAAGCATGACTTGTATGACTATACTCTGAATTATCCCATGATTGAAATAGAACAAAACAGGACTATATACAAAGGGCATTAACTCATTATATGTAAAGAAAAGTACCCAGAGCACTAACATGAAAGTGTTGTTGAGAAAGTCTGAAACAGCCATTCACAGTGTAGTATTAGTCTTCCAGGAATATCTGCTGAATCAATGGCTCATCTGGCTCCTTGGCAACATGTAGTCTGATTTCTTTTCACCTGAGCCATGGTGCTATGTAGAAGATGTGTCTTTGGACATGTAAGGACTTCTTGTCATGAGGATATGTAGTTACAGATGATTCCCTTCCTCTCATCCCAAGGATAGCTGAGTATTGCCCAATAGCCTACCAAGGATGTTGTTTTTATGCATGTACAGGCAAACAAAAGAAGCAAAGTGAGATCTTACTTAGTCAGTGAGGTCAAAGTGAGAATGATTCAAGTAGACAATAGATTTTATCAGTCCTATTTTAGTGAAAGATTAGCCAGATTTTATTAAAATAAAACATGATTATTATATGTATGGCATATACTGGCCAGGTACTTATTGGGGCTTGGGATGCAGCAGGAAATAGGACAAATGTGGCCCTTACAACTATAGTGAATAATATGAATGTAAATATTTTAGTTATTTAGTAGAACCCAATACATAAGTTCTCACCTCAGTTGTCCTTAGTAACTGCTTAGGCTGTTAAAATACTGATACCCAAGTCTCTTTAAAAATATTCTGGGAATTGAGATTTTTATTTTTCAAGGCCCCTGTAAAGCTTTGAATAGGCAGATCAAGCTGAACACTCTTGACCTATGTAAGTACAATATTAAAGTGAGCTCTGAAGTCAGGCCTAAGGGGATGAGGTGGAAGAATTGCAAATGCAAGGGCTACCTGGAGCACAGTGAGTTCAGGATCAGCTTATGAAACTAAGTGAGACCTCACCTCAAAATAAAACATGAAGAAAGCTAGGTGTGGATGGAGCACAATGATAAAGCACTTGCCTAGGATGTGCCTGGCACTAGCTTCAATATTCTGCACTATGAGTAAATAAGTAAAAAAAGTACTAAGAAAACTAAGAATCTGGTATTGGCAGTTGGTATCAGGTTAGAACCAAAAGGGGAAATTTTACAATAATCAATTTAACATATCTTCATTTCATTTTTTTATTTGTCGAATTACCTCAGAAGACAAGTCAATACTTAATCATTGAGTTGACCAGATCTGCAAGGTAATAACTCAGATATCAGCTAAACTAAGTTTCTAATTTTTTCATGATAATTTTTTATTTAAATTTGAAACAAGCTTGTTTTACATGTCAATCCCAGCTCCCTCCCCACTCCTTGTCCCCCTCAACTCCAATCCCATCCCCTTTCTGCTCCCCAGAGAGGGTGAGGCTTTCCATGGGGAATCTTCAAAGTCTGTTATATCATTTGGAGCAGGGTCTAGGCTCTCCACCATGTGTCTAGGCTGAGAGAGTATCCATCTATGTGGAATGAGCTCCCAAAGTCCATTCAGATACTAGAAATAAATACTGATACACTGCCAGTTGCCCCATAGACTGCCCAGTCCTCCTAACTGACACCCATGTTCAGGGGGACTGGGTTGGAACTTTGCTGGTTTCGTCAGCCTAAAATCCACAACACCAGAAAAGCTAGGAAACAATAAGGACCCTAAGAGAGACATATATGGTCCCCCCGAGAACGGAAAAGGGACATGATCTCCTGAGCAAATTGGGAGGGGGCACAGCGAGTGGAGAGGGAGTTAGGAGAAAGAGAAGGGGAGAAGAGGAGGGGAGAGGAGGACATGAGGGAGCAGGAGTCAAAGGAAGAATAGAAGAGAGCAAGAAAAGGGATACCAGGGTAGAGGAGCCATTTAAGGTTTAAAGAGATATCTGGCACTAGGGAAATGTCCAGAGACCTACAAATATGACTGACCCCAGCTAAACATCTGAGCAATAGTGGAGAGGCTACCTTAAGTGCCTCTCTTGGTAATAAGATTGATGACTACCTTTTATGCCATCCTAGAGCCTTCATCCAGGAGTGGATGGAAGCAGAAGCAGACACTCACAGCTTAGTTTCTAATTTTAACAAATTATCTTTTTGCTGTAGAAAACTGCCCCAGGAAATAAAAGTATCTTCAAAACAGGAAAGAAAGAGTATCCACTATGATCATAATTTTTAAGTCAATCATCAAATGTTAGCACTGTAAATTCTTTTTGTTAAAACAAAATCCACACATGTACATGTGTTTAACACACACACACACACACACACACACACACACACCCTCCAAGAAGAGGGAGATGGGGTCCCCAGGAGTTCTAACAACATTCTTACAAAGATAAATGTGCATGTGTTTAACTGCACTCTGAATTAGGAAGGGCATTCTGCGTTGGAATAGCAGAAATCACAGTGGGAAGAGAAAATGAAAGAGTGCATTGTGCTCTTGCATTCCTGGTTCCCACCTACTCTATTTCATGACATTCTGTTCAGTTTAACTTTTCACAGTACAGGTGAAATTTGTCAGTCTGTCCCCAAGAGAAAAGCTGGCATTAACAAATAACTACTATTTCCAAAATAGCTTCTGTGACCTGCCCACCATGCCCAACTTTCAGATTCTTCTTATAGATGAAGGGAATCCTGGAGACCTGTCCTCTAGGCCCCATTTTCACAGCATGGAAGTCCACACAGGGAAATGAACCTTCCCATTGTCTAGTCCAGTGGTTCTCACCTTTCCTAATGCTGGGACTCTTCCATGCAGTTCCTCTTGTTATGGTGACCCCCAACCATAAAATCACTTTCATTGCCACTTCATAACTGTAATCTTGCTAATGTTATGAATCATAATGTAAATATCTGTGTTTTCTGATGGTCTTAGGTGACCCTTATCAAAGGTTTGTTTAAAGTCAAATCAGTGTCCACACGCTTCCTTCCATGCACATTTTGGTGTTTGAGCATCTACAGAGTTGGGAAATTCATATTTCTGTTCCAAATCCCGCACACCATTGTCTAATCTCATTTTCTCTTATCCCCCATGGAGAGAAACAAACAAATATCTGGCTCCCATTCTTTCTAAGTTCAATCTTTTCAGAAAGACACCTACCCCTCTGTCCTCTCTTTTCTGGAATGAATAGTAATTCCCCATCAGAAAATCATCTCTTGGGTGGTGTATGCTCACTGCCACATCACGTATATGCAAGCTCACTGCATAAAGTTCTTATTTCCACCAAGCCAAGGCTCAGCACAAAAACAAACACATCAATAATTATTTTCATGAATGAAGCTATAGCTCCAATAATGGACACTGAATAATTGAGAATGATTGTCTTCCAATAATCACAGACCAAAATTTACCATAGTTTTCTTGTATGAAGTATTGACAAGCTGCTGCTTTTGGAGAGGCAAATTAAAAACTAAATGATCAGGTTTCAATTTCCTAAAGGGGAGTCCCCCTACCCTACACCCTACCATGGAATATTCCATCCAGCATTCCATAGCAGGAACTAGCACTGCTTGAACAAAAATAGATACAGTATAGAGCACTCAGTCAATGGAGTAATCCAATTGTCTGAACACTCCTCTCTGCTTTGTCATTTACATTCTAATAAACCCAGAATACATCAAGCTGCCCTGAGTTGCACATGTGTGGCTAACCACATGTAGCTTACCATATGCAGCTAGGGAATCCAAACACAAAACTCCTATAATGTGTCAGCACTTGCTTTGCATATATTTTTCCAGCTCCTTCCATGTTTACAAAGAGACACTCCTAAATTACAAATTAATGTTTTTCAATATATTTGCTGTCATCCACCAGCATCTCATTAGTATATTCAGATTTCATAAATAAAGAAAACTGTGTTGGAGGGGGTGGATGTGCCATTAGGTGATCTTAGAATTGCAGTGCCTTGAATTCCAAGAAAAATTCAACAGATGGCATAAGAAGAAAGAGAGAAAAGGCATATACCTATTTCTTTGCCATTTTCTTTTCTGTTCATCGCTCAAGCTCATGAAACCACATTTTAAAGTCATCCCACATTCCACACTGCCAAAAATGTCAAGCAACCCAGCCTTAACAGATGTGTACATGTGTGTGCATGAGTTTGCATGTATGCGTGTAATTATTTTTATTAATCTATATGCATAACTTAGTTCTTGCATATATTGGCCACCAGCTGTTTCAATGCTTTGAGACATTTGTTTTTCTGGCTTAACAGAGCCCAGTGAGTTTTTATGATGCAACAGAGCTATAGTGAGGCAGTGAGCCTCAGCATGTTGAAGATTGGCAAGTGGCATAGCTTAGAGAGGACGGATGTCTGAAGAAAGAACTCTAGAATAATCTCTACTCTAATACATACATTAAATAGTAATATATAGTCATAGGTAACATATAGTAATGTATCACTATTATAAATCAATTATAACCATACATTATATATTAAGTATAATTATATAGAACAGATTAATATACATTATGTGATATATTACATAATATTACAATACATATAACTATGTATTACTATCTAATATATTTATTAGAGTAGAGTTATATTAGTATGTAGCAATATATTATTATATACTAACAATATGTTATATATACTGGTAATATATATCATATATACATATATATATATTCGTTTTATATATATATCACATCTCAGGCATGACATTTAAACCAAATTTTGGTTATAGCCTTTGTCCTTAATGAGCTAAGTTGTTTAATCTTGCCCACCAGAAAACTCTCACTGTAGGCTTTTCCTCTCAACTTTCTGATTACTGGTTGGAGTAACAATTACCAAAAGACCATTGTTGTTTCCAACATCAGTGAATCTGCTCAATTTTGAACCTGAGATAAATTCAAGTGCTAAAGGGACCCTTGAAAGAGTCCATTTTCTTACTGATGCTAGGATTGGTTAAAATACTTCCCATGGGAATTAGAAATGGCCCACTGATGCCACATGGAGTCAGATGCAATGCAGAGGGGACAGGGACTGATACCATAGTGTACTAGCACCAAAGGAAGGAAAACAAAAGGCCAGTTATACCATAACACACAAACAAGCTCACGCGTATTTCTTGCATCCTGCAGATGCTCTCACTCTTACCAGAGTGTGGTAAGTAGCGGGAAATCATGACCTAGCCAACAATGGAATAGCTACATTATCGTGTAGACCGAGAGCAGGACCCTCTCAGCTTCCTGCTCTACCGGAAGTGTCATCAGTACATGAACTCAAACTAAATACTAACATGTTTATAGGACCGTGGGTTATAAGTGCATACTTAAGAAACTTGAATGCATGAACTATCCTACCCTTCAGTGGGGAGAATTTTGAGTCACATGCCAGACCATGAAGGCTAAGAGGTGTGTTGAAAACATCATCTTCATGAAAAGGCCCTAGGTCCCAGATCCAATCTATTGCTATGATTTGAGTATGGCTTGTTTGCCCCAGGGTTCATGTGTTCTCCAAGGTGACACTGTGGGGAGGTGGCTTGGAACTCTTAAGATGTGTGCCTATTTAATATCCTTAAGCTATTTGGGTGAGTGCCCTTAGAAGCAAGAAGGCATTTCTTGTGGGAACCTGATTAGTTCTCAAAAGATTATAACAAAAGTCCGAGCCTGGGCCTGCCCAATCTCTCCTGTTTCAGGTATTTACCCCTTCCTCCCACATCTGCTTCTGCCAGAGAGTGATTTAGCCAAAAGAAGGTCGCCATAAGAGCCTGCAATGTGTAGTTGGAAGGAACCTTCAGCCTCCAACCCTGTGAGGCAAATAAACCACATTTCTCCTTAAATATTGTGCTGTCATAATTTCTATAAACAAACTTCCCCATCTATTTGGAACTAATATTTTTCAAAGCATTCTGGACTTGATTTGGATTTTACATACAATGAGAAACACAGTAGTTAACATTAATTTTGAAAAGATTTTGGAAGTACATATACCTGCATTTTTTTAAAGGAGACCCTTAAAATGTACACACAGCTGGCTTTTAGATAACCAGTTAACCAATACCGGTACTACAAAAAGGAATATAATGTTCAGAAAAGGCTACAGATGTTTTAGTCAAATTTTCCTTTAAATTCCAGGTTCACAGACTTTCAGAGGCAAGGAAGCCACCCACACTAACCTCCCTGATCAGGAAGTCTTGTTCTGATGGTTTAAATACGTGTTCTCTAGATTAAACCACAGAGGCCTACTTCATATGCCCTTATGATATTTAGTGTCTGATCTCCCCTCTATCCATCAATCCTTCAGATAGTTAAAGGAACAAAGGATGTCCCTTCCAATGTCTTCCCTTCATCAGGCTACACTAAAGCAAACTCCATCATCCTGTGAGTATCATGCCTGTGTGTCTACCTGCCCCTTGAAATGTGTTTCTCTGAATTGAATGCAGTTTTATAGAAATGCACTCACAAATAGAGAGGGGAAAATAATGGCTGCAGTCTTATATTTCTGAACAAAGATTAATAGTCATCTTCTTAGAAAACATTTAACAGCGTCAACCCACATAACCTTACTACATGAGTCATATATTTTACACACGGCCCTGCCTAATACCCATTTCTTTATCCTTATATCCAGGTCAGGTCAGTCTCTCTTAAAAATAATTTATTTTACTTTATTGTGTGTGTCCAGTTTTCCAGTGTATTTGGGTGTGTGAGGGTACCAGTGCACAGTCTGTATGTGGAAGCCAGAGGACAACCTTGGGTATCATTTCTCAGGCATCAGTCTTTTCTTCTTTCTTAGATGTAGTCTCTCACTGGTCTGGAGCTTACCAATTAAGCTAGACTGGCTGGCCAGCAAGCCCTAGGAATTCATCTTTCTCTCCCTCCTCACAGCTGGTATTAGAAGCATCCATCACTATGCCTGCTTATTAAGCTGTGTGCCATACAGATTAAACTCCGGTTTTCTTTTTTCTTTTTTTTTTCCACCAAAATAAGTATATTAGATATACTAAGTTTTCTAATTCACAAGATCCATTCAAACTTACCCCAAAGAAGCAAAATAGTAAGTAACTTGTGGAAGTTATAGTTCCAGTTATTATGCTGCCACAGACCTGTATCAGAATAGTTCATGTCAATATTGTGTGTGTGTGTGTGTGTGTGTGTGTGTTTGTGTGTGTGTGTGTGCACGTGCGTGAGTGCATGGGCACGCAAAATTACATATGTGTTTTTCAAATAGTTAAAGGAAAAAATGTGCATTCCCTTTGTTAGGCTAGGAAGCAGACATGTAGGTTACTGTCCATGACAAGGGAAAGGTGGTTGGATTAGCACTTTGCTTCAGTTAATCAAAAGAGGGAATATTCCATCTCTGAGGAATTGAGATGGCCACTGCATGGGGTGATGTTTTTAGTAACTGTGCCTGCCTCTTTCTTGTTCTCTTTCAGGTTGATAAAGAGCCCTTTTGTGAAAGAAGAGTTGTAGGGCAACTGGCACTGGGATTCTTGTGCCCTCAAAAAAAAAAAATGAGTATAAGCAAATAAGACTTCAGAGTACATCTTTCTGTCTTCTCTCTGAGTGAGGATTCTCCCTGTGAGATGGGGAACAATGGGCGGTGGCTGTGGCCTGGGACTGACCCTAAAGGAGCTCATGTGAAGGCAGTGCAACCCACTTCAGATCCTCTAAATAACTGGAACTCCATGAAAAAGCTGTTAAGCATTCTGGCCCCAGAGGATGAAATTCTTGCTTGGCTCGGGGGTTGGGGGTGGTGGTGTCTGTCTAGGCTATCAGGTGTCAGAGGTGGCTAGAACCCTCAAAACCCCTGTCCATGTTTTTCCCTTGTTCTTCCTGTGTTGACACTTGGCAACTTGCTTCTCCTGTTCCATTTGCTAGTGATCTTTATTTTTTCTGCCTTCTCTCCCTCCCCCTATCCTTCCCTCCCTCAGTCCCTCTGTCCTTCTCTCTCTTTCTCTCCCATTTCCCTTATTTCCCTTGCTTCCTGTCTTTCTCTCTCCCGTATTTTCTCTTTCTTAAAAAAAAGATTTATTTATTTTTTATGTGCATGTGTGGAGGTCTGCATATATGTGTGTGCCACATGCATGTCTGGTAACCACAGAACGCAGAAGAAGGCATTGGGTCCCATGGAGCTGTAGTTACTGATGAGATCTCTAGAACAGCACACCAATATACAAAAAGGCTACAACCATTTGAGTGTGGTGTCTTGTGTGACTTCATTTCTTATTCTTCCACTACTCCCTTGAGAGTTCACCTGTATACCGTGTATACATACCATATCAAGATAAAAGCTCATGTGGAAAGAATCATATGACTCTGCCTGTACTTCATCTAAGAGGAAAACAAGAAAAGAGAGAAAAGGAGGGAAGGGAAAGAAGGGAGGGAGAGAAGAGAGGGAAAGGAGAGGCTTCCTGAGATGGATCCTAAATTCCCTTTTGTTTGAATTCCTTTGCTCGCCTTTTGCTGTGGAGGGAAGTTTCTATCCCACCAAATCCTGCAGCCGCTTAGTCCCAAATAAACACACGGAGGCTTATATTAATTACAAACTGTTTGGCCAGTGGCTCAGGCTTCTTACTGGCTATCTCTCTCTTAATTATTAACTGATTTCTATTAACCTATGTATCTCCTCGTGGTCTTGGCTTACTGGTGATGCCTGACCCTCTTGCTTTCTAGGCAGTTACATGGCATCTCCTTTGTGACTCATTCCCTGTGTCCTCTTCCCGGTGCTCTCCTAGTCTGGGAGCCCCGCCTATACTTCCTGTCTGGCTCCATCCTGCCTGTCCATTGGCTGAAACAGCTTTATTCATCAAACAATAAGAGGACCATACATCCACAGCATACAGGACATCCCCATCTTTTTGCCCCTGGTACCTAAAAGCTGGAAGTGTAACTGTCAGATCTATGCAGTCATCTTTTCCCTTCCAAAGGTTGGTACTGCTCACTGCCTCACTACCACTGCTTTTCTCACAACCACCACTGGATTCAGGAAGTGGCCTCAAAGGGCAGCTGGACACTGTCTGCCTCTGCCTGGCCCCACCCAGGCCTTTGCACTCAATACATGTGGGAGCGAAACCAAGGCTGGCATTTCTCACATGTTGCCAGGTGGCTACTGCAGATCCTGGAAGGACATGCTGGAAACTCATTCCCCAGTTCAAAACCATCATTGCATCCTCTTTGAACTTCTCTTCAGTGGGATAAACAAAGGCTGTTCCTTTTTCCTTCTTCAATGTCACAGATTTCTAGGACTCTTCTGTTTGTTTGTTTTGGGGGATTTGGGGAGACACTGGATTTAACTCACAGCAATCCTTAATCAACCTCTCACAGACTGGGATCACTACTAGATGCATGATCATCAGTCACCAAGAATTCTATGAATTTTTCTAAACCTTTATGTATGTGTGTGCTAGAGCCAGATAGGAGTCTGTGGATAATTGTAAAACACACACACACACACACACACACACACACACACAGAGAGAGAGAGAGAGAGAGAGAGAGAGAGAGAGAGAGAGAGAGAGAGAGAGAGCTCCAAAAGTATCTCCTATGACTGACTCCCAAAGATCAGGATGACTTATTACCTTGTGTGCATAACACCCATGGGATACTCTCTCATCTTGATAAAGAGGATGCTGGAGGAAGGAACAGGCAACATGAAGATGTATAAGACAACATTAGGATTCTTCTCTTTTGAGATCTAGCTGAGATCTTGGAGAATTTGTTTTTAATTTTTTTGAATCCTAAATCAAGTGCAGGTCACAGAATAAAATGAAGTGTCTTGATCTTTTAACACTGCCCCCTTCTCCTGATCCTCCCAAAAAAAGAATATAAAAACAAATCTGAGAGCTGGGGAAATATCTAGGTGGATAACATGCTTTCTGAGTAAGCCTGAAGGCCAGTGTTCTGGTTACCAGTGCTACATAAAAGCCATGTGGGTGTGGCAGCCCTCCTGAACTCCAGCACTTTCTACAGGCAGAGACTAGGGCTCCTCAGGGTCAGGAGTCCAGAGTGACTAGCAGACAACTAGATCTGGATTCAGGGATAGAACCTGCCTCATGAGATAAGGTGGAGAGTGACTAAGGAAGACATCCAATGTCAACTTCTTTCCTCACATAGAGGAGCACAGATAGGCATGTGTCCTTGTACCCAAGTGTGCCAGGTCACATACAGACACAAATGCCCACAAATCACAAGCCTACCATATGCAAACACACAAAATTGTTTTAAAGTCATAGAATTTTTTGATTTTGTTATTGGTCATGTACATAAAATCAAGATGAATTTAGGATTCCACCGAAACAAGGCTGAAGTTGTAAAAGCTTTCCTTTGACTTCTATATTTTAACTAGAACCCTGTTATTAGATTTTAGTTTACTAAACTTGATTATCAGTATACAGTTTGTCCCAAGAATTTACCTTGTAGTAAGACAATTTTTATTTCATCCTACAAATCAAAAATATTTTTTTTACAAAATTACTGTGAATAATGATGGTTTGGAATTTGTAGAACAGAAATTAAGATTTTATACACACTTCCAGAAATGAATACAACAATAATTCAAGGGAAAGAAATTCCTCAGCATATCAATTTAACTATTCATATACTATCAATGTGTTTTACTCTTTTGGCTCCATGGTCTTCTTTCCACTTTGTCACATCCCATCTGTCACACCATCATAACAAAGCCAATCAATATTCTTCTAAAACTATGGAACAGCTTATGAACAGCTTATAAAACAGCAAAACTGGATTGGATAATTTTTATGGGTCCTATTGTTTGGACCCTAAACCACTATTGTAAAAGTCAAGGCTTTAAGTATTCGACTGACACACAAAGTATTTTAAGAAATGTCATTAAGAACATTAATAGCACCATTGGTCTGAATGTCTTTCATCCAAATTAGGCTAACCTAATCAATTCACATCATTGTAATACAATGCACAGAATTATATATAAGTCTGCTTTGTAAATAGCTATTCACTTGCTTGCCCTAAGCAATATAATACTTTATGTTAAACCAACAGTTTAAAAAAATTATAGTGCTAACTGGCTCTATAATACTTCAATTGTTTGTTATGTACTTTGTATTTAATTCATTCAATGGACATTAATTGAAGACTTACTATGTCCTGGGACTATAACAATGTATAATACATAACTTAGCTCCAAAATGCTTATCCAATAGGAGGAAGCAGGCATGTAAAGACATGTCAGGAAAATTAGTAGTGTAGGTTTCTACCTGACCGAAAAGAGAAGCAATATCTAGAGAATGGTAAAAGATAGATTTGGGAGAATCTTCTGAAGGATGACTTCCCAGTGCTTTCTCTAGTAAGTGAAAATAATGAATGTGGTAAGCAAGCATAGATGGTGAATTTTGCATTCCAAAGTCAAATCAAAATGGCTCTCGGTTGCTCTAGGAAACTTGGTTACCTCTGACTCCATTCCATCTGTTCTTGTATTTAATTATGTCAAGTGCATTAAAACACATTTGCAAGAGTCATCAGGTGGAGAAAACATGCATAATCTTTGAGTTGTCTTTCCATTCTCAATAGAATGTATTTACTTCAGTAGAATGTTCATACCTGATATAGAGGATGTGTTGATGTTGAATCATCTGGCTATACAGGTATGTCAAAGATGTGCACACTGAAATGCAATGAGCTCATATACATGGGACCCTCCTTTCTTTTAAACAATGGCATTTCTCAGAGGCTACTAGTTAATATCACAGTATATAATGAGGACAGACAAGTGTCTGTGCAGTAGAAATGATTTGGTTTATACAGGGATTAAGCTTGACCTCATGAATACCAAGGTCATATCAGTCAATTGTAAAGTCCTATGATGACATAAAAAGGTGTCTTCATGTTTTGAAATTTTTCAATTTCTTTTTAAAAAGACAAACACCTCCGTGCTCGTTGTGTAACTCATACCAGTAATCTTATCCTTTGTGAGGTTGAGGCAGAAGGAATGCCCTGAATTTAAGGCCAGCTTAAGCAGCATAGAGAGATCTGATCACAAGAAAACAAAACAAACTCACCTAGTTGTAAATGAACAAAAGGCATACTGCCAACCCAACATATTGAGTTGATACTGAGATACCTCTCCCAAGGTGGATCACAGAAACCTTCTGCAGGCCTTTGGAGAATAGGGTCTGTTTTCATTACTTCTCTATTGCTATGATAAAACACCCCGACCAAGAGCATTCAGAGAATGTTATTTAGCCATATGGTTTGATAGGAATAAGGGTCCCTCACATCATGGAATTATGACAGCAAGAATCAGGCATGGCAGCAGGGCAGCAAGCTAAGAAATCACATTAAAAGCAAACTGGAAGTGGAGCAACGCCTTAAACCCTCAGTGCCCACCCCTAACGATGTAATTTCCTCCAGCAAAGCCATATCTTTCCAAACAATGCCACCAATTGGAGGCCAAATGTTCAAGTGCTTGATCCTATTGGGGACATTTCCCATTTAAAACACCACAGAGTATGTAGCCAGTGATTTGTTAAGTATGTCCCTTGACTCCAGAGGTCAAAGGATAATCCCCATTGACCCTAAGCTATACAACATTTAAAAGTAGGTTTTGAAAACTTTGAAAGTCATACAAAAGCAAGTGGTAATAAGTCACCTGTATTTTTTATATGAGAGCTGGTCTCTATTTTTAGCCCTCCTAGAAAGTTTGCTGTGATGATAGACTTCATCTTGATGAATAAGCAAGTCCTCCTTCTGGATAAATCTTTTTCGCTGTTGTTTATAAAGTTACATCATAAATAACCTTCAAGTTTTATCATCTTCTGAATCCTAGCATTTTTTTGTGTTGTATATATGTCTTTTGTGTGTATATATATATATATGTGATGACGGTATGTGAGAGAGCAATCAAAGGAGGGAGGACACACATATACACAGAGACAGAACGATACAAATCGAGAAACAGAGAGAGACATGCAGAGGTGAAGTTGGAATCAAAGCATTACTGACCTCGGATTTACCAGTCTGTGTTTGGTTCCAATGCCGGTCAGCAGAACCCATTCACAATAGTAAACAGTAGGGAGTAGGTGAGGCAGCTATGAATGCACTAAATGGGTCTCCCACATGCTCTTCAATCAGGTAGTAGCTTTTTTCTTTTCTTGCTTCTGGCTAAACATCCAACCATATGAAGTTCCATGAGTACTAAAGGACAAATGCCCTTAATGTGGAATATTTTTGTTGTGTAATTGATACACATGACTCCTTTGTGATAATCATTTGTGTGCACAGAACCTTTGTGTCAGGATATGAGCTGGTTTTCGGGAGCCAGCAAATGCTCTCCCACACGATGGACTTGGAAGGGATTTCCCAGAGTGCTGTCCGTGCCTCTGCCCAGCCCTCAGCCCTCCCACATCTCCTCCCTTTAGGGCCTCAGGGTTCCTCTCAGTGCCTATGAGAATAACTGATGGATTAATCCTTCTCTGAGATATTATTTAATAAGGTGGGTTCCTCCCATGGGTATCAATGCTTTAATAAAGGAGTCTTATAGACAGTAAAGACTTAACAGCTTAGAGGAGGATTCTCCCAAGATAGATCTTTTGACACCCTGGAAGACATGTGAAGGTGAAAGGAGGCACCTGGATAAATCTCTTTTATTCATGTTTCCTAACACCAGTTAGCTCTGAGAAATGGTTAAGCAGACAATGTTCCTCTTTTGTTCACGGAGCTTCTACTTTCTCTACTCTATGTTCTCATTAGTCTAGACACTCAGTACTTCCCCCCTTAGTCTACCAATCTTTAAATTCAAACCCACTGGAGCCTAAATACACATGTGTACCCAAACCAGAATTCTCTTTGCTGCAGGCATCTCCATGTTATCATGCCAGCAAAGCTAGATACTTTTATCTGATCACATGGGGGAAATCTAGTGATTAGCCAGGTCTTCTAAGCATACCTGAAGACTCTTGGAGCCCAGGACATCACTCTGTAAACAGTTTGCCATACATATCAAACCCTTATTGCTTTGTCTCAGAAGTCTTATTGTGCCTTCTCTGGTTCCCTTTTTACTCTTAAGCTATTAACCACTGAAAAAAGACCCTAGAAACCATCAATACAACTCTACCTGCCTTCTCCTTGTCCAGGTGGAACCCACCATCCCAGTTATTTCCACAAGAGCAATGGCAACTGTGCTTAGAAATAAAATCTAGCCTGAGCCCAAGGCATCAAGGTGTTGGCCTCACCTCTCACATTTGCCTCATCTAACCATATTTCTCACTGGGCTCCTGCCATTCCAATTATCTCACACTGTGGATGTGGATACTGAGGTGCCTATTCGCATGTAAGGCACTGTTGGATTTTCTTTTAGCTTCAAATGGAAATACAGGAAGTTTAACTGCAAAAACAAAATAGTTATGGTTGAAGGTTTAAAGGATTCATTTGCCATGTCCACAACAGAAACTAATGGCATCCTCAACATCACCTCATTTTTACTTGTGATTTTTTTTCCCTCTACATACTCAGGTTTATTATTAATTCATTGAGTTATTTCCCCACCCCCACCCTTGAGTCTTCTCTCTCTCCTCCTTTACCACATTCTTCTCTCAACCATTCCTCTTATGGCCTGCCTCCCTTTTTTCCCCACACACTCAGAATTATTAGCATGGATGGCAGGCCACTGCTCATCCACACACAGTCTTAGAAACTGATTGCAGGGCAGATGCCTTTAATGGCCACTCTGCTCGGTTCCCTGCCATCAAGCCCCAGCACTGTCCGGGAGCCACTGCTATCGTCATTTCAAATCTGAATGGAAACATCAGTTCCCTGAGGAAGCCTTCCATGACCTGCCCCCAATTAGATCCTGTCCCTTTGTTTGTGTTCTCACAACTTACTGTAATGTCTTTCCCTCTATCATTCATGGTCTGCAATTATATATTTGGGCTGGGATTTGACAAATGCATGTTATGGGCTCAGTGTGGGGGAGTATTCCATTCACCACTCACTCTGCTAGGTCTTAATTCATTCTTGGCTGGTAGTACTGATAAATGCTAATTCATAATCACTGTTGCTAATGCTAACCTATGTTCAGGTTGGCCTTTATTATAACACCAAGCCTAACTATAGGAAAGACCTTTATAAATTGATTTGTTCCTTCCTTCATGTATTTTTATTACACACATCTGTCAAAGAACAACAACAACAACAACAAAACACACACACACACACACACACACACACACACACACACACGATGATGGTTGAACTAAGAAAGTAAGAATGAAATGGAACTATGGCCTCATAAAGAAAAGGTTTCTCTGGGTGGAGGACAAAAGGCAGATAGTACATGATTCTAATTCAAAGCAGAAACCTCCTGCTGCCTAAGAGAAATGGAGTTGGCTTACTGCCGGAAGGAGGAGGGGAATCTCCACAGAGGAAGTAGCCTGTAGCTGGCATGCAGATTAGAGAGAATTTGTCAGGTGGAGGAACAGTGTTCTCTCTAGAGTGTCACACACGTGTGACTGGACAGTGCAAAGAGGGAAGGATGAAAATAGAGACTGATAGGAGGTGGATGGTTTCAGGAGTTCAGGTGTTTTATTATTAGGCCAGTCTATGGGAATGATCAATCTGAAAGGTTAGTTTGGAAGATTCATCCAACTCTCCTGAGTTTCAGTAGGAATTATCCATGGTGTTGATCATATGGCCTGTAGCACAGATATTTTCAATGATTCCTGTTTCTGGGGAGACACAGTGTTTGGGGTGGTAT
Source organism: Phodopus roborovskii (assembly GCF_943737965.1). Lineage (NCBI taxonomy): Eukaryota > Metazoa > Chordata > Mammalia > Rodentia > Cricetidae > Phodopus > Phodopus roborovskii. Next base: position 19,038,028 of record NW_026126517.1, read on the forward strand.
GATTGTAGACTGGGTACTTTAGTTAATATGACAACCACTTTATGGGTTGAGCCAAATTTATGCTGGTCCCCATTTCCCAGAATAGGGACCCTAACCTCTGCTGCCCTGGCTTGGCATTAGCTGTGGAGTCTCCTAGATTCTCATTGCCTATGGCTAGAGTTTTGACATTTGCCTGGTCACTATTGATACTTAGTCTTGATCTCTTGAAATGAATGGGTGGCTCATCACACATCTTTTGGAGATGGACTTTCTACTTTTATTTTCACATGAGACAAATAAAACTTGTAAGTGACAGAACCAATTTCCAAACCTTACTCTTTTCTGTCAAAGATGGAACTGGCATTTCATTCATTATCTCTTTCACTTTAAAAAAGAATGAGCAAGTGCAAAATTGGACTACAGCAGTAAAATCCTAATGAGTTCTCACCCTGTAATATGCCACAGTGTGTGTGTGTGTGTGTGTGTGTGTGTGTGTGTGTGTGTTATGTGCATGTGTGTGTTTGTGTGCAGGTATGGACTCCCATGCTCATGCATGCAGAAGCAGGAAGGATGATATAGGGAGTCTTCTTCTATTGTTTTCCAACTTTGTACCAGGCTTTTTATTTTAGGGCTACTAACCAGCTCCCAAATCATAACATGGAGACTTGTTATTAGTTATGAATGCTTGGCCTTAGCTTATGCTCCATTCTGGCTAGCTGTTTTTCTTTAACTTAAATTTAACATATTTTGATTAATTTACATTTTGCTTTGGGGCTTTCTACCTTTCTTTCTGTGTGTTCTACTCTGTGTCTGTTTTCTGGCCCTGGGTATCTCCCTCATTCTCTCCTCTCTTCTTCTCTTATTCCTCCTGAGCCTGGATTTGTCCTCCTATTTATTCTCTCTCTGTCAGCCCCACCAATTCTCTCTGCCAAGCTATTGGCCATTCATATTTTTATTGCATCAATCAGTTGCCTTAGGCAGGCAAGGTTAAACAAATGCAACACATCTTTACATAATTAGACAAATGTAGCATAAACAATTGTAACATAGATCTATAGAGTTAAAGTCATATTCTGCAGCATGAACAAATGTGACACATCTTTGCATAGTTAAAACAATATTCCACAACACACCTTCATCTTTGATATGGGGCTTATCACTATGCCAGCAGCTCACCATTTCACATTTCACCTGGTTAGCAAGCTCTCCAGAACTGTGATACCCCCCCATACACACACACACACACACACACACACACACACACACACACACGCACGCACACACACACACAAATGCTAGAATTTCAGGGACTTGCAGTAATGCATAGCTTGACATGATACTGGGATTGAATTCAGGTCCTCTTGCTTTTACATCACACACATACTTTTAGCCACTGATTCATCTTCTCAGCCTTTCAAGTGTTATTGTATATACTGAACAGCTCCATGACCACAAAAGTTTGTGAGGCATAACTACTACTGCCCTCTTGGTTATAAATGAGGAAATAGCCACAAGAAATCTTAAGCAGTATGCCTTTTCATGGAGCTGGTAAGCAGAAGAAACTGGGTAGAAACCTTGACAGTCTCACTAGACCCTGAGATGTATTGTGTGATAACACTCATACATACATACATGTATATTCATTGTCCCATGTGCAATAGCTGCTAAATAAATGCCCAAATGCCAGTTCTTTCTTTGATGTCATCTATATACTGTATACATAGATTTGACATCTATGGTTTATTCAATAGGTGCTCAAATGTAGGACATCCCTTGACTGATGTCTACACTACTATGCATGTATGTTTATTCTCTTAGCCCTTGCAATGCTGGGTTCTATGCTTTGTTTCCCATCATGGCCCACCTCCCCTATTCTGGATAATTACAAATAGCCTTTGTTCCTTGTAGGCAGCTGATCTGTGAACCTGTAATAGTGGCCATACCCCTTTGGGTGTGGCTTCAGGCTGGATGGAAGCAAAAGGAAGGAAACTTGAGGCATGCTTTTCCTTCCCTCAGTATTTCTGGTGGGTCAGCAGATCCAATAGGAAGGGCAGGGAAATGCTCCCATGGTTCTTTGTATTTTTCTGTGTAATTGTTCCCCAATAAACACCAATTTATCATTTATCTTTGGGTTAGTGAAGTCATTACAACCTTGCCTTCAGCTCTTCTCTGCCTACAGTCAGCACAATAGGTCCACATTGGGACATTCTGGGGAACAAGCCTTTCATAGACTTGTCTATGAGCTTCCAAAGATTCAGGAAAAATCTTTTGAAATGTTGAGCATTGAGTTTCAAAAACAAAACGAGTAGCCATTGTAGACTGATATTGTGCCAAGCACTAAGCATTCCCCAAGTGTCCTGTTTAGGAGTCACAATAATCTAGCTAAGATTTCTCCTCCATCTAGGAAGACTTAATTATTGCATTTGATCCCCAGAAGCCAAGTGAAAAAATTGGATGCATCGGCATACTCTTTTGATCCCAGCACTGGGACACAGAGACAGGATAGTTCCTTATGAACCCTGGTGAGTGTGCCTTGCTTACTTGACAAGTTCCAAGTCATAGAGAAACTTTGTATCAAAACCTAAAGTAGATGGATGGTCCTTGAGGAACAGTACCCCAGGGTACATGCATTGACACAGGTGTGTATCTGTACAAACATCAAACATCACACACACACACACACACACACACACACACACACAAACACACACACACACACACACACACACACAGAGAGAGAGAGAGAGAGAGAGAGAGAGAGAGAGAGAGAGAGAGAGAGAGAAGGATGAGATAGCTTTTTCCTCATTTTATGGAGGACAACTCAAGCTCAGAAAGTGAAGCTTCCCCCAGTCATGTTTGTGGGAATACTACATTATCAAGGCAGACTCTGTAGTATGATTTCAACACTCATCCCTTTTACTAACAGATCTTCTGTTAAGATCTTGTTAAGATCTAAGGATGTATCAATGCAATAAGATGACTGGCCAGGAGCCGTCTGCAGAGAGCTCAAGCACTGGAGGAAGACACATGATTAGTGAGAATACTAATCATGAGGTAAGTGTGCTTCCATATTCCAAAAGTGGTTCTTTAGAAATATATATCACGTTTAATAAGGCAATTATTTCTTCCCCTCATCTTTGTTCCTCATCTTATTTACTCTCATTATTAAGGAGTTTATTTGAAGAACTAAGGTTTTTAATGGTGTGTAAAGCATGTAATTGTTCTAACTACAAACTCTAAAACTATTGATAGGTACCACCTTGGCCTGTAGGAGCTTAGAAAGAACTAGGAAGCAATGATATCATGCAATATGCGAGCTAAAGGTGTCTAGAGGAAGTTTGTGAGGGTCAGTTTCAATCCTCCTGAGTTCCCTTTGCATGAGAGGAAAGGGAAATCCAGCTCACAAGCTCCAGTGTGGCAGCAGCAGGCTGTGGGCCGTGAGGACTTTGTGCCCTGGTCTTGTTTACAATTTGTCTGAAGCTTCTTGAGCTCAGCCCAGCCAGATGGACTCTTCCTCTCAAATATCAGACCTGATCTTTTCAAATAAAACAGTACAAAGCACATTAAAAGCTTTGATCCAACTGTTTACTTTGCATTTGTGTCTGTTAGGGAAATGGGGACAAAGGAAGGATTTATTAGGCCTTGCTGTGGGTGGCCAGTGCAACCACTGGGCATGTGAGCGGGAAATTGGGGAGGACTTTGTGCGGGCACATTTGGACCACTTGTCAGTATCTGGATGTCTGGTGCTTTCCCTAGCATCTGTCAACTGCTCTGAGGGCCTCTTTCTTTATTTCGGCCTTCTTTCTCATCAAGGGCAAGTTCCCAAAAGACAGTCCAGAGTGCCTCAGAACAGGTGGGAGTATCCAGTCTTAGGATTCTCCTATAAAGGTTTACGACATCGCTGGGTGATCCACTTGCCTTTTCACAAGTGACCTCAATTTTCAAAGCACCCATGTGGGATAACTTATTTGACCCACACCCTTCTGGGTTTGCATGCATAATCTCTTTATTATCTGCCTTACACACAGCATGCACATATATTACATGGGCATGTCTATGTTCTGATCATGAGAAGGGGAATCTCTGAACGACTCTTGCCATATGACTTCAGAAATCCTCTCATTCTTGCAAAGTAGGTGAGATTTGTCCAGTTTAGAGATTTAAAAATGCTGTAGGTCACAGAGGTTAATAACTGGTTCCTTGACATTAAGTGTTGTATGCATTATCATATCAGCAAAGGATAAAGATGAGTTAAGCATCTTAGTCCTGAGACATGTTTGTACTCCATCTTCCTGGAGTTGCAGGACTGAGCTCCTGATGGGGCATTTGTCCTCTAAGCACCAGCTGAAAATTCTTTACCTATACTAGATATCCAGTGCAAAGACAGCCACGCTCAGGACACACTCCTTCAGTTCTCCTCTCTAGGTCTGCTCTCTTGTTTATCAGTGTCTAGTAGAGACTGGAAACATCTCTGAGAAAAACTGCAATGAAGATTTTTTGAGATGGGGTAAATGGTGAGAATGTGCAAGCCTCTGGAGCTTAGCCTCCTTCCCCTGGGCAGGAATGGAGATGGAGCTGAAGAGCTGCAGACAGGATCAACCCTAATTAACACTCTCAGAAGGCATCCAGTGTCCAGAGTCTACAGCATCCATGAGGGCTGACAGACAGTTATTTTACTGCTCCGCTCTAGGTATCCCTCCTTGTCCTCCCGCCCCACCGGCCCCAGATAAAATTGTTGCACATGAAGCCTATGGTCTTTGGAGAGTTCAGGGAAGGGACCATGGGGAAGAATTTAGAAATTCCAGAACAAACCAACACATGATGCTCAAAGAACCACCATGTTTAATGGAATTAACTGCCTTAAAACAGAAACAACAACAACAACAAAAATCCAGTGATTTCTAGATTTAAAAAGAAATGAAGCCTTTGGGGAGAAAGAGACAAGACACATTTTTTTCTATGTTCATCAAATAGTGTTTTAAAATTTCTTGTTCATTTGTGAGCAAGTGATCAGGTATGAAGACTAGGTACTGTAATTTAATTGCTTGTAATCTAACTTGGCTTTTTGTTCCTATTTTCTTCCTTTCTTTCTTTTCTTCTTCTTTTTTTTGTATCAGTTAATCTGTTGGTTACATTTTCAGCTTTTCTTTGCTTCTGGTTTCATTTTCAGATGAAAAAATGCTAGGCACACAGGGCTGCTGTCTGGTTGCCATGGTGACCACAGCCTATTATCCTGCCTTGTCATTCATCAAGAAAGAATTGCACTTGACAGAGGCAGAGGGAAATGCCTGCAGTCTGCAGCATAGGAAGGGGGGGGGAGCTTTTCTTGTCTTCTATATACGTAAAGGCCCTTTAATGCCCGTTTAGTTACATGTTTTATTTAGCATTATTTATTACTTGTAACGGTGATAATTGATACCTGTAGAAAATACAACCCCTCCCTTCAACGTATTTAACGTGCAATTTGTCCGTTTGCTTCGCTTTTCCCATTTCAGACCCATGACTAGTGTTGCACCCCCACTCTGCCACCGCAAATACCGACTCCATTCCAGGAATAGAAACCGCCGAAGGATCACATTCTCCACGGAGAATGGTCGCTGTGAAGGTAGCTAACTGAGCCAGCTTCCCCCCTTTCATAATCAACAGTTCTCGTGTCTTGCCGCTCCTAAAACTGATGAGTGCAGGGCATGACCAATGAATAATTGAATGTAACTACTGATTAAATTATTTCTCCAGGTGTGCCGTGTCTATGAAATACGGCGCCAGCCAAAGAATTCCAAACTCTGGCGTCTTTTCATGAGATAATCACACTTAAAATCATGGTTCTTTCTTTGACAAATTTGGACCTCCATGGAATCCATTGTTCTTCAAAGGCAGGAAAGGGATCTTGCTTATTATCTGGTTGGTCCTCATTATGGCCACCTGAATGAATCCAAAGTATTTCCAAGAATAAATGGTCTTATGGCTTTCGACTTTCGTATGTTGAAACACCTAGGCTTTTTTTTTTTTTTTTTTTCAAGTCTGATATTTTCCACCTCATTATTCAACTCTTAAAATGTCTGTATCCGGTTTGGCTGTTTTAAACAAGTTTGCTGATGGCTTGCTTTGCTCTCCGGGAAATGTTTGGTTTCCTTGTTAAGGTGAAGAATGTTGTAAAACAGGCAATATTCTAAGTCGTGACCTCAAAGTGTGGGGTTTGAACATCTCCTTTTGTGACCATGGAGAAGATGGACAATGTCTACATGTCATCCTGAGTTGGTAACACTGCACTGCACAGTTAGCATAGGCAATGCTGGCAGAGGTTAAACCACATTGCCTTGTGTGTGCGTGGGCAATTGGAGTGAGGAATATTGATATCTGAAGTTCCAATTCTCTTCTGTCTGAAGGTAATTTCCCTGCTAGAGGTCAAATGCAGCTAGTACATGCATGGTGTTAAACAGAAGCACTATCCCATTACAAATAAAGCAGAGACACAGTTATTTGGTCAGTTCGGTATTGAGATGGTTCAGATTCTAGCCTTCCCACTACTTCCTTAATTATCTTGATAATTTTGGCAAGAGGGGGTTTGGGGGTGGAGAGGGATAATTCTGAAAGAATTCAATAATTATAGCTGTCAGGAAATCCATCCAGGATTTTATAAATTCCTGCATAACAGTTCAAAATCTCTTGATGTTTCCTTTCGTATGAGCTAAGTCCATCAGTGCATACCTCACAGCATCTGTTAGATAACCAGCCGTGTAAAACCGCAGGGCCCATGGAATGTGTTTTGTTGGTTTTGTTTCTTATCATGACTTTTAGAGACAGAAAAGCAACAGCAACAAAAAAGAGAACAGGTATGCTGGGCTTAGAATTTGTGCCTATTTCTTTCTGGTTCTGGGCTTTTCCTTTAATGCTGCAGTAACACCACTGTTCATTTCCTGTTAAACTTCAAACCTACCTTTTGATTTTCAAATGTCCCTTAGGCTAATGCTTTCACTGAAGAATGAAATGAACAGGCAGAAACAATTAAGCGAGCAGATACAGTGAAAATGAACACCGCCCAGTGCTCTCACACGACTGGAAGTGTATGAAGGAATTCTGCTTGGAATCTGATCCTCCAGCCACAGAGTTTTTACCTCCCTCGTCAATTTTCTTTTGCCCCCCCCAATGCACACCACTTCCCCTTTATGGAAGAAAAAGATCTAGGCATACAAAGAAAGGCCTAAATACTCGCAGGCATGGGAAATACTTTTCTCTGCCTGTTACTAGGACCGGATAATCTCCAAGAAAGAAAATCCACCTAGACATTTTAAACTCCGAATGTCTCCTAAAGCCTGTTAAATGTTCACATGTGTCTTCATGAAATCTGTAATAGGAATTGTTTACATAGCCCTGATTGAGGGCATGAGAGCCATTAAAAAGGATCTAGTTGGTTTAGAGATGGAAAATTGTTAAAATCGGGACTGTTACCCACAAGAAGTGTAGGTTTTCTTTTTTACAAAAATAATATATGGCTCTTGATATTAAAAGATATTTCAACAACCAAAAGTAAGCTGGTTAAGAGCTTTTGAAGTTCTATAAGGAATTAACAAGGTAGCAATTAACTCTCCCCAAACAGATCTGCCAGCATGTGATGGTGGCAGCCCTATTGCTCTATGAGCTGTCACTTTCTGGAGCCACACAGAGAGATTTTATGTGGCAGGAGCTCAGCATTCCCAGTGTGGGGTTTACTTTGTTCAGATGCTGGGCTGTGATATGAGAAACTGGGTACACCTCTGCAAGTTGATGTTGCTGAAGAAGTAGTCTCCTTGTGTACATCTCAGAAGACTTCTTATCCAAGAGGAGGCCTGTGGGACTGGTGCAGTCTGAATTCAGGCTTTTATTTCTTTAACCCAGATGCAATGGGGAGGTGTCTATGATAGACTCATAATGAAAGCCCTGTAAAGCTCAAACCTGGCAGATATCCCCTGTAAAGCAATGCTATACCTCCATCCTGAATGAGGAGGATGGAAGTCACCCATGAGATTAAGCTGAGTGGAAGGCATGGCTTCCTTTTCTATTTTTCTTTTAAAAATCAAATCCATCTGTCAGAATTTTCTCAATGAAACACCTCTCTTGTAATACAGGGTCTGTGTAGTTTTGCTGTTGTTGTGATGGGAATATATTTTAATACCATGCAATAGTTTAACTCTTCTACAGTGAAGAGCTGAAAACAGCTGCTAGTAAACAAAAATAACAGCTATATACCAGCATTACAATGGATTTTTGTATTTTATTTCAGATTTCAGGATAGGGTAAATTTCTCACTCCACCAAAAGGCTGGTTCCACGGAGATTGACTTCATATAATATGAAACATTTCCTTGAAAAAAGCAGGCATTTCATATCATTCAAAAGACCAAATGCAGACACACTCCCTCCTCTTGGGTATTTACTTTTAAAAACCTACAAATAAAGCACCTAAGGACTGTGGAGATATGAAGCGCTCTAGTAAGGCATTCTTCCAGAATTTAGAAACTGGTCTAGTGTCAGTTAGATAAATGAGCTTTAGGCTGTTTGTGGCAGACTTAAGTAAAATAGAATTTTTCTACCAGGCAGATTAAGATCACTGATGGGAGATGCCATTATGTATATATGTTTTTCATACTGGTTAATGAATAAAGCACTGTTGGCCAATAGGAAAGCAAGATAGGAGGGACTAGGAGACAAGGAGGAAAGAGGAAGTAGTAAGGAGGAGTCAAGATGGAGAATCTGGAGAGAATAGAACCGCCAGCCGCCTCTCGCTGGTAAGACCACGTGGAAATACATAGAAATGGGTTAATAATTAAGACAGAGCTAGCCGATAAGAAACAAGTACCTGGCCAACAGAATTATATCATATTCAGAGTCTCTGTGTGTTAATTTGGGCTGGCGCGGCGGTGGAACAAGACCAGGCGGCGGGTGGAGAAAACCTGTACTCATTACAGATCACTTGATCATCATGCTTGTCTTTTCAACACACACAAAAGAGGAAAATCTAAAATGTCTCTGAATGGATATTTCAGCATAACATTAAAAGCCAAAATGGCTAGACAGAAACAACTAGACAGAAACAAAGAAGAAGAGATAGGGAAGGGTGGAATAGGTAAAGGATCATTAAATCTTTAGAAGAACCTGTTGAGGATGCCTATATTGTCACAGTTATATGTGTGAGATTAAAATATATTGGCAAAAAATAAATCTATTGTGAGTTCACAGGGCCTCACCTAAACATCTATACTGAACTCTTGTTGAGACCTTGTTGGGGAAGATCTTTATGGATTTAATAATGCTAAAGAATACTCAAGAGAGGAGCATCATTGATAACGATGGGTCCTAAGATCAATAACACAGTTCCTTATAAGAGACAGCAAAGGGATAAGACACACACAGTGAGGAGTCATATGGGCACAGAGGCAGGAACTGCCACTAGCCACAAGAAATTAGAAGAGACACATGGGATGGGTTCACTGTGAGTGCCTCCAGCAGAAACCACCTTGACTTTGGTTTGAGTTCAGAACTGTGTGACAATGAATTACTCTTATTTTACCACACACATTTGTGGTAAATGATTACAATATCCCTAGGAAAGCAAAATGGAGTTATTTGACAATGAGGGTAAATGAAGCAAATTGACAAAGTTGAAGGGAAGACTGAGTAACTGAATTCTTAGGAGGTGGTGCATGGAAGTATATTTCGTGACCAACCAAATTCAGGGACCAGTTTTAGCTATTGCATCATTCCTCTCTAGCTAAGTCACCAACTCTAATGGAAAACCAACTTTCTTCACTTGGCAAGAAATGCCCTTTTCCAGCACCCAGGTTTCCCATTTTGCAGCTTCTATCACTTCATAAAGATGTATCTCCACCCGTATTTACAAACCCCATGAAATGATTCTACAATGCCAATGAGGTCAAGTCTACCCATAAACTAATTAGCAAAGATTAAACCACCATGATCTTATCAAATATAACCATTCCTGAGAAGACCCGATGAATGGTGGATACGAGGGATACCAGATGTCCATTGCCTGGGTTCTTTTCCATCTGTAAATATAGAACTGTGTTCTTGGAGAACATTGCAAGGCAGTCTGAGCTTAGGTTCAGTTCCCAGCACTGAACAACAAAACAACAAAAACAGCAAAGCCAGAAGTAGATGTGATAGTGTAAACCCGGAGGCTAAGGCATGAGGTAACATAGGGAATTCTAGGCCAGACTAGGCAATATGGCACTCTGTCTCAAAATTAAGATGAGGTGGGGATAAAATGAAGAAATAAAGATGAAGTTGTCATTTCATAAATATCCTGCATCTAGAAGAATCTCAGTAATGTTACTTAAGGGTGATCATAGATAACAGAGAGCTTGAGTAGACACAAGAGACAGACAGGGTCAGCTGCTTTATTTTCACAGATGAGATTTCAAGTTTTAAGCTCGTGAGAAAACCAGGACAGGAATTTAGGTTACTCAACTACTACCAGATTAGTGTTTCTTTGTTATTTTACAGGATCTGTCCCCATTTCTGTGGATATAAAATGAGGTCTAATTTGGAAGCTGTCACTCAAATAAGGAAAAAGTGTCATCCTTAGTACAGATAACAATATGGGGCTTTTGGTTTGATAATGACACAGGATAAAGTTATTTTTTAAAGTTCAAAGCAATGGCTTCGGAGTGGGAGGTGAGGGACCAATTGTGTATCTGCATCATATGGCTTGCTCTGGAACTTACAAGACTCAATTATCTTGAGACAGCATTTAGAACATGGACAAAGAGACCATGGTGAATCAGAGCCCTTTAATTTTAAGCTGATATCTTACATTCCCTCTGCCACCACTACCACTCTGTTTATTTTCCTTTTGCTTTCTCTCATTATGTAGTGATATTTGGAAAGGAACTACTTGGCTCAGTTTTGTAGTGAAGAAAAAGAAAAAAATAGGTATACCTTCTGCAAGCCAGAGTTAGTCCAAATAAAAGCAACCTCCACTGTGTGTGGCAGCTATAATCCAGCTCATTTTTTAAACTTTATAATGTCAACACGGTGCTCAGCGTTTACATTTTAAAGTCTCGATAAGATCAACTATACTTTCAGATTGCAGTGGACCAGAAAGATCTTGTTTCTTGAAAATTCCATGATCAGAACTGAAGGCGCGCGCGCGCGCACACACACACACACACACACACACACACACACACACACACAAAGTTGTACAAATGTGTATCTGTACAGACACATAACTTATATGCATTGCTATGAAGAGAGTATATATTTGAAAGGCCCCATTCTCATAGCCATCCTGCTATAAATGACTAGTGTGTGAGTCTATTTCCTGTATTTGTAGGAATAGCTCAACATTAGTTTTCTTTATTGTTGGACTATATGAATGAAGACAACAGAGGGAATGGTTGATATGTACACAATGGTATGACAGGAGACTCAAGAACAAATGGAATTGGGGCCATTGTACTCTCAAAAATCATGACTAATTCCATCTATGAATCAGATTATTAAATTGCAAATTTTTCCAAGTTTTGACAAGACAAATGTCCGCACAGCAGCCCTACTTCTGCTTGACTAACTCTGAAGTATTTTGCTTTTATTAACAATTCTTTTCTGCAATGTCCCTTGCAGATCTTGGTCTGCGACAGTCTGTGCTAGAGTGACTCTCTAATCAGAACCTTTCTGAGAAGCTCCAGCCTCTGGGTCTGCAATATCTCAATGTGTGAGTTTTAAGGAATTTACTTCTTACAGTAACCTCTGCAAAATGGATATAGTTCTGATTCTATTTTTTTTTTTTTTTTGCTGTATAACATCTTCTGTGGTAATATGTGCAGTAAGGCAGTAAGGATCTTATTTGCACACTTTAGAGGTATTGCCATGCAGTCTATCACTCCTTCACCAGCATGCATCAGGTGCCTTCTAACTCACTACTGCCCTCCAGTTTGTAGCCTAGGTACTTGGTGTATATGGTTGCAAAAAGCCAAGTTAACTGACTCATGTAATCTGCTGGGATTTAAAATAAGATCCATTAGAGATAATCTTGTTAACAGAATTTTTATGCAAAGACTTGGGGTCCGAAAGGAAGTCTGACATTTGAATGCATAAAAGGGGTATTCTAGGCAGCCAGAATAACCACTGCAAAGCACAAAGGAAAGTGAGCATTTTTGTAGGCCTATATTCTAATTCCTGGGACCCTGTAAGGGGACATTGAGATAGGGTAAGGTTAAAGATGTTACCCTAGGGAGGTCACTGGGGTCACCCAGGTCAGTGTAAAGTCATCACAAGCATCCCTCTGCTAAAGAATATGGATTGAGCAGAAAAGACAACAGAAATGCACCAGCCATTTATCATGGATAGTGGCCAGAGTCTACAGTATCCAGACAGGATAAAAAGAAATTTTCTTCTTCTGAATACCATGTCTTCCTACCCCATCCTACCTCCCTCCAGATAAAATCCACTGGGATTCAGGCCTTCGGTTCAGAGGAAGAGATGAAACAGAGGCAGGAGAAACAGCTAAGAGAAATGAAAAGATATGGCTATTGGCTTTGTAGATAGAAAAGGGCTGCAAACAGAAACAAGGGACTTGAGAAAACTGTGAAGGCAATGAGGACTTTCCAACCAGCATTTCCACAGGAGCACAGCCGTGAGGATACCTTGACTGAGACTTCTGAGACCCATGCAAGGCCCCTGTCTGCTAGAATGTAAAGTGGTATATATGTGGATTTTCTTTAGGCCACAATGTTTGTTTTGTCTGTCCTTCTACAATAGGAAGCTAGTGAACAAACTCAATAAATAGGACATTCACTCTACCAGCCAGTTTTCAGATAACATTATACTGTATGGTTCATACATACCAGGCACTGAGCTTGAAGAGGAGACTCTGAGCTAAACTCACAGTCCTCAACTTGCAAGCTATGATCTCAATGAAATGAGTAATATTTATAATCTCCAAAATGAGTCAAAAATCTACAATTAAAAGTATGTACAAAGGCTGTGAGGTCTTAAGCAAAGGGTGTTTAATCAGATTGAGGAGAAAGCAGTCTGGAAAAGTCCCAAAGGGGGTGATATTTTAACTAAAATTTAATGACTGTTAATAATTACTCTGACAAAGATGTGAGATGTAATGTTGTAAACATAAGTAATGTCAAGGTCAGAGAGTCACAAACAAACTTGACGTAGCCAGATAATCATAAGTAGTTCAGAATTCACTGGGAAGTAAAATGAGATGCGCCAGAAGCTGAATATCTACATGTGGATGATGAATGAGGGCTTTAACACTGATTGAATGCTACCACCACCATCCCGAAGTGCAGACTTCAGGGATACAATTTGGAAAGGTTTACTCAATTTGACAAATGCATTCATCTAAACATGACCCACCAGTTTTGCTTTAAGGTGAATAAAATTTTACAGAGGGGATGTTTTAATTAATTGATTTATTTATTTTGATTCAGAGTCTCATGTAGCTCAGGCTTGGGACTTGCTATGTAGCCAAGGATGGTCTTTGACTTCTGGGATTACTGACATGTACCATCATACCTGGTTTTATGTGGAACTGGGTGTCAAAGCCAGGGCTTCCCATACTCCACCAGTTGAGCTATATCTCAGCCTGAATGTTTATTACTAAAAATCACACTTGCCATGAAAAATCAAGCAATAAAAATGTCATATCAGGTTTATGCAAGAAAGAATGAAGTTAGGACAAAATACTCAGTGACATAAAATTAAGTAGGAGCCTGGTTTTTAAAAAGTGAATTTCATATGTTGATGATTAAGAATTTAAAAAAAGATACTGTAACAAATATCCATGTTGGGGCTGGGAATACTTAGGATGCATGATGCTCTGGTTCCATTCCTACCACCACACTAAACCAGGGCTGGTAGTGTACTCTGTAATCCTAGCATTTGGGAGATGGTGGCAGAAGGATTTTGGAGACCAAGGTATTCTCAGCTACATAGCAAGTTCAAGGCCATCCTGGGCTATACAGAATCTGTCTCAAAAATCAAAATCTTGAAAAAGACTTGCTGCTGTCTTGTAAGGAAGTGAGAGCTGAAGCGGGTGGTTATTTTATAACATTGATGAGCAGAGATCTAGCACAGATTGGAGGTATTGTGTGTGAGAGAGAGATTTTATATTCCTGCAGTTATGTTCAGCTGCATGCAGTTTCCTGTGTCTCTTAATACTTCTTGCAGATAAAATCATGTATGAGCAAATGAAAACCCCTGCATCTAGCTCAAATTTCTATCAGCTGCATTAGGAGAGGTTGACATTTCACAGCCGATTCAACGGTGGGGGTGGGAACTCCATAGGGCATTTCTATTGCTGCCCGAATATCCTCTTGCTTCTGTCGCCATCAACAACTCTTAATTCCAAGAACAAGAACTGCTCTGGTTTCTACTATCACCCTTTCTAAGCCTCCTACACTGCATGGAATCATGCAGTCTCTTATGACTGGGACTTGGCTTCCTCTACTCCAATGTCTTTCAAGTTCCTTCCTACTGCTATCTTTAGTAACTCCTTTGACAGCTCAGGAGCATTCCACTATGTGAGTACACAATCACTTGTGTTCCCATATTTTTCATATTGGTGCTCACTATGGTAGCTTTGAGTTTGGGACCACTCTATTAAAAGCACCAGAATGCTGTTTGCACTTCTGATTGTGTAATATGTTTTCATTTCTCTTTGGCAAATACCTAGAAGTGAAGGTGCCAGATTATAGAGAAAGTATATGGATATTTTTTGTAACAAATGGCCAGTCAGGTTTCAGAAGAATACACATCTGTTTATACTTCTACCAGTAGTTGCTCCACTACCCAGCAACACCCAGTGTGATTTATCTTCCAGCCCTCCTACTAGGTGCACTGTGATTGCAATTCCCATTTCTTGCATGATAATGTTATTGACCAGGTTTCTTGTGCCTAATGACCATTCATATGGGTTCCTTTGCAAGGTACCTTGCATTCATTTTATTATATATATATATGTGTGTGTGTGTGTGTGTGTGTGTGTGTGTGTGTGTGTGTGTGTGAGTGCCAGGGAGCACACGCAGTGTCCTTTTCATTTTCCACTGTGATAGACCCTCTTGTTGCTCGCTACTGTGTATGCCATGCTAACTGGTACATAAGCTTCTGTGGAGTCTCCTGCCTCTGCTCTCTGCTTTTCATTTTGTCACAGGAAACAACTCAATGCAGCTTTTTGTGGTTTCTGGATATTGTAACATAGAAAGTGCTTCTCCCAGTGTGGATCCTTTATTAATCCATACTTAATAAAGTTGGATCATGAGGTCTTAATGACACTAGTTAAACTAGTTAACTTTTATATATAATATAAAGCCCAAGTTTGGGTTCCTTCCCCTTCCTCATCCTTGTACAAACAGCCATTTATTGTGGTATTATTTGTGGAAAATAATGTCCTTTCTCATTATTTTGACTCCTTATTGTAAATGAAATCATGCAAAATGGGTTCATTTTCTACTTATCAATGCATTTGTTAATCTTTAAGACCATTCTGTCTTTCAACCTTTGATTGCTAATATTAGAGATTTAATTGATTTTTTACATTTTGTGATAATTTATGAACTTCATATGCTTTGGATTTCTTAGAAATCTCTGTGCATACTGTGTGCAATGCAAGATAGCTTTTCTTTTGTCTTTTCAGTCTTTTCTTGCACCCTTCCTTTTCTTTCTTTTTCTTTGCTTTTTGTTTTGTTTTGCTTTACTTTGCTTGAAACATGGGTCTTTCTCTGCAGCTCTAGCTGTCCTATAACTCACTCTGTAGACCATGCTGGTCTCCAACTCACAGAGATTCACCTGCCTCTGCCTCAAAGTGCTTGGGTAAAAGTGTGGGCCGCTACCTTGGGTGCCCTTCATTTCCTGATGTTGTCTTCCTGCATTAGCTAGGATCTCCAGAGCAAAGATGCAGAGAAGAGTGAGAGGATGGGTGGGTAGCTAGTGCTACTGGGTCCTGTGGAGAGGGCAGTCATTCAGTTCCGTATTTTGATTAAATGTGATGCCACCTGTAGTTTGAAAATCAGCATCCTTCATCAGGTTAAAGTTTGTATACATGTCTAATTCTCCAATAGTCTGATAGTTGCTGGTTTTGTAATAACCCAGCACAGAATTTAGCTCAACTGACAAGATAATGAAGTGATTTGCATTTTATCTTTTCAGTCTATAGGTAAACATAGATTTTGTTTTAAATATTAAGAAAAAATCATATTTTGGGGAGAATCCCTCATTGCATTGACCTGTTTATGTATTGCTGAATTTGAGCTGATTGTTTTTACTCTGTGTTTGTTGTTATTGAGAGATATTAATTGATAGTGTTCATAATATTTTTAAATGTTTTGGTATCAAGATGGTACCTAAAAGTTTCCATCCTTAGTATGGCTGATAAAGTTCACAGTATATACAATTATTTCTTCCTTAATTATTTGATGGAATTTGCTAGTGAAGCCATCCTTGTTTGGAGTCTTTGTGGAAAGGCTTGCAATGTTTAAACTGGCCTTTGTGTGTTTTATTTTTGATAATTTCATACATTAGTACTGTGTCCATATCATTTTTACTTCACCCTGTCACCTTGCAACTCCTCCAATTCTCTCTCCACTCTCTCTCAAACTTTTCTTTTCTTCTTTAACCATTAGAGTTGCACAAAGACTCTCTCTCTCTCTCTGACACACACACACACACACACACACACACACACACACACACACACACGCTCATATGTGTATGTTTTCAGAGCTGACCAGTTGGGATTTCATAACCCATCATGGGACTCATCCCTAAGGATTGATCTGCCTCTCTCAGCAGCCATTAATTAATTGCCTGTAGTTCTTCATTTAGGGGTGAGGCCCTTGTGAGAGCTCTCCCACTGAGGTTGGCATTCCAACTGGAGTTGCCATTTCTGTAGGTCTTTTTAGGCAACCATATTGTTCAGATTTCATTCTGTAGTTTCCCTGTAATATATACAAGACACAGTCTCACAGCAAATGCTCTGGCCCTTTGAGTCATTGTGCCTTATCAGGTACAGGCTTCTTTCAGTTAAAATCAACCCACCCATCACAAGGAATGCAAATATTTATCATGAATTTGTCTCCTAATCTTCACAAGTTTCATTTATAACTCTTACGAAACATCCAATGTTTTGTTACTACTTTTTTCTTTAAACAATACATGATTTTTAGATGAAATTAAAGAACAAAGCATGGCTTATATTTACCCATGTCTTTAGTGTTCTCAGAGATTTTCATTTCTTTGTGTGAATCTGAATTTTAATCTTAAATCCTGTTTATTTATTTATTTATTTTTACAGTTTAAAAAAAAAAACCTGTAGAGCAGGTGTGCTGGTGACGCATTCTTAGCTTGTGTCAAGTCTAGAATTAGCTTATCTCTATTTTTTTAAAAAATATTTCCCACTCCATATAGAACTCTATTGTCTGTTTTTCCTTTTGTCATTCAAAGTTTGTCAGTTTTAGGAAGTGGAAGAAGCCCTAAGTGAATCAAGTCCTTAGTGATTTCTATTGGCATGGGCATGAGGATGTCAAAGACCCCATATCCTCAGACACATGCAGAAAATGGGAAATCCTTCCCCTTTGGGTGATGCTCAGAGGTAAATAGCAAAGTCTTTCTCCAAGGAACAATTGTGAATGTTGGCAGATGTGCAGAAAATGTCCACCACAGCTTTCTCCCATCTGTATGACCTAAAGACTATTCCCCTGCACACCCTGATCTCAATGAGATTAACTAAATCTGTCTCCTTGATCCAGCTGTATACCATAAACCATTCCTCCTTGATTTTCTGTGTGTAATAACCCTTGTTCAACTGTATGCAATAATCAAGCCTCTAAGAAAAATTTCTAGGGTGATGGCATTTCTTATCTGAGTCTATCTGATTGGAGCTTTTCTGTATGTTCATCTGCCTGTTTTTCCTTTTTATTTTGGCTACCCAAGTCATATCCATCTCTGGAGCTGTTCAGGATTCCTTGGGCAGTCTATTGTCTTCTAACTTCAATTGGACAATGAGTCACTAGGTTTTGTTTTTTTTTTCCTTCCTTCCTTCCTTCCTTTCTTTCTTTTTTATGTAGTCATTTTCTCTTGCCTTTTAGACATTTCTAACATTACTGATCTTTGCTGTTAAATGATGATGGGTCTTAAAGTAGCTTTCCTTGGAATTATACACTTTGGGATTAATTAAGCCTTTAAGATATGAGAATTAATATTTTTCTCAAATTTAGAGAACTTTCAATGACTTTGCTTTGAGAAAATATCTCCCTTCCTAGTGCTACAATTTGAGTAAAATTAAATATTTTCAGAGGCCAATGAAGGCTAACAATCAGCCTTCCCCTGTCCTGCTCCCATTTGTCAGTTTGGATAGGTGTGTGTGTGTGTGTGTGTGTGTGTGTGTGTGTGTGTGTATTCAAACAACTTTATCTTTTTTTATAATATTAACCTCATCCAGTGACTTTTCTATTTTATGTATTCACCTTTCTATTTTGGCAGAAGGCTTTGTCTTTCATCCCTTCATATTATTTTTATAATGCTTCCATTCTGTGTTATGTTTCTCTACTTGTTATTTTTCTTTGAACATATTGGCAGAAGCTGTTTTAATGTTCACGTCTCTTAATTTTGTTCTTTTTGTCACTTCTGGGTCTGTTTATACTGACTGATTTTCCTTCAGGCTACAGCCTGTATATGTCAAATAATTTCCGATTTGATGCCGAGGGTATAGATTTGAATGTTGCTCAGTGTCTGAATTTTGTTATCCTCTCTAACAGTTTTGAGTTATATTCTGGAATGCAGAGAAAGGGAGCCATCCTGATTCTGAATCTTGTTTTTAAATTTTGTTAAAGATGCTCCAGAATCTTCTTTAGAAATAGTTATTCTCTTAAGGAATGGCTTTCTCAAGTTCTCTAATCAATACTGTGGGAGCTTAGTGGGACCTCTACTCTGTGGATGGTTGAACATGGGATATCTCTAACCCTCATTCCACCTCTAGCACTTGTTTTAGTAACAGCTCCTCACTAGCTTTTTTTCCTTCCAATCATCTGTATTCATTGTTTTGATCCGTTTTGCATTCGGCTTTTGACTTCTGTCTCTACAGAAGCCATGTGCTCAGCCACAAACCAAAACCAAGGATCCCCTATATAGATTTCTCAACCTCTTCTTTGATTTGGGTGGGGATGCTGACCCTTAAATTCTCAACATGGCAGTTTCATACTGACCTCTATCTCTTTAGTCATGGATGACCATGATATTTTTCTTGTTCTGCACAGTAGAAAGCATCTCCCAGAAGATGCTCCCCATTTTGTTTTTTGACATCCAGAAATTACCAGCCTACATTGTCTATTGTTCAAAAATCTTAAAATACTCATTTAATGTATTTTGTCCAGTTGTATTTGTGACAGGGAGCCTAGTTTGAAAATAAAGATACAAATATGTGCATGTATGTCCGGGGAAAATGAGGTTTCACTTAGCCATCATGTAGTCTTTTGCATTTTTTTTCAACACGGAACTTCTTTTCTCCTCAGAAGGTTGTTATAATTCTGTTGATGGGAGGACTAAGTAGAGTCAATTAGACCCTAACAGACCTGACAGGCTTTATATGAAATGCAATGTGAAGTGAGTTTTCTCTTTGAATTAATAAGGTTGATTTACAAGGGACCCTATTCTCAGTATTTGAGACACCAGCTGGAGCATCCAGATGAATGGAACAAGGGAATCTCTTTCATTCACCTGTATTCATTCATGTTGCTGAATAATTAATTTGAAAGCAACTAGAACAACAACAGAAGCCATTATTTTGAACCACACATTACCTAGTACTATTTTGAACCTGATTTCTATCATAAATGAGTCTAGACAAATACATTAAATAAGTACAACTTTTTAGCAATGTGTCTTAAGGTTTTTTTTTTTTTGGTATAGGTTGTACTTAAGCTTTGTAAACGTTGAGTGCCTAGTAATAGCCTAGATTTTTTAGAATTCATGCTTAAAATCAAGGTTATATACCTGTGACTTTCTTAATAATATAAATATGAACATTCATTTAGTAATATTAATTTTTTCTAGGCATACAACTGATACATTTTTATTTTTGGTGGACAGGGAAGCATTAAAGCCTGGGGCATAATAGGCAAGCACACTACTACTGAGCTAGCCTGCAGC
Source organism: Phodopus roborovskii (assembly GCF_943737965.1). NCBI lineage: Eukaryota > Metazoa > Chordata > Mammalia > Rodentia > Cricetidae > Phodopus > Phodopus roborovskii. The sequence continues at coordinate 19,058,163 of NW_026126517.1, forward strand.
CCAACTGTATGTTCAGGACCAAGTAATATGGTGGGTGAACTATTCTTGGCACAGAATGGAGTATATTTTAGAGGAAACCTATGCCTTGCTATGATGTAAAAATAAACAACCATATTTATTACCCAGTGCATAAATGAAGAGTTTAAGAAACTGCTTTTCAATCTTCTCTTCTAGAAATATAGAAAGAGTTACTCATACCATAGAAATATATCACCTGGCCAATTAGGAAACATTTTCCTCCAACAGGGAAACTAGGACTGGGGATGTATCTTAGTGGTAGAGTGCTTTCCCAGAAGATTCCAAGCTTGGGGCTCAAGTAGCAGCATAAAGAGGGGAAATGAAGATTAATAGTACTGTTGTTGCATACTGTATCTGTTAGCCTTGAAGTCAGCCTTGGTTGTTAGTGAACACTAACTATGAGTTTACTTAAACCCTCCTCCTCCTCTTCATTTTCCTCCTCTTCCTCTTATATTCCTACTCTTTTTCCTTCTCATCTTCATCCTCTTCCTCAGTCTCCCTCTTCCTCCTCCAACTCCTCCAGTCCTAACTTCTTCTATCTATGTACTGGATGAAGAAGTTTTACTCTCAGAAATATTTCCCCTTGATAACACATAGATTAACTCTCATTCACTATTTAGCTCCTAAGACCTAGTTAATGTTCCAGTTCAGTGGGTAGTGTATAGCATCACATACACTTGAAGATCTCAACAGCAGGCTACAAAACACTGAAGATTTCTCAGCAGAAGCATTTGTAGGGTTCTTAATTTGTTGAAGGTATTCTCAAAATTAAAAAAGACCATTTATTCTCATCAGCATTGGAACCTCTGTCTTCCTGTGGAGAGGAGAGTATGACATACTGCCTCTTAGTCTCAAGCCTCCCTGATGGAGCACCTGAAATTCAAGTGAGGAGAAAATGCGGTCATTTTCTGTGATCCTCATAAAACTAAATAAAATCCAAGTTGGGATCAAGTAGTGTTCGTGATGCAAACATCTTCCTTCATCTAAGATTATAGCAAGAAAATAGACTTTCTCAAGTTGCATGTATGTCTAGTCTGAAGGAAACTTTTAACAGATGGCATATTACAGACAAAATGAACATGTGTCTTTGGTATTTAACACTTTCTTTATGGGAAATTGTGCTCAGATTTTTCAAATATAGCCATAGGTACGTTAAATGTAACAAATATAGATGAAATATATATCCTTCCCTTTTATGGTAAATACAATATAGATATATGTGATTTCCTTTTATATTAAATATAACAACTTTAATAACAAATATATGTTCTTTCTGAAATAATTCCATTATATTTGAACATGTATAAATGTTTATATATATATCATTAAAGTACATGCATATATGCATGAAATATAACTGGATGAATTTTAAAATTCTGACAAATATTTGTTTGTCCTTGAACTTCATATATCCAGGATATGTTATCACAAATTGAAAGAAATACAGTTAAGTAAATGTAGAAGTTTTAGTAGACAGTTTCATTTGTATGAGCTCATTTAGCTAATTTTTTCATAAAATTGACCAATTGTTTTGACATCAGATAGACATTTTTGAAGAAATGTGTTTGCTTATAATTGTTAAGTGATTAACTTTGTAAGTAACATATGTTAATTTTATATTTTAAAAATTCTGGACTCTTAAAAGACAACTTGTGAAATTATGCATACTTCTGTTGAAAAAGGGCTTACTGGAATCAGCTTCAGCAGGATGGGAGCAGAACAACAGGTTTATGACAATGAGCAAGATAATCACTCCAATTTGATGTACAGACAAAAGCATCCCTGAGATCCAAAGAGCTCCATAGATCCTCCTGAGTAGGTAAGAGTTATGTAAAAACATTGAAATCAAATAAGTATAACATTTTTCTTTGGGGATACTTTATATAGAAATATAAAGGTATTTCCAATAAAATGGAAAGGAGTAGCTGACAGGAAAACATAAACATCTTGGAGAATACCTGGACATACCTTCAAGAGCGGCACACACTAAAACAGTACGCAAACACATAGAAGACATATTATGTCAGTTTAGATTCCCTTCACTGGTCTTGAAAATAAACATTTTGATAATGTTCTTTGTCAAAAGTATTAGCCCTTAGGGCTGGATGAATTGTTCAGTGGTTAATAACACTTCTAGCTCTACCAGAAGATCTGAGTTTACATCCAGCTGCTCACACTGGGTACCTCACAACTTGCTGTAATTCTAACTCTAGGGGATCTGACACCTACTTCTAGCCTCCTAGAGTACCCATATACATGTAGCATACACATTCAGAAACATATATACAGGGACACATGTAGCATACACATACTGAGACACACACACAAACAAAAATAAACATTTTAAAACATTACTTATTATAAATGATATGCTAACTTGCATAGCATATTAATTCACATAGAAGTTGTGAAGACATGTTATTTGGGTCCTTTTATTTCATCCAAAGTCTGTGGCAAACATAGCTCCAGCTCAACTAAAGTATTTTACTTACTGCTACCCCACAGACATTATCTATAAATAATAGTTTTCAATTAATTTCTACCTTCTCACTTTTAGGAGCTGCTCAATATGTGTTACAACATAGTGCTAGTATCAGTATTTGTGGATATTCATATTGCAAGAGGATGACCAGCCATCCATATTTGCCTGGAACTGAGATGGAGTGTGGATACTCCCTAGTGAAGGAGTCTACCTGGAGTGCATGATACAGATGCTGCCATGCTTACCGAGGGCTTCAACATTAGGCATACTATCCAACATTCAACTTTTTTTTTGTTTTGTTTTTTCAAGACAGGGTTTCTCTGTGTAACTTTGAAGCCTATCCTGACACTCATTCTGTAGCCCAGGCTGGCCTCAAACTCACAGAGATCCACCTGCCTCTGTCTCCCGAGTGCTGGGACTAAAGGCATGGGCCACCAATGCCCAGCCCCAACATTCAACTTTTGCCTTTCTAAATTAATCCTCTTTGATGATTCCTGGTGGTAGGTGCTTAATTGTTTTCATTTTAGAGATCAATATATAAATTGGGGCATAGTTAATGCACATTTAACTTTAACAAGTGTATATCAAATAAGCCACAATATGTGTCCTTATACTACATTTTTTTTTTAGACTCTTGCTATAGTACAACCTATGTAGTATCATTTTATAACAGGCTTGATAAGTGAGTAAAAGCCAAAATTTAAGGATAACTGTTGCCAAAGGGAAGGACCAGCCTTTGTAATAACATCCCTTTACTCCAGTGAAATTGGCTACTCTTATGAAATGAAGATGAGTATGAAATGAAGATGAGTGAAAGTAAAGGCTGGGGAGACAATTAAGAGCTTTTGCTACTTTTGCAGAGGACCCGGGTTCAATTCCCAGTACTCAGGTAGAGTGGCTCACAACTATCAATGCCTCCAGCTCCAGGGGATTTGAGACCCTTGTCTGAGGGCATGAAAGAAAGAAAGATGTATACATAAAATAAAACCTTCAACTAAAAAGTGAAACAAATTTTCTATTTTAAAGAAATTCGAGTCAATTCACAACATAGAAGGGTTACCCCTTATGAAAATGTTTACTTGAAGGCAAGAGAATATCAAATCCCAACCATGTGTTTTATTGTTCTTTGTTCTGCACCTTTCTTGAGGGGAGGACATGGCAGAATGCGGGAAGAGAAACCAGGTGCAGTGAGTCATGGAAGTGAGACTTGCAGGTGATGAGAGGGACAGCAGAAGACTGGAGGAGAATAGTAGGCTGAGGGCAGAAGTGTGTGTGTCCCTCTGCAGTTCACAGGCCCAATGCTTCCGGACTTAGAATGCTGTGAGCCTGGTTCTCTGCTGTTCAGCTTCCCCTTGAGAGCTAGAAGCAGCTCATATTTTAATGACAACTGAAGGCTTAATGTTGTGGGTAATGAATTATTCTACATGAGTGGTTTTCAATCCTCTTAATGCTGCGAACTTTCAATACAGTTCCTCATGTTGTGGTGACCCTAACCATAAAATTATTTTCATTGCTACTTCATAACTATTTTTTGCTATTGTCATGAGTCATAATGTAAATATTTTTGGAGAAAGAGTTTTGCCAAAGGTTGAGAACCACTGTTTTAGATGACTACTCAATTGGGTAGCAGGGCTGGCAAGAAAAATATTTAAAAACTATTTGTGCATATTTAATTTTACACATATTATTTAAGTATGTGTGTATGTGTGTGGTTGTGCATGTCTGAGTACAGGTGAACTCGAAGTGCAGAAAGAGGCTGGATGCTGGAACCAAGCTAGAAAGGTATGGTAATAAATTTATGCTTTGCTATCCAGTAGCTGTGAGTTCTTGTTTCTCATGTAACTAAGCTGACCTCAAACTTAACAAAGATATCTCTGTCTCTGCCTCCAAAGTATTAGGATTAAGGTATGGCTACAATTCTCACTCTAACGAAAACTCTTTAATGTTCTTAACTATATACACTCTGAAGAGGTGCAGTGTTAACTTTATCAAGCCATACCATAGAGCACTCAGTTTGTAGAAAGTATTCCATTTTTGTTAACATTAACATATATTCATTAAAAATCCAGCCCCAGTAGGAAAACATAGGCAGAGAAGGTCATATTAAAAATGTTATTGATGGAAATGTAAATAAATATAACCATTATAGAAAATAACATGTAGAGGCCTCAAAAATTAAAAATAGTTCTACCATATGATTTAGCATGTCACTTTGTACTAAGTATCTAAAGTGACTTGAAGTCAGGGCATTAAAGGATACCAATCCTCCAAGGTTTTCTGCATCACTCTTCACAATAGCTAAGACGTGGAGTTGACCTGAGTGTTTAATCAGCAGAGGAAGGAATATGGAAAATGTACTGCAAACTCACAATGGAATACTATTCAGATTTTATAAAAGAAGGAAATCACATTATCAGTGACTACATTGATGAATCTGGAGAACATTATGCTCACTGAAATAAGTAACACGAAGTAACAAACAGAGTATAAAAATCTCACATTTATACAACTTATAGAAAGGTTGAATTCACGCAAGCAAAGTAGAATAGTAGTTACTAGGGACTCAGGGAGGGGAATTAAAGTTCTTTTTTGCATTTGTTGCAGACACTTTTTTTTTTATGACTAATGGTCTTTAAACGCATATGGAACTAACCACTGTGTTTTTGTGTCTTCAGTTCCCTAATACTGTTTTTTCTTTTCTTTCCTTTTCTTTAAAATGAACCCTAGTGTTTCATGTTCTTCACCCTTGAAAAGTGCTACCAAAGGTTGTGATGAGTCACAGCAGCCCAGCTAAAGAATGATCAACATAAAATATCCAAATATAATCCAGTCCCACATGATGCTCATCATGAATTATTCATATACTCTGATGAGGACATGGAGAACATTTGTAGTCAAATAGCTTGTCTCCAAATGACGAACCACACATCTGAAACAGATCAGGATGCTCTCACTTGCAGATGGAGGACAAGGGCCTGGGAAAGCACAACGATTGAACAGCACTGAGTAAGCAATGAGGAATGTAACATTAAATGTTAACACAGGGCTCCAATGAGTAGTAAATCTCTACCCGCCCCCTTTCCTGTCCCTAATTTCCTGTAGGATGCACGAGTTTATTTTTAAGAAACGTGCACAGGTGGAAGGAAAACACATGTGCAAGGACTTTTATTAACACAACTGTGCTCATATTTAGCTGCTGCTGTACCAATAGAAGTCCAAGTGTAAGCTAAGGCCAGTGTCTACCCCCAGCTTCTTAACTTGGTATGCACAACCCTCTGTGACCCAGTCCCAACCAACTTTGCCAGTATTAGCTGACTCACCTACTCTCCAACTGAAAACTCAAACCTCCAGTAACATTCTTACTAAACTCTCTCCAACCATATATCTCTACCATTGACTCCAACACTCTTATCTTACCACCTTATTTCTTCATTCTTTGGACAAGCATCCATTCCTCCAGGAATACTGTTCAATCTTCCTTCATCCCTCTTTGGGTACCCAATATGAGATGGCTGTTACAGTCATAGAGAACATCTGTGCTGGTCAACTTTCATTGGCAACTTTACAGTCTAGAATCACCCAGAAATGGACTCTCCATGAGGATTGTCTATCTAGATCAGGATGGTCTGTGAGCATGTCTGGAGGGCAGTTGTCTTCATGACACTAAGATGTGAAGACTCATCCACTGTGGGCAGTGCCATTCCTTTGGTTTGGGTCTTGGACTATAAGAAAGTGAAGAATGTAAGCTGAACACTAGCATGCATGCATGGATTCACTGCTCCCTGCTATTGACTAGGCATGTAATGTGACTAGCTGCTTCAAGTTGCTGTGCCTTGACTTCCCTGCAGTGTAATGTGGAATTGTGAGGTAAATAAGCCTTTCTCCTGTAAGTCACTTCTGCTAGAGTAATTTATCACAGCAACAACAAAAAAGAAGCTAAGACAGCACCTCCCATCTCACACTACTCTCATTACCAGCTCCCATGTCCACCCTCCTCACTAGGTTCTCAGCTCCTTTGAAGGACTGAATGAATGGATTGTGTTATTATCTATGTAAAATTTATATGATAAGCTTCTGTTCTTCCACTTTTTTAAAAAGAACTTCTGGTGAGCATAAGTAAAACAAAATGCCAGGGCTGTAGAAGTAGCTCAGAGGTTGAGAGCCTTTGCTGCTCTTACAGAGGTCCTGAGTTTGGTTCCCAGCACCCACATGGTGCATTCTAACCACCTGAAACTTCAGTTCTAGATGACCAACACTTTCTTCTGGCCTTTGGGGGCTCTTGCATGTAAACGGTATGCATAAATTCACACACTCAGTCACAAGAAGTTATACATACAAAATTTAGCACCTTACTTTTAAATGTATGGGTCAGTGATATTAAATACATTCATAAAGTAGAACTATCACCAGTGTTCCAGGAATCTGCACAGCCCTTCCCTGCCGAAATGGTAATGGCCTGTGATGACCCTGCATCAGGGAGTGGCTAGGGACTTTCTTTTGCCTGTTTGTATGACATAGTTCAAGGCAGAGAATGAAGAAGCTGGTATCAGATTACTAGTTTTGACTAGAAAACCCAAGTAAACACAAAAGCAACCAAACACAAGACTCAAGAATAGGGCCAAAAGTTACAAAGAGAATACAACTTCCTTAAGTGACTGGTAGGGCTGATGAACTCAGGAGCACAGAATGCCAGATTCATTCATCTCTATCCACTTGGACTGCTACAATATGCTTGAGCCAGAGCAATTAAAGCACAGAACTTCCTGTCCCTACTTCTAGAGGCTGAGAAGTCCAAGAGAGTTGTGAGCTCATGAGGGTATGGTCACTGCTTCTCAGAAGGTGATTTGATAGTGCATCATGGTGTAAAAGAGGGGAAGTAACAAAGAGGGTCTAGCTAGTTCCCTCCAAACTTTTTATAAGGTTTCAAACCTTCCTCATGGAGGTAGAGATTCTGTGACCTGACATCTCCTAATATGTGAATATTGGAGTTTCAGTGTCAGCCCATACATTTTGGTACAGCATTTTGGGATGAGCACAGACATGAACCCACAGCAGGGAAGAATGCGCCACAGTTCATAATCCTGTGATGACCCAAAGGAAGATGGGAATTGAGCTGCATGCAGATTATATCTTATGATTGCCGGGATCCTAAGACTCCAGTCAGTACCTCATGGCATGCCAACATCTACTCCAACAGTTTACCACACATGAGATTCTTTGCTTTTTAAAATAGCCATTGTACAAGTGGACTCTGACTGTGGAAGCTTTACTTGTTACATTGAATTAGTATTGTTTCTGCTTTTCATCTGTCTTCTGGTCACAGATACCCACAGGGATTTGAATTCTTGCCCTCACAGCACGTTAGGACCCAGCTGTTAAGAAGTCTATCACTCCTTTCCCTAGTTGAAAACTTTTACAAAGACTTTTATGCTCTTCCTCAGTGGTATAACTTCCAATTTTTTTTGCTTTCACTTCTTTTTCCCTCTAAAAATCCTTCCTTTTGTCATTCTGCCCTTTACATGCTCAAAAACTTGAAAAATCTAGGGTGAAGTCATATTTCGTTCTAAGTGAACAGTGGATACATTTTCTTTTATTTTGTGAGCTCCAGTCCCTGTTTTGATATATATGAGTCCCTTCATCCTTTCCTCTCCCTTCCTTCCTTCTTACTTTCTTGTCTATGCTTATTATATCAAAATAGCACATTTATAGGCATTTGGTTACTCAAAAATTTCCTTCTCCGTGTTGTCAAATTTTGTGCACTACTGAGTGAAAGTGCCCACCTCTGACCTCATTTGAATTGTAGCATCAAGAACGGGCCACCATACTATTCGAGAATAAACACATTCCAAATGAAAACAAAGAATAAAGGAGCTCCGTACTTCATCCCAAAGCAGAAGAGAGCATCCCTTTGTTTTGAGACTTTAAGCAGAACTGGACAGGCAGTTTTGGGGCAGCATCTGTACAAGAGGAAAAGAGTCTTATTGAATTATTCTTTTTTCAGACAATACAGACAAAGCCAACATGTAAAGAATAAGGCATGCCTGAACCTTGGATTTATATATGCACAGAATTAACCAAGAAGAAATGGACAACCATGTCGCCTGTTGTTGTTTTTATGATTCTGCTTTTGAGTTTTACTAATGTCTGGAACAGAGAAAAGTCCATAGGAACCCTGGGAAAGGTTGGCCTGACCCAAACTGTAGCAGGAACAGACGGTCATCTGCTCTTAATAACAGTGTTTAAACAGAGCTGGGCTGCCATTAGTGACACCATCAACAGCTATTTATGTAGGAAGCATGGCATAGAGGCTTTCAGCCCCAAGGAATCTTTTTTCTTTCTTTCAATGCTTGTGATTGTCTACACAGCAATGAAAACATCTGGATGTAAACAAATCTTCCAGTCCATCATCCACATGGCTGGCACACACAGTCCTAAAAAGTCAAATGTTAGGAAGGCAAAATCCAACTAGCTGAGTTATTTAGAGCTATAAAAGGTGCCAGGTCGGAGTACTCATCCAGAGGATGGCTAGGATAGACAACTCAGTGGGACAAGAACGACTAAGTGAAATCCCTCCAGTCTTTTAAGGCTCCTTCTGTTTAGAGATACACAGCAGGTCACCTCTGCCTCAGCTGAGGCTCTATCCTTCACTCAGTGAATCATCCCATTTGAGATCACATATACCATCTGAGGACTCAAGAATACTTGACAGGCTTCTGTCAATGTCAACTATGCCTCTGCTTTTGTATGTTTCATCTGACTTTGCTTTCCCCTGATTCTTGTGTTTGATAAACTTCTACGCTTCCCATTTATCTTCTAAGACCCATGTTAAAACATATGAGGATGCCCTGGAAATTCTCTCTGTGCTGCATAGGGTGCTGGGGTCTACTTTCCTATTACAGGTACCATTTGAGATTTGTTCCCACACCCACATTGTTATCACCTGTCTCAACCTCTCTTCCACTACAGAACAGAAGGTGAGCCTTTCACAGCTCTGACTTCTTACACGGAGAATAGTGATTAGCTTGCAATTGCTGTTCTATTATATTTGAGTTAATTAACTCCAATTTAAACTTTATGTATAAGAAGTTTTTTCTGAACAATTCAGAAATTTTACTCAATGTTCATATAGGAATTTATCTCAACTTAATGTTGACTGGATTACATGAATTTATTCTATCAACTCAAATTCACTGGCCACATAGTTGGCATTTTGGGTTCTTATGTAGTTGTATAAGATACGTACTTTCTTAGTACTTTGGTTGTGATTCAAAAACTACATTTCTATACATATGTAGCTGTAATACCCTGCTTGTGAGGGTGCCTGAATTCTCTGTAGAGCACCTCCAAATCTCTCTAGCAGGCATTGTACCAAAAAGATCACCACAAATGTTACATCCTTAGTAACATTCCCAGAAGTTATGCTTGTCAAAGGTATTGAATGTCCCATCCACCAACCCAATTCTAAACATTTGAGAATTTTAATGTCTTTTTTTTACCTTATACTCCATTAGTTGATAAGAAAAGATAACTCCCCAAGTTATTTGTGTGTGTGTGTGTGATATTGACTCTAGTAGTGCATATATCTCTGAAGTATGCATATTATTTAATTGTATGTATATTCATCAATGGGGAAGAAATATGCATATCTCTATATAAATATGTATATACATTTTTATTTAGTAAAATAGCAAGGAAAATCCCAAGAGAAAATTACTTTGTCCTTCAACCTCACCCACAGCCCCTTAAAACATTCAAGTATTTTTCATTTCTTCACCAAAATCCAGCAAAAGCCAAAGAACACTACGGTGAAGAGGAATATGGGGTCCTTTCTCTGGGCTTAAGGGCATGAGATAATGAACCTAGTTCCTGGGATAAGCATATTTATCGGGCTTGTTATGTATCAAATGTAACAAAAGTCGAGGATCTGAAGAACGCCCTGTGTGGTTCTTTTCACACCCTTTGATCACACAATTCCTCTTTAATTCAAATGCAGTAGAGCTTAAGTGGCTTCATTGATGTGTTAAGTGTGGAATGATTTTTGTATAAAATAAAAAAAAGACTCCATTATGTGTCCAGAAAAAGCCTGTGTGTGCTTGTTTATTGAGACAGGAAGTCGGTTTCCCACACAGAGCCAGGTTTCTGTGATGCTGAAGTATTGTGTCTAAAAAGAAGAGTGAAGGAAACTTAATTTTCTACCTGGCAGAGATCAGCTCCTGGAGGAAGGGACAGACAATGCCATTGGACTTCAGCTGAAAGAGAGGACTTGATTGATTTTCAGAAAATGTGCCATGGATAGGGCAAGCCCGGAACACTTTTGTTCGGAAGAACACACATTGTATAATAGAAGCCTGGTTTCTGTATCTTGTTTAAAGTGATGTCTCACAGTGAGTACCAGCTATTACCTCCCAAGTCGGGTAGAGAAAGAGTTTTTTGCACAAACTCTATAGGTTGTTTTGTTGTTGTTAATTTTCCCGGAAGTTTGTTATTTGCACTTCCTTCCTTCATTCCTTCCTTTCTTCCTTCTTCCCCCTTTTTTTCTCTCTTTATTTATCTTTATCTTCTTTTACTTTTTGTTTCTTTTTGTGAATATTACTGAGATTTCTCTGAGGCAATATTAAATAAATTCATCCTTAGTGGGTATAATTCCTATATGTTAGAATGGTTCTTAATCTTGTTATAATCCATGGCATAAGCCCTATTCTGTGTTGGGAACAAGCCAGAATTCAAAGCAGTTTCCTACTCCCAAGACTAGTCTTTCCCCTCTCTATCACATCTAACTTAAACTGTAAGAAGTAGCTTCATTCCAGCCATCCTCTTCAAGACTACTACAATTCTGTCACTTACAATCTTGGTTACTACCATTGCTGTCTTCCTCTTCATCCTTGTGGTGGACCTTCTAAAACCATCTGCTTCTTAGCTGGAAATTGCTTACAAAGAACATTTTATACAGTTATTCCAATGAATGATTTTTATAAACATACAATAGTGGAATGACCAAAAATGAGAAGAATGCAGGTCAAAAAGGACACACTTAGGCAATGTTTCCAAGGTTAACATTTATATTACTAGTATTTTAGAACAAGTGAGTTGTAAAAGTGTAGTCATGGCAGGTTCAAATCCAAGAAAACTCTCCTGGGTCAATGGACATTGGATGTGGAACAGCAGAATCACTCCTTGATGAAGGTGTGAGGGAGGGATGATGGGAGATATCATTCTGTAAATATGTTTCTTGTATTGGTTAATGAATAAAGCACTGTTGGCCAATAGGAAAGCAAGATAGGCAGGACTAGGAGACAAGGAGGAGAGACATAGTAGTAGGGAGGAGATCCAAGATGGAAGAGAGAGAGAGCAGAATGCCAGCTCCTCTCTCAGGTAAGATGAAACCACATGGAAATACTTAGACTAATAGAAATGGGTTAATATTTAAGACAGAGCTAGCAGATAAGAAACTAGTAACTGGCCAACAGAATTATATCAAATACAGAGTCTCTGTGTATTATTTGGGGCTGGCGTGGCGATGGGACCAGACCGGCTGGCAGAAAAAAACATACTCGTAACAGAGGGTAGATGTTGTAAACACAGCACTGTCTCCTCGGGTAACCTCTGGATTCTTCCCCATATAGTTATATTCTTTACTGCCTAACTGCCCTAAGTTTTAAAAATCAATGCCCCACCCCAGTGTGTGTGCATTTCTCTGTATATGTGTATGTATATGTTATGTGTGTGTCTCTCTCTCTCTCTGTCTCTCTCTCTCTCTGTCTCTCTCTCTCTCTCTCTCTCTCTCTCTATATATATATATATATATATATATATATATATATCCCCGTGTGTGTGTATATTCACAGAAATTCCTTGGAACTGAGGAGATTACAAAAGTGGTGGTAAGGTTGGTTATGAGCTACTGGAAGTGGGTGCTGGAGGCAAATTTGTATCCTCTGAAAGAGCAGCAAACACTCAGCTTCTGAGCTAAAAGAGAGAGGGGGAGAGAAGAAGAAGAGGAGGAGAAGAAGCTCTATTTATACAATAATTTCAGCAGCAGGAAATTCCAGTGAAGAAAGTACTGGGGTAGGAAGAAGAATCCTCTTTAGAAGATCTTGAGGGAATTAAACAACCACTAACCTCCTCCCTTCCTATGTGGATGAATTCCTCATCCCTGTTACCCTTCTTATTCCTGGTATCCTCACTGTATCTTTGTTACTCAATGCTCCTTCCTCATGAACGTCTCACACTCTGCTCATGCATGCCTCGTGGGATCGCATCACTTACCCACTCCCCACCCTGTTTACTCCTGCCTTTTGGTGTGGTGGAGGGAAGTCAAATATGGCACCTTGACATACTTTCAAGCTGGAAAAAAAAAAACTGAATCGACAGCAGCAGCAACACCTTCTGATCCTCTGTCTTAAGAACTTGGGTGCCTGGTGCAATGGTCTGTGCTAGAATATAAGGATGTGATATGAGAGGCTAGGAAGATCCTGAATGAACAGGCTTTACCAAGTCCCTTCTAGGTGTGAAGCCCCACACCCTTCTTGTTTGGGACTCATAACTATAAAAACTAAAACAAAGTTCCCCGAAGATTTACTGAATGAGTGGAAAATCTCTACCATGAAAAGTGAAAACAGAAATGAGAGAAAGAAAAGACACACCATGTTTGTGGCTGGAAAAACCAACATTGCTAAAATGATCATGGCAATGTCCAGATCATTAAATTCTATGTAACCCCTGTCAAAATATCAGTGACATTATTCACACAACAAGAAATTTACATTAAATTTATATAGAATAAGAACCATAAAATCTGTTAATAGCCAAAAGCCATTTTGGTAAAACAGTAAGACAGGATGTGAAGGGAGATGTCATTCTGTAAATATGGTTCTCTTATTGGTTAATGAATAAAGCCCTGTTGGCCAATAGGAAAGCAAGATAGGTAAGACAGGCAAGACCAGGAGACAGGAGGAGTCTGGGTGATATAGTAGGAGATTCAAGATGTAGAGAATGGAGAGAAGAGGTCCGGACCCTCTTTCTAGTAAGATAAGACCACATAGAAACACATAGATTAATAGAAATGGGCTAATATTTAAGACAGAGCTAGCCAGTAAGAAACACTAGTAACAGGTTAACAGCTTTATATCTAATGCAGTGTCTCTGTGTGTTATTTGGGGCTAATGTAGGTCTGGGACCAGGCTGGTGGGGAAAATGGCTCATAACAAGGATGCAGACTGTCTGCCTTCAATAATGCTATTGAACTGTAATCATAAGAACAGCCTGGCAAATGACATCTAAAACAGGCACAAAGAAAAATGAAGCAAAATAGTTATTTTAGAAGTAAAGCTGTAAACATATAGATAACTAATTTTGACAAATGTGTGAAAAACAAATGGGTTGCAGAGTGAACAGAGTGGTACTGGGAAAATCGGGCGTCTACATGCAAATGAATAAAGGAGACTTCTATTTCTCACCAGTTACAGAAATCAACTCAAATTGGATTAAAATGTAAGTATTAGAGCTGAAGCTACAAAAGTCCTAGAAGATGAAAATAGAAAAAAATACCACAGGACACTGAAATGAGCAAGGATCTTTTTTAACTCTCTAAAGCACAGGAAACAAGCAAAATGGGCACACGGGACTCCAACAAAGGGGACAGTCATCAGGGTGAGGAGACAGCACACAAGCTATATAGGTGACAAGAGGTCAATATCTAGACTACACAAGGCACTCTAAAACTTCAAGAGCAAAAATGGCAAATAACCCCAGTTTTTAAATGGGCAATAAAACTAAGAAGTCAGTGCTCAAAAGAAAACAGGAAAGTGGCCAATTGATTGATGAAAACTGGTTTTAATGTCAGTTATAAGCCAGCAAATGCAACTCAAAACCACACTGAGATTCTTCCTCTAGTAAGAGGGAGTATTGTCAGAGACAACAGGTTCTGGCAGAAAGCAGAGGCTTGAATGCTGTCCTGGGGAATGCAAATTGAAACATTAATGCAAATTAGACATGGAACTAACTTCCAGGAGCCACGCTCTTGTTTATAGGTTAAAAGAGTCAGTGAAATCCCATGTTGAAGAGACATCTGCATCCCGCTATTGGGGCAGCACTCTTCTCACCAGCTGTAAAATGGGGCAACTCAAGTTAGCTAAACAGCAGGTAAAATACAACGCACATACACAGTGGGATATGATTCAGCCAGAAAGAGAATGAAACCCTCTCGTTAGATACAGCACTCGTTGCAGTAACTGAAATAAGCCGGGTGAAGAAAGAAAACTTTCATATAATCTTATTCATATATAGTGTATAGGAAGGCTGGCCTAAGGACTGAAGAGATGGCTCAACGGTAAGATCATTTGCTGCTCTTGAGGTGGACCTAGGGTCATTTCCCTGCACTCATACGGTGGCCCACAAATGTTTTTGCTTCCACAGGCACCAAATACACATGTAGTGCACATGCATACATGGAGGCAAGACACTAATACCCATAAAAAAATAAATACATATGCTTTTAAGGGTTGATTTCACATAAGTTGGAAATGGAATGGCATGATATCACATGAGTAGAAGGAAGGGAGGTATTACAAACAATATGTATGTATGTGTATATTAGCTTTCTATGGCATGTCTACAACTTTGGGGAGTTTATGTTTCTTTCAATGAAAACATTAATTGAAATAAAAATTATAGTTTCCCTAGGTCTCGGAAGTGTTTTTTTTTTTTTTTTTTTTTTTTTTTTTAATCTCTAGGCACGAGAATATAACTATTCCATTTAGCTAAATTCTACAGTGCATTTATCAGGACATTCAGATGGCTGGAAGTACAAGGAACAAAGAGTAGAGTACTACATTTGGCTAAATGTACTTAAAGCATTTCTCAGCTGAAAAAGAAAATCTCTCTCTTTCTTCTTTTCTCCTTTTAAAGTTTGGATAAGTTGATCTAAAACAATCAAGCAACTTTGCAATGCAGGCATACTTTCTGTTCCCCCTGGTCTTGGAGGTTCTATCTGATTTTAATCAGCATTGGTCTGATATGATTCAAAACAGCTGACGCTAAATTTCCCTTTTAAAGCCCCTGTCCTAAACTGGAGCTGTTGGGATGCCTCCACCTAGTCTAAGGCCCTTTCCCAAGGCAGTCTTATCAGGCGCAAATATTGGGGGTTATGAGTTTTACCCCTAAATGTTTCAATGTCCTGCAGAGTTCTCTGTGATTTTAAAGTCTTGTTAAACATAATACAGCTAGTTCTTGATTATCTGCAAAAGAGGAAATGAGTAGTGGCACAGATAATCCAAAACAGAAAAACAATCAAAATGTTTCTTACATTTACTTTGGAATGCTTTGTATGGCTTTTGGGGATTCAGGCTTTCCTTCCTAGTGATGTTGTGCGCAGGAAAAAGTCAAAATGAGTTTGCATTCCCTAAGCCCACAGCAAATAGCTAAGGGGGATGTGGGGCAGCCACATGCTGGGTGGCAGGGAGAAGGCAGCCTGAAATCTGAGGGAAAGCATTCCATTGAGACGGGAAATATGGAAAATGCCTATATGAATAATTAAGTGCTGACTGGAATGTAAACCAGCCTTGTTAATTAGCGAGGGATATTTTTCTAGCCTCTGTTACTTAAAATGTTAGATTATCTTCTTTAGAACTAGGAAACTGGTCAGTAAAAATGATCCCTAAGTTCTCAACTTCTCACAGTCCACTGATGCTGGTGCTCTGTGGAGTCAAGACCTATCACTAAGGCCTTGGGATTAGTCCATGGCCAGGAGAGTCTCATGCCACACTACAGCCTTCTGCATTTGGATGTATGTAGCTTTATCATGTACCAACTTTTACCACTGTCATATCTATTGATAGTCATCCCTATTTTATGTGTGAGGAAACTATTTCACACACACACACACACACACACACACACAAACTAATTCATAAAGCTGTGTAGTGCCTGTGCTATACTTTGTTCCACTAATCGGGCAAAGGCCTAGAGAGTTAAATAAAAGACAAGAGGTCATTGTGCAACAGGAGTGCTGAATGTTGCTTATTGAGGGGGATGTGCAGGCTTATATACTTGTGCGGGCTTATATACTGATTCACAGCACAGTGGAAAACAATCAAGAGTCAAGCATGCAAGTTCTTGAGCTTAGTTCCTCCCCAGCAGATGTGTGTTAGCAAATCAGGAAGAGTACCAGTAACAACTCTGGGGCAAGATATTCTAGTCAACAGCTTCAGGTTTGCTCAAGGTACCTTAGGAGTCCATGCAGGGTCCCTACAAAGCTGGTCACTAGAGATGCTAACTTTGAAGTTATGACTACTTTTCTGGTTTGGGTAACTAAGTTATGAGTCAAAAATTAAGAAGTTCTGTTGTTCTGATGGTAATGAAACTTTTTAGAATTTAATAATTGTTTTGATGTTTACCTGGTTCTTTTCTCAATGTCTTTAGGAAGTTAAATCAATTAAAAAATTTTATTGGTTCTAAATAGGTTGCTCAGACAAATAGGTTGATGAACTAGTGAACTAGATGATGAATATTATTAATATTGTATTATGACCCAAAGCTTAATAATGCTTACATATAATCTCTTTCATCTGGGAGATTTCAATTGAGAACAGGATAGACTAGACTAGAGTAGAACAGAATAGAGAGACAAAGCAGGGGTAGTGGGGAGGAAGAGGAGGGACAAAAACAGAAGTGGGAAAGTGGGTAAGAAGAGAAAGGAAGGGAAAAAGAGGAGACAGGAGAGGAGGAAGAAAGACGAGGAGAAAAAAAGCAGTATAAGATAGGTAGACACAAGAAATGACAGGGAGAGTCAAGTCCCATTGAGATAGAGCAAAAAGGAGAAAGGACTTCAAAGAGGGAGAATAAATAAATAGATGGAAGTTAGTAGGTAGCTAGAATGTCACATGTACAACGTTCCTACAGTTACCAAGCACATGGTGCTGTTGAAATAGACCAGAACAATTGGAGATCATCTTCTCATGGCCTTTGTTGAGAGTGGGATCAGATGCTATCCCTTCCACATCCATCATTATAAGTAAGATAAGTGCCTCACACACATTCCTACAAGTCAACCTTGTCCAGAATACCATTGTCAAAATGAGTCCCTTCGTGGGTGGCTCTAGGTTGTGTCACGTTAACAATTACAACTAAATGCTCACAAACAGGATTCCAGGTGGCAGGAAGACTACGGGTGCAAGGAAGAGAACTTCATATGTGTTCAGAGAACATGAAATAATCTGAAAATGAATTTACACCAGAAGAAAAAATACAAGAAAGAATTAAAATAATTTCGGCAGCAAAGATGTCTACATGGCCTGTTTTTTACATAAAAGGCACCATGTTGGGAGAAAATATGAAGAGAGGCAAGAAAGGAGAAAAGAAAGTCATTAAAATTTATCCATGCTTATAGCTCAATGCTAGGACACTTGTGTAGCATGTACAAGGTCCTATTTTCCATTTCCAGCACTGATGTGGGGAAGAAAACAACTCTTCATGTTATTAGACAGTTTAAGAAATACAAATGCTCACATTGTCAGGTGTCTCATGACAGTGAATGATCTGAGTACTGAAAGGAGATGAGAAGAATAAACACATGGAACTGATGACCCCAGTGGAAGTGGATCCTGAAATTCATGTGTGTTGACTTGGTGACCTGCTGTTAGGCACCCTGCCTCTGGGACATGTTATCTCCAAGGCCAAGATTTGGAAAAGATTCATATTAGCATTTGGAAAGAACCTAGGGATACTACAATGCTTATAATAGATACTAGACACAGCTCAAAGCTTACAGACTTCAATTCATTCTGGAAAATTTCACAGCCATTTGAGCAATAGTACATTCCTTTTACACAGCCCATTTTTGTCTTACCTTGAATGTTTATTTCTCCTCTAACCCCACGACAATCTGTCATGGTCTCAAACCAACACACACACACACACACACACACACACACACACACACACTGCAGGAGATACAGAGTTATTCACCTCTATGTATGCTTTCTATCTACTGAGAAGTTCTCTTTGTCTCTTTATTGTCTGAGCCTTAGGTATCCCTGGGTTCTACTCTTTAGCCCTATGAATAGTGTCATTTCACTATGAACAAACATCACCTATAATTTGGTGACAGTACTGTGAGTTCTCAGTATAGAATTTTACTATTCTTCTTGATGCAGATCTCTGGCACACTAGCTATTTATGGACCAAGTGCTCTAGTTCTCAGGAACATTGGCTTCTAAGCTCTCTGAAGGCCTCTGGAAATTGATCCCTACTAAAGGGAACATTCCTTCCCAAGGTCATTTCTATTTCCAAGGTATAGTAGGTATAGTTCCATAATGACTGTCCAAATCCATGACAACACTTCCAAAGCTGCCCCAAGAATTTTTGTTCCTCTCATGAATTCTCCTTTTGCCCTGTCCTGTTTCTTGTATTACCTCCTGTGTCACTCCTGAAAACATTCTTAATGAACCCCTGCATACAAAACTCCATCCTATTGGAAACTTCCAAGAAAACGGATCTACTGTGCCTTCTATGTTGTTGATGTAGAAGACTTTCTTATCACAAAAGAAAAATTATGAGGTTTTGAAGGCTTCCAAGGTCCAGGTTTATGACCATTCTACACAAAAGAAGTCACTGACTCAAACTGATAACGCAGTTATTGTCTTACATTTCAACCTTGAATAGCTGATTTATCTTTCCTCTGCACTTCTCTGATTTTGTTTACTTTTATAATGAGGTATGTGATGGAATGATGGGAAAGGAAAATGAACAGAAGTTGAGATCTCCTATATGGCCACAGAAACTATGAGAACACAAATTCTGTGGTTAAATCCTCTCCATCTAGAGTCCCATAGATCAGACTACTTCCTTGGAGGTAGCTCTGCACATGGCCTTTGCTTGTCATTTTGTGGACTATGCAACCACAGAATTCCTCTGGGGACATAGCCACACCCCAAATCTTAGCCTAAATCCCCAAGTTTGACACAGATTCATAGGAATTTGGCAAGGAGCTCACCCAATTTTTCCATCAAATTAGATCCAAATGTTGCCTGAGTTGGCTGAGAGTTCAGTCATAAGAGGAGAGTCCAGGCCAACCAACTGCTAAATGGTGATATTTGAAACTCAAAGGAGTTTGGCTTTGCTTTAGGGCTAGGAGGGAAGTTTCGAACCACAGCATAGGATATAAACCCTGGCCCAATTCAAAACAGTTCCTAATTTTGTGAGTGATTGTTTCAGTGTTGCGTCTGACTCCACTCCTACACACTATACTTATTCCAGATGTCAAGGTCAGTTGGAGGAAACTCTGGACTCCTATAGGATTGAAGTAGAGACAGGAAGCCATTTTTTATTGTTACTCCAATTCCCGCAACATATTCCTTAGACAAAGGGATGGCTGTAGCATTTGACAAGAACTGGGTGAGCCCATTAGTCTGGATGCTGTGAAAAGGCCAATAAGTAGGGTCTTTGGTGATCAGTGCTTTGGCTGAAATCTCCCATTTTCCACTGGAAGTTTAGAGGATGTTTTTGGCTTCTTCCAGGAGCAATGGCTCCTGGGTTAGGGTTGACTCAGATGGATCACTGGGTTAGGTTTAATTATAAAACAGAGCAAGTTAAGTTTGGCTACAACATGAAGTTCTCTTACATGAGTTCCTAAATGATAATGCTTTCTTTCTATTCTGTATCCTTTCCCATAGTAGCTTTGGCTACTATGCTCCAATGCCCTTACACTAAAGGCTTTGCCATTAGTCTGAGGGATTCTTAGCAGGTAATGGAAGCTTCAGGAGGTGTGACCTATAGTGGGAGGAAGGTAGGTCATTGAGAATGTCCTGGAGGGATTGCTGAGACCTGGTCCCTCTTTTCCTTCACTCTTTCACTTCTCAGCTACTAAGGAGTGAGCAACACTGACACATCCTACACTCTTCACTATGGAGTTCTTTTTGTCAAAGATCTAAAACAGTGGAGCCAAATAACAATGGACGGAAAGCTATGAAGCTATGATCCCAAATAATCTTACTCTATAAGTTGATTATAAAAGATATTTTGTCACATTAACAGAAAGCCAACAAGCAGGCCCCTCCCTCTTCTGTCCTTCCCCTCTTCTCATCCTCTTTCTTTCTCTTCTTGTCCCTATCTTAATTATCTCCTGTCTTAGTCAATGTTCGATTGTTGTGAAAAGACACCATGACCAAGGTAACTCTTACAAAAGGAAGCATGTAATTGTGGACTGGCTTCCAGTTTCAGAGGTTTAGTCCATTATCATCATGGTGGGAAGCACAGCAGCAGGCATAGCAGGCATGGTGTTGGAATAGCTGCGGACCAATCCATGGTGGGTAGGGGGATTGGGCCTGGTGTCTGCCAGTTGATACACTTCCTACAACAAGGGTATGCCTCTTAATGCTTCTAATACTTTCAAAAAGTTCCACCCCTCAATGACTAGCATTCAAATATTTAAGCCTATGGGAGACATGGTTATTCAAACCACTATACCTTCTAAGAAGTTATGGCATGATTTGTATTATTTTCAAGCTTCGTTTAATGTTTCTCCAAAATCTCCTTCTATCCCAGCCTACTACTTCTAGCTTTTCTAAAGCAGTTGTTGCATACTTTGGATTTCTATGCCTGCTTCAGAAAGTCGACAACTCTGTTTATACTGAACCCTGTAGTCACCCCACTCCCACAGTCTAGGATTTATTTCTCATAGATCATGTTTTCTAAAATCTTACATTCTTAGAGACAGCATAGTAAATGCATCTATGGTTAAATTTAAACAAAGTATGTTTGAATCTTGGTTTTGTCTTTACAGGACATCTGGCATCAGGGTGACATTTTGACTCTTTAAGTTTCAGTTCCTTCAGTTCTTAAATGCAGATAAAAATGATTAATTCATAGAGTTTCAGCTTAAATTTAATTTCTATTTCTGCTTATGTTTAATTTCTATAAAGAAACCAGTAAATGTCTCAATTTTCCAAAACAAGATTCAATGCACTCACCCATTCCCCATACTATGTCAGTCTATCATTCCCTTATCATAAGGCTCATATCTTTGCATCCTAATTTCTTAATTACTTTCCAAGTCCCACTGAAATTTCCTGGGTGATAAGGACCATAGCTGATCACCTCAAGTCCAGTGTTGACTGCAATGTCTAGAACTGATTGATAATGAATTAAATAACCACCTCTGGAAGCATTTGTAAATGGTAGTGGTAGTTTTTCCAACATGGCATATTTATATTGGGAGACAATCCTTTTCAAACCATGTATTGACTAGAGGAGAGATGATAATGAAATTGTCAGGAATGGGAAGACATTTTGGCATCCATCAAATAGCTCTATGTAGGTGACCTATTGTTCTCTCAAGACATCCAGCTGGTCTTGGGCCCATACACCTGAAGTTTCACATCTGAAGCACTGTATTTCCTAATCCATCTTAATGACACCAGTTTGGCTCAAGGTTCCAAACTGGGACCAAATTTTCTCCAACTGTGGAGGAAACAATAAAGGTGCTGTATCCTCCTCTTTGCATTATCCTGTCAAATAGTTTTCATGGAGGCTTAGCTTACATGGTCAGGCCAGCAACCTCCACAACTGTGGGCTGTGTCACCTCTCTAAATAGAAAAAAAAAAATGAAGCTATTGAGTTCTTGACAAGGGGATAGAGCACCAACACAACAGGAAAAGATGAAATGGAGGAAGATCCTGGGGCTGTGGGATGTGTGCAATGCCATCTTTATGGGTTAGAGGCTCATGATCTCTAGTGATCTGCTTTGAAAAAGGATAGGAAAGGAATGGTGTGTTGATGCTCAGTCTTTTTGAAGCCAACTTCCCATGTGGCTCACATTTGTATGTCTGACATGCAGAGGTACTGGATGCCTTGGTTCTGGCTTCCATTTCAAGGATGTCCTATGGTAAATAGGCTTTTAAAAAAGGCTAATCTAAAGTGGTGGCCAGATATGCTTTCTGTTTCTTATGCAAACATTGAGTTTCCTAAATCTGGGACCCCTCTCTAGTCACACATCTCACAGTGGATATAAACATCACTGATTCTCTCCTCATTATGCTGCAGGAACTGAGGCCATGGAATGTTCGTCTTGCTTGCTTGCTGTGCTGAGTAATTCAGCATCATCTTAGACCCAAATATCTTGGGTCTGTCACCATCTGTGAAACCATGAGATTATATCACTAGCTTCAAGTTTCTGACAAAGCTCTGTCCTCTTGAACTAAATGCACCTTGTGAAACAATTCAGCCCTTTTGGGACTGGGTGAGCCCTACCTATGAGGAAAGAAAAAAGAAGAGGGAGAAACAGCATGTTTTTATTGAATGTTTTTTGTCTGTAGAGATGTGCTAGACATGCATCATCTCATTTAGTTATTATGACATCCCTAGGAGAATACATTATTCTACCTTTTCAAAAATAGATAAGGAGTCCTAGGCCCTGTAGATGAAGTGACTTTCTGAGTTCAAACACAAGGTTCAGAATTTAATGAAAGCCAATTTGTTGAGAAATTTCCTAGAGACTCAGCCCTTTCCAAGTACTGAGAAGGCAGTCATGTCTAAGACTGACATACTGACAAACTACCAAGCATGAAATAAACTCCTCTACCATGCAATTGTCTGCTCTATGCATTTCCATAGCCCTCTTCTTGGATGTATTCCTGGTTCCCAGTCAACAGGAAGCTTTCATTTTCTAAAATCCTGTCTCTTTCTGCCTTCCCCTTTTGATATTCTTAACCTCCAACCCATGTTAGGAGCACTTCCTGACAGCCTGGTTCCACAGCCATGTCAGCCCTAAATAACACACAGAGATGCTGTATTAATTATGAAACTGTTGGCCAGTTACTAGCATTTCTTATTGGCTAGTTCTGTCTAAATTATTAAGCCATAATTACTAATATATTTATTTCTACATGGCCTTATCCTATCAGGAACACCAAACTCATGCATCCTTTCCCCTTGAGATCACATTACTACTCATCCTATATTTCCCAGAATCCTCCACCTCTCCTACTCCCACCTATCTTGCTTCCCTATTAGCCAACAGTGCTTTATTTATTAACCAATAAACGAAACATATTTGCAGAATAACATATCCCATCAAGCCAATGTCATTCCAATTGCTTAGCCTTGGCCTTCTTGGTCCCGCCTATTACTCTGGGTTTGTTTGTTTCCTGTACAAAAGAGAGAATATAGAATCCATTCTGAGATGCTACCCCAGAGGGCCTTAAAGCTGGGAAGAATTGTGTTCAGTTTTCAGAAATGACTAGGGTGATTAGCTTAGACCCACCATCTGCTGCTCAGAAACTCCCTCTTCTGAATCCTCCTGCTGCAGGCCAGCCTGCTCTACCTGCTGCTACTATCCTTAGGGACTTCATACCTGTGTCACATTGCATACAGCTGTGCTTCAAGAAATTATAGAAAAACATTTCCCTAGCCCAACTACTCAACCTAAATGCAGTATAAAACTGACCTTGCCTTGTGGGAAATGAGGCAAGGAATGACCTCTTTTCCATGTAATACCTGTTTGTTTTCTAATGAAGAGGGTCTGTAGTACTCCAATTATTTTCTTTGCACTCCTAAAACAACCTTGCTTTTCAGCTTCAATTTGTTTCAACAAAATGCTGCCCTCCTAATTAATTCAATTAAGCATCTAGCCATTGGTAGTATTTTCACTGGATGTTAAAACTTCTAAAGATGTTAGTCCTATAACTATTTTATATGGCTATGCCATTACATCTAGTTCTCAGCAATTAGAATTCAATGTAATGACACATCATCTCTAGCCTTCTAATTCTCTTCCCATTATGTTCCATCTGCATTAAACAGACATGATTATGGGGAAGACAGCTAAGAGAGGTCCACCCTGTAAAGATAAAGAGCTTTCCACCTTCGATTTCTGAAACAGCATCAATATATTCATAGTAAGAATGGACCTGTCAGACAGCACAGGCCATTGGAAGGGTTTTTCCACTTTCTATAGAAGGAAATTTTTAAATACAAAGAATGACAGGATGTAGGGTATGCTTGCTGGGGTTCATAACCAAGTTGGAGAAAGAAACAGCAATCAACAAAAAAAGAAATCACATACCACAGCAGTAGGTAAAAGACTTCTCTGACATATGTAGACAATGCAATCTTGCAGCATATGACGTTCTCTAGCTCTTACAATGCTCACATCCTCTCTTCTGAGATGTTCTCCAAACCTTAGATGAAGAGGACATATTGTAGCTGTATCAACTGGGGCTGGGCACTCCACAGTCAAAGTTCTATATATTTTGACCAGTGTTGTTTTTCCTAACAGTCAAGGAAGTTTCACCCTAGGATGACTGCCTAAAGAAGACCTCAATATGACAACAGCATGTGGCACGCCAGCATAGATGGGGGGATGTTTCTCAGGGGTTCATACCTAGATGAAGAGGTATAAACAATTAATGACTGCTCAAAGAGGGAGTCCCAGCCTTCCTTAGGGATATGCTCCCTAAATGGCTATCCAATACCATCAATAATCAATACTATGTGGTTAGTCCTAATATGTATATATATATATACAGCTAGTTGAAGATATGTACATGTAATAATAATAACAAAATATTGTAAAAGATACATTTGAGTAGCACCACTACTATAAAATGCATAAAATGGTAGCCTCAGTCTCCCAGTTATGGAGACAATAGCTTGTGGCACTAGCCCCAAATCCCATGCCTACTTCACTCCTACACGGCCTCCTTCAAAATGCTTCTCAAGGGCTCGTTTTCTTCATCCCATGACTAATGCCATCATCTAATTTTAAGTCTTTATTCACTTGTATTTGAATTTTTAAAATTCTTCACTTGTTCCCTGCCAGAGGCCACTTCCTACTGTGACTGGACTCCCCAAAGTACATATTAAAACTCTGGAAGCTCTGCTTTGATCTCTTCCTTCTTGGTGCAAAAACCTTCCAGTATGCTTATTTCTGATTAATCGAAACCTGATAAGTGACTTGAAAGTAGATTGCAGTTTGAGGTTGCTGTGGTTACTGTTGGCTGTCATCTCTATACAATCTGGGATCACCTAGGAGACAAGCCTCCAGGTACATCCTTGAGGGATTATTTAGATTAGCTCAACCTGTAGGTATGCTAGTGAGAGGTTATCTTGATCTGGTTAATTGAAGTGGAAAGACTCACTCCAAAGGAGGCGACGCCCTCCTATGGGCTTGGGGATCCAAAAAAAAAAAAAAGAAAAAAAAAAAAAAAAAAAAAAAAAAGAAAGAAAGAAAAGAAAAGAAAGCACCTGAATACTGGCATCCAACCTACTTCTTCTTGACTTCAGATACAATATCATCAGCTATTTTAAGCTCCAGCTACTTTGACTTCCCTGCCAAATAGATTGCACCTTTGGACCAGTTATTGTCTCCATTAAGTTCCCCCATTAGGTTGCTTTTGTAGGGGTATTTTATTACAGCAACAAAAATGTAACTAAGACAGAGATGATGTGGGCTCCATGCCAGAATGGGAAAAATTTAAGTTCAAGTAAGACTTGGTGTTTGGCATGTAGAGTAGTACAGAAGTTGGTATTCCTGAGAACCTGAGAACTATGGACTGGAACTGGAAGACTGGGAGGGTGGTGAAAGGCAAATATGGAGGAAAAGCAGGTGTGCAGACCAGGAAGAGGGGAGGAAGTAGGACTTTCTCAATAGACATGATGCTTGGCATGCCCTTCATGGAACAGAGAAGTGCTCAGTGGGTAACTATTGAACATACAAGTGAACAAATGTGTAAGTAAGCCTATTATTCTCAGTGCACTGGCCAATTAATGTTACTTTTACCACAGCCCTATAATCTGCTTGTAGGACAAAATACCTGGGCTCTGGGTCCTAGCAGCCTCAATAGGTTAGGTCCTTTGCCCTTAATATATCAGTGACAGAGAAGTAGAGGTGTAAAGGAAAAGGAAGAGATTTATTCAATATGGCCACACTGGGAAGTATAACAGATGAAAGAGTCCAGTGACCACACATCCGTTTCCAGGTCCATTAACATGAGCTCTGGTCTTAAATAGAAGAATTAAGAAAGGACACAAGGTGTGCACTATTGATTAAAATGTTCTGGTCTAGGTGAGGTTTTGTTGATCATCATTTCAGTGTTAGTCCTGCAAGGTGATCCCCAGAAGTTCTTACTGCTTGAGGGTACAGAGTAATTCTCAAGAAATGGTCACTTGTGCCAGGAGGCTGTCTTGCCCTCATGCAAGATTGCAGTAATTTGGTGTAGGAAGCATGTTCTGTCCAACAAAGTTCTACTATCTGAGAATATAAGGTGGCTCAATGGGTAAGGTTAAGGATAGCAGTTCAAGTCTGTAACTTCAGTCCAAATAAAGAAGACTGACAAGGCTTACTTCCTACTATTTTTACTTACCTGTTGACTAAAAGTGAGAAGTCAATGCTTTAAAACAAAAACAAAAACCAAACACATTAAAAACCTGCCTTTAAGTGTCTAGGTGGTAGCACTAAGGCTTTCCCATTTTCTTGATGTGTAAGGAGAGTCAAGACAATTGCATCATTCTCCCAGCATCCCACAAGCAATGTGTGGCAGCTCCAGAATTTGCATCTGGGTCAGCATGGCATAGAAATCCATCCATCATGTTGTCTTCTAAATGTCCAATAGTGGAATACATATTGGAGTGCACCTGTGAGTATCGGGGCAATGGAAGGAAGAGATACACTCTAGCACTACCACCTGCTGCAGCCTGAGGAATTATTTCAGAGGCTTCTTCCTCGAGTGAATCTGGAGTTCTTGGCTTCACCAAAGAAAATAATTTTAAGACAAATTAGTATGAAGAAAAGTTGGAGTTTATTAAAGGAAGGTAGTTGAGGGGTTGTTGGGGGGGGTGGAGGCCAGAGGTCTGCCTTCTGAGTTGTTTCTCAAAATTATCTACTTCGTTGAGACACAATCTTGATGGTGCCTGGACTCACTTGAAATCAGCTTGACTGCATGGCCATTGCTCACCAGGGACCATCATCTTGTTTCTACCTGCATGTGATACCATGCTTCTCTCTCTGTCTCTGTCTCTGTCTCTGTCTCTCTGTCTCTGTCTCTGTCTCTGTATCTCTCTCTCTCTCTCTCTCTCTCTCTCTCTGTGTATTCTTGCCTGTTTGTATAACTATCTATTTGAATGCTTGTTAGCAATCATACTCGGACTTACACTTGTGTGTGTGTTCAGCATACTCCTAATGACCCACAAAGGAACTCTCAACAAATGAGAGTATCTCAACATGGTAGTTCTTCAATCTGGACATGAGGGAGCAGTAGAGAGAACATGCACACAGGGTAGTGAATAGGTGGTGATTGTGGCTTTTCCCCATTGGCTGGGAGCCCTCTGACCTCAAAGTCTTTCAAGATCTGAAAACCAGTTCGCTTTAGTCACTGAAGTTTCAAGAATGCAGCAAGACCTCTTGTGTAAACAAAGGGGGGGGGGGAGTTAAACAATCTATATGAAAAATCTTACAAGTTAGGGCCAATAATAAGATTAGAATTCCTTGTAATAAGTACAAGTTTTACTCCCTAAACCTTCTGATTCCAGAGAGAGTGGTATCTTCTCATGCAGTGCCAGCCTCATTCCTGAGACACAGTGGTGAAGGTTGGAATGAACAGATTTGGTCGTATTGGGTAGCTGGTTACCAAGACTTCCTTCATGCCTGGCAAAGTAGATACTATTGCCATCAATGACCCCATCATTGACCTAACTACATGGTCTACATGTTTCAGTATGACTTTACCCATGGCAAGTTCAATGACATAGTCATGTTTGAGAATGGGGACCTTGTTATCAACTGGAAGGCTGTCACCATACTTCAGGATTAAGATGCCACAAATTTCCAGTGGAGTACTGGTGCCAAGTATGTTGTGGAGTCAACTGGAGTCTTCATCACCATGGAGAGAGCCATGGCCCATTTGAAGGAAGGAGTCAAAAAGATCACCATCTCTGGCCCTTCTGCTAGTACCCCCATTTTTTGATGGGTGTAGACCATGAAAAGAATTGACAACTCACTCAAGATTGTCAGCAATGCTTCCTGCATCACCAATTTCTTAGACCTCCTGGCCAAGGTCACCCATGACAACTTTGGCATGTGGAAGGATTCATGCCCACCATCCATGCCATCTCTATTATCTACAAGACTCTACAAGACTGTGGATGGCATCTCTGGGAATCTGTGGGCATGATGGCTATGGACCTGCCCAGAATATCATCTCAGCATCCACTGGTGCTACAAAGGCTGTGGACAAGGTCATCCCAGAGCTGAACTGGAAGCTCTCTGATATGGGCTTCTGTGTTCCTATCCCTTATATGTCCACCATGGATCTGACATGCCACATGGAAAAAGCTGTCAAGTATGACGACATTAAGAAGGTAGTGAAGAAGGCATCTGGGTGTCAACTAAAGGGCATTCTGGGCTACATTGAGAACCAGGTTTTCTCCCCACTCTTTCATCTTTGATGTTGGAGTAGGCATTGATCTCAGTGACAACTCTGAAAGGTCATTTCCTGGTATGACAATGAATGTGGCTATGGCAACAGGGTGGTAGACCTCAAGGCCTACATGGCCTCCAAGGTGTAAGAAGCCCTGAACCACCACCCCAACAAGAACATGAGGCACTTAGCTGCTGAGGAGTCCCTGTCCCATCTCAATCCCTAACAATGAGCATCCCCACTCACAGTTTCCATCCCAGGCCCTCAGAAGAAGAGGGGGGGGCGTTTAGGGAGCCCTGCTCTCTCTTTTTTTAATTATTTATTTTTTATTTTACATGCCAATCCCTGTTCCCTCTCCCTCCCCCCCCATAGTCCTGCTCTCTTGAATACCACCAATAAAGTTCACTGCAACCACAAAGAAAAATATGTTTTAGTGGTTGATAGGAAAGACTAATATTTAATATTTTTACAGGTGGCAATCACATTACTGACTGAGCAATCTCCTAAGCTATACACCAGCCCCAAGAGAAGGTTTTAACAGATCTAAGCACAGGCATTAATGGAAGGGAGGTCACTTAAGTAAAAGACAGTATTCAACATTGAAGTAAGTCACCTTTGAATGACTTAAAGGAGCTGTGTGGACAGTTTTGGTGGCTTCTGCAGCTTCCATTGTTCAAAGGGTTTCTAAGGATAATCTTGTTCTTTAGTAAATATGATCATAGTGTGATTTCTGCAGAACCTTGGACCAAAGAAGAGGCTGATAAAATGAAAACATAAAGGTTCAAAGGGTCAGAGGAATCCTCGCAGTATGTAAGTTGCAATGAAATGAAGTCAAGCATTGACTGCAAATGTGGTTTGAAATTTGATTGTGAGAGTCTCAGAAATCACCAGGCTTACAGCTGGAAAAAAAAAATACGGATACTCACGAGTCATGTATGCTTTGGCTATAAGTGTGATTGCTATGTTTAATTTTCTTGTTTGAAATTGTTCTCTAAGAATTACCTATTTCTTTTCAATATAGGGTATCTTCATAGCGAATTTTGTTAACTCTATAAAAATTCTCAACTTTCAGATGAGATTTCAATCAGGCTCCAGGGTAAGGGGTTCCTTGTCTTCTTACATAAACCCTACCCTACTTAGTTTTCCATTCTTCAGTCCTGTCTTGTGGGTAAATCACAAGGATCAGAGAAACAGCTAAGGGACTTCACTGTGTGATGTGATAACACACAAATCAGAGCTATAGCCATGAATAAAAAGCAGAGGAATTCGAAAGACAAAAAAAAATTTTTTTTCCTTGACCTCCACCATGCAAAATGCTAACACCTTAGAGACAAGTGCAGCAGAAATAGACAGGGGTTTTGCTAAACAATATGTGATTGACATGATCAGAAGCTGTAAGAAGTTTCTCATTCCTCATAGGAGGCAGTAAGGCAGCACAGTGTGAAGGTGAGGAAGGAGCTTGGAGCACAGCTCATGGTTTCCTGGCTAGAGCCCACCTCCTGCTAACCTTGGGCACCAAAGGAAGAGAAGAGAACATAATATCTCTTCTTCCCTCTTGTGAAGTCCAAGGCTGGCTGTCCTATAATCAAAGACAGATAAAGGGGAAAAAGGGAAGGTCTGTACAATAAAGTTCTACATAACAGGAGCCTCAGAAGATCTGTAGACCAGGGAAAACTATGTCTTCATGTCATCTGGTGGTAGGAAGATGTTGCAGAGAAAAGGATGGCTCAGATGGCTCAACTGGTTTAGACTCTGGTCAATGATGATCAGAGCTCAATCTTAGGGACCTATGTGGTGGAAGAAGACACTGACTCCCACATGTTGTACTCTGGCCACCACACACAAGATGTGGCTTGCATGTACTCAAACACACACACATACACGGACACAGATACACAGACATAATACACATATGCACACACACACACACATACAGACACACAAACCAAATATATAATACATACATGCATATGTTAATGTAAATAAAAAAGGAAGAAAGGGATTAGAATATATATATGGAATGAACTGGAAGTGGGAGGGGACTGAGGAAGGATCCAGTTGCTCTTAGACCCTTCCATTACCTTTTTTTCTTCCTTGGTTCTTAGAGCACAAAGCCCATCCCCAGACAGTCTCATGAAGGCTCCATCAGAGAGCTGCTTCCTCTTAGGTCTAATTCTTATATGCTTAGGGCAAGGGGGACACCAGATTGACCTTCTTGCTTCTGAGTCCCTCCCCATCTATTTCATTTCAAAGCACTTTGAAGTATTTTCCAATCCCTAACAAATGAGATGTCTAAAGCAGCTGCAATCTAATTATCACATTTGGCAGAATCCAATGAGATAATGGTGAAGGCCCCAACAACAGCTAACAGTATAAGGTCCCATACAATAAGCATCCCACTCAACAGTATTAAACTCATTTAATGCAATGACTGTTAGGTAGCTCCCGTTGGATTCATCTTACATATAGAAGAAAAGATTCAGGCTCCAGTTTAAGGTCACCTAGCTTATGAGTAACCTGGAGGTTTTAAAGGTAGCCCTCCTGCTCATAGGAGCAACAGACTTGATTCCTATGTTGTGCTAAATTTTGGTGAACAAATTGTCAGTGAATGTATTTCATTTCCTCTTAAGAATCAGGGAGGTCATTTTTTTTTTTTTAAAGCTATACACTTTGTACCAGAGATCAGCAAATAAAAATTTCTTCATGTGGTCTGGCCTGTTTGTTGTATAGTTTATAAGCTAAGAATGATGTACTTTTAAGTGAAGAAGAAAAACATTTTTTTATTTAAATTATTATTTTACATGTCGATCCCAGTTCCCTCTCTCACCCTTCTTCCCTCCCTCCCTTTTACTTTCTCTGCCCTCTCACATGAACCCTGACCACCCTCCCCTCCCATCTTCCTGCCCCAATTCCACATGTAAGACAATGCCATCCAGGTGGGGTCATGTAGATCTGTCAAGTCATTTGAAGTAGGGACAAGGACTTCTCTCCTGTCTCTAGGTTAAGGCAGTATCCTTCCATGGGGGATGTGCCCGCAAGGTCCTTTTGTGCACCAGGGATACATCCTGGTTCCACTGTCTGAGGTCCCTTAGACTGCTCAGTCCTTCTGGCTGAGACCCATATTCAGGGGGGCCTGAGTCAGTCCTATGCTGGATTCCCAGCTATCAGTCTGGGGGCCCGTTAGCTCCTCCTTGTTCAGGTCAGCTGTCTCTATGTGTTTCTGCAACCTGGTCTTGTCCTCTCCCTCTGCATCTGGATTCTACTTTGATTCAGTGTTTAGGTATGGGTGTTTGCTTCTGTTTCCAACAGGTATTATATGAGAGCTCCATGAATAAGTTAGTTGTTGTTCTCACTATCCTGGAAGGGCATTTATGGTAGCCTTTACACGGTTGCTCAAATTGTTAGTTGGCAGCAGTCTTGTAGGCCTCTAAACCTTTTTTTAGGTTCAGTTTTCTCTTCAAACCAATAATGGCTCCCTCTTTTATGTTCTCTCTCTCTCTCTTTATCTCTCTGTCTCTCTCTCTCTCTCCTGTCTTCTATTGCTACCCTGACCCAATCTTCCTAGTTGTATGTGCTTTCCTCTCCTCCCCCTCTCTTTCTCCTACTTCTCTCTCCATTCGCTGCCCCCCCCCCACCTCCCCTGTGCTCTGGGGACTTGTCCCTTCCCCCTTCTGTGAGGGACTTTATATGAATCTCTTAGAATACACCTTGTATCCTAGTTCCTCTGGTGGTGTGAATTATAGGCTGGTGATCCTTTGCTCTAGGTCTAAAATCCATATATGAGTGAGTACATACCATGTTCCTCTTTTTGTGACTCGGTTACCTCATTCAGAATGGTTTCTTCAAGTGCCTTCCACTTGCCTGCGAATTTCAAGATTCCATTATTTTTTCTGCAGAATAGTATTCCATTGTGTAGATGTGCCACATCTTCTTTATCCATTCTTCAGTTGAGGGGCATCTATGTTGCTTCCAGGTCTTGCTATTAGAAATAATGCTGCTATAAACATAATTGAGCAGATGTCTTTGTTGCATGGATGTGGAACATTTGGGTTTATGCCTAAGAGGGGAATTGCCAGGTCTTGTAGTAAACTAATTCCCATTTTCCTGAGGAACCGCCATACTGATCTCCAAAATGGCTGTATGAGTTTGCATTCCCACCAGCAGTGGAGGAGTGTTCACTTTCTTCACATCCTCTCCAGGATGAGTTGTCATTGGTGTTTCTAATTTTAGCCATTCTGGCAGGAGTAAGATGGTATCTCAAAGTTGTTTTAATTTGCATTTCTCTGATAGCTAAGGATGTTGAGCACTTTCTTAAGTGTCTTTTAGCCTTTTTGATTTCCTCTATTGAGAATTATTTCTTCAGTTCTGTACCCCATATTTTAATGGGGTTGTTTGGTGTTTTGTTGACTAGTTTCTTGCGTTCTTTGTATATTTTGGAAATCAGCCCTTTGTCGGATGTAGGATTGGTGAAAATCTTTTCCCAGTCTTTTGGCTGCCGTTTGGTCTTGTCTACTGTGTCCTTTGCCTTACAGAAGCTTCTAAGTTCGTAGAGGTCCCATTTATTAATTGTTGCTCTCAGTGTTTGACCCTGGAGTTATGTTCAGGAAGTGGTCTCCTGTACCAATTTGTTCAAGGATATCTCCTACTTTCTCTTCTAAGAGGTTCAGTGTGGCTGGATTTATGTTGAGGTCTTTGATCCACTTGAACTTGAGTTTTGTGCATGGCAACAGACATGGGTCTATCTGCAGTCTTCTACACACCCTCATCCAATTGTGCCAGCACCATTTGTTGAAGATGCTGTCCTCGCCCCATTGTATTCTTTTAGCTGTTTTGTCGAAACATTGGTGTGTGGGTTAATATCAGGATTTTCAATTCGATTCCATTGGTCTACCTGTCTATTTTTATGCCAATACCAGGCTGTTTTTCAGAACTATAGCTCTGTAGTAGAGCTTAAAGTCAGGGATGGTGATGACTCGTGAAGTTCTTTTATTGTACAGGGCTGTTTTGGTTATCCTAGGTCTTTTGTTTTTTCATATAAAGTTGATTATTATCCTTTCAAGGTCAGTGAAGAATTGTGGTGGGATTTTAATGGGATTGCATTGAATCTGTAGGTTGCTTTTGGCAAGATTGCCATTTTTACTATATTTATCCTATCCAAGAGCATAATCTCCCATGCTCTTTGCATTTTCTGGTATCTTCTTTAATTTCTTTATTTAGAGTCACGAAGTTCTTATTATATAGGTCTTTCACCTGTTTGGTAAGCATTACCCCAAGATACTTTGTTGTTTGTGGCTATTGTAAAGGGTGATGTTTCTCTCATTTCTTTCTCAGCCTCTTTGTCGTCTGAATAAAGTAGGGCTACTGATTATTTTGATTTTCTCTTGTATCCTGCTAGTTTACTGAAGGTGTTTATCGGCTGTAGGAGTTCCCTGGTAGAGTTTATTGGGTTGCTTGTGTAAACTTTCATATCATCTGCAAATAGAGACAGTTTGACTTCTTCTTTTCCAATTTGTATCTCCTTGATCTCCTTTTGTTGTCTTATAGCTTTATCTAGAAATTCAAGTACAATACTGAAGAGACATGGAAAGAGAGGGCAGCCTTGTCTTGTTCCTGATTTTAGAGGAATCACCTTAAGCTGCTCTCCATTCAGTTGATGTTGGCAGTTGGTTTGCTGTATATTGCTCTTATTATGTTTAGGTATGTTCCTGTTATCCCTGATCTCTCCAAGACCTTTATCATGAAATGCTGTTGAATTTTGTCGAAGGCTTTTTCAGCATCTGGGGAGATGATCATATGGTCTTTCTTTTTCAGTTTGCTCATATGGTGGATCACGTTGATAGATTTTCTTATGCTAAACCAGCCCTGCAATCCAGGGATGAAGCCTACTTGGTCATGGTGGATGATTTCTCTGATGTATTCTTGAAATTGGTTTGTGAGTATTTAATTGAGTATTTTTGCATTGATGTTCATCAGGGATATTAGTCTGTAGTTTTCTTTCTTAGTTGTCTATTTGTGAGGCTTGGGTACCAAGGTTATTGTGGCCTCATAAAAAGTGTTTGGCAATGAACCTTCTGTTTCTATTGTGTGGAACAATTTGAGGAATATTGGTATTAGTTCTCCCTTGAATGTCTGGTAGAATTCTTCACTGAAGCCATCTGACCCTGGGCTTTTTTTGTTTGGAAGGCTTTTGATGACTGCTTCTATTTCATTGCAGGTTATAGGTCTATTTAAGTTGTTTGTCTGTTCTTGATTTAATTTTGGTAAGTGATAGTTATCTAGAAATTTGTCCATTTCCTTTGAATTTTCAATTTTTGTGGAATATGGTTTTTCAAAGTATGACCTGAAAATTGTCTGGATTTCCTTTGTGTCCATTGTTATGTTCTCCTTTTCATTTCTGATTTTGTTAATTTACATGTTCTCTCTCTGCTATTTCGTTAGCTTGGATAATGGTTTGTCTATCTTGTTGATTTTCTCAAAAAACTAACTCTTTTGATTTTTTTTTTGTAGTTTTTTCCTGGTTTCTATTTTGTTGATTCAGCTCTCAAATTGATTAGTTCCTGGTGTCTACTCCTCCGGGGTGAGTTTGCTTCTTTTTGTTGTAAGGCTTTCAGTTGTTCTGTTAATTCTCTTATGTGACTATCCTCTGTTTAGTGCAATGAACTTCCCTCATAACACTGCTTTCAAGATGTTCGGGTATGTTTTGTCCTCATTCCCATTGAATTTTAGAAAGTCCATAATTTCTTTCTTTATTTCTTCTTTGGCCCATTGAATTGCACATTGTTCAGTTCCCATGATTTGTAGGTTTTCTGGGATTTGTGTTGTTGTTGAATTGTAATTTTAAAGCATGGTGGTCTGATAAGATGCAGGGGACTATTCCAATTCTCTTGTATCTGTTGAGGTTTGTTATGCCACCTAGTATGTGGTTGATTTTTAGAGAAGGTTCCATGTGGAGTAGAGAAGAAGGTATATTCTTTTGTGTTTGGATGGAATGTTCTATAGATGTCTATTAAACCCAGTTGAGACATAACTTCTGTTAGTTCTTTTGTTTCTTGTTGAGTTTCTGATTGGTGGTCCTTTCTAGTGGTGAGAGTGGTGTCTCACACTATAAGTGTGTGAGGTTTTATGTGAGCTTTGAGTTTTAGTAGCATTTCTTTTACGAATGTGGATGCCTTTGTATTTGGGGCATAGATGTTCAGAACTGAGACTTTGCATTGATGGATTTGTCCTGCGATTAATACGAAATGACTGTCTTCATCTCTTTTGATTAATTTTGGTTTGAAATCTAACTTGTTAGAAATTAGGATAGCCACACCTGCTTGCTTCTTGGTTCCATTTGATTGGAAGATCTTTTCCCAACCCTTTACCCCAAGGTAATGTCTATCTTTGAGGCTTAGATGTGTTTCTTGTATGCAGCAGAAGGATGGATTCTGTCTTCGTATCCATTCTGTTAGCCTGTGTCTTTTTATAGGTGAGTTAAGACCATTAGTGTTGAGAGTGAGTAAGGACCATTGATTATTGATGCTTGTTTGTTTTAGATTTGTTGTTGGCAGTGGTATTGTGAATATATTTGTCTTGCTTTACCCATGGTTTCTGGTGTAGTGAGATTATCTGTTGCCTACATCTTTGTGGGTGTAGTTAACTTCCTTGGGTTGGAGTTTTCCTTCCAATACTTTCTTTAGGGCTGGATTTGTAGATATGTATTGGGAAAATCTGGTTTTGTCATTAAATATCTTATTTTCTCCATCTATAGTCATTGAGAGTTTTGCTGGGTATAGTAGCCTGGGCTGGCATCCATGGTCTCTTAGTACTTGTAGAACATCTATCTAGGACCTTCTGGCCTTGAGGGTTTCCATGGAGAAGTCAGGTGTAATTTTGGTAGGCTGCCTTTATATGTTACCTGTCCTTTTTCCTTCGCTGCTCTTAATATTCTTTCTTTATTCTGTATGCTAGGTGTTTTGATTATTATATGTTGAGGGGGTCTTTTTTCTTTGGTCCAGCCTATTTGGTGTTCGGTATACTTCTTGTACTTTCATGGGAATGTGCTTCTTCAGATTGGGAAAGTTTTCCTCGATGATTTTGTTGAATATGTTTTCGGCACATTTGAGCTGGGCTTCCTCACCTTCCTCTATGCCTATTATTCTTAGGTTTGGCCTTTTCATGGTGTCCCATGTTTCCTGGATGTTTTTGTTAAGGATTTGTTGGATTTACGATTTTCTTTGGTTGATGAATCTATTTCCTCTAGTTTATCTTCTGCTCCTGAGATTCTCTCTTCCATCTCTTGAATTCTGTTGGTTATGCTTGCTCCTGGAGTTCCCGATCTTTTGCCCAGTTTTTCTATTTCCAGCATTCCTTCGGTTTGTGTTGCCTTTATTTTCTCTATTTCAGTTTTCAAGTCTTGAACTGTTTCCTTCACCTGCTTAATTGTTTTTTCTTGGCTTTCTGTACTTTCTTTACTTTCCTTAAGAAATTTGTTCATTTCTTCCACTTTCTAGTTTGTTTTTTCTACCATTTACTTAAGGGATTTTATCACACCTTCTTTAAGGGCCTCTATCATTTTTATAACTATAATTTTTAAGTCGTTCCCTTCTGCTTCATCTGCTTTGTTGTGTTCTGGTCTATTTGGTGTAGATTCCCTAGATTCTGGTGGTGTCATGCTAGTCTTTCTATTGTTAGGTGTTTTCTTGTATTGCCGTCTTCCCATAGCTTCTTCCAGTAGGTGTTGGTGGGGTCTCTCCCTCTCTCAATGGTACTTCCCCGGTGGGCTTATGTGGGTCAGAGGCTCGAAGTCTGTAGCTCTGGGTGGTCCAATCTCTCTAGGAGGTCTCTCCACAGGTAGGAGCCCAGGGATGGGGGTCAGCAATCAGGCTTCAGCAGAAGACTGGTGATGGGGTTCAAAGATCCAGAAGGCTAGGACTCAGGATGTTCCTTGTACCTAGAGGCAGATCTTGCCTGGGCCTGGTACTCTCCAGCTGAGGCCTCTTTAGTACAGTCCCTATGATGGGGGTTAAGGATCCTGCCAGCGGGAACTCAGAGTGGTCCCCCAGAGATAGGCAGATCTCTGGGAGGGGCCCGGGGCTCCAGTACATGTCCATATGGGTCAGAGACCAGGCAGGTGGAAATTATGGGTGATCCTGTGTGGATAGGCAGGTCTACTGTGTTCAGGGCTGCTCCCTGAAGTTGCCCAAAGGTGTCTGATGAAGAAAAATTTTAACCTAATATTTTGAGATCTGTAACAATTATATGAAGTTCAAATTCTTGTGCTTATCAATAAAATTTTATCAGAACAGTGACACCTCTGTTCCTTAATTTATCTTCTGTCCTTCTTTTTGCCTTACAAGAGAAGACTGAACACTTGTAAGAAAATCTACAAAGCCTAATTAATACTGCCCTTCCAAAAGAGTTTTCCTTACTACCTGGTATAGAAGTAAATCTTTGGTATGTAGAGTAGTGGGTATCCACTAGGCCTGAATCAGAGACATCCTACTCCCCTCTACATGCAAGCTCCTATAAAATCCCCTCTAGGATTGGCAGTCACTCCAAGAATGATGGTGGCAGGAGTGTGCCCATCGCAACAGTCAACTATCACATCTTGGGTGGACCAAGAAAGCTGGAGGAGGTGGCCATATGGAGAAGGGAGGCCCTTTCCAACCAGGTGGATTGTTCTTTTCTCATGTGTAGAATTAGAGCAGTTAATGGGCAAACAGCAAGTGCAGTTGCTTAGCCATGAACCCTGGAGCTACCACCATGACCAGACATAGCATAGGAGTTCTTTCTCTGGGGACAGCAATGTGTTCGAGCTCTTCCCTGAGTCTTCCCTTTTTGCCTGAGGAATGTCTTAAAGGGCAAAGTATTTGCACAGGGCCAGAAATCAGTGCATGGGTTTTGACAACAAACCTGTAATTTGTTAGAAGTAAGCTGTGTACTTGCTTGCTACCCTGGTTAACACAGTGTAAGGTAATTTACCACTCCTTTAATTATTGTTGTTACTTATACACACATATATCTATTTATCTAGACCATAAATATACATGTTTATACATTCTATTGACTCCATTCAATGTGCCTGTTTTTAAATAATTTCCTATAATTGTAGTAAAACATTCATAGCAGAAAAATGAGCCAAGAGATATCAAATGTATAAGGCTGTAGTACTATGTTCAGTATCATAGGTTCACATCACCATATAGCTCCAAAAAAATTTTATTTTGCAAAATAGAAACTGTTTCCACTGAATGCTAGCTCCCTTCCCTTATCCTCCAATTCCCCTCTACTTTCTGTCTTATGAATTTGACTAGTGTAGGTATTTCACATAAAGTGAACTCCTATGGCATTTATCATTTGGTGGTTGTTTACTCCACTTAACATCCATCCATGCCACAGTATGTTTCAAACTTTCTTTTCTTTTCTTTTCTTTTTTCTTTTTTTGTAAGACTGAATAGTAGTTCAATGGACATGTAGGAGTAGGAGCCCAGATGGACACACAAAAGCCAGCTCTACCATCTCAGTGTCCTTATAAATATAAATGGAAAGCATTTTTTGTCCATCAATGGCCTTGGCCAGTACCTAAAGTTGTTTCTTGGATCAATTTTAGTTTGGTAAAC
Source organism: Phodopus roborovskii (assembly GCF_943737965.1). NCBI lineage: Eukaryota > Metazoa > Chordata > Mammalia > Rodentia > Cricetidae > Phodopus > Phodopus roborovskii. Next base: position 19,097,672 of record NW_026126517.1, read on the forward strand.
CTATGTTTTTTTTTCTTTTTTAGTGTGTGTCTGTGTGTGTGTGTGTGTGTGTGTGTGTGTGTGTGTGAGAGAGAGAGAGAGAGAGAGAGAGAGAGAGAGAGAGAGTTTAAGCATTTAATGAGTGTGTGTAGTCATGCACACCACAGCAGGTGTATGAAGGTCAGAGGACAACTAAGTAGGTTCAGTTCTTTGCTTCCATCTTTACATGGGTTCCAGGTATCGAACTCAGGTCTCCAGGCTTGTACAGCAAGCCCTTACTCAACTGGATCTACTCACTAGGCCCTCTTTTCTTGTTGCATTTTATTACTTTTCTCTTTCAACTATGATTTTTCTTTCTTCTGCTGTTTTTCTTGTTTTTCTCCCTACCCCCTTCAGTATAAATTTGGCAGCATTCCTATTTTTCTTGAAGCTATATATCATATACACTGGATGTGGATTTACAGGAAAAAAATTACAGCAAAAAAGAAAATAAGTGAACTCATTCAAAAAAATACCTACCCAGGTTTTGCGCTATTGTGCTTCAAATATGTTTTTAATTAGGTCGTATCAACCATGACTACAAGCTCAAAACACTCAAAGTAACCCTGGAACAAGGCGTATTTGGTTTCCTCCAAAGGAGTTTTCAAAGTATAGTTAAGAGCAGGGCTCTGTAATGTAAAAACAGAGAGAGAGAGAGAGAGAGAGAGAGAGAGAGAGAGAGAGATTGTGGCAAGCAGGTCAATCTTCCTGGTCCAATGACTTAAGGTCTTCATACTATACAAAGCTTGTTTCTCTTAGCAAAGTTGCTTAGACTATCACTACTTATTTATCTGCCTCACTTATGTGGGTAAGGCTATTCACATGGAAGTGATCTATGCAGACACACAATCTGTCCACAATCCATAAACCCAGATAGGATTTGTTCTTATTTCATACACAATGCATGGCATTGTGGTGGCCTGCCTCCTAAGAGAAGAGGATGGAACATAAGTTCTAAGGGTATGAGAGTTTTCTGAGGAAAAAGGATACTGTTGTTTCTATACAGAGTAGAAGAAAACATATGAAAGAAAATCCCAGAAACTATGAAAAGAAACCTATCTGAATACAGAGTATGGCTGTATTACTTAATAAGGAAATAGAATGACTCACTTCCACAGCCCTGAGGACATCCCCAGAGTGAGGCACGGAGCCCACACTGAGGTTCCCAGTGCTCCCACCCTTCAGGGCAGTTACACTTTCCACACTGGGCAACAAGGTAATAAAAATAAGCACCCCGGAAAGGTTTCTTCTGCAAAAGTCACTGTGTTTTCTTTGGTCACCATGCCACTTAAGTGAAGGATCAGACTATGGCATGCTCTGCTAGCACATTTCATATTTCACTGCTGTGATAATACAACTTTGTAATTAAGAACTTATATATTCATTACAATTCTAAGCAAGACAGGTTCCTTGTCAATAAAGTGCCACTGCTGCTGGCAATGGTGATGGTGGTGACAGTGTTGATATGAAGAATATCATAGACCTGCTGTGAGGACAAAAACAGGCCCACAACTTCACAGGGTCCTATTTTCTAAGTGTTAAATAGGATTCCTGCTAATACAGTCGCCGTCATCGTCTTTGCTTATACTACTGCCATAGATCATCTACAGTCCCTGATAAGGCTGCATGTAGGGGCCAAAGCCAACTTATCATTTATAATCTGTATAACTTTGGGAAAGCCATCTTTCTTAGTATTCCTACTTGGAAAGGAAAGATAATGTTATATACTATCATCTATCTATTTATTTTCTATCCCTCATCTATCTACCATCTACTTATCTGTCTACCTATCTTCTACCTACCTATCAACCTTTTATGTCTATCACCTATTCATTTATCTGCATGCTATGTTTTTACAATTTACTGTCTACGTATCTATCAATCATCTAAGTGTCTATCTATCTATCTATCATAGAAAACAGGGACAAGAGAGAAGTAAGCATTGAAGCAACACTAACTCTAATTATTCTTCTTATTATAATTTTTGCATTTGTATGTGTGTGTGTCTGTGTTTGCATATGCATATGACATAGAACATAAGTAGAAGGCAGAGAACAACCATGAAAATGAGTCTTCTTCTACCATGTAGGTTCTGGGGATCATGCTCAGGTCGTCAGGCAAAGCAAAAAAGCACTTACCTGCTGAGGCATCTCAACAGTCCCTTTATTTTTCAGTTAGCATGTGTTACTTACAGATGGTTTATGGAATGTACTGGGATGTTCTAAGAAATTCATACAGTGTGGTATAATCAAATCAGAATATCTAGCTCATCCATCACAACAAACATTGATCATAATTGATATAATTGTTGGTTTGGGCCTCTGTTGAACATCTAAAAACTGTTCTCCAAGAGTGTTGTGAGACCCTAAGTGGCCTCTTTCTCAAGCAGTTCGTGGGGACCAGAACTATTTCTATCAACATTCTGAAGTGCTGTGTCACTTTTTCATTATGATGAATTCATGAATGTGGTATCACTAAAGAGAAAACACAGCCTGACTCTAGCTTCTTCTGGAAGATTTTAAAAATGGGGATTAATGTTCCTCTCTAGTGTTTTGCAAAATACAATTATTTTTTATAAAACGGTGCCCTGTAAGCTGGATGTGGTGGTGCATGCCAATAATGCCAGCACTTGGAAGGTAGACACAGGAGGTTTAGAAGGCTAAGGCCATTCTCAGCTACACAGCAAATTGAAAGCCAACCTGGGCTATGATGAGGTCCTCTCTCAGTTACTCTGCATGTGTGGCACTCCACAAATTTGTGGAGTATATTGGCACTATTTTTAAACAAATAATTCATGTTAATTTCTAATGTGAAAAATAGAACAGAGAAAATCCCCAGAAGTTGGCTGGAAACCCAGAGTAAGAATAGGGTACTGAGGTAGTAAGTTCAGAAAAAAAAACTGCTTTAGCCCATTGAGCATCAGAACTGTGGTCATGCTCAAAGTTACCAGCTGGATATGCAAATATGGACAGTTTCAAGTTTCCAATCAAAGTTGTTTGTAACAGACCCAATGGCCACTGTAATACACTAACCCCAAGAGCCTTGGCACATTCATATGGGAGTGGGGCCAGTGGTCAGAACTCCCTTTAAAAGTTTAACACTGAGCCAGGTGTTGGTGGGGCACACCTTTAATTCCAGCACTTGGGAGGCAGAGGCAGGTGAATCTCTGTGAGTTCAAGGCCAGCATGGTCTACAGAGCTAGTTCCCGGACAGGCTTAAAAAAATACAGAGAAACCCTGTGTTGAAAATCCAAGGGAAAAAAAATGTTTGGCACTGTTAGAGGGCCCCATATCAAAAAGTCTTAGAAAAACTCCCCTCTTAACATGGTTTTCAAAGCTAACAGTCATTTCTCTCACTTTTATTCTAAGTGACCCATCATTGAAGTACCAAATTTATACAATTTTGTTTGGTGACCAAGACAAGGTACCTGGGGTTAATACACTTAAGTTCTTATTTCAAAGCCCGAGTCAGTTTCCATCCCAGGTTTTCAGAATCCAATGTCAAGCAAGAATTATCACCTGTTTAATAGTCATTTTAAATATGTTTTCAAAACCCATTCCCGATGCAACTAGGTCAAGTTCTTCCAAGTCTTGTCCTCTCATCACAGCCTCAAGGAAATACTTAGAGCTACAAGGACATATGTAAAGGAAGGAAAACAAACAGGCAATGCTTTGCAAAAGCAAGCATTTGATATTTGAGCACATCACGGGAACAAATTGGTTTTAAACAGGCAACATTCTGACTGTGGGTTCCTACTATTACCTTGGTACAACATTGACACCGGCCACATTATTTAAGGCCTTTTGTTTTGGAGACTTAGGGTTTTTACACATACATACATTTGTAAATTATACATGCATTTATAATGCATTTGGTTGGGTTGAACTCTTTGGTAGTAATTTAGAGCTTGGCTTCTGGGGTGATGGCACAGGTTTGCATGCATTATGCAGAATTTTCTGCTAAATGCAATGGGCTTCTTGTAAATGAATTCGTTTATTTCAATCCATGCTTGTTTGACATAAATGTCACATTTATGCTGAATAACACTATCACTCTTCTGTTTTTAATCCAGTAATGCTGATCTTTGAGATATTACCACAGACTGGCTCTGACAAGGGAGTGCGAAGTGGCCATCTTGAAGTAACAAAACTTTGCTCTAGCGTCCTGCTTCCAAATCTGATATTTAGGAAGATGGAATTCAATGCCCTGAATATTGAATTATTTCCATCAATACTGAGATGTCATAGTATGGGAGAAAAATGTAAACAAAACAGAAATAACACCATCTTATTTCACTATATTTTACAGCATTTAATAATTCCAACCAAATGAGATCAGACCACTTTGTGGATAGAACACAAATTACCAAGCAGAAAAAAAAATTGCCCAGTTTTTACTACTGAAATAATATGGAAGGAAGACCAAGCCTAGGGAAATACACAGGAGACACATAGAACAAGGTCAAGATGACAGAATTTTCTCTTTGCCTCTTCTGGGTCTGGGCAGGATTGGCTGTCTCCAGCCACAGATACAAAACCACTTTTCCTCACAACATGAGGCTGCTCTTGTAGGAACTTCATCTAGGACAGCACTTTTGTTCTGGAAGGGAGGCATTGAAGGTGGAAGATCCAACCATGGAAGACTTCAGGGATAGACTCCCTCTACAGGCTGGGGCTTGTTCAGAGTGGACTAGATGGGCACGCTCATCCATTCTTTCTAGATCACAACCTGAGTCCAAGACCTGGGAATTCAACTCCCACAATCCACTGCTTCTGGGTTGTGGTTTATTTATCATAGGAAAGCACCTAATTTGGTTATTTCTGGAGATAAAGGCCCACACATACCATATTGGCCACAATGAGGATAATCTTCTAAAATCCAGCCAGATTTTGTGATCTCTCCTCAAAATTATTGAATCATTTATGAATCCTAAGATATTTCTTTATCTCTATGTCTTGTTTAGAGTTTGCCTTCGTATTTCCCTCTCCCTAATCAGACTTCCAGCACTGAACCAGAAGTTCAAGGTTAACTACAGTCTAGCAAATTCAGGGAAATGTAAAGTCATATCTTAGTCCTAGGCTCTACTTTCTTCATTGATGACTTAGACAAATGAACTACAACATGGACTTGGGCTTAATAAACTGTCTAAATAATTTAAAACTGCATAGCCTTGAATTTTGTTTGTAATATATGAAAACAGAAATCTCAAACAAGCGTTTCATATAAACAGTGCTGGTAAACTTTCAGTAGAATGACCGTGCTCAATTCACCCTACTTAAAGATGTTGAAAGATTGACACTTTACAACTTGGAGCAGCTTGAGTCAGCAAAGGCAATATCCAACATATATATGTGGAGAGTCCATTTCAGAAAATGTTAGTACAGTGAAAAATATAGAATAAAGAACTCATAGCCTAAGAGGAGTCAAAAATGAAAATGTAATTTCCTATTGGCATGCAGTGTACTTCATATATGCAAAGTGCTTAATGGATATAGAGGGCAATGATATTTTCCTTAAGATTGCCATAGGCCAGCACTTAGTATACATATATGTAATAATATGCATTTTGTTTATATATACTCCATGCTGAATACTCTGTAAAAATAGTCTATAAATCTTGGAGGCTGCCTTGTTATTTTTTAATTCCTTTTCCAGGGCTGCATGAGTAATCTTTAGCAAAGCTACAGTTTAGCACCTGTTGAGCGATATTAGAGGAAATCATCTGTGTTGCAAGTGGAGAATATGTTAGGGAGGCTGGACTCAAATGGATCCAGGTTTAGCTCTCTTTCTCCTTCTGTTTTAGCAGACAAATAATCTGTTGCAACTTTGCCGCTTCTCTTCCATGGCTTGGCTCTGTTCCCGTGCACCATTTTGTTCTAGGGGATGCCTAAACTGATTCTTCAGTGTTAGCCAAAACAAATGAGGAGTTTGGCTCTAGGTCTGGTCCTAGCAGCTGCTGTGATTGGAGTTCTCTGCACCTAAGACAGTGGGGCAGCTTTCCCCTTGACAGATGAACACATTTTCATAACTCGGGAAACAGGAAGCATGGCATACTGTGTGAGAGATGGAAAAGGGAGGGAGGCAGATTTGGGAAGTGGCTTTGTTCTTTCTCTTATCAGTTACAGTTATTGTTCAGCTGAATGCCTGACGGGAGGTTGGCCAGTCCAAGTGAGATATCTATATTTCAAGGACACCATACCTGCCGACTATAGTTGTGAGTGCAGCTGCTTCAGCCAGAACACTCTTTTGCAGATTTGACCTAGGAGGCAGCTTCTATTCATGTACGCAGCAAAGGTCTTGGAGGGGCTAGGAATTCTAGGGAAACCATCATACAAAAGAAAAGAAACTTGTGGTGGTGGTGCCTTCTTTTTGTTTTGTTTTTGTTTGTTTGTTTGTTTGTTTGCTTGTTTTTTGGTTTTTTTGGCCACACTAAGGCCAAAAGCAAAATTGGAAATTGCTGTTCCAAGGTCCCTAGAGACATTCATGCTGACTTGGATGTTGCAACTAGCTCAACTACAGGGACTGTGTACATTGGTTCACAGTAGAACAGGGTGTATCTACAGTGTGCTACCTTGTGACAAATTTTTCTTCCTGACTCTATATTTACAACAGTATTTAATTAAATTAGGAGTTTGGAAGGTAGCCTTTATCCCCAGGTTTTACCTATTGCGGTTAAATAAGGATCAGGATAAACAAATAGGCCGAATAGATGTTTATTCAGGGAGAAATAACTTACAACCTAGACAGATGAACTCCAGGAAATTCAACCCGATCCTCTCCTGTCCGAGTCACGCCAGAAAGAGAGCCTTTCCTGGCTCCCCTCCGACCTCCTTCCACAGGTCACTCCGCCCATGGCTCCACTCCCCAATGGGCATGGTCAGTGCCACAGATGGACTATCTCACTACAGTCACCATTGTGGGTAAATCAAGAGCTGAAGAAACTGGGAAAGAGAGACAGAAGAAAACACATGAACCTAAAGTGTGGAGTTACAAAAGAAATGACAAAGTTAAATGTGAGTATTGAGGAGTGTCTTCAAGGATGAGCAGAGTCTGGAGTCCTCACTGGTACTTGACTTCTAGACGCTCATGTCCAATCATGACTTTGATGAAAACTTCTTGTCTACCATGTAAGTGCCTGAAAAGGTGGGATTGCTGTCAATGAGGCTAACATATCCTATCAGGCATCACTTCTGAGAAATGTGTCATTAGGTGTTTTTATTGTACAGTCAGAGAATGCCTAAAGCTAAGATAGCCATAATGTCACTAGTCCATGTCATATTACGGAACAACCATCACACAGGAGGTCAATTCAAAAATAAAAATAGGAGCATTATTTTGCAGTGTGTGGCCCTTGTGAATAGCTACCATTTTCCAGACACTAAAACAGGTACTTTATATGAGGACAGTCCTGTAACACAAACACACTGGGTTTAGAATGTTTGATATGTACACAATGAAGACCTGGACTTGGGTTCTCCATGGTTATATGTTTCAGAAACAGAGGAAGATTTTTAATATAGTTCTTAGAAATGTCAAAGGGTTTTGGAGTTTGAAGGGGTGTTTTACCTATGTTCCTGCTCTTTGTATCCTATGTCCATTTTAGATAGTAATAACTTACAGGCCTCTTTCCATCTTGACCAGTATCTCAGACACCGCTAAACAAGACCCAGTCCAGGCTGCTAACAATTAGAGAGTTAGTACAGAGAATGGGCACTCATTGTGCCTTTATCATTGAGCCATGGAGGGAGGAGAGGCATCAGCCCCTCTTGGTTAGGTTTTATTCAAAGTATATGGCATGCCGTGCATTGGTTATTCTTGATTATGTCTGCATTATGCTAACTGGTGGCCCCTGCGAAGAAATTAGTGGGACCATTAGTCCTTTTGCACCCTGACATCTCATAGATACAAGGGTTACTCTCTGGATTCCAGCTTGCTTATTCACCACATCTTTACATTTCTTCCCATCTAGTATTTCATATTTACACATACTTTGGTTGAGGTTTTTTTGTGGTTGTGCCAGTGATAGTAGAAAAAAATGATAGAATTTGGTCAAGGTTATGCACTAAACAGAACCAGTAAGGACAGAGCCAGGCAATAGCCCTTCCTCTCCAGTCCTAATGAACGGTTTCCTCCTATAAACCAAGATTTCAATCCCATTTTGCTTATTATAAATGCTACATCTGATATTAATAACTTTTCCCCTTTTCTTATCTTTTACCTTATTCTGTGACAGTGGTTTTCTTCCCATGTATAACCAAGAACATTTTGTAAGGAAAGCATCATATACCAAGTTATGTCCAATGTACAGAATAATATATATATGTATATATGTATACATATATATATATTTAATTCCCAATTTTGTATTTTCTCAACAGTGTTATGAAATGTTAGTATTTATTTTAAATTCTAGTACTTAAGGGTAGAAAATTAATTGCACCCACCAAAATGTCAACACATAGTAGGGCTCTTGTCATCGCCCATACTGTGCATGCCATGTCTATGGAAACATATAGAGAAGAAAAAGCAGGGTTGGCAACACCTTGTCAGCTAAAGCTGGAGGTTCACGAGCTCCTCCCTAGTTCATGCTGGAATGTTGAGTGGTTGGTCTTGTGCAGGTTTTACTGTGAGTTCATAAGTGTAGCAGCCATGCCATGTCCAGAAAACATTTTATAAAACTTTCCATCCTCGGGCTTTTATATTCTTTCCTCCCCACTTCCTTGATATCTCCTGAGCCTGGAAAGTGGTGATACTTGGGACCGAAGCTCACTGCTACTTTCCTTGGCCATATCCAGTCTACAGATGAGTCCATCAAAGACAGTCTTCATTTGGGTAACAATATCCATGGTTTCTAGCATTTCCCTCTGCTCCTTTTCTCAGAGTTTCCCAGCGTTGCTTATATCCCCCATCTGTTCTTTCTGCACTGTGTTTGGAATCTTCTAGGCCTTGGCACTTCTGCATTTCAAGTCAGAAAGTGAAAAAGTTATTTTCTATTTCAAGTAGTTGATTCTTGGAATAAAAGGCATGATGTTTAAAGATTATTTTCCTAGCTTCAGATTCCCTAAAATCTATATGAGAGTTTCAAAGTGAGGAATTTAACTCTTTGTTTGCTAATAACCTATGGAAAGGGAAGCATTTCAGTAAAGTCTCACCCTCCTTCTGCAGTGTGTGTGTGTGTGTGTGTGTGTGTGTTGAGGATTGAACACATGCTTCCTATACTCTAACACAGAGCTACAACCTTAGGTTGTAGTAATATCATGATGTTTATAAAATCCCTGGAGAATGGGAAAGATGTCTTGCTTCTTTAAGGCATTTATGAAAACATACAACATAAAACTCAAATTGCACTGATCCAGCAAAAAGACACTTAAAAACCCTGCCTAAGACTGTCCATAAGGCAGTAACAATAACTTCATTCTAACTGTAGATATCAAATATAGTTTCACTTAACTTTTAATTTAGCCATTGTTTCACACCTTGTTAACCATAATGTAGGTAGAAGGGAACCCTGGTATATCCCATTTATCCTCAAAAGGCAGAAATTTGTTGTTATACTTGGGGTTGGCTAACTCATCAAAAACTCTCAAGGGAAGGCCAAGAGTATACTCTTATGTAGCATATAAGTTTGAAGCCCTGAGTTGAAGCCTTATGATTATCACCGAGGGGGGGCCCTTAGGAGGGAAAATTATCAATATAAATTATGATACTCTAGTCTATACTTCCATTTCTCATCTTTGTTTATGTTTTTGCATGGTATCTACCTGGTCTATTTTAGACAGAACTGTTACCATTCATAATCCTTCTGTTGATATTTTAAAAAGATTCATGTTCCTATTTTGACAATAGCTGCTGTCAACCCATGTGACATCCATACCATAATATTCCTGGACAAATTGAAATAAATAGTGAAGTGTTCAGATTTTATATTATTTGTCTGCTATGTATATATCTTGCTTATTGTTAAATTATCTTTAGATTATATAACGTCAGGGACTGGGCTTTCTGCCCTCAGTGATTTGCCCTGTTTGATGAAGACTTGATCCTTCTGTTTTGTATGTGATTTCTGTGTTCTCTGGAAGACCCTTGTCCAGACCCATGGATTTTCTTCTTTAAACATGCTACTCCTTCAGCTTCTGTGACTTTGGGGCATTGCAGTTAGCTTTACTTGTCAGCTTAACACACCTGGAAAGAGAATTTTCACTGAGGAATATCCTTCATCAGATAGGTGGGCAATTTTCTTGATTCCTAATTAATGTGAGAGTGCTCCACCCTCTGCAGGTTTAGGCAGGTAGACCTGGACTGTAGAAGAGAGAGCATGAGCCTGGAAACATGCCCGTCAGAAGCACTCCTCCATGGTCTCTGCTTCAGTTCCTGCCTCCAAGTTCCTGCCAGGGCTTTCCTCAATGATGGGCTCCAATCTCTAAGCCAAGTAGCCCTTTCCTTCCCCATTTTGTTTCTGGTAAACAAGTTACCCCAGTAACAGAGAAGCAAACTAGGACAGCTTTGGACTTGAATTTTTCTCTCCATTTTCGTTCCATTCCTGTGCAGGTAGGTTTATGACCTTACTTTTTTTTTTTTTTTTTTTTTTTTTTTTTTTTTGACTTCTGAAACAATCCTACTTCTCCCATGCCATTAATGTATTCGTCTTCCATCCATAGTATCCAAGGCACTTTGTGTTCCTCTGGGTAAATGTCTCCAGTTTATGCTGCCACCCATCACCAAACATCATTTGGATTCTCTTTACCAGTGGCTTCAAAGTGGCTTTGTGTGTGTGTGTGTGTGTGTGTGTGTGTGTGTGTGTGTGTGTGTCTGTGTGTGTATTTGTACTTTAACATTGGACTAGACTTTGTTGGTGAACTTGTTGCCTGTATATTTTATATGTGCTTATTGTTTATAGTTTTTCTTATGGTAGCTGTAGCCTTCTTTTTGTATTAGACAAACGAGAGGAATTGTGGTGATATATTATTTATGTTTTAATAAAGCTTGCCTAAAGGTTCAGGATACAAAGCCAGACACAAGCTATAGAGGTCAGGCAGTGGTGATACATACCTTTAATGCCAGCAGCCACAGAGCTAGGCGGTGGTGGCACACACCTTTAATCCCCGGACTCAGGATTGAGACGTAGATGGATCTCTGTTAGTTCAAGGCCACACTGACTACACAAAATTGATCCAGTCCTAAATGAAACAGCTCACATAGAGGTGATGTCATCACACACCTTTAATCCCAGCACTAGGGAGGTAGGCACAGGAGTAATATGGCTGGGTGGAGAAAGGAATAAAGGGCAGGAGGAGACAGGAACTGAGAGCTTTTAACCCTGAGAACTTGTGGAGACAGGATTGCCATTTCATCTTGGTAGAGGTAATATCTACTTGCTTGGCCAATTTGCTTCTCTGATCTTCAGCTTGAAGCTTGAACTGCAATATCAGTCTCTGGGTCTTTTAGTTTTTGTGCTACATATCCCCTTCAGGGATATGATGTTGTGAAGTGTTTTCTATCAATCGCCTTTTTTCTCTCAATCATTTGTTTTCCTTAAGTGTTTATGATTTGCCCTGTCTCTGTGTCTATGTCTTCCTTACATTCCTCTGTTTTATCTACATTGTGTTTTTAGAAGACTGTTTCCCCTTGAGTTCAAAGATCATAATTCCCAGAATTAAAAAAAAAAAGTGTGCCAATCAAAGACATTAATCCAAAATCCTAGCAAGCTCTCTACCTGGCTGCAGCTGCTCAGAATGTTTTTCTCTGGTCATTTCGATTCCACATCACTACAGGTGACATTTAAAGTGTGGAATCCAGAACAGAACCCATACTACGGAGTGGATCTAGCTTCCTCTTCGCATGAAACACATGAAATCCCAGTGTGTGTTTGGGGGGGCAAAGGTGGTTGTGGGGGTGTGTGGGTGCCTTAGACTTCAAAGATGTGATAGATCTCTTGATTAAGCATCACCTGAAAAGAACACTACATTACTGCTTGAAAGATTAACAGATTTCCAGCTCATCTAAACAGAGGACAAAAACCTCTCACCTTAAAGCATCAATGTGTGATAGAATCAAGAACTAAGTCACCTCCTCCACACACACTTTGTCCCCCACCACCTGTGGTGGGTGAGGCAGCTGACCTTACCAGCTGCAAAACTCTGGAGAGTGGCCCCTACACCTCACCTGAGCAACACCATACAACTAGTCCTGAAGATGTAAGTATGGGAGATCCGATCATGTGGATATGAAAGCCAGAAAACTGGCCCCTCCTCTTGCACATCACTGCAAGGGGTGAACTAGCCAGGGAAATGCTGGAGAGCTCACCTTGGTGGTGAGGACAAGGGAGAGATGGCAGGTTGACCAACCCTGTGACTACTCAGGCCCAGAACTAGGGTTATTTGTTGGCCCACCCCAACATCCACACCACCTATGATCTGCTGGAGCAAGGTTGGGGTGGGACCAGGGGTACTGGTCCTATGGACTCAGAGCTTCAGGATCTCCACCACACAAGGCAACAACTGGATATCCAGGAAGAGTTTCAGCAAGAGCCCAGAATTGATGGTGTAGCAGAGACCAGGGGCCTTGAACCAAATCAATGATTCTTTGTGATGAACACCTGCATATAAAAATGTATGGACAAAGGGTGACTCACTGTGTCACAGTGCAGCTTCCATGACCAAATTTCCCCTTTCTTCCTTTTTCAGGCTCAGGTAAACATGAGGTAGCACATGTTTTTAGTAACTGTCAGAGCAAGAATTAATACCAGCCCATCTATCCCAAAGCTCACCTCTTTTCTATCGCAACCGCCTTCCCAGAAGTTTGCCTGTGGGAAGGGAAAACCATATTCTAGATAAAGCATTCATAAACACATTTGCATATGCAGAGAAAAACAAAATACAAAAAGAATACGCTACAAAGAGAGTTCATGATTCTTCATTTATACAAAGATTCAAAATGCACTGTTGTGCAAAATGCCATATTCTTGCTAAGCAGGTATCAATGACTTATTTCATGTACATGTTGTCTTGTGGTCCTTGTCTACTTTCTCTGCTTTGTATGTCTTACAAACTGTTAGTGTCCAAACAGACAGCTTTGCATCATGAGTGCCTGTAAACCCATTAGCCATTCTTTTCACCTCCTTTTTTTGCCATAGAAAGTCTTTCTTCTTGTAACAGAGTAATGGATTCTCTTTGTCCTTTTCCATGTCAAAGGATTGCTGGTCGCACAGCAGCCCAGTCCTTGTAAAGCAGGCAGAAAGGTTTGATTTAAATCCTTCTGTAATTGTATAAGAAATGATAGACATTAGAAGTTTGAGGAATTGTTATGATTATTTACCCAAGTATCTTGTCCCTCCCCCATTGCCCCACATACTTTTGCTATGTAGCCCAGGTTAGCCTGGAGCTCATGGTGATTCTCCTGCCTCAGCTTTCTGAGTGCTAGAATTATAAGCATGAACCAATGCACTAGAATAAGCAGTCCATTTTTATTAGTGAGGGAAAAAAGATTCAGGCAAACCTATACACAAAGTGTAACAATCATGCCTTCTTTATGTCACATGATTTTGTCATTAGTTTTTCCAAATGAAGACACCTTTGAAAGTTAAAGAAAGTAACAACAGGACATGGCAGTAGTGAGTGACACCAGGCCTGTCCTGGAAAACCAGGGCAAGCAATTGTTCTAGTCTCTTTGACCTTTAATAGCTATATCACTGTTTAAAAACAAGTTACTTTTCTATTGCTGTGACGAAGACACCATAACCAAGGCAACTTAAAAAAAAGTACTGAATTGAACTTCCATTTCCAGAGCGTTAGAGTCCATGATGGTAGAGCAAATGCATAGTGGGAGGCACAGCTCACAGCTCACAGCTCAAACCATGAGCAGATGGAACATTCTGGGACTGATGTGCCCCTTTGAAACCTCAAAGTCCACCCCCAGTGACACACTTTCCCCAACAAAGCAATGGCTCCTAATTGTTTTCAAACATTTTCATTAAGTGGGGAGCTAGCATTCAAACATCAGTCTATGGGACCATTCTCATTCAAACCACCACAATAAAAATGGAACGAGACAGTGTTAGGAAAACTTCCTGGAATATAGCACAAGAATGATGGGGGATGTCTTACTGTGTATATGTTTCTCTTATTGGGTGATGAATAAAACACTGGTCAATAGAGGCAGAAAGATAGGCAGGGCTAGGGGATGAGTAGAATTCTGGGAAAGGTAGGTAGAGAGAGACCGCAAAGCGATGCCATGTAGCCGAGGAAGAAGCAGCAAGTCCAGACCCTTCTCTGGTAGGACAAGACCACATGGAAGTACATAGATTAATAGAAATGGGCTAATAATTAAGACAGAGCTAGCCAATAAGAAGCCCTAGCCATCGGCCAGCAGTTTAATAATTAATATATCTATATTGTCTGTGTGTTTTATTTAGGGCTGAAGCAGCGGTGGGACCTGTCAGGACAAGAAAAACTGCAGCAACACAAGAACATCTCTAGTAACTTTTGATTAACTCTATCTCAAAGCCCAGTTGCCTAGAGCATTCATGGAAGGGATATGGTCAGGTTCAGATCTTTCTAGCTTTGAAGGTTAGTACCATTAGCATTAAACATCAAAATGAAAATGCAGAATAACAAGTCATTAGTTTTTATTTTTGCTTATTTTTTTTAAAATATCTTGTTGTGTCTCTATAATAGCAGAATCTATTATCATCCAATTTTATAACTTAACCAAACTATCCAGTTTTTGTAGTTTGACCAAATTAGCTTATTAAGATAGAAATGTACCACTAGAAAGTTGTGCAGATTGATCATTTCTGCAGGAGGGGAGGAAGTCCCAAAAGGAGATATGGGAGGGAAAGGATGAATTAGGATTCTAAGATCAATTGTCTCCTATATTATAATACTATGGATCATTATATATCCAGAGGAGATGCCACACATTTCATATGAAACTGCTAGATACTAGCAAGGGAAAGATCAAGTGTAGATTTGTAACACAAAAAATGATGGACTTCAAATCACTCTGTCCTACTCTCATTTCATGGTGTAAATTCTGTGCCCACATCTCTGTTTAGTTAAATCCTTATGCAGTGCTGTCTACTTTCAACATTTCTCCATTTCCCACCATAAAGATGCTATAGTTCATTCATAAGGTAGGACCTGACCTAAGGGAAGACAGGGTGTCCCTGATTGCAGTGTTGAATTACAAGCACCCAAGAGCAACCAAAAGGAAAGACCGTAGAAAACATTGCAGAGCAGTGTCACCAAGAAGCACCAAGTTCTACAAATTTTGATTCTATTCCCATACTAAGAGACAGAGGCATTCCCTTCCAAACTTCTAAACTCAAGGTGTCAACTCTCTGCACAGTACCTCTGGCAGCTCTCCATCCCTGGAAAGACAGCACTTGGACCAAGCCTGCCTTGCCATTTGCCTGACAGCAATGAAATTTCCAGTTGTTATCCAGGCTGGGAAATCTGGGCTCATGTCTGCTTCTGTTTTGACCTTTCACTGCTTCCTGCTCTGGCTGACTGGCCAGAAGCCAGCCCTTCTGCAGGTTGGTTGTGTGCTAAGAGCTGGAAGAAAGGACTCACTAGTTAACCAGCATGCCAGCATTGAAAAGGTCAGCACAAGCCAGTTCTCACTGCAGCTATGTGCCAAGTCACCCCCAGTGTGTGTGTAAAAGGTAGCAAGTAAAACCCTTACTCTGAGTTTACTGTGATACCCAGATGAGAAAATGGAACAATATACCTATGCCCCTGTGCAGACTAGAGTGGGGTACACTCCTTCCTTCTGTGTAGGTCAGTTGTCTAGCTCATGGAGAGCTAGTACTCTGAGTACAATAACGTACTCTGAACATCCTCTTGTTGTTTGTTTAATTTTATACACCCATGTAATGTGTTTCGATCAAATCCACCTTCATTCCCTCCAGTTCCTCCCCTGTCCTCCCTGCCATTTTACCCTGGGAGTGCATGAGCCCATTGTCCAAATCCATGCCAGGATTTTGCCTGCCTTGATCTTGCATCTGTCTTGTGCCTGCAGTCACTGAAGTTAAAATGCAGTTTTTATTTCTCTAGGTCAAAAATTTTCAAGTTAATTTTTCCTTCAAATGATTGATTTTTTTTTTTTTGCCCATGTTAAGTTTGAGGATTTTATTTCTAACTTGGGTACCATTATTCTTCTGTCTTTAAAGTACTGTTTCATCGATGTGCTGATGAATGTAACTAGAGAAGACCACCATGGGTCCATGGAGATGTCTCAGTGGCTAAAGCATGTATGTGTTAGCATGAGGACAGGAGGATGGGAGCTCAGATCCTCAGCATCCACACAAAAAGTTGAGTAGGTGGAGCAGCTCACCTCTAACCCAGTTCCAGACAAGGCAGTGACAGGGGATTCCCCAGGGTGAGCAGGCTAGCTAGCCTCACTGAATCTGTGAGCTCCAGGCTCAGAGAAACATCGTGCCTTCATAAGTGACGTAGAGACCGTTCAGGAGGACATCTACCCAGCATCAACTCTGACTTTCATATGTGTACTCCTCCCCCACTCTACACAAAATAAAAAAAATAAATAAATAAAAAGGAAGACTGCTAAAAACATAAAGTGTTAAAATGAAAATACCTCAAGCTTTAGCAAATCTATTGCATTTGCAGAACCTAATGTCTTAGTAAGGAAAGTTTATCTGTGGTAACAAATTAATTCTCTGACCTCCATGCTTACCACAGCTTTTTGTGTGGATCTTTAGGGTCTGACCTCCAGTCCTGTGGCTAGCACCACACATGTTTTAGCCACCGAGACATCTCCTTAGACCAGTGGTGGTCTTCTTAGTGACATGTGTCAACACAAAGACGAAGTTGTATTTCAAAGACAGAAGAAAAATAGAACCCAAGCTAGAAATCAAATCCTCCTGTTTATAAATAGACAAAAATCAGACGTTTAAAGAAAATCTGATGTGGTGTCCTATCACATGGCATTTTTAGCATGGATTAGCCTATTCTGTCTTCCATGTTAGCTCACAAATCATGGTCTGTGGAGACTCCTTCATCTGTTTATGTTTTGTTTGTTTTATTCAAGATATGGTTTCTCTTGTAACAACCCTAGTAGACTAGGCCTGCCTTGAACTCACAGAGATCCACTTGCCTCTGCCTCTTGAGTACTGATATTAAAGGAATGCACCACCACTGCCCAGTTGAGACTCCTTCATCTTAAATTCATGCTGTATTAATTTTAAAAAGATATTTACTCTCTTTTGGTGCTAGGTTGGAAACACATCACTTCTGCTCCCTGTGTTCTGGTCTGAATTTGTCACATGGTCCCACCCAGGCTAGAAGGATGAATGATATGTTCCTCTAGCAACAGATGTCTCTGCTTACTTTATGCATAATAGCCTTGGCATATTTATAATCTTACTAATAACTGCGTTCCAGCCATTTGTCACTTCCAGCTCTGTACCAGGAATGGACTCTTGAGACCTGTGTTGTTCATCTGAAAACTGAAGCTCCTGGAGGGTAGTTTGTCACTTATACTCATTCCAGAAGCAGCTGCCATGCTGAAGTGAGAGCTAGAAGAGATTAATTGGGGGCATTCCTCCTGAGAGTTTAAGGGGAGTGAGTGAAGGTAAACACAGACTGACTCTACACCATGGCACCACATTGCAAAGATAGGGGGGAAGGAAGAGCCAGCCTGTGACTGTGGAGCAGCTCTGACAAGATAGCAGCCCAACAGAGCACAAAGGAAAGATACATACCAGAAGAGCCCCACATTTAAAAATGGCCGTGCACTGGTACTGATGCACAGATATCCATGCTCTGGTCCTCATATGCTGTTTCCCATGTACCGGCGCCCTTGCATGATTTCATTACTGGCTCTGATGCTTGGCTCTCACATTGACACAGATCCCTATGATTCTGCCTGAGGATGTTGGCTGATTACATTTATCCCATTAGGCTTTGTCTCCAACCAGTGCCACAGAGAGGAAGTGGGAGTGAGAATACAGAGTTGTGAGCTTTGTGATGGCTGGTGTGGAAGTGATACACATTCAGTGGAAACCATACTTGAAAATTTAAACTCAGACTCTTTCGAGGGCTAGCAGCATCTATTGGAATGCTAGCACAGCTCCTCATCAGTCATACAACCTCAAGGATAAGCACTAGTACACTATGCTGTACTGTGTTACTAAGATATGGCAGTCAGTAAGGGAGGGTACTTAGAACATTTTCAATGTACCAGTGGATTAGCAGACAATATCCCCACTGTCATTTGATGAACACATATAGAATCACATATCGTGCTACTAAGATTGTCTGTTCCTCCAGGCACGCATGTTGGCTTCAGCAAAATATTTATTGTAACTAACCTGAGTAAAGAATAACTTTTTTTTTTGAGACAGGGTTTCTCTGTAACTTAGGAGCCTGTCCTGGAACTCCCTCTGTAGACCAGGCTGGCCTGGAACTCACAGAAATCCACCTCTCTCTGACTCCAGAGTGCTGGGATTAAAGGTGTGTGCCACCACCATCTGGCAAGAATGACCCTTTAAAGGAGTTTTGAAACACAATAGGAAAAAATAAAAAGTTCACACAGTCAGGAACTGAGATATACAAACTCACGCCTGTTTTTGACAAGCTATAGGACCTTCTGAGAGTTACTTTAACCTCTGTGCCTTAGTTCTTTCATCAGTATATTAGATGGTCATTGGATTTGCTCAGCCATTCTAAACTTTATCACATTCCTTGGAAAGCTTGGGAAGGCAGGGATTTCTGTCTTTACAAAGCCCAGTTTCTGGCTCAGTAAACCTGAATGTGCTAATTCTATAGCAGTTTCCTTCAAACTGGAATATCCCATCCAGTACGACCAAGAAATAAACAAAACTTGCAGAATTCAAAAAGTCAACAACTCAGAAGACTCAGGAAGATTACAGAATTCACAAGTCCCACACCCATACTCCCACCACCTACTCCCCAGCCACCCCTACCTCAAGGTTTTATTTTTAAAAATCAACAAAAGCTTGGAGAAGAACTTCTCTGACAGGATAAGTCATGCAGGAGCTCATGGGTGGGGGATGCAGCCTTTGTGAACTGTCAGTTATATGGAGGCAAAGGGACATTTTAGTGATGTGTCTGCTTTATCCATGCTCCTGGTAATAACACGAAAAAACTGACTCCATCTCATAATAAATTAGGGTAGAAATGTTTTCTGGTGCATAGTCAGCATCCTTTGAGGGTCTGTAGATAATCTTAACCTTTCTCTAAGTCACAGAGCATCTCCAACTTTTGGGTGGTGCTACTGATAGGTGACATATACTTCAAAAACTACTGGACCAGATGTTCTTCAAATATGCTTCACGTTTATAATACTCTTGTTTGTGATTCAACTACACTGCTTAACAATGGCCTATACAGTTATTTACATTTACTCCACCACAATCTGTTAAAGACTTTATTATCTATATCATACCTCTTCAGATAAACCATAGGTTAATACAAATATTTATTGATTTATTACCATATAACATATATTGTGCTAAGTACAAAACTGGAAGTGGTAGCTGTCATCATCGGTGTCATTGTCATCAACAGTGGGCACTGAAGACACTCTGCCTCCGGCCCTGCCTGCCCTTTAGATTCATTACTTCACTGATTTAAGAGTTTAAAGGTATGTTCCAATGTTACATGAGGAACAATGGAGGGAAGGAGTGCAGTCTTTAAAGAATGGATGGAGCAAAATAGGCTTGAGAGCTGATAAAGTCAGGAGGAACAATTCAGGGAAAGGAATGTCATGCACTGTAACCATGTGCAAATGCCCAAATGCCTTCTATGGATAGAGTCTGGCAAAGTCTTAGCACAGTGTACCAGTGTGATGGGAGGAGGGAGTGCTGTTTGTCGGGTTGAGAGCAAGGATGAAAATGGGTTCTGACATGCAATTATATTCCATGGGTTCCAGCACCCTGGCTAGCCATGGATTTTATGTTGCACCACTTATTGGGTAAGTAAACAAGAGCTGATGATTTTCCTAGAAGGAAAAGAAAATAAAGCTGAGGAGACACTTAGCTTTCTTCGTGAAGTCAGCTGTGCAGTATTGAACATGCTCCAAAGATCTCTCAGCATCCTGTTCTCTGTGATGAACACAATATTCACCATGCTTGTGATAAAGGAGTAAGAGTGTGGGCGACACTAGTTTCAAAGCTCTGTACAACACTATGAAGAACTCACACACATATTATGTTTTCATGATCATTCTTACTAAAAACTCTCCAAGATATCTTGTTTAGCAGCAGATTGTAGTCCTTCCTCCAAAGGCTAGCACCCTCCACAGAGAATTCTCTAGCATTTACTCAGGTGCCTGAGGGATGTCCTGTACTTAAGGTAGCACTATGAATATGGAACGGGAACCTTTCCCTCATCATGTGATACCATAGGAATTTCCCCATGCATTGAGATAGGCTGTCCTCTCCCCACTGCTGGAAAATAGGAAAGTACCAGAGAGGGTCCATGAGCTGTTTTATGGTAGAGAACAATAAAGAGATGACATGAACATAGTGGAAAACCAAGGCATGTCCACAAAATATGTGTAATTAATATATCAAGAGCTCAGTGGCTTCCATCTCTGATTGGAGCCTCAAGGACTGAAAGAGGAAAGGGAAAACTCCAACCCAATTAAAGACACTGAAGCCCAGATTGAGGTCAAAGCTGTGCTCTAGGGATATTTCATTAGCCACTCAAGGGCAGATTTAGAATGGGTTAAGAAAAGTTTGACCCCTGGCATTGGGA
This sequence comes from Phodopus roborovskii, assembly GCF_943737965.1. Lineage (NCBI taxonomy): Eukaryota > Metazoa > Chordata > Mammalia > Rodentia > Cricetidae > Phodopus > Phodopus roborovskii. Next base: position 19,118,428 of record NW_026126517.1, read on the forward strand.
GTATGTTGCCAAGGAAAAATTGAATTTTTAGCCACAAAAAAATATAAAAAAGTTTGTCTACAATTTGATTAATATATGCACATAGGATCAGTATTGGGAAATGGAGTCTCTCTTTGACAAGAGTGCTGTGGAAGCTGACTAAATAGGGACATTTTGGTGTATGGGGTTATATCACCCCTTGAGCACATAGCTAAATTGAACTGGAAGGCATTCAAATATTGGGCTACAGAAAATAATTCAATATTCAGAGGGGAATATTTTCAAATACTAGACAATAACAAATCATTTATATCTAGCTTCAGGATATATCCTAACCCATTTCAGCAGAGCATTTGCTTGTGCTTTAGTGTTTTGTCCAGATTAATATTAAAATGGACCAATAGTATCTGGAACCTCAACAAATAAACTAGGATGGTGTAGCTGGGGGTTTGTTTTGCAAACATAAGTTATGAGTTGACTAAGAGATCTCCAGAGAAAGTCAACGAGGCCCAAAGCCCTGTAACAGTGGTTCTCAACCTTCTTAATGCTGCGATCCTTTTATTTATTTCCTCATGTTGTGGTGACCCCTAATCATGTTATTTTCATTGCTAATTCATAATTATAATTTTGCTACTGTTGTCATTCATAATGTAAATATCTGTGCTTTCTGAAAGTTTTGGGCCACTCCTGTGAAAGGGCTTTGTTACCCCCAAAGTGTTTGTGACCCACAGGTTGAGAATCACAGGGTTACTCATGAAATGTTTAGATACTTCCAAATCTTCTGAAAAAAACTTCAACCACAGCAAACACAGCCATATATTGGAAACACATTTGAGTCTTTAGGACTCATCTTGTAGACAAGCTAGGATTCTCCCCTTCCCTGTCTGTCCAGGTCCTGCCAATCATAATCCTGGCCATCCTGTAACCTCCTCTCTTTTCATTTAATCTATTATTATGCTTGCCTAGTCCAACATCCTCACCATTCCTTAATGTTGAGAAACTACTCAGCTTGATTACAGAGTCTCTAGCATTCAATTTTATTCTTTGTATTCCTTGCACATTCGTCTTTCAAAAACCAGTCTTGTGTGCATGGTTCCTTCTAATTCTGAATTCAGTTTGAGTAATCATTAATGGTAGGGACTATTAGATGATTCCCAGAATGCATTAAGCCACCAATTCTTGATTAGAAAAACAAGCACGAGCAATTTGTTTAGTTAAGAAAACCTCCTTCCAATGTTTCTTTCCAGCTACATTCAATTTTTGTGATCAAGCTCCGACCAATAGAACGTAAGCAACAGTTGTCTTGTGAATGGTTTGTTCGAAAATAACAAGGAATTGCTTCATCCTCTCCTTTCTTCCCAGCCCTGGAATGTGTGGGAGCTCCCATAAGAGCCTTGAATCAGAGATAAACTTGGGGGTGAAAGCTCTGAGGATGATAAACCTGGAAGATAGGAGAATATATCCCTGTGATTCATCCCAGCTGTTACACTAACTCTGGGCTGTCCAATTGGGTGCTGTTTATATTTACATAGAAAATAAACATTTGTATGGTCAAACTATTATCCTGAGGGGATATTAGTTCAGACAATGGCAAGTCTGGTCTGTTGCCAACTGTGCACATTTCCACTGGAGGCTGCCTGAAGTCCTCAACTTGATGTTTACAATAGAAATTCCATCTGCTTCTAAGTCTATTGTTACAGCTTTTCCTTGTCCAGAAACATTTCTTTAATCAAGTTAATACTCTCCAAATGTGCTAAGTATTCTCCTGGTTCCAAAATTTGCCAGTTTCCCAGGTGCTGAGATTTTTCAGTTATCCCAGAACATCTTGCACTGGGGCTTTACTGAACAATAGAGCAATGGACTTTTCGAGATGGAAGGGAATTAAAGTTGACCAAAATTTCTGTACAATGAAATAAAACACTTTCTGTCCTTGATACTTGCATTAGATACTTATTCTATTGTTGTAGGGAAAAGTACCCCAACAAAAGCAAATTAAGGAGGAAAAGTTTCACTTTGGCTCATAGTTTAAGATTGCAATTCTTCATAGTAAGGGAGTAATAGCAGCAGGAGCTTGTAACAGATGGTCACATTGCAGTCACTCAAGAAGCAGCAAATGGTAGATGCTAACGCAGAGCCCAATTTCTGCAATTATAAAGGCCAGTATCTCTGTGTAAGGAATGATGCTGCCCACATGTATGGTGGGTCTTCCCATTTCAATTCACCTGATGGAGAAAACCCTTCACAGTTATGCACAGAGACTAACTTAGATAGTTCCTTACAGGTATGCCTGCATGGTTGGCTCCTGGATGATGCTATACCTTTTCAAGTTAATAATCAACTTTAACCATTAGAATACTCAAGCATGATTGACAACCAACAGCATTTTACAAGACCCCAGGTGATCCAGTGCATCTTAAACTTTGAGAGGTACTAAAAGTTTGTGCAGGTTGTTCACAAATATACAAAACACATTAAGCAGTTCTTGCTCAGATAGAATAGTCAGCCAATCATTCCACTAATAAGATAAAAATTGCTTTTATGTTACCAAAGACCTTGCTCCCTCTAGTCTGTAGATTAACTACAAGTAGTAAGGACTGACAGAATTTTTATTGAGACTATCCCCCTGGATCTTAGTCCCCAGTGCAGTACTAGTTATAGGTGATTACATAATAAGAGTTTCCATTCTATATATGATTAATCTACTGGTGGGTTCAGGGCTCAATGGATTAGTAGGAGGTGGAGCAAACTGTATGATGTGAGACCAAGTTAGAAAAAATAAGTTCTGAGAGTGTGCCTAGACTGGCCAGCCCATTTTGTTCCCAGCTCCACAATTGTTCCTCAGTGCTACAAGGTGAGCAGCTTTCCTCTTGTTCTGCATGTTATTGGCCACATGCATTTCCTCAGTGTAAACCCAGAAGCAATGGAGCCTAATAACTGAACACTCTGAGCCATGAATCTAAATAATTCTTCTTTCAAGTTGTTTTGCTCAAGATTTTTGTCATAGTGATGAAAAGCTGACTAACACAGTGATTCACCCTAATTATTTGAAGGTGCCTATCATGGTTTTCAGCCTCCTCTTTTCAAAGGAGAATGACTCACTTAATTGGCATTCTTCACATACTCTGATTTTCAGAGATTTCATCTTCTTCTAATGCATACTAAATTGTTAGTATTCTGATTAGAATACAAATTTGCAATTTAATATTATATTTGCTGAGTGAACAACACTAGATTCTTTATATACACAGCGATTCTTTATATATAACGTCTTACATTTAAATGTTGGTTCATCACTATAGTTTTGATGTTATTCTCATCATTAACATTATTTTATTTAAATATTATAAAATCCATTTTAAAACCATTTAGGTTACATTAAAAACTTTAATAACAGAAATCACAACCTGTTTGTTGATATCTTTGATTTTGCTTTATTTGAGGAGTCGAGGCTTCACTGTGTTAACCAGGCTGACCTCAGTATCCTGAACTCAAGTGATCCATTAGTCTTGGATTCCTGGGGGGGGGGTTAGATTGGTTATAGTACATTCAATTGCACCCAGTTTCCTGTACTTCAAAAAAACCTTTTAGTGATTTTCATGCATTAATATTGCCTTTACATAATTTCCTCTTCTCCTCAACTCATCTTTTGTCCCCACACCTTTTCAAATTCACAACTTTTTAAATTATTATTCCTTTACACACACATGCATGCAACCCACTGAGTCCTTTTATTGTTTCCCATTTAGTATTTAGGAGTGACTACTTGGGATTAGATAACTATCAGAGGTCTTGTCCTGAAGAAGACTCATTCTTTTTCCTCCCTCTTTTGGCAGCCATTAATTACCTGTAGCTCTTCATCTGGAGTGGGTCCTCATGATATATTGTATTTGCATGCCGGCTAATGTTGTCAATGTGTATGCCATGTTTAGGTGCCCATATTGCTTCAATTGCATGAGTACAACTCCCTGTCACACATAGAAGACACTACCTTTCAGAAGACATCCTGGGCCTCTTATTCTTGTGATCTTTCTGCCCCTCTTTTCTACAATGTTCCCTGAGCCTTGGGTTTAGGGGTAGTGTTTTGTATGCATCAACTGGGTGGGGTTGAGCGCTCCACAGTCAGCTGTTATCTGTACTCTGACCAGTTGTGGATTTCTGTAATCACACCTGCTATAAAAAGAAACTTCTTTGATGAGAGGTTAGAGCTCCATTTATCTACGAGTATAAGAATAAGTATTTATAATGCAGTTAAAAATTATACTGGTTTACAGAAATAACAGTAGTATGTTCTCCTCTAGGGCTCATGGCCTTAATAGCCATGGGCTTGTAAAAACCCATAGGAAACACTTATGTTTACTTAATAATGTGTATATACTATATTAGTATATGTAAGTATACATAGAGTTTAAAATATACTGTGTTACTTGGGGTAATAATACTCCAAGAGCCATGGAGTATCTAATAAAACTTCAGTGCATAGAAAACATCCCTTTGGATTTTTGATCAGGGAAATCCAAAAGACTCCCCAAATAATACAGGCTATTTCCAAGTGCTCTTGTCTCCAGAACCAGACAGTAAGGCTCTATTATTGAAGACACCACAGCCTTCAGACACAGGATTTGTTGTGCTGATTTGGAATTGACCTGGAAGCAAGCCTTCTCCCTGAAAACTAGCTGATACAGTCAAGGGTGCTATATAAGCTGCCAAGATAAAAAATAACCAATAGTTTATACCTAGCTGTAAAACTAACAACTACAACAAAGTCTGGCATAGCAAGATATTTGCAATGGTGCAACAGTGGCACCCACATCCTGGGAATAACCACCAACTGTCTATTGAACTCAAGGCTGGCTCAAAGGGAGGGGCTTCGTACCTAGTATTGTAAAACTAGCCAAATGCCTCTTGTGGAATATTAGTTTAAGATGTGTTACATTCACTTGTGCTGTGGAGTATTAGTTTAATGATGCAAAGATGTGTTGTGTTCTCTTATGTTACTGTTGTTTAACTCTGTAAAGCTATGTTACTTTGCCTGCTTAAAACACTAGTTCTAATAGAGCTGGCCCATCAATAGCTAACCAGGAGAGAAGATAGGCAGGGCTGCCAGGCAGAGAAAATAAATAGGAGAAGAAATCCAGGCTCAAGAGAGGAGCAAGAAAGGGAAAAGGAGAGTAGTAGGCCAGGGACCAGCCATACTGTCACAGTCACACAGCCAGCCACAGAGTAAGAAGGAAACAAAGACATATAGAATAAAGAAAGGTAAAATTCCTAGAGTCAAAATGTAGTGAAAGAGAAATAGAATAATTTAAGATAGAAAAGCTGGCTAAAAACAAGCCAAACCAAGCATTTATAAGTAAGGATAAGTCTCCATATATTGATTTGGGAGCTGGGGTGGTGGGTCCTCAAAGAGGTTAAAAAAAAAAAAAAAGTCAACTACACTACCTATGTGTTGTGCATTTCTTTTAATCATGAAAAACTATGTTTGAGTCATGTTAACTTTTCTGGAAAGAACATTGCTACCATTGAAAATTAAAAATATTCCAGCAGGTGCCTTGAGTTCACTCCATTATAAGTCTCAGATTCCAATTCCCTGTAGGACACTTTCTTCTGGCTCAAGTGACACCCTCTCAAAGCCCTACACCCACTGTTGTTGTGTTTGTTCACAGCATGCATACAAGTGTTTCCCTTCATCTCCTCCTGGCAGCAGAGTTTCATATTTCCACGATACCTAGCACAATGGAGAATTTACACTGGGCACTAAACAAATATTTTTACACAAACAACACAGAGGCTATTCCTTTGGACAGGAGACAAAACTAGATTGGAGTTTATTGGAATGAGCTGAGTTAGAAAAGCCAGTAAAGTACCCATGCTCTTCCTGCTATCTTTAGGTGAAATGTAGAGCTCCCATTGGGATTGTCCCAACAAAAAGAGTTGACCTAGTTTAACAGAATATAAATATAGCGTGTCCCCAAAGGTCTCCAAACACAGGATTCACCAAAGTGTATCTTCAGAGCTTCAGGTGGTGGGACTAACACAGATTGACCCACTTAATGTGAGCCTTCTCACACAACATGAATTTGAAACCAGGACCATTCTTCAGAGTTCTTGCTGTCTACTGTCCAGCAAGATTCCTTTCTCTATGAATGGTATTTGAAGAGTTTGTGTTCAGCAAAACCTCAAGCTCAAAAGACTCTCAACAACACCAAATGCACTAAAATTGATTGTGTACTTTCAAAGGAAGCTGAGGTAAAAACCCAGAAATAGAGACCATCAACTGTTAGCCTTTTCTATTATTGCATACTTTCAGTTTTTATAGGCCTCATCTAGAACTCTGCGTCTTCTTGCTATTTCATCTGAGGATAGCTAGCTGCCAGTGGAAGGGCATTATCACTGTTTATGGTCTCACAGAGTGCCCATAAACATTGGTATCTTGGCAAAATTATCATCCTGATTATGTAGGTTTAGCAGAAGGGATAAGTTTATTAAAATAGACAAGGGTAAATCAGCAATATCTCACCCCAATTAAAACATAAGAGAGATGAAAACAACAGTTATTCATGATGCCTCCTGTATCCAGGGAAAGTTCACAATACTCTCATTCTTTCGATAGGCGTTACCCAGCTGAGACAAGTTCTGTTTTAATGACTAACAGGGACACTGTGCTTTACATTGCTTCCTCTTCTGTACATCCCAGTGGTTGTGCTGATGTCCCCAAACTACCTAAAGCCATCTTCCAGTGGAAAGGGTTCCAGCCTTGGCACATCCAGAGGGTGCTTTGGCAGAAGAAGGATGTGCTTATATCTATAGTGTGCGGGGCTCAGAAACAGGGCTCCTGTTTTATTTTCCACTTTGAGACTGTAAAAGTAAGCAAAAAGAAAATGCAGTTTCCTGTCTATGGAAGAGCTGGGTTGCTTCCAATCCTTTGCTGTTGCTAACAATGCTGTGATAGAGATTTATATATAACATTTTGCTTGTGTCCTAATATCATTCCAGGACACATTTATAGAAGAAGAGCTGGGCAAAGGTTGTATGCATTTGTATACATATCACCAGGTTGCCTTCCTCAGGGACTGCAACGATTAATATATTTCTACCAGCAATGGATAAAAGTGACTGTTCAGGAAAAAGAGTCACCATCAGATTATAATGGACTCTGGGACTCTGGTTTAATGCTATTATTGGCATGTATTAATTGTATATAATAACGGGTTTCATTATGGCATTTTCATGCATGGAATTCAGTCATATTCACTCCCTGCCCAGATCTTGATCTGTTCCCAGGGTTGTTATCAGTTGATCATTCCTCTTCCCAGCTCCCCTCCACTTCTCCATTCAGTGCAATCCAAGGAATTTCCCTATGGTTGTTTGCTGTAATGCTAGTGACAGTTTGTGTAGAGGAGCATGGAGGCCTTGTCAGTGACCACACCCAAAATGAGTCCTTCCCTCCATCATCAACTGTAGCAGTGTAGTTTAAAGCTTCCATTCCATTTATTCAAAATTTTTTCAATTTTTAAAAATATTCTTTGCTTATTTCCATGTTTGGGGTCTATTAAAACTTAAGACCTCTTCATTTTCTGTAGGAAAATAAGCTACTTTTCTGAATACTCATTGCAAGAATTTAAATTTAACATTTAGATTTTTTTTCTTTGTTGAATAGTATGTCCTCCTGCTCAAATTTTCCCTTGAGTTTCATGTATTCAAGCATAACAATTTAATTTTTTTTAAATTCAGAGTCATATTTAGAAACCTATCTTCCCATCCAAGCTTGTAATGGAATCTTTCCATATTTTCTTTCAGTGTTTTTGTGGTGATGTTTAAGCTTTGATCTACTTGGAATTTATCCTGGTTTGAGGCCTGCTAGATCTAATGAATTTTATTTAATAACTTATTTTCCCCCTCTGGTTTGAGATAGTGCTGTTGATATATCTATTTCATTCTCTTTATGAATGTTCTATTTCTTTTTCTAGGAATTTGATGATCTCCTCATGCACGAGGTCATGCTCTTTTCATTGCTAAGACTTTGAAATCAAATGTTCTGCTTATTTTTTTCTTGCTCTTTGCTTCATAATTTTGCTGAATATTGTTAATTCATATATTGATCTTATTGGGTGCTGGAGAGTTGATTCAGTGTCAAGAGCATTGGCTGCACTTCTGCATCACAGCTGATCATCACAGAAAGTCAGAAAAGGAACTCAAACAGGGAAGGAGCCTGGAGGCAGGAGCTGATGCAGAGTTCTACTTCCTGGTTTGTTCACTAATGGCTTGCTCTGTCTGCTTTCTTATAGAACCCAAGACCACCAGCCTAGGGTTGGCACTACTCACAATGGGCTGGGCCCTCTTCCACTAATCACTAATTAATTAAAAAGTACCCCACAGACTTGCCTGATCTTATGAAGGCATTTTCTTAATTGAGCTTCCCTCCTCTCAGAAGACTTTATTTTGTGTCAAATTGACATAAAACTAGCTAGCACAGACCTTACCTCCCAACCATGATCCTTGCTCCGAGGAAAGCAGTGATTAAGCTGCATTTTCTAAACTATATAATTGAGCCAAACATCATTCAAGACTTGAATTAGGTTTTAGGTTTTTCTGTATAACCCTTAGTGTATGACAGGAATTGTATTCCTTCAGCTGTAGGTTTCTATTACCTTCTGGGATGTGTGGGTGGGTCTTCTTCACCCAATTCCATCCTTATACTTCAGCCATCTCTGGATATGTGGTAGAGCAAATCTCCTCCCAAACCCTGGCCATTGGAAACATGGTGGACCAGAGAGCTGTTCTTCAGTTCCAGTTATACCTGATGTTGGAGTATCAATGAACGTGACCACAAGATTCTATTGTCTTCTCCTTAAAGCTATGAATGCAATTAAATATACCAGAGAACTTCCCAATTTGGAGCATGTTTCATTCATTTACTAAACCCAGCTGGTCATTTTCCATTATTTATGCTAGCATCCACTTGCAGATATTTTTCTTAGAGATTATGAGATGTTGTCATCATTTTTCAACACAGTTATAAGAGTAACTTGGTAGTACCATGCCCCAAGATTTGTCCTTGTTTTGAGATCTATTTGGCTCTCTGCTTCCTTGCGTTTATGTATTAAATTTAGAATCTGACTTTCACACACAAAATACTATTGGGGTTTTTAATCAGCCTATGCTCAATCTACAAAGCAGCCTAGGGAGATCATTAGAGTTTTCCAATCTTGCCATTGTGGCCTTCCTCTCCATTCATAAGAAGGTTTGTAATTTGTATTGTTGAGATATAATGTCTCCTTTCCATTTTTATCAAAACATTGTTCTCCCAATGCTTTTGATGATACTTATTTTTAAAATGTTTTAAAAATATTTATTGCATGGGTACTTGTGTGTAGATGCCTATGGAGGGCAGAAGAGGACATCAGATGCTGTAGAACTGGATTTACAAATGGTTGTGAACTACCATGTAGGTGCTAGGAACCATGTGGTATAAGTGCTCTTAACTGCTGAGCCAACTCTCCTACCCCCACTTTTTTTGAGGGAGGAAGAGTTTATTTAGGCTTACAACTTGAAGGGAAGATACAGTCCATGTTGGCAGGGGGTGCATGGTAGCAGGAACATAAGGTGTCTTGTCACACTGGGACCACTGGAAGGTAGCAGAGACATATTTGCTCATACATTTGAATGAATCTACTTCTCCTGGGCCTGTTTCTGTTTCTGTTGTTGTTCTTTTATTTTGTTTTCCCATAACTCCCAGCCTTCTGATCTTTTATTAGTACCTACAGGCTTCTTTCCTATATCTCTGATGGGTTGTCAGATATATTTTCCTTTGATTTTAATATGAAAAAAATATTTGTGACAGATAAAGCTGGGAATTTCGTTAGTAATGAAATCAGAACTACAACTCAGATCTACTCAGGGCTTAAAATTTCAGTTATTGAAAGAAGCAAATATTAGGATATTTAGTGGGAATCTCTAACTCCTTCATAAATATAATATAGTAAAATAAAATATATCCCATTTTTTTCTAGCACTGTTTTAGAGTAGCCTCAATTATGTTGGCTTCAGAGTCTTTTGAAACAAGATGTTAAGGCTAGAACACATTAAAAACCGCCCAACAAGCTTCATCATTAACTCCAGAAGAAATCACACTTTCTATTGGGAAAGAACCCACTCAAAGCATAGTTTCTGCATTGCCATTTTCTCTTCTTTCTTTTCTTGTTGCCTGATCTCCTGCCACCTTCCTAATGTATTCAGGTCACACCAAGACCCTGAACAATGCGTGCTTACAAAAAGCAGTTGCAAGCCTTGCTGAGGAGATAAGACAAACCAAGAGACATTGAGTAAGAGCTGGGATGGAGCAAGGCAGACTTGGGCTCTTAGAAACGATGTTTGAAGAAACCCAAAGATCCAGAAACAGGACAACAACAGCCGAGTCTATGTAAGTCCTAGGCTAGGAAGGAAGTAAAGAATCTAGCCCAGTAGTTACAGTTCTAACTCCAATGCCCTGTGAGTAAGTGATTGGAACAGAGGTGATTCTGAATTTCAAATAATATCTAGGCTGGTATGTATGGATGCAGGGTCACCATGAGGCTCAACTCTTAGGAACATCTGTATATATTGATTGATTCATTCATTCATGATTCATTCATTCACTCATTGATCCCATTGTTAGTAATATTAGTAAGTTGATCTGGGTCTTTAAACTTTTAAAGGTGAAAGACAGTGAAGATGTCTATTAGCAACTCTTCCTATGGAACATGCTAGGTGAACAGTTTTGAAACATACACTAAGCTTTTATCCATCTGGAGTAGTGTCATATTAGTGGCCATCAGAGCAGTGAGCTGACAGGCTTAACTTTCCCGTGGAGATATTATGAAAGGGGCGATTTGGGAAACAAGTGGGCTCCTTGGCCCCCATCAGTGTTCAATGTGCTACCCTGGAGCCAAAGCACCAGCCATGGTAATTGCAGCATTTGTTTGGGAAGGGGGGTGCATTCCCAGGCTGCAGAGCCTCATTTCAGTACACATGCCTCTAATTTGATGTTTTTAAATTCAGCTCCAAGACTGTCGTCAGCCATTTGTCCCCCTCTTTCCTTTAACACTGACCACCTTGTTCCCTTTTCGCCCGTGAACAGAGGCAAGCAGTGTGCATTGAAAGCCAACAGCCTTTGTGTTGCTTGAGAAATCTGAGGCTGACATCTCTGGGCCCTTTCTGTCTCTCCCGCCTCTCGCTGCCCGTGACCTGCCAAGTAGGTCTGGCTCTCCCAGGCTTTCGTCACATTGTATATCGATTGCTCTCCTTTCCTTTATTTGTAAGATGTTAAAGGACAGACCCTGCTGCACAGTGACAGTGGCTTTGCCAGTGAGTAGGTCAGCCAGTGTCCCTAGGCACACAGCACAGGTCCAGTGATACTTCAGCAGGCTTGGCTGGTATGACATCAGCAGCTCCTAAAGGAACCAATTGACACCCCCCAATTGCTATTCTAAACTCCCAAGGTCTTTTTTTTTTTTTTTTTCTTTTTTTTTTAAGGCATTTCACTCTGCCTTTTTAAATGCTCTTTTTTTTCTGTTTCTTTTCTTTCTTAGACCTTGTGATCCTTAGGTACTGGGTTTACTAATTACCCCCAGTGCTGGCACCTGACAGCAGGTGGCCACCGTTCTGTTAATTATGTCCTGGGGCTTAGAGGGTCTCTTCTAATGACATCTAATCATCTACCTCTGACTCTTGGGCTGAAAGAAGGTTGCAGGCACATTCTCTTTCCCCTGAGCTCTTCACATCTATTCTTCTGGCCTAGCACCATGCCTGCAAGGTAGATAGATGGTAGAATTGCCAAGCACTGGGTTTCTTCTCTAGTGGCTGGGGAGTCACAGCTCAAATGCAGGGAACTGAGACCGTGGCAGTGTCAATTTACTAGTCAAGTAAGCCAACTTGAGAAAGGGTAAGCCTGAGACCTGCAGTAGATTAAGACTCCTCTCTTGTCTCCCTCAATTCCCACAGCTCCATTGTATACTGGTCCTGTAACAGAGACTGCAGCTTTCCACAGTCGATTGTAGAAAGCAGAAGGAGATGTGGTTAATTCTTTCATAGGGGAGTAAGAAAGACAGCACTATAACATGCGAGAGGCCTGGGCTGCCAGAAAATCATTGTAAATCCTTGTAGCATTCATTCCGTGAGCGAACAGGCCTCTGCCTTTCATCCATAAAACACGGGAAATATCCCTTTTGTGCTTTTTTGAAGTGCAGCCAAGAGAATGAATTGTGCATTATTTCCAGAAGGTTTGGTATTCCATGGAGGCAGGTACTGTGTGCATATATGTGTGCAGACAAAGGTAGATAGATATAGTGATAATCCTTCACTGGCTGCTTCAAGAAGTGACACTGAAAGAAGTGAATTATGGGTAAGGAGAACTGTTGAGCAGGGAGTTTTGGTCAATTTGTAGGCACTTTAAAGCAATTGTGATGGATGTGGGAAGAGAGATCGATGGAGAAATATCAATAGGAATTTCGCCGTAAAGAGGCCATTGCCACCAGTCTCACTAGTCACCCAAATGACTGTAATCTGAGCAAATTAGAAGGGGAAGTACAATCTTCGCATATAACAGTAAAAATGAAACATTCATGCACTCACTCTCACAACTGATGGTATCAGTCTCAGAGGTCAAGGATAGATGAAATTGTTTTTTGGTGAAGGTCAGTGGTATCTTACCTGGCTGACAATTCTGATCATAGCTTTGGTGTGCCATTGCTATTGGGCCTCAAAACACTTCCATGTGATAGGCTGCCAGAGCTAGAGCAAGTTCCTCTTTCCTGTGAAAAGTAGAACTCAGGGTCCCAAGGTGTACAGGTACCTAGAGGTGTACAGGGGTAATCCTGGTTTATTCTTCCTGAAATAGATTATGTCTTGCTATCCCACAGTTTCTCCGCAGATTGCGTGGAGACCTCATCTATGTCTCTCTAGCCTCTTTTCACTGGTCCCCACCCACGATGGCTTGATACTCCCATGCCTGTTCACTGTGAGTAGGACTTTGCCCTTGAGTCAGCATACTTTCCAGGGCTTTCTTGAATGATAACGTATCACGTGGCCCTGGCAGGTCTCCAGGCATCTCCAACTCCATCTAGAGTTTCTTGTCATTGCCCAGTCAAAGGGAAGCTCACAGACAGATGGTGTGAAGAAGGAGATAACCACTGAGCTACTGAAACAAATGCACACTGAAATGTCATGCAGCTGTGCACCCACCTCAATTTAGGATAATTCAAACTTTCTTGCTGAGTTCACTGGCTATGTGTTGACCATTCAGTCTAGAGTCAATGCAACAACTCTCCAGGGGGACTTTTAATTTGTACTTGATTTTGCTGAATCTTCTTTTGCATCCTTTCCTCCTCTAATTATTGCATTCTTTGCACTTGCTCTCTGTCTCAAGTTGTTGGTAACCTTTTCAATCAATTACTTTCCCAATCGAATCATACTTCCAGTGTATCTAGGGGCTTGGTTCTTCCCTAAGTCAGGGTGTGATGTTAAGGATGCCGGTAAATGTACAGATGGAAGAATCGCCCACAATGTGATCACTGTTCTTCTCTTTGTTTGGATTGTGACCTAGGGAAAAACCAACAGTGCCTTAGGTCCTTCCTCTCCTTGTCACTGCCCCTGTGATTTTCCCTGGCTATTTGGGAGCCGTGCAAGGGTATCGGTGGTAAGGATTCATTACCCTTCCTTGATGTGTGCGAATACATCATTTCAATGAGATCTAGACTTCAATGACAGACTCTCCCTGCCGGCTTGGCTGTGTTCTGTGCTCCACAGACAACAAAAGATGACAGGTTGTAAGTTCCCATGTCAGAAGAGAGCAACTGGCTTGTATTGGCAACCTTAGTTGTCAACTGGCAGCCCCAAGAAACAGGCTCTCTGGGTCGTGTAAGGACAGGCAGGAGCTGACAAGTTTGAAAGGAGAAGGAGCAAGGAAACGGTTGACTTCGACTCCACAGCCAACAGTATCCCAGCCCCCACCCCTTTCTTCTTTGGAGAGCCCATGCCCTTCCCTCATCTTAGCCTGGCACAAGGGTGGGGTTATAATCGATTAGAGCACACATCTCACTACTATGCTCCAAGAGAAGAACCTGGGAATGGCCACTAGTCACCTAAGCAGTACCCAACTCTCTTCCCTGTCTGCCAAGCCCTGCCCCTCAGCTGTCTTCCTATAATGTAATCTGCTGATGTAAGGGCCACTGGGTTGCTCTTTGCTACTGCTAGGAAGAGAGCAAGAATGTCACACATGGTGGCTTTTTTCAATCAAGGCACAGGGATACCCATTCTTCTGCAAGTTGTGCTGGGTGGAGACCAAGTGAAAGAAAAAACAGAGGGATCTAGTCCCTGAGAGGATTTCACCCTGCCATGAGGCAGGGAGGGATGTGACATTCCTTGTCCTATAGTGTCTGGTTGAAGCACTCTGTGCTCCCCTGAAAGAGGTTCCCCAGAAGATCACCAGGACAGTGTGAGTGGGTGACAGCTGGTAAATGTTCATGTTTCCCAAGAACTTAGGATACAATGAGGACCTTCAAGTAGCCTAATTAGTAAAGGGATCCACTCCAGAGTCTGTGTTTGGGAATTAGAGAAAAAAAAAAGTATGTGTGATCTATATCCAGAAAGAGAGGGGGGAAAAGCATCAAGACAAAAATGTGTATTTGTAATGAGAATGGCTAGAAACATAAGAGGCTCAGAAAGGCTTCCAAATTATTCATTGTGTTGAATTAACAGAGTGATGACTAAGATGACTGATTAATGATGAACATTGTTTTCAAACTCCAGAGTGTGGAAGAAGCAGTATGCTAACTAAATGGACTGCAGATACTTCTGAGCTCCCTGCTTTGGAGCTGATTGACAGTATGTTGTTGTCCTGAGAAATCTGAGAACATAGTGTGGGTTGCCTTTGTATCTCCTATCTGCACACATTTATTGGAAAATTCTTGAGTCTCCAGAAACAGGTCAGATGTCCTCATGGGGCTGATTAGCCACTTAAGCTAGAGGAAGCTCCCACAGAGGTTTGTTTGTAATGTCATCTCTCTATGTAGCTCAGGCTGGCCTCAAACAATCCTCCTGGCTCTAGTTCCAGTAGGTTGGGATTTCAGGCCTGTTCCACAGGTCTGGCTTCCTGAGAGTTATTTTCAAGTAACACAGTTACATTATTGTCTGCAATTGAGGTATCTAAAGGCTGTAGACAAAGAGTATCCTTGTGCTACTAACACAGGAACTTAGAGCCTTGATAAATCATCCTGATCTGCACATCTGGATATCCCAGAACAAGTTCACCTCAGGAGAACATGCAGGAAGAGATCAGGCACTGGTGATGAGGGGGCTCCTTGATAGTGCAGATGGCAGGGAGAGGACTGGAAGATAGGGAGGAGCCTGAGGCATCATTGCTAGGATATGAGCTTTTCTGAGCAGCCTGGAGAGTGCTCCCATCATGACTCCTATAAAAACTTCAGTCTTGTGCCATGGAATAAGGGAAGAATCTGGGTATTGTGAGCCACCTCTGTCATCCCAGAACTTTGGAGATGAAGACAGGAGCATCAGAAGTTCAAGGTCATCCATGGCTATCTATGGAGCAGCCTGACCTACCTAAGCCTCAAAAACCAGAATCAGTAATGATCATGAGAAAAAGCCCATTGTCTCGTTTTACCTTCTCTTGTTTTTTTTGTTTGTTTGTTTTGTTTTTTGTTTTGTTTGCTTGTTTGTTTTTTGTTTTTATTGAGAAATTATGTTTGCATATATTTATAGGATCAATGTGGTATTATGATCTTAATACAATGTGCAATGATTAAACTGAGCTAATTAATATTTAATCTCTTTAGAATCCGTATAAAAAACTAATATCAAAAGGTCTATTTTTTAAAAAGAGCAGAAAATATACTTATTATCCATCCTTTCAGTATCTGTTGCATACTTATAAATTCCAGCACTTACTTTGTGACAAACGACAGATAGGATCTTTATTTGTATAGTGCTATCCTATAGGACAGCCTCCTAATGCAATTCACTCCCTGTGGGAATTATTTTCTTCTCTAGCTCCAGACATGGACATATGACTTTCTTTGACCAATCAACTACAAGCAGAAGTTGCTTATGCTACTTGGAGAAGCAGTGCACAGTTTTTTGTGAGTGATTTCTTTTCCTTTCCTCTACGATGAAGTGATCCCAAGTAAGGCTTTTGTTCTTCCCAGTATCCTACCTATGTGGAGAAGATCTCAAACTTCCCACAGTCAATGCAATAAAATACAAGTAAGAAATAAACATTTGTTCTTCCAAACCACTAACTCCTGGGAGCAGCATAACCCAGGGAGACCTGACTCACATACATATGATTGTGTATTGTCACAGGGAATGAAAGAGAATTCCAGGGAATCTTTGAGACTCTGTCTGGGGAGCTGACATTTTTAATAACCCATGTGAGGGCCTTGTGTTTCCCCAAGCCCCTTTGAACTGCTTTTCCAAATCCACTGTTCACAAAAGAGTCAGATTCTGGATGGGAGATGGCTCAGTTGGTAAAGTGCTTGCCTTGCAAACCTGAGGATCTGAGTTCAATCCCACATTAAACAAATAACAAACAAAACATAGGCATGGTGGTGTGTGCTTGAATTTACAGTGCTAGCAAGGCAGAGATGGGTGGATCTCTGGGGCTTGCAGGCCAGCCAGCCTAGTCTTCTTAGCTAGTTTAAGGCACGTAAGATTCTGTCTTTAAGAAAAAAGGAAAAAAGAACAAAAGGGAGAAAAGAAAAGAAAAATATCTGAAGGAATAAACCAGAGGTTTTCTTCTGATTTCCATACATATGCAGCACACCTGAACACACATAAAAAAATGCACACAAAAGTTCCCAATTCTGGGACATATAACAGAATTCCACAACTGGATTTCCACACAGACTCATGGAAATGCCAAACAATTTTTGAAACATTTACATTTGGATTAACTCCAAGGCACGATTTGCTCCTAGATCCTTGTTCCCTAATTGGAAAGCTGTATGGACCTTCAGGGAAATGGATCCATGTGTTTCTCATTTGGGCATACTTACCTCATCAAAATATGGTTGGAATGAAACACTTGATGTTCAAACTCTTGAAATCACATTTTCCTTCCCAAGGAAAAAGGCTCTCTTTCCTATGGCTTATACCTCAAAGGAAGAAATTGTGTGCTTTCTTTGGGGATATGGTAAGGTGCCCAAGACAAATGTCTTCTCACTCTTGGCTTCAATCAAAACTCCTCCAAATATGACTTCCATTTCCCTCTTCAGGTTTTGGCTTGCCAATTAAAACCACAACACCCACCCATCCAAACAAGACATGTTTCTTTCAAAAAAAAAAAAGAAAGAAAGAAAGAAAGAAAGAAAAGAAAAGAAAGGAAAAAAAGAAAGAAAGAAAGAAAGAAAGAAAGAAAGAAAGAAAGAAAGAAAGAAAGAAAGAAAAGAAACCCAGAGAGTTGCAGCCAAAGAGTCCAACATGTCCTCAGTCACCTACTCTTGTCACTAACACTCAACTGACACTGAATCCTTTTCTTTGCCACAAAACAGACTTCAGCCCTTAATGTCTCATTTGTAGCTGATAAGAAAAATGAATTTAAGACTCTGGTTTTGAAACATCTTGAATACGCATAACTAGCCCCCCCTTTTTGTTGTTTTACTCTCTTTCCCCAGACATGTCCCATTTCTGCTCCTTTGTAAGTGTAGCTCTCCAGCTCTGCAAAGTTTCATCTGGAGCTCATGGTCCACTTTTGCTGAAAGATTCTACCCTCTGTCCCCTCTTCAGTTGTACACTTTGCCTCCATGTTCCCAATGGGCCATGGGCACACTGTGTGTGTGAGCATTTATCTCTTGACAGTACAGATATTTATGTGCAGGGAAATCTCCAAAGCATTGGGCAGAGAACAGGCTTTCTTTGTTCTTATTTCTTTCTCATCACAAAGTCTCCAATCCCTGTTGACTGGCTGAATAATAGGTAAGTTTTCACATGGCTATGACATTGCAGAATCACTACCACATTCCCACTATTCTAACCCTATAATTTTGCTGTATCTTCACTGCATCTATGGTATCTTTTCTATAATATATGAAGAAAAATATAATTGTACTGGGCTGGGGAAGTGGGACTCAAAGTTTTACATATAACAAAACATCATAATTAGTTTTTTTCCTTTTTCAAATTGGTTTTTTAAAAAAATAGGAAGAATACTGTTGTAGGGTAGACGAGATGGCTTAATTGGTAAGGTGTCTACTGTGCAAGCAGGAGGACCTGAGGTTGGGGTTCTTGAACCCATATTTAAATCTAACAAATAAACAGGTGTGGTGGCCCATGTGTGTAACCCCAGGATGAGGGGAAGGGGTGGTCATAGACAGGTAGAACTTTGAACATTGGCTCACTGACCTACCTGGATCAAGAAGCTGCAGGTTCAATAAAAGAATATTGTCTTGGGAATACATCTCAGGGGTAGAGTACTTGCCCCAAGTTCAGTTCCCAGCACCACAAATGAATTAACTGAAGGTGTGAAGCAATTGATGAAAGACAACGGACATCAGCTTCTGATCAGTGTGCACTGGTGTGAACACACCACACACACCACATGTGCGTGCTGTTGCAGAGGTGAAGTAGAAAGGCCAGCTACCCAGAGTGTTCAGGAGCAGTGGAAGCAGGTTGAGAAAATGTTGATCAGTTCTCAACAGTTCCCTCACTTTCATTCATGGGTGTTTTTAGATCTTTCTCAATTCTGGTTTCCCTGTTAAATCTTGTTGCTAACCCAAATCCAGTCTCCAAAAGTACTGTATTTTAGAAAGTTGAATTACAGGTGCACTTTGCAAGGGGTGAGCAGACAGTTTCTGCATGATGTTTCTTACATAAATATACAAATGTGTATGTGCCACAAAGACTAGTAAATATTTGTGATATTCCATATGTGTATGGTATATATATATATATATATATATATATATATATATGTATATGTGTGTGTGTATACACACATATATATATACACACACACATATATATATATATATATATATATATATATATATCATAATACATATATTGGTATCATTTGTGTGTGTGCCCACATTCATTTAACTTCAGATGTGAATGCATTTTCAGGTCAATTAAAATTCAACCTCCTAATTACTACATTGCCTCAAGGAAAATTCTAGACTCACACTGGATATAAGACAAAAAAGAATTTAACCAATTAACTATCCATTATTGTAATAACAATAAGGACTATAAAAGCTAAGTGGGTTCTGGCCATAGTGTTGTGAATAGCACAAAGAGGAAATGGTGATTTTAAGAAAGGACGTGAAGAACTAAGCAAATAATTCAGACAAAGTACATGTGCCTCTTTCTGAAACAAAGCCAGACTCAATCATTCCCTTCCCCCTCTCCTTGCTTCAAAGCTTGGAGATGCTCTTGTAGAATGTTTGTGTTTGTTTCGTTAAGATGGTGATTTAAGGAGCAGTGATAGGGCCACTGGGTGGGGTGACAAACCTCACCATGGGTATATCAGCATCAGAAAGTCTGGAGTCACATGAAAACTGTGACCACTGAGAAAGAGGAAACCATGATCCTTATCTCCTAAAGAGCTTCCCAGTCATCAATGCCCAGAGTGAGCTTGTGAACTCAGAGTAGGTGACCTTAATAGATATAACTGTGTGTGGGCTCATTGTACCATGAAATTAAATTTTAAATCTGAATTGATGAACAAAAAAAATGTTGTCTTGATACTTTGGGGGCAATTGTCTTAATAGTTTTGTGACTCTTTCTCTTCCGTAAGAATGGATCTGAATTGGAGATGGTGAGAGGAAGAGCTTTGCTGAAAATCTACACTTAGCTCAGCCAGAAATGACTTCAAATGAGGTGTTTTGTTCTGCCATCATGGGGCTAATTCTCTACAGGTTGGCATGGTCTCCATATCCTCAACCCTCTGATTTTCTAAAAAGTCTACTCTCTGTGTTCTCTCCTCCATCTTGGGCAATTGAGCCCTTTCTACTTGTCTTTGTGATCTTGCTGTGCTAAGGTCTCCAACTCTTTGATGCTCAGCACCTCCCACTAGCTCTTTCTCAGCTCATGTTTCTCCTTTCTGGTCTATGTAAAAGTCTGGCTCTTGTCTTCCATGAGCAATATTTTTTTAAGGGTCTACATTTGCTTTATTCGCTTTTCTATTACCCACAGGTTCACACAATGACGCCAGGCAACCTAGCTTCCTAGATAATCACCTATCAAGTCCAGCTGCATGCTTCTGGCCCTCATCCCAACCTACTTCCTCCTAGCACTGGACCTTGCTAATTATCCCTCACTGCAAGTATCTTATCCATGGCTTCTAAATCAGAGGTTCCAACATTTTTACTGATCACCATTGTCTCCTCACTATTTTCTCATATGTTTCCCTAAATTCCATCCTGAGATCTGATTTAAGCACCCTGTTGCTTTCTTACGGCTCTACCAGTCACTGCTTTTACATGACCCTAAATCTGTACCTTGTATTTTGACTTCTTGACAGAGTCCTTTATTACTACTTACCTCCTTAACATTTGACATGCATATCTTCATTTGCACATATGTGTCCTCCTCTTATTTCAGAATCAATATGACCTTTCCCTGTATACCAATTATGATGTCCCATTTGGAAAAAAAGCAACAGACATAGAAATATAATCCAGAAACTTCCAAGTTTTGAGCAGCAAAGAGCTTCAGCAGGGATTAGGCAGACACTCCCACACCAGACCCACTTGAAAGCATTTGTGAACCATCTTTTTGTTTCTGACTTCATTTATTCTCATTCATTCCCCCACCCATTTATTCACTCATATATTAAGTCCCCCTTCTGAACCTTATTCACTGATAAAGCTATCAGGGATCCACATATGAGTAAGATATCATCCATGACTTCAGAAAACTTCCTAAGAAGATACAAAGTAAATTGCAATAAGCTCTCCAGATAGAATACCCAACATTTGGAATACCATTCTTACTATTTGGATTTGAATGTCCCATGGAGGCTCACATTTGAAGTCTTATTCTCTGGCTGATGTTTCTTGTTTTGTAAGCCTCACAGCATTAAGAACGCAAAACCCAGTTGGTAGAAGTAGGGTCACTGTAGATGAGCCTTTGTAAACCATAGTTCATTCAGTGCCTGCTCTGGGGCTCATTCTCTCCTTGCTGGCCCACCATAATATATGGAGCCTCTCCCACATCTCCCTCCTCCACTTTGCCCAACTCTGCTATCCTTACTCTCCACAATGGACTAGAATGTTCTGAAATTGTAGAATCCTCCTTGTAAGTCGTTTCTATCATATTGCATACCAATGCAAAAGTAATTAATACACAAAATTGGCTCCAAAGAAGTGTTGCCACTGCTTTGACTAAATCTGACTGAATGATTCTTAGGCCTCTTAGAACTCACAATGGAACCCGGTAGTATCTACCTGGCGTTGACTGCTAAGGTAAGATGAATACAGGAGTTTTGGAGATCATGGAAGCTGGCTCCCAGATTTGTGAAGAAGGTCTGGGAGGCTAGGGACTGTATGGCAGGGTAGGACTTCCTTTGGAGAGACACAGACACTAACAGGACAATGTATAAGCTCTTGCCGTGAGGCCTGAGTTATACTGGCTATCTCAGGATGTTAGAGATTCCAGCAAAGAGTAACATCTGCTGAGCCAATAGACAGGCAAGGAACAGAGCTGGCCTAAAAGACAGAATTTGTGTGCTACTAATGGCAAGGCCACAGGGGCGGGGCTGCCCAAGCCCACTCAAATTCCCCTGGTGCTGCCATGTGTCCCAGATGCTGGACATAGAACTCGAGGATTTCTTGTTTGCACTGCTGATTACTATCTTGATATCTTTCTACTCTTCTCTTACTAGCTTCTTGTTCTTTCCTTTTGGAATGGGAATATTTACTATTTGCCATTGAATAATGGAAGTATATAACTTTGATTTTTATTTTACAGGCATTCACAGTTAAGAGTTTGCCTCATGTCTCAGGACAGACTTCCAACTTTGAACTCTTGAACAGCATTGTAACTGTTGAGACCATGGGGATTTTTGAAGTTTGGTTAAAGGAAGAATTGTTTTGGTTTTTCATGTGAGATTGGCATGGGACTTTGAAAGAGGGGCAGGATGTTTTGAATCTTGAACCTGAAAAGGTCCCATTTGGGCTATTTTAGAGGCTAGGCTTTGGACTCCACCCTGTTTCTTCAGTTTAAATTATTGTAGGAAAAGGAGGTATCTGGGGCTTCTTTGAGGCTTATTAAGGCAAAGCCAGTTCCGTCCTGTCCAAAAACTCAATCTATGTCCTACCTCTAGCCCTGCATGGTGACCCAAATCATTACATATTTCTGTTTCCTTTTTAGTGGCTAATTACCTGAGCCTATCAATTACCTGGATAGGAGTCCATGCTTTAAGGATACTCAGAGCCACCTGAAGACTTGCTGAGGACAGGGAGGACTAATTACCTTCTTAATGAGCTAATCCTTTCCTTTGCAGGAGACACTTCTGCTTGCAGAGTGTACATCAGCTAACACCATGGAGTCTCTGCTGTGTGGCCTGCCTACTATTAAGAGCCACTCTCAAAAAGGTGTCTTTCCCCTTTCCTCCTTTTTTCTCTGTTTTTCTTTCAGATACTGACCTGAGCCTGAGGATGCTTTCTCCTTCATTTGAAGCACTGCCCCTCACCCCAGGCATCTTCCAACATGCTGCTGCCTGCTAACCTCCCCTGCAAAAGGAGTTTGGTTTTCTCTCTCCTACTTGAGCTCCCTATTCTGGGCAGCTGTGGAGATTTACAGAGTGTCTACCTTATTTGTCTCCCAAATTCTAATAATATTGTCCTTGAGTTTTCCAGATTAGTTTCCTAAATTATCTTATTAACAAGGCTATGACCACATGAAAGGGAACCCTGGCTTTCCTCACAATCTATGGCAACTACAAAGAGCTACTAAAGAAACTCCTTTGAGTACACAAGAAGGGACCATATCAAGGGCATTGCACCTATCAGCCACAGAAGATCAAAATGAGATCCAGATAGAAGTTTGCTGTTCCTGGTTAAAATGGGTGGTATGATGTATGGAATCCCTTCTTTTGGATTGGGGCCATGAAATCCCTTACTATTTTCTGTCTCCTTGCTTTGCTATTTTGTACCTATGTGCCTCAGGCCATTTTATCTGGCCACACGTGTAACATCTCCTTCTATATTTATGTTAACCTAAATCAGCTGCCCATTTACTCACAAAGGAATGACTATATTCAAATTTAATCTTGAGGTGCATGGATCCCATGCGGACTTGTGCCCTTATGGTAGACAGGACCATGTTATCTAGTAATTGCCATTTCCTGAGACAGAAAAGTATGTAACTAGCTAAGTGGCAAGGAACACATGACTAGCCAACATGATGACTCTGGCACCACTAACTGAGATGCTGATGATGACATCACTATCCAAGATAGAGGCAATTCTGTGACTAGTCAAAATGACAGTGTCCATTGTGGTAATTCCAATGACAGATGTCCCCATATTTCAACATTTGGTCTTCAGTTGGTGATACTGATTGCCAAGGTTGTGGGACTATTATGGAGCATCGCTTGAAGAATTATGTAAATAGGGGCAGGACTTATGGTTTAATAACTTGGCCCTGCTTTCTTTTCTTTCTGTCTGTTTCTTATATGAAGATAGAATGTGATCTTCTTGTTGCCTGGCTTCCAGGGTGTTCCCATGATCCTGCTGTCATGTCTTTTCTACCATGATGGATTTCATCTCTTTGGAACTATAAGCCGAAATAAATTCCTTTGTCCTCTAAGTTGCTCTTTGTGAAGATACTTTAACACATGAAAACAGAAGGGATTACTATACTCACACAATGGCCTAAGTTTCCTGATGCTGCTAAATCCCCAATCTCAGTATAGACCTAGAACTTACTGTGACACTAGCCTTCATTCATACATTCCAATTGTTTCCTGATTTTTTCCTTTTATTTCCCTTTGCATTCTGAGACATCTACCAGAGTTACAGAAACAGTAGAGCTGGACTGGGTGATGTCCTGTTCCTCTGCCTGAAGGGTAAACTCTGGAAACAAAAAATTCACATCAGGCTAAAACAATGATCTTTATTTTCTTGGAGTTATTGTATTCTAATTCTTTGCTCTTCATTTTACTGTAGATAATTATGTCCATGTAACACAGAGACAATTCATGATATAAGACATTCCTAAGGAAATGATACATCCACTGATAGGTTGCCCAAGATCCAGTGGTTGGTCCTATGCCCATGCATAAAATGCTAGCACTAACTGGACTCTTTTTTTTTTTTTTTAAGTCTATATGATCTTGGAAGGGAAAAGGAACAGAGGAGCATATAGGAGAAATTGGAACGGAAGATGCAGTGGTAGATTTGAAATCATATTACATGCATGTATGAAATTCTCAAACAATACACTAAAAAGCAGTTGTTTCAAGTCTGAACTTGAGAAATAAAAAGAAAAAGAGGCTAACATTTTATTTTAATATTAGTTGGCTTCACTACAAGCTAGGAGAAGAAAATTTTTGGTTAACATAAATTTTAAACTCTAACACTATCCTACACTTGTACCTATTTTGTAAACATCAATGGAAATTATCTAAAGTATCTAGATACAGTCATTCATAGCTATCAGGATAGATGACTATTAAAATATATGGAGAACTCTAAGCCGTATAGGGCACACCAGAAATAAGTGTTCCTTGTACCCTATGTGTAGCTGGATATTTTTCTCTATCTTGTCCCATCTAGACAGGTTTCTCTCCCACCTGGCAATCTCCGCAACTGCTTATAAAATGATCACTTTGAGGCTTAATAATAATTAGAAATGCTGTTGACCTATTATCTCAGGCTTATTATTAACTAGCTCTTGCAACTTAAATTAACCCATTTCTATTATAATTTATATTGCCACGTGGCCATGGCCTTAGCTGTCTCCTGCTGTCATCTCCCAGGCTCTGCCCTCTTTTTCCCTGTATCTTTGCTTGGATTTCCTTCCTGGCTCTATTTTACCTGGCTTTTGGCTAAACCAGCGTTTTTATTAACCAATGGTAATAAAACATATTCACAGCATACAGAAGGGTATCACCGTCACCCATGTCTACAGCACTCTCCATAAGAAATATGCCTGAACCCTCAGCAACAATCAGTTTTCTTGTTCCTTTTCAACCATAGATCCTAATAGATAAACAAACAAACAAACAAACAAACAGCTGGAAATCTTCTTAAGACAGCACTGGGTCAGCTAGCACCACCAGTCACATCTCTGTGTGTTTCCTGTCTTGATTCTCTCTAGTCTTATCTGGGCTTCCAAAAACTCAAGTTAGAGGACCCCATTCCAAGGCAGGTTCCTGCTTCTTTGTGTTGCTTTCCCAAATGGGTAAAACTTCTCAGCCCAGGCCTACTGCTCATTTCTCATTCTCCATTCCCTTTTATTGCCAAAGACTATTCCTAAAACTTACTGACTCAAATAACTATGCTAGCTCAACAACTTTCAGTAACACAGGAAGGAACGTTAGGCCCCACAGGCTGGATGGGGCATGCTGTCTCCTTCATGTTCAGTATCAACTGAAACGGGAAGAACCCACTCCTTACATTATCACCTCACTGTACTTAAGCCATTCAAGACAGACTGACAAACAAATTTCAGCTTTACAGATCCCCCAAGAACTAATATTATTCCCTCTGAAAATATTTGGAGATGAATTTTTTTCTCATTAATGTAATTGCACTGTGTGTGGAACAGAACTTATTGAATATATGTATGCATCTACATGTATGTATACATACATGTGTATGTGTATAAGTGCATATGTAAATATTTGCATATAAAGGTGATTTATTAGAATGGCTTACAGGCTGTAATCTTGCTAGTCTGATATGGCCATCTACCAGCGGAAAGTCCAAGACTCCAGTAGTTGTTCAGCCTTTGAGACTGGATGTCTCAACTGATCTTCAGTATATCCTGGAATTCTGAAGAAGGCCCTAATGCCAGTGAAGGAATGGGTTTGCTAGCAAAAATGAGGGTAAGCAGGCAAAGAGAGCTAGCTTCCTTGGATGTCCTTCATGGAGGCTGCCACCTGAAGGTGTGGCCCAGATTTAAGGTGGATCCTTCCCCCTCAAAAGATCTGGATTAAAACTGTATCTTCCCACATTAAAAGATTCAGGTTAAAAATGAGCCTTTCCACTTCAAAGGATTTAATTAAGAAAAAAAAAATTCCCTCACGGGTATATCTGGCTGCTTGGATTTTAGTTCATTGCAGATGTAGTCAAGTGGACAACAAAACACCCATCACAATACATATTTTCATGCAATAGCTTGTATGTCATTCGATGTTGGGATAGCATGAAATGGAATTCAACTGTCCCTGGAATTTCCCAAAATAACTGAGAAACAAACTTGAGCCCACCTGGATCTTTTTCTTTCATTCATTTATTCTGTGATTTGACATTTAAATTTTTTAAAATGTTTTATGTGCCTACTTTCAACATGTGTGAGAGAGAATTTGTGACTAGGAATGTTTTGGTTAAAAAGCCTAAGTATATACTTAGAAACAGAGATACCTTCTTAAGATCTATGAGAATTGTATTTGTAGATCTATCTACAAAATGTTTCTTAAAAACCTTAAGATGCTATTTGTTTATAAAAAAAAAACAAAATTTACTAGGGTAATAAGATAAAAGTTTTATTAGATTATAAGGTTTGACATTGGACACAGAGATTTAATGACTATTTCTTTCTCCAACAGCTTCTTAAAATTATTACTTTTAAATTTAATTTTTAATTAGTTCATGTTCAGCATTCATGAGTAACAAAAATAATGGGACATAAAGATCTTTTATGTTAGCTGGCATGCCTCTGCATAACATATACTGTAAATCCTTGTTGGACTAATTGCTAAGTCTTATTTCTTTTACAAGAATATTCTTAGTATGTGAATCTTAAGAATGGAGTTTTTATAAATTGCTGTAATACGTGTAATATGATATATATATACATATATTTATCAAATATCTGTTAAGTTTGCAGTTCATGTTGAGGGTTGCAGTACATACAATAGCAATAAACAGTAAAATTTAAAATCTAATAAACTTACTATACATGTATTAAGAATGAGTATTAAGATAATACTAGTAATTAATATGTTACATTTCTAAGGTACAATTTAACTTAGGTTGTAGCATTACGAAGCAAAAACAATTACCTCTGCTCTCATCACTCAGAGATTGACTTGCAGGGTTGTTCTCTTGTACAATTTAAATTAAATAGGGAAAATGCCATTTAAAAAACAAGATGCTGGTTTCTGCTCACCTTGATTAAAGCCTTACCAATAATCAGATCAGGTTCAATATCTTTAAGATCAAAGGTCACCTACTTTTATGTTAAAAATCATGTCCAGAAATAATGATTTAGTGTTAAGGATTGCTAATGCTGTAATAATGTGGTCTGACCAACAGTGTAATATAAAACTGATAAATAATACAAAATCTTTGATATTTTAAGACTTTTTGTATCTAATCATATATGTAAATAGTGTAAAGTATATGCCTATGTTATGTGCATTTATATGTAGGATATAGTTTTTATATATGCATATATATATACATATATATATCATGTGCTATATATTCTGTGCTTATATTTTATATTTTTCCTGTAGTACAAAGTGGTTGGTGTACACATAAATGATCACATTAATTAAAGCTGCCAAGTTAGCCCAATTCCATTGTAGTGTAATTAAAGCTTTAAAACAACAAACAGTCACATAAATAACTTCAATAAAGTAATTAGTTTGCTAAAATCATTGTCTCATTTCTGATTCTATTAAGTGGTTTTAAAAACCCCTGTTACTTGAAAGATAATGTGGCTCTCAGGGCCTGAGAGCTCTGCTCCATAGTGGAACTTCACCCTCACTGACAATTGTCCTCATCTGGGAGATGATCCTCTAGGCCAGTGGCTCTCAACCTCCCTGATACTGCACCCTTTGATGCAGTTTCTCATGTTATGGTGACTCCCAACCACAAAATCTTTTCATTGCTACTTTATAACTGCATTTTTGCTACTGCTATGAATCATAATGTAAATATCTGTGTTTACTGATGGTCTTAGGTGACTCCTTTGAAAGGGTTGCTTGACTCATAAAGGAGTCACAAACTACAGGTTGGAAACCATTTCTCTAGGCTCTGTTATCCTTAGAATCTTAAGATTTTTAAAAATAACTGAGGTCTGTGGCTTTAGTTTTCTTTCAGAAATACCTGTTTACAGTTTCTGAGTGTCCGGCTTCCAAATGAGTTGTAAAGTGAGGTTTATTTAAAATATGTTCCGTTTAACTTTATCAAAGTGTTATATAATAGCTAAATTTTCAAGCATAATTCATTCTTCAATTCTTGTGTAACTGGCCTGGTTGTTCAATAACCACACTAGAAGGCTGAGGCTAATGCAGCAATATGGTAAAAAGGACCAGTATTTTGGCCCTTACCCTCCAATGTCAGCTAGATCCCAGGAGAATCTAAGACATCTTTCAAGGGTCCTGAAGTTCTGGAGAGTCAGCTGTCCTCTTGATCAAAGTATGGAGATGCAGACAGTGAACTCCAGTTATGTCCATTTTGGAAAGAGTTGAGTGGAGACAAGAAGGGAAGCTGCAGTTAGCAAGGCATTGACACATCCTCATCAGATGACACAACTAGCAATGAAGAAAAGCTAAAGTACTCAGAGACCTCTCCTGAGCTCCAATGACCCCTGAGGATCAGACTGTCAACTGATCTTCTCTCTCTCTCTCTCTCTCTCTCTCTCTCTCTCTCTCTCTCTCTCTCTCTCACACACACACACACACACACACACACACACACATATATATATATATATAAAATCAGTGATCCTATCTATCTTAGATCTTGTGGATTTAAATAACTGCTAACCTAATTTTTATCTCCTATTTATAGTAAACTAACACTCAGATAGTCCTGTAGGAATCAAATGTCATCTATCAAGTTTTTATTGATCATGCTTTTAGGCCTGAAAGTCTCTAACAGTAGAAACCTAAGACCCTGTACTCCCAAATTTTTAAATGTCTATTTCTTTTTGCCCACTCTTGCTTTTCTTTTTTCTCCCTCACATCTCCCTCTAGGTGCCAACCAAGGACTCCTCCCTTTTCTGGCCACACCTGGCTGTTCTACTAATGGAACCACTACCAATGCACTTTCAAGATCTCTTAGATAGGCCCATTGCAGGCTTATCCCAACTGCCATGTCTGAAGATTCCACTCAGTGGGAATGAAGACTAAGGACCAGAGAGAATGAATTAGTCTTTACATAGGATATTTCCTTCCCAGAAGCCCCTGTGAATGCTGTGAAGACACCTCCTACCCTGCTCTGACCTGCTTACGTTTCTGAATCCCAATTCTGAAAAACTTTACATTTTCAACCCTTTCTCTTTCAGATATTGATGGCCTTATAACTTATTCTCTGAAGCCCAGGTCAGCCTCACTTTTGCTGTGTTGCTGTTTTCCAACCCCCATTGCAAAAAAGGGGGGGGCTTTTTCTCCTCTTCACTTCCCCAAGCCAAGCTGTCCTATTGTGTTCCTCTCAAACTTCAGTAGAAATTCCTTCGATGTCGATTTTCCATTTATTTTATTAACAAGACTAGGAATCCACAAATGGGAACTCCAATTTCCCTTACTGGGATTATGTTTTGAATGCTTGACCCCCACATAGTGATATTTTTGTGTTATTTTGGTAGACTGGGGCTCCTTTAAGAGGTGCAATCAGGTTGAAGGCTATAATCCAACCCCTGGTTATGACCCTACTTCCTACTTCCTGAACCACCATGGTATAAGAAGCCTCTATCATATATCATCCCCAACCAATATCTCCACTATGCCAGGCTAATACAATTTGCCCAGAGATTGGTGTTACCCATAGTGGGTTGGGCTCTTCTTCATTAATTAACAAGCAAGACAATCTCCCACAAATATGTCCACAGACCAATCTGATCCAGGTAACTTCTCAATTAAGTCTTTCTTATAAGGTGATTGTGGGCTATACCCAGGTGACAACTAGACCAACTAAATCAATCTTCATTGTCAACTTGATGGACTTTATAATCAGCTAGGAGATATACCTGGGTGTTTCCAAGGAGGTTTAGTAGGCCCATCCTAAATATTGGCAGTGTTACACAATAGGCTGGGACCTACACTGAGTGAAAAGAAGGGGGCAGGTAAGAGACATATCTAAACAGAAGTTCCAACATTCATTCATCTTTCTCTACTTCTTGGTTAAGGCTCCCACCACCATACCTCCCTCACATGATAGACTCTACTCTTCTGAGCTGTGAGTCAAAATAGACCTCCCCCCCCTTAAGTTGTTTCTCATCAGGTATTTGGTCACAGCCATGAGAAAAATAACTAATACACTAACTTTGCCTATCTCTGGAAGGCCCCCATCCCTAATGATCCTATTTTTCTATTCTCTTTCAGATGGATTATATCTAGAGAAAAAGTCCTTTTTCTGAGAAGATAAACACTGGTTGGTTATCACCGTCAATCTTTATGAAGCACCAACCACTTCTAGACACATCTTCTAATATGTTATATATCTCAAAAGGACTCTACAATGTAAGATTTATCTGTTATGTGGACAACTTATTTCTTGATGCACAGTGAGTTAAATGGAAAAGCTTAGTTTCCAAACGAGGTTAAACCAGTTTCCATGTCTTACTTAGGTCTTCATGTTGGTATATGGGACTGACTGGCTTTCCTCTCTATTCAAGACACAGGGACATTGTTTCCCATCAATAAATCTACATTTTCTTGCCTTTGCCTCCTTTTGCTGAGTTCCCACTCTGGATGCTATCTACTGCTTCTGTATTTAGACCCTGTTCTATTCAGTGTGATTCGGATCCTGACTCTCCATAGTCCCACCTCACTTGACTTATGCATTTTGTGTCTCTTTCTCTAGTTTGACCTAAAGTAAAAGTGTTGACTTGAGCCTCATCTCTGAAATCAGAGGATCATCCAGTACCTCTTTTTACATGAATCTTACTGCCCAGCAAGCTTTCTGTCCTATGGCCCATGCAATACCTCCTTCATGACATAAAAATCTCCCTCTTGTCTCATTTATCAATGAGACAATCCTTATTGGATCAAAGACGAATGACAGAGTTTGGGCAACAGAATAAGGAGAAATAAGATTACAGACATTTGAGAAAAATTGACTTTGACCCACAGTTGTAAGCAACACTGCCAGAGAGACAATGGCTTCACTTCCAAGGACTATAGCTATTTAAGTTTGAAGAATTAAATATCTGTCTTTTCTGGTGTGATGACTACTTTGGTTGTCAACTTGACTACCTCTGGAATGAACTACAACTCAGAAATGGAAGGTACATCTGTAAGAGATTATTTTTGCTTAGTTTGAAGTGGGTGGATCCAATTCTAGTTCAGAACTTCGAGGTAGGAAGACACACACACCTTTGATCTGGATATTGAGGTGGAAGACACACCTTTAATCTAAGCCACACCTTCTGCTGGAATCCTATACATGTGTCCATGTATCCCTGTATCCGTGTGCACACATGCATGCACACATGTGTAAACTTGCCTATCTGTATAACTATCATTTGAATCTTAAGAGAAACATTCACATGCAGAACTGACAGCTCTGCATTCTTAAGTTCAATGGTACAGTGCCCTGTTTAACTGCATCAGTTTAGTGTCGCATACCTTCTCTGGAGCTCAAGTACAAAGCTTCCCAAGGAAGATGAAGTATCGATCCAACTCATCGGCAAGGGAGAAATTGCTGAGAATGCTAAGGCTTTTCTGAAGCACCAGCAATCACAATGACTCCTGTCATCACCATCATCACCATTATATCATTGTCCTCTGTTCTTCAAAGTGTGATCAAAAAATGTCCCCTTACACTTTGATTCTTTCTTAATCCATCAGATGAGTTAGATTGGGTTAAACTCACTTTATGTGTGAGGATCTAGAAGTTCAAAGGGGTCAAACTCTATGAGTTAGAATCTGTGTTAACTTCCAAGCCTCCTGACTTCTAGGCCAAGCTTGTCCCATTACATCATGTTGTATGATGAACAGGGTGGTATAGCACCATACACAGGCAAGCAATGTCATGCAGTGGTTAGGAACATTAATTTTTAAGGCAAAGTTACTCAAAAAAAATCTTAAGATTCACATCTTTGCTTTATGCTACTTGCTGTGTCTTGGACACATTTTTAATTGAAATACACTTTTTTTTCTCCCATAAAAGTTGAGCTCAAAAGTCTACCTATGATGCAGAAGTTAGAACAGAATGAAGCAACACCTGTGGAGTACTCAAGGGCTGGATGATGCTTGACACAAGGCAAAGGATTAATAAGTAAGGGTCACTTTCTTGCAAAAATAACACTTAAAGCCTTCTTCAACTACATGAAAAGCTCTGAAGATAAAAATAATTCAGGTAACTTATGGAAGAGCCTGGCCTCAATGGATCTGAAGCTAATTTTGCATTTCATAACATGTAGAACACTGTAAAATTCTGTGTATGGAACTGAGCATGAATACTCATATACTTTATTCTAGAGAACTATTACCATGGCTTTGCCTCTCATAGTTCCCATCAGGTGAGCTAACATGATATTCAATGTATATAACTGGGATGATATTCAATGTATGTAATTCACAACCAGGCTGGCCATATTACTCAGTGGGTAAAGGAACCTCTCACCAAGCTTGGCCACCCACTGTCAATTCTGAGGTCTCACATGGTAGAAGGAGAGAACAGAAACTTGTGAGTTGTTCTCTGGACTCTATATATATGCAATGTCATGTAAACATGCAGAGGGCTGGCTATAGTATCATGGTCAAGTTCAGTTATCAACCTTCTAAGACTAAGAAACTGCTAAAGGACGCACACTTTGAATATTTTTGTGGGGAATTTTCTAGGAGAGTATGAACTGAGTGGGTACAACTAGGGTTAAAAACAGATGTCACCCTACCATAGGCGGAGCTAAGTAACAGGAAGGAGGAGACATTTAGCTGAGCGCTGAGCATTGGCAATTCCCTCTCTCTGTTTCCTGATTTGCTTGGATCTGAGCACATTCCTTCCACTACAGATGGGACTCATTTCTGCTACTGTGACTTTCCTACCATTCCCTAAGTTGTTTCTTGTTAGATAGTGCTCACAAAAACTGGAAAGGTAACTAAAAAATACATGGACATGGATATAGTTATTTGGGTGAGAAGTAAGCTTTGAATGCTAGAGAAAAATGGGGCTGTGGGTTGGACAAGTATTCCTCCTCCCTGAAAGGTTGTGTGTTGAAGGCTTTGCCCTATGCAGCATTAGTGAGACACAGCAGGGCCTTTTAAATGGTAAAGCTGAGACTTGGAGGGGATTCTGGGACCCCAGACACAAGCTATTTATTATTTGCTCTTGCTACTTGACAGTATGATTAGCTAAACTGACAACATTAAAACAACCTGGGAAGACAGTCTTGATGAGGGATGAGCTACACCAGTTTGGCTTGTGAACTCATCTTTGGGAGACTGTTTAATTGAATTAATTGATGTGGGAAGACCATGACCACTGTAGGCAGCACCATTCCCTAGGCTGGGGTCCTGATCTGTGAGAGAAGGGAGACGTCAGGTTGAACAGAAGTAAGCATGTATGCACTTATTTTTCTTGCTTGTGATTATAGATGTGGTGTGCCTAGTAGCAGCTTTGAGTTCCTGCCTTGTAGACTGTAATCTACACTTGAAATCCAAATAAATCCTTTCTCCCCTGAATTGCTTTCTTCAGAGTTATCACAGCCACATAAATGAAATCAGTATGCTGGCCATAAGGTAGGCAGTTTGACTTCACTGCATCCTCATACTGTCACGTGTTTCCTTACTACAGGCCCAAAGAAACAAGGTGAATGAATCACAAACTGAGGCCACCTCCAACATGAACCTTTATTTTATTTTTTGTATATCGGTTATCTGGGTATTTGCTCTAACCATGGAGGGTTGACCAGCATAGCAGAAAATACCAGAGAGCAGGGGCTTGAGGGTCTCTAGGAAAAACCCCACAAGCAGTGGAAGTCAAGGCTGGGACAAACCTTCAAGAGACTGGAGTAGAAAAATCCTAGGAAGTGATCAAGGAAAGGGAAAATAGGAGTAGGCAGAGGAAGACTTCAACCATAATGCTGGAGAGATTTGTGTTAAGAGAAAAAGAAGCAAATTGTTTAAATGGAGGGGGCTGGTTAGGCCATTAGCACAGCTCTGAGGAAGTTTGAGCAGTGTGTATCAGGGAGGCAAGCACAGGCTTCCTAAGAGCCCTGCTCTGGATAAGAAGAGCCCAGCTTCATGCCCTCCTTAGTCTGTCACTACTTTGGAACACCCTTAGAGAGCATGGCCTGGTTGGCCTGGTTCCAGGTTCAAAGGACAGCACCTGGGGACCTTTAGCCAAGCCACACACCTTTCAGAGGCTCTCCAGAAGAAATGTCTGAGGAACATATTTTTATTTCTGCCACAAGGCAAATGTAGCAGAGCAGACAGTCTGAGCCTGGCACACACACCTCAGAAGAAGGACAAGTAAAAACTAGAATGACTGAAAGTGTATGGTGAGGTCACTTCTAAAGACTGCACCTCCTCTATACTTAATGAGTTTGGGCATGTGCAGGTTTCCTGATGCATTAGGAATGTGCTTTGAGGTCAACATGTCATCACAAAAGAGCAGGGAAAGTAAAACAAAACAAAAGAAAACATTGTCACCTACCTGATCCTTGTAGCTATCAATCACATCATACTGTAGTCTCCTCTTTGCATCCGTCTTTCATCTTTCATTGAATGTTGTCCATGCATTTTCATCAAAGACTATAGGAGCACACACACACACACACACACACACACACACACACACACACACACACACACACACACACGGTGGGGATATTGAGAGAGAAAGACCTTGCAGGCATAATCTCTGGTCTAGCCCTAAGGCTAGAAGATGCTACTTAAACAGGAGACCTTGTGTTCACTACTGTGCACAGGGATGGCTGCTCACTGTTGCAGCCCCTGCTGATGGCTCCCCAGGTCTGCAAGTCCTGCTCAAAGCTGAAGCTCATCTGAACTCCATCCTTTCTTTGGACTTACCTTTTGTTCTGACTTGAACAGAATTTTCCTTCAAGAAAACCACGTTGGGAATCTTATTCTGAGCTAGGGCTTTTGGAACTTGATTTTATCTAGAGCAAAGAAACCCGCTGCAGTTGGTAGACAATGCTGCTTGCATAACTGGAAATCTAAATCAATAACTGTTTCCTTCAAAAAATCAATACTAATATACTTAGTCCTATTGAACATCATTAAATATGTGTTGGTTATTTTTATTCACAGCTTAAAATTATTCTAAATCTGTTCTACAAGAAACTGAGTGTTAAAGCTGGAGAGCTGGGTTGGGGGGACAGCTTATCAACTAATAGCAGTGGCTGCTCCTCCAGAGGACCCAGGTTCAATTTCCAGCACCTACGTAGCAACTCAAACCATCCATAACTCTGTTTCCAGAGGTCTTTGACAAAGTTCAGTCTTGTGTCTCAGAATGACGATCTGGTAATCCTGCACTGAGCCTGCCAAGCAAAGCTCTCGAAAAACCTCTTTGTGGAACACTTCTGTTGACTTGGGTCCTGTGCTCCTCCCCTAATGCTGGAGGAAGCTGAGGATGTGCACTGAGCCACACTGGGTTACGCTAAAGGCAGCAGTAGCACTTGTGATGGGCCACCCTGAGACACGATGAGTCTAAGGACTGATATGAAGTGTATGCTTCCACATAGGCCTCCATTTGACTTTCCTTACAGCAAACCAGCCCTTCGGGCAGCTTTCAGAAGGAAGGGCATGGCCTAGATCTATGTGACTTGAAGAAGGGATCACTCTCCAGTCCCAAATTTAGGCCAACTAATCAATGTGCTACTTGCAACCTAACTAACTTTGAAGTCTCTTCTCAGACAAAAGCACAAAGAAACTCATAAACAGCCATTTAGAAAATGACTGTGTAGATAAAAAAAAAAAAAAAAGACACCAAGTTCAAGTTATTTCAACTCTACTAATGGGTTTGGGTTTGCAGAAGTCTGTGTCCTGCCCTGCCAATATTAACACTTGAGTATTTCTCCTCTGGAGTACATAACACGTCTCTTGTCAAGGAATAAAGGAGCTCAAGGCCCATGAAAATCTGGGAGAGTTCATAGTAGAACTTGGGTTTGGAGTCACCAACCTCCAATAAAACTGCCTACCCTGAAGTTCTCCACATTTCCTCATCTATCCTGGCCACTCTTCTGTTACTATAATAAAACAGCACGGCCAAAGTGACCTATGGTAAAGTTCATCTTGGCTTACTGTTCCAGAAGGCTGAGTTCATTGTCACGGGAGGCATGGCAGCCAGCAACAGGCCTGGCAGAAAGAGCAGGAAGCATAGAGATTATAACTCTACCAAATAGAGCCACAAACTGGAGACCAATAGTCTCCTGGGCATATGTGGGACTTTAATCATTCAAATTATCACACCACCTTTCAATCTAAAATAGACACAATTAATACAACCCTTGCATGGATACCCCATGCTCTAAATGCGATGACTGATACGAATGATTTGCACATAGGATACAATGGAATAAATGTCAGCTTCTTCCCATCTACCAAGTCTGAAACCAGGATGGATTTGTTCTCTGTTACTTGTTTTAAAGGGCTGAATGAAGTGG
Organism: Phodopus roborovskii; assembly: GCF_943737965.1. Lineage (NCBI taxonomy): Eukaryota > Metazoa > Chordata > Mammalia > Rodentia > Cricetidae > Phodopus > Phodopus roborovskii. The sequence continues at coordinate 19,155,145 of NW_026126517.1, forward strand.
GCTTCATGGTGTCATAGGGGACATAATGCATGAAGTGAGAATGAGTGCTGTTCTGTAAGTGTCAATGACACCATAAAGGCAAAAGCCTACACCATGGCGCCACTCTTTTCTGAGGCACGCTAGCTCTGTACAGAGAAGGCAGAGAAACATGCTCCATGTGCAGCTGGCTGCTGCACTTTCACATGCTTCCAGGGCACATTTCACAATCCTGAAGCCCATCACCAATAATGAACACCAGCTCTAAGGGACGTACTGAGAAATAGCCTAGGATAATTTACTAGCCCTTGTGTGCTTCTAGAAGAAAACCCAGAAACCCCATGATGGCAAAGGAGTTACCATGTAAGAAAAAAGACTTTACCTCAGTAATCTAGTTCTCTGTAATAAATGATGATGCATCCATGGGATTGGAACAGTAAATGCTTTAGCATCTCATGGGTTCTATGGTTCTGAAATCAAGGAATGGCTTAGTTGACTTGGGGTCAGGGAGTCTCCTCAGAGTGAAGTCAAGTTTCTGGCTGGACTTTCAGTTTTCTACAATATCACCTGGGAGGAGGTCCACTTCCAAGATCAACCCACAGTAGCTAGAAAACCTCACAGCTCTTTCTTGTTGGCTATCTACATGTCTTCACACAGTAGCAACTGGCTGTCATTTTTCCAGGGTGACTCATGACATCATAGCTGGCTCCTCTCAGAGAAAATGAATCAAAAAAAAAAATGTTCCCACACAGATCCAGATCCAATCATCTTTTCATAATATATATATTGCAAACAACATCCCATCATTCCATTTTGCTTTCCTCACCAGAAGTTAATCACTAAAAGCAGCCCTTAAAATCAAGGGAATATGAATTATCTGCCACCCAGTGAAACCACCACACTCATTGAAGAGAAGAATCTAGTAGTAGAGAAAGGGGTGGGGTGGGTGCTATCACCAGGTGTTCTAAGGAAGTTCCTAGCTGAAAAAGGCATAATAACATCTGAACAGGCTGTTATTTACTCAGAGTAAGGAACTAGTGAAATCTGAACTCAAGCTGTCCAGAAGACACTGTAACTTTGCAGACTGTATTACTTTTGTTTTGGACGCTGAACTACATTTCCCAACAGTTATAGCCAGTTATAGCCAATTTAACATGGTCAGAAAAAAATAGCTGACCCATGATGGTTAGTTTTAATTGTCAATGTGACACAATCTAGAACCTCCTAGGAAGAGGGTCTCAATGGAGGATTGTCCAGACCAGGTTGGCCTGTGACCATGTCTGTGGAGGACTGTGTCAATTATATTAATTAATGTGGGAAGATTCTGCCTAAAATTGGGCAGTACCTCTCTTAGGTTTTGGTCAGTTTGGAACTGAGTAGTAGTCACACACACTCTTTTTTCTCTGATCTTGACTGTGGGTATGACTATGTGCTTCAAGTTATAATGGATCATAACTTGGAATTATAAACTAAGTAAATTATTTCTCCCCAAAGATGCTTTTGTTTCCCCCATGAAATTATATCACAGTAACAAAATGAAACTAAGACAAAAACCTTACTAGACAAGCCCCAGAAGTACTCCACTGCATTCATAGTACTTGGGAGATAGAGGCAAGGTCACCAAGAATTCAAGTTTAACCCCAGAAGTTCTCCACTGTACTCCTAATACTCAGGAGATACAGGTAAGTTCACCAAGAATTCAAGATTGGCTTTGGTTACACAATGAGTTTGAGATTGTCTCAGATACCAAAATAGAATGACAAAAAGTCTTCTGTGTCCTTATTTTCTCTTTGATGAATGAAAATATTAATTATTATAATAAAATACTAATACTAACATGATTATTATTATAAATACTAATTTATCAATATAAACACTATAATACTAATATAAATAGTAATTACTACACTAAAATACTAATACATCCTTAAGAAGACTTAAAGACCAGTAGGGGTGTAGCCATAAAGAAAAGAAGTTCAAGTCTCACAATGAGTAACTAGAAATTTGCCAGAGCAGAAGCAGCTAATGTGAATTAACACAAGCAAAACAATCTTTTACTGTTTAAATCTCTGGGTACTGGGGTATGTTTGTTATAGGAACTACTCTGATTTATTCTAACCAATTCACCATCTTGTATGGAAGTTGATGTTAGCACCTCATTACTGTTATGAGTGGTTTTTCCTACCAGCCTGGTCCAACAGCCTTGCCAGCCCCAAATAACAGAGAGACACTGTATTAGATATAATGATGATGGCCTGTTACTGGCATTACTTATTGGCTAGCTCTGTCTTAAATATTAACTCATTTCTATCAACCTAAGTATTTCCAGTGGTCTTATCTTACCAGAGAGAGGGTCCAGATTTCTGTTTTCTTGGTCCTACATGTTGAATCTGACTCCTAACTCTTCCTGAATCATCCTTGTCTCCTAGTCCTGCCTATCTTGCTTTCCTATTTGCCAACAGTGCTTTATTCATTAATCAATAAGAGAAACATATTTACAGAATGACATCTCCCATCACATTACTATAAAGAAATACTTGGGATAACTTACAGAGAAGAGAAGTTTATTTTAATTCATGGTTTAGGATGTCACAGTACACAATTAATTGACCCTATTGCTTTGATCCTAAGGCAAGGCATCAACTCATTGTGAGAGTTTTGTCTGGAATCAGGTTCATTGTATATATAGAAAACATTGCAATCCTAAGAAATATGAACAGTGAAAAATATGAAAAACACAAAGATAATTCAGTAAGTTATATATAGATATTAATTATCGGTTACTGCTTGACAAAATGTCTCAAACTTTGATACTGCTTTAGATTCTTAACCCATAGTCTCTGCTAACTCAAAACCTAGTAGTTGTTTTAGACTGTTTCCACCTACAATTTGTATGTTTGACTTGCAACCTCTATAGTTTTGGAAGTGGGGTGATTAGGTAATCTTGACAGAGGCTTCAAGAATGGAGTTAGTGTCCCTCAGGATCTGCCTGGCCCCACCACTGTGTGAGGCCACAGCTGAAAGGCACAGTGTATGGACCAGACAGTGTGATCACAACAGGCCTGACTCATAATTCCAAACTTTAGACTATGAGAAACAAAGTATATAGGAGAATCCTCATTTAGATATTCTATTGTAGAGAGTAAAATACACTATGACACTTAGAACAACAAATGTTTATTATCCCCCTCTCCACCCCCCTCCCCACAGGTCTACTAAGACTCCATGAGCAGACTGACTCAGTGGTTCTTGTTCAAAGTGCCTCATGAAGCTGCCTTTTGGCTGTTGACTGGGGCTACTGTCACCTGAAGGCTGACAGAGATGTTCAAGGATTCACACCTAAGGCCACACACTCAAGTGACTGTAGGCAGGAAGTCTCAGTTTCGTCCTTGCTGCTAGCCTCAGCTCCTGGCCTAGAGAGTTTCTCTCCCAAGCTGTCTGGATGATGTCCTTGAAGCATAGCAGCTGGTTTACCCCAGGATGAGTCACAGGAAATGACATGAAAACCTGCAGGAAGCTACACCCACTTTGTGACCTAATTCACAAAGAAGCATGCCATCACTGCTTCATTACGAGTGAGATTCTTAGACCAGTCCATCATCAAGAGAAGATCTGAGTACTTCAAGTCTTAAAGAATGTAGCAGGCTAGGTCCCTATCACGTATTCCCTGAATATGCCATAGTGCATACACAAAAACAAACCAATAGTGTTCCTATACAAATTACATTTAAAATATAAGAAAATTAATAAAGAAAATCTTCCAAATAGACAAAAGAGATCAACAAGCAAATCTTTGTAAAAGGTTATTTTGGTGTTGATTTTAAGATTCTTTTGTATTTGTGTGTGTGTGTGTGTGTGTGTGTGTGTGTGTGTGTGTGTGTGCCCCGTGAGTGCAGGTGCCCACACAGCCAGAAGAAAGCATCAGATCCCCTGTAGCTTGAGTTACAAGTAGCTGTGAGTGGCCTGATTCTAGTCCTGGAAACTGAACTCAAGTCTTCCAGGACAACAGTACATGCCTTTAACTGCTCGGCCATCTCTCCAACTCGCAATTCATTCGAGTACAAAAGAAACCTTTTTAAGGAGCACATGAGTGATGCTCAGGCTATATCTATAGGTCAAAGGTAGAATGCTTACCCCAGCTCAACACACAACACTGAAGGGAAACAATAAACAAGCAACAACAACAACAAAGAAAGAATGCTCGAGCTTACTATTCATCAAGGGGATCAAACAGAACAGGGTTCTCTTTTGCACCATCTCAGATTGTAAAAATATTAAAGTTTCAAAACTCTAAATGCACCTGAGGATTAAATAGCAAGGGATCTTTCAGGCATAGTTACTGGGACCCTATCTCCCTAAAAAACCATATGACATGAGCTAGAATAATGCACACTACATTAAACCATGCTTTTCAGTTCTGTACTAGGGAATCTCTCTACTGTCCGAGATACAAACAAGGACTTCCATACCTCTTTGTTTCTAATAAACAAAAGACAATAGGGACATCCGATTTTGCACTTCCAGAAAGACACATGGGTTAACTGTGTATAAATTCGAACTAATAAGTTAGTATGGACAAAGTCTTACAAATGCATTGAAGAACAAAGCATGCTACAGAGGAAAACACACAGGACAATTCTAGGCCTTGTTTAGGAACATATAGCCATGTTCTTAAAGGCTCATTGAATGTACAATGTCCTCCACAGGCTCATATCTTGAACACTCCATTCAAGTCAAAGTTGATGTTTAGGGACATTATGGAACGTTAAGAGGCAGAGGTGGCTCATGAGAGGGCAGGTCCTATTTTCTATCCTTTCTCTTATTCCTGTCTAAGTAGCTGTAGTCTGTGCTCCTATGAATCCATTGGCCACCATCCCTACACTGCCATGATGGAATGTGGAAGAAGAAAGCAGGTGGAGGTTTCAACTTTGTCAGTTATGTTTTATTTAAGCTAAATGATGGGCGTGCATGCATTTTTAAAAATTATTTTCATACTTTCTAAGTTCCATTTCATAATATATCTCATAATAAAATATTCTAAAGAAAATATAATGAAAAAATATATCATTTTAGATTGCAATATGAGAAGAAGCAGAAATACCTAGGAATTTAAAATGATATCTCAATGGAAAAGTGACCAATTTAACTACATTTTTGGCATGGTAAATTAAATATGAATAAAACATAAGAATAAATGAAAATTGGGGAAATGTTTTCATAGTCCAAAAGCCTGATGCCTTTAATGCACGCAGAGGTCCTTGTTTTAAGTCATATGGCCAATAACCCAGAACAATAACAGAATAACTCATGAACTGGTAACCCTCAGAACTATAAATAGCACATTAAATATATATGAGAAATGGAGACTGAGGAGATGGCTCAGTTGGTAAAAGTGTTTGTTGCTCAAGTGCGAGGAACCAAGTTTTAGTTCCCAGAACCCACACACAAAAAAGCAAGATTTGAACAAGTAGAGCCACCATCTGTAATCCTAGTTCTCCTATGGGGAGACAGAAGGTAGAGACAGAAGAAGATTTTCAGAAATCTTGTAGGCCAGGTAGCCTAGTGTATACAGCAGAAAAGCAAGGAGACTTAGTATTAAGGTGGACAATGAGGAATGACACCCAGGCTTGGCCTTTGACCTACACGTGTGTTGTGGCATATGCATACCCTCATTCACACAGGAGAAAATGTGAGTGCACACACATACACACACACACACACACACACACAAGGAGGAGGGAGGGGAGAAAGAGGAGTGAAGGTGGGTAGGAAGGCAAGAGGAAACTATGAAACAGCATGCTTGTCCATTAGCTTCTCCAAAACATGAACCCTAGTGAGGATGAGGAAGCAACACATAGTGTTGTCAAACACAGGAATGTGTGTTGTGATGCTGTTTGTGAAAGGATTAAATAGTGATCGAAATTCCATCTCTAGACCTCTTTCCTGCAGATATGTTTGCATGCACATGGAATGATTTATTTGAAGTTATTAAAGTTTGAAATAGATTAAGTATCCTTCGATAAGAACTTTGCATAATAAAATATGAAGCAGCCATTGTATTGAATACTAGGCAGTGTTTTTTTAAACGGAGTCACCTGAGCAATGGTCCCCAGGATGAATTACACAAACTAGTGTGAGGATTACTGTTTGCACCGATTTTACCAGAAATAAGAATAGTATACCCACAGCTTGTTTATTTATAGATAGTCCTGGAAGAAGAAACTGGAAATATAGCAGGAACTTAGAAGTTGTTTTGGGTCTTCAGGGCATCTAAAGGAAGATAGAGGCCTGGCATCTCTGCCCTCATTTCGTGCTGTGCTATGACTGAAGGCTCAGATATAACTTACTGTCCTTACCTGTTTCTTTGTGTCCCCTTGAACACCAGAAGACCATCTGCCCTTCCTCTGCTCCCCAGATGAAGATAATTAGCAGTGTAATAAAGGCAAGACCTCCAGCAATTGACAAATTAAAACCTATGAGTTAATGATAAGCAGGGCTACACCTTGACCAGAGCTCCTTAATTCTGAAGATCTGTCATCTCGCCATCTATTTAAATCTAAGCTGTGCCTGGACCCCAGTGAAAGACTTAAGGACCCCTTAACATGTCCCTTTTCCTGATGTAGCTGTATTAATTAAACTTCCTTTTCTCTGCATTCACCCTTAATTCCCCTCCCTCTCTCCTGCATGCACACACAGGGCATCATTGTGTAGCAGCCCTTGTTGGCCTGAAACTCACTTCATAGACCAGGCTGGCTTCAAACTCATAGAGATCCAACTGTCTCTGCCTCTCGAGTGCTGGGATTAAAGGCCTGAAACACCATGCCTAGCTGTTAGTGGTCTCCTTAACTGTTGAATATGGGGTGATGGCCTGACCAAATATAATCTAACCTAACCTGTTTGGGGCTCCTGGAGCAAGAAGTATACTTGCTATCAACACAGCCCTACAAAGTCAAAGTGCTTAGTTGATGCTTTGGAATCCGTTCTAATGAGAGACAATGATAGCAGGGTGGGTTGGGTATCTCAGGGATGACCCTGGAAGGGCTCCAGCAGACCAGGTCCCTTTTGACTCATTACACACAGGACTTTTCACTTTTCGTTCCTTGGCAAATTTATAAACATTAGAGAGAAATCGAGCAGCACCGAGAATCCAAGCCAGTCAGCAAAACAGACTTCAGACCCATTCGGATGTTTGGCATTAATGTCTATCTATGATGAGATGCCGAGGACAAATGCCCCTGCTCTGGGAGACATAAGGGAACTTGCCCTTGGTGGGAGTAAAGGGGAACAAAGTAACCTTTGCCAAATAGAGCAAGGGGAATAGAATGTGCCATGTGCTGGCTGCAGATTGCGGGGCATACAGAGTGAGGAGTGCCTGGAGAGGTCCATTGGCAAAGGTTTTATGGCCTGTCCCCAGTAGAAACATCTCAGATGGAACCATTCAATCAAAAGCAAACATTTCTTAAGCTATGAGCCTGCTGTGGCCCTGGCACCATCTAAGGCTTGGGGGATATATCAAAGGCTAACATAAAGACTTGGTCTTCATACTGTCCACACTGTCCAGACAAGGCAGAGTATGGGAGCAGGTGAACACAGAGAAAATCCTCAATTGACATTTAAGTGACAAAAACCAAACGAACAAAAAACAAAACAACTGTGATATAGGTAGTTCTGGTTCTCAGACCATTTGCCTGCCGAGTGAAGGAAAGACAGATTATGGTACAGGCAGAGTGCCGTTCTAGACAAGGTAGTGTTGGGGAGGGGTCCCTTCCCCAGGAGGTGACATTTGATTAGAGAATGGAGGCAAGTCAATGACTAGCCTAGGAAGCTCCATAAGGGAGAGGACTACACAAATGCCCTGGAGTGGAAACAAGACTAACCATACAGGCAGGTGAAAGGAAAGTGTGTGATGATAAAGTGGCTAAAACACAGAACCTCATTCTCAATGACTGTACATCCAGAGAGTATAGATCAGAGAAGACGCTGAGGACTAGGAATCCCATAAGCACGTCACTGAAGGGCTATTACTGGTTGTCAGGGAACAGCCTCATTGCACCCATTGTGCCAGAGGAAGCAGGCATGTCGTTTGCAGTATCCAAACAGTATCCATTGACTAAGTGGATGGATACTGAGATGCTTTTGAAAATGTTTTGTTCATTATTTTTTTTTTTCAAAATGAAATGGGAGGTGATGCTGGAGGGAGAGCTTAACAGTTAAAAGTACCCACTGCTTTTGCAAAAGACCTACATTCAGGTCCAGTGCCCCTACCAGGCAGTTCACTACTGCTTGCCAGTCTTACTCGAGGGGCTCTAACACCTTCTTTTGCCCTCTGAGGGTACCTTCACACAAGTGTGTATACACAAGGCAAGTAGTCATGCACATAAATCCACAAATAAAACAAAACAATTTTTGAAAATGAAATGGTTGCTGTTAAACAGGATATATTTGCAATCTGGTTAAAGTAGGCAGCAGGGGTGGTGTTTCCTAGGAGGATATGACTTTAGTTCAAAATAGAACTGGGCCAGAAAATGCAAAGCTCAGCTGTATCAATAAGCTAACATTTGCTATGCACTTGTATGTGCAGGGTAACCATTATATTAATTCAAGGTGGGAAATGGTGTTATGCCCACATGTCCACTGTGGACAACACAGATCAGAGAAATTCAGTTTCTGCACAAAAACACAGGCCAGTAGGTGATAGAGCTTCTGTTCCAGTCATCAATGAACCCCAAATTCACATCTACTCCAGGCCTTTCCATTGTTTCCATTGTTTGGTATTTGTGTAAGACTTTCCTGTTTCTAGGGTTCAGGGGGATTTCATTTTTCCATGCTGTCCCAGGGTGGCACCTGACTGAAGATGTCCTTTTCACTTTCTCATCTCTTACTTTAGCAACAAACAACAAACTAGATGCAAAGCAAGGCATGTAAGACATAACTATTCATGCCTGTCATCTTAGCACTCAGATAGGGGCAGGAGGATTTCAAGTTCAAGCTCAGCTTGGGTTACACATAGAGACTGTATTTCAGAAGGCCAAAGGTGAGCCAGAGAAGAGAAAGAGGAGGAAGGCAGAAGGAAAGAGGGTGGATGGGAGAGAGGGAGGGAACTGAGTAAGAAACTGGGTTCAGAGTTGAAATTTACCCTATTAGTAGTGGTATGAATCTTGACATTCGACTTAACTCTAAGTTTCACTTTTGTAATTTTCAGCTTGAGGTAACCATAGATATTGGGCAGGTTTCTCTAGAGCAGTGGTTCTCCCCCTTCCTAATGCTGCAACCTTTTAATACATTTCCTTATGTTGTGGTGACCTCCAGCTATATATTATTTTATTGTTGCTTCACAACTGTAATTTTTACTACTATTATGAATCATAATGTAAATACCTAATATGCAGGATATCTGTAATATGATCCCCAAAGGGGCCCTGACTCAAAGGTTGAGTCTAGACGGGCACAACTGAGAGCCTGAGAACCTCAGTCCAGGGCTTGGTGCCTTGGCAGATGGAACAGTCCCACAGTGGCTGTCTTGTACTGGAGAGGCCTACAGCTTCGTAGTTGCTTAGTCCACAAGACCAGGTGCCTCCGCAGTCTCAATATGGTGCCCCAGACCTCAAGAGTTCTTGGAGAGCTACTCATCTTCAGTCCCTGATGGAAATGGAGGAATGGGCCTCCTTAGGAGCAAGAGAGAAGAGTGAAGGCCAAGCTACTCAACAGTGAAGAATCTTCCTTGGATGGATCTCTCCAAATCAGTGAGAATAATCACAACAATTCTTCAGCTGGAGTTCCCTACTCAGGAAATTCTTTGTGGCAAGTTGACATTAAAACCAACCATCATGGGTCTAGAGAAATGGCTCAGTTGTTAAGGGTATCTGATTGTCTTCCAGGGGACTTGAGTTTAATTCCCAACACTCACATGACAGCTCTCAAACATCATTAACTTCAGTCTCAGAGGATTAACTCTAGTCCCAGGGGATTTTATGCCCTCTTATGGCCTTGTCAGGCATCAGACACACATGTGGTACATAGACATACATGCAGACAAAATACCTATATACATAAATTGATTTTAACAACTGTCACACCATAAGTTGGAGTTATAGAACACAGCCAACAGGATCATGTCTTAAAGTCTTTCAGCCCTTAGATACTCAATAAGTACTATGAATATATCTGTGACTGGCTTATATCTTAGTCTGGCTAATGATCATATAACTGCTGGATACATCCTTGATTAGTTACCAATGATAATAATGACATAAAATATCATACCTCCACAATAACATTTACAACTTGCCAGAACTTTAGTAATGACTGACACTACATTTTTTTTTAAAGCAGTGGGGTTTCCCATAAAAGTACTCCTTCTGGCCCTTTTGTCTTGCCTTGGTTGACAGGCACCATACTGCAACATTTATCTGCCTGTGTCATCAAATGACTTTCTCTTCCCTGGGCTTCTCTGTCTCTCATTGCTTTTGGAAGCACATCAATCACATTGGATATTATTCCCATTCTTCTCCACTATGTCTTCATCTTAGCTAATACATCTGTAATCACTAAATAATCTAAATAATCATCTCATAATCACTAAATCATCTAAATAAGATTATATTCTTATATAGCAAAGGCTAGACACTCAGTATATCCCTCTCTCTCTCTCTCTCTCTCTCTCTCTCTCTCTCTCTCTCTGAGTGTGTGTGTGTGTGTGTGTGTGTGTGTGTGTGTGTGTGTGTGTGTTAAGTGTCCATAAATCTCAGTCTATAACAATAGGTTACAGGCCTTCTCTGGAACCTGAGACAGAGGGCTGAGAGCCAGACAGAGGTTTTAGTTGGAGAAGCCTGTACTTCACATCCTAGTGCCAATGGGAATACAAGAAAGCTAGAAATCACTCCTCCTTCTCCCTAGAGAGAAGTGTTCTCAGAGCCTAGAGATGTAGCTCAATTAGCAGGATGCCTACCTAAGCTTTGGATTCAATCTCTAGTACCACATAAAACAAAAGTTGCTCAGGGCTACCAATTCAGTTATCTCAGAACTGTGGAATGTGCAGCTTTTAGAGCCAAGGGAAATGACCCTTCTCTGCTTTTATTTTAATCACCAGATCTTGATTCCTGTTCTCATATTGAGTGCACCTCAGCACTGATTATACAATTTCCATTAGGTTAAATCATCGGAATTCTCATGTTTATAAATAGAATTTGGTCAAATGTTGGAAATTTCATGTGATTTGACCGATACATTTCATAAGGTATGGCCATCCAGATTTCTACCTAGCTTTAATTCTTCAAAGTGGTCCCAGGATTTCAAGGTTTCCACTGTGGAGTTCCTGCACTTAGACCCTCCTGATATGTTCTGGGGACCTGACACACCCTTTCATGCCAAAGAACTAGCTCACATATGTGGACTCAGAAGAAAAGAGTTTGGAGAGCCTCAATTCAAGCTGTGTAATATATTAGTTAGTAGGTGTTTGAGTAGTTAGTCTACGTTGTATCAAAACCCTCCTTTTTTAATTAGTATCAAAATATAGGATTGTTATTTTTAACATGATTTTTTTTATTGATTCCTTTGGAATTTCACATCATGCATCCCAATCCCATTGTTTCCCAGTCCCTCCATAGCCACTTTTCACCCTTGTAGCATTCTCTCTTGTAGCATTCATTCAAAGGAAAATTGAAAATGAAATTAAAATTAAATAGCAAAACAATAACAAGTAAACATAATACTTCACTCCTCTATCTTTCCCACCTCTTCATCATTTCTTCATTTATCTTAGTGGCACTAGAGTTGCAGTGTGTTGCCCAGTAGATCCCTTTGTCCAAACAGCTTTACTTGCAAATGTTCATCGTGTAATGAGTTGTTGGTCTAGTTCAAGGCCTCTGGCTTCTGGTATACCATCAGTACTGGACCCTCACCAAAACTCATTTCAGATATCCTGCTATTGTCCTGAGTCATAGAGATCCTGTGGCTATGGTTTCTGAGGACCAGTCCTTCACAAGCTCCAGCAGATCATAGATAGTGTATATGTTGGGGTGGGTCAACCCAAGGCCCAGGGTGTGTGCCTGTGTGGTAGCTGAGATGGTCAGTCTGGACTTGTGGGAATACCTACCTTAGGTGAGGGGTGGAGCCAACTTTTCCACACCTATGGTGAGGGGTATAGTCAGCTTTCCTAAGTTGGGCAGGGGCAGCTCTCCTGCACCCTGCTGGGATCACCAGCCCACTATCCCAGGACTGGCAAGGGGTGGGGCCAACTATCCCAGGGATAATGAGGAGAGGGCAGATTGAGCATGGCCCTCAGACTTCAGCAGGCATAGTTAGCCTAGGCCCCTGAAGTAACTTGGGCAACAGACATCAATATAGATCTCAACTTCAGCAGAAATACAGACCTAGACATGACCCTCAGCAGCAGCTTCAATCCAGATATCACCATGGCCCCGGGTGCCACTGCAGGCCGCTCAGATGGGCATGGATCCAGGTTGTATGGTCCCAGGACTCCAACATTGTGTCAGGTGGTAGCCCAGACCCCAGGCATCTGCATGGCTTTCGATGTTAACAGGAGCCATGGACCTCAACAGAGACCCTGGCTGCAGTAGGGTCACAGACCCAGACATGGCCGTTGGCTGCAGCTCAGGCAAGGACATCACCATGGCTCTGGGGAGCAAGCAGGTCACCCACATCAATTCATTCCTCACCGCATTCACCTTTTCAGATTTGCTCTCTCCACAGCACATAAGCCTTCCCCTCCTCTCTCTCCCTCTCCCCCCATTTCCCCACCATATCATATATCCACTCATCATAATGGCACACCTTGTGGTGCCAGATGGGTCCATAGTTTTCTTCTCCTAGCCTAGGATAAGCCACATTAAGCAGGTAAAAATATGAGATTATGTGAGCACTCACCCATGCATGTATGTGTGCACCAGTGCATACGCGTGCGCGCGCACACGCACGCACGCGCGCACACACGCACACACACACACACACACGGACGCACCACGCATGCAGGCACGCATGCATGCAGGCACAGTAGATGTTCACTGAATGTCATTTCCCCCCAGCACCTATATCCCTAATAATTCCAGCAATTGTAGAGGAAAAAGCCCAAATGATGAGACAACCTCTGAGCAAAATAGGCATTTTTGCATGTTGTTTATTCTTTTATAGTCAACAGCAGAACCCATCTTGAGGAATATATGTTAAGCTCAGTTACAAGAAAGCTGTCTTAGTGTGTTGTCTTTTCTCACCTTAAAATAACTAAGCTCCATTTGAATTCTATACAGGATATGCCTGTGTTTACATCAAATGTCATTTTCCAACTAGCTGTTCTAAGTCTCTTTTCCAATGGGAACACACATGGAATAAATAAATTAGCATATGTGACACTCTATTGGGGAGGGGTATGCAGAGGCTTCCTCAATTCCCTGTAGGTTCCCCTTTCTCTTCCACTCTAGAAAGCCTTGGGAGAAGGGCATGATAAAGGTGACTTTATAGTGATAACCTCCCAAATTCTTCTCCAATAGCTACAGATGTTAGCAAGTCATTGGCCTCTGCCATGCCTGTACCATACCAAAAATGTGTGTGTGCTGTAATACCTACATAGAAACTCACTCTTCTAAGGCATATAGTACTACAATTGATCATCTAAATGACTAGAAACCATGAAGTCATCAGACAATTTATATCTAGGATGTTTACATCTTAGTCAGGGGTTCTAGGAGCTCTGATCCACAATGAACTTAGCATCATTTTTTTCTTTTCTATATGCTAATGCTGAACAAGTGAATCCATTTCAACCACAGTGTTTGGCACACTGGCATTCTTGCCTCTGAATGGGGGTATGGATAAAACCACTCCAGGCTTCCTGCTTTTCAACTTCTACTACCACTGCAATACTGCTCTCAGTATGGTCAATTCTCCAAGCTAAGTAAGCCCAAACCTGTGCAACTGCAATTAGTTGTAAATTTTCCTGGAATAGGATTTAGGACAGGTTTCCTTTCTCCTTTATCAAGACTTCCTAATAAATGAACCTGTTTTGGACCAAGGAGAGTTTGCAATTTAGTTGTGCTCATAGTTAATGTAAGGAGTACAAGATTTGGTTCATTGGTAAGACATAGAAACTAGAAGCAGGGTGAGCTGGAGCCTCTCTTAATTAGGGTTTCTATTGCTATGAAGAGACACCATGACCACAGCAACTCTATAAAAGAAAACACTTAATTTAATTGAATTAAGGTGGTGACTTACAATTTCAGAGGTTTAATACATTATCATCATGGCGAAGTGCAGGCAGACATGGTGCTGGAGAAGAAGCTGCTATAAGACTATAGGCAGGCAACAGGAAGTAGACTGTCTCACTGGGTTTGGCTTAAGCATTCATGAGACCTCAAAGCCCACATTCATAATAACACACTTCCTCCAACAAGACCACACCTATTTTATGTCTTCAATAGTGCCACTCCCTTTGGGGACCATTTTCTTTCAAACTACCGTATTCCACTCCCTGGCCCCCGACGGCTTGTAGACATGCCATAATGCAGAAGTGCATTCAGTCCAACTTCAAAAGTCCCCAGAGTCTATAACAGTCTCAAACTTACTTAAAAGTTTAAAGTTCAAAATCTCTTCTGAGATTCGGGTTGTGGTAGTCTGAATGCACTTGGCCCCCATAAGCTCATAGGGAGTGACACTCTTAGGAGGTATGGCTTGTTGGAGGAAGAGTGATCTTATTGGAGGAGGCTAACTAACACATGCCTTTAATTCAGACCTTGAGGCTGGAGGGCACACCTTCTGTTGGAATTAGTCATTGTGGGGGTGGGCTTTGATGTCTTTTTCTCAAGCTTCACTCAGTGTGACAGTCAGTTGATGGCCTGTTGTCTCCAAGATGTAGGTAGCACTCTCAACTCCAGCACCACCTCTGTCTGCACGCCGCCATGCTCCCTGCCATGATGATAATTGACTGAACCTCTGAAACTGGGAGGAAGTCCCCTCGATTATATGTTTCCTTTATAAGAGTTGCCACGGTGTCTCTTCACAGAAATAATAAAAACTAACTAGGACACATGTAATCTCTTAACTATAATCCCCTGTAAAATTAAAATCATAAAGCAGGTCAAATACTTCCAACATAGAATGGCACAGGATATACATTACCATTCCAAATATAGGGAAGGGAGCATGGTGAGGAAACTCTGGGTCCAAACAAGACTGTAGAGCAGCTGGGCAAACTTCAAACTCTTCATCTCTGTGTCTGATGTCAAAATACTCTTCAGATCTCCAATTCCTCTCAGCATTATTGACTGCAGTATACATCTTTCTTTCGGGATGGTTCCACTCTATGTTAGCAAAGCTCCTTGGCAGGTATCATATGGCTCTGGCATCTCCAATAGCCCCATCTCCAACATCATAGAGTCTCCAAGGCAATCCAGACTTCAACCTCACAATTTCAAGCAATGGCCTCTCTAAACCTCAATTCAGGAACACCCATGACTCACACATGCCTGGACTCAAGTGGCTTTTCTTAGTTGTGGAGACAAATTCTGTAACTGGTTTCTTCTGTCCTCAACTCTAAAGCCAGAACCATGTAACCAAAGATTCCAAGTTCTGCTGTTTGCTGGGGCTGGAACATGGCTCCCTTGTTCAATTATTTCTTCACCAGCTTTCTGTTTCCCATGGTTTCCTTCACTATGTAAGCCTGGCTGTTCTGGAGCTTGCTCTGTAGACCAGGCTAACCCCAAACTGAGAGATCTGCCAGCTTCTGCCTCTGGAGTGCTGGGATTAAAGGCATGGAATCTTGCCCTGAGGTCACTCCCTTTATTCCATTTCTTAATCCATTTATCGCCTTGAACTCAGGACTTAGCTCAGACTTAGCTCCATTCCATTTCCTGGTGCCCCTTTTCTCAATCTGTACATTTATATTTTTGTTTGCTCAGCTTGCTCCTTTTCATTATAAATCTTCATCAGACTTAACACTAATAACCATACAACAGAGTCTATACTAGGCTATTTGGAGATTTCTTTTGCCAATGGAATTAATCCAAACTCTCTTCACTTTATCCTCAGGCAGCCTTGTTGGACAAAAGCAAAATGCAACCACATTCTTCATAAAATATCATAAAAAAACTGGTCTCTAGGCCACATACTAACATTCTTCTCCTCTGAAACATCTTGATCCAGGCACTCACAGTTCAAATCCCATTCAGTATCAATTGTTTTCCACATTCCTATTGCTATAGCCCATTAAGCAGTGCTTAAAGAATTCCCCTGCATTCCTAACCCAAAGTCCCAAAGTCAAAATTCCTCCAAACAAAAGTATGGTCAGGTCTTTCATAGCAAAATCCTAGTACCTAGTACCAACTTCTGTTTTAGTCAGGGTTCTCTAGAGTCACAGAATTTATTGAGTGTGTGTGTGTGTGTGTGTGTGTGTGTGTGTGTGTGTGTGTGTGTTATTGGAATAACTTACAGGCTGAATCCAACAATGGCTAGCTGTGGATGAAAAGTCTAACAATCCAGTAGTTGCTTAATCC
This sequence comes from Phodopus roborovskii, assembly GCF_943737965.1. NCBI lineage: Eukaryota > Metazoa > Chordata > Mammalia > Rodentia > Cricetidae > Phodopus > Phodopus roborovskii. The sequence goes on from NW_026126517.1 coordinate 19,171,623, forward strand.
CATGAGGTTGGATGTCTCTGGTCCTCTTCTGTATATACTGGAATCCCGAAGAAAAAGTAGATTTCAATGCCAGTAATGAAAGGGTGTGCTGACAAGGTGAGGACAAGCAGGCATTGAAGGAAAGAATGAAACTTCCTTCTTCCATTGTCCTTATCTAGGTTTCCAGCAAAAGGTGTGATCCTGATTAAAGTCATGTTTCATCCCACCTCAAGATCTGGATTAAAGGTATGTATCATTCTGCCTCAAGATCTGGATCAAAAGTCTGTCTTCAAGCCTCAAGATCCAGATTGCAAGTGTGCCCTCCATTTCTGAATTAAAGTTCATTCCAGATATGTTCAAGTTGGTAACCAAGAATAACAATCACAGAATCAAACGATGAGGAACCACAGAGTGTTATACTCTTCAGCTGTAAAGGGCAACATTTGCCTTTCAGTTCTAAGATCAGGTTTACACACTTAAGCATAATGCATAGCATCTCCAAGAATAGCATAGTGTCTTCAAGAATTGCCCTCACTGCTCTGCACTGAAATGATGTGTGTGCCTTCCTGTAGAGGGCTTAGCAAACTCTAATCCTTAAGAAACATTAGAAACCCAGAAGGTAAACACTAAATTCTGAAAAATTAGCAAACTGACTCTACACTAACGCTGCACACAAGCCCACCCAGAAGGCAAAGCCAAGAGCAGTGAACCTCAGATTGGGAAAAGTCCCAAGTCATAGTCCTTGTTGTTTTTATTGTCAGCTTGATACACCTGGGGAGAGGGATCCTCAGCTGAAGGACTGCCTCAATCAAATTGGCCTGTGTCAATGTCTATCGGAGTGTGTTTTGATTGATGATTGATTTGGGAAAGCCATCCCATTGTGGGTGGCACCATCCCCCAGGCAGGTGGATCTACGTTACATAAGAAAGCTAGCTGAGCAGGAAAGTGGGCAAGCCAGCAAGCAGTCTTTTTCTGTGGTTTCTGCTTCAGTTCCTATTTGACTTTCCTCCATGATGGACTATGACTTGAAGTGTAGGCTAAAGTTAACTCTTCTGTAAGTTGACTTTGGTCATGGTATTTAACACAGTAACAGAAAGCAAACTAGAACACTCAAGAACAGGTCTTTTTCTGCCACATGGTACTCTAAGTTGCTTCTGGAAAGTCTATTTATAAGCTATGACCATGAAATAATGAGCTTCTGTGTCCCCCCCCCTACAGATGTACCAGGAACTGTGGGCCTTCCTATGTGCTCTCTTTTTAGGAAATCATGGGCATATTCTAAAATGACTGTATTAGCCCAATAAACCTTTCTTGGAACTGGGGTTATATTTTGTTTACAAAAAAACTAATTTAATTTGTATATAGGTGCACTTACTTCTGGAAAAGCATTTCCCCCAGTTGGAATGCCTACCAGATTCATAGTTTCTGGGCAACTTTAGTAGCTCCCAATGACACAGCTATCCTCTAAGGATGAAAATGTGCCATAATTAAAGCTGTTTAAGGCACAATTTGCCAAGAGTACCGTGTGTGTGTGTGTGTGTGTGTGTGTGTGTGTGTGTGTGTGTGCATGCGTGCCTCGAGTGTCTTTTCTCAAGCACCACCAACCTTGTTTTTTGAGACAGGGTCTCTTGGTGGCCTGAGATGCCCATATTAGGCAAGGCTGGCTGACTAACAAGTCCCAGGGGCCCACTTATCTCTGCCTCCCCAGCATGGGAATTACAATCATGTGCCACCATGCCTGGCTTTTTAATGTGTGGTCTGGGCATAGAACTCTTGAATTCAATGCTTACAAGGCAAGCATTTTACCAACTGGGCTGTCTCCACAGCTCTCCATTCATCATTCTAAAGGGATAGTCCCAAATATGCTTTGAGGGATAGAGTTGGTATAAGTCTATTAATAAGACAGCAGTGAAAACAATAGTACACTTAGGCAGCTTCCTTCTCACATGCTACTTAACAGTAATGAGCAGTTGCTATGAGCACTAAGGAGTCTGTGAGATAGGGTTCACCTGTGTGTATTCTTACTGAATGCCCCTAAGCACTGCATGAAAATAACAGAGCAGTAACAGTTGACCCCAACTTAGTGTCCCCTATCAGACAGGGACTCTGCTAAGGATATTTCAAAGAAATCTGCTATTTTACAAACAAAATGAGCATTTAAAAAGGTTAAGCATCTTGCTAAGGCCACAAAGACATTAAAAGAAGTGAGATTTGTGGGTAAATTCATAATTACTTGGATTTTATATACAGTGGTATAAGCTACAGGCCCTTAACTACTGTGATATAACCTCCTGATTTTTAAAAGATTTGTTTATAATTATTAATAATGTATAGGGGCATGTATGTCTACATGTGGGTATGTGCCCAAGAGTGCAGATGTCATCTGAGGACAGAGGTGTTGGATCCTCTGGGTAGAGCTGGAGTTACAGACAATTATGAGCTGCCTGTGAATGTTGGGAATTGAACCCAGATCCTCTGGAAGAGCAGCCAGTTCTCTTACCTGCTGAACCATTTCTTCAGCCCCTGACTTATTGATTTACACATACATATTCATATACAGATATATATTTATAGATATATGTAGGCATGCATGTTTACAAATACATATAGATATTGTAGGCATATATAATACAATCTGTTTTATATTTATATATAGTGTATGTGATTAAAATAACTCTCAACTCATGTTTTCTTTCAATAAGAACATTGCCTAGTTCCATGTTCAATAACACAAATTATAAACTACATTGGTAATAGTGGCCCAACAAGGACAAAAAAAGTTACTCAATGTAGTTCAGTTCCTCTGCCTTCTCCCACCTGCAAGCCAGGTGTGAGCTGTAGATCTCAGAGAAGGAATTATCTAATAGGCACCAGGCCCGGCACAGCATGGGGCTTTGTAACTTGTTTGCTGTCCCTTTCAATCCAGGTAAGTCCCTGCAGTGGCAAGTCTCAGTCACTCCATCCTGACATCTTGAATGGGTGCATTCATCTCTATTCATTGCTCTCCTTCAGTGTCCCCCATGCATATTTATAAAGACCTCAAGAATCCTAGTATCCCATAAAAATGCAAAGTACAATTATTATTAATGATGATACAGTTAGCAAGGAAGACATTTGTTATTTCTACTCAATTGCTTTCCCCGGGAGGAGAACTTTTTTTTTTTTTTTTTTTTTTTTTGACGCGTGTTAATGTGCCATCTTGGATATTTTCATCCTCAGTCATTCTCCTGGAGAAAGTTGGGCCACAGACTAAAGCCATGCCATTCCCTTCCCTCTGCAATACTGCACTGCACTGTCTGCCCTGTCTGGGCCCTGGTTGTGGTGTAGATGAAACTGTGTTTCTCTTGTCTCAGGAAACGCTGTATTAGGATCAAGGCAGTCAGACTAGCAGAATTTCTTTCTCGCCGAGGTAGTCTCTAGTCTGTGCAGGCTGCTCAGGCTCATAGATCTAGTTTTATTTCCCCACCTATTCACCTGGAACTAAGTGATTTTTTCAAGGCGAAGGGTGAACACATTTTCTTGTGTAAGCAGTCTTCCTCCGGTTCCTAATCACCATTGTTTCTCAGACAAGCGGGTAAGCGGCTGGCTGAGGCTGGGAGCCATTTCCATTCTCTGTTCACTGCCTCCCATTGTAATTTCAGAGGCGTTTACAGAAAAATACTGCACCAGTTTGGGATTTCCCCGTAATGACCGACTTCCTCTAACACACACCAGAACCGATTCAAATGTGAATTTCGACGAGGAAAGAGCTCCTCGAAAATCTCCATTTTCCTATGCCCTTCAGAAAGTACCTTGCCTTTCTTTGGGCCCCCATCCCCCGCTCCCACCCTCCCTCCAGCCCCGCACCCCGCCTTTCCCTCCTTCTTAAGAAGACTTTCCCAGGTCCCTCTTGGCTGTGGTTGAACGACGTTGGCTGCAGTCCATGCCGCAACAAAGCCCTGGCATTCCAGCTGTCTGCGTCTAATCTCCAGTGTCAGCTCTCGTTAATGTGTGAGCGTGAAATCAGAGGGGGCAGAGCTGCACGGAATATTAAAACCATGATCAGAATTCCACTGAGATGCTGAGAGGCTGCGAGCACCATTAGAGGAGGCTGTCAAATCACGGCTTCGCATTAAATAAAAGATTTCTATCGGAGCAAAGTACAATCAGTGAATCGCTGAGCTAAATTAGCATTTTTTCAATTGGAGATCGAAGGTGATTTATTGTTCTACACGACATTAATGTAACTATGTGCTTGACCCGCTAAGGCAGCTAATTTTTCATTTAAATGGTTTCTTTCCTTCCCGGTGCAAAGGCTGCAATCATATTTCAACTTTGCCGAGTGATCAGAAAAGTCCTGGAATGCTGCAGAAATGCGGTCCCCTCCCCTCTCCTTCCTTCCCTTTCTCCAGCTCCGGAGCCTTCCTCCTCCCCTCCCCTTCTCTACTAACCTCATGGCTGGTGGTCAAGGTCACAGAGGAAGAGTAATCTCAAAGCCACCGACTTCAAAGCCTCCATCAAAGAAGCCCCCACGTAGTCATTGAATTAAGAGGGAGTGGGGGAGGGTGGGGTCCAGGCACTGGCCATTCCTATCAACAAGAAAAGACCCTTTAACTGCCCTGCTGGTAGGGCCCAATCCGGGGCATCCAGGGTCCAGTCTCTCTTGCAGCCCTCTCACTGTGCCTCCCTCTCACATCCTCTCCAGCCCCCTCCCCTGCACACACATCACCTCAAAATAATATACATTTCCAATTAGCAGAGCACATTCTAGCCATGTTCTCTTTGACTGCCCTAACTATCTTCCCTCTTGCTAAAAAGCAAGGCTGTCATTAATGCAATCCTGCAGCTCCATTAATCCGAGGTACAATGCAGCTTTTCTCTCTCAGGCTCCCCGGAACATAAAAACTACAGTTACTCAAGCACCCCTCTTCTATTTAGATTCCTTGTCAATTGTCTTTCATTACCTACCTGATGTAACACAGTAGCCATCGAAGCTCTTGAACACAGAACAGAAGAAACATGCAATCCCATTCATTCCCCCAATGCCCTTGTTTTCAAAAGGCAGCTGGTATTTCTGTTGTGGTTGTTTTTTCGAGCACATTGATTTTAGTCTCTGGAAATTAATGAATACCATTTTAGGGTACATTGAGGCCCCTAACATGTGGCCAACTTGTTGGATTTAGAACAAGATGGACGTCCGGGCTGAACCCTGCTAAATTACATTTTTCACATGTCTCTGAATTGCTTCTTCTTACAGAATTAGTTCATTGTGTTCCACAATGAGGAGAGGGGGAGGAGCTGACAAGGGGTGGTGGGCAGTGGAGCTGACATCTGCCATGCCTTACCAATGTAAACGTGATTTCTAAAACTAAACAGACATTGTGCCAGTAACTAGCATGTATATTTCACTTGTCCTCTTCCCAACCCAACACCTACTGTGGGAAATTACAGTTTGAGATGTGTAGAGAAGGTATTAAAGTACTACCAAGCCCCAGGATATGCGGCCAAGGACAGACACAGTCTGGACAGATGAAGGGAGGGTGCCCTGCCTCACCCCCAAGGCCTCAAAACAAAAATGATGAAGTTCCTTCAAGGGTCAATGAATTGGGGGAAGCTTCCCTCCCACCTTTATCACAATGAAACCTAATTGGCACCCCCTGGTCGGCCAAAAGGTCATGGAGTGATTGGGTCAGGGTACTGACCTTTGTCTTAACTCAGGGAAAGGGCCTCTCACTAGACCAAAGGTGAGCAGTTGGATGCTGGAAATATGTACCTGCCTCCTTTGTGTCAAAGTTGCTCATTCGTGTTCATCTTTTTCTAAAGTTAGCAAGTAATTCCATCTTTCTCCTGTATTGGTCCTCACGGAGATTCAGCAACTCTAAACAAGAGACATGGATTTCGTTACTCATAAAACATAAAATATCTCCTGTTACTGCATACTGCTTATTCACTTCACTTTGGGTCGATTTCCACAGGACTTCTCTACCAGCATGCCATGTCCATCTAGATCAGTTTTCTTTCTATTCCTTGTCACTCATTCATGAGCCAAGAGGTCTCACATCATGCAACCCCCTACTTCCCATCTGTAAAACAATCCCACTCCAAACCAAATCAAAGGACCCAAAATCAGGTTCCATTCTTTATAAGCATGAGCTGTCTAATATGGCAATGCCTTTTGAAATATCATTATTTTCTTTGAACTCAGAACCTTCAGGGTATTCTGGTTACTCCTGGTGTACAGAATAGAACTACAGCACAGGGAAAGAATATGCAGACAGATAGTCAAGCAACCCACATGGTCTGTCACATTCTGAGACCTCAGCAAGAAATGTGAACATAAAAGATGGACAAATGCTAGACTTGGGGGTGGTGAGACAAGTTTGGGGGTTAGAAACCCAGGACAGAGAACAAGTCTCGTATCAGAGAATACTCTACAAGGGGTAGCAAGACTGTAAGCCACATTAGTTGACAGGTATGGTTCAAAAAGGGCTTAGCATCTTAAGGCATAATCCAGTAGACTTTTTACAGGATAGAGTCATGAGAACAGTCCATTCTGCACAAAAGCTCATCTCGCAGGTTCTTCCCCATAGACAAGAATGCCTTAAGGAGTGTTATAGTCTTTCTCCAGGTAAGCACCCAGGACAGACCCAATCCTCAGGCACAATGAGATCATCACCAGCATAGATGTATAGAAGGCTCAATAAACAACTCAAAAGAGCCTTAGAAGCAGTTCTTGGGTCCCTCACCTTAGGAAAGATCACATCAAATAGATTTGCCATATAGCAAATATAAGGATTGTACCTGCATGTATGTGTGTGATAGATTATGCTCCTGTGTGTGTGTGTGTGTGTGTGTGTGTGTGCGTGTGTGTGTGCGCGCGCGCGCGCGCTCATGTATGTATCATAAATCACACTCATTGCTCAATGCTCATCATACTGTAAAGATGTCATTAAGTCCCTCTTCTTAGGCACCATTCAAAGGCTCCAGGCAGTTCCAGCTGATTCAGATCTCAGGTTCAATGACCTTGAAAGTATTTTGGAGATGATGATGATTCATTTTGTTGTGTTTTAATAAATGGAAACAAACATTTGCTAAGACCAATATGTATGATGATAGACATTTCCATATGTGATTAAACCCTACAATACTCAATAAATGACCATAGCAAGACTGTGAGCTAGAGGTCTATGACTATGTTCCTTCTTAAATTATGATTGATGTTGGTAAAAATACTGGAAATCAAGTTCTAAGGTCTAACTACAAATGACTCACTCTTCAAAACAGCTTTGAGTATTTCAAATATCCACTCCCAAAGGTGGCCATTTGTAAAAACTGGAGCTTAAAATATTCAGAATCCTAAGTTGGTTAGAAAGAACTATTGAGAGTAGAAACCACAGTAGATTGGAATAGATTTTATTTGGAAAATATTAGTTCATAATAGGACTCCCTTGAGCATGTACCAACTGCCCTACAGTGTTCCAAACATGAAAGTAATGTATTGATAGAGTCTGACCCTCACACCAACCCAATAAAGTATGTTGTACTATCTCCATTTTAAAGGTGGAGAAATGGGGCACAAAGGTGTTACACACACACACACGCCCCAGAGTATTACATTCACATACAACTGGTAGATCTAGAATTTGAACCTAACCAAATCTGAACTTCAAATTCCACACTCTGGAACCATGATATGCTGCCAGAGAAGAATCCAGCATTGGTTCTCCGTAACTATTCCAATGCCTTATGGATGGTTCGTGGAGGCAAATTGGAATCCTATAGCTATGTTTGAGTCAAGAAAGTTCTGAATGCAAGCTATAAGCTTAATCACAAAGCCAGCTTTTATGAGGTTTGCCCATTCATGTACTTTCATCCCAGTACAAACTTTGTCAAGGTGAGAACAGTGAAGGTAGAAGAAACAAGCTGGCTACAGAAACTTTCAACAGGTACTAACTGTAACTTCTGAGTAGAAGTAGTTTTCTATTGTATCACTATAGAAATATAGAAAGAATAAGTATGTTTCTCTACAGGAAGTGATCATGACAAAAGAAAAGAAATACTCCTGGCCCTTAAGATACAGGGAAGTTTTTCATGGGCATAAAGTAGGGAGAAACTCCTAGAGCTGAGGGACAGGCATGGGCAGAAGCAGAAAAGCCACAACCCTCATGTATCTTCACTGAGTCCTTCATGCTGCCTTCTCAGTATCCTTGTATTTTCTTGAATCACAGTAGGTACCCAACACATATTGAACTAATTGGATGGACGAGGCTCTCATGAGTACATGAATGAACGACACTGAAATGTATGTGATACTGACTAATAAGAGGTAATCCAGAACACTGAAGATGACCTGGAAAAGCACTGGAGAATGGCTTCAATCACCCTGCAAATCTGGTTCCTGGTGGCCCTTGTCTTTAGTCTCTCGCCATGCCATGGCATTGTCAGGAAGTGAGAGAGATTTGTTTGGAGTGGGGGAAGCATATTTTTGTTTGCATTTGCTTAGCACATTGCTGTCGCACATTTTGCTCTGATATGTAAAGTCATCTGCACGCACCGGTTGTGCAGTTAGAACAAAGTCAAAACAAGCGTCAGGCGGGTTGTCAGCCACATGGCCTAGGCAGATTGTCACACTCCTTTGCCCATGACTGGTGCTGTCTCTTGTCCTCCTCCCTAACTGTCCTCCTTACCTCTGAAACCCTACACCTATGCATACACCTTGACATCCCCAAGGTTTAATTTCTAATTGGCTTAACTCTAGAGAAGACAGCAATTACACAGAATACAGACATAGTACACCAGTGTCAATGGGTGATCTTGGTGAACCAACTTTACATCACCCTCGACTACAAGCAGCTTTGTGTCAAGAACCCTCAGGAAGCCATCTAACCCTGTATCACAGCATATCCTGAAAAAAAAAAAATGAATTGGGCAGTGTGTTCAGGCCAAATGATAACATTTTCTTTCTTTTAATCATCTACAAACACCCTCACTCATTGGAATCCATCTCCATTCCAAGTTATAAGAGAAATCATCACACCTAGGGCATCAACATCAAGATTATTAGTGTTGCAAAGAACACAAGCTCTTGCTACCAGTAGGACAGATTGGACACTCAAAATGAAACCTAATAGCTCCAAATTATGTGCTCATTTTCTTGTGTCTCCAGCGGCGACACAAGTCCAAGTTAACAACCTAAGTTTTCACAGCACATCTATGAATCAGCAATAGGGTTACAGTGAAAACCAGTGTTCCCCTTTATTCAACACATTTTTAGGTATGTCCCTGCCTTGTGTCAGAAGCCACACCAGGCTTTAAGATACATTACACTACAAAACAGGCTTAGTTTTCCTCTTCCCATAACTTAAAATCTACAGGAAGAATAAATAAACATCAACTATGGTAGGTAACTTCTATGAGAAAGAACTATAAGAGAGTATCCAACTTGGGAGAGAGCAGTAAGTTAGAAGGTAGACCATGCCAAGGATCCAGGACCCATCACCAGCATGAACAGAACAGTCCAGGAACTGAAAGAAAAGTCAAGGATGGTTTGTGAAACACAGATGACACATGTGAGAAACTTGGCAACTAGGGAAAAAACTGTGAAAAATGAGGAAGCGCAAACTTTTATGGAAATGATGACTTTTGAAGAGGACCTCCTCTAACCAATAATGCTTTTGGATGGAAGATTGCCAAAGAAGATATCTAGCCAAATATAGACAAGTTTCATTTCTTGTCAGATCTCATATTATAAGCTATGGAGGCCAAATCCCACAGGAGTGATAAGCCTGTTCAAATTCTCAGAGCCTTCTGGATCCTCCTCAACAATATTAAACTCAACCACATCCAAGTTCATTGGTTAAAAGATAGTCTTCTACATTAACTTTCACCCCTGCCATATCAAGATAATACTTTAATATGGTTATACTTGTCCACTTACTTTATATTTGTTTTCAAACTTTGTACCTGATGAGCATGAATTTACCTACAGATTACACATAAAGATATATCAAGGGAGCTTCCTGGGGACTGCACACAGGGGAACCAGTCAAAGCAGACCAGAGTCTGCCAGTGTCCAAGTCCTGCCTCCACCCACAGGAGGATGTAAGCATGGTTTTGTTTCCAGCCTGCTTTCCAGTGACCTGCTGAGAGCCTTCTGAGGCCAGGGAACCCATCCCAGTGGATTAAACCATCCAGAGACTGCTGGCATCTGGCATTGCAGAGCTAGTCCCGTCTCAACCCACCTGGAGAGGGTGTCTCTCAAACCTGCCTGCACCCATTGTGAGACCCATCAGAGTATTGGACCTGCTTGCACCCACAGAAAACCTTGGACACATACCCACCAGAAGAGGAAGAGACCTCATCTGCACCCACTGGAAGAAGGGATGGGAAGACAACAATATAAGAACATAGTCAACAACAGAAAAACCAGTATGATGCTACCAGAGTCTAGGGACTCTATATCAGCAAGACCTGAACATCCCAACACAAATGAAGCAAAAGAGAATGACCTTAAAATCAACTTCATGAAGATGATAGAGACCTTAAAAAGTGAAATGAGAGAATCCTTTAAAGAAATGAAAGAAAGGACAAACCAAAAATTGCAAGAAACAATTCAACAATGCAAGGTTTGAAAGCTGAAATAGACACAATTAAAAAAAAAAAGCACAGTCTGAAGGAATGCTGGAAATAGAAGAGCTGAATAAATGATCAGGAACTGCAGATGCAAGCATAACCAACAGAATACAAGAGATGGAAGAGAGAATCTCAGGCACTGAAAATACACTAGAAGAAATCTTAAGTCCAACAAACCCTTAACACAAAATATCCAGGAAATATGGGACAACATAAAAAGGCCAAACCCAAGAACAATAGGCATAGAAAAAGGTGAAGAAACCCAACTCAAAGGTGAGAAAATTTATTCAACAAAATAGTAGAAGAAAACTTTCCCAACCTAAAGAAAGACATGCCAATGAAAGTACAAGAAGCTTACATAACATCAAATAGAGTAGACCACAAAAAAAGTTCCCTTGCCACATAATAATCAAACACCAAATGTACAGAATAAAGAAAGGATATTAAGAGCAGGAAAGAAAAAAGGCCAACCTATCAGAATTACACCTGACTTCTCCATGGAAACTTTGAAGGCCAGAAGGTCCTGGATAGATAGTTTGCCAACACTAAGAGACCACAGATGCCACTCCAGACTATATTCAATGAACTTTCAATCACTATAGATGGAGAAACCAAAATATTCCGTGAAAAAACCGATTTAAACAATACATATCAACTAATCCAGACCTACAAAAAGTTCTGGAAGGAAAACTCAAACCCAAGGAAGTTAACTACACCAACAAAAACATAGACAATAGATAATCACACTTTAACAACAGCCAAAAGAAAAAAGGGGTGGGGGGACCCACACACAATACTACCACCAACAAATCCAAAACAAACAAGAACTAACAATCAATGGTCAGTAATATCCCTCAATAGTAATAGTCTTAACTGGCCTATAAAAAGATACAGGGCAAGAGAATGGATACAAAGGCAGAATCCAGCCTTCTGCTGCATACAAGAAACACCTCAACTTCAAAGACAGACATTATTTCAGAGTAAAGGGTTGGAAAAAGATTTTCAAATCAAATGGACCTAAGAAACAAGCAGTATGTAGACATCCTAATAACTAACAAGTTGGACTTTAAACTAAAATTAATCAAAAGAGATGAAGAAGGTCATTTCATATTCATCACAGGAGAAATCCATCAAGATGAAGTCTCAATTCTGAATATCTATACCCCCAATACAAAGGCATCTATATTCATAAAAGAAACATCACTAAAGCTCAAATCACACATGAAACCTCACAGACTTATAGTGGGAGACTTCAGCACCCCATTCTCACCACTAGACAGACAGAAACTTAACAAAGAAACAAAGGAACTAACAGAAGTTGAGCCAAGTAGTTTTAGACTTCTATAGAATATTCCATCCAAACACAAAAGAGTATATGTTCTCAGCGCCACATGGAACCTTCTCTAAAATCGACCACACACTTGGCAATATACCAAACCTCAATAGGTACAAAAAAATTGGAATCACCCCTGTATCTTATCAGACCACCATACTTCAAAGCCAAAGTTCAACAACAACACAAACTGTAGAAACCCTACAAACTCATGGAAATTGAACAATGTGCAATTACACCATTCCTGGGTCAAGGAAGAAATAAAGAAAAAAAATTAAAGACTTTCTAGAACTCAATGAAAATGAAGAAACAGCATTCCCAAAATTATGGAACACTTTGAAAGCAGTGCTAAAAGAATTTCATAACACTAAGTGCCCACATGAAGAAACTGGAGAATAGTCACATTAGAGAAATAACATCACAACTGAAATGTCTAGAACAAAAAGAAGTAATATCACCCCAGAGAAGGAGATGCCAGGAAATAATCAAGTTGAGGGCTGAAATCAATAAAGTAGAAACCAGGAAAACAATACAAAGAATCAATTTAACAAAGAGTTGGTTCTTCAAGAAAATCAACAAGAGAGATAAACATTTATCCAAACTAACCAAAAGGCAGAAAGAGAACATGCAAATTAACAAAAGTAGAAATGAAAAGGGGACACAACAATGGACACTGAGGAAATCCAGAGAATCTTCAGGTCATCTTCGAAAAACTGTACTCCACAAAATTTGAAAATTTAACAGAAATGAACAATTTTCTGGATAGATATCACTTACCAAAATTAAATCAAGAACAGATACACAATTTAAATAGACCTATAACCCCTAATGAAATAGAAGCAGTCATCAAAAGTCTCCTAACCAAAAAAAGAAAAAAAAAAAAAAAAAAAAAAGCCCAGGGCCAGATGGCTTCAGGGTAGAATTCTACCAGAAATTCAAAGAACAGTTAATAATACCAATACTCTTCAAATTGTTCCACACAATAGAATCAGAAGGGTCATTGTCAAAACTCTTTGTACAAGGCTACAATTACCTCGGTACCCAAGCCACACAGGACACAGCTAAGAAAGAGAGCTATAGACCAATATCCCTCATGAACATTAATGTAAAAATTCTCAATAAAATACTGGCAAATCAAAATCAGAGAAATCATCCACTATGGTCAAGTAGGTTTCATCCCAGGGATGCAGGGATGACTCAACATATGAAAATCCATCAATGTAATCCATATAAACAAACTGATAAAGAAAAACCACATGATCATCTCACTAGATGCTGAAAAAGCCTTTAACAAAATCCAACACCCCTTCATGATAAAGGTCTTGGAGAGACCAGGGATAACAGGAACATACCTAAACAAATAAAAGCAGTGCACAGCAAACCAACAGTCAACATCAAACTAAATGGAGAGAAACTCAATGTGATTTCTCTAAAGTCAGGAACATGGCAAAGCTCTCTCCATATTTCAATATTATACTTGAAGTTCTAGCTAGAACTTCAAGTATAATATTGAAATATGGAGAGAACAATAAGACAACAAAAGGACAAAAGGAGATCATGGGGATAAAAAACTGGAAAGAAAAAAGTCGAACTTTCACTATTTCAGATGATCGCTTACATAATGGACCCAAAAAACTCTACCAGGGAACTCCTACATATCAGTAGCCCTACAATATACAGAGTATAAATGGACTGAGAAAAAAAAAATCAGAGAAACATCACCCTTTACAATAGCTACAAACAACATAAAATATCTTGGGGTAATGCTAACCAAACAAATGAAAGACCTCTATAATAAGACTCTTGAGTCTCTAAAAAAAGAAAAAAGATACCAGAAAATGGAAAGATCTTCCATGCTCTTGGATAGGTAGGGTCAACATAGTAAAAATGGCAATCTTGCCCGAAGCAATCTACAGATTTGATGCAATCCCCATCAAAATCCCAGCACAATTCTTCACAGACCTCAAAAGAACAATACTCAACTGTATATGGAAAAACAAAAGATCCAGGATAGCTAAAACAACCCTGTACAAAAAAAGGAATTTCTGGAGGCATCACCATCCCTGACTTCAAGCTCTATTATAGACCTATAGCTCTGAAAACAGCTAGGTATTGGTGCAAAAATAAACAGGTAGACCAATGGAAATGAGTCGAAAACCCTGATATTAACCTGCATCTATATCTGTCACAATGCACAAAAGTCCAAATGGGATCAAAGACCTCAACATAAATCCAGCCACACTGAACCTCTTAGAAGAGAAAGTGGGAGGTACCCTCAAAGGAATTGATACATAACACAGTAGCACAGATTGAGAGTGACAATTAATAAATGGGACCTTCTGAAAGTGAGAAGCTTCTGTAAGGCAAAGGACACAGTCAACAAGACAAAACAGCAGCACACAGAATGAGAAAATATCTTCACCAACCTCACATCTGACAGAGGGCAGATTTCCAAAGAGCTAGTTACCAAAACACCAGATAATCCAATTAAACTGTACTGAAGAGAGAATTGTCAATAAAGGAATCTAAAATGAAGACACTTAAGAAAGTGCTTAACATCCTTTGCCATCAGGTAAATGCAAATCAAAACAACTTTGAAATACTGTCTTACTCCTGTCAGAATGGCTAAAATCAAAAACATCAATAACAGTTTATATTGGAGGGGATGAGGAGAAAGGGGAACACTCCTCCACTGCTGCTGGGAGTGCCAGCCACTTTGAAAATCAATATGGCAGTTCCTCAGAAAATGGGAATCAGTCTACCACAAGATTCAGCAATTCCACTCTTAGGCATATACCCAAAAGATGCACATTCATACAAGGACATCTGGTCAACTATGTTCATAGCAGCATTATTTGTAATAGTTAGAACATGAAAGGAACCTAGATACCCCTCAGTTGAAGAATGGATAAAGAAAACGAGGTAGATTTACACAATGGAGTACTACTCAATGGAAAATAAAAGAAATGGAATTTTGAAATTTGCAGGTAAATAGATGGAACTGGAAGAAACCATCCTGAGTGAGGTAATCCAGTTACAAAAAGACAAACATGGTATGTACTCACTCATATATTGATTTTAGACATAGAACAAAGGATCACCAGCCTATAATCCACACCATCAGAAAAACTAGTAGACAAAGAGGATCCTAAGAGAGACATGCATGGTCCCCCAAAGAAGGGGAAAAGGGGCAAGGTCTCCTGAGCAAACTGGGAGCATGGTGGGAGGGGAGTTGGAGTTAGAAGAAAGAGAAGTGGCAAAGAAGAGGGGAGAGGAGGACATGGAGGAGTAGGAAGATTGAGTTGGGGGCAGAATAGAGGCGAGTAAGAAAAGAGATACCACAATAGAGGAAGCAGTTACAGATTTAAAGAGAAATCTGGCTGTAGTGAGATAGTCCGTCTGTGGCACTGACCACGCCCATTGGGGGGTGGAGCCATGGGCGGAGTGACCTGTGGAAGGAGGTCAGAGGGGAGCCAGGAAAGGCTCTCTTTCTGGAGTGACTCAGACAGGGGAGGATCGGGTTGAATTTCCTGGTGTTCATCTGTCTAGGTTGTAAGTTATTTCTCCCTGAATAAACATCTATTCAGCCTATTTGTTTATCCTGATCCTTATTTAACCGCGTTATCTGGCACTAGGATAATGTTCGGACATCTATAAGGATGACCCCAACTAACAATCTAAACAATTGTGGAGAGGCAAGTACCCTAAATGCCCTTCCCTGATAATGAGATTGAAGACTACCTTATTTTTTTTTATTTAATTTTATATAACAAAGTCCAATTAAATGAAAACAAACATTTATACACAATATTTGGGAATTTGGGCGTCGTTCTTTCCAAACTACTTCCTGCTGGTAAGGGGCGCTGTCTTGGGGGATTCGAAGAAGATTCAGATATCCTAGCTGTAGTCTGTAGGGCTGTTTTGTCCAGCTGTTTGGAATGTAGGATCAGCTTGTACTCTGTTTCAGGCGGTCTGGTGTGATCAAACCACATTAGTCTGTAAGGAATCCACATCTTTTCATTTTCTGTGGAAACAAAAATAGAAATACTTTTCCCCAGTAACTTGTTCTTCAACTTATATGCTATCCTAGAGCTTTCATCCAGTAGCTGATGGAAGCAGAAGCAGATATTGACAGCTAAACACTGACCCAAACTCCTGGGATTCAATTGCAGAGAGGGAGGAGTGATGAGCAAAGGGGTCAAGACCAAGCTTGAGAAACCCAAGAAACAGCAGTCCTGAACAAGGGGGGAGCTCATGGACCCAAGACTGATAGCTGGGAAACCATCATAGGACCTACCCAGACCTCCTGAATGTAGGTGGGAAATCAATGACAACTCTAGTAGTGGATCAGTACTTACTCCTAGTATATGAATGGACTTTGGGAGCCCATTCCACATAGAGGGATACTCTCAGCATAGACACATCCAAGAGAGCCTATGCCCTGCTCCAAATGATATGACAGACTTTGAACATCCCACTTGGAAGGCCTCAACCTCCCTGGGGAGCAAAAAGGAAGTGGAATAGGGGGTTGGGGTGGGGCAGGGGAGGAGGGGATGGAGAGGGAACTGGGATTGACATGTAAAACAAGCTTATTTCAAATTTTAAAAAAGTGGGGGGGGGGTGGAGGGAGATATATCAAAAGCTATGTATTTGACCAGGGCTGGAGCTCAGTGGTAGATCTCTTGCCTAGCATGTGAAAGGCTTTAATCTTAATCCCTAGCATTATACACATACAAAATATACATATTCCATCATAAATCTCTAGGTATACATCCTACTTCTCAAGCATTAGAAGTCTACAGAATACTTTCTGTCTCTCCTAGGCTGCTTTGCCCAGTTCAGGATTCTAGTCAGAAGAGACCTCACAAATACCCCATGGTTCTAAAGTGTGGATCTGAAATATTGCCCAAGGCCCATGTGTAAAAAGCTTGTTCTCCAAGGTGGTTCGGTGTGACACTGTGGAACCTATAAGAGGCGAGTCCAGTAAGAAGTCTTTAGGACACAAGTTAAATAGTTTCTCTGGGATCTGCCATCATGATGTCCTAATCCATTAGAGGCCCCAAGCCATTGCATCCCACATACCATGGGCTAAAGCTTCCCAAACTGTAAGTTGAAGACAATCTCATAATTTCAAGTTGAGTGTGCAGGAGATGGCATTTTGAATGAAGACGGTGTCTTTCACACTACAGCTTACAAGAAGCTGCAACGAACATGCCTGACCCTGGCTTCCCTGTCTCCATCAGTCCTTCATGTTTCATTGCTGAGACTCAAGACATAAAACACACATAGGGTGAGATAGATGCAACCTTTCATTTTTACAACCTCTTGTTACCTCATCTTCTTCCTCCTACTTTTCATGTCTAGCCATGATTTCCCCCCAGAACTCCTATGAGCACATTCCCATTCAGTTACATTCCCATTCAGTAATATATTCTCTGTGCCTAGATAAGTTTCCAGATTGTTCCCTCCATCTAAACCCACATACTCCAATATGTCAGAGGATTCCTATAAAGAAGGACTTGAGCATTTGCTTAGGAGACTGGTCAACACAATACTTCTGTTCCTATAGTATGAAGGGAGGAGCTTAACACTCACCAGAACACTGGGAATCTCACAGACTGAATACAGAAAAACTGTTCTGGAAGATCTCCAACCTGATAAGCAATTGTTCATATCTATCTCATGATTAATGACTTATTTTTAGTGACTTGGGTCTGTTAATTCCTTCATTTTCTTAGACATAAAGCAACTGAGATACAAAGTTTCTTCTTCTAATCAAAAAGCATCAGTAAATACCTAGGGATAGTGTGGGCAATTAGTATAGTTTTGTTCCTTCACAATATTTGGAATATTTGCTCATAGGTCCATAGGAAGTAATGCTTTAGCGATATGGCCAGAAGAAAATCATCTAAGGGAAAATGGAAATGAAAGATAATCAACTTCCCATCTCCTTACACATGATCAATCCTGTACCAATATGTGGCATTTGTAATCCATTGGAATTTAACACTGGTGCTTCATTTGATAGTCCTTTTAGACATTAGTGGATTGAGGAGAGTTGTCCAAAAAGACATGATGTAATCATACTGTGCAGTATTCCTTCATCTTTAATAATGTACAGATGTCTATTTTACAGACAAAACAACTCTCATCTATGGACCTATCTGAACATGCCAGATCTTGTCTGATCTTGAAGCTGAATAAGATCAAGCCTGGTTAGTACTTAAGTAGGAGGAAAAACAAAACAAAACCATGAAGCCCCATGGTGGTTCAAATCTAATGTTTTTTGTTCAGTTTTTTTTTTTAATAAAAGTTCTTATGTATTTGCATCCACCTTCAAATTCATTATGTGATCAATGATGACCTTGAATTTTCTTTTAATGATAATTTCATGTGCATACAATGAAACATGGTTATGGTCATATTTGCTTCCATTTCCCTCCCCAACTCCCCCTCAAGTATTTTTCACATGGACATCTCCAAATGAAATTCATGTCCTTTCCCCGAGATAACTCACTGAGTCAAATTAACATTGCCAATATGTATGGGCATGGAGCTCTACACTGGAGTATTGGGGGGGGAGGGGAGATTCTCCATTCCCACTGTCTATCAACAGCTCCTCTTCAGTAAGGGATGTGACGATCTGGAGAGAATATTTTCCATCTATGTCAGAATTTTTACTGGAAGGATCTTGTGCAAGTAAATATTGCTGCTGTGAGTTCATTAGTGCAATAATCATGCCAAGCCCAGGAGATGGCGTTTCACAGCGCTCCTCCCCACCCTCCAGTTCTTACATTCTTTTTACCTCTTCTTTGACAATGATCTCTGACCCTTGGTGGTGGATGGTGGGATCAAATAAGACATCTCACTTAGGGCTGAGCACTTCCTTTCTTAGTCTCAATACTTTGACAGTTACACGTTTGTCCATTGACTGTTGCCCACTGCCTGGAGAAGTTTTTCTGACCAAGGCTGAGAGCAACCCAGGTCTATGGGGACAAACACAGATATTTAAGAAGGTGACACCATGAGTGTGTCACCATGTAGGTGTTGGGAATTGAACCCAGGGCCACTGAAAGACCAGCAATTGTTCCTAACCTCTGAGCCATCTCTCTAATTCCTCAATTTCATGATTTAAAAACAAAAAATTCATATCTGTAAAACTAAGCTTCAACTCCTTATAGATATAGACTATTTGTAAATTAAACAGAAACAAAACTCAATAAATTATTATTAGAGTTATCACCATGAACTTAACATGCCATATGACAACTTGATGTTTGAAAACTACTGGACCTTGGTCTATGTAGTAGCTAGACTATTTGACGTTGGTTAAAATGTGAGCATGCACGATGTAGTGGAAGTGGTGTGTTATTATAGACTCGCTTCTGTGTTTGCTCTGCTGCTGCCATCCTATGCTCTGCAGTTACCCCTCAGTTCTTCTCCATGCAAATCCCTAAGAAGTCACAGGTCACCGGTCTGCCAGCATGCGTTAGTATTCTTCTTTATTTACTGTATTTACTTCCTCCATTTTGTCATTCTGGAGGCGACCCGGAGCCCATTGCCTCAAAAGCAAGTGAGACTGATGTTACATTTTAATGCAATGCTGTTAGAAGTTCATTCACGTGCCCTAGAGGAAACCAGGCAGTAGAAACATTATTTGGAACATTTTCATTAAGAAATGGTGACTTTCCAAGAATACTTTTCAAAAACAGCCCCTCCTATCAAGGTGTTGCAAACTCCTGCCTGGATCTACTGATCCAACATGATCCTAGCTACAACATAGTGATGTGGATTAGATCCCATGCCACTGTTCAGGAATAGTCAACTATGCTAGTACAGGAGTCCTATAGTTTAAAAAGTCATAGCCACTCAGACTGAACAACATCTAGAATCTTCCAGACAGATACTAGACCAAAGAAAAAAATTTTTAAACCTAGCTCATTCGGAATAGTTTGTACTTGACACAAATTGCTAAGAGGTAATTATGATCAAACCTTGTGTAGGCTTCTTTTATAGATGTTATAAAAGAAAAGAAAACACACACACACACACACACACACACACACACACACACACACACACACACACACACTGGCTAGAAAGGGAACCAGATGGTATAATGGCCTATTTCATCTGTAATTTTGGCGATTATTATAAATGATGAATAAAATCCAACTGAAAGTGCTTTTTTATTATCTTTCCATCATGGCATGACCCAAAGGTTGACCCTGAAATAGAAGAGCCTCTTTAGATGTACCAGGAACTGGAACAAAGCTGGGGATCTGGACCTTGACCTTAAGCTCTTCAAGAGAATATTGCACATTACTCCCCTGGAAACAGAGGAAATTCCATTGAGATCATCTGGTACCAAAGGAGTCATGTAGATGACTCTTAAGACCAAAGGAACTTACCCCAAGATTCAGGTTCCACTGGGGAGCAGCTGGGGTACCTAGGTGGCAGTACTAAGCTGTGCAGCAAAGACCTCCTACCTTGGGTAGGCTACAGAAGGAGTACAGAGATCAAACTGTTGAGGTTCATGACAAGGAAGCAGGTGATTCTGTCACTATATTGAGATCACAGGGTAGAGCCACACACAAGTCATTCTCCAAAAAAAACAAACAAACAAAAACAAACAAAAAACCCCCAAAACAAAAAACTGTTCGAACTCGTATGAAATACCTGAAAACTAACAAAGCAAGTGCTGTGTGAACCATCTAACTATCGGATTAGATGTGATCTATTTAGGGTGGTTAGAAGTCAGAGTCTTTCCAGTAGCACAAGGTCTCTAGGAAGTTTCTCTAATGGTTTAGCATCTCAGGATGGCACTGTACCACCCTTAACTAAAGTTATTTATGACTTTTGCCTATTAGGAATTTGTATTCAGAATGAATCTTAATTGTGATATTACCTGACTGAACCAAGAAGGCCTCTCCCAGTACCTTCTAGTAACTAAAGTTGGGATCTAGGTACAGTGGACTCAGCTGCTACCCAGATAACATATCATTGCATTCAGCTATTGTACACTGAAGGCCATTCTTCGTAAGAGTGGGCAGCGGAAAGGAAGGGTTTGCAATCTTTCACACCTTTGACGGGAATACAGAGCATCTATTAGAAGACACCTCATCATCTGCAGCTGTCAAATCCAAACTACCCCCTTTTAAGAGTCAATCTCTTTCCTTGCCAGATCAATGCTCTTATCTGTAGTCATGCAGACCACTAGCGGCAACCAGTAACCAGGTAACACACAATTCAACTTCAAAAGAAGAAACGTCTTATATTCAAACACTTATTACACAACTGTGAAAGTGCCCTAAGTGAAATTAATTGAGGATCAGAGACTAAAACTTAGAAATCACTTTGCCTGACTGGAACAATATGACAGATGGAAATAATCTAAGTTTGGGAACAGACAGAAGCAACTTTGTTCAGGCTTTCAAAATGTAGCTACCCTCCCCATCCTGGGCTGCAGCCATTGCTATATTGTGGTGGTAATGGTCCTCAGCCTGCAGAGATCTTAGCTAGCCAAGTGGCTGGAATATTACATGCCTCCTGAGCTCTGGTATATCATCTGAATAGACTAACATGGCTCTGTTTACTCCTCCACCCTTCTGGTCTCTTCAGATAGGTAGTGCCTTGGTACCCACACACCTCTTTCCAGATGCCTGTCATTAGAGCATCTACCAGTTGTTTTGTTTATTTGAATTGATACAAGCACAGATTTCTACTTACTGAGATACTCTTATGTTGTAAAGAGGCTGACCTCTGAGTTATGCTTTAATAATTAGATTATCTCAATATTCTGCCAGTATATTTCATCATAAAGCAAAACACAATCAAGAATGCTCAAAGCAAGGCAAGGTTTTCAGGTAAGAAAACACAAAAACAGGTGACAGAAAGCAGTTTGTCCCATTCTCTGATTCTTGAAAATGTGTGTGTCAAGGAATGGCTGACTGGCCACTGAGTCCAAACCTTCTTTTCCCCGATTATCATATAGTTAGACAATGCTACCACTTTTTTCTATTTGAATATGGTGACATGACAAAGCTTGGCCAGAGGAGTTTTAACATAAGCCACAGGTTCCCTTCAAAACACAGAGCAGAACTACCTATCACCCACATACCATGCCCTGTGTCCCCTCCTCTTCCATTGCCTTCAGATGACTGATGGTGGTTTTAGAAACCAACTGCTGTAATTAGAGAAGAAATTGGGTTCTTGATTCACAGCTTGGAAGAAGACGAACTATAGCTCAGAACCACCTGTGTCATACTTTATCTAAGGAAAAAATATTTTTTTTCTTATTAGAACAATTCATATAGTTTGAGGCTTGTTACAGCAGCAAATGTTGTTGGAAATAATACAGTGTGTTCAGCAGCCATAAAAATGGAAGTTGCTGTCTCAAGATTCCCATGAACTTTAGAATATTGTTTTACACCCACATCCACATTTGTTTACTAAAAAGATAAAAATGTAGATAAAGTCTTTATAAACTGTGTGTGGCTTCCATTTTGATCGTACAAGGTGAAGTCATCCCATTTTGGAGGATTGTCTTTTTATTAGAAATAAAACCACATTACCTGGGAGGTGGTGGCCCATGCCTTTAATCCCAGGAGGCAGAGACTGGCAGATCTCTGTAGTGCAAGATCAGCCTGATCTATTGAGCAACTTCCAAGACAGCCTCCAAAGCTATGGAAGAAACCCTGTTGCAAGAAGAAAGAGAAGGAGGAGGAGGAGAAAGAGAAGGAGAAGGAGGAGAAAAAGAAGAAGAACCATACAATTCTTTTGGTAAGTAGAAGGAAGGAAAAACTCAGAGACCAAGTCATTGGAGAAAATAAAATAAATTAGAAATATGCTACCATGAAGTCAATAGTCTATAGTCTAGTTATATACATGAATTTAATTGGTTGATATTGCTTTTGAAATCTTATTTATAATAAAAATATATTTAAGTTATACTCTGTAGAATATTTGTGTGTCACAGTAAGTCCAAGAGTATGCATAGTACTTTCTAATTGAAAGTACATCACTAATGGAAGGAGGACAACTTTGTCAGATAACCTCTACTTTTTGTGAGAAGAACTATTTCTAGGCATCTGCTTGCTCAAATAACAATGGATTTCACATGTACATAGGCATTACACCTTCTAGTGAGTGCACTGACAAACATTGGCTCAATAATTCTCCCTTAGTACTGATCCCAAGGATTGCTAGATTCTTAACTGCTGTCTTCCAAATAAACTTGTCCTTTATGTATCTATAATTTAGTAACATATATCTCCCTATTAAAGAAAAAATAATTTTCAGATGCACAGATTTTAATTAAACTCACTATCAAAAGCAACTTTCCCTTAAGTGCTTAAAATGTCCCCAGGTATACTCTAACTTTTTCTGTGATCAAAAGGTATCACAGAAATTGATCATCATATATCAACCCAATAGAGTCAATACATGCAATACAACCCTGTCTTGTATATGCATGAGCTGCTTCCTTTGTTGATACAGAGCTACAAAGTCATCATGGACTACAACTCCAGATGCCCAACTCTTAGCTTAAAGGCACAGTGATCTCCCATAATTCCCTGTTCTGAGTAGGGAAAGCAATTCTCTCATAACTCACATTTCTTCAGAGATGTGAGAGTAACATGAGACCAAGTTTTTCATTGACTGATTCCTTCTTATTCTCAGGAGGAAAGGGCAGATGTGAGATAATTTGCAAAGCACCTCCTTGAAAGTCTCATTGAAATTTAGATTTAATCCCTTAAAAAACTAAAGTTTTTTAAACTTCATGGAGAAATGGCTATAAAGTTCAAAAAAATATCTAGAAATTTTTTACAGTCCTTATTTAATTCCTTAAACATTAAGTGTGTTCAGAGTTCAAGAATAGTTCTGAGCCTGGGAATGGAGGGTAAGACCTTCGTGGAATTTGCTCATGCACTCTCTGACTCTTGGCATCACTGCTTCTTACCCAGTGTTAATAGATGCTTTAAAATGGCTGAAGCTCCTGGGAGTCTAACCCATCCCTGGTCATATTCTGGTATGTTATGGGTTAGTCACAGGCTTCATTCACTGTGACAAAATACCTGATAAGAATTAAAGGAGAAAAATAGCTTCAGAGATTTAGTCCATATTCACTTATCCCTGTTGTATCTGGATCTGTGGGGTCTGTGGCAAGACAAGACATCAAGGCAGAGGGCACATGGCCAACCAGAACTCTGTTGTCCCATTTACTTTTTTACTTAGTCCCCATTCCATTCTAAAAGAATTGGAGCAGACCCTGGTGGGGAAGAGGCCCTGCATAAGAAGCTGACCATTAGAAAATGCAAATTGAGAACAATCAATAATGCTTAATGTAACTCTGACTGCGGCTTTCCAAATTTAAAAAAAAAATGAAGAAACATGTAAAAGCACTTTAGGAATAATTCATCATCTAAGGACAGAGATTTATGACAGTTAACTTTTTAGTGTGTGTCTTCCCTTTGCCTCTCTGAAACTGATCATCACATGTTCTTTCTCCCATGTCATTAACTGCTCTGTGCAAACATTATTTGTTCTGATCTTATGAGGACATGTCATAATTTTCCAAAGCTCTCATTATTATTAGACACTTTGATTGCTTCTAAAATTTGGCTACTATGAATAACTGATGATGAATGTCTTCATACATAATCTTTTTATGCATTCCTTACAACTTTAGGAGAATGTATTTTTACAAGTAGAATTACCAAACCCAATCACACAAATCTCCACAGGTCTTGAAAGCTACTGAACAGTCTGCCTAGAAAGCAATATGTGTTCTACCTGCCATTCATATTCATGGAAATATTTTTCAACATACTTTGCAAAATGAAATGTGATGATTTTGCAAACCTTCCCTGATTTGGTAAGAAGAAAATAACATTTCCTCGTTTCTATTTTCTTTGATTTCTAATGAGGTGGAAAAAGAAGATGATTTCTTCTTTGGCAGACAGCCTATGTATATGATTTGCAAATTTGTGTTTAATTTTTGATATATTTTATACTGACATGTTTTCTGTGCTTTAATGAAGGCTTCCACTTTTACTTGTTATATTTATGTTATTTCATATTCTTATATTCTAACCCATTGTATTTATAGTAGAAAGTAATTGAGTATCATATGAGGGGTTTGTAATCCATCACTTGACTTAATGCTAATTCATGCTAAATTTTTTTCAGTGCATTGTGAAGGGATTTGTAGTAGACAATAAAGTATTATGTAAATTATGGCTGTTTAGTTTTTACCTTTCAAATAATTCAGCTTCTTAATTCTGTTTCATTATGTCAGCCTCTTCTCTCCAAAATTGTGCCAATTTTATTGAGCTTGGTATTTGGAATTGGTTTAAGATACAGATTCTTTTACATAGTAAGAAGGAATATTGCTTGCCCAATTTTACTATAATTCTTTTCAATGTAGATATTATATTTTATAGTGTTGCTGACATGTTCATGTAGCCTTCCTTGTCCTTATTTTATTTTTATTTTTAATTATATTTGCGTGTGTGTGTGTGTGTGTGTGTGTGTGTGTGTGTGTATCAGTATGTGCATGTGTATCAGTATGTGCATGTGAGTACAGGTATCTGTAGAAGCCAAAAGAAGGCGCTGATCCTTTGGAACTAGAATTATAAGTAATTGTGAACAGCCCCATGTGGGTGATGGTAACATTCCTCTGCAAGAACAGAAAGTGCTTTCAACTGCTGAGCCATATCTCCAGTCCTCACAGTACTTATTTTGATTGAGCAATGTGGTGCTTTAATGTTTATTCTTTTATGTGGGGATGTGTTCTTCTATGTGAAGAACAGTGAGGGTAATATCTGTTTTCTAGACTACTCTTTACATAATAGTGTTTTATTTAAGTTTTGCATCTACATTCACAAAAGAGGTGGTGCCTACAGTCTAATTTTACAAATTATAGGTGAGATTTTATATTACAGTTATGTTAGCTTCTTAACAAGAATCAGTGCACACTCAATATTTTCTCTTTACAGGTTACACCCCCTCTGATATTTGACAGATTCATCAATGAGACTATTTTCTCCGGAAATTTTTATATCATGGATAGAACCACTTCATAATTACTTTTTCCAATTTCTTTGTCATAATATTTCATCCACTCAAAATTCCAATTTCCTCACCCAAAACCTTGGATAATTGTAAACTTCCTAGAAATTCACCATTTTATTATGGAGTTCAGAGTAGCAGAAAGTTTTTCATTGGGATGACTTTTACAGTGTGTACATGTGTCACATGAACCTTCTAATATTTTACTTCAAGTACACTATGCTTTCCTTTTAATTTCTGATTTTAATAATAATGCTATATTTCAGAAGCTTTACTGGTTAATCAAGTAATTTTTATCTTTAAATTTATTTCTGCTCTTATCTTTACAGTTTTCTTATCACCCATTTCCTCCTTCATTGTTTGACTTTATTTTTCTAGCTTTTTTAGATGAAATCTACTTTCCCAGACTAAACCATTTTAAGTGATAGGTGATGAATTTCCCTCAAGTTACAAGCTTGGTTACATCATACAAGTTTTAGTTCTCTGTTTTTATTGTTATCTCTTATTAATAACTTTTTGTGAGTATAGTTGTCAGCTTTTGTCATGTTAACTCATGCAAGGATGGTTTGACTGACTTTGAGAATCACCTTCCCCCAACTATGTACATACCACTCTTGCCTAAGCGTCTTAAATTTTGTTGATATTGCCTAAAATTTATATATACTTTTCAAATAGGTTTCAATGACAATATCTCATATGTATTTTCAATTCTGTGCCCAAATTTATTGCACATGATAACACTAAACCCTTTTCTCTGGCAGCTACATTTAACCACAAATAATTGTCAATTTCTTTAAAGAACTTGTGTTGATCTTGTTGTACTTTCCAACAATTCTTAGGTAACTTTCATGTCAGTATCATGTGGTGTAGTGAACCACAGTTTGGATTTGCAAGTTCAGTCTTCACAAGAAAGCAGCTGCAACTGAACATCTCCTAAGCAGGTGTTTTCAGCCTGTGGCAATGACTATTTCATTGTCATATTTACAATTATAAACTCACCATCTTTAACCCAGTCTTTCCCTTGGTCAGTTAAACCCCACTGCTGCTTTAAAATCAGCCCATGCTTGCACTTGCTCATCCTTAAAGGCTTGTGTTTTACTACTTCCACTTCCCCTTGGGATGTCTGAGCACACCCTGTGTGCATGCGTGCATGTCACTGTGTGTACTCCTATGTTATCTCACTTTAGTTGCTTAAAAACTTACTTTTGTCTATGTGTGTGTTTGTGTCTCTCTGTGTATACTACATGAATGAAGGAGTCTGTAGAGACCAGGAAAAGCAGTTCAGTATCCAGGAGCTTCAGTTGCAAGTGGTGGTCAGTTGCCCAATATGTGTACTGGAAATTGAATGTGGGCTCTCTGGAAGAACATGAGCACTCTTAACTACTGAGCCATCTCTCCTGCCCCTGCACTGCTGATTTGATATGATCACTTTTCTATGAAATATCTTGAGTTTGGTGCTGAGCGCAATGAGAGACCATTTATAAATAGTTAATTCAGATTTGTTAAATGAGGTGAACTGATAAAATATTGACTCAATCAATCATCTTAAATTAGTAATAACTGACACTAATTCATCCTTCTATTCTGATTGGTTCTCCAATAATAGAGCTGAAAAGGCAGTCCAATGAGACCTCCTAAGAATTAGAAATAAGACCTTCCTAGGAAGTCATAATGAGATCTTCCTATGATTATAAACATGCAATCTGGACTTCAAAGAGTTGCAATCTACCGTATTAGCAGGTGAGTTTCTAGTTGATTATAAGGACAATGGTCACAGAACATTGAACTTGGGAAGTGGGGCCTTTAATTTGTTACTACTGGATAACTTTGGCTTTGCTTTTTCTCAGATAAGTGTAAGAACAGCTTCTTAATCCTTCTAGCCTGAACTCATGACCCAGTCCCCCGCCCCAAACAACTTTTCCTAACCACTGTTAGAGGACTGATTCCCTGTCTCCAGAAGTCTCCCCTGATGATTGATCAGGCTTCTAACACTCACTACTTTCTCCTGAATTTCTGTCATTAAAAGATATTGGGATTTCTTGAGAGGAAATCAAAAAGTACTTTCCCAATGCAAGGACCAAGTAAGAATCCTGCACATGTGTATGTGTGTGATTTTGTGTGTGCATGTGCAAAATTATGAAACATACAAATACCTGTGTCAAAACTTGTCTCTACAAAATTCAGGAAAAGGTAGATGTGGGGAGTTTGTGTAGAGAGGGTAAGATGATCCTAACTGAAAAATTTATCCAATTGCCTCCAATCCCACTTCCTTCTGTTTTGTCTTAATAGCCAGACAGAAACTCAACTCTTCTTCCTTTAGAAAAAAGATATCAGTTTGTCACCAACTGCCAAATGATTTCTGTGCCTCCTTGTGATAACACTGGAAATGTCTTAGTTCTCCAAGAAAGCTTAAAATACTGTCCACCAAGTTCATTCTAAAATCATTATCAATAATCAAGAGAAACCCCCCGCCCCCCGCCACACACACACCTATATCTATGTTCATAGATGCACAATTCACAGTTCATCTGGAGCCATTAGATACATGCATGCCTAACACCATGCATACATACGTACCCCCACATATGCAAATACACACATAGATATTCTGTCCGCTCCCTTCCTGAGAGAGAGAGAGTGGAACTTGAGGGCTCTTGAAGCACAGTTGGTTTCTAATACCAGCTGCCACAGAGCACTGGTCCAGGAAGGCAGAGGGACCATGTGGCTGAATTTCAGGGTAATTAAGAATGTAAAAGGGAGTCCTGGGTGCCACTGGGCACTTAGCAGCATGTGCAAAACTCTTCTAGCAGATACCCAGGTGGGCATGAGGCCAACAATATCCCCACCCCCTGCCTCCTTTGGCAAAGGAAGCTGAACTTACTCTGGGGAACAGAAGTGGAAGGGCGGCGATGGTGAAAAAGACTCAACACATTCTGCCGCCCATGCTGTAATATTGGTTGCATGCTGTTCTCCCTTAATTTGTCAACACTCTTTAGCAGCCTAGGGATAGAGCCCTCCCTACTCAGCCAAACAATCGGCATGAACAATTGTAAGGGAGTGGGTACCAGCAATGCTAACCCCTAATTTCTCCTTATCTATCCCACATCTGCTACTGTGGTTTGCAGCTTGCAATTCTAGTGAGAGTGTTTACCACTGGCCCCACATTTACCTTCTATTATTTCTGGGCTTCAATTTCTGGTTGGTTTCCATTGTCACATGAGTTGCTGTCAGTGTCAGGTATCAGCAAAATCTGAAAATAATTCTTTTCTCCTCTTAGTGTTCCCTGCAAATTAACAAACATACACCTGGTTGGAGAATTTCAGGACAGTTGATAACCAAATAGAAGAAAAATTTTGAAAACATGGTTTCTGAGGATCTGCAAGAATAT
This sequence comes from Phodopus roborovskii, assembly GCF_943737965.1. Taxonomy (NCBI): domain Eukaryota; kingdom Metazoa; phylum Chordata; class Mammalia; order Rodentia; family Cricetidae; genus Phodopus; species Phodopus roborovskii. Next base: position 19,201,007 of record NW_026126517.1, read on the forward strand.
TTACAGAGTTGAGTGTTTTTCTTTTCTCTCTTCCTGCAGTACTTTCCTTAGAACTTCCTGGATCCTCTGTTTCCCTCTGAAAGATCTAACGGTTATGAGGCCACTTTGTTTTCTGTGTTTATACTGGTGAAGGGTTGACCAAGATTTCTTTAGAAAGAGTATTCTGAGGGAGCATGAGAGAGTGTAGATCTTAAACTCAATAGAGTTCTTTTGCTAGCAGGTTAATGTTCCTCTCCATTCAACTTCAGCTGTAGCCATGCCAGACTCCCAAGAATTCATCAAAAAGGCTGGACTCTAGCACACCTCAAGGACTTCCGGTTTGATGAGCTATCACCAAACATGGCTTCTGTCTAGTCTCTTCTTATTGAGATGCCCTCACCTCAGAGCCTCCAAAATGTTCTGTGCTTGTGTTTCTCATAGTTCTGGCCTCTTGTAACATAAGAAGGACAACCAGTTGTATGATTTGACATTTTCATCTTCTCTGAGTAAGACAGAATGCATTCTAACACTGGGTAAGGGAAATGATTTTATTCAAACAGGAAAAGACTCAGAGAGGCAGGGCATAGGTTAGATCAGTAACCTTGTCTACTCTTTTAGTAAGGGAAGTATTGGCTGTTGGGGGGAAATGGTAATGAAGCCATGGAGTAGTTTTTTTTTTTTCTTTTACATAACATACCAGCCAGGAAAGTCAGGGCCAAGATGGAGATTTCCAGTTGTCCCTTATTATAAAGATACCAGTTGTGAATATTAGGGTTACTCTATTGGCCCCATTTCAACTTGGTTATCCCTTTAGAGATTCTAATTCCAAAGACAGGCATACTGTAGTTATGATTCCAGCATGTGAAAGAAGGTAGCACAATTCAGTCCTGTAGTGAGATGGGCATGGTCAGTGCCACAGGTGTGGCTGGGTGGATCTCTCATACAAGTCCATCATAGACTGTTCTATTTCAGGGTCTTGAAGAAATAGACTATATATCTGTGCTTGTTTTGGCCACACATATACTACAAATGGAATGAAATATACTATGTAGAAAGCTAAGAGTCAGATTGTAAAGAACTTTGACAGTTGGACTAAGGAATTTGAACTTTCCTCTGAACTAATGGACAATGAGGAAGGGTTTTTCAAATGAGGATGTTTTATTCAGATGGATATCTGAGCTAACTGGATATATGAGATTAGTAGCTCAAACCCAAAGAAAACAGAGGCCACTTAGGAGTTTATCACAATGATGCAAGAGAAAGACAATGAATGAGAGTGACAACACAGTCAATGAGGAGTGGGAAAAATGACAACATTTAGAAGCATTTTGTTAATAGATTTACATGTATGTGAACCCAGAGACCAAGAGGTTTGTGGTGTGGTTGGTAGAAGAAGGCAATGTCATGAATCAAGGTAAAGAACACATGTCGAGGGGTAAAGATGTGATCTCTAACACCAAATAAACTTGGCTATGTAGAGGCACAAGGATCAGGAATTCAGGGTTATCATCAGCTGTATGGAGTTCAAGGGCGGCTGGGACCATTATCTGGAAACATTCAAGAGATGTAGACCTATATTCAAGAGAAACAACTAAATGTAAAATATAGCATGTGCATGGCAGCTGAGGTTAAAGTTTAGAACAGCCTTAATCATGCATAAAACAAGAAGAGATATAAACTCAAAACAGGAACTATAGGGAATCACAGTATATAAAGCACAGGTGTAATAAGGAAAATAAACCTATGGTTGATATCTTTTTTACTCTTTGTGGTCCTGTCCACCCAGCTCCCAAATAAATACATTGAGACTTATTCTTACTTATGAATGCCCAGCCTTAGCTTGGCTTGTTTCTAGCCAGCTTTTCTAAATTAAAGTATCCCATTCTCTTTATCTACATTTTATTTCTGGGCTTTTCCCATTTGTTTTATTCCATACATCTTCCTTCCTTCCTTTCTTTTTTTCTTTCTTTCTTTTGCTCTCTCAGTAACTGGCTGAATGGCTGACCATGGAAGTCCTCTTCTCCTTCTCCTTTTCTTGCTCCTTCTCTTTTCTTTCATAGGTTTCTCCACCTATTATTATCTCTTTCCACCAGCCCCACATATTTTTTTCTCCTGTCTAGATCTTGACCATTCAGCTCTTTATTAGATCAATCAGGTGGTTTAGACAGGCAAGTAGCACAGCTTTACTACAGTTAAACAAATGCAACACAAAAATGCAACATATCTTGCATTATTAAACAAATATTCCACTGAATAAATTAATGTAACAAATCTTAAACTAAGATTCCACAACATAAACCAGAGTTAGGAGTAAGGGTAGGAGAGAGTGGTATCAGAAGACTAAAACATGACCATTTCAATAAAGAAACCACAGTCAATCACAAATCAGAATAAAACAATCTAAAAGAGACCACAACATTGGCCTCCAATACAGAAGTTGTGAAGGAATGGAGAGTATAACTTGACTAAGGTAGGCTGAGACTATGGGGATGATGGCAAGGGGTGGGTATGGACACAGGATGTAGAGCATTTCTAGAAGGTTGATTATGAAAAGGGGAAGGTGCTGGGGAGAGTTGAGTGGGAGATAAGTGCTGCAGGCCCAGCACAGTTTCCAAATCTATATAACTGGAAAACGTTGGAGAGGGATTTTGTCCCATACCTTGTGAGATGATACAAGCTGTACAGAACCACCTACACTTGCTCTATAGCTCTCCTTTCTGTTCTCATAGTGGACTTCTCTAATGGTATTTGTATATATGGTCTTGTCTTTTTGTATTATACCACAAACCCCTTGTGAGAAGGAGGCATATCTGATTCTTCTTTATATCTCTTTGTTGTATAAGAGATGGATGGGAAGAAGAGAGAAGAATAACACAGTGTCTAACTTCTAAGTAGTTATTCTGGCTCAGTCTCTGTACTGAGTTTTTCTTGACTTGCTCGTTATATTACACCTATGAGCTGGGTATTGTTGTTATCTCCGCTGTACAACTGAAGAACTGAGGTAATGATAAAATGAACAGCTTGCCCAAAGTTTCACAGTTGGCAGACAGCTGGTTATGTAGCTGTACTCACAACCAAAAGCCCATATTCTTAACTGCCCAAAATCAACTATAGTATTATAGTGGTTAATTTTATGTGTCAATTTAACTGAACCATGAGGAACACAAGCATTTAGCCAAACATTGGTCTTAGTTTCTGTGAAGGGGTCTCTGAAGAAGTACAGAATTCTGATTGAGAAAGTGAGTCCACCACTGATCTTCCTAATGTGATTGGGTCCTATCAACCATTCAAAAGGAAAACCCTCTGTATTAATTAGCTTTCTTGTCACTGGAATCAAATACCTGACCAAAACAACTTTCAAGGAAGGATTTATTTAAGCTTGCTGTTTGAGAGAACACAGTCCATCATGGTGAGAAAGGCATGGCAGCAGCCTGCTCCCTGGTGTCAGGAATGTGCATCTTACTTACTACCTCTTCACACATAAGGAAGCAGATATAGGGATACTGCCAGAATTCAGCTGCCTTCTGCCTTCTCCCCTTTCCTCAGTCTGAACCCACAAAGTCTGAGATTGTACCACCCGAATTTGAAGCAGATCTTGCTCCCTGGGTTACCCTTTCTGAAAACACTCATCTCATGCACACACACCAAGATGCTCTTCACTGGTGCCCCAAGTGTTTCAGAATCAAAACAAATGGATGACTAAAATCAACCTCCACACCATCTTGTCAACATGATGGAACTCTCCCTTCCGACTTTGTGGTAGGGCATCAGTGCTCTCTGGCCCTCATAGTTAAGCCTCAGGTCCAAGTTTTCTTGGATACCAAGTCCTCCAGGCTCTTTCATGAGGCTTACTCTATCAGCTCTCAAGGGTTCAGGTCTCAGAGCTAGACCTGAAGGAGCTCTACCTTCCCTCCTAAATCTCTGGTTGATTAGAAACAGATCCTAGGACTTGCCAACTTATTTAATCTCCTGAGCTGATACCTCATAGCAAATCTCTTTCTGTATTTACATCCTATTCTCAAGAGAACCCTGACTGATGATGAAAATATTTTTCAAAACTTGATCTCCATGAAGGGATAGAGTGGAAATAGTTTAAAGTCTTTATTTCATAAAAGAAGGAAGGCAAGATCCAAGAAGAGTTACATTTGATCTGTTTAGCTGCATTTTATTTACCTTATTCTGTGCAAAACTGAACACATGATCATTCCATCGCTCCTGTAGTGATCCAGATGTAGGCTTTGCTGTCTCCTGAATCAAATCATCACAAAACATCATGTGAAATATTTTTCACAAGTTCTAGAGCATAAAATTAGTGGTTATTGTTTTGACTATTACTGATTTCAAAGGCCAATGAATGATCATGTAGGAAGGCAGCCGAGCCTGTGCTAGAATGGCTTTTTAGATGAAATAAAATTTTGCCGATGGCTTTCTGTTGAACACTGATATAAAAGGACTGTGGTCTCTGTGGTGTTTTCTTAGCCTGGAAAAGCTAAGCCTAAGTATGTGATCCATGTGGTTGCTTTTCATAGTTATAAATTCTATTGTTTTTCTTGATAGTAGGAATTGAACACACATACCTTGTGCATGTGGGGCAAGCACTCTACCACTGAGTTATTTTTCTATCTCTTCACACATTTGGTCTTATACTCATAACTACATCCCAAGGGATGAGAAATGCTATAAACTTTGAGACCATGCATGAGAAGTCTTACAACAACCTGGCTTCTGTGCTTAGCAGTGATTCAAGATAGGAGCCAAGGTGTTTCCAAAGAGGCCTCCCAAGTAACAAGCTTCATTAGCCACTCAAATAAGAAATAAAAATATATGGACACTTCTTCAAATGGTAACTCTTTTTTGTATAAATAAACCTTCCTGATTAATTCATAAAATCAAACTGAGCTATAACAGTTGGTCTTAGGATTGTCATTGCTATGATAAAATGCCATGACTAAAAGCAACATGGGGAAGAAATGGCTTACTTCATCTAACAGCTTGTAATTCAATTCATCATTCTGGGAAGTCAGGGCAAGACATCAGTGCAGGTACCTGGAGGCAGGACCTGATACAGAGGTCATAGAAGAGTGCTGCTTACTGGCTATCTATTTATGACTTGCCCAGTTTTCTTTCTTATACCATCCAGGACCACCAGCCCAGGGATGAATTGCCACTGAGGTCTAGGACCACCAACATCATTTATTAATCATGAAAATGATCTGATGGGGTAAGTCCTTCTGATTATATGTTTTTCTTATTGGTTTATGAATAATATAGGTGGGACTAAGATGAGGAGACTTCTAGGAAAGGTAGGCAGAGGAGCCCACCAAAACTGTTGCCATGTAGGGCCAGGAAGAAAAGACACATCAGGAATTCTCTGGTAAGCTAAGACCACATGGAAATACTTAGATTAATAGAAAAGGTTAATAATTAAGACAAAGCTAGCCAATAGGAAGCCCTAGTCACTAGTCAACAGTTTCATAATTAATATGTCTTTGTGTGTTTATTTGGGGTCAAACGGCTTAGGGAAACTCTGCAACAATGGCCCATAGGCTTGCTCATGAGCCTATCTGGTGGAACAATTTTCTCAATTGAGGTTCTTTCTTTCCAAATGGCTTTAGCCTGTGTCAAGTTGACATAAAACTAGCCAGGACATAGTATGAGATGGAGAAGAGTCAAAATATGCCATAGTATTTTATTTCCTTTGAGAGGCATTCACTTTGTGATGCCTCATTAGTCATTGCTCTCTCTCCTACCAGACCTCAGAAGTATGTCTATACAAATGGTAACATTAGGTTTTCTAAGATGGAGGTACATTTTGAAGTGTAAGAGTTGATGTAGTTGACACACATATATTTTTATTTGTCAACCATCATGTCTAACACTTCTAATGTGTTGTTTAAATGAAGGTCTACAATGTGTTCTTGACTTTGCTATTGTGAATATCATCAATTTCTCTGATAGAAAGAATAACTTTGCCTATGGTCTAAATTATGTCCTCCCTACCTCATTCCTAAGACATGCTGATGTCCAAACCCTTGGTGTATTTGGATGTGACCTTCTTTAGAAACAAGTTTTTGCAGATTTAGTCAGTTCAGGTGAGGTCATTAGGGTGGGTCTTATCTCAGTCTGATATGACCATTATCTTCAAAAGAAAAGGGAATTTGAACACATTCAGAGGACAGATCATGTAGAGAAATAATAATGTAGACAACTATGACAGTGAATGCAGACCTCAGAATGTTGCATCTAAAAAACAACAGAGGCTAAGGACTTTAGGTGGAATTAAATATCCCAGTCCTCCAAGAAAGAAAGTTCCTGACACATTTATTTCACAATTCTAACCTCCAGACCTGTTAGATAATAAGTTCCTATTTTTTAAATTATCCCTATGTAAAGTGTTTCATCACATCAGCCCTGGAAAAAGAGTAAAATTCCCTTGTCCCAAATCACAGAGTTAACAGACTTATACATTGGGAGGGTGGACCCATTCCTAACTGAATGACTGAATGTAAAGTACATACACATTGCTCATGATCTCACTGACCATGGTCTAGAACAAGCAATCAATTCTACTGAAATGGTGAAAAGTGGAGTTTCTTGAGCTCAACAGAGGCTTTCTAGTGTCAGGTGGGTAGAATCTTAGGTGCTGAAAGCTCCCAGTCACACGAATGTCTCATTGAGACAGTGGTTCTGGGTTCTTGTTTGGTGGATTTGAAGAATGAAATTCATGGACCACAGAAGAGTAAGACTTCAAAAAAGGTTTTTGTTATAGGATTATATGGAGGAGCTTAAGAGAAAACAAGGGTGATCTCCCCTGTATAGAAGAAGGGGGTCACAGGAACCTGGATATCATCAGGGGGTTCTAATTACAGTTAATAAGGCACAGGGTGGGAGATGAGCTGGGAAGTCCAGTCTGCCTATTCATAAGGAATTGAGTGTTTCTCATGTCCTCAGTTATAGCTTGCAGACAGTGATACTCATTTATGTTGTGTAAAAGGGGAAGGAAGGAGCCAGCAAGATGGCTTGATGAGTAAAGTCATTTCTATGTAAGTCTGAGGACCTGAGTTTGATTCCAGGAGCCCTTGTAGAGGACAGAGCCAACTCCACAAAGTGTCCTTTGACCTCCACAGACAATACTAAATCTCAAATGCTTTTTAAAAAATAATAAGAGGGATGAAAAATAACAAGAAACCATGTCAGAAGCTAGAGCCTCCTCCTAGCATTCTGAGACTCTGTGTAAGACAGAACTAAGGATATTTCCTGAATCTGGCCAAGGACACAAATTATAACTGCTTTTAGGCTCTCTGATCTAAAACTACCTTACCAGTCTCTATCTACTGTTCTTAGCACCATGTTAGAAAATACTTGAGAGGTGGCAGTGAAGTCTGCTGTGGAGGAGGGTGGGCATCTACACAATGAAGGAAGAGAGCAGAGAAAGCCAGGCTGAAAGAACAGTACAAGAACAGAAGACAAGATGTGTGTTGTGTTTCAGGGGGAAAGTATTGCTCATGCACAAGGCAGCAGTGAGAGACACACAACAAGGGCATGCCTTCCTACAAACACCTACATTTTCCAGGAATGTCTGGATGCTTGCCCACAGGTACCTTTCTGTAGCAGAGGACCATTGAAAATGGTCAAAGGGTTACAGGCTATGCCTGCATTATGGATGCCCTTGCCCTGCCATTCACTGTGAGGGATTTTGTGTCATAGTCAAACCTCTTAGGCAGAATGAGCTGGAAGATTCCATTCACAAAGAGACCCACAGAATCAGCAGAGGCATTTTCCTTGCTCATCATTAGGTGCTTTCTTTCTCTTAATTAAGTCACTGACTTACTCCCAACCGGAAGAGCATACTCAGAAGCCCCTTTCTAGGAAAAAGCTTATTTCTCTTCTCAGTAACTATATCCACCCCACTCTTCCTACTCACCCACTCATTGGTAGGCTAGTGCAAAGGGGTAAATAAGATGAGGGGCTATGGTGTGAGTCTCTTTGATCTTAACATGGGAAATCATGTAACAGGGAGGCTCTAGGGCCTAAGCTCATAGGTGGTGTCAAGAGGATGTCACAGATAAAGTCATGCCATGCCACACTGTGGGATTTTAGTGGCTGATCCTTTTGATGTCTCTCAAGAGGGAAGGCCATGAGCTAGTTATTAGAGGACAACAATAGAATATCTCTAGGTTCTAGACCCTGCCTTAACTCTACCAATGAAGACTCCTACTGACCACTTTACAAGTTGATCCAATTCAGGTCAAGTTAATTTATAGGGAGCAAATGAGACTATGCAGGCAGTAGCCATTGCAAGTAGGGCATCTTTCCAAGAATAAGCAAGTAGTGTATGCCATGGATAGCCTTTCCTCCCTTGGTCTGTGCTTCTTAGTGAAGTGGTCTCCAAATGCCGTCTAATTTCTCTCGTTTGCTGATGCATTTGTCTGTTTATTCCTTTCTCTCCATTTCCAGGACACAGTTGACAAGCACTTCATACAGCCATCCTTCACCCCTCCTACAAACACCTTCCTGACACCACCCCCACCCCTGCCTTTCCTCCCTATGCTGATAGAATCTCAATTACAGTTTCAGCACAGGTGACCTGAGAACCATCATTCCAAACCACTTTCACTTGTTTAGCTTTCCTTGTGGCCACAAAAGAAGCCCCCAGAAATCCTGCTTCTTAAAACAGTACTTATTATTATTGGTATGTCTTATGATTGATTCTAGAGCTTAACTGCACTCTAGAATTTCTCACCCACCACTGCTATCAGATCACAGCCTGGAGGCTGGGGTTGTCACCCAAGACCCTGATCATTCATGTGTGTATTGCCAAACTGAGAGCTGAAACACCTCAGGCCCTTTTGGGAATCTCTCCTTCAATGTTGCCTCACATCATGGTTACTCCTTCCTGGTAATCTCAGGTAGCTCGGATCTTACATGTTCACTTGAGGGTCTAAAGGCAATCTTCGCAAGAATACTGTGTTGTCTTTTACTACCTAGCACAGGCACACAGTGCCCCATCTGTCATAGATGCCCCCAGAGCTGACAGGAAAGGAACATGACCCCACTCTCAACCTCATAAAAGAGGGTTAGCATCACAGAACAAGAAGAGCATGTGGGGTGGGGTATATTCATGAGGTCCTACTTAGAAAATACAACCTGCCACAGTAACAAATCCAGTGTCTGGCAAAATGCCTGGTGCTTAATGGTTTCTCTACACATATAAATGGTTGAATGAACGAATGGCCCTCATCTCCTTCTATAGGCTGTATTATCTTATTCCCAGCCCTTGAAACAGCTTCTATTCTTGTCTTTTCTTTCTGAAGCCCATCCTATGTCCAATTTATCACTTACACCATTTTCTAAAGGTCCATTTTCTAAAACACTGCTCTTCCCATTTCTCTCTTCGCATGACTCCCTTTCAAAACCATCAGCAGTCCCTAATTACTTACAGCAGAATGTGGGTGCTGCCCTGGGAATGTGATGCTATGAACTTCCTGACTATAACACAAGTTCGCATATCCACAGAGACACCTCCCTTACTGCAGATGAAAAGAAGAGTATGTCTGTATTGCATAAGCTATTAATTTTCACATGGGCAGCTTTTGTTTGTAAGAATCCTGAGTTCTTGTTCAAAGTGTTAGACTACAGCATCAGAAAGGGAAAGTACTCAAATTCTCAAGAGACTATGGCTGGGGATCTGCCTCCATTGGTAGGGTGCTTGCCTAGCATTCGTGAAGCTCTTTGGCTACATCATGAGTTCAAGGATAGGCTGAGCTGCACAAGAACACAACACAGAACAGATAAACAACAACACAATAAACATCCAAACAATAAAAAACTAAAAGTGAGATTCAGAAAAATGCCTCAAAGACTAGGCAGCTGGAACAGACGGCAATGGGAGCTGGGTTAGTACTGAACTAGAAGACTTGCAGTTCCAGCCGCCTTATACCTTTGGGTTAGGACTAGAGAGAGCACAAAGAGGATGGCAAGACCTTAGAAGCTCAAATGAGAAAGAGGAGCTCTCCCTGCCTCATCTTCTCTACATGTGGACTGGCGATGAGGAGGGTGTGTGTGTGTGTGTGTGTGTGGTGTTGGGGGGGGAGGGTGTTATTGAAAACAGAGGGAATTAAATAAAAAGTCACACAAGTCACACATGGGACAATGAGGATCTCATTATTTCTTTTTCTATTAGGCTCATGCAGTGCTCCAAGATAAGTAGTGCCCTGTACTGCCCTACCCTGCACCAGCCAAGAGCTTGGTGAGTCCCCTCTGAGGAGGGGGAATTCAAATTATTAGCTCTTGAATAATAGATTTAGAGATTTTTGTATTAACCTGCAAGGAAACTCATCAGGGGACACGTCCTGTCCATGCCAAAAAGAGGTGACTGTGATGGTCCTTTGCCTAGATTGTCAAATATCATCTTATATTAGAATATATATACATACATACACACACACACACACACACACACACACACAGATATAAACAAATGGATAAAATTTTTAAAAAAAAGTGACAGTGAGAGGGAAAGAGAGGAGAAGAGAAATGGGAAACACTTGAAAGTTGTTTCCACTAGAGCGTTTTGGAAGCTCTTGTGTGCATGAGGATACCTGAACCCTCTGTGTGCCACTGTCTTTCATGCCAGCTCTAGACCAGCTCTGGCTTGATTAGGGTTACCCAACATTTCACAGCTGTGTTCATTTCCCCTCCTGGCTCAGGAGTGTCTTTCCTTCATCACCTCTCTTCTTCCATATTCTGTTTATCTAAACCATTCTATTCTTAGCCCTCTATGAAACTCTTCATGTCCACCCCATTTCCAAAGACCTTTCCCCTTTTTAAATCCTTATAGCAGTTACTATTTGCACCTAGCTAGCTTAGGGCATTTTTCATTTTGGCTCTCCAGGCATGTGTACAGTGCCTCTGTGTGTGCCTTGAGGACAGATTCTCCCACTGTGGCTCATGTGGTGCCTTGGAGCTGTCTACATGGTAAGAATGTTAACATTTTTTGAACAAATTAGCTAATTAATAATTAAGTTACTTTATTTGATGCCTCCCTCATGTTAGGCTTTTGTAGTTTCTTCCAGTGAGCAACAGGGGTTGGTTGTAATTTTCCACTGATCTCCTGTGCCTGTGGTTTTGGGCCATGACTACAGATTCTGTCATTCTTTGGACACCCTGTGTCCTCCATGCTAAGAGCATGATGCCCAGTGGGAGGAGAAGATTTGAACACAGATGGACACAATTTTGTTTTGGAAGCTCTGTTCTTAACAAAGCTTAATGGGAGAAGAGTCAGCAGGTAGAGACAGTGGTTAAATCTTAGCTCTTTGATGAGGACAAAGGGTAATAGAACTTGAAAATATTAAAAACACTGGAGGTATGCCCTCTCTTCTCCTTCCCCTGAAAAAGAACTAAGAAAATTCATTATGCCTGGGCTCATAGGAACTCACAGAGACTGAACTGACAACCAGAGAATCTGCATGGACAGACTTAAGCACTCTGCATATATGTTAACAGTTATGTAGCTTGATCTTCTTGTGGAACTCCTAATGTGAGAGCAAGGGATATTTCTGACTCTTTAACTGGCTTTGGGGAAACCTATTACTCATATTGGTTTGTCTTGCCCAGCCTTAATACAAGGCAAGGTGCTAAGTCTGACTACAATTTGATATGCCACGTTTTGTCCATATCCATGGGAGACCTGGCCTTTTTTAAACAGAAAAGGAGGAGTGGATGGAGGTGGAGGGACGTACCAAGAGGAGAGCTGGGAGGATAAACTTTGGTCGGGATATAAAGTATTTTAAAAGGTGGATATGGAGATGCTAGTTTAAAAGATACATAAGAGTTTGTAGTCATTTTAATAAGAGATGATCCCTATAGACTCAAGTATTTGAACACATGGTCTCAGTTGGTGGTACTATTTGGGGAGGCTATAGAACCTTTAGGAGGTGGCACCTTACTGGAGGAAGTAATCACTGCAGTGAAAGTGAGGGGTGGGCAAATCATTGAGAGTTTATAGCCTTGCCCACATTCTACTTCATTCTCCACTTTGTGTGTGGCCTTTGCAGATGTGATCTCTCAACATTTTTCTCCAGCTGCCTCCTTCCATGATACCCCCAACCCCGTTATGGACTCTCCCTCTGGAACAGTCAGCCAGAATAAACCCCTTCTTTCACAAGTTTCTTTTGGACATGGTATTTTATTTTATCATTGTGGCAACAATAACTAACATGGAGTCTTTTCCAACAGGGATGGAACACAGGCAATCTGCAGCGAAGAAATGTCAGCTGAATTTTCAAAGACCAATTTTGGGCATCCCACCTAACTATCCTGACCCAGACCACAGCTACCTAGACCCCAACTAGAGGACTATGTAGCCTGCATGTTCTGCTCTACCAATCAGATCCCTAAACCAGAAAAACTGTGAGAATGGCATTTTCCCTTGAAAAGAAAATAGGAATGGAATGCCTATTACACAGCCACTAACTTCCCTTTCTGGGTCATGGTTTATGGAATTATAGAAACATGGAGTTGAAAGAATGTCAAGAAACTATTTAGGGCCTGGAGAATATTCCTTTAGATCTACCCTGTACTTCTACTTCTACTGACAAACCCTCTGACTTGTTTGATGTCCAAAGCTACAACTCAGCCTCAACTTAGAGCAGGCAGAGGAAGGACTTCCATTGGCAAACCAATGACAGATCTCTATGACTTAGAGACTCATGCTTGGTTGGCAAGGGTGTAGTTGAACAAGTTTGCCTTTTAGGCAATGGCTGTTAGTGTTTTAAATCACAACCTCTTCTCACTCTACCAAGAGAAGATGGAGAAAGCTTTCAACACCCGCCAGAAAAAGTATCTGAACACAATGAAGCTTGCATCCAAAGATGAAATCCAGGATGCTCCAGAATCCAAAGGATTGGAGCACAGGCATAGAGTTAGCAGTAGAAAATTCTGTGAAACTTAGTTTCATGTGCAAAATTATGGAAAGAACCATATAAAACTATCTTTAGACCATGTATATAAAGTATATATAATACACAAATGACTGTATATGTAAACATGGTTGCTGTCCCAAAGATATCTGCACACACACACACACACACACACACACACACACACACACACACACACACCACTCCACTTTTTTTTTTTTTTTTGGTTAAAAAAAAAAATCTAAAATCTAAAGCACTTTTAATTCTAGTCATTTTGTAAAACAGATTCTTTACCCCTAGTTTGAGCATGTATTTCATGGATTCAAAGGCTCCTGAAACCTCTCAAAGATCCCAAACCATGAATCTCTATTTTAATGTCCTTGTGAAGAAACCAGCAAATGGTACTGTTCCGTGATCTAAAGCTACAGTTAAGTGACTGTGATCTTGAAGTATGTAAAGATCAAGTCTTGGAAACTAAGAGTTTGGGCTTAGATTGCCACATCAGCAGATTGTTCTCAACACCAGCCTGGACCAACTGTTTCTCCAGGGATGCTGAGAAGTTTGGAAACACTTGAAAGAGTGAAATTGCTTATGAGTGATTATGTGGGGTTGGAAATTTCTTTAGCGTGCTCACTATATTGTTTATAGAAATCCACACTCTTTAACTTTGGGTTGGCAACTTCCACGATTCTAAAGGTTAATGATTCTGTGGATCCAGACCTCACATATACTGAACCTTTCAAAAGCTTCATTTATCTTTCATTTGGAGGATTTCCCAATGACTTTTAATTACATGTATTCTCTGTTGGCAGGAGTAAGGCAATGAAGTGCAAGGCTTTGTATATCCTTCCTCACAAAGCCAATACGGTGTATTCGCTGTTAATGAACAGATGGAATGCAAGGGATGCAGTTGCAAAGAAAAACCCATAGTTAAGTGCTGCTTGCTTATAGAAGCAAGCCTGGGAAGGTGTATCCCATGGTCTGTTTGGACACCTGAAGTTCCCACTGGGGTTGCTCTCTTGCTGGGAGCACCACTAGCTGAAGGCTACACATTCAGCACACTTAAATGGTGCTGATAAAGAGCTGAAGAAGATTCTTAGGGAGGGAGGGAGAAGGAGGGAAGAGGCATAGGGTGATTATCAGAGCAGGTGAGGCCCATAGTGCTTCTCAGGAACACAGAAGAGTTCTCTATTATGCAAGGTGAGAGGAGACAAGAAGCAGACCTCATTTCTCAATACCTATGACGCCTTGCTCCCAAAGCAATGAATCCATCTTCCTGCCTCTTGGCAGCACAGCACTCACATAGATTGATTGGGAGAGGGTTTTTCCCCCACTTCATTTTTCTATATTCCCAAAGAAAGCATTCTAGCCTTTCTTAACCTTACATTCCAGAGTCTCGCAGTGCCTATACTCAGGAAATACTTCCTCAGGTTTAACTAAATCCCTCTCTGCAATATGAGACCATCGCTATCCTCCAAGGACTCAACAGAACAGCTGCCTGGCACCTTGCCAGTCATACCATTCCACGTTTCCATTGTTCAGGAAAGCAACAGCTCTAGGCTTTTGCTGATTGGCTCTTACCACCCAGCAGGAACTCAGGCCAGAACACCATGCTGCTCTGAGGTTGCTTTGCTGGGTCTTAAAGTACTTTTTGGGGGACACTATTCTCCAAAACTCTGAAATCAGTATATGTGACTTATCCGTTTCTGAGAATAAAATGCTCTGAGTGGGGATTTGAAAGGTGTCTGGGAATGTCTGTATAGTGCTTCACCTAGCAATTATGCCTGTTGTGTTTTTTAAATACCAGTTCAGGTAGCCCAGGCTGGTCCTAAGGTTGCTATGTAGCCAAGGATGATCTTGAACTCCTGCTCTTCCTGCCATTGCCTCCAAAGTGCCAGAATTCTCCTACCATGTGTCATTATGTCTGGCTTTATAACTCTCAATTCTATTTTAAAGATAAAGAAAGGTTGGCTCAATCAAAGGCCACATAAGTAAGAAAAAAAGCCATGGGTTGACCCTCAAGTTATGAGAATACTGGTTTTGTATAAGTTTTAATACACAAAATGGCTTTCCATGGACCCTTAACCCTATGTGTTCTGCCTTTTAGGACCTTAGTGTAACAAACAGCAGAGGCCAGCACAAAACAGAAGGAGCAGAAAGGCTCATTGAAAACTATGGAAAAGATCAAGTTTGCAGTCACTGTAAACTGTGAAACAAGTTAGAGCATTTATTTGGTTAGCAAGACAGAAGATGCTGGTCTAGGCAGAAAGGTGGTCATGGGAGGTTTTGGAGACAGAAATCTACTGCCCAGCTCAAACCTGAATTCAATGCTGTTCAAGCCTAGGTAAGGCTCACTCCCACTGAACTTTGGAAGCAGAAGAAAAATACTTCATAGGATTAGTAAAATGAAAAGTAAATGACAAGTAATAATGAAAGAGCAATCAGATAGGTGAAGTTAAATAAAGATTTAAATGATCATATTCAGGAGAGAACACAGCAAATCGAATAAAGTTAATTTAGGAAAGGTTTTATGAAGAAGAAAGAGAAAGATTGTGACTTGGAGAAGAAGACAAGGTAAGCTGCCATCCTTAGCCCCCACTCCAGCAGGGACATCATGTTGACCTTTGAAAGTGAGGACCCACACTGTCTGTCTCCATAAGCCATAGTGTGTCATATTCCTATAGCAGCCTATCACAGGAGAGACTTATGTGATTCCAGGGAGATGCATTAAAGCAAATACCCCAGAGTGAAGAGTCACTTTGGTAAAACACCATTAAAACTTGAGTGTGCTGTGATGTTGAACAATTATCAATACGGATAACTTCTGGAAATGTTAAATCTATTGACTTGACTTGCTTGCCATGAACCTGTTGCTTCTGATTTATTTGGGGAAAATGACCTTTCTAAGTCCCCATAAATTATTGGAAATGGGGCTGTTGCATTTCTTGGACACTTACTATTGATTGGTTAAGTAAATCATGTACTAAATGGAAATCCAATTTGAAAGGAGTACATTTAAATGAATTAATAAGTGTAACAATAAGGCAAAACATCAGTAGCAAGAAAGGATTCTAGAACTGGTGGGAAACTTTTAAATAAGCTTTAAACAGTCAGGAGCCAGAGAGGGAAACCACTGGGTGCTCATACAGACTGTGGCAAAAGAGCTTTCGACATTTGCCCAACCCAGTGTGGATCTGTGGAATGCAAACCACAAGGCCACAATTATTTCCAAAGGCATGCAGCACTTCTTGTGGCCAAATGATAAGCTGGTTAAGGTGCCCAGACTAAAGGATTGTGGGAAATACGGCCTGTGCTTCCATACTGCCAAATCATGATGTAGGTTTCTGTGGCTAGCGAAATGAAGCCAGAGGGTTTCACAGGCTTCATCACCCTGAATGTTGTTGCTGCATGGACAGCTAGAAAGCACACAGAGGCTCTGGTCCAGGAATCCAGTCCATTCCAGAGCCTGCTAGGAAAGAATATTCTCCAAATACAGGTGAGAAAATAGAAAAGGAGAGAGATAGTCATATTTACTGAAAGTCCACTCTGTACCAGGCACTGTATATTTTGCTTTAGTCAACCCTGGAAGCAAGACAGAGCTTCTAAACTCATTTATAGAAGCTTAATGTAGAGTTACAACTTTAACCCTGGTCTGACAGGCTCTGAAGCATAGTAGGACTGTGGGTTTTCCTTCTCACAATTTTGCTCTGCCAAATACAAGACACTTCACTGAGCATCAGTATGTATATGGCAGCTTAGATGAGCATGGGCTTCAAAGCTGCATCCATATTGTAAAATGTGGAGTCACTGAGTACTTGGGTTAAGAGGTTTGGAGCTTATTCCAATGGGAAAAAGAAGTCAGAGAAGGTTTTAGAAAGAAGTTGAGATTGGGGTTATTATAGTTGAGTTTCCATTGCTGTGATAAACACTACATCCAAGAGCAGCTTGGGGAGGAAAGGGTTTATTTGGCTTTCACTTCCATGTCACAGTGTTTTGCTGAGGGAAGTAAGAACAACATCTCAAGACAGGAATCTGGAGGCAGGAATAGAAACAGAGAACATGAAGGCAGGCTGTTTACTGGCTTTCCCCCCATGGTTTGCTTGGACCACATTCTTATACTATCTACAGCTGCCCATCATGAGTGCCACTACCCCATCCACTAGTGGGTTTGGCCTTTCCATATCAATGATTAATCAAGGAAATGTCCCACAAACATGCCTACAGTGAATTGGAATGGAGGAATTTTGCCAATTGAGGTTCTTCTTCCCAGTTTTGTCAAGTTGCCAGAAAACAAAAACAAAAAACAAACAAACAAAAAGACAGAATAGGGGTAGGTCATAATTTTCTTTCCCACTTTTAGATTGGAATTCACTATTCTGGGGTGTAAGAAGAGACCAGCTGGAAAAAGCAAATGAAGAGGAGGAAAGAAGCCCTGGCTCTGGGAAGGTAGCAATAAAGCTTTGGATGAAGTGCCAATCAGAGGTGTGACAGATCATATGCCCATCAGGATGGCCACAAAAACATTTTCCAAGGACAGTCCTCCAGAAACATGTGGTTTCCCATAAAGAGATGGAGCCCATGTCTTCTCCCATGAACCTGGGCAAGCCTTTGTGACTGCTTCAACTTATAGGGTGTGACCAAAGGGCACTACATGACCTTCAAGGGCAGGTCAGAGACAATTCAAGTTATACCTGGTTCTCTTTTGTCTCAAGATATGTTCATTGAAAGCTAGCTATTACACTGTAGAAAAACTAGCAAGCAACATAGAAAGGATCATGCAGAAAGAAATGGGCTTCAACTGAGCTCCCTGTCCATATGGATTGACATGTTACTAGCTATCTGTGAATGACATGATGGAGCAGGTCTTTCAGCATTTAGTTGCTGTGTCCTGTGTGACACAGAACAGAGCTGAGATAAGGTTTCCTGTGTAAGTCCTGCCCAGATTACAAATTTGTAAACAAGCTTGGTTACGTTACTAAGTTTACTGGTGATTTTTAATGTGGTGGTAGACAGGTATCCAAACTAACACCCAGCACAAAAGGAACCAACCATACAGGGTTTGCTGGTCTGTCAGTCACTGGAAAATAACAACTCACCATCAAGAGACAAGGGACAAGTGACAAGTGACCTTTGTCAGCTGTACTTACTCAATCATGCCCTATTCCTCTAGGAAGTGAAAAGTTTTGGCTTGGATGTACCATGCACTCATTTAATAGTCAATGTGGTTCCAACCATCTTATTTCTAGAATGTGCATTCTTAGGGCAATGGGCATAGACAAATGATCTGATAGAAAAACACACACAGTCTACTCACTGTGTCTTAGACAAAATGTTAGACCTTTCATATCCTTTTTCTCACCAAAGACAAATTAAGAAAATTCTCCTGTAGAGTCCTATGCCTATCAAGAAGATTAATATACAAGCAGTGTGTGCCAGGTACAAGATTCAAACTCAAGCCTGAATCCATTGCTTTGTCTCTTTCCTCTACATCATCTTCCATGTTTCCCCCCAGTTTATTTCACTTTGGTTTTGACACGTGTGTACTGTTGGCTTTTATTTTTCAGCACTGAGGAGTGCTTGTCAGGTGAGCATTCAGCTACAGTGAGTGCTACATCCCCAGGACCACCATTGATTTGGTTGCTGGGACTTATTTTCCTTCCTGAACAAGCTATTTACCTTTCTTGGCTACTATTCTTAAAGGGAGAGTTTCATTCCTGAAGCATACACTCCACGGCCCCATGATATTGGAAGCAGATGGTCTACAGTATGTTGTGAGACATGGGAATCAAAATTAAAAAAAAAATCTGTCACGGTTTTGGAATGCTGTGCTTCAATGCTGGGAGGATAAAGCAGAGGCTTTTAAAGGGATTTTTCTTCTTCATTACTTTGGTCATTGCCTTTGTTTAAAGGACTCTTGAGGTCAGGGTGAAGACATGTCTTACAAATTGAAGTGCACAGAGTTAGCCATGTGGAACTTCTAGTTATGTGCCCTCCTTAGGCTACTGAGGAAGCTGGAGCCTGGTACAGACTTCTAGATGCTCAAATGGAAGAGTTCCCACTCTCATTTCTTGGGATAAGAAGCTATGGGGCCAGCAAGATGTGAGTTCTCTCTGAGTGTGGGATGTTCAGTGACTGCTGCAAGTAGGTGCCAAGGCTCCACCATTTTGTCCTGGCACAACCTCTGCACTCAGTGACCTCTCTCAAGACATTAACCATTCATCTTTACTCATGAGTTCCTAGGGGACAGCTGTGCTCTGCCCGCCCTACTGATTTTAAGTCACTTCTGAAACATAAGCCGTCAGAACATCATCCAAATGTCCTCTCAATAATCCAACTGCATCGTTCTCTCTTCCCTGCAACAGTCTTTCATTTCTTTCTTAGCAGGCTGTTTTCCAAACCTTTGACATGGTGCCACACCTCATCATTGCCACCACCACGGAACATGCCAGTTTGTCAGTTTTAATCTGTCTAAAATCCCGCTACCAGCAGTATAAACCTTTAGATTTCTTACATGTTGAAACAAAGATTTCGCACATTGATTTTTGTGGAGCTCTGATTTCATGCAAGCTAAGCAAACAGTGGCAGGTTGGTTGTTGGGGTAATGAATGCTCCATCAGATTAATAGAAATCGATGGCATTGGCAGGTTCTGGAGGAGACGCAGGGCCTGGGATCTGGACAGCACACTCTGCCAGAACAAGACAGATGGTTAGAAGCCAACACTCTTACCTCTTTAACTTGATGGGCTCATTAGCAGATTTCTCTCCTTTGGGTCTCATTTGAGTTTCTTGATTTTAAATGGCACCCCATAGATTGCCTACTAGTCTGGAAAACTACTGACAGAGTCTTCCCATGACCTGGCATAGAGAATATTCCACCAACCGAAGTTTATTCAGCAGCCCAGATAGCTAGGATTTTTGCAAATATGTGTTGGGGATACTGCTTTTCCAGGGAACCACTGAGATCCAGATAATTAATGTTTCCTCATTAAGAACCATCATTACTTGAAAAAAAAAATGCCCAGAAAAAGATCAAACCCTATACTAGGCACACGATCTTCATGGAAGCCATGAAAAGTGGATTACAATTGTCATCACCACTGTATTTACTTTCATTACTTTGTAGATGGGGAACTGAGGATTGAGAATTTTGTCTAAAAGAAAAGAGTTAGAGAATGGAAAAAGACAGAATTTGCCTCTAGGTCTATAGAGCTGTGAAGCCTTGTGGTCACCCATGTTGATAACATTTCAGTTTATCTCTGGTCTCCATTACAAAGGCAAATGGCTAAGCCTGTGGCCAGCGTTTGTGGCCCTAAATTACTTCCTACTTGTGACTTCTCCCTTCTTCTTGCATATCCCAGAGATTCTCAGCTTTCTTTCTCTTCCATTTATTTATTTATTTATTGACTTACTTACTTACTTACTTACTTACTTACTTACTTACTTACTTATTTAGAGACATGCATCCATCCTCAGGACTTTCTCTTCTCCCCTAAGCTTTTCCCAAATGACTATCATCTAAGGAAAGGACAATGTGGGAAGGAAGCTTTAGACTCATCATGGTTCTTATAGTCAAGATTCAACCAATCAACATGAACCTTTTTCTTAAATATCTCATTGTTGTTTGTAGTGATTTCCTTTGTAGGTGGCATCTTAGGTTTTCTCTTGATTTGGGTTGGCTCCTTCCACTGTAGCTGGAAAGAGCTGCTTAGATTATGAAGATGACTCTATATCAGTTTTACACTCTTTACCCAAATCTGAGTTATTTCTACATATCTTCATCCTTCTATTAGTGGCCACCCTCTCAGATGGAGAAAATTCCCATCCAAGACCCCAGAAGCTCATCACACGCTTCAAACTGCCCTCCACAGATGCTTCTTAACCCCAAGAGCTGTCTTCTTGGTCCTGATGCTGTCAGCAGAATGTTCTTTAGCCAGATTGCACTGCTGCCCCAGACTGTCTAACATCTTTTCCCACACACCCTGCTTGTGAGCATCACCACACTGCTTTACTCACCTCTTTGGAAAACAGCACTACTCTTACTACTCTTGCTTTTCCTAACTTCATACTTCTCCTCTATCTTACTTTTCTATCTCTTCCTCAAGTGTCAAACCCACTGTTCAGTCATGCCTTTTACTTTTCAGACTTGGCATAAATTGTCCTGGAAGGTGAATACAGCTCATGGCTCTGATATCACCATAATGATGACTCAAAAGTTTTCACACCTTAACTCCAAAATATCATCCAATGGGAAATGTCCAGACAGAATTCATTATTGATCTTTAACATACTGCAACCTTAACTTCGTATTTCTGACCTTCCCATCTTCCCAGAATTCTATGTGAGTACATAAAATTCATTCCTTTAACTGCTTATTCCTGCCTATAAATGCATTCATTTATTCATTAACTTGTCCAATAAACATTTACCAAGTGTGTATTCTGGGTCAAGTTTCGGGTAATGCACAAGAGCAAATGACATATCTTGAGTCTGACACTGAAGGTCTTCCATCTATTAATATCATAAACTGTTTTCCAATCATTCCCAGCATTTCTAAGAGCTGTAGCCTAACTAATTTTCATCATTCATACTAATGAGTTTTTATTCTCACTTCTATGCCTATGGTCTTTTGTTATTCCTGAAATAACTTCTTTCCATGTTTCTGTCATCTAAAAAGTCAGTATTTCCCACAAGTCACATACATTTTGAGAGTATTAGCATAATTCCATTTTCATTTTTTGCATCCCTATAAGATATTGTGATTCAATGGTCCCATCTTTTTACTGTGATAATTTGAGTTAAGAAGGCATAACAGAGAGTATTTTGGTAGCATGTTTGTCTTAGAGTTCTTTAGTGAGGTTTCTATAGCAAGAAACCTTCCTGAACAAGGACAAGATTAAATCACTTTCACCTACTCCTTTATTCTTCCATTAATTACTTAGCTCTTTGAAAAATATATATGGGTTTCCAGAGGGTGTGAGGCCTATGCTAGGGTGGCTATACATGCACCTGGCTCCCTGAGCCCTGGCTGTCCTGGTCCTGCTCCTCTGAAGCCTAATAGTACTTGCTGACAAATTTAAGCTTGACTACAGGAGAAGCTACTGTAGACTATGGAACAGCAGACTACAGTAGAGACTCAACTCACAGTTTCAGGTAGAAATAAAGACATTTTTGGGAATTGAAGCAGAGACCATTCCCCCAGACTTGGTGGAAAGCTGAGTTTAAGTATGACAAACTAGATAATATAGCAGAAGAAATGTCAAGACAGACTATCATTTAGTATTTTAGCCACGTTCATAATGAGAATTGGGAGCAAAGACCAGAGGGGAGAGATGTGAAAAACAATTTACCCAGAAAGTAAACTCAGTGCATTTCTCCATTCTCGTTAGAGAAGCTTCTTTCTGCAGTAGATGGTAATTAACACAAAGACACACAGCTGTCCAAGGTGTGGAGAATAAGAAATTGAGAAATCTCAGTCCTTAAAGAAACATCTGTATCATATCTGCCTCTCCAGAATCTCAACAATCACCATGGAAGAGGGGCCTTGAATATTTTGAGAACCAGATGCCCTGGAAGATTAAGAGGAAATAATGTTTTCCAGGTACAGCAGGGAAGTACCACATATGAACTGACTATGGCTGTGACAACATGCATGAGTCCTGTGCAGGTTTAAGCCAGAAGAACAAATCAGCACAGAGAAAGGAGGTAGACATTAAGTTCTACACAGAGCTTAGAACTTATTGGAATGTAGCTACTGGGACAGGGAGTCAGTTCTCTTTAAGGGTATGGTCCTTGTTAGGAAGATCATGTATCCACAAGTAAGTGGGCAGCATAAATTGGACCTGATGTGTTTTTTTGTCATTGATGCTTTAAAGTAGACACAAATAGGTGGGTAGAGAACGAAGAATAGATCTGAAAGAAGTTGTAAGAAAGTGAATATGATCAAAATATAGAAAACTCTCAAAGAACTGTTTAAAAAAAGGAAACGTGTGAAAAATGGAGAATTGGGTAGTTCAAATGATTAAGACTATAAAAAAAAGAAGTAAAATACTTTACATTAGGACAATAGGCAACATAACAAAGTATATAGGGAATCTGCCAGGTCATGTAGAATCGTGTATGATTCAAACTCACTTAAAAGCCCTAGGGAGTTGTTCTTGTACACAGCCATATAGAGAAGGTATTAAAATATGCAAACACTCAAATGACACTGGACACTATAGCTGTTATTCAAAGAACCCTGTTACTGCCCAGGCTAGTGACAGTTCTTAACATTATTCACATGATGCTAGAATTGAAGACATTCAGAATGCAAGAATAATGGTGTAATGGAAGCATCCAATTAGACTTCAAGCAAAAGCCTGGCATGCTATAGCAGAAAATTTCTCAATCTGGACAAATAAATGAGTCTTCAACACTGAGACAATTAATAAATGGGACCTCTTCAAACTGAGAAGCTTCTGTAAGGCAAAGGACACAGTGGACAAGACCAAACAGCAGCCCACAGACTGGGAAAAGATCTTCACCAACCCTACATCTGACAGAGGGCTGATCTCCAAAATAAACAAAGAACTCAAGAAACTAGTCACCAAAACACCAAATAACCATATTAAAAAATGGGATATAGAACTGAAATTTCTCAATAGAGGACATCAAAATGTCTGAAAGACATTTAAGAAAGTACTCAACATCCTTAACTATCAGGGGAATACAAATGAAAACAACTGAGATACTATCTTACTCCTGCCAGAATGGCTAAACTTAGAAACAACAATGACAACTTATGCTGGAGAGGATGTGGAGCAAAGGGAATACTCCTCCACTGTTGGTGGGAGTGCAAACTTGTACAGACATTTTGGAGATCAATATGGCGGTTCCTCAGGAAAATGGGAATCAGTCTACCAGAGGACCCAACAAGCCCATTCTTAGGCATATATCCAAATGATCCACATCTATGCAACAAAGACATCTGTTCACCTATGTTCATAGCGGCATTATTGTAATAGCAAGAACATGGAAGCAACCTAGATTCCCCTCAACTGAAGAATGGATAAAGAAGATGTGGCACATTTACACAATGGAATACTACTCTGTGGGGGAGGGGGACACAAAAAAACAAACAAACAAACAAACAAACAAACAAAAAACAATGGAATCTTGAAATTCACAGGCAAATGGATGGAACACAAAGAAATCATCCTGAATGAGGTAACCCAGTCACAAAAAGAGAAACATGGCATGTACTCGCTCATATATAGAGCAAAGGATCACCAGCCTATAATTTGCACCTCCAGAGAAACTAGGATACAAGGAGGAACCTAAGAGATTCATACAGGTTCCCTCACAGAAGGGGAAAGGAACAAGACATCCTTAGCATATTGGGAGTGGAGGGAGCAGTGAGTGAAGAGGGAGCTAGGAGAAAAAGAAGGGGAGGAGAGGAAAGCACATGGGACTAGGAAGATTGAGTCAGGGGAGAAATAGATGAGAGAGAAAAAAAGAGAGAGAGAGAGAGAGAGATACCATAAAAGAGGGAGCCATTATAGGTTTGAAGAGAAAACTGACTTTAGAGAAATGTCCAGAGACCTACAAGACTGACCCCAACTAACAATTTGAGCAACAGTGGAAAGGCTACCATAAATACCCTTCCCTGATAATGAGATTGATGACTAACTTATCCACCATCATAGAGCTCTCATGTAGTAGTTTATGGAAACAGAAGCAGACACCCACAGCTAAACACTGAGCCAAATCGGAATCCAGATGCAGAGAGGAAAGACAAGACCAGGCTACAGAAACCCATAGAGACAGCTGACCTGAACAAGGAGGAGCAAATGGGCCACCAGACTGATAGCTGGGAAACCAGCATTGGACTGACTCAGAACACCTGAATATGGGTCTCAGAAGGCCTGGGCAATCTAAGGGACCTCTGACAGTGGAACAGGATGTATGCCTGGTGCACAAAAGGACTTTGGGAGCACATTCTCCAAGGAGGGATACTCCCTTAACCTAGAGGCAGGAGGGAGGGCCTAGTCCCTTCTCCAAATGACTTGACAGATTTTGTTGATTCCCCTGTGAAGTGGGGGGTGGGGTGGAATGGGAGTTTGGGGGGAATGGCAGGGAGGGAGAGTGGAAGGGAGGGAAGGAAGGACAGGGAACTGGAATAAGAGCAAAAAATTTTAAAATAAAAGAAATACTACACAAGGGGAAAAAAATGAGTCTTCTTCAAACACAAGAGGCACTTAGAATCCCAAAATAGATGTGACCAGAGAAAATGTACAATGCAACAAATCATAATCAAGATGACAAAATTACAAAACAAAGAGAACAAAGAGAAACTATTAAAAACTTCAGCGTAAAATTCTCAATTCACAAAGACACACACACACTCAGCATAACATCAGCAGAATACTTAAAGTCTAGGAAAACATGGATGATGTATTTCAAGCTCTCAAAGTAAATAACTGCCAATGGAGAATGCTACATGCAAAGCCAAATTTATATTTTAAAATCCACAGAGAATGAAAAACATTTCAACACAAGTACAAATAAAAGTACTCTTGACCAGTAAGCAGCCAGCATTGAAGAAGACACTTAAAGGAAACTTAAACACTAAGGTGGAGCAATGACAAATTCAACCACGAGAATACAGGAAAAAATTAATTTCTTATGAGTATTAGATGAACAAAGGATAACTGGGAATAAATCAATCATGTCCAGCTTGGCAGTCCACCACATTCTCATAAAGCAATAGGGTAGAAACAAAAGAATAAACAATTGAGTCACAGAAAAACAACCATCAAAGTTAAAAAAAAATTAGTGAATCCCTTTTCATAATAACTCTAAATGTACATGGTCTTAATTATCCAATTAAAGGATGAATACTAGCTGTTTGGATTTAAAACACAAGGTCTAACTTTTTGTTTTCTACCAGAAACACATCTCACTGGCAAAGATCCATGCAGACTGAGACTGACAGGATGTAAGTAATTTGCAAAGCAAATGGAAACTAAAAATTACCTATACCTGACAAAGTAGACTTCCAACAAAAGCTAGCCAGAAGTGATAAAGAAGATGACTACATGTGTTGTTACATAGCAGTTTCCTCTGCTCACATGGCTAGGAAAGAAGAAACTTGAAAGATTCTCAAGAGTCCCTACCCAGCTTTATAGGATGAATAAATCACTGATGGAGGAGATGAGATGCAGAGGGGAGATCTCATGGACCAGTCCAGCTTTTAGAGAGAGCTCCAGTGTTGTACTCTCATGAGTCATCATCTATGCTGGGGTGAGATTTTTAGTGATACAGCTGATTTGAATCATTCTTCTACTGTAAGCAACCTCTTATTCACGTTCCTACTAGTGACCCAATACAAATTCTGGTTCATCAAGATGGAATTTGGTGCAATTGTTCCTTTGATCTGGGGTAAACATGTGTGTGTTGCATCTCCCTGCAAAAAGTCTCTCACACAAGGGTTATTAAAGAGACCAATACAACAATATGTTATAATAATTGTAAATACAATTGCACCAAAGCTTGATACCTCCAATTTCATAAATAAAAATTACATTAAATGAATAAGAAGAACTAACAACAAAGTTCCCCAAACTCATGCAGGAAAAAAAGTGATATCAAATATTGGTGAGAGTGCTGGTGAGATGAACTCTTATAAGCTGCTGGTGGGGATGTAAATTAGTCTAGCCACTATGATAACTAGGATGGAAGTACTTCAAAAGCTAAAAATAAAACTCCCATATGGCTTAGCTTTACCACTCCTGTCAGCAAATCATGGGATATTTGTATACTCATATTTATCATTCATACTACTATCCTTTCAACTAAAATGTTGAACTAGTTTAGATTCCTATTGATAAATGAATGGACAGAAAAAATATATATGTGATATAGGAATATATATTCCTATATATATATGTATGTGTATATATATACATATATATGTATGTATGTATGTATGTATGTATATGTAAGCACAGGTGACCCAAGAGGAGGGAAGACATGTGCCTATAGTCATCAAGGGCATAGGAGTTGGTCTCCCCAAGCCCTTTAGGGCTCACAGCACATAACCATACATACACTTCCATGCCAGACATGGAGCCTCTGGGCTTTTGTACTGATGGCTTTTGTTCTGGTTCTAGTTAGCTCTTTCCTCACTATTTCTCTACTATTCCCCTTTGGACCTGAAGTTTGTAGTCTGTGCCACTACATATTTAAAGCATGTGGTTTATTCTTGATTTGATAGGGGCTCACAGCTAAGAGTTTACCATGAGTCCCAGTGAAGACCTTGAACTTGAACTTTAGAATTGCATTGGAGTGAAGTTTGTGGGGACTCTGAGAGATGAACTGGATGCATTTTGTACCAAGAAATGTCCATGTGCCTTTTAGAGAATTAGTGTTGAGAAGGTCATGGATGTAACATGTAATATCCCCACAGGCTGATTGCTGAAGCCTTGGTCCCTAGCTGGTTACCCTATCTTTTGTGATGATGGGCACTCAGAAGAAGAACCTACCTAGAGGTCACTAAAAATGTGTCCTTTAGTGGGATGTATCTTGGCCCTTTTTCGTCTTTCTCATTTTTGGGTGAAAAGGGGTCAAGATGCTCTTCTGAACATTCCTAAAACCATGAGGTTTTCCATGATCCTAGGCTCAAAGAAACAGTGACAGCCAATCATGGAATAAAACCACTGAAACCAATTCTCCCTTAAACTGCTTCTTTTGGGTACTCATCACAGTGGCAGATGTACTAACACACTGCCCAAGCTCTAGGTGAGACTGTTAAAGCTGCAGGAGAGCCATAGGTAGAGCATCTGCCTTTCCATTAAACTATTGCAGGTACCAGCTGGCAGTGGCAGACAGTGTTTTCTGCTATGGCCCAGTGTGGATACACAGCAGTACAGCTCTCATCTGAGCAAAGCAGACTTAAGATGAGTGACTAGCAGATCTCTACACACAGGACATCAAAATGAAATCATTTCCCTGCAAATTTACAGAGAGATTTCATCTGAACGTTCATTTGCAGAGTTAGCTGGTAAAATTCTCCACCCATCTGCCCAGGGAGACAAAGCAATGAAGACATCCTCTCTGTTTCTCTCTCTCCCTCTATCCCTCTCTCTCTGACTCTCTGTTTCTGTCTCTCTCTCTTTACCTCTGTGTGTATGTGTGTGTGTGCGCACACACTCGCGCATACACGGAGGTACCATTGCATACATGTGGAGGTCAGATGGCAGCACTGGGCATCAGTCCTATCTTTCACTCTTTTTAAAGCAGGGTCACTATTTGACTATTGTTTATTGCATCACACGCCAGACTAACTAGCCATGCACTCAGGGGTTTCTCATATGTCTGCCTCTCACCTCACCTTAGGAATATTGTGTTTACAGACATAGACCACCACATTTAGCTTTGTGTGGATTCAGGGATTATAATTCAGGCCCTTATACTATCAAGGGAAACAGTTTGTCCACTGAGCCTCCCACTCCCCATTCCTGGAGTTATCTCTGAAGTGACAGTGTAGAAAAACCTTACTGTGAGTATCTTTTCTGTGCATTTCAGTTTATTGTGTTCTAACAGCTGCATTGACAGTAGTCAGTGCCACTCTACTCTCTTAAATAAAATGTTCTGTGGAAGAAAAGCACAACAGCCTAGCTGCAGCCAACACCCCAATATGCAGCCTGACTCACTCTTGTTCTTCAGGATTTTTCTTATCTATTATCCCATAAACACCTCAAAATGAGAAGTCAAGTATTTGCCCCCACTTGTAGGAATTTGCAGTGTAATGCTGATCTTTATGAGGAATGATGTAGAGGTCTCGCCAATATTCCTCTGCCACCAAAATTAGTCTATTATTTATATTTGCTTTGGGCAATTACCAATGAACCAAGATAAATAAAAATAATTGGCTTTCAACTGGCTAAATGGATTTGTTAATTATTCACCAGGAAATTAATCAGTCCCGTTTATTTAAGGGGAGGCCATGGAAGAATCTCCCTATACACATCATTTGAAACAAGAGACAAATCCAAACAAAAGCCAGGAATATAGGGTAGAATGAAGGATAAGTTGATATATAAGCAAGAACAAGAAAATAGACTCACTGGTTCTGCCTTCAAGGAACTCTGAATCAAGGCAAAGAGTCTAGATACTCATGGAAATCGGGGAATAACATAGTTACTGTAGGTTCAAATCAAAGGATCTGAAAAGAAACCAGCCTTTTTGGGTAGAAGGAGACAATTTTAAAGAGATATAGTTTACAAATTTTAAATTGCTGTATACTGACTTGCCTGGTGGCATAAGGTCATTGGTTAAATCAGAAATACGTATGATCCAAATTTTGAGTGACAAATTATTCAAACTCTCACAGATGAACAATCTTTGTATGCATTCCATCAGAGCCACCTTTGTACAAACAAGGATGCTGAGTGGTGTAAGATCACTTATACAATAGTCTTATGGGTAATGTGTGAGCTAGTGCAATTCTTTGCACACAAAGAGCTCTCCTATAAAATAAAGATTTGATGCATCTGTTTAACTGCAGGTTGCAAAAATATCTGGGTAATTAAAAGTTGAACCTCAAAGAACCTGGAGGAATATACACATACAAGGCATCCAATGATGGCAAGGCTAGGTGCTGCCTTCATCTGAAAAGTCCCAGGTAGGAAAGAATGCCATAGAGAAATCTTGACACCGGAATTGAAGAATTCTGTGGTATCTTCAGACCTTAAAAACGGAAAGATAATGTGAAAAAAAAGAAGAACTGTTACCTAATTAAATCCATCCATTTTACTTTTTGATTTGTGGGTTTGTGCAGTGTATATGTATGAGTATGGATCTTCAAAACTGCATGTATTTAAAAATACTTACATCTTGGAAATAGTCCCTCAAAGTGTATCTGGAGATTTCTCTGAAAACGTTTTCTTACTTGCTTCCCTAAGATGTGAAAGAGAAAGACTGCATGTGAAATTCAACCGCATTTCATAATAGAAGCCTGACCTTCAGAAATGAGGTTAAACTCATTAAATTTGGTTATCTTTATCTCTGAAGTAAAGAACAGCACACAGACAAAGAAGCATCGTGAAGATGAAATAGCTCATTGCTGTCATGCTGCCTGATACATACTAGGTCTTAATACACAGAAGCTATCATAATTATTAGTAATATAGCCTTGGTCTTCCCCATCCTTGTTTTAGCACTCCCTCCTCCCCTTCTTTTCCTTCCCGGTATTTCCCTCCTCTCACACCTCCAACTTTATCTCTCAAGGTACCAGGAGTAGTGTCCATATTCATCTGTCCCATCCCTTCTTGGATGCTCTCAGTGGTGACTGAGAAAGAGACTGGCTAGAGTGTGCAGGGTATCAAACATAAACAGAAAGGCAAGAGAGAGAAAGTAAAAGATTGGGAGCGAGGAACAGAGCAGGCCTGTTCTATCCCTCCTCTAGTCCCTCACCGCACAACCCCACAAAAAGAATATCCATGAGGAAAAGATTTTGTCCCAAGATCAGGTGTGGAGACCTTGGATTGAAGCAGTATCTCATATGGAAAGAGCCAGAAGGAAATGAGAAACAAGAAAGAAACTGTCAGGCTCAGAGAAAGGGCAATGAAAAAGATAGATTATCTTAAAAAAAAAAAAAAGAAGAAGAAGAAGAAGAAAAGAAAGAAAGAAAAGGAAAAAAGATAACAAATGACGCTCTGATAAGTTTAATTTTCTAGGCCTGGGTGAGCTTTGCCTAAGCTCCAACTAAATGGAAATATAAATAGCTGAGAAAGACGCTGGTGGATAGGAACTGACATAATGGACTATATTGACTCTCAGAAAGATAGGAGGGACCTTCTTAAAAGCATAATATTTTACATGGCCATTTATCAGGCTTCCTCTGGGTGAGTAGGATCCTTGGGGGGAGGTAAGTGGATTGGCTAATCTTAGTGTTTTGTTTAAAGTGCACCCTGCACTGGGCTAGAAATCGGTTAGCTTTACTAGTCTGATGGGGCGGGGTGGAAGGAGAACTCCTATCTCCCAACAGCATTCATTAGCTAGCTACTGAATAGAAGATCCAACATCCACTTTTCTCCACCCACTATATGCCTCTTAACCTGTCACCTCTCCTTCGGGTCCCTCCTTTGAAGAACAAGCCATTTTTATCTTCCTCGTCTCATAGAGTATAACTAATTCATGGGCCCTGTAGGTACTTATCCAGTGGACACACTCACCTGTTACAATCATTGACTCTTTCCCATATGCAGATCCATCCATACACATCCTCTCAGGTTCATGAACCTGAATTTCTGCTTGTACTTAGGTGTGGGTGTATTCTAGTTTTCCATCTGTTGCTGTGATAACAGAAACAATTTAGGGATGGAAGGATTTAGTTTAGCTTACCTTAGAATCCTTTCTTCATCAAGAGAAGTCAGACAGGAACCCATGGCAAGAGCAGACACAGGAACCATGGGAGAAAGCTGCTTTCTGACTTGCTCTCTGGTTTGCTCAGCATTCTTATATAGTGCAGGTTCATCTGCTAGGAATGGTACTGCCCATTGGCCCTCTAAAATCAATCAGCAACCAAGGAAATGCTCCACAGATGTGCCCAGGGATCAATCTGATGGAGGTAATTTGTCAGGCCAAGTTTCCTCTTCCCAAGTGACTTTAGTTTGTGTCAAGTTGACAATAAAAACCAACCATTACATGGAGGTTCCCTAAGTGCTCCAGCCCTTTCCACCCAGCATAGTCTTTGACACAGTTCTTCTGGGTAGTTGGAGCTGATTAAAAGCCCCAGATGTATTTTTAAAATACTTGTCTGTTTCTTCTTTTGAGAACTGTCTGTTCACCTCATTAGCTCATTTATTGATTGATGGGTGTGTGTGTGTGTTTGATTTTTGCACTTCTCAGGGAAATTAAAATTAAAACTATTTTAAGATTCTATCCCAACCCAATCAGAATGGTAAATGTCAAGAAAATAAATGACAACAAATGCTAGGAAAGATATGGGCCAAGAGGAATCTTGATTCATTGCTGATGGGAGTGTAAGATATCATAGCCATTCTGAAAATTGGAAAGGCTTTTTCTCAAAAGATAAAAATAGGACTACCATATGACCCAGCTACACCACTCCTGGGCATACACCCCCATATTCCCAAAGACTTTATCCTAGCTCAGAGATACTTGCGCATCCATTTAATGCTTCCTCATAACAGCAAGGAAATTGAACCAGCCTGGATATCCATCAGCAGAATTCATAAAGAAATTGTGGCATATACACACAATTGAATGTTATCTAGCTGTTAAAACTGAAATTGTCAGGGAACTAAATGGTTCTAGAAAATAGTATATTATTATGTGTGGTGATCCAGACTCAAAAGTGACTCAGAAAGACAAAAATCTCTTTTTTCCCCCTGTGGATTTTCTTTTTATTTAAATTAGAAACAATCTTATTTAACATATCAACCCCAGTTCCCTCTCTCATCCTCCCATGTCTCCCCACTGATTCCCTGCCCCATCCTACTCCCTATCCACTCCCCAGGGAGGGTGAGGCCTTCCATGGGGGATCATCAAAGTCTGTTGCAGGAGGGCCTAGGTTGTGTATTTAGGCTGAGAGAGTATCCCTCCATGGAGAAATGGGTTCCCAAAGTCCATTTGTGCAGTAGGAATAAATGCTGGTTCCACCACAAGAGGCCCCATGAACTGTCCAGGCAGACCTCCTAACTGGTCAGGAGGCCTGGTTTGGTCCTATGCAGGGCTTTCTCCAGCAACTTATCCTCAAACTGATCACCTGGCAACTGAATCAATTAGATGGGTTGACCATCTGATTTTCACTTTTGGTGTTTGGCTTTTGTCTTCTCTAATAGACTGTAAATCTATCTGGGTTTTAATATCAGACAAGCACACTGGCCTCAGATAGTGATTTTGAGAAAGTTGCTTGTCTATGTTTCAGTTTCCCCTATAATGGTGAAAATGTAAAACCCCGTAGAACCACAGCAAGGCCAGATTAAAGTAATTGTTCTTTAAAAGATTAATTTTATTAAGTGTGGGTAGGGAAGTGTGCACGATGTGTGTAGAGATCAGAGGACAACTTTATAGAATCAGTTCTCTCCTTCCACAGTGGGTTCCATCGACCAAACTCAAGTCATTAGAGAGTTCTTTTACCTCCTCAGGCATCTTTACAGTCCAAATTCTGTTCCTTTAGTATCTGATAGTATCCACATTAGCCTGTGCCTGATGCAGGGGTGGCTGACTCACTATCCCAGCAGGGTGGCCTCACAGTACAGAACAACCTCCAGCTGTGCTTACATTTTCCCTCTAGCATCTGATAATCTGAACTTTCCCTTAAGTTCTGAAACCTTGCAGTAGAAGAAATCTTCCCATACACATGTTCTATGCATGTACACACCTGTGTGTGTTTGTGTGTGTGTGTGTGTGTGTGTCTGTGTCTGTGTACACATCCACCTGCTTTCTAAAATTCAATATACCTCCTAAGAGTCATGAGTTAATGAATAGATAACTTTGTAGAAAATATCTCTCTCATTATGAAGGTGCCTTCGCTTGCTGTTAGTGGAGTATTACTCTCCTGAGACAAAGGCACATGTAGCTTTAGCAGCAAGGAGCCATCTATGGCATTATGACTGAGTTTTATCTATCCAAAATTCACACTTGAAATCCTAATCCCAGTGTGCCACTGAGAAGATATGGCCTTGAAGGAAGTGGATAAGGATAAATTTGGGCATGATATGGAACCCAATATGGTCCATAACTTTACACAAGGTCGATACTAGGGGTATGTACTCACAGATAAAAGGCCATGGGAACATACAGGAAGAAGTTTGGCATCCAGAAGCCATGGAGAAAGAAAGTCAGCATGTCAGTACTTTGCCCTTAGAGTGCCTAGTTCTGGAACTATGAACTGTTATTAAGCCACCCAATAATCTGGAAGCCCATATGATCACAAATCTATTAACAAAGGTGCCCAGGTTAGACAAACGAGTAGAAACATCTTACAAGCACACAGAAACCCAGACCACTGTATAGGGAAGAAGGGAAACTGACATCAGACAGAACATGGACAACCCTGGGCAGCTCCTGCTTGGACCTCTGTAGGGCTTATGCAAGGAAGGGAGAAGAAATGGGGCAACAGGATCTGTGAACCCACACTCCTTATATCTAACTGGCAGTGTGGTATTGGGGGAATGAAGGAACATTGGCCTGTTTCCCATCTGCGCTTGCCTCCCCCACCTCTCATTGTCAGTTTCCAGGAACTGGTTCTGATCTGATGCATGGGCTGCACTTAAACTGTGTAGCCAAAGTAATTAACTCCTGTGACCAGAAGTGCTGTGTCAGCACATCCATTCGCCTGGCTGTCTCAGCTCACTCCAGCCAGCCATGTCTCTGCATCTCCTGACATTTTTAAAGACTGTGTAGCCAGCAGCTTCCTGGGGATGGTGGAGGTTGGGGCTAGGAGAGCATTGAGCTTCTTTTCATCCCACCTTTTGCCTTCCTAAGCCCCGCTCATCTTCACATCAGTGTCTTCCAGTGAGGAGGATCCTGGTGTGCAATCCAGAGACCTGAGTGTAAATCCCATCTATACACATGGCTTCAAATTGATCTCTGTGTAATGGAAACACTGCGGGTTACCAGCCCAGAGAGTTTGCTTCTCCCCTTAGACAGTGTGAAGGTTTTAAGCAGTGAGATACACAGAGAACGCCAGGCCTGTTTTAGTGTGCATTTGAGCCTACATACCTGGAGAGCCATGCTGCTGCTTCCCGCACCCATCTTCCGTTCAGTGTCTTTGTCTAAACATAAAGTACCTGGTAATTCTAGAATTCTGGTATGCTATTTTCAAAAAACCCCAAAGGCAAAAAAATAATCTCTCTTCTCCCTGTCTCTTTCCCTCCCAGCCCCCACCCCCATGTGTGTGTTTGTGTGTGTGTGTGTGTCTGTCTGTCTGTCTGTCTCTTTTTTCATTCTGTTTGTCTGTCTCTTGGTATATCTCTGTCTCCATCTCATTCTCTCTCTGTCCTCTCTCTCTTTCTCTCTCTGGTGTGTGTGTGTAAGAAATAGCTAGGTAGTGCAAATGTTCCCTAAAATACACATTGCCACAGTGTCTCTATCCATATACTAAATACAGCTAACCAAAAAAAAAAAAAAATGTGTGATGTTGGGTCAACAGAGGAAACTTACATGTGGAATGGAGAAAATCCAGCTGAGGGAGGCTGTGGGAAAGAGTGGAAGGAGGACACTCTAAACTGCATATGCCAGGAGATGGAGAGAAACTCGCCCATGTGACCCTCTGGCTACTTGGAAATGCCAAGGCTACACACAGTCATCCAGAGCCACACAACGGTTGCATTCACTGCTCCAGAGCCATCCGCTGACCCACATGCTTTGGCGCTAAGACCCAATGTGTGTGCCAACCCCCAAAATGCAGTCAGCTCCAACCAAAATCTGCTGAACATTAAGCAAAAAAAAAAAAATTGACCAGGTAAAACCCAGATATGATAAACTTTCCAACAATAGGAGGATTTGAAAAACTACATTTAAAAAAGAAGGAGAAAAGGAAAGGGGGAGGAAGAGGAGGTTCTGTCTAAAACAAGGCAGCCATTGAAATTTTCCAAGTAGCCCCTTTAATTAAGGACAGTCTCCTTCAGTTACATTAATTTCTCCTAACCCTTTTTGGGGCAGTCCAGAGTGAATAATAGTTTTGTTTCTGGCTGAAGAGATGCCAAGCTTTTGGTCAATAAAATGGTCCTGGATCATCAGAAAGATATCCTGTCTGCTTCAAGAGACAGAGAAAAGCTAGTTTTCTTGGATCGTTAAGATCTTTTAACCTTCAGCATCCTTTCTGGAGCACATTTGGGACAAGTAGGAAGCAGGACTCAATGACATTTGGACCAACACTTGTGTTCCTGAGGATATCTTACCTGATTGCAGACAACTCATACTAGGACTCTGGCAGAGGTCCAGTAGACTCTGCACACTGTTGCCAACCAATCTACAAGCTACATTCATTAATCTCTTCTGCTCAAGCCCTGGTAATGGCTTCATATTACATATCTGCAGCCACATGAGAAAATTTCACTATTGATTCTAATATGATTTGAGGTCATTGCCTTTCTCCCCTGTCCCCACCTGTCCCTAGCCCCAGCAACTGAACTCTAATCAGATATACCTCTTCAATATCTCTCTACCATAGAGACCATCACTCCCTACCTCTAACTGTGCCAGCTTGTTCTTTACTTGTCCAAATCCCTGATCATTTCTTACCTTTTAGCAGGAAGCTGGGCATCTAGATGGCATATACTAGGTATATTCTGAACAAAGAACCAAAAAATAGAATGGACCAAAGTTTGAAAAACCCTCATGGCTTCTACTAGACTCCCTGTAACTGTTCCCAAAACACTTCGTGTACAGCCTATGTGATAGCCAGTATCTCTCCTTCGCCCATAGCCTCTCCTGCCCCTCCTGATGGTGAGGGCCAGCGTGATTGCCACTCATTTTCTCACCACACACAGAACTAACCTCTCAAGACAGTCTCCCAGGGTTGTGTCCAGTGAAGGACATTGCTAATTAGGAGATCTGGGTGTTGTATCAAGCTCTTGGCACCACCTGCACTGACTAAATGAAAGGACTTCCCCTTTTCTTCTCAGATGGTATGGTGTGGGTCCTGCTGACTGGCCCGCTGCTGCAGCAGCTTGGTGCTATGTTCGGGGAACTGGATGGAATTAGTTGTCTTGGCTCTTAACCCAGACACAGCATTCCAAGTTGAGGCCTGAGGCAAGCCACTCACCTTCTTTGTGTGCTTATAGTCCTCGTCACAGACTCTGTGCGGATGGTAAACAAAATGTGACTTTGCCAGATACACATAATGCCAAACTAATATCACCTATGACTATGTTCCGGCCACATTAGTCTTCTAATGCCTTACAGCTGTCTTCCTTTCTTTGCTCATTCTTTTATTAAGGTCCCATATTAAATGGCCTTTTTTTGGGGGGGGGTCCAAGGAGAATTCACCTGACCTGTGTGCAGTCTAGGCTCCCATGCCTCCCTGTTTATCTATTCATGCCCATATGACCAGTGTTTACAGACCATTTCTTAGTCAGTGATCATTTTCCAGGTTAGACCATATAACAAATGGCAAGGAAGAAATACATCTGCCTCATTTATCTCTTGGTACTCTCCTAGTTTGTGTTCTAATATTGCAATAAATACCATGGTGAAAAGAAACTTAGGGAGGAAAGGGTTTGTTTTGTTTACATATTCCATTCACAGCTCCTCATTGGGGGAAATCAAGGCAGGGACTCAGGAACAGGGCAGGAATCTAGAGGCAGGACCTGAAGCAGAGGTCATGGAGGAAGGCTGTTTACTGCCCTACTCCCCATGGCTTGCC
This sequence comes from Phodopus roborovskii, assembly GCF_943737965.1. NCBI lineage: Eukaryota > Metazoa > Chordata > Mammalia > Rodentia > Cricetidae > Phodopus > Phodopus roborovskii. The sequence goes on from NW_026126517.1 coordinate 19,238,285, forward strand.
TAGGCTGCTGAATTATACCACTCAGGACCACTTGCTCATGCTCATGGTGGGCTGGCACACTCCCTCATCAATCATTAATCAGGAAAATACTTCATTGCCTACAGGCCAGTCTGATAAAAACATTTTCTCAACTGAGGTTCTCTTTTCCCAAGTGACTCTAACTTGTGTAAAGCTTTCAAAAACCAAACAAACATACAACTAGCCAACACAGATACCCAACACCTCTCACAGAGATTACAAACATTTATTGTGTAACCAAATGAATGAAGTGTAAAGAGGAACTTGAAGAAGTTTCGTGGAAATGACAATCCTAGACTTTAGATAAAGATCTGAGAATAAAATTGTAAGGTGCAAGAGAAGATTAATTTAGCTACCTGGAGGTCAGGTAAGGAGCATACAAGGTCCAAGCTTGTGCAGTAGCCTCCAGCATTAGCTTTGCAGAACAAGGTCTAAAAGCTGGAGGGGAAGTTGTTGGATGACAAATATTTTGCCATCTGCAATACATCACTGGGGCTTTCCTTTCTAAAGGCATTTAGGGACCGGATGTGCTTCAGTAATTTTAATAAAGCTCTTTTCATCTCCGCACCTGAAGAACAATGATCTTCCCATTTTACTTCTTTCATAATTTTAAGGGAGGCAGGTGGGAAGTAGAGGTAGCTGCATGTGCCAAAAAAGACGGGAGGAGACAATGCACAGTCCCAGCAAAGGTTCCCTCCCCCATATCTAGCAGAGAAAACAGCTAAGCGTTAAACATTTCAAAAGTGAGCTTTCTCAAAACTACAGTCACCCACAGAACAGCTTCTAAAACAACTTGCACACTCCTAAGCCTCCTAATTAAGCAGAGCTAGTTGGAACCTCACCATGTGGAAGACAGCTCTAGCAAGCTTGCTATAAAGAAATTTAAGAAATGTGTTGACTGGAGCCAGTCAGGAGCAGGCACAATAGAGACAGCATAGTCTCGAATGGCAGAGGCAGTTCCAGAAGAGGGGAAAGGTGGTTATGTAAACTTGGGGCCATCAGGAGATGGGTGCCTTTCTCTAGAATCAGAGCCTCCAATTCACTCATCCAGTCTCTTTCTTGGACAGAACGGATGGCACTTATGCCTGCATTTCGGTTTTGGCTCCTGAGACTCTGGCAGGTGGACCAAGTGTAGAGGAGCAGAAAGCAGAGAGGAGGAATGTGGGGAGAAGGGAGCAGAGGTCATGCTGCAGCCTTTAGAGACACATGGGGAGGTGAAGTGATCCATTCACTCCACACAGTGGGGAAGAAGGACAAAAGAGGCTCAAGTTCACACACCATGACACCTTTGTGAAGAGCTAGCACCTTTCATCTTGAAAAGAGTTCATAATTCTTTTGATAGCATTGAGAGGAGAATGGGTAAAAAGTTAATCTCTCTTTGGTTCTCTTATCAAGAGTAAACAAAGTTCAACTTTGCAAGCTCTCAGTTAGCAAACCCGGCCTTCCAGAGACCCAGATAGAGGTCAGGTCTATAACTGAGAGACTCAATAAACATAAGGAGAGACTGGGGGGGTGGACACCTGCCCCCTGATCCTCCCCAGTGGAAAGCTGATGCCCTGCTGGCATCCCCATCAACTTCAGCTGAAGAAACCTTCACATTCAGTTTCTGGGCCCCTAGGTAAATCTGCAATGTGTATCTGCTTCAAGGGAACTGCATTGGCCTGGAAGATATGAATGAGTCTGCTCAGGCCAGTGGCTTTTCTACTAGATTCTCCTAGCTTCTCTCTAGGTCACATTGGGACCTTCATGGACCCCAGTATCCCATTCTGTACAATGTGGTAATAATTCCATTTTTGCCTTGTGTTGCACTGGTTCAACATAAAGATGCTGGTACTTCTGCCATCACACTACAATATCTGCATGGGGGAGGAAAGTCTAAGCTTCTAGATAGACAGAGAACATATAGGACAGACCACATTGCACCACGATGGGCTAGCTAACAAGGTAGTCTATTCAAGGTTTGTTGTTAAAAAAAAATTCAGATGCTTTAGTCAAATAAGTAACATCAATGAAAAACATAGTTTCAATAAAAAATTTTTAAAATGCTTAACATTGTTATCTACTTGAACATAATTTTTATGTTTTAAAAATCTTATTGGTAATTGGGGAATATTTGCACAAATGATTGGGAGTTGAGCCCAGGACTTCATATATGCTAGACCAGCACTCTGACACTGAGCTACATTCTTGTCCCACAATTAGTTCTGAACTTACTATTTTGCATCAAAGTTTATATGTGTGAGTCTTTTTTGTTTTGTTTTGTGTTTTTGCTAGACTATTGCCTTGCAAGTTATCAGCATTCTCTTACATTTTAATCAATAACCTTTTCCAAGACACTTCTACCAAGGGCTGTCTATTGCCCCAGATGGTGAAATGTCCCTTCCACTCAACCAGGGGTCTCCTCCAAGGGTGATCTCATAACATGTGAAATATCCAATAGGGACTTATTTTAAAAGACCTTTTGTGAACATCAAATCAGAGCAAATAGTAACCCTGCTCCATAAAAGTCAAAAGGCCTATGAAATCATCTGATTTGCTTGCAAATGAGATGACCAGGCTCAGAGGGTTTAGAGTTGTCTGAAACAGTAGAACTAATTGCTGTCAGAATTTAGGCTTAAGATTTAACTTTTCAGAGCTCTCTAGGATTAATTTACCAATATGTTATATTTCCATTCAAATTAGGTCAATGGATATTTAGAGTGCCTAGAAAGTCAAAGCAACCTTGCTAGATAAAATGAAGGAAAGAAAATGGGAAAGATACATTTCCTATCCTCCAGGGGCCCAGGCCTTCAGAGAAAGACCACTTAAGAGAGAATAGAGAAGCTTCAGTATCTCAGATTAACCATCAAACAGTTGAAAGAGATCAAACAGAGAGGACTTATGACAGAAGATCTAGCATCTTAATAATGAAGGGGGTCTTTGAGTTGAGCCTTGAGCCTTGAAGGACAAATAGAATTTGGATAAGAGATCTTTGAGACAGAGGACGTTGTAGAAGCCCAGGGTACAACTGGAAAGTCAGGTGGGTTTCTGAGTCACCTGCTGGTTTTATAGGTTTTCTGGAAATGTTTTCTGCAACTCTAGTGGCCAGGTACAGTTCCTCATCCTGCACTGGACACTCATCCTGTGACCAATATCCAGCAATATTTGGTTAATCCAAAACATTGATTGTACATGTTTATATACCACTCTCCACCTCTGATTAATAGTAAGATGTTATACAACATAGGTAACATCTATGACTCAGTTTCCAGATATGAAAACAGTATCTATACCTCCAATTTATTCAAAGAGTTAAGTTAGTTAATAGAGTAAAGCCTTCAGGATGATGTCTGGGACATGGTAACTGCTAATTTTTAAAGGAGTGCCAACTATAGGCTATGGGTTTCTTCTAATCAAAGATCCTCTGAAGAGCTAAGGATTTGGGGAGGAAGTTCTGCTTTTTTTAATCTTAGCACTCAATTCTGAAGTGAATTCATGGAAAGAGAGATACTTGGTTCTTTTCCTTAGTATCCTTACTCACCTCTGCTGGCAGATCCCACACACAATAGGGTGACCCCAGGGCTCTTCCTCACCCTGAGAAGATGGCAAACAGCAGTGTGTTCTGGTGATGCTCTGAAGTCTCAAGAAGCTTAACTCTCCACAGCTCAGAATACATCATGCCCTCACTGTGGACTCCCTTTGCTAATGGTTTCATGTATTCCACATTGCATTACTACCAGGAATCGATCACTCAGCTCTTTAAACACAGTCTATTTTGGTCATCTTTCCCCGGCTCTTAGATATATTTATTTCCCAGAATATGTAACAACTCTTAGACAAAATAAATTCTGATTACAGAAATGGAAGCAGTCTGCTGTCCCATTGTCGGGAAAGCTGGAAGGTTTTCCTGGAGAAATAATTTTGTAGGTCAAAGCAAAGAGAAGAATCCAACAGCACTGAAACCATTCACGGGTTTTTCTAGAGCTCTACAGTTCATCCTTGGTTCTGGTCTATGTCACCACAAGCTACTGATGGCAACTAAGCACTGAAAATATAGCTGGAGTGATACAGAGCCACTTCTCATCTTAATTCCTTTTAATTTGGGGTTTAGGATACATGTGAAGCAAGTCTACCCCTGGGTTTGACCTTCAACTCTAAAAGTATGTTTTCCAAGAGCAGAATCACATCTAAAAACTTTAAACTAAATTATTTGGGGGGAGGGGAACTGCACTGCAAGCCTGAAAGTTTGAAAGTTTGGGAATATTTGGAGATATAAACCGACTTCATCAACTATAACTATTATGAAATTTAAATGTGTCATATATTTCTGATGTGAATTTAACATCTAAATTGAAATGTGCAGCAATAATAAAATATATAGATTTCATAAACCTAATATGAAAAAGATATATAATTATTTTAACATTTGGTATTATATTTTAATTATATTGAGTCAAATAAAAAATCACTAAACACACTAACATTTCTTTTTATTTATTGGCTTATACAATTTTAAAGTATTTAGATGGTTCACACTGTGTTTCCATTGGACAGTGATAATGAGAGCAATCTTACATATAAGCTGTATAAGCTACCTGTTGTTTACAACAACTGTATTAGTTGGTCAAAATGCACTGGTTAGTCCCAGATATGGAAATGTAAGTTCAAGCAATTGTGGAGCCTTAAACCTTGGAATGAGAGCCAAGCTCAATCCTAAGGCTTCCAGAGGAGAGATGGTAGGGTAGCACTAAGGATGTTAGAGAAAAAAAAATATGAAAATTTACAATTTGACAGACTTTGGATATGTAAAGGTGTTTAATCAGTGTTACCCTACACAGGAGATAATGCTCAGAAACCTATAGCTTAACAAGTAAAAAACCTAGTGGCAGATTGGCAGATGTGAGTTATTTCCCCTTGAGTTGTTGATCATAGGTGTCCCAGAGACCCCAAACAATGTAGGCAATAGCCATTGTTTGCTGTTGTCCACTGGCACTTCTTGATATTAAGGCCCTATTGCTGAAAATACCATACACTCTGGTCACGGAATATAGAGAAATTAATTTAGTGATGACCAGGCAGCTTCCTCCCTGCTGACTAGTTGCCATAGTACTGGAATGATCTATGCAGACTGCTATGGAAAAAAATGTCATCAACAGTCTTATCCAGTTGTGAACCTATGAACTACAGTAATGACTACTATGGCAAGATACATGTGTGGGTACAAAGTTGGCATGAAAGTTATAGAAGGTAATGAGCTGCTTTCTGATTGAATTTCAAGTTGGCTCGAGAGGACAAAATTCATGCCTGGTACTGTAAACCTGGACCCAAACACCAGGTTGTGAAGGTCAAAGGCCCAGGTTGAACACTACCATATTCTGATAAATGGACATATATCTAACTGTCCTCTACATACATCTCTCTGTACCTGTAGCTTGGTACAGCTCTCAAACATTTTCAGAAAAACTTTTTTGTGCAGTAGATAGTGGTTAACATAGAAACTCACAACTTGTCAAAGTGCAGAGAAAAAGCAAACTGCAATGGAGGAATGGACAGATTGGAGACCTCAAGAGAAAGCATTTCCCCCCCCATATTGTAAATGTCAATGCACTTATCCATTCTTCTGTTGACACATATTTGTGTTGTTTCCAGTTTGGGACTTCTATAAACAAATCTCAAGAACATTCATGGAAACATACTGGGTGGATATAGGTTTTAAATTATTTGGAAAATATATCTAGGATTAGAAATTCTGGGTCATATTCCAGCCATATGTGTAGCTTATGGGAAACTGTCCAGCAGTTCTTAAGCTTTCACTGAAGTCAATGAAGTTTACTGCATGTCTGTGCTTCTGTGAACCTATGAATCTTTGCTCACTTCAAGGGCATGAAATTAGTTCTTGGTGGTTCTCTCCATTTATTTTATAGTCTGATCTTTGCATTTAGCTTTTGAAGTTATTGCCTTTTGTAAATGGCAGGAGGCAGCAATGAAACTTTTTTTTTTCTGCATGCATGAGCCAGTTTGACCATCCATTTTATACCCAGCTCTTCTTTCTCCAATGATCTCCATGGTGTGTCATGAAATTCTGATTTCACACATTAACCTTGATTTTTAACAAAATCAAAGGTATCTTACAATGAATTTTAAATTTCACTGAATATGGATACACTTGAAAGACACTATTTACAATAAGAGTTGCTGTAAATAATGAGAGCTGGAGAGATGAGTCAGCAGTTAGGAGCATTAGTTGTTGTTACAGAGATCTAGGTTCAGTTTTCAGCACCCACAGTTCCAGGAAATCTAATGCCCCCTTCTGGCCTCTGTGAACACTGAACCCACTGAGGGTACATGCATACTCTCAAGCACATGATGCCCCCAAATTCCACTAATCCTTATATATTTCATAGCTTTTGTGTTCCCTTGAGTGTTATGATATCTTTTATTATTACTATGTATGTGAAACATTACTATCATTTTATAGAAGTTTCTTATTCTATCCCTATGTTTACAATATTTTCTGTATAGAAAATCTTATCACCTCTTAATAAAAAAAATTTTGTAATAAAAATACTTTTATTTATTTTCTTCCTGACTTGAAGCAGCTAATATATTCTTTGTTTCTTATTGTACAGTTCAGGGTTTTCATTACTTTGCTAATTTATAGCAAAGATAACAGTACCCTTGTTTTATTTTTGATAGTAAAAAAAAGTTTCATAAATAAAGATAATGCTTGATATATTTATAAATATGTTACCATGTCAAGCACTTTCCTGTAATTATTCGTTATTTGATACCATTAAGCTATTAATCAGTTTTTATCTTCATCATATATATTTTGTGAATCTATTGAGATAATCATGATTTCCCTCTTATTTCAGATAAAAACATTAATCATTATTAGTCAATTATAATACATTGTTTATTTCAATTAGCTTATAGTTTCTTTAGATTCCCTGCTCTTATAAATAAAATAGATGTAAAATTTTTTCTGGTACCATCTTTAACAGGATTTTAAAATCAAACTTATTATTTCCCTTAAAATATGATTTGGGAAATGACGCCAAGTCTAGTTCTAACAGCTACAAATTGCCTAGAAAAAAAAACTGAAGAAAAACTGTAAGCAATATCTATGATGAAATTACAAAACATTGATGAAGGAAATTAAAGACACAGAAACTGTGAAAAGATTTTCTATGTCCTTGGATTGGGAGATAGCCAAAACCATGATAAGCAAAGAAAACAAATGAGAAGGCATTACTATATTTGACTACAAATTATGAGAAAATGCTGGAGTCATCAAAAGAGCAAGGTATGAAACTAAGACAGAAATATATATGATTGGAACAGAAGAGAAAACTAGGAGTAAACCCATCCACATACATTCTCCTGCTCTTCTGCAAAATGGCAAGGGCATGTGTTAAACAAAAGATGGCCCTTTTGTTAAAATGGTGCTGAGAGAACTGTGTATTCACACAGAGAAGAATAAAACTAGATATCCACATCTCAGGAGAGAAACTTTAGATTTGAAACGACTCAGAGAAAACAGGAAACACGGCAAGACATTGGAATGGACAAAGGTTTTCTGGACAAGATCCCTGAAACACTAGAAACAAAAGCAATAATGGGAAACTGGGCTATGTCACACTGAAAGTTTTCCCACTGCCAGCAAGCGTCAAAATGAACAGGCGATCTTCAGAAGGGAGAAAAGACATGCAAGTCTCTATTAGATGACGAATCAAGATCCAGAGTATGTAATGACCTTTCTCAACATATATCAACGGCCAGAAAATATATAAAAAGGCTCAATATCACTGCTCATTGTGTAAACATAAATCAAAACCGCAATAAGAATAGCTATTATTTAATACCAAAAAGTTAATAAGTGCGAAGGAAGATGTAAAGAAAGAGCATTTGCATACTCGGAAGGAATGTATATAAGTACAATAGTTATGGATAATAGCATGGACAGATTACCCCCCCTCAAAAAAAAATTCCTATGTGATCTGTCACTTCAACTCCTGACTATATGGCCACATAAATGAAATCAGGATGTGAACAAGACAACTTCACGCGTATGTTGTTTGAAACATTATCAACCATATTCAAGAAATGGAAACAATATGAAATATGAATCTACACAAACTGATAATCAGATGGTGTGGCACACATGTACAATTGCCATAGAAAGAGTGAAATGTGATTATTTGTAACATGGGTGTGAAGTAAACTAGGCATAGAAAGCCAAATGTTACCTGATCTCATTGTATAGAAAACATTCAAAAGTGGATCTCATTTTATGTTGAGAGCAGAATGGTACCCGAGGCTGGGTCAGTAAGAGATAGTAGGAAAGGATACAGAATGGTTGATTAATTGGTACTAGGTCACATTTATATGAGCGTAAGAAGTTCTTATATGCTATTGGACAATAGGGTGACTAGGAGAAATAATTGTTAGTCACCAAAATGAAATAGTAAAGGCATATAGGTTGTATTTATACCTGGCATTTCATCACTGTAGGTCATTGTTACATTATATATCATTTTTAAAACTAAAGTTTTTTTTTTTAAAAAAAATACAATTTTCAAAGCTATCTACTCTTATATGTTGTTATATACAAAGATTATCTTTTCCTTGAACTCATTTGGAAATTACTTAAGCCTATGGCTTATAGGTTGGGGAGTTGGAAGCTTCTACATCCACACGAATAATCTAATATCTGCATATCAAAGTCACAGACGGAGAGGAGGGAAAAATAAGGGCTAAAAATTTAAAATTTAAAAGAAGCATGGCACAAACCTGTGACTCAAGAAGTTGAGAGAACGCCAAACAAAATAAATACAAAGAACTGTTGTCAAGACATATTGTAATCAAATGTCTGAAAACGAAACACAAAAGAAAATCTTGGGATTGGAGAGAAACTGTGCATTACTAGTAAGAGAAAAACAATTTAAATAACAGCAGATTTCTCATAAGAACCCATGGAAGCCACAAGGAAGTAGAATTCATTTCCAACACTCAGAGAGGAGAATTGCCATTCGGGGATTTCAGTAAAGTATCCTTCAGGAATGAAGATGAGAGACCTCCTTAGGGAAATGAAAGCAAAGAGAGGCTCTTGTCTGTGGAATCCCTGTCAGAATGGCCAGTGAAGTTTTTTGAGAAGGAAGGAAGGAAAATCCAGGATGAAGAAAGGGCATCCCAGGTGAAAAACACATGGGTAAGTGTGGGCTGTTCTCACCACTGGACTGCACTTATCATCTAATATATAAAAACATAATAGTAACCTCTCGTGTAGTTATCAATGTTCTACTTAAGCTGACTGTATCATAAGAGGGAGATGGGAATGGAAGCTGAGGATTTAGGCCATTACAATTTGAGTGGGAGTCCAAGTAGGAAAATGCGGAGAGCAGTTGATTAGAGGTATAAACAACAGTGAATGCATATTGCAATTCCTACAGCAGCATCGCAAACAATGAAAAAAGTATATAAAATAAATCAAAATTGATTTCTAAAGAAGTTTGAATACTTTATATGAAAATGGGGAAATGTCAGGGATAGGAGGAAAGCAAGGAGCATAAAAATAAAATAAAGAACAGATTCAATCGTAATATATGAGTAAATGTAATTGAAGTAAAATCATACATGCCTGGGGATATGCTCAGTGATAGAGCACTTGCCTAGCATGTCCAAGGCTTTGGGTTCCATCCCCAGCACCACACATGCACATACATGTGCACGCACACACACAAGTTTTATGAAGATACCATTAAGAGATAAAAATAGGTTAATGTGAGGGGGAAGAAAACACATCTGTAATGCAACTATATACTCTTCATCAAAAACACCTTCAAATATGATTATACCAGTAGATCAAAAGTTTTAAAGGGGCTGGAAGGTGATAATTGAGCAAGCATGAGGAACAGAGTTTGGATTCCCCAAAACCCAGTGCCGGGTAAGCATGGAAGCCCTACCATAATTGAGGCTTTAAAAGGAGATCTAGAAAAAGCTGCCCAACAAGACTAGTCAGGCAAGCTCTGGGTTTGACTGAAAGACATTTTCTCATTGATTAAGGTAGAAGACCGATTGAAGATCTCCATATCAATCTCAGACCTCCATATACATATACATTCACACAAATGTTCACCACCACCCCCAACACATATGTGCACACATGCAAAAATGCTTAGGCATAGATGCATACAATACACACACACACATACATGCATGCATGTACCCACAACACTAGCATGGAAAAAAGGAAATTAAGTAAAAGGACAGAGGAAATATCAAACAAACACTAATCAAAAGAATAGTAAATTGTCTATATTAATATCACTCAAGATAGACTTCAAAACAAAGAAAATTGCCAGAGACAATTAAGGACATTATACAGTCATAAAATGGTTGATTCTTAAAGACGATATAGCAAGCTTAAATGTGTCTGCACCATAACAAAGGCCTGCAGAAGCAGTGATGTTTCTAATAGGTCAAGAAGCAGCAGCTAAGCTTAGTCAGCTCAGACTAGGGATGTGGCTCAATAGTAGAACACTGGCCTGACATGTATAAAGTCCTCGGTGTCCACAATACTACAAAAACAAAAGCTAATTCAAAATGGATCACACATAATATGAACAATTTTAAATATGAAGCATTTTATGATATGATATAAGTATATGATATAAATGTGATAGCATTTTAAAACCCTGGTGGGTGAACATGGTGGTTCATTTCTACAGACACAGCACTTGAGAGGCAGAGGAGGATTGCCAGGCATCTGAGGCCAGCCTGTGAACTCCAGGAAAGCCTGGGCTACAGCATGAGTCTCTGTCCCAGAAAACAAACAAATGCACAATACAACAACAACAACCAAGCATTATGCTCACTCTCCAGTGAGGAGAAAGGAAAAGGCAAGGTCAAAACCATACGACGCTTTCATTCTAGCTTTCAACTATCTTTGGAGAAAAACCCTGAAATTTATAACTAGTTTAAGCCAGTGTGTGTGTGTGTGCCTGTGTGTGTGTGTGTGTGTGTGTGTGTGTGATTTTGGGTCACTCAGCTGACTGGCTCTCCTAATGTGTATGGACATCAAAGCCTGTCTGTCCTCTTTTATTTGTGTGTTCTCTCAAACTAACATAGTGCTGCACTGTGGTCCCAGCTACAGCACACCACAGCATTCAAGCAAGTCAGATTTATAACTCTCCCCAAGCCATGTACAGTGTCTACAACAGAGAAGAAATTCAACCAGTATTATGAATTCATTAACTTGCAAATGTGAGAATCAATATGTCAAATAATCTAGGAGACCAATATGTACCCCATGCTGGCCTCCAGGTACTACCCATCACTCCTGCCAGCACATTGGTGTCAGCTCTGAGGAATTGCATATTGACTTGATATTGACCTCAGGAAAATAGAACAGAGAGCAAAATTTTCCTCCAACGATAACAGAAAAAAGAAAAAAAAAAAAGTTTGAGCTTAGTGCTCTTGAATTGCCAGGTTCGCTCCCATTAGTACCACTCCAAAAGTGTCATACAAAAGAAGGACTTCAAATTCTGCCTTGCTGGAGTCCTGGCATGAACCCTCATGACATTCCCAAAGCACACAAAAGTTCACTAGCTCTTTCTCCAGCATCTGGAGACAAAAACAAATGCGACTTCGGCCACCTTGTCTCTCAAAGAGAGGCAAATCCCCCTGCTAGTTGTGTGTATGTAAAAAGAGAGTGGAGGAGACCCAAATAAGCCTGCCCCAGACCATCTGGAGGAAAGGCCAGGGAGCAGAGCGAAGCTTGATTTTTGGTGCCCCCAGTGAGGCCAATGGGGAAATGGCTCAGTATTAGGGGGAAGAGGAGATTTAGTCAGGTCTAGAATACAGGGTTGAAGGTCACTGCAGCCCTTCTGAAGTTTCTATGCCATGTGAGCTCTCAAAAGTACCATACCAGCTAATAGAATTTTCTTTCCATTAAAAAAAAAAAAAAGACAGATGTGGATATGCAACCACATCTGGAAAGAAAAGGCACAAGGCTCTGCCAGGCATGGAATTAAGCTAGTATTTGTATTTGTATCATGGCAATTGGCTTTACCTTCTCATTTTGCATAATCTCCTCAATGGAGAGGAGAGTAATTTCCCTTCAGTTCGTAGACTGGTGCTTGGACAGGACAGAGAGGAAGTCTCTGCATTTTGTGAAAGAGAAAATCACCAACATCCCTTTTGTTCCCTTAGGCGGGATTTGGATGGATTACTTACACTTAAAAGGGAAGGCGGCTTTTAACCTTAAAAAGAGAGAGAGAGAGAAAGAAAAGAAAAGGGGAGGTGGGGAGAAAGAAAGAAAACTCATGGCATTAACACAGTGCATTGGCATGTTACTAAATCTAAGGAATTTTGAAGGATAACTTCTCAGACTTTATCCAAAACATGAAACAAATTCTTCAGACATAAGCTGCCAAACTCATCAACTTGTTCAGATCCCTGTAATGTTGGTCTCCCCAAACGCTGCACTCTGTGATTGGCTGTTTAACACTCCCAGGCTGGTGGAGGTGGTGGGCAGAGAGGTCTGGAGGGGACTGTTCAACAAGCCTGGTGTGTTGGCCCCTCTCAGAGGATCAGACTTCTGGAATCGATTTGGGTTCAGAATTGCATTACCAAAGGAATGCCGAGTATGTGCAGGCCTTGATGGCTTGTGAACCACACTTCCTGAAGCTGGCCATGAGCCAGCACAGAGACTATCAGCATCTTAAAAATGAATTCTTTATGAGACAAAGAACAAGCCACCCAATTTCTGAAATCACTGAAGTGGAAAGCTTGTCTGTAAGTAACCTAAAACTGGTCGACACTTAGACTCCTTTGTATTTTGAGTATATGGGGGGATCAAATGTCACTCCCAAAATGCCTTTTCCTTTCCACAGCCAGCATTGTGAGGCCCTGGGTAGCCTGGGATTATTATCTGGCTGAAGCTAAATTGCTCTGGTTGGACATCTGCTATTCTGTCAAAACTATTGCCAAATAACTGCACCAAGATCAGGCAAATAGGACTGAGTATGTTAAGGAAGGGTAATTGCCCTGTCTCTCCAAGAACTTAAAAGTCTGGACGAGATGAACACTCAGGAGTCCAAGAAGGGTTCCCGCTACTCCAAATGAAGTGATTGCTGCAAGGGGTCTCTTGCAGAGCTTCTATAGGAATGGTAAGCTATGCAGCCAAGACTAGACACAAAGAGAACATTCCAGACACAGACCAGAGATGGGATGAGGCTCAGAGGCAGAAGCCAGCAAATGTAGCTGTGAGTGAATATGGCATGACTACAGACATGGCAGACAGAGAGGATGGTGAGAAGAACGTGGGGCCAGGGTAGGATAGACGGAAAGGCATGTGGCTTAAGGCTGAACTTATTCTGTAGTTATAGTTTGATGCTCTATGAGGCAAGGGGTCATCTTCACCTGATGTCTCGCAGGTTACATTATTTCTTTTGTCTCCAGTTTGTGTGCTTTCCTTTCAAGTCAAAGTTAGTTAACATAAACACCTTAAAACAAACATGTGCTGTTGGCTCGCCCAGGTCACTTCTGACTCTCAAAACCTAGGACTTCCCATAGGCTATCAGCCTAACAGCTTTCCTTTCTTGCAAAGAGGGAAGCACATCTTCTGAATTAAGTGATGCATGGAGACACGTGCATCATATTTTGTCCAAATAATCCCAACGCTGATTATCCAGGACTCTGCAGGCAAGCCTTAGCAGCTTCACGCCCCCTCCATCAGACTGCAAGACCTTATATCACGGTTTCTTGTACATGTTCCACCCAAGAGTTTCCTTCACTGGGCAAAATATTTAGATAACCCTGGGGGGGGGGGTGTAAGTGTATAAAATAGGTCTACAGATCAAATAGTTACTGATAACAAATCACAAAGAAATCTGTTTCAAAACAATTTTCTGTTATGCACATAATTGTGTGTTTTAAAGATGGAAGGCAAATATTGTAATGATATAAATGTGCCTCTTTTTAATATTTTATTTGTTTATTTATTTTATATACTGACCACAGTTTCCTGCCCCCCTTTCCTCCCACCCCCTTCCCTCCTCCCTTCTACTCCCCCCTACAACCACTTCTCAGTTTGTCTTCATTCAGAAGGGGTGAGGCCTCCCATGGGAGTCAACAAAGCATATGCCTCTTCATTTTTATGTGAACAATTAAATCATGCTTGAATATTTGGTGCTGTGAATTGTTCAGCATCTTCAATGTTTTTCAAAGTTGATTGATATTTCGACTTTATGATTATCAATGCTGAAAATTTGTTTCACATAAGCATCTAGTATAAAATGGAACTCTTATAGTACTCTTTCAGGAGCTACTGGAAGATATCCTAATCCTATTCATTTCTTGATAACTCAAACTTAAAAAAAACTAAAACTTTGTAACAGTACAATCCAAGATTATACAAATTTGGTACATACATGCTAAGGAATGATGCTGAGAAATATTAATGTCTTCATTTGCAATAACTAGTTGATTATGTTTCCATAAGATCAGAAAATTTTTCTTAGGCAGCAAAATCTTTGCAACTTATAACATGCAATAGCCTCAAATACGATCTAGGTATTTCAGGCAGCCGATTGGTGCTCTGTGGTATGACAGCATGTGCAAGTGTGACATTGCGTACAAAGTGGCTACGTTGTGTATTTAGAACCAAGTCCATAGTGAAGCCATGTGATACAATAGAGGACAATGCTGCAAGAAATACCTCAGATTCATAATGTGATTGGTTTTAAATTAATTTCTCAAGCTCAGAAACATTCACCACTACCAAATTTTTCACAGCCACCACATTCAGCTACACCCATGTTGTAAGACACTGAGCCTTAGATCATGTGGAGTTGAAAAAGAGTGGCCTCTACCTGCTCATATATTTGAAAGCTCAGCCATCAGGGAGGAGCACAGTTTAAAGGATTAGGAGATGTAGCTTTGTTGGAGGAAGTGTATCATTGGGCTTTTGAGGTTTCAAAAGCTCAAGCCAGGCCTCGTGGTTCTCATTTCCTGCTGCCTGCGGATTCGGGTATACAACTTTTCAACATCATGTCTGCCTGTGTACTGCCTTGCTTCTGCCAGGATGACAATGAACTAAAACTCTGAAACTGTAAGCTAGCCCCAATTAAATGCTTTTTTTAAAAAAAAAAATAAAATATGAGTTGTCAGGGTGACATTGTCTCTTCACGTCACTGGTGCACTGACCAATACAGCAGACCATGGTAATGAAGTTTTCCCTTTATTGTAAATTTTCATATCTATTTCCTACTGAATACCTTACAAGGAAGATAAAAAAATCTACCTGAACAGGGCATGCCTTGTTTTCCTTACTATGAGAATCACATCCTCCATGGCCTGTCTCATGATAGCAACACTAAAAAGTAACATTTTTTAGCTGTCACAATGGAGATTTAAGTGAGGCCCACGTTTCCAAGTAAAGCCCTAATGTTAAATCCTGTGAGCTCAGTCAAAACATTTCCATTGGAACCTACAGCCAGTCTGACATACTTACTTCCAAGTTGAATAGATCTCTTTACAAGTTTGGGGTTCTTTTCGCTTGCTTTTTAAAACAATACTGGCAAGTCCAGATAAAACTGTCCTTTCACTGGGCAGTGGTGACACACATCTTTTATCCCAGCACTCCAGAGGCAGAGGCAGATGGATCTCTTTGAGTTCGAAGCCAGCCTGGACTACAAGGTGAGTACCAAGACAGGCTCCAAAGCTACATAGAGAAACCCTGTGTTGAAAAACCAACTCCCCCCACAAAAAAAAAAACAAAACAAAACAAAAAACAAACAAAAAAAACTTGCCTTTAATAAACAGTATATAAGCAATAAAGTTAAATTTGTTTGAGCATAAATTCCTAGAAGCTGTAGATAGTGCCTGACCCAATCATCTAGTTAAAGAAAAAAAAATGAATGAATGAATGAAAAGCAACTTTTTAAAGTGAAATATTCATATGATCTGAACAGAAAACAGATTATGAATGACTGTTTCAAAGCTCTTGTTCAGTGGTTGATGATGGATGAGCTGATCAATAAGAACGGGCTGGAAATGGTAACACGTTAAGCTCCCAAACTCATACAATCTATCTTAAGATGATAGTACCAAGAATGGTGAAGAAAGAAATCAGCCTATTGGGTCAGAAAATCAAAACTGTTATCACAGACTACCACAGACTGATTCAACTAATTTTCCGCTGAGCATAGCATTCCAGGGCTTTTGAAAGTCCCCCACACTTCACAGCATGATTCCCCAGCAGGAAGGGCCCCTTAAACATAATTTGATCCAGTCCATGTGTTTAAGCAGAAAAAAGCCAAGACCCAAGGCAGTGGTGTAGCATGCCTGAGGTCACACAGTTAGTTATATAGCCACCCAGTGCTCCTTCCAGGGCACCATGGTACCATACTGAGAGTTCTTGGAAGAGATAAAGAGCTGGGCCAGTGAAAATCGGGATGCTGAATGCAGTAGCTCTGCTTTTAAAAAGTTGGGCTGGCTCTAAATATTCAGGGTGAGTCAAGGAAACACCAGACAATGTGAAGTGCTGGTCTAAAGGAGCCACAAAACCCCTGTAGGGCAAGGTGATTCAAGACTTTGTTGATGGAAGCATACAGAGGGAATATGGCTGTAAATCCAGCTGGGACACTTCTCTTCTAAAAGGATCTGTCCCAAATATAGCAATGTCACAGGAATGCAGGCTTCTTTTGCCATTGGCAGGGAGAAAGGGAAAGTGGCTTGTGAGATGCCTCATAGCAAGCATCTCTGAGTGAGATTCCATCATCCCCAGTGATGCCAGAACCCCCAAACCACCAAGGACCACGAGGAAATGATTGGCTGCTCTGAGCCAAGCAGAACCAAAGGACTGAGATGTTCCAAGAGTTGTTTTCAAAGAAAGTGTCTTGCCACCCTGCCAAGGAGAGAAAACCCATGAAGAAGGGAGAAATGCAATTGTGTTAAGATTTATCACCATGTGTCAATGTAGCTGAAAGAAGGACAGCAAAAAAGACAGGAGTGAGTGAATTAAAAACTTTCGATGGCATAAAAAAATGTGGGCTTGAAGCAGAATGCAAGGGGAACTTTGAACATTGCAGGCCAGGTTTTAGATGATGGACTATTAGAGTAGCTCCAGAGACAGAGAGGGGAACAAGACATGCAGCATTCCTAGCACTGGCATAAGAATAAGGCCTGGGCAAGAAGGAAGATTTGTAGCCAAATGCTTATATGCCTTCCTTTAGTTTCTGGTGGCTCCTGGAGACACAGCGCTAGAGCCTTGCCCACATGAGAAAAAACAAGGTTCTGTCCACTGAATTAAATCAGGTGGGTACACTGTCTTACTTCCTACACAGTGACTGGACTGGCAAAGATCAAAGCAAACCAGTCACTCTGGACCAGTCCGGCTATCCCTTTGCTGCTCTGCCTGTAATGGCTTCATACTGCTTTAGCCCCTTTAGAGTTTTCTGTGGGAACGAGTTGATGATGACAACCAGTAAAAAGAAAATTAAACATTGCCCAAAAAAAAGAAAGAAAGAAAAGAAAGGTGAGTGATGATTTGAGGTGTTTAATTATGAGACGATCAACCCTTGGGACCTTAGGAAAAATGCACAAAGCAGCAAGCTGGCCTGAATCACCAGTCGCCTGCACACAAGATAGCATGTTGAAAGAGGAAATGTGCATCAGACTGGATTTGGCATTCTGTGTGCATGATCTTACTAAGGTCTCAATTTCCCCCTTTTACAGAAAGGAAACTTCGAGTTTAAAAGGTTTAAAAATCATACCTGAAGTGGTTTAGAGAGGTGCACAAACCCAGTTCATCAATGTTGGCACTTAATCACTCTACTGTTTGCCACATCTCCTTCAGCTTTTCAAGAAAATGAATGCTACATTTTAAAAATTCATCTATTTGGTGTTCTGAACTGCCTCTGTACCTTCAAGTCCTCCATGGTGGACTGTACCATGAACTGTGAGAAAAATAAACTCTCCAAGAAGTCACCTTTGCTAGGACATTTTATCACAGCAATAGAAAAAGAAACCATCTGGCTTTTGAATGTACATCATGATTGGCAAGTTAGGTAGCCTGACTTTGCTGCTGGCTTAAAACTGATAAACAGACCATCCTGTTTGATGTGAACAGTGACACTGTATTCATGCAGAAACTAAAAGCTTTCTGAACCAGGTTAAGTAATTACACAGAAGGTCAAAGATATCAAAGAGTACCTCAAATCTTGATGATACACTATGATATCCCCTGAATAGGAAAATGGAAATTAGAAATGTCAGAAATATCACCTGAAATTAGATTTGACCCTCAATATTCAAAAGAGGGGTTTATTCACTTTTTTTAAAAAAAAAAATGGCTTCTGTATAGCCAGGCAGTGGTGGTGTACACCTTGGTAATCCCAGCACTTGAGAGTCAGAGGCAGGCAGATCTCTGTGAGTTTGAGACCAGTCTACAATAGCTAGTTCCAGGTCAGCCTCCAAAGCCACAGAGAAACCCTGTCTGGAAAAACAAACAAACAAACAAAAATGGCTTCTGTCAATGCTTGTTTCATATTTTTTTATCATGTATGTTCTCAAGGTCATGTGTGCAGAAGATGGTGCAGTGATCATATGTATAATTCTAACTTAGAGCTGAGTGAGCTCCTCACTACAACCATTACCTTCCAACCCCCAACAGAGCTGGACAGGCTCCAGACAGAAATCAGCTCGCACCAACTGCTCACACAGTTGGATCCTTAACTAGAAACCATAAGAAGTGTAAGGAAATTCTGCCATTCATGTCTGTAACAGATACTCCAGCCATCAGAGGAAGGCAGGTGCTCCATTGGTCACACTGTCTCCATGACTGCTGTCAATCATCTACATACACACACACACACACACACACACACACACACACACACACACTTCAACCTCCATACAGAACTTTGTCAGTCTCAACAGCCTCTGGGGCCCAGGTCACGTCTTGATTCTTTGTGCTCACAATCATTCAGGTTCTGACATAAATGTGTTGCCGAAGTCTCCTCTCCCTCTCAACCTCTTGTATCAGCCTATCTATTGGCTCCTTCTCCAGCACCCTTCAGTGTGGAACACAAGGCTGCTCATCTGCTAGAGATAGTCATTGATGGCAAGATACTAGTGTTCTGTGTACCTTCATCGAATTCTCCCCTGCTCTCATGTTTCTAGCCACACTAGTACATGGGTTTGATCTCTTGCCCTAAAGTAGAGAGGCGCAGAGAGTCTGGCTTTGCTCCTCTTTATGAAGCTACTTCAGCCTGCAGTTGAAAAGGATAAAGAATGCCCTTGATATAATAGGACATGATCAGAGAGAAAGAGCCTTCTATTATCATTTTATTGAGAAATATCAGAGATAATCTTTAGAGATAAAGTCCTCTGGCCTTGTAAATCTGATGTTGATGCAACTTGCCAGGAGCCAGTCTCACAAATGTTGGCAAGATTGCAAAAAGAGGTGAATGGTCCCAATGACCTATCCAATGATTGTTCCTAAAGTCCTATATTATAGATTTGTGAGCGGTAATTTGTGCCTCCTTAGCATACCTTCAATTCTGAGATGATGCCTCTGGCCACCAAGCAGTGCTCTGATACAGTAAGGAAACACCCTTGTGTAAGTGAGTCTTTAAAAACACGAGGGAGACTGGCTTGTGCGCAGAAACTTGTACTTGCTTGTTCTTAGGTGGTATTCACTTGGAGTATGCATAGGTCAGATTCTCCAACTTCTTAGATAATCTGAGATCCTCAAATTATAAGAAACTAAAAAACTATTTAGCTCACCAATGCCAGTGGAAGCAAGGGGGGGGGGATTCCAAATCACCATTAACAACAATCAAGTCTGCTTTTGTTAGCCAGTTAAAACTTGAGAGGAAACACAAAAGAGCCAAGCAACCAGACAATACATCAGAGAATTATTAGGGAATTGTTTAGTATCACCACAGGTTATGTCTCAAAGGATCATCTAAATTCAAATGTGTGTCCCACTCAGTCTTGTCATTGTGGCAAAAGAAATGAGTGAAAGAAGTCCTTTGAGGGAGAAGTTGTTACTGGGGAATCTGGAGAGAGGCATTCTTGGCCACATCTTAGGAAATGTTCTTACTAAGTACCTGAGAATTCTTTTGCCTGGTTTGAGGATGTCAGCACAGTGGGGAAGCTGATCTCATTCTGCAATAAATATGCCTTGAGTCTAAGAATCTTCCCGAGGCTGACACAGCAGGACCAGACAGACATACAGAGGAAGCAGAGTATGATGTTCCCTCCAGGGAACCAGCAGAAAGATGCAGTCAAATCCTGTAGGATGCCATACAGGAACTAAAGAAGCTATTCTTGGGAGAGGTCTTCACTGGCCTGGCATGTTAGACAGACTGGTTATGAACTTGCAGTTTGTTCACAAGGAGAAAGAACAAGAATTGTGGCCATCTAAAGATAGGACTGCAATGCTATTGGTCATGAGAAAATACTTCCCTTTCTTTTTCCCTCTCCCCTTCCTGCTGTCCCAATATCTGACACAATCCAGAAGTTATCTGAGAGCCAAACCCTACAACCATGCTCACTTCAACTGGCAAAGCAACACTAGTAGAGCAAAAAGATCCATTTACATAATAACATAGTCTTCATAGGAAAGCATTAGATCTCAGAAGGTCATATAGGGCCACATAAGCAGCTAACAGAACCAAGCCAAGATATCACTGAGAGCCATTATCTGGGATGTAAACTGAAAAGTGAGTTTGACATAGCACAGGGAACAGTGATAGGGAAAATGCCAACCAGTTCAACTTAGCATCTCCCAAAAATTCAGTTCACTAATGACTGAGCTTCATATCACACACACACACACACACACACACACACACACACACACACACACACACACAAAGAGAAGGTGAGGGGAGGGAGGGAGAAAGAGAATTTTAAACTCCCCGTGGTTTCTCTCTAACTTATCTAATTTATAAGACAAAACTGGCCAAAGAAAAAACTAGGTCTAATAAATCTCCTACCTTGATCTGATCATAACCTTAGCCCCAACTAATTTCATCAAGCTTCTCGGACTTCCAATTATGTGGGTTTGTACTTTTGACTCGTCTTTCCATTTACAATCCTATTCAGTCATTAGACCAACACTTGGTATAAATGTCCTTGGATGCGACCTTTTGATTCCCTCTTCAAATATAATTCATAGAGTCCCTCCAGTACCAGAGCTTTCAATCATCCTGGGTCAACATCTCACTGATTGGTCTTGACACCTGAGCTCATAGGAATCAGTACCTCCCTGGCTGACAAGGGTCCTATTAATTTTGATCTAGACCTTGTCTGAGGAGTTATACAGTGTCAGAACATAAAGAGGGCTGTTTTACTAGGGAAAGAGTTGTTGCTTTTGTTCTTAGATCTTAAGTGACTGAGTTTGATGTTCTGTCTAGCCAGTGCCCAAATATTTCTGGACCTCAGGAGTCATGGGCCAGAAGTTAATCAAACAGTGCTAACCTCATTAGCACCAAGCCTGATTCTATACAAGATGGATAGCTAACCAGAACATGTTGTCATAGAAACTCTCCATTTTATAGTTCATAAATAGTCACCAAAAGAGAAGATGTGTCAATGAAGGCTTTCAAAAGTAATATTAATTTTAATTTTAACTGAAAGCAAATAGATAGTAAAATTTTTAGACATCTTATAATAATAACTTCAAATTTTCTTCTTTTAGTTTGAATCTTTAGTTTTCTATAGTCCTTACTTCCTAAATAATATAGTTCTAAGCATTATTCACAATCTCTAGTTTTTGTTCCTCAAAGTGAATTCAAACTTTAATGTCATTTATTAAGAAAAAGTTCAGCCTTCAAGAGTTTCACATTTTTAATAAAAATTTTTAGAGTCTATTATAAAACCAATAACAGCTTTTAAACACAAATGTTGAGGATAACGCTATCTTTATTACCTCCTTCCAAAAGACTTCAACTTTGTTTCCAATTAGATGGAAAATACCTTTTCATGTTCATATTCCACTGCTTTATATAAAGTCAAATTAACATTACATTTTTGTATCCAGGAACAGTGGGAACCAAATGGTTTGGGAATCATGTGTAATGATGTTTGATAAGCGAACCACTTCTTTTTTTCTGAGCAGACTTGTACAAGCTCACTAGAAAATACTCTACTAATTTGAGTCTTAGCTGTGCTGAGGGCAATTGTCAGCACGTGTCACAGGGAAATTAAGAATTACCACTGATTATCAGTGGTATACCTATTATCAGCTAAGTATACCTATGTCCTAAGTCTCCTGCTCTACTCAGTGATGATCCTGCCAGAGTTTGATGTGAACTGTCCCCCATAGACTCATGTGTCTGAACACTTGGCATGTGACTTTTGGCACTATTTAAGAAGGTTGTGAAACCTTTAGGAGGTGAACCCTTGCTGAAGGAAATGGGTCAATAAGGGCAGGACGTGGAGTGTAATAGCCTCACTCCACTTCATGATCAATGTCTGCAACTGCAAATGCAACATAGCCTGCAGCTTAATTTCCTGCCACCATGCTTTCCCTGCCATGATGGACTGTAGCCCCTTAAACTGTAAGCCAAAATAAAACTTAGGTCCCTTAGGCTGCTTCTTGTTAGGTGTTTTGTCAGAGCAAAATAAGGCACAGTAAGAAAAGTAAAGAATATAATAGCAATAGTCAGTGATAATTCTTTAGCATAGTTTACAGTTTTCAGCATGCTCTCACGTTTTGTCAGGCACACACATACACCATTATCTGTTAATGCTATCTTTAAAATGTCTTTGTTCATTTTCCTTTTTGTTATTTGTTTTTAATTGAGGTGTCATTGACATGGAATATATGTAAAGTTTATAATTTGATGGTATTAAATATATGTACATAAACTTGAAATAATTAATAAAAAGTAATAAAATAATGACCATACTGATGACCTCCGAAGTGCTCATCTAAGCTTCCTATTGCTTTCTTAGGCTTCTCATATCATGGCAGGAAACTGCTAATGTACTAATTGATATTACAACTGTGTAGATTGCTATGCAAACAAAATGACATCATTTCCTCTAGGATTTTTTTCTTTTATTCATTCACTTTGTTTGCCAATCTGTACACACTGTACATACATACCACAAAGGGTCTTCTTCCATAGGTCCTTCCTTTTCCTATTTCAAGCAATTGTTTCTCTTTTTTTTTTTTTTTTTTTTTGAACATTCTAAGTGAAGTTTCTGTAAATTTTTATACAAGTGTTTGTATGGAGAAATATGTCATTTCTAAAATGGGAATGTCCTAATTAGTTTTAACTGTCAACTTGACACAGCCTAGTCATTCAAGAAGGAAGTCTCAATGGAGGGAATTCCCAGCCAGATTGGCCTATGGACACATCTGTGTGGGATCATCTTGATTGTTAATGTATGAGGACCCAGCCCTTGAGAAGCTGCACAATACCCTGGGTGGTAGTCATGGGATAGACAAGGAAATTATCTAAGCATGAGTCTCCGAGGATGGTTTCTGCTTCAAGTTCCTCTGTGAGTTTCTGCCCCCAACAGCCCTCGATGATGGATTATAAGCTATAAACTGAAAGAAGCCCCTGCTTCCCCTAAGTGTCACCAGGCATGGTGTTTGTCACAGCCACAGAAAGAAAACCAGAACCCATAACTAAAGTTCAATTGAGTCAGGAGCAGTTGTCTCTTTTTATAGCTATCTCTCATTTTTACTTCCAGTGTCTCTATCTTTAATCTTTCTCCAAACAATTTCCTTGAAATCTTCAACTCAGAGTTTTTAATAAATTATAAGAAAATAAGAATAAGTGAAATAGGAAGCTTAACTATTAAATAATTGCTGATGATGACAATCAAGGGCATTGTGGGGAATCACGTATTCCTGGAATCATGAAAGATGAACTTTCTATCCTAAGTTTTGGAATAAAGTTCATTTGAGTTAGACTTTTAAACTGGATATGTTTCTGATAACTAGGGGGAGCATGGGAAGGAAAGGCCTTTCTACAAAGTGAATGGAATGATCAGACTAGGAATGTATGAAGTGTTTTTAAGTAGAGGGCTTAGCAAGAGCAGAGAGGAGAAGAAGCAGGGAGTGATGGTTTTGGATCACAAAATTGAGTGAAACTCCAGCTCTCAGAGAGCAAAGGAAAGCCCGAAGGCCTGTCCCTGAGAGACAGATGAACAGTACTCTCCAGAAACCACCAACGTGGATTTTATTGGGTTTAGATTTTCTGAAGCAAACTGAGAGAGATTTATCTTTTCTGGGTCTGGTGGTTTTAAGTTTTTGAAACCATAGCCTCAAAGACAGGAAAAGAAAATCGTCAGTTGGACCAGGCCACCCATGCAAAAGCTGGAAGCCTCCAGCCAGGCTATTTATTCTTGGTCATGTCTTTGGGCACATGGCAACTGTTTAGGATAAGAATTTGGGATTGTACAGCAACTGTAATCGAATACAGACAAGGCAGAGAGAGGGAGTTTGATTTTATAATCATTGAGTATGCTTGTTGAAAGGGTACCATGACCAAGAGGTATTATTTTGGATTGCTTTTGGCACAATCTGTCAATGGACTATTGATATGAAAAGCCTTTCTCTTCATAGAACATTTTAGAATTCAGCTTAATATAAAATATGAAGTCCACAGTTAACACACAAGATGGCATTTGGTGCCAAAGATTAAATATTTACTGGTAAAATATACAGTGACGAAAAGGATTTTCAAACAGGCGATAAATCATAGGATCTGAACTCTGTATTAATATTATTTTTACTGGGGGGACAGAACTTAGCTCAAAGGAAAAAATTTAACCCATTGCTGTAGTTCCCTTAGGCATGAAAATAATAATCAAATATCCCTTTGCTGAAGCAGGCAAATAGGAGAGATATTTTATTTGCCTTTGAATAAATTCATGACTTCAGTGAAATGAAGAATGTTAGCAATCTGTCCTTTCAAGCATCCATGATCTATTCTTCCACATGCCTTTCCCACCCCACCTTTCCTTTCCTCCCACCTCCGTAGGCAGAGTCCAACTACATAATGGTTAAGACTACCTGGGCAATAGCCATCGAACATGATCAAATTTTGACTATGGTAGTTACCACCTATATTTCCACTTTTCTGTTCTGCATGTTATTTATCTACAGAATAATATATTAATAGTGTTTTGCCAGGAACCATGGAGAAAATAGATAATCCTCTATGCTATCAACCTTCATCCTCCTCTTCAATTTTTCAAACATAGCCTGTTAAAGCCTGGATTATTCCTTTAATGAATTTTCTTTGCTCAGTGTGATCATTCCTTAAGCATGCATAGCCTTTTAAGTATGCATATTTCCTGATGTTATTGTGTATTATAAACAATTCCAAATTGGTTCCTGACTTTCCTAATACATAGATCAGTCTTCTAAAAGGGTTTAGAAACGAGCTTTTAAATACCTCCTCAAGATGAGTATGCCACTGGAAACATGATATCCACAGTAGTCCAGTAGTCATTCTCTCTCTCTGTCTCTCTCTGTCTCTGTCTCTCTCTCTCTCTGTGAGTGTGTGTGTGTGTGTGTGTGTGTGTGTGTGTGTGTGTGTGTGTGTGCAAGTGGAGGTCAGAGGACTGCTTGCAGGCCTCAATTCTTTCCTTCCACCGTGTGAGTTCAGGGAATTGGACTCACAGGTCATGCAGCTCCCATACTTTTTAAAGGGGTACACCATATGCATTCTTCTTAAAAGTAAACAAATCTTTCCAGTATGAAGGGAAGAGGTAAATTATACTCCCTGTGCATTAGCAAATATTTGCCATGTGTATCTGCTCCTGATAAGCCACTTTAATGAGTGGGTGGGTGGATGCATCGGGGGATGGTTAGATGGATGGATAGGTAGATGAGTGGGTAGGTGGGTTGGTGGATGGGTGGACAGATGGGTGGGTAGATGTGTGGCGGATGGATGGATTAGAGACTATATGCATATATAGACTGATATATAGGGCAGGCAGATGGGAAGGTAGTGGACCAGGGGATCAACATAAGTCAGGAGGCAAAAATTCTTTCAGAACAAAAGAAAGGAGCTAACTTCTGGAAATAATTTACTACACAAACTAGAAATAAATTTCAGAGAATATCTGCTTCACATTATCTGTAAGTCACAGGAAAAAATATGTAAGAAGAATAGTTGAGATGAAAACCTGACAGGCAAGATGTCAGTTAGGGATACTGAAATACTGAGTCACAGTGATTACCACAGCCAGAGAGTAGAGAATAAGAGGGAAGAATGGAACTGAAGGGAGGAAAAGAAGGAGGGAGAAGAGTGGGGGGGGGGAGAATATGACCCTGTTCTGTGTTGTTCCATTTCTTTTAAATTTAGTGTTCATGGAGAGCAGTAAACGATTTTCTTCAGTCCGAGATGTATGTTCCTAATTAGACTCATTAATGCTGCAATATTAAGAACATGCAACTGGTGGAGGCAACAGAAAGAAAGGGGACCAATTGAAGGTCAGCGCCTTGGCTGGGTTACTACAGCTTGTAAGAATGGCTGAGTTTTGTTCTCTTCTATTTTGTTTGCCATTGTGAAGACAAGAAACCTGTTCAACAGAATGTCAGGGGTTGTAGGGGTTGTTTAAAGTACATAACTTTTCTCAGGAACCTACAGAGAAGTAGTTTCCAATATCAAAAGCTGCTTATGAAAATGGAAATATTCTGCCCCTTACATTTCCATATGAAGTCCTTTGTTCTGCAACGTGCTTCCATAATGAGGAAGAGCATGATGCAGGCTGTGTGGATCTCTAGTAAAACTCAGTAAGTTCTGTCCTTACCTATTAATTACTTCAGTGAGTCTGCCCAAAGGGAGAAAGAAATGAAGAGGGAGGGGGAGAAAGAGAGGAGAGAAGGGGAGAGCCAGAGAAAGACACACAGACGGAGGGGGGAGGGAGGGAGAGAAGGAGAGAAAGACAGAGATCCTTATCTTCTAAGACAAAAGTGGGACCCATTAACCATTTACCAGGACTCTGTAAGGTGTGCCCAAGCCCTTCTGATATACATCCTTCTAAAATGTTACACTTGAGTGATAAATGCTTAAAATTAAAGTTTCACAGTTAATTGTGGAAGTTGAAATAAGGATATAAATTATGCAAATATGCTAGTCCACTATGTCCCTTCAAGGCCCCATCTGATGCTTCCTGCAAATTTACCTTTCCTAATGGTCAACCTTCCTGGGTTCTCTTATGTAGCCTGTATAGGAATCAACTTATTTCATTGTGACCATAATCAGTACACATCCCATCTGTTTTTTTTCCCTGAGAGCACAACTTCATGGTCCCATAATGACAGCTGAAGCTGAAAGTGATGACTGAGATAAGGAAGGCTTAACACTGTGTTGAAAATGATCACACAAAGCAATGGAGTCCTGTCACAAATCTGACAGGACACAGCTCTCAAGCTGCCTTTGTGACCTGAGTCTCCAAATCTTCCATGAGGTTCCACTTTAAACACACAACAGATGCACACAAAGCCTCAGCAATTGGCAAAGTATATTATTGTAACCAGCAAACCAAATCTGAAAGCCTTAGGCAAGAGTTTTCACAAAGCACATTGGGGGAAATGCCAGCTTAGATGATGATAGAGGTTCTGATTAGGGCTTTGCCCACATCTTAAGTAAATAAATCCTAAACCCTCGTTACCACCCAGAATGGTTTTTCTTGAATGGAATTATTACTCAGTGAAAAGATAAACATGAAAATTTAAAACAGAAGTTTTCTATGCATTGATATTAAACTGTAAGAACTTAACCTAGAAAAGGGGGAAAAGAAAAAGTCATTCCCTCTATGATTTTTACTTCTGAGTAATTATACCCATAATTGCTTCCCTTGTGTAACCCTCAGCCTGGGATAATCCTCTTCCTATCTTTGTGCCTCCTAATAAATTTCTTATCAGCATTCAAATGTCCACTTTTCTTCTTCCAACATTTACCCATGTATCTGACTCTACTAAAACTCATCTCAATAGCAAGGCCACTTGCCCTGCAGTTGGGACCCTGGATTTCCCCTCCAAGCTTCTCCTAACTTGGTGTGGTGGTGTGGATATGAATAGCACCCATAGGCTCATGTGTTTGAATGTTTGTCCCATAAGGAGTTACACTATTAAGAGTTATGGCCTTGTTGGAGTATGTGTGGCATTGTTGGAGGAAGTGTGCCACTGGGGATGGGCTTTGAGGTCTCAGATGCTCAAGCCAGGCCCAGTGTGGCACCCCCTCTTTCCACTGCTTGCCAATCAGGATGTAGAACTCTCAGCCACTTCTCCAGAGCCATGTCTACCTCTATAAGAGTTGCCATGTTCATGATGTCTCTTCACAGCAATAGAAATTCTAATTAAGACACTTGGGTAGAAATTTTAACCCCTAGGATTCCTCTATAAAGTGACCATAATGATAGCTGGGTCCTCATTATATAACAAAGACTAAAGAAACAGTTGAGCACAGGTCTCCATACCTACTTATTATTCCTTCTGACTTGCGATCAGGTTCATCTTTGTTTTTGTGGCACTTGACACGTTACTTAAGACAATGTACAGTGTAAGCACTTCAGAAAAGGTTTGGTTCACTAAGCAAATAAATGGACATGTGCAATACTTCAAACAATCATTTAAGAGTAACTTCCCCAATGTGGTATCAAGGGTTCCTTATCCTAACCCAGGAAGGGGAAGGCAAACCCAAGCCTACTTCCTTCAGATAAATACCTTACTCCATCTTCGAAAACATCTAAGAGGCTACCAATCACAGGACACTATTGTTCTGATGCAAAGAGAAACATGTGACCAGGTGGTGCCAATTAGTTTATTTCTGGTAATGTTGCATCTTGAATAATTAATAAAGGAACAGAATACAGCTAGAGCTGTTAGTAGGAGGTGGTATTGTTGGAAAAACTGGCCTACTCTGGTATTGAAATCCCTACAGCTTCCCTAAACCTGCCCTTCCTGAAGTCTGCTTATTGACTGCCTCCAGAGTCTGAGAATGGCATTTGATCCTTCTAGAAAGTGTTTTTGTAAGCTCCCAATCAGTTGATCAGTTCCGTTGTTCAGAAGCAAATAATAAACCAACAAATTCACATCTCTAACTTATACATAAGGAAACCCTAGCTCCATGCAGGGATAAGATGATCCAAAAAAAAAAAAAAAAAAAAAAAAAAAAAAAAAACATATAGAATTTAAAAATGGATTGCTAAGAAATGCACACAGGTTTACTTAAGGAAATAAAAAAAAATTAAAAAAAAGTTTTATGGGAGTCTTGTGCATGAAACAAGAAAGTGTACAACATTTGATGAAGAAGTTGATAAAAAGTATTCATTGCTGGTCATCAAAGGCACTGGGAATATTTTCATGTGAGTGGATGAGTTGAGCCATAAGTGCTGGGTTAATCACACATGTAAATACATGCATGTACATATTGCCTGGTGAGATATTTCATAACAAAATCATTTGAAGAAAGAGGTTTTGAGGCAAAATTTTACTCTGTAGCTCAGGCTAGCCTAGAACTTCCTACATGGATGTCTTAGTGATAAAACACCATGACCAAGAAAATTTCTAAAATAAAGGGTTTAATTTGGGACTCAAGTTTCAGAAGGTTAGATTCCATGACTACCATGGTGGAAAGCATGGAAGCAGGCAGGCAGAAGCTAAAACTATGGCTGAGAGCTTACATAGGATCCATAGCAGGAAGAGACAGAGAGAACTAACTGGGAGTGCTGTGGGCTTTTGAAAACTCAAAGCCTTCCCAGTGACAGATCTCTTCCAACAAGATCATACCACCTAACTCTTCCCAAGCAGTTCTAACTGAAGACCAAGCATTCAGATATATAAGCCTATGTGGGGATAATTCTTATTCAAGCCACCAGAATAGTTCAGGCTTGGATATGAGGCCTGTGTCACCACAGCAATTTATGGTTTATTTGTTTGCTTGTTTTCATTGAAATGAAAGAAATTGAAGGCCAATGGAAGTGAAACGATTTGTAAAGACAGCCTGTTTGGCAGATAACAACTGGAATACCATCCCAGAATTCTTTCCATTGGCATCATGATTTGTTGTATCTTTGAGCTGCAGCTTGCACAAACTATGAGTCTGGCAAATGGACCTTTTAGAATGAATTCAGAACAAAAGTTGGTAGCAATTAACAACCCATCCATAGCATTGCAGTGGATTAAATGGGCTTTCTATTTCTAAAACCATGAGGTTTATTTGTTGGGGGTGGGAGGTGAAATTCAGAAATCACCTGATTTAGTAACAAGCCAAGTATTCATTGCTGGTTATTGGGAACTTCCCCCTTCATCATGGCCTGCAGCTGTCCTGATGTTCCCTGTAGACTCAGCCCTGCCCATTCCTATAGTCAAGGGTATTTAGTCCCAGCAGCTGCTTCCCTTCACTCACATCCAAGTGCCTAAACACAAACAGAAATTGAGACAGTAAGAAGATCAACCTTGTGCTACAGTCCTTGCCTTTCATTGTCTAGTGAGATAGAAACCAGCCTCAGACAACCACTATAGTCTGAGTCCTCCTAAGCCCCTGACTCATTCTGTTCAACCATCTTCCTGACTGAACCATCCAACTGAACTCCTGAAATTCTCTCAAATTTCCAACTCCAAAGCTAGAATTCTCACCCAGCAGAAAAGCCATAGTCCAGGATCTTTGGACATACATCGATCAATCTATCAGGTGTACAGATAAATTCACTGTGCGCGAGGCATTAATTTTACCCCACTCTTCTTGGATTGTGACATCAAGCCTGAACAGTCAGATACCATTTGAAGGGATGGTTCTCTCTCCACCACATTTCTCAGTTTCCATCCACTCAACAACTGTTGTGACCCTGTCAAACACTGACCACTATCTCAGAATGCTATCAATGCTTTTATTAAGTTTAGATTTACATTGTTCAACCATCTTTCTAATCTCCTAATCTCCATCACTAAAGTGATGTTATTAAGACAACATTCACAGATGCATCCATTGCTCCTAGTGAATCAAGGCTTGCTCCCAGTACCACAGGAAGTGCTCCTTACTTCAGTTTGACTGAGAAGTATGTATTTAATGATCTGTTTCCGAATGTCCCGAGTGAGCCCTTTAACATGTTGTGTTGATGATTATGTTGCCAACACTAGAAATTATGGAGGACACATTCAAACTATAGTATCTCCCAGCCAATGGCTCTCCCTCTCAACCATCAGTGTAATAATTAATCACTCCTGTTGAAAAGCAAAAGCTTATTTTAAAATCCAATAAAGACATGGATCCATGGGAGGTTATGGTACCTGTCAATAGGTTGCCTTCCCACAGTACTTAGGTACTTTTCAACATGCCCATCTTACCTTTCCAAAAGCGTTTGAAAGATGGAGACCCAAATGCACCCTGTAGAGTTGTCTAGGGTGTTGTTGTTCTTTTACTACTTAGCATATATCTATTGTATATAGACATTTTCAGTCAGGTGTATTGGAGAGTTTGACCACATCCATCTTCCTACCCACTCTTTCCCCCCACGTTCCTCCCACTAGTTCCCTTCATTTCCCCACATTTCCCATTCCACTTTCATGGTGTGTGTGTGTGTGTGTGTGTGTGTGTGTGTGTGTGTGTGTGTGTTCTAGGATCTACATATGAGAGAAAACATGATTTTTGTCATTCTTAATCTGGCTTGCTTAACTTAATATAATTGTTTCTAATTCTGTTTTCATAAAAACAAGATAATACTTGTTCTTCTTTATGGCTGAATGAAATGCCACTGCATATATGTACTGAACCTCCTTTATAAATTCACCCAGTGACAGACACAGAGTCTGACTCCATAACCTGGCTATCATGAAGACTACCACAAAAACACATGTGTATTGGTTATCTCTGTTTTATCTAGACTTAGATTCCTATGGCCACATTCCCAGGAATGTGTTTGATTCTTGAGACTGGGTATCCTGTAGAGCCCAAGATTGCCTTGAACATGAGATCCATCTGCCTTAGCTTCCTAGGTGCTGGAATTACAGGTACATGCCACTATACCTGGCAAGTCACAGAACTATTTTGCATAGAATGAGAGCACCCTTCTCCTGAACTCCCACCTAAACAAATATTTAATTGGCACATCAATACCAGCATTGCTCCCATGGCCTCCAATAAATTTCACACGGTCAAAGATGGCCTCAGCTATGAGAAAACCTGTGATAGGATCCAATCAACAGTTTAGAAGATCAAAACAAATAATACCACCTGCATGTGGTCACCAAAATTAGGAAAATCAGACCAGAAAGATGGCCAACAGATATAGCTGGCCACCAAGCCTGATGACCTGAGTTCAATCCCCTGGTCTCATAAGTAGGAACTAGCTGATTCCTGCAAGTTATTCGCTAACCTACACACACACACACACACACACACACACACACACACACACACACACACACTACATATAATACATTTTTAAAATTTCTCCTTAGGTGGGGCCTGGCTGCTAGTCCATCACTACTAGCTGGCCTTTGAAGGTTATACCCACCTTCCGTTCCAGCCTGTTTTTCTTTGCTTCCTGATTCGCACCATGTGGACACGTTGCATTTTCCTATTGCCACAGGCCAAGCAAGTCCCCATCATGATGGACTATGCCCTCTGAAGCTTTAAGTCTTTAAGCTGCACTTAGTCACAGCAGCAAGGTAAGTGACTGATACACTTTGTGAAGTTCAGATTTATGCATCAAGGTTACAAGCTGCACATATTACACAAATTGGGGCAGGGGCTTTAGCATTCCTTGCTCTCTAGGTGGCAGGCCATTTCCCTCACCACAGAAGACAGACACACAGAGCTGGCCGGCCATGTGGTCAGCTGTGAAGAAGACATGTTCTTAGTCTTGCTCTTCCTCTAATAGCTGGAGCCCTCCATCTTACAACTTACAAGCCTCCCATTTTACTCTCTGCTGCTCCTTCAGGCCCCTGATGCCCAAATGTGTTTCTGGTCTGTAGCCTGAGTCCCTTCACCCTGTCACTGACATTGTTTGTTGACTCCAGCATGGCCATATTTACATGATGGGGGTGGGGTAGGGAGAGGGCGGGCGGTATTGCAGCTTCTCTGGACTCATCCCAAATGACAAGGGGAGGTTTTCCACTCAAGGCAAGTAGTCTGGAAAGCGAGGAACTCTCCCAGTGACAATAGGAGTCCAAAGCAAAGGCTGGGAGCTTCACTCTGAGAAGCAGTTTGTGTGGTGCTGTCCTTTAGAGTAAGGGTGAGGAGATTCCCAAGAGGGAAAATCATGGTTTCAAAAAGACACTGCTTTTCTCTAGTGAACTTGTTTGTGCAATTTAGGGGTGCTTAGAGTAAACATTTACTAGCCACCCAGACAGGGCTACCATTAGCTGTCAAATGCTCTCTTACAAACTGCCTTGGCCTTAATGCATTATAATCTTTTCCTGCTGGAGTTCCTAAGTAGTAGGCAACTGCTAGGTTGTGAGAGAGTGCACTCTCCAAACCAGAGGGAATTAAGGGTGTGTGTGTGTGTGTGTGTGTGTGTGTGTGTGTGTGTGTGTGTGTGTGTTTGTGTGACTGTCTGTATCTGTGTCTGTGTCTGAATTATAAAAAGGGGTTATACTATTCTGACCCTTAAGTGTTCCAGTATCTCTCAATTGAATTCCATCCAGGGACAGAGAAGAAGGAAACTCCAGCCAAGTAAGCATGGATGCCTCTGTGCTGACCCATCTTCTCAAAGACAGCCTCAGGCCCTACAAACTGAAGCTCACTTCTCCCAGGATCCTGTTTCAGTACCAGCCCCCCAGCTGGCTACAGCTGTGTGCCTTCCAGCTCCTCACAGCTGGCTTTTCAAATAGAAATGGCCTCTCTCTAAGACACTTTACCAGAAGGGATTGTCTCAATCATACAATATGTTGAAACACTATTCTAAAAGCAGGGATTAAACTAAACGAATTGTAAGATTAAATAGAAAAGGGTTCCTGGCCTACTACATTCCACATGGCAGGTGCTCACACCATGACTGGGAGATTTTCTCCCACATTCCTTCCTCTCTTCCATCTTCATGCAGCACTGTTGGGAAAGTTAGAATACTGTAGCCCCATTTTCCCTGGGGAATTCTGGTCACTTTTATATCTGGTACACTCATTGATGCTTGTATGGTGTGACCATCTATGGGTTCAGAAACGAGTGCACCTGTAGTAACATGCATATGTAAGGCATGCCTGGGGTGCTTCCCAATATCAGTAAGGCATATCCTAAGCACATAGTTCTAGAACATGTAAGAGAAGAAAGTAATTTAAAGAGTTTTTCCTCATGGAAACAGCTTTTATTAGGTAAACTGATACAGTTCAAGATAATAACCAAGTTAGTAGTGCAAACTGCACTCCATGCTGGATTTTTTTCATTTAAGTTGTTCTCACCAAGGTGAATCTAACATCCTGGTCTTCCTTCCTGTCTTTACATTTCTCCCTCTTTACTCTCTTTGGCATTCCCCCTTTGGACTCCAACTCTTATTTTCTAGTCTCCTCTTTTGCTGAGACAGGGTTTCATGTAGACCAGGCTAGCCATGAGCTTACCATGTGATCCAGGATGATACTGAACTCCCTAGCTTCTACCAGGTCTGCTAGGATTACAGGGGTCTGGCAATACCCTTGCTTCTTATTTCTCTCTCTCTCTCTCTCTCTCTCTCTCTCTCTCTCTCTCTCTCTCTCTCTCTCTGTGTCTGTGTCTGTATGTATGTATGTATGTATGTATGTATATATGTATGTATGTATGTATGTGCATACTTGGGCTAGACTGGGAGGCCAGCCAACCCCAGGCGTCTTTTTGTCTCTACATTCTCAGTGCTAGGATTACCAATGAGTGCAGAGGATCTGAACTCAGATCCTTGTGCTTAACTGGCAGTCACTTTATTAGTTAGGCAATCTTTCCAGTCATGACTGTATCTCATGATACAATCTTCCTTTTGCTGAGTGATGTAAGGATCAGGCCACTTCTCCAATTCTTTGTAGGAAAAAACAAAAACAAAGGCCTTTAAAACTGTCTTCCTACAGATTCACCTCTTCAAAAGGAGACCCAGGTGTGAGGCATGAGTGTTGCAGAGTTTTCTTGTCCGGCCTGGTCCCAACACCCTTCTCAGCACCAAAAAAAATCACACCATGGACATTATATATAGTTATAAAACTGTTGGCCAATGACTAGGGCTTCTTCTTGGCTATTTCTATTAATCAAAGTAGTTCCTCCACATGGTCTTATCTTACCAGATAAAGTTCTGGACCTCTAACTCTTTTGGTGGCTCACATGGTGACTCTTCTGGTGGGCCCCTCTCTGCCTACCTTTCCTGGAATTCTCCTCATCCTAGTCCCTCCTATCTTCCTGCCTCATTGGCTATGTGTTTTATTCATCTACCAATAAGAAAAACACATACAGAAGGACTTCCCCCATCAGGTGAAAAAGGTAAAGGACCTTCTCTGGTAAAGTTATGGGGCTCTCCAGGATGAATCTCACCAAAGCCCTTTTGGGATCTAGAATTATTCCAAGATAAGGACAACTAAGGGTGGTCAAGTCCTGAATTATCCCTTAGGCCCCAGGCAGTTCTTCCTGCATTCACACTATTCCACAACTGTAGAGATCCAGAGAATATATCCAATTAAAAGGAGAAATTGTATGGTGTAGGAAAGGAGATGAACTCTAAGGGAAGACAATAAAACTATTCTGAGTTAGAGGGCCAGGTTCAGATCCCAGAATCACTGTGTTAATGTTTCCCTGCTTTGTTATTCTGTAAGTCCCCCAAGCTTTTCTCCAGCCCTTTCCTGCATAGCTCTATATTCTGTTTCCCCTGGAAGAGCCCCAGCCTTAGCAAATTCCACCTACATTCCTTCATTGCCCTGCTTGGTGAAGGGCCACATGGAACCCAGGGGAACAGGGGTGGAATGGGGAGGTTCTATCTGACACACAACACTGATCTGCACCACAGCCAATTTGCAGTTACTTCTTTGAATTCACCCAGATCTGCAGATAGAAATGCCTAAATTCAGTCCTATTTCCCCCAGCAGACACATAGTCGGCTGTCTTTGACTTCACTACCATTCTAACTTCTTGGAAATATTGTTTTGCATTCTCGTCTTAGACAGTGAACCTTCAACTTCCCCTTCTCTGGTTTATGCTCCATGCCACTCAAATGCCTTAGTTCATGGCTTCAGATCCCTTCCTCCTGCCTCTCTACCTCCCTCCTACCCCAATCATTTCTGCTTGTTCGACAGCCTGCCTTCATCCTTACTTTTTTTTTTTTTTTTTCCTTTCAGTACTGGGTATTGAACTGAGGGCCTCACACATGCTAGACAAGTGCTCTACCACTGAACTACAAGCCAAGCTCCTGTCCTCTTTCTTTTACTGTCTCAGGAGGTTGCGAGAAAACCAAGTAGGAGCCCCTAGAGCTTTTTCAGAGACATGCCATCACCAAGATGGAGCTAACAAGGGTGATGGTGACAAGATGTGGAGAGGTGCTGTGAGGTAATGGTTCAGCCAATTCCATGCAGAGAACAGAATTCTCTCCCTAGTTCTTGACTCTTCAGAAATCTAAAATAGAGTCCCTGTCCCTGTTGTCCTAGCCTTTGGCATCAACTCAGTCTTCAAGTATTACCTTTCAGTATCAAAAAGGGCTTATTGTCCAGTCATCCTCTGGTGCCTTTACAAATGTCTTTCTGGGGACCTTCTCCTGGCCATGTCCACATTCAAACTGTTTGGGTGACTTCTGGCTGGCATTGGTGTTATTTTTTTTTTCCAGTATGGGTGCATTTCTTAGCTATGCCTCTACTTTTTAAGCACTCTAGCATTTATCTCTTGGAGAACCCAGTGGGTTTGTCAGGAGCCCCAATTATAGTGATGACTGTCACGATGGAAGACACTTAGAGTACCTAGCTGGTCACATGGACTGTGTCTCCCTCACAACCCTGCCTCCCTCAACTATTACAAGTGAAGTAACAAATGTACTTTTTACATATGTAATTTTTTTTTATTTTACAAATCCAACTCTTTGAGAAATCATAGAATCAATTTGTTCATTGTCTAGTTCTTTTTGTCTGTATTGTTTGGTTGTCTTGTCTGATGAACTCTTTGTTGATCTTATGGATTTCCAGTGCTCTTCCACAGAAAAGGGGGAGGGAGATTTCATGGAATTCATTTGCAAGGAGCTTGTCACATCTGTCCTTTATATATATTCTTAATCATGATATGATTGCAGTTGCTGAATACTCTCTGTGAATCAGACACTTAACTCACAGGCTTCACCCACACCATCCTCCCAATAACACAACAAAGTGAGTGCTGCCTGAGCTAACAGTTTACAATAGAGTGTCTATGTTTGCTAGAACTTTGAAAGAATGAAGAACTTTGCCTTCCTTACCCTTATGTCTACTACACAGCGTATGTTCCCAGCTCTGCACACAGTGGACACTTGATTAACAGTGGAGAATGTCCTTTTGAATTCAAAGAGTCATAAAATATTCTCAGCTTAGACAGTGATGGTGCTTGCAAGAAGCCAACAGTTAAGTAAGTCTGCAGTGTTCCCCTTCAGATTTCAGTGCCATGGCTAAACTAACAGCTGTTATTCTGATTGAAAGACACAAATATTCCCATCCTTTATCTGGGGTCCAAATAATGATCCTCTGAGTAGGAGAAAGGAGGTGAGTTATGAGTGTGGTACCTGTGCAGAAGCCACCAAGAAGAACAAATACTGGTCCTTCAATTTTTCTAGGCCACGGCACACTGGTTCTGTGTTAACAGTTGTACTAATGCAAATCAGTTTGCTTTCCATTTCTGTTGTAAAACACTCACCAAAAGCAAGTTGGAGAAGAAAGGGTTTATTTCATCTCACAATGCACAGGCCACAATCCATCTCTAGGGGGAGTGGGGGGGGGTCAAAGCCAGAAGTGAAGCAGTCACCATAGATGAATGTTTCTGACTGGTTCGTTCACCAGGTCTTGCTCATGTTGATTTCTTACACATCTCAGGATCACCTGCCCAATGGTGACACCACCCACACAACGATCTGGACTCTTCCATGTCAATCATGAATCAAGAAAATGACCCACATATAGCTATACCCACAGGCCAATCTGATGGGGGCAATTCCTCAGCTGGGGCTCCCTCTTCCCAAGTGATTCATGTCAATCTGATGAAAACTAGCCAACACAATAACAGGGGAAAACCAGGGTCAGCCAGATACCATGAAGTTGAGTGGTGATGCTGCTGTTGTGGACTCCATGTGGTACATATTTGTTGATAACTGCCAGGGCATCTCAGATTTCCACGTCTCTTTAATGGTATCTTGGTAGCAGCTCTACACCAAACTATAAACAGACAAGGGATCCTCCTGCAATCTACTATGATTAACTGCTTTTGTCTTACCCTTAACACAAAGCGTTAGTCTCAAGCTGATGAAGTCTGCTTCCATTCACTGTCAGACTACTGACTGTGAGATCTGAATACTGAAACCAGAAAGATCAGTGTGCAAGTGAAGGGCATCCCTTGGAACACCTGTTATACCAAGGAAGGCTTCTCTGAGGAAACGGTTTATGTACACACTGCTGGTTACTATGTTTTATAGTGTACCCCTTCTTTTTCTCTTTGTGTGGCAAAATATCTGACAAAAAGTAATGTAATGATTTATTCTTTAAGTCAGAAGGCATACAGTCAGCCATGCACAACACCCACAGTCAGGAAGCAAAGAAAGATGAATCTGGGTCACTGCTTACAGCTCATGAAATGGTGCTGTCCACATCTAGGGTGGGTCTTCCCTCATTTCTTAGACTGTTCTGGGAATACCCTCAAAAACAAACCCAGACTATGTTTGCATGCTTTTCTTAAATCCTGTCAAGTTGGCAATGAAGAAAATCTAACTGGCTGCAAGGGCCAGAGGAGACAGAGCACAGGAGACAAGTCCTAACACCTGGAAGCTTTAAGACAAAGCAGAGAAACGTGATGCAGCACCCAAGACACGAAGCAAACCTGATTTTAAATAATTAAATTGCAAAATCAGAGGGCAAGTCATCCCCACTTTATCATCCTAAGATGAAACCAGACTGTGAGCTAACACAGAGAGCCAGAGAGGCTGAATGGACACAAGAGCTAACTTCATACCCTTTGGCAGGACTTCCGGGAAATTTTCTAGATAAAGAACCCGTGTTAATTCCCAAGAGGAAAGAAAATCAGATATTGTCTGTAAAGACCTAAGAGTATTATTTCACTGTTCTCCCTCAAAGCACTGTGGTAATAAGCTTTTCCTGGTAATCTACTGCATATGCTGGCTTTACCCACCCATCCTCTAGAGCCCTTTCCTATGCCCACATGAACTCTCTTCACCATGCTTCTTCTGAGCTGTTTTTCTTTCATAGCCTTTGTGCTCCAAAGAAGCAATATTTGGAATATAGATCTATCTGAGGGCATAAAAGGGAACTAAGCCCTTTTATGCCCAATTAGAAGTCCTGGGTCTACACCCAGTCCTCTCATTGGTCAGCTTCTGTTTGTCCCCAATCAATGGGCAGAGGACAATGGCCAAAGTAGCTCTCAAAATGGAGTCTTGAGGAAAAGACACAATGGCTTTGAAGAGGAGACCATATGAATAGAGAATGAAACTGAACCAGGGACTCTAATACAAACCTAAGAAACTGACTAAAAGATGAGGCTGGAAGACTGGCCACAGAGAAGCAGAGTGCGATAAGACAAGGAGGGATAAGACAAGAAGGAGGGCAGAATAAAAGTTCCTACATCAACAACTGTGATCGATTTCATGTCACTGAAGTACAAAGAATCATTATTTGTGTCTTTATGTTTCTAGATTCTTTGTTTTTATGTGTCTGTGTGTTTATCTGTATGTGCATGCACAAGTATGTGCAGGTGCCATCAGACACCAGAAGAGGGCGTCAGAGCTCCTGGAGCTAGAGTTACAAATGCTCATGGACCAACCACTTAGTATGGATGCTAGCAACCAAATTTCAATCTTCTGAAAGAGAACAAGTGTTCTTTAACCGCTGAGCTCTCACTCTAGCCCCAAAGAAGGCTTCTTAAAAATATCAGGATTGGAACATGAAAATTGTGATCAGGAAGACTTTGTAGCAGGAAGAATAATTTGGATGGCCAGTTCTACTTGTTAGTAGCATGACCACCTCAAGCCCATTGCTATGCTGTGGGTCCCTGTCTGTGAAATCACAATAACCATATCTACAACACAGAAGTAGGTCAATGTTTTGGTGGACATTAATACTGTTCCTTCTATGTGCTAGGGACTAATAATTAATTATTGTGTTCAAGGTCACATAGTTAGACTTGGCAAAGTGATGATCAGAATCCATT
The DNA here is from genome assembly GCF_943737965.1 of Phodopus roborovskii. NCBI lineage: Eukaryota > Metazoa > Chordata > Mammalia > Rodentia > Cricetidae > Phodopus > Phodopus roborovskii. The sequence goes on from NW_026126517.1 coordinate 19,278,601, forward strand.
ATGTCTTGGCCCCACTCTGGTCTCTTAGCATGCCCATCTCAAGGTCAGGACCATAAAAAACTCAGTCCACATCTGGCAAATGACCATAGATAGTAATGTAAAAGCCACCAATCTTTTGTTTTATTTTATTTTACCATTTTTTTCCAACATAAGGTTGAAAAGAAAAAATCTTACCAGGGATTATGAGGGTAGGAGGGAGTTTTGAATATAACATTTAGAGTTCTGGAAACCAGAAAAGGGCAATCCTTTCTCTGGAAATGTGTGTGCCTGTCACAAACTTTCTTGGCTTGGCCCATCACCCATCACTGTCATCATTTTTTTGTTCTCCAAGAATGGCCAGAACTCTAATCTGACTTTCAGTGTCAACTCATAGCTTACACCCACACTTCTCATATTATAAACAAGTCCATTGAAGATCCATGTTATATTATTTCCTCACAGGAGCTTTATGAACCAGTAACAAGTACAACACATGAAATAAAGTCTCTTGATACCCAGATAATGCACTCTCTCCTAAGCCTACAACAAACACACTACGTTCTCTCCTTGCCAAGATGTTCCCTCTACTGTCTGCCTAAGTGCAGCCCACAAGTGGTATATTTATTGATTTGGAAAATATGATTAGCAAGATGATTCATCACGTGGATGATGGAGACTGACTTCTCTGTGTGCTTCTAATAGCCTTATAGCTTAAATCAAAACCTTCCTAATTACCTACCACAATCCTCTTGGTTTGCAGTGGTTCTGAGGTTTGAGGACCTATTTGATAGTGCTATGCTCCCAAAGTTCACACTGAACTTGGGTTGTTAAAATGCTCCAGAAGGGACCTGAACCATGGCAATCGGGGACCTCCCTCCACTTGCCCCAAAATATTCTTTGCCTTTAAGGGCTCATTTTAAAGCCAGGGAGCTCTCTGATCCTCCTTGCAGTGCCCCAGCAGTGGTAGCAACACTGCTCCCCTTCTTTATTTGAGATCTGTGCAGTCTCATTAAATTTGATGTGTCACAGAGGGCTTGGCTATGTGAAAGGCAGGCTGTGGGAGCTGGACTGGAGGTAGCCAGCTTTACTAAGGAAACGTAATTCATTACGCCTTTTCAAAATGGACGCCCTCTGGCTGGCTTCCTGCTCCATTGATTCCCACCCCCCCCCCCATGCAAGTACCATGGGCCAGCTCAGCCTGCAGATTTAACCCTTATTAACAGCTGTTTAAATTAGAGATGCAGTTTGATGGAAAGACGGAGCCTTCTTACATTCCCCCTCAAAGGAAACCAAGATTAAAGCATGCATAAGTCCGGAGCTAGGCTGGTGAGGCAGCATCTCCCCACATCTAGGGAAGGACTAGTGTTGCCATTAAGTAGTTTATCTAAACAATATGCTCCTGCTTTGCCATTACTAAATATGCATGACCTATTTTCCCACCTCCACCATCCCTGTCCCTTTGCAACAGTCCTGGAAGAATTTGCAAAGACTCCTAGAACAATAACACACAAGTTTGCACACTTCCCTTCCTTGGGACTGATCTGAAACTTCCCAACTACCTAGCTGACCGGAGCACCTTTGAGACCTGGGAGTGAAGTAGTGGGCGTTCTTGACCTGAAGCCCCAAACCAGGCCACCTGTTCTGGAAGCAGAGTCTACGGACAGAAGAAAAGGTTCAGCCTTCGGGTGCTACCATGGCCTCTGTGGGATCATTTCATTCACCAACTCCACAAACTAACCTGGAAGCAAAAGGGCAAAAGCTGGGGCAAGACCAGGGGCAAGGAGCATCCACACATCAGACAGGCATGTCAACGTACAGTACGACATCTTCATACATTCCCGGAAAGTTATAAATGCTACCCAACAGAAAGGAATAAACTGAGAAATTTCTGAAATATTTTTTTAGTGATATTTATTTATTTGTTTATTTAGCTCAATTGCATAGGTGTCTCCTATGAGCCTTGTCTATGGCAATGTTGTGGTGTTAGCAATTTCCAAAGTCAGCAAGCCACATGTCCCAATTGCCTTTTTTATAACATGTACTACTCTCATTGCAAAAAAAAAAAAAAAAAAAAAAAAAAAAAACACCTGACAAAAACAACTTAAGGAAAGGAGGTTTTTTCTGGGCTCATTCCTTGAGCCTACAGTCCATCATGGCAGGGAAGGCACATGAAGCAGATGCTCAAGTTACATTTGTACTCTGGAAGCAGGTAGCCAACTATCTGTCTTCAACTCCAAGAACTTCATATGACTGACAAGGCAAGATTTCGCTGTTATTTCTAAGTTTATATACTATCCTTCTGTGGTCTTTGAAGGAGTTAAAGACAGATAGTTATGGTTATAGTTTTCCTTAGTTAGGATTAAAGATAAGTTACATATAGGACTTTAGACTCACAAAGATAGAATAGATGATAGAATAGTTTCTTAAATCTTGCTAAATGTTAATGGACTAAATAGTGTTAACTGTGATTCTTATTTGATAACTGTTATGTGATATATTTTGCTATGTTAAGGTTAAAACCCTTCTTTTTATTTAGACAGAAAAGAGGAGATGATGGGAGATGTCATTATGTATATATGTTTCTCATACTGGTTAATGAATAAAGAACTGTTGGCCAATAGGAAAGGAAGATAGGAGGGACTAGGAGACAAGGAGGTAAGAGGAAGTAGTAAGGAGGAGTCAAGATGGAGAGACTGGGGAGACCAGACGCCTGCCCTACTCCCTGGTAAGGAGGCCTCATGAAAATACATAGATCAACAGAAATGGGTTAATAATTAAGACAGAGCTAGCCAATAAGAAACTAGTAATGGGCCAACAGAATTATATGAAATACAGAGTCTCGGTGTGTCAACTGGGGCTGGTGCAGCGGCAGGACAAGACCAGGCAGCGGGCAGAAAAACCTACTCCTTACAAGTGACAAATGTTATAAATACATTTTGTTTTTCTACTTTCTCACTAAGGGACTGTCCAAAAGGGAGGAACCTGGAAAACAAACTGCAAGTTTTCAATATAAATCCCATCTGGGGCCATGAGGAGAGTGGTATAGAGCAAGAGCTGCCAGGATGTCCAGGTCAACTGCCCAGGTAGAACTGGGACTGGGCATTTCACACTTAAATAGATGTAAGTATAGAGAAGCCCTTCATTGCTTTTTTCTGAGCAGTCTTCTCTCTTTTCTAGAACATTCAAGCCTTACTTTACAATCACATACAGCATAAAAAAGGACACACAGCATGAAAAAAGTAGCTGATGATGTGGAGGCAAATTTCCTTCAAACAAGGAACTCGCTCCTCCAACAGCTGGGGGCTGTGCTGCTAGACAGACACATCACACCCTGTGTGACACATAGTAAAATAGTTCTCTGACAACCTCCTGTCCCAAAAACCTATAATAGAGCTACACAAATGAAAATGGAGAGTGGGGTGGATCAAACTCATCATTGAGGCTTCTGTATGGCCCCAGGAAGGTGCTAAGAACGTTGTGTATAATATTGCTCATCCAATTTTAGGAACAATCCTATAGGGTCAATTATCTTTTTTATAAACCCTCCCTCCTCTTTCTTTTTCTTTTTCCTATTTGCTGATGAGTTGAAGAACCTCTCCAAGTCCAGTCAGACTGCATGGGACTAAGATTACAATGTACGAAATTTTGAAGCCATTTTCATTCTGCTCTACAATACGGTCTCCAATTGTATGCTGGACCCTCAGAAGCCATAGGGCCACATACTACCAAAATTACAAAGAAAAGAAAACCTTTACTGTTAGTTCTGTCACCATTTGATCAAAGGAGAGGGATACTTCTGTCCACTTCAAAGAGGTTTCTCTACTCTAATGACTTTTTCAAACAATATAATATTTTCTTTCTTTTTAAAAGATTATTTTATTTCTACCCATGCATGTGTGCAGATGCACGCATGGGTGGGTGTGCCCACAAAAGCCATTACTGAAGCAAAAAGTGACATGGACAAACATCCATATAACACAACAGATGAGTGGTTCCAATTCCTACAGGGAAAGTAGAACATCTAGATTACAATCTCCATTCCTGATGTTGACCTCAGGTCATCAACCATATTCCTGTTCCTATATAACCTTCCTTCAGTCCTAATACCTACACCTGCAGCCTAGGCATGGGCTCCACTCACCCTGGGTTCCCATTAGGTCAATCCCATTTGCACCCATCTGCCTCTCATAACTTCTACTAACTTCTTCTTCAGTGTGCTGTGGAGTTCTGCTCTGCTTAATGAATATACTCCCATGGAGCCATAAGCCTTTACCCAAGCATTCTTTCCACCCACCACCTAAACAGAAATACAGCTTTTCCTTAATTATACAATAGATCTCAAACTGCTTCCCCCACATCCCCCTCAAATAAGCTGCTTTTTTTCTTCTCCAGTCCCAATTCATGAACAATTACACTTGCTTTCAACCACCCTTACAGGGCATTTGTTGTACAGGTGTGGCACAAGAGGCCTTCCCTCTTCATAACTCTTATTTACTCCTTGGTGAGTCTTTTGGCCCTTGATACCCTGAACACCTGGTTGCATTCCTTCGGCACATTAAGCTTGTGTTGATTGACAGTTAGCCTCTCAGGGTCTCAATCAACTCAACATCAATGGCATTTATTTCCCCTCTGCTCCTAACCACAAAGCCAATGGATTTCAAAACTTTGTCCTTGGGACCAATGGCATCAGCATTGTCTGGAAACTTGTTAGAAATCTGGATTTTCAGGTTCTTCCCTAGACCTATTCAGAGTCCCCATGGGAAGCAGGCATGACTTAATAGGCTCTGAATGCACCTGAGGATTTACATGATGTTGATAGTTGATAGTTCCAAGGATGAAAACGTCATGGCTAATGCCATCAGTTCAAATGTTTCTACCCTAAAGTCCCTCTGCTTTGATTGTATTTCATCACCATTTTGGCTCTCTCATATGTATTTCTCTGAGATTTATCATGCATGGCCTGGCTGTGTAGGGCTTCTTCAGACCTCTCTTAGTTTTTTCACCTGTTGTGATAAAATACCCTGACAAAAGGAAATAAAGATAGAAAAGATGGATTCTGCCTCACAGCCCTAGATTATAGTCAGTTATGGTGAGGAAGTTAGAGCAATAGGACCTCCATGGCATTGGTCAAATGAGGGCTGAATACATGTTGCTGCTCAACTCCTTTTCTCTCCTATGCTAATCCAGGATCACAGCCAAGGATTGGCACCACCCACAATGGGCAGACTTCCAACCTCACTTAATGTAATCAACCCCCATTACGGCATGGGGCATGGCCAGAGGCCTGCAACCCAGGTGACTCTACATTCTAACATGTTGAGTGTTCATAACAACCATCACAAGGCTTCAACCTCATGTGTGGACCCTGATCAACCATTTCCATGGTACTTGTAAGCATGAAACTGCTTTGTGAAAGTGATGATACTGTCATAAAATTGAAGCTGTTTGCTATTCTGTAATCTTATGCTGGTTTATACCCCTACTATCTATTTCCTTCAGATTTGCTAGTATTCCCAATATGCATCAACTTTCTTCAAGACTTACATTTCCACTGAATCTCCCACATTTGGAAAAACAACCTTGACTAATAATAATAACAATAAAAAAGTGTCCATCCACTACAATCCTGTCTCAATTTATGTCCTTCCTGGGATGGAAACAGAGGTGAACCTCCTTTTCCTTGTGTCCTTTGAATTCCCTTGTGATCCCACCATGCTCCATAAGTATGCTAGTGAAATGAGCAGGGTGCCTGAGAAGTCCAAGAACTTGCGTTGGCAGAGGATGATTGGTGACAGTGCCGTGGATGAGAAATCAGTCCTAGATACTGAGGTTTGAAGGAAATCTGTCTGCCATTTACAAATAACTGACTTCAGTAGAAAAGTGAATACTGTGGGTGGTTAAGACTAGAGTAGGAAAGAGGGATGTGTACAGCCCACTGCTAGAAGAAATTTAGCCCATGTGGCAGCAGAGCAGGGGAGAAATGTACCAGAGAGGCCGAGAACTCTCTAGATATATGCTCTACCCTCTGAGGCCCATGTGGGCTCTATGTAAAGGGGAAGTACTCACTAAAAAGGGGGTACAGTGAAGTACCAGACAGTGGGAGGCTGCCAAGGAACAGAGCTATAATGGTCAGACAAGCAGAAAAGAGAGGTAGTAGAGCAAAACTGTAGTGATCTGCCAATGAACTTTGGCAAATGGAACTGTATTAACTCCCATAACCAGAAAGACACAAATACATTAGAATGTGACTATTATGGACAAAGACTGCTATACTCTTCTACTAGGAAAGGCAGGGTTAGACCATTCGATAGGATGTTGTTGGAACTGTATCTTCCCAATTTTTCTATCAGTGCTATCCCCTAGCTCCAGTTCAGTGAAATAGCAACTCTGATTTGCTCAGTCTGTTTTGTGCCTGGCCCAAAGGTCATGTGGCATAAAGAGGGAGAAGACATATATCAGTAATAGTCCACATCAGAAACAAACAGATGGTCCTACCAGATCCATTTCATCCCCATCAACAGGGGTGGTGCTTTGACCAACAGTCCAAGAAGGACTGGTACACAGGGCAGAAATAACCAACAGCGAGAGGAAGGAGTCAGTGCTGGAAAGGAACAGAGGCTCCCCTCTGACACTGGAATGGGTGTCTGTTTTGTATATGTACATGTGTGTCCATGTGTGGTTTTATGTAAATACACATATGCATAGCATATATGTGTATGTGGTCATGTGCATGTGTGTATATACAGAAACACACATGAGCAGCTACCTATTCTCTGCTAAAAAACTGCAGAACTATGTCACAGCCTGGGTACTCTGGAAGCAAGTGCCGAGACAGTTTGGTGTGCAAGATGTTCACAGGGGAACAGCACATGTAAGAGGAAAAAAGGAAGCTTTATTTAGCAGTTGAAGAAAGAGAGCTGTAATGCAGGCTGCCTTCATCACTGGCTGGAGAACTACTGAGTATTACTGGCCTGTGTTGTTTTACATCAAAATGCTTGGACCAAAGTGGCCAGGCCTTGAATGCCTGCTGCACTCTGTCCCTGACTGTGGTGACCCAGGTAAGATCTGGTATTAGTAGACAAAGCCTTAAAGTGAAGGCAGACCCAGACGATGCTGACAGGTAGAAAGTGCCATCTGTCTGCCCTATCACTAGCAGCCAACCCTCCTTTAAGGAGAGGTCTGGACAGTGTGTTCCATGTCCACCATACCAGAGTAGATCCAAGTGTTATATTACAAATCGTAACCCTGGACACCCTGCAATGTGGCTCTTTCACAATGTTAGTGCTTCAATGGGGTGAGCCAAGCACAGCACAGCAGAGTATCTGAAGTCTAGTCAGTTTCCAATGAACACATGGAAAAGAAATTTGCAACCTGGATATGAGCATGTGTAAGAAATTTAAAGTATAAGCAAGTTCTATCTAACTATTTATCTATCTATCTATCTATCTATCATCTATCTATCTACCTATCTATCTATCATCTATTACCTATCATCTATCTATCCATCCATTTATCTATCATATATCTGTCTATCATCCATCTATCTCTCTATCATCTATCTGTCATCTATCTATCTATCTATCATCTATCTATCGATCCATGCATCTACCACCCAATCTCTCATCCTGGGGTTAGGTTAGGGTAAGATGTTACCTTTTTTTCCCCTGTCTATAGGAGCTGAGATAGGGTGAAAAACCTAGCTGGGAGTATTCTCTCCTCCAAGAGTTCAAACATCAAAATTTCAGCTTCCCATTTCTTGGATGGAAGACACCACGCCTCTCTGGCCACCTCTTCTTACCTCGCTCCTTAGTCTTGATAGTGCCTTGGAAGTGGAGTGAACTATTACCTCAGTCCTTGTAAAACTGAGAGAGGAGAAAGAAGGGACTCCAAAGCTAACATTTATTTCTGGGCAGAAAAGAAGGTGTGCAACCAGCTCCAATCTGCCCCTTCCAGTCTACTGCAGACAATTCACATTCCAATGCTCTCATTTAGCAGAAGACTGTTCACTATCTCACAGAGGCTTTTGTTTGAGATAATTACTTTGAGAGCACCTCTAGACTGAATCACAATACTATGATAGTTCCCCTGCAATGGAACTTTACCTCTATGAGAATATTATCTACACTGGCAGCCAATCTCATGCCCCATCTCTAATCATTTGGAGCAACATCCTAACATTAAATGCAGGACCTATGTAACTGGGTTATTAATAGACTTTGGAATGAAAATAAACTATCAGCTATGGAGTTCATAGTTAAAGCCAAAATAATAATCATTCTTAGAATGACATCACAGTCCATGCTTTCCCATCACCACACTATCTCATGAGGAGTCAGTCACTTCTTCATTTTTTGCCAAACTACTGTAGCTGATGAGATCTCCTGAGTCCAATAAGATCAATATTACTTTATCGTCACACAGTGAAACACACACACACACACACACACACACACACACACACACACACACACACACGGAAAGCCTGAGGTTTTGGGCTCTTCTTTTCTTGCTTCAAATAGCTTGAAAAATCAGAGATTATGCTGCGAACTCCAGATCTTCCCTTTGAACTAGGATTGTTGATCTCCAAATAGGTCAGCAATCACAGACAGCCCACATCAGGAAGACTGAAGCTCTGTGGAGACTGTTCTGATGCAAGCAAATAGGAAACCTTGTGCAGGCCCCTAGCTAAAGAAAAAGCCCCAATCCTAGACTAAACAGAGGAGGACAGAAGTGCTAGGCAAGACTGGGGCAGCCTGATCTAGTCACGAGATTGCTCTGAAACTCTGACAAATATTCAACATTTCCCTTCTTAATTTTTTTTTGTTTTTCAATGGAAAGTATAAACATTGTGATTAATAGTTCCCTGATATTACCCACATAGGTGCATTTATTTGCTCAGCAATTCCCCTCCACATCTTTTAAACTTGCAGTCTCCCTTGGAATGTTAGTTTCTGCTGCAGTATTAAACATTATTGAAAATGTGCCTCTAAAACTAGCATTAGTTTAGGGTCTAGGTAGATAGTTCATTTGGCCAAGTGCTTGTCTTACAAGTGCAAGGACCTGAGTTTGAGCCCCAGAACCTTCTCAAATAAAACCAGCCACAGTGACACACACTGAAATGGCAGCATTTGGGATGCAGCAACAGATATGTTCTCTGGGGACGAACTGGTTAACCAACCTGGCCTGATTGATAGTGACAGAACTTGTCCAAAAAAGAAGGAAAAAAAAAGAAAGAAAGGAAGAAAGGAAGGAAGAAAGGAAGGAAGGAAAAGGAAATGAAAGAAGGAAGGTAGGAGAAAGGAGAGGAGAGAGCAGGAAAGGGGAAGAGAGGAGAAAAAGGTGGGTGGTTGTCTTTGAGGAATGACAACTGATTTTGTCCTCTGGCAACCATCCACATAAGGGCACCTGCACATACACGCAGACCTGCTTGAACACATACATGCATGCACACTCAAACAAGAACCACTTATTGTCATACAATATCTGGAGATTAGAAGCCAGCTGTTGGTCTTTGACTACTCTCAATCCCCAAAAGCTGCCCATAGTTCCTAGCCCGGGACTCTAGTGGAAGTTCTCACAGGCATGTTCATTTATGCCAGACAGCTGGATTGTGTCCTGGCACCTTAGTCTGCAACCAGATGGAAAACATTCTTCCAAGGGGGTCTCAAAGTTAAGTCGGGCCCATAGAACAGTCTCCTGTCTTGAGATCAACTGTGCCAAATCTTGTAAGTAACCAAATCACTGGAACAAAATCCTTCAGGTTCCCAGACCCCTGGGTTCTGCAAGATGCATATAAACTGGGCATGGGAAGCCCTGAGATCATCTCAGAACTCTTGTCTACCACACTTAGCCACAGCATGTGTCATTTACGTGGGATAAAGTATAAATAAAAACAATTTTTTCCTTCCAAAATGTGACTCCAGCTTCCCTCTTGAAATACATCTCCCCAGAATTCCAGCTCCTTCCTCGATATCTCCCCTGGGGTCTAATTAGAACGCCAAACTTAATGCTTCCAAGTTTTGATTATGACACTTTCCCCACCCATTCATCTCTATGTCTTCCCCCATCAACAAGGGTGACTCCTCTATTCTACTTATTTTGCAGATGATGTACCTTGGAATCATCTGTAATTCTTCTTTCTCATGCATACCCCAGGGCATGTTCATCTAAATATCTTCCTTCAAAATATGTGCAAAGGACGGTATGCATGTAAGTCACTGGTAGGATCCTGTCTAACATGGAGAGCTCTGAGTTTTAGCCTCAGCTCTCCAGGACAAGATGTGTAGTAGCTGTTTGCTGCCACTGCTAGCAAGTCACCACTCGTTAGGCTTTGTCAGTAGATACTTAACTAACCTATTTCTTTCTACCTTTATTCCCACCTCCTCCCATGTCTGTCTGTCCTCTGCACAGAAGCTAGAATAACCCTTTCAAAGTATAAATGCATTCCTCTGCAAAAATGGATCAATGGTTTCCAGTCTCATTTAGACAAGAAAATTCTTGTCTCCACCCCTGATCTGCCCTTTGGCTGCTTGTCACCCCCTCTTATACTCCTGTCCCAACACTGCTCTTCTGCCTCCAATTGGCACCACACCATCTTCAATGCCCTTGTATACACCAAACACATGCCTTCCACAGGACATCATCTCACACCTGCTTTCTTCCTCTGTCCTCATCGTGGAGTTGTATGGATTGAATTTGTTCATGCTCTAGTGAGAATTGCAAGGCTATCTTAGCCTTCTCCTTTCCACTACGGCTTTGTCATATTTAACCAGGAAAAAAGTCACCCAGCTGACAAAGTACTTTACTGCATTTTCAAGCTTAAGGATTAAGAAAAAGTTGCCCAAGTCTCTGAAAATCCAAAAAAAAAAAAAAAAAAAAAAAAAAAAAAAAAGCCAAAACTATAGTCACCCATCTTCCTTGATCCTTGCTTAGAAGTTTTCCATCAACTAAAGGTTCTAGAATATCATCAAATATAACAGGCATTCAAGAATGGTAAGGGTACAAAAATCCACCTCATGAAAAGATTCTGCACCTTATTTTTTCCTATCTAAAGGCCACTAGCTGTGCTTCCAAAAATGTCCTTGCAAAATCTTAATGGAAAACAACTTCTTCTCTATTCAAGTATGTTGCTCATTCCTCTGCTAATTCTTCCAAGGGGATATAGCAAAGGGCTACTTTTCCTTTACAGCCTTGATTTGTTCTGTCTACATCCTGTAATTTCCTTCCACACTGGAGAGCCAAATGCTGTGTGGGTCTAATTAAACACTGTAATTATCCATGAGCTATGGCCCAGAAGCACAGGGAAAAATCTAACACATGTCTGATTGTAATATCAGGTAAATACTCAAGATGTGTGACTGGTGAAATGCAAAATATTCTATTCATTTAATATTCCTGATGAATAGTGAATTAGTCTAATCACATTAGCTATTCTATTCATTTATTAGGTGAGAGTGATTAGAAATGAATAGCTACAGAAAAACCCTCTCAAGTTGCAAAAATTAGACTTCTATAGTTTTATTATGTTTATTTTCAACTGGGGGTAATTGTCTGCAGCTTTCACCAAGACAAGTCTGTGCCCCTCCCCTATCTCCCAGGAGCAAATGTGGAGAGGGCACATGAGACAATGCTGATCTGCTTTGCACTTGATCATATAGACTGTATAAACACAAAAGACGATTGCACACAAACACTGCTCCTCTTCCAAGGGCATAACCTACCATTTCCCCCTTCTCTTTCTAGAAGTTAATTTACGTACAATAAAATAAGTCTTATGTGTGCCTCAATGGAGTCTGACCAATATAGATGCCCTCTTACCAGGATCCCTTGGACCACTTCACAGACAACACAAACCCCTTTCTAGAAGTTACCACTGTTATATCGTCTGCCACCATTCGCTGGTTTAGTATGTGGCTTCATATAAATGGGCTTTTATAGTCACAAATAAATTCTAAAGATCACTTTAGGTTTTGTAATAAGCTAAACAAAGGGGAAAGGCACAATCCCAGAACCACCAATAAAAGCTCTTGAGACTAAGATACTTAACAAGAGTAATCCATGCAGGGTCTGGAGAGAAGGCTCAGTGGTTAAGATCACACATTGCTCTTGCCAGAGAACTAAAATTCATATCCATATTGGGTAGCTCACTACTACCTGTAACTTTAGCAAAAGGGCCTCCAACACCATCTCTGGTTTTCACAGGCCCTTACACTCATAAGTACACATTCCCATAGACACATATGTACATATAGTTAAAAATAAAAGATCTACCTTTAACCAAATACAAGTGATTGGTGCCTATTTTGAGGGCTGTCAACATTACAAAAACGTTTGTGGAAAGCTCTTGAGTTTACCCTCATTATCAAGCAAACCTAGCTGAATGACCCCATTGGTTCTTCAAGATCTTCCCTCCATTTCTCCATCCTGTCCTGGGATTCTAGAGACTGACCTCCATCTCTGTGGGTTCAGCAATGATTCTTTGCTGAGATTTGTCCAAAGGGAGTCAGTGACTGGAAACAGGAGGTCGAATTGTGAGCAAGGAGGGGGCATTTGTTTCCAGGCATTCTGCATGTGTGTGCACATGCCATGTTGGGTTACCTGAATCATAACTGCATCTAACAGTTTTTGCCTAAAAATCAATTACTCTTCCACAAACCTGAGTGGCCACAGTTCCACCTTTGGCTTGCCCACTCTGCTAGATAAACACTTCTCGTTGGTTTGAATGATATGGCTTATATATTTGAATGGCTGGTCCCCAGTTGGTAGAACTGTTTGGGAAAGAATAGACGATGTGGCCTTGTTGGAGGAAGTGTGACACTGGGGACAGGCTCTCCCCACCCTTTCGATCTCCTGCTTATAGATCATATGTAAGCTCTCAATTACTACTCTAGAGGCATGCCTGCCTGTCTGTGGTCATCTTCCTGTCAAAATGGTCATGGACTAACCCTGTGGAACTATGAGGTCCAAGTTAAATTCTTCTTTCATAAATTGCCTTGGTGTGGGATTTTGTTGTGACAATAGAAAGTTAACTAAGACAGTTTACCTCAATCTTCCCAGAACATTTTGAAATGGTCCCTTCTTCAAACTCCCTCATCATCCCATTTGACTCTGCTGTCTGCCATCCACATTACCATGAAGGAATCACATTTCCTATAGGAAGAGAATTGGGTGTGAGCACTCCAGACAGCCTTATGGGAGACATACTGTTCTTCAAGGCTTCTTCACTGGCCACCTTTTTCTAATCAGAGCACACTGGAATCCTACCTCTTTCTAAAGAGGGGAGTCTTAAGCCATCTGTAACCTAATGCATGCTGGTGATCCAAAATGTACAATACACTGTCTTGAGGCTTATAAGTCATTTTTACCATTTGAACTTACTTTAGGTCTCCTGCCAAATCTCTCTTTTTGCAGTTCCAGACAGTGTATATACAGGTACTTGGGGAGGGTCTCTCAACCAGCTGCCCCCGGGCGGGGGTGGGGGGGTGGGGGGAGACAAGAAGGGCTTTGCCAAGACTTCATTCACGAGGTACAAGAAGATCAAGGGAGGAGGCTCATTGCTCAAGAGACAGGGTGGAAAGTTGACACAAGGCATAAAGCTAAGAGAGTTTAGGTATTCATGACATTTGCTGTCTGCCAGATGCTGTGCTAAACACCGACTGTATGTTGTTTCTCATGTTAACCACTCCAGGCTAGGGCTTTGGCATGATTCCTTCACAGATGAGGAAATGGACAGATCCGAGATAGAAATCTCTTCCTCAAGTTCAAAGTCCCAGATTTTCTGACTACTAGTCAGGGAGACAGGTAGGACCATCAAAGCTATGTGAAGCTGAAGTCCACGAAAGAGGGACACACATTCAGAAAGCAGCTGGATTGCCTGAAGTGTCCAAATACCTTGTGTTGGTTTGAATAAGAATGCCCTCCATAGGTTCTGAACACTTGGTCCCCTGTTAAAGGTGATGTTGTGGGGAGGTTGTGAAACTGTTGAGGGATGGGAACTTGATGGAGGATCTTGATGCCACTGGAGGTGGGCTTTTAATGTTTATAGTCTTGTTTGCTCTGTTTCATTCTTTCATTGGAAGGTGTGAGCGCTCAGCTTCCTGCTCCTGTAGTCATGAATCTTATGCTGGAACATAACGCAAAGTTAACAGAAAGCTTACACACTCCTCAGTTCAAACAGACCACATAGTAGAGTATTGGAGTATAAAGAAACTTGGATGTGCCACCTGAACCATTTTTTCTTAAAGACCTGGTGGAGGAGCAGGGAACCAAGGTGTCCCCATGAAGGGGCAAAGACCTGACAGGAAGGCAGGACTGGTCACTTGGGTGGAGCTCTCTGGTGCTTCAGAGGAAGAGGTTACAGTGAACAGTGGATGGGATCCTGAACAGTCAGCTTCACTTCAAAGATTTATTCAATCAATCAACAAATGATCATTGAGTCAGGGTCTATATTTGGTACCAATGTGCACAACACTGAATTCAAGAGATAACGCCCTTGATGTCACTGAACTGACATGTTGAAAGTAGACATAGACAAGCAGTAAGTAAACAAAAGAGCCAACAATATGTCAGGTGTTGAAATGTGCTTTGAGGGCTTAAGGCATAGAAAAGAGGTATGAGCTCCCTTGATGAATTCAAGAGTCCAAAGAGATCAACAGCCTCAAGGATATCAGGAGTCTTAGTGTAGATCTCCAGCCGAGATATTGCAGGTAGAGGGGCCTGTATCCTCAAAGCCCTGAGATGGTTGTGTATTTCACTGGGTTTGAGGAACAGCAGTCAGAAAGTAGGGTTCCTCTAGGGTCTCAGATTCGGTTCCTGCCTCCAGGTTCCTGTCTTGAGCTCCTGCTTTGGCTTCCCCCAGTTATGGACTGTAACCTGTAAGCCAAATGAACCCCTTCATCCCCATAGTGTTCTTGATCATATTGTTTATTCACAGCAACACAAAACAAACTAGAGTAAATAGATATAGAAGCTGAGTGATTGATATAACAAGATGGAATTGGCTCATGCAATTGTGGGGCTGGCCCTTGTGAGCTTTGAAGGGTAGAAGGTCAGAAATCAAGGCAATGATTCTCTACTCTTGAGGTAGATTTGTTTGTTTGGTTTTGTTCTTGTTTGTTTTTGAAGAAACTTTAGTTTTCCCTCTTGAAATGGCATTGCTGTTAGTGTTGGGTGTTAAGTGTTTGAGAGATAGGGTTTCATTATGTAGCCTAAGCTTGTCCCCAAAAGTCATGATGCCTCAATCTCAAAACCTAGCCCTAATGACATACTACCTTCAACAAGGCCACACCTCCTAAACCTTCCAAAACTACACCACCAACTGAGGACCAAATATTTATCTGTCCAAGGCTATGCTGTATATTTCTCATTCAAACCACCATCACAGCAGCCAACATGACCAAGAGTGATCTATTGCAAATCAAATATGTTATAAATATAGATGGTGACCATATTTGCACAATACCCTCACTAACAACCCTTGGATTAGTGCTTAACTAACAGTATACTATGCTAGCCACACTGGCTCACAAAGGTAACCAGCATGGTGTCAGCTTGATCTCTGCCTTTATTCCACAGAAGTTCAAACCAGGTACCTTGTTTTAAAGATATTTGTCTTCTAGAATTATCATTTCTTGATTGAAATTTTAGCAGTAGAGCTGTGCCAAGAGGCCAGAGGACAAACTGTCTTCAGACCACTGTAGTGTTGAGAGAGGTTTCAAAGATTTGTTGCCATTGATTTTTATTGTAGAGAAGCAGGAAGCTGTCAAAGTGAGAGGTGGTAATTTCTCAAGGCAAAATAACACATATGTAAATACAAATATCCCCAGCCTCTTGAAAGCAGATTGTGGCCTCAGGGGTTATGAAAACACCAATTCCAACCCTGCTTCCTACCTGCAGCCCTGGCTCTGGGTTCCTCTTTCACAACAGTTTTCTAGGAAGCTGGCCTAGTTTCAAGAGGCCCCCAAACTTAGCAAACTTCTTCTATCTCTACATGGATAACTAGATGTCCCTTGTCAATCAGATGGAAGAGCTAGGTTTAGGGTGTTGATGCATTGTTCCCTGTACTCGAGGGATTTATACTCACCTCCATGGCCCCTTCCTCATTGGAAGCATGTAGAGAGTTCTTTGCTGTACAGTGGGGACTTGTGCGCTAGGTGAGGTTAAGTCTCTATCAGAGGCACCAAAAGAGAGAACCAGATAGATAATGGCTGGGATGCTGCTGCCTCGCTGAGTACATGTGTAGAAAGAGAGAGGACAGAGATGAAAGCAGAAGTCCCTGTGTTGAGGGTGGGGATGTGTTCCATTCCAGTAAGTGAAGAGTAAAGAGGGGATTTTGACTTTCTAGGCTCTCTGTTGTTGTTTCAGGAGAGAGTAATGAGCAGTGTAGGTTTCTTGCCCAGGACTCATTTATCTGGGTGCCAGTGGGTAAGTCTAGCTTCCCAAGCTTGAAAATTTAGATTTATTGGGTGCCAGAAATTGCACTGGACCCCATTTAATAGACCCGTGTACCATGAAGGTGAGGGTGGAAAAATAAAACCAAAGAAGGAAGAATGGGTGGCAGAGGGACACAGTGTGAGGACGCACAAAAAAAAAAAAAAAAAATCTGATTAGCACATTAAATTCCAGCCACAGCAGGCCGGAAGTACATGGGACTGGAGACAGTGATGGTTTATGAATGACAGAGATCAGATAAATCTGTGGGAAGAGAGCAAGGTGGGGAAGAGGAAGCAAGCTCTCTGAATTTAAAGTGGTGGGGAGGAGTTGCAAGGAGAGAGAATCATCACAGAATTCTGGAGTCTGCCTGTTAAAGAGGTGGATCGATTTAGGGGAGAAAAAAGCCATTTGCTGCAGAGAGAGAGAGAAGTCTCTATCTTGTTCAACCTCTTGCACTGAAACAGAAGGAAAGCTTTGAGATTTATGGGATGTGAGTTTACATAGAGGAGCTCTGGAATGTATGTGATGTGAAGGGAAAGGCTAGGTCAAGGGAAACATGTTTGTAGTAAGGAAGGAAAAGTGGGCTGACATGTAAGCCCTAGGCTCCATGTTGATTCCTCTAGTCAATACCAGAGTTTGTAACCACCTTCCCCTAACGCCTCAAGGATTTCGTATTTTCATCCATTTTCTTTCCCAAGCTGGGAGAAACAGTGTAAAGATGAGTTTGCAGACTTTGAGCTATTTACTAACAACAACAAAATCATAGAATGAAACCCCCTTGTTAAGAGTAGGTTTTTCCTGCTGGTCTGGTCCCAGAGTCACACCAGCCCCAAATAACACACAGAGATGCTGTATTAGATATAAAGCTGTAGGCCAGTTACTAGTTTCTTATCAGCTAGCTCTGTCATAAATATTAACCCATTTCTATTCATCTAAGTATTTCCACGTGGCCTCATCTTACAAGAGAGAGGAGCCGTCATTCTGCTCTCTCTGTCCTCCATCTTGAATCTCTTCCCTACTACTTCCTCTCTCCTCCTTGTCTCCTAGTCCTGCCTATCTTGCTTTCCTATTGGCCAACAGTGCTTTATTCAATAACCAATGAGAGAAACATATTTACAGAATGACATCTCCCATCAACCCCCAGCTGATGTGTGCCTCTATTGGCATAGAGATGTCACTCAATAGTTGATGAAACAGCTTGCAAAGGTGAGACAAACGTGGCCATAGAATTGTTTAAAGACTATACTGGTGTGTGTGTGTGTGTGTGTGTGTGTGTGTGTGTGTGTGTGTGTGTGTGTACATCTAAATGTACATATAAGCTGGCATAAATATAGATGGTATATTTATTTTGATACTGGAATGCATTCAAAGCAATGAAACTAAGCTGTGCAAGCAAGCAACTTTTTCACATTCAGTCACCCATTCTTCTTTTCTTTCTCCCTAATCACCTTCTTATTCCAAATAAACCTTGGAGTCTTTGTGCATTCCATCTACATATGTTTATTCTGTCTCCTCACGGATGTTTGCCCATTATCCCTAACTTCCACACACGTCTTTCCCACAACATATTTTAGCTTCAACAGTTCACAGAGCCTGGGTCTGATGATGAAGTTCTAAGGGTGGCAGAGCTTCATGAATAAGTCAGCAGCAAGTGGAACATAGAGATAGGGAAACAGAGGCATAGAAGAGAAAGTCTTGTCTTCTCCATTTCCTAGCCCAGGATTGGGGGGGGGGGCAGTTGTCTCTCCAATGGGCAAGGCCCTTTGGAGAGTTATCATTTGAAGTCAACCTGCCTTTTTTTCTGTCTTCACTGGTCTTTGCAGTTGCCTCAAATAGAGAATATATCAGATGGCAAAAGTACCTCTCAGTTATTAGTTTCCGACCATCTTAACCCCTACACAAGAGGTGACTTAAGTTGGCAGGAGGGGAGATGTGTCTGCAATGGAGAGTTTAGTGAAAATGTTTACTCAAATATTCAGTGCTTGAGCTTGATTGTCCCTCCCCCCCCCCCCTTTGGGGCTTAAACTCAGAGCCTCGGATATACAAGACACATTCTGAGTCAGCTTTCTCCTCTGTGACATGGAAGCTTATCCATCCATCCCTCTGTTTGGTTATGTGCTAAAGGAAGCACACTGATGCATATTCTAGTAACTAAAGTAACATTCCCTGCCTACCTCCCAGGATCATAAAGTAGAAACGCAGATCCAATGTTTCGAATGAGCTTTGGATTGTGAGTGTGCAACTGGAGGTAAGAAAGGACTTTTATGTTCACTCACTGCCACCTGTGCCCTGTGGATACTGCGTGCTCTGCTCTGCTGGCCCTGCAAGGGTTATTTTTGCAGACAGCAAACCCCCCCCCATTTCCGTCTGTGTTGCTCCCAGCAGATGTATTAAGTATAGTCTTGGAGCCTTTCCAGGCTCTCTCTTTAAGACACAGAATGTTGAATATTTCCTGCACACAGCAGGCAGCTCTGGCCTGGCATAGTGCCAGGAAATCTGCTGGGTGCCGTCCCCACCCCTTCCCTAGTGTCTGGGCCCCAGCCCCAACTTGTCCAGGTCCCCTGGGGCTTCCTTGGGAAATGGGGTAAAAGCTAGAGCAGAGGCTGCCACTTGCAGCACTATGGCTTATAGCCACAATTACCTGCTCCCCTGCCTCCACCCCCACCCCCAGGCCCCAGAGCGCCATGGAAGACAGGAAGACTCACTGCTGGTTGTGCCTTTGCTTGTAGAAGCAGTCAAAACCCTTGAGAGGCAGAGGGGCATCTGGGCTGTTCTGAAGTGAGGCTCTGCCTTGGTTGAGAAACTCCCACAAGAAAACAAAGGCAAAGAGGTGAGCTGCGTCCTAAGCTATTCTCAGAGGTTGGCCCCACCCGCAAAGAGTGGGAGGTGAGACCTCATCTGTCTCATTTTTTGCAATGGGAGTTGCTTCACTGTACACTCTCCAGGCCAATGCCTCCTTCCCCCAGCAGCCACACAAACTGAATCTATATTTCTTTCCAAACACTGCCCGCAGGAAGGGATGATGGCAGTCCCTGGGACAGCTCCCACTTGAATCCCTGTCCCCTTCCTCTCCCTCCTTTCATTCAGTTGGTGAACTGACTTGCTAGGTTGAACTTGCAGCTCTCTGGACTCAGCAATTGCATTGCAATAGAAGCTAGGACTCTGCCTTCTGTTTGTCTACTTGCTCCCAATCCCCTCCCCCATATTTGTTTGTATTTTCTGATGGGTAATATGAATACTTACGACATCCCTCCATCCTCCATCAAACATTCACCCTCTTCCCTAACTGCCTCAATTAAACAGACAGAGGCATGTCTGCAGGAGAGGGGACTGGAGAGACCATCCAGAAGATGTCAGGACACCATTTTGTATCGGAAGTGCTCCATGTAGCCTGATCCCAGGCTGACACTGAAGCTCCTCCCTGTTGAAGAAGCCTGCAGCAATAAAGCTTCAGTATCAAAGGAAAATGAGGGTGGCGAGGGGTGAGGGGGGCTGAGAGAATGGAGAATCAAAGCCTAGCCAGGGAGCCCAAGCAGGAGGACTTAGAGACAAGAGTGCCTTACCCTGTGGAAACAATTGCAGTCCCACGGCCAAGTTCAAGCTCTGTCCTTAATGGACTTGTGTGGAGCTGCAACCTTGCTGACCTCAGGCCTTTCATTTATAAACCAGGACAATTGAAGTAAATAGTCACTTGTGCCTCCCAGCTCTCCAGTCCTTTGATTCCGTGATTCCTTCCATGACCTTGGTTTTGAGTCCTACATTGTGATAAAAACCCGTACTAAAAAGGCTGTGAATAGTGAGTGTTAAGTCTCAAACCCTGGGACAATCTGCCCAGCCACCTCTTTAACAAATCAAAGTGGACCTGGCTGCCAGCATCCCACTACCTTGAACTCTTCATCTCAGGGGCTGGGCTGCTCTTCCTCCAGAGGCTCTTCCCTATGTAAAACAGCCTTTTGGTTACCAGGCACTTTTTTGTACATTTGCCCCCCTGGCTGCTGCACCTGGTTCCCCTCTCTCCACTCTCTCTTCACAAGGCTCAGGGTCAAGACCAGTGTGAACCCTCCCAGACGCCCCTGTATCTCACTATGCTCTCACACATATCTACAATAAACTTTCTCCTCCACCACACCTAGGAGCAGTCATGTCCTTCCTTCCTTTCTTCCCCCCACCTCCATTTAGATAAGGAAATGTCATGTAAGATAGTCAAAAGACCAGTCACTGAATTCATGTCATCTGCATTATTTTCTAGGTGCATATACTTGCTACTTGCAAGGACAAGAATGCTGGCTTCATTAAGGATGCAGTGCCCATACTGTTTGGAAAATGGGCTCTTGCTATTCGGTTTATCGCCATTCTTACTGGAATCTGCTCAGACAGAGCTTCAGCTGCTAGAGCTAATGAGAAAGGGCTTTTATCAAACACTGGAGGTCAGTCAACGGGTTTTATGGGAAGAGTGAAAGAATGGAGGAAGTTCCATCATGATCATGAAAAGGCTTTTACAGTAAGCTGTGCTTGCTCTCCATCAGGACCAATAAGTCCAGACTGGAAGGTGACTAATAGTCTCATAGATGGTGCCTGGGTTATCAATTTTCAAAGACTGAAGGAAACATGGAAACATACCAAACAACTGCCATGTTTTTATGGACAAATTCATTTTTCATGATTTCCAGTCCATTTATATAGGCTTTAACTAGCAAGAAAAGCTTGGAGTATTCCTTTATTTGTTGCAGAAATGAAAGGCTCCAGTTTGTCAACCTGTTGAAAAGCAAACAACGGCAATAATGGTGTCACCAACGTGGTTCAGTTTTCCTCACAATCTTTGTTTCTAATCTGCTCTGCTTCCACTGCATGCCTGCCCAGAACCTGGACATGGTCTATTTCTAGAAAGAGCCTTGGAACCTTCCTCCCACCTGAGTTTATGCATGATCCCTCTAGTCTGGAAGCTTCCTTATTCTCATGGCTCTCAATCCCCATCCACCAATCTCAACAGACATCTCTTTTCTGGCCCAGTATTCCCCTACTACAGAGAGATGATTACTTTACCTCCAACCCTGTCGGCCATTATTGCTATGCCCTACAAACCACATAGACAGCTCTGGTTCTGGAACGTTCCTTTAGAGGAAAGTTGACACATAGCATCCCTGAGAATAGTCTCAGGATATGAGGATTGTATTATTATATACAATATAAAAATATTATATTACATTGTGTTGTAATATTCTCACTTGAACTAACTTTCTTGATAGGAATATAACCATTTTCCCACTTACTAATGCCTTGAGAGCCTAGATTGTGGTCCATCCTCATCCACAATGTAAAAAAATCTAAGAGTAGGATCCACATCGGCAATTCACATTTCTCTCTCCTAGCACAGAACTTGGCATGCAGTGGTGAGTGATCATATTTATTGAATCAAACTGAATATAATAAAAAGATACCTTGGCACACTAACACATTGGCCAAATGCTGTAGTTGGAAATGTTAACCAAACCTAAATCTTAAATCTATCCATCTATCATCTAGCTATCTATCTATCTAATCTATCTGTGTGTGTGCACACACATGTACACATGTTCACATATGTTTCTATGCATATATGAAGGCCAGAAATTTATCTCAGGGTGTCTTCCTCTATTGTCCTTCATATTTCCATTTGTTGTTGTTGTTTTTGTTTGTCTGTTTATTTGTTTGTTTTGAGATAAGCTCTGTTCACTGAACCCAAAGCTTGCCATTTCAGTCATGCTGGCTGGCCACCAAGCCCCAGGCATCCTTCTCCATCCCCCAGCTTTGAGATTATAGACACCCATGGCAATGCCTGGCTTTTATGTGAGTGCTGAAAGCCCAAACTCAGATCCTTGTGCTTGTACAGAAAGGACTCTTCCTGAGTCCTCACCACTGAGTCATCTCCAGCAACACACGCTTGGCTTTCAACTGAGAAGAAGTCAGATTTTACAGTGTAAAGAAAAACAGCAGCACACACAGCCCAATTTTAAAGTTCAGACCGTTTACTTCAAAGGAAAAGGGCCACTGCCCTAATTATCACATAAAGCTTCAGGAATTTGTGGACAGAGCTCACTATGTTGAATTGTGATAGCTGGGTTATTGGGCACCAACTATGCAAGGTGCTGCTGAAGATTTAGAGATGTAGAAAGACTAAGTACTAAAGTCATGGGGATTGTGCCATAGGGGAGGAAACAGTAAAAAGATAAAGCTGGGAAATTGGGCTCTAGTATTATATTTTAAAAAAAAATCAAGGTGATGAACAAAAATGTGGTGAGAAGATCAGTAAGTTTTTGTCTGGTGGAGGCAACTTCTGGGCTTGAAGGAAAGAAACCATTCCAGCAAAAGAATGTCATGTTTGAAGGAGAGATTAGCAAGCAAGGTGACATAGCAGGAGAGGAGTGAACAGAAGCTGGAGGAACCAGTGACAAAATAGGAGGTCACAACAACAGCGTGCCCTAGATGTAGGAACTGTAGACTGCAGTTGCTGTAAGATGGATGATTCCTTTGGAAGATGGGAAGATGAACTGTGCTTGGATCTATGTGTGAAGAGCTCATACTGGCTGCCATGTTGGAAACATACTAGGAGATGGATGTAGTTGCACACAAGGATGCAGCCACTTAAGAGACTCCTAGGCAATCCAGAATGGTGGTCTTAGGAACCCAGGTAGTAAATGGTAAAGAAGATAAGAAATGAATGAACCATGGAGCGTATGCTGGCTTTGCTGAGGGACTGGATATAGAGTCTGAGAGAACAAACTCCAAGGTATTCAGCTTAGGCTACAAAGATACAAGGGGCCATTTGCTGAGATGGAATAGAATTTCAGGAGTAAGTTTGGGGAGAGGGAGATCAGGAGCTATGTGTTGGAAACATCAAGTCTGGATCATTTTAGTCTTGCAAATACATTTGTTGAAAAGGCAATCAGACCTAGGAAACTGGAGTTAAGGAAAGAAGTTATGGCTAGATAATGTATATGTATGTGTATATGTATATATTATACATGTATGTGAATATATATGTGTGTGTATATATATGTAGAGAGAGAGAGAGAGAGAGAGAGAGAGAGAGTTGCTAAAGAGAAACATTAAAATCCAAGAGATTAGTCCTTAAGTGAGAAGAGAGGGAAGGATCAAGGAGAGTGAGTTTTGGAGAATAGAGTGTTGTAGTGATGGGAGAAGATAAGGCAGGACTAGTGACAGCCACAGAGGAGTGACCTTGGGATGGAAGAGTGTGAACCTTGAACCTAAAATGTCCTGAAAGCCAAAGGCATAAAATATTTTAAAGAAGACAGATGATCACCTGAGCTAAGTGGTGACAGATTAAGATGGGCATGCAAATTGACCATGCCTTTAACAACTGGCAGGTCATACTAACCTTGACAGGAGCAATTTTCTGCCAACTGAAGGGGATAAGATTCAGACTATGTCACAGTTGAGGAAAATGAGACAGAGGGAATTGGAACAACTAATATTAATGACCCTTTCAAAGCATTTGCTGTGAAGGAATGCAGTGTAAACCATAAGAGCTTGAAAGTGTAGTTTATGCTTTAGTTGAAGAATCCTAAAAAAGAACTCCTGCCTTCTGGGAGTACAGTTTTATTTACAGGGTGGGAAGGAGCTCCAAAGACCAGCTATCCATACTGAGCTGAAGTGTTTCTGGTCTATCACCTAGGGAAAACGCTATGTCACCTACCCACTAGCATCCCATATGGCTTCCCAGGAACAGCCCAGGTCAGTGTTTCATCACCTATCAACATGACCAAATGCCACCATCACTTTTCTTGTCTTCTTGTCTGCGTCTGCAGGCAAAATGGGCTGCCAATTGACTAACACAATGACAACTCCCAGAAATTAGAAAACCTATAAGAGAGGATGGGAGACCACTTGATGGGTAAAGTGCCTTCTGTACAAGTGTTCAATACCTAGCAACCACATACAAAGTGGGACTGATACCCACTTGTAATCTTACCATTGGAAAGGTGGAAATAGAAGGATCCCTGGAAATTCCTGGCCAACTAGCCTAGACTAATGGCAAACCCCAGGTCTCAGTGAGAGTCCCTGTCTCAAAAGACAAAGTGAATGATTCCCAAAGAACACCTGTAGTCATTCTCCAGCCTCCACATGTACATACATACCTACACACATATATATGAACATGCAGACACACATGGGCATAATAACATGCATACACACACACACACACACACACACACACACACACACACACACGGGAAATCTACAGAAATCCTGAGATATGAAAATGTGAAGAACGGCAAAGTTAAAGAACTCTGTGTGAACAAGTCTCCAGCTAAGGATGGAGATAAAGGAAAAGAACCTATAGAGAGGCAGACAGACACAGAGGGATGAAAATTCATGCTTTTCCATCCATCTCATAATCTTTGGGCTCTGCTCTCTCCATCATATAGTCCTGGGGGTCTATGGCAATCTGGAAGAG
Source organism: Phodopus roborovskii (assembly GCF_943737965.1). NCBI lineage: Eukaryota > Metazoa > Chordata > Mammalia > Rodentia > Cricetidae > Phodopus > Phodopus roborovskii. The sequence goes on from NW_026126517.1 coordinate 19,303,466, forward strand.
CATCAATTGGCCCTTTAAAATCAGCACCAGCACCAGATGACACTGTCATAATATATTCTTTGTCAACACTTATTTCCCCCTTGAGGCTGAACCTGCTTCCCAGCTATGACACACTTTGTCTGCTTTGCCACTGGGTCTCTTTAACTGGGACATGATGGTGAGCAGGAGGCAGCTCTCAGACTGAAGTGAAACTTAGCTGTTTAATTCAGCTTCACCCAGATGCTTTTTATTGTGTGCCTATGAAAGCTGGATATGAAGGTAAATTGGCACAATGTTACAACTTTAAATAAAATAGAATCTGTTCTTCCAGAGCTCACAGTCTAGGGAAACAGTTTCCAACCAAGCATCATCTACTCTCTTCCCCATAGGGACATTTAGCAAAAATGTCAAAATGAAGTTCACTGTTTGTTTAGTATCATTACAAAAGGAGGATGCTATCAGTATGTACTGGGGACAGGTGAGGCATGATGCTAAGCCTTTTATAACAGAAAATCTACTATCCACTAACAAAGAATTCTCCAAGCTAAAGTTCCAATAGAACCATGATGAAGGAGCTGTGGGGCAAAAAGCCCAGCTCCTGAACAGCAGATTCAAGGGGAGCTATGAGAAGCAGCAGCTTATATTTCATTTAGAAGGATCCTTCAGTGTTCATAGAGAGAACATCTTAGACACAGTAGCCAGACCTCAGTAGCAGCAAGTTCAAGGCCATTCTGCGAAGCATTCTCCAAAGAGACCCAAATACTATGCTTCTGCATGGAGTATTTACATATGTGGACATGGCCTCCTGGAAGTACCAAGACTCTTTCTTGTTCAGATAGTGTCATTTTCAGTCCTCATCACAAACTATTGAAGCCCTCCATCTACTTGCATATTTAGGGCTGAAGTACAGCCCCTCCTATGCTTTGAAGGGCATTGTTTTCTATTGAGGGAGAGGCAGGCAGGGACCTCAGACTAGGCAACCAGAAATGATGAATGGACCCTAGCATTCAGTCATTGGTGACAGACCAGACACATGTGCCTCCCTCCTTACACTGGCTTGAGCGAGCAGAACCAGGTGTTTCCAGTTTAGATTTGAAACTGACACTCATTGGTGTGTCTAACATTCCCCACCCATAACTTGTATCTCCTACACTCAGCCCAGGCCTTCTGCTCCTCCATCCTTCAGAGAAAAGCTCACCCTATCCACAGAAATAAGAGATGACAGCACCCTAATATAATGGTACTTGACAATTTTCAGAGAGGTTCTTATATGCATTCTTCCCCTCACCTGGAGAGAGGCGGAAGACACATCTTCGATTTAGACAGAGAGAGAGAGAGCCATCCCTGTGTTTTTGCGAGTTACATTCCATCTGTATCTGATTGTTCACAAGTCACCAGAGGAAGGACAATGAAGAGTCATCTTGCATGCAAATGAAGTCAGATGAAAGGCGCCTGCTTGGAAAGCCTCAGGGAAATCCATTCAAGTATAGTATGACTTCAAGTGACCAAGTTAAAACTGAGCCACATGCTGTCACTTAAATATAGATGGCCACCTTTGGTTTATGCACGCAGAGCCTGCCGCTTGCACAGAGTGGTGCTCCATCCAAATCAACCAGCAAAGCCATTTAGAACCTAGAGCTTGAGTCTATATAAATGTAAATTACCAACCAATGGGAGCATAAAGTCTAGATGAAAACAACACTGTTGTCTCTCCTCTGCCAGCTCACATGGCTCAGTGTAGACTCAGGAGGCATCCTTTCATTTGGCCGACCTCCCCAGGCAGGTTTAGCTTGGTTTCTGTGTGCCACCTGTCAGGTGGCTGGAGATGGGGACCTGTACTTCCTCTGTTTATGTTTGCCATTATTATGTAGAGTCTCTGAGATATCTTCATGTGATTTGTTATCCAATAACAATGCTTCTATGCGGTGTGTGTAAGCACATCAAGTCAGCTAGCATGCCAGGTTTGTGTGTTTGTGTGGGTGGGTGTGTGTGCACATCAAGTCAGCTAACATAACAGCTTTGTGTGTGTGTGTTTGTGTATACGTGTCCACATCGAGTCAACTAATATGCCAGCTGTGTGTGTGTGTGTGTGTAAGCACATCAAGTCAGCTAACATGACAGCTGTGTGTGTGTGTGTGTGTGTGTGTGTGTGTGTGTGTAAGCACATCAAGTCAGCTAACATGCCAGTTTTGTCTGGGACTAAAGTCCAGCTCTGGTGAAAATGAAATATTTCTGAAAGCTACATTAACTCTTTAACACTAGCAATGTATTTCATCAGGGATCTGGGACAGCCATTCCCTAAGCGAGGCTCTGAAGCATGGGAAAAGCTAAAATAAGTAGCTACAAGGCTGTATTTCCCAACAATGGGGCTAGGGTGGGGTGGGGATGCAACTCCCAGGGCAGGCAAAGAATAGGCACAAGAAAAGTCCGTGAACTGCTGGGAGCAGCAGGCAGGAAGAAGCTGGTGAGGAATAATATAGCTAAATGAAATTGTTTTCTTCCTTCTCAACCCTGGTGGATTAATTGGGTACAAATCGGTCCACTTAATGCCAATTGACATTAAGCAATTTACCATTTGATGGCAATTGAAAAGCTATGCTTGACGCTCCAAACCCTCCTGATTGTTCCAAACAGATTTCCCACCCTAAAGTGGAAATGGATTTAATTTGATCTCTTCAGTCTGTTCGCCATTATGTGTGAAGCAGTGATATTGGTAGCAACAGCTACCTGAACAGTAAAGTGTTCAAAACAAAGGTGTCCCCACTACTGGTGAGGATGCAAAGGAAAAGGGCATAATGGCGTCTTTGTGAAGGTCACCCGAGAGAACATGATCCACTGCCACCATCAGTATCTCCTTGCTTTTATTTAGATTTTTGTTTGCCTTTGATGATTCCTTAGATTAGAGGAAAGTTCCAGAAAGCAACCAACTTTTGTTCTGTCACCTCAAATGGGGGACCAGGGTCTGGGGAATGATTTGCCCCAGTAGTTGAAAGCAGCCACCACCACCCCTCTTCTTCACACCAGTATCTTTTTTATTCTCTTATCTCTTGACTACCTCAAGAAGCCCACCTTGGGCTCTGGAAATGGAGAGGCCATGGGCAGATGGTGCCATCTTGTACTAAAATACTCAAGTTCAGTGGCTACACCTGGACTCTTTACTGTTCCTGCATTTGATTCCTTTATGTGTGAAAAAGAAACTCAGATCCACATTTCCCAGTATCTACACAGACAGAATGAAGCCATCTCACACAGACACTTTTAAACATAAGACATCATTGTCTGACTGAAGCCTGCCCTGAATATTTGATGGGCTAGATTGGTCCAAGGATGAATGAAAGCCAGTCAAGGAACAAACTATGAGCAATTGACTGTAAGGCTTGTGACATGCTGGCACTCCCCACTCATACCTGAAATCAAAGAAAGATTAGGGGTTAGAAGGCTAAAAACAGATGTTTGTCATGGCTGCAGTCAGCTTGTTGACTCTTAGAACATCTAATACTTAACAAAATTTATTTCACTGTTTAAAAAATATGTCGTCAACATGTTATCTAAAAACTGTTCTGAGTTCTAAAGCTCTATTCTGCAGAACAAAGATGCAAACATGGTGAGGTGTTTTTTTGTTTTTGTTTTTTTTTTGTTTTGTTTTGTTTTGTTTTGCCCCTAAACTGTTCATTGAAATGCAAAGACCATTGCTCTATACTATGCCAGCAGTAAATTTGTGAAAATGTTTATAGAAGTACATGTTCTTAACACTTTCACACTCACAGACATCAGTGGAACAAGATAAATCCAGGCCCCAGTCACATTAGAAATAGAAGACACCAAGGCTGCATTCTGGTAGGTAGGTCATTTGGAGAAGGCCACTTCATCTCTTTGAGCTCCTGGGAGATCACAGAGATATAAACTGGCAATGAAAATCTTGACCCCCAAGACCAGGTGAGATCACTTTATTTAGTCTTGTATCTCATCCCATACCTTGCTCAGAGAGGTGGTAGTAAGACATTGGAAGGTCCCCTTTTCAGTATTGAAGTCTTCTTCCCTTGTAGCTGGACCACCATCATATTTCCCTCAGCTCAAGACTACACACACAACACACACACACACACACACACACACACACACACCACCACCACCACCACCACCACCAGCAGCAGCAGCAGCAACAGCCCACAGATTCATATAATACTGACAATGAGTCTAACTAGCCTAGCCTTGGCCTCCAGCTCAAACCAAGATTTTCTCTGTGTTCCCCAACTCCCTTTAGCTTTCCTATGACAGCATAATGATCCAGCACCTCTTTCTGCATACTGGAATTGTCTATACTCACCAAACACCCTAATCCTGAAGGGCTCTGCAAAGAATCATGATCTGAGTCAGATGCCCAGTGAACTTGACCTACAAAGGGGCTGTTCCTGACCTCACTGGAAAGTAGACAGCCAGCCCTCCTCTGGCCATTCTCTATCCTATAGTTTTTGTCTCTATCTGAAAGGCATATCATATATTAATTTGCATGTTTATTGTCTGGATCAAATGTATGTGCTACAGAAGACAAGAGTGTATGTGTCTTGCCCACCATAATAGGTCCTATGGCCTGGCACACAGTAGCACTCAGTTACATTTGTTTTGAATATGTGTTAAGATCATCCAGTTTAGTAAATACAATGAACTGTGCCAATCTTGTACAAATTCCTTTAAGAATACAAACTGTGCTTCATAGAAGAACCACCACAGGCATAAGATGCCCAGACTCCAAGACTCTTCCAGCAAATCCTATCAACAAATTAACTGATGCGGCCTCCCTTGACATTTCTGCTTGTGGACTAATGGCATGTCGATTTGACTGTCTCCATTTATCAGCCCTCAATAGAGCCAAAAGTATTTTTTTAACATACAGAAAGCAACTTTAAAATAGATAAGCATGCAATCATAGTGTATTTACAGGCACCTATAGTCACCATTTGGGTAAAGGAAGGGCTCATAACTAAGAAAAGAGCCATGGAGGAAATGAACATATATTTAGCTCAGTAACAGAGAATGTTGTCACAGGCAAGTATGACATGCTGATCCATGCAAGGCTTTAAGCCATGAAAGCTCCAATGAAAACATCTAGTCCCATCTCTTCCTCTACTGTACCAGGTGACTTGAGTCAGGCCACCGCACCTCTCTGATCCTGAGTGTCCCCTTGTGTCAACAGAGAGGACACATTTTACCATCTCTTTTAGCTGAGATTTCATATATTCACTGATTGGTATACAGCACGATGTGTTGATGTCAAAGAACACAGTAAAGGCTGTGTCACTGACTTTATTTAGGGTAAGGCTTAAAGGCCTTAGCCTACAAAATACCTGTGGAGAGCAGACACCCTGTTTTATTTCTTCTTATCTAAGTTCACAATCACACCTGAGTTGATTTTTCACAGCAGGCTAATAACATTTAGATAGGCTTGAGGTCAGTAAGAAAGTGTATTAGTCATTTTTCTCCTGCTAAGCTAAACCCCATGACCAAAAGCAACTTGAAGAGAAAGGGGTTTGCTTCATCTTACATCTCACAGTCCTTCATAGAAGGACATCAAAGAAGGAACTCAGGCCTGGAACCTAGAGGCAGGAACCATGCAGAAACCATGGAGGAATACTGTTTACTGGTTTGCTCCCCAAGGCAACCCAAGTACATACAGCTGCTCAGGGTTGCTACCACCCACTGTGGGTTGGGCTCCCTCCTGTCAGACATTAATTAGGAAAATGCCCCCACAGACTTACTGACAGGCTGATTTGAGAGAAGCATTTTCTCAATCGGCATTTCCTCTTCCTAGACATTCCTAAATACATCAAACGAAAAAAATTAAAAACACCAGCCAGCATAGTAAACCAATATATCTAGTTGTCTTTGGTGTGGAGATGGGGTATGCTTTTCTGGGCTTTGGGAAGCCAAGTTTCTTCTTAACACCTTTTGAGAAATGCAATAATCCTCTTCTCCAGCAGGTGAACTAAATGAAGAGGTACCAGACCTCCTTTCTCTGTTACCACTTATTGTGAGACTCAGCTCAGAAAACTGTGAGCTGTTTCCATCTCGCTTCTTGCCCAGCTCCTGTACCCTGTCCTCCTTTGCCATCTTGCCTGTGTACCCATCTCAGATAATCCCCTCACCAACCTACAAAGTTTATGCACAAATGAGCCTCACAGAGCTATCTCTCCTTGTAACATCTTCACTTCTAGATCAAGACTCGTATTGGCCTAATTCATGAGTTCCATTATCAATTTCAGCATCTGAAACACTTATTAGTCTCTACCTTAGAATGTCCTAGTTCTACTTTCACTTAATTTAGTTTGCAGTGACATATTCAAGTCTTGCTTGCAAAATCTGAATAGCCCTAAATGTCACCCATTTTTCCTTTTTGCTACCTTTGGCATGTACCTCAGTTTCAGAACACCTACCTACTATGGATTCTGAGGATCCCTCCTTGAGTAAGTAACAAGGCTGACATCACTATTCTGAAAGTTTAAATGTATTGGAGACTAGAAAGTCCAAGATGGCAGCATGAGCTTGGAAGGAGGTCCAGGGCCTCTCCTTCCAGCATGGTACCTTGAGTTCTGTGTTCTGAGAGGGGAGAATGCTGTATCTGCATATGGAAGGAACAGGATTACAAAACAGTGAACTCTATTATCAAACCCTTTGATTAGGATATCTAATTCCATTCATGAGGATGGAACCCTCATAACCCAGCTACCTCCCAAAGGATATACCTCACATTAATGTTGTACCAAAGCATCACAACATGAATCTAGATGGAATACAAGCATCCAAACCACAGCAACATAACAGAGTGAAAAGCCTGGCTGTGTTAAAAATCAAGACTTCTGTGTATCAAATAAAAGAGTTTGAAGGAATTTTGATTGTGGCAGAATAAAGAATACAGCTTTTCAAAAATAAGTGTGATATAGGACAAAATCACCACAATTCAGCATTTCAGGGCTCTGGAAATCAATTAAAGACAAATGATAAATTGGAAAGTATTGATTCTTAAAAGTCTGTTGGAACTTTAGGTAATAGAGATACAGCATATGATCTTCATCCTGGAGCTCTCATCCCTGACCAAACTTGGTTAGTGGAAATTAAAGTCTTACCAGTGCTAGGCAAGCTGCAAAAACAGAGGCTTTAAAGCCAAAAGGGTCCAGTTCAAATCATCCTAGCAGCTGGAGAATGGAGCAAGGAACAAAGCCCAGCTTTAAGTGACAAGTCCCCTAAGAATTAAACAGAGAGAAGCCACTATAGCTCGCCAACTCTAGGTTTGTGATAGGTAAAGAGTAAATTTAATGAGGGACATCCTGGCATGAAGAAGGCCATAGAAGAACTGGAATAAACTTCCTGCATGTCCCTTGATGACTGGGAAGTGGGCACTTACATGGTCGACCTAGGAAAATCAGCAGAGACTGGAGACTTGGCTGTTGGCCTCCCAACCCACACATGAATAAGTCAACACAGTGTGTTGTATGGCTTTTCCAAAGGAGATATGAACAAATGCTATCCGCCAGATACAGCACTGACAATAGACCAGAAAGAATATCTTTCCACCCCAGTCTAATTTGGTGAACTAATGAATTTATTGGGGTTTGTGCTGGTTAATATTGATTATCAATTTGGCAAGAGCTGGAATGGCTAAAATACAAGTCTCTGGGCATCTCTTTACACATGAGATTGTCCAAATTAAGTTCACTGAGATTAAAAGATCCATTGTAAATATGGGCAGCATTTTTGCATGTCTGGAGACTCAGACTGCATAAAAAGAAGCCAGCTGAGCAGCGGTCACTGTAAAGAGACACCAAGACCATGCAACTCTTATAAAAGAAAACATGCAATTGGGGCTGGCTTAGTTCAGAGGTTTAGTTCATTATCATCTTCATGGCAGGAAGCATGGAGGCACACAGACAGCTATGAAAGGAGCTGAGAGTTGTACATCAGGATCCTCAGGCAGCAGGAAGAGAGAGGGACACTGGGCCTGGCTTGAGCATTTGAAACCTCATAGCTCACCCACACATACACCCCACCACCACCACCAATAAGGCCACACCAACTCCAACAAGGCCACACCTTCTAGTAGCGCCACTCCTTATGGGTTTATGGGGGTCATTTTCATTCAGACCACCACAGTTGCCTTTGTTAGGTTTATCATCACAGAACCACATAAAGAACTAATATTTTGTCACTTTAAGGGGCATTCGGTGAAGGGTTACTTACTTATGAGAGCAAAGTGACTCAAAGGCAACTTTGTCACTGAAAAGTCTGCCTGAAGAGAAGTTGCAAAATACACAACTTGCAGGCAGCTTCATTAAAAATAATCTCATCCAGCAATTGCTTACAGCTTATACAACCTTGGTATCTTTGTGAGTTGATAAATTTGATTACTTCCATGGTTTTACAAGCCTCCCTCTTCTCCTCTCCATAAGAGAGTATTTCAGTTTAAGGAAATAGCTACACAAATGAGTAAAAAGCCTTGAGCAACCTTGGCCCAAACCCCATCTGCACAGAGGGGCCCTGCAGCAAGCTGGCTTAAAACTGGAGACCTGTGCACCAAACATCTTAGGTCTAAATTTTTCCACACCCTCACCATAACTTGGTGTTGTTCACTTTTTTTATTATAGCCATTTGATGGGTATTTATCATTATTGTATTATGGCTTTGAATTTTCTTATTGACTAATAATCCTGGGTATCTTTAATTTCCCATTAGTTATCCACATCTCTGTTTTATTGAACTGTCTTTCAAGTCATTTGTCCATTTTTAAGTCTGTGTATTCATTAAAATACATATATTCATTAAAATATACAATAATTAAAACATAGTTTAGCAGGTTTTGAAAAAATAAGCATAATATTTTTATCTTTTCCTGGAGGGGCAAATTTTATTTTATGCTGTTTTGTTGCCATTATTCAAGTTTCTTATAAATTAGAGGCAAGAAGAAAAACATCAGATTCCATGAACCAGATATTTTACATAATTTTCTCTTTTTTTGCATATATAGTAATGACTCTTTTTGTATATGATTTAAAAGATTGGTAACCCAGTTTGTGGTACCCTGATGAACAAGACATGTTTGCAGCCATCACAGGCAACCTGAAGCTACCAACAGTTGGGCTTGCCTCTGCCTTCACCCCTTGAAACTCTAACCCACAAAAGCTGGTGGGAACATGTTTGTTTCTGTGTGCTATTTACCCCCATATCCAAATGGTTCTCTGAACCAAATTTATATGAAGACTTTTTTGGTGAAGAGACTTAATTTTTTTAGATGGGTTGTTTACCAAACACAGTTCTTGTGCGCAATAAAAATAGCCAGGACTGAGTTTGCTGTTCAGGTTGCCTGTCATGCATGCACTGGGCTGGGCTGGGCTGTTTCGAGCTTTCCCACGATGGCCCCTGTGTACAGATGCTTTGTAATGCATAAATAAATGGCTGTCCGGCTTATTAAAATGCCTGACCATGACTTCTGCAGTCTAGGCCTTGTGTATAAAGAATGGCACATACTGTGAGCATATCTTTCTGACGATAAATACACTTTTCCTACCTCTTTCCTCAACCCAAATAGTAAGCCTTACTGTATTCAAGTTTGAACTCAAAATACAGAAAAGGACAAAGCAGCGAATGGTTTATAATGTGGTGGATGCCAGAAGCACAGTGAATGCTTGCAAATACTCTGTACCATTATATCTATCATTGAATTAAAATATTTTCTTGGTGTTAAAAACACATGGTGATACAAGCCCGCATTCTCAGCACTTAGAAGACAAACAGGAGGACTGCTACAATTTGAAGCTAGTCTGGTCTACATAATGAGTTCCAAATCAGCCAGGGCTGCATAGTGAAACCCTGTCTCAAAAGAGGTAAGCATTAGAATTAACATACAGATTAGCAGCTCTACTCTTATGTATTGACTCACAGTACATCGTAAGAATGGATCAATCCTGAAATGTATGCAAAAATGTTCATAGAAAAATTCTTTATAATAATGAAATCTGGAAACAACCCAAATGGTCTCCAACTTAGTAAGTGGATAAGCAGGACATAGACAACAAGCTACACAGTAGCATAGAGTCCAGCAGTCAAAGGATTAGGCCATTGGCATGAAGCATTAAGAATAAATCTGAAACACACTATGCTAAACTGAAAGAAAACAGAATGAAAAATGGCATATTGTATGCTTGCAGTCATGTTGGTATCTCAAGAAAATACAAATTAAAAAAAATCTGTGTTTAATGTGCTTGGAAGCTGGTAAAGATTGGCTTAACTGGGGTAAGTTTAGATAGTTAAAAAATAATCTAATTTGGGTTTTTGACAATGGCTATTCAATCACAAAATTTGCTAAAACATAACAACTTGTACCATTTATTCTGAGTAAATTTTATTATGTAACTTCTGTATCAGTAAGGCTATTTTTTAAAGGTATCATTTAGAAAGTGCAAAATGTTACATGTGCTAAAAAAATATTTGGAATTTATATAATTATAGAGAGATTAAAATCTAGAATGAATTTAGTCACAAATGTATTTGAATGAACTATACATACAACTCAACAAGAAACAGAAAATTTGAAAAGGTTTCAGGGTGAATTGGCAATAGATAACAAACAAATAATTTACAAAGAAACCCTGAATTGTCAATAATAAACATTTAAAGATAACAAACTCATTAGAGTGAAAACGTAAATTAAAACCACAAGGAAACATCTATTCTGCAGAATCCAGGAGAAACATTAAAAATTTGATCACACCAAATGTTGTCAAGAACATGAGCAATGAGGTTCTTCACATCTCTGAGTAGGAGCTTAAGTAATTGCCAACATTATAGAAAGCATGCAACCATATTCTACAGCCCTAAAGATGTGCCCTGTTCAGAACTCTCCTACTCCATCCCTATACACACAGGTTACACACATACTGTAGAATTCTCACACATTCTGTACAAGGAAACACATAAAAATACCTCCATAATTGTAGATAGCTTTAGGGTCCAATGCTTGCATTAAATCTTATCTGAACTATTTGTTCTGCATGCTTCTATTAAAATGGAGGTAACCAAACCTGTCCACCAGAGGTACTGTGGAGTTGGAGAGTCTTCATGGAGGATGAAATATCATGGTGAGCTCTTACTAAACCTTCAAAAACCATTATTCCCAATCCTTGCTCTAAACGGGTGTTCATTGCCTACCTACTAGAAGGAATCCCTTGACTGTAAGACAAGGAAATCGACAGGAAAAGCAACTAAGTCTCCATTTCCTCTTATTCTGTGGTTTCCAAACATGCCATCCTCTTCCTTCGCTCCAAAGAACTTAAAGCCAGAAGCAGCAATGTATCATGGAAAGAGTGAGTAAGGAGTACTGGCCACCACCAGCTTAGGAAGTTATGGGTCACACATTTTCTCCTGTCTGGATCCCAGTAGGAGTAACAGAGAGCTAGCCTCAACTTAATACAGCATCTGGATCATATTCAAATGGGAGTATGGTAGCCTGGAAGGCTAAATGTGCTTTTGTGTGTCCAGTGTGACACACTAATTCCTGGTCCTTAAAAAGTTAAAAGATCATCCTCATCTGTTTAACTACAAAAGAAGCCCAGTGTGTGTTAGTGTGGTCAAAAATAAACATTTGGATCCCTTCATATTTAATTTCACAGGGATGTTCGTGGCAAAGGAGGTTAAAATGTGGTTGAACTTAAGGGTTTAGTAGAGCATGTTCCTATTACAGATATGTTTAAGGTTGGAAATCAGGTTGGTGTGGTGAGGCCTAATTAAAAAATTGTCTAAATAGGCCTCCAGACCAAGGTCAAATTTGGGGACCACATGGAGCCAGTTAAGCTTTGAACAGAGGAGCAAGTTCTGGATTGAAAGAAAAGAATCACAGGCTGTAGTCCCAGCTAGGATGCTAACTTGCTGTATGATTTGAAAAGTCCCATTCATAGCTGTTCCTGTCACTATGGACTCAGTGATATGTCTTCTCTAGACTTAAGATTCACAGGCTTATTTCTTGTTCCTTAGACCCATGTATTAGATATGGTGGGGGCTATAGTTCATTTGGTCCGGGGCTTGCTAGCATGAGTGAAGCCCTCAGTTCAATCCTCAGTATTGCAAACATTGGGCATGATGCTATCCACCTATAATGGCAGCATACAGGAGTCAGAGGCAGAAGGTTCAAAAGTTCAAGGCCATGCTTTATTGTGTGGTGAGTTCAAGATCAGCCTGGGTTGTATGAGAGCCTGTCCAGAAAAAAATAAAACATAATATAGAAGTTATTTATACTCCAGTGAGTTTGTCATCATCCTCTGAGGACAGACAATGCTACACTTAGGTGCGGGAGGACAACAGGACAAAAAGGAACAGGAAGCAGAGAATGAAATAAGAAACCATGAAAAAAAAAAAAAACAAAAAACAAAAACACTTTTTGATCAGGATGGTTAAGGGTATATGCAACAAAATATCACCTCTACCAGTTCACAGAGGTTTGAGGAGAGACACTCACTCAGGATACAATGTGAACCTGACACAGCCATTAGTCACTTTCCCCCTTGCTGTGACCAAATGCATAGCCAGAAGAAACTTGGGAAGAAAGGGCTTATTTTGACTTTTGACTTACATTCATGATGCTGTTTGTCATGGTAGAGAGGGCCTGGCTTCTCCATGAAAGAAGGTGGTCATATTCCTGCTACAATCAGAAAGCAGAACCCTGAACAAGTGAGGCTGGCTGCAAAACCCTTTTCCTCCTTTCTGATACCACCTCCTAGAAGTTCTGCCACCTTCCAAAACAACTGGGGACCGAGTACTCAAACCCATGGATGCCGTTTCCCATTCAAACCACACTACCTGCCATTAAATTAGTCCATTCTCCTTTCCTCTGTCTCTGTTTTCTTCTCTATAAAATGAGGGGTGTAGGCGCGATGGTTTCCTGGCAAACTGCCTTGATTAATCTGACTTTAAAGGCAAACAGCATAGAACACATATATAAACCAGGGAGGGATGGAGGCAGGAGCAGATGTGGGCCATGTTCTTGCCTTGGAGCCTTTCTGTTCTCCAGAGAGCCAGCCCCTCCCTCTTGAACTTCTCAGACTTTTCTGGTGTCGCCAAAGTGCTGCTGGGAATTTTTCTGCATAACCCTGCTCCTAAATCAACTCCCAGGAGACTGGGGGTAGAGGAGGGTGCCAGTTTAAAGTAGGTCTGATATGATCCAGGACCTGATAGGGTTTCAGCTGCTGGCTTTCTGGCAAATTGCAGAGAAATTAAAGAGATTCTTGCAGAGGTGAAACGGCTCAAATCCTAGGGAGGGGACGCTGCTGCTCGGAGAGAAATACAAAGACCAGATTCATCTGGTTAAAGAATTATAAATAGAACAGTCAGATTAGATTGGCTGAGGAATGGGGGCACCACGAAGGAGCCAAGTTCTCTCCGAAGAGGCGAGGCGCTCCGAAGGCTCCTAAGGCTCTGAAAGTCCCAAACAAACATAATAGGCTTTCCAAAGGGAAGAGAGAAAGGTGGGGACTAAGAAACTTTAAGTGGCCCTTTCCTTTTAACTAATAATTTCATTCAAGCAAACAGGCAAAATCATGGGTTCCTGGGAGAGAGGTTAAAAGTAAATTACCACCCCATAAGGAGTCTTTCGCTGTAGCACGAATGAAAAGGGTTTTCTGCTCTGTGGAAAACGCAAGCCACTTCCAAACTTTAAGTTAGAGACTTGGCCAAGGGAGTTTGGTCTCCCTGTGCAGTCTGTCTTAGAGATGTTTATCCAGCGGGTGGAGATATTGAGATGGGCCTGGTTTTCAGGTTGATTTTTTTTTCCGTTGTTCCACATAAGGTTTTCATCAGATGCTGTCTGCGTTTTGGTACAAGCCAGGAGGCTGTCGGAGGGGAGGCTCAGGTTCAACTTCAGCAGGCTCTAACTAAAGCAGAATTAAGTTTGGTAAGAACAAAGCCATCGTGCAGAGACCAAGCCCTAGGTAGTGCAGAGGCTTCTGCCTCAGAAACCTTCCCAAGTCTCTTCCAACATCAATTGCACACGGGCTCAGGACAGTCTCTCTGACTCTCTAGGCTGCAGATCACTCATCTGTTGTAATAAGTCTGGTTTCCACCTACACCTTGAGGTTATTTGAAAGAAGTAATATAAAATACAAGCTCTGTAGAGATGTCATTAGGGGTCTAAGTAAAAAGTACTCCCTCCCAGGGGACCCTGAGCCTGTTCTGCAGGAGCGGAGATGATGGAGGCTGCTCAGTCACAGAGTACATTTCCTGTTCTCCACGGGGCATCCCTGAACACTTCCAGTCTCTCTTCTTCTTAAATGAACTTCGTGAAGGCACTTCCCACAGAGGCTGGAGGCACAGATTCTGTGATCTGTGTTGAGCGGGCTTGGGATCTTTACTATGTTATTCAATATGGTATATTCTGGAGACTTATTTTTCTCCTCACCCTACTCCAGGTGGTGTGTGTGTGTGTGTGTGTGTGTGTGTGTGTGTGTGTGTGTGGTTGTGTAGAAGTCCTTGTCCATACCAAACCAGGGCTGCTTAACATCAGGTGTATTTTTTTCTAACACAATTTATTCAAATAGGGGCTTCTCACTAAATCTAAAATTGTGCATTTCTGTTAGGCTAGCTGACCAATATGTAGATCCTACCTGCCTTTACACACACACACACACACACACACACACACACACACACACACACACTTACACTTCAGTGCTAGGGTTACAAAATGGATACCACAGTTCCCAGCTGCCATGGCTGCCAGGAATTCACACACAGGCCCTCATGCCTATACAACAAGCACTTTAACAGCTGAGCCACTCCCGGTCCCTGTAGTGAGATAGTTACTTTGTCTCCTTCTGTGGCACTGACCACGCCCATTGGGGGTGGAGCCATGGGCGGAAGTGACCTGTGGAAGGAGGTCTGAGGAAGAACCGGGGCCCACTGACATGGTGTTCCAGCGGCCTTGGCGCTTAATAGAGGTTGGCCGGGTGGCCTATGTCTCCTTTGGGCCTCATGCTGGGAAGCTGGTCGCAATTGTAGATGGGATCGATCAGAACAGGGCTTTAGTGGATGGACCTTGCACGCGGGTGAGGAGACAGGCCATGCCTTTCAAGTGCATGCAGCTCACTTCATCCTCAAGCTCCCACGCAGTGCCTGCCAGCAAGAGAGCGTTCCGGTTCTTCCTCAGACCTCCTTCCACACGTCCCTCCCCCCCCCCCCCATTTTTGATGCAGTGTCTTTCTGTAGCCCAGACTGGTTTCAAACTAAGCCTAGATTTTAACTTGAACTTTCAATCTTCCTTCATCAGGCTCCCAAGTGCTGAGATTACAAGCATATGACATCACACACATTTTGAACAATTTTTCTCACATTGAAAAGTGGGATTGATGCTGGCCTCGCAGGGGTGAGGATGGGTACAAATTGAGGTCATGATGAGCCTCACAGCATGTGCTCCATACAGAATAGCTACCACTTCTAGCCAGCATATACTATTAAATTAAACAAGTGTGCCTCTTTATTGACTCATAGTCCTCTGACTATAATATGAGACTCGTTTTGTTTTCTTCAAATGCAATGCGTGGATGTACTTTTGCTTCAAAACTACAAAACAGGCATTACCTTCCCTATTCTTCCCACTGGGCACAGCTAAAAGTTCTGGATACTGAGCAGACACAGGTGGAGGGAACAAGACAAGCCAGCTGGAAAGACACACAGACCTACACAGACTTAAGTTCACTGACTTCGCTCATGTTCCTTTCGTGCTTCTTGTAACCCAGATTTGAAATTGGAGAAACCAGCAACCTAGAAATTCCAAAGGGCCTAGAATAAAAATAGACCTATAGAGGCTTGTTCTCAACTATCCAAGGACTGGAAGAGGGGTAACCTGGCAGGACATTCAATTTTTAGATGGTGACAACTCTGTGCCACCAAAAGACTCCAGTGACACTGTGGCACTATCTATCCATGCTAGTGAACCAGTGAAAGCTGGAGACAAACTAGACTCTCTTCCTCCCTCCCTCTCCCTCTCTTCCTCTCCCTTCCTCCCTCCTTCCGTCTCCTTTATCTCTAATCCTCTCTCCTCTCTCTGTCTCTCTCTCTCTCTCTCTCTCTCTCTCTCTCTCTCTCTCTCTCTCTCTCTCTCTCTCTCTCTCTCTCTCTCTCTGACCATGCTCACAGCCTCAGGCATACCAGGCATATGCACTTTCCCTGACCTATGTCCACAGTCCCCTGGATTTCTGTTCCTGCCAGGCTATAATGAGGCACCCTGCACTCTCATCAGATGATACCAGAAAAGTAAAGCCAGGGCCTTGAACATTTAGCCATGCCTGCCAACCTACCTGGGGAAGCCGTGGAAAGTATGAAACGCCAGCCCTTGAAGGAAACTATGTGATGCTAGACCCCTACCTCTTCTGTTTTCCTTCCTGGACATTAGCAGTTTGTTCTGCTACATACTTTCTACCATTACCATCCAGATGCCTAAAACAAACGGACCCACACAATCTAGACTAGAACTTCTGCACCCCCCCAACATAACCAAACCTTTTCTTTTTACTCATTAATTATGTCAGATATTTTATTATAGGGCCATTATGCCAACTAATACATGCTACAATATAGATGAACATGGATGATATGCTAAGCAAAATAAACTGCTAACAAATAAGGGAAGCACTGTGAAATCCTGAAAATGAGAAGTCCTGCAGTAGTCAGTGAGATGGAAAATAGGTGGTGACTCAAAGAAATAAGAGAGACATGGGGAATGAACAGTTGTCATCCAAAGAGTGCAAGGGTTTAATTTCCAAGAGCTGTGGAGGTGGATGGTGACGATGACTGCACATCAATACAGATGTGATACCACTAAACTGTGCACGTGAACAAGATGACTGTGGTAAGATTTATGGCATGTATTGCTTGCCACAATAAACACTTATAATTAGAGAATTAAGAAAGCGATTAAAAACAAAGCCTTAGTGGATAAGTTCAAGGACAGAATAGAAAACACAGTCACTGAATTGGAAAATTGGGACAATAGAAATTATTCAATCTGAACAGAGAGAAAATAGATCAAAAGAAACCCAAACAGCTTTTAGGACTTGTGAGCTAAAAAAAAAAAGTAAAAAAAATAAAAATAAAGATAGTATTTATGTCCTCAGAGTTCCAGAGGGAGAGGAGAGCTTGGGTGGGGTTTAATTTTCCCTCAAATAAATAATTGGCTGAAACTTCCCAACTTAACAAATTATGCAGATTCAAGAAGCCAAGAGAAATCAAATAATACCCAGCTGAAGAAATCCACACTTGGACACAGCACAGTGACTTCCCCAAACCAAAGACAGAGCAAAACCACCTCTGAAAGTAACAGCAGTGGGTTGACAGCACAGAAATCTGGGGAAACAAGTTGAATGGCAGCAAACTTTGTTAAAACCTTTGTTAAAAACTTTGTTAAAAGTGACACGCTTTTCAAGGGCTAAAAGAATATGACTGTCCAATCTAAACCCTATACCCAGTGAAAATATCCTTCAAAGATAAAGAATTGATGTGTTAACACAAGAAAAGTGGCGCCTATTTCTTGCAGGCAGAATGGTAGCTTTAAATAAAATAGAAAGTGAAATATTTAAAAGGGGAGATTAGACGTGACTCTTGAACCATCAGGGGGAAAAAAAAAAGCTTACAACAAACAAAAGCATGCTTGTCCAATAAGTAAAAGAGACTTTACCTAGTTTCCTAAATCATCTTCCATGGTAAAGCAAGAACTGAAATCCTGTCTATGCAGCTCCAGTTGTCTGTGCAAGGGTGTTTGAGACAATTTATGGACAAGGAAGAGTACAGGGAGTTGAGATTAAATACTTCATAAAAACTCGTAGTATGATTACATCAGTAGTACGCCATGGTATGTTAGACAGAAAACTATCATGACTGCAACAACCACATGTAAAATGCTGCGTAAAGAAGATGTGATCAAAGCAATGGAGAGATGCTTAGCTGTTAAGAGCACTTGTTGCTCTTGCAGAGGACCAAAGTGTAATTCCAAGCACACACATGGCAGCTCACAGTAGCCTGTAACTCCCCCCCCCCAGGGAGTCTCATGCTTTCTTCTGACCTGCTCAAGCACCTATACACAGCTGTATATGCACATGTACACACACAAATAAAAACAAAATAAATCTAAAATATGGCACTTAAATAAAAAATAGGACTTTATAACAACATTCAAATAGCCTAATATAATTCATGGAAAATAAATGAGAGAAATAAGAAACAAAGAACATAGAAAAGAAAGACAAAAACTCGAAAGGTAACTTCCCAATAAGATGCTATCCCTAAAGTGTCAAAAGCCATTTCAAAGCCAAGTCCTCCAACTATGTCAACTTAAAGCCAGATACTGACTATGAGCTCTAGAAATATGACAACCCAACTACTTTCTTGTGTAAGAAACTCATCTTCCCCAAATTTTATCCTCTAAGTACTAAGTGGGTCTAGCAAAATTCCAGGATATAAGATAATCAACAAATAGGGTTTTTGTTTGTTTGTTTGTTTGTTTTTATTGTGTTTTGTTTTTCAAGACAGGGTTTTTCTGGGTAACTTTGAAGCCTACCCTGGTACTCACTCACTCTGTAGACCAGGCTAGCCTCGAACTCACAGAGATCCACCTGCCTATGCCTCCCAAATTCTGGGATTAAAGGCATGCACCCCCACTGCCAGATAGTTCTTATTTTTAGTATTTATACATATTAAAATATATGTGAACATTTTTGTATTTCTATACACGTTGGAGACCCAACGTGGTAAGGATGTCATTTCTCTCCAAATATATTTACAAATTTGATGCTGCAGCAGCACTCATCAAAACCTTCAAATGATCCTTTGTGGCTATAGATAGAACTATTCTGAAATGTATACTAATATGGAAATCCATACATTTTGATAGATATAATCTAATATTAGTAACAAAACAGTTTCCTACAAGGAAGGTAAAGTAGGAAAAACTAATATACCCAATTACAAGACATTTGGTACAGCTCCTGTGATGAGGACCAAATGGCACTAGCAGGAGAAAGAACACTTATCAATGGAATAGTACAGGAAATCCAGAAAAAGATCTGCACACTAAGCCCAACTGATTTGTCTTTAAGATTTTTTTTTCTGTGTATGAGTATTTTTCCCACATGTATGTATATGCACCACATGTGTGCATGGTGCCAAGATGGTTGTGAGCCTTCATGTGGGCACTGGAAATAGAACCCAGGTCCTCTGCAAGGGCAATGAGTGCTCTCAACAGCTGAGGCATCTCTCCAGCCCTACCCACTTTATTTTTGACAAAGGCTTCAAAACAACATAAGAGGGAAGCAGACTTTCCAGCCAACTGGGAATAAAAGGAGAAGGTAGAACAAATGGGAGAAGAGATGAAGAAAAGCAGGAGGAGAATTAAAAGAGTGGGGGAAAATAAGCAAGAGGAAGACAGGAAGACGGGTGAGAAAGGGGGAGATGAAAAAGGAGGACGTCGACCTAAGTTTTACCCTTTCAACCAAGATTGTACAAATTAAGTCCAAGCAGATCACAAACTGAAATATTAAAAGTAAAAATAAAAGGTTGGGGTGTGGTTTTGCGGCAGACTACATGCTTGGTGTCTGGGACACAAAGTTAGTCCCCAGGACTGGGAATGAGGAGGGAGACAGAAGGGAAGAAGGAGGAAGGGAGAAGAGGTGGGGGGGGCGGGGGAGGAACAAGGGTCAGGGATGGGAATCAGAGGACAAGACAGGGGAGGGGAGGGGAGGGGAGGGGAAGGGGGCAAATTTTTTCTCAAGTAGAGAAAACTCTTCAGAACCTAAGGCAGAGATCCTAGACTTGACATCAAAAGCACACTCGATCCTAGACTTGACATCAAAAGCACACTCCATAAGGGGAAAGGGCGAAAAACTGGACTGTCAAAACTATAAACATCTACTAGCTTTTGAGGAAAAGAAGGGGACTGCTATGAGAATAAGACACCAAGTAGCAAAGCAGGAGAGAATATTTGGAAGTTACACTCAGTGAGGGGTTGGGATCTGTACAGATTAGCAACTCTAAAACCTCAAGAGGGAAACACAGACAATCCAATTAGAAAGTGTACAAGCGGCAAGAAGAAACATTTCATCAAAGGGAACCTGCAGATGGCAAATAAGCACATGCAAAAGACGCTAGCCATGGGGGAAATGCAGATGGGAACCATAATCAGGCGGCACTGAACACCATGCCAAATGCTGCTGTGATGGGGAAAGGCGACGCCGCTCACACCTTAATGGTGGGAATATAGGGTAGTTCAGCCACTGTGGAGAAAGTTTGGTAGCTGATCAACAACAGCAAGTGGCAGCTACTGTATGACCCAGAAATTGTTCTTCTAAGCAACTCTTCCAGAGAGGGGAAATTTTACTATTCTCATACAAAGGTGTACACATGTTTACAGCAGCATTTCGTATAACAGCAGGAAACTGAGAGTGACCCCAGGGTTAAAATAACCTGTGCTATATCCATTTATTGAGCAATAATAAGGTATGACTATTGTCATATATAATAATGTGGGAGACTCTGCAGAAACTTATACACTGCTTGTTGCTATGTAGGTAACATTCATGAAGTGATCAAGGTCAGATTCACAGTCTCCAGGATTGAGGAGGAAGTCTAGGCTGACATGACAACTGTGACTACAAAGAGGAACTTGAGTCTCATATGGCATGTTGATTGTGTCATCAGGGTCAATGGTGACACTGTACTGTAGTATTTTGAGGTTTGTGTCGGGGAGAGCTGACTAATGAATGGTATGTGGAACAACTCTATCACTTCTTAAAGCTATAGCACCTCCAACTTTAAGGAAGATATCCTTAATTTTTAAAAGTACCATGTCACAATTTTAGATAAATTTGTAAAATGTATATAGCATGCAGAAAGAGAATTAAACACAAGTATCTCTCCACCAAGGAGAGATAACCTCTTTGAAGACTGATTTGGGGAGAAAAAAAAATCTTCCTGACCATAAATAACTTCAAAGAACAATAACTCCTATTAAATGGCAGTGGTCCTCAGCATCCCATTCCACCATAAAAAATTGTTTCAATCAGACGTGCCTTCTTCTCCTCCAATGGCATGATGCTGTCCTCTGTCCAGTGAATTACTAATCTTCCTCTCCCAACACTTTGGCTAATTTCCCAAGGGCTTACTCATCTAACTCTAGGAAGGGCCAGATCCCACTGGTCTGAGAACCAGCGAAAGCAAAACAGTGATTCTCTGTAGCCCGTGGGTGATGTGTGTGATATATCCCAGCCACGTAACAAGCACCTGGAAAAGATCACAGAGTGTGTGGGGGGTGGGGTGGGGCTAAGTGATGCATCAAGGTGACTCTGAGGGAACAGGGTGGTGCATGAGGTGGACAATGAGATGAAACAGAAAAGTGACAACAGCTGTACATACCTGGGACCTGGTGACCTACTGCATCAGATGACTCACCATCTGTTCTATGGTGACCTACTGCATCAGATCTATCTGATCTCATCTGTTCTATAGTGAATATCCCAGCCTAAATGGTGCAGACCAAAATGGTGGCATTTGAATAGATACTATAAAGAAGGCATTGTTTTCCTTGCTGTCACCCGAGATGACAACTTTTCCATCTGTAAAATGAACATTGCTGATCTGCCTCTGGGTCATAGGGATATCAAAAACACACTGAGATCTCTGCAGCACCCCTACACCTTTTGAATTTCACTGCATAAGCAAAGTAAAAAGTTGCCCCGTAAGAGACACTTTCAAGTTTGTTACTCACCCAGGTCCTTAAATATTTAATAAAAAGAGGTCATTGGCTGACAATATGAGGATTCACAGTTGAGTTTACAAAGAAAAGAATGCATAGAAAATGAAGACTTGAGCAGAACCTCTGACAAAGTGATTCCATTCTGCCAGACAGCTCTAACAGAAAAACAAGGCCCTACTGGCAGATGTTTTGTTGCTTCTACATCACTATGACTTGGCAATTCTGCTTAGTGAAGAGGAATGAAAGCAGGGAAAAAAAACTATTACAAATGTATTTATAGCAGCCTTGTTCATAAAATCTAGAAATAACTCGCGTCAAATACCAGGTAAATGGATGGGCAGAGTGTGGCATAGTCACATAATAGAGTACCATTTAGCCAAATGAAAAAGGAACAAAACACTAAAACATACACCCCACAAGGATGAATCCTAACTAAAAGCACCAGGGGAACACAAGAACACAGATACAAAAGAGCACCAACTGTTCACTCCGGGCCATATGAAGTAAGGAACAGACAAAACTATCCTATCCTGAGAGTCATTAGGACAGAGGCTGCCTCCCAGACAGTAGAAACAGGGTCACCATTGGTAGCAAAGTAAATACAGCCATGTGTCACTTAAGGAGGGGAATGTCCCAAAGATCGGTGGCAAGGTGATTCTGTCATTGTGCAAATATCGCAGAGAGTTTACACCGAACACTCACGAGAGACTTCTGGCGACGGTGTGAAGTAAAGGGGCTCGATACTTGAAACCTTGGCCCTGCTTGTGGTGCTATTTTGGAAGGTTGTAGAGCCTCTAGAAAGTGGGATCTTGCTGGAGGGAGTGGGTGGCTTGGAAGTAGAACTTGAGCTTCTCACCCCATGATAGGATTTGTTCATCTCTTTTATAGTCTTCTGGGGCCAGAGGCACATATATGGTCCTCATCTACAGAGGCATAGTGTGGGGTGTGACTGGAAAGAAGCTAATGTACAGTTTGAGGGGTAATGAAACCATATCTTGTTTGGGGGAGTGGTTTCACATGCATGTATAATTACTGGACTCATCAAATGCAACACTTAGGGTCTATGTGTATGACTGCATGTTAGCTAAATTGTAATAAATAGCTTCTTTTGCTAATTTGTTGAATCCTCCCTCATCCATGAGCAGGGAAACTTTATCCCTAGGAAATGCATTTTTAATTCATAAAGGAAATTCAGTTTTGATAGCATCCTTACATTGTGTTTGTTGATGGCACCAATTATATTCACTACTTGTTTTGTCCAGGAAGGGATGAGGAAACAAAGGAAAAGAGCAGATGCCAAACGCTCTCCCTGATGTCCACCTAGATCCTCCATCCACTGAGAACTCACAATGTTCCCTTCTTCCTGATCCTGGGCTTGATGCTCTCCAGGATAGACTTGAATTGGTTGCATCTGTGGACACCAGTGCCTGAAGCAAGTGCAGTATTACAAAGAGAATGATTTGCATGATACCTGTTCTAAGTACCACACTTACTTAGAAACGCTCCCCTGGGGGAGCATAGGAAGAGCTTCCACTGGGATGACAAGAAGAGTGTTTTGACCACAGCAGAATTTTGACCACAACAAGAGACACAGAATCAGAAAAGCATAGAGTACACTGGGAAAATAAAAAGTATTAAGAACAGCAGGCTGAGGAGAAGGCTGTTAGGGTCAGGCAATGCCTTGCTCAAAGTCATCCCATATTATGTGACTAAACAGTTTTCAGGCTGAGTGTTAGTTACCCTGGGAGACTGTTTCATAGGCACCATGTGACTCCATTTTGAGTGAGAAGGATGACTGCAGGCTGAGAAGAGAAAGGAACTTCACTGGGATGGGGGGGGTGGAACTGTGGGAGCATTAAAATGCTATCAGGAAATCCAGGCCCAAGAACATGTCTGACATACCAGACCAAGAAGTATATGACTCTCTTGCCCAGAACCCATAAAGTTATTGACAACAAACACTGAGATGGCATAGCCCAAAATCAACCTATCATCTGATAACGTTGTGTGCATCAAGTATGAAGGACTCCTTGACTGGGCTCAGTCTCCTGCCCACCTGCCTGTTTGCCTGCTCTTTGCTGTTTCTGACCCACTTCTGTTCAGGACTGGGTTCAACATTTTCAACCTCACAGCTGGATCAGTTCTACAGTTCCATTCTTTAACCTGACTTCTCCCAGCAGCTCTGTCCCAGCACGGGTCTAGTCATTATCTTATCTATACAGACTCTTTCTCTTCCCACTTCTGAAACCTTTTGAATATTGCTGTAGCCTCTTACGTATATTCATTCTGTAATCCAAATAGAGATAGATAGAAAGAAACATACATAGGTATAGTTGCTGTGTGATGTGTGATATAAGAGTCAGTGCTTAAGACTGGAATAAAGAATTTACATTTGCCTCTGCCAGGCATATCGTATGAATTCCTGTCATTTAAACCACTCAGCCTTGTGAACTTATTGTTATTCAATAAATTCTTACATTGTGGAAAGGCACAAAAATCTTCCTGCGTGTTTCTGGCATAGAACACTCAAAACAATAGCTCAGTGAGTAAAAACACTTGCCACACACAGATTTCTAGGACCCAAGTAAAACCCAGACATGATTGCATGCATTTGTAATTACAACAATCCTACAGTGAGATGGTTGGAGACAGGGAAGTTTCTGGAAGCCTTCAGGCCAGCTAGCCTGGGTGCACAGAAAAGACCAAAAGACTCTGTCTGGAAAATAAGAACTCCTTCTGAAGATATGACCCCTACATATGCACCAAGGCACACAAGTAAACACACCATACCATGATAATGCTAAAAATGAATAGTTACTATTCGTTGAAGATCTCATTACCTCCAACTTTACACCTGTTTCCTTAAACTTCAGGTCATCTCCTCACTTTACAGAGAAGAAAATGAAGACAGTAGACAACTAAAGGACTTGCTTGGGGGTCAGGTATACCTGCAACATCTGCATTTGCAAGCTACAACATTAAGGCATCTCTCCAAGTCCCAGCAAAGGGGATTGTACAGGGACAAATTCACAAATCAAAGAGAAATTGATTCAAGATTTTTCTGGTCTTGATGACCAGGGGAAATAGGGAAGGACTAAGACAAGACTAGAGGGTATGAGGGACAGTAGGTTACTTGCTATGTTCCTTCCAACAAGAGCCCATGTCTGTGTCTGAACTAAGGTCACAGTAGAGAGAACACTTTTTTTAAAGAACTATTTATGACAGAGACAATATGCTCACTGGCATCTAGTGGGATGTATCCCACTTGACTAAAGGAGGGGGAACTAGGGGTATATCCTCCAACTAGTGTTAGGGAACAGGTGGTGTTGCTGCCAAGGTCAGGGAGCAGGGATGGAAGCAGATGAAGATGGACAGCTAATGAATACATTTAAGATCTGAGTCTTGCTGGACTTGGCAACATCATGAGAGTTATGCAAGCATGACTGAAGAACAAGCAGTGAGATCAGAAACCAATCTCAGGCAACAAGGCAGCTCTTGAAGACTGAACTCTGGTGTCAGAGAGTGCTGATGGGGATTTAGCACTGCTATGGTTCGATCTGTTACTGTAGCAAAGTGCCTGGGACTGGGTGCCTTTCAAAGAATGGAGAATTGATCTGACATGGAGTTCAAGGGACAGAGAAGTCTTAGGAGCATGCTAACAACATTTAGTGAGGGCCTCCCAGTGCTGCAGAAGTGAAATGAAAGAGCAAGCTGTTTGGTGTCATAAGACAGAACAAGGCAGCTTCATTTAGAGCAGGTTGATCTCCAGTTTTTAAGATCTCTATCTAGTTCATCAGCTGGGAATATCATTCACCCACTAAAGATGAACCAGGGTGCAGACAGAAGTTTCTGTTTTGTTCTGTCCTGCCCAGTCCTTTTGATCCCAGATAAACACACAGAGGCTTATATAACTGTTTGGCCTATGGCTCAGGCTTATTACTAACTAGCTCTTACAACTCAAATTAACCCGTAATTCTTACCTATGTTTAGCCATGTGGCTTTGTACCTTTTCTTAGTAAGGCATCCTCATCTTGCTTCCTCTATGCCTGGCTGGTGACTGCATCTCTGCCATTCCTCTTAACAGAATTCTTCTAGTCTGCTCCATCTGCCTATACTTCCTGCCTGGCTACTGGCCAATCAGTGTTTTATTAAACCAATACAATGGACAAATCTTTACATTATACAAGAGCATTATCGCACAGCACCAGGGAACCAGCCAGCAGAAAGAGGATCCCTCATTCCTACAAAGCTGAACATTTGTATGTGGACTTTCTGTCAAAGGAACAATAGTTGTATCCCACATAAATAATAGGATCCAAGTGTAGTGGTTTGAATGAGAATGGCCCTCATGGGTCATATATTTAAATGTTTGGTTGCTAGGTGGTGAGACTATTTTGGTAAGGGTTAGGAGGTATGTATGGCCTTATTGGAGGAGGTGTGTCACTGAGGGTAGGCTTTAAAGTTTCAAAAGTCCACACCAGGCCCAGTGTCTCTCTATATCTATTTATATGTATGTGTGTATGTGTGTGTGTATGTGTGTGTGTGTGTGTGTGTGTGTGTGCATATCTATCTATCTATCTATCTCTTGCTTTCTCACCCTCTTGCTCTTTCTGCCTTATGAATCAGATGGATGTTCCCAGCTACTGCTCCAGCATCTGCCTATACCATGCTTCTCACCATGATGGTCACAGGCTCACCCTCTGAAGCTATTAACAAGCTCCCAATCAAATGCTTATAAGTTGCCTTGGCCATAATTTCTCTTCACAGCAACAGAAACACAATTAAGACACTAAGTGAGCTGTTCTAAGGGCTTTCCCTCTATTGCCCCTTTCCCATCAATACCATTTGTGCTGGCCAGTTTATGTCAACTTGACACAACCTAGAGTCATTTTGGAAGAGGCAACGTCAGTTGATAAAATGCCATCACCAGATCGGACTATGGACAGCCTATGGTTCATTTTTCTTGATTGATAACTGATGTTGGAGGCCCCAGATCACTGTGGTTTGTGCCACCTCTGGATTCCTGGACCTGGATGGTATAAAGAAGCAGGCTTATCAAGTCATGATGAGCAAGGCAGTAAGCAGCACTGCTTCATGGCCTCTGCATTAGTTGCTGCCTTGAGTTAGTGCTCTGACTTCTCTAGATGACAGACTACAAGTCGCAAATTAAAACAAACCCTTTCCTCTTCAAGTTGTTTTTGGTTGTGGTGTTTTATCACCATAATAGAAACCTTAACTAAGACACTATTGCAGACCCTCAATGACAAGGGAGAGCCAAGAAGTTGGATAAGTTCAAACTATAGACTTAAGGAAGGGATGTATTTTTCAGTAGCTCCTTGTGAATATGATTCCTGTGGAAATTTTAAATGCTCCAGCTCTCTAATGTATGTGGCTTTGAAGTCTCAGTCCCAGAGGAGAAAGTAAGGGGTGGGGGAGACTGATTCAACATTTGGCAATCCACTGGAGTATGTAACACTTGGCATTTTCCTTGCTTCATTATTTAAAGGGCAATTCATTACGTGCAATGGAAACAAATAAAAACTCTATTTCTGACATTTCTAAATCTGAACCCTGAACTCTCCATAAACCTCCCAGCTTCAAAATAATTATTTAAGCAAAGCCCTGGTGTATTCTTTCTAAACCATTGAGTGGTGTTCCTAACAGTCGGTGATGCAATCACCCCAGTGTGGTGACTTGGGTATTGGGCTTTCCTGAAACATATTAAATAGTCCCCTATGCTGAAACCATTAAAGGCAATCCTGTCCTCACAGGCCTCAATCAAATTTGCACAGCAATTAGTCTTACCCAGAGTTTGATACATTTCTTAATTATAAAACAACTTTGTACTCCATTGGCCCTTTCAGATGGGTTAAGAGAATGTTAATTACCTCCTCCTGAGACATCAAAAGAGTTTTTTGGTAGTGGTGTGTGTGTGTGTGTGTGTGTGTGTGTGTGTGTGTGTGTGTGTGTGTGTTGTGCTTAACTCCACTTTTGGGTGAATCAGACAAGAAGCAGGAACTAAGATCTACTGGACATTTACTATGGATTTGGGTCTATGCTGGGTGACTTCCACATGGGCAATTAAGCCCTTGGAAAATGTGTGGATACTACTGTTCTACTGATGAGAATTAGTTTAGAAAGGGTAGATTACCTGATACTAGTCAATAAATCTGTCTGATTACAAATTGAGTTTTGTTCTTAGTGGCCCTTGAGTCAATAATGACTTTTTGCTCTTAGTTTTAATTTTGTGTGTATGTATGTTTGTGTGACATACATGTTGTGTGCTCATATTGTATGTGGGGGCCAGAGGCAGGGGTCAGCTGTCTCTCTCCCCACTCTATTTTTTGAGACAGGATTTCTCATTGGATCTAGAAACCACTGATTCTGCAAGACTCAAGACTAGCTGACAATCTAGCACAGGGGAGCTCACCACCCCCTCCAGTCCCCATGCCTGCCCAGGACTAGAATCTCAGGCATGCCACCAGGCCCCAGCCTTTTGGATGCAGTTTGATCTAGATTCCCAGATTCGGGTCTTATGTTTGTGAGGCAGGTGTTCCATCACCTGAGCCATCATATCCATCCCACTTGTCTTTTTTTCACAATTATCATTCACCACGTGCACCTTTTAGTGACTTCCGAATGTCAGACAGTGCCATAAAGATTATTGGCCAAGTCCCCTCAACCAACAGCTAACTCCATCATGGCATCACTAAGCAAATAGAGTCTGCCTCAGCCTGGATGGGAGTTGTGTGTCCTCACTGGAAATCATCACCTGTTTCATCCTGGTTCTAGGAGATAGTCTTAGCTGTCTGCAGCCCCTAGCACTGACATTAGAGAATGCTGAGCAACCTGGCCCCATGCCCTGAGCAACATCCCTCCTCCCCCACCTATGCAGTGGTTGTTTTTTTATTTGTTTTGTTTTATTTTGTTTGGGGGGGGTGTTGTTGTTTTTCTTCATTGTAATCTTCCTAAATTGCACATTTCATAAGACCATCAGGAAAAAGTCAGGAAATGAGGTTTACAGGAAGAGAGAGGCAGAGAATAGGGTTTGGGTGGGGAGGGGGAGAGGAGTCTTTCATTATCACGACCTGTTCCACGCACACCATCTCCCCGTGCCACCCTCGCGCTGGATACGAGCCATCCTCCCGGCTAATGAGCAAGGCGCTGGAGATAACTAATCCTAATGCAATTACCACTCGGTGCTGCACTGATAGGTCCACGATGCTCCCCGCGTGCCCGGCAGTCTGAGCCAGGCTGGAGCAGCTGGGCCTCAGCCTCCTGTCGGAGACGTTTTGACAGCTGTATACAGTCCCGGGCCCCCTCCCACGCCCGCGTCCCGGGAGAGTGATCTTTTCACAGCGAGTCCCCATGAAGCCTGTCGGAGGTGAAATGAAATCTTAGCAGCTTGGGGGGCGGGGGCGGGGGGGTGTACGAGCTCCGAAGCTATTTCCAGGGCCAGGGCGGTGATGGGAGCAGCAGAGGCTTGCCCCCCACCCCCACCCCTCGCTCACCCCTCCATCCCTGTGGCGCCCCGAGGCCTGACAGGGTGTGCGGGCTGCGGTGACAAATGGCAGTGCAAGCAAGGCCCGGCCTTCTCCTTCCTGCGCGGTGGGGGGGGGGGGGGAGCTTGCAGCACACTTGTTCCTTTGTTTAGCAGGACCACGTGCTCTGTTTGCACAGCAGCATGTGGTACCCCAGGAGGAAATCAAACCAGCGTTGAAAGTTCAAGGAACAGCCAAGCTCTGCTGGGAAGTGGCGGGGGCCAGGGCCGGGATGGAGCAATGGAGCGGATAGCCTGTGGACTCCCTCCCAGAGAGTTCGAAGGAGGGGGACTCCAGGCCTGAGCTGTTTGGGATAAAGTGGACTGCTGGGTTTTGGCAAGGAATGCACACAAGAGGACTTTCTGTACCCAGCGATCCTGTCTGACATGCGAAGTGGACTTTGATTAGGGTGGAAGTCTTCTGTGATGAACGGTTTTAGAGTTCATAAAGGCGTCTCCCAACCCCGATTTCATTTGACACTTACAAAACCCTGTGATACTCAGGAGTCTTTCCTTCTAGAGCTTGGAAGAGAGAAAGAGGGAGGGAGCCCCTGAACCCTTGACCAAGAGTCTGCCCTGCCTCAAGGCCTGGTGGTAGGACAGTTCCCATCATGCTTATAGATTCAGGAAACAGTCATCATTTTTATTCTACAGAAATTTCTCATATTCTTTCTCTCTCTACACACCCCCAACCATGGTTAAACAAATGCAAAAAATAAATGATACACAATGTCTGCCATAAAAAGGATCTTTTTTTTTTTTTTTCCAAATTCAATTTCCCAAATACATCCACAGTTCAGCATTTCAGCCGTTATTTTATTTTCATTCCTATCTGGACATATTCGTGTGATTTACGAGTACACAAATCTTTACATTTAATAGAACTTTATTAGACACACATTCACTTTAGTCACATACCAAAAACATCTCTCCCAAATGGAACGCATAGAGCTGGATGCAGGTTCTTTTAAATAGCTGCATGGTATGTTTACATATCTTGTGTGGACATTATTGACGTATCAGACGTTTCCCGTTTTTGTCTACTAAAACAATGCCAAACTTACAGACTTGGATATATATATTATACTCTGGGAAAGTATTAGTTTAGGATGGGTTCCTAAAATTAACAATTCAAAACAGTGTTGGGTCAAAGGGAAGGCATATTTTAAATTTCAATGGATTTGGCTAAATCACCAAGCCAAAAAAAAAAAAAGTTACACCAATTTGCAATACATTCAAGAAATTTAATTAATACTGGATGATGATATATGAATATCTGACTACTGCTGCACTCAGATGGCCAGAGTGTTTGCTGATCACCCAGGAGACAATCTGATGAGATACCTATCTATCTGTCCGTCTGTTTGGGTTTTGTTTGCTTGTTTTGAAACATGGTCTTACTACGCACCCATGGCTGGCCTGGAACTTATCTTGCCTCAGCTTCCTTCCTAAGTGTTTATGGTCCAGGTATCTGCCACCATGCCCTAGAAAACCCAATGTCTTCAATAATGAGTTGGTGAGCTGCGGCAAAAGAACAACAGCATCTACTTTTAAAATATGTTTAGTGTTTACTTGTTTTACTCTGCAAATTATTGTCTTTTCCCCCCATTTTTTGAAGTTTGTTCACCTATTTTTACTGATTTGAGGAAATTTCTTTTGCAATTTGTGAAGAGTTTTTTTTTCCTTCAGTTCATCTTCCTATAATTATGAAAATGCCTAACATAGTCTTATTTGACAGTCTCTGTGTTTATAGTTTTGAGGGTTCATGCCACACTTAGAAAAACATTCTCAAATTCAAAAAAACAATTGAAAAAAATATGCTTTTGTGATTTTTTTTCCCATTTTATTTTAGATTTCTTTTTTTTAATCAAGTAACATAGGCTAGATGCCTTCTTAGAAGTTGGGACTATATATGTAGTGTTTTAATTCACAAAGCTTATATGCTGATATGAGGGCTAGATGGTACATGAATGAATGAGTAATTACAACATCAGAGAGCTGTGAAGAATTAATGGTGAATAACAGAATATCTACCTAGGAAGAGTGGTCACAGGAGGTGAGGTTTCAGTGAAGTCTGGAGGATGAGTAAGATCCTTCCAGATAGACAGAACCACATATGCAAAAGCCTTGAGGAGGAAATCCATTAGAATGCTGGAGGGACTTAGAGAAGGTGGTGGGGTACAAGCATGCTGGGCTAGGGAGTAAGTCAGAAGACAAAGAACCTTGCAGATATAACTCCAAAGGAACACATTAGCAGGCACCGTACAGGCCTGAATAAGTGATAAATGTATTCCAAGTGCAAAGGGAAGCTGCTGGGTCAGCTGACCTATGGTTGGCTTATTTATGTATTCATTTTTGATGCTGCAGATTGAACCCAGGGTCTCAAGCATGCAGACCATGTGCTATACTACTGACCACACCCTAAGCATCTCCTTTTCCTTATTTTTAAAAATTCTGACAGTTTCATACATGTATATAACAAGTTTCAGTCATCTTCATCCCTTCCTCTTCCTCATTCCCCTCCCTCTCCCACCAAAATATTTTTAAATATGTCTCCAAAAGTAAATAAATTAACAATCAAGTCTCTAGTGCTCCAAACTACTAGGTTTTCCCTGTCTATCATCTGGTGCTGCAAACAATGGCTAGTCCTTCCAGAGGTTCTACAGCAACTCTGGCTTCCCACACCTCCAACTAGAAGCTTCCTTCTCTTGCCCATATGCTTTTCATCCAACCCCAGAGAACCTTTCTAATATTGAACAAAACCTAGAAGAACCTTCATGAGTTTGTTCTACCCCACGTACATTTTTAGATCCTTCAGGTTCTTCCTTTATAAAGTGTCCTTTGATTTCTTCAGCAACACTCCACCTAAGGACTAATATATTAAAAGATTGGTCCTCAGTGCAGCTCTACTCAGAGGTGGAAACTTGAGCCAGGGTGGATAATGAGGACTCTGATTAAAATATTCCTAGTTGAATGAACCATCAGGAGGACAAGAAGAAAGAGGATGCATGTCAAAGGTGATATGCCTTTAAAGAGTACATCTTGTCTTTAGTCCCTCCTCCTGCCCCACAATGCTCAACTCACTTCAGGCCCATAGCCATGGAGTCATCCAGTCATAGACAGAAGCCCCTGGAACTATGAGCCACATGAAGACTTCCTTTTGTTTGTCTCTGGTGTCTTCTCACACGAAGGCAGGATACCAAAAAACTCACTGCATAGATCAGGTTTAGTCGTACAAAACTGGCTTATTCTACCTGAGTTCTGATCACTGTTTCTTTTCCCTAGTTAAATATGGCCTCCACTTCTACAGCCTCACAAGTTTGGAAAATAGGAGTAAGGTGAGGGCCATTTCTTAGACTCTGCCACTGACACTGGTGAGGAGAGCTGTGGAATCTGGGACTTTTTGCCTTGGTGTTGATATTTCCTTGTATGCTACTTTCTTGTTGATTAAAGATAGTAGTGAAAACATCAGACTTGGGTTCCTTATTCCTCTTGAGAAATCTGTAGCTCTACAGATTCCTCTTGTTCCCTGCCCATCCAGACTGGCAGAGGGGAATACCCCCAGGCAATCCCATGGCATTCTCTCTTTCTAAAAACTTTCATAGCTTTTTATTTGCTTATTCAGTTTAGGGGGGGCATTGCACATGTTCACACATGTGCGCACATGTATACATGTGATCATGTGTGTGCTTGTGCACCTTGACCCACATGTGAAGGTCAAAGAACAATTTTCAGGAATTGGTTTTCTCCTTCCACTAAGTTGGTGCCTGGGAGTCAGGCTTGTTAGAAGGCACTTTTACTCCCTGGGCTATCTCATAAGCCCTCCATGGTATTCTAAGCATTGGTGAAACTGACGCACATAGAAATGACCAATGCCACTCCTATAGTAAATGTTCCATCCATGCAGGACTCTGGTCATAGGTCGTTACCCCAAGGTCATTCATTTGACCAAATCCATTGTTTAAAACCTATGAATTTGAAAACATAGGTTTTGAGTAGGTGTGTGTTTTATAATTTAAACTTAAGTTGATGAGGAGTTGGGAAA
Source organism: Phodopus roborovskii (assembly GCF_943737965.1). Lineage (NCBI taxonomy): Eukaryota > Metazoa > Chordata > Mammalia > Rodentia > Cricetidae > Phodopus > Phodopus roborovskii. Next base: position 19,336,805 of record NW_026126517.1, read on the forward strand.
TGGAGGTGAGGATACACAACCCTGTGAATGTACTAAATAGCTCTGGCTGTCCAGCTTATTGAATTCAATTTGCCATAGTGGGAATGAAAATTAAAGCATAAATCTGTGAATCTAACTCATTATTCATTGTGCATCTACTTGGTCACCATTTATTCTACTTCAGACTCAAAGGAAACCTAGACTGTATAAATATCTGCCTTCGATGAGGTCAAAACTGCTAAGTCTGGAACGGAGATCTGTGCACTCAGCATCCCAAGTGGAATTTTGTGACACCAGAGAACTGCTGGACTAAGAGCTATGACCTAGTTAATCCCCTACTTGTCACTAGAGATCATTGCACTCCATTTGTCCATGACACCAAATTTATCCTGGACACATCACTGACAGCAATCATCCTCCCTACACTTAAGAGAAACTTAGGCACAGCCCAGCCTGGATATAAATTCTCATATGAGAGACACTTGCTCAATGCCGTACCCCCCCCCCCCTCCACACACACACACACATCACAGTCAGGCAATGTGCATTTCTACCACCAACTGATGGAAATTCCATTAAAGAAAAATGGAGGCTTTAGGCGCTCTTAACCTTAGAACCCAGCTGTTCTGAAAAGGCAGAGAGGACACCAGGGTTGGCTTTCCCCTCCCTACAGGGGTTCCCATTTCAGAGAGGGCTGAGCTGCCCTCCTGTGATACAGGGGTGCCCACTTTAGAAAGGACTGAGCTGTACAGGTGGAGGCCATCTGTGAGCATTTGAAGCATTAGAAACTATGGCTTCAAAATTCTATGCTGTACTTGCATTTCTCTGTCTGACCATTGGATCTTGAGATAACTGCTGATTTCTCCCTTCCAGACAGGGTGGAGAGCCACACTCTCAGAACACTGCTTCACAACAGGGTTACATCAGAGATGCTCCTGAGAAAGAAGACCTGTATTTCTCATGACCCTCCCCCCCTTTTTTTCCTTTTCTCTTCTTTTTTTTTTTTTTTTTTTTTTTTTTGATTTGTTTTGTTTGAATTGCTGGTGATTTATTTCATTTGTGTAAGTGTGTGTGTGTGTGTGTGTGTGTATGTGTACGCACACATGTGCATGTGTGCGGCTTAATGTTGGCAAATATTATAGAAACATTAAACATAGCAGGAAAAGGAAAATGAAACTCCCATCATGAATCCCTCTAACAGAAACTTCCTGAGGGCATACTATATACCACATTGATATTTTTGCTACCTATTATTGGATAATAAACCACCTAGTAATGCAATAGCTGAAACAACTATTGTGCGTGTTTGCAGTTCTGTGGGTCAAGAATTTGGAAATGGCCCAGCTGGATCCATTTGACATCTGAAAGCCTAGAAGATAAGCCCTTAAAAGGTATCTTTAGTCTCCTGTCTAGAATCCCCCTCTTTCTCTCTCTCTCTCTCTCTCTCTCTCTCTCTATCTATCTATCTCTATCTCTTCCTCTCTCTCTCTCTCTCTCTCTCTCACACACACACACACAGTGCCTCATCATCCACAGTTCCAATCTTCACTTGGGCTCCTCACAACCTGGTCCTATTTCTTGCAGGATGACATACCTTCCTCGTGGTAAATGTTCCCAGAAACCCAAGCAAAAACCTTGGAAGATCCTGAGCATCATCACTCCTTCCACATTCCACAGATCAAAGTGTAAATGCCATTAAGATCAATCCAGACTGGAGGGAAAGGAATACCTGGATTGCACATTTCCACTCAGATAAAGGCAAATTAAAGACATCATGGTGGGCATGTGGAAGAAGAGGCACCATACACACACCCAGGGCTACAGGACCTATACCCAGTCTCTGTTCTGACAGAAAGAACAAGCAATACAAATGAAAGTAATGGAAGAGGTATACCATAAGGCAGAAGCATGTAAAGGAGAGCCCAACCCAGAAATGAGAAATCAATATAAGTGCAGTCAATGATGGATTTCAAGAGTATGGATTCTATATAACCCTGGGTGGTGCTTGTGATTGCAGTGGGAAAGGGAAGAAAGAAGATTGCTCAAAAATGGACAAATACAATGAGCCAAATGGCCCAGGGAAAGGAGAAGGGGAGAGTACCTGTAGCCCAAACCTGAGTGGCTGCACGGTTAAGTGGAAGAGAAAAGAATAGGCTGCCATATAAACCACCAGCCTTCCTTGTTAAGGTGAATGTTCATTTAAAACAATTGCACAAGAGGGGCCATGCTATTCATGGCATTTATTATCCATTTATTATCACTCTGTGTTGCTAACATCTTCCACCTTAATAAACACACTGCTTAAAAACCATATTAAATATAGCAGTCCCTTACTATGGAATATTAGGATATTCTGGACTTCCTGAGGTTTTATTTGTTTAAGTCTCGTGTGTGTGTGTGTGTGTGTGTGTGTGTGTGTGTGTGCGTGTGTGTGTGTGTGCGCGCGCGTGTGTGTGTGTGTGTGTGTGTGTTTACACACTTGAGTAAGGCAATCTTGTAGCCCCATGCCCATATGTGGTCCACAGAGGACAACCTGGAGTTTCATTAATCTTTGCTTGAGGGCTTGTCTCTTCCTGTTGCTACTGTGTATCCTAGGCTTTCTGGCCTTGAGCTTCCAGGGGCTCTCATGTCTCCACTTCCCATCTTGTCATAAGAGCACTAGGGTTTAAAGGTGCATGCTACCAGTGACTCGCTCACCATGAGTCCTGGGGAATCTGAACTCAGGTCCTCATACTTGTCCGTCAAGTGCTTTTACTCACTCCGCAATTTTCTTACTCTTAATAGTTTTCAATAATTTCTTAGCAACAGAATTTGTCATTCAATGCATATAAACAGTATTGGGGTAGCTAAATTTTGGGGGATTCTATTTTGTTTTTAATATGAATTTTCTAGACATAATAAACACATCAACGGTGAAATGAAGTGGCTAGAATCTAAACTTCATGCTATAAAACATGACCCTCCACCCCCACCCAGGAGACAATGTTTAATCAGCTAGTAATCTAACCTGTGGTTAGGTGAGACTTCGGTCTGCCATTATTTGCTCTTAGATGCTGTCTATAAACTGTTTGGAACTGGTTTGTTATAGAAAGGATAGCAATGAGTTGTGACTATATCAGAGACCCAGACTGAGTTCAATTCCAGTTAAACATGTGAAGAGGGTGAACAGAGACCTTATTTTATTCATGATAACGTGCTGGCTCCATCTTTTAATGTATTTAATGATCCTGTGAGCTTAATGACTACTGCAATTAAAGCCACCCTGTTTAAGTTCTGTGAATTACATTATGCTTGTTAGTGGCTGCCTTTGATAAAACATAATAGCAAGGCTTCTCTTTTACATCATAACTCATTTTCAATATGCTTTTCTCTTTCCTTACCCACTTGATTGATTACTTGATACTCCTAAGAAGTGCGGTAGATGGGGATTGAAGGCTGGAGTTGTTCTTCTAGGGATAAGCTGGCAGGCTGGTGAGACAGACTTCTGAATGGTCAGCCTAATGGCAGAGGTGGAGATGAGGGTGGCTCATCCAATATAATGATGAACTAAGTTTGCTAAGATGTACAAAAGGAAAATAGTAACATGTCCCTGCCTTCCTTAAATTGGATGGCCAGTCAACAACATGAAGCCTCTACGGAGGATTTTCTTACCCAGAAAAACCAAAGCAGACAGATGTAAGGGCCAGGCTCAAGGCATGCCTGGTTGTGTCTGCTTACCTTTACTAAGGAAAAGTTTTGACACAGCTGTAAGTTACTGTCTTCTTCCGTTTTCCTTTGTCAGTGGCCTGTCCTTCAGCTTCAAGCTGCTGCCTTACATTATGGTGACCTGCTAATGTGTTCTGTGAGACTTATCTCATGCTTGCCAGTCTTCTCAACCCATTGTTCCTTGGAAACAGCAGCAATAGCTCACACTTGTCCACCACTTTATAAGTTGTATTATTTAAGTTGAAATCATATACAACAGGAGTCTCCAGACCTCTGAATGAAGCGACTGCTGACCAATTACTTTTCAGCAATAACGTCAGTGGAGGAAGCCCTGTCACAGCACAAAGTCTACCAAACTGTTTTATATTAGTCACATTAGACTATTGCTTTAGAAGGTAACTTCTATAATTTCATAAAAATGCCCTAAAGCCAAATTATAAATATTAAATGACTTGCATAGATTAAAATGAAATTGATTAAAGAATACCTTTCTTTAAAAAAAAAAAGCAAATGAAGTAAATAAAATAGCATGAAGGTATTATAAAATGTAGAGTTGAGGTCAGTGAAAATGAGTTTGACAAGAAAATGTATGATTAATGCAATCTTTCAGGGACTAAATTTGAGGAAGAATGCTCAGATTAAAATATGTATGCTTTTGATGCCCCTTTTCTATATCCCTAAGGAAAACACCTGAAATTCAAGGGCTTTTTAAATATATAAATAAAGATCTTCGTGTATAAATCATTTATAATAAAAGGTAATTGAATCCAATATAAATGGCTGGGTAAATTACAGTCTATCTACAAGATGGAACAGTATATAGTCACTAAAAATACATTTTGCTAAGATTTTTAATAACACCAAGAATGTTTCTGATGTTCTACTAAGTGAAGATATCATTAAATTCTGCATTGAAATTTAATCTCAGAAATTACAGAGCAGTAAAAATAGGACAAAGGATCTTAATATTGCCCAATGGCTTCTTCTTTAGCTATTCGTAGTTTCCAAATGAGAAAATGAATGCCCACAGAGAGTCCTATTGTACTCTACAGTGAAAAGTTCTTGGGCTTGTGAAACCAGCAGTGACTAGAATACTCTGAGGGGGAAATGGTCTGGTGGACTTTGAGCTGTGACAGACAAGATTAATCAGGATTCCTTGCTCAATGCTATGGCTGAAAAGCAACCAGCCAACAATAGCTTCTATGAACCTGCCACATACCTTAACTCAGAGGTCTGGAGACTCTTGTCCGTGCCAGACCAAAGCTCAAAAAGGCTCCAGGGAAACAAGAGAAAAGGAAGACTTAACAAAAGTGAACTTAGTTGCAACTCACATTCCAGTCAAGTAGAATAAGGTGGAAAGAAGCCATTGGCCGGGGAGAAAGAACCCTGGCATTTCCTGGGCAAAGAGAAGGAAGGGTGGTCTGGGAAGCAGTTGTGTGTGTTCTCAGGGGCATTAATTCACTTTCGTAAGTCAGTAAATAACAGTCATAACTAAGTCTCTACTCATTACTGCAGACATTTTTGGTGCTTGGCTCACTTGTTGAAACACTGAAAACCACAGCACACTCCACAAACCCTCGTCAAAGACTTGCACATACTGTTTTTAAACTACTGTAATCCCTCACCATTGGATTGTGCCTTTCAATTTACAAAGGTTTTCTCTGTGGCTTATCTCATTGCTCTGCACAGCCACCCAGGAGACAGGCAGTGTCGCCAGCATTTCCATGATAAGGAAACATTTTTTTTAATCTAATGAATCCTCCCTGGTTAGCTTACTAGCAAGGGACAGTTGTGTTTAAGACTTCCAAAGTCCAGAGATGTCCTTGACTCAGGGTATGTCCAAATCCCCTTTTCCTCTTTCTTGGTGTGATTTTAATCACTGTCATCTCTGTCTCCTTAGATGGTGGAGTGCAGAGGATTCCGTTTAGATTGGGTTTGAGCTCATCAAAGAGATTGCCTCCTTTCAAAGGGCTTTCACACTTCATTTGTCCTTACAACTTCTCAGGTAATTCAGACAAATTGAAAACTTTACTTTAGTCTAAATTCACTGAAGGTAGAAGAGGGGGTGGGCACAGCTAATTGACTCACCCTTCAGCTTCACTGTTGTGTTACAGACTTGAGAAGACAGGAGCTCCCACACACTGAGGATGGTACGATTGCCCTCACCAGGTTGTCAGACTCCTGGAACTATACAGTACATAAAAGTTTCTCTTCATGAATTGCATGTTTGTTGCATCACTTTTACAACCGAAAACCCCTTTTCCCAAGGGGGGAAAAACCCCAGCTCATATGGTTTCAAGTAAGCCCTCCACTTCCAGAATCAAATATGGCTGCCAAGTAATGCCATGAGAACCAAATGGATGACATCTGGAAGGGAGAATTGAAAGCCTGCAGTTTCATTACCCCCACCTGTGTCTTTATAGGCAGCAGGGAAGGGAGAGGTGAAATGGCAAGGAGAGCCCTGAAATCTGCTTTGGAGGAAGGAGAGGTTACTATGAAACTCACGATTCCTTGTCTGCATTGCCCCTGCTTGCCGAGTGGAGTGCATTTCTAATGGAAAAAGGCGGAAGACTGCATGTTAAGTAGTCAAGCTCAGCAGGTCTTTATGGCTGTTCATCTCCCCTGAACCACAAATCCTATTGCTCAAATCATCGGGCCGGCTGTGGGATCGAACTGAGATTTAATGACCAGATAAATCAGTGATGCTTATTGAGTACCTCTAGTGTTTCCAGAGCTGTAGAAAGCATAGCACAACGTAACTTATGCAAACCCTTTCATATTTCTTGCTCTGGAACTCCTCCCATCTATGGCATCTGGACACTGGAACACTGGCTTTGCCAGACTGAGAATTATTGTGAAGCTCCAAGAATGTAACACACGTGGAGAGGATTTATAAGCAGTAAATGCTAAAGAAATGCCAAGTATCATTGCTATTTGAGGAAGCTTTGGCCCTGGCCTCTTGTATAAGGACCTTAAAGCATAAACATATCAAATTTAAGTATCAGTACAAGAGTTAAATTATGAAAAAGATAACACTACCAGCGATTTGACAAGATAATGTGTAATTATTCTGCAAGTGAAGGGTAGGGACTTTGAGACTTATGACTTTAAACCAGGTAGCAACCTCCATGAGCTGCATTGATATGCATAGGAGACACATTGGATGTAACTTGGGAAGATGGTTTGGCCCATTTTCTGTTACTGAAAGAGCTAGCTACACAGACAGAGTAATGAAAAAAGACACAGTTGATCTAGCTCATTGTTCTACAAACTGGGAAGATCATGGTGGTTGGTGATGGACTTCTGGATGTGTCATAGCATGGCAAAGGGCATCACAAGGTGACTAAGAGCAAGTGACTTGGGACTCTCTGTCTTGCCTATAGAACCAGCAAATCTATCAGAGGAACCTCATAGGTTCATCTAGTCTCAATAGCTCACTTCCAAAGACTATTAGCACGTGACCTTGCTGCTTGACTTCCCAATGCATGAACTTTTGAGAGTCACATTCACAGAACAGCAAGGGATGAGTAGAATGAAAGTAGCATAGGCTACCCCTGAAGTTGACCCAAGTCCTGACCTGAGCTAAGAGAAGGCATGAGGAAATAGAATCAAAAATCACCTAGCCTACTAGAGGAGTACATTTAAGGTCAGAATTTCTTTATAGTCAGAATATGGTGGCATTGGTGGAGAATAGTTACCTACTACCATCATATCCTGCAGATTTAGTTTGGAACTATTTGGGATACCATAACCAAAGACCACCTAGACCCTTTACTCTTTATCACTATACTCTCCTCATTGACATTTGCCATGACTATTAAACTGTAGAGTGCCTTATAGAAAGAGAAAATGGTTGTCTAGCTGCATTCCCTCCCTGAAGTGACCACAGGGGTACACCAACTAGAGAACTAATTCCCATACATATAAGTAAACAAGAAATATGCTTGATCTCAAAACCATTCCTTTAGCTAGAGCTATGCTAAGAGAGTCTTTTATGTGTGAGGATCTACTCTACTGGGTCCCAGGGAAAAGAGAAAAGGCCGAGGAGCTTATATGAATTGGTTACCAAGCCTAACCTTAACCCTAACTCTAACCCTTACCATTAGAATAAGGTACTAAGAGGGTCAATCCATTAACAATTCATTCACAGACTCCATCAAAAAATCTAGTCAATGAAAGCTATGAAATTCCATCCATTCATTCTGTTGGCTCATGGCATGGGCCACTAGACAGCTCAGAACAAGGTGCACACAGCTCAGTCTAACACCACCAAATGTTGATACTTGGGAAGTATGTCCCTACTTCTCCCTCTCTGTCACAGCCATCCATAAATAGCAGGAATGGGGCTCAGTACCTCAGTACATAAAGAAACTTGTCACCAAGCCTGGGGACCCCAATTCAATCCTTGGGATTAAATCCTATAGGTGGAAGGAAAGAACCCATTCCTAAAAGTTGTCTATCTTCTGACCTTTATGGGTGTGCTATGACATATATGTGCACGCATACACACACACACACACACACACACACACACACACACTTTCTCTCTCTAAATAAATAAATGTTTTAAATAATAATGATGGGAATGGTAGAAGTAACTGGAGAAGGAAAATAATAAATAGGTTTAAAAGGTTAATTCTGAATTTCCTGTCCCCTTCTTTAATGAATATTGTCTAGGCCGGCAGTGGCTTCATAAGATGTTCACCTGAATATATGACTCCTTGGTTTATGTCATGACATTCCCCCATTTTCATCCTATTGCCTCAAGGATTGAGTCTGGGCTCAGCATGGATTTCTAACTTGGATACAGACCATGTCTCCAATTTATTTTCTCCTGGTGGCCCCTCATATCCCAATCTCTGGACATGTCCAACTGGATAAAAAATATGCACTGTTTTTCCATATGGTCTTGTCTTTGTCCTCTGTTCTCCATGATTTGCTACATCCCATTCATTCTCCTAAAGACCAACTTAAGCCAGCTTAATGGCCCTTTCTTAGTTGGGACTGAAGAGATGGCTCAACAGTTAACAGCACTGATTGCTCTTCCAGAGGACCTAGGTCCAATTCTCAGCACTTACATGGCAGTTCCCAATTCTAGTGCCTGACGATCCAACACCCTCTTCTGGCCTCTGTGGGCACTAGGCATGCATGTGATACCCAGACACATAAAAATGAAATTTAAAAATTGAACTTTCTTCTTCTAGAAGCTTCTGCAACCATTGCTCTGGTTTAATGCTCTGGATCCTTCCTCAGTTTCCTCACAGAGGACCACAATGACTTGCATACACTCTGTGTCTCCTGCCTATTTCCTGAAGAGATGGAGACTAGACACATGCATGAGCAGTCAGTGGAAACCATTTGAACCTCAGTCTTTCCTCCCCTGAGTGCTGAGTCAGCTGTTTCTGTCTCCATGTAACTCACCCTAGTGCATCAGAAGGAATAGAGATTAAGGTATTATGGGAAAGGAAGTAGTTGAGACAAACACTGAACACTGACAAAGATAATATTTCTAGAATAAATCTAGTGTTCTCACTTGGTGTCCTTTTCCTCTTCTCCAGAGCATCCTGCTCTTTCTCTCTCTAAAATGTCCCTTACATTTTCTCCCATCTTCCTACCATCATTAAGCCACATCTGACTAGAATATGTCTGGCTTGGGACAAACTGGAAAAATTCCCTTGACCTGTAAAGTTGAATGCTCATTCAGAAGCCTGTATTAAGTTTTTGTTTCCCCATACATTTTCCTAAAGTTGTCATTGTGACATCAAGGCAATTTTAGACAGGGTAGTTGAGTGATGAATCTAGATGGAGTGCTTAGTCCTACCTCTATTGCACACTAGGGTAACTTTGGTCAAGCTGTTTCCCATCTTTGGGTCTCAGTACCTAGGAAAACATACTTGGAGAACAAGTCCTGTTGTTCTGGCCCCCTGCTGATGTTCCCTGAGGACCAACACTTGAGTTCCTGAGTTCTACCCATCTCATTTCCATCTGCTCATTTTCCTCTCCTCTCTCCACACAACCCCTACCAAGCCTGACCACAGCCCAACATGCTATTGGAATAGATTCCATTATTAATTTTATGTCAAATCACATCCCCCACATAAAAAATGCTAAGTACAAAAGAAGCATCCTTTCCATTGTGTTCCAGAACCCCTCTACATTGAAAATGACCTATTCAAAGGAGCCAAAATGCTTTGGAGTTGAATTCACCAAAGTAACATCCACAAGGTTTTAATTTGGGTTTCCAGGCCTCTGAACATGAGGTCTATAAATGAGACGTGTTGCTACAATCAGTCCCATTGGGAGAGGCTGGACGTAGACTGAGAACAGCTGTAGCACAGTAATCCAACAAAGTCGGCTTCTGAATCAGATATGAGTTATTGGTTCAGTCACAAGGCTGTGGATACGATTTCCCTGTAGGCACTCACACATGGCCTTTGCAGAAATGAAAATATTTCCCCTCCCCACTTTGCTGGTTTAGGTAATAATGTGCTTTCTTTCTGCATAGTCTCTTATGTCTCAGCTTCCTTTCTCTTTGTTCTCATTTTGATTTCCTCCATGAGGACAGAGAACCACCACATGGGCATATGAAACTAACGTTTCCTGTGAACCCCTGGAAAAAACATGGAAGCCAAGGCTGTATGCTGAGAATATGAGACGATCTGGAGAAAGTCCCAGGATCTGCTTTTTAAAATAGTGTGTATGTGTGTGTGTGTACAATGTATGTGCAGTGTGTATGTGCAAGGTGAGTGTGGACATGTGGGTACAGTGTACATGTGTGTATGCAGTGGGTATGCAATGTGTGCATCTGTGTGCAGTGTGTGCATGTGTGAGAGCAGTGCATGTATGTGTGCAGTATGCACATATGCTCTGTGTGTGTGTGTGTGTGTGTGTGTGTGTGTGTAAAATACATGTACATGAATGTGCCAATTTGTGAGCATGCACTCAGATTCAGGGGCCAGAGAACAAAGTTTCTTCTTCTCTATTTAGCTCTCCACCTTTTCATTATGAGTCAGGATCTGTTACTGTAAGAGAAGTACAATCATTTCAGCTGGGGAGCCTGGCAGTCAAGCTTTCAGTGTCTGTCTGTCTGTCTGTCTGTCTGTCTGTCTGTCTCTGTCCCCAACACTGAGGTTACAGGCATGCCCACCTATGCACAGTTTTTAACATGGGTGTTGGGAATTCAGACTCAGGTCTTCAAGCTTGCACAGTAAGCAGTCTTAACCTACTGAGCTTGTTTGCCTCCCCCTTAGCAGAAACTCCAAACCAACTGCAGGCCATGCAAGTGAGACTAAGGCCTTGGGGATGTCTCCAGCACTGAAGTGACTCCACTAAAGGCCCTATTTTACTGTCAATTATGTCCTAAGAATGTAGAGGTAATAAGAGTACAAAGCATCAACTTCTTGAAGGTGCAGTTTAGGGAAGGATCAAGTCGTGAGACAATGCTTGTCTGCTAAACCAAACTGGGTAGGCCAAGCCTCAGAAAGTGTATCCATAACCCCCCCCCCAAGTTCCACAGTGACCTACACAAAAGCATCAAAGTAGGCTGACTTACAATTCACTTTTAAATTGTAAGTTCAATGAAAGAGATACACAGAGAGTTACCTGACAGGAACATGTACAAAGAAGGACAGGAACTGTCACCAAGCACCAGAGACCCACCCTATAGCTTCAGTCTTTTAATCTGTCACCGGAGGGTAACAGCATAACACACAGGGTGCCAAGAAGTGTGAGTGAGATCAAAGTCTCCAGTGTCATGTCTGGCTCAAGTTTGTTCTGAAGAAAAAGTAACCACAGGGCTGAAGAGGTGGCATCAGTTAAGAACAAGCTCTTACTGCGTTTGTAGAGGGACCACAGTACAGCTCCCATAGGACAGCTAATCGCTGTTTGTGACCAGAGGATCTGATGCCCTCTTCTGGCTTCCTCAGGCATTGCATGCATATGGTGCGCATACATACAGGCAAAAACACTCATACACATTAAATGAAAATAAACAGAGAGGGAAAACAGACAAATGGACTGAGAGAGGGAGGGAAGGAGGGAAGGAGGCAGAGGGGAAAAGAGAATAAGAGAGAGAGAGAGAGAGAGAGAGAGAGAGAGAGAGAGAGAGAGAGAGACAGAGAGAGAGAGTATGTTTTCTTTAGAATAGTCAGGAAGGTGTTGATCTTGGCTGGGAGATGTCCCGTATTTCACTCATGCAGTAGTCAGTTGAAGTGAGTTGAAGTGAGAAACACATAAACAAAAGAATTTTGTGTGTGCTTTTCATATACCCCTGTCACCTCCTAGATTAGTTTTTCCACTTCTCTTTATGTCACTGAGGTTACTGGAGAGAACTCTCCCCCATCCCAGTACCCTCCCCTAGCAAGCTTCTTAGGGAGCTCTGTTGATCTCCTGCTAAGCTCCTCTGGAGGCTTTCTGTTCTGTCCCCCTCCCTCCTTTCACACTAGAATTAAGAAACCTGTAAGTTGCCGCTTATCTCATTATCTCCTGCCTTGCATTTTAATGTGTTGCCTCTAAAAAGGCCCCTTGCTTGCTATTCTAGTTATGTGTGTGTTTGTTTGTGTCGCCCAGGGAAATGTGCTACCCATCTTCCAGTCACGCACCACCATCCTCCACAGCTCCAAGTTGGTTCTCTCATTTGTGGAAGGAAAAAAAAACAAAAATACAGAGATGGTTTGAATATTTTTGCATCCATAGGAAGCTGTGAATAGACCATCCTGAGAGTCAGACTCCAAAGCTCTGCACAAAAAGGCAGGTGAAGAATTGGGAATCTTCCCAGGGTACCAGAGCTGGGCCAATGAATAATTCAAGGCAAGAGGCTCTTAAAAAGGCAGTTACCTGCTTTTCCAGATCATTAGAGACCCTGACAAAAAAAGGTTTTATAACCTAATTTAACCAGATAATGAACCAGATCATCCAGAAAAGAGCAAGCTCTTTATCGTGCCCAAATTATCCAGACTTCCATCATTATTAGGTAACTGACAAACTTCCCCTGTTCTTACCACATGAGGTTTATTTGCTGGATGGGGCTGAACCAAGCCTTGAGCTAACAGGTGATGAGACGAGGAGCATGGAGAATTTCTTCACAGGGTTGCTCTTTTTAAGCCCTGTACCTCCATGCACAGCCCAGAGGAGGCTGAAAAGCTATCCACATGAAACAAAAACTCCTACCAGGAAGAGAAACTAAAAAGGGTGAATCCCTGATTTGATGGATTTTTTTAATAGATTGATTTCAATAGTGGCTGGTTGAAAGTATGTTTTTATGTATATGATGCCATGATTGCTACTGTTGGAACTGTTACTGATAAAAAACTCTCCCTCTGGATTATCAATGTCTACTTCCTCAGAACAATCCATTGACCTCTTTGGGGATCTGCCCACTGCTGAAAGCAAAAGATGCTTAAGTGTCCAACAGTTGCCTGATCCTTAACTATTGTCACTTTAACACAGAAATGGCTCCTCAGGGAAGGCTTTGTTACTCCCTTTTCTAGTAGGAAGGCTACAGTTTTGAGTGTTCATGGGGCCATGAGGGCCAGTATCAGGCCCTGGCTCAGCTTGGGAAAAATCCCAAATGGAGTCTGTCTGCATGGTCTGGACAGCCCTGTATAGTCACTGTGCACACATGAATGTCATTATCAGCATTACCTCTATAGGTACTGTTTCAAAAGTAGTAATTAGGGGGTTGAGGGGATGGCTCACTGGATAAAGTGCCTGGCACACAAGGATGAGGACCTGAGTTGGAATCCCTGGGACCCACACAAAACCTAGACATATTTGTAACTCCAGTACTTGGGGGTGGGGAGTAGAGACAGATCCCCTGAGTTTACTGGCCAGCAATTCTAGCTGTGAGTGAATTTATATCTAAAAGATAGTGAGAGAGTTATACCAAACGATAAGGTGAATCATGATTAAGGCAGACACACAGCTCCAACCTCTGGCCTGGACAAGTGACTAATACACATGTACATATACCCACCACCCACATACACCAGTTCTTTTAAGATTATAAATCAGGATACTAAGAACATTAAAGAAGGACAAAACACAAAATTTGTGATCATGTTTAACTCTTCAGGAGTAGGATAGTTTGCTGACTGTGAAGCCATGTTGAGGGAGTCAGCCTGAATTGGAGTCTAAATCTGCTACTTTTAGTACTGTGACCTTTCGTGGTGTGAAGCTAATCACTCTCTAAGCTGAGTTCTCCATTGTAAAGTGAAGGGTTATATAAAAGCAGTTGAGGCATTCATATTATCTAGACTGCAATGAGCACCAGATAACATGGATCAGAGTCACTGTTATGAGAAGCTGGATGGATGATGTACACGGGTCTTCAATAGCCGGTGATCTGAATAAATTCAACTGGGGACAGTTAACATTTACATAGCTGGACACTGTTAAAAGTGCTTTGTATATGTTAATGTGTTTAATTAATGCCTGTAATAATCCTCTGATATGAGCAGCTATTATTGCACCTCTTGAACGTGAGAAAGTAGAGGTTGGAAAGAATGGGTCTGAGGTCACCTTACAGTGAGTAACAGAGCTACATCTTGAACTTGAGGCTGCTAGCTTCAAAATCTACCATCTCAGTCACTGTCCCCTTCCACTCCAGCAGAGCAAGGTAGCTCCTACAGTCCCACACAGTCCTATCACTGCTACATCACCCTCAAATGTACATCACTGGCCCTGGGTGCCTCGTTTGCCAGGATCTCAGCATCCCAGCCCTTCAGAGCAATGACATAAATCAAACCACTAGTGATATATTTGTGGCTGTAATTGAGTTTTGCTCATTTGTACTAGTGGACTCAATCACAGGAGGCACAAAAAAAATAAAATAAATGCTATTTTCTCTGTAACCACAGACCCTAATTCACCTTTTGCTTGTCGGAGGGTAGCAACAAGCAAACCTACCTCAGCCAAGTGGTGGGAGAGAGAGATGGCCCATTAAAAGTCCTTCCCAGCCTCAGCATGTGATGGTATATGGATGTATGGAGATGAAACATACTACAAACTCCAAAGAGCTAGGCATTTCAAGAGTTTCCTTAAGCACTATAGACGGGTACACCTGTGTAGCCTAGGAGAGATGTGGAACCCTCTCTGCTCCAGGGTACATGGGTGCATGGATACCAGACTTTTTCAGGGGGACCACCAACCAGCTCCCAAAACATGACATGGAGTCTTGCTGTTAGTTTTAAAGGCTTGACCTGGCTTAGGCTCCTTTCTGGTTACCTCTTATAACTTAAATTAACCTGTTATCTACCTTTTGCTTCTGTCATCTGGCTGGCTGGCTGCTGCCTGGCTTCTTGCTCCAGGCATGTCCTCCTCCTCCTTTTCTGAGCCTAGATTTCTCCTGTTTGTTCTCTCTGCCCACCAGCCCTGACTATTTTTTCTTCTGCCTAGCTATTGGCCCTTTAACTCCTCATTAGATTAATCAGGTGCCTTAGGTAGGCAAGGTGAAACATATGTAACACATCTTAACATAATTAAACACACATCCTTACATCATTAAACAAATGCAACATAAACACATGTAACACATTTTTGCCCAGTTAAAATATTTCACAGCATGGATGCATGCTTAGATACACATGAACCACACAGACACACCATAAATATAATGCATACTGCGCGCACACACACACCATATATACCACATACACCATACAGCACACATGGACACAAGAACCACACAAGACACACCAGATACAAATGCATACCACATACATATGTGTGCATATGAACATATCCAACACACAGGTTGTACATATATATATATATATATATATACACACATATATATATATACACCACAATCATCACATATGTACACCATGCATGTATGTACCCATGCACCCAATACATACATGTGATACACAAAAACAAAAGAAAGGAAGGAAGGGCAGAAAAGAAAGAAAGAAAAAGAAGGGGAGGGAAACCTGCTAAAACATTCAGACAGATCTAAGAGTGGATCAAAATAAACTTCATGTTGCTTGCAGAGGTAAAGGTGTTCCTGTTTCCAGGAGCCTGTGTTTTCAGATGCTTACCCAAGCCTCAGTTTCTCTCTTGCACTGAATGGTCTGCAAGTGCTGCTGCCTCAAGGGGACTCAGCCAGGACATACCTACACACCTCTGTGGCCTCTCTGTGCTGCTTCTCTTCCCTTCAGGCAAAAGAAAATCAAAAGTACAAATAACTCTTGTAAAAGGTTGTTCCTGTATTTTGTATAAGGATGGTTGTGTGTGTGTGTGTGTGTGTGTGTGTTATTTTTTTATTATCCTTGGCCTTTTGGGGATTAAATATGGTGCCATTTTTATACATGGCAGCAGCAATCTGTCACCCAGAATTACACAGCAGGCCACCCAGGCTCCATGCTTCCTATTGTCCTGAGGTAAATCAGTGTGACTTGCAGGGGAGCATGCCACAGCACCCTGATGGCCTGGCAGTCCCCTGTCACAATCCACACGGTGCCCACAGTTCCTCTCTTCTAACCCTATGAGGGTCCTGAAAGGGAATTTGTCCAGGAATGCCACAGCCCCAAAGCTAGCTGGCTTTCTAAAGAGCTGAGGTGAAGTAGCACTTTTCTTTTTAATACCCCGTGGTGTAGAACTGGGATTGCAGCCTGCTCTTATTTTCAGAGGCCTCCTTGGTAAGAGAATGTGTTTTATCTGCAGATACAATGACTGTACCCCGTACCCTGCAGTTCCCATGAAACCCTTGCCAAAGCCCATGAATGCTGTCTTTATGAATTGGTCTTGCAGGTGTTCGGGGGGTATGTAATCACTAATGAATAGTCCAGAAACACACAAACTTCTCAGCCTCTGGCACTGAGAGCCGCCCAGCTTTACAATTCTGTGAGAAAACACACATGCAAGGAAGGCTTTCCCTGGGCTCCAGCATTGCCTGAGGTCAAGTATTTGTCCCAGTCTGTCTCCGGGATGGTGGCACTTTCTAGAAAGGAAAGGATCTGTAGTCACTCCATGGGCTAGGAAGTGTGTGTCACTTACACAATTTCCCAACCTGACATGTGTCAAGCATTGCTTTGGCTAGGGTACCATCTTTATGCAAAGGTCATTTATACAACCCAACACGGTAGACCAACTTGTGACCTAAAGAGCCAAAAGACACAGATCCAAGTAGACTAGCTGCCCTGAGTCATTTAGCATTGTGACCAACTATAAGACAAGAAGCAACTGAAGGGAACAGAGATAAATGCAGCATCTTACTTCATCTAACTAAGATGAAGTCTTTAATTACAAATGTATGTGACCAACCATAGTATGTTACAGTTGGTGTATGTATCTTAAAGTATGAATTCTAGTCAACTGTCCTGTGAATTTATGGTAGCCATCAATACCACAAATAGACATAGTTATTATGTTATTACACACACACACACACACACATTTCTATATAAAACTGTTTTTTAAAATATTTGATGACTACATCTAGAATAATCAATTTTACTTTGGAGTCTTTTGTAATATATTTTGTCCATATTAAAAAAAAAAAAGCAAGAAAACCAAAAATACAGATTTAATGAGAATGTATATCTAACCTCCCAAAGTAGTTAGGAACCTAGTGTCTAGAGCCATGTATTTCAATGTGTATACTGGCAAGATATTTCTATAAGAATATGCAGCAATGAAGTAAAGTGTGCATCCTCACAGATCGAATTCAAGTAAAAACTGCATGGCCTTTTCAGAAAGCAATATAATGATATCTATATGTACACATACACCTATATATTTAGAATTTACTCCTGGTTACTTAGCTTATAAATGTGAAAATATTTACACCAAAACAAAACAAAAACAAACAAACAAAAAAAAAACCCAACCACAACAAAAGAACAGATGGGCAGGCATTATTCCTAGCATACTAAAGAAACATAGAGAATGCCTGTTGCTAAGAGGATGGTTAGAAAATGGGAATATTCCACACAATGGAACATTATACAGCCATGGAAAAGGATGGGCCAGTGCTACAGAATATGTCCTTGTGAGATGTCCAGTTAGTGGCATTAAATGATGAAAGTGGCAAGAATGTTATGCAACTGTAGGTCACTTAACTAAGATGTACTAAGATGGAAGATATGTGATTTGTAGGTGATGGTGTGAGGACATAATTAAACCAGCTCAGGGAAAGACATACAGAAAGTTGTTCACAGTTCATTCAGAGGAGGAGGTGAAACTGATGAGGAAGAAAATGAAAGTCAGAAGGAGCCCTACACAAAGAGAAGCAGGACCACACATCAGCAACAAAATGTACACATAGAACGGCCTCCTTTTGTGCTAAGGTAAGATCATGTTTATGGCTGTAAAAGAAAGGTCTATAATATAGATAAATGCAGAGTGAGTCTGCTGTGACACTAACTTTGTCAACTTGCTTTTAAGTCTTGCCACTAGTTTGTCTAGTTGTTAGTAAGTGCCTATGTGCAGTATATCACAGACACCCACAACACAGGCTTCCAGAGTCACAAGTGCAGATCCACTTGTCACACCTCCAAAGGCCACATGAGAGGAACAGAGGCTCCGGCCAGGCGCCGTTCTGCCTGGTGACCTAGAGGCTGAGGAATCTGATCAGGCCACTTTGCAGTGCTGCCCACTCCAGCTACTGCCCATCAGTGTCTATTCCAAGAGAGAACAAAAGAAATGACAAGCCAGCAGCATTTGGCCTTGTGGCATCATCCAGCTCCATCACATCTTCTTGTCTTTACCTCCAGGACCCAGTGGACAGGAGTCTCTCTAAACAACAAGTGGAGGATGAAGAATAATCCTGGGCATAATGGATTGCTTCGTTCATCTGTTTCCTCTCTCTCTCTCTCTCTCTCTCTCTCTCTCTCTCTCTCTCTCTCTCTCTCTCTCTCTCTGTGTGTGTGTGTGTGTGTGTGTGTGTGTGTGTGTGTGTGTACCCGAATGTGTATGTGTGTATGCTCATGCGTGTGGGGGTCTGAGGCTGAAACTGGAAATCCTCTGCTGTAGTCTTCTGCCTGATTCATTGAGGCAGGTCTCTCCATCAAAATCCCAGAGCTCTCTGGCTAGCCAACTTGTTCTGGGGACCTTCTATTTCTTTCTTCTGAAGCAGAAATAACAGCAGAGCTACCCTGCCCACTTGGTGTTTATGTGGGTTTCTGGGGATATGAACTCTGATCCTCACTCTTGCCCAGTCATTCCCAGGACTCAATGTTGAGTGACTGCCTCTAACATCTTACCACAGCTCCCTAGAGCCAGTGACATACACTTTAGAATGCCTTCTTCCACCTATGAATTTCTAGGGAAGATACAGAACACACTGACAGAGGTCAGAAACACACGGTCCAGCAACTTGTCAATGATGAGTCAGCATTTTAGAGAAAATGAACTGTCAAAGATTGTAGCTGTGTTAGTGTTTGATACTAGGTCAAATACTCAAGAGAAACACATTTTAAGGGGGCAAATGCTTGTTTGGGTTCATAGATTTTGGGGGGGTTCAGTTTAGAGGAGTTAATTAATCTGTTTCACTGTTTTGGGCCTGTGGCAAAGCAAAATACCATGGTAGTAGGAGTGTGTATTGACCAAAGTTGGTCATCTCACTATAGTTGGTAACTTTTATGTATCTCACCCGGTCCCATAGCTGCTTATAAAATAACACTCTGAGGTTTAATATTAATTATAATCATTTGGCCAGTGACTGAGGCATATTACTGATTAGCTATCACAGTTAAATGAACCCATTTTTAATAATCTATGCATCACCACGTGGCCTTGGCTTACCAGTAATGTTCTGGCATCTTACTCTTTCAATGGCTTCATGGCATCTCCCAGACCCTGCCTCCTTTCTCTCCATATCTTTGTTCCTGGCTCTATTCTGCCTGGCCATTGGTCAAATAAGCTTTATTCATCAACCAATAAAAGTAACACATATTCACAGCATACAGAAGGACATCCCACATCATCTCCTGGCAACTAGGAAGTGTGGCATGTATGTGGCCTCACAAAGTTTATCCTTCTAGGGCATGTTCCCAAATAGGCCTGTGATAATGCTATCAACTTGACAGAATCCTGAATCATCTCAGGGATCAGGTTCTGGCATTCCTATGGGGGCATTATCTTAATTACTTTGAGTAGGATATGGAGACCTGCCCACTGTGGATGGCAGTATTTCCTGATTGGCAGAGGAATTCTTATAATTTCACATTTTTATTTTTTGCTTATACCATATTTAAATATAATCAAGCCATTCAGATAAAAAAATTAAATAAGCTATTTCACCTTCTTCAAAACTCGATGTGCACTTCATAACAGACACACAGGAAATCTGAACCAGGATTAGCCCTATTCAAGGAGTAGCCAACATGAGTCTGGTGGATACTACCTGTGTAGGACAGCAGTAGCTGTAGAGAGAGAGAAGAGCAAGGATATAGCTAACATCCACAAAGTGATATCACCTTCAGAAAAGGAAACTGCTATGTCTGGATGGAAATGCAGCAGAAAATACCCATCCAAACCCTGCATTGACCCCCAGAGCCAGATCTTGAGGCTCTGACAGAGTGGGAGACCTAGCCAGTCAGAAGCCAGCACCTGGTTGTCTGTAACAGCCAACAAGGCTCAGGGAGGTTATGGGAAGCTTGTCTCCAAAGTGCTGGCTTGAGCAGACATCTTGGGAGCGTAGAAGGCCTCTGTCAATAAGAAGTCAGTCTCTGTAATCATTCACAGCCACAGTGAACCTGGCAGGAAGCTGATCTATAAACCAGGCTCATTAAGGCTGCAGCCAGAACAGCCCCGCCCCTTCTCCATTCCCCAGTGAAATCTGAAACTTGAGCTGTTTGGAAGCTGCTTCTAAAGAGTTTGGAGGTTGTTTGTTTGTTTGTTTGTTTGTTTGTTTAAAAAGATTCACAGAGAGGCTATGGGTGTTCTGGACAGCCCAACCTACCACAGCAATAGAGTTCTAGGTTACTGTCACAACCTTTCTAGGGCAAGTACCTGGAGACAAGCCCTAGAGACAATCAACTTTAGCTTACTGGATGTCTAATACCTTTGTTTTTCCTCTCTGGTGACTGTAGATGTGTTTCAAAGAGTAGCCATAAGAACACCTCCTCATCAGGAGCCAACTCTAATAAAATGGGTTCAGGCATTTGATTCCTGGCAAGAAGGCTAGAGAGACATAGCACAGAACTAAAGTCAGGCTGTAAAAGTCTAAGAAATCGGGAAAGGGATCTTGTGTGGAAATCTGAGCTGCATCAGCATAGGAAACAGTCTTCATGGCTGGAGTTGTTGCCTCTATTCCCTTTGCAGACTGGAAGCCTGGGTCCTGATGGGTAGTTAGAAACAGCCAACTGTAAATGTGAACAAAAGCAGAAAGAAAGAAAGAAAGAAAGAAAGAAAGGAAGGAAGGAAGGAAGGAAGGAAGGAAGGAAGGAAGGAAGGAAGGAAGGAAGCTCAAAATAGAGCAGCTGGGCTTACTCAAATATCCCTAGACTGGCTCACCCCAGCCATGCTCCGAGATTGTCATGTGCCCACAGAACGATTTCTGACCCCTCTCCACATTCTGTGTTTGCCACAGCCTCTCTGTTCTACCTCCCTAAGTGACAAGCCAGAGCATCCCTCACAAGACAGCAAAGCATCCCTGCATTTTCCTGTTAGCTCTCTCTGAAACTGTCAATGATCTAAGGACCCATTGGCCAGGAAGAGGTAGAAAAGTAAGTAGAAGCTGGGAATGGCGGATTCGAAGGTGAGGAGCCCTAGACTCCGGGATCTACAACTCTCCAACTTGTGCCTGCACCACTGGGCTCCTTCCAGGCCACCTCTGTGTCCTTAGTCTGTGAGGTTTCTCAAAGGCTCCAGTTTCTCTGGCTGGTTTAACAGCCTTCTGAAGGGGTTAAAAAAAGTCTCAAATGTAAAATGCCAAAGCTGCTTACAGTCTCACAGAGCCACAGTGATTGTGAGGGAACCAGGTTTCTTCCGACAGTGGGTACTACTGAGCACCACAGTCATCTGTTTTTTCTAATTCTTCTTTTTCTGTGAGGCTAAGAAATTTTGATATTAATAGAGAGCAACTAAAAATTGCAAGAAAACAAAGCACCACCACTTCATGCCCTAACTCATACCAATATGGAAGATGAAAAGGGAGATTCCCACAGAGAATTACACTAACATAATCTGAGAGCCAGGCTGGACAGGCTGACATCTACTTGCTCTAGTATCCTCACCCTAATTCTGTTCAGAAAACTGGGTACTGTTCTTCACTACCTGAGCCTCAGTTTCCCTATCTGTAAAAATGGGAGCATCCAGTTTTCTACCTGATATCCTATCAATTGCAGCCTATGGGCAGGTTGATACTGTAACATGAGAGTGAAGGGTGATAGGCTGTCTTCTACCAGATTGTAAGCACCGTGCGCAGGAGCTGGCTTCTGAACAACTTATGTCTCCTCACACCTATAGCAGTATGGTGACTGGTACACAGTGGACACTCAAGAGCGTGTACTCTAAATCTTTGCCACTCTCCATTCTAGTCAAGCTCCTGTCTGCCATCTTTGATTGGTCCCAATAACTGCCATACTGCACACTGTAAGAACTCTAATACCCACCCTTCATCTCCCACAACTTCTGCCTCAACAAACCTCACATTTTCAGGTCTTTACTCCTACACCAACCTCCTTGCTTTGTAAGTTGCTTCCTGACTCTGCCTGTCCCTCAAGGTACTTTTCTTGTTGTGAGAATATACCGGGCATAAGCAACTGGAGAAAGAGGGGTTTTATTTTGGCTGGGGGTTTGAGGGTGATTTTAAATCTTGGCAGGTTGACAATCAAGGTCAGCCATCACATGTACATTGTTGATCACTGTCAAATCAATCCGTCTCCTCAATGATCACCTTACATTTTGAAGTCTCTTCAGAGCCAGGAGTGGATCTTATGTACAAGCCTACATATGAAACACATAGTAGGTCATATGTAGGTGCCATACCCTATATATAGCACTCATTGGGTCATACGTGTATGCCATATCTCATGTATAGAACACAGTAGGTCATATGTATATGCCATATTCTATATATGGTACTTGGTGGGTCTTGTGTATATGCCATAGTCTATATATGGAACACAGTAGTTCATATGTATATACCAAACCTATGTATGGTATTCGTTGGGTCTTGTGTATATGCCATAACCTATGTATGGCACACAACAAGTGTCTAAGGGTTGTGTAGTTGTTTTAACATGTGCAGCTCTTTATAACTCACCCGAGTTTGCAAATGTAGGAGGTTACTTTAATACTGTCAGTCCCAGGGAATAGCTCTTTAAGAATTTCTCCACAAACTTCTAGGTAGACTAGGTACACAAAAGTCAAAGTCCAGGCATCCAAATCCAGCATGAAGTGTGTTGGCTCTGCCTTTCCATTCCTCCCGATCATCTTGCCTTGGAGATGCCTATTAGGGATACAGCTCAGGGACAGAGCACTTGTCAAGAGTGTTCAAAGCCCTGAGTTCAATTTTCCAACTCTGCAAAGAGAATATGCCTGTCTCCTACTTAGTTTACCTATGGCTGTTCTTCACACCCTTGGCACATCTTCCCCCTTCCATGTACGCAACTCATACCAACCTGCCAGATCCCACTTTTCCTTCGAGGGCTTTATATATCACAGCACACACAAAAAGGACATTCCCTGGCCTCCTCCAGGTCTGACTCAGACACAAGCAGTACCTGACATTCCTTCATTTAACACAGAATGTACCAGGCACCTGTGATATATTAACATCGTCTTCCTGTAATTGTGCCTTCTCTGCTACATTGTATTGGAAGAGGAAACCAGGATCTTGAATGTACTCAAATGATCCATATACGTGGCACATGCACATCAAATGACTGATCAAAGAGAATGTGGTCCTTTTGGTGCCTCTGTGTTGTTAGACACATTGTTCTACTTGCCTAGAATCCCCTCTTCAGCCCTCATTCCTTCCATCTGGCAGGCAAAACCCTCCTTAGAATCTTCTCTACACCCCAATCTTAATCTCATGGGCTTCCTTTTGGTTTTTGGTTTTTTTGAGACAGGGCTTCTCTGTGTAGCTGTAGAGCCTATCCTGATACTTCACTCTGTAGACCAGGCTGGCCTTGAACTCACAGAGATCCATCTGCCTGCCTCTGCCTTTGGAGTGCTGGGATTAAAGATGTGTGCCACCACTGCCTGGCCTCTCACAGGGCTTCTTACATGTATTATTTGCTGACAACTTCATCCCCAGGAGCATTGATGGCTGTACTCTGAAGTATATTTGAGCATTTCACATTCTGCACAAGGGAAGCATTGGCTAGCTCTACGCAGGTGCTGTAGTCACTGCTGTACCAAATATAACTCTGAACTTTGTGTGCACATTTTTCATTACTAGCACCTTAGGCATCTGTCATGCACTTCCTTCTTTAAACCCTCACAGGCTCCATGTGAGGTTGCTATGGCATGTCTCCACATCGTGGCTGAAGTAACAGGCTGCTGTTTCCCTCTCCTGCTGCTATAGTCCCACAGTATTTGGCCCTGTGCTGTGAGTACTTCAAAAGAAATTTAGGAATTTTTAAAAAAGTGAGCTGACATGTTTAGTTATGATAAAAATTGAGGAAGATTATAGTGGCTGAGAAAAGAGAGGCTGTACAAAGCCCAGTGGTTAAATCAAAGTAACTTGATTCAACTCCTTCTCTTTCTGGCTGAATGACCTTGGGCACATGGTTTTCTGTCTCTAAGTCTTGTTTTCTGCTCCTACATGATAATAGAGGATCTTAAGTTACAGTATCATAAAAGCTTAAAATAGATGATCCATAAAATACTTGGCATGGTGCAGAGTATTAGTGTATTATAGACATGTGTGTCAATAAATGCCATTGGTAAGTCCTATGTCAAAGTGCCGGAAGGAAACGAATGTGTTTATACCAAAAAAAAATAAATAAATAAATAAAATTGTGAAAAATACTTAAGGCAACACATGTGTACAAGGGTGGAACCCTAAAGAATGCCCATACATGCTGACTCCTGAAGGATAATAGGGCATCCTTTTAGACAGCTCGGTTTCACTATCACCAAGTCACAGACATCAATCTTGTTTCATGTTTGGAAAGGACTATTAGATGGGCAGGTTAGTGTATAGAGCTTACACATCTTCAATTTTTATCAGACTTTTCTTCTTTTAATCTTGGCAATTTCTCTATAAAAAGGTGGACAAAGTAAGAGTTTTTAATGTTAAAGTTGGTAAATAGATTATATATACATATATAATTTTATAATATAATAATTTTGTCAGGGAAAAACCAATGGCCTTGATGCCAGGTTTGCCTTTCTACAATAAATAACTACTGTCAAATGCTGGCAAAAGGGAATAAAGCTATCACCATCAGTAGAGAATGAGCAGGGCTGAACCATGTTTTCTGAGAAAGAACACATATATTAGGTGCTGCCTGGAACAGACTGGGCTTTCTGTCTGCAAGCCCAGGGAGAAGAAACCCAAACAAAGTCCTGATACACTGGAGGCAGGGATCAGAGTCTGCGCAGGTCCAGACAACCACAGTATCGAATGAAGCAAGGCTCCTGAAACACTACCGGTCCTCGACCGCTTTTTGTCCAAGAAATTTTTATACAACCCAAGATACATAGGTATTATAACATAGGACTGCAAATCAAATGTTTGCTTGCAATAAATCATAAGGAAATGTATTTTTAAGATCCCTAAACATACAATTTTACTTATAAATATGAAGTTATATTTGCATGCTATTGAAATGATTGTGCTATTTACTTTTATGCAGAGAACCAAATCTTGATGACATTTTTGATGATGCAGGATAGAGAGCATCTTCAGTGTTATCCAGAGTTAATGGATACTTTGATTTTATTGTTAAATTGTCATTGCTGAGAATGTCGAGTCACATAAATACCTAATACAAAAAAATATATAAATAAATAAAAAGAGGGCAGAGGTTTTTGGCTACTCTCAGAAATTGCTGGGAATTCTGAGTTCTATCAAAACTTTAAGGAAGGAACAATACAATTCTCACAAAAAAAGTTTTAAAGAAAAATGAGCATTCTCTTCTAGAATAATGCTATACTACAAGACCAATTGACAAGACTTCAAATTGATGCCCTTCATAAGTATGGATACAAAGTGTTAAATGAATATTAGCATATTAGTTTAGCAATGCATAAAAAGGTAATGGATCATGATCAAACACTGTGTACAGCGAGATTGCAATAATTAGTTTAACA
The DNA here is from genome assembly GCF_943737965.1 of Phodopus roborovskii. Taxonomy (NCBI): domain Eukaryota; kingdom Metazoa; phylum Chordata; class Mammalia; order Rodentia; family Cricetidae; genus Phodopus; species Phodopus roborovskii. The sequence goes on from NW_026126517.1 coordinate 19,362,698, forward strand.
TCAAAGATCAACTATTGGTACTCACCAGAACCACGAAGCAAAGGAGGAAATTATGTGATTGCTTTAATGTATGTAGGAGCAATGAATTTGGCTTTTCACAGCATGCTAGATCAATATGCACCCAGCAATCTATTTATATGCAGAACCAATGAAAATGGGAGAACATAAAAAAATAACATGACTGCAATAGTATCTAAATCATCAAGTAATTGAGGATAAGTATAAAAATACTTGTCAGACCTGTATATCAACAACTACAGTGTAAATGACTCAATTATTAACATATACCATGTTTGTGGATTGAAAAAATAAATATTAAAATAAAAGGCCTCTCTCAAACTAACCTCTATTACCAGTATAATTTAATTAAAGAATATTAGCTATTGGTGAGTTCAACAAATTAATTAAATCTTTAAAATTTTTATTTTATGTGTGAGTAGTTGCATGTATGTATATGCACCATGTGCTTACATGGTATATGAGGATACCAGAAGGTATCAGATCACCTGGAGCTGGAATTACAGATGGTTGTGAGCTGCCTGATGTGGGCCTTGGGAACTGAACCTGGGTCCTCTACAAGAGCAGCAAGTATTCTTAAATGCTGAACCATCTCTCTAGCTCCTTGAAAATCAAATTTAACTACCCACATGGCAATGCAAAGGACTTTTAATAGTTACATCATTTCAGATATAGAACAAAGTTTGGGGGCTATGCTGTCTGATCTTATGGTCACTAGAAATCTTACTAAACAGGAGGACATGGTGGTGTTGTGTAGACAGTGATCCAAATCAGGGGACAATTTAGGACCCACCCACATGTGGTCAGGTGAGTTGAGCTTCAGCATTTTAGAAAGTTAAACTAACAATTGAACTGCCAAGTATTAAAGGCAGCAAAGTTATTTCAAACAATGATACTAGAACCACTGGTTCCTAGTAGAGGCAACTATAGATCTCAACTTTCACTCCATACCATATATAGAAAGCAACTCAAGATGGGTCATTATTTTCAACCCAAAGTTTATAGCTACAAAATCCCTGGAAGGAAATGGAAGAAGAAAACTTATCTAAGGGATAAAAATTCCATCCAAATTAAAATTTCTGTTTTGTCCTTTGAAAGATACTGTTCATAAAATAAAAAAGGAAAGCTGTAAATCAGGATGGAGAGCAGGACAAAGTTTTTGCTGTTGTTGTTGTTTTTGTTTGTTTGTTTGTTTTAGATTTGTATCCAAAAGTAAAAAGTGTTAAGGATGAGGGAGGAAAGAGGGAAGGAGGAGAAACAGGAAGAGGAAGAGGAAAGAAGCAGTAAAAGCCAACACACAAGAAATGGTTCCCTTCAGCAGTAAACATGGAAATAACAGGTAATTATACAATGAGTCACTGCTATATACATGCTGAGTCATGTTAAATGCACAGAGCCACAGGACTGTTTATTCATTCCCTGTAGGCGGGCAAACTGGGACTTTAGGAAAGTGTATGGTATGTTCTAGTAAGGTTGGGACACATTCACTTGCCTTGAGACTTACCATTGCCACATGTGCGCCCTCACCCCAGGGTGAAACATGTATCTACATAGTCTCATTCAGAAATGCTTGATATTGACTTAACAGTCCCAAACTGGACAGAAACAGAATGTCTCTCCACAGGTGGCTGACTGCATTCTGTGGGCAGTCTGCACAATGGAGTACTTCTCAATACTGAAGAGAATCATTTCAATATTTACCTCCAAAGTAAATTTTCAAAACACTATGCTGAGTAGAAATATTCCCAAAACAAATGGGACTGACTGTATGATTCCATTTATGTGATATTTTATAGCAGCCAGCACCATAATAAAGATTGTACTCATGAAGTAACAGAACACAAACCAAGGGGTTACTGGTGGTTTACAAAGGGACATGGCTGGTGATAGAAATGGTCATGTCTGAGTTTTGTGGTGCTTGCCAGAGTACACACATTTATCAAAGTTCTTCAAAATATACATTTAAGTGAGTTCGTGTGTGTGTGTGTGTGTGTGTGTGTGTGTGTGTGTGTGTGATATATGCAAGTATACATGTATGTACACACTTTTTTGTGTACACGTGGAAGTCACAGATTCATCTCCACATCTTCATCAATCATTCTGTCTTTTTGTTTTGTTTTTTGGCTTTTCTGGGACAAGGTTTCTCTATGAATGCCTGGCTGTCCTAGAATTCACCCTATAGACAAGCCTGGCCTTGAAATCACAGAGATCTGCCTGCCTCAGCCTCCTGCAAGCTAGTGCTTAAAACATACTCCACAACAGCCAACCTCTGCCTTATTTTCTTGAGATGAGATCTCTCACTGAATCTAGATCTTACCCATTCAACTAGACTGAATGACCAGCAAGCTCCAGGAATCTCCTGTCTCCTTCCAACTCACCCTAAGATTTCAGGCATGAACTACTGTCCCCAGCTTTTGTATGTGATCATTTTGAGGACCCAAACTCAGGACCACATGCTTATGTGTTGAGCCCTTTACCAAATGAGCCAACTGCCCAGCCCTGAATGAGTCCATTTAGTGTGCATCATGTATATGCAAATCATACCTCAGTAATATTGACTTTAAGTAATCAGAGGGAAGGGTGTGAATTGGACTTAAACAACGACTTAGCCTCATTCTACATTTTTATGCAGCAGTGAATCTTGGTCATCAAAACATTTGGTGGCACACGATTGGAGGACATTTGAACTGTTGTTCTGACACGTGTTTCCACATCTACTGTGCCCTAGGCATTTGTGACCATGATATCAGAGGAAGCACTGTGTCTTCTCCTGGCAGTGCTGTAAGGGAGACTGTCGAGCAGTAGAATACACACTCTTAAGAGGGAAGAATCTGAGAGGCCCAGAGATTCTCTGGAAGGGAGGCTGACTGAGTTCAAGTGCGAAGAGAAGGAACTTTGGGACTTACTTACCCAGTGGAGGGGGTGTGTATCATGTTACAAAGCCTCTGCTGCAGAAGAGGGGAGGATTTTTCAGGGAACTGAAGGAAATGTAGTATGCTGGAGCCCTAAGAAAAATGAATTGAGACTAAGTATGAAAGGCAGGAAGCCAGGTCCAGGCCACAGAGGGGCCCTAAGCAGGAGCTTTATGTGCTGATCCCAAGCTGCCTGGGGAAACTAGCATCTCTGTCCTAGGCTGCTAGCGGCGGCGAGGAGGGGAGAGACAGGTGGCATCTGAAAAAGTAAACAGTAACAGTGAAAGTTCCTGAGGGATGCTAGGGGTGGGGGTGGGGCAGTCACCATGTGTCTTTAATGGCAGCCACCTTTCTGCCCCAGATGACTCTGTTCAGAAAAGCATTCTTCACTGGGCATAACATACAGGCAAAGAAGTTAAACTGAGGGATGGAGATAAGGGGTCTACTAAATCCAACTTGCTAAGGGGAGGCAGAGAAAGGGAGAATTCCAGACTACTGTACATGAGGTCCTGAAGATGGGGGTGGTTGTACACAGCCACTGTGAGGACAGAAAAGGGACATCACAACCTTTGGGAGGATGAGGTGAACATCAGAGACACAGGAGGAGAGAAAAGGGCCTGGGGGGAAACGAACTTTTTAAATCTCTCTCTTTCTCTCTCTCTGCCTGTCTGCCATCTGCCTGCCTCCCCCCGCCCCACTCAGTGTGTATATGTGTGTGTTTGTGTGTGTATGATGTGTGTACAATATGAGTATGTTATGTGTTCATGTGTTAGAATATAGGCACACATGTGGAGTCAGAGGACACCCTTGCATGTCAGTCTGTGCCTTCTACCTGGTTTTGCTTGCTGTTGTGTGTGGCAGGCTAGCTGGTTCAGGAGCTGCCCAGGCATTCTCCTGGCTCTGGGATTGGAGGCACACCCTTGGAGCCATCTCCCCAGGTCAGAAAAGCAACTCTTTTGGTTTGGCCAGAAGAAACAGTTTCCATGAATGACAATAAGGAGGAGGATCCAGGCAGTAGTAGAAAATCCAGAACAAAGTTATGCTATAGAAGCTGGGGAGGGAAGTGAGCCTTTCCTGGAGAATGTAGGTATCCAGGGTACCAACCCTAACACAAAGCTAACACAGCACCTAACATAACCCTAAGGAGAGGCTCACACAGCACCGCGGGGGAGGGGGACGGTGTGCTGACACTGAATACTGTGGAAGCCTTACCGACTTTGAGAGCATCACCTCCTGTTGTCACTGAGCTGCATGACTACCCATTTCTCCCAAACAACCTCTGAGGATCCATCAATAAATACATCATCCGAATCCTCTGTGCTGTGGAATGGGATGCTTGGTATTTCTGTGTCCCTTTCTTGGGCCACTGAGAAGCAGGCTGAGTAGGTAGAAAAGAGGCATGCCTTCCCTTTAGCCCCTCAGCCTCACTCTGTTGTTCCTCCCACACCACAGACTGGCAGAACCTAAGAGTTACCACTGCAACCTGTGTGTGGGGTGGTGCAGGCTGCATCTCTCAACCTCCTTCCCAAGAGCAAGCTCTCTCCAGCACTCCCTCCCTCCTCCATCTAGCCCCTTGACTGCCATGGTTCTCTTTCCTACCTGGGAATTATACAGTTACTTGCTTTCACAAGGGCCCAGGCTGTCTGCAGATACCAAACTACCCTGAAGCCAAGGAGATGGCTGAAGAGATCAGCAAACCCTACCTAGGAGCCAGACACTCAATGGATCTATTCTCTGCTCCTTCAGCCAAGAACCCACCCCTGTAGCTGGCTCCTGGGGCCCTTGCCAGGTTCCTGCTAAACTTAGGTTCAGGAGCCTGCAGGGGAGACCTAGATGGCACTGAGCACTAGGGCTTCGCCGGCTGCATCCCTGCACGTGCACACAGGCAGGTGTCCCTCCCCTCCCCCTCGATGCCTGCACAAGGCTGCAGTCCTTTGTGTCTGAGTCTCCTCGAGCGGCGTCTGCTGTAGACTGGGTGGGGTGGGGGAAGCCGGAAGCGGCGTCTGGGTCTTGAAAAATGCCTAGAAGGATGGACGTTTTCTTTCACAACCCTGACCCCTCCAGGGCCTCAACCCCCACCCCGGTCACCCCCCCCCACCTCCCCCCCCCCCGCAAGTCCACTCACCATCAGCTCACCTCGCTTTCTCAGTTTCCTCTCCCACCCACCCCTGCCCAGGTCATCTGGATGTCATTGTCGCTGCGGTTCCCCAGCTGTAGTTTGTATTCTGGGCCCCCACGTGCACGGACCTACACGTGCTAAAGCACCCTCACCCTGTGTACCTGCACCCCTACAACTCCACTTCTGGGGGAGATTCTCCAGGTACCTCATTCCTGGCTACATGATTCCCATAAAGAATGGACTTTATCCCGAAAGAGAAACGAAAGGAGCAGGAGAAACTGCCAGGAAAGGGGCTGCATTTTTGTTGGAGAGTGGGTGGGCTGCCTGTGAGGTTTGGGGCAGTTTAGTCTTTTCCTAAAGAAGCTACAACAAGAGCAAACTGTTTCCCCATTCCTCTGAATGCAGACCTTTTTTCCGGGGGGGGGGGGGGCTATGCAGTGAACCCTCATTAAAATGTTTCCTTTTATTTAGCCAAAAAAAAAAAAAAAAAAAAACTGTTGCTGCATTCAGTGATTGCTTAATTTTATATATTTTTATGTTAACCGGTGTGCTGAAAAAGATCAGCAAAAATCTAGGACATTGTTTCTTTAAGAATCTAGACAAAAACACCTTAAATGAACTCTGAAGCAGACAGATGAAGGGGGGAAAAAGCCCTTCTCCGGCCCTTGCTGCTTTTTGCCATTATTCATGATGTAATTTTTCAGGTGTTAGTTTGGCAGAGAAAGATTGGAACAGGGCTTGTTGCTAGGACATGAATGAAGAAGAGGAATCTCATTGGCTCCCTGGTACTTGGCAGGAACCAATGAGAATGAAGGGGATGGAGTTAGGAGGGAGGCCACCACCATCACCAAAAAAAAAAAAAAAAAGAAAGAAAGAAAGAAAAAAGACTCCGGCCAGACTATTAATGCTTTTCTATGTTAACGCGAAGTAGAATAATTATGAAATCATGGCGGGGTCTCTTTTAGCGTATTTTAGGGTGTTGATGGGCAGTGAGACTCGATGGACCAGGGCTGAAGTTGCAATTAAAAGACGGCTTTGTGCAGACTACCCTGGGTTTCTCTCATAATTCACTGCCATTGCCAGTCTGGAGCAAAAGGCAAGGCCGAGAACATTTACCACCTTTAACCCGCTGCCACACACCGTTTGGGGATTGTAATGATGCTAAAACTGGAGGCAGGAATGCTGTTGCAAAGGTGCTGAGGTTCTTCCTCTACTCTTGATCGGGACTAAATGAACCCCAAATAACCTTCTGTCGTGTAAGTGAACTGGCTCTCTGTGTGAACAGGGACTCAACATGTTCCCTGCCCAAGGCATATGAGCAAGCTCTCATCACCACATTGCCACGAGCGTCTCAGTGGGTAACAAGACTGGACCCAGCCAAACCTCCAGTACTAGTGCCTTTTCCCTTTTCCATGGCAGAACACTGCAGCAAAAAAAAAAAAAAAAAGTCACTGGGTTTCCAGACCAGCGTTATAAAATGGTCACCCACTTAAGCTTTTTGAGCCCGAGGCTCCCAGCTAGCATAGTAAGCAGTTCTGGGTGCCAATCATGCTTAGTTGCTTGATTCCCAGCAGTCTTTGAAACTAGGGAAGGAGAGCTGTACTCCTACAGGGTCCTTCTTTTCCTCCATGAATTCTACAGACCTTACAAACAGGGCAGTTTTCTTCACCTATTGTCTGAGCTGCAGGCTGTATCCCACACCTTTTCTTTAATAACTGGGCAGAGCTTTGAGCTGAGTGATTTGAAACACACACAATAAATTGACTTCTATTGGGTTATAGACCAGGCTGGTTTATTTACACCCTGGAGGAGGCTCAACCTCTGCCAGATCCCCGACTTCAGAGATTTTGTGGCTGGCATCCAGCAACATAAAAGGATGTTTCCTTGTAACCAGAGCACTTCCTAAAACCACAGGCAGTTTCAATCAATTACCATCTCTGGATGCAATGCAAAAATTTTAGGGGACTCAAAAGGACCAGGACTGTTTTCAACCACGAGCCTTTCTGGATCCACAGCAGGAATTGATCTGATTATTGATTTTTTTTTTTCTTGTCAATTTCTGGGTTCTCCTAAGTTGCTTCAGATTCGGGAGGATGGAGGGTGGGGCAGTGGCAGATATGGGGAAAGGTGAAGCAACAGAAGCTTTCTAAACAGGCCTTCTTTTTCTTTCAGCCAAACAAAGCCGAGGCTCTGTTCATGTCCACCCCACAGCATTGACAGAAAACACAGCCCCATGTGTGGACCCTAATTGCACCCTTCAGGTGACAGGTACCATGTGAGCCTCATTTCAAAGCCAAAGTCAGGGTTGAATAAATCTGATTTCAGACAGTCGGCATTTCAAAATAAAAGTCTTCAGTCTGAGCCTCAAATGGAAATCTCCCTACAGTCTTCAGGAATCTAATACAGTGCACCCAGGCAGGCTGTAGACTGCACATTGTTCTTAGTTTTTGTAAAACCTGACTGCCTGGCAGAGCTAGCTGTCCTGTCCCAACTGAGCAGAGCACCTGACACCAAGGCCAGAAGTGTAACAAGCACAGGAAAGATGTTACAGTCTGCACTGGGAAGTTCAGAGCCATGCAACTGCCAAGGAGAGGAAGGGGGTCCCCTAAAGAAAGGTAGAATGGTGTTCCTCTCTTTATATTTCAATGTTGATGGATTGGATATTATTTTACATTTACTAGAGGAAATAAATGGCTAAAAGCCATAGAATCTGAGCTCTCTTTAATGGTTTAAAAAAGTAAATAAAAAACCTGGAGAGTGCTTCCCTATCAGGGCTCCATCCTACAAACTGCATGTAGACACAGGAGATTCAGAAGTTCAAGGCAGCTGCCCAGCAAGTTCAAGGTCAGACTGAACTACATGAGATGGTCTCAAAAGAATCCATAAGTAAATAAAAGGTCCATGAAGCCAAATGAACAAGCAGCATTAGAAAGCCAGCACTTGGACTGGACGATAGCTCAGCTGTTAAAGGTTAGGCTCATAACCAAAAATATAAGAAACCTGGCACTTAAGCCACACAGGTTCATTGTAAGCCTGTCTCTAACATGGAGCCTCCAGACAATCCGCTTGTGCTTCATTAATGCCATACTAAAGCATTCTCTTTCCTCCATGCAGTGAACTTACGGAGTCCAGCAAATTAAAAGGTCTGTTTAGTGATGCCCAGTGAGCCTGGGTCAGGACCAAACAGGGACACTGCATTCAAGTGAGAAAGAGGGCCTCTACCACCAGACTTCAGAAGTGAACACATTTTCATTGCCACAGCATGAACTACAAGTTAATTGTGCTTTGTTGTAAGGAAAGCAAATTATACTGATTGTACAATAAAAGCTATTGTCAGTTCCAGTATATCCATCATGACTCCCAAAGATGCAAAAATATTGACTGACTCTAAATAGCATTTTCCTTTTCTCTCTAGGCAGCAATTTTTAAGGCAGAGAATGGCTAAAGATGGTTCTGTTAACTTCTCAAAGGGCAGAAATGCGACAAAAGAAACAGGAGTTATGAACAGATCAGTCGTCATCTGTGAGTAACCAAGTGTTCTGAGGAAAAGGCCAAACACAACAGGACCTCAAGAAAGAATATATATATATATATATATATATATATATATATATATATATATCTTAAAATTCCCAATAGTACCTACAGCAACAAGAATATAATGAAGCCCACTGACATCTCTCAAAAGAAGGTGATTAATTAAAGTAATTAGACTCCACTGAATTATTAAAATATGAAGTCTTCGGCAGGATGACCAAAAAAAAAAAAGCAGAACATTTTTGCTGTTCAAAAATTAAAACCAGATTCTGGTTCATTAGCTGAGACGGGAACTCACACGTTTTAGCCTACAATCTTATTCACAGATGCGTAAGTGTCTAATATTTCACACCTTTGTAATGGCTCTTGTAAAAAAGGAAAAGGGGGGACAGGAAAAGGGGGAGAGAAACAACAACCCAATTTCAATTATTTCATTGCTCATAGAGAAGAGGAGATCTTTTGAAAGAAAGACAAAAAATGTCTGGGGTTGGCTTTAAAAATGTCTTCAGGCTTAGAAAGGACAGGTGTGTTAGGTGCAGGACTAGAGTCAGGCTGGAGACAGTGAAGGGCAAAGGCTTTGCTCAAAACATTCCTCAGTTGTGTCTTCATAGTGTCCATGTTTCTCTTGCTGGCTAAATAAAACTGAACTGAAGCCTGACTCACAACCTCTCGCCATATTACATGGCCCCAGATTTTCCCTCTCTCTGAAACCTATGCCTTCCAGACACATCTATCTGCTTCCAAATCATGTTCTTACTTGGCTCAGCCCTGGCTGGAGCACACTTAATTACTCAATGGGCCATAGCCTCTGCTTCTGCTGCAGGGAGAACCCAGTTCCAACTCCTCTGCTCCACTCTCCCAGGAGTTCACACTTGGACCGGCACCAACTGTGTCTCCTGCTCTGAAACCCTCCATTTTGTCCTCTGCCTTCAGAGCAAATGGTGTTTGTGGCCTTCTGGCATCTGCCCCCACCACATCCTCCAATGGATGTTTAATGTATGTACCTACCAGTATATTATCATGGCTTGGTCTTACTAAACTTATTTGGACCAAAGACTGTGTATATAATTAAATGGGCTAGTACACATGACAAGTACCCAGGCCTGGTTTGTGCTTGCTTCTTCCCCAGACATCGCTGGGTTAGGACTGTGTTTCCTTCTCCTGTGCTCTGCCCACCACGCAAACATCTCACTGTTTTGTTGATGCTTCTCCATCAATATGTCTACCAAAAGTCTATCAAAGCCTACCAACCTTCCTGGCTCCACTGAAACATCATGATCTACAAAATCCTTTCCCACACTCAGACCTATTGCCCTACCCAGCCCCTCTTCAGGATTTTGTCTCCTTCTCCCTGAAGATCCTTAGCATCCTATGTTTTGCACCATGGTTTTGAACAGGTATGGGGGGGAGAGGACACATCCATCCTTATATCCACTTCACATTTGTAGCAGAAACCATTAGTGTTATATAGTATCCAACTCCCACTACCTGGTCTTAGAGTCACATGACAGTTTAGAACCAGGGAAGGACAGTTTAGAACCAGGGAAGGACCGTGAGCTGTGGAAACAGCTTGAGAGTCAGTGTTTCTTCTCCTCCCTTTCTTGGCAACTGTAGAGCTCACACTGAAAAGATCAGATCTAAGATGGCAAGCTTTCCTGAGTATGGGTTCCAAGCGACGCATGGAACAGACAAGTACCAACAACTTTTTTTCTGCATGTGTTACCTGAGCATGTGTTAGTATGTTCCTCATACTAACACTTTGAGTGTAGACTTTTGTTATTTCAGCATAATGTTGTTTATGTAACAGCCAACTTTACCATAAGGCAAACTGAGAGCACAGGAAGTATCTAATATTCAAATGAGGAATAAGTGATATACAAAACCTCTGGTATTATTCCTCAAGCGATATATACATTTTTTTTTTAAACAGTCTTTCACTGGCCTCGCCAAATAGGCTAGGTTGGCTAGCCAGTAAGCCCCATAGATCTCTGCTTCCCAATAACTGACTCTCTTATTAACATCCAATTTGTCATCCAATTGAATTTCAAAGATTTGATTTTGGCTGTTTATAGTGTAAATCCCTCATGGGTTTTCCCACTTGTTCAAGGAGCCATCTCAAGCAGCCCTGAACATGTATGTAGTCAGACCTGTTGATTAATACCAGAGTCTACTCCATCTAAGGCCAAGCATCTGATAAAGGATTCCCTGCAGCTACTCCTGACTCCACCAGTCAGCAGGATATACTCCGATGCTGGTCAAGTGGTGCTATGGCCATCCCAGCTAAGACTCCAATGCTTTTTGGTTAAGATAGAGGACTGAAAAGATAGAACTATTTTTTTTTTTAATTCTTCAAGTAGTAGTCCATTAGTCCAGACTATCAAAGCTTTCATTGGACAGCTTTATAAAGCTTTCTTTATAAAGTTTCTTATAAAGAAAATATAATGACCAGATTTCCAAACTTGAATTTGAATGTTCCCCTCCCTTGCTGACTCTAAAGATACCAATAGACACCCAATGGGTAACAACAGAGTTGAAGGCCCATTCTCAGAGCACTTTTCTGCCATCTTCATTCCAGACAGATGAACCAGGTAACATGTGCCACAGAGAAATTCTTCCTGTAGTCAGAACCTGAAAGCCCAAGCTCAAGTAGAGATCTTCCTAGTGAAGAACTAGACCTTTCTGTCTGGTGTGCCATCTGCAAGAGATGGGGAGCTGTTTCTCTTAGCTTTCCTCCCAAAAGATTTGTTATAGTAAACACTAATTAGAATTCAATGAAAAGAAAAATGCTTTGAAACAGAATTCACTAACATTTTCTTTCTTGTGTCTTGAAAAAAGTGCAGACCCTAGAACGCTTATGCAAACGCCTACAGTTGGGCTTTTGAAAGCACCTAGGATATGCCCTAACTGCTGATGAGAAAAGGCTTTTCAGAAATAGAGGCATTGTGCTCCATTCACTGCCAGGGTCAAGGAAGCTGACTCGGGAGGGAAAGATACTGCAGAGCAAAAGCAACTCAATGCAGAAGGGGTGGGTGGAACCTGGGGACTTCCTCTATGGATTAGGACTTAAGAGCCACAGAGGGTGAAAAAGAAGGCAGATTGAGTGAATGTAGCAGGAGGAACTCTCCACAAGTGGTGTATGCTCCTAACTAGGATTCTCTAACCTCAGGACCTTATCCTCAAAAAAAGAAAATATCCAAACATTTTTAGGAGGCTGTTACAAACTTGCACCTCATATGGAATGAGGTAAGCCGATTAAACTGGGTTCTTTCCCAAGATTCCAGAATCTTAAACAGAGCATGGGAAAGTCAGACAATCACTGCCATTTGGATGTTTTACCAATGGTAACTGAGTTTAACTGTACCATAGGTCCAGGCACCTCTCAACTGCCCTCTTAATTGGTTTTCTCTTTGCCAGCTACTGTTCAGGGCTCTAAATGCCAACTTGCCGGGTAGGGTAGGGCATTGCCTCTGTGTAGCAGAATCAGCTCAGAGCTGCCAGGACCAGGGGGATGTCAGGCTGCTCAGAAGCACTGAATGGGCAAGGTCAGGATATCCAAGGGGGAAAGGTTGGCTCAAGTTGACCAAAGGCAATCTCAGCCGAGAGACACTGGCTTTGTCAGGTCACTGTTTAAAATGCAGAAGGGAAGCAGAGCAGCTCTCTGGAGCCAGGTGGGAGCCAAGGCCAGTAATTAAGAGGTAAGCAACACTGTAGCCAGTGGGCTGGGAATTCACTAAGCAGATGGTGAAGGTGGAAGTGCTCTGTTCCCCAGCCAAGTGCCCTTGTGCACAGATGTCATTGTTGGGTGTGTGTCTTACCAAGGACTCTAGATCTTTGACACAGCAGTGCAGCTATCCTGCTCCCTATGGAGACATATGATGGCACACCCATTCCTACCCTTCACCCTACGGCTGCTGCAGATGGCTGATCTTAGCCACAGAAGCCTCAAATTTAGGGATATTTTGTTCTCCTGCTCAGCCTGTGGGATTTTCTTTTTCCTTCCCTTCCCTTGCCTTCCCCTCTCCTCCTCTCCCTTCCTCTTCCCTTCCCTTCTCCTCCCTTCCCCTCCCTTCCCTTCCCTTCCATTCCTTCCTCCCTTCCCCTCCATCCCTCCCCTTCCCTTTTTTCTTTTCCTCCTTCTTTCTTTATTTTTTTCTTCCTTTTTCCCCCTACTTATAAGAATATCACTTCATGTACCCATCATCATGCACCCTGGAAATTTTAAGACTACTAAGGCATGATTTCTACATTCCAGTTCTGTTTAGTCAATGGCACACTGACTCAATACGCTGAAATGATACAGCTCCTGAAGGTAAAACTTCACATAACTGACTACTGTTCTTCATACCAGGGTCAACTCTGCATGTGAGGGTACTATACTGTCAGTGGCTGGCTTTAAATATCAAAAGCACACAGCAGTTTCCCAGTTTGACATCCCCAATCTACTTCTCTCCTTAGCTCTAATTCATTCACCACCCAATTGCTCAGCCTCTGCCTGGTGGACATTCCACACTTCCTTAGCATCTGCCTTCTGTCTCTTCTCCTTCAGGTTTTCTGCCATCTCACCGTCAAGCTATCGTCTTCCCTTTCCATGGCAGAACCAATGGCTCATGTAGTAAATCCAAGAATTTCCCATGATACTTCTACCCTGACTCTCCTAGCCTTCCTTCATCCAACCAATTAACACATCTGAGAGAAATCTGACCTCTTCCTCTCCTTACCAAGTTTTTAGTTCTAATCCCCTCAATGATTGTGGCTCCTGTTGTGCAGGCAAGAGATTCCATACAAATTCAGAGGTTTCATAGATGCAACCATTGGGGGGAGGGGCATACCAATAGATTCTAGATTAACAACCCAGGTCATTGGCTGCTATAAATGAGTGTTTATATCTGTTTAATAGTTTTAGATGTTAAGCTACTTAGGGACAGGGCTCCTCCATGTAATTATCTCTGTAGGGCACCTGGCACGGAGCCTCATATAGTTAATCCCTTAATTAAGTCTTTTTGAATATCATATGGAGAAGAAAATGAACCATTCATCCAATAAATATTTATTGAACACATACCATGTGTAGGACCCTGAGCTCATTTTCGTGGGAAATAGAAAGACTTGGAGAGAAAAGAAAGAGGAGGCTAACTGATCGCACAGGATGGCAGAGATAGGAAGGGATGGATGTTGGAGTTCCGGCTTCCCAGAGTTCAGTAAGGATGGAAGGATGGATGAAGTAATGATGAGTTTGTTGAAATGTAAAGATTCTCTGGAAGGTCTCAGAAAGGCTCAGTGGCACCAAGGTCAGTGTTAAAAATAGTGGAATTAACATTCAAGCCATAACTCACCTCAGACACTAGCAAGGGTGGTAGGTAAGGGGGAAGATAATTCAACACCATCCAGAATCCGTGGACCAGGGAAAGGTTCTAGGAATCCTCTTTTACTACTGTTTTCATGTTGCTGGGTTATATCAAGCCCTGTCACAAGCAATGGGGCATCAGAATGCTAACAGAGGATGTGAGAGCATTCAGGTGTTTACTCATGCTCTGTGTATGTGTAAGTGCTTCCCAGGCATCTGTCATGCTTCATAGCAAGATGAAATCCCTTTGAGAGTGACTCATCACTATGGCTATCATTGTTGCAGTACAACTCCTTTGCAGGTGCAGGCATTGAACCCAGGGCATACTTGCCTATGTTAACCAAGAACTTACCACTCACTGAACAAATTCCCAGGTCTGCGACAACACATTTCACCATGCATTATTTTACTAGCTTCTCTAAAACCCACAGTGAAGAGGCTGGCTCTTGCCCCTCTAGATTCAATTTGTTATACAGAATCTCATGGAGAATCTGAGGGGCAAGCCAGTTCTATGCCCTAGCAGAAGCTGGGAGCAGAGGTGGTGTAGACCCACAGAGTTTTGAGCACATACCATTCTTGTCATGGTATGCAGCACCTAGCAAAGAGCCCCACTTTTGAGTTTGCTCAACAAAGGATCACTGACTTTTACAAGTTCGACTGAACTAAAACAGCTGTGTGAGTAATACTTCAAAGAGGGCGTGCTGGGCAAGTTTCTGGTCCCAGGTTTGGTCACCTGTAGGGGGAAGATCTTGGTGCTTCTGGTTTGAAGTCCTGGAATAAAGAGATGCTGAGTCCTGCCTCACACTGAAAGAAGTCCCTACAGCCAGTCACCAGCAGATGTCATTCTTAGACAGAAGAGTCGGTCACCAAACCCCTTCAAGTTACCCCGAGTGGGGTTTACACTATGACTTGAGTCTGTCAGGAACTTTTAATTTTTACAAACATCTGACAGACGTGGCTAGCTTGGTCCCAAATCTAATCATCAAACCACAGACTTCTTATTCTTACATGAAGAAGGGGATCAAGGAGAGAGAAAATATTTGAAATTGGAAGTCAAGAAAGTATAGCCAGGACAAAATACACAGCCAACCCAATTACACAGCGTCTGTTTTATGGTTGTTCAATGATCAGAGCATATCCGGTGGTTCCTGGCCTGGAATCTTCACAGCAACAGCTCCCAGCTCTGGCGTTAGTTCCGTTGTTGCGCATCATGTGTATTCAGAGATAAAGTGGCCACACTCCTGCAGAAGTGGCAAAAAATGTACTTTCTATTTAGATCAGACAGGATCTGGACTCTGAAAATCTTTTGACTTAATGAGTGTTTGCTTATATTTGTGGAGACCTTCTAGTTAAAAGGACTACATCTAGGTGTGTCATAGTTAGGGTTACTATTGCTGTGATGAAACACCATGACCAAAAGCAACTTGAGGAGCAAAAAGTTTATTTCACTCACATAAAACCAGCCATCCCAGATGGTCCCTTGTCAGCTTAACATACAAACCCATCACTTATCAACTAGAACCTTTCCTTTCTCATTTATCCTCCAGATAGCATGTTAATATTAATATTATAATATAAAACATAAATAACTTTAAAAATTCTAGCCTTCTCAAACTCAAACACATTTTAAAGAGTGGTGCAATCTCTTTAAAAATATCCAGTCACTTCAAAAATCCAGCATCTCTTTTAAAAGTTCAAAGTCCCTCAACTGTAGGCTCCTGTAAAAATGAAAATTAGGTTAAATATTTTCTTACTTCAAGAGGGAAGAACCAGGGCAGTCACAATTTGAACAAAGTAAAACCAAACTCCAAGAGTGTAAAAAACTCACTGTCTAACATCTGGGATTCATTCACAATCTTCTGGGCTCCTCCAAGGGTCTTAGGTCACCTCTACTGCTCTGTCCTCTGCAGCATGTACAGTTGCCTTCCAGGCTCTGGCAAGCTCTAAGTCATTGCTCTGCTCTTCTTGGTGGTCATTGCATGGTACCAGCATCCCCAAATGCTGAGGTCTCTACTGCTAGTGGGTTACACTTTTGCCAATAGCCTCTCCCAGGCTCACTTCATGGTACCAAGCCTCAAGTTCTCCCCATAACCTCTGGATCATGGGGATTTTGCTGCTACTGTGACTATATCTTCTTTAGTGGCCTCTCTTTGTCTCTTATAATGCCAGGCCCAGCTGCTTCTCATGACTCCCTGATGCCCTCAAAACCAATACCACCTGGATGACTCTTACACTACCAAGTTTGGCTACCAAATGCAAAGTACGACTTTGGCCACCTCCAGAACATAGCTTCTTTGTACTGATTCTGAGGAAACACCTCCCAAAATATGGCACCTTAATGACAGGGGTATCTTTTTAATCACCACTAATTTTTCAGCTCCAGCTAACAGTGTAGAGTATCCCAGCAAAACAAAGGTTTACACCAGTGACTTTGGTCTCTTGTTAATCACAACTGATTCTTCAGCCCCAGCTAGCCAGAAGCACAAATTCTCAACTCAAAATAGCAAACAAATAGTCTTTAAGTGACTCTCACACTTCCCTTTGGAACTCCACAAGCCAGGCTTCCATCATCTGCATCATCCTCAACATCCTTATCTTCCAGGCACCTACTGTATACCTGTAATCTCAGCACTTGGGTGGCAGAAACAAAAGGATCCATGTGACTTGCCGACCAGTTCCTGATTCAGTGAGAGAGCCTTTCTCAATGGACCAATCAATAAAATAAAGGGAAGTGTGATTGAGGAAGATTGCCAGTGTCAACCTCTGGCTTCTGTAAAGATATATATATATATATATATATATATATATATATATATATATATATATATGGCACATGTGGTTGAACACATATATGAACACTCAGAGAGAATAATGCAGAGATGGAACCTTAATAACAGAAACTCTGTGAACCACTTCTGTTTTTTCTACCCAAATAGCAAATTCTCATATATGCACTCAGGTGGGAAACTATATGTGCAGCTCCTCTTTCTTCCCATTCAATGGTGTGCTCTTTCTTTCCATAAGAATTCATGAAGCACCCACTGAGGACCATATGGTGGGCTGAGTCCTGGAGATTTAGAGCTGACTACTGACAAATGTCGTGGCAGTGACATGGGCAACTAGGCAAAATGAACAAGGCAAGCAGTCATGACATGTGGTGGTTTAAAAGAAAATGGCCTCTAAAGGAAAGCGGCAATATTAGGAGGTGTGACCTTATTGGAGGAAGTATGTTACTGTGGATACAGGCTTTGAGGTCTCATATATGCTCAAGCCATGCCTAGTGAGACAGAATACTTCCTGTTGCCTGTGAGTCAAGATATAGGACCCTCAGCTACTTCTCTAGCATCATGTCTGCCTACATCATGTTTCCCACCATGATAATAATGGACTAGACCTCTGAAACTGTAAGCCACCCGATTAAACATTTTTCCTTTATAGGAGTTGCTGTGGTCATATTGTCTCTTCACAGCAATAGAAACCCTAACTAACACATGAAAGAAGATGCAAAAATATGGACACAAAGTTCTCAGAGAACAGAGAGGAATACTATTTCCACACTGGTAAAATCTCACTGATAGCCATTTGGCTGATCTGAATTCCCAGTATCAACCGAGCAGAAGCCAAGACTCTTACCTGTGGCTCTACAGCCAGGAGACTAGCAAAGCAAACCACCATGGAAACAAAGAACCCTGGGACCACTGGTTGGTACAAAGCAGAGCCTGAGCCAAGTGTGACAGCTGAGATGTCAAGTGCAGGGGATGGAAACGTGCAAAAGGTCAGAAGAAGGAATCATGGTTGATTCTAAGAACAACACTCAGAGCCAATGGTTGTGATTGGACTTGTGTATGCCCCATGACATCAGCAATGAGTATGGATGAGCTCAGGAACAAAAATAGAAAACACCTAGTTGAATAATTCTATTGGCAGATGCTGGGGAAACTTTGGAGAGGAATCACACATGCTGGTTTTGAAGTCTGGGTGGGAGTTTCTGTCAAAGAAAATTCCATGGAACTGAGTGTTGCTAGCTCCATGTGCCTTTTCACAGTACTGCCTGTATGGCATCCCAGGCTGTCTGTCCCCAGACACCAACCTAAGTTTCCACCCCCGCATGTTCTCCATCACATTTGCATGGCTCATTTTTGTTCCCCAAGTAGTCTCCCATTCTTTTAATTTTTTTATTGTCCCCTTGTCCCAAAATGATTGAAACTGCATTTTTCCCTTAAATTTTTATTCTTACTTACTTTTTGTTGTTGTTCTTTGAGACTGGATTTTTCTGTATAGCTCTGGCTATCCTTTTGGAACTCTCTTTGTAGACCAGGATAGCCTCACACTCAGAGATCCACCTGCCTCTGTCTCCCAGGTGCTGGAATTAAAGGTATATACCGCCATCACCCACCTAACTGCATTTCTTTTCATACCTCTAGCCCAAATAATAGTCCTCCTTAGAAACCTTCCTCTCACAGTATCAATGACTAGGAAAAAGGAGCCATTCCTAAGATATCTTAAGGTCCTCCCTGTCCATGCTTCTCTTCTGCCTTTGATTAAACACCATGTCTCAAATATTTGTTAGATAAGTGAAGAGTGTGATGAGCTGTCTGTGGACAGGGGCACATTCTGTTTGCCTAGCCTCTCCACTACAAAAGATGTCATCTGCAGAAGAGCTGAGTTAGTGAAGGGACCTGACCCTCACCCAGCTCAGCTCCCTGCTTTAGCTGCCATGACAGGCTGCAGAAAAGACCTAGAAAGACAAAGGCCTCCGACTCAGCACATGTGCTTGGTTTCCTGCCTAATGACCTTGCAGGAACTGCCCTAGGTCAGATACCCACCCCAGGGCAAGGAACCAATACGAAGTTAACTGACATGCTTTACCATGCTTTAGGGTACAAGTGACCTAACAGTGAAGTGCACAGTATAGCAACTGCCCTGGGAGGGCCATAACAACCAGTTAACCAATCAACACAAGACAGGTCGCCCCAAACACTTCAGTATGCCTCTCCCAGCCATATGGACTTCTCCCTATAAAAACACAGCAATCTTTTCCAATCTAATTATTGTCCATCTCCTGGGATCTATAGGTTCCACAATTGTTTCAGAAATATCTACCAAATCTTCCCTCTTTAGAATGAAAATCCAATCAAACTCATTCATTATGTTTGTCAGCTCATTTTTGTTTTCATTAAGACATTATGATAGTCAAATATTTCCTCAGCCTCCGAGTGTCAAAAAATCTTAAGGAACTCCAGGAAAACCTATTACCAGAAACAGGTATGAGCCAGTAATATTTCCTGGCTCAGGAAGCAAGAGTTATTTCTGAGGGTGTTGGTTACCTCCAGTGGAGAAAGACAGTCCCCACCAGCACCTGGATCAGTGGTTCTCAACCTATGGATCAAGATCCCTTTTGATGGTTGCACAACAGATATTTATATTAAGATTCACAGCAGTAGCAAAATTACAGTTGTAAAGTAGCAATGAAAATAGTTTTATGGCTGGGGGTCACCATGACATGAGGGACTATATTGAAGGGTCACACCATTAGGAAGCTTGAGAATCACTGCTCTAGAAGATCCTCAAGGGAAGGTGGCAAAAATGAGGGCAACTGTTTTACCTAGCTTGGAGATGGAATGCCTCCTACTATCATCTACTATCACCCACTTTACCCTAAACTTAGCACTGTGTTCCATAAAAACAGATCACTGCATGACAGTTACTACCATGGCAGGTCATGTATGGGCACTGAAGCCCTTTTGAAATCATAACTGATAAATTAGAGAAATTGAGGGTACAGGGCTATTCTCATCAAACTGTCTGGACATGGACATTTGTTTAAAGCAGAAAAATGGAACATCCCTCAAGAACTGTTGAGCGATTTCTCCCCCCAATTTTGCATAGAAAATAGCAACACAGGATAGGCAGCTACTGAAGGGCTTCACTGCACAAGAGGAAGAAGCTGGCTCACTCGTGAACAGTATACCAATAAGGAAAAGAAAGGGTCAGCCATTTCTGAGGAGCCAGAAACTTTACACAGAGATTCCAGGTTTAGACTTGAACTTGCATGACCTTGGCCAGGCTGCTTAAGTTTTAGGAACTTTGTAGAGCAGAGGAAGTTAGGTTAGAATTAAATCGCAGTTACTTAAAATAAAAATTAAAACAACAAAACAAAACTTCTGTCTGTAAATTACAACCACTTGGTGGGCAGCCCTACAACTTTGGATTTTTTTTTAACCCATTCCTTTTCTCTGTGGTGGAAGTAGCTCTGGGTGGGAGGCCAATGTTTTGTTTTGCTTTATGCCCCCACCCCCTATAGGGTCACTTGGAGCTTAAGCTGACCTGGAACTTATTAAGTAACTGAGGATGCCCTTGAACTTCTGATCCTCAGGAATTTGGGAGTTACTAGTGTGGATCAGCACAACTGGTTCAAACTGATCTTAAGCGGGCAGGACTGACACCCTCTGCATGATAAGATGTTCAAAAACTGATTCTCAGAAAGGAATTAAGTGAGCCAGTGAAAGAACACTGGAATCCTTCCACCATCCCAAGGAGTAAAGCTATTGTATGTTCCAGTGTCTCCAATTTAGCTCATTCCCATTCCCATACCTCCTCACCCCAGGCAGTACAGCGGTTGGGAGACATGCACGTTTTTTTTTTTTTTTTTCGTTGTGTTTTGCAGTGTTTTGTTTTGTTTTGTTTTGTTTTGTAAGAGAAAGGAAGATCCAGGAAGCCAAGATCGCAACATATTCTGGAGACATTCACCCCCCCCCCCATGCTTGCTTCACAGAGCTGAGCGACCACTGAGAAGGAACAAGGGAAGGAGAACAAGATGGCCGCTCAGCCTGCCTGCTTGGCAGATTCCAACCCCTGCCAGCCACCACCAGTTCTCCACATGCAGGACTTGAAGCATCTGCCAGACGGGTGCTGGCTTTTGATCAGAACCGTGTCGAGCCAGAGACCTGCAGGGAAGCCGGCAGGCTCCCTGGAATTGGCTAGCAGGAGTCTTCCTAGCTTCCTCGAGCGAGTTACTTAAAGAATTTGAGCACAGACTGAAAACATGGGTGGATGGGGGCTTCATAGCAAAGACCGGGGGCCTTCTTTCTGAGGCCAAGTCTTTCCAGCCAAGGGAGGCCAGATACCCTTTCCCCTCTGGCAGATGGAGCTGGATTTGGGGCCGCATTTGCAGATTTAGCTAGTGACTCTGGGCTCAGAGTCATTTAACCTTATGGGATAACACCTGTAAAACCGGAGGCCACTAGAGTGGGTTCTCAGTGTCCCTGTGGGGTGTGTGACACTGCTACGGGGCTGTTTACAAGACACATGATCACTCCAGCGGGTCCACTCAGCAAAGTCTGCTGGAGGCCTCATTTTTTTTCAAGAGGTCCACTGGGGCTGCTATCCTAAGGAAATGCAACAGCTTGCATCCTTAAGGCAGATTCAGAAATTCCCCAAAGCTGTCAGGAATCTGTGTCTGGCCCTGGTAGGAGCTGCCAGGCCAAGGGTTAAACAGAGGTCTAGCGTGTTCTGAGCCTGACAATAGCAGTCTACATGACTCCAGGCCTCTTGTCTTTCGCGAACCAGTTCAGCTTATTGGTCCTAACCTTCAAAGAACCCAGAGGTCCCTGCCTAGCTCGATAAATAAATCCAATTCTACTCTAGCAGACTTCGACAAAGTTCAACTGTTGGCTCCCTCCTGAATCTCCCTGTTAACTCCCTCCGGGCACTCTAGCCCCATGCCTGTTCAGTCCTCTTTTCCTCGGGGGGTGGGTGGGGGAGATAAGTCAGCCTCTGCGTTTTTTGTTTTGTTTTGTTTTTTTGTTTTGTTTTGTTTTAATACTTTCCAAAGATGAGGAATGTTGACACCCCTGAAACATGCCTCTGATGTCTGGTTAGACTTCAGACGGCTGCATGTGAGCGTGCACTGACGCAATCGGGCCGATTGGGTTAAAGCAAATATTACAATCGCAAGAATTCATCTGGAACTAATAATTTTGAGGCCACCGAAAGTAAAAGGGCCCCGCTTTGGGACGGGCCAGAGGCAGAGGCCAACTCGGGCCAATGCTGCCACCTGCCGTGGGCGCGGGGAACAGGGCGCGCCTCCTCGGCCTTCCTGTTTTGTTCGATACCCCTCTGCACCCACGCAAGGCAGGTTCCTCGCCAGCCAGACCAGAGCTATTTTAAAAGACCAGAACCTGTTCCCAGCCATTAAGGTAAAGATAGCCAGTCTGGCTGCTCACTGTCTTCTCTGAAAAAGGACCACTTCACAATTATAGTTCCAGGCCTGGCTAGCAGGACACTCCGGACTAGTCGGAGCTCCATTAAGCACACAATCTCCTTGTAGGGACGGGTCGCCTGTTCACTTAGAGAAAGGCCCGTTTAAGAAAGACTGTTTTATTTTGTAGGGGATGAAGGAAACGCACAACTCTGGGTTCTGTCGGCACATTGCTGAACTGTAAGTCACGTGCCAGACCCAGAAATGATGAAAACATCTGTTTTTGCTTTAGCCCAGCGAGGCCCTAACGATGGGGAGGGGCAGGGACAGGACCGAGATGGCTTTGCTCACGAGCGCCATCTGCCGAGCCTGCGCGGGAAATGCGTGCATCCCCGACACAATGAAGGTTGCTCACCCCCAGGAAGGGACAGAAGATCCACAGGTGGGGGGGGGGGGGCGGGTGTCTCTGTACCGGAGAGACCACTCTCTTTAGAGAACAGCCCTGACTGTGACTTGGAAACTTTAGAACTCTGATTTTTCTCAAAGTGTTCGCAACAAAGAGATCTGTCCCTGGAGACTGCTCTAGGGCAGAGGAGGAGGCTGAGGGAGGCAAGGAATGAATTCCTAGGTTGTAAAGGAAAGAGGTAAGGGGTGAGGGGCTCTTGGTTTGCAGACAGTAAAATTTGCGGTTCCTGCCGGCTGAAATCTCCCAGAACAAAGAAACCACTTCCCAGCTCCCGCCCTGCACTTCTTCCAACCAGCTCTCTCCTGCTCTGGTGGTTTTGTGCAGTAGGTTTGAGAATGCTCCAGAATTCAGCAAATACTATTCTGGTCAGGCAGAGCTTGCCCATCCCTTTATGTGTAATTTACCCAACCTTAAGAAGCCGGTGCTGGATCCAAGCTCTGAACAGGAGTCACACTAACAGCCATGACATGACATGCCACCTTAGCGTTTTCTTTTCAGGGTTCCCCGAGTTACTCTTTGCTTGCCTGCCAGGTGCCCAGCTCTCAATTGGCACAACTGTTTGTTATGATATGTATGTATACATGTATTTCAAACACATCCCAGGAAAATGTGTGCTCAGTGTCAAATCAGTGTTGCACGCAATGACAGCAGGGATCTTGGATGCAGGGAGGGCATTACAGATGCAGGTAGGATGTAGGATCCACCTTTGCTCTCAGTCAGTCATCTCCATGAGGAATTTCTTTCCTCAGCCCACTTCCACCCAGCCCTCCAGTCTCTTACATGTAAGACCTTCTCAGCAGTTCTGGGAGCAGAGCCTCAGGGAGCCATCATGTCAGAATTGGTCTGCGGCCCAGACCCCATTCCCAGCATCTCTTCCTTACCAGATGCAGATGCTAAGGCTTTACTGTGGGACTGTATGAACAATGCTTCCCACAGGAGGCAAAGAGTTAATAAAAAGAGAAAAAAGTCTGGCCAAGAAGATTCAGGCTTGCCAGGGGCTCTTGTGTCCCTTGAGACTTGCTGCTGAGCACAACCTCAGCTCTGAGGCAACATTCCCCCAAAGAAAGTCTGTGCAGTGTGACTGTCCTCTAACCTACAAACTTGCAGGTTTAAAAAGGAAACTGGCCTATCTATCTTTCCTACCCTCCTCTCAAACAAGTATAGAAAGAGCTGTCCTTTGTGTGGGTCAGGAACCTGTCTACAATCTCAGCCATTTCCAAAGAGACACTTCATTTTCACAGCTGGAGAAATTTTCTAAGAAGCAACCCTATTCTCAACATTGCAGCTTTATCCCCACTGACCGTATCTGTTTCAGTGGTACCATGTTTTTAGATTGCTAGGGCCCAAATTAACCTTCTGAGTCCCTGCAGGCTCACCTGTCCCCAGGCTCAGCTCTGGTGCTGTGACATTGCCAGTTCTCAGGGAGCCCTTCCCATCAGTAGTCAAGATCATTTCTTGTTTCAGGCCATAAAAAGTTAGAACATGAAACTTCCCTTTTGTCAGACTTAAAATTAGCCTAGTATGGAGAATTTTGTTGAATTTTCTTTGTTTTCTACAGAGGGAACTTAATGCTTACTGTCTTGTGTTTCTTTTCTGGTCTCTTGACCACCTTTCTCATTTCTATCTGGTTCTGCAACAGGTCTGTGTTTGGATGCACAGTGGACAAGTTGTGAAACTTTTTATACTGTATTACTTACCATCTCAGAACTCAGATTTAGGATGTTTTCATCAACATCAGAAAAACAAAAATCTCTGAAATGGGTTGCAGTAGTAAGACAGGAAGAAGAAGGAAAAGAAGAGGAGGAGAAGGAGGGGGAATAGCAGCAATGTGGGTCAAAAATAAACATGGCTGACAGTGTTCTCTTCCCTGGTTTTTTTTTTTCCCCCCTGGCCAAGACTCTCTTATCCTCCTATAAAAATCATTTGTTGCCCGCTTTTTTCCATACATCTTGGTGTAACTCTCTTCACACAGAGACAAATAACCTTTGTTCAAAGCTCTGTTCTTCTAAGCTGGGCAGAATTCTGCAAGCTCACTCTGCACACACAAGCTTAGAGTCTCCCTTCCAGCTCCAAACAAACCATAATCCAAAAGCGGCTCTTTTAAATAGAGGTTTCTTTTATGTTTAAATTCCTAAATAAAAAGAATGATGACCGCTACTGCTAGTTTTTCCAGTTAAATCCGATTTTCTCTGAAATGCTGCTTGCTTAAAATTCTGGGTGTGAACTGCAGGCTGGGCTCTGGGAACTGGAATTCTCAATCTATCTGGAGGGCCCTCCAGTGGCCAAAATAATACCTGCCATAAACAAAGGGCACCGGAGCCAGTATTGCAACAAAGACAGAAGGGTGGTCCCTAGCCTGTGTGGAAAATCCTGCAGAGCATGATCCCTACATTTTGCTCTATGGAGGTGTGTCTTACACAAGCGACGCTAAGACAGAATTTCAACTGGAAGGATGATGATGTTATTTGCATGACAAAAGAATCCTTCATGAGATAAAAGAGGGGCAGGTTTGAACTCCTTTAAATGATAACCCCCTATTTTTTTTTTTTTTTTGAAAAAAAAAAAAAGAAGAAAGAAAAGATTCTATTGAACTGGGAGGGGGGATGGCATGCAAATTTCTAGAATGCATCTGTGAAACCTAACAAGGTGCACTTGGGCTTGCTCTACTTGGTCCCTCACTGACATTTCTTTCTACCTGTGAAAGCCCCCTAAGTACTATGACCTTGAGACTCAGAAGTAAGTGAAGGTCAGGGTCCTAGGAGGTGAGATAAGAAGAGAAAGGGCAAGCTGAAGATCTGAGCCCAGAGAGCCTTTCTAGAGGACTTTGAAAAAGCAGATGGTTCCTCTGGACCTGACAGACTTCCAGAAAGAGTTCTAAGTCTGTTATAGATTAGTACACCATGTCACACAGGCAAGCCTCAGTTTCTCCAACAAACGAAGGGTACACAACATAAGCCAGACACAGATTTCTAGGGACTGTGGCTCCCTACTCACTGTAATAATCTTTGTTACCTGGAAGCAGAGTAGACAGAGAAGGGAGGGAGAATTCTTCCCACAAAGTCCCTGTAGCCCAGATTCATTCTGAATCCCTCACCTAGCAGTCATGCCAAACCTCCATGGCCTCTACCAATCAACACACACACACACACACACACACACACACACACACACACACACACACACACACAGAGGCCTGCTGGATGCTGAGAGAAGCAGAGGTGAGGCAGGGATGGAGAGAATAGAGCTTACCCTCTCCAGTCTCTGCTCCATCAGACACTCCTGTCAAATGTCCTTTGTGCCATCATGGTCTGTGCTCTAGACAGAAGGCTGTGTCTCCACAAATATATAGCTTGATATCATGCTCCCACAAAGGGATAGTATTGGGAGATGGGGGTCTTTGCATCATGAGACCACAATAGGATGAGTTCACTCATAAACAGCTGTGTCACAAAGCTGCCTTTCCCTTTCTCCATTCAAGGAAAGAGCAAGAAACCTATAAAGGAAGGAGGGGGCCCTGCCAGAGGGACGAAATCTCTAGAGCCTCTGTCTTGAATTTCCAGCCTTCAGGTCTGTGAGAAACAATGTGTTTTATAAACCACTTTGTAGCATTGTGTTACAACCACCCCAGTGAAGTGCAACAACTGGGTGTTGTTTGTTTTGCCTGCTTAGCTGAAGCAGGGAGCCAGTGTCTGTTTGGAAACTGGAGGAGAGCTGGTCCAAGTCCATCAAGCTCC
The DNA here is from genome assembly GCF_943737965.1 of Phodopus roborovskii. NCBI lineage: Eukaryota > Metazoa > Chordata > Mammalia > Rodentia > Cricetidae > Phodopus > Phodopus roborovskii. The sequence goes on from NW_026126517.1 coordinate 19,389,028, forward strand.
AGAGAAAGGACATGCATGAAGATGAGGTGCTCTGTGGCAGATGAGTGTGTGGCAGCAGGACCACAAATTCTCAGGTGGCAAAGGACCAGGCACAAGGCAACACCCTGCTTTCTAAGCACACCCACTCTCCTTTGCCTACTGCCACCAAGAATGCTCCAGCCTCCCCAGGCTAGCACGGCCTTCTTTTGTTCTGTTTCAGGCATCCTGTCTGGTTTCTCTGCCTTTCAAGCATGTGTGTGTTTGCATGTGCATGCCAGGGTGGGAAGCTGAAGTCACTTTTCCCTTGTTTTTCTGTATTCAAGCTAGTCTCTGTGCATATTGTACCCTGAAAATCAGGGACACCTACAACTTCCTCCTCTGTGGAAATAAAGCATGTCTCACACAGGGCTACAGGGGACTGAAGGGAGACACTTGTGGGTGATACTCATAACTCTAGCATGTGAGATGCATTGTCTAGTGTATTTCATGGTCTGCTGGCATCCTCACAATAGCCAGTGAGTTAGACGCTAAACCATCTGTATTAACAGGAAGGAACAATAGTGGGTAGGATGTTAAGATGTGCAGCATCGTATGACTCCTAACTCAGGATTCTGCCCCAGAGCCCAGACCCCAAACCACATGTGATTCAAAGATGACCATGGAGAAGCATGCCAGGCACACACCTGAGCTCATAGCTCTCATTCTTGAGCTTGCTCTGGTAGTGAACGAATGCTGATCATCTTTTCTCTGTGCCCTGAGCACCGGGGTCCTCCTGATTCCTACTCACCACTCTGACCTCTTCAAAGCAGTGTGTTCTAAGGCCACAGGGTGTGCCTGCAGCCCCACTCCTGAAAACTCTGGACAGAAACTTCAGTACACAGCTCCAGCCTGGCAAGTTTTGAACTCCACATACATTTAGCCAATTTTTTTTAATGTTTATTAAATTGTTCTGTCAGTCTGAGACTTTGCCTCCTTATGGCAGGGGTTTTGTCTGGCTTGAAGAACGAAGTCTCTTCAACACCTGGAGAGTACCCAGTCAAAGTTTGCTAAGTGAAGCAAGCCAGCATGCACACAGTCCCACCTGCTGGGCTGTGCCACCAGCCATTTACATGTCCTAAAGAGAATTCACTACCCTTTCCACGCTGTCTTTCCTACTTCCTCCGTGCCCAGGTTAACAACCTCAGCCACCCACTTCATCTTACAGGCCAGGGATATTGAAATCATTCTAGCCCTGTGTCACCTTGTTCATTTGTTTGTTTGTTCATTCCTTCATTCGTGTGTGTGTGTGTGTGTGTGTGTGATATACATAAGTGTGTGTGGTGTATAAACACATTGAATTGTGTGCAAATGTGTATGGTATGCTCATATATGTAATGCATGTGGAGGTAAGAGGCCCACATCAGGAGTCTTCCTTGGTATCTCCCAACTTTATTCTTTCTTTCAAGACAGTTTTCCCTCTGAATCTGGAGCTTTCTGATTGGCTAGACTGGCTGGCCAGTGAGCTCTAGGGATCTACTTGTCGCTATCCCCCCAGAACAGGAATATGGGCTTTTCAAAGTGGGCTCTGAGCAACAAACTCAGGTCCTCTCACTTACCTGGCAAGGATTTTACTAAGTCATCTGTCCAGCCCTCTGTACCACTCTCTGGGGGTCCCTGATGTTTACTTGAGCCTTTTGGATGTCATTGTCCCTAGGATTCTGTAAAAAGCAATCCCTGCCCTTCTCTCTCTGGTGAATTAAAGGCACGATAGAATCAGAAGGGAGAACAACATGGAGAAGTCATTAAGAGGGAGGGGTGTGGACTATGATGATGGCTGCTGAGAACCTTTAGAAGCTATAGCCAAGAAGCATCTTCCCACGTGGAAACTTCTGCAGATCTGTCGCTATCATCCATTCCCACCACCCTTTGGAGTCACTTCAACATTATCCCACTTCAAAGACAAGAAAGTAAACACATGATATTTGGCAAGTTGTCAACCTTTGCCTAGCCTCTCTCTACTGTTCCTCTCTCAAAGTGGAATCTGTCCAGTTGGCATGCTGTATGAGTTGATTTGCTTTGTTTTTATTTTGTCTATCGAAGACTTTGGGCTGCAAAAGTCACTACCTGCCTGACTGATATGTGCCTCCACCCTTTTCTTCCAGGGATGGAGAAAGAGGCCAAATGAACTACCCTCAATAGGTTCTTGTACAACGAGGTGGCCAGTGAAACATGGGCAGAAGTGTGGTCTGGGAGAACTCTTTAAAAGGGAGTTAGTGCAGCTGTGAGATCTCTTTTACACTCAGTGTGGGGATCCCAGTAAGCACTGAGTGGCTGTATAAGGAGAGGGAAGAATTCTAAGAGGAATTGGTGGAGCCCTGAGAAGTGGGTGTGTAGTGTCTGACATGGGTATAGCCATATCAAGGACCCAATTGCCTCAGACCCATGGGAGCAGCCAAGCCTTTCCCCAGGGTGAGGCTCAGAGGGATGGCAAAGCCTCCTTCAGCTCCAAGTGTGAATGTTGACAGTATGTGTGCAATTTTCTTTTTTCTGGACCATTGACCAGTGTGTGCAAGACCTAGGAAGCATGACTTCCTTCTCCCAAATGGCTGCAACTTTAGACTGCTGGCTTCCTAAGTCCTCCAACTGAGACCCCCTGATCCCTCCTGCTTTGTTGTACATAATAAAAGCTGAGGTTCTGGCTTATTGTTGTGTATTAGGTTTATCCCTTTAGAGAAAGCACAGTCCACCTGATCCTAGGTTTTCTGCACGTGTGTTTGTTGGATGTGTCCTTTCTTCACTCTGTCACCACCCCAGTCAGGTTTTCAGGACCAAGCTGTGCAGGATGCAATACCTCACATTTTTCTCCTCGATGTTGAACCATCAGTCTTGATGGATGGAATGTGAGTTCTATGTGAAATTTAGGAATAGAAAGCTAAAGGCAGAAAGTAGTTCTGGATGGTAGAGCAGAAAGATGGGGAAAACCTGGATGTTCAGGTTCTAGCCTAGGACAACTTTTCAATACAAGCAAACACACAGAGCTTGCTTTTACCGCCATGGAGGATGCATTTTCAGTTATATGAAGCTGATCTTCACACTAACTGATTGGTTCTTCAAGAGCAGGTTATACACATACACATGCAATAACAATGAAGGAGAGTGGGCAGGGGTATAAGGGAGGATTTGGAAGGAGAAAGGGGAAGTGGGGACATGGAGATGGAGAAATATAATTATAATCTCAAAAAAAAAAATGCATCTAAAAGTCATGTTAACCTTAACCCATCCCTTCGGTCATTCAACAGCCTTACAAAGTGTCAAAGGCTATCCTAAGCTCTGTGGAAATTAACAACCTGGGTGAAAATGACAGGTTTCATTCTATAATAGCATCCCACTTTTAGTGAGTTCATGGATCTCCACTTTGTGTTGCTCCCACCATCATGGTTGGGATGACTTATGCTCTTGAAATAAAAAGTGTCCTGCTGGTTTAAATCTAGAATGGTCTCCCAAGGACCTATGTAGTAAAAAGTTTCCCCTTAGCCTGTGGTGCTATTGGATTGGTGATATAGCCTATGGGAAGCAGGGCCTGTTAAAAGAAAGTTGGTTCATTGAGCATGGTGAGGAGTGGGGTTCTTTGAGGAGGTATGGAGAGCTCAGCCCCTTCTCTCTCTTGACTTCTGGGCTTTCTCCTCTGTGGCATGCTGCAGCCATGACATACAGCACTGCTATTGGGTTAAAGTACCAGGGAAAACTGATGAACTGAAACATCTGAAACTAGAACTCAAATCTTTACTTTGAGTTAGTTATCTCAGTTACTTTGTCACAGTAACAGAAAACTAACCAATACTCTTCCCATCAATAGCTATCAGAACTGCTCCTAGTTCATGTATGAAGAACATTCTCAGATGAGCTTGGAATATCTTTTAAAGAAGAGAAAACTCCTAGAGGTCTACCAGCTTCTATTCAAGTCATGTGAACACAGGAAAGAGCTGTTTGTACCAGTATTTCCAGAACAATGTCAAAGAGGAGGCAGGGGCAAAAAAAAAAAAAAAAAAAAAAAAAAAAAATCCTACTATAGGGCTCAGAGCAAGAAACAAAAAGAGATTTGTTAATTTGTGTTTTAGAGCTTGTGTTGCATGGGAGGCATGAAGACATGCAGCCTTAGAGTGCACTCTAAGCACCTTAGCAAGCACTCTGTGTTCAATCCCTAGGACCAAAAGGTGGGGAAGGGCTGAGCAGTTCTGGGGAAATAATCTTAAAAGGTTGGCTACTCTTTGTGTATTTTATACACCAAGAATATTGTCTAGCTTTGAGCAGTTTCCCGAGGTTATTAATTAAGCTTTCCATTCCTGAGGACAACATATAGGCTAAAGGATTGTATTGAGGCACTGGGGCTCTTGAACTTAGCCCTCCTTCCTGTTGAGAAAGACCCCAGGCAATAAAACGGCTGATAGAAAAGGGTATCAAGGTTTGGGTTAAACGGCTAACAACACGCTCTTCTACCCCTAAGACAGAGGTGGAGCCCGTGCCTTCATCAGGTTATCACACTGAAGCCAATCCCCTCACTCCACAGAATCAGGACCCACAAGCAGTCTGGACTTCGGGGCTTTAGGATGCAGAATATACATCCACTCATTAGCTGAGGTCTTAGGTAAGTTCCTTAAAATCTTTCATCTCCATTCCCATATTTTACAAAATCCCAGGGGATTCACAATGGCCTCTTGGCCCTGAGGATTTGTTTTAAGTTGTCCCAGGGAGCAGGAATCATGTCAGTGTTGTTCACATTATATTCTTAGTGGCTGAGAGGGTACTGAGGAGGACTCCTAAGTTCTTAGGTGTATGTTGCCATGGGATCCATGACCTGGGAACTTCACCATCCAAGGATGCCTCGCCCCTGAGACCAGAGTACTGAGCTGGCAGAGGGTGTCGGGATTGAAGCACTTACCCGCCATTAGAAGAAGCTGCTGCTTATTACAGAGAAATGGGCTTGTATACTCAAGCCAGGAGATGGGCTAAGCATAGAAGGAAGTCATGCACCACCCACACCTGGGGTCAAGGTACCGGCACTGTGTACCAGGAAGTTCTGAGGACAACCTTGTTTGCTCAACCTTGAGAGCAGGGAAGTTCTACAGCTGGGTGGGGAGGAAGAAAGCTCTAAGGGGCAAGCACTTAAATTTCCCAACAGTTCCTCCCTTTTTATTTTTTAAATGAAAGGATCCCTGTCTTAGGTCACCTGGGGAACAAATACCTCACCCATCATGGGGAAATGTTCTCATCATTCCCTGTCTTAGGCGGCATTGATCCCTCTAGGAGTTGCCCTTGATTGGTTATCGCTTCTCCAGCATCTGTAGCCATACTTAGGCTGATTCAGGTTACACTGCCAAGGCCATGAGTGCCTGTCAGGTGACACTTGCCTGTCTATTGTACTGGTTGCAGAATCCAGATGCAGGCACCGATACCCAGGACCCCGAGTAGGGATGACACAGTAGACCCCGGCCAGTGCTGTACCCGTTCCTCCACATAGGACATGAAATTTCACCAATTTTGTTTCTAAAACCCCCTTTTCAGTCACTTTTCTACGTAAACAATATTTGGGAATTTGGGTGTCGTTCTTTCTAAACTGCTTCCTGCTGGTAGGGGACGCTGTCATGGGGATCCTAAGAAGATGCAAAGATCCTGGCTGTAGTGGTCTGCAAGGCTGCTTTATCCCAGCTGTTTTGAATGTTGGATCACCAAGGACACTGCTTCAGGGGGTCTTGCTTGATCAAACCATGTTAGTCTGGAAGGAATCCACATCTTTTTTATTTTCTGTAGAAACAAAACTAGAAATCTCTTCCCCAGTAACCTGTCCTTATACTTAAATTTTGAAGTCAAGGCATTTTAAAAATATATAAATTGGGTTAATCCAGCAGCATTTCTTTTAACAGTTGTTGCTATTTCCTCATCTCTCTTATCTGAAGAAAGACCCTCACGACCATGTCCCTGTGATTTTTTTTTTCTTTCTTTTTATGACAAAACCACAGCTTATGGCAGAGTTCTTCAATTTCCTTTATTAAAGTTTCCTCCTTGGAGTTGGACTCAGAAGATGTTAACCTTTTTGTATCATTCTCTTTACTGGGGTCTGACTAATTGTTACTTTTCCTGTGTCTTTTTGTTTTGAGTTTACAGATTGTTTAGTTTCCTCCTCTTGGACTTCTCTAAAAGCCTCCGTGGTTGTCTCTAGTTGTTTTTTTCACTTTAACTTTGTAAGGCATCTTTGACTAACCTCCACAAAGAGAAGGTTGCTATCGGAATGCTGTCAAGACCCTTTCTGTAGGTCTGATTTCACTTGTTCCCAATCAGGAACATTAAGTCCTCCCCTGGTCAGAAACCAAGAACTAACTTTCTCTATGGTGCCTGCAGCTTGACTTTTAATTTCTGTTACTTGTTGTTTTAAATGCTTTCTTATTTGTTCCTTCCTTTCATTCTTACTTGAAGCAGTTCCCATATTGTTGTGCATACCTTGTTTACCCCAATGTAGCCAGCTCTGCTGGCTACAGAGCGACCCTGTCCACAATTCCTCACTTTCCAAGTCTTGGTGAGGCCTGCACTTGATGCACCAGAGTACTGAGCTGGTGGAGGGTGTCGGGATTGAAGCACTTTCCCAGCATGAGAAATAAAGAAGCTGCTACTTACTACAGAGAGTAATGGGCTTATATACCCAAGTCAGGGGATGGGCTAAGCATAGGAGGAAGTCATGCATCACCCACACCTGGGGTCAAGGTACGGGCACTGTGTAGGGGGAAGTTCTAAGAACAACCCTGTTTGCTCAACCTTGAAGGCAGGCAAGTTCTACAGCTGGATGGGGAGGAAGAGAGCTGTAAGGCACAAGTACTTAAATTTCCCAATACAAGGAGCTTAATATCTTGCCAATTAGAGAATTGACCTTCATCTTTCATTTTCCTGGTGGCTATCCCAATCCTTGGATCCCACCCCCTTGCTTAGCACCTATCTTAGAAACTGCATACCTATAAGAGATTCAGTATCTGCTCAAGTGGATTCCACATTCTATTTATTCCCTCTGGCTCTGACAGGAGAAGCCCTGCACCACACTGTAATACTGGGAAAACCATTTGAAAGTCCTTGTGTAGTTGAAATGGAAACTATATTCATCAGCCAGCACTAAGTCCCCCACCAACCTCCTCCCATCCCATCATATAGACCCATGGAGAAGGGTACCCACCCAGATGCTAGTAACTTTTAGGCATTTCCCTTCTTTTCTCTGGAGCTGTGAAACAACCATGGCTGGGGAGCCAGGATCCCTTTACTAAATAGTGAATGTTATCACCACACTTGTGACCTGCCCTACCCGTGTGCCCGCATGGTCTGTACTCCCTTATATCTGCCATATTGTCCATTCCCTTTGATGAGAGGCATTCATAGCTGACCCTGCTGTCTCCTGAAAAATGAAATGAAACCTTGAAGAGCTAGAGAGAAGAGACTAAACATTCCTCCTGGGAGCCCCCTCAGAGGGAATGGTGACTCTAAGCTCTTGACTACACTGACAGAAGCAGGTAAATCAGCTGACTACATGGTGACTGACAGTTCCCTGGTTCCCCTTGTCTTCAAAGTAAGTCTGAATCAAAACAACTTGTAGAAACCAAAGGGGAAGATACTGTGGTTCTGCTTCTGACAACTGACCTCAGACTTGACTTTCAGTTGAACCACGAATAAGGGAAATAGCTGTGATTTGGTCCTCTCACCTGTGTGGGTTTATTCACTACAGAATCATAAGTGCATGCAGCCACTGCTAAAGGGCAAAGGCACACACACACACACACACACACACACACACACCCCAGATGCTCCCAATGCTTGTCTCTGGGGCTACTAGGAAATCTCATTTTCTTCTTGGTGCTTTTATTCCCCCAAATTTCTATTATGGATACAAATTCCTTGTCTAATCTCCTTCTGACAGAGGAGCACTATTTAAAAAGGTAAAGCAGTTGGTTAAATAAATTCCTGATGTATACACCCAAATCTTATCAAAAGGGGTCATGTGGAACAGCTCTGTAGTAAGGAACAATGTAGAGTCTGGAAGCAGGCTTCTTGGCCTCCTATCTCAATTCTGTTTCTTTTTCTTACTTGATGTGACCATAGGCGAATGTCTTTCCCATTCCTTGCTTCAGAGTTCTTCTCCATGACAGTGTCAATACTCTGTAGAAGGTTGTGACAATTAAATGACTTTAAATGAGCCACCCTCAGAAGAATGTCAGGCCCATAGCAATTACATATTTAATACTGTTGCTCACTGAAGCAGCATTGCCATTGATCAAAAGATTTCTAGCCCGTGTTAGGAGAGTATTCTTTTCAGTCTTAAACATATCTTGTTAACTATCCATGAATGTCCATGAACCCAGTTTCCTCCATTGTTCTAGTTCTTGGGGGCAGGCAAGCAGTTTAGGCCTTCAGTGTACTTCTGAAGCCAACAGCATGGTGTTGTGTTTATTTACTGTCCCTGAAAAACACACATGCTCACACACATCCAGACAGCTCCGCCACAACCAGGGCTGATTCATCCCAGGGTCACTAACTGACTCTGTCTCAACTAAAGAGAGATGGAATCCTCTCTTAATTATGAATCCTCGTCCCTTGATCAGCCCTGAAGGCTCTAAGGAACTGAGTACAAGCAAAAGGCAAATTTCAGGAAAGTCTGATTTACATTTAAATCCGAGTCTTTTTTTTTCCCCTCTCCACAAAGTTTGCTGATGCCAAGTTTTAAATATGAAATGTCATTGTTTTCATACAGATATTACCAAGCGTTACTGGTTGTCATTTTGGCATTCAATGGGGTTATGATATTACAATGGCAACATTAGCATTTTCAAAACTCTATCACCATTGTTCTTCTGTAAATTGTTGTAGCTCATATTACCCTACACATAATCTTTTTGGAAAAAAAATGAATGGGATATTAGCATCAAAGCCAGTGGGCTGAATGATGAGAAGGGTGGTTGCCTCCTTCGTCTGGGATGCTAGTGGTCTCCTGCTAGCCCTGTCACTGCCCCAACAGGGCATGCAGCAGCCCTGTGCACCACTGTACCCACACTAGTGAATGAAAAAGGCACTGAAAACCTCCCACAATGCAAAGGATTTTGATAAAATTTTACTGAGTTGCTGCAAAGCAAAAGAAGCTTCTATTTTTCTAATCATGAAAATCTCTACTCCCCCCCCCCAAAAAAATTGCATTTTTTTTCAAGGCTTCATTTTTCTACCATCAATAAACCTAAACAGCTTTCAAAGAAACCTGGGTGTATTTGTTTATTTATGCCTCTGAATTTAAAATGTTTTTCTAGTTGGAATGTTTCTAAACATGTCTGCCCTGTGGTCTTATAGTACTTAAATAAATAGCATCATCACCCGTATAGATGGGGCAAAACAGCATGGCCATTAACATCACAGCTTAAGGGAGTTCAGCTAGTTCTTCCTGACTCTGTCAAGTTACTGCACGTAACAGCTTGGGGGAGCTATTTAGGACTGACCTCTTTTCTTTTTAAAAAATAATTAAGTTTTCTTTTATGTGCATTGGGGTTTTACCTGCACATATGTATGTGAAGATGTGGGATCACCTGAAATTGTAATCGCAGACATTTGTGAGCTGCCACATGAGTACTTGGAATTGAACCGGGGTCTTCTGGAAAATAAGCCAGTGCTCTTAACAACTGAGCCATCTCTCCAGCTGAGACTGTCTTCTTTAAAGCAAAGATCCATACCTAAATCAAAGGATCATTTTCAGAATTAAAGCCTCTTCATAAATGATTTAGTATAATTACTAACAAATACAGGTTCCAAAAAAGAGAACCAGCCTGGAGAAATGGCTCAACTGCTAATAGCACTGGCTTCTTTTCCGGAGGACTTGGGTTCAATCCCCAGTACCTGAATGGCAACTTACAACCAGGGGATCTGATTTGTTCTAGTCTCTTCAGACACTGAATGCGCATGGTACCCAGATATAAACACAGTTAGAACACCAACACACAAAATTACATCTTAACAAAAACTATAAGTAGATGGGTTACTTAATGTGTGAGATGTCTGCCCAGCGCTAACCTGCCCAAATAAGCTGTGGGGACTGGAATGCCCTTCTAAGAAAGGTATTTCTGTTTCTATAATTCACAGGCTCTTTGCCCTTTTATTATTGTTGGGGTTTCTGCCTTTAGCCCTTCTTGGTTTTAATTTGCTGCAGGTTCAGTGGGGATAGGAGGCCAGCATCACATGAGCTCAGTGGACAGATGAGAGTCAGAAAGGGCCAGGAGTAGGTAGTGAGTGTCCCTAAGATTCAGAGACACAGAGAGTGTCTCCTCAGAGTTAAATTTGGGGAATCAATGCATAGCAGGTGAGGTTTTAATTCAAACCGGTCTTTATGTATTAATACTGTCTACAGTGTTATATGGGATGGAGGAACTGGTTCAAGAACGAAACAGGTAAGTCAAAGGCGCAGGGACCAATAGTGTCCCAGTCCTGTCACACATGGCTTTTCAGCTTCAGACCCCATTGGCAAGACCTTCCCAGAAGAAATGGCTACATGATGCTACAACCTGAAGGGTCCAAATGGGAGAAGTGATTCTTGGTACACTTGGTACACTATTTGAATCAAGCCCCAGTCCTTCGTCCTTCCTACTTGCTTTGTTCTTCACCCCTGCCCAGTAAGTCATGACCTGTCTAAGACTGGCTTCCTAGGCAGCTCTCCCCACAGTGGGAAGGTATGCTGGCCTTGTGACTTTTTGTGTCAAGTTTTCCATGGGCAGTTATTAGCTAGATGGCATGATGTTACGTGCCAGCCTCATGAGGTTGGTTAGGGTGTGTGTTGCCATGGAAGAAGAATACACAAGTAGTATGTAAACTTGAAAACCCAAGACTAGGCCGTGACCAGGTAACTTCACCCAGGTGACATGATTCCCCTTGGGATTTCTGGATCCAGTGTGTTGAAACACTGAGATCGTGCTGACACTGTGGGCACAGGATTACAGGTTAAGACCTGTGGTTAGAAGGACCTAATGTTGAGGCTGGCTTTGTCATTTACTCTCTGCTTTCCTCTTTTTTTCTCATCCATGAGACTGAAACTACTTCAGACTTTTGCTTTGGCTCAAAGTTCAAACAAAAGCAACATGCCAGACTTGCTAAAACTTAGAAAGCCACCTGTCCTTGATCATATCCTGACCTAGCTTGCATTCACTGGCCTCTGAGAGATGACTGCAACCCTTCCCACTTGGGCTCACTGTGCAGGAAGTGTTCTTTGGCACCCAGTTCATCTGCACAGCTCTGCTTTCTTCTCAGGTTCAGAAAATGACCTCCTTAACCAAATGTCTCACACATTACTACAGTTCTCAGGGAGGCAACTGTGGAAGAATTCTGTTTACTTCAAAACAGTCACCACCACACCTCCCCACTCATCAGCCAGCACACAAACATTATGTTCTTTGAGGATCCACAAAATCATCCCAGGTTTTAATGTTCTCCCCTCCATGACATAAATACCTTTTTCAAAGAGACGAGTCAGCTGCTGCTTGGAGACTGTGTTAGCCATCTTTATTGCACTCAAAAGAACAATGTAAGATTCACACAGTGGATATTCAAATAGTTGGTGGCAGTGGTTTTTTTTTTTTTAGTTCTTTTTAACTCAGTTAAATCTTTATTCAGTGAAAAATGTTGACACCAAGACAAAAAAAATTATCTTAAAATTGTGCAACAATGTAGTAAATTCTTCAGCAGAAATCAGTGACTTGGAAACCTAGCAAGGCGATTGAAGTTATAAATACCTAATTTTACTTTGGAGAGAAACAAGTACACAGTGTTTCACTGTAAATAAGAGCAGAACAGGCCTTGATTTTGCTGCGGATACTTCTGACTTTGCCTAAAGTGTCTAATAAGTCTTAACAAGAGTCTTTAAATGAGTGATGGGATATCTGAGGGTAATAATGTTCCACTTCGGCATTCATGCTCAGCCCATTGAAGTTATTACACATGAAACGAATACCATTCTTGGGTTATCACTCTGATGATTACATCTATAATATGGCTGCTCAAAACAATACGGGCAGAAACACATGCAACTGATCCTCCCTCAGCCACATTCAGCAGTGGCATTCCATCTGAGAAAGCACTTCTCTTCTCTCTAGCTCACAGTGCACATCTCTTGTGACTTATTCCATATCTCAGTCTTGCATAGGAAGTAGTCTATATAAACGTAATGCTCTGGCTTTTATTACACAAAAGTTGTACCTGAAAAGCAGCACACACTCCAGCTAAGAAAAACATCATAGGAATGTTGAAATACAATCCCGACACAAAGAAGCGTCTGCAGAGTGTAGAGTCAATTCTTACAGTGGCAATGGGGATGGAATTCAATTTAGTTATATGCTTGAATTTCTCCCGAGAGGACCTCGACTCACCTCTGCCATAGAAGAAACTTCTCAGGGACTCACAATGGCCCCCTTCATGGGACAGAGAACTAACCTATGAGATGGGGTTCAGCCCTAAGGAATAGGGTCTTATCACTTGTGCTGACCGCTGGGAGACATGTAAAGGCAGGATGCACTGAGTGCTTATCTGTAAGGGGCTCAACATTAATGTCGACCTTCCTAGTTCCTTCTAGGCCCCTAGTGTCTTCTGAAGGGCCTGTTCTATATGTTGGAGAGTGGAGCTTAATCTAGCAGGCCATCTATGTGGAGAGGAGAGAGCATGCAAGTGACTATCCCCTGCCAGCTTGCAAACATACCTAGTGATGCAATCAGAGTTAGTGCCTGAAGAGCCATTTCTCCAAACGCCAGAGTGCCAGCCAGTCACCCAGCAGCAGGCCAAGCTCTCTGGCTTGCCATGCATCAAGCAGTAGATTCTCACCTGTGTGCTCACATGTGACCCCCCTCCACAGACTTTGGAGGACCTCTCCTGTGTCACTGCATCCACACAGACCCATGTCCCACAAAGCTCAAATGGTATCTAATACCGGAAGTCAACAGGGAACCAAGTACCCGGTGTTCCAGCATATCCCATTCCCTGTGAGGAGGTAACTTTCCAAGACTATACATTGTTTAGTTTTAGTTTCCTATTGTCACTCTGGACTCTTGCCGATGCCTTGGATACATCAAAACCTCCACAAAGCTAACCAGAGGAAAACAGGAGTGCGTGCTTGAAAAGTTCACAAAAATATACAATTTACACATAGTTGCATCTATCTGGCTTAGTCTTGGGGACCTCAGCTCTGCTATTTATACAAAATATTCTAGCCTTAAATGGCTACATGTTTCCAAACAGCACAGTGCATCTCCCGAGGGGAGGGGTGGCGGTGGGTCTGTACAGTACTATGGTTCAGCATCGGGAGACCCTGGAGACTGGCCTCAATGCTTGGCAACAACTCATGTTGCCTGCAGGAGACATATGCTCTGTGAAAAGGCTTGCCTGCAGAATAATAGACAATAATGCCACAGAGCCTTTTACACTAGCTTCTACAAATGCCACCAAAAACTTGGCAGGAAAAGACAAGGAGAAAATATACTTTCCTAGCAGTTCAATTCAATGGCTTGCCTCCCACCAGACTGTTAATCTTTCAGCTACTTAAAGACTTTGTTTAAGTGGGGGTGGTAGGGCTGGAGGAACACTGAGCAAAAAACTTCAAAGCAAGACAAGATAAAGCTGAAGAAATTCCAGTCTGGGGGGAAATAATGGAAAAGAGGGTGAGAGGAAAGAGGAGAAAAATAAGCTGTCCTTATTCCTAGCATTTGATACCAGAAGCTATATCACATAGCACACTACAGATCTACAGTTCAAAATGCTCATTTAATATACATATATATCCAAAAAAAAAATTGGCTCTTACTTTCCAAACAATCCTCAGGTAAATCGAGACTATTCCCACCAAAGGATGACACTTTTAGTTAAAAGAAACCAAGCACTTGTGAGGAGGGACACACTGCATGGAAGGGGAGGCAGGGTTCAAGAAGCTTGTATACAGAGAACATATATTCAGAGGCATAACTGTGGAATATTCCCAGAGCTTGCTGCTTTTCTGCTGGCAGGAAATCCTCAGTGAGGTTATACACACGGCACAAGTCAGGACATGCTGGACATCGGTGCCTACACGCTGGACTGAAGAAGGATGTGTTGAGGCCACAAAGAAGTCCACAGAACTTTCAAGTGGCCATGACATGAAACATGGGGGGTGGGGGCCGTGTTTAGACACACATGGTGTTTCACAGAGAAAGCAAATGAACAAATTAGCCAATGGAGAAGTCGAATGTTTAGATCACCTCCATCCCTGGCAATACCTACAAACTCTCTAGGGATGGGTGGGGGCACAGGCTAGGGAAGTGGGGGTGGGGGAAGGGGTTGAGGTGGGGATCCAGAGAAGGCACTGACCAAATTCAAAATGACTGCATATATCAGTATGGACTTTTGAGGACAATTCAGTGGCTTAAACCCAATATAAAATTTTATACTTGAAATTCTTTGGTGGTGAGTAAAAACAAAAGGAAAAGTCAAATTAAAAATGGAGACATGGCATACTATATATTTGCAATGCATATCTATCATGGCACAGATCTAGAACTTTCTCCCACAACCACAGTAATTTTTTTTTTCAAGTGACAAAGATCCCAGTGTATAAGAAAGCAGTGTCAACACTTGGCAGCTTCCAGAGGTACACATTGTACAGAGACATACACGGTAAAAGCCTACAGACTTCTAGAAGACAGGGGGTGTGGCTTGCAGGGTTTCCTAGGCTCTAGTTCAGCTGAATTGGAACCTAGCACTGACCCAGAATTCTCTCCTGTCCCTGACACAAGCAAACTGAAACAGATTGCTCCTGCTCCTCCACTCCCCACCCTGATGTGCAAGGGGCCTTAACACCTGGGGTTTCAAATAACCACTAAAATGTGGCCTTATACAGAGTCCCAATAAATTAACAAAAACAACAGAAACAGGACCCTTCCCCACAAGACACCCACACACTTATGTAAACTAAATACCAAACAAAATGTAAAATCAGAGCAGTTTTCAAGGAGAAATGTGATTCTGCCCATCACTCTCTCTTGAAGTTTTTATTAAATACATTTCTGTGTCTTAGAAAAATAAAAAGAATGGTCAATTTCTGAACCAAAATGATCTCACAGACTTAAAAGCATGCCCAGCAATTGACATCAATGTCAAATCAATTCAACCTGCTTTCAAGTTCACAGTTGATACTACAAAGTTTATTCATTCCTTTCTCTCCCCTTTTTTTTTTTTTTTTTTTTGTTTGTTTTGTTTTGTTGTGGTGGTGGTGGTTTTGGCCCATATAAAAATAACATATTGCAACTCAAAGTGCATCTTTTAAAATAAACCATCAACTATCTTTATCAAATGAAATATTTACACCATTTGGTTTCTAATGATAAAATCTCCTTCACGCTATCACCATGGGGACATCGTCTGAGAATCCAGTTATCATAGGAGCATCTTCATCGTCCTCTCCTGAAGACAAAACAGTCAGGCCTTGGTGAGTTCCAGCAGAGTATTATAAGACCCCCACATGCCACCACTCTGCCCATGCCCATAGCCTTACAACAACCCCCAGCTAAACCAATACTAACTGGTCCTCAACCCTAGCTTGGTTTTTCCTCTGCCATGCTCAGGTCACCTACTTCCCTTCCCTAAGTGACCAAACTCATTTTAATTGCTGTTCGAAGTAAAATCTGTAGCAATGTAAATCTCATACCCTAGGGCTAAATGGGTGGATTGGTCTCTCCTCTCCTACTTGAATTGGAACTGCTCTGAGGAAACAGAGACTGATTGGAGGGGCTTGGGAATTCTGAGGGCAGCTTCCCAGACTTCATGACTGTCCCTTTGAGACTCCTGTTGCTTGGCATCTAGTGATTACTGAATGGCAACCCTGCTAGGCCAACCAAAAGGAGCCACCCATTTATGCAAGAAACTCTAGGGCTTGCCAATTAGCAAAAACAAAAACTGAGATCTCATATGATCACTGGGGAGGAGAACACGCCATAAAGAGAAAAGCAGCAAGAACTAGTCTATAGGAAAAGTAAACCCACAAATTCACATCCGGTGCCTTGCATCTGGGGAAGCCTTTCCCACACACACTTTCTTACGTAACCTGGCTACTAGCTCTCTCAGTTTAGGGTTTGCAGCACTGGAAGACTTCTCACAGGGATCAAAAGATTAGCCTTCTCCTTACTGTACTTCACCCCACATAAAGAAGAGGCTGTGCTCAAAATGGAAAGAGGAGTGGCTGACCAAAGGGCTTCATGCAGAAGCTGACTGAGGATGTGATCCTTTCATCTTGAAGCCCTCCAGAGGAAGGATTAGACCAGGGTCAGCTGAACATACTTGAGGATTGTTTGAAGTTTGGGGAGCATTCAAACCCAGGCCCTAACACTCTCTGTTCAAAGGGTACCCTTCCACTTCCCCCCTGTTAGGGGCCGGAACTACACAACTAAAGAAAACGTGGTATTTTGGTTAAAAATCAAGGAAGGCAGAGATCCCAGACAGGAGTAACACTGGAGTGATGCCTGTCCTGAAAGGATGAGCTGCAAGACTCTTCCCTGACCGCATCTTCAGCTTTATGGTGTTTGCCCCGGCACCCCTGGCTACTTACCCAGGTCATCCCCAGAGGAGAAGATGGCCGAACCCAGCCTGGAACTGTAGTGGCTGTTGGCAAAAGCAGTAAAACTGCTTTGTAGGCGACGATGCTTTGTATAGAGGATGGCAAAGCCAACACCCAGGCTCAGCAGGATCAGGAACAAGATAGGGACCACTACAGCAGCAACATCAGTAGACCTGGCAGCCTGGACTGCAGCTGTATCTCCACCTGCAGAGGCAACATACCCTGCAAGTGAGTCTCCTACCTGAGGGCCAGAAAAGGATGGCCCAGGCAACTTCTCCAGGCCCCACTCACCCAACAAAATAGGAAGGAAGGGAGGGAGAGAGGGAGAGAAGGACAGAAGAAGGGAGAGAGACTGAGAGAGAGAGAGAGAGAGAGAGAGAGAGAGAGAGAGAGAGAGAGAGAGAGAGAGAGGAAAGAAAGGAGGAAAGAGCCCAGAGTTTGCAAGGGTTCCAACAACTAGCTTTCTTTTCTAGTGTGACATGGTCCAGCACATGTGTGAAGCCTGATGTTTCCCAAGTATTTACCATGAGCCTGAAGACAGTGGGCCTTGCACATGCAAATACAGTAATTACATTAGACTCCTAATCACTGCCTTGTTGGTTATTTAGATAATCTCTTGGAAGGGAGACCTTTGTTGGGACATCAACACTGATTTCATTAGCATTATTACTTAAGGCCGATTGCTTGCCTACATAAGAGGATGTGAAATCAGACCACTAATTAAGGAGATTGCAATTATTTCCCCCTACTTGGCACCAAAGTCACTCTGCACTGCAATTACCTGAAGCTCCGTTAAGTGATACAAACGAGATTCCTTTGCTGCAATAGTAAAACTCAACAGCTCACCAAGTTTTATGGGTTTTTTTTTCTTCCTCTTTCACTTAAGTAAAAAGGAGAAACAATCTTTGAATATACATGTGACATTTTTAAAAGCTTGTTACTAAGCCACTTGGCTGTCTATAACATGACAAAGATGCTGGAGCTCTGGAGAAAGATCTCTCCCCATCCTTCAACTCCACATCTGTTGGAGATGGGGCCATCATCTTGAGAGGGAGTTAGGTTTTCACATTAGAAATCTTGGGGCTAGTCTGAACTTGGGGGCAGAAAAATGGAGTTTTGGAATCAGTTTTTAGTAAAGGGGGCAGAATGACCTTTCCTCAGGCACAGTTTCTATAGACCTTAGAGTTGCTCCCTGGTACAAGAGGAGGTGGCATAAGCAAGCTCCCGTCTCACAGAGAAAGCACCATAGCTACACAGGGACTCAAGCAGACACAGTGTCCATCAAAATGGACCTGAGAACAGCTTTTTCCTGTATGTTCAATCTAGAAATTCAGTATGTAGGTCTCTATTTAAATTTCTTTCATTTTCTGAACAGGAAAAAAAAAATTTCCAGCCTACCCCAATGGTGAGGTGATAAATTAAAGAACTACTCCCTGGCTGGACGTCTAAAGGTTCAATAAGTGATTCCCTAAAAGCAGCTGCCAGGGGCCTCACAACAGACAGTTTACCCTAATGTGCATTTCACAGACTAATAACTGGTTTTGATTAAAACCAGGGCTTATTAAGGAAAAAGCACATTGCGAAGAGTTTTGCTCTTTATTTTCCGTAGACCTTCCCAGAGCCTTGACTATGCCACGACTCTCTAAAGGGAGGGAGAAGAACATGTTCAACCTTCCTAAAGCTTCAACCCTTTAATAGGATACTCATGTTGTGATGACCCCAACCATAAAGTTATTTTTGTTGCCACTTCATAAGTGTAATTGAATGGTAATGCAAATATTTTTGGAGCTAAAAGTTTGTCAGAGGATGTCGAGACCCCCAGGTTGAGAATCAATGCTCTATTTTGCAGAGGTTGCCCTGGGCCCAGCCCAGCAAGGATTGTGAGGAAACATTTAACAGCAACCCTACCTAGTTCTTGGCTAGAAATAAAGATATCTTCAAAGTCTATCAATAAGATATTTGTTGAAATCCTGGCCAAGCTACCACAACGCAAGTACTATCCTTACAAAGCAGCAATGATGTGGCCCAAGGCTGGTATCTGTGTGTTCTAAAGATAAAGATCCCAGGTTGTGATAGGAAGCAGTAGGATGAGCTAATGACAAGGAGAATTTCAGGTCTATTAGCACATTCAAGGCCCTGAGCAGTCTCATGAAAACCACCAAGGGAATTCTTGTTTGTCTGGCCTGATAGATGGTTAGTCGTCATGTTCAGCTTGACCAGATTTACTCAGTCATGTGAGAGACTGAGGTGTATGTCTGGGTGTGTGTCTGTGAAGGAATAAGCCTGTGGTGGTGGTGGTGGGGGAACCCACCTTCAGTGTGGGTGGAAGCATCCCCATGGACTTGGGGCTAGGATATAATGAAGGAGGAGAAAGAGAGGGCTAAGCACCAACACCCTTCCACTTCAGCTTCCTAATTGCGAATGCAGCCTAAGCAGCTGCCCCAGACTCCTGCTGCCACACCCTCCTCTTCCATGAGAGGTTCTATCTCCTCAAACTGCCAGCCAAAATAAATCCCCCATTCTCAACTTGCTTCTTGTTGTTATCTGGTCAAAGTAAGGAGAAACAAACAAACAAACAAACAAAAAACACAGCTAACAGACATACTGAGTTTCCTAAATATAGCATTTTTACCCTTTTCTGAACTTTACATTCAATGTGGTACGTTGCAATTCCAGTTCCTTCTATAGTAGTACCATGGCCGATGAAGACAAATTTATTAACTGCACCAGTATCAGACTAAATTGGTACCTAAGTGATTTTCTTCCTTCGGAACACAGACAGTACTTGAAATGTGTTTTAGGAAGATCATCTGAAAAGCATGGCAACCTCTCCTTCCTTGGGACAGGAGAGAGACAGGATGGCCACACAGCAACTCACCTGAGCTCAGTTCATCATACAGCAGCACGGCAGGCTCCCCACAGATCTGGCTGCCAAAGAGACATCGCGCTTGGACCGTGAACGTGTAATTATGACCCATCTTCAAGTTAGACACTTTAAAGAAATTGTCAGTGGTATTCCCAAGGTAAGCGGTGAGATTCATAGCACTGTCAAACATGTGTATCTCATAGCCCTGAAAACAAGCACACAATGGGCCATTCAGAGGTTTGAAGAAGGGGACCTGATGGTTTCTGTTACTGGCTCCAGTTAGTCCTGAGTCCTTACCATGGGGTTTTATGAATGCTGATATACTTTATGTTTCTTGCTAGTTCTTTTGATTATGTGATTGAGATATTTAAACTCAGAAAACAGGACTTTCCTTACTGACATGGCGCAGAAAAGGAAGGGTAAGGTATGGCTGCAGAACTATTCCACTCATCGCCTACTCAAAGTTCCAGGCAGCAGCTGTTTGTGCCCAGCAAGACTAATGTCTCAAAGAAACCAGCACGTTAGGACTCAATAGTTTGCAGTAATGGATTTGACTAGTGACACCTCCTGGTGGCAGTGGGTGCAGGCAAGACTAGGGAACCGCAATCAGAAAAGGAACTGTTGAAAGGTCACTGCCATTCACTTCCTGTCCTAACTTTCTAACTCTTTTCAGGCTGATCCCAGAGCCAGACTGCCTGATGTTGACTGAAAAGCACTTAAGCAGGTGAAAGCTGCTCTATTCACAGGAGGACAGTATGAAATAATCTCTCCCCTCATTGCGTTAGGAAGTCCCAGATTGTTGTTGCTAGAAAACAGACAGGCCAGACCCAAGATGCTGGCTGGGATCAGACTGGTGGTCAGCTTCTCTGTTGCCCTCCAACCTCCCAGTGTCAAACTCTGCCCACATCCGAGCTCACCATGCAATCAGCCTCTTGGTTCCTACTCCACTGGCATGTCTGTAATGCTAAGCCAGGAGGAGGAGAGGACATCATGCCATACTTATGTCAGCACCCTCCACTAGAGATGGAATACTGACCTGAACTCTCAACCTAAAGCTGGGCTTCTGCTGCCCGTACAGATTCCTCTAGAGACAACTGGCTGCCAAGCTCCTCAACACCTTCCTGGCATCCCACCCCCCACACCCCTTCTAACAAGCTAGTAATGATTATTTACGATCCAGTGTAAACCTGGAGTAGAACATCTGTGAAATACATAAAGATACAAATGAAACAAAGTACACAACCATCAACCACCTATACTTTCCTCCTGTTAGGCACTTATGGTTCTTCTTTCTGTCATGGAGCAGAGGATATAAAATTTTAATGCATTGCTTTCCCAACATAAAAACTTAGAATAACTAAATCAGGGAATGTGAATGTTTCAGTGTCTTTGATAAGTATTATCAAAGAGCCTTCCAGAACTTTGAACCACTCTACATTTTCAGTGTCATTCCCCAGCTATTTCCCACACTGGCATTACTCCCCCAGAGGTCTTGCAGGCTTGATGTCTTTGTCACTAGCTTGCCAGAGGCCTTTTCTTTTCCACTCACAGCTGCTGGAATGCTGTACCTTCAGTGCCTTTCAACAGTGGAGTATTCCCGGGTAGATTTCATATTCTTGAGGATGTAAATATCACAGCTATGGGAGCTGTGAGGAGTCTCCCAGAAGGCGAGGACTTTCAAAGTCTACCTGAGCCAGTGACCACAGCTAGATCATCACAGCCCTACTTTGCTTTCAAGGGGACCAAGCCAATTCCACTCAATAATGAGTCCAGCCTCCTGGGCAAATCTCTTGGATCTTACTCTTCCTTCCCACCGTGTCAGAGTACTGGCCTGCCAATGGCAGAACAAAGTGTTTCTTTCACAAGCTAATAAAGTATCTTCATGTTCTTCTTGCTCCTTCGAGTTACTCTGGGGAGACAGTGACATGGTACTAGACAGAGAGTATGGTTTGGCTTCCTGGCACTGGAACCACCCCCGCCCCAGCTCTCAGGGGGTCGGGGAAGCGTGGGGCACTTGGCTCCAGTGATCAGCACAGTCCAGCTGCAGGAAGCACCACAAGTCTCCTACCCAATTCTTTCCTCCAAGGACAAGCGTGCAGCTTGGGATGCTGAGTGCAGATTCTCCTATTTCACCGACAGCACAAACATCTCACTAATCCACAAATGGTCCTTTCACACACAAGTTCACTCCCCTGCCTGATGCTTTCCTCCTCTCCCTCTTTCTTTCTTCACGCTGTCTGCCAGCCTGCTAAAGAATTGGTGTCTGAAACAGCATGTCAACCAGAGTTCCGAAGTCACCGAGGATGCAGGAGCAACTTACCCTGGTTTCGCTGAACTGCTTTTCCTTTAAAGCCAGGCTTTTCCAAAAGAGAAGAATGTGGTCATTTTCTGTTATGATTTTTAAGGCATCGGGCGCTGATAATGAAACTGAAAAAATGGAAGAGTGAGCCATTTGAAGTTAGTACACAGATAGCCAAATCGTTGCTTCCTCATGTCGGAAAAGAGGCCGGAAAATGTTCCCAGCCACTAAGAGCTGTGATAATGAAAGGATAATGGAAAAACAGAATATGAATACTGCTTAGCATAGCATTAGGCTAGTGGTGGTGGTTATCAGTCCTTTAACCATCAAATCTGGACATGAGGCAGAGGCAGCAAGAACATATTATGTCTGAACACAGGGCCCTAGAGGGACTGGAGAATGGCCCAGGTCCACCATATGCATCACCAGCCTAAATGGGCCTGGACCTCCATTTCTGCAACTGTTAACACTGCTCACTCAGTGGGCAGGCGCCTAAGCAACCTTCTAGTCCCTAACATTATTACTTGTGTCCTTCCATTCTATCTGCCTGATCGACAAAAGGGCCACTGTGACACGGTCCAGGTCCTGTTTGTAATGCCTGTCCTCACTGGGAAATATGGCTGGGTTTGTTAACTCTCCTGAGCATTCCTATTTTCCTCCCCTTTCCATGGTAAGACATCCTAAAGGAGGGTAGTGTGAAAAAAGACTCAGAGACTAGATGTGGCTCAGTGGTAGAATGCTTGTCTAGAATTCAAGATGCTCTGAGTTCAAGCCCTCAAACTGCATTATACACACACATACACACACACACACACACACACACATACACAATACACACACACAATATACATACACACATGCATACATATATACATACATATTTTATTTTGTTTTTATTTTTTATATACACATATTTTAAAAATACTTCAAGAATACAGAAAATAAGTATTTCTCAGACTACTGAGCCTTAGCTCCCTCACCAAAAGCCCAGGAAACCCCACATCCTTGCCTTGCGTTGTAGCATGAATAGAGAAGAACAATGCTTGGATGTCCTACAAAGATACTGCATCTTTCCTCTGTGCTGAGGTTGTTCAGGTGCAACAAGGCCTTTCTTCCTCTCCCCTTACCTGTGGTGATTTTTATGCTGGACTCCTTGCTCATGTTCCCCAACTGGACAACAATATGGTATTTTCCTCCAGGTTCCAGCTTGCTAAGGCTGTACTCCACAGTACTGTTGCGAGATTTGACTTTGTAGCTCCTGTCCGTCTTTCTGATCAGATCTTTCACTGCAATTGCATAGAACTAAGACAGACAGAGGGAGGGTCTGAGTTGCAGTCAGATGCCAGGCCTTTTACTTGAAATCAGCTACTTAGGAACAATACCTTATGCAATGTAAATAACATTGTTCTAGTCACTGTTCTACTGCTGTGAAGAGACACTCTTATAAAAGAAAGCATTTAATTGGAGCCTTGCTAATAGTTTCACAGGTTAGTCCATTATCAGCATGGCAGGAAGCATGGCTGTATGCATGGTATTGGAGCACTAGCTGAGAGCTTTACATCCTGTTCCACAGGCAGAGAAAGAGAGAGCCTGAGCCTGGAACGGGCTCAAAGCCCACCTACAGTGACACACTTCCTTCAACAAGGCTAAACCTACTCCAATAAGACCACACCTCATTTCAAAAAGTTCTACTCCCTGATAACAGAACATTCAAAGATATGGGACTGTGGGCACCATCTTTTTTCAAACCACCACAGCCATGTCAGTTAACATACCACCTTGTTCAGGAAGTAATGACAAAGGACAATGCTTGTGTAGAGCCCTGCATGGACCCCTGAGGCACCTTAAGCAAGCCTGAAGCTGTTGGCTGGAACAATCTGCAGTTTTAGCTGGAACATCTGGCACCAGAGTAGTTCTTGGTACTCTTCCTGATTTGCTAACACACATCTGCTGAGGAGGAACTAAGCCTGAGAACTTGCACACTTGACACTTGATTGTTTTCCACTGTGCTGTAAGTCGGTATATAAGCCAACTCCATCCCCTCAATAAACGTCATTCAGCATTCCAGCTGCACAAATGACCCACTGTCTTGTCTTTTATTTCAATCTCTAGGCCTTCGCCCAATTAGTAGAACAGATTGTAGCGTGGGCGCTACATGTGTGTGCATATTCCATACAGATACAATCCATTTTAATATACATCCAAATACATCCAATATGCAGTTGGTTGAATAAACAGATCTGAAACTTAGGCACTGGACTGACTTTTCTGAGCCTCGGAGTCTGACTCATGTCCTTCAGAAAGTCTTCAGTGTCGCCAGGGTCTATCTTAGAACAAGTATATAACCCCAGAGCTGCATGCATGCACAAGTATCATCAGCTAGAGAAGGGATGGGAAGGGAAGGGGAAGGAAAGAGGAAAGGAGAGGAGAAGGGAAGATAAGAAAAGAGAGAAAGGGGAGGCAGGAATGCAGAAAAGGGAGAGGAGGGAATGAAAAGTAAAGGAGGAAACTGAAATACTCGGAAAAGCCACAATAACTGTGACATCAGCAGCTCAGCTTCTGTCTCTCCATCATGACAACGGTTTCTGGATACTGACAGAGGGGAAGACATAGATAAAGATGTTCAATCCCAGCTCTAAAGCACAAACAGCCCCACCTCCTCTCTCCCAGGTGGCTGCTTATATTGGAACTGTGGAGGGGAGGCGACATGTAAGACACACAGAAAAATGGTTCCCGGGGAGTATCTGGGATTCAAGAAGTGTCTAAGCAGCCAAGAGGAGACCATCACACTGCTGTGGTGTAGGGGTAAGGGAGAGAGGGCAAAGCAGTCTAGAGCAAGGAAGAGAGGGGCATTTCTAGGATCAATGCCCTGTCCTATTTTTCAGTAAGGGATAGAAAACCAAAAAAAAGGTCAAGGTGGCAGGCATTTTAGGCTTTGAGGGTCTCAGGATCTCAACCACAAATAATTCTATTGGTAGAGGCACAAAAATGACATATGTATGCAGATGGTTGTGGCCCTGGTTCTAATTAAACATTAGTTAAAAAAAAAAAATAACCCACAGGCTGGATTTGGCCTGCCAGCTTTTGTCTGCTGGGCACTGGTTAATGGAGGGGATGGGAGTAGCTGAGGAAGGACAAAGAAATATGTGGCAAAGAACAATGGAGGAAGGCTAGTTCAGAAGGGGTCCCTGTGAAGACCTGCCTTTGACCACAGAGAAATGGGGACAAGGCCTGCTGAGCTCAGCTGATACCTGTGTCACACTGGTCACACTACCTGACCCCTTCCATGGCACTCCACATACCCCAAGCATGCTAAGCGTAAGCATGGCAGGCTGCATGCCTTCCCACTCACCAAGTCCTGGTCAGGAGAGTCATAGGGCGATTCCCACTTGATGACTGCTGAGGTTTTGCCTATCTGGACTGCGTGCAGGTGACGGGGTGGAAGCCTGCTATCTGGGATCATCTTCACTACGACGTAGTCAGAAGATGGCCCTTGGTAAGGGATCAACACACGGACCTAGGGAGCAAGCACACATAGAAAAACAGTACCACATGGGCTCATGCAACCTCTGTCAAACTACTTTTCAATAAGCTAATGACACATGACCACAATTAAGATTTCATTAGAACAAAATAATATAAAATAGTGCCCCGCCTAGCCTACATTGTTTTTCGTGTTTTATCTTCCCTCCAGAAATGCCCTAGATATGTGTAAGCACATGTGTAAGCATAGACACATATGTAAGCACACAAACACTTGCATGTGTATGCATGTACAACATATCTTTTAAAAATCTTTCATACAACCAGGTTTCCCCTCCTAAAAATTAATAATATGGGTTCAGATTTTGTTTTTTTTTTTTTTTTGTTTGTTTTTTTGTTTTTGTTTTTTTGCAAATGGATACATTCAGCATTGGCTTCTTTTGGATACTTCTATATTCTACTCCATGGATAAGCCATAATTTATTTTACCAATCTTTTCTTGAAAGATATAGGTTATATCAAACTTTTTGTTCACATGTTGCCTATGTACTAGCTACTTTTTTTTTTGTCAACTTGACACAAACTAGTGTCATCTGGGAAGAGGGAACCTCAGTTGAGGAATTTCTTTCCATCATTAACCTGTGGGAAAGAAAATAACCTGTGGATATTTTCTTGATGGATGATTGAAGTGGTAAGGACCACTTAGGCAGATGGTGCTGGGTTATATAGAGAGCAGTCTAAGCAAGCCTTGGGAGCAATCCAGTAAGCAGCACTCCTCCATGGCCTGTGTATCAGCTCCTGTCTCCAGTTCCTGCCCTGACTTCCCTTAGTAATAGACCTGTAGGATAAAATAAACCTTTTCTTCCCAGGTTGCTTTCAGTCATGGTGTTTATCTCAGCAGTAGAAAGCAAAGTATGGCAGTCCAAACACTTTCCTCTACGTCTTGGCTCACAAGAGTGTAACATTACAGATGGTAGCTTGCTAGGAGTGGACTCTGACAAAGGCATTTTATGTATCTGAGCTTGTGATTCATTTGTTAAGTGACCAAACTGGCTGTGGGAACTTAAAAAGATGAGTCTAGGTATCCGGGTCCCCCATTCTACTAGTGTTGAGCTCAGGAGCCCCAGTGCTTCAAGCCTCCATTAAATGCAGGAACTCCTGTTTCCCTGCTGCAGAGAGCTTACCAGAAACAAATACTGCTCATCCTTGCTGACAATGACTGTCTTATTATGGAGTGAAGTGGTTAAGCTTCTAGGGTTTCGGTAGAGGTCAAGGAAGGATGTGGCATAGAAAATGCCATAAACCTGATAAAAGCAGAGAAGGGAAAAAGGTCATCAGCTGATGAGTTAGTGCCCTCATGTTCTGAAATTGTTGACTTGAGACATTGGAAGTGCTTCTAAAGTGCCCAGAGAAATCGTCCTTCAACATTTACTGTGTTGACTGCACTTAGGAACGGGCATGCCCCGTGTGTGCACCTGCAAAGGAGAGCATGAGCAGCTCCTGTTCTGACAGAGCTTCTTCTCAAGCAGGGACAGCCAGGGAAGGTAAAAAGGAGCAGTTCAGCCATGAGAGCAAATGAGATGCACTGGCCACCATTTCAAGAGGGCTTATCA
The DNA here is from genome assembly GCF_943737965.1 of Phodopus roborovskii. NCBI lineage: Eukaryota > Metazoa > Chordata > Mammalia > Rodentia > Cricetidae > Phodopus > Phodopus roborovskii. Next base: position 19,415,877 of record NW_026126517.1, read on the forward strand.
ATGAGGGGTGACATTATACAATCAAACAGCAGTGCTGGGGAGCTGAGTGGCTACACTGAGAGGTCAGAAGATGTGGAGGGAGTTGTCACGTGAATGTGGAATTTCATCAGCTTGTGGAATGGACACAGGAGGACAGGTGCAGCCAGTTTTCCCAACCCTCCAAGTTTTCCTTTAGTGGAACCCTGGTGGGAGGTTGTCTGCAGTCCCTACCACTGTAGAAACTGGAAGAGCCAGTAACAAGGTATCAGCCAAGGAGATGCCAACAGGTGTCACCTAATGAGATGCCAGCAGGTCTCGATCAATGAGATGTAAGCTGAAGTGCCCAGTGGGAGGGTCCAGCAGGCTCTTTGAATGGCAGGACAGCCAGCCTATCATTCTGCCCTCCTGCAGCCCAGTGTTCAGACAATGACTGCAGCTCTAGCAGGCTGTCTGCTCAGGAGATGACATTAAAGATGCACATCACTGGCTGGAGATGGCAAGGTCTGTGTCAGATCCAGGGTGAAAGTGTAATAGAGGGAACTTCACTTGACCAAGGGAATGTCTAAAGCACATTCTGTGGTCCAGGTAGGAAGCTGGAGGGATCTCAAACCAGGGAAATGAATTAAGCAGAAAGCAAGGAATGACAGCTGAGTGAGTGCATCTGGGAAGGAACAAACTGAAGATGATAGAGTGGGGTCAGAATCCTTCCTCCCCAGAGTATATGCACAAGAAGCCAGGAGCGTGCAGAAAAAAGACCGCATGCACATCTGCAGGTACCCTGGGTATAGAGAGGGGGATGTCAATGTCCCAGCCACAGTGCCACTTCCTGTAGCTCTGCTCAAAAGAAGATTTGGAAAAGGGGGGTCTTGGACAGTGAAAGAGGAAAGGTGGCCACTGAGGGGCCAGGAAGAGAGAAATTGAGGGAATCCAAGGTTGGACAGCAAATGCATATGGGATAGCATGAAAGGAACAAGCAAGTCACTGGGCTTAAATGGAAAGCCACGGTCCCTGTAGGGGCTTGGTGCTCAGAAATAGGATTACCTCATTATAATAGGGTTGCTAGTGATGGAAAGGGCTTCCAGAGCCCATGGGAGTCAGGAGACAAGAAGAGTACCTCATAGATGATGAAAACAATGGCCATGAGTATTCAGTGAAGAGATGGGAGCAGGTGACGGCCACCCACAGTGGGCCTCATTTGACTCATCACATAAAAGCTGGCTAAGTGTGACCAGTGAGGGCATAAGTCAAAGCCAGGGCCCGGCACAAGGAAGACTGCTTTTCTAAACTGGAATGTAAAAGAGATGCTCCAGTACTGTGTGATGCCCCACTGTTCTGTAGACCACATCTGACTCTGGAGGACTGCTCAGTGGGACAAGTGGGCCTGCACCAAGCTGAGCCTATTGATAGAGAATAATGTCTCCTTGTGGGGATGTATACTTTCCTTCAAGGTCAAAGGGAGTGCTAAAGAGGGCCCAGACTTCTGTTACTGTCTCTTGCTCAACATCCTATTGTGGGACATGCAAAAGAGCAGAACTCCATTAAATTAAAAACCTCGACCAAGCTCACCCACCACCCAGGATGACTTCCTTAGTGCATGAATGCAGAACTCTGCAGGTGTTAGCTACCTAATGACAAGCTTCGGGGAACTGAGGCCAATGGAGTGAGGCCGGGGAAGCAGGGCCTGGAGGGGATGCCGGCTCCCTTCAGAAAGTTATCCTGAGCTGGTGGGTGGCTTGTGTTTGGAGAAAGAAAAGAATCAAGAGCAGCAACAGGGAAGAAAGTAGAAAGTCCCATGGCTGCCCAAGGGCCTAAACTTAGGCAGGGTTCAGACTACCTCGAGATGGTCATTCTTGTCCACTTACCACGTTCTTGGGACCAGTCCATGTGCACTCCACAGCAGTCTGGTTGACGGCCTTGGCTTTGAGACTAGGAGCAGGTGGACGTATGCCTTTGGTCAAGACGTGCTCAAATGCCAAGGGACTATCCCCCAAGTCTGTCTTGGCCCAGGCGGAAATCTCATAAGATGTGTGAGCTGTCAGATTGCTAACTGTGAAAAGAAGGAAGGGGAATGCCAGGGATGTGTATAAATGAGGTGTGTGTGGGGGGCGGATAATTTGTTTGGGTTTGCACACCTTACTTTTCAATAGTTTGAAAATTCATTTTATATTTTCCTGGTATTTAGCACATGTAATTCTTAGAGACTAGGAAACTTCTAAAGCTGAATACAGTTGGCAAAACATTCCTGCAGTCATTTGGCCCTGTGTGACAGGAAGCCTGAGAATTATACCCATCAATTTAGCTACTCCAGGAAATCAGAGAGGGTCTCAAAGTCTGTGAACCAGGACATCCATTTCCATGTCTGCTACAGTAAACACGGGCAGCTAATGGTGCTGGAGTGGGGGGTCACTTTTTTCAATGTTAGAGCCACTGGTAAGTTGCCCTCATCCCAGTAAATAACCAAGCACTCATGTTCATGAAATCAACCTCAGTGAAACTTATAGTTACACACCAGGCACTCAGCTGGCTTAAGGCAGGAAGACTGCTAGCATGAGGTCAGCCTGAGCTACAAAGTGAGTACTTGGCCGGTCTGAGCTATATGGTATATGAAAAATCAAGGGCTATGACCCAGTTCAACTGCAGAGAGGTTCCTAGCATACACAAGGTCCTGGGTTCAATCCCCAGCATGGACAAAAGGGAAAAATAATAATAAAAGATAATGACAACAGCACACCTGTGGTTTCTGTTTCATAAGACTAACAAGGAGGGACTAAAACTATGATTGACTGTCCTTTTCAAACAGGCTGGAATGAGAGGAAAAGAGAAAGCTTCCAAGCCATTCACAGCACTTACAAGTAGCTCTTGGTGTTGAAGGTTTTCTCTTAGAAATACATTAATATCTTTCTGTGGGACCATCTTCAGATAAAAGAATTTTAATGATGCTCAGAGTTTGCACAGACCTAAGTGAGGACTAGACCACCTCTTTCCATTTGTTTGCTCTCCTGTGCAGTTGACAAATCTTTCCTGAATGCCAATATACACGGAGAGTACAATTAGAAAGAATGCAAGTAATGGAATCTGCACAGGGCAAAATCATCTCTAGGGGTTAAACTGGCTCCTTACTGGTTCCTCCTCCTCTCTTTCCCCAGCTCCCACTGAGGGCCACCAGGTTTATAAGGAGGTTTGAGGAGCCAGCAAGTTGAGACTTTCCACCTGGAGCTAGAAGGATGCAGACAGTCCTCAATAGGCAAAGACTGTCCATGCACAACCATCTCTAGAGAGGATCCCACTTGTTCCCAGTCTCCCAGTCCCCACACATAAGTCCTGCTCCCAGGATTGGGTTTACTCCTCCCTGCTAATAGACCATCGCAGTCCCATGGTGTTTGTTACCTTTGTGTGACACTGAGCTTCCTTGGAAGTTCAAGGTTTTCTTTTCTTGTTTGTGGGCATCAAATGACCAGAAAAGGTTCACCACATAGCCATTGACCTGCCAAGAACCAGGAAGCAAGTGACATGATCAGCTGACAGAGCTGGGAGACACACTGATACACCAGGTAGAGCTGGTCTTGTTAGCTGCCTCCTGGTCTCTTTTGATGAACAGGTGCTCCTTCTCAATTTGTGCTATCATTAAGGACATTCAATTATTTATAGTAAGTGGCAGTTGAGGGGAATACCTCAGCTCATTTGTCCTCTTAGTCAAGGTCAAGAGGTCAATACAAAGGCCCACAGAATCAGGAAAGACTACCTCCTCTGAAAGTTCTCCACTACAGGTTTCGAATTAAAAACCATTACATGTGGGACATGTAATGTCTTCATGATCAACACTACCAACAAAGGTCCTCACTAATCCATCTCTTCTATTAGTCCTGGCTGAAGCTAAGAACACAAAGTTGAATGTACTTAAGTGAGCAGCACAAGGACCTGAAGACCCTCCCTGTCACAACATCATGGATGGAGAGGGGTGCAATGAGGAACCAGCAGATGGGACCCAAAATTAGGAAAGTGGGATTCAATTTGAAAGATCACAGGGACAGATAAGTGGGCTATGCAGACAGGTGCTCAGAGGGATCACTGGTGGCAAGTGAGGAGTGACTGGGTGGACATAGAGATGCATGGCAGATGGGTTCCCAAGGCATCTGCTTCTCCCAAGAAGCTTGCTCTACCACAATGGGAGCTTCTGCATTCGTACAGAGCACCAGGAAATCCAATAAAGCTGAAAATTACAGGGCACACATATTCTGTTCACACCAAGTCTTTCTGTGCACTGGAGCTGTGAACCATTTAATTATATGGTTAAAGAAGAAAGGCACCAGGCTGAGGCAGAATAATTACATGTGGAGACTCAAGTTGTTCTTTGTGGGGGAAGAGGAAACAACCCGGGTCTGGAATTACAGCTCCACGAGATTAGGTCCTTCATCGCTCCTAATCTCCCTGCCCTAAGACACATGAGTTCCCACACAAAGGAAAGCCCCATCCAGCTGCCAGTCTGAGAACTCCACAGTACCTTGATGTCACCATCCATGGTCAGGGTAAAGCTCAGAGAGTTTTCATCATAGCTGTCAACGTGGACATTCGGTGCTTGAATCACTGAAAAGAAAAAGGAGTCAAAGAAAAACCACACCCACACGGCGGAAAGTGAGGAAGGCAGAACCTCCCAGCTTTTATCTCAACACACAATGTGGCCTTTCAGCCAAGGAACAAAGGACACTCTGGCTGCCTTTGTCCAGCCATCTCTTCTACCACCATTGCCCAGAATAAGGCTGGGCCCACTGTTGCTTGGTGAACACACCATCTTAGTCATCTGGTCAGCTGACCTGGCAATTAGTTGAACAGAAAAGTTTCGTTGTGCCAATGTCTGCACATAGCCCAGCTCCAGTTAGGCCTGGCTCTCACAGAGTCAGGATCCCCAGGAGTGATGTCTTTATGAGGAACCACAGAGTTCCAGCCTCCCTGTGTTCTTTATGAAGGATGAGACTTGTGGAAAGAGAAACTGTAAGTTGTAAATGTGTGTGTTGCGGGTTGGGAGGGAATTTGGGAAACCTGAGTTCAAATTCTTGTGCCCTGACACTCACTAAGTCACCTATCTTCATGGAACCTAGAGCTGGGAAAGTGAAAGGTGCCAAGTGCACAGTCAAGTCTTGCTTAATGAACAATTAGTATGTCCCAGCAGATGGGAGCTGAAGCTGACAGCAGAGGGCACAAGGACAGCATGGCCAAGAGAAAAGCCCCCGTGTCCTCCTGACGGGCATCGGCTGAGCAACTGCAACATCTGCCCACAAGAAAGGTGACAGCTGAGCCTAACGCCCTCTAAAGGAGCTCCAGAATCCAACATGGTCAGACAACACCACTTTAGTGACAACTGGGTATTTAATGCTCAGGACCCAGCCCTTCTAAAGGCAAGGGAAGGGGGTGCAGCTGACATCTAGGAGGCCCCGTCAGATGATCAAGCATGTTGTAAGGCCAGGCTTGAGAAAAACTTACGGACCAGGAGAAAGGCAGAAGCTTCGGGCAGCCAACTCAAAGCTAGATAGTGCTTGGTGCTGAGGGAACGTCAGCACGGACTCTAATCATGGTGACCATGGGCAAACCGTGACTCTCCAGAGCCCAACTCCCTCAGCTACAAACCATAGACAATACTTCACTCACAGGATTCACATATAACAAAAAGCACAGTGTGTGGCATACAAGAAACACTCCATACATGGTGGCCTTCTCACTGGAGCCAGCATTCACCTGCTGCCTTCCTCATGAATGAACCCGGCTGGCATCACTGCTGTCTTTGTCCTTTATCTCTCTTCCAAAGTCACTAAGACCCCAGGTCACAGATACTTCTCAACAGTGTTATCCTCTGTAAGCAGCCCTGACCAAAACACACAAGGGACCCGAGATTTGCCAAAATCACCAGGAAGAGAATGAAGGAAACTATGACTCAGGGTAATTTTCAAATGCACATTTGACTTTTGCCTACTGGATTTGGGAACAAGGTGGTCCTCCAAAGTCCCTCCTTTTTGGATTTGGATGGTCTGTATACTTTGGCCCAGATTTTTGTAAAGAGAAATGATAAGACAATAGGATCTCAAGGAAAGTGAATTCAGCACCACCTCTTTGCTACCTGCCAGCATGCTGTCCACTGAGTGGATGCCTCCTACCATGATCCCCACAATCACACAGATTTTAGAGTAACTGATGCGAGTCTCAATCACTGAGAGCTTCTAACAGGTTCAGATGAATGTAGAATCACCCTATGGCATCCCACACCACAGAGATCGATGGATTTTAATATCTGTCATGCCATGTGGTGAAAGTCCCCAGGGCCAGGGCTGTGCTGAAGAAACCACTCAGGAAGACAGGCTTCCATCCACTGTTCAGTGGGTGACGGTATCCTTCATTCAGGGGCTTGAGTTTACTCACCCTCCATCTGAGCTTTTAGTTCCCACTACATACCAAGGGTGGAGTGAAGCAAACAGCAAAGATCCCAAGAGGCACACATGCAGGATGTGGAGCAGCCTCCTGATAGGCAGAGAAGCCCAGTGTAGGGACCAGGGGAGGTGTGCAGCAGGATGGTTAATGGCACAGGCTTCGGGGTCAGGTATGTGAGGTTCTAGTCCCAGCTTTCTCACTGATGTGTGTTCTAGACAAATAACATATCACTTCCCCCCTCCCTTGTCTTTCAGCTATTCTGAGGGACCAATTAGATAAGCTCATGTGTGCAGAGCAGTGAATTATGAGCACCATAGCTCTGGTGCTGTGTGTCATCCCTAACCCTGACACGCTTGTCAGCGTAGCCAAGGGAGAGGTGCACAGACATCAGTGAGATGCCCTAAAAACACAAATGAGTGTGAAAACCACATCCAGCTCTAGTGAAAAGGGCCTCCTCCTACTTCAGAATTTGCACAAGTTCACAAAGGGCCTGGCATAATGACCTTTCAAAATCAATGCTTGGAGGAAGAATATACGCAGTGGATGCCCAAAAAGACTTCCCATCTTTGTAATACCAAAGGGTGCCTGTGCTGGGGAAGAGTGGGCTCAGAGGGGGAGGCTTTCTAACCGATGCTTCTCCTCTCCTGCTCAATGAAGGTCATTTCCAAAGGACTTCTGTCTTCTCTAAAGCCGCAAGCACTCCAGTCATTTACCTTTTCCTTTTATGGTGGTGATGGATTTAGAATCGCTCCAGTTTCCTATCCCGCGACTAGTCACCGCAGCCACCTTTTCAAACCAGAGTGTGAGTTAATAGGAAATAACAGTAACATGCCATATAGTAAGGATTCTGAATGAACTAAATGGCTAAGGATGCAGCAGTGAGGGCAGAAAAAATATATAGACAGAGTGACCCAGGACATTCAGAGGCCCCAGCAAAGGAATTAAAAGGACCAAGAGGCAAAAAGACTTATAATAGTCCCAAGAATATAAAATGTCCACTGAACCTATAGATATCCAGATTCTTGTAAAGGGAAGGTATGAATGTGTGTGTATGTGTGTGATCTCTAAGCTCTATATCCATATACAGGGACACATATACATGCCACTTAGCACTGCAGCATCCTGTAGGTAATGTTAAGTAAAGAAGAGGTGAGCATAGAAGGACAGACCCCAGAAGCAACAGAATGTCTGGTTAGAAGCAGAGAGAGCTGCATTGCTGCAAGTTACTGGTTATCTGAGGGGGAAGCTGAACTTCCTTCTTTATGACAAGGCACTGTGTGTTGTGAAGAACACTAATACTCATTTCTTAAAGAGGTGACAAGCCAGAGCCATCTCTCTATGTTCTAAGACAAGCCAATGGCTGGAAAGGATGGTACCACTCACTCGGATGGTATAGAGGGCATTGAGCAGTAAGTTCTTTATTTCTGTAGAGTTGCTAGCAGCTCTCTGGGAGGCCCACATCTTGGAACCACTCCTGCTGTATTCCACCTACAAGGAAAAGCTCAGCATAAGTAGAGGGTAACCAGAGGTTGGGCCTGTCTAATTCCTTGCAAAGACGTACATGGGCAAAGATAGGGCACCGTGATGGCTGGTGTTAATTGTTAACTTGAGAGTATCTAGACTCCCCAGTGGGTATCCCTGCACGCGATTATCTGGTTTAGGTTAACTGAGGTGTAGATAGCACACCATTTCCCTGGGCTGGATGCTGTATAAACTGAGGAAGTGCTGAACACAGGCACCCATTGCTGCTTCCTGACTGTGGGTGCAATGGGATCAGCCATGTCAGCTCTTATGGTCTTGAATTCCCCACCATTGTAGACTATACCCTTGATCTGTGAGTAAACCTTTGTCCCTTAAGTTACCTTTGCTGGAATATTTTATCACAGTGACAGGAAAAAAAAAAAAATAGGACAGATCTGCAGTATCCTAACACATGGGTCATTATCCACAACACCTAGTGACATAAAGCGCTCGTAATACTCTAGCTCTCTGATACCCACACCAGTGTCTGGACAGTACTTACAATGTACTCACGAATGAGGCCATGGGTATGGATGGGAGGAGCCCAACGCCCAATGATTACACCTTCCTCTTCATTGTTGAGCGATAGCTGGAGGTTCCGAGGGGCATCTGGCACTAGAAAACAGTTAAGTCAAAAGTTGAGTCCCTCACAGAAGGGGGAAGGGACAAGTCCCCCAGAGCACAGGGGAAGTGGGGGGGGGGGCAGTGAATGGAGAGAGAAGTAGGAGAAAGAGAGGGGGAGGAGAGGAAAGCATGTGCGACTAGGAAGATTGAGTCAGGGTAGGAATAGAAGACACAAGAGAGAGAGAGAGAGAGAGACAGAGACAGAGACAGAGAACATAAAAGAGGTAGCCATTATTGGTTTGAAGAGAAAACTGAACCTAAAGAAAGGTCTAGAGACCTACAAGACTGCCGCCAACTAACAATTTGAGCAACCGTGGAAAGGCTATCATAAATGCCCTTCCCAGATAGTGAGAACAACTAACTTATCCATGGAGCCCTCATCTAATACCTGTTGGAAACAGAAGCAAACACCCATACCTAAACATTGAGTGAAACTAGAATCCAGATACAGACAGAGAGGACAGGACCAGTTGCAGAAACACATAGAGACAGCTGACCTGAACAAGGAGGAGCAAATGGGCCCCCAGACTGATAGCTGGGAATCCAGCATGGGACTGACTCAGGCCCCCCTGAATATGGGTCTCAGCCAGAAGGACTGAGCAGTCTATGGGACCTCAGACAGTGGAACCAGTATGTATCACTGGTGCACAAAAGGACCTTGCGAAAACATCCCCCATGGAGGGATATTGCCTTAACCTAGAGACAGAAGAGAAGTCCTAGTCCCTACTTCAAATCACCTGACAGACCTACATGACCCCACCTAGACGGCATTGCCCTACATGTGGAATTGGGGTGGGGGGATGGGAAGGGAGGGTGGTCAGGGTGCATGTGAGGGGACAGAGAGGGTAAAAGGGAGGGAGGGAGAGGGAAATGGGATCAACATGTAAAATAATAAATTAAATAAAAAAATATCAGGTGACAATTCTAGGATAGAGATCAAATAAATAGTAAGCAGACCAAAAAAAAAAAAAAAAAAAAAAAAAAGGTCAAGTTCTCCCTGCATTCAAATCATTTGATCATATGCATTAAAAAAAAAAAAAAAAAAAAAAAAAAGGACTCTACCAAGAAGCAGTTGGGACTGATATTAATTCAGTAAAATTAAATGGCATAAGAATCAACAGAAAAACAAAACAAACCTATATCCCAGCAACCAAATAGTATAGTTTAAAAGAAACTCTGCTTAAAAATTCTTCCCGAAATGTATTAGGAATAATTTAACCAAGAAGGTAAATGCTTTCTACAATGAGAAATTTAAACCACATGTGAGAGAGGTTGAAGGGAACACCAGAAAATGGACAGGAAGAACTCATTATCAAATAGTCCTGTTATCCAAAGCAATCGCATATCCAGTGCAATCCCTATCAGAACAGCATACCATTCCCCACAGAGATAGAAAAAAGCACTCGTAATTACAAGTGAGGTTCAGAAGAGGAAGCAGAGAAATTGCGAGAGCTAGAGGAGATGGTGGACATCAAGCAAACGAGGCGTTCTCAACGCAGCAGGGCTGAGAGACATGAATGCAGGTACAGAGACTGCACAGGGCCTGCACGGGTCTGCACCAGATGGGGTCCCAGTGCTGAGAGGAGACGTGGACACAAGCGCCCATCCCTAACCCATCAGCCATCTCCAACTAGTAATCTCTCACAAATGAAAATTCAGTGTTCTCTAAGTATACAAACCACTCTTAAGGCTGCTCAGTATAGATGGCAAGAAATTGAACTCCACGCCACTTTGGGAGGTTCTCTGTCTCATAACGCTTTCTCAGGGCTTTGTTCTTTTTACCCTATAGGTCCTTTACATTTGCATTAGAGTTCCCAATTTTGTATTTTATGGGATTTCTGTGTGTGTGTGTGTGTGTGTGTGTGTGTGTGTGTCTGCCACTATATGTGTTTCTTGTACTTTTTTCCCCCCTCTTGGCTTTCTTTTTTCTGTTTGTTTTGTCCTATTCTGGATTGTTATTTTATCTTACATTATTATTACATTTTAGATGCTTATGTGTATTCTAATGAGTAGGGATTCAGGTAGGTGGGGAGTGGGGAGGAATTAGAAGGAGTTGGGGGAGAGGAAATCAAAATCAGAATATGTTGTTTGAAAAAAAAATCAATTTTCAATAAAAAGGAAAGAAAGAAGTGAGGTGTGATGGGTGGTCACTGCAGGAATTGGAGAGTAAGAGGGGTGAGATGTATATAATCAAAATACATTGTTTATATGTGTGAAAATTTTGAAGAACACATTTTTTAAATTGCACAGAACTTTGAAAGACACCCAAATATGCACACACAAATACACACACCTGCCAAAAGTCAAAGCAATCCTGGAAAAAAAAACACACACACACACAAGGCTGGAGACAGCACACTGTCTCATCTCAAAATACACCATACTGCCATAGAAACCAAAGAGGCATGGAGCAACGGAACAGAACAGGGAAGTCAGAAATGTGTCCGCGTGTTTGCAGCCCACTGACTGTTGTACAACAGAGAAGGGGAAGCCTCTTCAACAGATGTCCCTGGAAAACCTAAAAACCCATCTCAGAAGACAGCTGTAGCCTATTCATTCACCGTGATCAAACTCTTAACAGATGAAGACTTAAAACGTAAATCACCCCCAACTAGGAAAGTACTCAAACTTATACCTGGGGAAAATGCGTCAGGACACTCATCTGGGGAAAGGTTGGCTTTAAATGTGACCCCCAAAACATAGACAACAAAACTAAGACGTGTGTAATGAGCAAACTTACAAGTTTCTTACAGAGAAAAACAAGCAACAGGGTGAAGAGACAACTACAAAAAACAGTAACAACCTGGTTTTACATCCTCGGTCCACAGCATCCTTAGGAAAAGGTCTGTTCTATGATTGTAATCTGGGGGCTTGGGAAATGGGTCACTGGGTAAAGTACTTTCTGCATAGGCATAAGGACCTAAGTTCAGATCCCCAGCACCCATGTAAAGGCTGCCCGTGGTGGCAAGTGTCCATAGCCAGGCAGCCTAGGCCAAACAGTGAGCTCCATGTTCAGTGACAGACCCTACCTCAAAAACTAGATAGATAGCATGGCAGAGAGATTGTGCATTAGCCTCCAGTCTCAACATAAGCATATAAGATGTGTACACATGTGGATGTACATACATGTATACAACTACACAAACTTCAAAAACACATTATAAACTGATGTGACAGTGCACATCTGTCATCCCTGCTGCCTGGGAAGGAGAGGCAGGAAGATGGCAAATTCTAGGCCTGCTAGGGCTGCAGAGTGAGTTGGAGGCCAGCTGCAAATTAGTGAGTATCTCAAAACAAAATTTAAAAAAGGACTCAGGATGAAGCTCAGTGGCAGAGTACCTTCAGGTATGTGCAGGGCCCTGGGCTCAACCTCCAGGATCACACTCTCTCTCTCTCTCTCTCTCTCTCTCTCTCTCTCTCTCTCTCTCTCTCTCTCTCTCTCTCTGTGGCGCACGTGCACACACACGAACAAATCAACTATAATACTTACAACCCTCTGGAGTCCTCAGGGTCACGAAATCATTGGTGTTGTGCACTTTGCTGAGGCAGTGGACCTGGACCTTAACATGATACGTGGTGTCTGGCTTCAAGACTTTTAGTACAGTGCTTGTTTTATTGCTGTGAGTTTCCAGGGTCTTCCATATGCTCTCTCCAACCACCCTGACCAAAATAAGTGAGACACTGTCACTGAGGGGCAGTGTGGGATGACGGAGATATGTGAGCCATGCACATCACAGGAGAACTCACAGGGCAACCTGAGTCAACGGCAACTGTGGCTAAACTGGGACGCACCTGTAATAGACATTGTATACACAAGAAGCAGAGGGCATTTTTTTTGGTCGCATCCAAGTCAAAGTCACATCCCCAGAGAAGTCAGCTGTCCACTGGAGATTCTGTACTTTGTATACAGTTAACTCATCTACAGAGACACAGAGAGAAATCAAAGTTCTACCTTAGAAATCCTTGAATTTCAAAGAACTCCTTTGAGGTAGAGCCACTGTGATCTAAATTGTTAAGAGGATACAATCATTATATGAAAAGAGATCTCAGAAAAAGTGATGCGACAACCCCCACACTAGGCTTTCCTAAATTTCCCACCATGTTTACTTCTGCGTTTTGCCCCCCCTCTGCCTGATCAGTTGAAACTTGATTCTCAACAGAAGATGCTGCAAGTTGAAGGATGGCACATACTCTAGACAGCAATTAACTCCACCTGCAGCACGAGGCTCCATTAGAACAATGCCATGTCCATTAGCAAGGAAGGGTAGAGATCATGAGGAGCACACACCGTGGCCTTTCACTGCTAGGGAAGAGATGGCTGCAAGGTCCATCAGAATTAGACCACACCTCCCCTCACTTGGCACTCCCAGGTTGAGCACATTTTCAAGAGGAGACAAAGTTCCAAGGGTCCTAGCTAGAAGTCCCCACAGCAACTGGAGAGTGGGGTTGTCACTCACCACTGCAGGCCTTCTCGTCACTCTCATCTGAGCAGTCCAGGAAGCCATCACAGCGCTCAGAGAGAACAATGCAGGCCTCTCCATCCTCACACTTGAACTCCCTGCTCATACAGGTCAAGGTGCTGTGAGTGGCTGAAATAGAAAAGGACCTCCTTAAACCCAGAGGGCAAAGGATATGTGATACTTTGCTGTGGCTGGGCCCAGGTTCATCACATTTAAGAACAGTAGGTTGGCTTCTTTAAACTACTGATTTCTGCTCCAAAATTCTCTGGAACAGGAAGTAGAAGGATGCTAGCTAGCCACATGGTGGCATTGTACTTACAATGACCTAAAATCTCCCTCCAGGAAAATTGGAAGCTTTGAGGTCAAAATGACTAGATGAGGGTTTTGTTTATGCTTGTTTTTGAGACAGAGTCTCAACTATCTCAGCCTTGACTCCAATTGGAGACAACCTGAGAATGACTTTGGACTCCTGATCCTCCTGTCTCCATTTCCTGAGCGTTACAGGCTTGTATAACTATGTCCCAGTTTATGCAATGCTGGGGACCAAACCCAGGGCTTTGTGCATGCAAAGGTGTGCTGGCTAGCTTTATGGCAACTTTACAAAAAGTAGAACCATTTGGGAAGAGGGAATCTCAGTGAGAAAATGCTGCCATCAGATCAGCCTGCGGGAAAGTTTATTATGCATTTTCTTGATTGATGGCTGATGTTGGGGGGGGGGCAGCTTACCATAAGCAAGTGCTTCCCCTGGACTTGTGGCACTGGGTGAGAAAGCAGGCTGAGTAAGCCAGTAAGTAGCACTCCCCAGTCGTTTCAGCTTCAGTTCCTATTAACAGACTCCTTCCTGCTTGAATTCCTGCCCTGACTCCACTTGAGGATGGACTGTGATATAAAACTGTACATTGAAATAAAGCCTTCCCTCTGCAAGTTGCGTCAGTCACAGCATTTATCACAGCAGTAGAAATCATAATTAAGATACCAGGCAAGTAAGCAAGCACTATACCAACTGAACTCCATCCTCAGCCCAGTCAAGGGTTGAGACCCTTATTCTGTGTGATCTCAAGCATCTGCCAAAGTTCTACACCATTCTGGAAGGGGGGCTAACAATCCCACTGCTACCTATGTGTGAGGATCTAATGAGTTCAAGCACCTGCAAAGAGGCCTGGCCTTGGCCAGCACTGACAAATCTCAGCTATTTCCCCCCTACACTGATGACTATTCTGTTCCTAATATTTACTGGTTTACAATCTAGGAAGGCGCTATGTTTTCTGGGTTGAGGAATAAGATAATTGGATGAATGGCAATAATGTAAAGTGGGATGCATGCTCAAGTGGTGCTTTGAATTGTGTGAGTCTTTAAAGTAATTTGACAAGAGAATGAGGGGGTAAATCTAAGAGTTATGAGACTTGTTTCAAAGAAGGTTATTAGCCAAAGGTACTTGATCTCCATTGTAGAGGAGGGTCAAAAAGGGAGTGGTGATAATGTCATTGAGAGAGCAGGGTAGTTACAGAACCCAAATCTCCTGTCCAAGGCTGGTCTGGGGTTGGGTCCTCCTTGTACAAACCCATGCCTACCTGCCCAATCCTGAATAAGAAAAGGGTACATCAGAAACGTTACACCCACTAGGAGTCTGTAGGATCTGAAGGCAACTGTGAGACCTCAAGTCAAAGACTTCCACATCCTAACCCATGGGAGCTGTTGCTATGTTACTTTACATAGCAACAGAAGGTCTAGAAGATGGAATTGAGTTAAGGACTGTGATGGAGAAAGCTCAACCTATGTCAGTCAAATGGGCTCCAGCTACCTCCATGATCTTCAGAATAGAGAGCTTCCTTGTTGCTATCAGAAAGCAAGATCCAAAGGCAGAAGAGCAGATAGATGCAAAGTTGTTGGCTTTGAGGTGGAGAAGGAGCTATGAACTTCTGGAGGGCAGGCTCCCAGATGCTGGAAAAACCAAGCATCAGACTATTCCAGGAGTCTCCAGAGGAGCCAGCCCCATCCACACCTAGGTTTAAGCCTAGTGACATCCAGGCCACAACTGACTCAGAATATGGATTGCTTTAAGCCATTACACACAGGGCCACATATCATAGTGGCCAGAGAAGACTGGCATGCATTCTAACCTCGGTGTCTGCTTAGCTCTTATGTGGGAGGTCCTATCTTCTTTTTATGAGCTAAGACTGTAAATTCTCCATAGGGCATCAATAACAAAGCCTCTCCCAGCTCTTGAGCCTCGCCTGCCTTGTGCACATAAACATCATTTTCCACTCAGCAACTACACTAAGTGTCATCCAGGCATACAGAACTCAGGTTTAAAAAAAAAAAAAAATCCAACCTTAATCTAAAATACTTTAAATACATTGCTTGATTTAACCCATATTAGGATTCAAGTTCTAATTGACCTATATATCTAATTTATATATATATATATATATATATATATATATATATATATATATCAATCACCAATTTCTAAAAATAGAAAATTCACAATTTTGTTTCCTTACAGTTGTCTGATGACACTCTTAAAAAAGTAGATGCCTAGGACCTGCTCCAAATGCCCTGCACTGGGTGTGTACTGCTTTCCAACTCCACGTGACTCCTGGGAAGCAGACAGGATCAAGTATCTCCACTTTAGAATGAGCATCACTGCAATCCTGTCTTCCTCCTAGAGCATCACTTGGACTGACAGCATAGTGGTGAGACCCGGGAGGAAAATGGGTGGTGTTCACAAGAGCCATCAAGATGCTCAAAGGGAAGGTGTGAAGAATCCCAGGAGGACATACAGGATAGGCCAGGGAAGAAGGAAGTAGCAGGAGGGGTTAAGGAGTGTTGCAACAACTATGTTCAAGCACTGGCTTTTCATAGGGGAAGATCTGAGGCCTCTTCACAAGATTGTCTGGGATAGAGCAGCAGATTTGTTGGTACTTGGAAAAAAGAAGCTAATAGGAAAACAGGAATGACTAGTTCTGGGATCTCTGTGCCAGGTTCCAGTTTCCCTGTGGATACCAAGTTCTCGCCCACAAAAAAACAGTGATGTAAAATAGAGAAGATAAATAAACACAACCTCTGCACCTCTGCCCACATATTTTATTTCTAGGTGACTTATATTCCCCAACAGGACATTACCTTGATGTAAATACGTGTGACACTGCTTTGTTTAGGAAATAATACAAGGAAAGAGTCTCCACATGTTAAGTTTAAGTGCATTTTTGATTACTAGGCAAATGCACATAGCTAGTCAAATGCACAGGTACAGAATACATGGGCACACAAGGAAAAGGGAATGGCCAAAACCATTTATGAAGAAATGTTGTGTGTATGTGTGTGTGGTGTGTATGTGTGTTTGCATATGTGTGCAGAGGCCCTAGGTTGGCCCTGGGTGTCTTCTTCGATCTCCACTTTATTCATTAAGGCAGGAGCTCTCGGTTGAACCCAGAGTTCACAGATCAGTTGAGCCTAGCTAGTTAGCTTGTTTCCAGATCCGTCTCTACCTTCCAAATTCTGAAATTATAGATGAGCTCCCACACCTGCCAGGCTTTTATGTGGGTGCAGAGGATCCAAATTCTGGTCCTCACACTTGTATGGCAAGTGCTTTTCCCATGAAGCCACCTCCCCTGCAACCCTCATGAAGATTTTGACAACTAGAATCCCCTTCTCCAGGCAGAGCATGATATTATGGATAGCTATTATATACTGGGCAGAACTGACTTGTCTTGGGAAGTGGAAGAGCAAAGACTATGTGGCATATGGAGGTGTATTAAAAAGAGGTTTGAATGCCATTGCTGCTATGGTCTCACAAGCCAAAGATGGACTCCATGCATGTATGATGCAGGCACTGCTGCCTACGACAGAGACATGCAATATGCCTGTGGATGACTTGCCTGCACAGTGTACAAGCCACCAAGAGGACTGCAAACATATATGTCACTCTGGGGAGTGTAGGAGACAGCAAGGGACATCCCAAGTGTTAAATGTGGGGGGGGGGAGGGTGCCAAATGGCAGGGTGGGTGACACCACTTAACCCAGGAAGGTGCTAAGCTGTTCGGAAGGGTATTGTCTTAAAAACCACAAGATTCCTACCACAGAAATTTTCCAGTTGATAATTACTTGAAGCAACAACAAATGCAATGAGTAGGGCATCTGGGGGTCTGAGGCCATTTTGTGAAACAGGACTTAACACTTTGGGAACAAGAACACATAGGTTTTAAACCCTGGAAGTAAGACTGTCATCATTAGTTAAGCTGATTAACAAACACATGAGTGATGGGTACTGAACACAGAACGTGGGGTGCTGGAAACACATTTCCTGTCTGATAAGGCAATCACAATAATGGGCCAAAAGGAATCATGGGTAATAACACACCTTGATTTTAAGGCCTTAACTAAGCAACACCCCTGTGAGTGAGCTAGACTGAACAGCTAGGTTAAAAACAGTGATTTAAAGGATGCCAATTAGCAAGTTCCAATCAATCACCCAGGTGGGAGGCTCTGCTTCTTTTCTTTTCTGTTAATTATTTTTAACATTCACCCAATGTGGTGGCTCGCCCTTGGCTACGAAGTTCCCACTGTGGTTTTGGGGAGTGTGAGGTAAACCTGCCCTGCTAACAGAATGTCTGGGGGAGGGGGACACCTTCTCCATTCTTTCAACACAAGTGTATGCTTTTACACTAACCTGTACTTAATGTCTCTGGGTTGGGCTTGGTGCAGTCTCCTCTGATATGAACATTCAATATGGCATGGCAGCAAGACCCCAGCTTTCTATCTGTCCCAGTGCCACTGACCGGGGGTGGGGTGAGGTGAGGGGTGAGGGGTTGGGGTGTCTCCTTGAAGTTTAATCTTCATTTTGCTAAAAGGGAGACAATACTGAAATGACAAGGAGATTTGGAGACTGAAGGAACATAGGACTGGGAAATAGTGAATGAGACAGAAAATGTCCATTTGCCTTCCTTTTCACCTGTGTGTAGATGCACATGTGTGCACATGTATGGCTGTGAGTACAGAGGTCAGAGGGCAAACTTAAATATCCTCACGAATGCCATCTACCTCCTTTGAGATAGGGACTTTCACAGGCCTAGGGGTCACCAACTGACGGAAGGTGGCTGGTCAACCAACCCCAATGATCCTCTTGGCTCTGGCTCCCCATCGCTAGGGTAGAAGCACAGGCCCCCCCAGCCTTCCCTTCCTCCATGGATTCTAGGGATTGAACTTGGGTCATGGTGCCTGCACAACAAGCATGTCCCTAACTGCCAATCTCGGTGCCAGCTTCCTGAGTCCTGATTATTTCTTAGCTACTTTGTGGCTTCTTGTCACCTGCAAGTATGACATGTGAGTGTTCATGCTTTTGTTCAATGTACTGGGGACATTTTAAAATGGACAGAAAGTATATTAACAAAAAACAAAACAAAACAAAAACCTCACATGTGCAAATGAAAAGTAGCAGCAACTTAATCCTTGTAGGTTACATCTATTTCGTGTAGTTGAATTAGAGGAATTGGCTGCTAATAGACACTGCCTTTGACCCAATTCGCCAGGAAAAGCAACATTTGATGGGTCTCCCTTTGGGGCTCAGTCTTCCTCTTTCTTAAAAATCTTTAAGAGGAGAGAGAGAGAGAGAGAGAGAGAGAGAGAGGGAGGGAGAGAGAGAGAGAGGGAGAGAGAGAGAGAGAGAGAGAGAGAGAGAGAGAGAGAGAGAGAGAGAGAGAGAGAGAAAGAGAGAAAATAGTGATAGATGAGGAGGAATGGAGCGGCTTGGATAAGTAGAAGATACTCTGACATGCTCACCAAGCAAAATGAGGCATGCCTCCTGGTACTATTAGGAATGTAACAAGGTAGGAGGACATCAGTGTCTTCAGTGAGTAGGTGACCGATGGAGGGGATCCTGTATGGCAAATCCAATCCCCAAGCAGGAACAGTGTCCCCCATCAGAGAAGCATGTAGATGGCAGGCAGGTAGCATCATTCTAGCCTCGGCTTTCTCAGGTCAAAGGTAGTTTCTGTGTACGGACAGTGACTAAGGTGCTGACTGGGTGCTGTGCCGAGGATTAAACTAGTGATCTTAGGACCTGTGTCTTTGCTCACCGGAGCAGCCTGCTTCCTCTCCTGGCCCCTGAGCATCAGTCAGCGGGAAAGTCAATGTGTCCACCCATCACCTACTCCAAGCAGCTTCCCTGGATACATCAGGGGAGCAGGCAGTGGGACAGGTGTCAGTTCAGAACTTAGCCATCATGCAAGTGTCCCCTCACATGGCACTCAAGTTCCCTGTGCAGCATATTGTTTCTCCCTAAGTATAATTATCCCAGGAGCAAAGCCCCTGGTTCTTAATTTAGGGTTGCAGGTGATCTGCCAAACAGTCTATTCTAAATGCCTCAAGGATGCTTTCTGAATACTCCCACAAGGTCATGGCTTTACAAAAAGGTCCTTTAGGAACTTAACACGCTTAGGGGAAAAAACTCACTTAAGATATTTTTCTTCCATTAGAAATCTTTCCCCTGGGGATGCTCCTAGTATTTAACATTTAGCCAGCTCGTTCAATCCATATCACTATCATAAACTCAGCCATGTCTTCATAGATACTACAGTAAACACAGAGATACACAGGAGCCAGCTGCCCAAAGATGGAGGCAGAAGAATGGAACCTAGAGCTCTGCAAGGCAGCCTTGAGAAGATACTCACGGCAGTTGGCTTCATCCTGGCCACCCTGGCAATCCTGGTGGCCATCACAGCGCTTCCAGTTGGGGATACATTTCTTTGGTTGGTGACACTCGAACTCAAACCGGTCACAGCGTCCACGCTGGGTGGGAGTGGAGGCAGCAGTAGTGTTTGCTAGAAAAACATTTTTTTAAAAAAATATATTACTTTTTAGTATGGAGGGAGCTTGCCAGGAAGAGCAACCATTCAACTACTGAATGTGCTAGGGGAATGCAGGCCTGCAGTAACTGCAGGGCAGGGCGCAGGCACCTGCCAGCTACTGCAGAGAAAGCAGGTAGGACATCACACCTTGCATTGTTCCTCACAGGACCCCACCACAAACTTACTTGCAAGATTCTCTTTAAAGACATGGGCGTGGGTAAGAAGAAAGGAAAGCAGGCTGATGAGACCAAGTGCTTAAGGGAACCAGAGAAGGCTGCAACTGACCCTAAGCTATTGGAAGAGAAGCTCTGAGCCAGCCAGGTCCCCCAAAGGCTTAGAACCCACACCCACCTCTCTCACCTGAGAGAGAAGACTGAGAAGGGTCAGGCAAGGGAGATTGGACTAGAAGTTTCAAAAGCCATCTCATTTACTACTATTCCCTTTTGGACCCAGCCAGGAGACAACTGCCCGGTCAGGTATATGAGTGGTTTGCAAAGAATCAAAACAAAGGGGCTATTGGAGCAGCCATAACTAAGCAAGAAGATGCTAATGATCACAGAGACATTGAACTCACAGTCAGCCAATGAGAAGTCAGGTAACTATGAGACCCTGACAGTTTAGGCAGGAGGCCTAGAGCTGTCTCTAAGGACACTGACCAGCTTCAGGGATAAACAATGATATTGCCAAGGCCTAGGGTTTCCCAGCAAACAGGATAACCACAAAGCTGGCACACCCACCCATGTACTCAGAATCACTTAATGGCATTTTAGTTCCCATCCTGGAACACAAGTAGCAATAAAGAATTATCTAAGAAAAACCTTCAGCCTCCAAACATAAATAAAATAAAACATAATGTGCACAAGTGTTATGGGTGAGCACACATGTGCATGCGCACACATGCTTACATGCATGTGCGTGCACGTCAGAAGGCTGGGGAGATAGATGGCTTAGCAGCTAAGAGCCACTGCTCTGCAAACATGAGGACTTGAGTTCCAATACCCAGCCCCCTCTTTAAAAAGCCACACAGATTCAGTGAGGGATTGTTTCAAAGCATTAAGTTGAAAGGTGATAGAGGAAGATGCCCAATGCCAGTGTCCTGCTTAGGTCTCTGTATGCACACTCATAGGCACACAGCTTGTTCTTACACATAAAGAAGGAAACTTCAAAGCCAAATATCCTTAGTATTCTTACAGAGAATATATAAGAAGAGGCATAGTACTAAAAGGAACAATAATGAAAACGAGAGACAACTGAATCTGGCACAACAGAAATGAGAAACCCAGAGGAAGAGTTGGCAAAGTAAAGCAAGTATCACAGAAAAGTGAAAAGGAAATGGCAAATCTAAAAAAGATTTTTTTAAAAAAGCAAGAATAAGGGGGCCAGATGTGGTGACTCATGTCTGAAAACCCAGCAACTCAGGAGACAGAGGCAGGAGAATTACCACAAGTGTGACGTCAGTCTGGTCTACACAGCTAATAGCAGGGCTACACAGCATGATTCTGTTTGGAACAAACAAAAAGCATGAAGAGGATCCAATCAATAGACAGGACAGACAGCAAGATCACAAGAAGATGGAGGTATGTATCATTAACTAAACATTTCAAAGAAAATTCCCCCACACTAAAACACATGGATTCCCACAGTAGATGGAAAAGAATGTACATTGTTGTAAAAAGACAAAACCCGGGAGCCAAGGGGAAGATCTGATAAGCTTGTAGAAAATTTAAAATGAAATGTGAACACACACAGACTAGCTGCTCAAGCTGGCCATGGCTTTCCTAAGAGCCACTCCAAGGACAACAGCAGATACCTTCCAATTCTAATGAAAAGTCGTTGACAAATTAGTGTTCTAAATCCAGCTCAGATGTCAATCAGACCTGAAGACAGGACAAAAACAGTCTCCTACATATTCACATCCGGTAACTTTCTAGACTATGTGCTACACCAACCACAAGAAAGAAGGAGAGAAAGGAGAGAAACTGGTACCGATCCTTGTGGACAGCTTCACAAAGACAACTGTGCAGGCACATCAAGGGCAAGTGGTAAAAACCTTAGTAAACAATCATGCTGAGAGATGCTCCTACTCTGTTCTCACTTAGCATCTGATCCAGCCTAACAAAGCCTCTGCAGGGCGAGCTCCAACAGCTCTGAGGCTAGCCTAGGATATATAGGAGAACCTCTGTCAAAAAATAGCAGAGGGATTAGAAGCAGGGGGAGGTGAGAGGGGAAAGCAAAGCGCAAAGAAGAAAAGGGAAAACAACAGGAAGGAGGGAAAAGGCAAAGGGAAGGGAGGGGGATGGAAGAGAGGGGGAAAGGGAGAGAAAGGAGAGTGAGGGAAGGAAAGGAGAAAGAGAGGGAAAGGAAAGAGGAAGGGGAAGGAAGGAGCATTACGAATTGGTCTCCTGGGCTGGGAAGACGGCTCAGTGAGTAAAGTGCTTGCCTCACAGGCTTGAGGACTTGTAATCCCAGCGTTCCTAGGGTGAGATGAAGATGGGGATTTCCCAGAAGCTTGGCGGCTAGCACACTGGCAGATACAACAAAACACAGCAAGACACTCTGTCTCAAACAAGGTGGGATGGAAGGACCACTGCTGTGGCTGACATCTGACCTCCACACCCGCATGTGTGAGCAAGCATGAAAGCATGAGCACAAGTGTGCTCGTGCGCGCACGCGCGCGCACACACACACACACACACACACACACTCACAACAGAGATACACATAAAACATAAAAGATTTAAAAACTAATTGATTTTCCATAAGACTACAGGGAGAGGGGAAGGTGACAAGTTGGAGGGTAATGTAGATAACTGTTAGCGAAGCACATAGTATCAATGAATGAAAATATCCTAATAAAGCCCACTGTCTTGTACAATGAATATACACTAATGATTTTAAGAACCAAAATTTAAAAAAAAATGAACGAGCAACCTGCCAGTTAAAATGAGTGCCCACTTGTTAGGATATTTCTTTAATAATCACAACCCCCTTCACCACCAAGCCCTACCCCCTGCCCCCCTGATTTTCCAGGCAAGAAGCCACTGGCGACTTTCAAGCAGGGAAATGGTGGGATGCACACAGAGGAAGATGTCACTGCAGCCCTAAGATGGGCTCTGAAGAGGACTGTCCAGAGCATGGCAAACAAGTGTCAGCTCTCCTCTTAAAAGCAAGCTTGGAACTGCCTCCTGTTCTGGGAAGGATACAGCCTCCTCCAACCCTGTTCTGCCTGCAGGACAGAAGTCCCCAGCATCAGCTATTTCTGTATTCAGCCACTAGATGGCAGTGGTCACCTTTCTTTTAGAGGGAATGCCCACCAGTCAGCAAGCACAAAAACTGGGTCCACTCCCAGTTTCTACACTCAGAAACCACTTCCTTATTTTCCCAGCTGTAATTCTTCATTGAGAGGGAGTCAGGGGTAGAAGGCAGAGTGGCTGGACTTTTGTAGCGGGATTCACATGGGGCAGCAAATGCCCCTGAACAAAGTACGGCCAGGACTCACCTAGAGAGGGGCAGGCTTCCTCATCTGAGCCGTCAGCACAGTCTCTGTAGCCATCACACACCCAGGTGTCCATCACACAGGCCCCACTGCTGCAGCGGAAGTAATTGGGCAGACACGTAGAAGGTCCAGGGGTGGGGGAGGGGAAAATATGTGAATCTGGGGGAAAGCAAGCAAGACCCCAAGTGTCAGTAGAAGCTTGATCTCAGATAAAATGTGCCCAAAAATCTATGCTGATATCCCTGTTTTAGCAACCAAAGGAGACTAGTGGCAGGCAAAGCCCTGAACATCAGCCTGTTTAATTAGCATTTACAATGGGTATCTAAGGGGTTTCCAAAGAGGTAGCAGTCTCCCTCCTGCTTAGACTATTCGATACACTATAACACTTGAAACAGAGTAATAGTCACACGAGTTTGCCCTTGAAAGGGCTCTTGACTGGTGATGGAGGAAGTAAGCGGACAGATGAGCAGCCAGGCATAAGGCAGCTGGAGAATTCTCACTGAAGCCTATCATGGCTGTAGCTGAAACACCACAATGACCCAAGATGAGAAGGCAAAAGGCAACAGAAAGCGAGTGTCCCACACCAGGACCTGGGAACTTACTAACTTGCACATGCTTTGGGGTCCACTGATATTCCATAGGAATACATGTGGAGATCTGCAGAGTAAACTTTGAGAAACAAGGCTCTAGGTCCCTTACTCTCACTAAGCCCTTCAGAATTAGGAATGGGCAACCCTGGAGACAGTGGAGATCCATCACACAGATGGTACATGGAAATTCATGCCAGTGCTGGGGCGAAGACAGAACTTTCTGGAGTCCCTTGGCCAGCCAGCTTATCGCAATTGTGAGCCCAGGTCCTCAAGTAAGAGAACATCTCAAAAATCAAAGTGGCACTAGGGGTTGACCTCTGGCCTCCATAGACAACATACAAAAATGAAAATGAAATAAAGGAGATGATAACCCAGAAGAACTCTTCCTCCCTCACAAAAAGCCCAAACATAAGGACAGAGCCAGGCATTGCAGAGACAGGGAGAGCGCTGGCTGGTGTCCAGGCTGGGGCTGACCCAGTCCCCAAGGCTCTCACCTCCGCAATCCTTCTCATCAGACCAGTCCCCACAGTCATTCTCTCTGTCACATTTCCACCTGTTGGGGATGCAGTGGCCATTCTCACAGCGGAACTGAAAGTAGCGGGAACAGTTTGGGGCTTCTGTGGGGTTTTCTGCAGAGGACAAACACACTATCAGTCATTTCCCTGCACCAATGTGAGTGAACACAGCACTTCCCCTTTGTGGATCTCCCCTAGAGCCAAGTGCAGGAGCACCTGCACTACTCTGCCAGAGAGGATAAGACATCCCCATAGATCCAAGGAAGGATGAATAGCATCTGCAAACAATAGCACCCATCTTCTCAGGCCCCAACTCCTGGTTTTCTGACCTTCTCTAGTACCCTGAGAATGGCCACTCTGAGTTTTAATCATGACATTTCACCAAAGACATGATGAAAACCCAAGAATGACCGTGTGGTCTCTAACTTTCGGAGGGAGGTACACTCCACAGCATTGGCCATCATGATGGTTAATCTGCATGGTCAACATAGAGTGGGATTTGGTCATCATGGAAACATACCTCTGGTGTGCCTATTAGAGTGCTTCCAAACATATTTAATAGAGCAGGAAAGACCCACTGTGAGTTGGCTAGCACATCCCGGGGGCTGCAGCCATGGACTGCACAAAGGACAAAGTAAAGGGATCAGCATTTGTTTCTCTCAGCCTCCCCACTGGGTACAGGATGACTGGCTATCTAGGTTGCTGTTGTCGTGGCTCCCTTGTTGTGGTGGACTATATATACCCTTATACTATATAACAAAGTAAAGCTTCCTCCTGAAGGTGTTGTGCATGTTGCCATAAGAAAAAGTAATGAAGACACCATGCTTCCTCACCCACTATATTCCTTATATATAATGTGCTCCTCCCAACAGGAGAAGGAAGAGAAGCACCTCCTGGATGTTGGTCTCCCTCTTCACTGCATCCCTCCTGTGGGGATTTGAGAACAGGCAACATGTGCCCCTGAGGAAGAGGAAGGCAAAGGCTCCAGGCATGATGTCTGCAAGCATCCCCGCCCTGCAGGCCTCCCTGTAACTGGAAGGCTGGCTGAGGGAGGCAGGTCTCTTGGCTTCTTACCACAGTTGGCTTCATCAGAGTAATCACCACAATCGTCCATCCCATCACATTTCCAAATCAGGCTGATGCACACTCCATTCTGACACTGGAAGCCAAATTCATCACACTCCTTGTGGAACTCAGGGTCTTGAGCTAGAAGAGATAAACATCCATCAGGTCCAGCTCATTTCCATGCTAGAGAGTTCTGAGCAACTGGGCTGCTTGGAAGCAAAGGTCCTCTGCTGAGAAACTGTAGAGCTAAGGGGGTCTTGAGAAACTGAGGGCGGACTCAGTCCAGACACAGCACACTGTGTTAACTAATCCCCATTCCCCATGTTAACTAATTCACTCCGCATATTCACATGCAACATAAACAGGGCTGCACCCCTAAGGCCCAATACTCTGAATGCTTTGGAGATAATGTTTTGATGAGGAAGTGTAAATTAAAGCAAGGTCATCAAAGTGGCCCTAATCTAGAATGGCTGGTATCCTCAGAAAGTAAAGTCCCTACTCTTCAGCAGGCTAGGGAAAGACTATCACTTACACCCAGGGTTTCAGTGCCAACCCAGACAATGTAGTAGGACCCTGTTTCTTTAAATAAATAAATAGAACATAAATGGAAGTTCAGACAGATCCTTAGAGGAGAAAAATCATGTAAGACACTAGTAGACACAGCACCTACCAGGGAGAGAGGGAGGCCCCAGGCTCTTGTTGGTTGAGCCAGGCAGTCAGTCTACAGCATTTTGCTATGCCAGTTCAAGACATGCACAGACCTAGTGTGCTTTGAATACAAGATGTCCCCAGCAGGCATTTGTTTGATCATTTGGTCCCTACTTAGTTACATTATTTGGGGAGGTTATGGGACCTCAGAAGTGGCATTTGACTTTGGAAAGTAGGTCAGTGGGGCTTGGCCTTGGAAAGCTACACTGGGTCCACAGCATCCTTTCCACTCTGCTCCCCGAGCGTCTGCCAGGAGGGAAAATGCTCTCCTGCACCACACTCCTACCATAATCTTCTGCACAAGTGCAAAAGTACATGAAGCCAACAGCCACAGACCAAACCCTATGAAACCAGGAGCATTTTGCAGCAGGAGAGGTTGACTGTAAAATAAAGTATACAACATGGGGATCTTCAATAGGGATGGCAGCCAGTCTCTCCCAAAAGGTGATCTTTGAGCCAGGGTCCTAGTCACTCATCAGCCCCATCACATTTGTGTATCACTAGAGACAAATCATCAATGCTTCTGTGAGAAAGGGAACAACAAAAAGCAGGCTGGGGCACTCAGAAATGACCTGCACCCAAGTCTTCCGTGCCCCATTGAGTGGCCAACCTCCCCACCCATTCACTCACAGCATCCAGCGAATGTGGCATCCTCGTCGGAGCCATCTCGGCACTGGACAATACCATCACACACCATGGAGTGGAAGAGACACTGCTGGCGGTTTTTACAAACAAAGTCCATGAAGCGCGTGCAGAAGGGCTCTGAAAGAACAGTGAGGAAGTGCCATGAGTGTCTACAGCTGGTAGGGATGCTCTACGGTCCTCAGCAAATGCACACGGACAGACATAACACTCGTAGTGATACGATAGCCACTGTGGACAGAGTACCTGTTTATGCAAGGCCCTAAGCTAAAGCACTTGCCATTAAGTGCACCATTAAACCTCTAAGGCAACATTATAAGACATTTTATTGTCACTGCATATAAACAAGAAAATAAGCATCAAGTATTCTTTCTGTCAAGGGCACTTGGCTGACTAGGGAGAAGCCCATACTATAACCCAGAGCTACCTGACACAAAGCCCAAAGTTTAACCATGATTAATATGATACTAGCTCTCTGATATGGAGGTTAGCAATCATTTTCTATAAGAAACCAGAGGTACAGACTGAATTTCATCCCTGCCTTCAGCTCCTCTGTGAAGCCCTAAGACTAACGTAACAAACTATATCTGGAGACAGGTCCTTTAGAAAAGCCACTCAGGTTAAAAGGATCACTAGGATGAAAGAAGTGACAATAGAATAAGTGTCCCTGTAGGAACAGACATCAGCGATGTATGCAAAGAAGAGACCATGTGAATCCATAGTGAGAGGGAACCCGGGTTTGAGTAATAACTGCCTTTAATAGCCTCATAATCTTGTGAGTCTATTCCGTATGATATGCCCTCTGTCCGTGTGTGTGTGTGTGTGTGTGTGTGTGTGTGTGTGTGTGAACAAACATGTCTAACCTAACATGATGTTTCCATGAGAACCCCATGCCATCAGACTTTGTTTCACAGAAGCCTGAAATACAGTTTTATTTTCTTTTTTGCCTACCTACTCAGTTTCACCATGATAGAATGTGAAGAGCCACATGCCACACAGAAACAAATGATACAAACAAATCATTCAGATGGGAGGAATTTGGCCACAGGCCTGTCATCCATGTCTATACTAACATTTGCTTTTGAGTGATGGTCTGGGTCCTACCTAGAGGCCAGATCTCAGCACCTGCACTAACACATTTGTTCTGGCCCTGGACTGTACATTAGAACAGCATGGAACACGGTAAGAGATAGATCTCAACACCCAAACCACACTCTAGACTAACTAACTCGGAATGCCTGGGGTAGCTCTTTCTTTTAGAAGCTCCCAGCTATTTCCAGCATTCTCCACAGATGTATGCCGAGGATTGGAAATGGGATAGAAAAGGGTCATCTAGACTAAAATATTCCTCAAGTGTTATTCAGTAATAAACATCAATAAAACCATCATGCAGAAGAGGGAAGTGCCCTCAAGAAAACAATTGGACGGCTGGTAGCACACATGGCAACCAAATGCCAGTGTTTACCTAAGTATGGCCTAAGGCCACAATCACCCTGCTTATCTAAACACATCTCTCTCCCTGGGCCTTGTCTCCGTGACTAACTCATCCTCCAGGTCAAGAGCTCTAGGGCCAGGTACTGAAGAAATGAACAGACTGGAGCAACCACCAGGCCCAAGAACGGACTTACCACAGTGCTGCTCGTCAGAGCCATCCAGGCAGTCTCGCAGGCCGTCGCAATGCTTGCTGGATGGGATGCAAGTGCCATTTGGGCAGTGGAATCCATTGCACTTTTTCTCTGAAATTGAAGTCAGTCACAGAAGAATGACAGAGGCAAAAACAGCCAGGCACCCACACTTGTCGGCAGGGTGCAAACCCCAT
Organism: Phodopus roborovskii; assembly: GCF_943737965.1. Lineage (NCBI taxonomy): Eukaryota > Metazoa > Chordata > Mammalia > Rodentia > Cricetidae > Phodopus > Phodopus roborovskii. The sequence continues at coordinate 19,444,561 of NW_026126517.1, forward strand.
ACCACATCGAGGGTAGCTTGCTAATGGCTAGCAAAGTTAGAAACTGACATATATTTTGACCCTGCAATTCCAAAAGCAGATGTGGGTTCCATTTACACAACTAAAAAATAATAATATATGAACACAACTGCAGCAGAACACAGTGTGAGTACAAATGGGACATTGTGACACTTTGTCCCAGGGAAAAGCCATCTGCATATAGATTATTGGCACTGCTCAATAAATGGCTGAACACTTGAGTAGAAGATGCTATAAAGAGACCGAAGAAGACTACTACAAAAAAATTTCTTTCAGGATATATAACCATGTAAAGAAAAAAAAAAGCAAGGTACAAAATAACATTCACGGTATAGTGTGTATACATGAAGCATAAAAATACTTTTGAAAAGAGGAAAAATAAAATAGACACAGTCAAAAAGTCCTAAAAACAGCTAGGATGATGGAGTCTAACATCAAGGGAGATGACAAGGAATATGAAGAATAGGACAGGCAGAGAGCACTTGATACAATCTAGCAGTGAAGAGAGCCATAGGACAGCCTGGGGACTTCTGCCACCTTGAGTCCACATTGTGCAAAGTGTCCCAGGAAATAGTTCAAAGGCAAAACAAGCCTTTGAAGGACATGGAGGGTTGTGCTGGCTTAACAATGAGAACAGAGTGCTCTCAAATGCTCAGCAGAGAGCAACTAGATAAACCAGATGATCGTAATCAATATAAAATAAATATGAGTCTTTCAGAAAAAAAAATGGCTCACCACAGGAAATGCAGGCATATAGAAATAGCTAATTTTAAACTTTGGAAAGTAAAAGAAGATTCTGTAGGACTTAGATAATGACATTTGTCCACAATACCTCCCCTCCTACAAAAATTCAGAATGTCAGCAAAAGGAATGTTAACAGTCAAGTAGAAAAGCACTGTTATGTAGGGGTGTGTGTGTGTGTGTGTGTGTGTGTGTGTGATTGTTAACCTGGGATAATAGTTTCACCTGCCTGCCACATCAGTTGACATTCCCCTGGAAGACAGACCCCCTGGAAGGGCCAGGGAATTTGCATTTACCACAGCTGACTGGATCCTCATCAGAACCGTCCTGGCAATCTGCATCACCATCACATGCCCACCGCTGGGGGATGCAGTGGCCATTGTGGCACTGGAAGTTGGAGGCCTCACAGGTGTGATAGATGGCTGTCAACAGAAAGAGAACAGAGTCATTCTTCCTGTTCCTCCTCCCCCACCAACTGCCAGAACTAAGTTCTACACAAGATATCACAGTGGGGACTTTGGGGGCAGCTGAGTTTCGCCTTGGTGAAGAGTTGGGTATCTAGGGCTGAACTGAGGTATGGGTAGTTTTTCCTTAGTAATATCTTTGCTGCTAAAGAGACAGGTGTGGGCAGGGGGCAGGAGACCAGAGAGCCACTACAAATAGGGAGCACTATCTCCCTCCCTCAGTATCTGCCAGCCACTGATACACAGAATGTGTCTGCCACAAACCACTTGGAAAAAGAAAAGAGGAGGCGGTGCTAGAGAAGCAGTCCTTGCTATAAAAATGGCTCCTTTGCACAAGGGCCAAGGTCACCAAGACTTTCTCAGCAGGCATCTGCAGGTTACACGGGGTCATGTAAGTCAGTGGACAGGCCTGGGCACCCACAGAAGAGACTCACCCTTTACAAGTGCTGGAGCATTTTACAAATGAGAAGCTGGCTTGGAGCACTTAGGACACACACTGACGTAACAGTAGCAGGCTGTGCTGCCACTTTCATGCTCTAACATAAGCCCTTCCAAAGATGCCATGAGGTAAGAGGTGCAGTGTGTTCTGGAGGGAAGGTTCTAGACCTCACCCAGCAACTGTGTGGAGGCCTCAATATCATCTCATTATCCTGGCTTCTTGAGAGTGCCAAGTTACGCAGTGACACAACTTTGTGTAATTCTAAGCAACACTGCCCAGTTTTGAATGTGGAAAGCATCCAAGCCACAGCACACAACGGGTTCACCCAGAATCTCAAAGGAAGTAAGCCTGGAACGTGGAATGATCTACATCTTCTCTAAAGGCAAAAGCACCATCTGCCACACAAAGCATCCAGTACAAACACCTAAAAAGAAGCCACTGAGACATTTTATGTGGTTTGGGTTTACACATTTATGTTTGTTTTAGTTTGAGTCAGGATCTCTCTCTCTCTGTGTAGCCCTAGCTGCTCTGGAACTCACTACTTAGACCAGCCTAGCTTTGAACTTGCAGAGATCTACTTGCCTCTGCCTCCCTGGGACTGAATGCTAGGCTTAAAGGCATGCACAACACCAGGCCCTAGAGGCGCTGTTAGAGACTAACAGCCTCACTTGTGCACAAGTCATTAAACATATCTCCAAATCTCAAGGATTAGTTCATGTACATAGTACCCATATCCCCCAAGCCAACAGTGAAGAAAGGGGAAGCTGTTTTTGTCTTTTTTGTTGTTGTTGTTTTGTTTTAATCTGTCCACTACTGAAGAAAAGCCAGAACTTGTGTGCTTCACAATTGACATGAAGAAGTACATTGGTTCCCCTGATTTACTGGGGATACTGCATGGATGTCTAGGATTTCAGGAGTTACTGAACACTACATACATATGTTCTAATATATATACATATATATATATATATATGATTTTAATCACAGAAATAGTAGTCATAGACAATAGCTAACAATAAAATAGAACAATCGTAACAATATGGCATGAAACTCATTTGCAAATTTAAAACTTTATTTCTAGAATTCTCTATTTTTTGGATGGCAGTTGACCATTCAAAGTCAAATTGCAGAAAGCTAAAACATGGCCAAGGAACTACTGTAGCCTAGACTGGTTCCTTGTTGGTCCAGCTATGTGAACAGACATCCTCCCAACAGAAGGACACAAGTAAGGGTGTGCTGTTGAGAACAAGCTATGGATTTTTATCTAATTGAGATGAATGGTGGTGGTGTTTGGCGGTGGTGGAGGTGAGAAATATGTAGAGGAATCCAACAAACCCACGTGAGAGTTTATTAGGAAGTGGGGAAGAGTTTGTGATGATCAAACGAGAAAGGAAGTGAAGAGAGACAGAGACAGAGAGAGAGAGAAGAGGAAAAGGGGATATATATATATATATATATATATATATATATAGAGAGAGAGAGAGAGAGAGAGAGGGGGGGGGGGGGCAAAGACCTGCCTACCTCTTCAGAGAAACACTGAGAGAAAGAGTGGGAGTAAGTGGCGCTTGTCTCTTAAAGGGACTTTTGCTCCTTCATAGAGAGCCAGGGTACTGCTTGCCATTCGGCCCAAGCAGCAGGGCCAAGAAACCTGGATGCTAACAACCAGTGGAACACTGTTGATGGGTTGGAAAATTTGGTTTATAGAATCCTCCAGAATTTCTACTGAATTGAAAGCTATTCTTTTGTAATGGCAAGAAATACCCAGAACCTGGTTCTTCACAGCATTTTAAAACAAGTACCATCCATTATCTGACTTTTCATCTCTTTGAAGACCAAAGAAGTACATACATAAATCTATGAGGAATTTTTTATGTTTACCAGCCTAGGTACTTAGATTCCATTAAACATCTTTAAAAATATACTCCTGCTTAAGAAAAGAAAGGAAAAAAAAAAAAAGAGGAATCTATGAATCATGAATATTACCTGAGGCTCTGTCTAGTAATACCCAATACCGAGACTCTTTTTTGATTCATTGATGTAGAGAGTTTGACCACCTCTAACAATCTTTAACCTGGTACAAAATCATCTAAAGCTATTACCATGAGAATCTATTTGTTACTCATCCTGTACACTTTGTTTTTAATTGAATTTGAAAACGATCTCAGAGTGCTGGGGTAGTTTCCAAATGACAACCCTGAGAGGCGTGTCTTAGATCTCCAGATTTTAGACAGATGCTGAGACCAGCAAGATTCATCAGTTTGCATAGTTTTGTTTTGTTTTTTTTTTCATGCATGAAATGTATAACTTTTTCCTTTTCCAGATTAAAAATTAAATCTTCTGAGTAATTGATTAGTCCTCTGGTTTTAAGTGTTTGAGAAATGACATGTGCTCAAAATACTACTTCAGTTACCAAGATGGAAGAGATTGATTGCTAAAGGATTTGGGGACTTAAGGACTGTATGAGGGGATTCACTGTGACAGTGGGGTTAGTGGGAAAAGCTTCTTATCACTTGCCCTCCCACATTGATTTTCCCCAAGCTATCAACATCTGTTAGGAAACCTAAGCAATATCATTACCCAAATGTAAACAGGCCTAAACAGATGAATGATGAAATCTAAGGAGGAAGACCACTGTCTCATTTCTTACAAAGCACTGGACTAATAGGGAGCACATTAGGGGAAAGACATTTTACTAGAACTAAATTTGAATAATTAATGATATTAAAAAAGCATAAAGAGAATTAGAAAGAATTACAGGTTATCTTTGAAAAATAATTAAATAGATTTAGCTGAAAAGAGAACCGATGAACTGGAAGGTAGCTCCAAAGGAGCTAACTCAGAGTCCAGTGAAGAGTCCAAATGAGTAAATATAAAGAAGGAAGAGGGAGCACAGGATGATGTTGTACAACAAAGGCCTGACAGCAACTGCTGAAGGCCAGGGACCTTGATGAACTATGTAAATGCAAGGTCCCAGAACAGATATAGAGCATACATTCTCAGGTCTTAAAAGGAAAACAAGCCCAAAATAAAGTAGGTGAAATTCTATAATGATGAAAACTAGAGTAATAAAAATGTTATTATTACAGATAACCTGAGAAAAGAATTAAAATCAGCACAAGAGTCTATAAGAACTAGAATAATCAATCCCAACAACAAAATTACAGAAAAATACTATAAACGTAGCAATCCAGACTCATTTGAATCTGAGACTAAGGGCTAGAGACATGTTACACTCACAAAGCCTGAGAGCCTAGCACTCATGTAAGAACCCCAACATGGAAGGAGACACTGGATACAGGGTAACTGATAAAGTGACATACTGAAATAAATTTGGTCATTAAAAGTAATAAAACAGAAGGAAGCAATAGGGTTCAGCAGATGAAGATACTCGCTGTTAATCCCAATGACCGGAGTTCAATCCCTGGCATCTACACTGTAGTAGGAGAGAACTGACTTCTGAAAGTAGTGTGTGCACTCGAGCTGATAGGTAGATGGATGGATGGATGGATGGATGGATGGATGGATGGATGGATGGATGGATACACAGATAGATGATGTATGATAAATAGAAGATAGATAGATAGATAGATAGGTGATGGATGGATAGACAAATAGAAGATGGATAAGTAGATAACAGTTAGAAACTAAGTAATAACAATGACTAATTTTAGGCACTAATTAATTATTTATTTAGAGGTAATAAGAATCAAACACAGCGTTTCTAAGCATGCTGGTCAAATGCTCCATCACTAACCTACAATCTCAACCCTGATGCTCAAATTTTTAAAATATAAAATTAAAATATTAAGTATTCAGTGTTTTTAAGTACTCAATAGTTTACTAAGCATTTTAATTTTGGAATTGTGGGCAGGGAATGAAAGCATTCATATACCTGAGAGAGGAAAGATATTAAGAATACAAAAAAACCAATATGTCTAAAGTGAACATCAAAACAACTAGGGTGTGTTGGAAGGAATAAAGACCTCAAACAGACACTGGGCAGCAACAAAGGAAGTTAGAGTAAGGAGCACTCACAACACAAAGAACACAATGAGCTGAGACCAGCAGGAGGGCAGCCACCCTGACCCATCTTCTTTGTCTTAATTCAATAGGTAAGGAAATGAAGTGTCATGCCTGTGGCATAATGAGCTCTGATTCAGCCTCCAACTACTCTGAGTTGGCAAAGAAGGAGACTCAAGCTTGAAAGGATTCTGAGAACCATTGGCATAAACAATTAAATGACAAAACTGCAGTTCCATCATCAAGCCCTGCTTACCGGAAACCAGGGATAAAACCTGGAGTTTATGACATGCCCACCCACAGTATTGAAGTGTTAATTCATTCTGGAAGTTGGGCTGGTCTAACATGGCAATACTAACAAGGTGTTCAATCACACTGTAATTTACATACTGAATGCCCAGGTGCACTCTCCTAACACATTAACTAATTATCTAGCTAAACTCAAGCCTGCAGACAGCATCCACATGCTTCTGGGCCCATGGAAGTTACTTTGACAGCCCAGTTTTCCTCCTCAATAGGCCACACAGGATGCACAGGAAAAATATCCTACACCCTTCTCAGAGCAGAGGCAGACATCCAGATCACATCCAAAATCCATGTGGCCTTCTCAGGGCTGAGCCTGGGGACATTACAGAGCATCCTAATGATACACAGGGCTACTATTCTGGTTCTGGAGTTAATAGGACCAAATTGAATTTCAGTTGCTGGAGGAATCCAGGAACTCAGGAAATTTTCTATTCTAATTTTAGTTTTTGAAAAATTATAGTCATATAAAAGCATAGGGTCAAAACAAGGTTATTAAAATGGATATCTTTGTTTCTCGTAATCTTCCTTACTCCTTGAACTACCCAGTGTTCACCACTCCAAATTCTCAATAACACAGACCATAATATAAACTCTACCATGCATTCATTCACAAAAATAATGTAGAAAAACCAAGAGGAATCAGAACATAGTCCCTATTTGCATGTACATTAGTTTCCCACTCATGAGGTTTCCAACTTTATTTCTGATGAACGCTTACCTCAAAGAAATGCAAGCCCAGTTTGCATTTTAACTGTTTTAGTGAACCCTTGGATGCTCCATTTTAACAACACAAGCTAGGTTAGTGCTACTCACAGCATGGACTTGACAGCTCACATCCATCTGTAACTCCAGTTCTAGGGCGTCTGATGCCCTTCTCTGACCTCCTTTGATGGCACAACATGCACATGGCACAAATATACATGCAAGCACATACTAATGCAAATAAAATAAAAATAAACCTTAAAAAAAAATACTTGGTTACTAGACCATCAGTCAGTCTGTGTGAATGGTTTACTACTTACTGGTTCTGGAGAACTAAGAAAATGGATACAGACTATAAATCCCTCAGGACACTGTGAAGTTCTGCCCAAAGTGCATGCCCTCATCACACACCAGCTCTGAGGAGGGCTGACCTAGATGCTACTAATGCTAATTCTCAGCATCTAGTTTCTATGCTCACTTAAAGCCTCAATGCTAACTAGTACACAAATAGATGAACACTGTTTACCAAGTCTAAGAAGTACTGACCAGTACAGTTGGCTTCATCAGACCAATCCCTGCAGTCATTGTCTCCATCGCAAACCCAGGAGGAGCGGATGCACATCCCAGAGCTGCAGTTGAACTCGTCACTTCGGCACTGATGCATCTCTGCAGGGGAGGAAGCACAGGAGGGGTGTCGAGAAGGTGCACTCAGAATTCTGCCTCTGGGCTAAGCATCTAAGAAGTCAGAAATGGATAGTGCCACTGATCTTTCAGACTATGAACACAGAGACCTTTTCCAGGAGCCATCCACCATGGATCAACCAGACGATGGATGGAAAGCCCTCAAACCAAGGATGTCAGGTCACCTGAAGTAATTTCTACCATGACTGCTGGAAACAGGTTCTAACAGTGCTAAGATACTGACATCTTGAGACTCTGAGGAGGAAAAAAAAAAAAAAAAAGAAAGAAAAGAAAAGAAACCATTTATCATGGCATCCACTTAGCCTATTCCATAAATATTTCTTCACCTGCTATGGTAATGGAAAGTTAGAATGCAGTGATGAGGGAGGCCAGAGAGCAGAAGTCCCAAGAAATAGAAGATCCTAGAGATGCACTGTGGAGGAAGAGGCCATGTGGCTGATGACTGAAAAATGCTCCTCTGGAGGAAAGTGGGTTTAGTGCTCAGAACTCTAAAGGAGGAGACACAGCTCAGGGCACAGGACTTTCCCCTGGGATGCTCATGGCTTTGCTCTTTAGAAGGGAAGGTTCTGGAGGCCAGTGATGCAGTGTAGCATCGCCAAGGATTCCCTATATATTTTCCAGGCCTGGGGGGGGCGGTGAGCATGCCCCCATCCCCAAATCCCTACATGGAAACGTCACCAATGCAGCAGAACAAGAGACTGGACCTTTAGAAGGTAACTAAGAGCAGGATCTGTGACCTCACTGAGAAGGCTCTTTTCATCACTTCTGCCATCTAGGGACACAGAGAAGCCACCGTAGGACAGGCAGGCCCTCACAGGACAGCAAATCTGCTGGTGCCTTGACCTGGGGATTCCCAGAATCCAAAACAAGAAGAAATTAATTAATCTTTATTGTTTATGTCATATGGTCTCATTTTAACTTTTTTTTTTTTTTTTTTTTTTTTTTTTTTACAGAAGCCCAAAAGGACTGAGACACAGAACTTCCAAGGGGAATTGTCTTAAGCCTCAGCTAAAACAAGAGTGGTAGAGTAGGTGACTGGCTCAGCACAGCAAATGAGAATGCTTGCCCTGGAAGCTTGACACCCTTGTTTCCATCCTCAGAACTCATGTACAAATGGAAGGAGAGAACCTGCTCCACGAAGTTGTCCTCTGACCTCCACATGTGTGCCATGGTGCCTGGACACACACACACACACACACACACTAACTTTAGAATTGATTTTAAAGATGATGAAAGCAAACAAGAATAGCCAGCCAAGCATGGGACCCAGGGCAGCTGTCCAAGTTGCCTTCCTCAAAGGCAGGTTAATAGCAAAGGTGCTGAATGAGGCATTCATGAAGAATGAGTCTGAAACTTATGAAGTGGACCAGCAACAGAGAGCTACAATGAGTAGGATCTTGTGGTGGGGCAGGATTGATCCATGAACCAAGAATGGTCCATGGGATGCAGAACAGGGATGTTAAAGTTATTGAATGCTTTGTAGTTTGCCTGGAGAGCGAGCTAGACAGCAACAAAGACTAGGAACCATGTGGGGCTACATTTCTTCTAAGGAAGATACATTTCTACCCTATCCACACACTTCAGCCTTCAGAGTTCTGGAGCAGAAATGAAAGAATGAAGGCGAAAATTGTAGATCCCAGAGTCATTTTTAATGGCATTTGCTGAAAGAATATTATGGAACAAAAAATAAAAAATAAAACAAAAATCCCCATTCCTCCTCTAGCCAGGGCAGGTTACACTCTGTGCAAAAGTGGACCTGAATGCGTTCACTAATCTGTTTGTGTTAAAATGATTTGTGAACAGCCCCTGTTCCCTTAGATCTAGTCCCTGTGAGGCAAACCAACAAAGCAGGCCTTGTCCATGTGCGTACACACAGCTTGGCTGGACCTGACCTTGTGGACACCAGGGCCAGCAGGGCCTCAGCAACTCATCACCATGTCTGGGTTGGCGTCTGGCTTGCATTCTCACTTCCCTTTCTGTCTGACAGGTTCCCAGGCTGGTGCCCTGCACACACAGAGCATAGAATCTCCTTCTGCAGTAACAGCACAGGACCAGTGCCTGCCGAGATCAGGTTCATTGAATTGGCATGACGGTGCCATGCGACAGAAAGGCATTACAAAAGGGGAGGCATGAGCCCCAGCTCCCCATTCTGATGTGAAATGACCCTGTCATCCTGAATAATCCCACTGAGGAGATGCTGAAGATGGACACACCCTCCTAGTCCCTGCAATGGCAACACATTATTCTTCCAAACACAAAAACCTCCATTTAGAAACCCATGCTAAATCAATGCTGTCAGCTGACTTCTAACAGAGTTTATGACATTAGATTGGCTTTAAAAAAGAACAACAATGAATCTATGCAGCTGGGCCCAGAGGAGTGTACTCCCAACACTCAGGAGCCTGGATTCGAAGCTGAAGCCACCCTAGACTATATAGAGACCTTGTCTCCAAAAAAAAAAAAAAAAAAAAAAAAAAAAAAGAGGAATTAAATGTCATAGGTAAGATCCTGGGCCATTATCCCCCTTGATCAAGGTGTGTGTGTGTGTTTTGGGGGTATCTCTATAGTTATTAAGAACCCAGTGAGTCTGGAGAGTGGGAGTGGTCAGAAGACTACTCAGTGGAGGAGGTACTGACTGTGCAAGCCTGAGTTTGATCCCCATGACCAACTTAAAGGTGGGAAGGTGAAAAATGACTCTTTGGAGTTGTTCCCTTCCACATACACACACACACATGTCAGCCCCTCCACACACATACAAACCGTGACACACATACTCACATAGACATCATGGACACACACACAATGGCAATAAATAAAAGGAAAGAACAAAGAACTCACTGAATTCACTCAGAACACGTACATCTTTGCTTTCACATCTCACTTATAGCTTGTCTAACAGAGAAGGCAAGATCCATGTTTCAGATTGGCAAAGGCTAATCAAGAATTTAGTGATGGAGACTGAGTCTAGATGCCATCTCCTAACCAGGAATTCAACATCCTGATTAGTCAGAGATGAGTGTTTCCAGATGCCCACGAAAGAAAGTGAAGGGCCTCAACAAAAAATGAGCAGAGGAGAGAAGTGACTGGCCCTGCCATGAGGGCAGAAGGAGCCATGTAGCTAGAAGATGCTAAATCCCAAATGTCCATTAGAAACTCTCTACTCTAGCCCACCCCATCCACCAGCTTAGCCCCGTGAGCAGCATGGGGACCCTCCCCCAGAACATCCCCTTACCACAGTGACTCTCATCACTATTGTCCCCACAGTCATCTTCAAGGTCACACTTATAGGAGAGCGGAATACAAGTCCCCGACTCCTGGCACCGGAACTGAGTGTCTGCATCACAGACTGTGGTGGCTACAGAGGGAAAGAGGGGACACATTTGTTGTATCAGTTCATCCTGTTCCCTTACGAACCTCCCACCATAACAGCAGCTAAAACTAGAGGGAGGGAGGCTTTAGTTAAAACCACCAAGAACTAAGCCCAGACCTCATGACAGAAACAGATCACACAGGGACCTGAAATTCACACGCAAATTACATAAGGGCATGTGTTTCCAGGGTCACCTGTAGATAGAAATAGGGCCAAGAATGCGACACTGCTGTGTGGCTAAGAGAGGAGTGAGAGGTTGATGTAGCCCCTAAAATCCTTTCAGACTGTGAAGCACTCTTCCCAAGTGAGCGACATAAACAGCATTGTCTACAGAGCTACTTCAAGGGAAGCCTGAACCCATACCAGTGCCTAACACATCTTACAGGTCAAAGAAAAGCTTAGCTAGATTCCTGCAGCAGAGACAAGTGTATCTGCACTCAGTAGAGGCTGGGGGTCGAATCCTAACTCTTCTCGGGCAAGCAATTCTAACCTCCCTAAGCTGCCATTTCTTCTGTGGCAAAGTGAAGGTAAGGTAAACTGTGCCAAGCGCTGCTGCCTGGTGGTAGTACTATGGATGCAGGTTATGGTCACACCCTATCAAGCAAACTGTAGAGATAATGAACTCCTAAGAGGTGTGTCTTTTCTCCCTCATCACGCCTCGTGTCATATGGATGTGTAAGGAAATCTATTACCTCCCTCTCCTAAACATAAATGTCCTGGCTGATCCAGAAACCCTCAGACCCAAGGAAAGGCCCCTGGAGACATGCAGGGGAGGAAGGCTGCTCTCCTCCCAAGCTGCTAAGGAGCTGGACAAAGAGCAGGACAGAATCCTGCAACAGAGAGTGGAGGCGCACAGTAGAATGCAACTCCAAATGGCAACACTGCTGTTAGGCATCCCAGCAGCTCTCATCTGAGGTTCCATTTCTTTCCTGTAATTGAGCTTGTGGTAGGAGGCAGGGGATGAATACAAAGTGACAAGACTGCAGGGGATTCATGTCAAAACCTGAGTGTCTCACATCCACCCAGCTGGAGGAGTCTGTTTAACAGGGGGGAAATGACTGACAATATCCCTCCCAAGTCACCCTCAACCCCCTCTTCTCTTCTCCGGCAGCTGATAGGGTGTCTCTGCAGTCACCCCTATGCCACAGCGCCCTGCCACACCTGCCTTGTTCTACAACCTGGCCTGTGGACAGGGCTCTGCTCACCATCTGGATAGGCATGTCACCCCTCACTAAGGAGAGGCTGTGATTCCCAGGAGAGAGGCTTTACATTCCTTATCACCTCACCCGCCCCATCACATCTGACATGTGAGGGCCTAAGACAAGTGGGTTCACACATGTGACAGAGAGGGGACCAGAAAACTCGTCTGGGGGCAAGATGAGGGGCTGTCAACCTCAGCTGATAGTCACACCAAACCAGGAGGAGGGCAGAGCCATCTAGCCTCTGTATTTCATCCACTGCAGGGGTTCAAACGGTGGGTTCAAGCTGCCAGAGCAGTCATGGGGCTAGACTGTGGGAGGGCAGAGCTGAGGCCAGTAGCCACCTGAGCAAACACAGAAGCCATGGTTTCTGTCCATATATGGGGCGATTAGGAGACCCTGAGCCCAGGGCACAGGGAAGGCCAGCTGTCTCATGACCCACACATGTGGACAACTGACTTGCATCTCTTTACCTCTGCTATGCCTACTGCCTCAGCTGTTTCCCACACCCCTATATGGAATAATTCCCTTCCATTATTTCCTTTGTGTACTTAACACTATTTATGTATGTTTGAAAGAGTTTTGCCCAGCCCCTCACAAGCTTCACACCCTCCTGCAACAACTTAGATGAATGGAAAAGGCCGGTTAAACAAAACAACAACCAGGAGCACAGTCCTTTCCCAGCCTGCCATTCGGGATACCCTTCCCTGGATGGGAAAGACATGCACTGAGGCCAAGGAAGACACAAGGGTATAGCAGGGAAGGGCTCTGCAAGGCTCTTCCTTGCCATGAACCTGATGAGTTTAGGCTAGATGCAAACCAGGTCACCTTGTTCGAAAGTTGTTATCTATATGAAGGAACATGAGGCTCTAGCATGTGCTCCACTCAAGGCCTACATAAATCTGCCGGGGCCTACAGGCTTCCCTCATCAACCAGTTCTTACAGTTTACACAGGGAGGAGAGAGCCTCTGGGTAGCTAGGGGTAATCAGTTTGAAAGACAGGCCTGACTGGGTTTCTGGCTTCCTGCTTACAGTCAGTTTCTCTCTCATCCAGCCTATTCTGCCCACTATTTACCCTTCCGAAGGCAACTTCTTACCACGTCACATGGTGACTATTCTGCTGATTAGTTAAAATAATCTCCCTTCCTCCTGGCACACAGCCTGCATCAGCTAACTGAAACAGCGTAGGCAGACCTGTTACCCGGCTTTCACATGTCTGAGTGTTGAATTTACAAATCAAACCTCACCTGTCACTCATTCTGGAGCTACCAGCTGTGTTACAGTGCACACACCAAACTCATGACCCACATTGTTAAGTGAGCTCAGTTTCAGCCTTGAAGGCTTACATATAAGTAGCCATGTGACTTAAATTCACATATGTAATATAAAACATTACCATACAACTAACATATATTTACATCTGTTTTTGTTTGTTTGTTTGTTTGTTTCTGTTGGCCAAATCCCATCCATTTAGATAAATACCACAAAAGTGACCAGCCACTATCCTAAACCAAAGGCCACAACCCAGAGAGACCAGCCAGCCTCCTGAGCAATCGTGCATGTTTAATATCCTGGGAGTTCTCCCACGCCTGGAGACTCACGGCAATTCCTCTCGTCACTCATGTCTCCACAGTCATTGTCGAAATCACACCACCAGATGCTGTTGATACAGTTGCCATTGCTGCAGCGATACTGGTTGCGGAGACAGGTGTTCTCTAAACAAGGGGGTGGGGTTGAAACCAGAATTATTCTCACCACCAGACCACATAACTTTCTGTTTGCAGTTCCCGATTCTCTCCCCCCCAACACCATTCTGGCACAGATGGGATGGAGTGGGGAGGGAGGGCCAAGGCAGCACACATGCATAGGAGGCAGGAAGTACCCCACCCCACCCCCACCCCACCCTACCCCTTTCTTTCTTCTTTAAATTAAAACTAAGATGAGGCAGCCTGTAAGTGTTTAGAGGCAATTACTAGGAAGAAAAGGAAAATGCTGACACCAACTGGGTCTACTAGGGAACAGATCTTGCCATCAGCAAAAATAAAATACAAATTACACAAACAAGCCTTCAAGTGGCTGTGTCTACAGAGTATCAAACATACCGAGGTGATAACATCTACAGCTATAATATACACCTAGTTGGCTCTCTATCCTCACAGCTTCCACATTCAAGATTCAGCTACCCGAACACCAGAAATATTTAGACTGAACACGATAACTTTCCCTCTCCTTGGTATCATTCCCTGAACAACACAGTTTAACACCCATCTTCGCAGGTTTTATAACAACCTAGAGAAAGCCTGGATGTATATAGCAGGTGGATATAGGTTACATCCAACTGCTGTGCTTTTTTTATATAAAGGACTTGAGGATCCATGGAATTTACTATCCATAGAATTTGTGGATCCTAGGTTAGGAAGGAATGATTTTATGTAGTTAGATATAGTTACACTAATGCTACACTAATTTAATAACCGAGCAAGTTAACAAGATTTTAAGCCTCTCCCTCTCCATCTCTCTCTCCTTTCTTCTTTCTTTCTTGGTTCCATGGCTTTCTCAAAGCAAGGACTTATATAAGACATAAAAGCATTGTTCAGCACACTGGGTCAAGGACACCGGTGGCCTGTATGAACAATCAACAGTGCCTGGGGAAACCTTTTGGCCTCTTCTTATAAATTACTGTTGACTCTCTTTCCAAATAGCTTTAAGATGCCATTCAGAGCATGAGAGGAAGTCTCCTGTTTCTAAGGAACGAGAGTCATCTTTTCCTCACTTGTATTTTTTAAGGAAGTTGGATGAAAAGGCTCCCATTGTCCACTCGCCTGCCCTGGCCTCAGAGAAGTCTGGTTAGGGTTACAAAGCAAACATGACCTGGAGAATAAGGAAACACGGGACTTCAGCCATTAAACCAAGCACTTCATGGCAAGGCTACTTTTGCTGGGCTCTCGCAGACAAGAATGTGAGGTTCAGAGACTGAGTCAGTGGTGACAGGAGTGGGGAGTCAGATTCTCAGAGAATTTATTCAAATTCAAACTGGCTAAAGATGAGGTTTCTCCTGTCATTTACTAGCTCACAGGTGGGAAATCAAGACTTTTAGAGCCCGGCCAGCACGGATCTGAAAGTCTGAGCCATTCCCAGCTCTGCAGTGGCAGAGGTAGAGAAGTCTGCTCTGACAGAGGTTAGCCAGTTATGTCTGGAAGGCAACCTGGCCCACTGTTTTAAAGGCATGTGTCAGAGAACCTGTATGAGAAGAGTGAATGAGTACAGGAATAGACAGAACAAAAGGAAGCTGAGCCTGAAGAAAGCTTGTGCCGTTTGCCATTAAATCGAGGGGCACAGCTATGGCCTTTATAAAAACAACCCAGGATCCTTGTGAACCGGACTGAAGAACCAGAGGCCTTAGAGCCCAAACCACAGCCTCTCAGTACCTAATGGGTCTCATTTCCATCTGGGACATTTTCTAATAACCAAAATGTAGGCAAGACTGAGATCAAAAGGGAAGGGGAAGGGGGGTAGGAAAGAACAGGGACGCACCTTCTTTGACACAGGTATTGTTCTTCCTCTGAAAGCCCTGAGGGCAGTCACACATCAGGTCCCCAGACGAGAGGACACTGCTGGTCACACCTTCTGGACACCTGCAGCTTTTGCTGTTGTTGGCCTTAGGGAGACACAGTAGGCTGCAGGGCTGGGGTACACAGGCATTGCTTCCTAGAGAGAAAACACAAAAGCAGGACTTGGGTTAATAGGCAGCAGGAAGGAGCCAGAGAACTTGAGCCACTGCAGCTCCTCTTACAGATGAGGCCAGGAGGAGCCTAGAACATCTCTGAAGCATCAATCACACCGATAAACCTCCCTTCAGGGACCCAAGTAGGGGCCTACACCTCACAGTGAGGGCTTCTCAATCGCTTGTTCCTGTAAGCGTTGGGCCCCACGAGTGGGAGAAGATTAAGAACACGTGATGCTCCTGTAGAAGACCTGGGTTCCATTCCCAGCACCCACATGGTTCACAGCCATCTGTAACTCCAGTTCTACAGTTCTGATGCCTTCTTCTGACCTCTGTGGGTATCAGGCACATGCGTAGTAAGCACACTTACATTCGGGCAAACACGCATACACATACAAATGAAGTTTGAAGGATGGCTAGGGCTCAAGGGAAGCCCGTGTCCCTCCTGGTGGTATGGAACTGAGTTACTGTAGGCTTAGAAACCAACCAGGAAGCCAGAGTAAGGAGAGGTGTGACAGAGAATCAGGACCTAAGGGTGGTACACAGAAGCCTAGCCAGCATGTAAACCATAGCTGTGATAGATCTGCAGGTATAGTCTACAGAGTCAGAGGCGTGGAGACTCTTTGCTCTCCTCTTCACAGGCCCAGCAAAAGGAAAGGTGGTCTTGCATGGCCATCTGCAGTCATCTGAAGGTTTGGACAGATCTCCCACCTTTGGGTTCCTTACTGCCTTCCTTGTCTTTCAGTGACATTTTAACCTACTCCAGCTTGAACGGGTTTCTGCTCTTTAGCACGCAATATGACCTTCTTTGAAATATATACCTAGATAATGGTCTCCCCTTCTTAAGTCCTTTGTGCCACAGCACAGCTAACTGGCTGAATGAAGAATTATACATAAAACTGATTAGACACTATCAGGCAGTAAATCTATAGAAGGGCCAGGCCCTATACTGACCTAACCACGATGATGATATTTCCTGTGAGTCAGCTTAGTAAAAAGAATGCCAGAAAAGATATCCAAATGCTACACTGAACTCTTGGGCTCTCACAAATAGACAGGCATGGCCTAATTGCTGCCCTTCTGCCAGTAGAACGGGAGAATGCCACACCTACTTTATAACAACCATAAGCAGGATACAACTATGGAGAGGCATAAGGTACAGACATCATAAAAACATATGCATTGCTTCCTTTTGCTATGACATTTACTCATGAAATAGGGGAAATGAACATTAAAACATTCAATAAAACTCAAACAACTGGTTCTTTGGCTGAATCATTTCAGGTACATATTTCCTCCCACACCTCCCAGAAATCCATATGATCTGTTTGCGTGCACCCAAGACTTCAGCTAAGCTGGGTGTATCCCTGCCAAAAAACAAGATTCATAGATATTTTAGTGTCTTTTCCTGTTGTTAGCAAAAGCAACTTAAAGGAGAAAGGGTTTGTTCTGGCCCACAGGCACAGGACACAGTCCATTATTATGGAAGAAAGATCTGCTTCCCTTGTGTTCAAAGCCCAAAAGCAGAGAACAAATGATGAATTGTTCATGTTCCACTCTCTTTGCTTACCTGTGCAGTTCAGGGTCCTAGCCAGGTATGGTGAAACCCATAGTGTACAGATCTTCCCATCTAAACTAAAGTGATGGAGATCATTCCCAACAGATATGCCTAGAGGCCCATCTCAATTGCGATTATAGATTCTGTCAGGTTGATAACACCAACCATTACTATAGATGATCATTAGTATTGACAAGGGACTTGGGGGTGTTGGCAACCTCACAGTTTAAGTGGCATTACAAATAAAAAGTGAAGTGATTTAAGGATGATGTCATTTTGATGCTAAGAAAAAGAGTATAAGGCACTATACAAACATACACACAAATGCACACACACACACACACACACACACAGGCACATAGGCATGCAGAAATAGAAATATTTTATTCAATGATTAAAAAGATTCCAGCAAGTAACTCAATCCACCAGAACAGCCTCATTGCAAGAGCAGAATCACCAGCCAACTGGATCACAAGCTCTAGTCTTTCTCTGACATCTGTAGGAATCCAGGGATTCCTTTACCTCAGATACTCACATCCCTCACTATAGGAATCATTACAGGGACACTCCTAATGACAAACAACTCAAAACAGGTATGGGATGTGCTGTTCTTTCTGTCCCAAGAAAAGGACGGCTCACAGAATAAGTTCCTTAAACATGCTCAATTATAGGATGACATTTGCACATGAACTGTGGCCATAAAATGACATGACAGGCATTTTCACATGCAAAATGAATGGCCCCAGCCAAACAAGCAACAGCATAGGTCCTATTTAAAGATGCTGGTTTGGCAAAGCTGGATGGTGCTTCGATATGAGAGGTCATGCCGGGCAAGACCAAGCAAACCACCAGATCTGAGGACAAGAATTGGGCAAGGCAGAGCGTTCCAGGTGGCACAAAAGCCACAGAACGGAACTTGGGAGAGATACATGAGAGAGCTCAGAGGGAGATGGAGGGAGAACCCATCACAGACCCTTTACACAGGATGCCAACAACGGGCAGTATGATGGCCATCAGGCCAAGGAAAGAACAAACAAATACCCTTTAGGAGACCAAGCCCAGATAGATGTCTTCACAAGGCATACTCAGAACATTTTCAGACTCCTTTAGGAAAATTCCTCCAGAATCAGCTCAGCATCTCACTTAAGTATCTGAATGTTTGGCAATTACCAAATTTATGTTGCCTCAAGTAACAGCTATCCACTCCCAGCGGAAGCCTGTATTTACAGTAGGC
Organism: Phodopus roborovskii; assembly: GCF_943737965.1. Lineage (NCBI taxonomy): Eukaryota > Metazoa > Chordata > Mammalia > Rodentia > Cricetidae > Phodopus > Phodopus roborovskii. The sequence continues at coordinate 19,463,038 of NW_026126517.1, forward strand.
TCTGAAGAAGAATTAAAGAACTCTGAAATGCTTCAAGCCATGGCAACATCAACTAAAGAGGCTCATAATCTTTCAAAAATGACCTCTTTAAAGGATGAAAGAGAAACTTCCTACCAGGAGAAACAGCAGGGGCTCTACATAAAAAACCAGACAGATATCAAAACCAGAAATGCCTTCACTAGCCACCAAGGATCTCAAACCCATGAACATTTGATCTAAACTAATTTTTTGTTTTGTTTTGTTGCTTTTTTGTTTTCTTGTTTTGTTTTGTTTTATTACAGGTCAGCATCCATCAAATCAAAGAATTATAAATTGTTGTCACATCACCAGGGCTCTGCCATTCAAGTCACGGCTGGAAGAAGGTGGAATGGTTGATGGCTTCACGGATACTGAAGTTTCTTGGCTCAAGTTCTCGCCAGACAGGTTACTGAACCTGGCTTTCACATAGGCAGTGAAGACAACGGGAGTGTGCAAAGGCATGTAGATTTGGGCAAGGCCACTGATGGCTACACAAACCTTCGAAATGCATCAATATAATTTGAGTGATAGAGCCAGCCCATTTCTTTATGCTTGGCTACTAGAAAGCCCTACAGGTGTTAGGAGTGAATAACAAAAACAATGAAGGTAGATGGTCTGGCACTGTATGCATCTTGCACTGGGACAGCCTCTCAGGGAGCTACAGAGAGGCAGGGAGACTAAAGTGAACAAGCTCATGGCTGAAGGGCCTGCACAGCACTGGCAGCCAGACTCACCACTGAAGAATTAACTCAAACTGTCTGGCATTTTTAGCTCTGGAAAAGTCCTGCTCAGTATTAAAGATACAAGAGAATCCCAAATGGGGAGCAAAGAGATACATTAAGTGCCCCCAGGCCAAAGTGACAGTCACTACTGATTATGCATCCCTGTCTATGTCCTTCCCACCAGTACCCCTATCTCAAACCAGGCCTGCTCAGGGGCAGACACTACCCAGTGCAGACTCTGGCTAGCTTAAGTGACAGTCACTCTGTAGGACACGAAGGAAAAATGTCCAGCATACAGAGTACAGGGGTTTGGACTCTGACTTCTCCCCAGGTGTGTGTGGGCTGGGTGTGACTGGCCCTCAGCTTGGGTGCTTGGGTTGCTGGGGTAAGAGGCAGCCAAGATGGGACATGGAGAGTGTGAGACAATCAGGTTCACTGGAACAGTTGCTGGAGCAACTGCTGGTACATAACCAGATGCCATGAGCACTCAGAAAAATGGAGCCATGCTGCACTGGGTAGCTTCTTAGAGAACATTCTGTGGCTTGCAAAGTGAAGCAGAGGGGTGGTGTCCTTCATCCCAGGCCTAGAGAAACAGTGCTGAGGCTGCTAAGCAGGGCCCATCCACATCGTACTTTAAATCAGGTATCTCTCGAGGTTAGCTGGAACTGAAGAATACCCTGTTTCAAAAAACCTAAAACCACAGAACCATAAAAACAGGTGTCCCCTCCAAAAAATAGAAAAAAGAAAAAAGAAAAAGGTGGTTTCTCCATTTAGTGTCAGCTGATTTCTTTCTTACAAGCCATGGATCATAATACCAAACCCCCACTAGTCCTGAAGCCACACAAACAATACTGACTTATATTTGTACAACACTTCATAGTGTTTGAAGGGAGTTCTTATATAATCTTCCTTAGTTCCCAAGGGATAACCCTGGTTATCTATAACTGTATTATTTTCCCTGTCAATTTTCTCGTCGTGGTGAGCCAAGAAGCACAAAAACAGTATCTATCAACCCTATAGTTCAAAACAGGGAACACAGTAGTGTATCAATAGAGGCAAGTGAGCAGACCCAGGAAGCTACTTAATCCCATAGAGATAAGGAAGACATGCTTAAAGAGACTATTCTTCCAGGCAGGCATAGCCTCAACTTTCTCCTGGAGAATCAGGAGTCTCCTTCAAGACAAGCAAGCAGGCAGCCAAGGAAGAAGGGAGCTTCCACAGTCTCAATCCTGGTCTGCAAGACCAACAGGGCAAAGTTTGGTGGGAGGTTCTGGAACCCTGAGCCACCCATTCTAAAAGAAGCACAGCCAAGAGTGAGTGGTGCACACCTGAAAATCTGGTGCTCAGTGAGCTGAGCCAGGAAGGTTGAGAGGTCCAGGAAAACCTAGATTACATAATGAGGCTCTGTTTCAAAGAGAAAAAAAAAAAAAAAAAAAACAGAAAGAATCAGGCACGATAGTTCATGCCTGTAATTCCAGCACTTGGAAGGATGAGGCAAGGGCATGGCCAGCCTGGGCTCCACAGTGAGTTTCAGGCTAACTTGAGTTACAATGCTAGAATTTGTCTCTAAATAAAAATAAGTAAAATGAAAACAGAAGCTCTTCCCCTTCTCTGCTCATCCCTTTTTTCAACAAATCATAACTGAGCACCTACTAAGTGCTACACACCGGTAAAGTATTGAGGAGAGAAAAGGCTTATTTGTTTCCTGAGGTTCAGATGTTCAAGGTAGGAATGTGAATGAAAACAATACAACGGCACAAACATGGCCACAGAGGTAGGAATGTTCAAGGAGCAGGCAAGCATCTGGTCAGTCAAGCATCTGGGCACCCAGCATGCACCTCTCCTTATGAATATGCCAAACTTGGATTAAGCACATGCTGGGCCTGTCACAGCTGCAACCACAAGCCCATACCACCCATCAGTGAGGAGCCCAGGGCAGGAAAAGGGTGTAATCACCCACCAAGCCAGCACTCCAGGCAGGCAGAACATGCTGTCTTCCAGCTGTTTGTGTATCATTAGAAAAGAAATTAAGTTGTCATTAGGAAGAAATTAAATAATGTGCATGTTGTCGTGACAACAGAGAAGCAAACTGCCAGATCTTGCACTGAGCTGAGATTGCCCACATGCAGTCCCTTTCTGGGGACCAAGTCTGGGGAGAGAGAAGAGGAGACTGCCTCACCAGCATTCTTTCCTTTGTAGAAGATCTTCATGTCCATCAGGCCTGTGAGCTGGCTTGCTAGGATCTCCATCCGGGAGCCACTGTATTTCGAAGCTCTGAAGATGCTAAGCTGTGACCAGTCATCCCAGTAGATTTCATTCTAAAGAGAAAACCTTCACCTGTTAATCTCGTTCAGTGGGCCTCCTTTCAAGACACTTCATGGGGACAAGGGCCACTCCACACCACCACTATGTGGGGACAACAGATAATTACTGAATAACACTCCTGGTCAAGATTTTACTTAAGTCCAACTGTCAGTGCCTTTATTGAGACCTCACCAACTGCCCACCAGGAAAACAACAACAACAAAAACAGCCTAGAAGAGACTATCTAGTGCACATTTAGTTGGACCAAGTAGGAGCCTCAGTGCTGAAATATGTTTTCCCATGTTGAGCAGGAGCATTTGCTCCCTAGGAGATGCAGGTGGTCCACAGCTCATCCTCAGTCAGTGGGAAGTGAAGCAAGAGTGGGCCATATGGAACTGAAACACGACCACCAGCAGTGAAGAGCAAGAACACTCAAGGGAAGGAATCTCAACTTTCAGCTTGTGAGCCGGGGTAGAAGCCTAGCATCCCTCCATGAAGTCCAGAGACAAGTTAGTGCAAATTTGGAAGAGACTCAGTTTCCAAGACATTACACAGACTCTTTGCAAAAGCCCAACAGGCCCCAGATATGCACCTCACATGTTCTTCCTCTGCTCTGGCAGACAGCACAGGGGCACACGTCAGGACAAGAAAGACTCACCTTAAAGACAGCAATGGCATAAGGGTGTGGGAGGTTATCCAGGATGACTGAACGTTGCTGGCCACTGAAAGTGATACGCTCGATACAGTCCAGATAGGCATCTGTCCAGTAGATCCACTGGTTGTCCACAGAGATGCCATTGGGCCACTTTACATCCTCTGACACAAGACGATATGCTGCAGAGCCATCCATGTTGCTCCGGTAAATCCCAGGCTTCAAGTCTCCCCAGTCAGTCCAGAACATCACCCTAGTTAATAGAGGGATCACACAGTCTCATGAGAATGACAAGACAGCCCTGATTCTGTTTCCAAGATGTAGTAGAACAATCAACATCAAAACAATCATTATTATTATTATCTGTCATGATAACATTTGAGTCTTTCAGAAATTTAAAATAATTGAATTTGACTCAAAAATTCACCTGCTAAAGACCATCTACAATCACATTATTCCAACACAATACGAAGAAACGTACATACATGCATATAAATCTAAATGCTAACTGGTAGAGCAGTGTTACATAGTATTATACAACAGAATATACAAATTGCAATGCCCCTAAAATGTTGTATGCAAAGTACTTGAAAACCTACATACTTGTATGTGCTAGTTAGTTCTTCTCAAGAACACAAACTAGAGTCACCTCAGAAGAAGCAACCTCAATTGAGAGACTGCCTCCATCAGACTGGCCTGTGGGTGGGTCTGAGGGGATGATGATTGATGCAGGAGGGTCCAGGCCACTGTGGGCGGTGCCACCCCTGGGCAGGTGGTCCTGGGTTATATAAGAAAGCAGGCTGAGAAAGCCATGGAGGGCAAACCAGAAAGTGTGGTCTGTTTCATTTCCTGCCTTGGCTTCCCTCAGTGATGGACTGTAATCTGTAAGCAAAACAAACTCCTTCCTCCCACCAAGTTAGCTTTGATCAAGGTTTTAATCCCAGAAACAGAGTGTGATCTTAAAATACTACATGTGCTCTGATAAAATGATCAATCAATCCACATGTCTTTTGACAGGTAGGAAATCACAAAATACCCTATGATTCTATCTGATGTGATGTGTTGTATGTGTCACTAAGGGGCGCTAGCTATATTTAAAGATTATGACTGAACACCAGAAAAGAAAAAAAAAACCTCCCAATAATACAAGCAAAGAATTAACAGTAGCTATTATGTGTGACTAATGGTGACTATTATATAACAGTGAAGTGATTGCATCTCTAGTCTGTAGGAGGATGAAGAGCAAAGAATGAAAACCCAGCAAACATGTTTCCTTTCAAAATCTTCTGTTCTCTCTTAATATCTTTAACCAAGCCCATGGAGTTCTTTTAGACTTTTTCTTTAAAAATAGTGCAATTCTTAATTATAAGTATACCAAGAGAGGAAAGTCAAACTGGCATCTCCTTCTTAGCTATATTCTCTGTGATTAAGGAGTTAATAAAAGCCCTCCATGCACATCCTGAGTGCATGTTAATTTTACATAAAAAACATGATTTACTTGGAGTTGGGTGTGTGAGAACGATTGATTGAATTAAATATAAGTGAGGTGCATGAAACTCAAGATTAAAAAAAAGAATCCTTGCAATGTACCAGTGCCTGCCTGCTTTACAAAGACTCCCTTCAGTGTTACCTTTCCTGTAGAAACACCACACAGATGGGAGGCATCCAGAGACCTTTGGAGAATCCAATGCTTGCTAATGAAATACGCACGGGGTTTCCAGAACACAACTACCAAGCTATGGCTTCAAAAGCCTCAGTCGACCCGTAACCTCCACCATGACCATGGCAAGCAGAAATTTTGCCCCAAGTTTGCAGTTTCATGTGTATTTGTTGTAGTAATGAGCACAACGCTCTCTCCCCACAGGGGACACACTTACCCCTCTTGGGGCACAAGAACTAGAGCCCTGGGCCGATCAAGCACCGAAGAATTTATAATGGTCAGTCGGAAGTCACCATCTGGATTAGCTACCTGACGAAACAAAAGTGGAATGTGGGGAGATGGTGAGGGATCTGGGCCACCTACAAAGCCCACGCTGTGAAAGCCCTCCATCAGGCCCTGCCTTCAGGCACACCCCCTCTGTGCCCTGCCTACAGGCACACTCCTCACAGCCTTTCTGGTTTCTGCCTACAGGCACACCCTGCATACCTACCTCTGTGCCGGAGTACCACTCTAGAACCACTGGGAAGCCTGCCTTGATTGCCAGTCAGAAGGCACAGATCATGTCCCCAGCTGAGAAAACTTTCACATGGACTGAAGGGAAACTAGAGCTGTGTGTTTCCTGACTCCAACCCCAGGGCATAACTTGAACAAAGGTGGTCCCTCCAAGTCCCTGAAGCCCCATAAATGTCATCCTTCACACAACCTACACACTTCTTCCTGAACACTTGAAAGCAACCCTAGACCACTGCTATGACAGTATTGGTCCTAAGTAAATAGGTGTTGCTGAGTTGTTTGGGAATGGATGGCAAGGAAAGAAGTCTGCATATGCAGTACAATTTTGTTTTTGCTTTTTAAAAAAAAGTATATTTTCAATTCATGGATGTGAAACTACAGATTTGGAGGGCTGGCTGTACCCAAACGCCATCACCACGCTACATGCATTTCCCCTGCCGGTGTCCAGAGGAGACTCCCCTCCAGCATCAGGTTCAGCTAAGAGGGTGGCAGCTTCCCCAAACACTTCATCTCTCTTCCTACCACCCACTCCCCAACCACACAATCACATAACTCACTTCATGTTCTTAAACCCCTCATCATCAAGACAGGTTTCTTTATCATCTTATCACTCTGCTTCTTTCACTGAAGCTAGTTTGTGTGGTTTTCAGTGGTTTCCATTTGTTTTAAGACAAGATCTTTGTATACCTCAGACTGGCCATTAAACTTTGTATGTAGCCCAGGCTGGCCTCAAAAATCTTGATCCTCCTGCCTCAGCCAAGTGCTGGAATTATAGGTATGCACCATGATACCAGCTCCATTAAACTTAACACCAATCAGAAAGAGAAGTGTGTGTCCTTCCCATTCCTTGATCACAGCACCATCAAACTTAAAACCGGGCCTGGCACATGACCTGTGCACTCATTCAACAGCTAAGTAAATGACTCTGGCTCTCAACATTAAGAAAAATGAGATTCAGGAAGCCACTTGCTGTATGTCCCATAGTGGGCAGGATGATGCATGAATCCAGGGCAACCTTCAAGCCTGTGTCTCCTTCTATCTATATCACTTAGCTCTCTGTGTTTCCCCACTGTGTTTTTCCCCATTAACCTGACAAGTCACACCTCCATGCAGTGCCAATACAAAGAGCTGCAGGGACAGTATTCGAGAGCCACAGCAGTAATCTGCCAGATAGGGTGCACTTTTGATTCTTTAACACGATAATTTGGGCAGTTTACAAGCCCTTCATCACCTCATGTAACTGGCTATTCAAGGTGAAACAGGTTTCTGGACATCCAAGTAATAGATAGCTAGAAATCAATAACGATAATGATAGAGTCATTGTTGCTTTAGATAATAATGGACTGTTATTGCTATGATGATTACAACATTATGAAATCATCATCATTATTGTTATTATATGATACTTCTGCTAGCCAAAACTCTTCTGTATCTTAAATGGCACCTCTGGCTTCATGTTCTCACTTGGGTTCCTCTGAGATGACTCCCTTTCATCTCTTCAGAGGTTCAGCAAGCTGAGGCCCTGGAAACCCTGGGAAATTTCCCAGTTACATGACACACCGCTTTCTGTCTTTGTGTCAGAGCTGGCTCAGAGCCCAGCTGCTCCACCTGCTTGCCTAATGAAGAACATAGGAGTACTCGTACCTCAATCTTTTTAAAGCCAGCATCCACCCAGTACAGTAATTGGCTGAGGGGTTCAAAGGCCAAAGCCTCCACAGTCTCCAGGCCGGAATTGATGATAACCTCTTGTCCAGTGCTCCCATTCAAGCAGAGTCGCTGGGGAGAGAAAGCAGTAATCAACATTGTGAACTGTGAAGCAGACTCAGGCCAATCAGCCAGCCACATGGACAATAACCCTGCCTTCAGTTAGCTGGTTTGCCAAGGGCATGAGGTTTTATAGGAGAAAATGTGGGTTAGATAAGAGAATCTTCAAGACCCTGTTTTAAACATAATGGCAGGCAGAATTAGTCATTTCTGTTACTGCATGCTAGTATTATAAACACAGATTACTAAACTATGGCCTGTCTAGGAGTAATGATCTATTCACGGAAACATAGGAATCTGCTGCTTTAAAATAAATGAAAAACAGACTGCTGCTACTTTTTAATTCTGATGTCTCCTTTCACAGTCTTTTATCCCTTGCAAGGCTCTTAGACCTTGGGTTATCACTGTTGGCACAATTACACTCAGTGGTCTTCCCTAACCCCAACCCTCATAATGTAAAATTTACATTAGGCCAGGACTTTGGAACCAGGTAGACAATGAGTCAATATGATATAGCTCTCTTTTTGTCTTTTTTTGATCCTGTGGCCTGCTTGCTAGATAGGTGACCTGCCACTGAGCTACGATCCCAGGTTCATTTGGGGATGGGGAAATGGCTCAGCAGTTTAAAGTACTTCCTGCTCTTGCAAAAGAAAGTCCAGATCTCAGCACCCACATGGCAGCTAGCCAAATGTCTGTAACCTCAGTTCCAGAGGTTACTTCTCCTGGCCTCCCCTAGCACCAGGCAAGCAATGGTGCATAGACATACATGTAGCCAAAACACCCATACAGATAAAGTAAAATAATAAAAAATCTAAAATGCATACATTTGAGCATATGAGTATATGACCAAGTGTCTGGCCTACCAAAGGATCTTTAATACCTACATCCTGTGTGTGTGTGTGTGTGTGTGTGTGTGTGTGTGTGTGTGTCTGTGTGTGTGTCTGTGTGTAGGTGGTGTGTAGCTATTTTATTTTTGTAGTTCTGAAAACTGAACCTGGACCCTTGTGTGCACTAGGTAAACACTGATCCACTCTGCTGTATCTCCCCTGAGTGTCTAGGCTGAAGCCATCCACACACCCACACACCCACCCCACCTCCAACATACAACCTTCCACCATGTCCAACTACTTCCTGGTTCTTGTCTGAGTTCAGGAGACTTGGACTGGGCAGTTATGTGAGCTGAAGATAACTGGAGTGCCACTACACTTTGACTTGGAGGGGAAGATCCTAAAGTGGAAGGTGGCAACTGACAATCCCACATCACTGGACCCAGAACCTCCCCAGCAGGAAAAGTGAGACCTCGGATGCAGTCAGGGATGTAGATTGTGGGCAGAGCCAGGCAGGGGAAGAAAATTACAACAGTAAAGTGTAGTTCTGTGTAGCAATCCAGGAATGGGTTACCATGTGCAAACCATGTGCTTGTGGCTCACCTACTTAAGCCTCGATTGGAGCCTCTCAGGACTGAACAATCAGAAGTCCAGCCTCAAGACTTAAGTCAATGGCTGACAGACTCACCTGGATGGTGTCCAGTGCCAGGTCTGACCAATACAGGCAGTTGTGTTCATAGTCAAAGTCCAAGGCCACAGCTGCCCGCAGCCCTGAGAGAGGCAGCTGCTCCGTGGCTCCCGAGGCCAAGTCATAGCGGTAGATGGACTTCCGCACGGCATATAGGATGAACTCATTTTCTTCTGCAGACACAAAGCAACCATGATAGCCAGGGATGCTGAACACTGCCTAGCAGGCCTGGCCTTCTTTCTCACACACAAACCTCAACCACATTGTCACAAGAGTAGATCGAGTGCAAGAGCTTAGGAATCTAGACTCAGGACACAGAACAAAATCACACTGTAATTGCATTTCTTTATTTGTGTTTTGTTATACTGCAAAAACAAAAAATTCAACATCCATATTTCTGATCTCTGCCTAACAGTCATTCCATGTCATATCATCTGACAGCCCCATAGAACCATTATCTTGGTGACTACTTGGTAACTTCTAAATTTCTCACCAAATTTGTTCACTCACATATACTATTCAAAAGTGCCTGTTTATGCTTTAGGGTCGACCTGTTAAGTTTCTAAAGCAATCATACATTTGTTCTGGAATGAATACAAAATGTTCTACAGAGTAATTATAAAGGTTCTGTTTCTGCTCAGCAAATGTTTACACAATGTACTTACTAGGTACCAGGCATTGTTTAATCCTCAAAACACCCATGAGATTGAAGAATGAGTATTAATTCACTCAAGGACACACAGCTAGGAAGCAAGCATCTGGATTCAGAGTCTATGTTTTAGCCTTTATATCATGCTGCCTTTAACAGCATAGATCCTCATGATGACATTTTTTAAAGGCATATAGAGAGGGTCAGTGTGCTTCCAAGTGTTACCTAATGTCAGACAACTAGTAATTTAAGGCCTAATACCCTCTCTTTCTACTTAGAAAATAGCCTAGGAGTCACTAGGACTCAGGAGTGCAGAACAATGAGCATCTTTACCTACAACACACATAGAACCCTGGGATAGCCTAACACATAGAGGTGCCTGAGGGTGGCAAGACTAGGAAGGATGTGTAATGTGTAAGCTCAATGCCCTTCAGCCCACACCTCACCCTCAGCATCTCTTACACAGCTCTGTCATTTGGCTGTTCACCTGTATTCTTATCATACCTTGTGTAGCAAGTCGATTTTAAAAGAACCCAAACTAGAGATGCATGGAAAAATAAAGCACAGAGGCAAACCCTAGAGGAACTAGAAGGGATGGGAAGAAGCCTAGCCCATGTGAGTCCTAGGGCAAAACTAAGAACCGTACCCAGATGTTTCTTGAGTCTGTGCCTGTCCAAATATTTGTTACTTGTGTCATCTCTCCAAATAGACTAACAATAAAAATATCTCTTTTTAAAAAGAAAATCAAAATGTAAAACATCCACTGATGCTATGCTACATTCCGGACATGTGGGAGCAAGATGCAAACATGAATCCTTTGCTACAGGCTTGAATTGGTTGTTGCCCCTCTCCCTTGTCTTTCTCTCATCCTGTTAATACACTGAACTCACATAGCCTTATAACCACCTGCTTTATAAAAACCTCAATATTGGGCTGGCAAGATGGCTCAGCAGGTAAAGATACTTGTTGCCAAACCTAATGACCTGAGTTCGATCCCCAGAAACCTACACAGTGGAAGAGGAGAATCAACTCAAGTTGTCCTCTGACCTCTACACATACACTCTGATACACGACCCTCTCCCCACCTCACACACATAAATAAGTGGGCTTTTAAAAAAATCTTCAATATTGATAACACACTGAAGACAAATTCACTAAGTGAGAGTAGGCCGAGCTCTTGTTTCATATGTGAAAAGCTCTGGGCTAATCCCCAGCACTGCTCCCCAAAGGTTTTAAATAGCAGACAAATCTATCCAAATCTTGAGTAAGTTAAGTTTCTTTATTTTCATTTTGCTTCATAAATACCCAAGGTACCACCATATGGTAACTAATGTCTCCTTTTGGCTGGCATTCATTCCAAGGCAGGGGACGGTCTTATGATAATGCAAGAGAGGAATCCTTGTGTGGATTCCATGGCAGGCAAGAGTGACCCAGGCAGAGGGACAAACACACCAGACAGACAGAGCTTAAGAGAGAAGTTTTATTAGAAAGAGGAGGGAGGAGGAAGGAAAGAAAACAGAGGTAAAGACACACACACACACACACACACACACACACACACACACACAGAGAGAGAGAGAGAGAGAGAGAGAGAGAGAGAAAGAGAGAGAGAGGGAGGGAGGGAAGGAGGGAGGGAGGGAGGGAGGGAGGAAGAGAGGGAGAGAGGGAGGAAGAGGGAGAGAGAGATGAAGAGAGAGAGAGAGAGAGGGAGAGAGAGAGAGGGGACAGAAAAGAAGAGGGAGACAGGAAAAATCCTGTCTGCCCCAGGGACAGCAGGAAAGACAGGGGGCTGGGAGAGGATTGAGAAAGAGAGCATAAGTCTGGGGGGGGTGGAGGTCTTTCTTTTAAAGGGTCCTTTGCATCTGCATGCAGACTATGCAGTCATGGAACCTTGGACTGCCCAGGATACTGCCTGAGTGCATTCTGTCAGGTGACAGGGGCAGGCCAGTATTATGCCTGAATCCTTAGCGGCAGGAGGACATAGGTCACAAGATGAAAGCCACAGCCCAGTGGTGACATTTCTGACCCACATCCCTCTGCAGCACCTAGACCCTCACTGCTCCTTTGTTTCTTCTAAGAAGCCAGGGCCCTTAAAGCATAGGAGACAACCAGAAGAGCTTGCCTAGGAGGCAGGCATGGAATACATGCATCGTTCCCCACATGTGAGTGAGTCCTGACCTAGAAATGGAGTGGGCTTTGGCTGACGCAGCCATGCACAAGCACAGCCTAGAAAGATCCATTGTTACAGTAATCATAAAGAAGAAAAATTGCTGCATTTAAAAAATCCTTCCAGATGCCCACATTACCTCATCTTTGTAAAGATGTTATGGTTCCCATTAGGCCTAGAAACACCCCCCCCCCACCTCTGAGTACTTCCTTGCTTGCATTTCGTGGATGACCTACACTAAAATGAGACTTTTCTATTTCATCCCCTGCTCCCTCCTCTCCTATCAGAAGAGAAAATAGCTTTCTTGCCATTTCTGATGGCTTTAAACAAACAGTTGTGTCCCTTGCTGAATTACCCCTAGAAGTATTTATGACAACAGTATGTACTCTAGGCCCTCAAGAGCGATCACTCAAACCCTCCTCACCCAAGCCCTCATCACAGCAGCTCGTGAAGGGAACGCTCAAATATTATCTGCTCATGCTCATTTGTAAGAATCTGCTGAATTAGTGGTTCTTTTTACGTCTCCACAGTGAGGTATGTTAATTACTCTAGTAATGATGGAAGATTAAATTAAGGGGCTAATGAGCTTAGCATGAAAACACCAGAGCAAGCCGAGGAGCAATAAGCTGACAGAAGACTGCCCTGCGCTGCCTGCCTGTGGAAGATGGAGGATGGCAGGTCTCTGTCATGATTCACTGGGAGCTCCTGGCACTTAGATCAGGACCGCACTGCTGATGGAAGAAGCCAGGGCACTCACCTGCCCTCACTGACAGTAATAGCCTCTGAGGGAGTGAGGAAGCCCTAAGTGAGTGAGACCTGGAAACAGTGAAGGAAGAAAAGCAGCCAAGCAATCCCCTTTTTATTTCTTGTGGTGTATGTGTATGTGTCTGTGTGTATGTCTGTGTATGGGTATCTGTGTGGGTGTGTCTATGTGTGTTATGTATGTGTGTCTCTGTGTGTCGCTGTGTAAGTCTGTGTGTGTCCGTGGGTGTGTATGCATGTGTTATGTGTGTGTCTCTGTGTGTCTCTGTGTCTGTGTGTTATACATGTGGATTTGTGTCTGTGTGTATGTCTGCATGTGTATGTGTGTGTGTGCCTCTCTGTGTGTATGTGTCTATGTGTGTCTCTGTATGTGCCTGTGTTTGTGTGTGTGCAAATGTGTGTCTGTGTGTGTGTGTATACATGTGCCTCTGTGTGTGTGTGTGTGTGTGTGTGTGTGTGTGGTGTACATGAGCATATGTGTGCCCAGCTGAGCATCACATGTCCTGCTCCATCACTTTCAGTCTTACTCCCTAAAGAGAATCTCTCACTCAGCCTGGAGCTCAGCTGGTCTCCAGCAAGCCCCAGTAAGCCTCCTGTCCCATCCCTCCACAACACTGAGCTTACAAGCACACACATGATCATGCCTGGCTTTTGTTTAGGGAACTTGAACTCAGGTCCTCGTGCCTACATAACAAATGCTCTTGTCCACTGAGCCATGTATCCAGCACAACCACCTTTTTAAGGTATCAAAGTTAAGGTATCTATATAACTCATGTTATGTCACCACTACATAGCTAAAGTGTGTTTGAAATATACTTATATCTTCATAGTCTCTCCAAAGAAGGTCTTTACCATTAGTAGGCACAGTGACCATGGGAAATAGGACTAAAACTTGGATGCCATTTGGATCCTGGACCTTTAGGACTGAATTTTACCACTGTTGATTACTAGATACATGACCTCAGGAATATCTTTTTCTCTGAACCTGCTTGCTTCCTCAGATAGATACATAATGCAATTGTTTTTAGTAGAGCCAAAGATGTCTGCATCCTTGGGCTGTAGAGAGGATTCAACTGCCAACACATGGACAAGTGGATTGAAATCTGTAAAACTCTAATAAAACTAAGAATTATTATAAAAATAAGACAAGCCACTTAGCGAGTTTAGGAGTCTCAGTCACTTTATACTCTTGAACAAACTGAGATGCACATCAAGGCCTGCAACTGCTCCCCAATGCCCAGTGCTCAACACACAACAGACACCAAATAGACTACCCCCTAACACATGACCTGCCACCAAAGAGTTCCCATTCTTTCAAGGTGGGAGACTACACATGTGTTTCATGTGCCTGCTAAGCTTAGGAAAGGAGATTCCATGATGCTTCAATTCTAAGAACTTCCACATGCCTAGGGGTAGTGATACCAGAATGACCCAACCAGAACTCAAGAAGGCAAAGAGAAGAGGCTGCCTGTCTTACCTGCCAGGGGACAGGGGACCAACTCCCCTTCCAGCCGCGCTTCCACATCTCCTCCACTGCAAGTGTCCCCAGAAATCTTCCGATAGCTGTTAGAACATAGAGGGTCAGAAACATAGAGGGTACATATGGGCCATGGAGGTCCCCCAAATGAGCACATACTCCTGGCTATGAACAACAAAGTTAGAAAGATGGGGTTTAGCCATTCTGAGTCAGTTCATTGGTAATATTTAGAGTGTGTAGACCCAGACAATTTAACGAATTGCTTGGGGAAACACTTAAAAAATCTCTCTTCTATAAACTCCTCTGGAGATATTTCCGCAGCGGAAGATGCCCTCAGCCTTGCAGAAAAGCTTGTAGACTTCCCTCACTGGGAATAGAAGACTGCAGATGCCATTAATTTAAAAAGTTGTCCAACCACCTACAGTCTTTAACTTGGGGTTTGAGAATTTAGGGTGTGGGCAGAGTCACGTGATCCTCAGACCCCCCCCCCATTCCTTCCCCTTGTGAGCCCGAGTCAGACAACTGTGTGATACATACCCTCTTGTTCTCCTGTATGTAGAACCCACAGGACAAGGCATAGGAGGGCTGTAGGGCTTCCCAGAAAACTCGGGGTCTGGAACACAAACCTCTAGGGAGAGATCTTCACTCATCTTGAAGCCAAAGTCACTGAAAAGGCAATTGGAGTTCATTGAGACCATGGACAAGTACCATTGGCACTTCAGAACCAACCCTGCAACCTCTATACTCTACCTAGTACTTACAATCTATGGACTACTCCACTGGCCCTTTAAGAAACAACCATTTTGTTATACTAAACTACATCTGCATAGAAAGCTGTGTTTCAGAGACCCATCTGGAGAGCCACTCCTACATACTCTAAGCTACATACAAAATGGATGCAAGTCATCATGACAAAGAAAGATATCATCTGCACTCAGCTGCCTATCCAGACTCAGGGTCTCTCTGTTCTTAGCTAAAAGGGAACAGTGGGGCCAAAACTTCAGTCCTGTTGGTAGAGTGCTTCCTAGCACACACAAGGCCTTGGATTCAATATCAGCATTAGGTGTGTGGGTACAAACCAGGGAGGTAGAGGAAAGACAATTAGAAGTTGATTTGAAGTAGGCTTGAAGCTAGCCTGGCATACAAGACTCTATTTCAAAGAAATAAATAAAATGGGAGACAGGGTGATGTCAAGTAAAAGCTCATGAACATAAGCTGGGCACTGTGTTAAACGTGGGCCTCAGTAGTGCCTGTCTGTAATTCCAGTGTTCCTACTCCAAGAAGGGAGGAGCTAGGAGACATGGTTACAAGCTTAGAACTTGCCAGCCTGGCATACACAGTGCAGAGACAAGAGATTCTACCTCAGAACCAAGGTAGGAAAGAACCAGCTCTCAGAAGTTGTCTGCTGGCCTCCCCCCACACATGTGTTATCGTATGTGCATATAACACACACACACACGCACACACACACACACACACACAATGGATTAGCTAATATTTAAAGACTGTGATTCCTCCTTGGCTCACTCACTGGGTCACTGGGAGAATTAAAAGAAGAATGTAAAAAAAAAAAAAAAAAAAAAACCTTAAAAAGATTTCTTTTTTTTTTTTTAAGTGCTGGGAATCAAACTCAGGACTTTGTCTATGCCAGGTAAATGATCTATCTATTACTTCCTAGTCTTAAAAATCATGTCACTTAAGACCCTTTCCCCATACTATCTAAATCACCTAGATGTCTCACCTTGAACTTTGGGAGATGACAGTTTAGTTTATCCTGTACTCTGGAGACTGCATCAGCCAAACTTACAGCTTGGTGGGTGAAGCAAGCAAATGCTGGTTGAATTCTAAGTCTTCCCCCATCTCCATGGAGACCACATCAGTCAAACTCACAGCTTAGTGGGTGAAGCAAGGAAATACTGGTTGAATTCTAAGTCTTCTCCCATCTGCATGGCTTCTCCAGCCTATCCTTCCTACTTGGAAAGTAAGGCAGCTTTGTGTTTTCCAAGGCTTAATGCAAGCTACCAGTTCTTCAAGTCATAGGAATTTTATATTCATGAGCTGGACCCCAAGAGCTTCACTTCCCAGCATTGAATTCAACATTTATTAAATATTTCCTACATTTTCCTAGATTAAAAGTACAACCAAATTACAGGACAACATAGTTTGCATTGTAAATCCACATGTAGTGATCTGTGGAGAACCCTCCAAGGGCAGTGATTTTATTACTCTCTCTCTCTTTCATTCAATCATCCATTTGTTACTGAATGGCTACTCTATGAGGACCTGCACTGCTGGAGTGTTAGCTCATTGCTTGTTTGCCTCCACAGCCAGGCACCCAGCTGTGAAACAGCTTTTTTTGGTCTGTAGGTCACAACAGCTTCCTATTCTCCCACAAACAATGAAAGACTGCAAAAACCATCACTTGTCTTCAAAAGTACATGTCCCATTAAAACTGTTTTAATTATATGTGCAAACACATGGATCTGCACGTAGGCATATGTGTGGACAATGGGTCACAACATGAACTATATTGCTTTACTAAGGGTTACACTTAAGAATTTGTAAGCTGCAGGTCTTGGCAATGTGGAGAAATAAAAAAAAAAATGTAAAAGAAATCACTCTTGAAATCAGAGAACATAGCCACCAATAGTTTGGTGTCCAGCTATGGTCTGAAAAGGCTAACAGAATTTACCTGGCTTGCAAAAACAATGGCCTGCCAGTGGCTTTACCCATGGACAGGTATCACCTGGCATGTCCTCATCTCAGCTCTCACGGTGTCTTGGGACCATTTCCTTTTCCAATGCCATAGTCCAATCCATAGACTATTCTCTGGAGTCACATGACCAGAACGGCCCCATTTTTGGAAATCACAGCAAACAGAGGGCAGCCTGACATCAATGAGCCCTTGGCCATCTGTGCAGTACCATGGGGGCACAGAGGTTTTCCTGCTCTACAATAAAGACTTAGCACTCAGCAGAAATAAGTACCAAGCAAATTCTAGCAAACCAGTAGCATCCCAGCCAGTTTTCCTAGAATATGGAGCTTTTGCTTGTTTTGTGTGGGGAGGATTTTTCATTTCTTCTTTAAAAAAAGCAAAACAGCAACCAGGAGGCAAGAAAGCAAGAGCTTTGTTTGATTTCCTCAAGTAATGTTTTGTGTTGGCTTAATTTTATTTCTTGGTAGAGTCATTTTTCATGGCTGAAGGAGGCTAGCTCCAGAACACCCTAGAGATCCCAGATAAGGTGACACCTCTGTTGAACCTGCAAAAAGAATGAACACAAAGGAGTGGGGTCTAGCACTGGAAGCCGCTTGAACCCCTGGGCCAGCCTGTGTATTTTACCAAGACCTATATGTGTTTGGACAAATCTAGTTGGCTGTTTTTATAAAACCAGAGTCTCCTGGATCACAACCAGATCTCTTCCTCTGGGATGTCTTTCCCTCATCTGTTGCCACTATCAGAGGCATAGCTAAGTAGCACCCCTAGAACCTAAAACATTTACCACAGGGCCCTCTCCAACCTCTGATCTAGCATATATCTCTGGCTTTAAGCTGGCCAAGCACAATGATGCTAAAGGTAAAACATATGTGCCTCAACCACCACAGAAACAAATGCTCTGAGTAGGCTGCAAACCCACATTCTAGCCACAGCACCTGACAGAAGGGACCCCATACTGTGTGCTCAACAGCAGGAACCTTCTCCAGCTAACTCTGCTCATCTCATCTCTCCTCAAAGGCCTTTGAGGCCTCTCCTGTCTGCAGAATGGGGTCCCTCTCCTGCAGGACCTCCACTTTCACCCACTGCCTGACATCTTTTCCACACACCCAAACCAGTCATCCAAAACTGCTGCTGCACGGTCTGATACTGCCTTGTCAACATAGCTTGATGCTTCCTTAAAGCCCAGCTCAAACATCTCCAGAAATCCTGATTTTCCTATTGCAAGTCACAGTCTTCTCTTTCCACGTCCATACTAAAGGCAGTCATTCTTGCTCGATGGTGGCTTCTCACCTCCTGTCATAGTATTCATGCAGATGTTGATTCCATTTAACATTTCCCAGGCATGCCTTGGATAGTCTCCTCAAGCAATAATAGATGTTGCAAAAAATCATACCTACAAACATTCCCCCATTTCAGATAAGAAAACAAGTCCTCTCTAGTGAAGGAGATCTATAGAAAACAAGTTCCCCAAAATGGAACTTTCAGCATGTTCCCTTCAGGGGTCCTCCTAGAAACAAACCCTGACTGTGAGTCCCTACAGAAATGACTGCAGCTTTGGGAAGCCACACCTCTATTCAACTTCATGGCTATAGAATTTGAAGACAACGTAAATAAAAAGTGCCTCACACAGTCCCTGGCGCACAGAGTACACTCCACAAATGCTATTCGCTTCCTCTGAGAAACAGAATATGCTCTCCTATCTTTCAGCCTCCCACTACAGAGCAGATATGACACAACTCAAGGTCCCGGGCATGGAGGAGGAACACACCACTCATAGTCCTCCCGGGTGCAGGAGCAGTTGGACACGACCACTGGCCGGTCAAAGTCTTCCCCGTTAAAGCATGTTGCATGGGGGGTCCTCCTTTTGAAAACTGTCTTGTGTCCTAGCAAACACTCGTTTCCCCGCTCATCAGACGGGGACCACAGCTTGTAGTCATTTTCTGTGCAGGGAACCCCTGAGAACAGAAAAGGGCAGAGCAAAGTGTCAGATCCAGTCTGCACAGGGTTTCCTGTCCCCCCCCCCCACCCTCAACTCAGCCCTCTACTTCCAGTGTCTCTGTGGCCACCCAGCAAGTGCAGAGCAAAAAGCTACCCATCTCTAGTAATCGCATGCTGAGGGTGGGCAGTAGTCCCGAGAATAAAGGCAACACCATTATAACATAGGTGCTCCCCTGAGAAAGCTGTGAAGATGCCAGTCACATCTGACTTCTGAATCATAAAATTTGAGGTACTTGGGAGGGCAGTGTTGGCAATGATTGCTGCTATTTATTTTGGTTGATTAGTGTTCTTTGTGTGTGTGTGTGTGTGTGTGTGTGTGTGTGTGTGTGTGTGTGTGTATGCACACGTGCGTGTGTGCTGTTTGGGATTATTTTAAACTTCTGTATTGTGTGCCCTGGTGCAAATGTGGAGGTCAGAGGACAACTTTGCAGAATAAGCTCTTTCCTTCTGCCTTTACATGGGCTCCCAGAATTGAATTCAGGTCTTCAGGATGCACAGCAAGCATATTTACATGCTGAACCATCTCACTGGCCCAGAGTTTTGGGTGGCTTGCTTGCATGTTTTATTAAAGAGAGAACCTTTCTACAGAGTTCAAGTGAACTGCAAACTCCTGATCCCCATGCCTCACACCCCCCCTCCAATACTGGAATTCTAGCATATTCCAATACTTAGCCAAGCCTCTAAATTATTAGAAGAGTTGGCAAGTCTTTTTGTAAATAGGTGCCAGGGGTGGGGGTGGGGTGGGTGTGGAGCTGAGCTTTCTCCTAGGGGAAAAAGACACTTTGGAAAGTGATATGGGGTATTGCTGATCCATCCTGCTTCTTCAGGATGAAGGTGCATCTGGTAGGATGAGCTGAGAGCACTGAAGGATATGTTTGCCCTACTTGATGGTACAGGATCTTTATGTAGAGAGACTGGGAAATGACAAGATAACTTCACACTTATTCCACCAGCCCACATCCATTTAAAATGTCAGTAGTGAGCCTATGGGAATTCTATGCTTATGTCTAGGTTAGTGCCTTGTATCTTTTTTTATATGAGTGTCAGATTAAATACTACCCAAAGCTGATGCATACCTGTCAACACATTGCCATTCAAATTAGCAAAGAATTATTAAAAACCCTACCATCTGTGAGGCACTAATGAAACCTAGTAGGTGAAATAAAAGTATGTGCAGGAAAAGTCCATGTTTTGAGGAGCCTTATGAGCAGGTGATGGAACATGGTACATAATTGCAGACACAGATGTATAGTTCAAGATGTGACGGATACGCTTATTTTGGAGCATAAAGAAGAGAGACATCTTTTGATTGAGATGTCAACAGAACCGGTGCTAGATCCTGAGACCGAGGCTGAATGGATGGCAGTAAGAAGACATGGGAGGCTTTCCGGACAGCGATAGTAGTATCAGGTGAGCAGAATGGACAGAAGGACAGAAGGTGATGAGACAATATGGAAGAGCACTCAAGCACCCATCAGGGCTCACTGCTTAAGGATCCCATGTGCACCAACAGATCAGAACTATACTAAGAGAGCCTCCAAAGGACCCTGAATCGGTGCTACTCCAGGTGAATGTTCCTGAAGACTCAGGTGTTAGTTCCTGGCTTATGGCATTGTGGGTAAGTGGTGGGACCTTTAGGAAATGAGGCCTAGGGGGGTAAGTAAGGCCATGAGGAGTGTGATCTTAACAAATGTATTGGGATCCCAGCCCCTTCCTCTTCTCTCTCTTTCTTTGCTTCCTGGACAGCACGAGATAGGCAAACTTCTCCTACCATAGCTCCTAGTACAGTCTAATGGGAAAATGCCAAGGAACTATGGGCCAAAACCGTGAGCCAAAATAATGTTTCCTGCCTTTTCCCTGATAGGGAGCTAATACAGACATACCCACTGAATAGGGCCTCTAATTGCACCCATCCAGCCTTCACTCCCTCCATCCATCCATACTTTAAACAGATACATATATAGCTATAGTATATGACAGGTACTGCAGAAAGAAACCAGGACACAAAGAATCATAAATAGTCCCTTAAGACTCGAGTAAACCAGCAAGCACCTGTGCCCTGTATCTTCCACTCACTCACTTGGGCACACCCCACCCCCTAGTGAATCACAAACTGAGGATACTGCATCTAAGCTGCCACTCTGTACACTCCCGACAGTCAGTCATTATGCCTGTGACCAGGGCCCAGGAGGCAATGGCTTACCCAAGGCATCAGTGGCATTGACCTGCAGGATGAGCCAGCTGTGGACATTCTCCTTATTTGAGCCGAAGATGGTGAAGACGGTACTCTTCTCGCCAGGTTCTGTGAGAAGCCCATACACAAATACAGGTTTCTCGGAGAAAACAAATGTCTTCCAAGTCTCCCCTTCATTGGTGCTGTACCTGCCCAATGCAAGCAAAAGAAGCCTCGAGGTTACAGTCCCGGAAAGCAGGCCTGTTTCCACACACGTCATTGGTAACCATAACCAGTGCCCCATTAAGAGGAAATGACCCCCGGATTGTGCCAGAAAAACAAGAAAGTGTTAGGGACAAATCCTGACACCTGAAAAGAATACAAGAATTGGGGGGAATCTCCAACATCACCCCCCCCCCCGGAAAAAAAAAGACACAGGAACTAGTTGACTGGGCTCTGAATAGCCAGATTTAAGACAAATTTAACACAGATGAAAAAGATGATGGTAACATGACAGAGTGAATAAAAGTAGGGCATGGATCTTTACCAATGCTGACAGAGAGAAAGGAGTGGGAGAAGGGAGGGAGGGAGGGAGAGAGGGAGGGAGGGAGGAGAAGGAAGAAAGTTATTTTCTTGTATTGGTACATCACCTAACATCGTTAAAAGGTAATAACAGAATGTGAAGTGTTATCTTTCTGTAATCGCCACTGTGATAATCAAATCAGACAAGAATTGGATGCTAAAATCACCAGTTTTCAGGGGACTAGGATGCCCATCCAGACTAAAGATATCAAGCCACAAACTAACCATTCACTGCTGGGGAAATGCAATGAGCCATACCCTTACCCACACTTAGCACCAACAGTGGGGCAATCAGATAGCACACCGGTCCTTATTCAACACAACCTCTCAGTACCATCCAGTGCAACTTAACAAATGTAGGATGTGGGACAGCATTGATGACAACTGCTTGCATATAGTTAGATACACAAATATCAAGCTGAGGAGAAGGTGCAGTGGGTAAAAACAGTTGATGTGCAAATATAAAGACCCAAGTTCAAATTCCCAACACTCATGCAAAGCTGGATACAACAGCAACTTAGTAGGTAGAGACAAGAGAATCCCAGGAAGCTCGTGGGCCAATTAACCTGGTGAACAACAAGTAGACTCTGCTTCTAACAAGGTGAAAGGTGAGGACCAAGTCCAGAGGTTGTCTTCTGACCTCCCCACATGCTGTGACATGTATGCATCACTTACATAGAATTACCCAAGCACAAGTACACACACACACACAATTTTTTTCAAATTTTCAATATTAGCAAAGCCAAGCAAATAAAATATTAGAAAGGGTTTGTCATAATGCAATGTGTAAATCCATGTAGTTCTGCAATGACTAAACCCTGAAACCATCATCATTAGCAATACCAGACAACTGAGCAAATAGCTGCAGAGAGATATTTATTCCATCTTAGTCTTCATAAATGTGACCAAATAGGAAAACATCTTTACCTATTGCAGACACATGTTTATGGATACAGTAAGCCATGAAAGGACAGGAGTCTGCAATGCATCAAATGTGTCAAGCTCAAAGAAGATAATAGAGAAGACAGATAAATGCACAGATAAAGGAAACTAAGCAAGCTGGCATCTTCGTAAAGACTACTCTTTACATTGTTCCCAGCTTTCCTGTGTTTGTAAAAATTAAAATAGGTGGTTGGAAAACAGGTGCTGAAACAGAAAAAGACAATTCCACCACTTCAGAATAAAAAAGAACACTGGAATAAAACACTATTTTTAAACTGTCTCACAGAGGATTGGGTATCATTCAGGGCTCCAGAACCCTCAACCCCAAATTTTTATCTTTTGTTAGTCAGTGAGCTGTGATAACCACCTGATTCAAGTTTTCTTTAGAACCCAGGGCTACCAGGCTTCCACAAAACTATAATTATACAAGACCTGTTTTTCTTTCACTTTTCCTAGAATTTGGAGATTTTCATTTTGACATAAATCTCTTGACAACCTCACTCAATCTCAACATCTCTTCTCATACTGAGATTTGTGAATTGATCTCTCTATACCTGGAGGCTAAACCAAGTGATGGGGTCTGCAGCCACCCAGGTCACTGGGGGACTAAGTATCCCTCATTTAGCACAGGTCATGTGTGAGAATAAATCTTTATCCAGCTCCCATGTTTGGAGTTTAAGTGATGTTTAATAAATATGGCTAACCCGCTCCATCCCTTACTTTTTCACTAAAGTCAAGAAGCTACAGGCTCAATACCACTCCTAAAACTACCTTCAGAGTTGGTCCATTAATCAGACATGCTTGGAATGGTCCTCCTGTTCAAAGATGATATAGGAAGTCCACGTATTTTAACATGGTCAAGTTAATTCCATTTAAGAGCTCCTACAACCAAATATGACCCCAAGAAATGAATCATTTTATAGATTCCCAGAAGGTGCGGACAGTAAGTCATTAAGGAGACAAACCAGCAGGTGTGTGACCAAGCACAGCCTCGTTTAGAGTATGGCATTTTTGGGGATGCTGAAGAAAGGATGGTCATCTAACAACAGCAACAGCTAAGGGAAAATCTAGGTCAGACTGATCTCCAACATTCTGCTACCAAAGAGGGCTCACTAGTTAAAGAAAAATGTCTCTTTTCTTTCTTTTTTTTCACTTCTTTCTTTTCTTTCCATGTGTGTATGTGTGTAGCTGTATATCCACGTGTATGCATATATGTGCAGAGCTGTATATATACGTGTGTGTGCGTGCATGTGTACGTGTGTGTGTGTACGTGTGTGTGTGTAGAGCTATATACACACATACATGTTATGAGTGGAAACAATAGGTCAATACAAGTTATCATGTGTCTCCATCACTCTCCACCTTATTTTTTGACACAGGGACACTTGCCTACTGACCTTGGAGTGCACAGATTGGCTAGGCTAGCTGGCAAATGAGATCTTCCTTTATCTCTGCCCTGCTCCAAAGGGATGAAGTTACAGATGTGAGCCTGCCATTTTACATCGGTGCTGGGGACCCAAATTCAGGTCCTCATACCAGTACAACAACCACTTTGCCCATTGATCCATCTCCCAAGCCCCAATCTTTACATGTTTAAGTCATAAAACATAATGCAGCACTTAACCCTTACTCTACTTATTAATGAAGAAAACCAAAATAGCATATTAGGAACATCAGATATATATCAATATAAAATAAAACATGCAACTACAAACTTTAAAGGGTGGAAGCAATAATAATTACTAAGCATATGACATTATCATATGGCTGACAGAAAGAGCCAAATCTTTATGGAATACGTTCAATCAAAATGGAAAGATACATATCATCAGATCAAAGATTTAAGGGAAGATTTAATATAAATCAACTTCTTAGAAGTTCATTCCTGTCATGACTCTTGACAGTTAGAAGTCTATTTGAAGAAAAACCAGATAGTTCAAGAGTCAGGACTCATGATTCAAATTACCAAAACAACTAGTTGACTATTGCCAGTGGGCAGGTGGATCAGTGGGCTGAAGACCAGTGGGCTGGTAGGCCAATGAGCTAGTGGGTCAATGGACCAGAGGGGTAGCAGACTGGTGGAGTAGCCAGCTGGATGAAGGCTAGTTAACTTCTGTAGAGGATTATAAAGGAACAACATCATTGTTCTCATGGACAATAGCATAAAGGTAAAAGATATTGCAAAGACTTTGTATTTCACTTTTACCCTTATTGTAGAATGGTTTTCAAGCAGAACAAGGGGAAATTAAAGGAAACAGAACAAAGTGAACACCTACTAGGGAACAAGGAGAGATAAAGATAAAATGATCTCAGTCCATTTCAATAATTTCTACAAGAGTGCAGACAGATCCTAAAGACTAGAAGAGGAACAGCCACTTTGTTTACCTGAAGAAGAAAACGGAAGTTTTGAAATGGTTATAAAAGCACTTACTTAAGCAAAAGGAAGCCACAGCTGTGAACTCAAATGGTTTCTTGTCACAACAAGCTAGCCCATTTCCTTTCCTTCTGATTATTCTTGATATGAACAAAAGAATTGTATTAGTTACTTATCCTGTTGCTCTGACAAAACACCCAACAGAAACAATTTAAGGGTGGGTTTGTTTTGGCTCACAGTTTGAAGGTACAGTCCATCATGGTAGAGAGGTCCGGCTAACAGAACCTTAGGGTACTGGGTCACATTGCATCAACATGGGGCAATGAATGTGTGTGTGTCAGCTCACTTTCTCCTCTTCATTCAGTCCAAGATTCTAGCCAATGAATTGGTACCACCCACAGCAATTAACTTAATTGAGCTAATCCCTGCTACATGCTCAGAGATTTGTTCCCATGGTGATTCTAAATCCCATCAAGTTGATAATCAAAACCAACCATGATAAAGATAATGATGAGAGAACAATTTTTTTAAGGAGATTGTTGTGGACCACACAGATAACATTCATTCATTACTGGTGAAATGATCCCAAATGGGCTGGTATATATTTTATCGCAAACCAAAATAAGACTTCAATTTCTCACATTTCAATTTTCTCCACAGGCTGGTCAGCAGTTTAGATAGTGAACTTAAATGTGACTACATGATTTGCAAAGGGCATAAAGCCAATTGTGCACATATAACTTTAAAAGTGCTAAAATTAAATTCAAATGCTTTCAGGCAGCCAAAGAGTAAGCAAAAATGAGAAAATTAACTTCCACATGAAGCTCCCAAGACTTACCTGCTCAGATTTAGGATAGGAGACACCTGGACATCTGTCCTTTAACAAGAGCTATCAGAAAATGGAGTTCTGGAGGTTCAGGTGACTGAACTGAGCTGCTAACAAAAGTTATATGGTGAAAGAATACTAAAAATGGAATGGTGGGCCAGGGGGATGAGTCAGCAGTTAACACTCATGCCATCCAAGCAAAAGGACCAGAGTTTAGATCCTCAGAACCCATGTAAATGCCATGTTGGCATGATGTCCCTCCTCTAATCCTAACCTCAGAATGCAAAGGAATGGAATCTCTGGGGCAAGGAGATGAGCTGTATTGGCAAGCTCTAGGTTGGACTGAGAGACCTTGCCTCAAAGAGCTAGGTAGATGCACAATCAAAGAAAATTCCTATTATTGACCATGAGCCTTCACACACACATGGACACAAACACACTTCACACATGTAAACACATATACTATAAAAAATGAATAGATACAACTCTAAAAGCTAACCTTATGGCAATGATAAACCAGTAATTTCATGAAAGGGTGAAGCTAATGGGGAGGTGCCTGCATGGGTACCTTTAGGGAGGTGGTAAAGCACTTTGATATGAGTTGCTAAGAGCTGATTATGATCCAAAGATACTGTGGTATCTCTGGGAGTCACCAAAGTGGGAGTCATCAGTTTTAAAGTGCCAGGAATATCAGTGCATATCTGTCATCTCAGCACTGGAGAGGCTGTGGCAGGAGGGTCTCAAATTGGAAGACAGCCTGGGTTACACATCAAAAAACTGTCAAAAAAAAGGGGGAGGGAATTTGGTCTTAAGGTTTTTATTTGTAGAAAGTATCCTGAATCAGCAGATATTAATCCTTCTGCATGTTTCACACTATAGAGGTCAGAACTGAGAGCCACATCTTAATATAATGATATCATAAGGTAGATGGAGAAAAACATCTATGTGATAATTTGGGGTTCAACAGCGAACAAGGAAAGGAAATGGGGGTGTTTCCCATAGCATGAAAGATACTCAGGATTACAGAGGGAGGGGCTCAAATGTCTGAATGGCTTTCAGATGAAAGGAAGTATGTGCCATATGATACCAGAAAGCAGAACTGAAACCAGAGAATGGAACCTAGAGTACAGAGAACTCAGACTATCTTGCCAGAGAGATACCCTCACAAATGGATAAATGAATATGTGAACAAATGAATGAATCGAACCATCCCAGAAGGAAATGACAAGTTCCCCATTGCCACAGTTGTTCAAAGTCTGGCAGATTCTCATCCCAGGTGACAGAGGCAGAACCACATGACACAGCACTATCAGATCTCTTCTGAACTCAACCTTGGGACTTGAAAGAGCCACCTGGTTCACTCTGACCAAATCCGCCTTCATGGCATGGCCCTGTCCCCCTTGGTCTATGCCTCTGTTTTCTGTGAGTGGTAGAATCACCTTCCAGTTAACCAGAAACCACACCCTTTTGCCCAGTATTCTCTGAAATACACTTGCTATCTTCATTCTTACAAAGAAACTCATGTCATTCCTCCATTTAAAGTCCTCAAAAGCAAAGTTTCAGTCTCACCCGACTATACACCCTCCAAGGTACAATTCCAACCTACAGGGCATGATATGCCCACTGGTGCAGTAATGACACGACTGTTATGAGAGTAACCAATTGCTTTCTGATTAGGTATTAGGCCACTTCCACAGGAGGGAACTCCTGCCTTTTACTACAAACATGGTCAAATACCTATGAAGTCAAAGGTCATAGCAGGAAGCCAACTACTGTTGTCTTGCTAAATGGACATGATGTCAAACTGCTTTATAAATATTGATGCTGATATCCATAGGTTAGTGCTGCTCTCAGCCTTGGGCAGAGAAGGTTCTCTTTGCTCTGGGCAACAATCGATACAGCAGCCAACAAGTAATCAAAAGGCTAAGAGTGTCCCTACACAGGACATCTCTATCACCCCCTTAAGGCCCAAGGAACAACATCAAAGGAGGGAGGAAAAGAATGTAGACACCAGAGATGACAATGGCTGCTGTGAAATGCTATACATACAGGGCCATTGCACTTGAACTGCACACTGCTATGGTTACTCTCACAAGACTGGGCCCATGAGCATCTCATCACAAGTGAGGGAGGGACTAGTGAGGCCCTACCCCTCCTGAAGGAGCTATTAGCAGTTAGTGGCAGCTTGAAGAAAGGAGGTGTTATCAGTGGTATGGCCATTAACCAGTAAGTTGCCCATTCTCTGGCAGAAAAGCACCACGCCTATGCTCATGTCATCAACTTTAACTGAACTCAGAGATAGAGCAAAGAAACAAAAAGACTTGTAAATAGAATAAGTTGTTGGAAAGAACAGTTCAGTGGGAGAAGGTGAGGGTGTGATGGGGGTAAAAATGGCCAAGAGTCCATACATATGTGTGTGTACAAGTGTCCATACATGTGTGTGTGTGTGTGCAAATATATAAAATTGAGAAGGAAAATTAACAATAATAAAAACTTTTTAAAAAAATCTGTTCAGTGAGTCAGGAAAGGACCCAAGAGACTTGTGCCTGCCTAATGCCTGCCTCAACCTCATTTCTCATCACTTCACCTCCCAACTCATAGTGTGCTCATGCAGAGGCCACAGGGACCACAGATTCACACTACCACCTTTGCTCAAATTCTCTCTCTCTTCTCTCTCTCTCTCTCTCTCTCTCTCTCTCTCTCTGTACATGTGTAAATGTATGCCAGGTGTGTAAGAGCACACCACCAGCACCACACCTGTACCCCGACCAAAGTTAGATGAAGGCTTCAGATCAGATCCCCTGGATCTAGACTTATAGGCAGTTGTGAGCCACCTGATTTCAAAGCTGGGAACCAAACTCCAGTCCTCTGGAAGGGCAACAAGTGCTCTTAACTCTCACCTCTCCAGCTCTTTCTAGCACTGGGACTGTGTACCAACTTCACTTTTTAGTTCACCTCAAGCTTCATCTCCTCTGAGAAGCCTTTTCCAACCTCCCAGGCAGCTTTGCCATACTCCAGCTCAGACTTGACCCTGCATTAGACCTCATACCTTACCCTGTATTTACATGACCAGATCAACGAGTGTCTTCTGTGTTGCGGTTTATCGGTAATAAAACCTCCACCCACTTCCCTGTCCCTGCCCCTCACACCTCGTCTACCACCACAAAGAATAATAATCAACATTTGCTGCAGGAAATTAAACGACCCACGCTGAATTTTTCTATTTTTAATTTTTGAGCCTGCCCAAGTTTTGTAACATTAAAAAGTTACAAAGGCATCTGTTACATAGGCCCAGGGGATCAGAGGAAACTACACAAGGTAAAAATGAAGTGGCCACGGCTATCTGCAACTGCACCACAGTAGTACTATTTAGTCATGGAAGAAGCCATTGCAGCTTCCCACACTCGGCAGCCATGAGGCTGCCTCCAGAACACAGGTCCAGAAAAGACAGCTAGGCTGCTTGTACATAGCCTCCACATCGGTTTTGGGGATTCCCAGAGGGGAGTCCTATGAAACTGGAGATCCCCTCACACAGAAAAGATGCTTTGGGGCAAGTCCAAAATATTAATAACTATCAACATCTCAATTCACTGACAGGCGAACTGCCAAGAAGAAACGGAAATTGATCCCATCCCTCATGATCCAGCTGACAAACTTGTGCTTGGATCTTGGATCAACAGCCCATTCTCTACAGGATGCTGTGTGTCCTTAAGAAGTGGGAACCACAGGCAGGTTCCCGGGGAAAGCATGCTGAAGGGATACATAAATGAATCCCCAGCCCCTGGGCTCTTATTTGCTCACTTCAGAGAAGCAGACACAACAGCCAAGCAAAGCGATACACTTCTTGATCTCAATTTCAATTAACACCAACAAAAGTAACAGTCTCAATGGAGAAGTAAGACAGAAGGCAAGCAGAAGAATCTTAGTTATTGTGTTAAACAGAGAAAGAATGCCACCCAGAAGTAGAGCAACAAATAACCCCCAAAAGCTTTTTTTCTGTCTTTAACCAATGTTCCCCTCTCCACTACTTCTGCCCTCTGACTAGAATGCCAGACTATTACAACAAAAGGGGAGGGACCACATCCTACTCATCTTTAGATACATGGGGCCTCCATTCCTTGATTCAAACAAGCCCCTCCTCCCAGGCTTTCTCTCCAGCTGACTCAAACATTGTCCCATGGGCACAGGCAGATCCTGAACCAGGCCCCACTCACCTCCCCATCGTTGGTGTCTAGCACAACATCTGGTTCACTGTAGAAACTCAACAAATATTTGTGTAATTGACCTGAAATGAATCCTAGCAAAAATCTGTTCATGTTTCAGTGTGGGTGCTAACTCCCACAAATCATACCATGTCCTTGTGTGGAAGATAAGGAGAGCAGATTGAATCTTCTCTTCGGCTGCCTGGCTTCAGACATTCAGGAAGCCCCCACTGCTCAGGGCTTGTCATTTACAAAGAACACAACAGCAGTGGTCTCCCTTGGAGCTGTGCAAATAGCACCCTACCCAGATCCCTTCCCATTTTATAATTCTGTGTTTTATAAAAAGAAAGAAAGCAATCTCAGATGCCCAAGTGTGCATGACCTATTTATCAATCAAATATTTGCTAAGTGTCCACTAACTTGTATAGACTAGGTATACAGGCCTACAAAAGCCTTACTAATGAGCTGAGAAATCCAGGAGTATCGTGAAAAGGAACTAAAGTATGTAGGAAATCAGAACACAAGCAATCCAAATTACTAGGGCAGCCTAGAAATTCTGAGGCTCAAAGGACACAGGGGTTGCTATGGCTATGAGCTCAGATGGAGCAGACGGCTAAAGCCTTAAGCCGGTTTTGTCAGTGTGGGTGGGATGGCTTGGTGCCCTGATGATGGAGCCCATCTCTGGGAGGTGACCACATCATGAGGGCTCTGTCTTTAATCCCTTGCTGGGCTCATACCATGATGGCATTTTGGGGAAGTGATAGAAAGTAGGGGATGGAGCTTCATTAGAGGAAAGAGGTCCCCGGGGCATGGCCTGAAAAGCTGTACCTTGCCAGCATGGCCTTCCTGCTGAGTAGCTCTGCTCAGTCATGTGATCACAGACATGATGATTCAGCTTTGCCTCCCAAAGGCAATGGAACAGCCAAGTGGGACTGAAACCCATGACACTGTGAGCCCAAAACAAACTCTTCCTTCTTCACTTTGTTTCTTCGGGGTATTTTCCACAACAACCCAAAGCCTAGCAAGTGGTCTCGCTCACGTCTGCACAGTCTTTGGAGATTGTAGACTAGCTCCACTATTATCCCCCACTTTTTAGACTAACAGAAGGAGGAGCAAAGACCCCTGAGCACACAGATCTTGGCCAAGCTAGAGCTGGTACTTGGGACACATGTACCTGACAAAAGGAGGCCAGGCCATATTTTCCAGTTTTTATGGGCTTTATCTGAACCATGCATTGCAGGCACTTCCAAATGACCTGTACAAATAGAAGAAGAGCACCATTGTGCCCATGATGCCCACCATCTACAAACCCCAAAGCCATCACGAAATGCCCGGGGAGGGCATTATGGTTTTCTTTCAGCAGGCTTATTTTTCTGGCCATGTTTTGTTGCAGCTAGTACAGAATGACACTGCGTTCCCTGGGCACATATGCACCGACAGATGGTGTAAGAGGACTAAAATCACACTAGCTCCTTCAGAGGAGCCAGCTCGGAATGCTAATGAAATCTGTAGTGAAGTTAAACAAGGAAAATTGAGAACTGACTCCAAAAATCCAAAAACTAAAACTATACAAAGAATGCGATCTCTATGCCCAGGAAACCAAGCCCTGGCCCCTGGATGCCTTCCTCACATAACAGTTTACTAACCACGACAATTACTTCCTCGCCTACCTTACAGTTAGAGGATGAAATGCTTGGGGGTGGGGGAACCACAACATCCTGTTCATCTGCAGATGTACAGTACCTGGCATAACTATCACTTGCTCAGTGTGTGAGGTGTAAGTTAAATGAGTAGACACACAAACACCAGCAGACACGTGGGATGCCCGCTCTGGGGATGTCGTCCTCCGGGAAAAAATCTCCTCTGCACGGGGATGCAGGGTATCATGTACAGGCACAGCACCCCTTGACTCTAGGCTCTAGAGCAGCGGTTCCCAAACTTCCTAATGCTGCGACCCTTTAATACAGTTGCTCAAGCTGTGGACCCCAGCTGTAAAATTATTTGTATTGTTACTTCTTAACTGTAATGTTGCTACTGTTATTAATCATAATGTAAATATCTGTGTTTTCCCAGGGTCTTGGATGACCCCTGTAAAAGGGTGATTCGATTCTTTCCCCACCAAAGGGGTCAAGACCCACAAGTTGATAA
The DNA here is from genome assembly GCF_943737965.1 of Phodopus roborovskii. Taxonomy (NCBI): domain Eukaryota; kingdom Metazoa; phylum Chordata; class Mammalia; order Rodentia; family Cricetidae; genus Phodopus; species Phodopus roborovskii. The sequence goes on from NW_026126517.1 coordinate 19,495,202, forward strand.
CAGCTGCCCTAGAGAAACAGGCATCCCATGCCACCCAAGGCCAAGAGCAACCAAGAGGAAAGCCAAGACCAGCACTGTTGTTCTCTCTGACTCCAGGAGGCTCAGTATATGTCCACTAAATCACAGGGGAACACCATCTGTTAATGTCTGCTTTTCAAAGCATCCACTTCTTGCTCCTAGCCGGTTCTAAAATGGGAAAAGGCAAAAGGAGCCTGCTTCCTTCTACAGCACAGTGTGATTACAGAAGCTCACTCTGCCTCCCGAAATCATCTAGCCAAAGGGTGCAGAAATGAGGGCCAGTCTGTCCTTCCCCATGGTTCGTGAACACAAGCAAAGAAATGACCCTGGGTAAAATCAAGCCTTAAGTGGGGAGAAGTTTTTTTTCTTAGACATCACCCAAGACCAAGTATCAAAAATGCCTGTATCATCAGCTAATGGTTACTTCACCTTGCTGAGCCCCATCTTGTTTCCCCATCTTGTAAAATGAAGCTGTTAACCCCTAACATCCCTTCCAAGTCCATCTATGACAGCCCCCAAGACTAAATGTAGCACAGCAGAAGTTACCTGGTTATCAAGTGGCAATCATTCTGCAATCACTATCTTCTTGTTACTATTGCTTATCATTTCACTATTCTATGTACAAACCTGCCACTTCTACAAAGACATGTTCAAAACTCACTAGTTACATATGATAGAAAGCAGGAGGAGAAATTAGCTGGGTTAAGGAAAAGAAGCAGCCAGAAAGAGGAAGGGACAACAGGCAGGGTAGCAGGGAGGGAAGCATTGAGCAAAAGGAATAATATCATGTATGTTAAAATAAGTAAGTAAGTAAGTAAATAAATACGACCACAAGGAGACCCTTGACATTATATGTTAACCCAAAACAATCTGTTAAGAGAAAAAACACAGATAGTTTTTAAATTGTTATTCAAAGGAATAAATATCACATCACTCGTTTCTCATAGCCCCTGTCTAAGACAGAAGAAACTAGTTATTTCATGAAGAGTTGAAATGATTTCCAGAAGTCTCAAGTTCTCTGTCAAGAACCTAGCACTGCAGAGGGAATCCAATGGTCACCACAGACACCAGTTTGGGAGAACAGTTTGATGTCAAAAGAAAAGGAATGGGCAGGGCACAGTAACTGGTACCTATAATCCCAGCACTTAGGAGGCTGAAGTGGGAGGGTTCCAAGTTCTACACCAACTGGAGCTACATAATAAGTGTCAAGACAATGAGACATTATGTGGGGATGGGGGGAGGGAGGACTAGAGAGAAGGGTAGAAAAGACTTTGTTTAAAAAAAAAAAAAAAAAAAAGGAGAAGGAGGAGGAAGCGGAAGAGGGGGAAAACCAGGAGTACTTACTTCAGTTCATTGGTCTCCATGCCCTGGGCAATAGCCATGATGATGCCTCCATGGTCCCCCCACGTATAGTAATGAGGTCCGGGAAGGGCCTGAGTAAGAAAAAAAACAAAAAACAAAAAACAGAAGTATTACACTGCTGCAGAGGTGAGTGTAGAAACTATGCACATGCACACATGCGTGCACATGCGAGCGCTCGCACACACCACAGCTATGACAACTGCTAGAATGCAGGTTCCTGTGTTGAGAACAGGTCCTTATTCATTTTCATTCAGGTCTCACAGTCCTAGAATCCAAGAGTGACGTTCTCATACTCCAGAGTTAGATTACCCCAGAGGGGGGGGGGAGCACTTGCCTAAGATGCATGAAGCCTTAGGCTTCATCCTCACACTGAGAAATACAGATGTTAAGAAAGTAACCCAAAAAAAAAAACTCACTAAATTAAAAGTATGAACAGTTATGCACCAACTAGAGAAATTGAGTTTCTTGCCCCAAAAAATATTCTAAGAAGAAAATTGCAGCCCAGTGGTGAATTGCACATGACACAGGCAGCCAGCAACAAAGGAACAAAGGAAGGACACTGAATCAGCTTATTTTATGAGGCTGGCTAGACCAACACAGAAACTTACCAAAGACACTGCAAATGGGATGTTACCTACTAGTATTTCTCACAAAGAGATCCTTTTCATTTTTAGCACGTCAAACTTAGCTCTATTCAAATAGGATAACATATCATGGGATTTATTCTGTAACTAAAAGTTAGCTTAGTATTCAAGCATCAATATAATCCATACAAGTAACAAAGAAAACCTACACTATCATACTGATATAAAAGTGACATGTGACAAAATTCAATATCTGATCCTGATATTTTTTATTAGAGTTATCAATAGAGTGGGAATAACAGGATTTTTCTTTATTTTGGTAAGATACACACACATCACATACAATTATGGGCCTATTGTTTGAACAGGTGCACATCTGTAATCCCATTATTCATGAGGTTGAGAAAGGCTAGTCTACCTAGATTACAAAGAGAGACACTGCCTTAAAAATAGTAAGCAGATAAGATGTTTCTCCTTCAGACAGAGAACAAACTGGAATACTCACTCCTACTTCTACTTAACAATACATGGATGCCAGAGTCACTATAGTAAGAGGAGAGAGAGGAAACTAAAAAGAGAACACAACACAGTGGGAAGAAAAAGAAATAATGTATTAAAAGATTAGAAAGGAAGAAATGTAATTGCCTTCCTCTGCATCTGGTTCGATTGTTAATAATAAATCCACATACACAATAACTAACTAAAATGAATTCATGCCTTTGGCAAAGCCATAGGATGCTGAAAGCATTGTTATATATTAGGATAAAAATCTAGGAATGAATCCAGGTATGGCGGTGCATGCCTTTAATCCCAGCACTGTCAGAGCTAGGTGGAGCTCACAGTCACCTTATTCTATATAGCAAGTTCCAGGGCAGACAGACCTTGTCTTTAAAAATAAATAAATAAGCAAACAAACAAATCTAGGAATAAACTTAAGTAAAGTTCCATTTTCATTAACACCAAATTTAAATTTCTAAGAATAGCACACATATATATTATAGCTCCGTGGAGCACTTGTCTAGTATGTGGAAGACCCTGGATTCAATCCCCATTGAGTTAAGAAAAGAAGTATCAAGTCAGGCATGGCAGCATGTGCTTACAACTCCAGCACTCAGGAGACAGAGACAGTAAGGCCATGAGTTCCAGTCTGAGCAACCTAAAGAGATGACATACACAACTTTTACATTAGAAACTTAAAGATGCTAAGAAAAATTAAAGGCGACATGGAGAAATAGACTACAACTGTAGATCAAAAGACTCAGTGTTACTAAGAAGTCAATATACCCTGAAACCGATCACCTATTTAATGCACACCAGTGAAAGTCCTAACGAAACTGACAGGGAATGCGAAAGCACAAAGGACAGTGAATAATGATAGCAAGTTTGAAAATAAGCAAAGGACTTACCCTAATTGATTCCAACACTGGCTATAAGGCTTTGGTCATCAATACAATATGATCATGGTAGAAAGCAGACACTTAGTGCCTCAATGGAACAAAACAGAAAGCCCTAAAATATACCCACATAGACATGGCAAATTGATTTTCAAAGAGGTACCAGGGCAACTCAACAGGAGAAAGAGAAGTCTTCTCAATAAATGCATAAAACAGAGTTAAAAGAGATATCAAAAAGTGGTTTGATCAGATTAGAAATGTGAAAAAATGGGGAGGCAATCTTTCTCTTATGACAGATTCAGAAATTTACTCTAAATGAATCACATATTCAAACACAGCTCGAAACTACAGAACACACACACACAAATGGGAAAATTAAGTGTCAGAAATTAAAAGAGCTCTACCATTCCAAGGATTGACAAGTTGATTGGATAAACAAAAAACACTGTTATCCGACGGTGAGGGACAAAACAGGAAAAGGCCAAAAAGGCCACAGGCAATGAAGCCTAGTGGATGGGCTTCCAATTCTCATGAGTGACAGAATTCAAGAAAGTAGAGTGAACATGGCATTGATATAGAACAGCACTTACATGGAGTTCTAGGTTTGATAACAATAGGAAGAGATGGTTGCAGATAGGATGAGGGTGGAGAGAGGAAAGCATATTATGAGAGGATACAAAAATACTTGAGGGGATGCTTGACACTTGAATCTGTGGAGATGAAGGATGGATCTTATCAAACTGAACACTAACAGATTTGCTGTAGTTCACAGCTCTCAATCAAGCTGTTATAAAAGAAAGAGTAAGAAGGAATCGTGCAGATCGGAGAATTTGCATAACTAGCTGGTTGGGGAGCAACCAAGGCACTAGTGTTCCCTGCAGCAATCTGTCACCTGTATCCTTCATCCCCCAGTGTAGAGGATGGCTGATGTACATCCCACATGGGGCCTCTGTGGTGAAGGCCACCCACAGGGACTCTGATGCTCCCTCACAGGTAGTCTCTGCCTCCCAACCCCCCCCCCCAGTAACTTCTGTGCTAGTTCCCAAAACAAGGTCTCTTGGGTGTTGACTACTTCCTGGCAGGTATTACGTATGCCTGGAGAGAGTCTCAGACAGCTGCCCTGGCAACAGCCAGGCAACACTGCTTTACCGGAGGAGGAGCAAGACACAGATCTCTACCCAAAGGAAATCACTTGCAGATGTTCCAGTCCTGGTTGTCACCAGCAGCAGAAAGCCCACAGGCCTCTCTGCTGATGAGAGGACATCCCACTCCAAAGGAAGCAACAGCTCTGTGGCCCCAGGCAAGCAGCTGTTCCATCTTTCCCTTGGGATAGGACAAGGACATGGATGACCTGAAAATTCCAAACCTTGAACCCTTGTTTAACCACTATGTCCTGATCACTTCCTTGATATGAATATGGGCTTGCATTTTCCACCATTCTGGTAGAAGCCTTAACTTGTGCACATGTATGCATATGTGGTGTGTGTGTGTGTGTGTGTGTGTGTGTACATGCAGACACTCACATGCACACAGACACACACACACACACACAGTGTCCTCCATCTCTCATGTAGAGGGATGATAAGCAAGCCCAAACCACATATGAGGGAAAATAAAGAGCAATATTTACAAATTACCCAGAGCCAGACTGTAACATTATTGTTTTGCATATTGCAGATTTAAATGTGGAAGTGTGCATACTTCATTCTCCATAGGAAGCACTGTGGGGAGGGATACAAGGCTGCTGACTCCACAAGCCAGCCACAGGACTCTGACCTGATGCTTTACAAATTCCTGTGCACCGATCTGCTGAGGATGTCAGGAACCACCCCCAGGGTCAGCAAGGACCCCAGTCCCTACAGAATAAGACTTTCTTTGCCTCTAAGTCACAGAAGGCCAAAGGGCTTTTTTTTTTTTTTCAAGTTTGGGGACTCTCTGACATCCAAGGCTACAGCTTAAGCGATGATGCTGGAGAACTATCTGACCCTTGATAATGGGCAAGGTCAGTGCTCAAGATTCAAATGGGGTGTACAGTGTTGAAACAGAAAGTGATCTCCTCCTATGGCATGGAGAAGGTGAAAGTACCCAGTCAGCATGGCTCAGAAATCAGCAGTGTCAGACCCACCACAAATGCATTGTAATTCCTGACACATTTTCTCTATGTGAGCCACTGTTGCAGCCCAGGGCTAAAGTAGGAACCAAAACAAATTCTGTATCCCCACCCCTAACCCCATGGAATGCATAATCCTGGAAAACTTGGTCAAATTCACAGTTGTTTCTAATAAAAATTGAAAAAGTCTGTTTTTTTTTTAAAGTGATATTTTAGCAAAAGTCATGAGCACATTATAGGGTGTGAATACACAGGAGTGTGGCTAGCTCTTCTATAGGGCCCTGGGTTTCTGTATAAACATATGGATCATATAAGCATCACAGACCTCTACCCCGGGGACCACCGTGGCCCTGAAATGTTGGTGCCCAGTCCACATGCTCACACTTAGAAAAGACCTGCCACCAAGCACTGACCTCTCTCCACCTGGCTCCAGCACTGCTAGAGATGTACACATTAGTCTTGCTGGCCAAGTTTTTTCCCACAGAGCCTGAAACATAAAAAAGGAAGAATGACTATTCATTCAAGAAAATGCCAGAAATATATCTGGCCCCACCAGACATCTCCAGTAGTAGGTAGTCACTAAGATGAAGTTTTAAAGCCTTGGGGAGTGGTCACGGCTGGAGGTGTGGATGATCACTATTTATCTGGCTGCACATAACCAGCCCACCAAAGCTTCTGTGACAGCAATGCACTTACCTGTGGCAATGATGAGGCCGGGGGCTGACTCCTTGGACAAGATGGGCATCCTCCGGAGTTGGAGGTTGAGCAGCTGGCTGAGACGCTGGGCCAGGTGGAGGGAACAACCTTGGGAGAGCTTCAGAAGGAAATTTCCAGATGGGATCAGTATGCAGCACACGCCTAGGACTCCCTCAAACCCAGGAGTCTATCCGAGGACCCCATAGCAAGACCCAGAAGAAGGTCCGGCCCAGAAGAAAACAGACTTACAACCCATTGGTCTCCAAATCTCCCTAGACAGAGCGCATCTTCCGAACCAACATAAATGTCTACCACTGAAGAAAAGAGAAAAATAACTTAAAGTCCTGAGACTCCCAGGAATAACAATTATAAACCAATGTCAACTCAAATCGAGAAGAAAGGCACTCCACAGCTGGTGTCATCCAGAGACCCTTCCCAGGGATTCAGAAACAAAGAGAAGTGAAATGGTGTGTTGACATTCTGAGTCAGTGCAGGTGTGCCTCAAATGCAATTCTAACAGTTTTGTCAGAAGGGAAAGAATCAGAAGTCAAAAAGACTCATTGGTACATGGCCAGATGCATCACATGTGAGATAGGAATGCCCTAGGGGTCATTTGGAAACCTTAAAGTCATATCCCACATTTGCACAAAGATGCAGTGTAGTGTTATGGAAGCTGGCTTCCTTACTGCATGCTGATGCTGACTGAGTTCTACAGACAACCACAATGCTTCTGCCTCATTCTCCTGGCCAGAAAAATGATAGTCAAGATATTTCAGACATAACAGCAGTCAAAACAGGGGAACTCTGTGCTCTTAGCACAAGTAAGAATGATGACAGGATGTTCAATCTGTTTCTTTTTGTCACACACAAAGAAGAACCTTTCTGTAAAACAACCTTGCTAGCTTCCCAGTCTGTTCAACTAAAACCAGAAGGAAGAATTTTTCCTTGCCCACCTCTTCTTTTCACTCCTGTTACTTCACCCACAAGGAGGTCAATCCTTAGAAGTGCTTCTGCATCCTCATGTCCAAGCTTTAGTCATGTATATCACAGTCTTTTCTGCACCTTTAATGGTAGACTGAAATAGTCCTCAAGGGTCCTGTTCTAAGGATTTGGTCACAAGATTTTGGCACTTCTGGGAAGTGGCAGAATCTTTAGGAGGTGGAGCCTAGTGCAAGTCATGTCATTAGCTGTGCCTCTGAAGGGGACATGGGGATGCTGGCCCCTTCCTCTTTGGGCTTCTTATATCCATTTCCTATCTGCCATGATCAAGCAAACTTATCCCACCACGCATTCCCACCAATGTTCAGCCTTGCCACTCATTGGCCCAAATCAACACAGCCAAGCAAGCTCAGACAAAAACTACTGATACCTCTGAAACCCTGGGCCAAATATCAGTCTTTCTCCCTTACAAACTGATATTGACATTCACTTTGCAATAGTGACAGAAAGCTAATATACCACCTATGATAGTTAATGTTCATTATCAGTTTGACTGGACCCATAATCACCTAGAAGATACCCCTCTAGGTGTGTCTGTGAGGATGTTTCCAGAGAGGCTAAGCTGAGGAAGGAAGACCCACCATTCCATGGTCTGAGATCCCTGCCTGAAAGAAAAGAGATAAAGGCAAAAGCAAGCTAGGCACCAGCACTGAGCCTTTCCCACCACAATGGATGGTAGGTTCAAACTCTTGAGCCAATTAATAACCCCTTTCTTCCTTAAAGTTGTTTCTTATTAGCTATTTGGTATATAGCAAAGAGAGAAGGACCCAACCACCACCTAAAGTAAGAATCAGAAACTATTAGCTGATTAATAATCCTACAGTTGTAAGTCTGAGAAACAACAATGCCACTGACTGTTTAGCCAAGCTCCTCCCCACCATGGCATGTTCAAAACAGCCTAGACAAATCCAGATCAAGACCGGCCAAACTTCTGAGGCCCTAAATACTAAGGTTTACCCATGTCTGTTTATAGCCCTCCTCTTTCCAGAGTTACATTTCATGTGGTATAACAAGACTTGTGGCCCCAAAAGAAGAAAAATTAGGAAGTACATTCTAATAGTTTCAAAAAGAATTTTCCCAAGGTGAAGAATACTGATAAGAAAATAGAAAGACACCATAGCTTACCATGAACGAATAATTCAAAAAATCCAAAAGATTAGGTGACTAACTAAAATTAACACTAATTTCTTCTTCTAGTTTCTTTTTGTCTACTGGATCCCTCAGATGAAAAAGAAATAAAAGTGTGTGTGTGTTGGGAGGGGGGGTATCACAGGAGACCAGGAAACACAAGAATCAACTCATGAGAACACTTAGTGGGACCAAAATAATGGTTTAACATGTTTAGCTTTTCAGATAGGCACGTAGGCAGAGAACACTATACTCATTCTTCAACACTGTAGGTTTAATATAGAATTGGTATTGTCATTTTTATAGTAATTCCAGGCCAGAAGAAAAATTATACCATCATGTGTCTTTTAGAGTTAAGTCTAAACACTGTGTTTAGACTTAACACACACACATACTACCAAGAGAACATCAATTTGAAACAGTTGTATATATATAAGCTGGAACAAAACATGTCCATCTCATGTTTAAATAATCACATGTCCTGCTAATGGGATAAATGCACCTATGTGACACCGTCACACTCATTTTCTGTCCCACCCTAATCTTCCCACTGAGTCTTTCATCAAATTGACTCACCAAACTCCAGCTCCCCAGAGATGTGATATCCTCAAAAGAAATATGATATGCCCTTATGTTGAAGCTGTGAACTGGCTCAAGCTCATTAGTCAAGTAATAAACGTGATGTCTAACAGATGTGTATCCTGTGCTTGCTTCAAACTTTTAAATTAAGGTGGGTGTGGCAGCATTCTAAGTACTTAGGGCACTAATGTAGAAAGACTGCAAGTTCAAGACCAGCTAGATCCACATAATAAATTCCAGGTCAGCCTTGGCTACATAGCAAGAGTCCATCACACAAACAAAACGTAACACAGCAAAACTTGAGATACGGGCTAAAGGTGTAGTAGCTCAGTAGTTAAACACCTGTTTAGCCTATATGAGGCCCTAAGTTCAATCTCTGAAACACCACAAAGAAAATTCTTCAATATCTCATGGTTCCCTGAGCTCATCACAGCCCCCACCATGCCCTGGTGGGGAGCAGGGCCCTGAAAGGACAGGTGTGCATATGAAAGTTTTGTTCCCTGTGGTAGTAACAGGGTGTTCTTTCATCCTGCATGCTTCCTGGAAATATTGAATATAGAAAACTGCTCCAGACCACAGCTCTCTGCTTTGTATCAAAAAAGCCAAACACAATTAAAGCAACTGTACCTCACAATTGATTTTCTCTCCATATCCTGTGAAGGCTGGGGCCTGAAGAAATTCCCAGGTTCCCCCTTTGTCAAAGGTGATGACCGACCTCATGTTCTCCTCATTCATAGAACCATTCATCAGGGTGGCAATGTAGACTCCTTGTAAGCCTTCCACACGGTGAAAGTCAGCAAAGGGCTCATTTGCAAAATACCTACAGTCAGAGAAAAAGAAGCAGCCATCACCCGAGACTGGTATTTGCTTGCCATTTTGAATTGTGTGCGGCACAATATTGAACCATCTTAAAGCACACATTACCACTGGCATTAAGTATGTTCACAAAGTTGTGTGTCATGAGTTCCAGAACGTTTTCATTATTGGCAGGCACTGTCTGTTTTCCTTCGGTTCCCAGGCCGTGGCAACCATAGATTTGCTTTCTGTCTCTACGGACTGCCTGGTTTGGCTACTCCATATAAATTGAACCATACAATACCCTTTATATCTTGTTACTTTCACTTGCATGTTTACAAGGGTTATCCATGTAACATGCACCGTACCTCATTTCTTTGTAGTTAAATAACCAGCTCTTGAAAAAAATAAGTAAATACATAAATAAATATTGTTTTTAAGGGCTCAGCCAACCAACGACTTCTAAAAGGACATTGAGAATGCAGAAGATGTCTTAAAGTAGCTGACAGAGCCACATCAATCCCTTCACTATGAACACTGATCCAAATCCTTTGAGAAGCCTGGACAAGCAGGAAGCCTTGAGTCAGACATGCCAAACACTAGCAACAATGCTGAGATTCACAGTCTAATCTGTCCTGTAGAAATACGAGCATTAAGCACCACAGGGTTACCTGTCAGGAGTTCTAGCAGCATCTATCACAGTACAACAGCACAGCCAGCCAGCATGACTCCGCAAAGCCTGAGGCTGCACTTGTTAAGGCAAGGATCTCCCCTGTTCCCCCCCCCCGCCCCCGTGCCAAGAGCCCACTCACCCACCAGAAGGGAGCTTTTCATTAACGTGGCACACTCATTCCAAATGTCTTATCTGTGAGGAATGGTCCCCGTGGTTCTTGGGTGGCTTTTAAAAGTGCATCAGGGGTTCTTTATGTCAGGGGTTCTTAGCTATGGGGTGCATAGTAAAGCAGAAGACTGGTTATGTCTTCCCCATCCTATGTCCCTGAGCTGGGTGATGGTTGGGCCACCTCAGACAGAGAGACATATACACAGACCACTGCTGCAAGAAAGGGGGCAATAACTAAGTAGTACTGGGCTGAGGGATGGCTCAGCCATCACAACCAACAATAAGTAAGGAGCACTAATGAAGCTGCTCTTGGTTGGTAGAATGAGCAGTCACTCAACACATACTGGGATATAGACCCAACCGACTGTCATGGGATTCCTTAGGGCTCTATTAGGGAATGGGCTAAAGGGCCCTGGTCTTCTGCACTGCTTTCCTCCATTCTCTTGCCTCTGAAATCTGCCATCCTGAGGTCCACTGCTTGTTATGCTCAACTGGGAGGCCTGGGTTTCTCTCAGACAAGCCCAGGTTCTTTTCCCTGCCCATCTTCCTGGGGTTTAAGCATTTAGTACCTGTCAGCTTTTCCCTTATAATACCTCTGCCCTAATGCCAGTCCATGCCTCATTTCCCTCTTTGGGTTGCACTAGAACCATAGACTTCATGTCAGTATTCTCTTCCACGAGCCCCTTTTCTTCCATCTTAGCCTCAGCAGCCCACTCCAAGGCACTTCTTCCCTTCTTTCCTGGGTATTTAGGACTGAAATTTGCCAGGCAGTTTACCAGGTACCCCCTTCAGCCATACCCCATGCAAAATCTACATCCTGGCAGTCAACTCCATGTACTAGCCAAGTGCTCCTTCTTAAATTGCCCCAATGGGTAGGCCACATGTTTAGCACATTAGTTCCTACAACAGTCCTGCAACTAGCTATGTCTTCCCATGAGATCCTTCCAAGCACAAGCAACAGATGCCAGAGTGACCCCCTATTAAGAGTTCTCACACCGTTTCTTTAAGGAAATGAGAGCCAGTTCCTCGGCACCACTCAGTTCAGAGAAGTTTATTCTAAACAAGCCTGCCCATGTCATCTGATAACTCACCCTTATCCTATTTCATCTGACTGAGACGGAGCCACAAATGACAACAGGTCACTGAACTGAGCATATCTGCAAGCCTGTCACCCTGAGATAAAATGTGAAAATAAGAAGAAACCTGAACAGGGTGTTGGCCCACTACTTTAAACATGAATCTATTTTCAATGTCTCAAGTGGGACTCAGAAATCACAGGAGGAAACTGTCACACACAAAAAAGGCAGTCTATATGTGTGGAAAACCCCTGTGGTGACATAACTGAGGTCACTGCTTCCTTGGTAGTCTTTTCCAGGTTGGGCTTCCACTCTGTCTTACCATGAGAAAGTCATCTAATGTCTGACAAATGAGAAAAATGAAAAAGTCCTTAGCAAGCTGTATGCTATTCACTGCATAGCCGCAGGAGTCTCCAGGGCAGTGTGTGTGGGGGGGGGGGAGCGGGGGGAATAGGGGCTCTAAAGTTGGCAAAAGACCTGAGGGACAATGGATCATAAATTTTAAATATTAAAACAAGTAAAATCTACTATTCACCCACAAAAGGAAATGAGGTGCTAACATATAGCCCATGGGGTAACCTTGAACATGTTAGAAGCCAGACACAAAAGGCCACATATCACTGCATGATGCATGATTCCACCTATACCAAATATCCAGAAAAAGTAAGCCAGAGTCCTCAACTGCTCCCAAGGCCCTCAATAAAGGTAGTAGTCAAAAAGCATCCAGAAGTAGAGGCACAAGGCAGTCCTACACTTGTGATCGCCAGTTAAAGGGGTAATGACACTGGGACTATTGTTATCACATACTACCTTATAATTACCTCTAAAAGAGGCTGTCAATCAGTCACTTGGAAGCAAGGCCCCTGTGTTCCCTGAAGCGATGGTATCGGTATCTTCCACTCTTGCCCATTGGCTCAGAGACCACAAAACCCAAGGGAGTGGTTAACAGAGTGTCTGAGGTCCTAATGCCATCTAGAGCGGCAGCACTCAGCCTTGACTGTACACAGAAATCCCCTGGGTACAACCTGAACCATACCATACACCAATTCAATTGCAGTCTGAGGACAGCAGATGCAGGGATGGATGTGGGGCATACTTGGAAAGCACCTCAAGCGAGGGGCCGTGTGTGAAACTAATATTGCAAACCACTGAAGTAAGAAGAGGCTGGTGACCTTTGCTAACCCAGGAAGTTGGGGGTAAGAGGTGGGTGGGACATGGTCAGTTTCCTTACCTCACCAGGGTGTCACTGCCAACCCCTCCTGGGCTATAATACAGCACGTTCTCCAGGGACAAGGAGAATTCCAGCCCCTCTGCCTCTGAGATGTATAAGTTAGTACTGTTGTTGCTGTGACTCACACACACGAACACCTGGTCTTCTGAGGCATCGGCGATGTAGTATTCCTTTGGAACCCAAAGTCAGGAGACAAATAGTCAAAAACACAATTATTCTTGTGGATTGGCTGCTCACACACACATGAAAGCAATGACTCCAAATGTCCCAGTGATGAAAATGGCAACAAAGGCAGCAGCCAGGACTGGCCTGAACAAAGAAGCTGAAATGCTTTTCCAGTCCACGTGTCGTCCATGGCTGCTCTACACATGGAGCTTGCTGGTAAAACACAAGACAAGAATGGACCTCTAGGGGGCTGGAGAGATGGCTCATTGGTTAAGAGTACTGGCTGCTCTTCCAGAGGACCTGAGTTCAATTTCCAGCACCCACATGGCAGCTCACAACTCTCTATAACTCCACTTCTGGGAGATCCAACACACTCACACAGATATGCAGGCAAAACACCAATGCATATAAAACAAAAATAAATTATTAAAAAGAATGGGCCTATGACCTCCATAAGTGACCTAGAAACCTCTTTTTGGTAATGATGCTTCCCCATTTTCCCCAGCAGACCTTTCATTAGCACAAGGCACAATATAGATTAATACAAGTTTCATTTCCTCTTCTTTTCCCCAAGGAGACTAAGAGAGCCCTTAGAAACAGAAAGAATTGATCATCACTTCTGTTACATACCCCCACTGAGCTGTCAACCAACTGCTGATGCCAAAGCCTCCCGAGGAGACCTCCCCACTGTAGCCACTGACTGCACTGCCCTGGGACCCAGAGTGCTCTGTCCTAGCTATCTGTGTGCATTGATATTGGAGACTTAAGCACAGGTTATGTATGCTTTCTCTACTCTATCCTCAGACTTTTTAACCTGTCTGTTTCTACAAAGTAGAACCTGAATGCACCCTCTTTCAGAACCTGTAGCCATCTGCAAGGAATATAGCACGTGGTTAATAAGCAAATGCCATGCACAAGTTTCCCATTGCTTGAGGACTGGCATATGAGGCCGCTGACCGGCCAACCCCTCTGCCAATCCTACTCCACTTAAAGCAGGAAAAAAGGACTCCCATTCAGCTCCACTTAAAACAGTGAAGTGCACAACAGCAGACCAACAGACCCAGAGTATAACAGGTTTCTTCAGAGGCCTCTCTGGAGGGTACCCACAGGGAGAATGTAAAATGCTCATGCCAGCCAGCAGGACATTCCCATGATGCTTGGAAACAAGCATCCTTCCCCTGCCCCCTTCCAGCAGACTTCACTCACATTAATAGGATGCTTTGTGACAAACTGGGCTGCTCTCATAGGCTTCCGGCCAAAGGAGACCCAGAGCTGGACCGATGACTGCTGCTGGCTGCCCAGAAGATGCTGCCAAGGAAGAGGAGAGAAAAATTAACCGTGCCAGATGACAGTCCCTCAAAACATGGGGAAAAGGAAAGTTGGACCCCTTTGATTCCACCAAAAACACAAAGCAGTCTGTGACTTTCCCTGAGCTTAGTTGTTTAGTACAGGACACCCAGTCTACACCTCCCACAGATATGCTATCCCCACAGAGTGGCTATCAGATGGGGAGGGACAGTGACATGAAAGAACTTGAACATGGGAAGGGTAGTGGAGGCCACCAATGCTGAAAAGGGGGCAGCAGAAGGGGAGAAAGCTGTGGAAAATGGACAGAGCAGAGCCTGTGGCTTTCAGCCAGCACAGGTTAGACCAGCCACACATCATACATAGCCTACAAAGCTATCCAATCACAAGTCTTCAACTTGCAAAACTTGGCAGAATCCTTGGTGGTTCCATGTACCAATTTCCGAATATTTCCTATGGAGTAGGATCCTCTGATAAAATACATTCTCTCTAATAGAACAGAACATTCAACATAATGCAGGATATCTCATGTTGCATTGTAGAGATTTTAAACCATCGCTAGGGTCATGAAAATGTTAAGGTGTCCTGTGCACAAATGAACACACACACCCATGAAATACATATATTGCATGTTATATTTTTTCAATGCTTCAAACTCTTTTCCCTAAAATATTTCCCAGAAATACCAAAGGTCTGACATTAGCTGAATTTTCGACAGAAGAAACACAAAGGCAAATAAATATATTAAAAAGTGTCCCATGTCCTTAGCCATCAGAAAAATGAGAATTAAAACTACTTTAGATTCCATCTCACACCAGTCAAAATGGCTATCATCAAGAAAACAAATGATAGCAAGTGTATAGAAAAGTAAACTTGACAGCCACCTTCAGAAGTCAGTGTGGAGGTTCCTCAGATGTGAACAAAAAACCTGCTCTGGCCCAGCTAAGCCACTCCTGGATATACAGTCAATGACTCTGTAAGCATAACACAATGATCCTTGCACAACCAAGTTTAAACCACAATGGCAAAGAAATAGAACAAGCCTAGATGCCTATCAGCAAAGGAACAGATATTGAAAATGTTATACATTTCCACAATGGAATTTTATTCAGCCCTGTAGAACAATGAAATCATTACATTTGTAGGGAAATGTATACAACTGGAGATAAGCCTGACTCAGAAAGACAAATGACATGTTTTTTCTCATGTGTGCAGTCTGGAATAAAGTGTGTGTGTGTGTGTGTGTGTGTGTGTGTGTGTGTGTGTACACATTTTGGTGAACACACCTGGGTGTAATCATGAAAGTAGAAGAAGATGAGAGGCAGGAAAGTCTGAGGCAAGAAAGATGCTTTAACCTTAAAATTAAAAAAAAAAAGAAAAGAAAAAAAAAGAAACTGTAAAATCCTTTCAATAGTTATTTGCAAGGTGGTTTAGGAATATGGGGGGGGGGAATATATACATATATACTATACATACATACATACATACATACATACAAACACACACATACACACACCACTCTTACCCCATACATACAAAGTCACAGATGACTACATCAGTTTTTTTTTTTTTTCTTTCAAGGACTCAAAAGGCACCCTTTCCCTGCTTCTGAAGGAATTATTCCTAAACTGAGATAATTCCGATTCACCTTAAGGTATTCTGAAAGCATTAATGTATTATTGCATGGCTACCAAGAAAAATATTAGCAACAAAATCATGACACACTACTGACAGGGCAGGGCATTGTCAGGCTCTGATGCCCTTAATAAACCACAGGGCACAGGGGTTTGTTAGTTGGTCTTTTTTTTTTTTTTTAACTGTTTTCAGTAAGTCCCTTGGAAAGATTTAACTGTATAAATCAGTACAAGATAAAATGAAGAGTTCTGTTCCCACTGTCTTTCCCTCTTCCCATGCCACCTTCCAGGGAGTCCTTGCAGACAGCTCTGTACACTTGCACTGTCACACACAATATGGTGATGACAAGACTGCCTTCCCCCAACACCTAGCCTCCCTTCCTTCCTGAACAACAGGGCCCTGACTAACACTCACTCAGAGGAAAGATCTCCATTCTTTATGTTCTCCTCATCATGTATATTCACATAGTCATGTTCTTCTTAATGAAATGTGAAAAGAGATATCATGCTGGCTTTTGGGGAAGCTATTTAAAGGCACCAATCATCTGGTACCTCTACCATATTGGCCATTCTGGCTTTCCTTTGGTCTTCCCAAACTGGGTAAAGATGCAAAGGCATGTTAAGAATAGGAATAACTCCATAGAATGGTGGAATGGAGAGACAGTCATAACCCTAGCCTTACCTTGCTTGTCTACCTGAGGCAGCATGGGAAAGAGACAAAACGCCCATCTTGGCCATCACTTTGATTTCTAGTCAGCTATCAGTGGCCCAATACAATTCCAAACCTATATGTGTAATCCAGTGTTTTGCACACAAACTGGGTCACAATAGGGAAACAACTGAGTGATTTCTTCAAAAAGACAAGATGTAAAACTTGCTAACCTACAATTTAGCCTTTCTTCATTGGTCATGTATCTCAGACATCTTTCCATTCCACTGCTGATGATGCACACTGAGATGATTTCCAGAAGCACTGTCTAATAAAATACATGGGCACATACCATCTCTTTTACAGCTATACACCACTTATAGAACAAGTTCTAAGGTGAATACATTTTGTTTATTGTTTTTTTTTTTAAGCAGAGTTTTTTTCCCTGAGACAAGATCTCATGTAGCCCAGGCTGACCTTGAATATACTGTATAGTTGAAGATAAATAGCCTTGAATCCCTGACCCTCCTGCTATTACCTCTTAAGTGTTGGGCTTACAGGCATGAGCCACCATACCAAGCTTGTCAAGCTTTCATTTTGGCAGAACTCACACTTGGTCAAAGTGCAGAGAAAAAGTATCAGTCATAAATGGGATATCTAGATCAGAACCATCCTCCCAAGGTCCCGAGGGAACACTACAGAAGAGGGGCAGTAAGATTCTAAGAGCCAGCAGTTGAGGAGGACCCATGCAAAGCAATGTCTTCTAGACATGACAGGACCAAAGAATATGAACATGAGCGGTTATGGCTGCTTTCACAAGACCTGTACAACATCAAGCCAGTCAACACTCCTGCATGGGGGTGGAGGGCTCACAGCCTCCACCACTAGTGGAGCAGCTGTTGCTGTGGACCACTTCTGAGAGAGAGAGTCGATTTTCTCCAAGAGTGTGGATCCTAGTAGGTCAAGCATGCTCCATTGGTGACCCCACACCCATAATACATAGGCAGCACAAATTGGATTCAGTGGGTTATAAATTAAAACAAAACAAACAAAAAAGGACATGATGTTATAAGGAATGTGGAAGGGGGGGATGGATCCAGGAGTTGGGGGGGGGTGGATCCAGGAGACCATGATCCAAATATATTGTGCAGCATATGTATAAATTATAAAAAAGAATTAATTAAAAAATACTTTATAAGAAGTGAAAAACCATCCTAGGGGAGATAATTAAATAAAGGGTAGATAGACAGCTAGTGGGGCTGGCATATGTAAGGGATGCTGAAGGTGGATGAGGGCAATGAGAAGGTCAGATCAACATGAACCATTCTTTTGGGTAGATCAGGAAAGGACCACAATAAAGTTTATAAAGCTAATGTTAATTGGCCGTATTTCCAGAATGACATGGTAAAGAGCTCTAAAACTCCCCCCATAAAAGCAAGAAAAACACAAACACTCTCAAAACCAACTTTCCCAGGTTTCTGAGACCTACATAAAGTTTGGCAAAACTCCAAGCAGCATTTATTGAAATACAACAGCTGGATCTTGGCAAACATGGTGGACTTTGCTGTGTTCTCACACGGCCTCCTCTCACCCCTCTCTCTCTAACTCTGAAGTAGCCTTGGAAACCCACAACCTCATAGCCATAATAGCTGAGGGGGCTACTGGACAGGACAGAACTGTTCACCCCAAAAAATTCCTGCCTAGTGGCTCATATGCCTAACACTTGACCCTACACACACACACACACACACACACACACACACACACACACACACTCACACACACTTAGAGTCCAATAGCCAGTCAGGGTGTGCCTGGGGGACAGCAACTGACAATTGGCAGTTTAACATCGAGATTGCCAGAGGCAGCAGGGCTAACCAAAGCTTAAAAAGAAAACCCAGAAAGAAAATTGCCCTAAGAGGCATTGTTTGAAAAGCTCTGAAAAGATTTCTAGGAATCTTCAAGGCTGAGCACATAAGAGCTGTGAGTATGCTCTAGGAAAAATAAAACAGAGTCTGGCCTTCCTCCAGCTAACCTGGAGGGCTCCACGGAAGGCAGAAGTAGAGGGTGGGGGAGACTCTGGAACTCACAGACAAGGAACAGGAAGTTTTACCCTAACACACCCCACACCATAGTCCATTAGGAAGGCAGAGTCGCCTCCTCAAAACACTCAAGAAAATTTCTAGCAATCACTGCTGTCTGCTAAACTAAACCACAGACAATTCGGGATATGTACAATAAAAAACAGTCTTTTCAGAAACAGCACATGAAACTCACCGAATAAACAGCAACAACAAAGAACAGCAACATAAACCCAAGGTATAGGTATCAAGAGCCACTGAGTCACAGTAACTATGTGATTTTTCAACAGCAAAATGTCCTGGTAAGCTTTAACTGACAACTTGACACAGTTTAGAGTCATCTGAAAGCCAGGGTTGAGGAATTGCCTCAATCCCCTGGCCTGTGAGCACATCTATGAGGGAACTGTCCTGGTTGTTAATTGATATAGGAAGGCCCAGTCCACAGTGGGTAGCACCATTCCCTGGGCTGTATAAGAAAGCTAGCTAAGTGCAAGCCTACAAGCAGTACACTGGCACTGTTCTTCAGTTGTAGCACGATAAATAAAAGACCCAGAGACAGATACTGGGGTTCAAGCTTCAAGATGAAGATCAGAAAAGCAAAGCAGCTAACCCACTAACACTTACCTCTACCTCAGACTGAAAGGTAACCCTGGTTCCACCAAACCTCACACTGCAATCCCAGACTTTACTCCTACTCAGATTCACTCTGACTGCTATGCTCTCCTCAGCGTGGCTACAGAATCATGACACTGAGCCTACTGAAGACCCTGCTCCTGTCTTTATATCTCTGTAGTACTGGGATTAAAGGCATACGCTCTGTTACTCTTTTAGATGAATTTAATCTCATGTAGCCCTCTCTCAGAGATCTATCTGCCTTCATCTTCTGAGTCCTGGGATTAAAGTTGTGTACTGCCACTGCCTGATCTCTATAGCTTCGGGCTGACTTTGCTTTCTGAATCCTCAGGCAAGCTTTAACAAATCATAAATAATATATCACCACATTTGGTCAAAACTCAGGTAGATGACTTGCATGGCCTATAGGAAGCCCTGGCTTCCATACTTAGCATGTGGACCCGCATTCAAGTATCCTAAACAAGTTGCTTTCTGTTGCTGTGATAATATACCATGACCAAGGCAGGATTAAGAGTCCTCCATGGCGTGGAAGCATGGCAGCAAGCAGCAGGCAGGAGGCCTGCAGAAGCAGGAAGCTGAGCGTGCACATCCTCAACAGCAAGACTGAGGCAGAGAGCAAACTGGACATGTCACGGGGCTTTTAATCTCAAAGCCCACCCTGCAGTGATCTGCTTCCTCCTGCAGGCTGCACCACCTAAATAATGACATGAACTGGGATCAAGTGTTTGGATGCCCAAGACTATGGGAGCACTCCCCCTCAAACCACCACACACCCTCACACAAGTAAACCAACTCAAAAGAAAGTTGCATCTCAGGCGTTGACAGTAGATCTTATCTGGCAGAAAAGAGGCAGCGCAGTCATTTCTTAAAATGACTCTGTCAATTGTAGACACTAAGGTAATTGGGAGATCAGCAGTCAGGTACATTGTCTGCCACACCCAAGACCTTGGGTTCAATCTCTAGTAGCACAAAAATGAGGCAAAAGAAGAAAAAGGAAATGGCAGCAAATGTAACAAATGGATAGTAGATATTTAGAGTTCATCAACATTAAGATTATCTTTTGCTAACAAGGACATAAGGAAAGAAATGAAAAGATAACCCCACAGAATAACAGAGAATGTCCACAACTTATATATCTTATATAGAGACTCTACATGGAATAAAAGAATCCAAGAGCAGCAACACAACTCGGTGTTAAAAAAGTGTGCACGCTTGCCACATGCACGCAGGTGCCCTGCTCACAGAGGCCAGAAGAAAGCATCAGATAACCTAAGAGCTGGAGTTATCAGCCATCTCTTGTAGTTGCTGGGAACTGAAGTCCTATGGAAGAAGAGCTGCAAACACTCTTAACTTCTGAACCCTCTCTACAGCCCCTTTCTCAACACTCTTGCTTTGATACTCAGGGGTGGGGGGTTGCATTTTGGCCCAGAAATGTGTACTAGTATCACCTGCCTCTTGGCAATGATGCTGCAGATGCTCCTAAGATAAGAGTGGGTGGGGAATGGGATGGGAGGGGGTTGGGGGCATGGGAGGATGGGAAGGAGAGGGAACTGGAATCGTTATGTAAAATAAGAAAAAAAAATAAAATGAAGAAGAAGAAGAAGAAGAAGAAGAAGAAGAAGAAGAAGAAGAAGAAGAAGAAGAAGAAGAAGAAGAAGAAGAAGAAAGAGTGTGGACCTGGCTAAGCTTATCTAGAACCACAGACCCAAGCCACATCCCTGGCCTTGGAATCCAGAGACCTATCCACAGGAGGCAAAGTGTGAACACCACTGACTAGGTGGTACTGTCTTCAAGGCTCTTGGGTAGAGAGAGGCTCAATACAGCAATATTAACTGTATTAGTTAGACTTTATCTCACTGTGGCAAATATTGAGATAAGCCACTCAAAGGAAGAATGGACTGATTATGGCTCACGGTTTTAGAGGTCCAGTCTACAGTGGCAGGGAAAATATATCTTTACAGACCCTTTCGGAAGTATGCTTCACTAACCTCCTGTACTTCTCAATGCAAAATCAACATGGCAAGACTAGCCATCATGCATCATTCCAAAATTTAAAAATGGATTTGTGTGGGTTGCTTGAGTTGTGTGGGTCCATGGCAGCACATGTCTGACTCTTCTTCATACTGCTATGGGTGTCATCACATCAGTGACCATCAAAGCAGACAACACCCCATAAGTTACAGAGACTCCACAGATGTGCTAGAGAGTGAGGGGCCGTGCCTATCGGAGTGGAACACAGACAGCTCCCACTGTTGTCTTTTAGATGCTTAGGCATGAGATCCAGGACTAAGAGAAGGAACAGCAGCCATCTACCTCAGACCCCACTCAGGCAAAAGCAAGGACAAGCCAGTGAGTGTAAGAATTGAGAAATTAAAGCCACACATTAATTCCAAGCCAAAGGCTTCAAACAGAAAACGCCCACAGCCACCAGGGGACCAGAGATAAGGTTTCGGGCTGCAAAAGAACTCAAGGTTATCTGATTTGGGTCATGAAGCATCAATGCTGGGGCCTGTTTTCTATTACTCTACTCATGTCCAAGGCAATTGGAGCAGGGCATATTCTCGAGCTACTCTGGAAGCATGTGTGTATGCACATATGTACATGTTTATGTGTGTACATGTATATGTACTTGGGTATGTAGAATAAAAAGCCAGGCAAAGCAAGAAAGGGATAATCTAGGGGTCAATGTAAGTAGAAAAAAAATGGCCACAAGACAGTGGCTTAAAAAAACATTTGTGGGAGCTGGAAAGATGACTCCGAGGTTAAGCTCATGTACTTACTGCTCTTTCAGAGAACAGAGGCTCCATGACAGCACTCACGGCAAGCAAGCAGCAAATCACTACCCATAACTCCAGCTCAAAGGGCTCTAAAAACTCTGGCCTCCACAGGCACCTGCACTCACATGCACATTCCCACACATATACACACATAAATTACAAATGTGAAACAATTTTTTTACAAAATGAGCTTATGTGCATTAATATTTAGCCTGCATGTATGTATGTCTGTATGAGGATGTTATGGTACCCTGGAAATGGAGTTACAGACAGATGTGAGCTACCCCATGGATGCTGGGACTTGAACCAGGGTCCTCTGGAAGAGCAGCCAGTGCCTAAAGCACACACACTGTCCTCTGACCTACACACACACACACACACACACACACACACACACACACACACACACACACACACACACACACACACTAAAAAAGTAAATAAATAAAATGCAAATTTTAACAAAATAAGAAAACATGGTTGGGCGGTGGAGGCACACACTTTTAATCCCAGCACTCAGGAGGTAGATTTCTGTAAGTTTGAGTTCCAGGATGGGCTCCAAAGCTACACAGAGAAACTCTATCTTGAAAAGAAAAAAAGGAAGGAAGGAAGGAAGGAAGGAAGGAAGGAAGGAAGGAAGGAAGGAAGGAATAAAGGAAGGAAGGAAAAAAACACATTTTTGCAAGGTCCTAAATGAGGAATGTCCATGGCTCTTAGCTACCTATACCCTTCCTCCAATCTTCCTCTCTGCTTTCCCTGCTAACGAGTACCGTAGAAGTCTATGAAAGAGCTGGCCTGCTTCTACCCTGTCTGCTACCAACTGCAACAATAAACGAGAACCTAGAGAAAAACACAGTCCCTAACTTAGCAGTGACAGAAAGCAGGACAGACTCCAGGGTACCAGAGGCTTCCCACAGTCAGCAAGCAAAGCTGTAGCTCCCAGGGCCAGGGATCCAAGATGCTCTTGCCAGAGCCCACTTTGTCCCTTTGAACAGGGTCACAGAGTTCTGTTAAGTAATCCTCTCTGGTTTTTAAAATGAGCAAGCCTCCATTCCAGCACCTGGCTCTTACACCTCAAATCAACGAACGAGAAGGAACTCCTCACCGCTCAGCATTAAGCAACTTACTGACAGCTGGAAGCTTAATTACTGCTTGTCTTTGACTCCCACTAGCCAATGACTACACATCCTATTGGCTAAATTAAAGTGCCCCAAAATCTCAAAGAGATGAATCTAAATTGAAAAGAAACCAACCAGGCAGTGGGATTCAAAGAAAAATAGTTCCCAAGGGCTGTGGCTCCCATCTATATTCTTTTTATTGAGATTACAGGGAAATATTTTTTTAGGAGCTAGGGAGATAGCTCTGTGTAAAACACTTCCTGAGCAAGCATGAGGATTTGAGTTCAATTCCTGGTACCCATTGTAGGGTGAGAAACTAGACCCAGCAGCTCTGGGGAAGCTTGGACAGATGGTTCCCTGGAGCTCACTAGCCAGCAAGCCTAGCTGAATGGATAAGCTACAGGCTTGACCTGTCTCAAAAAGTAAGGGAGAAAAACACCTAAAGTCCTAAGGTCAAACTATGACCTGCATGCATGCATGTGCGCACACACACACACACACACACACACACACACACACACACACACACACGAGTCACATATACATATAAACACACACACCAAAATGAAATCTGTCTTTGGGGTGCTTGGTTACCAGGAGACAAGCAGATTCCTAGATTTTCTGACATATTGATTGCCTGCTCTGAATTTCTTTACTCAGATCTGGCACCTTCATTGCCCTTCGGATATGTTCACTGACAGCCAGGATCCTTCAGCTAAGTGACCCCAAGTATATCATCATTTCATGCCATGCAAACTCACCCAGGTGGATGTCAGACCCAGCAAAGCAACTGTTGGAGCAGCGTACTGCTGAGCATCCTCAACTTACCACCACCTTTGTTGCAAACATGTACTTGTCCCGAAGCTGGAAGTCCCTCACTTCCTCCAAGATTACTTCCTGGTTTTCCCGGGACTGGAAGAAGTCTGTACTTCGGAACACTGTGGAGAACCCGAAGGGTTCGTGCCGCTCAATGTAGATAGTGTTTGGCTGGTCATAGGGGTCGATTCCCCTGAAAGGAAGAAGCAACTGTTACTACAAGGACATTTTGCTGTGTGGACAATTGCTGAGGATCTAAGACCCATGATGCCAATTACAAATGGCACTCTGCCTCAACAACCTTTGCTTGTTCCTTAGCTACAGACAGAAGTTTGGGAACTGCCACTTGTAAAGTTTTTACTCTGCTATGGCTGATTCTGAAGCATCCTGGGACTGCTCAAGGCAATCTCTGGCCCTACTTTCAAAGAGCAGGAAAGGTAAAAAGGTAGGGTGGCTCTGAATAAAATGAGCATGCGCTGGAGGCCCTCGGCAAGTTCCTAACCCCAAGCTCAGAAGCTCAGAGGTGAGGCATTTTCTGCAGGTGCCATGGCCTAAAAAGTATCACAGTAGACAGGGCACGTTAGGACTCTCTGAGCTAAGTGGCCTATCCCTCAGATCTTTCCTTCCTTGTCCCTGCTGATATCACTAACCCATGCCATCTGGAATCATCCTGCCAGTACATTTCATCCCCCATGAGGCACCTGCTTTGCCAACATGCTAGATAACCTCCAGAGAGGGCAGGCACACTTGTCCCTCTTTGCTTCTGTGAACACCTCTGTGTAGAGGTGCCCTCTGCACCAACTCCAGCCCTTACACCTAAACTGGCCTCTCCTCTGAGATCAAGCTCAAATCACTGTCCTCCAAGAAGCCTTCCCCAGTGCTCCTCTTTCTCCTCCAAATGTTAGCCACACATCTCTGCAACAGTCATTATCAATGCTTCTATAGGTGTTTTAACTCAAGGTATGGAAGTACTGGGGCTGGATGAATTTTGGAGTCAGTCTCATGACAATATAATGGTGCCTCTTATTCACTGCATCACATGTTTTTGTGCAATCTTCCTGGACATGTCACACTGGCCTGGGGAGGCTGGGATAATAGAATCCCTGGCTGAAGAGATGCTCACTGCATTGGATGTTGGGCCACAACTATAGATACTAACCCAAATTGCCAATTCAGGTTAAGATCCACTACACTGGAGAAGGTGTGAGTCTGAGCTAATGCCCTCAAATACAGCACCACCCAGAGGCTGGGAAGACCACTGATCTGCCCAAGTTTCCCAACACTCAAACAAAAAACAAACACCAAGGCTGATTAACCAGTAAATGAAAAATCAATTGGGAAGTCAAGAAGAGAACCCCACAGTAGCCATACAGAGATGGCTCAGGCATGGAGCCCAGGGTGTCATTTATGTGGCTGTCTATACATAGTTCTACATGCCCCGTGGCACTTAGCATAATGAGGGTGAGGATCACTTCTAATTCCTCCTGAGATAGATGGTCAAGGCCACGTTCATGGAGGAAAATATCCTTTTCAAAGGAAGAAATAGAAGTGGGGGGATGGTCCAGTCAGAAATAATACAAAGCATGAGAACCTAAAGCTGCCTTGGCCATGTGAAAGTGGGGTGTGGTCTCTTACAATCCCAGTGATGGGAAGTGGAGAAGATGTCTAGCCCATGAGTCCCAAGTTCAGTGAAAGACCCAATCTCCAAAACACATGCATGTGAACATATTCAGGAAGGAGGCAAGAAATAGAAAAGAGAGAGTCTCATTTCACACTGGGGGAGGACTTGATGTCGACCCTACAATCTGGACTCTGAGCAGAGTAGTGGAGAAGCCAGCAGCCTGGGCCCAGTGTGGGAGAAATCCATTCTTCCTGATCAGATGCTCGTGTGGGGGCGACTGGTGACATGTTCTCTTCTCCACAATTAGAAGTACTGATTAAAGTACTTCCTCTAGCCTAGAGGATATGCAAATGAAAAGGAGGCTGCTGGGTATTTTTAAAAGGCAGAGAGGAAGAAACCCTGCTTGACATATTTTGAGATGAACTTTTTTCTATTATCCCTTTCTCAGGCCAAAAGAGGAAGCCAGGGTCTAGAGACAGACCACCTCATACTTCTCATCCCCACCCTCCTTCCTCATCCACATTTGGACCTCCTAACCCTGGGATTGGCTCTACCTACAGGCTCCTATACACTGGCATCTCCTCACTTTCAGCTTCTCTCCAGCTCGTAGATACTTCTCCTTCTGCATTCCAAGGAGAAATTCTATCCATTAGCATAGTCATCCACTAGGCCCCACCTACCTCGCTCATAGCCCCACCAAGAAGCTGTGTGGGACACCCTTGAATGCCCCTCCTCTTACAGGTCTTTTCCTGCTCTGCCTTGCCAGTCTCTAGCTCTGGATATATATTTTCTAGTTTTCTCTGCCCTAGCCCCTGCCTCCCCGGCCTGATGCTCCCAGGCTGACAGGCATAGTGGAGTAAGACCTTGTTACTCTCAGAAAGATCAGATTGCACACTTACTTACTACAAGGGAATTTTAGGTGGAAATCGCCCCCAAACAACCTGAAATCCCAATACTAGCCATCTAAGCATCTGAAATAAAGTGAGCCAACCTCTCCAACACACCTGTGTGCCTGCAGAAGTCACAGAACAAATGTCTAAGATAAAAACCCTTGCATTTGGCAGCCCTGCTGGCTCGTCCTCTCAATATGCTGTTGTTCATTAAAGTGACAAAAGGCCAGTTTGGGCTGGAGGGGTGGCTCAGTGGTTAAGAGTGCTGGCTGCTCCTAGAGAGGACCATTTCCTAGCACCCAAGTGGTAGCTCACGCCATCTGTAAATCCGGTAATGCCTTCTTCTGACCACTGTATGCAACAGGCACACTTGTGATGTGTAATTATACATGCAGGTAAAACACTCATACATACAAAATAAAATAAAATAAATCTAAACAAATCAATTTGTCCTCATAAGGCAAAGGAAAGTTTTGACAGTACTCCCTGGATGGAGACTGTCCTTACCCGACAGTATGGTTATAATTTTCCTCAGACACCCACAGCCCAAGGAAAATAATCAAAGGATCAGAAAAACTGCTTGTTACAGAAAAGAAGTCCATGGGATTTAAAAGATGTTTAGCTGTAGGGCCCCTTACTCCCTCTTTTCCTTCTTCTTCAGCATCCTTTGCTACTACGGAAGTAATATCAACTCCAAAAGAATTCACAGGCAGTATTTACAGTCCCTTATATTTAATATAGACAAAATTAAGCATAAAACTCAGAAGACAAGTAATAACTGGCAAACAAGCATACACATACTACCTGTCTTATGTCACACGGAAAGGGCCTCATCTCAACTATATAAAAAGTTCCCAGGAATCAACAAAAGACTAATAATCAGAAAAAGAGCAAAGGCATCTTTTTGGGGGGGGAATACAAGGTTTCTCTATATAGCCATAGCTGTCCTCAAACTTGCTAAGAAGAGCATTTTTTTAAATCATGCTTGACTAGGAGATCCATGTCATTGCCAAATATATAGAAAGTTCCAGGCCATCCATGGTTACATGAGTCCTATCTTTAAAAAAAAAGTTCTTGAGTAAAGACATTCAAATTCATTCATAATGAGAAAATGCAAATTAAATCTAAATGAGACAATGTGCCCTTAGCTGAAGAGAAAGACTCTATTCTATGCTACTGAGATGAAAGTAAATTTGACAATGTCCATGGAAGATTTGGCAACGTCTACCCAAGTCAGAATTTCCCTGGGGACTCAGCAGTGTGCAAGACTAACAAAATCGCCTCCCTTTGATGCTCTCATCCTATTGAAGACAAACAGTTATAATATGCCAAACAACTGTGTGCTCCAAGGCAATAAAGGATAACACACAAAAAGAATAGCACATAGCTGAACTAACAGACTAATCGCTGTCATCTTAAGTAGAATCTTTAGAAGGCTCCTCACAGAAAAATGGCTATTACTTAAAAGACAATAGACAGGGGCGCTGGGAGGGCGTGGAGAAAGAGGGAATCCATGTGTGGCACACTGTGTGAACCAAGATGGGTGAGGATCCTAAGGAAGTTAAAAATAGAACTACCATATGACTGAGCAGTCTCTTTCCTGGATATAAACCCCAAAGGAAATGAAATCACTGCCTCTGAGATCTACGCTCCCATGTTTACTGTGGCACGATTCACAAGAGCTGAGACACATAGGTGTTCAGTGACAGAGAAAAAATATGCATAAAGAGACTGTGGTATATAGATATAATGGACTATTAGTCAACCTTAACATGGAGCTATTGTGTGACAGGGAGAGACCTAGAAGAGTATGTTAAGTCACACAGGCCAGACACACAAAAAAGAGTATGTTCTCACTTCATTCAAAATTTTAAAAAAATCAAGTGGGAGTGGGAATGGGAGAGGAAAGTTAAAGGAAATAAAAGTAGAGGGCATGGAGGATAAAGAAGTCTAGAGAGCTAACAGAGGATTAGATTTCATAACTGTAGCTCGTGTTTGGGATTTTTGCTAAATGAATAGATTGTAGCTGTTCCTGTCTCACACACACAAGGATAGCCATGAGTGATGATGCCTATAACTTGCTTCACTGGGGGTACCACTTCACTATCTCTCTCCCATAACAACATATTATACACTCTAATAAAGATTTAAGTGAATAAGTACGATCTGATGAGCAATCTCAAGGACTGATAAAGTAAGAGGAAAGGCAGTAAGTGCAAGCTGCGAAAGAACATTCTACCCAGAGGAAAGAGCAAGTGCACAGGCCCTGTGCCCCGTGGTCCATGTGTACTTCCTTCAAGTAAACAATGATGCATTCAAGTTCAAAGGAGGGATGCAGAGATGGTGCAGTGGGAAACGTGCTTACTATACAAGATTGAGGAGCTGAGGTCAGCACCCATGTAAAACATGGGCGTGGAGACCTGTCTATCACACGAATGCTAATGAGGGGTGGTGGGGAGACAGGTAGATCCCAGGGACTCGATGGCCAGCCAGTATAGTCATATTAATGAGCTCCAGGTTCATTGTGAGATTCTGTCTTAAAAATATGGTGAAAAGTGATTGAAGAGGACAGTCAGCATCAATCTCATGTGCACACATACCTGAATACACATGTGCACACACACGTGAACATCTATACACCATACAAGCACAAAGGTTCAAAAGGATTGCTTTGCCTGTGTTCTAAGGATGAACTTCCAGAGGACAAGAGTGACCCCAGGGAGACAACTGAGGCTCATGAGCAATGGCATTGGCTCCAAATAAGCCATAGCTGAACAGGCATCTCTGGGTCCATTAGAGGCTGGGGAGATGGCTCAGTGGATAACACACTTGCCATGAAAGCATAAGGACAGAAGTTCAGATCCCCGAAGGAAAAAAAACAGACAGGTGTGGAGGCAGAGAAGGTTCTCTAGGGCAAGACTACTGGCTAGACTAGACAGAACCGGTGAATTCTGCATTCAGAGAGAAAGACCCTCTCTCAATAAATAGGGCAGTGAGTAACAGAGGAAGACATGGATGACAGCTTTGAGCCTTTACATGTACATAAACCCAGATTCACTTTGTTGACCAGATAGACTGGCCACAAACTCAGAGATCTGTCTCTGCCTCCTAAGTGTTTGGATCAAAGGTATGCTCCACCACACTTAACCACAATGTCCTTAAAGTGATCCTAAACACTGAATGAGGAGGTGACAATGACACATACAAGGCAGGAGGATCAAGAGTCAATTCAGGAGACATCCATTCATGGGTCTCTCAGTTACTCATGGGAACAGAATGACCAAATAAGACAAACATAACTGCCCTATAACAAGGTCCCAAGAATCTGTCCCATACTCACTGAAAACGTGCAAATGCCTGTGTTCAAGATCTCACGTTCCACGGCTGTCACAGTACAATGTGACAAGCAGCAGCGCTTACTTAAACATAGGTGTTTTTTACGGATGCCAGTTTGTCTGCCTCACTCTCCTTAAAACCTACAATGGCTCCCCACTGCTCTCAGAATTCAGTCCTTCCTTCCTCAAACACTGTAGATTATTTAATCTCTCTCTCTCTCTCTCTCTCTCTCTCTCTCTCTCTCTCTCTCTGTGTGTGTGTGTGTGTGTGTGTGTGTATACCACAATGCAAGCACTGTATGGAGGTCAGAGGATAACTTGTGAGAATTGGTTTTCTTCCTCCATCTGTGGCTTCTGAGAATTGAACTCAGGTCAACAGACTTGGTGGCAGGCACCTCTAAGCTAAATCATCTTACTGTCCCTCAACACTGCAGATTCTTACACAATATCTCCTCACATGTTTCAAACAATGCTCTGTCCAAATATCACATTCCGTATTCCCCACCCATGTACCACATAATACATGGCTGCTTCTGACCATCCGGCTCCTGTAGAGAAGTCCTGTCCTCTACAACTATCTATAGCATGCTATTTCCTGTTCCCACCTGCCATGCACAGCCTGGATCAAGTACTTCGTGCTTCTTCCAATGTGTGACATGTGTACAAATGTCTTTTCTAACTCTAACTCCCTACACTATATTCACCTCTGTAACTGTATCCATAGATTTTGTTTAGCTTGAATTGAAAAAAAAAAAAAAAAAACATGAAATGTATGTACCAGAGTCTGGATTTTATACCAAGGAAAATCCCATTTGTGACATAATGCCTTGAACATGGAAGTGTTTTGGGTTCTAGGACATGCAAGAGCTTCAATGTTCCCCTAGATCCTCTATCCAACTGAAAAACACACCCTTTCTCAGGGCCAACTGGTGAGTTTGTTTTCTGTGCAATTCTGCTTCTCAAATCAGGACAACATATGTCTTGAGCCAAGTGCCTCACATTTTACAGGAGATTAAAATATCCACTCACTCTCTATGATGACTGTTCGAGTCTGCCATTTTCTCTGTGGGGTCATATTCTGAACATTCATTCCCAGCTGGAAGCTGTTGAACCTAAAGGAGGTAGGGCCTGGCTGGCAGAAGTAGGTGAATAGGGTCAGGCCTTCGAAAGTCATATCCTGTTCCTAGTTCCTTCCTCATTCTGTGTCCTGGTCTACTGTGACGTAAACAGCCTCATCCAGCATCTCCCACTGCCATGAGCTGGCCCACCATATTTCCCCAGCATGACAGACTAGAACCTGCTGACACCATGAGCTAAAATAGTCCTCCCTTAGCTTGTTCCTGTCAGGTATTTTGGTCCCAGTCATGCCAAAGTAACTAATCCAAGCTGAAGAAGCTAAGGGACAGGAGGTTTCCTTTGTATGCCAGGGTTTGCCATGTGGCTCAACTTACCAAGAGAAGGACTTCACATGCTCCTGAATCATGATCCAGGTCTGGCCAAAATCATCCGACTTCCATAGCTGCAGAGACCAAAATGACAAGAAGCAGCCATGACATGAGAAGAGAGATGCATGTGCCACCATATGACAGAAACACCAACTGAAACCCCACCCTCCACAGGGCACTATGAGGACAGGCACTCAGGCATACTACAGCAAACAGAAAGAAAAGAAAGGGCAGATCTGTTCTCCAGAGCAGCTGGAAGAAAAATGAGGGTGAACTGTTATCCACTTGTGAGCTGTCTTACCACTTGAGTGAAAAGACGTTAGGACAAAGTATTTGCCTAGCGCAAGTACAAAGCCCAGGGTTCCTTCCCTAGCACTGCAAAAACAAAGCAAAAATGCAGTAATCCACCCAACAGTGTATGATCCCTTTGCAAAAGGAACTCAATCCTGGCACACACTGAAGTCCTGAACATTGAAAACACTGTTCATATCATGTGATTCTACTTATATGAGGGATGAGGGACCCAGGAGAGGCAAGATCAAGGCTGAAAGCACAATGGTGTCCAACAGAGTAACTGGGGGTGGAAGAAACAGGGAGTGTGAGTTTAACATAGATAAGGCTTCAGTTCTACAAGATGGAAAGAAAATTCTGGAGCGGGATGGTGGTGATATTGTGCAATACAAAAGTAACTAATATCAGTCCACTAAACAAACACACAAAAACATTAAAATGTTCTAAAGAGAAAAGTACACTAAAAAAGATAATTAAAAATGCAATCTGTAGACTATGGAATAGCTTGATGGTGGCAGAATACTCATCTGCCATGTAAGAAGCCCTGGGTCTGATACCCAGCACTAAATAAGTAAATACCCATTGGTCACGTCAGGTGACTGCAGAGGGTACTGCCTAAGCCCAGAGCAAAAAGATCTGCTGATCTTTTTTGACCACAAGGATCAAATGAATGTATGAACTTGGCCTGTGAGTAATTTGCCAGCTCTTCACCAAAGCCTGTAGACACCAGAGGCTTCCACAGAACCCAGCAGAAAAGATTAAGAAGCCAGAGACCAAAACTAACAATAGTCCACCTCTCCTGGTAAACTGACCCTGCCCCTGAGCTTCGGTTACTCCCCAAGACTAGCAAAGGTAAACAGATCTCTGTTTTGGTTAAAGGACCGCAGAGCAAATGAGTTGTTCCAAGGCCCTTTCGAGCAAAGGCATTCAAGTCTCCCCAGCCAGGATGTAAAAGAAGACCTGCTGTGTTCACAGCTTTATGCATTATCAGTATTCATAACTGGACCCATTTGAGCCTTGAGACAGAGCTCCTCCACAGGATCTAACTCATCTCTTAGTTTCCTTCAAACTTGATTCAAAATGGGAAATACACAACATTTACTTTATAACTCACAGGCACACACAGACACAAAGGAAGAATATTAAAGTGTATAATAATGTCAATCGAATGCAAGTGTAATGTGCTTAAGGCAGAGCAGGGTGAAGCTGAGTGCTAACAGTCTGGCCTAGCACTGGGTTCAATCCCAGTTTGGCAAAAGTCAAGCAAAATAAATACAGTAGAGAGAGGAGAGAGAAGTCAAACAGAAATGCATACGCCAGGAAGTCACAGTAGAGTTCAGACTCTGAACTTCTCATGTGGCTCTCTCTAGTCAAATTTCAGGGCCTCCACTTACCCCCATACACTTGCAAACATGCATGCACACCAAGAAAGGACTAGTGTTGAAGTCACAGGGCCTGCTAGGTGTTGGGTGCTAAGTTATGGCAAGGACATAGAGAAAGGCTGCCAAGAGGAGTATACTTTTCCTTAGCTGTGGTAAGTGAAATAGTAGCTACAAAGTAAGCCTGAGAGAAGAGGAGGAAGAAGGAGGAGGCGAGGTCAGGAAGAGGACACACAATCCACCCAAGCAGAGCAGAGCGGGAAATTCCAACACACGCGCACACACACGCACACACACGCACGCACGCACGCACGCATGCACACGCACGCACGCACGCACACACATGTGTGCTCTTTAGGCTTCTTACCTGCTTGTTTGGGTGAGACCTGTCAAAGCCCAAGAGGAGGTTGGAGGCCTTGCTGTGAAGGAGGAGGTCAGCAGCCCGGAATGGGATGGAGAAGCCATGGATAGTGCTGCAGAAGTCAAACGTGATCCAGAGGTACTGGGCATAAGCATCTACAAAGATGTACTGCAAGAGAACACAGGCAAGCTCAGAGCACTGTCTGGCCAGAGCCACCGGGCAGCTCCCTAAACCATGTACAAGTGCCCCTGTATTGGCGGGTACACCACTAGCTGGGTCTCATCCTTTCTCCGCATCTCCTGGCAACCAAGATGCTGGATATATCAAAACATGTTCAATTAAGACGGGGTGCTGGGCTGGGAGATAGCTCAGTTGGAAGGTTCTTGCCTTGTATACACTAGGACCTACCTTAAAAAAAAAAAGTGAGGCCATGCCTGAGGACCAATACGTGTTCTCTAGTCCTCATGTGACACACGCACACAAAGGAAGGAGTGAAGAGACAGGCCCAGTGAGGCCATGAAGGGAGTTTGTTTATCCAGGTCATAAGGCTGGCAGACTTTTCTGGTGTTTCTTATTCCTTCCAATTGACTTGGCCATTCTTGCTCACAGGCAGGCCATTCAGGCACAGTCAGAAAGTGGCTACTGGCAGCCAGGATGGAGATGACCTGCCCTTCAGATTGTATGAACTCAGATGAGGGTGCCATCACTCCATCCATCTTCTGGGCAGCCCCAGGTCACACCTTCTCTGGAAACTCATTAAAATCTCTACCTCTAAGATAAGCTGCCCCCCCCCCTTGCTATTGTGCCAGGTGACTCCATAAGCCTGAGGAACCAACACAGCCCAAGTGGCTGTGGGAAGCAGGGGCCATGCCTCATTTTACTTCTTAATAGGTCACTGACTTTAAACAGCTTCTGCTGGGATGGCAGCAGTTGCTGGGATGGCGACAGGATGAAGGTAGTACAATTTAACAGGTGAATACTGCAGACCATCAGTCACATGCTGGGAGTGTTGCAGTAAGGGTAACAGCCTACTATGAGAGGTAGGGCATGCTCACAGCTAGCCACACAGGCAGAGCATTGGGAGAGCCTATCCAGTCCACGGTGTCAGAGTTTACTCCACATAATGATATGGGTCCTCCCATATCAATTTATTAATCAATAAAATAGCCCTATAGACTTGACTTTTGATAGAAGCAGTTTCTCAGGTGAGGTCCCCTCTTTCCGACAACTCTGGCTTGTGTCAAGCTGACAAAAACTAACTAGCATGGCAGGCATAGCATGCACCAGGAAAGATTTCCATGCCTGGGGGAATGTAACTTTGGGTTAGGAACTATTACACAGGCTTGATGACAGGCTCGGAGACCTAAGACAAGAACAAGCCTAGGAAGCTCAAGTGAGATGGGAACCTGGGGGGGGGGGGGTGAGGAGGAGGGGCAGCCACGCTCCCAGAGGAAGAGCGGCCCAGAGAACCAGGCAATGAATCAAGAGTGAGAGCCACGGGCACCCAGCACCACCCACAGCCAATCCTTCACATTCTAGAAGGCAGCCAATTCAAGGGAATCGGTCCAAGGACATTTCCCTACATGACAGATGAGGCTCCTGCTACAAACCCCTCGTCAGCCTGTACTTGAGCCGCTACCCTGCACTGGTTGCCACCTGGCTCTCGGTTGTCCCTCTTTCCTTCTCCTTTGCATGTCTCTCCTGTGTTGTTTCTCTTCTACTTCCTCCCCCAGCATCTAATGTAAATCTCACACTCTGCAGAAGCCTAATTAAATTTCAGAAAAAGGTAGTAAATGTTTTGAAAGCAAAAACTACTCTAAGCAAACTCGATGCAATAAAAACAATTACGATCCTAGCAAGAGCATCATAATTTTCATCATAGATACCTTCCTTAGAAACAGCCTGCCTTCCAGTTCTCAACCCATCTTGGCTCCTCAGGAAGGTGAGGCTTTTGATTAGAAAGGACTGCTCTAGGAATCTGTTCCATGCCTTCCTACCGGATCACATTTGTGAATCTAAAATACCATGCAACTAGCCATTTTTATGATGAGGGAGAATGGGTTTTTTGTTTGTTTGTCTGGTCAGCTTGGTTTGGTTGTTTTTTAAGAACACTTGCTCCACACTAGGCAGGAAGTTAGAAGTTTCTCAGGCTGTGGCTTACTCAGGCTCTTCCTCATTCACAGTGACTCGGTGTTTTGGGTCATTCTGTCACCCCCCTTTTAATAAGGAGGACACTGATACTCACAGCAGTTAAAGGACTTGAGATGACCGAGGAGCAGAGTCATACCCAGCTGGTGCAGAGCCCAATTTTTAACAGTCTGTCAATCCTTAGTGCTCTCCAAACCAAAAGCAGCACTTCCTGATCTGAAAGCATTTCATGGTGTGGTTTAACTCATGTAGATGCCTCTTCTCCTCAGATGCTCCTCAGTTTTATCCTGAAAACTCATCTTCCTTCACCTTCTGCAACATCCTTCTGAAGCCTCCACATTTCTTCCACAACAATCTTGGACTTTGATTCTGTACAGATTCCTAATCTACACACACACACACACACACACACACACACACACACACACACACACACACACCACCTTGGAAGCTTAGACTCTTATGCCTTTACTAATGTGGTATTTCTTGCATGTAGCCTCAACCCCTGCCTTTAAGAATGAATACTGAATGTTTGCTACAGTTTGGGTGTGGTTTGTCCCATAAAGGTTTGCAAATTAGAAGCTTGATCCTCAGTGATGTTAAGTGATGAGACTGGGAAGATGCCTTGGTCAGCAAAGTACTTGTGCAACCATGAGGAGCTGAGTTCAGATCCTCAGCAACCACATAAAAAGCCAGGTGTCATGGTTCCTCCTTCTAATCCCATCACTGGGGACTGACAAGGTTTCCTTTTTCCAGGCTTCTCTCTGTTCTTTCTCTTCAAATACATTACACATATTGGTAGGAGCCACATTCCCCAGAAATGTTCCTGCCCACAGCTTCCCAATACAAAGATTCTTTCAGGGTTTCCCAGAGCCCTCAAGGTAAAAATCAATCTCATCCACCTCCAAATGGCAGCCAGAGTGGCAATCAGAGCAACCATCCCGCACAGGCCCCATAAGCCAGTTCCCTGGAGTCTCTCTCTGCCAATGTCTTCCTCTTGCTTGCAGGCTCCTATCAACTCTGCCTCCCCTACTGACAACAAATGTCCATTCTTGAAGCCCCATTCCTAATCCTCTGTGCTCCAGAAGGTCCTCACTATCTCACTTAATCGCCCTACTCCATTTAGAGACAGGCTTCACTCATCTTCCAGCATCTCATACATGTGATGTTACATAGTAGGAAAGTACAGAATGCCTAACTTGCTCTTAAAGCTCTAAATGCCTGGCTGTGATGACACCTGATGGCCAGCTGCATAGATTGGCTGTCAGACCTGACCTACTAGCTGCTTCCTAAAGTGAAATCTCAGGACTACTCAAACTTCAGCAGCCTGTTTGTAATCATGTGACATCCCAGGGGTATGTCTGGGAAGATAAAGTGTACTGGCTGGTTTTATGTCAAAACTTGTCACAAGCTAGAGTCATCAGCAGGGAGGGAGCCTCAATTGAGAAAATGTCTTCCTCCATAAGAAGTATATAGGCC
Source organism: Phodopus roborovskii (assembly GCF_943737965.1). NCBI lineage: Eukaryota > Metazoa > Chordata > Mammalia > Rodentia > Cricetidae > Phodopus > Phodopus roborovskii. The sequence continues at coordinate 19,532,142 of NW_026126517.1, forward strand.
TGTAGGGCATTCTCTTAATTAGTGATTGCTGTGGGAGTAGCCCATTGTGGGGACCACCCCTAGGCTGGTGGTCCTGGGTTCTGTAAGAAAGCAGGATGAGCAAGCCATGGGAAGCAAGCCAGTAAGCAGCACCCCTCCAATGCCTCTGCATCAGCTCCTGCCTCCAGGTTCTTGCCTTGCTTGAGTTCCTGTCCTCACTGCTTTTGGTGGTGAATTGTTATCTGGAACTGTGAGTGAAATAAAGCCTTTCTTTCCTAGTGCTTTGGTCATGGTGTTTCACCATAGCAATAGGAACCCTAACTAAGACCATATGTTAAGAATTTATCTACACAATGGACTTTCTCCAGCTTTAATGCAGGAATCTCAGTATGATGGATGATGAGTTGGAAGCAGAGAAGGCAAACAGGGAAAGAAGGGAAACAAACTGTTTACTATTTCCCTACGTCGGTCCAAGCTCAGCCTGGAAAAGGACAGGATTCATCCGCACTCCTGCTAAGTTTAGACTGTAAAGCAAGCATGCTTCAGTGGCCCAGTGATGAGCCTGGGTCTAGCACTGTACTGTTGACAGCAAGGCACCCAGCCTTGTATGACTTTTCCTCAGGAAGTGGTAAGTCTGGTAGGACAATATTTGCCTTCCAGAGAACAAAGGTAAAAGTAAGAAGCCATACCAGCATAATCAGTGTCATCACGTCCTTCCGGAGACATCTGGGAAGGATGATGACCTTAACTGGGGAAGTAGACACGCTACAGAAAAGCCTCTCTCACTCCTTGTTATGAACCTCACCTCCAACCTTCATTATGTTCTCCAAAAAGGCAGTTGCTTTGTTTCCTGAATCCATATCCTTACCATCTCCAGAGCATGCATGGCCAGCTCACCATGAGAAACCTAAGATGCACACCAGTAACCCACTGCCTCCACCTCTCCATGCAATGCCTAATCTTTTTATTGTGATCATTCAGGTATTCCTACTTCCTTCTGCAAAGCCCATGTCCTCTGCCTGCTCTGTGTTTACAGGAGCCCAAAGCATCCTTCCTGTCTTCAGCCTCACAGACTACACAGCTATACATAATCAGAAAAGGGTAGGAAGGCACAGCTTGCCTACGTCTGGACTCTGAGCCAGAAGGGAAACACTGAAACTAAGGAAGAGAGAGCCCAGGGTGAAGGAGGCTTCGAGGCCAAGACTTTGGCCAGAGTCAGGGTGGAAATAATAATCAGGTGAATGCACCCTGGAAACACAAGTAATCCTAAGCACAGTTGGCTTCTTGAGGAGCACACAAAGAACTATCCAGATGAAGCAGCCAGCACCCTAGCAGGACCTAGATGGTCCTAGATCTCCCTCTTACAATCTCATAAGGTGGTCACTCTCCACCTCTGGGAGCCCTCAAGACCATCCTGACTGGTCCTAAGGAAGCTGCAGGAGGGGCTACTAAGAGCAGTAGAAGTTGAGATTAGGTCCAATTTTTCCTTGTTTCCCCCTTGAGAAGTGGCACATATAGGTCATCAGATAGGGCTGATTACTTACCCAGCAGGTACCAGTAGCAACTATGCTACTCTTTCTTTTTTATTTATTTTTTTTTTTAATTTCTCTTCTGGTCTGTATCAGTTGGTAAAAGGCCACTGCCAGGAAACATCTCAAGTGCTTCCTCCTAAAGCACTAGTGGCCAGGCCCATGTGGAGGAAGGGAGGGGATGTAGTGGGAGGGAGTTTTGGAGAGTGGAGAATGACAGGACACCTCCCCAAATCCAGCAACTATAAGACCCTCCCACTGGTCAGGGTAACCACATGGATTGCTTAATCTTTTCAATGAAGCCCCTGCTAGGAGAGCCGAGGCCTTGGAAACCAACACCAAGGCCTTAGAAAGACCCAGACTTGCCCCCAGTGGCTCTTTCTGCACAAGCAGAACGTAGCAGCTTCCCTTACCTCAGGGAGCTCTTACTGTTGAAAGGGTTTTTCTACCTATGCACTTTCCACCCCTAGAACCACAAAGTAAAGAGCTACCAAATAGCAGGAAAGCCTAGCAGGCTGCCAGGCTCCTTTCAAGCTCTGCCAGTTCCATCTGCCTGTAGCTCAGGGGTAAGGTCAACACTTCCTCCAAACGCAACTGCCTGGGGCTACTGACCAAAGAAGCAAGGCAGCTCGCTAGCTAACTGGGGAGACCACAGAGGCACACAGCCATGCCTACTTCATGGGGCTTCTTTTCTATGTCCATATGGGTCCAGAAAAGAGGGAAAGAGAAATGCAAGTATACAAACACACACACACACACACACACACACACACACACACACACACACACACGTGCGAGCACAAGGCAGTGCCAACAAAAGCAGTCACTCTTGGAGGCCCAGGATTAGCACCGTGTGCCTGAAAAAAAAAACGCTCCAGCCACCAGCGAGTCAGGCAATTTATTGGTTGGCAGATTTCTGTGGTTGAACCTAACCTTGTTTGTCCAGAAATCCTGCTCGACCAGTACTTAGTCTGATTAGTCAAAGATCCACCTTGAGAACTGTATTCTGTCACCAACTCACAGGTTAGACCAAACAACAGTAACTGGTGACCCATGTGTGCTACGAGGATGGCAAAGGACTCCAAGGCCCAGCACCCTTCAGTGTCCTAAAGCCAGAGCCTCCTTACCCGCTTGTTGTCGGCAGGGCTGTGGTAGAACTGGGAGATCACGGCTTCACTGCTGTTTCCCACTCCAAAGTTCAGCTTCCCTGAAATCCTATTGAATGATTTTCCGTAGTCATAAGACACGTACACCTGGAACACATGGAGAGGGAAAAAGAAGAAGAGTCTGAGCTGAACAGAACGGTCTCTAACTGCACCTCCACATCCCAGCTTCCCGCTCCTGATCCTGACAGCATGGTTCCCCAGGAGTCCGTGATATCATGAACTTTTGACTCACATCACATAACCCACAAAAGGGAAGCAGGGGACTTGTGTGACTGTCCTCAAAGTTGGGGCAGGCTGGGGAGATAGAAAGCATGAGAACTCTGCAGCCACCCCTGTGTCTGGAGCACAAAGCTCTCTCACCCCAGAGGTAAGACCAACCCCCAGGAGCAGCTGGCAGAAACTGGAATAAAACATCCTCTTCCAGCCAGCTGGAGATTCCAGCCAGACAGAATGCACTGAGAGGGAAAGGACTGAAAATTTTCCTTTGTACATCTGTTGAAATGTCCCCAAAAGATAATCAGAATAATTGAATTCTTCATCCCTCGAGCAGGAAGATGGCATCCCATACCGGAAGAGAGAAACTCATCAAAGGCGTCCAGTGAGATGAAAAGGAGAAGGCACTAAGTGAGAAAAACAAAAACGTGCACAGAAGGGAAATGCCAGCAGGCTGAGAGGGGGAGATTCGGTGGTACAGGACTTACCTAGTACATACTAGGCCCTAGTTTGACTCCTAGCACAAATGTAAACACATACACACTTATATGTACACCACCGGTTTCAGAACCACTCCTGCACTAGTGTTTTGTGACTCTACAGCATGGGAGACCATAGCATCAGCAGCAGCAAGATTGCTGCTCCACTACCTCATGGTTCCTGGAGACATAGTAACCACAGAGACACAACCTAAGATAGAATAACTGTCATCTACTCGCTATACACAGAGACGATGCTGATCCCATCACGGGAATGAGCTTGGGATGCCTGCACAGCAACCCTACCTGGAAAGCTCAATTGCAAGATCATTTCACAAAGATTATTATGGGGCTTGCTAAGGTCACAACTTAGAAAGCCGTCAAGGTAAAGGGCTGAAGAGATGGCATAGTGGTCAAGAGCACTTGGCTACTCTTCCAAAAGAAGGGAGTTAGATTCCCAGCATCCACATCAGGGAGCTCACAACTTGCAACTCTAGCACCAGAGATCAGATACCCTCTTCTGGTCTCCACAAGTACCTGCACACACATGTGCATACACATGAATAGATAACAAAATAAATCTAAAATAAAAATACAAAAACAAACCTAGGTCCCTGACCCAGGCTGCCTACCTTCAAGCTAGTGATCTCAAAGCCACTATTATCACAGGTCACAAAGCATAAAATGGACACTGTGGGATATTTTCAAACCAGACTTCACTACCTGGGAGATATGGCATATTGACATAATCAAAGGATGAAAACCAAACCGGATAGGTAAGTATCATACTGTTAATTTTTTTCAATTATTTATGGGAAAGATAACGGAGAAAAGCATGGAAGAAAAGCAGCAGGTAAATTCCAAGGAGAGAATAGCTAGACTCAACCCAGAGTTGAGTCCATCCCAACTTTTGAGTTGCCATCTCCACCCATTTGATTCAACTACAAATAAGCCTTGAGGGTTTAACAGGAGCCAAGTCCAGTGCTGGGCACCAGATACAAGGAGAATAACAATAGACATAGTCATCAGACAAGGATGGGCCTGTGAGTATGTGAAAGCTTGCTTGTTAATGAGGCCATGAACAGACTGTAAAGGACAGGAGGCTGTACACAGGGAAATGAGAATGTGGGGGGCATTACCATCTAACACAAGTCAGGGCTAAGGGAAGCAGGGTGTGTCTGCCTCTAACTGGGTCATCTCAGAAAGAACCATTCACAGGACAGTGCTGCCACAGAGGCAGTTGTGGCCAACTAGAGGGTTGATAGTTCACATATATCCTGAGTGGGTAAAAGACCAAGTGGAATTTCCATGCATTCTGTTTGCTGAGAATAGACCTGGTTTTTCCCAGGAAAGTTCAAGAGTTGTACAGTACAAACTAATGGCCTCTTAAATAGGAAATTGAGCAAATCCTTAATTTCCTTCTCCAACTCCCATATCCTGTGATGGGACAATCCACTATGAGAGGCACGAATGGGATCCTATGTTTACATCGAAGTGGGATTTTTCAGTGTGTAATCGTCCCTCCTACACTCTGGCCCACTTCTTCCTTATAAATCTGGTAAGGAAATCGCAGCTCCGGGGTACCTAGAGTTTGCCAGTTAGTCAACAAAGACATCTGCAATGAATAAATATGATTATAAACCGAAGAGTGAGTAAATGAATGCACTGAATCAATGAACAAAGAGAGTGAACTGAACTAATTGGTGAGTCATGGAGAAGACGGTACCTACACTGGATTGGCTCCAGAGTCCCCATGGATACCAAAATCCAGTGACACTCAAACCTCTGAGGGAAAAAAAAAATAGCATAGGAGCTACATGCATTCTCCTATATACTTTAAAACTGTCTCCAATTTGCTTATAATAACTAAGACAACATATGTCCTATAAAATGCAAAAGAATACCAGTTTGTACTGCATTGTTTTAACAGTGACAAGGGAGAGAAAAATGTCTGTTCATGTTCAGAACAGCTACACCCTTCTGCCCTCACCTTTTCAGTTCACGCCTGGTAGAATCATGGAGTAGTGCTCTTGGACACAGAGGATCTGCTGTAACTTTTGAGATAACAAAAGCTAAGAGTCACAGTAGGAAATGACTAATCCAAGGTCACACTGGTAGTAAGTGCCCAGGCTTTGCCAGCCTCTTGAGATTCCAAGCCTGCTTGTCTTTTCACTCTGCTAGTTACCCTCATGGAGACAGTCCCCTTCTCCATACTTACTGTGAGGAGCTGTAGCCAGCAGGGTGAAAAGCCCTAGGCAGGCAGAATACATAGCCTTCCTGCAATTCCCAACCGCAGGGCTGCCACAATGCAGGTGCCAATAAAACCTCTTCCTCATGACACAAGCAAACAAGCCTGACCGTCTCATGGGCCTTCAACTTAATAGAGGTTAAGAGGAAGTTGACAAGGACCCATCCTATGCCTGAAGTCTATCACTGATCGCTCATCAACCTACTTTGTCCAGGTTGAACAAGTCCAACAAGCTATTTTTAACCTGTCCTTGTAATTTCTTAGTTCTCTTTGGCAGACACAGATGACACTGAGGGCTGGGGCACAGTTATCCCTCCACAGTGACAGCACACAAAAGGTCTCTGAGGGTTCTTTAATTCTAAGGGGGTAGAGTGGCTCCGCCCTCTCTGTACTGCACCCCAGTTACAAATTCTATTTGGGGCTGTCTGTTGCTCAGGGCAGCATGATGACGCTGAATCACTGGCCACTGTCATCGCCAGGTGAACAGGAGCAGACAGCCTGAGCTCAATGTCTGCTGCCTGCACTGTTTGTTTTCTTCCAGACACAGGTTTCTCCACTAATTAGTCCTCTCTGACCTCAATATGACACTATCCCTTAAAGAACAACAACAACAAAGAAAATCTAACATGGGGGGGGTTCTAAACTGCCCCAAGGTTCCAATTAGATCATTTCCTTACCCATAAAGCTGGTCCTTTGAAGTGCAGTTCCATGTAGTTCAGAATTATATAATAATAATGGAGGGTAGGAGGAGGTCACACTGAAATGTCGGAAGGCAGCCCCTCTTCTGGCACTGCCCCAAGCCTTTTATAGCACTGCTGTAATCTTAGCGGGCTTAACCAATGCCCAGGGAAGACACTGGTCGAATGCAGTTTCTGAGTGAAGTCTAAGCCTGGCATGGTAGCTCACACTATAATCCCAAAACTAGGGAGGCTACAGCAAGAAGATAGAAAGAGTTGAAGGCTAGCCTGGGCTATATAGAAAGTGCCAGGCCAGCCTGAAAGCATGCCCCAAAGAAAAGAGCAAAAGAAATGAAAAAATTATAATCATGATAAAATAACAATAGTAATAATAAATTTTAAAAATTAAAAAATTAAAAATTAAAAGAAGAATCTGGGGCAGCCCCTGATATTCTGCATTTCTAAGCAACTCCCAGAAAACACTCCTGTGGATGACCTACCTACCTACCATACTTTGGGTACCGTTCTTGTTTGCTTTCTGTTGCTGTGATAAAAACACTGACCAAAAGCAATTTAGAGAAGACAAGTTAGGGTAAGTGTTAGGGTTTCAAAGCAGAAATTCAAGGCAAGAACCTAGAGGCAGAAACTGAAGCAGAGGCCATGGAGGAATGCTGCTTACTAGCTTGCTCCCCATGGCTCTCTCAGCCTGCCTTTCTTACAACTCAGGACCACCAGCCCAGGGGTGGCACCACCTACAGTATTCTGGGCCCTCCCACATCAATTATTAATCAAGAAAAATGCACCCACTGACTAGTCTACAGGCCAATCTGATGGAGGCATTTTCTCAATTGAGGTTCCCTCTTTCCAAATGACTCTAGCTTAGATCAAGTTCACAAGAAAACTAACCAGCACAGGTACCAAAGTTTGGGAATAGGGTGGGGTGGGGAGGTATACAGAACCTTGTATACCCAGGCATGTTTTACTAACCACTGTATTGTACCTAACTGCGCTACACACAGCACCCCAACCAGAGAACTGAATCAGTTGGGATCAATAATCATGAACTGGAACCTCTAAAGCTGTGGGTCAAAATAAGTTTTTTTCTTTATAAGCTAATTATCTCAAATATTTTGTTGCAGTAACCAAAAAAAATGACTAAAATAATATAAATTATTTGGCTCAAAGTCAGATTATTTACAAATGGCAGAGCCAGAGTTCTAACCCAAGCATTGGGCTATCAGAGGCTCCCTGTACTATCAGCAAGGACGGGAGTTCTGCCACCTAATTGATCCAGGAGGGAACCAATAATATCACACTAATCTAGAAGCAAGAAGAATGAGTCATATTATTCATGGCATCTTGGTGGATTCTGATCCTCTGGCAGATATTGTCCCTAGGTAGCATTTTGGGTCAATTATGTTACACCTAAATACTTCATTATTCCTGCTGGTAGTTGAATGATTGTTTTGGGTTGGTTTTTTGGTTTTTGGGTTTTGTTTTTTGTTTGTTTGTTTGTTTGTTGATGGGGGTGGATTTGTTTTTGGAGACAAGAACTCACTCTATAGCCCGGGTTAGACTTGAACTCACAACCCCACCCCAACCCACCCCCTCAAGCCTCTGGAGTGCTAGTATCACAGACCTGTGCCACCATATTGGATGTCAAACAAATACTTTCTAAAATGCATCAGACAGCAAAAATAAAGAAAAGAACAGGGACAAGTCTAGATAAAGCACATCCTATGCTGCAGTTCATCAGCTCATTGCAGGGATAGATGGCCTTTGCAGTAGACCATCCTCAGTGATAATTACTGATGACAGGTGGTTTGGTTTGGTTTCGTTTGGTTTGGCTTCAGAGCAAGCCATCTGGGATCCCAGTGCTCAGGTCCAGCCTTGTTTACACACAGAATACTCATTTCAGCTGTTCTCTGCCCTTCACGCAGGTCCTTACCTGTATGTAAGCTCTTTCCCTTCAGACAGGGGTTTTCTGAACCCCGCTTCCAGTCCTCCTTAAGGAACATTTGGATTGTTCCCTCACCAGTGCCACTGACTCTGCCTCTGAGTCACAGTTTATTTTTGCACTAACTTTTCACATCCGAACATCTCTCAGCTTCAGCTGCCAATTCTTTAATGCGGTTTGTACACGGATGGAGGAAAATTCTGCCATCTCTATTTATTAACTCTGGACATTAAGTTTCCTTTCCATTTAATCTTCTTTCCTACGTCATTCCAGGATAATGACTTCAAATGGCCAATAAGCTCTTCAAAGCACATACACCAACATTTCCACAGAGAGCTGGGTGGGATAGGCCAATAATACTTGAGTGGTCAAGATTCCTGGTTCACTCGAGACTGAGGGGGTCTGAAATGTGAACTTTCAGTGTTTGGCACAGGAAAATGGGTCCTTCTGGTAATTCTAAGTCAAATCCATGACTGGGCCTACATTCTCATTACACTCCCCTACTCATTCACTAATGTGCAATGTGATCTGTCGTGAATTCATTTGTTCCCCTAAGCCCTCGTACATGTCCTTCAAAAATATAAAACAACACTTAAGCATGTTTACCTATTTTGCAACGACCAATCTTTCCTGGAAAAGGGATTTTTTTAATGCATAAATACCCTGAAGATTCCTCAACATAAAACAGCATTGAGCCAGCTTCTGTGCCTAAAAGGGACTCCTAGTAACAGGTATGTGGTAACTACAAAGGGCAGTGGGCACTCATACTCAGCCACCCATGTGTGACCACAGCAACGGCTTACAAATCTTCAACATATTTATTTGTAAATCAGCCTAAGTTGTTGCCCCAAACAAGTGCAGCTTTGTTCAAGAGCAAAACACCAAGACTAGCCATTATCTGCATTATTCCATGCTCCCCAGACAGAGCTCTGCAGCTGATGGCCAGCCCTTCTTCAAGCCTCCCTGACTGTGGCTGCCCAAATTAACTCCTCTAGAAAACATCCCAAGACTGAATACATCCAACCTAGACAGTATATACATGGGGGGGAGGGACCATATGTACATCCATGAATCACAAGCATACCTTTAAAACAAGTGTACAGGGATCCACTGTCCAGAATGTAGGGAAAAGGAAAGGAATATAGCATGTTCAAGCCACAGCCTCACTCTTATGAAGAAGGTAGACACCAACCCCCAGGCTTTGCCCACCAGGAGATTCCTGGATTGCAGACCTAGTAGCCAAGGACCAGCTCTGCCCCTAATCCTAGATTTTCGGCCTACATGGTATTTGTAAGAACTATAGCTGCCAACATGATAAAGGCTTAATGGTAGAGAAGTTGCCTAGAATGTGCCAGGCCCTGTGTAAAATCTCCAGCACCATAGAATAAAACAAAAGACCTATGACCTTCAGCTGACCTCAGAAGATCTGGCTGTACTGGACCAGTAACCTGCATGGCCTTCCAGACCACATCTCCTATCTCAAAATAACAAAAACAAAAAACCATGGGGGTGGCTTACTCTCATCCTGGATCTGGAAGTCTTGAACAGGCTTTTGTTTGTAACCTTTATTTTTAGTTCTTCAATACATCTAACCAACACATCATCAACAGAAAAAGTGCAGATTAAGAATATAAGAGAATTTGTATCAGCTGGACTTGGTAGCTCATGCTCATAAACCCAGCATTGAAGAGACAGGCACTACAGGACTGCTATGACTTCAAAGCCAGCCAAGAGACAGCTAGAGAATCTATGAAGTGTGTTGGAGAGTGAGACCCTGTAACAACAACAACAACAGCACACATACATACATACATACATACACATATACACAAAAACAGATAGATAGATAGATAGATAGATAGATAGATAGATAGATAGACGGATGGATGGATGGATAGATAGATGGATAGATAGATATAGATAGACAGACAGACAGGATGGATCATAAAAAGATGGATGAATGATAGATAGATAGATAGATAGATAGATAGATGATACAAGATAGGTGAATGATAGATACACAGATACATAGCAGACATAAATAGAGCATAAATATACACACTGATAAAGGGATAATACATGATAAGTAAAGGAGAAAGAGAATGAATTTGTCAACAGCTCATCGGCCTTGCTAGCATATGGAAAAGACAGATGAGTTTAACTCCATCTGAACCAGCTCCATGCTCTGCCCTGGAGTGCTCTTTGGCATTTAGCTGAACAATCAGTGCAGACCACCTGTGAGTTTTGGAGCTATCAATACAGACCACCTGTGATGTCACAAAGCCATCCTTAACTGAACAAATCTATTTGGACAGCTCTACTCTACCCTGTGTTCAGTATGCAAGCTCACATGCATTATTTTCCATATCTTTTCAATGACATCAATGACATATAGTTCATACCATCCATTCTCTAATTAACTACAATTTGTTTTGGGGGGGCTTTTTTGTTTTTTTTGTTTTGTTTTGGTTTGGTTTGGTTTTTTGGTTTTTTGGGTTTTTTCCCCCCTGACATGACAACCTGGAATATTGATGACACCCAGGAGGGCCCAGCACCACGGAGATACTCACATCACTGCTCTTAGGCCTGGCCAGTGCTAGGCTGTCTCGGGCTAATGCCACAATCACGTTGCTTTTCTCTCCAGCCCAGTGCACCACCATCTGATTGTGGGAGTCATTCAGACTGACCTGAAAGAGACCAAAAGGAAATCAGCACCTGTGGTGAGTGACAGCTACACACATTCCAAACCAAGACTCCTGACCCTGAGATGGAGCATGGGATCAGGGCTGCCTCTTCTCACCCCTCTGCAAACTCTCCCATTAGCATCTTCCCCAAGAAAAAACAGCAAGCCCTCCTACACTCAGTTACACTGTGGGTGGATCTCCCGGGGATATGACTGTGAGGGACTCCTTTGCTTTATTTCATCCCTGGTGACATAACTCCGTAAGTGTGATGTGCACTTGTAAGACTAGAAACTTCCTGTTCATTCAAAAAAAAAAGTCACCTTGGCTGCTTGGCTGGGAATGGTGGGGTGGGGACAGTCAGGGAATGGATGAAAAGGACAACATTTTTTTACATTTACATTGTGTGTGTGTGTGTGTGTGTGTGTGTGTGTGTGTATGTATGTGTGTGTTCTCAAACGTGTATGCTACAGAGCATGTGTGGAGGTCAGAGAACAGAACACTTTCTGGAGTCAGGCTCTTCCCTTCACTATGGGGTTCCAGGAATTGAACTTAGGTTATATGTCACCAATCAGAAGGAATAACTACTAATGTCCTATAGCACAGTAGGATGACTATGACTGACAACAACAGTTAATTGTATTCAAAATAAAGACAATTTTAAATACTCTTGACAGAAACAAATGACTGTCTGAGGTGATGGGCCGCCCAATTCCTGACCATTACCTGGATGGAAACATCATCAGACTGCACCTCAGGAGCATGGGCCAGTATGTGCCAAAAAGCCACATTGTTTTTGAACTTCTTTCTGGACATCGTTACTTGGCTTTAGGTAAGAGTGGAAAATGAAAGGAAGTTCCTTATGCAATTTCTCTACTTTTTGTTGCCTTCTCAGGGTCTCATTAAGTAGCCTAGCGATCATGATCTTCCTGCCCCAGCGTCAGTGCTAAGATAGCTGCGTGCGTCACTGGACCTTTAGTTATTTTTTAAAAGTATCTCAAATAAGGAAACGTTTCTCAGTTCTAAATAGAACTGCAACAGTAGCTCCCAGCCTTTTAGTTTTGCAAACCAGTAAAATAAACACAGAATAAATAGGCCAACTGAGGTCTGAGCCGGACACTTCTGTTTTGTCTGGTGAGGATATAGATAAGCCACCATGCCACAGCTGGCCAGCTACTCTCTGTCTGCTTCTTGAAGACACCACAGACTCTTGCCCTGACTGAGACAGTAAAGTATATCCCCAGGGACAGCGCTCCAGGCAGAGGTTTCTAGAGACATCCTAGGGACCACTCCAGCACCAGACCCACACCGTCCTGTTTCCTTTCCCCATCCACAGGCAGTGCCAACTCAGATCCCAATGCTCTGGAGATAAACAGAGTAACAGGATAGAAAGCGGGTAGGTTCTTGATAGGCGGACCTGCAGCTGATAAGGAAAGCTCACTTTGAACTTCTCAGAATTGAGAGATGTATTGACACGACTAAGCTGTCGGGGCTGGTTTGTTAAAACCGGGGAAGGATATAAACTCTGAGTAAAGAGCCATTCTTTTGAGTCACTTTTGCCTCATGGAGAAACTAGCTGTGTCTTTGTTATCCTCTTTTCACTGTTGGACCTCTGTCTGGACCACTCTGAATGTGTGTGTTCTCTTCTCAGTGCACTGACAGACATCCATTCCAAGACTGACTTTTCAGAACACTGGAACTTTACAAGTTACTCAGCCTATGGGAACACCAACAAGCTCCAGTTGCCTCACTGAAAAGCAGGATGAGGCCTCCCCAGACCCAGAGCTGTCCTGTCTGCTTCTGAGTAGTGTCTGGAATCCACTTAGTGGGCCAGTTATCTTAAGACCAGCTCAAGAACCATCTCAGGCCCACAGGCTGGGAGGTCCAGCTTGAAGGACTCAGCACCTGTCTCTGGGCCTGAGAGCTCACCCTACCTGGCCAACACCAACTCTAAAACTAATGAAGAGTTCAAGTTGAACAAACCCACCCTTCTCACAGCAGATCTGGAGCAGAGGAGCAGAAACCCTGCCCCCTTCAAGGCCCCTCCCTCTTCCTTTCCCTTCCTCCTCCACCCTGATGTGCCCCGCCCACTCCTTGGGGGTGCTCTCGGATGTCACAAGGGAGAAGAAAAACACCTGGGCCACAAACTTGGCAGCCAGCTCCACCGAGGATCTAATCTGTAACCGCCCTGCTTTGGGTTTTAAGCACCTGCATCTAATTGGATCCAAGAACCAACGGTTTAAAAAACGTATGTATCTGAAGTGAGACAGCTTCAAATAAAAAAGACCCTTGATATTTCTTTAGAAAAACATGTCACTCCAAAACTCCACTTCTCATTCCCAGTAGATAAGTCTAGGCAAGCATCAACAGAAACGAGAAAATCAAAAACTAGAAATAAATTATTTAACTCAAAAAACTGCTAAGGGACTCTCCCCAGCAGCTCAAGCCTTCCTCTAACTTCCTGTTCCCTTCTCCTCCCTTCCAACCTGGGTTTCCAGGAAGCAACTGGAAAGACTAGAGGCCCACCATCATAGGCACCTTGGGTCCTGGAGTTAAAAGCTTCTCCACTACAAAGAAAGCCATCTACCTGCATCCTAGGAACCAGAAGGAAGAAAGGAAAGAACAATGTAAATGGCACTGGGAAAAGAGTAGGAACCTAGAAGCATCACCGACGTTCGTTCACACGGGGTCTGAGATGAGAAAACCCTCCCATATCCAGCCTGGCCATCCTCAAAGCCTCAGGCAAAGCCATCCCTCTGGCAGGTTAATAATCAGAGGACACTTTGAACAGGCTACAAAGTGGTAAGGGATCAGAGTGGAGAAGAGGTCTGCCAACACTTGCTGAGATCTTTGTAGCAGAGGGCGGAGGTCTTGCTAACTGATCCTAAGGGATGAGGGATGAAATGGACACAAAAGAGAGGCATCAAAATATTCCAGGGTGTTCTTATAAAGAAAGCCTCTGGAGGGCAAACTTGGGGGAACACTTCTTTTTTTTTTTTTTTTTTTTTTTTTTTTTTTTAAGCCTTTTCTCTCTGGCGTTCCCTTTATTCCTAACAGCAGACTGAAAAAGGGCAGCCCATCCTAGGGAAAGAGAAAGCTCTCTGGCAAGCAAAGGCTTGTCCAAGGGTCACCAGGCACTCACACAAACAGTTCCGCTCCTTGCCTTGGCAGAGACGTCAAGCATATCCAGTCATGAGAATAACTCCCTAGTGAGTCACCACTAATCTTCAGGCAGCCCAGGTGCCCATCCCCCCAGGCACAGGACCAGAATCAGTAGCCGGAATCAATGCACCCCAAGGACAAGGGAGCCAGGGGAGTGAGGTCAGCAAGCCATAAATTTTATTAAGGTCAAGACATCGTCTATTTTCCTCCTCTCCGTGCCAGGCATAAGGCAGGAAGCAGTCCCCAAAGGACTGTCTTGCCATCCTCCACTGACTGTGACCAAGAAACCAACAGCCCCCAAGATCAAGCACCCCCAAAGTCCCATGGCTGGATCCCCTTAGCGGTGGTTTCTAGCTTGTTTGTGTCCTTTGCCCTCCTCCATAGCCAGCTCTCCCTAGCACCAGCCCTCTAGGACAGCTGCGGGATTGCCTGCAGCTTGGTTCCACCAGCCTCTCCCACTTAGTTCCACACACTGATGGAGGAGATACCGGTCTGCCAGGGGGTGGGAGGAGGTGGGAGTATGACTTTTCCAGGAATATAACCTTGATATGTAGTCAGTCATAGCCATAACCCCAGGGTGTTAACAACCTTCCTTCTCTTGTCTCTGGCTCACAGGCCATTGCTGGAGCCTGATAAATGAGACACAATTAATTGGGGCTGTAAAGGAAAGGCAGCAGGGAGGGGGGCTGAGCAGGAAAATTGCATGCCATAGGGATGAATAAAAAAATGCATCTTGGGTAAAAACTAAATCAGGTAGGCCTGGCAGACCTCCCCTAGGCTCACAAGCGAGGAGTTAAAAGAGCCCCAGAGACCACCTGGTCTAGGATGAGAGCCCTGGAGGCCACCCATCCAGGATCAGACCTCCAGAGGTCACTCACTGTAGGATCAAACCCCAGAGGTCACCTGGTCTGATATCAAAACACCAGAGGCTACATGGCCCAGGATCAGGACCCCAAATGAAAATAGAGACCTAGGGGTCCACTGGACCAAGATCAGAAGTGCCTGCCCCATCCCATAAATGCTTATTCAGAAGCCCTCGTTAGGTAACCCATGAATGGGCAATTGAAAAACCCCATAAGAGTTTCAAATAGCTCATTTAGGAGGTGATGAATCTGGTCCATTCTCTTTCTGCCAGAAAGCGAGAGGCCAAGAAAACAGTTTTTAGGGGGTTGAGGAGAGATCATCACAGTCTTTGATGGGGACATGGGGGGGGGAGAGCTGTCCATGGGAATTTGGAATAGTAGTTAATAGAGACTTCATGTAATGCTAATTCATTGATAAAGACAAATATTAAAAACAATGCCAGAAACAAAGGTCACATACTGCATGACTCAATTTTTACAAAATATCTGGGCAGGTAAATCCATAAAGACAGAAAACAGATGGGTGGCCACCAGGAGGCTGGGGAAGAGGAGAGAAGGGAATAACTGATTTTCCTTGGGACAAATGAGAATGTTATAGACCTGGACAGAGGCAATGGATATGCAATGCACAGAATGTACCAAAGGCTATTGCATTTTCAATGGCAGTTATGTAAATTCCCCTTCATTTTCTAGAGCACCTCTATGTCTGTGTGCAACACTCCATTCTCAAGTGCAGATCCAATATCTAGGAGCCCCTACTCATAAGCAGTACCTTTCAGCTCACTGAAGGCCCTCATGCTACCAAAGAAGGAAGCTGGAGGCTGGGTCTCTGGCCAAAGCAATACTTGAAAGCCTTGTAAGAGCATCTGCAGAGTCAGAGTATGCACATCAGCCTTGCTGTCCCCCACTGGTGCAATGGTCACTGGCTCAGGAGCATCAGCAGGCGCCCAGCAATCATCCCTGCTCACACCTCAATGTAGCTCAAAGTCTTTACCAGACATCACCACCCCTCCAGCTGTGCCTCAGTCCTCCAGCATGCCTTAGTGATCCACAGAGGTACAATGGTTAGCTTCTCATTATTCCCTAACGATTCAGAGTAGAAGGAGAATCTGTTACTATCCACTCTTCAGGCTCTGGGTTGTTATAAATAGAAGGGAGGAAATAAAGTATTTATTGTATGAAGGAAGTGATGCAAATCCCATGAAGTACACACTGCCCCACACTCTGTGGGCTCTTTAATCATGTCTTACCTCCGAGAGTACACCAAGGGCTTCTGGGAGAAATTAGGGTTGCAGGTCTAAAGAGAGAATGAGAAATTCCCAAGGAAGCCACCAAATTCTGTATGGTCTTTGATGGGGGGAAGGGCTTCATGTAATGGCCCCACACCTATCTCCATTCATTTCTTCTGCCATTACCTCCTTCACACTGGACAAATGCAAAGCTCAAGATGTCCTAGACATCCCAGCTTGACATTCCCATGCCTCCTACACAGCAAGTCATCCTGGTTCAGTTCTCTGCATCACTGACCATGAAATAACGAGAAGCATTTTTTAAAAATTCAACAGTGATGTATAAAACAAATACCCTTATCCTTCAAATCTGAGGATAGAGATAGCAGCCAAAGCTCCCCCACCAAAGTACCTGACACCAGGGGGCCCTTGGAAACCAAGGATGGACAGCCCATGTTCAACAACAAGTTCTTCCAACCAGGTGACCTAAATGTGAGGTATGCAGATCAGCTCCCAGTGTCCCCTTTCTGGACCAAGTTCCCACTATATTTAGAAAGCTCATTACCCTCCCTGGACTCCCTACCTCAGAAGAACTGAAATCCAGTTCACAAGTGTTCCCTGAAGACAGCCCCATCTGTGGGTTCGGCACATTCACTTGGCCTTGGAGCTGGCTCAAGATGCAGCCTGTAATAAGGGAACGTGCCAGCCACTTAGCTGACAAATTCATGCTGCCCATTTTATAGATGAGGAAACAAAAGAATGGCCTTGAACTAAAATCTGGCACTTCCCTGCCATCTTCATTAGAGCTGTGAGGTTGCGATAGATGGATAGGACAACAGTTGGATGGAAGGAGGAATGGAAGATGGGAAGAGAAATAGCTTTTCTTCCTACCACACCATAAAGACAATAACCACATTCTCATTGGCTTGCAGTATCAGTCCTACCTGTCATTCACTGCCACATGCCACACCTTCCAGGCAAACACTGTCACCTGACAATGGCATGTCTTGTTCCAGGAGGGCTCCAGAGTAAAAGGAGCCTGGGAAAAATCTGTCCCTTCCTTTGCTAGCGTGTAAGAAACAAAACAAAACTAAACTAAACTAAAAGGAACTGTCAGAGCCAGAAGGAAGCTCTGAAAACACTTAACAACTGCTGGCTGGAGAGGCTCTGCTCTGAGAGACTTAAAGGGAGCATTCCATACTGCCTATAGACAGGATCTCCAGTGCCACCCACACAAACACAGTAAGCATCCCCAGCAGTACACACCAGAAGCTGATGCTCACCTGTGTAACCCAGACTGCCCTGGAATCCACTATGAAGCTCAAGCTGACCTTGAACTCCCAATCCTCTTGCTTCTACTTCCCCCAAAGGCATTCACAGAATTCTACTGCTCTGGTTGGGAGCAGGGAGGTTCCAGACCACCCACTTTCCCCAACTCTCCTGTTTGACTCTGCAGCTTTGCTATAAATAGCTGCTTACTTTGATCATTCAATAAATGTTTATTGAGCATATACTGTAAACCAGACGCTACCCTAGGTGTTAGGAAAGCACCAGACTTGCTGGTCTTGCCTGGCTTCTCTTAATTTAATACAGGAAAGATGCACCAAGTAACCAACTTAATGAGTGCTTAAGTTCCAGTTGTCAGACAAGCCTGACTTCCTGTGGAGAGGAGAATGACACTTCCTGGTAGAGCTAATAAAACAAAGATGAGCATAGCAGTTAGGGATGGAAGGCTGGGCTGGGGCAGAAGTTAAAACAGCAGTGTAGCCTGAATAGCCTGAAATTGTGGGGGAGGGGGGATATGAGAACCCTGGGTTCTAGGGGAAGGTGAGTGAAGGATTTTACAGAAAGGAAGAAAGGGAGGGAAGGAAGAAGGAACAGAGGGAGGGAGAGAAAGAGGAAAGGAGAAAGGAAGAGAAGGAGGGAGGGAGGGAGGGAGGGAGGGAGGGAGGGAGGGAGGGAGGGAGGGAGGGAGAGAGGGAGTGAAAAACAAGCTGTGGATCTCTACCCAAGAGGAACTCCTATATATGAGAGGCAATGGTGTCACATAAATTTGAACCAACTCAGAGGTTTGTTATGGGTCTTGTCACCACAATTTGCTAGCTGTCTAATCAGGGGGAAGTCACTTCTCTGTCTGAGCTACAAGATATTCACCTGGGAATAATGAAGAATAGTAACTCTCCCCCAAGTTCACAGGATTATTGCAAGAAACAAAATGTAAACCATGGGTGTGTTTCATAAACTTCAACATTCATATACATTATTTACTTTTAGGTACAAATGACTTTCTGCCCAAGTCAGCCATTCTTTATAGCATGGCTCCATATAAAAACCTAACACTGTCATCACCAGGGCTGGAACAGAGACCTAAGAGCAAGATATAACATATGTCAAATAGTAAGACACTACACATCTCACTGACTCTTAAACTAATAGCTAATGATACTTTCAGACAGCCTCCCCCATGCTTAACAACAGGGCTCAGAAAGCTGGGGAAGCCCAAAGTCTAGATTCCAAGATGTTACCACTAAGGCAACACAACTCCCTAACACTGTCCTCACCCCAAAGGCACAGCATTTAAACCTGTCATCGCAGAGCAGAAGACCCTAAGACCTCACCAGCAGCTGCTTTTCCACACTGGAAAAGAACTGCAAACAAGATGACTAATCCACAAGGCACAAGCATCTCAACCCAGAAAAGCTAGGAAGGCCAAGTTCCCAGTAACAGGAGCTGGCCTGGGCACTGCCAGAGGCTCGGCCTGGTGACAGGAGCTAACAACAACCCTCTCCTGCTTGCCTGGCTCTCCAAATCTGTTCTAATAGCCTATTTACCTCTCCCCAACTTTGCCCAGCCACACCTAATACTTCTCCTCCAGCTTGATCACCTCCACCCTAACACACCTTGCCAACTTCAGCAAACCCCATGCACAGTTAACTACAAGATGTATGTTTATAGCTAACTACTCAGTGAGAGACTTTCAGGGAACTAAATATATGCCAATGAGGTAAACTTTAGGTATGGTGTCATGTTACTTAATTAATTGGGCACAGGTTTCAAATATTCAAATTCCTTTAAACAGCCTTGGGTTCCAGATAACTTGCCCAGCTCTGCTCTGTTTCCATCCCTTAGAATCAAGGAATCAAGATTCCCAGCAGCTCAGCCTTGACCTTCCTGGGTCTCAAGATTGTCAAAATTGAGCTGCCACCAACATCACAGTGAACAGACAAACAAGGTTCTATGGGGTCCATGGCCAAACACCATCCAGAGTTACAGACTAGGAGCCAATTTCTTTCCCAAGTGGCTTTTATTCAAAAGCTCCTGGGGGAGTGGGTGGAGGGTGTTATCAGGATACTATCCCTCAGATTACAATAACACCACCAGTACTATCACTTGGATTACAAAGACAGCAGTACCCTTAGCATCCTAAAGCCCTCATTGGCCCTTACCCACTTACTCCACATAAAAACTTCTCTAGCCACCCACCTTCTCCAGACTTCCCTTCAATCAGCAATCTGAGGAGAAAGCTCTTCACACCACAGATAAGTCTTCTTTCAAAATAAATTAAAAAAAAAAAGCCCTAGTAGTAAGCTTTCGGTTGTTACTGGTTTTTGTTGTTGTTGTTTGTTTGTTTTGGGGAGGAGTAATGCAGTACATTCTTCTCTACATGGGACAAAATGTATTTGATATCTGTACATCTTTTTATTGCCCTTGTCTGCCACTCAGATTTGGGATATAATCACATCAGCATGCCTTTCTGAGAATTCGTAGCTGTGTTTTTAATCTAATTCAGGGACCTGGAGATAAATCATCCTGAAGGGTCCCGATTTTCCAAGCCAAGAGCCTGCAGCGGCAGCAGCAACAGCAATGGCATGCTAAGTTAAAGGGCCAGCAAGGAAGGAGGGCCAGTTTTAGATGCAGTGACAAAGACCACATGCCTCTATTGTTTGTCTTTGTGCCAGCTTGAAGGGTTAAAGGGATGAAAGACAGACCCAGATCCATCTAGGTACATCAACAAGAGCACAGGAAGCAGAGGGCAGGACCGAAGAGGCAGCCTTGCTGTTAAGGCACTGTTTACATCTCACTGCTACATAAGACCCATCAGATCTGCACACCTCTGCACAGTCTAGGTAGCCCTAGGCTGTTTGCATAAACACAAGAGAAGACACACAAGTTTGGGGAGTCAGCCTGATGGAAGGAGGCAATTGTGCAGAGGCAAACCCCCAAATGAATACAGTGCCCATATGTCCTCCACAGTGCCCAACACAGCCCTTCCTAGTCACTGCAACTTAGCAGTCAGCAGCCTCTAAGACCTAGTGTTTTGTTTGCTCAAAGCCCTCAACTCTGGTTTTCACTTCCCCTGCTTATGATAAGCTTCTCTCTGGTGAAGCAGAAGCTAGAATGTCTAGGACTGGCAGGAAGTACAGTAATAGCCAGGATCTAGTGGCTATTAAGCCTTAAATTCATTAAAATTCAGTGAAAAGAAATCCAGTTCTTCCACCAAACTGGCCACGTTTGCCTAGCAGACATACTGCACACACCGATGCGAATGGCCACTGCCTGTCCAGCAATGCTCCATTGGAAGATCAGTTACAAGGCCAGAACACAGGATATGACTGTGACAGCAGTGATGGGCATGGAGTCACCATCATATTTCACAATTACTCAGGGCTGAGGGTACAGCTCACAGAGAAACATGTGCTTGACATGCACAAGGTATTGGGTTCAATCCTCAGTACCACACACACGCACAATTACCAATTACCTAGTAGACACCAGAATTTTGTAATTACTCTTTAATTCACAATTGCAATTATGACTGTTACTAAGTCCCACTCTTGTGGAGTCTTCTCCGCTACTCATGCTACACTACTGTCTTTTGAATTTTACTCCACGCATCTCACAGTAAGGTAGGATTCAGCCCACACCTTGACCCTGAACAGCGGCCCACCCACTTTTCCTACTTTTTGGCATCATCAGCTGCTTTGATGCTAAAAGGCCACCCAGGCCACTTCTTCGAAGGCCTAAGGTTCCCAAGTCGATAAACCAATAAATTAGGTCGAAATTAACTGTGACTCATTTTAAACTGAGGAAATTGATTTCTGAATGTACGTGGCTGGACTGAATATGTCATCTGCTAGCAGATCCTGGCCTACCTGGAGAATGCACAGGAATGCCCTGTTCTCATTAACAAAGCAAACACCTCCTCCCTGAAACCCCAAACAATTTCCAGAGAAATACCAATCCCCAAATGTTCAAACCAAAAGAGAGTGAACTTTCCTGTCCATCACATTTATTTAAGCCTGGAAAAAAAATGAAGGAAAGGTTCATATGACACCCCAGATTTAATGCAGATCTGATAGTCAACTATCAATTATCCATAACTGTCAAACATTCCAAACTCCACAAAGTCTTTCCCTGAAGATATTTATCTAGCCATTTCCCCTATCAGCAACTCGAAGAATGTGAACTCATTTAATATTCACCTGAGCAAAATTTAATTAAGAAGGTAAACTGATGCTTTAAAAGAGAGACTAAATAAATATATACAAAAGCAAATAAATTAGTCAGGGTATTTTGTGATTTTCAGAATATCAGTCTGCCCCCATATCTTTCTACAATGGGCTGGGCAGGGCTGGCTTGATATATAACTAGCCGCCTTGGGACTAAACAATGCCACAAAGATGCCGGTGATCTTTAAGAAGGAAGAGACTTCAGTTGACAATGCAATGATCCTACAGCTTCTGTTCTTTGCCTTGGGATCTCTCTCATGGATCCAGGTCTTAAAGCAATTTATTAAGCAGTTTACAGTGAAGGTTGTCAAAGGGAACACAAAGCTAAGATCTCCAATGTGGTCCCTATATTCTGATGTCCTCACAAAGTGGGGTTCCGTTCCCTAGGGGCTGCTGAAGGTTCTGCAAGCTCTGAGGGGGCTCCACAGTGCTGTCCTCCTGGCTCACACTGAAGGAGCAGGGAGAACTAGCCTTACACCTGGCCTAGAAAAAGAATAACAATCTATTTTATATGTGACACTTCAAGAAACATCTGACTACCCATGGCCACCACACCACAAATATATTTAGAGTTTAAATTAATCCCATTATTCACGACACCAAGGGTTCCAGGTGACAAAAGGCTGCTGATAGCTTGATTGTATGTACATTCACGTTATGTAGACTTAGACTATTTCTGTAAGGACACACAAAAACCTGGAGGCAATAGTTGCCAACTGAGAAGGGGCGTGCTCATGATACACGAGAACTTGAAAGAATTTACCACCACCACCACCTCCCTAACCCCCACCTCTTACTTCCCGCCTCCCTTCACCCCTCCTACCTTACCCCACCCCACCCCTATCACCACTCATCCCTTCCTATAAATGGCTTTGTTAGCATATGTTATCTGCTGAAGGCTAGGGAAACAGTGGGTGAGGTATCATCCTTTTAATTCTCAGAGCCTCTCCTCATGGGCTCCTTTCCTCCATTCCTCCCATCTCAAAGGCATTACTGTTCCAGGCTCCAAGCCACTGATGAGCCAAACTGTGCCAGACACAGCCCAGAACTCAATAGAGGGAATACAGGCACAGCCAGGAGAGGTATTTCAAGGTCTCATGTCTCACCATCCCAAGAGGCCAACCAGGTCATCACATACGCAGAACTCAGCTTGGGGCAGCCAACATGCTGCCTTCTCATGTTCATCTGGAAGCACAAAGGTCAACATCCCAACTTCAGAATCAACCAGCCAATTCTTTCCCAAGCGAGTCTATCATGTAAGAATCAACACCAGAGTGATCTAAAGCCAAACAGTATTCTCTCTTCAAAGGAGGCCTTTTGTCCAAGGCCCTTGTGTTGTAATGGACACTTTGTTTTTTGTCTCAAATCAGGGCACTGTATCCTTTCTGTCCTCTAAAATACAAGAATTAGGAACAGAGAGCTTGTTGCAAACAAAATAAACCCGTAAATCTTGTTAGGCTTTGTGCCTCATTCCAAAGAATCCCTACCCCCACCTCCGAAATATAAAAATACCAGCAGCAAGAACCAATATGAGAGTCCTAAAAGGGAGAATGCTAAAACATTGAAACCTAGGTCTTTATTGGAATTAACTCTCAGAAAGCACAGGAAAACCAGGGCTAGAGAACCATTCCATTTGCTCTGGCACCATGGAGTGAACCATTTCGTCTGTCTGCGGCCTCCCCGTGGTCCTCCTTATACATAACTTTATATAACCTCCCCACCCTCTATGCCTCTTCTTCTGGGTAGAAAACAGATCCACAGATAGTTATTAAGGGCTTCCCATACCGTGAAACACAGAGAAGGACCAAACCAGGCCTTCAAAGGAGCCACAGGAAGATGAAGCATTAATTATAACCCAAGGCAGGGCTGGAACTAGGCTTAGAACTGCTCCCACCGGGGGAATACTAAGGGCTATGGAGTGTTAGGGAACTGAACAACGGCTCTGTAAGCCAAGAGTCAAGGAGGATCTTTGGGGAAGAGGGCAAAGCAAGGATGATGGCAAAGAGCAGGGCAAGAAGAAGTCAGTGTGGTTCCACAGGTGGGGTATGAGTGGTGTCAATGCCTTTAATCCCAGCACTTGGGAGGCAGAGGAGGCAGGTAGATCTTATCTTTGAGTTCGATCTGGTCTACAAAGTGAGTCCCAGGACAGCCAGGGCTACACAGAGAAACCCTGTCTGGAAGAGTTTGGGGGGGGGGGGGTGAAAAAAGAAGAAGTCATTATGGCAAGAACTATGGACTAAGCTGGGTTTGGGTTTGTCAACACACACCTGTAGTGTCAGCACTCTGGAAGCAGAGGCAATAGGATCACCAGCTAAAGCCAGCCTGAGCTTCATGGGAAGTCTCAAGCCAGCTCGAGCTAAATGGCCAGACTCTCCCCCAAAACAATTTTTAATTAATTAAATATATATTGTTATATAGTATTAAATTGAAAATATATAATAGCTTCCTCCTCCAATTTTGCTTTTATTTATTTGTTTGTTTATTTATTTATTTATTTGGAGTATTTTTCCAGATAAGGTTTCTCCGTGTAGCCCTGGCTGTCACTTCTGTAGAGCAGGCTGGCCTCAAACTTGAACTCAGAGATTCAACTGCCTCTGCCTCCAGAGTGCTGGGATTAAAGGCGTGTACCACCATGGCCCAGGCTTAATTTGACCTTTTGGAGGGGAAAAAAAAAAGGTTTTCTTTGTAAGCTTTGAACTTATGTAGG
Organism: Phodopus roborovskii; assembly: GCF_943737965.1. Lineage (NCBI taxonomy): Eukaryota > Metazoa > Chordata > Mammalia > Rodentia > Cricetidae > Phodopus > Phodopus roborovskii. Next base: position 19,556,542 of record NW_026126517.1, read on the forward strand.
AAAAGAAAGCTCTACTATCTGGTCCATTGTTCCCCACTATTACATTGTGTTCCCGGGTGACCATGTCAGAACCAGTTTTCCATGTTAGAAAATCATCCTAAGGAGAAGAGATATGGTCAAAATAACAAATCCTTCACACTGTAAGTCAGGAGGTCAAAAGAGCAGATGCTCCAATACGATGTGTCGACCACAGGCTCCTTCCTCAGTCAAATTTTCCCTGGCTAAAGTTTCCCTTCTCTCCTCCTTGAAGCTGGTGGCCTTCTTGCCACCTCTCTGGCTTCTGCTTCCAACCCTGACAAGTGTCCCTATGGATTCTCTTACCTTCACCAAGATCCAAGGACAAGAAGCTGCAGAGCATCTAAGTCTCTCTGCCCCCAACTATCACTCCATCTCCGGAGCCTCACACAGCCACAGCAGGGGTCACGGCTGGATGAGTGGGCATAGGTGTACTGGTTCCCACCTGCTCATTTACAGTGATCGCTCCTCCTCCTTCAATTGTTTGTTTGGTTGTTGTTTTTGTTTTGAGAGACACATTCCCTTCAGACAACTGTTCGCTGTAATGTTTGGGTTTAAAAACTGAAGGGAATTTATAAAACTCGGTGCAGGGCAAGAGTTAAAATGAACATATGGATTAACAGTACAGACAGCCACATCCTGATGCATTTGGGGGTGGCTGAGGCACTATTCAAAACTGGGTTGGTCCCAGGAAAAACAGGGGCACATAGCCACCTTTGCTACAAAGTGGATCCTGGATAAAAGTGAGTTACTCCAGAGACCCAGAGAAGAACCCCAAGCCACACTACCACTCTTCCTATGCCTGCAGCCCGCAGCGCTGCACCAGGTTAGAACATGTAGTTGAAACCCCATACCACGAAGTTCTTCCTTCTGTCTGACTCAATTCTTCGACTGTGAAGGGTAATGATATTTTTCACTAGCCTGGGGCAACAGGGAACAAGGGTATAGGAAGGCAGCCACAGCACAGAAGAAAGAGCACAGTGAGGGTCCCCCGCTGTTCTGCGGGAATTCCTCATCCTGAGTTCAACTGCTGGCTGGATCTGCACCCTTCAATGGAACCAGTCCGGCTGGCCTGGAGACATGAAAGCAAAGGGAGGGTTTTGGAGTCGCTCCCAACAAGAGCAGAGTTCATCTCTAGCTTGCTCCAAATCCCTGGGAGATTTTCACACGGCAAACTCAGAAAAGGGAGGAGATGAACAGCAGCACCTGCATGGATATTGTAGCAACTAGAAAATGCCTCTTTCAACTAAGGCTAGGCTGCAGAGGACCTGAGCTCTGGGAGGGACTGTCCCCTCCACCTCCTACTCCCAGCCTGCTGGCCCAATAGCACAGTAGAGAAAGCTAGGCAGGCTGAGGAGACCCATCCTCACCAGCTCCACGCTGGCACGCCTGCTAAAAGTGATCCTGCTGACTTCCAAAGTTCAAAAAAGGAAGTTTAGATGGAGTTGAAGAGAGGGACAAAGATCTGGGATCAAGAGGAACAGGGCAAGTGGACTTCAGTAGCCTGAGTCCTGCACCCCCCACCCCCAAGCAGTTACAGGTCATCGGGTATACATTCCTGCCCAGGGATTGGTAGTGGGGGGGATGTTTGGGGCTCACACACACACACACACCCCACCACCACCACCCCTCTATCCACAGAGCCATACACATTTTATTTTGGAAGTAGGATGTTTAGGGAGCACAGAATAGTAGCAAGGTGACTCCCCAACACCCAAAGGTCGGTGGAACCATGTAAGCAAGAACTAAAGCACTCTAGCCATTGCCTATATGACCTTGCATTAGTCACTGCACCTTTCACACCTTGGATTTCTTCACCAAAAGCATGACACCGCAGGGTGGCATGTTTTATGAGAGGCTCTCTGGCTCCAGAAGTTGATCATTTAACTCTACGTGTAGCCCGAAGGGAGACTTTGCTATGGCCAAAAACCAGTAAAGAAAGGCAGAAACCAGGCTAATCTTTCAATTTCTACTTTAGGAAGGACAATCATTCTAGGAAGTGATCATGTTTATCACCTCCACTGGGCCCACCTTTTCCCTCCCACTGACCTTCTGATTTTGCTGATGTCAACCTTAACCTCAGGAGACAATAACACCAGGCAAATCAATACTGTCAATGCTGGTAAAAACAGAAAAACTCAGCTTGCCATCCCTAGTAGTGGGGGGGGGGTAGCTAAGATTGAAATGTATGTTACTTATGACCTAATAAACCCATTGTCTGGATAGAGATTAATCCTTTAATAATAAGTCCACCAATTTCTTGCAGTCCTTTCAAATCCCAGAGTGTCATAGAGATAATTCCTATCTAAAATAAAGTCATCACTCTGAAGAGGTGGGAAGGAAAGGGGGTGGGATAGTATGCCACACTCCCATGAAACTAAAAATCCAGCCTTACACACACACACACACACACACACACACACACACACACATCTACCGGGTATACAAGGTACAATCGTGGAGCTTTGAGAGTTGCCCACCTTGATTGGGGTTCATGGGAGAAACGCGGAAAGCCCTCCTCTGTAATTCTATGTAAGTACTTCACAATTGCAGGGTTCTTGCCCCAGCTACCAAAGAATGGTAAAGGGGGGGGGGTGCCCGTTTTTATAAAGATGTATAAATGATGCTGTACCTGCTGGAAACTACACTGGTCTGTCTGCATACAGCCTGAGAAAAGAGGTGCTGCACCCTTCGAGTTACCTGCGATACATTTACTAAAATCGACAAGAAGAAGGAAAAGATCTATGCGACCCAGTGTTGACGGCTGTACTCATGTGATGGGGGGGGGGGGGAGAGAAACAGAAGAAAAAGAGAGAAAGAAACACATGCCAGCCGGGAAGTCCCCAAGCGGTGCCTGCACCTGGGAAGCGACTGCAAAGGATGGGTGCGGGGGCGAGGAAGTGCTGGGAAAGGAAAGGGTTGGAAGGAGGCAGCTTGCAGAAGTGCTCACCTGTCCATACACCTGGATGGGCTGGGGCTGCACAGCAGCGCTCCGCCGCGTCCTGAGTGGCTTCCCGGCCGCCGGGCTCGCCCCCCGGGCATCCCCGTGCGTCCCCAGCCGCAATTCGCGCGGGTCGCCCTGCACCACGAAGAAGCCCCGGTCCTGGGGCAAGGGCGTGCGGCCACCGTACAATCTCTGCGTCCAGCCCCCGGCGAGAGCTCCGGGGGGCAGCAGCGCGACCAGGGCGAATAGGAAAGGGAGTCGCGACTCCCTCCTGCTGCTCGGTGTCGCCATGTTCGGGCGAACGCTCCCGCAGGTGGCGCCGCCGCCAGGAGAGAATGTGAAGCGCGCGCAGGGACAGCGCCGGGCCAGAACCGGGGCCGCGCGCGCCGCTCCCGGAGCTCCAAGCCGCCCGGGCCGCTCTGCTGCGCCCGCCACCTCTGCCACGGCCGCCGCCGCCGCCGGGTCCCGCTCGCTCGGCGCCGCGCCGTCACGTGTGCGCTCGCAGCGCGTCCCCTTCGCGCACTTTCTTCGCTCGCCGCGACTACGGCCCCGCCCCCTGAGATGGGGAAGTCAAGGCAGGGAGCGCCCGCCTGTGGGCACCGTAGTCCCCCCGCGCGCACACCTCGTCCTCATTGCCGCAATGAAGAATTGTGTGGACGCCGTGCACCATTTCCCCGGAGTGAGTTGGCTACTCCACGGATTCCTGAGGTACCCTAGTCACCCCAAACCGCCTCCAATCTCCGCCCCTTGTGCAGCCACTGGACCACCTTCCTGGGCCTTGGCTTCATGCCCACCTCCAATGGCGAGCAGCAAACCACAGAATTAGCCCCAAGCACACTACCGACAAAAGTCGAGATGAACCTTCCCGGTTGTAAAACTTACATGGTTTCAACTATGGCACAGAAATGTACTTGAAGGGCCACAGCTCAAACTACCCTTGATGAAACAAAACTGCCCCTGCGTCCAGCAGAGCATAGCAGACAAACACCCTGCACCGAAGCAATGAAACCTAGGCTGCACCTCGCCAGGAACTTGCCCCACCCGGACCATTGCACAGTTACACAGTACGGTCCTGCACACATGGATACCTAGGCATGGGCCAGGGCCCCCGCCATGGTCTCTTGGGACACCTTAAGGTGTCCCAGCACTGAGCCACTCTCAGTGCAGCAAGATGAGTGTATCTCGCATTCCCTTCAGCCAACGCTGCTAGTTGTAAAGGCTGTAAAGATTGTACCTGTACAGGAGAGGGCAGGTGCTCAAGGAGAGGAGAGAGTGTGCTTTCAATGCACCTTAAAATCAGCTCCAAAAGCCAGGTTTTTCTGGAACTGCTTTTTTACCCCCCAGTTGGTGGGAGCAGCTAAGTATTATGCTGTATTTCATCCTGTCTGTCTGGACTCGGGTCCTGGTTATTGAGATGGCTGAAGGCAGAGCAGAGCTGCTGCTGAAGACTCTTCAAGAAGCCAGTAGCTTGGTTCTGTCTCTTGTCCACCTGTCACTCAAGTTCCTTCTAGTTAGCTTAGTCTAGCTCCTTCCTCCAACTAAGGCCTCCAGTGACCACCTGCCAAAACCTGACATGATATGAACTGGGTTTGTCCCCAGGTTAAAATGTATGCCATTGTGATGGTGTCAGGAGCTGGGTGCCTTTAAGAGTCAATTATACCACTGAGAGGGAGTTGTGCCCACTCACAATGGAGTCAGTTTGTTCTCCCAAGAACAGTTGATAGAACTTTAGCTTAGATCAATTGTCAAAAAGGTGATGCCAGCCTCTTGTTTGGGCTCTTCCCCAAGCACAAGCTAGCCCTGCTTCCCATGTGAGCTGAAGCAGCCTAAGGCTTTCAGAGAAGCTGAGCAGACACCAGCATGATGTCCGTGGACTTCTCAGTCTCCGTAACCACGAGCCCAAAATTCAACTGTTTCTACGTCACCTGGTCACCTGGCCTCTATCAGAACAACAGAGAAAAATGAAAGAAGTCCAACATTTCTTCACCTCCATAAATTCGGCATTCTACTGCCCTGCTCCATCCTTTCTCAGACCTTCGCTCAGGTTCTGCAGCCTTCCAACCAGCCACTCTCTATTCTGTCCCCTTGTCACATGTTGTCTTTCTATTATCCAACTTGACATCCTTACTGAGACACCTGGCTGGCCCCACAAAGCCACTGAACCATTGGCACCTCCCATTGCCCATCAAGACCAGTCCTGCCTACTCAGTATCACCTACCTTAATGGATACGAGACCACTTAGGGGTCCTCGGAACTTCTGTCCCCTTAGACTTCCAGTAGAAAACTAAGGAAACGGCCTATGGTTAGAACCCCCTGCACGTGATTTAATTATTGGTTGTTTTTCAACCTATATTTAATGAGAACAGTCTTCTGTGAGTTAGCATCTCTGAAGAAAACAAAGACAGGTGTCTTCTAAGTGTCATGTGGAAGATGGAGAAGCGGTTTGCTCCTGTGAACTGCTGGCTTGAGCTTCAGGTGGCAATTTGCATGGAAGGATTAGTAGGGCAGGACCAGCTACTTGCTCATTTTAATTTGGATTTGTAATTTCAATGCTGTAAAAGTGGCAAGAATGCTCAAACACGGTTAATTTACTCCTCGAATGCCCTCCTCTCTAGTCATTATCTACCTTCCTAGCCATTCTCAGGTGGATAATCAGTACCCTGGGAGGCTGTGGACGGCATACGCACAGGGAAGGGTAGAAAGAAAGCACACTGAATCTTGAGTCAAAGGTCCAGCTTCCTCGATATGGGAACTGAGCTAAATGCCCTCCCTGGAGCTTCAGTTTTTCTCTTCTATCAAATAAAGATCTTAATTATTACCCACCTCCCTAAACAGTTACAATACCAGAAGAGATCTGGTATGTTAATAGCTGTGAAATACTCACAGGAAAATAAAAAAGACTGTTCAGGCAGCAATGGAGGCCTGCATCAGGTTCTGGTATTGCAGTAAGTTACTACATGGCTTTCTTTCTTTCTTTCTTTTTTTAGGGGGGGGGGTGCTTTTTATTTGTTTTTGTCCTGGTCAAAGAGACTCTCCAGGCCTGACCATTCTCTGACTTCCAACCCCCTATGAAAATATAAGACAGGAACAGTCATACAGCAAGATCACCCAAAGCCCGAGTTAGAGCTGAATTGTGCAATATGAGTGTGTTCCTCCTAACTTCACAAACAGATCTGGGTTGAAAATGAGCCTCCACTTCCTCCATCCCTGCAGGGATATAGATGAGGAAGGCAACATTCTAGCCCCTCGGCCCTAACCATGACATTGCTCTGTCCTCCATCCCTCCAGGACTATGGATAAAGGGAGGAAATATTCTAGCCCCTCTGCCCTACCCATGACCTTGCTTTTCTGCCCTAACCATGGCCTTGCTTTGATGCTAGACAGCATCACTACAAAAACTAACAGGCATGGAGCCATGGAGATGCTGTAGCAGGTACTTGTATCCAAGCCTGTGACCTGAGTTCAATTCCCAGAAACCACAAAGTAGAAGGAAAGAATCAACTCCTGCAAGTAGTCAGTCCTCTGATCACCATGTGAGCTAGTGCTTACACATGCGCACACATGCACACACCCACACATGTCATAAACCTGTTGTCAGTATTTTTGCATGTTTATGGGTCATAGTTTATCAACTATAGACTTTTGTCTGCCATAGACAAATGCTACCCCATCCTTTGGTCCTAATAAGGGATCTGAGCTAAAGTCAAGGTAGAACTTGGGGGAAATCATAGTAATCACAGGCACCATGGCTTTATACAGATAGAGTAGAAAAACTTCTTACTACACAAGTGTGAAGACAGGAGTTTAGATACCCAGCAGCAGTCACATAAATGCCAGCCAGGTAGGGCAGACTACCTGTCATCCCATGCAGCATAGACAGGAGACTCAGAGAAAGCTGAATAACTAGACATGGCAATTAGCAATCTCTGGTTTCAAGTGAGACACCTGTCTCATCAATGTAAGGTGGAGACTCATCAAAGCAGATAACCTGTGTTAACCTCTAGCCTACACACACACACACACACACACACACACACACACACACACACACACACACTTGCAAGTGTCTCTTGTGTGCTCATGCATGTAGACAGACATACAAGCACACATATATGAGAACACATGCCACACACACATATACATGAACAAATAAATAAATAAAATAGCCAGCAAGAGCTGGGTATGATGGAACATATCCATAATCCAACATTAGGGAGACAAACGTCTATAATCCCACTGCTGGAAGGCTGAGGCAAGAGGATCATGAGTTGTTTGATATAAGCCTATGAAACACAGCAAGTTCCTGTTTCAAAAGACAAAGCAAGGACTCACAAGTTGGCTCAGACAGTAAAGGCGATTGATGCTTGAGTTTAATCCCTAGGACCCAGCTGGTGGAGGGAAACAACCAAACTCCTACAAGTTGTCCTCTGATATCCACGAGGTTATAGTTCATGGTTAGAGAGTTTAATTAACTAAAATGCACAAGACCCAGACTCAGCTCCTCGGTGTGAGAGGAAGAAGGGAAGGAAGACAGGAAAGGAGGAATTTTAAAAGAGCAATAATGACAGCTGTAAAGACAAAGGTGGGGGTGGGAATTCTGAAAAGATATTTAGATTCCTTTCTTACCTGGTGGCCTTTGTGAATACCCTCTCTCCTCCCTGGACTCCGGCTAGCCAACTTTACCCATCCTTTACTTCTCAGAGAAGCCTCCCTCAGACCTAGGCAAGTAGCGTCCCTCACTCTATAGAGTCCCAGTCTCCTCTCTTGTATGTAACTTTGGGTATTTTGTCTCTGGTCATGTTTCTTTACTCCATTTTTGTCCTAAGCCTCAAGCAGCAGGAGTTGTGACATCCACCAGTGTTAGTCACATCTATAGTCTGTGTCCAGCAAACTCCTGACACATGGTAGGAAGGATGGGCTCAGTGACATAGAAAGTACAGAGGCCGAGGGAGCTGGCCTTTTACCCTTCAGTTTTGAAGGCCTAAGAAATAAGATGACAATGGTCAAATTAGCAGGAGAAGAGACACACAAACTTAAAAGTGTGCACTCTCCATGGGAGCCACACAAAATACAAGACTCAAAGAAGGGGCCGATTTGATGTTTGTAGAGCCCACCCCTCTGAGCTTCAGAAGAGAACAGGGGCTTGTAGTCTCTGGGAAGTGATGGCTGAGGTTACATAAAAGAGGGGAGGAAGCAGACAGCAAAGGAGGTTCTTCTTGTTCTGCAGCGATGGGGCCCTAGCTAGCAGTTCCCAGAACTGGTGCAATGGATTGATGGATCATTCTTGTGTGTTTATTGCTTGGTGAGATTCCAGCAAGGGTGCTAAAGACAATTACTTGAGTTCTTATTGAGTAACTTCCCTTGGCCAGATAAGGGAACTCACTGAAGGCTCCCTGCTGGCTTCTGTAAATAAAGTGGGGGGTTGCGGACAGAAATCAGCCAGACCTTGGTTCTCAGGCTTCTTCTGAGGCCTATGCAACTTTACAGTGGCCATATTGAGGGTTTCCTTTTCTGCTCCCCAACAGACCCATGCAAATGAGTGGAGAGTAGAAATGACACCACCTCCCACTTTTGGTAGCAATGGTGGGTTATGTGACCAGTATTGCTGGGCTTGATGGCCAGAAAGATCTCCAGAATCTTTGCTTCAGACGCAAGCCTGAACTACATAGGGAAACCCTGTCTCAAAACAAGCAAGCAAAATTAAATAAACAAGAAAATCACATAAGTAGGCAAAGCCCAGGAAAAAAGGACAAAGTTTAGGATACAGAAACTGCTAGAACATAGTGAGCAGCTTAGGTTCTCAGCTTTGAATACATTAAGTTTGTAAAGGGGCTTCTGGAAATAGAGGTAACTCACCTTTGCATAGCAGCAGATCATATTTGCATAAGGGTGTGGTCCATTGTAACTCACTTGACTCATTGGTCTGAGCCAAAGCCAGTATTATGGCCACTCCCATTTTAGAAAGTAAGAATGGGGAGGATAGAGCACTTGGTTTACAATTATATGGGGCTATTAACTCACGTGTACTAGGGAACACATTGAAATCCAGGTTCTCTGAGGTTTACAGCCAAGGCTGAGAGCCTCCTTACAAAGGGGGGATCTGGAGTTTCAAGTCCTAGAAAAAAAGGACACAGGAAACAGAGGGGACTGCATACACCCAGAGAAAAATGCAGGCTAAGAGCACAGTATCTAGGGGCTGAAGCCACCACAGAGCTGTACTGCAGCATAGTGTCATGTGCTGTCCAACAGTGAAGACACAGGATCATGTCAAGCCATGGGACTGTCCTCAGCTTCATTATAATAACATTTCCATGTCATTAGCCTTGCAAAATTCCCTGCGGGTATTAATGCTTCTGACATCATGACACTTCAAAAAAAAAGCCCCATATAAAAGCCAGAAAATGGGAGTAAATACTATTCCAGGAAAATCCTTACCATCCATGGGATTTCCTGCCTTTTCCCACCTTACCTGAGGAAGCCTCCCCTCAGCTAATGTGTATTCTTCCTAAGACACCAGCCAGAAACCTGGTGATCTGAATTCTTTCGCTGGGAGTCACGAGATCTTAAAAACACTGAGCCAGAGTCTATCAGCTCCACAGTCTTCCTGGAACTGTAGGATCAAGACCAGTGCAGAAAGAAGAGCTAGTGAGTAACCCCCTCTTCTTAGCCCTCAACAAGGTCTCCTGTGCAGGTCACAGCCAACTTCCACACCAGGCATTTCAGGTGTAATGCTGAGTCACTCGGCCCTCTAATGTTCCCATGTTCCATCCTGAGAGATTCAGCCTTCTAATCCTGTTTTCCATAACTGGCTAGAAGACTCATTGAAGGAGGGATTTGTTTTCCAGGGGCCAAGGCCTGTGAAAGAGTATAGGTTTCTAAAGCTGCCAGTGACTTCTGGTCTTCCTCTGGCTAGATGGCTCAGTTAGAATCAACTTTTCTTTCTTTCTTCCTTTCCTTCTTTTTTTTTTTTTTTTTTTTTTTTTTTTTGGCTTGATTTTTTTTTTCAATTAATTGACAGGCTTTGTTCTGACATTTCCATACTCATATGACATTATGCTATGTTCTTAATAATCCAAAAACTAGATTTTTGAAAATTTCTTTTTCTTGAGATAAGGTTTTGCAGTGTGGCTTTGAACTTGAGGCCCTCCTGCCTTACCTGTCAAATCCTGCATCACGAGTATGTTTGTGCCATCATGCAACCTCTCGACCTTTTAGAAGGAGGAAGCATTTACTCTTTCCTAAGTCAAGTGAGTCAGCCTAGACAAAGATGAGTCCTTTTGCTGCAAGATACTTCCATGTTTGTCCTGCATGTTATCTGTCACTTGACAGGGTATTAATGTCCACAAAGATATAGTTAGTACCTGCAAGGGTCTTAAAGAGAGATAAATCAAGACTAACAGAAATATGGGAAACCAGAAAGAGCTCTACTATGAGTCATGAGGTACTGAGTATTAAATCTAGAGCCTGGTGCATGATGGGTAAATGCTCTCAGCTAACTGAGTTACATCCCCAGGTTCCAGAGCTCTAAGATCTTAGATTGCAAGTACAAGGTCAGCAATTTAGCAAGGTGTCATCTCAAAATAAAAGACATACAAAGGGCTGAGGCTGTATCTCCTTGATAATAACAGTTGGAGGACACTGTAATACTCAAGAGAAAGCAGGAAGTTATTTTGTGTTTGAAAAGAACAAGGAAAGTTTTTAAGAGTGGAGGGTGTGGGTGAGGAAGGGTATGAAAGCAATTAGCTAGGGTGGTGCCTGCTGCAAGAGGTACCAACAGTCCCCTTCCATGATACCACTTCAGTCCACCCTCAGCTAGAACAGAGTGTCACCAGTTTGCCATGCATATAATCTTCCAGAGCTTGCTGCAGACTGATCAAACATCTGCCATCTCTAAATCCATCGCCCTGGCAATTTTACACGGTGTCATCAGCTGAATTAACACCTGTTAAAAACCATCATTCCCACTAGACTCAAAGCAGCAAGCGCCTTTAATGAGGACCTGCAGAAAAGAATACATTTCCTCAGAGCTCTTAAATAAATGACATTAAGTCCTCTATGCCAAATAAATTATTGAAACAGCGATTAGGGTTTGGATCGTACCAACAGACCTGCTCAGAGGCATATATAATCTCATTTGGGGTTTGACTGCCACACCCAGACCAGCAAACTGCCCAGCCTCTTCCATTGATGGGTAAGTGAAAAATGCATTCCTTTTTAGATGTATTGAAACAAGAACTTCAGTACTAAATTAGCAGTGGGTTTTGTGTATGAATTTTCTTTGCATTCTAACATTATGTAAATGAAAAACCCAACGAAGTGCAAATTAGGACTATTCTTAATTCTAAAAGGCTGCTATTCTGTGATAATGACGCCATGGAACACTTCACAGTCTGCCAAGCACGGTGTGTGGTTCCTGCTCCCCCATCTGCCCTGTGAGACTCTCAGCAGGGGGCACCCTCTGTGTCCTCATTTTTTCTCTTGCCCACTAATATCAATCAGATATAATCCACACATCCTCTCCTCTTCCTCCGTATAATTTCATCTTCCAAGGATCATTTCCTCACTAAAAACAGAACACCAGGTTGAGGGGGACTTAATCTGTATGAGCAATGGTATTACAGGATATTAGAGGCTTGACATTCAGGAGGCAGGTCACCTGGATTTTATCCCAGTTCTCTCTGGACCAGCTGCCTCATCCCAGGACCCTACTTTTCTTCATCTGGAAAATGAATTAGCTACCTCTGCAGGTTTAAAAGATTACAGGAGATCAGACACCTTGAGGTTTAAATCTAAGCCTGGTATAGAAGACTCCTTCAACAAATGATATACCTATTTTGTTTGCAAAATTCAGCTTGGATATAGTTGTTATATCAGTTTGGCCATTCAGCAGCTGGCAGGTTTTTATTTGTGTGTGTGTGTGTGTGTGTGTGTGTGTGTGTGTGTGTGTGTTGACGGCTTCAACTTTGACACCAGGCAATAGGTTTCTGTAAACAACAACAACAAAATCTAAATGGGGGGGTAATTCAATGGTAGAACACATGCCTAGCAATGACAGAGCTCAATTCCCACACTTTCTTCAGTAACCCCCACACACACACAAAAGAGAAAGCTAGTTTTAGTCACACACACACACACACACACACACACACAGAGAGAGAGAGAGAGAGAGAGAGAGAGAGAACACCTGTGTAGAATAGATCAACTCTCAGGTGTTGCTCTCTTTTTCATTCTTCATGTTTCTTGGGAAAACCTGGGTCGCAGGCAGATGCAATATGCAACAATGTTCCAAGAGCAGTACTCCTGAAACTTTAAGACAAACCAGCTTCAGTTTTAAGACAAAGCAGCTATTAAGCCTAGGGACATAAGACCAGAAGAACTCTACCCTGTGAGTATGCTCTAGAGGAGTGAGCCTGCTAGGCCTGCTGAATAAATTCAGTTTATTCTTATTTTACTTACTTTGCATGTATAGGCATTTTGTCTGTATGTATGTCTGTGTGCACATCCATTTCTGATATTTTCAGAGGCTGGAAGAGGGCATCAGATCCCCAAGAACTGGAATTACAGATGTTTGTGAACTGACATGTGGGTACTGGAAATCAAATCCAGGTCCTCTGGAAACACAGCCAGTTCTTTTAACCACTGAGCCATCCCTCCTGCTCCCTTCCTTGGATTTGCATGCTTTATGCATGCAAAACCATTCCTGGTAGCTACACTTCCTAAATAGTGTTAATTTCATTAATGAAAAAAAGTATTCCTAGTATCCTTTATACTAATATATCACAATTCAAGTTGAGTTTGTGATAGCTAATGGTCTCTTGTCCAGCATGGATCCTGTCCAAGATGCTTTACATGCTAATCACATCTAAGAACATGCATTCCTAATGAGGATATTTACTTGTTAATTGTCTGCCCTCAGTGTGGGTTATAGTGAATTTATACATAGCATTGTTTATAATAAGGCATTTAAAAGTCAATCACAGATAGTAGGGCAACTGTGAAGAAGGACAGGCTTCTACCATCACTGAAACTGGAAAACAAGTGTAAAAGAGTGGATTCCCATAATGGGATTATTTGTGCCTTCAGTTCTCCAACACCCAGCTCTACTTTAACACTGACAGCTAGATAACATTGTGTTCATTTAGGCATCACCAAAAGGAGCCATTTACCCAAATAAGGACTTCATGCCTCCACTGTGGTCAGCTAGATAAGACAGCCCACACTCCTGAGTAGCTATTACAAGTGCTTTGGGTAACCTAATCCTAATCAATACAAATGATTTTTTTTTACAGTTGGCATAACAATATAGAGAATGATCTTCTTAGCTGGGTGAACATTAGAAAACATGCTCTCAGTAAATTCAAAAGTATTTAAGGCTTAATGCCTATCAAAATCATAGTAAAGACATACTGTTTCATCACATGGACATAGCACAACTCCCCTAGCCTCAGAGATAGGAACTAAACTGGAAATGCTGGCTCCTGCCTATAATCCCAGCACCTGGGAGGATGAGGCAGAAGGATTATAATGAGTTTGACACCAGTCTATACTACACAGTGAGCATTTAGCCAGCCTATACTATAGGATAAGACCCCCCCCCTCACACACACACAAAGACTGGGGGATGGTTGGGGAGAGGAGAGAGATCAAGCAAAAGAAATAGCTCAGTATTTTAGTGCTTGCCTCACAAACATAAGGGTCAATATACTTTGATCCTCAGAACTCACACAAAAGCTTGGCATGATAGTGTGTCTTGGTAACTGCAGTGCTGGGGAAGCAGAGACAGTCAAGTCCCTGGAGCTCTCTGGCCATCCAGCCTTGTCTATTTGATATTTCCCTCCACTGTGCTGTCTTCCACATATGTATGCACACACACTCACATACAAGTGTCCATGTTCTTTCTGCATCTGATAAAACACATTCAAGTAAGGTGTGATGAAAACACCTAAGACAGAGCTGGGGCTTTCCTATGCCCTGTTGTTAATAACTGTTGGACTAACATATGTGGTGGAGTCCAGTGTGAGGTTGCTACTGTTAAAATGTATCTGTGAGGGTCTGAGCTGCAATTAACCCTGGCTATTCTAACCCAGTCCTTTCCTATCTGTCAAAAACAGGCACGACGAACCTAATGTAGGACAATTTCAATGTGTGTATAGAGTTATCTGTTGGAAAACTAGGGTAGGGTTGGAGAAGCAGGGAGGTAGGGGGGTGGAGGGCAAGAGTTTTCAGGACCAATGTATAAGCTGGGATAAGGATTTGTCACATATCACAGAGATCCAGGATGCTAAAGTTTCTACAAGACATGTTTATTTCCCTCTATGCTGGGCTCCACAGCTGCCAGCAGTTCAGGCTCCTTCTAACTCATTTCTCTGCTATCCCAGGTTATTTGTTTCATCTTACGGTCCACAGTGGCTCATCACCTCTTCCTCAAAAGCCAGAGGGAAGGAGAAAGGGGCACAAATCAATATGAAAACATCACCTCCACTCACATCCTGATGGTCAGAAGTTAGTACTCCACCACTTACCTACAAGGGATGTTGGGACACAAGCTACCACTGAGTAGTCGTGTGCTCACTTACAAGTTAGGGATTCTCTTCCTGTGAGAAGTGAAAAACAACACCAAGAAGCCGTTGCTGATTGATTGCTTCCAAAATCATCAGGAAGCAATAGAGTGAGCAGGGCTGATAGCTAGGAGACAGGTCCCAATCCTATTATTTTAAAAAACACTGAGGTATTTGTAGGCAAATTATCACTCCTGGAACCCCTGAGCAATACCATGCCACTATTTAGGTCCCAGCTACCCTGGCCCTGGATGCTTTAGACTTTTATTGCCTGACTCACCAAGGATCTCTTTCACTCTGACCTAGCCCTCTCACTATAACCCTTGTACTGATTTGTAAGTTCCCTTACCTTGCCCACTTTTTAAATAGTTTACATATAAGATGGCAGCAATGTCTGGAAATGTGTGTGTATGATACTCTTGAAGAACTTGAGACTTTTAACCTAGAGTAGAGGAGGTAGAGACAACTCCACTGTCTCATTCAATCATTCATAATAACCATTGACTTTTAAGTTTTTTTTTTAAGTTTCTTTTATCTATTGACAATGTACTGACACTTGGATTGGGCTGAGTACTTCATATGTGTTCTGTTAGACTCTCAAAGCAAGCCTGTGTGATGGGAATTATTTTTGTTGTATGAGCAAAGTTGCTGAAGATTAGAGACATAAAGGTAGGGCTGGGAAGCCACAGGAAGGTCCTTGCCATGAAGCATGATGATATGAATTCAAACCCTAACTCCTACTTGAGAATCCAGGAAGGTGTTTTGGCATCCTAAAACTGGAGAGGCAGAGACAAATGGATCTAGGAAACTCAATAGCCAGCCAGTCTAGCCAATAAGTGAACTCCAATTTAAGAAAAAATCCAGTCTCAAAAAATGAGGTAGAATGATTAAAGAAGATACCTTCCATTGACATCCATACACATACACACAAGACACACAGTCAATATGCACACCCCCACATGACTGACTCCAAAGCTGTAAACTTTCTCCATAGTGCCAACATACTCACAAACAGAATGTTTGAATAACCTACAAAGAATTTTTTGATAGGCAAAAGAATCAAGTAAACACTTCACAAAGGAGAAGGCACGTGGGACCAAACAGTGCATACAAATAATGCTCAGCATGGTTGGTTATCAGGGAACTGCGGCTTTGCCACACACCCACTGGACTGATATCAATAAAACTTAAAAACTCAACAATGCCAAATGTTGGAGTAGCCGTGGAGCAGCTAAATCTTCATACATTGATGGTGAAAAATATGGAATTGTTCAGCTATTTAGAAAGCTTGCATTTTCTGCCTTTCTTTTTTACTTTCTTTCTTTCATTCTCTCGTTCCTTCCTTCCTTTATTTCATTTTTTTGTGAGGTAGTGTATTTTGTAGCCAAGGATGACCTGGAACCACAGGCATGGACCACCATTCCTGATGTATGCAATGTTGGGGATCAGACCCTGTGCATGCATTAAGCAATCACTCCATCAACTGAGCTACATCTCCAGGCCACACTGGCATTTTCATATAAATATTTTTAGTCTGCTTTATGATTCAGGATTTATAAAATAAATGAAATCATATGTCTACCAAAAGTTCTGCATAAGAATGTCCACTGTAGCTTTCTTCCTCAAAGCTTAGCTTTGAAAACAAGACAAGTGTTCATTCACAAGAGGAGAACGGAAAAACAAACTGAGGTATTTTCATACAAAGAGACACTGTCCAAGCACAAAAGGAACACATTATTTAAATATGCAACATAGATGAATCTCAGAAATACTATGTTAAGGTGTATTTTTAAAAAGCCAGGCACACAAGAGAACACATACTAATTACTTCATTTATGTGACATCCAATGGACAGATCTCATTTATGGGAATGAAAACTCAGAATCACAGCTGCCCTGCAGAGGGTGGAGGGAGGACTACTAAACAGAGAATATTGTGGAAGAATTTTCTGGGTGATATAGTTTTAAAAAATCACTTATTTATATATCTAGTGTGTATGTGGGGGCAGGTATGGTATGCATGTGGTGGTCCAAAGACAACTTGCAAGAGCTGGCTCTCGCCTCCAACCATATGGATCTTGGAAATCAAACTCAGGTCTTCAGGCTTGGGGGCAATTATCACTACCCACCTGGCCATTTCGCCAATCCAGTTTTCCACTTTCTGATTATGACATTGGATACATACACAAGTCTATCCATCCAACTCAATGAACTATATACTTTAGGTCTGTGCATTTCCCTATGTGTAATTACATTTCGGCTAAAAATTAATTTAAAATAGATAAAAGAATGAAAGAAGTGACCCCTTCCACTATACTGTCCCTAAGCATGTGAACTTCTGGGATAAATTGATGCTTATCAGAGATACTGTTGGGAGGTTCAGACTGAAAGTTCAAATTAAGTAACTAAAAACACCAGGACTTTTGAGGTTGTAAATATGCAGGATCCTGAACTAACAAGCTGCCTTCTGCTTTAGAGAACTCAGCTCTCACAGTGGGAACTTTATGATACCCAAACCTTGGATATGGGCAGATGGCTCAGTTGGTAAAGTGCTTGCCAGAACAGCCAAAGAGCCTGAACTTGGGTCTGTAGTGCCCATGTCAAAAATTGGGTATGGTAGCTCATCCTTATTATATGGCACCAGGGACATGAAGACAGGAGGGTCCCTAAGCTTTCTGACCAGCCTGACTTGACAATTGGTTAACTCCTGGTTCAGTGAGCTAGCCTGTCTCAAATAAATAAGTAAACAAATAGATAAATAAAGTGATAAATGTGCTATGGAACAATCTTTGAACACAGTAAATATGTATTACCTCATTTGGTTGATAAAGAGCTGACTAGTCTATAGCTAAGCAGGAAGAGATTGGGTGGGATAGCCAGACTAGCAGGATACTGGGAAGAAGAAGGGCAGAGTCTCAGGAGTCGCTAGCCATATGCAGAGAGAGCAAGGCATGTACAAACCAAGGTAACAAGCCACGAGCCAGATGGTAGCACATGGACTGATAGAAATGGGTTAATTAGAATGTGAGAGTTAGCTAGTAACAAGCCTGAGCTATTGGCAAAGTATTTATAATTAATATTAAGTCCCCACATTGTTCATTTGGGAACTGGCAGTTAGAAAATCAGCCTACAGAAATGACTGAGGAAGACCTCAGAGTTTACCTCTTTCCACCACATACACAAACATGTATGTGAAATTTTGACCCAGGTATCTACATACAAGTGCCCATCTAAATACACATATATAATCACATATGCATACTCATATATACATACACACAAACATAACTTTTTGAAATATATTTTGTCTCTTCTAATGTTTTCTCTTTTTATAAAGGGAACCATTTTTAATTATGCATGTTTATTGGGGGGGGTATGTGCATGAGTCCCTGGAGCTAGAGGAGCTGGATCACCTGGAGTTGGAGTTACAGGTGGTTGTGAGCCCCTTGACATTGGTGCCAGGAACCAAACTCTGGCCCTCTGGAAGAGCAATGCATGCTCTTAATCACTGAGCCACTTCTCCAGTCCCATCTGAAACTTTCTTATGTAAAATTTCATTATTTCCCCTTTGGAACCCAGGCCCTTCTCTGTTCCCATATTTTAGAATATATGATGTTTACACATTTTCTTTGTCAACATCCTTTTACTCCACTTCATATTAATTCCTGCCCCTCCCTGAAGACTCTAAGGAAAAGTCATGAGCACCCATAAATTTCCCTATATACTCCTCTGGTTAAATTGGAGTTCTACTTCATGCTAGGTTTACCTGTGGCCCAGTGTTGATCCCTGGATAAATGACTAAGGGTCCCTTAAGCTCAAAGATGCTAGCTATTTGCACATGTGATTCCAGGCTTGAAGAATGAAGGCAAACATTCAAGCCATCAGCAGTAGCATCTTCATCTACTTCTACACGAGATACAGCCAGTGTCAGAGTCTGCCTTGTAGCAGTCTCCTGTGAAAATCATATTACTTGAACTAAGGTTGAAAAGCCCATCTCCAGCAGATAGAAGGAAGAGTTGAGACTGAACTTGAATAGAGTTGGAGTCTTCAACCTTGGGACTGACTGGATGGGAAGGAACTTTACTCCATCAATCATTGCTGGAGAATGAATTTTTGTAAATTCCATGGACATGAGGATTGAGAAAATAGAATAGATAAAACTCAGGGCTAAATGTAGAGCCATGTATTTACCTAGGGCTTTCTATTACATCATACCCTATGCTAAATACTTTGTGTCCATTATTCTTACTTAATCCACATTAGAACTTGGTACAGAGGTTAACTAGAATGATCAATATTTCCTAGCTAGTGAGTGATAGAACTGAATCTCATTTCCATGTCTATTTAACTCCAGACTCCACACTATTAATCACTAGACTGTTCTGTGTCTCAGAAAGGAATTAGCAAAGGCACTGTGCACTATCTCTTGTTTCAAGGTTGGTCAAGCAGCCCAAGCTCAAACATTCCTTTCCATAGCCTTTGCAGTGACCTGCCAGTGTCTCTCACATCTTCAGCAAGGACATTCTTCCTGTTTTACCCCACTTTTGGTGATATACATCAGCCTTGATATCAAACAATTTCAGTGGCAGGAGGAAGATGCCAAGTGGCTGCAAACAAATTTGACACATTCCAGCTCATCTTCTGATTATTCAAGGTCAGTCAGGTCTCCATAGTCTGTAGTTTGGAGGAATATTAATGAGGGGATAGGACAGTATAAGAAGTAATGGCTCCTTAAGAGATATATCCTCATTAATGTGTCATTACAGCAGACGACAGGGCATATGCTAACATGGTAACATGAAGTTGTAGTCCAGCCAAGGAAAGCCCAAGGGACAAATCAGCAAGACATGAGAAATAGGAGCTGGAAACATTAGTAATGTTGTGCTAAAATTTCAGAATAGTCTTCAACTTTTGGTCATTTTGGATAAAAAGAACTAAAACCACATCTAATATATTAAGCACTTGCCAGGAACTCATCTCTCCTTTCTCCCTGTTTCTTCTCTGTGGATGAGGGTCAGACTCTTGCACATGAAGGGCCCATGTTGTGAGTTTTCATGTTTCTGGATTTGATTGTAGTGGTTATCCAGTAAGACAGTCACAGGTGCAGAAGAAGAAACAGGAAGAAGTTTACTTTGATAGAGTCAAGAAGCAGCAGTTCACGGGCTGTTTTCTGGAAGAGCATAGATGCATAAAGCTTTGCAGTGGCATGTTTTAATCAAGGCGAGACATGAGACTATGCAGGTGAAGGCATTTGTGCCTAATTTAAGTTTCAGGGATTTTTTAGAAGGAATTAAAGAGAACTGTGAACTTGGCTAACATGCTGACACTTCTCCTTACCTGATGCTCTGACTAAACACACAGGCTCAAGCATCTCTTCCTGTCTTATGCAAGAACCATTTGGGCTTGCAAAAACGCAGAAACAGGCATTGTCATTGCTTACCTCTGTAACTTTGGTGAGCCTACCTCAGAGTGGAAATCTAATGATTATATGGGAGAGGAAGAGAGAGAGAAAGAGAGAGGCAGACAGACAGATAGACAGACACAGGGACACAGATAGAGACTGAGGGAGAGAAAGAGAGAAAAGAAGGGCAAGGGTAAGCTATCAATTGACTTGAATAGCAAGACAACCCTAGAAGCCAGGGCCAGGTACAAATGCTACACTTGTGTTGGAACTGGGAGAGGTGTCAAGTAAGGACAAAGAATAGACCAAATTTGTGGGCTGGCCTATTTTCTTGAGAGCCCTCTTTAAATATAATGGACATAGAGAGACTGGGAGAGAATTATAAGAGTCCCAGTGATCAAATCTACTGGACTACACTCGAAGGGGCTTGCCAGAACCATGAGCTAGATCAAGAACCTGCCTGACCTGAGCCACCATCAATTTCATGGGCATTGTCCACTGGTCCTTATCATTTTTCATCACCATCTGTGTTAGAGGACACTGTATCACTGGGATCCCAGGAGCTCCGGCTTCCAGTTGGCTGTGGTCAATTTGAGGTACTGGTAGGGGGCCATAGTGTGACATGAAGAGCAGGGTGGGTTGTGGTCCTGCAGACATATACTCTTTCTTGGCTCTAATGACTGGCTACAAATACTGCCCAGTCCTTGTACTTTTCACATACACTTTTGATGCAGAGTATCATGTAGGTTAAGATGACCTCAAACTCCCAACATAGCCCAAAGCTGTAATGAAGTCCTGATCTTCCTGCTTTCACCTGCTAAATGCTGAGAGTTCTAGTGTGCATCACCATGCCCATCAACCACTTCCTAAATTGTCTGATTACATGTCCCATTGAGGGACAGCTTCTTTTCAAAGTGAGATTTCAAGTAGCAATGACTGTCCTCAAATTACTGTGTAGCCAAGAGTGATCTTAAACTTCTGATCCTCTAGTCTCCATCTCCTTATTGCTGCAATTCCAGGAATGTGCCACTATACCTACCTAGTTTTATGTAAGCAAGCACTCTACCAAATGAGCTACATAACCAACCCTCAGAATGCTTCAATAACAATTACCTGCCAGATTGACAGCACTGTAATTAAGATCTGAATAACAAGTTTCTATCCTGAAAATATCCTTGCCCTACAACTGCATCAATGTAAATTGTTGCAAAAGGAACTTTCATGAGTTCTTTGGCTGTCCCTGTGTTCTGTCTCCAGTGAGAATGTGCTCTCTTATATGGATAGTGGTACCTGGGTAATACCCTTGTTAAATATACATAGGCATTAGATACACTTGCTTTTTTTTTTTTTTTTTTTTTTTTTTTGCTCAATTGTGTAAGAATATAAAACTAAAGCTGTATTGAAATAGTGAATTATTGAAAGTAGCTAAATATTAGTAGATTAGAGTGCAGTAATTCAGAGCACAGGCTTTTGGCTTAGACACATGGAGACACAAATCTTAACTGTGAACCCAGGAAAGTTACTTAATCTCTTCAAGTCTTGGTTTATCTTTTCCATAAAATGGTCGTACAACTGGGGTCAACTGAACAGTTTGTCACTACTCTTGATTCTTCTGTTCTTAGAGACTTCACAAGTCACAGAGAAAGTGATTACTATTGTCACGGTGGTTTGGGCCCTGCTGTGATTAGTACCTGATTTCTGTCACACACTGTACAAGCATTGCTTTGAACAGCACACAGCATGGTAATAGGGTCATTCTCACAAAAGCAAGGATGACTGACATTCTTCCCCCAGGAGGGATGTATGGTCTTATGATATCATGCATCCTAATCATTATCCATCTAGTAGCTATTTAGAAATTGTTAGCGTCACATCTGCCCAAGCTTTGATGACTACTTTACAATGAACAACTTATTCTGTCTTAGGTACAATCCTCAGATAACATTCATGCCTAAAATGCTTGGGATAACTGTGATAATCCTGGCTTGCAATTTATTTGCCTCTTGGCATGTATGCCCCAAGCACCAAGTCTTATTGGAACTGCAAGATCAGCAGAGGGGGCCATGAGATGTGCTGAGCTCACATTTGCCTGAGTTTATTAGCCCAGTTGATTTCTAAATAAGGCTCTCAATTCCCTTTCCTTCATTACTTATATGTTTCTTGATAGTTTCATACATGTATGACAACTAATAAAGATGTTTTGACTTTGGGTTTTAGTATAAATATCCAGGAACAAATTCAACTGAGTACATTGGAGACACAGATTGTTCAGCGGTACAACAATAGCAACTACTTGTTATGTGTGTTGTGGAGGCTAAATGAGATTCATACAGTGTAAACACTGTAAGCACTTGAAAAGTGTTACCTGCCATCATTGCTGTTAGTTTTAATTTATAGCCTCCTGGTAACATGGGCACCTTGTCAAGTGCATCTGCCATCTGCTTATCAGCCTTGGTAAGGTGTCCAGATCTTTTGTCCATTTTTAGTTGAGCTCTTGACATTCTTATCACTGAGTCTATGAATTCTTTGCAGTGTTTGGACTTTATCAGATTTGCAAGTAACATGCTCCTACCTACCCTTTGGCTCACCATCTCATGCTCTTGATGGTGTTGCTATAAACAAAATGCTTACAATAATAGTACACTCTGAATTATCTCGTATGTTTAGTGGGTTGATATTTTA
This sequence comes from Phodopus roborovskii, assembly GCF_943737965.1. NCBI lineage: Eukaryota > Metazoa > Chordata > Mammalia > Rodentia > Cricetidae > Phodopus > Phodopus roborovskii. The sequence goes on from NW_026126517.1 coordinate 19,579,142, forward strand.
AAGAATCTGAAACAGTTGCTGCCGTATAGTTAAGAGCTGCATGGGTGTCAGTTAATACGAAAGTAATATGTAAGTATAAATACCCAATTTGAGCCATTCCTACCTAATTAAAAAGTGATTCTTAGTCACTTCTCAAACTATCTTCTGACTTCTTCCTGGATGTTTTGTTGGAAAACCTTCCTGGGTGCATGTCTGGTTTAATTTGCCATTTTTAGCATTGGGTCAGCTTATGGCCAAAAGCTATTTTAAGTAACTTCCCCTAAATATTTTATTTCTTACACTCTTACATGGGAGCACCCCTATATTTTGAGCACAGTGGAGGTTGCAGCTGAAGCCATACTTCCTAATCCATCCACTACCCTTGGCCCCACCCCAGGGACAGAAAACAGAAGCAAGCCTGGAGCTCTTGAGTCTCTCTGTTAATTTAGAGATTTATGTCTGTTTGATTGGATGATAACTCAGGACAGTGAAGACATAAATGTTTTCTTTTAAAAATGAGTCAGAATTACTGTTCTCTGGTGTCAAATTCATGATAAGAGAGAATATGAATTTCTTATTTAGATCAGATAAATGTTTTCATGACTGAATTAATCTTTGATTCGTTAAAGAACAAAGGGCCTCTGTGGTACATGATGAAGGCTTTCTCTCTTACTCATCCCTTCCCTGTCCTTAGAAGAGATGCGTAGCTGCCTCCTATTCTGAGGAGTCAAGAGACCCTGATGCTAGGACCTTCGTTGGAGCAGCAGAGAAGCATTGTGTGTGTTTGAACAAAGGCCCTGACACCTGTGAAGGCTGGCCATGTGACATTTACCATACAGGTAGAAAACAGGACTGAAGTCAGATTATTTCTCTAGGGATGATGGTGAATTCTAAGAGAAAATGATCAGATGGGGGAGCTGAAGAAGACTAAGGAAAACGAGATGGAAGATGGGTATCTAGAAACACAGGACTGAGTGGCCATGAGTGATGTCCTCTGAATGCCTCAGCAATCAGACCAACCATGTTTAGACACTCCTCAGGAACACATGATCTTGAATAGGCACAAGACTTGATTTTTCCTATTTCATTCCCTCTGTATTAGTCCTTCAGATATGAAAACTAGGGCTAAGGCTAGCTTAAAGTGATAAAGGGGAATTGTCAACTTAGATCATCTAAAAGTGAACTGACTTCAGGCTTGGCTGGACCCAGATGTTCAAAATATAACACAAAACTGTCCCCTCTTGGTTATATAAGCACCCAATTCTGTTTGACAGTTTCTTTTTTCCATATGACATCACCATGGATGATCACAGGTTATCTCTGGCTTGTGGCATCCTTAGAGAAATAGAAAAGCAGAGAACCTTTTGTCCCCAGTCATTGTTCTACTTATCAACCCCCAAAGGAGACTTTGTTGGTACTACATGTCCATCTCTCTGCTTCGAGTAGGATAACATGCTCTGATTGGTCAACTGGAGACATATGCCCATGCACAGGGTGTGGGCAAAAGGCATTTATTTTTTTCAACAGTCAGCTTTGACAAACAGCTGTGTGTGAGTAGACTACTTTTCTAAACTGCTCAACTGAACTATTTTCTCATCTGTGGAGTCTGGTATAGGTTCTGTTTGGGAAAGGAGTTCAACATCATCATGGGTATTGTGGACAGGTTGGGGACCATCCTTCCAGAGCTCTCTGCACTTCATGGTGGATGACAATGACAGCACCTAGATGCTGCAGTCTAGATTTACATGTTTAAGGGTGGAATCTCAAACTGACTAGCAAGTTCCTCCCTGATGTCTAGTTTTCATAGACCTACATGGTGCTGTGAAGGCTGCTGGGGAAGGAAACATCAGTGTTCTTAACCAGCACTGGACTCTGCATGCTCTAATGCCAGGAATGATGAGCCTCCTGATGTAGTAGTGGCATGACTGCTATGAGGGTAACCAAGTGCTGACTGAAGAGATTTGAAGTCTGCTCCAAAGGGAGGGGTTTCACCCAGGATTGTAAACCCATGAAAAAAGCACATAATATGGAGACTCATAGGTACTAGGGAGAAGCCCTCTGATATTATTTTACTCAATGGCCATGTAGCCAAACTATGGTCTTAATATTTATGTTTATACTCAAAGATTTGTGTGATCTCAGCCTTGATCAAATAAACTTCTTGCAGTGAGTAGTGGTTAATGCAGAATCATGACTGGTCAAAATACTAAGAATAGGTGAATGTGAGTGCTCAGCCTAGGTGAGTCATCTGTATCAATCTCCTCCCATCCTCCCACCCAAGGCTCGGGGAACATGGAGGAAAAGTTGATAGAACAAAAGAAGGGATGGAAGATGAGGAAGAGAGCTGCAAAATCTTGGCTTCCACATGTGACATGACTGATGCACACATAAACACACAGCAGAGATAGTTACCTACTTAAGACTTTTATACAAGACCAAATTGGCCAAAGTCCCAGTTTGAATGGAGAAGGAGGTTCCAAGATTCCATCCTTTTTGGAGGAGCTTTTGGCAGTGTGGTGCACTTGTGGTCAGAAGTAACTGGACTCAGGGGGTTAATAACAACAGCAATAATAATAGACATAAAGTCCCTTAGAGAGACAAAGGGAGTAGTAGTGGGTGGGTGAGATTAAAATATGTTATATATGTATAAAAATTTCAAAGAGTAAATGAAAATTATTTTTAAAAAAGGGTAATTCAATTGCACCTCACCAGCTTGCCTTCTACATAAGCTAGTGGCTAAAGTCACACCTGTGAGACACAGTGTGCAGCCACAAGTCACATTGTGACATTTGCCATATGTATTTGTTCATACTCTCAGTTCCCCAATCGGTTCTAGGGTTAAAATCACAAAGACAAAATAAAAAGAAGCCACACTACAGTATTCAGAATTCCTCTGTGATAATTCTATGACAGCCCTTTATTTTTCAGCAAGGGGTTTGACAGCTCGATTTTTAAATTCATCTTATGAGATAGCTCCAATTTAATGACCAATTTCTCTTTAATAATCTTTGCAGGCCCCCTGGAGTTTTGGCCATTTAAACAGAGCATAATAGAATTTCCTCAAGAAATGAAAAGTGATTTCTTTATATAGCTTCTCAGGTTCAAAGACATTTACATACTCAGTTCATCTGAAAGGCTAGAACAATAGCACTTGTGAACAAGAATCTCTCCTTCCTATTCTCAGAATCTTTTCCCCACTCCTCTTGGATTTTTCAGGAACCTCATCTGGAATTATTCCTTTCAGGAGGTCTTTCTTGACCAATCACTCTTAGATGTGATTGTGTATTTTTTCATCATATACACAAGAGCTGTGGATAGAGTTTCAGTCAGGTTCACGAGTGGATCTGAAGTTTTGTGAGTCTTAGGATAGGAATGTGTCCCCGCATCTTTGACTTTCCTGTCAAGGTTCTTCTGTCTCAAAAGAAAAGACAAAAGTTGGGCTGAGGGTGTTTCCCAGCGGTGAGCACTTGCCTGGTGTGTGCTATACTGTAGGCTTGAACATTAGCACCACAAGAGAGAGGGGGGGGCACCAAGGATGTGTCCCTGCACCCTTGGTGTAATGTGAGCTCCTGACATTTGCCACTACCTAACTCTGGTGCCACTATTCACTAGCCATCTGGTGGCAAGGTCATTTTAAAAGCCTAACTTCTCTTGCATATAAACAGGATCTGTGGGTAAAAGATAGACACAGAGTTCTTCCTGGGCATGGTAATACACACTGGTTATCCCAGCACTCAGAAGACAATTCAGAAGGGTAGTGAGTTGCAGGTCACTCCATTATATCTAACAAGACTCTGTTTTTTGAGTCATTTATTTACTGCTTTTGTTTTTGAGATTGGGTCGCTCTATGTAGCCCTGGCTGTCCCAGATGTTGCTATCTAGATCAGGCTGGCCTTGAACTCAGAAAGAGCCACATGCCTCTGTCCCCTAATGACTGTTTCCAAAATGCTGGGATTAAAGGTGTGAGCCACCATGCCCAGAAAAACCCTATTTTTAAAAATAGGAACAAAAGCAAAAGAAAGTAAAAGAAGGAAGGAGCAGTGGAAGGAAATGTGTGTTTGGAAGCAAAGCCTTTGTAGCATATTTGTTTGCTGAATGACATGATTGTAGAAGCTACTGAGTCCATGAAATATCTTTCTCAGTTTGTTGATATCTGAAATTGTTTTCCAGAAGACAGAGCCCCCTACTCTAGATTAGAAATCAAACTGAAGCTACAAATGATAGTGAAGAATTTAAATCTATTCACTGTCTCATATGATAGATATTTGATGCAGCATCTAGTCGTGGCTCCTGCCATTGCCTGTGATTGACAGTGCTAACTAGGCATCCTTATCCATGACTGACAGTGTTAATTGGTCATCCCCATTCAGCCTGTGGTATATGTCAGAACTATCCACACAGGGCTCTAAACACACAATGAAAGTGAACTGAGGTGTGAGAGGTGGTACAAAGTCCTTTTTGTCCTTTGCTAAGGCATACAAGACAGATGTTTCTTTCTTCCTTCCTTCTTCCCTTCCTTCCTTTCATTATGTTTTGGTTAATTTGTTTTTGAAATGTCATCTTAATATCCAGCACTGACTGGCCTAGTACCCACTACATAATATTCCAGGCTGGCCTAGAACTCACAACGATCCTCCTGTTTCAACCTCTCTAGTGCTGGGATTATAAACATTCACCACTATGCACAGACTGATGTTTTGGCCCCAAAGAACAAAGTTTGATTGAAGGATTTTGAGGAGGCCATGGAGGAAAGGGCAAATTCCCTGGCCTCATATTTTGTAAGCTATTGCTACTACACATGTAGGCATTCATTCTTCCACAGTCCCGATAAATGACTGCCCCACTGACATGACTCTTCACTGGTTCCAAATCTTATGTCTTTATTTCTTTGTAGATTCCAGTCTGTCTATCTCCCCCAACATTCACGCACTCCCTCATTTTTAAAGGAGAAAGGAACTAGATTATGTTCAAGACCTTCTGAGACCCTAGAGACTTGGCTTCATGTTTCTAACTTCAGGCTTTCTTCTGCTCAGTCTCCCCCTTCTAGACTGACCACCCACAGCTGGTTGGCAGCATAACCCAACAGGAAATCCTGGGAGCTGTCTTCTTTGTGCATTGATCCTATAGCCCACCCCCCATTTTTAAATTGTAGGTCCTTAACCCTATATAGGAGTCACATAAACTGAACTGAAGTGAGGGTCATAAAAGTTGGTCAACAGTATAAGTTTTCTGTATGCTCAGGCACCAAAGTTTAATTCAAAATCAAATCTATAATGTTCCCAGGTGTTACACTGCCATGATGAATCACATGTTGTCATTGTAGACTTGGTTCCTATACAGTGTGTTCACTCTGTACTGTCCCGGCCCTCATATGGCATACACCAATGAATGATGCCTGAAACTCCTGGGCTCAGATCAAAGATTATTTTTTCTTATGAATGGCAATGCTTATATTGCACATGCTAGGTTTTCTGTTGTCATAGAAACCTAATGACTTTTAATACTTTCTTGTGATCATTCTTCAGGATGCATCAAATTGGTACCTCTCTGGTTGTTTGTGTTAGATTGCTTGGTTGGTACTAAAGATTGATGACATGAATTTCATAAGAAAACTTATTAAATGAATTATAGCCTCAGATTAGGATGGAATTTCCAACGATTTCTGAAGTGGCCCTAAACATACTATTCATTTTTCAAAGTGTTGTTCTCATCATTGACAATAATATATCACAATATTGATCAGCTCTGGCAAATGTTCATGACACCCTGTATCCTGCAGTGTGCAATGTTCAGCCAGGATTTCATTCTTTGTGAATAAATAAAACAAGCACAGGTATCTCATTATTATTTTGATTTTAATGTTAAAATCATACATCAAAGAATTGTTTTAAAATACAGTTGGTTATCAGGTGCTATCATTATTATCAGCAAATATTTTAATTTGCAAACCTATTTTATATACCTATACATTCAGGGCTTCATAAAAATTCTCAGGCAAAAGGGAATATAAAGCACGACTTGCTCAGTGTGGGGCTTCTACAGACTAATATTGTGAGCCTCATTTTTTTTTATTTCCATCTTTACCAACCTAGAAAAGTTTGCTCAAGGATTGGCAGTTAAATACAATGATGTCATTGAAAACTCATTTAGGGTGCTACTGGTTAGGAAAAATTCTTACAGTTCAGTTATAACTTCCCTGGAAATTGTAAATTAACCGTGTGTGTCCATGCTTACACATCCTCTGTTTTGGGTTCTTTTTCTGAACAAGAATAGAAACTGAAATACTTCAGATCAACATCACAGACCCTGCTGATTCTATGCTTTTCTAGAAAGAATAACAAGCTGCTGGTGAATGCACCCCATGTGAGAGGGTACAGGGCTTCAGATATCAATAGTTTTGCCCGTCCTTTGTTTTCACTCATTCTTATCAGCTTCAACAGCAGATGGTACAGGCTGAGTGACCCCAATGCAAGAATCTGAAATCTGAAATGCTCCAAAATCTGAGTTTTTTTTTTGGGGTGCCAAAATGATGGCATACATGGAAAATTACTTATCGTAAAATCAGTCTCATGCAAAAAAAAATTACTAAAACTATTATGTAAAATAGATATATGTGTAAAAGTTTATATATGAATCTTCTGTTTAGACTTATGTCTCAAATAATCTCATTTTGTATATGAAAAAAGTCCAAAATCTCAGATATGATGGTCCTGTTTTGAATAAGAAGTATTCAACCCACACCAAGATAAAAAACTCAGAGTTGGAGACAAAAATAATTCTCCACTCATTGATCCATTCATTAATTTGTATGTCTATGAATTTTATTGCCTATTAATATATCACTATGAGTAATATTTATGACATTAGGTTACATTACAGTAACAAACAATGAGATGTAAACACTACTTTAGGCGCCTATAGCTTCATTGTGGGAGCAGACAGTAGGCATGTAGGCAACTAAGTATGGCAGTTACCAGTTGTGAGGTTTCTGAAGAAACAGACAGGGTGGTAGGATAGAAAATAACACAAGGACACTGATTATGGATGATGGTATGTATAAACCCATGTCCTAGAACACCCAGTAAAGCAGTGTTGAACTGGGCTCGAGGCAGGGGCTCCAGATTGGTGGTAGCTCCTAGCTAGGTGGGTCAGGTAACAAGCATAGCAAGGGGAAGGTAGCCACAAGGCCCAGGGGTGTGACTTGTGAGAGCCCAGTCTGTGAACTAGATGGCAGGCTGCTTCCCACTGTATTTGTAGATACTACCCACCCACAGCAAGGCTGCACCCACACCTTGAAGCAGGACCCATTCTGCCTCATTCCATCAGAAAAAAAGCAACTTTTCCTCCCAGAAACCAGATTTCACATATCTGCAGTGTAAATCTGCTCTTATGTCTCCATGGTGTGAGCTGGTTCTGAGCTGAGCGATCCTGGGGCACATTATCTAGTGAGAGGCATCAGAGGCCAGCTGGGAGCTTGGGACATAAGCAAGCTTGTGCCCAGTCGGGTAATGCTGATCATACCATTCTCTGCAGAGCTTGAAGCTGTAATAGAAATGGAAGGAGAGTTTATACCTGAGGAGAAGGAAGAGGGCTCTGAGAGTACCATGAGCAAAGACACTGGAGGAGGAGAAAGTATGAACCCCGGGGAAAACCCAATTTTCTAGAAGCTTAAATTTCAAATAGCCCTTGAACCAGAATAGACTCTCAGCTAACAATCATGGGACTGGATCCATCTGGGTTCCTGGGGAAAATATCCACCAGTGAGAGGGTGTTGCAGGTCATTCCTAGGGTGCCGAGGAGAGAACCTCTGAATTCTGGGTAGTGCCGGAGTGGTTGAACTCCCTAGCAGTCTGGGAGGGGGCTTCACTGGGGGGGGGATCCCCGCCTTCTTCACCTGTGCTGAAGAATGCCAAAGCCGGGACACACAGCACTGTGCATAGAAGCAAGAAAAATAGATGTGACTTAAGGACAGCCCCTTAAAGTCAGGAAAATGTGCCATCTCTACTTGCAATTCTCTCTCTAGGGCTGTCCTGGGAAAATAATCATACTAGAGTAAGAGGCACCTAGTAGAGGCTGTCTATGACATCATTTAAAATGGCCACATTAGTCACAGAAAAATGCCCAATGACAGAAAATTAAATAAATTTTATAAAGAAAATAAAAACAAAGGAAGGAAAGAAATGAGAAAGAAAAAGAGAAAGTAAGGAGGAAAAACAGAAAGTGTAAGAAGAGAGCTGATTGTTGGTGGTCCACACATTTAATCCCAGCACTTGGCCAGCACAGGCAGACAGATCACTGTGAGTTTGAGGCCAGTGTGGTCTACAGAGAAAGTTCCAGGACATCCAAGGCCACACAGATAAATACTTTCTTGAAAAAAAAAAAAAAGAATAAAAGGAGGAATGAAGGAAGTAAGGAGGGAGGGAGGGAAGGAGGGAAGGAAGGAAGGAAGGAAGGAAGAAAGGAAGGAAGGAAGGAAGGATAGACAAGCAGGGCTAAGTTATGCTACACTAAAGACTATGTAATGCTTTCTTGTCACAATGACAAATACCCAACTTAAAGTGGGGCAGGGTTCATTTAGTTCCTGGTTTCTAAGGGTTAATTAAGTTCATGACTGGCACTTATGCAGAACATTACAGTGGCAAGGAGGTGACACAAGAAAGCTTCCTAACTTCTTGCAGAAAGGAAGCAAAGGAGGAGGGACTGGAGATCAGGGATAACCTTCAAGGGCATCCCCACAGTAATCACTTCCTCCAGCAATTTCATATTTAAATTTTAACAGAGACATTTCATTTTTAGGCCATAGCTGATGCTGTCTTAGTTACTGTTCTATTGCTGTGAAGAGACACCATGACCAAAGCAACTCAAAAAAAAAAAAAAAAAAAAAAAAAAAAGAATTTACTGGGGGTGGGGGCTCACTTACAGTTCCATGACCATCATGGTGAGGAACATAATAGCAGGCCGGCATGACACTGGAGCAGTAGCTGAGAGCTCACATGACACATTACATAGCAGGAAGAGAGAGGAACTAAGCCTGGTGTGGGCTTTTGAAACCTCAAAGCCCCACTCCCAGTGACACTCCAGCAAGGACACACCTCCTCCAGCAAGGACACACCTTCTATTCCTTCCCAGATGGTTCCACTAACTAGGAACCATCAAGCATTCAAACATAGGAGCCTATTAGAGCTATTCTCATTCAAACCAACACAGACGTCTTTATAATGAGGTGGCATTTGGGCCCCTCTACAAAGAGGGGCAGGAGGAAGCAGGTAGGAAAGTTTCAGGTCAGAATGAATTCAGGGTTTTAAAATGTTATACACACACACTAGTATGGGTTGGAACACAGGGGCAATGCGAGAATGGCAAATGGTGAGTTGAAAGTGATGGGAAGGACTATGATGTGAAATGTACGTAGCCACTGGAGGACTTGTGGGCAGCATAGCAATCTGTCCTTGGCTAGCTTGTTTAATCGATATCTGGCCAGTGCATGCAAATTAGGTAAGGATGGGTCAAGAACTGAAAAGAGGGTAAGTTAGGAGTCAAAGAGAATAGTGGCTGCCAGTGACAGTCCTGGACAAGGACAGCAATATTTGTCTTGGAGGCTGATATTATGGGACTTTCTGGTACACAGAGTGTGCAGATTAGAAAAGAGAAGTGCATGTGTACAGGTGTGTAGATGATGGTGCTGTTTGCTCAGGAGAAACATTGGGCTTGGTTTACACCTCTTGCATGCCAGACCTCTGTGTCTTAATGACCAGTTTCTCTTACCCATTGAAAATTCTTAGCTTGAACAGAAGAACAAGACAGAATGTGTTTTTATTTGAATTATTCATTCATTCATTTGTGCCCATATATGTTGAGCATCTGTCGTGTTCTAGGCACTCTTATGCATTCTAAGATTGCATAAATTCTTGCCTTCGTGCAACTTACTTCTACTTGCTGTGTATATATGCACATGCATGGAAAGATAAGTGTGTAAAGCCAAGCATGGTGGTTCACACCTTTAATCTCAGGGCTCCAGAAACAGAGGCAGGCCTTTGTGACTTCAAGGCCAGCTTGGTCTATATAGCTGAGTTGCAAAGCAGCCAAAGCTACATAGCAACACCCTGTCTTTAAAGAAATAATAAGTACAGTAATACATTAATTGCTTAGTATTATGAATTTTAAAAGGCATATCAGGGTAAGAAGTATGTGTATGACAAGAGGGTGGCTTATCATAGTTTAGGTGGTATGTGTCTGATAAGCTATCATGTGGTTGGAAGTCTTCAACAAAAAGCAAACCACATGGATTTGTGGGGCTACTCAAGCCAAAGGAACAGCAAGCAGAAAATGCCCCATCAGCTCTATCCCAGGAGCAGCAGAGAGGCTGGGGTCACTCCTCCACTGATCATCGTTTTTTTTCCATTGTGGAAAAAAAAAAAAAAAAAGAAAAAGAAAAAGAAAAAGAAAACATGACAAAAGCAGCAATTTAGCAGGGAAGTGTTCCCAGTTCAAGGCTGCAGTCCACATGCTAGGGAAATGAAGATGACAGGAGCTTGAGGGGGTTCATACTCAGCAGGCTTCCTGCCTTTTGTGCAGTATAAAACAGATGCCCAGGGAATAGTGTTGCCCTACTTCAGGGTGGGTCTCCCCACCTCAATGACATAGTCAAGATAATCCCTCCCAGGTATTCCCAGAAGCTAATCTAATCCGAATAACCACTCACAAGTATGGGTTGCCTGCTAGGTGATTCCAGAGCCTGTCAAATTGACAATGAACATTCGCCATCATGATGATGGAAAGGTACAGTGGGAGGTGATGCTGGAGAGGAAGTGGGGACCAAGTCTCTTAGGGCTATATGGTAGGAAATTTGGATCTGGTTGTAAGGTTAGGAACCATTGCAGTGTCTCTGCCTTTCTTCTTCCCTTCCCTTTCTTTCATTTTTGGTGTTTTGTTTTTTGAGACAGGGTTTATTTGTGTAGTTCTGGCTGTCCTAGAACTCACTGTGTGCTAGGCTAGCCTCACACTCAGAGATCTGCCTGCCTCTGCCTCCTTAGTGCTGGGATTAAATGTGTGTGCCACCACCTCCTGGCTTCTGCCTTCCTTGAAGACTCTTTGAAGAGTGAAATTTACACCTAGGAAATATTTCATTCCCAACTAGTCTACAGTGAAGCATAAAAAAATCAACACCTCACACCCACTGGGTTAAAAAACTTATTTTAATTAAAATATAATCTAGAAGCATATTTTAGGATATATATTCAAAAGTATTGAAAACAAGACCTTAGAGAAATATGAATACACTTGTATCCATAGTAGGGTTACTCCTAGTAGACCAGAGGTGGAAACAGCACCAAATGTCCATCAATGTATAACTAAATAAATAATAACCATTGGAGCATTATTTGACATTTAAAAATGTGGGAATCCATTCACATGCTTCAACCAGTGTAAACTCTAAGATCATTGTGTTAAAAGAAATAAGCCAGTCACAAAAACGCGGTGATTTTGTGGTTCTACAAGTGTGAATTACATAAAAGTTGTCAAGTTCATAGGGGCAGAGTAGAATGGTAGCTGTTTGGCTAGAGCCTGGGGAAAGGAGGAGTGGGGGTGTTGTCAAACCAATAGTTTCTGTTTTGAAAGTCGGCAAAGTTCTGGAAATTGGTTGCACAGCAAGATAGATACACTAGATACTGAACTGCATATTGAGAAGTACTTAGGTAGCAACTTTTGTTGGGAATGGTTTACCACAATAAAAAAAAATCCCTTATTGTTTGTAACTGTCTTCCCTAAATTAAGGATTTTCTAACAAGATGCAACTCAAAGACTGTAACTGGGGAGAAAAGAAACAGATCAAGAATAAAATGATGGCAGGAACATATGTGTTCTTAAAAGTTTCAAAACTGCTGATGCCCTTATTCCCATCCCTACCCAAGTCAAGATACTGTCACCCAGGCAAAGCAGCTTGAGATATGATAACTTATGTTGGCAAATTCTGTTCTTGGGAGGACAGAGAGGGCACATAACTGAAGGAAAACGAGGAAAGGCTCATTACTTTTTCAATCACCAAGTAAGTATCTTTCTTCCATCTGTCATCAACCTAAACTATAGTTTTAAGAAGATTTATTTCATTTTAAAAGTTGTGTGCTGTGTGTGTGGTATGTACACATGCTCATGTGTGCCTGCAGAGGCCAGAAGAGGGCCCAAACTCCTGGAACTGGAGTTACAGATGACTGTGAGCATCCCACTCTGGGTTCTAGGAACCAAACTCCAATCTTCTGCAGGAGCATATGAATTCTTAACTGCTGTGCCATTTCTTTAGACCCCAAGCTACAGTTCTTTATCCTTAACTGCATGCATGGCAATATCCTAGGCATCATGAATATATGCAGATAGATGAGACACCCAATAAGATGCTCTCTTCCCCATCCTCGAGTTATAAATCACTTCCTTTCTTTTTGTTCATTACCCACTCTTCTTTCTGAAGAGTGTCTGAAGTAGGGTTCCTATTCTCAATCACCACTGCTTCTGTCACTCTGGGCCTTTGAGACATAGACAGTGGGTATGGGCTGCTTTACTTAAGGTGTCTTATTATGAAACGACACCACTACCAGGCAGAAGGCTAGTCCCTAGTCCTTCCGGCACTACTTCAGTTCCCCTCCTCCATGATAATCCTCTATGAAACCATGGAGTATCTTCAGGTCATTGCCCCATCTTAGGGATTCAGTTCTGTAGTTATCATGGTTAATGTCTCAGGCCCTCCTGAGCCATGCTTCACCCAGCTAAGTCAGGCTTTGGTGAAATTAGAAAAGAGGTGACTGACATGGGGATTTGATTGGCTTAGTTGTTATGAGAGATGTATTTTTTAAACCACTAACTTGTTTGACAAATCTGGGAGGCTTTGTTGGCTAGCATAATTAATTTTATTGAAGTAAGAGGTGTTTTTTTCCTAACAAGCTCACTCATCTGTATAAACTCTGAAAACCCATCTAATATTGTTTAAGTACCCTTAAAGAACCTAGGCCAAATATCAGCAATGGAGTTCAAGTGCTTACAATAGCTATCCTAGGAATATTATTATACCAAAGCCACAATGGTTACAGAGTACCTGAATACAATGCAGGAAATACATGAACAGTCATGATTAATTCACAATTCATTATTTTCTAGCTAACATTTTCAAAACTGAGCATCTGCTTCTTCCTCTCTTCAACAACCTCCTGGGATTGCCAGGTGCTCAGCCATTGGCCCCACAAGAACAAGATAACATTTGGTGACTTCTCCCTGTGTCTTATGTCTTCGACTGGCTTTACTCTGAAGTCCTTCCATCATGACTAGCAGATGGGTTTGGGTTCCACATTATGCTTCCACCTGCACCTATGGAACACATCCAGTGAGCCCACTCAAAGAAGCTGTTCTCACAGCACAGAGAGGCAATCTGGTTTTGCAGTACATAAACTTCAAGCATCTGTCCATCCCCCAGAGCAGTAACCACTGCCCCAATCTTTCCATACTGCCCATGGGAGTGGATTTTAACAACTCACTCTTGTATTTTCCAGGTCAACTGGCATTTATCAGGACATTAACAAACCTAATTCCTGCTTTTGGCCTGCTGTCTGCCAATCTTGCTGGCAAATTCATTTGTCCTGTTTTGAGGTATCCTGTTATTGAGGCATTTCTTTCCCAGTATTAAAATCCACTTCTTTGAGATTCCAGAAGATTGCCTCATGGACTGAACAACCAAGCACATACTAGGTTCTCAGCCTTTTCCATCTCCAGTTCAGTTCATTTAAAGTAATATCTACAGATTACTAACCCTGCACTTACCCCTGTAATAGATTTTTTTTTAGCTATATAGCTGTTCCTGAGGAAGTATTAGATCTCCTGAAACCAGAGTTACAGGTGACTGTGAGTCATTTTTGAACACTGGAGATTGAACCCAGGTCTTCTGGGTGAGCATCCAGTGCTTTTAACCACTAAAGCATCTCTCTAGTCCCACTGACACACATGTTGGAGATTAGTGTTGTATGTCACACTGCATGAGTGAGTTTCCCTTTCAGAGTGCAAAGGAAAAATGATTCTCCATTTTAAAGATGATATTGCAAGATCAGAAAGAGGGGAGTGAGACAGTGTCATTGGTACATCCACTGAAAGAAAAACCACAGGCTGTCAACATCAGTGGTAGAGGGAAATAGAAACTGAAAGCAAAGAGAGTCTGCTTTCAACCCCTTACCAAGGAAAGTCTAAAACAGAGGCATCCATTCGGACAACAGTGAGGAAGTTATCATTACGTGTCTGCGACTTTGGAAACATGACATCAAACTGTGTTATTTGTCAAAAAATTGAGAACAAAAGGACTGCCTAAAAGGATTTGAGGAAGGGAGGTGAGAGAGATAGCATCGTGCTTCCACTTGAAAGGCTTTTCCCCACCTCTTAACTGCCTTTTAAAAAATCCACGGGTTGTGGCTGGTACCCAGTAGCACAGTGCTTGCCAACCATGCACAAATCCATGGCTTGATATCTGTCATTACTAGGAAAATCAAAACAAAATTTGTGCTTGTAAGGTTTTAATTTTTTTTTTTTTTTACTTTTTGAGATTATAATTACATCACTTTCCCCTTCTCTTCCCTCTCTTTAAACCCTCCCCTATACCCTGCCTTGTTCTCTTTCAAATTCATGGCCTCTTTTTCATTAGTTATTGCTACATATATACATACATACAAACATGTATATGTATATGCACATTTATAAGCATATTCCTAAACACGTAAGTACAACCTGCTCAGTCTATATAATGATACTTACATGTATACTTATATATTTTTGGAGATGATCATTTGCTATTGAATAACCAGTTGGTGTGCTCCTCCCTGAGGAAGACTATCTCTCCTGCTCCCAGCATCTCAGTTGTCTGCAGCTCCTTAAGCAGAAATGATGCTCTTGGAGCCCCCTCCCCATTCATGTTAGCATGCCTATGGTTGCTATCTTTTTTCAGCTCGTGTTTAGGCAGTCTTGTTGGTGAGACTTTATGGAGATGTAGCCTCTGACATTACTATAAGTTCCCTGATCCTCTGGCTCTTACTACTCTATCTGCCCCTCTTCTGCATTGACCCTGAGCCGTGTGTTCAGGAGTTGTGTTATAGAATTTTTCCATCAGGAGTGAGCTCCATAACTCTGCATTTTGATTGGTTGTTATTTTCAATAATGGTCTCTAACTGTTGCAAAGAGCAGTGTCCCCAACGAGGGGGTGAAGACTACATTTATCTGTAAGAGTTTCTCAAACCCCGTGAGGAAGGAAATTTCACTTTTCTTTTTTATGAGCTTAAACTTTGAGGAAAGAAAAAGTGCTTTAACTTGTTTGACATTAATTAATTGAAAAAATAAACACCTTATTCTACACCAAATCTTCTCAGTGGGGTGTAGGTGTGGGAAAAGGAGGCCTGTGGTGGGGTTAGCAATCTCAGAGGAGTGACGGACGGAGTGACCATCAGACTCTGCATATGACAGCTGTCTGTCATTGCAAAGATTATATGCCCATTCTGAGATGTTCCCACTGTGTCTGTGATTTTAAGAATGGGGATTTTTTTTATATAATTCTCTCTGTTTATTGTATTTACTTTACAACAGGCTCACAACTGATCCCAAGTTAAATTTGGATAATACTTACTAACACATTTACCTTCTTATGTATTTTTAAATCTCCATGTGTGTGCCATCATTCACACATGTGTGTTAATGTGAGTGTGCATAACACAGGCTGCATCACACATGGGGATGCCCGAGGACAAACTGAAGTATTGGTCTTGTCTTCTGCCCTGTTTGGCTGAGCCAGGCTCGCCTGCCTGCAAACCTCCAGGCTTTCTCCTGTCTCTGTGTCCCGTATCTGTAGGAGTGCTGGAATTACAGATGTGTACACCACTGGGTCTGACTTCACTTGGTTATGGAAATTTGAGTCCAGGTCTTCACAGTTATTAGGCAAGCATTTTATCCATCTCCACAGCCTACTCTCTTCTAAAGCGTAACTGAAATATAATTAATTATAATAAAGTTCCCATTTTCAATGACTCTGACACAATGGCACAGCTCCATCCCAAGCTAATTTCAGAACATTGCCATTCCATGTTCTCATCCTCAGCCCAGGGAACACCTTTCATTCACTTTGTCTCTGCCTTTTGGAGACATTCTTTGTAAATTAAACCTTATGATAGATGATCCTTTTCCTGTGGTGACCATCACTCAGCATATGGTTTGAACACTCCCCCATGTGGAAGTGTACATCACTACTTCATTCCTTCTTATGGCCAGAGAGTATTCCACTAGGTGGAGATAACAGAGACTGTAACCCTTCATTGGCTGCTGGGTTCTGGGGCCATTACCAAGTGCAGGCCGATATAGCTAAAGTTGCTCCAGATGGTCACATATGACTTGTTTGTGTGTGCGTAGACTTCACTTCTTCCTTCCTTCCTTCCTTCCTTCCTTCCTTCCTTCCTTCCTTCCTTTCTTTCATTTAAGATTTGTTTTGATTTTTTTCACCACCATCCTAACCCTCTGTGGTTCTGTATATGGGTATGTGCACATGAATGCATTACACACAGAGGCCAGAAGAGGGCATTGATTCCTTGGGACTGGAGTTTTAGGTAGTTGTGAACCAACAGACTTTCAAACCTCCATGATTACTGTATCTTTGAACAGTGAGCTAGAATAACTCCTTTCTCCCTTAAGTTGCCTTTGTCAGAATGTTTTATCATGGGAACCAGAAAAGAAACTAAGACAGTCATGTGACAGTGGAGATGACCTGGCTGTGTGTTTCTGGTCTTGGCAGCCAGACTAGCAAAGAGGCTGCAGAGCAGGCACCAGGCAGACGTAGGACGCCTGTCTCATCCGCTATCTTCTTGAGCTCTGGGAAAACTTGGAGAAGGATATTCATTTGTCCAATTAGAGATGGGCTTTCATTGCAAACCACTTCAGAGCCCACAGACCACAGGGTTCTGGGATCGGAACTTGGGTCCTTTGCAAAAGCAGAAAGCACTCTTAACTATTGAGCCAATTCTCCATCTCTTCCATTTCCTTTTCTTAAACCAAAGAATACAGTCCTCAAGCTGTCCTTACTTCTTTTCACCATATCTTCACAATACCATGCATATTCAAAAGAATGCACCACAGACTGTGGAAGAGAAGCCCAAAGAAATTGTTTCATAGAATGACTTTCTACTCACATATCACCATTGGGCAAAGAGCGTGATCTCCTGGTGTAATTGCTGTGAGAAGACAAAACCCATTATACAAGTACACTTAGGTGTATTGGTTGTAAGATAGTTAATTTCATGTGTACAGTTTAATTGTAGCATCCCGGAACCCCAACAGTTTAGCATAACATCTTGCAGATAGTTAGCTGTTTGATAGATATTTGCTGATTGATTTTAAGAAATGCCCACCAAGTTCATATTTGGAAAGTGAAACATCAAAAGGTTTAGTGTTTTAACAGCATCTCCCCATTTTGTGTAAACAGCTAAGGTCCTTTGAGAAAACACAATAAACTAGCCTAAGAGGGCCCAAGTTACAATTACCTCTTGGGCAGCCTTATTGATCTTTCTTGGCTCAGAAAGCCCCAGTGGAGCGATTGTTTGAGGACTTGGGCTGTGGAGGGTGTTCTTGTTCGGTCTTTGTGCATGTTCAGTGGACTGCGATTAGATCTGCCTAATGCACAGGGGAGGCAAATCTCTCCTAGTGAGCCTCAGAGCCTTGCAGGCACATTTTCCTACAAGGTAGATTGGCCTGCATCCAAAGTAGGCTAACTTTGTCTCAATCACTTCTTGCACTGTTCCAAGCCCATGTGGTTAAATTTGAGCTGTTAACTCCACGCACTCCAACCACAAGGAAACCCAACCCTCCCTGTGGCTTTTCTGTGGACACGTTAGCCACCATATTGGGTCCAGGAATCTGCTAATGCCCCTATGCCTGTGGTCTGTGGGCTCTGAAGTGGTTTGCAATGAAAGCCCATCTCTAATTGGACAAATGAATATCCTTCTCCAAGTTTTCCCAGAGCTCAAGAAGATAGTGGATGAGACAGGCGTCCCACGTCTGCCTGCAGTGCCTGCTCTGCAGCCTCTTTGCTAGTCTGGCTGCCAAGACCAGAAACACACAGGGTCTTCCAGACAGACTCAACAACCCTACAGCCTCAGCCAGCTCATCTACTGTCACATGACTGTCTTAGTTTCTTTTCTGGTTCCCATGGTAAAACATTCTGACAAAGGCAACTTAAGGGAGAAAGGAGTTACTCTGGCTTACTGTTCAAAGATACAGTAATCATGGAGGGAAAGCTGAGGTTATAAGAGCTTGTACCAGCTGATCACATCCACAGTCAGAAAACAGAGGGTGATGAGTGCACAATACTGCCCAGGTCCTTTTCTCCATTTGTATAGTTCAGGATCCCAGGCAAGGGATGATGCTACCCACAGTCAGTGGGTGTTACCGCATCAATTAGCATAATCAAAATTATCTCCCACAGAGTTGAAAAGAAGCCTGTCGACCAGACCATTCTAGATACCATGGAGCTGACAGTTAAAACTATCACGATGTTCAAAAGTGCTTTCTATTTTAATTTTCAAAACATATGTTCTTATGAATATGTTCATCCATCAAATTTATTGTAGACTAAATTAAGGAATGTGGTGGCAGGTACCTGTAATGCCAGCACTCAGAAGGCAAAGGTAACAGAAGCATAATGAGTTTGAATCTAGCTTGCTATTCATGGTGATTTCCACATCAGTAAGGGCTACCAAGCAAAACTCTCTCTATAACTAAACAGAATTTAAAAATATTTTTCCCAAAAACTATTAAACTTCTTAGTAGATAACAATTTAAAAACAAACTCAACATTTTAATGTTTCTTCATTGTTCAATTATCTTCCTTAGAAAAATAAAGAAAATCATGAGCTGAAGAGATAATTATATGTGCACACATGTGAGGATCTGATCACAAAACCCATATAAATATAGCTGCACAGGCGTCTGTACCCACAATGCTGCGGGGTTAGGGACAGAAGGATTGCTGGCACCAGCCTAGCTCATGCTCCAGTGGGAGACTGACTCAAGGGCATATGGGAGAGGATGATGGAGTGGGATATCCTACACTCTTTCTCTCTTTTTTTTCCCTGTGAGTACATGTACAGGTCTGCACATGAGCACACACTCATGCACATTCTCTGTGTGCACATGCACGAGAAAGACAGAGAAAACAAAAAGTGAAGACATCAGAACAAAACAACCATAACAAAAATAACTCCAACAGTCTGAGTGTCCAGCATTAAAGGAAGCTAAGGCAAGGAAATTACTACAGATTGTACTACAGAAAACAAATAGAGACAAAAATCTTTTTTTAAAATCCCAAGCAAAACAATAACCTCCCATTCTCCCTAATACCACATTCCTCTGCTTCGGTTACTTGCTATTTGCTGTTGTCTAAATACTAAATGGAAAGTTCCAGAAATAAAAAATTCATAGGCTTTAAATTGCACACTGTTCTCTGTGGCATAATGATATCTTGCATTGTGCTGTTCTACCCTCCCAGGTTGAACATCATTTCTTTATCAATAAGATGTTTCCACACAACTTTCACCATGACATATTCCTGTAGTCATTGTGTTTCGTATTATTTATTCTCTTTAAATGTACTTAATTTGTAGATCAAATTTTATCCATAAGTTTGTACATGTGGGACAATATGTATAAGGTTGGGTAACATCCACAGTGTCAGGTGTATTCTGGGGGTCTTGAATAGCATCCTCATGGATATAGGGTACTATGGGTGATATCTCTTTAGGCAATTACGTTTCTTCTCCTGGGATTACTGCTGTCCAACTCCATTCTTACACAGTGATCTCCACTTTCCTATCCCCTTCAACAATAATCCTCCTCATCTTTCTCCGAATTGTTGACCCCCCTTAGGCACTTTTATTTTGTGTGTGCAGCGTTCTTTCCTTCTCTCCTCCAGCCTTGTGATCTAAGGGCACTTTCTTTTTCTTACCCAGGGACAGGCATTGATCCAATTGGCCAACAAGAGCCCTTTCCTGTACTTTTCCAGCAGAACTGAGAGGGAATGAGATTCTTTGTTTTCTGATGAAAATGTTCTCTTACTTAAGCAGGTCCTGGATGGCTTTTGTCAACTGTAACCCAAAGCTTTGGTTTGTCTGTATTCTACCTCACCCCCCCCCCATTATTTTGTTCACAATTTTCTGATTTGGGAAACTTAATACTGACTTTTTAATTAGCAAATTTTTAAAAATGGTGCGAGGCAATAAAGATGACTCAGTGGTTAAGATGACTTGTTACACCATCAGGAAAACCAGAGTTTTAGATCCCAACATCTACATAACAACCATATAAACACCATCCATAAGCTGGCCTCAAGTTAGCTATATAACCAAAGATAGCCTTGAACTCTAATCCTCCTGCTGCCACCACCCAAGTGCTGTACACCATCCACTGTAACCATCCAAACTGTTTTGGGAAAGGAAAGAAAGAGATCAAAACAAAAGCATCACACTACTTTGAAGATTTAGGCATCCATTTGAACACCTGTAACCCTAGCTGTAAGCTGGACAGAAGCTGAAGGACAAATGCAGCTTGCTGGTTTCTCTTCTAGCTGAGAAAACCTGAGCCCTGGATTCAAAGAAAGACCCTGACTCAAAGGAATAGATGGAGAGTCATAGATAAGGGCACTTTATACAACCTATGACCTCTGCCTTTGTATATCACACACACACACACACACACACACACACACACACACACAAACAAGCAAACAAAGTACATCTTCAAAGTGGTGTGAAATTTTTGTTTAGAAGCTTAGTCCATTATCATCATGACAGGAAGCAGACAAGCATGGCCCTGGAACAGTAACTGAGAACTTTACATCCTGATCTGCAGGCAGCCGGCAGAGAGAGAGAGAGGCTGCCTGCTTGGCATGGGCTGTTGAAACCTCAAGCTTCTCTCAGTGATACACTTCCTCCAACAAGGCCACACCAACTCTTCGAAGACCAGCCCTCCTAATCCTTCCCAAACAGTTCTGTTAACTGGGCACCAAACATTTAAACATATGGCCTTATGAAGTTCATTAACATTCAACAGAAAACATCTGTTTGGGAGAATTTCCCATTTATTGGTTAGATTATTTGTTCTTTTGGTTTCTGAGTGTTTTTAAAGCTTTGTGTATGATCTAGATACCAATCTGCTGTTCTGTGAGTAGCCAATAAAGATTTCCTTAGGGTCTGATGGTTGCCTCTTCACTCCATTGTTTCCTTTGTGGTGTAAAAGTTTTTTAATGTCATACAATCCAATTCTTGATACTGTCTCTTGAGCTGTTGTGGTCTTGTTCAAAAAGTCCTTTCTTAGGCCTCTACTTTGAAATGTTTCCTCTGTTTTTCTTTAATTAATTGATCTATTAATGCTTTTGATCTATTTTAACTGATTCTTGTAAAGGGTGAGAGACAGGGATCTAGTTTCATTCTTCTACATACGGACATCCTGATTTCCCCAGCATCATTTGTTGAAGAATATCTGGCTGTTGAATATACATCTTTCTACTTTTGTCCAGTATCAGATGGCCCTAGAAGCACAGGGTTACTTCTGTATCTTAGAACCTCTATTCTATTGTGTTGGCCTATAGGTCTATGTTTTACACCAATGCCACACTGTCCTTGTTACTATTGCTTTGTAGTATGATTTGAAATTTAATTTGAAATTAGGTATGTGATGCCTCCAATATTACTCTTTTGCTTGGGGTTGCTTTGTTCATTTTGTATTCATTTGTATCAGAATATTAGGATCATTTTCTAGATCTGTGAAGAACCTCATTAGAATTTGATGGGAATTTCTTGGAACTATAGATTGTTTCATCAACTTGACAATTTCTCCAATACTTGTTCTTATAATCCATAAACATGAGGATAGATCATTCTAGTTTTCATTATAGACATCTTCCACATACTTGGTTAAGTTTCTTCTAAGGGTTGTTAATGGAAATATTTTCTCAATTTCCTTTTTGGCATGTTTGTTAATGGTACATGGAGAAACTAGTGATTTTTGTGTGAGTGTGTATGTGATGATTTTGTATTCTGTTACTTTGATGAAAGTGATTTCCAGATCCAAGAGTTTTCTGGTGGAGTCTTTACACTCATGCTGTCTGCAGACGAGAATGAGTCGACTCTTTTCTTCATTATCTGTAACCCCTTTTTCTCTTTCATCTTATAGCTCTGGCTACTTAAATGAAATGTTTTCAATTTTTCCCCATTGAAAATAGTATTACCTATAGGTTTGTCATGTGATTTTCTTATATTGAGATATACCTATTCTTATTACTTCATCTGCCTCAGTGAAAGCAGCTCAGGGGGCTGAGCAATCCCCAGCTTGAAGCTCAGAACTCTCACACTCACAGACATCCACAGTTACAAAAGGGCCCTCCCCAGTACAAGGGCAGGATCATCAAATACCATGCCCTAAGTAGCCAGAACCTCCCAGCAGTTTGCATCTAACCCTCCTCCTCATCTGTCCGTGACTGCTTGTCCTCTTTTCTGTCTCCTACCCAGATACTGTGGCAGGGTCTCCTGAGGCTCCATTATTTGTTTTCAGGACCCCAGAGTAGATATCATACAATAGGCACCCTGTCAACATGGTGCTCCAGTACAGCACTTCAAGACATGGGGATCAATGCATTTCTCTAAAGTTGGCTTGTCATTCTGAAAAAGTCACCATTACATTAAATCCATACAATGGACTTAAGGCTTTTGAGAAGTAGGGTTTCTCTAGTCTTTCTCTGTTCCTCTTTGTTTCCCTGTCTCTGACTCTCTTTCTCTTTCAGCTAAGGATTGAACCTGGGGCCTTGTCTATGCTAGGCAAGCATTCTATCACTGAACTGTTATACCCTTTCCTTCTAGGTTAGCTTTCTAAATGACATATGTAACCTCAAAGCCATCCATAGTGTTGAAATGGAGAGGAAGCTAGGAATATTGTAGTGAAAGAATGCAGGGAGCAGAGGCTTTGCCTGAGGTTGGGCACAGGCTGTATTTGAGATAGCACAACATCCATGTACTATATGCTACCATGAGTTCTGTACTTCCTAGGTTTCATGCTTTTCCCTGGTTCTCCATATGAATTTCATTTGGTCTAATAGAAAAAGTATTCATACAACACCAATGTAGCAAGTCATGTGCTTGACTGAATCATGGTTTTCTTCAATGACAATAGCTAAGAAACAGATTGTCTTAGAAACTTTTAGATTTTCCCAGTAGGGATCACAGTAAGTCAGAGAAGGAATTCTAAAGACAAAAAGATGAGAAAACAGAGTCCATCCACCTTTCTAGTTTTTTCCAGGCAACAGAATTGATGTAGGGCTGGAAAGGTTCAAAGAAGGTGGAATGGTGAATTCTGGGAAGATTCATGCAAGACTGCTTGCATATTGTACAGCCTAGGGCAAAAGGAAAATGTAGAATCCCACATTCAAAATTGTCCATAATGTCAGCATATTAACACAATATCATTAGACCAAGTCTGTCCTTCTAAGTTCAGGACTCTGAGCAATTGCACAAGTCACACACTCACAGAGTCAGCCTTGGGTAAATGACAGCACAGTATCCTCCACTAGATCTACTTAAAATGGCAGATTCAGTCTGGGAACACAGTTCTGTGGTAAAGTGTGTGTTTATCATGCACAAGGCTCTGGGTTTAATTCACAGCAGAGAGAGAGAGAGAGAGAGAGAGAGAGAGAGAGAGAGAGAGAGAGAGAGAGAATAAGGCTGAATGTCAGGATCTCTCTCTCTCTCTCTCTCTCTCTCTCTCTCTCTCTCACTCTCTCTCTCTCTCAAGACAAGGTTTCTCATGTAACAGTCCTGGCTATACTGAAACTCACTCTGTATACCAGGATGGCCTCAAACTCACAGAAATCCACCTGCCTCTGCCTCCCAAATGCTGGCACTAAAGGTGTGGCCACCACCGGTTGACCAAGATTTCTTATTAAAGTCTCCTTTTGGCTATCACAGGTGCTCCCTCAGAACTGGGGGCAAAGTTCAATGCTAGATTACCCACAGTACACGAGGTCCTACCAGTACAAAAATAAATACTAAATAAATAAATAACTAAATAAATTCAAATCTTCCTGGACCATCTACATACTAAACATTTTAGAGATGTATAAGTAAATAATAGAAGGAACAGATAAATGTCCAGTAATCTTAAATTTCTTTGAATACTCAAAAATCACAGTGGTGTGGCTTTAAGCCATTCCAGCAATCTGTCTACAAGAGGCTCGTCCAGCTGTGGAGAAGACCTGCCTATAGTATTTAAGCACCCATTTATCCTCATTTGTCAGATGTGTCCCTTTACCCTCCCCTGGGATCGAGGTCAATGAAGCCCTTCCTCCCTCAGATTCCCTCAGCAACTACTTGGGGATACGTTAAGGACATTTTAAAGCAAACTACACCATGGAAATTACTAGAAGGCACAGCCTCATCTGAGGACTGCAGTGAGACTGGGTACAGAGTCACTGAAGGAACAGACTATCAAGAGCCTTGGTTTAAAGGTAACTATCTCAAGCTAGAATACAGCAAGGGATCCTTAGGTGTGCCTGGAAGATCAGCTGTGTCTCAGGGAGGACACATGGGAGACCAATATGGAAGGCAGCTTGGTGAGCAATGAAGGGTTAAGGGTTTGTCTCTGATCTTGTCAACAAGCAGCCATTTGGGACAGAGAAGAGCAAAGATCCAAACTATCCTTTAACAATTTAATTTGAAGCCACAACACTAGTAATTGTCAGCTGTGGTCACTGTCATATTATTACTATGTGTTATTTTGCACATCAGTTCTTTAGAAAAAGTAACAGGAAATGATGTGTAACATTGCCCTGTCCCAGTGGCCTCTCCAGAATGGTCCTTTGCTGACTCTCACAGTACATCTCCAGTATTTAGTCCTTCTGGAATTTCCCAGGTGGAGGCTTTACACACCATTCATTAACTTCATTCCAGTGCCTGGTTTACTTTCTGTGACCAAGATAAAAAGCCATGACCAAAAGCAACTTGGGGAGTGTGGTGAAAGAAAATGGCCCTCAAAGGGAGTGGCACTCTTAGGAGGTATAGGAAGTATGGCCTTGCTGGAGGAAGTGTGTCACTCTGGGGGTGGACTTTGAGTTCTCCTATGCTCAAACCACTCCCAGTGTTATGAACTACTTCCTGTTCGCTGCAATTTGTAGGACTCTCAGCTCCTTCTCCAGCACCATGTCTGCCTGCACACTGTCATGTCCCACCATGATGATAATGGACTGAACCTCTGAAGTGCACGTGAGCCTCCTCAATTAAATGTTTTCCTTTATCAGAGTTGCCATGGTCATGGTGTCTCTTCACAGCACCCTAACTAAGACATGGAAAAAAGGGTTTATTTGGCTTTACACATCTGTATTAGTGTATTAGTCAGGTTTCTCTAGAGAAACAGAACTGACTATATGTGTGTGTGTGTGTGTGTCTGTCTGTCTGTTATATATAATAATGTATATGTAATCTGAATCTATATATACATATGTACATATGTACATATATACGTATATACGTATATACGTATATACGTATACATATATACATATATACATCATATATACATATATACATCATATACCTCATATACACATATACACATATACACATATACACATATACACATATACACATATACACATATATACATATATACATATATACATATATACATATATACATATATACATATATACATATATATGGAACTTATTAGAATGGCTTGGCTTGCAGGATGTGAGTCAACTAGTCCAACAGTGGCTGTCTATGAATGAAAGTTCTAAGAATCCAGTCGTTGTTCAGTCCACAAATCTGGATGTCTCAGCTAGTTTTAGTACACTCCAAAATCCCAAAGAAGTAGGTTCCAATGCCAGCGAAGAAGTGTACATGTCTATAAGAATGAAAGCAAGCAGGCAAAAAGAGAAAGCTTCCTTCTTCCATGTCCTTTATACTATAGCCTGCCAGAAGGTGCGGCCCACATTAAAGGGGGATCTTCCCGCCTAAAAAGATCAGATTAGAAGTGGGTCTTCTCACTTCAAATGATTTAATTAAGAAAAAGACACTCACAGGTATAACCAGCTGCTTGGAGGTTAGTGGATTCAGGACAGGAACTCAAGCAGGAACAGAGATGGGAACTAAAGCAGAGACCAGGGAGTAACACTGCTCATTGGCTTTCATCTCATGCCTTGCTCAGCCTGCTTTCTTATACAACCCAGTTCCCAAATCATGACACAAAGACTTATTAATGATGAAAGCTTGGCCTAAAATGAGGCTTGTTTCTAACTAGCTCTTATAACTTAAATTAAACCATCTCTATTCATCTACGTGCTGCCACATGGCTTGTGGCTTTTATCTCTCCTCCTTCACATCCTGCCTTTCTCTGTCCCCTCTGGCATCTCTCCTGCCTAGATTCATTTCTTCTTGTCTCTCTCTGCCCAGAAGTCCTACCTAACCTATTCCTGCCTAGCTATTGGCCATTCAGCTTTTATTAAGCCAATCAGAAGGTCCCTTGGCAAAGACACATCTTCACAGTATACAAAAAAATTATTCCATAACAGGGTGACACCACCCACAGTGGGCTGAGTCTCCCACATCAATCATCGCTCAAAACAATACTCCACAGACTTGCTTACAGGCCAATCTGAGGGTGGGGTTATTTTCCTAATTGAAGTTGCCTCTTCCCAGATGGCCTTGGCTTGGGTCACAATGACAAAAACCTAACCAGTACAACCCTATTATAAATGACACCTTTAAAAACTGCATCAAACTACTGATATTATATAGAAATAAAATTGCTTTTTGCGGGTGTTAACATTGTACCTCCATGACCTTGCTGAGCTAAATTCACTTACTTCCAGCAAGGTGAAATTTAGGATTGATGTAAAGGAACCATTTCCCAAATATATGAGGACACTGACCTTGAATATGGTGATTTCACACCTTTTTGATCTGTAAGCCTTTCTTTCTTGGCCTTATTTCACTGATAGGTGCTAAATGGATTGTAACAGCAGCTGCTCTCTCTGTTTCCAGTCTTGTGAAAAGCATTTCATTCTTTATGGTAAAATACGGTGTTAGCAGTGTGTTTTGTAGGTGCCTCGATCAGGCTGTTCTCATCAGTTTTTTTTTTTTTTTTTTTTGTAGTCAGAACAAATACTTGAGAATCTTTTAAATTGTTTCTTAAGGGAAGGAGACAGTTTTTCGTTTGTTATTTGTTTTATTTATTTTATTTTTTTTTACTTTTTTACTTCAGTGCAGTTTAATAATATATTATTAAGCTTTTTCTTTTGTGGCTTATGTATTTTGTTTTAAGACTTAAATTGTGAATGTTTGTCGTATGTGGTACTGCATTGCATAAAGACATTGTCCATATAAGTACATATTATGTACTGAGCATGTCTTCCCTCATCTGTCTTCCTCTCTTCACTACTCATTCCTCCCAGTTCACTTTCTTCCTCCCAGACAGTTTCAGTTCTAGAGGATATTTGCATTGACTCATACTTTTCATAGGATTCAGTCAGGTGGAGCCATTGTGGTGAAGCCTGTCATCAGGCAGAGTATCAAGGCAGCAAGAATGTGTGGTACAGTAAGGCTTCTCACCTCCAAAAGAACCCCCGGTCCCTCAGTCAGCACCAACAGCTGGATACCACTGTTCAAATGCATGAGCCTGTGGGCCATGTTTCACCCTCAAAACAACCCTTTGAAAGAAGGGATTTCTGGGAATGTGTTTATGGGTTATAGCCTGGGTCCTCGTTCCAGTCCAAGTTCTTTGTACTTGGTCTGCCAAGATGAAAGCATACGGAAGCTACATTCTCTCATCACTGTGAAGCCACCTTCTACCATGCCTTCCAGTCACAATGGACTGTGTCCCCTGAAACTGTAGGACAAAATGAATCTTTTCACCACCACGGAGAATGACCGTTGCCATGCCTCTCCTGCCATGATTCTCATGCCAATGCTCCCTCAAAACCAAAATAGATCCCTCCTCCCTCAAATTATTTCTTTCATGTATATTATCACAGTGATCAGAAAAGTGACTGATACGGAGAATCAGTAACAAAAGGTAGGGTTATTGTTGTGACTCTGAGAATTGAAGCAGGTAGTTTGTAGGCCTTTGGGACTGATTTGGGGAAAGGGTGTGCAGGAGTTCGAAGCTATGGGCTAAAATGTCTGCAGTGCTATCAACAAAGCTATATGAACTATTCTGGCTTGGGTGAGGAAGACCAGAAAACGGGCAGAAATGCAGATGTTGATGACCAGGGTCATAATGTTTTATAAGAGAATAATGGACCACAGTCCATTCACACAACATTTGACAGAGCATCCAGCTACCATCTGCTTGGGTCCTGAAAAAAAATCTGAGTTAGGCTGAATTCAAAAGGAATGGAATCAGGTGCTCAGTGAAGGAAGTGTTTCAAGACAGAACGGTATTCATACTGTGGCATGGTTAACACCCAGTTCTTAACCTGATTTATGTTGAGAAAGAACAAAAGGTGGATCTCTGAGATGTTAAAAAACAAAACAAAATGTAGTTTAGCAAGGGAAGGCACATGAGCAAATTAAAGGCCTGGGACAGACAATACAGCAGTAATTCTTGTTAAAAAGATTACTGGAAGTGAGGAGAAATTCCATGGTCCACACTGGAACAATAGGAAAGGTGCCCTTATGGCAACTACCCCAAATCAAAGGCTCTGTGATATAAAAATGCAAATGCATTTGGGGAGAGAGTGTTTAAACCCCTGTAGGGGTTTCCTGTGCAAAAACAACTCGCCAGGGAAGTGTTTTCCAGGTTCAGTCACCAGGTACACAGAGGGCACAGTAGCTGTGGTCAAAGAGCAGCAGGTTACATCGCGAGTCGGCAGGAGAACTTAGTAGTGATGTCCATGTGGTGCTGATTGTGTGCACGTACAAAACTAGTGTCACAGAGACGTCCACCAGGATTACAGGAAGGTGCAGAGGCCAGGTAGTGTGTAGCAGGGTTGGATGGTTGGATTTTCTGCAAGGAGGCCCCAAGACCATTAAGTGAAGCTATAAAGATGTAGCCTGAGTTGTAGTGGAGACTTCAGGATATCATAAATACTGGGAGGGTGGGCTGTCCATTGGGCATGGGGTGGAGCCAGTCTAAGATTGGGGTTATAAGTGCTGCCGGTAGCACAGCTGGAGGGATATGACTACCTAGACCTATGGGAGTTCAGCTGGCACTTCCGTGATCCCTGAATGCTGGACATGGAATTTCATGGTTTGATGTTTGCCCTGCTAGATTTAAGAATTGTGTTGGCACAGTTTTTCCATTGGATATTGTATAATGAGGGATTGCTTTTTTATTTTATGGTGATTCTCATTAAGAGACTAGCTTCAGCCTCAGAAGAAACTTTGAACTTTGTATTTTTCCAAAGACTTGGAACTGTAAGACTACAGAAGTTGGACTTTTGGAGTTGGACTAAATGCATTTGGCAGTATGAGATGGTTGTGAGTCTATGGGTGTTAGGAGTAGAATGCCATGGTTTGAATGTGAACTGCCCCTCACAGGTTCATGTGTTTGAATAGTTAGTCTCCAAGGGTTGGCTGTTTGGGGAGGTTGTGAGACCTTCAGAAAGTGGGTCTTTACTGGAGGCAGTTAGTTACCAGGGCTTGTGACCACACAGGTACAATTATCGTTATCTTTTTAAATCTTATACCTTTCTGCCTTTGGTTCTAGGGGGACAATAGAATATTACAACCTAATCTATACCTCGTACCTGTTGAAACAGATGATAAAATGGGCAAGTGAAAAATCAAGCCCAGATATCCACAATTCTAGCACTCAAGGAGTCTAAGACAGGAGGATGTAGAGTTCAACACCAGCCTGGGATACCTCATGAGTTCTAGGACAACTTCAGCTACATGGTGAGATCCTGTTTCAAGGAAAATACAAACAAATAATCAGCTCTGGAGAAAAAGAGAACCTGTCCAACAAAGAAAACAGCATTGTGGTCCCATTCTTAACTTACTTCAGACTACACAACTCATTGCTACTACTGCTGACTGTAGGAATTAACACTATTTAGTTACTTTACTACTCAATGAAAATATAACCGTTCATTCACTAGTACTATGTTACTTTCGTAAATGTCAAAGAACTATAATGAAAAATATTGACCACAAACAGATAAAAAATGGAATTAAACAATTTTGAAACAAAGGGGTAAAACATGACAAAGTCCTCATTTTCAAAAGTAGAACAAAGGGTAGATATCTAAAACTGATCAGCCAATATGTAATAATATAAGGAAATCATTTGTAAGTCTAAAGATCAGTGTTAGAAGAAAGAATAACTCAAAGCAAATTTGTCTGGGAAGGCTTTACAGACAGGAGCTACAGACAATTGGGAGCTGCCATTTGGGTGCTGGGAATTGAACCCAGGCCCTGTGGAAGATCAGTGCATGCTTGTAACTGTGGCAACATCTCTCCAACCCCTGGGAGTGGCCTTACAGACAGGAGGCAGAGGCAATAGCTTTCTGTGTGTTTTTTCAGGACCCCCCCCCTTTTTTTAAATTAAGCTCGTTTATTGCTTTGTAGAACTAAATATTAGCTTTTAAAACTTGGTTAATTGAGCTTCTCCACAAGCCTCAGTTTCAGAATCTATTAATCACTTCTCAGATGTCATTGCCTAATATTTTAAAACAGAAGAGGGGAAGATAGCTTTCTTCTCACAGTATAATACTGCCTTTGGTATGTGGTTATCACTTGTGTCAGAAAGATAAATTTAATCACCCTCCGGTGTCCTATTGTTATGAAATGACAGTTAATGCAATTTATTCAGTACTCTTGCTCCATTACTAATGTGTCACTCAGAATCAGGCTCTAATTTTACAAAATGATTTAATTTTTGTTCTGGATTTAAAAAATTATAATTTCTGCCAATTTACCTTTGTTAAACAGCCAGGAAATTTCAGTGAGAAGTTAAGATGTAATTCCCTAAATTGTTTCAGTATATATTTGGGGGGCATGGAGGGAAAATGTTTGAGTGTGTATGTGTGTATTATATTAGAGGTCATCCAATCAACCCTCTCTATTTGGCACCCAGGTAAACTGAGGTCATGAGAATTTTAGCAGCAGGCTAGAGATGCTATGACCTTATCCTGTGAGGTACTTTAGTTCTGGGCTCATGTGGTCACAGAGCCTGCATCCTGTCCTTTGTGCCACATGCAGTCACTGCCTAATTTGCATATCCCTTCAGTCAGCCAATACTGACTTGCTCCTGCTGTGTGTGTGTGGAATGAACACTGAGCTCAGCTTCACATCTTAAGGAAGAGATTGCAGAGGTGTCTGTAGGACCTGGCACTCTGCTCCCCTGCAGTGAGTCCTGACACTCACTGTGCCCAGGAAAGACTGAGGGGTCATGGCCATCGTGACATGCCCTCTGGCCTCTGAGGAGGGAGGCAGAAGCTTTTAAGAATAATGAGCCATTGTCCCCAGAATATCCTCCTTTGTTCAAGGCAAAGCTTGTGTTTGTGTGGGAGAGACTGGGCCTGGCACAAAGCACTGGGTGCATGAACACTAACATGTATCCCTGGGGTCTTTTAAGATCCCTATGTGTGAGGGGTAAGGATAAGAGCTGATTGAAAACCTCACACAGGTGTCTCAGCAAAGGGGCAGTGGCCGGGGTCAAAACGATTATATGGGTGGTAATATACTGGCTAATGCAGAGAATACAAAGTGACTTTTCTTTTTGTTCTTTTTATCATGATACTAAGGACACTTTGGGGGCAAGAAAAGATGTGCATCCCTAAAGAAAAGCCACAGCTGTGTTAAAAATTCTGCAAGGCTGATGATTGATTGATTGATAGATCAATTGATTGATTGATTGCTTGGAACTTTAGCAATTATTCAGAGATGAAACATTGACAGTCTAGAGCCAAATTAATTTGGTTTACCTTCAGTCCCCTTAATAGTCATTCATTATCAACTTTGTATTTGAGCTAATACCTTCACGGGCATTCGGCAAATCTTTTTGTAATGTGCTAATAGACCACCAGCTCCCACTAACCTGAAATCTAAGAATTTCATGGGATAGTACCTGAGGCCCTAGCCAAGATTTCCCCCACTTTGGCATACCGGGTCTACCAGAGAGTCCCATCAACATATCTTAAGCATGCTTTGGCTTATGACTTTCTTTTATTCTGTTACTATGCAAACTTCATAAAATTGTTAACCACTTGAAACATGGTGTTTGTCTAGCCCGAATCTGTGCTCCTGGGTCATGGTGTTGGCAGTGGAAGACCAGAAAGGACAGTTTATGTTTAGACATCATAGTGTTGATATGGCTATCCAGTATGAGCTAGCACAAAATGGCTGGCATTGGATGTCCTGGGACTGCCAAGATCAACAGTGATGCAATCTGTTATATAACTAGTTTTTGGCTGAAAGCCAATTTTGTATGAGTCTACATAAATATGGCTGTGAGATGAGAGACCTGGGCCTTTAATTGAGCATTAATGAGAGCCTGGGGCTTGTCCACTGCCAGTGACCTGTGTGTGTTTGCCTATAGGCCTATGTGCTTACGTCCATGTGGCCTATGTCTGTCTTTGTTGTGGTCCATGTACCTGCTACCCTGGCACATTTACCAAGAGTGAATAAAGTCAGCCTTCAAAACCTCTTCAGCTATCCAGTCTCCCATGCCTCACCTCCTTTCCTGGCACCGGGGCATGACCCTCATATGTGTTCACTCCTGTTTTGGCTCCAGAATGCATGTCTGTCCTTCCTGTCAGGTCAGAGCTAAGAGTTCATGTCAACAGTAACTACTGAAGTTGTGTTTATGAAACACCAGTTGACCTTGGTGTAAGACTTGTAGATAGGGCAATGTCCAGCTCACCTGAGAGCTGGT
Source organism: Phodopus roborovskii (assembly GCF_943737965.1). Lineage (NCBI taxonomy): Eukaryota > Metazoa > Chordata > Mammalia > Rodentia > Cricetidae > Phodopus > Phodopus roborovskii. The sequence goes on from NW_026126517.1 coordinate 19,612,037, forward strand.
TCTCCTGAGGAAGTATCTGTCCGAGCTCTGGATCTAGAGCAGCCTGCAAACCCAGCCCTGGTTCTCTGGTGGGAGCATCTGAGCTGCTGCTATCAGTCTCATCTGCTGGCTCTCCCCAGAGTTCCATCAGTACCAGCGAGCATCTCCCAGAGCTCAAACCAACAGTGTTCTTTCTGCCTGAGAAGGGATTTTATTGTCTTCAAAATAGATGTTTATCCTAAACCAAACTGCTCTACAGTTTAGAACACATCTTTACCAGGCCCTTCCTTCCTTCTACTTTCCCTCCTTCCCTCCCTCCCTCCCTCCTTGCTTTTCTTCCACCCTCCCTTCTTTCCTCCCTCCCCCTCTCTCTTTCCCTTCTACTCTCCCTCCCTTTCTTTCTCCTTCCTTCTTTCTATGTTTCTTCCCACTTCTTTCTCCCCCTTCTCCTTCCCTCCCTCCTTTCTTTCCCTGACCGCCCCCCCCCCCCACTTTAAGACAGAATTTTACTCTGTAGCTCAGGTTGCCCTGGATTCACAGTGCTCTGGTCCCAGCCTCCCTGGTTCCAGGATTACAGGTGTGCACCACCACACTCGGCTAAGAACCTCTTTCAGACAGACCACCCCCACCTGTTGATACATTTCTCAGGAAGAGAACCTGGGGGCCCAGACCCTCTCCTATCTGTGCACATCTCTCCTTCTTACTTATGCTCTCATTCTTACTTATGATCTCATTCTTAAAAGCCCCTTTTCTTCTAATTCATTTGGGGGGCAGGGTAGCAGAAGATTTTAACCTTAAAGGGGATCTGATGCCCCCTTTGGTTTGGTGTCAAAGAGGCAGGTGTTTGGTGGTGGCTTGGGAAGTTTGAACAACCCTTAGCAACACCCTCAAACTTGTTTGCCCCCTCAAACACAAGCTGACATCTTATCAGAGGCAAGCAATGTTTCCAGTCTTCGTCATTAGTCACCAGATCCCAGACTGAGGGTCCCGAAGGCCCACAGGATCACTCCTTAGGGTGGCACTGTTAGGAGTAGTGGGGCCTATGATGGATGGTGAGGTGGGGGGCACCTAGTAGAAATGTTCTAGATCATTGTGACATGCTCTGGAAGGGAACAGTGTCCAGTCTCCCACCCCTGCCCTCCTGGCCATGATGTATTTTTGTTCTGTCACTTGTTCCCATCACTATGTCATGCCGGCTCTCTAAGCTCAAAGCACTGGGGAGAATATAGACCGAGGACTGAATTTCTGAAACCGTAAGCTCAAAGGGAGCGTTCAGCTTTGTGAGTTGATCATGTTGGATTTATTTGTCATATTAATGGGAGCATGGTTAGATGGGCAAAAGGAAAAGAAAACATAAACAAAATAGGAACAAAACTAGGAACTATCCACAAGCCAGGAGTGGCGGTGACACACGTAAACACAGAGCTTGGGAGGATGGCTAAGGTAGGAGGAGCACCAGTTCAAGGACAGTTTGGGTCATGTAGCAAGAGCCTGTCTCAAAACAAAGAAAAAGAAACCCTCTACAAACAGACCAATCTCCCCATCCCCGCCCCTCTGTGATTGTGTGTGTGGTGTATGCACCAGTGTGTGTGTGTGTGTGTGTGTGTGTGTGTGTGTGTGTGTGTGTCGGAGTACACAGGCATAGAAAACTGCCACAGGTTGACATCTTGTCCACCTTATTTTCCTAGACAAAGTCTCCCTCTAAGCCTAGAATTCACCAATTTAGCTAGTTTGCTTGCTAATTCAGTGTCATGTCTGGCACAGGTTATCTATGCCTATGTATGCTGCCATGCCTGTCTTTTTGTGTGGGTGCTGAGAATAAGCTCAGATCATCAAGCTTGCACAATAAGACCTTTACCAACTGAGCTATATCCCAGCCCCCCACAAATGGATTCTTAATGGGCCATTCTGCAAGCTAAGTCTGGGAGTTACCGTGTATACATTTGCATAAATTAATGTAAATTTACATGTACATAAATGCTTCCTGCCTCTTATTTCCTTTGAGGGCAAGGACTTTCTCCTCCTTTCCATCTCGGTGGCATAGCATTAGGCTTTACACCTGGAGGGCTTTCCATAAATATCTGAGGCCCTCCAGTGTCATCATTGGTGTTTTTGCTACACTCCCTCAGGTCAGATGTGGTTTCAAGTCTCTTCATTGTTCCATCAAGAGCCCTGACATATTCTCCTGTGTCCCTTTTCAACCAAAGTCCATAGAAGAAAATGAAGTATTTCAATTGTGATCTGACCAGTCCAGAGCATGAGCTACAATGTTAAAGTCCTTCTATAAAGACCAATGCTAACCCCATGATAACCCCATAGTCTGTACTCTATGATCATTTAGCACCTATAAACCTACCCAATTTCCTTGGCTTTACCCCATATTTCTCCATTTTAAATACACAGATATTGGCATCTTTGATAAACACTTACCTCTCTGAAAGTTTCTGTCAATTATATTTCCTGAGTACTGAATGCTATCTTTGGTGAGATACAATTCTGCCTACCTAGCTTGAGCAAGGTAGGTAGAAGTTGTCTCTCTCCCTGAACAGAAGTCGAAGCTGGTAGCTGACATCGTTGCAACAATTATAAAGTCACAGACTTCCATTGTTGAGTAACACCCAGGCACTGGCCCCATCTGCCAGGTTCAAAAGGCATGCTGTTCTATTTCTCCAAAGCAGCAAGAGCTTTCTTTAAGAATGGGACTGAGAGCAAAGCAAGTACCTTTTGCTCTGTAAAGTTAAGTAATGATCACAGAACAGCTCCAGGGCAAGGAGTGCTTGGGAACAGTAGAACATCGAGAACACACTTGGTTTAGCAAGCTCTGTGCATGCTTGTGGAAGAAGAGAGAAAGTATTTAAAGGTGGGATAAGGAAGATCACCTATGATGCTTTCAAACAAATTTGATCCCTGACTCCATGGTGTGGTCACAATGGTGGCATCAGCCCAAGATCAAACAGGCAACTGAGGAGAGATGTCCCTGCAAAAGTGTGTGTGCATGTGTGTGTGTGTGTGTGTGTGTGTGTGTGTGTGTGTGTGTGTGTGTGTCTAATTTTTATGAATATTTCCTACCAGGTATATTTGCATGAGACTTCCTTGCCTGCCTTTTCTTTTCTGTCTTCCTTCTTCTCCTCCCTGCATTCTTCCTTTCGGACTGGATTCAGTGGTTTCATTTCCATTCTGACAGTTTTCAGAGCTCATATCTACTGCCAGAGCTTGTCATGTGCTTTAAGTCCAGCTACAAGTAAGGCTAGGAAGATCTGTTTTTATTCTGGATACAGGGCATAGTAGGAATTCCCAAAGATGCCCATTATCTTGTCCCTGGAGGTCATGGCAAAGATGCTTCACAGATGTGGTTAAATTAGGTATTTGAGAGAAGGGAAATATCTTGCTTTATCTGAGTGAGGCCAGTGCAATTATGAGGGTCTCTCAGAATAGGATTTTTTTTAAAAAGTCAGCTTGAGAGAAATCAGGGAGAATGACTAAAGATGCTTTGCTGCTGCCTTTGACGATGCGATGGAAGGAGGGAGCCAGTAGCCAAAGAGGAAGGGGCCTTTAGACAAAACAATGATGCAAATGGTCTCCTCTAGCCTCCAAAAGAAATGTAGCTCACCTTACCCTTGTTTATTTCCAGCTTCCCAAAATATAAAGTAGTAAATCATATTGATTTAAGACATTAACTTTAGGGCGATTTGTCACAGCAGCCACAGGTAACTAATACATTTATTCTGATTTATTGTTCTTGTTATTCTTTTACTGTGAAAAAAATGAACACAATAAACATGAGAACATAATTAGCATTCTCCTCTATGCTTTAAAATTATTAATTATTAAACCTGTACAGATGTTTTGCCTGAATGTCTGTGTACCATGCACATGCCTGGTGCACACAGAGACCAGGAGACAGTGTAAAATGATCCCCCAGAATGATGGTTGTGATCTACCATATGGGTGCTGAGAACTGAACCCAAGTGCTCTGAAAGGACAGTAAGTGCAGGGGCCATTTCTCCAGCCCTTGCCAATGGTTTTGTTTCTTTGTTTGTTTGTTTTGTTTTGTTTTTTGGTAATGATTTTATGGATATTCCTCAAGATCACTTCTACCTCTTCAAAGTGCCCACAGAGATTCAACTGAAAACCCCATGGTCTATCTGGCTTGAGTTCTCAATGCAATTTAATGCCTGTAGTTGGTAAGCATCCCTTTGGTATTCTCTGTCTTTCAGGGCTTCTGTGACTGTCCTATATAGCAAAGATAACAAGACAGGCTGACCCTAGCATCCTTATGGTGGTGTTTAATAGGTATGGCTCCCATAGGCACATGTATTTAAATGCTTAATCATCAGGTAGTATCATTACTTGAGAAAGATTAGGCCAGGTGGTTTGGACTCACACCTTTAATCCCAGCACTCAGGAGGCAGAGGCAGGTGGACCTCTGTGAGTTCGAGACCAGCCTGGTCTACAAGAACTAGTTCAAGGACAGACTCCAAAGCCTCAGAGAAACCCTGTCTCAAGAAACAGAGAGAGAGAGAGAGAGAGAGAGAGAGAGAGAGAGAGAGGAGAGAGAGAGGTTAGGAGATGTGGCCTTGTTGGAGGAAGTATGTCACTGTAAGCAAGGCCCAGCATCTTTTGCTTTGTGTTGCCTGTAAATCTGGATGTAGGACTCTCAGCTCCTTCTCCAGCACCATGTCTGCCTGCATGCTGACATGCTTCTTACCATGATGATAATGAACTAAGCCTCTGAAACTTTAAGCCAGCCCCAATTAAATGGTTTCTTTTATAAAACATGCCTTGGTCACAGTATCTCTTTACAACAGTAGAACACTGACTAAGGCACTTGTGGTATCTGAGATTCTGCACATGACAGTTCGTTCACTTATCTTGGAATTGCTATCCTCACCTAGGTATGAACATTCACCCTGCTCAACAGGAAGCCCATTCTCCCTGAGCCAGAACTCTGAAATAGCAGAAAGGCTGACAAGTTCTGTTTCCCCAGATCATCTCCCCAGTAGTAGTTTGTCAGTCCTGAGCAACAAAGCTCAAAGTTTTTGGCTTACTCTAACCTCAGAGATAAAGGATCACCCTCACCAGGGTTCATGGCTGCAGAAACCGCAGCCATTCCTTTCATCCATCCAGGGAGCTTTAAGATTCCAGTTTCTCCACAGGCTTCATAGCAATGGCCTAATTGCCTTTCAAGAAGGATAAAATGCCCACATTTCTGAGCCTCAACCCCCAACCCCTTAGGCCTTTGCTTCTCACACCAGCAATGTTTTGGGATTGCTAGTTACCAGATCTGTTCTATCTTCTCTGAGCTCTTTGCTTCCAGAGAAACAGCCCATGGGACAACAGCCAGGGTAATGGGGAAATGAAGCAATCCCAAAGCTTTCAAGTTTCCGAAAGATGAGTGCATTTTCTTCTGTGTTGTTCTCCTCACCTGCTCCTTGTCCTTTCTGCCAACACTCTCTCTGCCCCAGATTCGTTGGCAGTCCAGGCAGGAGCCGACTGCCTACCAGGCATCCTCATTAAAATGCACTGCTCTTGCTAATTACGAGCCAAGATTCTCCCACGGTGGGCCTGGGCTGGGCATTATCTTCATAAATAGACTCTTTACTTTGCAAATGCTGCTGTCATAGCCAGGCATTCTCAACCTGGCACAGGCTCTGTGCATTCTTGAGTGGTGGAGGGAATGTGTCAGCAAGAGAAGACAGAGGCATTCATGCCAACGCGGGGCTCTGTCCTGAATTCACCCCACTCAGTCTGGGCAGCAGGCAGCCAACACAATGGTTGACTCTGAGAATACAACCATGGTGTGCAGTAGCATATGGCCCAGATCTTCTGGGAGATTTTATTTCCTGTCATTTTAATCTTTACAGAAAGGCAACTTATTCTATGTAAAAAAAAAAAAAAAAAAAAAAAAAAAAAAGAGTGTAAATATTTTTAAGTGCTCTATTTTTTTTTCTTTTTGAAAGAATGTTCCTAGCCCAAAAAAAAAAAAAAAAAAAAAAAAAAAAAAATTCTCAAGTTGGATGGGTGTGTAGAAGGACAGATGAGTCTTGGTCTCCTAAAGATGCCATATGCAAGCTCATCTATGAGGATCTGTTTGTGTATTTAACTGCCTTTGCCTACAGAACTCTTTCTGTATACAATTTCTGTTTAATGCTCAGCTGCCTTTTCCAGTACTAGCAGTGTGAGTACACTTTCTGGTCTGGTTCCCTCACATATGGTCATCCTGCCCCCCTTTTTTTGCAATGTCAAAGTGGTCCTATGTCATCTGTTAAAATACCACTGTAGCTCCCACTGTGTAGCTTGTCCCCATGCCACACCTGCCATACCTGTGGTCTCTAATCCTTACAATGACCCTGCAGCTTTTGTGTTCACATTTTGTAATGACAACAGTGCAGCTCAGGGACACTTCTCCCTCCCCACCCCCCAAAGCACACACACTCACACACACACACACACACACACACACACACACACACACACACACACACACACACTCCTTTGTTAGGAGCAAAATAAGACTTGAAAACTTCAGTTGCAGTTCATAGTGAACCTCAGCCCTATCCTGGATTACAGACTCCTGTGGGGGAGATTCTGCTCCTAAGTGCTCAAGAGAAATGAGTCAAAGAAACCGCCCTGCACCAAGGTCTAATTAGTTCCCTAAGATACATTGTCAAGAAAAGCTGTATGAAAAGGCAGCTCAAAATGTCACTGCAGAGCATAGGCCTTTTTGCAAATTCGGTTTGCAAAATTTACAATTAAAAGGGTCACAGGGAAGGTTATATGTCAAGGCACTGGTCTTCCCACCAACGTTGGTGCAATAATAAAACACTTGTCTAATTCTGAGGTGCAAAGGAACCATGACAAGAGCCTTTTTAAATTGCAGGTGCAGATGCCGGTCTGGGTGAGGGAAGTATAGCTGAGATACTCTTTGAAAAGCCAGACAAGAGGCTGCTGGAAACCACACAACAGCAAATGAGCTACACAGAAGGGAGACCATGAGGGTTTGAAGCTAGAGAGGACCACAAGTGAGAGAAAAGTAGGGGGAGATTTCACTTTGGTCTCTCAGATCTCTGCATCTTCCCCTATGTGTTATCCTTTGCCTGGAAACCCCTTACATAGTATTTGACCTAATAAACTTTCATTGGTCCTTAAAAACAGTTCAGAGGCAATTGCCAGTAATTTGCCACTCCTCTCGGATAAGCAAAGTCTCCTCTCCCACCTCTGGATAATGAATGGTTGGTGCATACCTTAGGTTCTGCTGCCCCCTTCCCCCAACCATGACTGTGCATTCCTTGAGGTTAGAGACTAAGAATAGGTGAGAGGACATGTGATGGATATTCTTTAATATGCTGAGCTTACCAAAAGCCCAAGAGGGATCATGTAGAAGAAGTCAACCATTCCTCTATCCTCTGCTAGGATTCAGAATGAAGTTGATTAAAATGGATGCACAGGAGAAAAACATGCAAACTTCATTAGCACAAGCTGAACATGGTACAAGAGTCTTCATAAAGAAATGAAGGCGCAAGACCCAGAGTGGAAGTCTTACAGAATAAATGAGACAGAGAGGAGAAAACATAAAAACACAGCAGTAGACAGGAACAGGATGGATCATGAGACTAAAGATGGGAAATTAAGAGAGGACAGTGAAGACCACAATAATGCCATTTAAGGTACAGCCATGAAACACAGCATGCATTTGTTGAAGGCATGGGACATGGACTAGGTAGGCATCTAAACTAGCTCATGCATCTGTAGTCAGTTAACAGGTCAACTACAATGGCTTTGCCAAACATTTAGAGCATCAGGCAAGGCCCATGTAGTTCTTCACCATAATGGGTCAGCCCAGGTCCAAAGCAGGATTCCAAGACAGAAAATGAAGCATACTAAGCATTGTGATGCTAAATACACAAACAGTACACCATCTCTATTGTTCATCTGATTGGCCAGATCAAGTCCATAGTCCTTCCCAGAGTCAAGAGGTGAGGAAACATATCTATGACTTTGTGAGAGAAGAACTACAAGACAAACAAGAAGGCAACAATGTAGGCTACAAGGATCAGGGATGTGAATATCAACGGCATCATTTTATGTTGGCAGGCACTAGATCACCCTCACAATGGATCTAACTTGAAAGTTGTCACCTTCAGTAGGTACCTGGACCAAAAAATGTGACCATTCCCTACCCTTGGCTCATCAGTCACCTCAGACAGATGTTCTTTCTCCAGGCAGGCTTCTCAGATGTTTGCTTCAGACGTGCAACAGATGTGCATTCTTGTAATTCAAGCTAGATCTAAGAGTAGGGTGAGTGAGATATGACCAGAAAGAATAATTGTTAATAATAATAAAAAAAATAGCTAAGTGCCGGGCATGTGGCACAAGCCTTTAATCCCAGCACTCAGGAGGCAGAGGCAGGCAGATTTCTGTGAGTTCGAGGCTAGTCTGATCTACAGAGTGAGTACCAGGACAGTCTCCAAAGCTACACAGAGAAACCCTGCCTCAAAAGAAAAGAAAAGAAAAAGTAATAACTAAGCAAATAAAAATAATTTTAAGTTTAGTTTCACTCAGACTATCAAGTTTTCCATAGTCTGTATAAACCCTTGAGCTGTCCATGAGTTCAAATATTTTCTTTTTCATCCTCCTTTTTAATCTTTATTTTCCGAAATAGGATCTCGTGTAGTCTGGGTATGTGTATAAACTCTGGGTCATCCAGCCTCCAAACTCTGAGTACTTGGTTTACAAACCTGAACCACTTTGTCCAGTTTTAATGTAATGGTTTGAATAGGTGATTCATCAAATGCAGTTTAAGACACTACATGCAAATCTCCCCTCATTCCCAATGACTTAGTCCTCCTCAGGGACAAATGATGTTATTTTAAACCACTGCCATCCAAAAAGGAAGATAAACAAGTACATACACTTTGTTCTTGTTGACATATTTCAATTTTATCTTTTTAAATTAACATTATTTCAATAAACATTTTTCTAAATGTTTCTAAACTAAGGCATGAAAATGTTCTTGTTCTTTTTTAGGGCTTCATGATTTTCCATTGTGTGAATGTATCAAAACTCCTTTAATCACACCCTACTGATAGCCATTTAGTTTATGTCTATTCACTCAGTGTTGTATAATTAAATCCAAATATTAAATCCAAAGTGATATACAGGAAGGCACTGCCAGAAGCCAAGTCTGGGACTGATGAATGGATTGATGACAGTGACTGCTCTATTGTCTTCTGATTGGAGTCTTAATCTTAGCTGTAATCCTGAAACAAACAAACGACAACAACAACAACAACAAATGGCCAATAAAATAGCTCAGAGGATAAAGGCACTTGCATCCAAGAGCGATAATGATGGAAGAAGACAATGAGTTTCAGAGGGTTGTCTCTTGACTTCCACAAGAGCACTGTGAAATGCATGAACATAATTACGCACACACACACACAAATAAAAATGCAACTAAAAAAATTAAAACCACAGGATCTCATGAGGCACTTGGCATGCATTCAATATTTGGGAAATGTATGTTTTAACCTGTAGAGAAAGTCATATGAGAGAAGAGCAGGGTGATGGGAAAGAACAAAGGGCTATGATTCAAAATATAAGCCAGTCTGGGAAGAGAGCCCAGGACCGAAGTGCGTGCTTAGCATGCACAAGGCTTGTGTAGAGCCCCCATCACCTGTCCTGGTTTTACAAGGCTGTCGAGCACCATCGGGGGCAAGCCAGTTCATTCAGGCATCTATCTCCTCAGTAACAGCAGCTCCACACCAGGCACCTCTGCTCTGCACTCTGCACTTCTCTGTTCCAGAGAGTGAATTCGAGATGCACAGAACTAATCATTTGCAAACAAGATGTCACGGCTGTGATCATTGGATTCATGTGGCTATAGGATTAACTCAGATTAGCCAAAAGGACAGTCACCACTGAGAATTAAGGGGGGATATTAATCTATCCGCAGCCACAGTGTACAAGGATTGTTTCCGAATACTGGCTTGTGAACCCGTTGCCTCAGAATTACCTAGAAACAAGTAAGGCCTCATGAATCAGATCCATGAAACCTGTCTCTCCGGCGTCTACAATAAGCTCCTGTCAGGTCCTGTCAGGTCTGGGAACTCTACCAAGACAACAGTGCAAGGAACTATGACTGCATTCAGAAATGAGGAAAATCAGCCCTTCCAGAGTCTATATATGGGACACACCAAATGTTCTGTGCTCTGGAGGCCTGATGCTAAGTCATGAAGGGACTGAGCTTTCCTTCTGGCTTCAAGATGCTCAGATGTGGCACCTTGGGGTATCTTGTCAGTCACATTACTGACAAGGGTCCCAGCATAGATGAGACTTTGTAGCATAGAGATAGTGCTGGTCAGGGAACCAGTCTAAATATCTTTCTGTACATGTCCTTCCAGATGTGCAATAAATGATGCAGGTAGGAAGTTTGGTTGTGACAATGGGATAGTTTGAGTTGTCAAAGAATCTTGCCTGGGAGGGATACTAGGTCCAACGCTGGCGCTGGCCTGAGAGCAGAGTATGGAACCTAGGAGGTACCCTTGCACTAGCACATACAACTAGAAGTTGTATGGACTTAGGCTACTGGGAATGCAGAAAGGGACTGAGGGGGGAATTATTGTCTGTATTTAAATTCTGGAGTCAGTGTGGAGAGCTCTGGTTTCTCATGGGGGAAGGAGCTATTCTCACCCAAAATCCTGGAGGTTGACTTGGGCCTGGGCCCTGGTTTTAAAAGGATCTGTTAGCCCTGGGGTTGGGCCGTCTGGGACAGCCTCTCTTAAGCTTAACCTGATCCTTGATATAGTTTCCGTCTCCTCTGTAATTGCACTTCAGATTCAGTCTCTGAACCTCAGCCAGGATTCTAGAGCAATGGGTTGAGACACTTTGCCACTCCAGGGTGGAGCTGAGCAAACAAACCCTCTTTCAGACAGCAGAGGCAATTTCTCCTACATTTATGGTTGTGAGTCTAGCCTTTGACGGCTGAGCTACCCCTCCAGCCCAAGACAGTTTTTCGGAGTCCTAACCATGCCTTGCCCAGAGTTGGTGCTCAATCGAGTCCAGGAGAGTAAGTCAGCAATCTCCCTGAAAAGAAGTGGTGTCTGGAGGTGGATGGCCTCTCTGATGGCATAGAGACACTCGGCTGGCCTTGCATTTTCCAGGATCTGTATTGGTGTTCTGAGTCTGCACTATAGTGTTTGCACAGAACGGTGTGCAATAACTCTGAAATATTTACCACTTTCACAAATGACAAAAAAATTCACACATAGAGGTAGAAGGTGGAATATCTTTCTTCGCTTGTCATCAGGGTCATGATTGACACTCTTATCACCAAAAACACATTTGTGAGAAAGTGTAACATGCTACTGTTTTATGTGACACAGGAGGTTTCAAAAGTGAAGCCTTGGGCTGGAAATGAAGCTCAGGTGATGGGGCGCTTGCCTAGTGTTTTAGCTTTGACTGTCAACTGGACAGCCTACAGTCATCTGAGAGAGGAATTGCCTAGAGAGGATTAACCTGTGAGCATGTTTATGGAGGACTACCTTTATTGTTAATGGCTGTAAAAGGACACAGCCCACTGTGGGTAGAACTATTCCCTGGTCAATTGGTCCTGGCTATCTAAGACATAGCTAAGCATGGGTCTTCAAGCCAGCCCACATGCAGTATTTGTCCATGGTTGCTGCTGTACTTCCTCATCTGTGAGTGTGTTCCAGAGGCGAGGCTCTGTGGGATAGCAAGCCAGCATGCTTTGAGTTCCTGCTTTTATTTAACTGGTGATGGACTATAACCTGCAAGCTAAAATAAACTTTGCCCCCTGAAGTTTCTTTTGGTCACATTGTTTGTCACAGCAACAGAATGAAACTAGAATACCCAGCATGCAAAAGGCCCTGGATTGGATCTCCAACACCATATTATCAGGTGTGGAGGTGCACATCTGTAATCCCAGTACTGGGGAGAGAAGAAAGGGGAGCAGATGCTCAAGATCACTTACAGCTAATTAGCAAGTATGAAGCCAGACTGGGATACATGAGACTCGATCTCACAACAGGTAAAGATCCAGGGAAAACTGCCAACTTTAGAAATACGTATCATTTTGTTAATTTTTGACAATTTCATATATGCATGCATTGCATATTGATCTTAGTCACTCTCCAGTTCTTCTACTAACTCCTCCAAGATCCACCCCTTACCCCAACACCTTCCCAACTTTGTCTCTCTTTCACTCTTTCTCTTAAATCTAGAGTATGATTTACGTGCCAGGGAATATACACTAAAACAAAACAAAAAAAAAAAACTCTCAATTTTTATGTTTAGATTTTTATGACAAATACACAGCCATGTCAAAATGCCCTTGTTTGGAAAGAGTATAGACTAATGCTAATGGGCTGTGGGAAGTGGGCATCCAACAGGGCCTGCCTGCCCAGATCCTTCTTGGTTTCCTCTGTGGCATTCTGAAGTGCTCTGGTTCAGAAAGGACTCTTTCTACAGTCAATCATCAGCTACAAGAAAGGTAAGCCAATTTCCTTATGATCAGTTCCTGCCCAGAAGATGAAAGGAAGTTTAGCATCAGATTTCTAGTTTTGCTGTTGGCTTTGAAAAAGAAGGGATCTAGTTTCCATGGTCTGTCTAAGGCACAGGGATTCTACTCTCTGTGGCCTGCTAGAAGGAAGAGGTGCTGTAGTGATTGGGGTTGCCTTATGGGAGGAACGGAGGCAGAAGGAAGGTCATGAACAAGCAGATTGAGGATTTCTTATACCTTCAGTTCAAAGAACTCAGTATGCCAAAGAGCTGTTCTTCAAGAAGCCATTGCTCACAGCCATGTGACCATGTCCTCATAAAGCAAAGAGTTCTAGATGATTGCTTGAGTGAGATTTGCTCTCACGCAAATCCTCCTTAAGTATTTACCCATGGTACCCCAGGCTGCAAGGACCAGCTCCACCCTACAGCTTCATTAGTTTGCACCTAGGACATAAACATACACAGTACTGGGGTTCAAACCCAGGGCCTCACATCTGCTAGGCCAGCACCCTACCAAGTGATCTACATGCTCTGCTCAAAGCTACTTTTTTTTTTTTTTAAAAAAAAGAAATTATACATTTTTTAAATTTAAATTAAAAACAATGTTGTTTTACATGTCAATCCCAGTTCCCTCCCCCGACCCCCAACTACCCCCTATCATCCCCTTTCTGCTCCAGGGAGGGTGAGGCCTTCCATGGGGGATCTTCAAAGTCTGTCAACATCATTTAGAGCAGGGCCTAGGCCTTTCTTCAGGTGTATTCCTCTATGTGGAATGGGCTCCCAAAGTCCATTTGTACTGATCCACTACCAGAGGCCCCATAGACTGCCCAGCCCTCCTAACTGATGAGAGACTTTTTTTTAAAAAGGACATTTTCCCTAAATGTAATTGCCTTCTCTGTCTCTATTCTAAGCTATAGGATTGCCTTCTGCCTTCCACCATTGCTACAAGAATGGGGCTGTGATGTCCCCATGAGAACTGGAAAATGCTTCTGACACAAGTTCTCTAGATTAACACAGGGGAAGCAAAATCTCAGCCCGGGGAATATTTAGAACTTCACAAAGGGAGAAACAAAAATTTATTTCTTAAGAGAAGTCAAACATGCTTGGTTCTTAGCTCTTAAGAAGATAAAGAGGGGTGCTGGCTCAGTGAATTAAGAGTTGTATGCAACCTATAATGGCTCCCTTTTTTCTCTCCTCCCTTGACTCAATCTTCCTAGTCCCACATGCTTTTCTCTCCTCCCTTCTCTTTCTCCTAGCCCCCTCTCGACTCACTGCCCCCCTTCCCAATATGCTCAGGAGATCTTGTTCCTTTCCCTTTCTGTGAGGGACCTTGTATGAATCTCTTAGAATCCTCCTTGTATCCTATTTTCTCTGGCAGTGTGAATTATAGGCTGATGATCCTTTGTTCTATGTCTAAAATCCAAAAGATGGAGCCATTATAGGTTTCAAGAGAAAACTGACTCTAGAGAAATGTCCAGAGACCTACAAGACTGACCCCAACTAACAATCTGAGCAACAGTGGGAAGGCTACCATAAATGCCCTTCTCTGATGAGATTGATGACTCACTTATCCACCATCATAGAGCCCTTATCTAGTAGCTATTGGAAACAGAAGCAGACACCCACAGCTAAACACTGAGCAGAACTGGAATCCAGATGCAGAGGGGGAGGACAAGACCAGGCTACAGAAACCCACAGAGACAGCTGACCTGAACAAGGAGGAGCTAATGAGCCCCCGACTGATAACTGGGAATCCATCATTGGGCCGACTGAAACCCCCTGAACATGAGTCTCAGTTAGAAGGCCTGGGCAGTCTAAGGGACCTCTGACAGTGGAACCAGGATGTATCCCTGGTGCACAAAAGGACTTTGGGAGCACGTTCCCCATGGAGGGATACTCCCTTAACCTAGAGACAGGAGGGCCTAGTCCCTACTCCAAATAACTTGAGAGATTTAGATGACCCCTCCAGGAAGGCATCACCTTACATGTGGAATGGGGGGGGGGTGGGAGGGTGGAGGGGCATGGGAGGGTGGAAGAGAGGGAGGGAGGGACAGAGAGGGACCATAACCATGACATGAAATTGACCGTGTTGATTGTTGTGTTTAATGCCTTCTGTATTTACATTTTTGTACAACACATCACTGTTGGCTGTCCAGAATCCTCAGGTTGATACTCTGCATTCATTCAAGTTTTGGTGGTTGAATACAATGGGGAGATGGGGAATGTGTGTTGATAGTCTTCTGTGCCTGTACAAATGCTCCTCAATTTTCAGTGGACTGACTCATAAAATCTTGACTTGATAGTGTGTGAAAGCTGCATACAGATCTAACAGAAACCACAATTCAAACTTCAAATTTTGACACCCCCTGCCCCAGGCTAGCAGAACTCCCAGGCTAGCAGAACTCCCAGACTAGAAGAAGAAGCTACATTCTTCACACAGGATGGGGGCAGAGCTGTGGTAAACTATCAGTACTGTAGTCATAAGTGGAAGTTGCCTAATATTGCTGCCAAGATATGACATTCAATTCACATGAAGGACATTAAATTACTTATTAGTCTATGATATTTTCAATTTACAACAAGTTTAGTGGGACATGGCTTCATCATAATGTGAGGAACATCTATATTTTACTTTGCAAGTATTCCATCTAGCTCTTTGCTAGGGCAATTTTAAACTGATAGACTAGACTAGACTTTTTATGCCCACTTTATTTCATTCTAAGTTAAATTTACAAAGGAAGCCCAAAAAAAAAAAAAAAAAAAAAAACCCACCAAAGGAAAAGTTTATTTCTTAAGGGAAATCAAACATGCCTAGTTTCTGATCTCTTAAGAAGATAAAAGGGATGCTGGCCCAGGGAATTAAGGGCTTGGTACAAGCATGAAGTCTGGAGTTGGGATCTCTAGGATCCATGTAAATACAGCAGCCAATCTGTAATTCCAGCATTCATAGGGGAAGGCAGCAGGAGATCCATAAGAGCTAGCTGGCTAGTTAGACTAGCCAGGTTAGACTAGCCAGGTTAGACTAGCCAGGTTAGACTAGCCAGCTCAGCAAACTCTTTGTTCAAGTGAGAGACCCTGCCTCAGTGAATAAGGTGGAAGAGCAATTAAAGAAGATCCCTGAAGTAAACATTGGGCCTCCACATGCCTGCACACATACATGCATGCCCGTATGTGTACACATGCAAACACCCCCCCCACACACACACAGGTTTCCTCATTTTTGAGCATGCATAAATACAGGCATATTACATTCACAAACACATGGAAATTGGAAGGAAGGGAGGGAAGGAGGGAGGGAGGGAGGGAGAAAAGAAGAAAGAAAGCTTTACAAGCAAGTGAAATCAAACAGAGGGTCTGTGTGCTGTACATTATGTACATTAGGCATTACTACCTGTTGAGTAAATATGTGATGCCTCCTTACTCAGAGGGCAATGAGAGAACCTGGGGCCTTAACTCAGAGTTGTAGCTCTAGGACACAAGGTTGTAGTCTGGTGTGATTGACTGTCCTCCAAGCCAAGCAACTGCCATATTGGGGAATTCAGCTGTGCCCCCTTTCAAAATGCTCATCTCGGTTTGTGAACTGTTTAGACCCCTTCATGAAGGGGTGGGGTGGGTCAGGAGACCCTCCCCTGGGGATCCAGCTGCTCACTACTACCTGCTAAGCAACTCTGCCTTGATTGCAGGTGGCTTCAGGGAATGAATAGAGTTTATGGTCAAGGGAAATCTAAGAAGATGCACCATCAATGTGGCTAAGGGGAAGCCTCACCCCTTCTGGGTATAGGCTTTCCAGGTATTGTCAGTTGGGAGGGAGGAGCGTCCATAACCTTGGAAGGCTCCCCCCACCTATGCTCTGTAAAGAAGCCCAATAAACTCACTGATTCCTCTGAGTAAACTTGAGCAGAATTGTGTCTGTGTTTGTAGTTGGAACCTTATGAGAAGGGGTAGACAACACCTACATCTCTGTCTGGGAAGAAATTTTAGCAATGATTCTCTCATACACAGCCCAGGACTTAACTGCAGTTTGCAGAGGATCTCTAATGACCCTACTTTCTTGCAGCTCTTTGAAAATGCACAGTGAGCTGCCAAGACCAGGGTGTTCTTCATCAAGGACTCTGGAGGAGATAACGTTTAATTTATTTTTCTGTAGGCCTTGTTATGCTGTTATGCGGGTGAATTCCAGGGAGTGATGTATGTCTTTTTGTGAAGTCAGCAAGCCATTGTTGAGCAGAATTTCTGCAGATATTGTCAGCGGGAACATAATCTGGGTCAATGAATCATAAATTCTATTTTGGTAGTTTGCCGAAGACAATGTTGAGGACATAGCTGTCCCGATGGGGAAAACTGGGGAAAGACATTCATAATGAGGCATCGATGCAGCAGGGCAGGAGAGAAAGGAGAGAGACATTCTGCCCAACAGCAGATTGCAGGCTTCCCTTCAACTGTTTGTTTAGTCACCAAACAGGCAAGCAGGTTGGGTCTTTCTTTTTCCCCTCTGGGTCCTGGAAGTAACAGCATAGCAGTGAATGCACAGATGGCACAATCACACAAACAGGAATGTGACACTGGCATAAGTTCCCTGGCATGGGGTAGGGGTGTCTTCAAATGACTGCAAACTACTTAGCCTATAAAGAATCCAACTTTGTCCCTGAGAACAATTCCACAGACATTAAATGGCAGCAGTCCACACGGTCCTAGTTCATGTAGTTTAGAGAAAGCAGTTAGGTTACACACTAATTTATCTCTCTGCTTGGTTAATGACATTCAGGTGCTGCTATTGGTGGTGGAGGAGGGATAAATGAAGACAAGTTCATTAGACATATAACTTTATCTGACATTATAAATGAGATAAACAGCAATAACAAGTCTATCGTATTACTCATACAACAGGAGTGACGTGTGACATCTTCACCTCAAATGCCCTTCCATATAGCTTGTCATGATCATGGAGGAAGAGAAATCACCTGGGGGTTTACTCACAACCAAGGTCAGCCAACTGTATGGTTACCACCTACTGCAGTCTCCACTTGTCCTCAAGGCTTTGCACGAGTGAGAACAGCTGTCCTTTGTTTCTAATAAGGACAGCAAGAACATGAACCGTAGTCATAGTAGGAGGGATACGGAGGAGATTTGGGAAAGAGTCACTCTGTTCAAGTGTGAGACCAAAGAATGAGTTACAAGGGATAGTGGCAGAAAAGATGGGAAGATCAATCTCTGAAATCAGCCCTGAAATGGACCATTTCTGTACTCCTCTTTCTGGCTAATCCAGGATTCTGCTAGCTCATGAGGTCAGTCAGCCATGATTGCTGAGGCAGATGGTGTTGGCCTCCACTGGAGAGTGTCTGCTCTCCAGAGACTCCAGCCCACAGGGATTATCTGGTTCGATTTGGGAAATGAAAGATAAGTAGCCTTCTTTCAAAATGAGCAATTATCATCCCTCATTGAGAGGAAAAGGGTTTCCCCCCCAAGGGGGACAGAAAACCCCCTTGTGATGCTTAGAAGGCTTTCTTCACACCAGGCCCACAAGGGTGTCCTAAAGCTTGGTCCTTGGACCTGATTGCCCACTGGAATTACCAGCAGTATTGGATCCCATGGTCCAATTAATCAGTGGGGCTAGAGACTTTTAAACAGGTTCCTAAGTGATTTATATAAAATAAGTTTATGGGACATGCTGCAGATTAGGCCACAGGGGTCCTTTAAAATTAAAGGCTTGGTCCCCAGGGTAGTAGGAATTGAGAGTTAGTGGCCTCTTTAGGGATTATGGCCTATCAGGAAATCCTTAGGTTGCTGTGAGACCTAGGCCCTTCCTCACTCCTTTGCTCCCTGGCTCATGATGTTCTGCCACTCCCAATGTCCCCAGATACTCCCCCCCTCCATCAGGTGCTCCCTTGTATAGGCCCAAATGTGATGAAGCTACCCTACCAAGGACTGAAAACTCCAAAAACATGACCCCAAACCAATCTCTTCTCTTTATAAGCTGATGTTCTCAATTACTTGCTGTAGTACCAGAAGGCTGACTTGCATGGGAGTACACTGGTTGGACTGAGCTCCTGTACTAGGCCCAAAAACTGAGTCAAACAGGAGCTGCACTGGGGCTGAAATTCCACCACTGGGATGAAACTAAGTTGTTTACTGACCTTCTGATTAATCAAGGAGTGGAATGATATCCAAATACCCAAATAAACAAGTACTCGTGGGCTAATAAACAGGTGTGTGTGTGGGGGGGTCTCTGCTTTATCCTCACAAGCAAAGAGCTTGCTGTTAACCAATCAGTTTTTCCCATGTTGTTCTGTTTTCTAGTTCTTGTCTTACAAACTCTCTGCTTCCCCACCATCTGAAGGGAGCACACAGTCTATTTTGTATCATGGAGGATTCCCTAAGTCAGAAAACACAAATAAAACACAATTTGATCTATAACTTATTTGATTTTTTTTCTCTTGATATTCAACAGGGTACTTGGGGTCAAAAGGTGCATCCCAAGAAGTCTTTTCAAATAATACATCCTCTTTGATATCATTCTCTGAGTTCAAATGTAGACTGTGGGACAGGAGGTACCATGTGCCACTCCTAAGAGCAGCTCCTTTAGTGCTGTTGGGTTGCTGGTTTGCAAGGTGACCTCCAGATGTCCTTCAGTGGAACAAAGAGGCCTGTTCCCTGGCCATCAGCCGGAAGGGAGACACTTGGAGACGCTTGGTGTATCCTAACACCAAGGAAACCAAGCTGAGGCTCTCTGGATTGTCTGTCTGGCCTTCCTACGGTCAGAGAAAGTTGTGACTCTGTTGCTCCAACCTGCTGATCCACTGTAGCTGGCAGAGGGCAGAATGTGTAAAAATTTCTAAAACCCAATAGAACAACTCTCTGGAGTACAAAGAAGATGTAGCAACTCATGGCAACCTCAGTGGGTAAAAATGCAAAGATAACAATGAAACTCCATAGATTAATTAGGAATCTGAATTTGAGACATGCTGTGATCTGCCTGGATGCTATACACCTTTAGGCACATGACTTGCTTCCTCTTGGTGTCAGTGACCTCATCTGTAAGACAAGGATAATAATAATAGGAGCTACTCAATAAAACAATGGTTGTAACATTAAGTTGCATTCATTAAGACCCACCCAGCTTTGTTTGATTGTTGTTCTATTTTTATTCTGTTGCTGTGTTAACATTCTCTGATCTAACTCAACATGGAGAAGGAAGGGTTTAGCAGGTTTGTGCTTCCAGGTCACAGTTCATCATTGGAGGAAGCCAGGTGATAACCCGGGACAGGAACTGGAAGCAGGAACCAGGGGGGAATGCTGCTTGGCAGCTCTCCCACAAACCCATGTGTAGTTATTTTCTTATACAGCCCGATAGCCCCTGCTTAGGAAATAGGCACCCCACGGTGGGCTGGGCCCTGTTAAAACAGTAAAGAGAACCAAGACAGTCCCTCACATAGATCAGTTTGATAGAGGAATTAGTTGAAACTTTCTTGAGTGGTTCTAGGATGGGTCAAGTTGATGGTTAATGCTAGCTAGAACAGATAGGAGATGAGTCTATGCTGAGAGGCATGCAAGGGGCTTAGTTCCTCTTTATCACAGTGCTTACATTGGATATCAAGGGATTTGGATTTGGGTGGGGGATGGGGATCTGTCCAGGGCACCAGCTGGCTTCCTTCACAGGCTTCCTTCAAAGTCAAAGGTACCTGTTGTCTGGTATTCCCAGCTTCAGCTCTTGTTAGAGAAAAGGGGCTTTCCTTTAACTTAGGGAAGCTGTCACAGGACAACAGTCCTCCTCATCATCCTTGGCAGGGAGCCAAGGAATCAGTATTTTTCCCCCAAGAGTTCTCCAGATGATCTAGCTGCCAAGCAGGTTTGGGAACAATGATAGAATCAGCCAAGACAATTAAAGGGGGTCATGAAAAGGCCTCTGCCTGAGCCTGATCACTCATTCGGTGTTACAGGCATCATCAGGCTGGCGATTCCACAAGCAGACTTTTGTTTGACTTCCCAAGTACCCTCATTTAAAATGTACTTAGAATGGGCAGTCACAGAATCTTAACACCTAAAATTAAATCCAATGACTTTACGGACTTTTGCCCTATAGGAGAAGAGCAAGGGGTGACTTGGAGACAAAGATTGATGTGGGAACAGTGGACAGGGTGGGGTCAAAGAAGATAAGGCTTTGAGCCGTGTGACAGGCAATGGAGTTCACCGGGTGGTAGGAGAAAGGCCTAGAATGAAAGAAGAAAAAAATTTCAAGGACTAAATGCCTTTCTCACTTGGTACAGTCTTTAAACTGCTGTCCACAGATCCCCTCCTGGATGACAGGCATTTTGCCAAATATTTTGTCAGCAATTTGATTTTCCTAGCAGCACAGAACAATGTCCCTTCATCTTACAGGGGAAGAAACTCCATTACCTTGCCCAATGAGGCAGACAGGTGGCACTGTATCCCCAAGTCCTACTGAGCAGAGGTGAGCAGGGTGTGACCTTATGAGAATGGTTCCGGTGTTTAAAATGCTCAACACACAAGAACCCACATAAATTTAGTGGGTGTATCAGCCCATCTGTGATTCCAGGCCCCAAAAGGTGGAGACTGGATTCCCACAGCAAGCTAGGTAGCTAGGGCAGTCTGCATTCACTTGAGGTTTTCTACCTCAGTGAACAAGGTGGAGAATGATTGAGGAAGAACCCCAGTGCCAACCTTGGGCCTCCCCATGCACACACATATGCCCCTACAGGCATGTCAATACATGCAAAACAGTTTGGATGCTGTGGAGAATTTTGACTGTGGTGTTATTTTGTTTATAACCTAACAGATAAAGCTTGCCTGAAGATCAGAGTGCAAAGATAAGCCACACTAGTCAGCCATACAGGCCAAACAATGGTGCCACACACCTTTAATTCCAGCAGTCACACTAGTTAGCCATAGAGGCCTGGTGGTGGTGGTGCATGTCCAGGAGACCACTGGCAGTCCAAGATCTAACTCTAATGCACAAACTGACTAGTGGAGCCCATTCTATATGGAGAGGTACCTTGCTCAGCCTAGACTTGGGGAGGGCGGTGCCTTGGTCCTGCCTAAATGAGATGATGGGACAGACTTAGTAGACTTCCTAGGGAAGGCCTTACCCTCTCTGAGGAGCAAATGGAAAATAGAGCGGGAGGAAAGTGGGGGAAGAGGGAGGAGGAACTAGGATTGGAATGTAAAAAATAAACTTATAAATTTAAAAATATTAAAAAATAAAATAAATATTAAATAATAAATAATATCATCACTAGAGAGGAATATAAAATGGGAGGAGACAGGAGTCAGTCAGTCTGCAGTCCCACTGAGGACAGGTTTGCCCCTTTGGTCTGAGCCTTGGTAGAAATAAGAACTCTCTAGTGGCTGGCTGCTTTGCTTTTCCGCTTTTCAGCTTGAACCCCAATATCTGTCTCTGAGTTTTTGTCATTCGTGTTACACTTGATATTAAAAACTTCCTTATACCCTTTCTCATCAGGAAGAACTTTGTAGGCCATTGGTTTCCATGCTTTTATTTCATAGAAATATAAGTTAATATCTATTTTTTTTCTCCAAGAAGGGCCTGGTGTTTTTACAGATGCCATTAAGTTAAGGAAACCACATGTTTAAAATCTAACTTTAAATAGTCTGTCTCCTGTAATGTTCTTGGATCTAGCTTATGTCTAAGAAAATCTTGACAAAGGCTGTTCCATCTATCAGTCTGCCCTATGCTACCCCTTCAATGAAGAGCCAGAGGAAATTCCAGCTGCTCTTACCAGCTCTTGCTAACTTCCCTGTCAATGGTGACATGTTGACTTCTGTAGCCATCAGGACATTCAGCACATGGGGCAGCCCCACTGCCCTCCATCCCTCAGTAAATGGAGTAGTTCATCATCCCTTCTGGAGAGCTGGTCCTCAGTAAGTGGAGTAGTCCACTATCCCTTCTGAAGGGCTAGTCCTTGGCAGGTGGAATCTTAAGTAGCTCAGCTTAGCCTGGCTCCATCACAACCATCTTCTCAGTGATTCTCCAGTCAGACTTCCCTTCTCCATACATGCAGTTGAACACCAACCCCTCAACCTCCATGTTTAACATCGAGACACACATAGAAGAAAACTCAGCCTACTGCTGTCAAGACACCAGCACTTCAAAATCTTTCCCGAAGAAGTGTTACTCTTGCTTAAAAATAGAGAAATGGAGGCAATCGTTCAAACTTCCTGATTTTAAAAGATGTATTTTTATTTTATGTGCGTGAGTGTTTTAGCAGCATGCATATATGTATACTGTATGCATGCTTGGTGCCCATGACAGCCATAAAAGGGCACTGGATTCCCTGGAACTGGAGTTAAGAATTGTTATAAGCTGACATGTGGGTACTGAGAACTAGACCCAGGTCCTCAGCAAGAAGAGCAAGTGGTCATAATCTTGAACCATCTCCCCAGCCCAAGCTTCCTGTTCTTGACTATTGTGTTAGTCTGGTATTTTGCTTATGAATATCATGTTATTCTTGTGGACAATCATTGTGGTATGGAAGGAGAAAAAAAGAGATTTGAGTTTAGGAATATCCTGTCTTGACCAGTGTGACATAAGTGAACTTGAGCAGTTGTTCTACTCCTCTGGGGCTCAGTTTCACCATCTCTAAGAAGGGCAAGTCCAAGCACATACTAATGAGTAAATAAAGGACTAAGACTTTCTTATCTTTGACTCTTGAGTCACAGAGGTTTGCCCTAAGTATCTACTCGCTTCCTTTTCCTTCTGCACCTTCCCTATTGTCCTCCACCTGAAGGTCTCTTGGCCTTACAAAGTCATGGGTCTTCAAACTTCCAAGAACTTCTACAGAACAGCTGGGGCCTCAGGACTACTGATATGCTGAAGTGCCCATGCTAGTCTGTATCCCCTAAGAAAAAGGGCTAAAATGGGACAAAGGTGTCAGGACCTTGTGAAGAAAAATGGAGGAGGAGGCAGGAAGGACCACACAATTATTAGATTGTGATGTGAGCCTGACAAGAGGAAGGAAGGATGGGAAGCATGGCAGAGACACATGAGGGCTACAGGAGGCTTGCAAAGGCCTTCGGGGAACCCTTGAGCTACTGTTGCTGGAGGGATGCCTGTATCTCCCAGGGGAGGATCTCTCTTATTATCCATCCTTTGCTTAGTATTAGCTGGAAGCAGCCCATGGGAGGCCCTGATGGGTTTTAGAGCAGAAGTCATGGCATTGCTCAGCCATGCTCATTGTCCCTACAAGAGCTGAGTAGAAAGGTGACAGAAAGAAAAAGAATGATGTATCTATCTCCTAATTCTACCACACATAATGAGTAATCCTTAGAAGAAAAGACTGTGACTCCTTTGGCTTTATGTTTGAGCAACCCCACCTCTAACTCTATAAGAAACCATAGTCACAGTCCCTTTGAATTTTAGAATCATGGACATTCAAATTTCCTCTAGAAAATCCTGGTGAAGGTGATTATAAGGTAAGCTTAAGGGTCAGTTGGCTTTGCTCTTTCTGGGAATGAAGAGATGGGGACTTGTTTTCATCTGATCCAGTCCAGTCTGGTTTGGTCTAGTTCATTCTGATCTGCCCTTAGGTTCTGGACAAGAGGTTTTGACTCTCTACTCACCTGAGATATCTGTGTCCCTCCCTTTGAGGGGCTGGACAAGTGGCTTTGGTTCTAGTCTCAGCTGTGTTCACCTCTTTAAGGGGCTGGCTACCACCCCCTTAACTGTTGTATGTATGACCGTCTACCAGTCCCACCTAGTAAAGCTGAAGCACATGGTCAACACCGAAATTGTCTTAATGCAGCCCTTCGGCATCTATGGGAGTAGGACCCACTCTGCACTTCCAGAAATATCCCCAAGTGATTGTTATAATCAATCAAGCATGGAGGCCAAAACTTTTGTGAAGAAACCATACAGGAGAGAGCAAGGGCTTACCAACTATCCACTGATCCTAAACCATATTTGTACCTATCCTGTGAACTATTCTTTATCTTGGTAACTATCCTTTACATACCTTTTCCCCATCTCATGTGCCTTTCTCAGCTCAGACTTATTTGTATGCAATATTTCTGAGGACATGGTGAAGTGGTTGGATGCCTCTTCCGCAAAGGCCTTGGCATCCTCCAAAAGATACAATCTATATATCATTCTTGTATGCTTTCTGGGGATTTTCACTTAAGGTCTGTGTGTGCCCTGATACCTTGTCAGCCTCCCTTGGTAAATAAATAATAGCTTAGTCATTATGTCAATAGAATGTAAAACTCAAATATAGAAGCACAGTAGAAACACACACACACACACACACACACTTAAGAAGCACAATCACTAATCCCTACAATGTGCCAGTCTGTGGTTACACTTTGGTGACAGGTGTATAGCAACTGAATTCAGTCTTCTGGGAGATGTTCTTTGTGTCAGATGCCTAATTGTGCCCACTGAAGGTTCCCATGGGAGGATGTGATTAACTGTCCAAGTTCCTGGCATTAGTGTCTGGAAAATCTTCATCAAGGATCATAGAACAAAGAAGAGGGGCTCCTTGTTCTTGGCTATGACCTCTGCTAATGTATTGAGCCTGCTCAATGCCAATACTAATTCGCTCTTGCAAATAAAGGAAATAGTGATATTAAAAATTTACTGCCAGGCCCAGTACAAAGTGCTTTTCATGAATCATCTAACTCACTCCTCCCAACAGCTCTATGAGGAAGACATTTAATGGACAAAGAAGTCCAATGTTAGAGAGATGATGGCCTTGCTCAACACGAAAGCTCTTGAGTGCAAGAGGTCATACTCAACCGTCAAGACCAGACTGCTTCAGGCTCTTCTTGATCTTCCTCCTTCCTTCTGAGAAGTTGGTTTAATCTAGATAGCCCCACTCACTGTGAAGTTCTCTAGGCTGTGTCATTGTCTCAACAATTTCATTTGCTGGCTCTCTCCTATGACCTCCCCCAACTTTGTATGGCTTCAAGAAAGCCCATCAAAGTCATCACATAATACAGAATTATTGTTCATCTTAAGATACATCCTTGGAGTTGTCCACTGACTTGGTGCACTCTGATGCTCCTCTCCTGGTTAAGTATAGCTGTGCTCTCTTATCCCTTGAGAGTGTCAGATGGGTCTTCTTTCTGATATCAACCTTTAGGTGTCGTCAACCCCAAAGATAAAGAGCACCCTGTGCACAGAGGGCCTTACCCACAAGATTATGGCTAATAAAGCTGTTGTCAGGACTGGGTCATGAACTCAACTGTGCTTGGGAAATGGAAATGCTGCACCAAGAGGAATCAATAGCTGTCAACGGATTTTTAGAGAACAACATTATATGCCTGGGCAGGCTTAGATGGCATGTTAGTGTGATCAAGTTGTTCTGCCTTTGACATGTGACAAGTTAGTCATCCAGACAGTTGCCAGTGTTTAGTGGGTGTTTTCTGCCCACTTAGGGACAGCTTCATGGAGAAGATCCACGGAGTTCTGGTCTTCATGGAGCCAAGAATCAGTGGATACAGACAGTTTCTTTGCTACCATTACTTTTTGTTAACGTAAATGATTAAAAAAGCGCAATGAGTGAGCAGGTAGATAGTAGAGCCTGCTCCTCCTAGATGTGTTTAAAAGTGATTGTTGTTATAGCTCCTATACTATACTCACCAACTTGCTTTTATTCACTCAAGCATTCAAATATTCGTTTACCAAACATTCATCCTGTGTTTATTATCTGCCTGGCCTTGTGCTAAGTGCTATAAGCTCCATGTCAATTAAGACATGAATCTCAATCTCCTGTCATGCAAACAAGCAATTGTAGAGACTAAATTGCAGGGTATACGATATAGTGGGAGTCAAAATAGGGACTGTCTGGCTTGTAATGTGTCTTGACTGGGTTATGAAAGATAGGTATGGGCTTCGTAGGCAGATGAGAAGAAATGACAGGGGAACAGGAGCAAAGGACAAAGCAAGATAAAATGAACATTGTTATGAAGCTGGAGTGTGATACATGTGCCATGATGGTCTTCTGCAGCCATTAAAAGTAATAATAGGGAAACAGTTAATCAGATCCTATGAGGTTTCAACAGAATTATGTCAATCTACTGTCTCACTGTTGGCTCTTACACAAAGAAATAGCAACCATATTTGCATTGTGTAAGCTGTTCTATAGTCTATAAAGTTCACTCTGTTAGTGTCAAGGCAATCAGTCTGAAGGAAGTAAGAGTAAGACTAGAAACAAAGACACTGTATTTCAAAAAATGCAAGAGGTTAGCCCAGTGTGGTGGCACACATCTTTGATAGCAGCACCCTGGAGGCAGAGGAAGGAGTATCTCTGTGGGCTTCAAGCCAGCCCAGGCTACATAGTTAGACCCTGCCTGAAAATAAATAAATAAATAAAATAAAGAGAGAAGAGAGGGAAAGGTAGGGAGGGGGAAGGAGAGGGGATGTGAAGGGGGAGAAGTAGATGGAGAGAGGATGCAGGAGGGAGACTCAAGGCACACCTGGATCTGCCTGGGAAATACGTGGATGATGGGCACCATGGTCATTTTCTCCCTCTTGGAGTGGGAGCAGCATGTGCACTGTAGACAGTTGTTTCTATAGGACCACATGGAATTGAAGAAGCACACTTCTTAAAAACATGCACTGATAGAATTACCAAAACAAGGAGACAAGTGTACATGTGAGGGATAAAACTAAGCCACCATGATCACCTTCACCCAGGTAAAGCTAACAGAGGACTTGTCTTGGGGAGGAAGAAGCATGCGCCTTAGTTGTGTGAAAAACAAGTTTTAAATGGTTAGAATGAATCAGATTTTGTGACAAATTAGGAGATGGACAGAAAATAAAGAACAAGAGGCATCTCTAAGCCCCTGGAGTTCTCCTCTGTATGGGTAAGTGTGGGCTGGCAAATACAGAGAGCTGGAAGAAGATGAGTATGTGTGAGCTAGGTGGCGAGTGTGAGTGCAGATAGTGAGTTCATATGGGCTGCAACAGGGTGTTCAGTAAGGCATGTGGCTTGCACTGAGGATGGTTAAGGAGTAGGTGACATGGTTAGGAAGAAGGAAATCATGGATAAATTCAGAGCTCCCTCCTCAGAAGTGACAGATATGTCAACCACAGGTCACAAGCCAATGAGTGAACTTTATTCATGGCTAGTATCAGGGTACACACAAACACGTGAAGAGCACATGCACCACCAAAGGATTCTTTATATATCCTTGGCTCAGTGTGGAGCGGTTAGTTTGCCCAGTGTACAAGATGCTCCTGTGTGGGAAGCCACAGCCCCAAGGTGGTGCCTGGCTGAATGCCAGGTAGTCCAAGTTTAGCTGTAAACAAGCCAGCCCCAAGGTGGAGCCTGGCTGGATGCCAGGTAGTCCCAGTTTAGCTGTAAACAAGCCTTATTTGGAAGTGCTTGATGGATCTGGTGTGCTTCCTACTTCTGTGGCCTATCCACGATTGCCAGGTAGCATGAGCTGATTGGGCAGTGAGTGCATATTTAAGGGTTTGCTGGGGCTGGGAGGGGCAGAAGATTGTTCAAGGTTCCTGAATAAACTGCTTAAAGAAGAGTCCGAGCACATTGCGTCTTCCTTGCTGGTCGACTCCTGCAACTCAGGAGCATTACATTCTGGCAGGGATTGCTGCTGGTTGACTAGTGCTTGTCAGTACACCTGTAACAAGCAGGACCCCCCCCCCAGTTTAGATCACCTCCCAGTAAGGAATTGTCTCAAAGAAGGATGTTGAGGTAGTGATTTCTGAAGGGCAACTTCCTTGCCAGGCTTGTTGGCAAGGAGCACAAGGATGGTGGCAGCTCCTTGTGTCTAGGGAAGGAATGGTTGGTGAGACTACAAGGAGGCTCTCCCATGGGCTTATAGCCTGAGAGAGGCAGTGATGAGGGGGAGTATGGCGACTCTCACAATAATTATGAAGGGAAGCAGCATTGTGCAGGTATTTTTGCTAAGCATCAAATCATAGGTGAGACTAGGACCTGTGCTGTAGAATTGCTCTCAGAGCTGGTGTTCCCAGGTTCATCCTTCTTGTCTTCATGAACGTACAAAGCTCAGCTGCCTCTAATGGGACCACCAAGCTGCCCTTCCCAGGCCACCTTCACAGTCAGGATGGACCACAGCTGGGAATGGAAGCATCCCCAGAACAAGAGTAAAATCCTGCTCCTAGTTGTACTGGTTAAACCTCTCTGAGGTTTTGGACTTCTGTGGACATGTTTAGGGAAAAATTCCCTCTAGTTTCAAATTATCCTGATATTCTGTGTGTTGCTCACGATTCCAGAATGTAGTTGTTTTTTACTCTTTGGGGGCCTGCCACCCAGCTCCTAAATAAATACATGGAGATTTATTCTTACTTATGAATGTCTAGCCTTAGCTTGGCTCATTTCTAGCCAGCTTAAATTATCTGGTTTCTCTTTAACTACATTTTGCCTCTGGGATTTTTACCTTTCTTTCCTTCTTACTCTGTGACTGTCTGTGTGGCTGTCTGGGTGGCTGTCTCCTGGTATTGTCTTCTCCTTTTTCTTTTCCCACGTCTCTGCTCTGCTCTCCTCTCCTTTCGAGCCTAGATTTCTCTTCCTAGTTATTCTCTTTGCCTGGCAGCCCCTATCCCTCTCATGCCTAGGTATTGGCCATTCAGCTCCTTATTAGACCAACAAGGTGTTTTAGTCAGGCAAAGTAACACAGCTTCCAGAGTTAAACAAATCCCTAAAAGAATGCGACATATCTTTGCATCATTAAACAAATAGTCCACAGCATAAACAAATGTAACACATCTTAAACTAATATTCCACAACAACAGAAGGGTTTAGAAGCATGTGTCTACAACACAATTTTAATTGAAGAAATTAAGTTTCAAGCCAGCAAGCATATTATGACCCTGGTGGAAATATACAGTGAGTACATACTCTGTGAGAAATAGTGGGCTTTCTCTTAATTTTTTTTTATTTGCATGCATGTGTCTCTGTGACTGAAAGCCTCATGTGTTCAACTGCCCAAAATGGCCAAAAAAGAGTTCTGAATCCCCTGGAGCTGAGGGTACATGCCATTGTGAGCTACCTGATTTGGATACCTCTAGAAGACTAGAAGTGCTCTTAACTACTGACTGGGTCTCTAGGCCTAAATTATGCTTCTCAAATGTCATCCCATAATGTCCATGGGGGGTTGGTTCCAAGATCTCCGAAGAAAGGAAAGTTCATTAAAGTTCAAGTCTCCTACATAGTGTCTACACAGGACTCACACATATTCCTGAAGGGGTCTGAGAATGTCCAAACCACCTTTAGTAGTTCCCAGAATAAAGTAGAGGCCATGCCATGGATATGGGTATGCTCATACAGTGTAGAGGAGGGCTGAGAGCATGCTGCATATAGTTACACAAAAAGTCTGGAAAATATTCAGCAAAATATTAGCAATGATTTTCTCCGTACTCTCTCTCTCCCTCTCTCTCTCTCTCTCTCTCTCTCTCTCTCTCTCTCTCTGTGTGTGTGTGTGTGAGAGAGAGA
This sequence comes from Phodopus roborovskii, assembly GCF_943737965.1. NCBI lineage: Eukaryota > Metazoa > Chordata > Mammalia > Rodentia > Cricetidae > Phodopus > Phodopus roborovskii. The sequence continues at coordinate 19,641,982 of NW_026126517.1, forward strand.
GAGAGAGAGAGAGGGAGGGAGAGAGAGAGATTGGCTTATTTTCTTTATTCTTGTTTTCTAATTTTTCTTTGATGAGTATCTATTACTTATGACAATACTAATAATTGAGATTAAAGACTCAAAATCATCTTCCAACCCTATGCAGTCCCTAGACTAAGGCATGAAACACAGTCAAGACAGGCCTGAGGGAAATGAAGGTCACAAACCTGAGAGGTTTCATTGGACTCTGCCTCAATCTTGGTCAAGATGTTGTATGGAACTTATTTGACATGATGGGATCCTAAAGTGTCAACCTATTTCAAAGCAACCTTGCCCTTTGAGTCTATCCCTGCAGGAACAAGAGACTGAGAGTGGCCAAACCGGAGCAAGAATTGAGAAACATCACAAAATGTCTTGCATGTGTACATGCATGTTTGTATATGAGTGAGTGCCTATGCCCATTTATATGTGTGGAGGCTAGAGGTTGATGCTGAGTATCTTCTTCCATCTTATTTATTTGGGCAGGATCTCTCCTTGAACCCCACAAATTTTCCCAGGATTCTCTGCCTTTATTTCCCAAGTACTGGGATTACAGGTAGGCTGCTATGCTCTCCTGGCTTTTACATAGTCCAGAGGACCCAAATTGTGGGCCTCATACTTGCAAAGCAAGAACTTTATTCAATGAGCTATCTCTCCAGGTCCATGAGAAGGACTTTTTGTGTTTTGTGTGGTGGCTTTTTCATGAGACCATAATGCTATCTTGAGTTTTGCTTCTGGTAGCTATGGAAACTAGATCAGATCAATACATTGCTATCCATGTCTGTGGTTATGGCAATGGAGTCACTGATACTTTCTATGTTGTGGAGGGAGGGGTTAGGGATCCTCACCTAAAATCCCACACCCTTCAGCTGCAAGGGCAGAGATATCAACCTATATAGAAGTTAGAAGGTTACCCGAAAACATGGCTCTGGGATGCAGCTTCCATGAGGCTTCCATCTGTATGGGGTGAGACTTGGTAGCCCTGAAGCTGTTTGGGGGTTACCATGCTCCTGAAAAGTAACCCTTCAGGTAAGTTTTATAGAAAAGCTCAATAAATTCACTGGTCTCGCTAAGTGGGACTTTGGTGAAGTCATACTTTGGTCTATTGCTAATGCATATGTGTGGTACCTAGCCATTCATTTTGTCTCCCTAAGGAAACAAGGCAACATATATGTCAGCTATCTGGAATTTTTGCTATTGCATTATCTGCAAGCAACATTCAGCTCTTCTACTCAAAGTGAGACTCTTTCCATTTATTTTTCTCTCTAATTTGGACAGAGCTTTGCTATAGTCACTGTCTACCTCCCTAACCTTCATTATTGGATCATAAACCCCAGCACAGAATCTGAGTCCTTGGGGTTTTTGTAGTCTGACACATTGGAAGTGTGAGATACAGCCATCTGGCAGGCTAAAAAGCAAGAGGTTTTGAAATATTTATGTCCATGAAGAATGAGCCATGATTTTTAACTGTGTTAGAGGTTGAGCAGACACAGCATTTGGGGCCCTGGCAATGTAGCCTGAAGTTCTCTGCTGAATTCCCCCTGTAGGAGAAAGCAGGTATGAATCTTGCTTCATAAAGAACGAGAAAACTGCCTGGCTCTCCTTCCCCTTGCTTGGCCTTCTGTGTGCTTTCTGAAGGAATATTGGTGGAGAGAGAGAGAGAGAGTGAACTGATGCTGAGATTAATAACCCAGGATACTCTCGGAGGCCGCATAAGCTTTGGAGATACTTTACAGAGCTGGGTGATTAAGAGTAGAAGAGAAGAGCCCATCTTAATCAGCAGTGTGAGTTTAAATTTGGGTCTCTCTGGCAAAGTATCTGCAAGGGCCATTAGCTTTCATTAATTACACAATAAATAGAGCTCTAGTGGAAAGGGGCTACTGGTTACAGGAGGCTGAATTGGGAAGGCAGTTCAGGTGTCCTTGGGTGACAGTAGCATCCTGGACCTGGATTCACAATTCTCCCTTGAGCATTTTTCTGCAGAAGAACTTCATGGACCAGTCATTTCCAGGGTCGGGGAAGGAGAACCCATAGTCTGCACCTGAGGAGAGCACCATTTGTTATTCTATCAACTCTATTGTCAGAAAAAATGGAAAGAATAAAGACCCCCTTTCTGCTCTTTCTTTTTCTCTCACATTTCCAGCCACATTGGTGGGTAACCGCTCACTAGTGTGGACAGTGTTCTTGGGGCTTTTCCAGATTATTTTAAGAAGGCAGGTGCTACCTGAAAATGAACAGTCTGTTTTTGTATTAATTTTGAAGACCATCTGTGATGGATTTACTAGAATGCTAATAATATTTTTGCTTTCCTCTATTTTCTTTGCAGAACCTCCTAAGTATGTTCTTATGAGATTTGTATGTATTTGTATATGATATATATGTACATGTATAATATATATATGTATTTGTATGTGACACATATGTATGTATATGTCACCAGAGCTCCACTGCAGAGGCCACTGTTACAGATGGCAGGTGATGATAGGACTTCATGGTGGCTCCAGTTACAGGGAGCCAACCATTGAGGCATATTGGCTCTTTTCCTTAAACTTAGTATTGACGTAATGGGTATCTTCTTTCTAAACACTACTGTACTTCAGGTTAGAGGATATGTGTTCTGGGGTGCCCCTCTACCTCAGAAAGCAAAGTCACAGAAGAAATGAATGATTGGGCTACAGATAGTTCACTAAGTAGCTACTGGTAAATATTGAGCCAGATACTATACCAAAATGTTCTTAAGTTCTCATTTACTCCCAGTCAATGACTTTTGCAGCACTGTGAACATAATAGCTTACAGAAACAACCCAAGGAAGGGAAGATTTACTGGGGCCCAGGTTCCTTAGAGTTTCAGTCTGTCACATTGGGAAAGGCAAGGCACAGGCATTTCGTGCCAGTGGGAACATGCAATGGGGCTGTTCACATCAAGAAGGATTAGAGGCAGAAAGCATGGTAGGAACCAGAGGCCAGGAGTAACCTTCAAAGGCCCACTCCAGGGACCCACTTCCCCCTAAGGTTCCACAACAGCACTGCTATCTGAAGAAGAAATGAGCCTAGGGAAGACATTGCATAGGCAAACAATAGCACTACATAACAGCTCTGTGAAGGACTGGCTGACTGTTAGAGCACATCACAGATGGGAAATCTATGGCTTAGAAAAACAATGCCCTCTTTAGATGACCCCTCCTGGAAGGCATCACCCTACATGTGGAGGGGGGGGGAAGCATGGGAGGGTGGGAGAGAGGGAAAGAGGAATGGAGGGAGGGAGGGAAGGAGGGAGGAAGGGAGGGAGGGAGGAGGAGGGAGGAAGAGGGAACTGGGATCGATATGTAAAATAAAAATTAAAAAAAAAAGAAAAAAAAAACAATGCCCTCAAGTCTTCATGTTAATGTGAGGCCAGAATTTAAACACATATTATTTTATATAGTAATTTGAATTCCTATACTAAGTATCGTATTTTCTAGAAAGATGTAGTAACGAAGCATTTGGAAATTAATCCACCCCTGTAAGTAACAATTTTTTGAGTCAAAAGAATCATTTCCTCTCTTTAACCTAACTCCTTTAACTTCAGGCATGGGGGTCACTTAAGGATTTTCTTGATTACCAAATGTGTGTTGTGGCTGTGATGTTTTGTCAACTTAACTGCAGCTAGACTTACCATGGAAACACACCTGTAAGTGTGTCTATGAGGGATTATTATAGATTAGGTTGAGATATAAAGATTCATGATAAATGCAGTTGGTTATATTCCATGGCATGGGTCCCTCATTTCATATAATGAGGAAGCTAGCTGATCATCAGCCTTTACTTGCCTCTGCTTCCAGACTGTGGATACAGGTCTGGCCACCATGACCACCAGGCACCAGGTCCACCCAGCATAATGGAGTTGGCTAGAACTGTTATTCAAAAGAAGCCAGTTGCTTTTTTAGTTATTTTGTTGCAGAAATGAGAAGGTTTACCAATATAGCAGCTCCTGGTATTAGCGGGAATATAATTACTTTAAGAACCAAGGGACACCCTGACAAAGAACTTATCCAGAGGGCCCAAATAGCCATGAGGGTAATTCTAAGTACTACGGCTCTCTCCAATCCAATCTGGACCTATGTCTGTGCCTAACACACAGCATGGAATGAGCCAAAATCTAGTCTCTTTCCACTCCTCTCTTGGCATCACACTTGTAGTTCATTCAAGAAGCTTTTGAAGGCACCATGCTAGCAGCATAGTAGAGGGCTCTCTCGGGGCTGTTTGTTTGGCTGGCCCATTTTCCCTGACATTACCACTTTTAGCCATATCTCCACTTTGCACAGCTGCTTACTCCTGGCCTCCCCTCAGCCTTCTGTACCTACTGCTGAAGAGCAGGACTCTTCACTAGGATTGGATTGAAGTCCCTTCTCAGGAAGAGCAGCTGTCAATGAGACAGAGCTGATGGCTGGACCCCTGTGTGAATTTGTGAGCCAGTTCTACCAAATCTAGTCTTCAGATAGAAACAAGACACGCAAGTTACAAAGACAGGAACAGAGATGAGTCAGGAACAAAGATGAAGAGCTTTTCCCTTTCTTCATCTAGTCCCCTGCCTCTGGCCCTTGTTTCCAGACACATCCTGTTTGTCATTTTATAATTCAATCCTTTTTTCTGTAGACTACCTTGAGATGGCTTCAGAGGATTCTGACATCTGAGCTTTGTGAGTTACTGTCCCATCTTAACTGTTCTCTGAAACCCCAGTGTTAGGTCCATTGTCCCTGTAGGCAAATTAATTGTGCTAGGTCCTAGAGCAACAGTTTATCTCTGTGTCTATTTTCACAGGTGAGAAAGAGGCATGCATCAGCACTACTGGTAGATAAACAGCTGAAAAGCAAATGTACTGTAGAGAGTGAACATCTATTATCCTGGATTATGATCGATGGCATGTTATCTGACTGGGCTTTTTTTCTTCCTTCCTGTCTTTGCAGCCTATAAACCTGAAGATTGGAGGAGAACAAATCTTGTCCATAGAAGCCGTTGCTTTTCTTTATGTCCCCAGAAAGATGTTAGCCAAGAAGACAGAAAGTCTTCACTGGTATCAAATCAAATGGGAAGGAAAATGAGTACAAGTGTGGGTCGGGTCGTCTGCGTGAGGCGACACTGCTGCAGGGTCTAGGAGCCTGCATGCTGTGTCAATGTTTCAGGGCATAGTAGGGCTTCGGTCCTATCCCCTGTCCCCACCTCCACCCCCCACATGCTATGTCAATGTTTCAGAGCACAGAAGGGCTTCAGTCCCCCTATGCATGCCATGTCAGTGTTTCAGGGCATAGGAGGGCAGCTACAACAAAACACCGCAAGCAGGTGGTGTTAAAAGTAGGGGAAAAAATGCATTGTCTTACCTCTCTGGAAATGAGAAGTTCAAACATTAAAACATTTGCAAGGAGGAAGGGAAGATCCTGCCTGTCTTTCCCTGGCTCCCTGTGGTCCAAGCTCATGGCATTCTTACCATGTGTCTTCACATCATCTTCCACCTGTTCATACTGCTTGTGTCCATATTGCCCTCTTCTTGTAGTGACATCAGTTTTATTGGATTAAGGACCTGCCCTTAAGGATTATGACTTCATCTAAACTAATTACACCTTATTACACCCTTCATCTTAACTAATTACAACCATGTTTCCAAATGAGGTCCCATTTTGAGATACCATAGGTTTGGTTTAGGAATTCAACACATCTTTTGGGGAGGGAAATCATACTCATTTGAGCTTAACTTGAAGCAATGAATGTGTCTCAAGGGTTTCAGGCTAATGCAGTGGGTATATTAAAGTACTTATGAAGCTCAGAAAAATAACTGTTTTCAACACAGATTTCCCACAGAAGACCAGGTTGGCTTATAATTAATGTGTAGGCCCCACTGACTCAAACTCGTGATCCTCCAACCTCATCTTGTCAAGATCTGTGGTAACAGACATTCTATTTTGCTTTCTGTGGCTGAGCTACTTGGGGAAGAAAGGGTTTCTTTCAGCTTACTAGTTCCCATCCATCACTGAGGGAAGCCAAGGCAGAAACTCAATGTAGAAACCTGAAATAGAAACCATGGAGAAAGTTGCTTCCTAGCTTGATCCCCCAGGCTCATACTTAACTAGCTTTCTTACAGCCCAAGACCATTCTGCCCAGGGGTGGCATGGCCCCCAGTAGGCTAGCACCTATATCAATTAGTAATAAAGCAAATGGCCAATTGATATGCCATAGGCCAGTCTGATGAAGGCCATTCCTAAGTTAATGTTCTCTCCCCCCCCCCAAGTGACTCTTGTTTGAGTCAAGTTGACAATAAAATATAACAAGCATAACAGGTTTGTGTTAGCATACCTGGCTTCCTTAGTAACTTGGTAAATTGACTGAGTAGCCAGTAAAGACCATTTTGATGAGGAGCCATGATTGAGGATTTCTACCAAAGGAAGGAATAGTCAGGAAGCAGCATGGGAAGTGTGGATATATAAAAACAACCAGAAGTTCCCTTAGCTCCATTTTACTATATCAGAAAGAATAAAATGGTATTTGTTAGTAGGACTTCAACCAAAGGACATGGGGCTCAAGGCAGGTCTATAATCCCAGTGTGAAGCCAAAGAGCCATTGAGAAATTGAGGCATAAATCCCACTAAATTTCTGGAGTGCATGTGGTTGTGATGAAGTAACAGTTGACATAAAGAATTCAGAATTGGACCCTGATTATGGACATTTTATTGCTAGGATCCCTTATTAGCCTCTGTGGCTGAGGAGGAGTTACAGCCTCCTCATTTCTAGCCCCATCACAGAGAACAGGTTTCAAATAGGGGTTGATCAAAGGAACACATGCCTGTACCAATTAGTCAGGACTGGCTGCCCAGCAAACAGGACTAAGTGTATGTAATTAGATTCTACGTGGGGAGAGGCAGAGGGACAGGAGCTGACGGGTTCAATCTTAGCATTCATGTGATTTTTGCCTGACATGGAGTGAGAAGGAAGAAAACTCAAGGTAGAGAGAAGAGAGAGTGAGCTGGCTTTTGCTAACTAAGTTTCACTTGCAGTTTATAATAAATCAATAGGTGTTCCATATTCAAATGTAAGACTGTATTATCTCCTCAACTGAAAGATGAATTTGAATCATCCTTGTCATTGTTTCGCTCCATACTGCAATTGGTTATATTGATTTCATCTGTCTGGGGAGTATATTAGAACCAATGCATAATTACTGTGAAGTTGTATTCCTGTTAAAGAATTAAGGATATTCCTAGGACAGTGAAGTGTTAAATATTCTTGGGGGTGATCACTACCACTCCATTGAATACCTGGACTCCAATTGTGTCAGCCCATCAATGTAAAGATAGAGAATTCAAGAAAGAAATTCTAACTTCTATTCACAAAACCAGAAACACATAGTTTTAGAAGTCGTAGTTTAGAGGGTTTTTTTTTTTCTTTTTTAAAACTAGCTACCAACAAAGGAATTTCTATTGACTGTGCAGAAATCTGACCATCCAGCCAGTATGAGAATGTTTCCAGGGATGGATAGCTCATCTGTTTGCCAGGAAGTCAGCTTTGTTATTGGACAACAGCCTGAGAGGGGCTGGGATGAAACCCAAGAGTCTGATTGTAATATCAATGATGTTGTGTCATGTTATTGAGCCACAGCAATGCTTGACTGTGTTTCAAAATCATATTGACGCTTTCCAAAGTTATTTCAGCTAAGTAGCCTATAGATGAGGATACAGTCTTACACAGAAGTAGGGCATTCTGGGGGAGAATAGAGGGTTGGAGAGACATCCAGTTGGGGCTCTGGATTCAAGGAATTCTCCAAGTAACCAGATTCCCAGCAATGAGGGTGAGGTCTGATTATAACTGCTAGCTACACCTGAAGTTTATCAACCTCTAATGACCAACTCCAAAGACTAGGCCTATAAGCATGGGGTGTTATCAGCTTAAAATGGTCCAGGCACGAGGTTGTACAAAGCCCATTGGGGGCTTAATAGAGAAAATCAAGAAGGAACGATGTGGGATGGACCTCCAATGCCTGCCTAGTGTCCTCCAGCCTTCTCATGCCCCCAGTAGAAAAGAACTTCCTGTTGTTTATAGTTTACACACCATTGCTAAAGAAACACTGGTCTAGAGCCAGGAAGATGTTCAGTAGGTAAGGAAGCTTGTCTTCAAGCCTGATGACATGAGTTTGCTCTGAGGGCCCAGAATGTCCCTATTTTCTGAGATCGAAGGGCACTAGTCCTTTCATTTGTGCATATGCTGTTGGGGGCAGAACCAGGGCTTCACACACAGTAGGCAAGTGACCTGTCTGAGCTATTCTTCCAGCTTATTGACAATCTTTTTTGAGAAGGTCATTTTGGGATGGCCTAATAGATGAGAAGATAGTTGCTATGCCAAAATAGGATAATGGAGGACTTCTGGGTCACAGAGGTAGTGAGAGGAAAGTCTGAGGTATGGATGCATTTGGACATTTCAGAATGAAGGTCTGTGTGGTTCAGTAGACTATGAATATGCATGTCTGACAGGTGGAGAGAGAAGATGAGGTGTTAGGGGAGCCAAAATCAGGTGCCAGATAAGGACAGGACCATGGGCATTATAAGGACTTGAGAAACAATACTGATTTTAATTGTTTTGACTTATGTAAAAACCACATTAGTTTGGGGTGACCACTTTATCTTGTTTTGAAAGTATTCACATCCAGATGTTTACTAATCAATTCTGGTATTTTTATGTGAATTTGTCTGTCTTTATCTATTCTCAATAATTATAAAAAAATGTCTGAGACTGAGTACATTTGTAAAGGACAGAGATGTATGTGGTTCCAAAGTCATGTGCATATAAGGGTTGGGCCCTCTGCTTCTACTGAAGCCACTAGTTTCATCATGGGGTCTCCAGCCTCATGAGTTTTAATCCTAACTCCTAAAGGTCCCACCTCTGGACACCAGTAACCTCTGGATTTGGTGGTCACATTTCCAATACACAAATGTTTATAACAGGGCTGGTGTTGGATTCTAGTATGTATTTTCCAAAGCCATTTCTTTCCCCTTGTTGAAAGCTAGGGTAGTATATCTCAATATCTTGTTCTCTTTTCCATGACTTCTCAAAGATTAATCAGGGTTGATGCTGAGCTTAGACCAACAGGTTCCCATGACACTTGAGGGTGTTATCCATATAGGTTGTAGATACAGTGGGTAAATTTTTCTACACTGCCCAGTATATTCACCTTCATTTCTCTTTTGATATTTGTATTCATTTCAATTGGAAGATCTCACAGCAGTGTACAGCAACACCAGAATGGACCCACTTTCTACTACCAGTTTAAACTTGTCTCATCTTTTTGAGCTTCCTTTCTGCTACCCTGAACATTACCATGTCAGTTGAATATTTTCTGCCAGTTTCAGCCCATAGGATGTGTTGCCTTTTCAGTGCTGATATCCCTCTGTTGGACAATAAATAGTAATTATCATCTTTTCTTCAATTCCCAAACATCAGGGCAGTTCTGATACTTTGGTCAATTCTTATGCTGACCAGAAGCCTCATTTAAACATGCCAAAAATGCAGATCAACTGATTTAATAATATTAAAAAGGAGTGGCCCTTATGACTTAGACATTCACTGGTTGCAAGGTGAGAAGGCTCTGAGATCTTGAAGATGCAAAGAGAATTCAGTCCCTCTGCCTTTGCTTATTGACGTCACTTGCTTTCATGTTTCAAAGGCTCCCTGCCTTAGCCACACCCTCTAACCAGAGGAGCAAATTTTTTTTCTTTTAATTTTTATTGTGTATATGAGTGGGGATGTGCACTTACCACCATGAGTGCGTGAAAGGATGGAACAAAATCTCTCCTCTCTTCCATCATGTAGGACCTGGGAGTCATCATCAGGCCATCAGGGCTGTACCCATTCCAAGATTCTCCCTGCTGGAGATATTAGCAAAGTCTCAGGGAAGGCTTCTGTTGACCAGGCTCAGGGCATACCCCACCCTAAATCAGTCTATGGAAGATATGTGGTTGTCATTGGCCAAGTTGGAGGCATGTGCTTCACTCAAGCCCCCAGACCAATGAATGTTGCAGGGAGTTAGTTCCTCATAGGAGGACCACCCAGAGTTCTCTTGGGAAAAGAGGGGATTGGATACCAACCAGTATGACAGACATACCTAGTGAGTGAGCCATGCCCTCTTGTGCTTTAGTCTCTTAAGTATCATTGTATTTGTTGTGTTCTTCCCCTGCTCTGCTCCTTCCAGAGCTAGCTGAGCAATATATTTGAATTTTGCCCAGATTGTCTAGAAGGGCTCTCTAAGTGGTCTCCCAGGTCCTGTTTTATTTAGAGAAATCCACAAGACACAGCTTATATGAAAGTGTATATTTAGACAAACTTATATACATGAGCATTCCTCTAAATGCTAGTACTCAAGAGGATGAGGCAGGGGGATCCTGAGTTTGAAGCCAGCCTGGCATCTTAGCAAGCCCAGGCATCGCCATCCAAAGTCTACAAGAATGTGTTGTACAGCTCTGTGTACCTGGCTTTCCAACCCCAACGCAGCCCCAGAACAATCTTCTAGTATGCTTTTCCAATGGGATGCCATCTACAGAGGCCATCATACCAGGGAGAGAGAGCATCAGAGACATCACTTTGAGGAGACATAGGAGTACCCTGGTTAACTGGACTAGCTGGCATAACCAGACCCCAAACACAAAGAAATTGCACTACTGAAATGAGAGTATGCATGATAATTTAATACTAGTATATAGAAGCTACATGAGGGATACTATTTATATATTTTATAGATAGCTTGTGGCTGGACCAATGAATGACAGTACCATGCTGGAGAAGTCTTATCTGGCTCTTGAGGGATGGGCAAGATGCTTCTGGATAAAAGGAAATAGGGATATGGATGTACTTGGCAAAGTGACAGCTCAAAGCCATGGCTATCTGGACAGGAGGTCAGAGAACAGCAAGTGATTCAATAAGCTCTTTGTGCAGGATGGTTGTAAATAGATGACAACCTGAATTTAGTTTGGACTCTGCACAGTGTTGAACAATGCCAGAATTTAAAGATGGTGCTGATGATATTTTCAGTTGCTAAAAGAGAGGTGTGACCCCAAGGTTAACCAACCATCTTCTTTAGTCTGAAGGTCTAATTGTCTTATGTTCCTAGGAAAGTAAAGTCCTGGGCTGGCAAGCAAGCCTCTCTGCCCCCCACACACACTTAGAATGGGACTGGCTTTTTCTCAGCAGCAGAGTGTGGGCTGGCACCACTGTGATCAGGACTCATGTCCAGAACAGAGTTCAGCTCTTGGGCCTGCAAGACATTTTGAGATTTCCTCCTGACTAGCCCCATATCTGACCCCCAGCCAGTCTGGGTTCATCTGGTATTTTCTTGTGCAACAGCGGCAGCTCCAGGGGGATGTGCGTGGCCTTACAACAGGCAGTGGACAGAGTGGCATGGAAAGAGGTCTGTCTGGGTGCTCTGTCTGCATGCTCTGTGTGTGCTGCGATTTCCCAGCTGGTCTGAAGGTCAGCCAAGGGAACGTGTTTGTGAAACTGCGCAACAATCTAAGTTGCTGATGTTGGGCCCCTTTCTTCATTCTTCCTCTCTCTCCTAAGCCAGCCGGGACTGGGAGTCGGGTTTACTTCTGGCCAGGAGCTTTCCTTCTTTGTCACTTGACTGTGCCCCCCCCTTCCTACCCCTCTGAAAAGGGGTGGGTTTCTTGGCTGTATTTCTGATGGTTTCTGAAAGGCCCTGGATTCTCAGCTGGCAGTGGCAGCTTCAATGTTTTGTGCAACACGAGACAGTGTGTATGTTTGAGGACTTTGTTCCAAGGTGTCCTGGGAAACACACCCCATAGGCAGCCCCTGCCATCCCTTGGGAGTCCCTGGGAAGGGGAAGTAAGGGATGATGGTGTGAGCCATGTTTGTGCAAGGTAGCCAGTTTGGGCAGATTCCTATTCCCACGAGGCCTGTCTGTTAGGATGAGGTCACAGATGTCTGGCCCAGCTTCAGACTAGTTTAGAAAGTGCAGGTTGGTGAATAGAAGCCCTAGGGGGAGAACTCCATTTTGGAAGGCTGTGTTCTACCCTCTGACTGCTTACCAATCAGAGCCTGGTCCCTTGGTCTCTATGTTCTGTTGTTAGTAGTAGGGTTAGGATCAAAACTTACTCCCTACTCCAAAATGCAGGTGTCATTGACCCAGCCCACAGAAGAGCCACTGATACTGATCTATCAGTTTCAAACACTTTTGAGGATTTACTAGAGAACATCAAAGCCTGCCTTGTGAGGGAAGTCTATCCCCAACTCTTCAAGTATACTCTGCAAAACAAGAGAGTACCTGTTAGAACTGAACAGATCTGGATAAAAATTCCAATGTCCTCCAGGACTGGCAAGCCACCATCAGGGCACCAGAATCTGTGCCTGTAACATGGGAGATACCCCATATTCACTTCATAGTGATGTTAGTGGACCAGACAAGGTAATACCTGTGCTGGCTTAGCCCAGAGTTTGGTGCATTGTGACATTAAATTTGCTGTGATGGTGGTGATGTTGTTGTGACTGTTTGCCACTGACTAACTGGCTGTGGGAAATGGTCCCAAGGTGAACCCCTAAGTTTTTCCAGCTGTGGTTGCTCCCACAAACAGTCCAGGCAGGCTGTTAAACAACAGCATTTACACTGGGCTAATTTAGCACAGTATTAATTCTAGGATGCAGCTGGGCCATAGCCCCATATGGGTGACTCCCACCCACAACTGGCACACTGCCCTGCAGAAGCAGCCTTCTTAGTGGCTTCCAGATTGACCTCAGGAGGGTGTTTGCCACTCAGCTATCAAAGGGTTGTTAATTTTACATACATACCACATTAACACATGCGTTAACTGCTCTCATTAGCTTTTCTGCTGATATCCAGCTTTAAAATTATCGCTCTGGCTATGGATACCATACCCTGCAGACATGAGTGCTCATGATTGGGGGGAGGGAGATGACACCCCCACTCACCCATTAATCTAGAACAGCTGCTATTTGGGTTTTTCCCATGGTTCACTTAGCCAGTTAGATCGGACAAGTGGTACATTAGAAACCAGCACTTTCCTGAGCAGCTACAACAAATGCAAAAAAGAAAAAAAAAGAAAAGAAAAGAAATCTAATTGCTTTCAGTGACAAGCAGGTGTCCCAGTGAACCACAAGAAGACAGCGATGCCACTGATGGTGTTGAGTGTGTGGACATCTATGCCTTGCCTTACACTCAGCCTCAGCCTGCTTCCTCATCCAAAGAAAGTTTAGACAAAAAAAAAAAAAAAAAAAAAAAAAAAAAAAAAAGGGGGAGGGGGACTCAGCATCTCTCACAAAAAATGCCAAGGCCATTTATTAAAGTCCAGCCGTGGGTATAGCTGGGTATAGCTCAACCACTTGGGTAGAACTCTATCATTTGGATATAGCTCAGCTCAGAAGTTGGCTTTTCAGGAATATCTTTTAAAATAAAAATGAACTCCTCTCTTGTATGATAGCTAGCAGTACCGATCACATTTCAAAGAAAACACGGGTGTAGGAGCAAGCACACACATGAGAAACCTGTATCTCTATCGTGTTTGCCTTCGCCGGTGCAGGTGGTGGGGGAGGGTGGTGGTTAGGATTGTTTCTCTGGCCTCCACTGCTGCCTGCTCTTAGCATCAGCTTTCTCCATGTAAAATGGAATCATCAGTGCTTAATGCCCTAGTGCTCACATTTATTGCTTAGTCATACATAAAAAATATGTTTTCCAGTCTTAAGCACACAGCCACCATAGGATGATTTAGAGAAAAGACCTTTTTTCGTGGGCATGTGTAGCTCTGACTCTTCTTTCACTAACAAACACTCACTGGTGCCCACTGGGTCCTGAGCTGCCCCATGTGATGATGGGAAGACCTGAACACATGGAGCCTGCAACCCAACCCGATGGGGAGATGGGTACCAAATGACTCCCTGTGTTGGAAACTGCCACTGCAAAGTGGCCATGTACCCTGAATTCATGTGGCACTTGGAGGCTACCCATTAGCAGTCCCCACAGCTGAGGATTGTGGTTAATGGCTTTCTGGTGAGACCCACACCATTCACATGGGTGTCCACCTGTATGGTGGTGTATGGTCAGCCAAAGGGCCTCTTTTTTATGGACAGTGGCCGTCAAGGACACTGTGGGGATGTTGCTGAATGACATTCTATCTCCTTGATTTCTGACAGGAAGTCTGATTGTGACAAATGATCCTGTGTCCTCAGCTCCCTTCACAGTTGTCCCATTAGGAGGTAATTGTCCTTTTTCACTGAGCTAAGAGACTCAGAAAAGTGGGGGGGGGGACACAGAGAAGACCAACCCCTAAACTGGTTGTCATGTGTTTTGTTTTTTTTCTCTTCTTGTATTTGTCTCTATTCTTCAAAATATTTTATAACACACGTATATTAGAAAGGAGCGTCATTGAAGCCGTCAACAGAGCTTAAATACTTTGAAACCCACACACCCTCATTACAGCAGCTCAGCAAACAAAATGTCACCTCCTTTGTAGAGTCCCTTTCATCAGGCGCAGCCACCTTACTTATGTGACCTCCTTTCTTCTCCGGGATATAATTTGTATTTTAGTTTGAAGAACCAGGTGACAAAGGAAAAAGCAAACCTCAACAAAGCTCCAAGCAAGCTGGCGGCTGAATTTTCTCCCAGCAAGTGTGTCTCTGTGGGGAGGGGAGGAAGGAGCGACTGTGCTCGATGGGTGTGAGCTAAGGTCAACACTAAATAGATGTGTTGCTTTTCCCAGAGTTCCCTGAAAGGATCAAGTGACTTCCTCTACGGAGAAGTCACCCTCCTGTGATTAACAGAGTTTCCTCAGAGCTTCAGCAGCTCCTTCCCTTGCTGTCTTCTCCCCCTCCATGGCTTGGCTTTGCCTGGAGAGGCTGGGGATTGGGAAGAAGTGAGTGAGGGTGGGGGTGCAGAGAGGATGGAAAAGGAGAGAACATCCCAAGGAAGGCTAGTGGGCATGTCTGTCCTCAACTGCCTGCTACTTTGTGTTCCTTTTGAAATGAGGTCTCTCAATGAATCTGGAGCTGATTTGGCTACTCTGGGTAACCAGCAAGCCCCAATTTTTTTTTTTCACATAGGTTCTGAGGTTTCAAACTCAGATCCTCATGTATGCATAGCACACGCTTTCCCAGATGAGCCACTTTCCCAGCGGTGCTGGCTAGTTCTATGTCAACTTGACACAAGCTGGAGTCATCTTAGAGGAGGGAATGTCAATTAAGATCAGGCTGTAGGCACATTTTCTTAATTAGTAATTGATGTGGGAGGGCCAAGCCATTGTGGGTAGTATTACCCTCGGGTTGATGGTACTGGGTGCTATAAGAAAGCAGGCTGAGCAAGCCATGAGGGACAAGTCAGTGATCTGCACCCCTCTGTGGTCTCTGCATCAGCTCCTGCCTCCAGGTTCATGCTCTGACTGCCTTCAATGATGAACAGTGGTAGGGATGAATAAGTGGAATGAGCAAACTCTTTCCTCCCCAAGTATCGTAGCAATAACAACTTTAAGTCGGCAGCCCTCATGGATAATTATTTTACTGTTTGAAAACCCTCTCTGGACTGAAGCAGCAAGCATGGGGGCCTACGTGGGTCTGTACCAGGCTCTCTGCATATATATTATAGCTTTCTGTTTAGTGTTTTCACGGGACTCCTGAGTGTTCAGAAATGTAGGTCCCTGATTCTTGTGCCTCCTCTTAGGACTCTTTTCCTCCTGTTGGTTCAACTTTGATGTGACAGTCTTTGTTTCATCTCATTACATTTTATTTTATCATGTTTGGTTGTTAGAAGCCTGCTCTTTTCTAATGAGACAGAGAGGGAGTGGATCTGGATGGGAGGGGAGGTGGGAGGAACAGAGGGAGAGGAAACTGTAATCAGGATAATATGTGAGAAAAGATCCTATTTTTTTAATAGATGGGGAAAATAACAAGTGAAACAAAATTTTAAAAAAGGAAAGAAAATACTCTGTCACTCCCAGTGGTTGGAAGACTCTTTAGATATAATACATGGTCCTAGGACAGACCTATTCTAAAATCAAACAAACAATGGTGAATAATAACCCTTCCTATTAGGCATGGCTTGTGATATTCAGTTGAGTATCTGGTTGTTTTTCTTGTGGATTTGTTGTTTTCTACTTTGGCAACCGTTATGATCCATTTCAATGCTCTCTTAATAAGATTTTATTTTATGTGTGTGTGTGTGTGTGTGTGTGTGTGTGTACATGTGCATGAGTGTAGTGCTCACCAAGACCAAAGTTAGAGTTAGAGGTGTTTGTGAGCTGTCTGATGTGGGTGTTGGGAACCAAACTCAGTCCCATGAAAGAGCAGTATGTGTTCTTAACTGCTGACTTTTCTTCCCAACCCCTCAGTATTTTTTAAGCAACAATGTGTTCCAAACTTTTCTACTCATTCATTTCCCCCCACTACGTAAAGGTGAAGCTGCCATACAAAACATGGTTTCTTTATTCCCCACATCCATGCCCCTTCACATTGTGTGCAGGGGGCAGGGTGGGAGGCTCTGCCCTGCACAGTCCTTTGAGAAGCCAGCTTCCTAAGTTTTGTTTTCCTTCTCTGCTGTAGGCTGACATCAGTGCATGGTTCAGTGTGGCCTATGAGAGTGTCTATAGGGAAGCATGGCAGGAAATCTAGGGTGCACTGCTATCTTATTAAAATTACTAAGATTTATCTTGTACAGTAGCTTTACCTTCACTCCACTGAGCGGGAAATCCAGAAAACAGTGGTGTGGGTGGTCCACTTGCTGTCCTTTTACATACACACATTGCTGCACCACTGACACCCAGCACCACAGCGGGGTGCTGTTTTCAGTTGGTGAACCATCATGGACACATTGCCATTACTGGAAGTTCACATCACTTGGCCTCCCGGTCGGAGTTGGAGTTGCATGTCCTGTGGTCTTGACAAGAATATGATATGTATCCACCATTATATTGTCACACAGCTTTATCATCCTCCCAATCTCTGTGCTCTGCTCCATCTCCCCTTCCCTGTTAGCCCAGCCCACCTCTGATCTTTTTATGGTTTCCCTACTTCAGGTTTCCCCAAAGTGCCATGCAGTTGGAATCACAACAGCAGCCTTGGTTCTTCTCCTATTTAGTCATAGGCTAGGTCTTCACCTCTGGAGGACATTGTGGTTGGTCCAAAACTTCTGGCAACTATGAATAAAACAGCTATGAACATCTATGTTGGGGTTGATGTGCGTATGTAATTTTCTGTCTCTCTAAATGGACACACTCCAGACTTAGTGAGAGATCCTGTGTCAAGAACATGGTGTAAAAGGCTCAGTAAGTAGAAACTTCTGCTTACAGGAGAATTTGAACTCGAGTTGTAATTCCCAACTCCAGTGTGAAAGCCATGTGTATGTAATACCTCAGCTTGGGAGGCAGAGCACTCCTGGAAGCTCCCTGGCCAGTCAGCAAGGCCAGCTGGGACAGTAATCTTCAAGTTCAGTAAGAGATTCTGCATCAAACAATAAGAATGGGGAGAAAGACTCAACATCCTAGCCAGGTGGTGGCAGTGCACACCTTTAATCCCAGCACTCAGGAGGCAGAGGCAGGTGGATCTCTGTGAGTTCAAAGCCAGCCTGAGTTCCAGGACAGCCAAGGCTACACAGAGAAACCCTGTCTTGAAAATAAAAAAATAAACTCCAACATCCTACTCCAGTTTGTACATGTGCCCATGTGGCTACAGCTACCGAATATACATACACACACACACACACACACACACACACACACACACACACACACACGCACGCACGCATACACACCCAACAACCTAAGTGGCAACTGAACCCACCGGCGACAGAGAGAGAGAGAGAGAGAGAGAGAGAGAGAGAGAGAGAGAGAGAGAGAGAGAGAGAGAGAGCAAAGGAAAGGTACCCAAATCAGACCACATGGAGGAGTTATACCTTGAGTTTGAGTCATGCTCACTTCCATCTGCAGCTCTCAGGGGAGGTGCTGAGCAGACTACCGATGAGCAGGAGTCTGAAGTGCAGCAGAAATATCCATCTCAGAGTGAGACCCTGAGCCTTCAGTATAGGCAGTGATCACCAACACTGGGTTAGATATCATAGAAAACTGAAGTCAGACAGCAGATGGAACCACTAGCGGGTATGAACATTTACTTAAGAAGTGGCAAAGAAGGGAAAGCTGTGGGAAGGGACACATAGCAGTGGTCAAAGCTGAGGGAGGAGACTCAAGAGAGATGCCAAGGAATGGAGGAGAGACATGGCAAAGAGCAGGCTCAGACCAAGTTTGGGGGTACTCTTGGCTCTCACTAGTTGGAGGTGCTGCTTTTGAAAGCAGTGAATCGTGAGGTCAGAGGCAGGTAGGCGCTCCTAAGTAAGTTTAAGAGTTAGGAGGTCATGACCCCATGTCTGGGTGCTATATTCAAGATCCTTGGCGGAGAGCAGTCAGGAGATTTTTACAGCTGGATCTTGATGTATTTGTAGATTCAGGATAAGGAGCCAATTGGAAGGCAGAGAACAGTCTATTGAAGAGGGGGATCATGGTTGGAGCAAGATTCCAAAGATGAAAGTAGATAATGGAGAAGATGAGCTGGGGTAGGGAGAAGGTGGCAAGTGTGCTAGAGTATGGTGGGGAGACACTCTGAATAGGAGAATCTCAAATAAGAGAGGACATTAATAAATGAGACAGAAGTTTCTAGATTGTTAATGCCAGTTTTAATGGAAGTGGGAGGAAGCAGAAGGCCAGGATATATGTTAAGAGAAGATTCAGAACTGAAGATACCAGTCAAGAAGGGTAGTCTGGGGCTGGTGACGGAGCTCAGCAATAAAGAGCACATGTTCTTGTAGAAGACCTAAGTTTAGTTCCCACCATCCACATAATGGTTTACAACCATCCCGAACTCAAGCTCCAGGGTACTGGGTGCCCTCTTCTCCTCAGTGGGCACCAGCCATGCATGTGGTATAGTTAAACCAGGGGCATAATACCCACATATATAAAATGAGATAAATAAATCTTCTTTAAAATGCTTTAAAAAGAAGTGTCAGTCTACATTTTACTTAAAGAGAAAGAAGCCAGGAGGGAACGTGGAAAGAACAGAAGACAGGTGAGCTATGAAGCCCCAGGGGCAAGCAGGGCCCCAGAGCAGCAGGGAGATCGGGGATCATTAGCAGAGAATGCTATCAGGCAGGTCCTCAGATACCTCTGGTTCCCAGCCTTTACACAGTAAGCCATTCTTGGCCATTTTAGGGAATGTTTTTGTGAACATGTTCCAATTTGTTTTCATAGCAGTACTGTGAGGCGTGCGTTATTTTTTCTCTACTCTGCCAATAGACATCACATGACTCCAGGTCAAACAAATAGCAGAGGCATGATAGATCACCAGGTATTGGGTCTCCAGGCTCCACACAGACATCATTTGATATTTAAAGTCATTGATGATGGAAGTTGGAAATTAAATATGCTCCTGGGCTTAATTTTTCTAAGACCATGGGATGAGTGTCCCATTTCTCCCAGTGCCCATAAGCACAGTGCAGCCACTGAGATGAACTCATAGTCACACCTTGGCTTTCCTCCTCCAATCCACCCACACAGCCCTCGCAGACCCACACACCCCATGTTAGGTCACACCTCGATGCTTCTGCACCTGTTGTCCCTCTGCCTGGAAAAGCCTCTCCTTGGCTGGCTCCCAGTTTGCTCCTACATTTTCAAATCTCACTAGCCATCTTTCTGCAGGCTGAGCCAAATACCCTACTTTATGGTTTTGTTGCTTCCTTGGGGCCACCATCAATTTTATGACAAGGGTGTTGCTGCCCCTATACCTGTCTCTCCTGCCAGACCGAGAACTCCTGTGGACAGGCTCCAGGCCATGTCTTTTCAGGTCTGCGTAAGCAGACCCATACAGGGTAAGTCCCCTGTAAATGCAGGAGGGGACCCTGCTCTTGTCTCTCAGTGGAAATGAGTCAAAAGCATCAGAGAGCTCCTCACAGCTTGTGCCCTCACCTTCCAGCTTCATTGCTCTTTCACGGAGATGACAAGATGTGACAGAAGCACAGAGAGACAGCTAATTAACAAAAGCTCTCTTCCTTCCTCTCTTGACTTCCTGTTCACCTTTTAACATGTAGTATTTCAATGCATGCAAACCCTGCCTACTTTCCCTCACTTGCAATCACTGGGTGACTGCAAGAATCCTGGTCCTCTGTTTTCTCCCGAGCCTCAGTGACCCCATACAGTGTGGGTTGTATCACCTGCCTATTTTCACCTCTAGCAACCTCCCTTCTCATTCCATCTGAAAGCCACAAATCCTTTCATATCTGTCCAGTGCTCTGCACCGCTGGCCCTGTCTGTCGTCTCTGACCCCACCCTCTCTGCAGCTCCTCTGCCATTCCCTCACCTGGTTCTCCTGATTCACTGCTGCACTTGCCTCTCAGCTCACTCAGTAGCTCCTTCTCGGTGGGCGTCTCAGATCACCTTGCCAAACATCACCACTTCCTCCCACAGCCCCTAATCTTCCTCTTCGTTTTTGGGTTTACTTCCTACTTGGTACTAGGATGATACATGTTCCCCTTGGTATCTTGCCTGTCTTTTGCTTGCTTCTGAAAGGCAGAGATTCAGATCCCCTTGGCTTCTGTCTGGGCCCCTGCCACCTAGAATGGTGTGTATGGCCCAGAGCAGAACTTCAGCAGACTTCAATTGATTGATTCCTGATGCCAAGCTGAGCCTCTTATTTCCTGGTTACAATGTGTGCATGTCAATTTCTTTCATACGTGTTTATTCTGTTTAATTAGATTATATTGTGTATACAGTATATATTCTGATACACACAGAAGCACAGAGCTTATGACCCAGGGCCTGTTGACTATCACAAAGCCATCGTTGTCACAGCTCAGCGTCTGGGCCCTGACTTTGCCCCCACCTCCCTGACTGCTACACATCCTTTCCCCCCTCTCCTCCCCTTATTGCCTTGTCTTGGGACAGCATTATCACTCCTTCCCACTGCTTCTGCTAATTTAATCCTGGCTTTTTAAATCAGCTGTGAGGGGCGGGGGTAGAAGTAGGGAATGTAGTTCAAGCTGCCATACATCATTTTATGGAAGAAAAGGCTTGACATTTTCATTGGCAAATCAATCCTGAAGCTCTGGGACTGGAGAAGACCCCAGAGGTCAGCCCATCCATCTTCACACCTCTAAGCAGTTCTGCACAGAAAATCATCCCCTAAGCCGACTGTCTAGCATTCTCTCTGGCTGTTCTCTAAGGGAGCTACCCTCTTAGCCCCTCTTGATGGGCCATTTTGGTGTTTTAGTGGGAAATGTGAAATGATTATTAAAGCTGTAGCAGTGCTCTAGGGCGGAGAATTGGAGCATAAATGAACAGCCCGGAGGCCTAGGCAGAAGGTTTGGCTAGGAGATGGGGCCAAGCTGGGTGTGAATTTTGAAAATGACCACTAGCTAGCTACCTCGGTGACCTTGTATAAATAAATTAGCCTTTAAAAAAATATCCTTGGGGTAAGAAAAATAAATGCAAAATAGATCTTAAGTACTTAATTTAAAAAATTCAAACCATTTTAAAATTTTAAGTGGTGTGTGTGTGTGTGTGTGTGTGTGTGTGTGTGTGTGTGTGTGCCTGTGTGTGTAGATCATAAGACAATCTGTAGGAGTTAGTCCTCTCCTTCCATGATCTCTTTGCTCCCCTAAAGTCTTTAGCAACGCAATGATATATATGTATGTGCATATGTAAAAAACAATAAATGCATATGTTCAATAAGCATACAAGTATACACCCCACTTTTTCATTGTTCCTTCTCCCCAACCCTGATGCACTTCCTGTTCAATAAGGGTAAGCCAGTGGTTCTCAACCTCCCTAATGCTGCAATCCTTTAATATGGTTCCTCATGCTGTGATGATTCCCCAACCATAAAATTATTTTCGCTATTACTTCATAACTGTAATTTTTCCATTGCTATGAACTGTAATGTAAATGTCTATGTTTTCCAATGATTTTAGGTGACCCCTGTGAAAGGGTCATTCCACCTCCAAAATGGATCACAACCCTCAGGTTGAGAATTGCTTAGAGCAGCCTTCATGATAGAACTTTCAAGGTCAAGAAAATTTGTCAGCTTCATGAGATCTCAAACTCTATAAGGCTACTCCCAATCTAAAGACCAATAGAGTCCATTTAGAAAAGAGATATACCTTGTGAAGATTGTAATTCAATATCAACTACAAATGCCCCCGATGTGTGGGTGTGAGCACTTGAGTTTTTGGAATCCTCATGCTTACATCTGCAAAATGGGTTGACAATATCTCCTACTCTGTAGGGCATCCTGCATTGACTAAATGAGATTATTATGGAAAGGATTTGGCATAGTAGCCTA
Source organism: Phodopus roborovskii (assembly GCF_943737965.1). NCBI lineage: Eukaryota > Metazoa > Chordata > Mammalia > Rodentia > Cricetidae > Phodopus > Phodopus roborovskii. Next base: position 19,664,350 of record NW_026126517.1, read on the forward strand.
GGAATGCTGTGTGCTTAATGCACAATGATTACACTAATAGTTGATGAGTGTTGCCCATTCTTTCTATGTCAGGCATTAAGAAAGGCCTGCTCTATTAAGTCAGTCCTGGTAAATGGTTATCATGTCCATTCAAGGTTATTGCTTCCATTACTATTATTACATTTTAAAGACCCAGGAAGGAAGGTGACAACGAGATCTTTCCTCTCAATTATCTATTATTTTGTTGTTAAAGTCAGTAAGGTGCATCCAAGTCAATGTAAGTGAAAGGCACCAACTCAAAGAGAAAAGATGAGGCAGGGCTCAGAGAGCAGTACAGGGAAAGGGGAGTCAGCCTGTTGCCTTCAAGCATCATGGCTGGTCCGAGTTGCATGATGGTTGGATGCCTAAGTTCTTTTCTCAGACCTGGACCAAGAGATGGTCCAGAGTAAGGGCATAATGTTTGCAAGGCAGTCTGTTCAGTGTTGAGTCTATACCTTTCCAGAAGTGGGAGTGAGAAGGAGGGAAGGGTGTGTTTTATTGTGAAACAAACAAACAAAAAACCAACCAGCCAAACAAAAACACCCCAACCCACCAACCAACCAACTAACCAACCAACCACAATAACAAAAACAGATCAAGTAAAACTGACCTGGCCAGTTAAGATGTTTGATTTGAGAAGAACAATGAAACAAAAATGGAGGAAGAGACTGGACCCACACAGTGCACTCAAGAGCAAACCTCCAATGACTTAACTTCCTCCTTTCTCCCACCAGTTCCACTAATTCAAATATGCCAGAGTTTGGGGACCATGCCCTTAACACATAGCTGTGGTTAGGGGACCAGGACATACACAACCTTTATCTAAACCACAACAATAATGTTGCAAAGGTGCTCCAAAATTATTTTCCACTATAATTTTTAAACTAGAAACAAGCTATAGTCATTAACTTCAACAATACTAAAGAAAGTGGAGCAAGAGAACATTTTGGAAACTATGTCTGAGTTACAATTCGCCATGAAAGAGAAAAGTTGCTACATATTGTCTGTGCCTCTAGCCACTAAGCATCCAGATGGTTCTTAATGCAAAGCGATCTGAGGTGTGGCATTTCTGTACTAAAAGATGGTGATGGACCATTTAGAAAGAATAGTGCGAATCAAATAACCAGTTCAGTGTACCAAACTTGCAATGCCCTTCCTAAATGGCTGCACTCCCAATTTAATTTGATAGCATATTAGTTTGTAATTTGTTAAATAGGCAGGTTGGTGCTTTCTCTGAGTGTATTTGGATGGGTTTCTGAAATACTCTGGGAGGCTTGCAGGAGGATTATGTTTCTTAGGAAGACCTCGTACTCTGACCAAGCACCCCATTATTGCTTTCTTTGATTCCTTCCACTGTGTGTGTGTGTGTGTGTGTGTGTGTGTGTGTGTGTGTGTGTACACTATTGTATACAGGTGGAAGACAGAAGTCAACATAGTGTGTCATAACTCAAGACGAGGGCCATCTTGGTTTTTGAGACAGGCTCTCTCATTTTTACTTGGCACATGGATTCTGATTTGGCTGGTGGCTAGCCAGCCCCAGACATCTATCTCCCTATCTCTGCCTCCACAGCACTGGGATTACAAATGTGTGTAGCCACGTCCAACTTTTTTTATGTGGCTGCTGGGAATCAAGCTCAAGGCCTCATGCTCTTGTGGCCAGCACTTGAGCCACTGAGCAACTTCCCCAGTCACAGGTCCTCCACCTTTATATGAGGGTTTCTCCTCTTGGCTTCCCTCTGCTTTTAACTCCTTATCCCCTTAAAAGAGAAATTTCCTGGACACTCTGTGTAGCAGGTTTTCCTACAACTATGCTAACTGGTCTGAGCTGATTCATACAGGCCTCCTTTCTCACAACAGCTCCAGAATCTAGCTGAAGCCTAGTCAAAGGCTTAATATGTATTGGCTTGCTAAATTTGATTTACACATCTCTGTTTCTATCTTTTCCCATTTATCTCAAGGTGTCTTCTTATTCAGTGAACTGTAGCCTAACTTGAACAAGACAGACATGAGCTGCAACCAATCTGCCTGTCTCTATAAGTTTTGCTCAACCTCTGAGTTTAACTACAATTTGCCCCACTGTTGGTCTACACTGATGTCTGGTTCTAGAATTGCAAATAGCATGCTACAAAATTATGTATGTATGTATGTATGTATGTATGTATGTATGTATGTATCTTGTCTGTAGTGGCTCAAATAAAAGAAAATAAAATGATTTTCTTTGTTAAGGAAGATAAGATTTCAATATTTCCTTCAATTTGTGACACACTTGCAGAATGTACAGATTCCCAGAATGCTAGTCTCCTCTGAGCCATGTTTCATTCTAGGTGGGAGACTTCATGTGACTGATTTAGCTGAAGAGGAATGACATGTGACCTTGGGTTATTCAAGACTGGGAAAAGGACTATCATAAATATTAACTCTAGCCAACATCATTTGATTTGAGTTCCTCTCTGGCTGGATAGCTGCAGACAAAGTTTTCCTTGCCATTAAAAACAGAAATGGAATGCCTGTCACTTCCAGCCATCAGTATCTACAAAGGAAATACACAGGGTGGGGCCAAGAACCAGCCATAGTCTTTATATGACTACAAAAGGTAAACCCAGTCTCAGACTCTTATTAACATCTACACTGATGACTCACCACCTGCCATGCATTGAGTCTGTACAACAATGGATGGCCTGCCCATTACCTGGCTAGGTTATATTTATAGCAGAGAAAAAAACCAGAAATACAGGATGCACCTCCCATCTCTCCTTTGTGAAGGTGCTCTGAACAACTGCCCGAGGTTGGCTAAGACTCCCCTACTTGTTAAAGAGTAGATCGCCATCTTGTTTCTGCATCAAGCTAAGTTACAGTCTGCTGAGGCCTTAGTGACCTCATCTTATTAATGACCACATGAAATCTACAGGAATGTAACAACTTTCTCAAGTCTTCAAACGTAGCACATGGCAAGAATTGAGGTTCAAAGCCAGGACTGTCCCACGTGAAACTGATGTCCTCCCATTACAAATGGCTGATTTACTTGAGAGTTGTATGCTCTGAAACTGCACCACAAAGACACAAGAATAGCTAGCCCAGTCTTCCCCTGGGGTAATCATCAGACAAATGCAAAGGTACCATCCCTAACATGCACCAAGCACAAACGAGCCTGGAACTTCTGTGTGATTAAAAAAATGGGGGATGGGCAATATAGTAGGAGCAATGGGCAGGACTTATAAGGAGGCTCTCAGGAAGAATAGTCAGCTGGATCTTCACAAGAGTATGAGGAAAAGTAGAAAGGTCATAGGTTATGATGAGTGCAGCTGTCTTGGTGGTTACTGTTGAGCCCTCCAACAATATCCAACATCAGCTAGCCAGCCTCTGAGTCTTGCCTTGAAATATGGTGGGGGTAGGGGTGGAGAGAGAGTCAAAATATTCAAGCTTTAGGATAGTCAGTATGGACATATGTGATTCAAGGTTCATGATTCCGGAGGAGCTGGGGAAGTGGACGTCTTTGTTTCAACTATGGGTGACATGGATGGTTGCTGGAAGTGATGTACGTCTTTCTCTGTTGTGGTAATACATTCATCTAATGGTACATATTATATATGTCCAGAGGCTTATGCGTCAGTGATGCCATATCTAAGCATCTTACAATAAGCAAATAAATAAACAAATGCATAAAATTGAATCACAACTTTAAAAAAAAAGCAAAAAAGGGAGAGACCATGGAAGCATATGTTTGCAGTTCCAGCTACCAGAGAGGCTGAGGTAGAGACTCTCTTGAGCCCATGAGCTGGAGGCCATGTAGGGCAACACAGAAACACAATTTCACTCCTGTCTGAGAGCGTGTGTGTGTGTGTGTGTGTGTGTGTGTGTGCGTGCATGCATGCTTGTGTGTGTATTTTGTGTATATATATATATATATGTATATGTATATATATATGTATATATATATATATATATATATGTCCATGTGTGTCTGTGTTGAATATGGAATCCAGAGGATGACATCATTAGGAGTTCCAGGTATATGTTGCCAAACCCATCTTTTTCTTTTTGTCTTTCTTCCTTCCTTCCTTCCTCTCTCTCTCTCTCTCTCTCTCTCTCTCTCTCTCTCTCTCTCTTTCTTTTGGATCCTGGGGATCCACATTCAGGTTCTCACATTTGCACATTAAGCACTTCCAATTCCACAGCCGCAATACTCCTGTCTTTAAGAGAACGACGTGCTGTAGCTCAGTGGTAGAGTATGTGTATAGTATGATATGATTCAAGCCCCAGCACAATAAAGGCAAGAAGGAGAGAAGGGAGAGTGAAGGCGGAGGGAAGGGAGGGAGGGGAGAAAACAAACGGTAGGCAAGCTTCTTCTTTCTTAAGCTTTCCTAAGTTTCAAGTTTACCTAAACAGAGGCTGGAGGGGTGGTGGAGAACCGGATGGGGCATTTCCTGTAGCCCTCAAGCAGCATGCCCCCCTCCTTTTCCTGTCTGTGAACTTGGCTTGGGGAAAAGCAAAATTATAGTCTGCGCCATTGCAAGCAGAATTCTAGCTCTTGCCTTGGTGGATGGAGGCTTCCGGGTCCTTCTCCAGGGCATGCGGGCTCATCATCTCCAAAAGAATACCACAGAAAAGGATGCTGCCCTCCTGGGAATCCACTCTGTGGGTTTTGGACCCTGCATTCTTGCACTGAGACATTGAGATCAAGGAAAGGGCTTGCTTTTCTGTGCTGCCCCTCCCCCATGGTAGGCTCCACATGAATTCAGTGTGATTTATTTATCCTGCTTAATTTCTCCAAACGTCTTTAGCTCTATTTGTGTCTGTCCTTATTGGACCATGCTGTGATATTTAGTATACGCTTAAAGTGGATACCAAGGAAAATGGTTGCTTATTGCCAGCATTTAATACAAGTATCTAATTAAGTTCAGGTTATTGTGTTAATTATCATTCAGATCTAAAAATTTATTAAGCTATCAGATTTTCATATCATCCTAATGCAATTAGTGGTTATTTATTCATTCAACTGTTCAGATTTTTTTTTATTTTAAAATTATGTCTGGCCATGTCCAATGAATTGTTTCAATTCACCTCACCATTAGGTTTGATCATAAAATGTTTATTAGAGTAAGGCATGAAGTTTTAGCTTGAACTTCTTCCTTTCCATACCCATCATTGACTGTCAGAGGCACATCTTTCACAATGAGGGGGAACAGTTATATCCTGTCTCAGCCATGAATCCCACTTGTCAAGATTGGTTTTAAAAGTATAGCATTTTGGGGATGTGGATGGGCTGGAAAAAAGAAAGAAGGGGTGTGTGTGTAAATTATGTAATTATATTTTAATTTCAAAAAATGAGTGGCATTTTCAGAATTTTCTAGTTCCCTCACCACTTCATAATACTATTTTTAAAACTCTCTTTAACGGGGACTTCAAGCTTACCCTTGACTATGAAGAAGAAGGTTCCCCTAGAAACTGTGAAGCTCCCAGAGAAAATGAAAGTTACCCTGGGACTGTTCTCTGCCACTGCCGTTACAGGTGCTCTTCCACCCCCCCCCCACCCATGGGTTCTTATTCCTGCTGTTTGGAATGCTACTTGCTTGGTAGTATCCTTCTTCCCTGCCTCATCCTGAGCTGGCCTCTATGTCTAAAATAGTGGGAAGTCCCCATCTCAGATAAACAGTATTGTTTACTCAACTGTGATAAGGGAGGAGGCTGCTCTGGTGACCTGCAGCAGCCCCACGGGTGTAATATTATCCCCACGAAAGAGGTGTACGCACAAATGCATGTTGGATTTTATTGGGGATTTGTTGTTCTGCTACTTTGGATGTTGCTGAGCCAAGCATGGAGCAAGAGAGCTTTAACCACGGTTGAAAGGAGCACAGCAGAGTGCTGATTTAGGAGTCCGGTTTTCTAAAGACAAGAGAGGGAGTAGATGACCTTTCCGGATCCCTCCAGTCTGGAGGTTTTATCATTCTATGCACGTACTCTGTCTAGACGTGAAATGTGGACGCACTTGCCTTTATGGTTACAACATGAGAAAAGTCTACTGCGCCATCTACAGTCTGATTCTAGGAAGTGCTTCGCTTCAGCAGGGGACACAGCACCAAACCCAGACAAAAACAAGGGAGAAAACCCTACCGGAAAGAACACGTCTCAGAGACTGTCCCCCAAGAATCTGCTTGTGTTCTTAGCCTTACCTTTCAAAGAGAATGTAAAAATAGCACTCCACAATTATTTATTCATATAACCAATGTTTCATGGGTTATGGAGATGGAAAATTCGGCTATTCCTTTGACAAGCAGAGGACAAAGACCTATGGAGGCAGTTAGGCATCCATGGCTACACTGGGATTACACTGAGACCAAGTGCTTTGACTAAGAATATGACACTGGTCCGACGCCTCTCACACGTTGAAATGTTCTCACTCGAGGTCTTGTACGCACCGTTTTAAGTCCAGACAACCTGAACCCATCTTGTACTTTCTGGCCTTGTCTTTGTCCTTATAAATGCCTCCCACTTCTGTAACTTTCCAGCTCCAGGAGGGCTCAGGGTAAGGTAGCTTCCTTCTTTTTCAAGCACACCAAAGACCTGCCCTGGATATGCTTTAATTCTGTCTCCCATGGGGCCTCTACTCCTTTACCCTCAGGAGTCAGGTGTGCAATGTTACCTCCTCAGAGAGGGCACCCTCAGCTGTCAGAGTGGGAGTGGCACCTCTCAGTCTGTCTTGTTTTTCTAAGGTCAGTTTAGTGTGTTTTACAGATCCTTATTTATCTGGGGATGGATCGAGTATACTAAATGGTACATGTGTCCAAAGATCTGATCAGTATGTTGGAGCTGTGATTCCCACACCAGGCTCTAACATGGATGTCTTCCTGTCTTGACCCCATCAGATAAGTATGTCATAGCCAAGTGAGGAAATCTGTTTTAGAGGACTCAGGCTATCTGATGACATTCCTGTACTGAGGGCTGGCAGAAGCTAATGGTCTGTTTCCATATTACATAGATATGCAATGAAGAGGCATTAAGGAGGCTAAAGACAGCCCAAGATCCCAAAATAACTTGCTTTGGACTGGTAACATTCCAGCTCTCCATAATCCAGAAGTTGTATTCAGTCAGTGAGCTGATAGGATTGACTCTCTAGCACTGCCTTGGCTCCCCCCACCCCCTCACCATCCCACCCTTGGAAATTTGAGTTCACACTCTCCAAGCTCTACACCTGGCCCAACATAGGCCTTTCCTGGCCCCACATACCTACTTCTAGCTACGATTCAAGTGCCTGAATGCTAGACTCTCCAAAAGGAATGGGAACTTCCCAGCCAGCTCCTAGCCCAGCAGCATGGAAAACTCCTTAGCTCCCTAAAGACTGGAACTAGGGATGGAATCATGAAGGGATTACCCATAGCCACTCAGTGAGCTCACTCCTGAGGGACTGCTTTTTTTCACAACCACTGCACTGCAGACCAAGATGACAATAGAAGCCAGGCTTCCATCACTGTAGTTAATGTGTTTAGCAGCTTTCCCCATTGCAGTGACCAAGTGGCAACTTAAGGGAAGAAAATTTTATTCTGGTTTACGTTTAAGGTGTTTATTCCATCACAGTGTGGGAGACAGAGTAGCAGTCACAGAAGACATGGAGGGGGGTACAGAAATGCTGGCTGATTACATTATATCCAGAGTCAGGAAGCAGGGAGCCACAAATGCTATGCTTGGCTCATTCTCTTTCTTCCAGGTCCCAGCTCAGGGAATGGTGTAGTCAACTAAGGAGTGTAAGGTGTAAGGTTTTTCCACCTGCCGCCTGGTCTGGTCCCGTCATCACGCCAGCCCCAAATAACACACAGAGACTCTGTATTAGATATAATTCTGTTGGCCCGGTTACTTGTTTCTTATCGGCTAGCTCTGCCTTAATTATTAACCCATTTCTCCCATCAAAGGAGGGTCTTTCTGCCCTAGTGAACCTAATCTAGAGCTCCCTCACAGGCATGCTCAGGTGATTTTAGAGTCCATCAGGTTGACAACACATCTTAACCATCATCTCTTTACAAGGAACTGGCCTTCTCAATGGTCATCAGTCAAGCTTAGGAGCTCATCGTGTTATACTGAGGAGTGAATCCAGTCTTTTCCCATGGTTTGCTCCTCTGCAAACAGCAAATTGAGCTTGCAACACCAGGGTCTTACATGAATTTCTCCTGATGTGAATCCATAAAAGACTATCAATGAGTGGTTAAGATGTTAGTGATTCACACCATGACTGTCATGGGGATTTTCACATAAGGAGAGAGGCTCAGAGTTGAACCGAGTTTGAATACCCTCATCCCCTAAGGGAACTTGAATCTTTAAAAGGCAAACATGTCTTAGCTAGTGGATTAAATATGGAAACAAGGGCAGTCACTTACTGGGGTTGATGTCAGATGACATAGATGTTTCCTCTTCTCATCAGACCAATGTGTCCTGATGCATGGTCACACAAAATGGGCCTTTGACACGGGAGTTACATACAGTGTTGAAGATGCTCAGTACCTAACCATGAACATTGAACCCATATCTGAACTCATGTCAACTTTACGCTACGTTTCCTTTGGCTAAACAGTAATACCTCAAAACATGGTTTCTTCAATGGAATCTCTCACTGAGGGAAAGTGAGCAGGATCCCCCAGCTTCATATAAATTTGTCAGACCATTCTATCCACTTTTAAATTTTACCCCTTCCTAACTGCATTGGTCAGGGTTTCTATTGCTATAATAAAACACTGTGGCCAAGACAACTTATGAAAGGAAGAGTTTATTTGGGGCTTACAGTTCCAGAAGGATGAATCTATCACCATCACACTGGGGTGCATGGCAGCAGGCAGGCATGATAACGAGCAGTGGCTGAGACCCCACTTCTGAGACCAGGCTGGCCCCGAACTCACAGAGATCTGTCTGCCTCTGAGACCCCGCTTCTTGATCCACAAACAGGAGGCAGAGAGAGCTGGCTCAAAATGACTTGAGTAGCTTGCAACTTTAGAGCCTACCCCAAGGCATACCTCCTCCAGCAAGTCCATACCTACTAAGCCTACCCAAATAGCTACCAACAGGGGACAAAATATTCCAGTACATGCAACTTAATGGGGCCATCTCATTCAAACTACTGCACCAGCCAGTGTCATAGCTCTAGTTCAAAAAATACAGTGAAATCAGAGTCCAACTTAACTTAAAGACAGTTTTCTGAAAGCGTGGGCTTGTAAACTACAGGAGATAAGGGTCTAGTTTAGAAAAGTTCCTAAAGCTTTGGAGTGTCTTAACTAGGCCCTTAACCAGGAGTTAAAGTTTATGGGTTCATCATTTATTTGCTTAAGCTTCTTAGCACACTTAGGAGCAACCAACCAACCTTGTCACTTTGTTTCCACTAAAGTGTTGTATGTAGTATGTACTTTTTCCTCTAAAGATTTTCCTATACGCACTTTATAGACATCTATAGAGGATATTTTAAAAAACAACTCTCTCTGTGTGTATGTGTGTCTGTCTGTCTGTCTTTCGGGGTCCAACTCATGAGAGTTGATTCTCTCCTCCCACCCCTTAGATCCTAGACAAAGAACTCAGGTCTCCATGCCTGGCAGCAAGCATCTTTACCCAGGGAGACATCTCACAGGCCCTCCTCCATAGATGACTTTCAATTGTTTTGCTGTTGCCTGTCATGAACTTCCAATATCCCTTCTACTTAGGAAAAGTGTTTGGATGATTTTAAGTTCAGTCATGTCAGAGAACCCATAATACTGGGAAGAAGAGTTCTGAAGTTGCTGACCTCTGGAGTCTGTTTCAGTGTGAAATTCTTCCTCAGTGTGGATCAGAGCAGTGAGGATGGGCAGGACATGTCAAAGCTCCTGGCTGTCAGAGACAAAGAGCAGGACAGGAAGGAAAGATGAACCTGAGACACGTTGGAGCTTGGGGTTTAGTTGGACAGATCCTTAATCATTCCCTGAAAGCCTCAACATACAAATTGTTTTAACCTTTTTTATTTATATGTGTGTGAGCATTCTCTTGCAGGTGCACACAGATCCCCAGTGCTGAAGTTACAGGCAGTTGTAAGTAGCCTGGCTTCAGTGGCAGGAACTGGACTTCAGTTCTCTGGAAGAACAGTAAGCACTCTTAACCCAAGTCATCTCTCTGGCGTCAGTAAACCTCAACTTTGAGGTGAGACTATTCTCTTTAGACCTCAGGACCCTTCACTGTTATTGTGTTACAGAACAAGCCGAGAATTTGGAGAAGCTGGAGGGGATGAGACAGGAAATGTGGTGTGGAGGGTCCAGCCAAGTGATGTGGCAACAGCAGCAGTCAATCGGGGTGTCTTCTAAGCAGCTTCATCTTCCCAAGATCTAAAGAAGGCCACTGCCACATGTCCACCTAAGTCTCACATGAGACCTCAGGGTACCACCAGGAACGCCACTGTGGGAGCCATAGCCATGGCTCAAGACGAGAAGGCAAAGCATGACCACTATACCTCTGGGAGAAGAGAGAAATCCCACTGAAATGGAAATCTCAAGTCAAGAACAAAAATGTGTGAACCATAGCCACAGCAGTCCTGAGAGAACTTCGTTGCATCAAATATTTATATTTATAAAAGCAGTGAGAGAGAGAGAAAGAGAGAGAGAGAGAGAGAGATAGAGAGAGAGAGAGAAACCAGGGATCTGAGCCTACATTTTAAGGAGAAAAGAGGGAAATCCACAATTGAAAGGCAAAATAATTAGGAGGGGGGAGAGAAAAATTAATGAATCCAAAGATAAGCAACTAAGAAAAATCAGTGAATCTTGAAGCTGAAACCTTAGTCTGCTTGTGTTCCTTCCACAATATATCTGGAGTGTTGGCTGGTTTCTTGTTTGTTTGTTTTTAATTATTTGAGATAGAGTCTCATGTATACCAGGTTAGCCACAAACACCTTATATGGTGAAGGATGATCTTGAAGGATGATCTGATCCTCCTGCCTCTATCTTCCTAGTTCTAGGATCATGGGCACATGTCACTCTTAGTTTTACTCTGAGTAAAGTCTGAAATGGAGTTTTATTTCTTAGTTCTGGAGACCTGGTCTTACCTCCTGAATGGTGTCTTGAATGTTTCACCCTCCAGAGAAGAGTGTGGGTTCTCGGGAGGGCAGGGAACGGGTGAGGGGCAGATCTCTGCTAGTTTTCTGCTGTTTATAGCACTGACCTCACTTTAGGATGTGAACTAACTCAGGACTTGCCAAGCTTCTCAATTTGTTGCCCCTTTCTACCAGAGAACCCTTATGTGGCCTAGAGTTTACAGGCATATAAAATAGGCACACAAACCTTGTATCTGATGATAATATACCATAAAGAAATTCACTTAACACAATTGCTGGTTTAGAACAATTGTTAGTTTAGATAGAATTTTTTCCATTTATTGAAGAAGAAAGCAAATGTTTATACTAATGACATGGGTGTACCTATTTATTTTTACATAGAAAATTACATCTTAGCTGAAAATTTGATTCCAGAGGCATCTATGATAAGTTACAAAGTTGGCTGATATTTTGATTTTATTTACAGATTCTATTTTTGTGCATGGGTGTGTGTCTATGAGCATATGCCACATATGCTTAGGAGACCAGAACAGTATCAGATTCCCTGAAGCTAGAGTTACAGATGGCTATGAGTCACCCAGCATAGATGCTGGGAGCCGAACTCAGATCCTCTGGAAAAGCTGTAAGCACTCAGCCACTGAGCCTGTTCTTCAGCCCTGATCATTTGATTCTACAATCATAAACACAGAATACCCAGTCCAAGTACATTCAGGGCCGTTTCAGAAATTGTTAGTATTCTGCTCTAATCCCAAGTCCAAATTCAATTCATTTCACAATCTTTATGACTCAAGTCAGCATATCAAACAGCAACTTTTGAATCAGGCATTTTGACAAAAGCCAACCCAAAGACATACTAATTTGATATTCACATGCTGAGGACTGATAGTAGAAAAACACTGAATGTCTTTGCTTTCCATAGACAATCATGTGTAAGAGCAGAAGGCTTTGTATGCCTTGCAAACACTGTGGTTCATAAGGCACAGTCAGCTAGACGCTGACCTGAAGTGTTTCAAGCATGTTTGCTGGCACTCACAGCATGGGCATGCACTGTGCAAAGCGCCTGTGTGAAGCATCCAGAGCCCATGGTGCAGTCAACTTGCACAATACAACATGGGTAAACACAGCCAGAAACATCCCTTTCAGACTGATCAAAAATTAGATACAAAACGAAACATCAATCAGTAGTATAATGAGTTAAGGAACTATAACTATGTTGTCATGTTAAAAGGGGAATGTTCAAACAAGTTAGTGTGTGTGTGTGTGTGTGTGTATTTTATACAAAGGGAACAAATTTTTTGAAAACTAGTGCATCAAATCTACAGAAAATAACTGACAACTTAAATCCTTTGGTCACTAAAATGAATGCATTTGTTCTGTGCTTTTAGGCCAGTGAGGGGAGCAGTTTTGCTCCCTACAGGCTCCCTGGCATGAACTTTTGCCTGAGCAGAGCCCAAACAAAGCCACATGACCATGGACTGAAACTCCTGAGCTCACCAGTCCACTTGAAGTCACACCCCAAACGGAGGACAATGTGCCTCACCTTAGTCACAGCCATGAAACTGGACTTTGAACCATCACGAAGAAGGGAAAAAAGGTGAGGGCCACACAGTGAGATCTGGTCAAAAAACAAAAAGCCCCAAATAACAACCCAACTGTACCAGGATGTCCAGGCATACTTTGGGGAAGGTAAAGGTGTCTTAGGACAAACATGAAATGCAGTAACAAGGAAAGACAGAGGCTGTTAAGCTCCTATTAACCTAAATACAACATTTTTTCCTAATAAGACATTAAGGAAGTGAAAGGACAGCTAAGGCTACCCAGAGAAACCCTTTCTCCAGAAAACAAAATAAAAAAAGAAAACAACAATAAAATGAAATAAAAACACAAGCCCACACAATGATCTATTCACAAATGTCTGTAGTAGCTTTATTCAAAATATTTCCACATTGTAAATAACCCAAATAGCCACCAACAGATACACAGAGTAGCCAATAGTAGTATATTATTTAGTATAAAATCATTATAGGGATAGTACTCATAATTAAAAGGAATGAACTATTGATAAATACAACAGAACATGTGTAAAAACATGTTAAGCTTTAAAAAAAAGCTCAACACATGAGTATATCTCATATATCTCATTTGATTTAATTTACATGAAATTCTAGAACAGACAAAATTTATTCCCAGATATCAGTGATATCTGAGGCTGGGGTTGCGGGGGAGGGAGGCAGGGGGAACTGCAGAGGGAGACAATTCATGCCCTGGTGAAGGACATGTTCTGTCTTGCCTAGGGGTGGTGGCATTGGTATATAAATGTCAAGGCTGAACTGTACAATTACAGGTGCATGGAACTGCAGGAAAGCAAGCAGCATACCGCTGGGGCAGCAGACAGGAACCACGGGCACAGAGCCTGCCTTCTTAGTTGGATATACACTAATTTTCCATTGGTTTCTTCAGTAGCATGTTAGGGGGTCAACTTTTCACGAAATGAATGGCCGAATGAAATCACAACATTAAAAGAAATAGACATAAATAATGGAGATTAACAAAAACCTATAATGTAAGCTGGCTCCACAAGAGGGCACAGATGGCTTCAAGTCAAATGACTAACTTCTGTAACCACTGTTCCGTGGTGACATCTGAGTGATGGGACTCTGCCCAGGTACCCAAACACAAGTCTGACCAGGGGACTGAATCAACATGTTAATAACTCTCTTACCAAATTTAAGAAAATCTCATTATAAAAAGACAAATGGTTACATGTTCAGGAGAATTTGATATGCTCAACTTAGGCGCTCACTGTTAAAGAAAGCAGTTAAAGACTGCAATAGACTGTTAAAAGTCTACTGCACTTAGAATAAAAATCTTCAACTCGACTTTATAGAGATTTAGGAAGAAAACATTTTTGCTAGGCTAAGAATGAAGCTCAGGGCCTCATCCATGCCAAGCATGCACTCTACCGTTAGGCTACATCCTGCTTCCCAGACAATTATTTTTAACGCTATCATCGCAAATTATTCATTAAAACAAGTTTTTATGAATATTTTCTTTTGATACCAAACCCTGCCCTGATGGTAACAACATTAACACTGGATCATACACTTCCTGCCCTTGAGAAGTTTATTCTATTGGGGGTGGGGGCAGGATTCTATTTTCCTTTACATTTTACTGTAGACTGCCTTATGACATGTTTTGAAAAAAGAATGCTACAGCAACAAAACACTAGCTATTAGCTCATTAAAGAGAATTCACAATGAGCAACACCTTGCTTTTGATTTTATTCACACACTCCTGTAACTCATCTAGACGCTTTTCACACTCCAATGTGAAGGGGAAAGTGGCCTCCTCCACCATCCTACCCGATGAGGACAGAAAACCAACAATGATCATCACTGCAGTCAGGAAGCAGAAGCCACCATCCTCTGCCCTTGACCCTACTGGGAGCACTGGCTCATCCCTTATGCAATGGGGAAAGCAAACTGCAAAGGGCACCTGCTGTGTGTGACTCACTCTTCCCAACTCCAAGGCTCCCAGCAGCAACGCCCGAGGTTCGGCTCTGAAATTTTATTTAGCTAATCTTTATTTCATATACATACACAATGCATTTTGATCATATCCACTCTTACATTTCCCACCCCCTACTTCTCCCAGACATCCCCCTTCCATCTCCCAATTTCATATCCTCTTTCCTTCTTCTGTATAAGCCACAGTCCAACCAGAGCTGCCACTAGCCTCAGAGGTACAGGGCCACCCATTGGCACAAAAGCAACTTAGAGATTGCACTGCTGCAAGCTGAGTCTCCCTTCCTAGCAGCCATCGACTGTCAATAGCCCCACAGTCAGAGCTGGGAACTTATGAGCCCCTCCACCCCATCCATGCTGAATGTTCACTGGTTGGATGGCGTGCAGACGGACACAGTTGCACAATGGCCCCTCATGTCCAGCCTTACAGCATTCTTCCCTGGCCTTGTCTTCTTCCTTGATGTTCCCAGAGCCTTGGGGAGAATGGGTGACAGAGATATCCCACTTGAGGGGTTTGTCCTTTCTTGATATATTATCCTTTTGTATCCACATTACACTGCTATGAGCTGGATATTGGATTCATCCAACATGCCAATTAGTCCTTATCTTAGTAATGTCTATGGATTCAGAACCCTGGGCCTGGTGGGTATACTTCCAGGAAAAAGGAAGTCTAGATCCTTACACAGAGCCCCTTCCCACTTCTACTCCCTCAGAGCACTTGATAATATCAACTAGCAAATGGAAAAGGATTTGCTGAGTGACAGATCCTGATAGCAACACTCACATCTATCAATCTGACCCTGGATATCAGGGATGCTCTCAGGTTTTACAACCCACATCACCTCCATGTCTTCAGTGACACTAATTTAAACAAAGGAAAGTTTGTGCTATAACATTTAAGATGTTAATAGCAGTCGTGATTAAATTTTATTGGTTTTTGCATAAATAGCCAATAGAATATCTTTACACCAATACAATTATCTTACAACACCCACTCTTCTTCATGGGGGTGTTTGTGAATTTTATTTATTTATTTTTTTCAGAGGCAGTGGGAAGAGAGAGAAGAAATGAAGGATGAGGTTTCAAAGTGTATCTCAGGTAGACTTAAGTATTTGGCAATTATTCCCTTCATTTAAAAAGTCAGCTTTATAACCTGGAAATACATAAGTACAGTGCATCCACTTTATTAAACAGAGATGTGCCACCTAGGTGCCCCAAGTTTACATTTAGCATTATCCAGGTTCGTGTCTGTAGGCTTATTTATTAAACAGTAGTTTTAAATGACACGTATCAAGATCTTTAGTTAAACAATCTCATATCTGGATTGAATATGGAAGAGCTGACATTTAAAAAATTACCATTTATTTATTCATTATTAAAATCTGACAATGCCCCCAAGAGTAAGGCGCCTTATGTGTAAGAAGATAATATAGTCTTATTAACCAGCCATATGTAAATCACATACATAGCCACTCATGTATTAGATTGTTCAGGCTGATGTTCCTATTTGAACAAAGTCCTGTAAGTCCTCCAGTACCACTGCAGGCCAGCCACTCCTGAACAGAAGCCATCTTCATATTAGTATTTCTTGGCTAGTCTCAGTATTGTTAAGCACAATGGATTTTTCCCCCTTAATGAATATGAGTGAATTAAGGCAAAAGGACACAGACCAGCTTCTTCCATAGCTTATCTTCTATCTTATTTAAAGTTGTTGGGGCTGTACAGGCTGCAGATCTGCTGGCTGCAAAGATACAAGTTGTCCCTGGACCAATGTCTGACACATTAGCCATGAGATTACAATCTTGGTGCTCCCAGCATCTTCCCTCAGTTTATCCTCAGGACTACTCCTCAGCATGACACACAATGCTGACGTTCAAATGACACCACTTAGTTGCTATGTATCTTGGCTTTGTGTAGATTATTTCCTTATTTAAAGTATTTAATAACTGAACAATAACCTACTTAGTCTTTGTAAACTCTCCATTGCCCAATTTTTCACTTTTACAGCCATTTTCTGCTAGGCTGTTGAATTCTCCTTCTGCCATCTTCCTCACATAAGTAAGTGGTCCTTTCCCTTCAAAGGAGGAAGGATTTTTAAAAGAGCCTCCAATTCTATCCCACAATGTGAAATACTGTCCATAGTTATAGTCAAAAAACAAGTGGTGGTCTGTGTGATGAGCTGACCCGTTAATATATGGCCTTAACATCTGGGGGACACGAAAATCACCATCGTGAATGGAAATTGTCCAGACATTAACCAAGACATATAAACCTAAGTAGACCACCTTGTGTAGTGGAAAGACAAAGGGGTATATATGGTAAGGGAGACTCTGGAGGAAGCCGTCCACAGGGTGAAAAGCATGACTTGCAAATGGAGTGGGGATCTTCCAGATATGATGAGGTTTATGTATGCGCTGAGGAGGAAAAGGATATGGTTAGAGCCACGTATGAACTTAGCTTCCACTCTAGGTACAGATATGCCCTAACTGGAACTGGCAAAGTCACTCCTTCTTTATCCCCAAGGTAAATAAAATACATACATACAGGCCCTATGATGAATAATGGCCTGAAGAGCTTCTTGGGCATTTAATACAGGCAAGAGAAAATCTTAGACTCTAGAGTACAGACTTTATAATACTGAGATGAGTGACATCTTCCCCTTTAAATGACTCTACCTTGTAGAACAGTCTGTGATGCAGGCCCCTGTGAATCCAGTAGATCAGCATGTCTGTGAAAAACAGGAATGATACCACGCTAACAATGAGATGAATCCAGCCTAAGAGAAACCACACAGAACAAGAGTCAAAGTTCCTCTCCAGAATTAGTGTTCCCTTTCCACATGTCCACATAAATGCAAAGGGGATCTACACTCAAGCATGAGTTATCTCCCTTCACTACCTAGAACTGCTTCCATCTCTGCTTCCCCTCACCTAACAGCTTGGAATGGCCTAACTTTCACTATTTTGTAATTTTAATTAAATTTTGAGCTGGTATTAAAAAAAAACATAAAAATTGTCCATAAAATATTTCATTTCTTTTTTATGACTTAACTTTATTAGTTTTGCTTATTTGTTTTTTGATACAGATTTTCTCTGTGTAGCTCTGGCTGTCCTGGAACTTACTCTGTAGACTACAGAGGACTCAAACTCAGAGCTGCCCGACTCTACTGGGATAAAAGGGATACACAACCACCCAGCTACTAACTTTATTATTCTGAATTATGTGTGTGCATGCGCATGTGCTTGTGCATGTGAAAGCTCTGGTTCCCCTGTGGCTACAGTTTCTAGCAGTTGTGAGCCACCCAATGTGGGTGCTGGGAACTGAACTCAGGGCCTCTTAACGGCTGAGTTATCTTTCCAGTACAAGTATTACTTAATTAAACTACAAAGATGTCTATGAGAAAGGACATTCTTACTGCTTTCTTTATATTAGCATTCTTAAATCCTATCTTTGTGCACTACCTCCTTGCCTGGAGCTTAATTTTCCACTAAATACTTTCACTCTAGAGATCCCATAGTGAGTCCTTTTTTAATATTTTCAGCCTCGTCCTCCTGAGATTTTGTTCCAATCAGGCTGATGCACTCAACCTCCCCCTGTGCCTGTGGCATCTTATCACTGACTCGGGCTCACACTGTTCCAACATATCTAGAATGCCCTCTTCCTGATTTTGCTCATTCGCTCATTCATTGTCAAAGCCTCTTGTAATTAACCACCTCCTACTTTGAGAGCACAGTTCTGGTATCCGGCAAGCTAGGGTTCAAGCCTAAGCCCACTATCTATTAGCTGAGCACATAGGCAGGTTCTCAATGCTTTCTTCCCTAATATGCTCCTCCTAAAAGCAGCCCAGCAACAAGATCTACTCTGCAGAGTTGCTGAAGAAAAGCAGTGGGATGAGACGGGGCAGAGCTGCCAAGTGCTGCTGGCACCTGTCAATCTCAATGAACACTACTCTGCCTTCCTATATTCTGGATGTCAGGAACAGATCTTGAAGGAATTTCAAAACTGCATAGAGGTCATGTCGCTGCAAGACTACCTTTAAAAATAGAAAATCTAAAGCTCTAAATGTAGGAGTCAATTTCTTAATTCTGGACAGAGACACAATGAACTACTATAACTAATATACTTTGAATATATCTACAGATATGAAACAATGACCACATGTACTAAAACCATCAGAATGCAAACTGCATACACAGTGTTTCGTTTCTGCCATGTAATCAAGGAAGTAGGTAGGCACAGATGAGAGGGAAGTCAAGATAGACATATGAACAAATGACAAATGGCCTCTAGTTTCTAGGCAGCAGGGCAGTTACTGTGACTTTTAGTAACTCACATATTACTGAAATTACTTTCCCTTCAGTTTGAAATAAATACAAGGGCCCATCCTGATCAGTATTCCCTTAGGCACCATGTCTTCCAAAACTGACTTTAAAAATGAGAGTGAAGTTAAGAAAGTCCACATGTGGTGAGACAGGAATGGAAAAAAAGCACAACAGTCAAACACCTGGGAAGTTTGGCAGAAAGAAGAAAAAGGCATCTTGGTGCTTTAAAGAAAGTTAACCGTATGACAATCATGAAGGCCCACTTTGCAAATTTAAAGCCAGCTTGGGCTACGTAGCCAGACCCTGTCCAGAAAGAAGAAAAGGAAAAGGGAGGAAATGGGGTAAGGAAGGCAAAAAAGGAAAGGGGAGAAGGGAGGAAGGCAGGCAGTCTGGGGAGATGGCTCAATCAGGAAAGTGCTTGCCTCACAAACATGAGGACCTGAGTTTGATCCTTAGGAAACCCCCACCCAAAAAAAAAAAAAACCCCAACAACAACAACAGCAACAAAAATGCTGGATGTGGGGATGTGGATTTAGAAACCCAACATTGGCGAGGTAAAGAGGTAGAAACAGACTGGAGCTAGCTGGCCAGCTAGTCTAGACCAGCTGGTAAACTCCAGGAAAATGAGAAAAACTGTCTAGACGGGGCCTTTAACTCCAGCATTTGGGAAGAAGAGGCAAGCAGATAGATCTCTGTGTATTTGCTCTATTTAAGTAAGCTCCAGGCCAGCCAGAGCTACCTACTGAGGACTTGTCTAAAAAAAAAAAAAAACCCACCAAACACCTTCTCCCCTCACTGTGCAAAAAATGAACAACAAAATTCCCAGGAGGTAAAGAGTATTCCTGAAGATGACATTTGAGGTAGCCCTCTGACCTGTTGCATGCATGAATATACATGCACACACATGAATAAAAAACAAAAGAACAAGCAACAGAAAGGGTTCTACTAACTTGTACTTAGACCCTCCCAGTAGCTGCTCACCACTTGGGAAGTCTCCTATGTCATCATAGAGCTTGCTGTAACCTCTCAACTCCAGCAGGAACAATGAAATGGTGGGGATACTTATCCAAGGCAAAGACTTGACCGTGAACATGATCTCTCGAGAGACTTGATTCTGAAGATAAAAGTTCCAGTTATTTGAAAGTCACAACATCTGTCCAACAAAACTGCCATAAAGTTGATTGGGGATGGACTTTTAAATATTTTCTGTCTGTACTTGGACTCTGGCTCATGTCAGGCAAGAACTCTACCACCAAACTAAAGTCCTAGCCCTCAAGTTTCTCTTTCTTTTCCTCAGATTTTATTTCACATTTTATTTTTAAATATGTATATATGTACGTGTGTGCTTCTGTGTGTGTGTGTGTGTGTGTGTGTGTGTGTGTGTGTGTGTGTGTAAATATGTGCATGTCATGGGAGTGCAATGTCTGCAGAGGCCAGAAGACCCCAGCCAGGGAGCTGGTGTTCCAGGAAGTTGTGAGCCATCAACATGGGTACTGGGTACCAAACTCGGGTGCTCTGAAGAAGAAATATACACTCCTAGCTGTTGAGTACACTCTCCTGGGACCACTTAAATACTAAAAAGCCGACTTCCAAACTTTTCCTGTGGAAATTTTAATACACAGGAAAGTACGAGAAAAGTGTTCCTTTATATCTACCAAAGGCAATAGCAAAGTACCTTCACTTCTGAAGTCCACCTTTCTCACCAAATCTGTATGCTGTTTCTATTTATGGAATAATCTTTAAATGAACTTCCTTCCCCAGCTCCTTTCAGTCTAGGGACTATCTGACAAATACCAGTGGCAGTCACAGTTCCAAGTTGCTGGACTTGAATCCTCAGCTCAGCCATGGAAAAACACACATGGTAAAAATACCTTTCAGCTGCCAAAAGCCAGAGAGTAAAACATTTACATAAGCACAATAACTACACACATGCATTTATTCATCAATATCAGTAAAGTAATTCTCATCTATATACATGGGGAAGTAAGATTTCCAGGCTAACAGAAAACAAGATCCACGTATTATTTAGAATACACAAAGGAAAGAGGTGATTAACCCTTATAAAAATATCCAACCCTTTCAGGGGGCTGTTTTCAAAAGCTCTATTTACATACGACCAGTTTAACTGAAAAATTCACAAGTACATTATAGCATTATTATTTAAAGTAACAGAAGCTAGAAAATCTCTTACCTTTAAAAACTGTGGATGTTTCATTAATGAATGATCATAGACAAAATAATAGCTCAGGGTTGCACAGAAGAAGTAGAGGATATAAGCACCCAGGTTTGTGACAATTAGGAGACTAATAGTTTGTCGGATGATGTTGTCCTCTGGCCACGTGGCTGGGTATACATATGGAGTAAAGAAGTAGTGATCGGCAATGTTGAGAACCAGGTCCATCGCAGCCCCTGCAGGACAAGTGTGTAGCAATTCACTCCTCACATCTCTACAATGTTTCAGAAAAGCTCTATGTACAGTTTTTGGACTAAGAACAGCTTCATGCAGCTCAGACCTGGCCACCAGTTTCCCCAGGTGCCACCTTTGGCAGCAGAAGAGAGTACTGATTAGGTCATCCCTAGACTGACTTCTTCATGACATACAGTGTTCAAATTAGATATTAATCACCAGGCGTTGGTGGCTCACGCCTTTAGTTCCAACACTCGGGAGGCAGAGGCAGGCAGATCTCTGTGAGTTCGAGGCCAGGACAGGCTCCAAAGCAATACAGAGAAACCCTGTCTCGGAAAAAAAAAAAAAATTTAGATATTAATCACATGGTAAGGTCAGGATTCCCAAGCGTTGGAGCAACATAGCAAGATACCTTTAGTAAGATTTCTTCTCCCTTATTTATCACCCTAAGGTTTAGCTATTACCACAAATTGCTTTAGCAATTTTCCCATAAAGGTTCACAACATAGTCATTCATGCTGTCATACTATGCTCAGGTATACTTGTTTAATAACTTTCCAGTCATTTCCCAATGATGCCACCAGAAGTAACATGATCAATGTGCAGCATTTCTTCCAGGGTAGCCTCCCTTGAGTTATCCATGGCCTGATGAGATTAAGTACCACTGTCTTTTGTGTTAGAATGTCATTCAGTTGGGCTGGGGAGATGGCATAGTTAGCCAAGTGCCTGCCTTGCAAACCAAAGGGCCTGAATTTGGAACCCCAGAACCCATGTGAAGAGCAGGGCATGGTAGCTTGTGTCTAAATAATCCCACTGAAGACAAGATGGGAGGGAGACACAGGAGGACTCTGGAACTTCCTGGTTGGCTAGCTCAGTCTATCTAGGAGAATCTCAAGTCACTGAGAGACTCTATCTCAAACACAAGATGGAAGGCACCAAAGGACAGCAATTGAAGTTGTTCTCTGACCCTCACATGCACACACACATGCACTCACATACACATACATGCACTCACACATACAGGCACACAGAGAAAGAAAAATATTCCAACTACCTTCTGGTTTATTACTGCCTGCTCACATGGTAAACATTTCTTTTTAAAGATTTCTTTTTATTTTAATTTATGTGGATATGTATGCCTAAATATATGCCACAACACAGGTACCTGCAGAAGCCAGAAGAGGATTCTGTCTCCCCTGGAGCTGGGGTTACAGGTGATGGTAAGTTGTCTGATGGGAACTGAACTTGGGTCCTATGCAACTGCGAAGGCCATCTCTCCAAACATTTATTAATGCTGATCTACCAACACTATTTTGCACGGTAAGCAATTTTGAGACTAGTTCTTTATGGATGAACTATTCTAGGACATTATGATGGCCAGGCCTATGCTAAGTATGGGACAGTATATAATATAAACACTTGCTTTTCTAAGCATGACATTGCTTGGTGAGAAAGGCTGTCTTGAAGATACACTGGAGAAAAAGAAAATGCTGACATGAAGTCAAGGAGGAGAATGTGCAAGAGTTTTCTAGGCAGAAGGAAAGTTCCCATGTACATCTCACCAGACTTTCAGATAACTTTCACTGTTCTCCATCTCTAAGCTTTTCATTCATTCTTAATGCTGCTATTTGCATTAACCGTTCTGCATTTATGTCATCTGGTTTCATGATCAACGCAACCACTAGTGACACCTATTTACTTTTTTACTGTCAAGCATGGTATTTCATTTTCCCCCCCTAGACAATATTTTGGTCGTCGTCACTCCCAGTTAAAATTCAACTATTTTCTTTGCCAGTCCAAAAGTCACGAGTGGCATTAGTTACCCAACTATGTTTCAGGATGATGTGTCAGAAACCACACACCAGCAGTACCCTCAATATTGGCCAGTGCAGTACTGACAGCAGTTTCAACTCTACTGTCACCCAGCAAGCTCTCTTCATCTACTTCTGATATTTTCACACAGAAGTAAGTCAAAAGTTAACAAAACAACAGAAAAGCAAAACACTGCCAGAAGGCACAGGCAGGAATACCTGGTATGTAACCCAAGAAACAACAGGTGTACGTCAGTCAGAACCTGTCATCGGATGAGTCCGAGTGCTGAACCTGTGGCAAAAACAAAAACAATTGTTTGGTTCTCAGGGCTTTCAGGCTTTATGGCAGTGACTGCTCCAGTATTAAGTATACTTTTACAAGCAAGATGCTTTCAAGGAGAAACTGTGTGTGTAACCTGGGGCAGGTTGCTCAGCTACTCTCCATAGGTATGGAACTGCTTTGTGTGTACTCTAATGATGGAGGGCAGTACCTGTTTCTCCAGAATCCCCGGGATCTGTGTCTTGAACTCAATAGGAAAGAGAAGACTTCTTGGTGCATATTTAATTCCTAGCTACCTTGACTGATACTGAGCAGAGCTTCATATAGTGTAATAAATTGCACTTTTTCTGTAGATAGTCTGGATACTTACCCTTTGTTCACTTTCCCTTTGATGTTTCAGTTTCTTCATTAAAAATCTCTGCTACCTCTCCTCCTCTCCCTCCACGTCCATTACTCAAGCCATCCACCCTCCACAACTTTCTAAGTAGCACCACGCCCGGCTAGGATCTTATATACTAAGAGGCTTAGCCCTTTGCTTATGGGATGAATCCCAAATGTTTTCTTTAACTTTGACATGAAAAATTAATTTACATTAAATGTATTCTGATATCCATCATATATGCCCCCGATCACTCAAAAACATCCAATTTCACTGGTATACAGTAATAAAACACCCACATGTTCATACAATTTTTATGTAACTTTAAGAGTTAAATCCCTTAAAGTCAGAGGCTCTGTGGACTCTCAGCTAACCAGGCATTACTGCTTGAAACTAAAGTTCACATGAAATCTTATACTGCCTTTGCAGAAACAGCATTTTTTTTCCCTTCAAAACATGACTATCAATTAAACAGGCGGGGGCTGTAGTTCAGTGATATTTCTCCAGGCTAGTATGTCCAAAGCCTTGGTTCCTTCCTCAGCATCAGATAGATAAGTAAATAAATACAGTATTACACCTAGATGACTTAAAACTATTTTTCTTCAGTAAAAGAAAAAGCACAGAAACAATGGCTAGCATTCATATATTTTTCTAAAAGTCTGCATATTATTAACCCCCCATCCCCACCCCAGGGTCTTTGCCATGTAGCCTGGAACTTCAATTTTCCTGCGTCCGCCTCCTGAGCTCTTATGATTACCCATACCACATCTCATCTGACTTTTACACATGTGTATGTGTGTGTGTGGGGGGGGGGTAATGGAGAGGTTCTCCCATCTAACTCTCACAGGTCTATAAAGTATATGTTGTATAACCTTAGCATACAGGACAGTGAAGGCAGGGATAACTTAAATATCCTTGTAAGAAGTAGTGGATGTGATGTAAAGCCTAGTGCTCTATATTGTTACCTCTCTAAAATCACACATATGAATAAGGAATTCTGAGGTCTTCACACTATATATTACATAATGAACACACTCACACAAAATCCCAGTAATAAATAAAGGGTCATAAGGCTGTTATCAGCAAGCATTTTAACAGAACAACTGATGGTGACGCGCTCAGCTAACCCACAAAGTTTTGACCGGAATAATTTTCCAAACTGGTAACTTCTCCAATGAGGCCATGTTTTCACTTGGACCACCTTGGCAATAAAACCGGGAAACCAGTGTACATTTTTTTTTTTTTTTTTTTTGCTTAAGTACGCACTTTCAAAATCGAAGCGACTACTGGCCCACCACCTTCACTAGGTCACAGTAATTGTCAGACCCAGGTCCTCAACCTGATCTCTTCTCCCGGAGAAGCACGTCGCAAAGCAAAGCACCAGCGTTCCCCATCTCTCCCTGAATGTAGGATCCACAACAGGCAACCTCCAGCACTGGCGGGGACCCAGCTCTCCCGGGTCGGTGTCCTTCTCTGCCCCGTAATAGCCCTGTCCATATTACAGGCCCCTCGGCCCAAGGTGCCCACCCGGCCACCACCCCAAACCACCTGAGCCTCTAGCGGGGACCGCCACACCTGTGCGGAGGATGCTTTCCCATTCCCAGGAAAATGAGGATCCCTCGCGATAGCTCACTGGTCCTCCCACTCGCGGGTGTCCAGCTGCCTATACAGGAAACCTACCTGCAGGGCCGGAGCCGTTCAGTCTGCGGCCGCCGCTACACCAGCGGGGGCAGGAGCTGGAGAGCCGGAGACACCGCCCGCTCAGCAGAACCCCGCCCACCTGCAGGCAGCCCGCCAATCAGCAGCCTGCGCCATAAGCTGATGTGACGGCGGATCGCGCGACCTGGAGCGGCTCGGCCTCCGTGGTCACGTGGTCACAGCTCGCGAGCCCCGCCCCCCCGGCCAAGTGGTCCGGGACTAACCTGGCGCTGTGGGCCGCCCTTCTAAATGCTCTCGGTTGGAGCGCGCTCTCCTGCCCACTTTCTTCCCGCCACGCAAGTGTACGGGATTCGTGCATAGGACCCGTGACATTCGGCCTGAAGGAAGATCGATGACGTTTCCTTTGAAGTTAATGGCAGACGCATTTGTCCCATGCTTGTGGCTCTAACATTCATCAATCTGCTGCTATTTTCGCCTCCCTGGAACAAGTCCTTTCATGTAACATTGAAGAGTTAGCATCTGCATAAAATCTGGAAATTGAAGAATATGTGTAGTTTGGTAAATTAAAGAAGCAATTGTTTATGAAGATTAAAAAAAGAAAAAGGTTATGATCTGACCGAACCAGCTTTACATAGATGTTTCAATACTGACAAGATGAAGATATAGATAGGAAGAAAAACAACAAAAACAAAAACAAATTAAATATCAAATTGGCTAATTATGACTCAAGAATCTAGGCCGTAGCAACGCATTCTATGAAATACAAGAGCTCCCTGAAGGTGAGCAGTAGGGATTGGCTGTATCAGTCGAAAGGAAATGAACCTTAGAAGAAAGGGCCAAAAAAAAAAAAAAAAAAAAAAAAAAAAAAAGATGGGTGCTTTCGATGTTGCATTCAGAGAGGATTTACCTGTTCTAACTGGATGTTGTCCTTTTTCTTTTCTTTTCTTTTTTTTTTATGTAAAGGGTGGGGTATTTCAAAAGTCAGTTTGATTAAGTGGCTTGAGCATGAAGAACTCCATTCCAGCTTGGTCTAATCTCCTAGATCTCTGAGACAAGAGCCTAGTTCAAAATAATGACCCTCTATAAATTTCATTTAATAAGTGTGTTTTCCAGGGTTCTCTAGAGAAACAGACCTGAAAAGATGAAGACATACATAAATAATCTATGAAACCAGCTTATATTAAGATAATAAGTTGTCGAATACCTGAGGGGTTGATAGCCCAGTAATTGTTCCATCATGGAAGCTGGTTACCTCACCATCCAGACTACAGTGGCTGGCTCACACTGAAAAAAATAAATGGCCGGGTAGATGGTCTGTCCACAAGGCTGGGTACTTCAGAAGTCCCAGTGTGGCACCCAAAACCTGGAAGGTGTCTGGAGAATCTTCTGTTAACAATGGAAACTTGGAAATAACTGGTTTTTGCTATCAGGGAAGGAATCAGAAGCTGCAAGGTCAGTGGCAAGGGGAAAATGGAAGGCCAATCAAGTTAAAGGAAAATAATCTTTCTTCTGTTCTGCCCCTTCCCCTTTTTAATGGGGGGGGGTAATTACCAAAAATTCTGCCCACATTTAAGGTAGCTTCTTTCATATAAATTAAGACAGTCAAACCAGTGAGGCTCCCTACTCAGTTGATTCTAATTTGTGGCACGTTGTCACCAAAACAATCCATCACATGAAGCTAAAGTAAATGTGTAAAATTAAGCAGGAGCATGTATGCATTCTAGAGGTGTGCCTTGGTTTGAGAGTATAGGTTTTGTACTGTTGCAGTGGATCTGGTACATTAATTTTCCACTGGGGCTTCAACTACAGTTGTTCTTAAAGTCCTGTCTCCCAACCCCAGATGTGGCTGTTCTGTTTCAATGTTAACAGTTACCTGATGACTTCCATTCTGATTCCTTATATAAACAAGCTGTTCCCCAACACCCTGAAGGAGAGCCTTCAGATTATTTTTAGAATAAAATACTGTCCAACACTAGAATGCAAGTGGAAGCCAATTTAGTTTCTAAGCATACCTTGTCATTTTGTCTCTCAACATTCCTATGATGGTTAACCTTGGTTTCAATCTTTTGGATTAATGAACACATAAGAGAGGGCTGTTGAGATGGCTCCATGGTTAAGAGCACTGACTGCTCTTCCAGAGGACCTGAGTTCATTTCCCAGCACCCACATGGCAGCTCTCAAACATATGGAACTCCAGTTTCTGGAGGCACTAGGCACACCCACAGTGCACACATGTATATATAGGCAACACACACACAGAGTAAAATGAATATCTAAGGGATTAGTAAGGCAGACGGCATGGTGTAGCATTTCAATCAGACCAGGAGGCTCTGACTTAATAATGGCATCATCCATTGATGGATTCAAAATGTAAGGATGATTTTGAGATAGAGGAACAACAGGATGCAGGGACTAGTGGGAGGAAGGTCACAGGTGGGAGAAGCCTGCCCTGGCTTTCTTTCTGTGTCTCTTTCTCTGCTCCCTGACCACTTCCTCCTCACCATGATGAACTAACACCTCTGAAACAGTGAGCCAAAATGAGGTCCCCTTATTGTGTCCCAGTGATTCAAAGTCCAATTAATATAACCCCCTTAGACTGGATTTCATTAAATAAATAAATAAATAATAAACTTTTTAAAAACAACTGGGAACTCTGACCCAGATTCCTCTGTGGGAAAACCAGCTGGAGTCACATTTGCTGCCTCTTTTACATAGCGCTTGGCCTTCTGGTTTAGGCGAAGCACAACTCTTAGCAACTTCTCAGTTGTGCAATTTCCCTGGTAACAGCAGTCGTTGGATTGTGGACCTTCTAGCCTAGCATCCTGTTATTAGGAAGGGAAAATACTTTACCTATGAAATTAAAAAATGAGTGAGAAGAATAAATGGTGAAATAAAGTGTGTGTGTGTGCATGCCTATTGTGTGTGTGTACTCTGTGTGTGTGTATGTGTGTGTGTGTGTATGTGTGTGTGTGTGTGTGTATGACATGCACGTGTGTGCACTTTGCCCTCAGAAGACAACTTTCAGGAGTCCTCACATTCCACATTCTTCTGAGGCAGGATTTCTCTAGCTTCTGATGCCTCAGTGGGCAAGAGCCTTTGAAGGAGGATAATCCCTAACACCCACATAAAAAACCTGGATATGTTGGTACGTAAGTAACCCTATCCCCAAGGAAATGGAAACAGGAAGATCCCTGGAGTTTTCTGTATAGCTAGCCTAACCTAATTAGTGAATCACTGGTTTGTGAAAAATCCTGTCTCACAAAACAAATAGGTGGCTACTGAAGAATGACATTGACCTCTATATGTATCTGCACTAATGCACATACACACACAGACACAGACACACACACACACACACACACACACACACACACACACACACACACCGAGGAAACTGCACAGAGGCTTAAACACCAGAAAGGATAGTCATTGGATAATATTTTTAAAGCACAACCAGTCTAGAGAGGATAAGAAAATGAAGTTACAGTTTGAATATGGGTAGTGTCCCCATAGGCCATGTGTTAAGGTCTTGATCCCTATAGTGGTGTTTTCAAGGTGTTGCAATCTTTAGGAGGTGGCAGAATTGGAGGTCCTTGGGTCATTGATGGCATTCCCTATACATATTTCAGAAAGAAACTCATATATTTAGAGGCGTTTTGTTTGAGTGGCTTATGGTCTGGGTGGTTCATCAGTGGCTGTCTTCTGATGCAAAGAAGCTCTCAGTTGTTTAGTGCACAAGACTGGACAACTCAGAATCCCAACCTGGTGCTGGAGTCCAGCTTGGTTCCTAAAGAGTGGCTGGTCTTCAGTACACAGAGGAATGTCTCAGCAGCAGAACAGATGAATTTGATGTGGAGAGTGAGGGAAGGCAGGCAAAAAAGAAAAACTCTTCCGTGTCCTTGTATGTGGGCTGCCACCAGACAGTGTGGCCAAGATTTATTTTTAGAGTAGTTCTCTCTCCTCAAATATTCCATTCAAAGAGTCCCTCACAGGGTTGCCCAGTGGCTTGGGTTTTAGTTGACTCCAGATTCAGTCAAGTTGACAACCAAGATTAGCCACCACACCCTGGAAGGGTGCTTATGGAACACTGGCCCATCCTCCCTCTCCCTCTGCCTTTTGGCTCCTGGTATAAGCAGTTACTCCACACATCACCATCTGGCATCATTAGTAGAGGCCCAAAGCATCAGGACACCCATGTAAGGCTGGACACCTGCACAGCTTCAGAACTATGTAGGCACAATCCTTTTCTCTTTATCACCTAGTTGACTAGCTGAGAAGTACAGAAAGTTGGTACTGAAGAGAGGGCTGCTATCATTCACTTGAAGAGGTGGGGGAGCCTTTGGGATTGATTTATGGGAAGAGTATGGAGGGTTCTGGATGGACAAGGTTGAGAAATCCTAAAATGCTATTAAAAGGGAAGGATAGATGGCTCCATGGTTAATAGCACACACTTCTCTTTAAAGGACCTTAGTTCATCCATACTGCTCTTTTAAAGGATCTGAGTTCATCTCCCAAGTTCCCAGGACAGGCATCCCACAGCCACTTTTAACTCCAGCCTCAGGGGATCTGATGCTTTTGGCCACAGCACTGTTTAGTGCATGCACCAACACATGCAAACATGCAAACACATACACACACACAGACTTACACATACTCATACAGCTATATATACATGTATACACATGTACATACTCATACAAACACACACACACATAGATACACACACTTGTAAACATATTCTTGATTAAAAATAAATCTTAGCAAATAAATACTAAGAAGAGCTTAATGTGGGACATTTGTGAGAGCTTCTTCGAACAAAGGAATGCTGATAACGATGTGGATAGTGAAGGTCAAGGGTTGTTTGTGAAACTGGAGAAAAGGCTCTCTTAGCAACACCATGGCAAAGACTTTAGCCACACCATGGCATTTTATGAATGGCTCATCTTAAAGACAATGAACTGCTTTCCCCAACATTGATTTTTTTCTCTACTTTTTAATTTTTATTAGTTCTTTGATAATTTTGTGCAATATATCTTGATCATATTCACCTCTCCTGTATCTGTTTCCCCTTCCCAACCTACCCAGCTATGTCCTCTTCACTTGCCCTCAAACTTCTCTAGTTCAGTTTGTGCTGCCCAAATACTCTTGGTTGTGTGGCCTTCACTGGAGGTCAGTCTACCCATCTGGGGCAGCACCCTTAAAGAAATTTCACTCTAATTCTCCCTGTAACTATCATTGCCAGAAGCTCATTGGCTGTGGTGGGCTTTATGCCCTCCTCCCTGCCCCACATTGGAATTTTGTCTGGCTTGAATCTGTGCAGGTTTCAGGCATGCTGTCTCATTGCTGTGAATTCATATGTGCAACTCCCCTGCTATGTCCAGAAAGCACAGTGTCCTTGCACTCCCCCACCACCTCTGGCCCTCATTATCTTTCCACTTCTTCTACAATGATCGATCCTTGATCCTTGGCAGGAGGAGGAGATGTGATACAGATGTCTCATTGAAGACTGAACTACTCGGTCTCTTATTCTCTGCATCTGGACCACTGTGGGCGCCTATGTTAATTGTTATCCACTGCAAAAGGAAGCCATTCTGATGAAGGTTGACAGGTTCATGAATCTGGGTCCATGCCACATGTCTTGCAGAATCAAATGAATTACTGGCTGCTTTCAGTCACATTCACGGTGAGGCTAGAAAGGCTGGAAAGACCTGTAGTTTAGCACCCCACCAGCGAAAAATAAATAAAAACTATATAAAGGTATGGGCCAGGAGTTTACAGTTGTTAAGCCTTATCAGTTATGCTGGCTAGTCTTGTATCAACTTGAAACATCAGGACAATAGGAAAAATGTATGAATGGCTCCTGAGAAATCAGCAAATGCTAAGTGTAGAAACACGGATGTGTTTCAAAGACTTTTTTATTGTAGACTCATTGCAAAATAGAGCTCCAGGAAACAGAAACAAACACCCACAGCTCAACTCTTGGAATCCAGTTACAGAAAGGGAGAAATGATGAGCTAGGGGTCAAGACCAGGCTGGGGGAACCCACCGAGACATCTGACTTGAACAAGGGGGAGCTCATGGACCCCGGATTGATAGCTGGGAAACCAGCGTTGGACTGACCCAGACCCCCTGGTTAGGAGGCCTGGGCAGTCTATGGGACCTCTGACAGTGGAACCAGGATGTATCCCTTGTGCACGAAAGGACTTGGGAGCACATTCCCCATGGAGGGATATTCCCTTAGCCTAGAAACACGAGGGAGGGCCTAGGCCCTACCCCAAAAGACTTGACAGATTTTATGATCCCTCCTGGAAGGCATCACCCTCCCTGGGGAGTGGATGGAGAATGGCACAGGAGGGAGGGACGGGAGGCATGGGAGGGAGAGGGAACTGGGGCCAATATGTAAAATTAAAAAAAAAAATGAAAAGAAAAGAAAGAATGAAATGGAGCTCCAGGGAAGCTTGTAGGGCCCCAGGATTCCATTTCTTGTGTTCAGCAATTGCCATGGACTAGATGGGACCAGGAACAGCAATAAACATCTGTGCTCTGACACAATACTGGCTTTCTGGCTGTGGCAGACTGCAAGAGTTACATAGTGGTGGCTATTTCCAGGAAGATTTCAAACACCTAGATGATCAGCCAGTGAGTTGCAGAATGGAAGTTCCTGCAAAAAGGCTTCGAATGGGAGTTGCACAGTGCAGCTGTGGGCGTCAAGTGAGTACTGCAATGGTGACAATAGGTAGAAGTGTCAGTAATGTGCAATGCCTGCCAAAGAAAGCTGCATATGGCATAGAGGCAACCCAAGACTGCAGTCAGGCTGACAACTGGTTTTAACTACACTGCATGCATCATGCAAACAATATGGACACATAAGCACATACAAGGACATACACATGAACACACAAGAACATAGACCCGAAGATTTTATTGATTTTCTTTAGATTTATTGTTTGCCCATTTTAAAGATTATATTGCATCTGATTATTTCCTACATAGCACTAGTAATCCTAACTCTGAAATTTGCACTTCCAAGAACATCTCTTAGAACTTCCTTAAATTAGGCCATAGGTCAGCAGTCCCAGCTTGGTTCTGTAGACATAAGATAGTATTTTCACCTATTTCCAAAAGCTAAGCAGTAGAGGGGGGAGGTAACGAAAGGGAAGTTTCTCCACAATATCATTTTAGATCAATTTCTTTTTTACTTTCTAACTTATAGTTACTTACTTGAATTCCCCATGTGTACCTCTGCATCTACAAGAGAAAGAAAAAGAAGAAAGAAAGTAAAATAGCCTGGAATTCTCACATGCCTTTCCCACCTTACACTAGGCATCACCAGGCTTGTTCTGTATTTAAACAGATACTCACTGTGAGTTCCCAACCTAGACTGGACACCACTAGCTCATCCGCAGTAGTTAATTAGTGGACAGCGAGCATACCAGTGGTTTGGGTGACTGATTTTTAGGTGATGTCCTTATATACTATCTTTGAACACACCAAATTTTAACACACATGCAGGTGAGCACACATGCGTGCATGCATGCACATGTTACCCGAATGAACAAAGTACTCCTCACATTAATTTAACTCTGTGTGTGAGACTGTGCATGTTCCTGTACACACATGTGCACATCCACACCACAGCACGTATGTGGTGGTCAGAAGACAACGTGTAAGAGTTGGTTCTTTCTTTCTATCATATGGATTTGAGGGATGAAACTCAGGACTAAAGGCTTAGATCCACCAAGCCACCTCAATAGATGTCTTTGGGTTTTAAAGACATAGTTAGATTCAGAGAGCGGCTAGGCAAATGATAACTCAGAGATTCACCCATGCTGGTCTTAGAAAGCTATGGAGGCTCTATCCTCAAAATATGACTCAGAGATTAGCCAGAAATAGGCAGAAATCCATCACAGTGGGTAAAAGATAAGTGTTGCAAATGCAAGCTGAGAAGACAGCATTAGGGAAGAGGTCAGCAGGTGCTCAGATGTGTAGGCCACAGTCTCATAGGAATCATTAAAACAGGAAAAGTAGGGAGCACGGTGGGGAAAGTGGAGGGGGATCAAGGGATAAACGGGGGCATAAAAGCAACTGTTCTTAAGGTGTTTGGTGTCTAGAATGTATTGCCTCATAAAGCTTGCCCCTCTTGACTATTGCCCCAAGTCAGTTCACCTCAACAGGGTATCAGGTGGCTCTCTTGCAGGCAATGAAGTAGCTTGGAATATTGGGGATCAGTCGCTACAAGGATGGATGTCCCCCTTGATAGTCATGCATTGTTTCCAGGAACAGAGTATGGATAGCTCCAAGAAGATTCTAGTCCTTGGTCATCTGATGGCATCTGTTAACTACTACATGAGTCTCTGGCTTGAAAACCAAAGTGAAGAAACCAAAGTACCAAGTAAGCCAAGAGCAGAGCTGAGGAGCTAAGTACAGATCAAGGGCATTCAGCAGCTGTGTTTCAGAATATCCCTGTGTGGGTTATCAGGGATGTCAGAGACAGTGTAGCAGGGGAGGGAGACACACTGCCACACTGCCACCTGTAGCAGCCTAGCCTGAGGAATTGTGTTGGAGACTTCCATTCAAGTGGAACTGCAATTCTCTCTCAACTTTACCACAGGAAAGAATTTCTGGGTAAGCCAATATAAAGCAACATTGAAGTTTATTAACAGCCTCTAGGGCTGAAGAGAGGAGATGGCCCCACTAGGAAAATGGTTGCAGTATAAGCATGAGGACCTGAGTTTGAGTCCCCACCGCCCATGGAAATCCAGTTATGTTGTATGTAACTCTGCACTGGGGAGTGGAGATAGGTGGATCCCAGGAGTGCTAACTGGCTAGCCAGTTTAGCTGAAATGGTGAACTCCAGGTTCAGTGAGAATTCTTATTTTAAAACATAAGATGACATATAGATGTCAACCTCTGGTCTCCACATGTGTCTACATGGATAAGCTCATCTGCAATCACAGGTGTATACATGGTATGCCCCACCCACACAAAGAAACACCTGCCGGGCAGTGGTGGTGCACACCTTTCATCCTAGCACTCGGGAGGCAGAGGCAGATGGATCTCTATGAGCTCCAAGACAACTAGGGCTGTTACACAGAGAAGCCCTGTCTCAAAAACCAACCAACCAAACAAACAACCAAACAACCAACCAGCCACACACACACACACACACACACACACACACACACACACACACACAGACACAGACACACACACAAAAAAAAGGAAAAAAGGAAAAAGAAAACCTAAGTACCTAAATATAACACTAACTAGAGGGAAGGGGAGGGAAGAAGAGCGTTGGTTCCTCAAGTAAGGTAGCCAAGATGGCCTCCACCTCATGATTTCTCTGCTTTTATCCTCTTCAAGCATTTGTTGATAAACTTGTGCCACCATAGCCTCCAGGTCAGTGGTTCTCAACCTTCCTAATGCAGCAACTCTTTAATAGTTTCTCATGTTATGTTGACCCCCAACTGTAAAATTATTTTTGTTGTTACTTCATAACTGTAGTTTTGCTACTAATATGAATTGTAAATATCTGTGTTTTCAGATGATATTCCCACAGGTTGGGAACCCCTGCTCTAGACTTTTTGTGATAGGTATACAACGGGGCTATTTTGCAGATTAGCTCCTTGCCAGACAGATGATTTGAGATTTTCTTCCATTCCATGGCCTGAATCCACATTTTCTCTATTACTTCACTTGCTGTTGAGGTTTAACATTGTCCCATTTGTTTATTTTTACTTTTATTGTTCTTTTTATCTTAACCAAAACAAAATCATTACCCAAACCAATGTTTTCTTCTGGGAAGCTATGGTTTCAGTGAAGTGACTGAGATAATGCCATCTTGTTCTATCTAAACTGCCTCCATTTTGTGTCTGCTGAGGCATTTTTCAGCCCTAGGCCCCTGAATAGTCACATCAGCCTTGGCAACATACTCAGGACTTTCCATGACCTTAACCAAAGCCCAGATGTATAACCAAAACAGCTGACAATGTCACAAGGTTCCCCTGACCTACATCTGTCAATTATGTCATTGTGGTTTTTCCTGTGTCCCTGAGTTTTGATACCAAGTTTTCCAAGGCACCAGTCTGTTTGTAGTCATTGGCTAATAAAGGACTCTCATTTATCCTTATATGGTAAGGTCACCTGTAGTTTTCTTGCTTGGACTACAGCATCAGGTCTTACAGTTAAGTCTTTTGTGTGTTGTAGAGTGAGGGCCAAATTTCATCCTCTTGATGCAGAGGTCTAGTTTTCTCCTCATCACTTACTGAATCCCAGCCTATGAAGGATGGGTAAACATGAAGTTTGGAGGGAGTAGATGGGGAAATGGGGAGAGAACTGGATTAGACTGGAGGGAATGGAGGGTGGGCTTGATCCAAACACATTACAAGCATTCACATAGTCATCACTGTCTCTTTTGGTGGTATACAAGTTTGTGCCAGGTTAATACTTGTGGTCAGCAACATTGGTTACCAAACTTGAAATGATGCCTAATGAGCTTGAGCAAGTGCCATATCAATCTGGAAGATAGTGACCTGGGTAGTGGCCACAAAGATCTTTCTCATTTCTCAGAACATACCCTTGGCCACCACAGGCACAGTTCAATGAACAGTCACAAAACAGAAAGCAATTCCCACTTATCACACAAATACAAAAGCACTAAGGGAACCCAACCACCCTCACCTTAAAGAACCTGTGTGTGGTTTATACGTGGTCTACTACAGGAGAGCACATTGATCCTGTTATTTGGGAAAGAATGACAGAGACAGCTTGACAAGACCAGGAGCTGTTGGAAGGGCAAACACTACACTCAGCTTGTCTAGCATCTGATGCTGTGGAGCTGCTCTGTAGTTCAGGGCATGCATCATGGATGATCTAGGCACAGAAAGCTGAGGACAATGTGTTCATTCAAAAGGGGAGGTTGGCTTGCCCTGTACAAGGCATACAGGCAAAGCCAGGGTATGCTGGTTGGTCTTTTCATCAACTTGACACAAGCTAAAGACATCTGGGAAGAGGGAACCTTAGGTGAAAAAGTGCCTCCATCAGATTGCCCTGTAGGCATGTTGTTGGGGCATTTTATTAACTAAAGATTGATGTAGGCTGCTACTGTGGGCTGCTATCCCTGGGTAGGTGATGTTCAATTGTCTAAGAAAACAGACTAAGTCAGTCGTACAGAGAAAGCTTATAAGCATCATTCCACAGTCTCATCTAGAGTTCCTGCCTTAGCTTTCCTCAGTGATGGAGTATGATCAGGATCTCAATTGTTTTGA
Organism: Phodopus roborovskii; assembly: GCF_943737965.1. Classification (NCBI taxonomy): domain Eukaryota; kingdom Metazoa; phylum Chordata; class Mammalia; order Rodentia; family Cricetidae; genus Phodopus; species Phodopus roborovskii. The sequence goes on from NW_026126517.1 coordinate 19,701,063, forward strand.
AAGAGTCACATGGAAATCTGCACCTGTAGAACCTCCCTGAAAAATACAAACATGCATGTACAAAAACTGTTTACATGGAGTCAAGCTAACTTAGAAAATACATCCTTAGAAAAAGCTTTGCCACCAATGTTTATAACATGTGTCTCACTGAAGAAGACAGCAGATGACAAATTCATCCATCTCCTCATGTTAGTTCCTTTACATGCCATTGTGACAGTATACCCGACAGAAGCAGTTTAAAGGAGGAGGAAGGGGTTTTTTGAATCATTGTCTAAGGGGATACAGCCCATCAGTTGATGGGGATGTGGTTGGTTATGGTTCCATCTATGGCAGTAGGAGCTTTCAGCACACAGCTTGGTGTGTCTCAGCAGATCAAAAGACACAGGGAGCTCAGCATGGAACTATGGGTCAGGCTATAACTTTCAAGTCCCACCCCTGAGTGATCAAGTGTTCACTTCCTCCAGCTAGCTTCTGCCTCCTAAAGATTCCACAGCCTCACTTCTATGTGTGACAGACTTTTCCTGGGGAGATACAACACACACACACACACACACACACACACACACACACACACACACTTGCTCAATCCAAATAGAACTGATGACAAACCAAAGTATGGATACCACCAAATCCGACTTGTTGAACCACCAAGTTTTAATGGGGTTAATAATAGGAATATGGATGAGCAGTTACTTACAGGAATAGAAATGACTCAGAGACAACTGCCTCAGCAAAGCACAACCAAGCCAGTCATCAAAGCTGGGAATCTGGAGCACACTGCACAGGCTGCAGGCAGCTCAAAAAGTCAGGGAGATGGTTATTCTTCCTCGGTGTCTCAGTTGGTTTGAGCCTCTTCTAGGTAGCTCATCTTGTCTTCCTTTCCTCTGGGCAGTTTGGCTAGCCTCTTCTTCCAGGTGTTCTGGATTATTTGAGATTGACTCTCAGCAGTCTTTGCTGTTTACTCGATTAGGATGGGGTTGCTTAGTCAGTCTTGTCAGTTTTAGGGACTTCCTGAAGCTATTTTGGATTGTTCACTTACTGACTTAACGGTGCATCCATGCAGGATGGAATGTCATCCCAACAAAGGTCCTGTTGTTTCTCCTCACTGTAAACATCCTGTCCTAACTAGCCTGTTGTTTCTCTTCCTTCCACATTCTATGGCTTAAGAAATTACCCTCCAGTATAAAAGCTTTATCTTTGGAGAAAACTGCTCCATGGCATCCACAACATCACACATTGTCACTTGGGAACCAAGTATTAGAACTTTGAAGCCTGTGGAAGGCATCTCCTATTCAAACCACAACATCCTCCAAGAGGTACCTGCTTCAACCACAGATGAAAACAGGCTATTGGCCAATAGAGACTTGGGAGGAACTATGTGAGAAGAGGAAACATCCTAGTGGGTGAATCAGAGGTAACCCCACAGAGTGAAGAGTAGGATAAAGTAATCCTTTATCCCAAAGACCAGGCATTCATAATGTAAAATAAATAGATAAATAGTTTTTTTTTTGTTTTTAACTAAAGCATACTGATAGTCACACTGTCCACCCCTAGGACTATTATTAGAGCATTAGATATAGATTGTGTTAAGAGCGTCTAATCTATCTAAATTTTAGCAACTTGGGTGAATTGAAATTTTTTAAATACTTATTTTATTTTACTATATTTAAGATTATGTTGATGAATGCAGGGATGCGTGTGCTTATGTATTAGAATGCAGGTGCCCTCGGTGGCCAGGACTTTGATCTACAGAGCTGGGGCTATGGGAGGCTGTGAATTATGCAGCTTGGATAATGGGGTCTGAACTTGGGGTTCTCTGCAAGAGCAGTGAGGGAGACTCCTGCACAGTGTGGGCTCCCTCCTGGATCATGAATAGGCAGGAAATACATCCAAACACATGTTTTTACAGAGAGATTCTTTATTAAGCAGGGAAGAAAAGTTAAAGTGGCTGCTTTCTGACTCAGGCAGAAAACAGCAGCAAATGACCTTACAGGTGTAGTTTTTAAGAAGAGAAAAAGGGAGGTCTGTGTTAGGATGGACTAGGATGCGTTGGTGTATTTTTGAATTGCCATGTTCATTAAGGCAACCAAAAGAAGGATTTTGATTGCTGAACTTCAATTCTGTGATAGTTGGTGATCAGCCTCAGGAGGACTGACCAAATATGGGACTAGGCCTTGGTGGCTAGCTTTAGGGATGTTTTCTTCTTCTTCTTCTTCTTTTTTTTTTTAACAATACAGAGGGAAGGGGAGAGACAGACGGGCAAGGCTGTGAGAGCCACATGCTCGAGTGGACTAGTGTCCCTTCAAGCAGTGTACACTATAAACTGCTGAGTCATCTCTCTACCTAGAAAATGTGTAAGTAATAATGTTAATAAAGAAGAGCAAGTCTAAATTCAGTAAGAGAAATGAATTTTAGCCTGTTTATATACCAGTGTTTCAGGGCTTACATACCAACTCATATGAACCTCAGCAATAGATAATTGAAAAAAAAAAGCATGTCAGGGAAAAATACGACATGATGATTTCAATATGCTTTCCAAAATGTAGATAGACCTCCCTCTCCCACAACTAGCAATATATCATACACTATAAGTGAATTTTCAGAATAGCTGTTAACTATAATTCATCATGGTCGCTGACCAATGTGCAAAGAATAAGGTGAGAGGGTGCACTATGGGCATCAAGGATTTATCTAGTTATATTTTGTTCCTTCAGCTTGGAGATGGTTATAGAGGTATTCAGCTGGGCAAGCAGCTAGCTCGGCAGGAGAGCATTTGCCGGCTTTTGGGGAGTGGTGGCTTTGACCCCCCCCCCAGAACAGTAAAAATGAGCAAAGAAAGAACAGCCAAACAACACCAAACACATCTTGCCTCAGAGATGGGGATAGAGGTCAGTTGCAGAATGCTTGCCCAGCAGACACAAAGCTGTGAATTTGACTCCCAGCACAGAGTAAACAGGGCATGTTGGCTTACACCTGCAATTCCAATGCTCTGATAGTAGAGGCAGGAGGATCAGAAGTTCAAGGTCATCCTTGACTACATAATGAGTTTGAGGCCATCCCAAGACATATGAAACCCATCTAAAAAGAAATAAACCCAAGTAAACAAGAAACCAAACTCCTTTCATGTGAGATTTTGTTTTCATTGGTGAAGGGGCTCTGTCCAACCTGAGCACAGCAAACATGGCTCTGGCAGGCCTTGGTCTCTCCTCTTCCTCCATAAAAACCATTAGACTACATTCCTGAAGCTAGCCACTGGAGTCTAGTCCCTCATTAGGCCTCCTCCTGAGCGGACTATCAAAGTCCAGCTATCACAGTATTAAAGTCCAGCAATCAAAATCGCCCTTTTGACTATCCTAATTAACACACCCAATCAAAATTAAATACCTCATCCTAACACAGGCTTTCCTCTTTTACCTTTACAAACTTCCCTTTGCTTATGGACCACATCGGTCTCCTCTCCATCCAGAGGACACTTGGGGACAAATACCTCTTCCCCCTTTCCCTTGTTCCCTTCTCCTTCGTACTCTATCTCCTGTCTATATCTCTTATTTCCTGCCCTTTGTCCCTGGGAGCAAATAAATCTCCTTCATGTTGAGAACTTGATCTTAGGGTGTCTTGTGCCAATATCAGTCATTTCGATTGGAACTATTTAAATAAGTAAATTTTATTCAATATTTTGTATAAGTGACTTTTTTATTAAAAACCCAAACCCAAGGTTAAATATTGTTTTAAAAATGAGCAGTCTAAACCCTGTTAGACTTCATTGTGAAATTGGTACCTTTTCTTGAAAAACAATGTATCCAATGGGTCCATCTAGTGGGGAGTTAGAGAATCTCCAGTGTACCTAGACATACAGCTTCTCTAAAGCTGTAGATTCAATAAAAACCAACAGAACAACCATCAAGTGAATAATGCTGTTAGAGAAGCACAGTAAAATTCCTTACTTTGTCCTTAACTTGTTGAAAGATTTCACATCAACTTCCTGCAACTTTGGGAGCTCGGGAAGCCTTTGCTTTCCACGATTCTCACCTCTTCTGGCAGGCTTTTCTTCTCCCTTCCCTTGTGGCAGTGCTTGTCTGCTGTGTGACATCCTTGCAACCTGGATCCTTCCTACACCTTCCTGCATCTGTACATACATGCTGTCCTCACCTCCACTCCCAGTCTTGAAGTATATCCATGCAGTTACACACGGTTCAGGTCACTCTGTATGAGCATCTCATTGAAAGAAACGAACAAGGTGCAGAGCCCTACGAAGCATATGTTCCCAATTGGGAAGAGTAGATTCCAGTTTTTCAACATTTCTTTGACGAACTGTTTTAAGAATGAGGGCTCCTGCACTGCAGGCTTGCTGAAGAGTGTGAAAGTTCACAGCTGTAATCTCAGTGGGTAGTAGAGGCAGGCTGCATAGAGTTTGAGACCAGCTGCATCTAACCAAGTCTCAAAACAAACAAAAAGCAACCAACTAACCAACAAACAAAAATCAAATAGGCTTTGGTACCAGCTCCTATGCTCAATCCTGTCTTACATTAACAGTGTAACCTTGTCTCAATACTTCAACTCTTTTTTTTCCTGAAGCTTCCTCATTTGTAAAATGAGGATTATAATTCTATTGATATTATATGGTTGTTGTAAAGTGGCTGTTAGGTATCAGATAATTAGAAAAATGCCAAAAATATGACAAGGATGAAATAAAGATAAGCTATTATTGTTGTGTTTGCAAATTTGAAAGCAAACTTTCATATTGTTTTAGCTTCAGGAGCTGGGAACACAGCTCTTTAACTTGTTGGAAGATTTAAAAGCAACTTCCTGCAATTTGTGACCCCAGAAAGCCTTTGATTACCACTGTTGTCACCTCTGTTGGGTCTACAGGCATGTACCACTACACTGGACCCTTATTCGCGTGGCTCCTTTAAGGGAAGATTCCTGACAGACCCTTTTCTTTTATAATGCACCATCTTGCTATAATGTACCATCTTGTTAGTTCTTCCAACCTTCTGTAATATGATTGGTATATTTCAGCTTGTATTTCTGATGTTTGTGTAAGCTTTCTGGTCTACCACATCACTGGATATACAAGCCCTAATCCACAATTCATCCTATCTTACCATGCTTGACATATGCCCCAGGAATGTGTCCCAGCCATTTGCCTTTTACTTCTTCTATCCCATCCAACTCTTCGTGTTTTCCTGCTTCTTCAGGACGTCACTTTAAATGCACTAACTCTTCAGGTTTATCTAGGAAGTACAGGAAGAGGGCAAAGTGGGAAACATGCTTCTCTGTGTGTTTTTAGATAGTATCTGAAATTTTTAATTTTATTTCTTGTAAAATATTCAGTATTTCTCCTCCCTCACTTAGATTGTACTCCAGTAGCTTGGCCCAATGGTTAGTTATTGATTTCTGCATCTGTTTCTGAAAGAGGGTTCTAGCTTCACTGGGGTTGTGGATTGTAGGCTAGATATCTTTTGCTTTATGCCTAGTATCTACTTATGAATGAGCACACACTATATTTGTCTTTCCGGATCTTGTTTACTTCACTCAGGGTGCTTTTTTTCTAGTTCTGTCCATCTGCTGGCAAATTTTAGGATGCCATTTTTTTCTTACCACTGAGTAGTACTCCATTGTGTAAATGTACCACATTTTCTTTATCCATTCTTCATTTGAGGGACATCTAGGTTGTTTTCAAGTTCTGGTTATTACAAATGATGTTGTTACGAACAAAGTTGAGTAAATGTCCTTGTGGTGTGACAAAATGGCCGAAAGACCTCAATATAAATTCATCCACACTGAACCTCATAGAAGAGAAAGTGGGAAATACAGTTGAACTCATAGACACAGGAGACCACTTCCAAAATAAAACACCAGTAGCACAGACTCTGAGAGCAACAACTAACAAATGGAACCTCCTGGAACTGAGAAGTTCCTGTAAGGTAAAGGACACAATTAGCAAGACAAAATGGCTCACCAAAGAAGGGGAAAAGATCTTCATCAACCCCACATCTGACAGAGGGCTGATCTCCAAAATTTACAAAGTACTCAAGAAACTAGACATCAAAAGACCAAATAACCCAATTTAAAAATGGAACACAGATCTAAATAGAGAATTCTCAAGAGAACAATTTCAAATTACAGTAGAAAGCTGTGCTGGAGAGCTTAACACAGCAGAGGTCTATAAGAGCCTTTCCCTTCTCTTCTGCTGCTCATCCAGACTCAAGACAGAGCTCCTGAGAGTAGAGTGCTTGCTCTCTTCCATTCTCTCGTTAATCTCCTGAAAACACAGCCAAGAGATGAAACTCTATGGATTTTAGATCCATAGGACTTTATCCTTTATCTCCCCAACACCTGAAGGGGGAACAGACATGTGGAGAGAGGGGCTGTACTATCCCCTTCCATCCTTTCTCTAATCTTTCTTTCTTAATCTTTGTGGTCATCATGACTGGGTCTGTCATCCCCTCAGGGGCTGATATAGGTAGGTCTGTGAAGGCATTTCCAGAGAGGATTAACTGAGGTGGGGAAATTCACCCTGAATGTGGATGGTTCCTTCATATTCTGGGGTACCCAGGAAATAACATGGGAGAAGGAGGAGCCCAGAGCACTTCAACCCTCCTTTCTCTGCTTCCTGATCCCCCTTGAAGCTTGCTGCTCTGCTCTGCCTGCCATCTCTGCCACAATGGAGCAATATATCTGACACAGAACCCAAGTCATAGTATCCTATCATAAGTTGCACAGCCAGGTCATGTGACAAGAAATAAAATATAGGAACACACGTACGATAATTGCATTTTTACTTAGAGAAAGATGTAAGTACCCTTAAATGGGTAATTGAATGGGACCCCCCAAACACTGTGAACTTCCTCCCAGAACCTGGATTAGACACAAACCACACCCAAACACCTGTTTTCACAGAGAGATCCTTTATTAATCAGGAAAGAAAAAGTGGCTGCTTTCTGATTCAAGCAGAAAAACAGTCGCAAATGACCTTGAGGGTATCATTTTAAGAGGAGAGAAAGGGGAGGTCTGTGTTAGGATGGGCTAGATGTGGTGGTAAAAAAAGATAGAAAATGAGGGATAAGGGGAAGGGGACAAAGGGTCAGGGGTGTTTGTCCTGGAGGGACAAAGGACTGCCTCTGGATAGAAGAGACAAATGTAGCAGATAGGCAAATGGCAGTTTAGGGTGAGGTGTTTAATTTTAATTGGGCATGCTAATTAGTTGAACCAAGAGGGCTTTTGATTTCTAGACTTTGGCAGTCTGCCTCAGGAGGAAGAAGTAGGCAAATGAAGGAATAAACCTTGGTGACTAGCTTTTGGATTGTAGTCTATCAGTTTTAATGGAGGAAGAGGGGAGAGGGAAAGAGCAAGGTCTTCCAGAGCTCAGGCAGAAAGAATGAGAAGGGAAGGGCCTATCAGAGCCACATGCTTGAGTGGGCTAGTAATTGTATTTAAAATATGTGATTAAACTGAGACTTTAAAGTCAATGAGAAACATTCCTTCTTTTCCTCCCCTCTTAAAACCATGATGTAGAAATTCATTGTCTGTGACAGAAATCATGTAAGAAGATAATATTTTTAGTTAAATAAAAACATGAGAAATTTGTTTTAAACTCTTAAAGTCAACAGAGACTTCATCGGACAAATCAAAATCTAAGCTCTGAATTAGCTGGCATGTGCATGGCTACTGAAGGTTAATGGTGAAATAGTAAGAAACAAAAAGGAATATTTCAAAGAACTCCTGGAGATTTATTTACTGAAGAGCTAGCTGTGTAGAGTGCATTTATTCAACATCAATCAAAATTCTGACTTGTTCCATGGAGACCAATAAAATAATTCTGAAATTACTTTGAATACACTGGCAAGCAATGATTATTGTCAAATTTAAAAAGAGGTCCATATATGGCTGTATACTTTTATAATCCCTGTATTTGGGAGGCAGAGGCCAGAGGCTTATGAGTTTGTTGCCAGCCTTGCTATATAATAAAATTGTGTCACAATGGTCAGTCAGTCAATCAAATAAACAAATTAACAAATAAAAAGGCAAAGCAAGGTGAAGGAAGAGGAGGAAACGGAGAGAGGGAGACAGAATAGCCCATCCATGTTTTGCAAGGTGTTTTAAATGTGATATTGACACAAAGAAAGATATTTCCAGTAGTATGATAGACCGGTCAATCAATAAATATGTAATAATACATACAGTACTCTATAATGAATGTCTTAAGCATATATACATATCCATATGTATGCCTGTAATATATTTTGCTAGACTGTGTGATTTCGGTAAATATAGGAACAGTCAAATCACACAAAATGAAAATCAATTCACGGACATTTTAAAACCCAACACTGTTAGTCACAACAACACTAATCCAAACATTAGTAAGATCCCATTTCTAAAACAGGAAAAACTGGTGAACTCTTCAAATGTTCAGGAATTATTTATTAATTCTTTCTGGATCTCTATTTGATGATCTACATTACATTATGGAAATATTATATTCTTTGTCCTAGTGAAGTATATTATGTTTATCTTTGAAAAACTTAAAAGATACAACTGTACTTATGATAATGTTGAATGAAGCATTTTTAAAATAAGAATGGAAAATAGAAACAAACTTAAAATGTTTTACAATGGAAGCTACAAATAGGGGAGTTTATTTTATTTATTACTTTTTATATGTATTTGTTTTATGCTTGTATTTGCATGCTTGTATGTGTACCACAGCCATCCGGTGCCTGAGGAAGCTAGAAGAGGGCACCAGATCCCCTGGAACTGGAGTTACAGGCCAATTGTGGGCCATCGTGTGGATTCTGGAAATTGAATCCAGGTCCTCTGCAAGCACAGCCAGTGCTCTTAGCTGCTGAGCCATCTCTCCAACCTGAGCGTTTCATTTTAAATTGAGGTAAATATCTGCTGTTACTCAAAAATTAAGAGTGTTGAGTTTGAGATATTTGTCACCTTTATTGAGCTCTTGCTATGAAGCAGATCTCTCTCTCTCTCTCTCTCTCTCTCTCTCTCTCTCTTACACACACACACACACACACACACACACACACACACACACACAATCACTGTGCAGGGCAAGGTAGGGATTTTCTGTTCTCAATGTCTGGATTTGTGGTCCATGCTCTAATGAAATGGCATTTCTCAAAGGCAGCACAGATAGTAAGGGATGAAGCTGCCCTTGTTGCCTACCTCATCCACAGCTGATCAAAGGGAATGGACTTTGCTCAGTTCCTCATTCTTTGGCAGGTTCACTGTGAACTATGATTTCTAAACCCTCACCCAAACTGACCTTCCTCACCACGCAGTCTGACTCCGGTGCAGGACCAGCCAATCCGACGGCAGCCTCCTGACTCGCACTATGGGCTGACATACAAAGCTCTGCCGGAGAGAGATGACAGGAGTTGCCCACATTATCTCTTCCTGATTTGATTCTAGAAATACCCAATCAGGTAGCTGGTGGGGCCAAAAGCTTGGAGAACGTGAGGTAAGTATTGAGGTAAGTATTGAGGGTGTTGTTAAATAAAGAATTACACAAAGCTATTGGTTGGGGCTGAACTTTTTCATGAGGTCTCAGCAGACCAGACTATAAACCAAAGTAGACTCATTTACAAGGAATCGTGTTGCGAGTACTTTCCCACCAGCATGGTCCCACAGCCTTGTCAGCCCCAAGTAACACACAGAGACGCTGTATAAACTATGGAACTCTTGTCCATTGGCTATGGTTTCTTATTGGCTACTCTGACTTAACTGTTAACGCATTTTTCTACTAATATAAGTATTTCCACGTGGTCTTGGCTTACCCGGAATGCAGGGCCTGCATCTCTTTTGCCTGCTACATCTCTGCAGAGAGTCATTTCCTGTTTGTCCCTGCTTGTATTCTAATTCAGCCCAGCTACAGCACTTCCTGCCTGCCTGTACAAACCTCTAGACCTCTATGGTTAGCTAGTGGCAGTAGCTGCCATGCTCACTTCCTGCCTTGCCAATCAGCGTTTTATTCATCAACCAATAAGACAAAAATATACAGAAGAACATTCCCCATCAGAATTGTATCCTCCAAGGAACTGGGAAGAAATATCAGCCGCACACCAGGCCAGTATGGAGTATGACAACAAGCTTGCCTCTGCCTTAATAATTACCAAAAAATAGTACTTCAAGCTAACCAGTTATTTTTTTTTTCTAGTGTTCTCCCTCTGTGTGTCCAGATAGTGTTCTTTGGTTTTAGTTTTGTTTTTGCTGTGTGCGGAGTCAAACCTGGTGACTCTCACATAATGGCAGTTGTTGTGCATCTGAGTTGTGTCCATCAGCACTGTTCCCCGTGCCTAATCACCTTAGGCTTTCTCTGTCTATAAAACCAGATTCCTCTTGCTCAGCTCACTGAAACAGTTTGTCTTTTTCTTGGAATGAAATATTGTGGGATTCTAGAATCACAAACCAAGCCAATTGAGAATGCAGCAACTGAATCTGTAATTGTTTTGTTTTGACCAATTAGCTACTACTCAAAGACATCCCCCTTCCAAAGTTCATGTGTTAGAAATTTAACCTCCAATTCAACACTGTTGTGAGGTGAGGCCTTTGAGAAGCAAACCTAGTCTTGTGGACTCTGCCCACAAATGGGTTGATGTGGTTGTGGAAATAGCTTGTTATTAATGCTATGAGTGTGGGTGTGTTATAAAAGTGATCACGGCTGAGCAGTGGTGGCACACACCTTTAATCCCAGCACTTGGGATGCAGAGGCAGGGGATCTCTGTGAGTTTGAGGCCAGCCTGGTCTACAAGAGTTAGTTCCAGTATAGGCTCCAAAGCTATACAGAGAAACCCAGTCAGGAAAAACGGGGAAAAAAAAAGTGATCACCACCGGTCTTGCTTTCACACCTTTATCCTCAGGATGAGGTAATGCAAAGCCCTTGCTTGTAGCCCTATATCTTCGACTCTCTAGACTGTAAAGAATTAATTTATTTTCAATATAAATCACCCACTGTGTGATGTTGTTGGAACCACAGGAAAAGGAAACAGACAGAGGGAAATTAAGCTTGTTCTCAAGAACAGCTCCTAATTAGCTGAAGTGGAGCTGGACTGTTGTACCAACCAGTGACAGAAAAACCAGGGAAACGAAGGAATGGGTAGAATTGATCACAAAAGAAAAGTAAAAAGAAACAGTTGCTGACCATAGCAAATTCTACAAACAGTGCCTAACCTATAAAATCAGACTTACTATGCGATGCAGTATTTTCTCATTCCCACCACCTGTTGTGCAGCAGGAAGTTTTAAAGGGAGGTTCACTAAGACCCAGAAATAAACTTACAAGTCTCAGGGAGTCCCTGAAACTTATCAGATGTGCAAAGCTCCCCTCCCCGAAAGTTTATAAAATAAGTAAGGAATGCTGAAAAGAGGAGACTTATGCATCTGTCCATCTGCCTTCAAGTTGTTCAGAGAAGCCCAGGGTGCCAGCTTTCATTCTAGAGTAAGCTTTTGTTGATGCAGCTGGCTTTGTGTCACTTATGCTTCTTTAAGTAACCCCTCACCCATATGTCTGTGAGTAACCACAGTAAACTAACTCACCAGTTTGTTAGGTTGAACTTGGGTGGTACTGTTGCTTTGGTCTGGCATCAATTAACTATTTGGGATGAATAGATGGTTGTTCACATGTCCCAAGTAATAGTGTCACGCAATATCACTGTTCTAGCTTCATCTCCTGCATGGCCTTTGTCTGATCTCTTAATTCCAGCTATCCAAACAGCTGTATGCCGGCAAGTACACCATGCCTGCATGCCTGGTAGTAACACCCTCAGTTCCTGATTCAGCCTTTTTCTTGAGCATATCATATAAGTATATCATTGTTGGCCAGCTCCTTCTGTTGTATCCTAGAAGACTTTGCCCAAGAGAAACTCCTCTAAGAAGCTTTCCAGAACCTTCTCCATCAGACTAAAGTCACCTGAGCAGAGATCCACTGTTCTTAGAGTTGAGCTCAACCTAGATATTATTCTGAGATTTCTAAGTAATGAGCCTACAGTAAATAAACAAAATAGTAGAGGGAGGGTCAAGCACAACTGTCACAAGTAGTAAGTTAGAAACCTTTAGAATATCAACCAAAATAACTTCTATGGTAATTTTTTTGTTTGTTTTTGGAGAGAGAGGATCTCTCTGTGTAACAACCCTGACTGTTCTGGAGCTCACTTTGTATGTCAGGCTAGCCTTGAACTCACAGAGATCCACTTGCCCCTGCCTCCTAAATGCTGGGGTTAAAGGTGTGCGCCACCACCTGCCTCAAGTATTCCCTCTAGATGGGGAGGAAGCACCTGGGTCACAGTCATCTTCACATCCTTGTTTTACTTCCCAAGTTAAAGCAAGTGCATTCTAAGATACACACTATATGTAATATGCACATGCATATTATTGACTCTGGAGAATAGACTGTTCTAATTCATTTGTAACTAATACGTAAACATATCTGATCCTAAACTAAAGTGAATGATCCCTGGAACAGTCCATGTGTTCTTGAGACAACACATCTTTATCTTTACTAAAACCAATAAGTTGCCCCTGAAATTATAAGGCAGCTCTCTGAAAGCAATTATGTGAATTCAACTGGCTCTTTGCCTTGGCTTTATCCATTTAGTTCTCCAGGTTGTGAGCAAATTTATGTATGAAATTTCCAAAGCTGGCAGAGGACCATAGAGTGAAGGGAGGATTGTGGCAGCCATTTGTTACTTGTACAAGTAGAATAGCTGTTCCAGATGGTCACATCATTTCAAAATATTCTATCTTTTATTTCTAGTGTAACATCAAAAGCCAAGAAAGGAATTACACACGTTTAAAAGAATGATGCAATAAGAATTCTTCGCAATTGGTTTGCACCAGTGTGGGTGTTGTAATGTGTCCATTCCTAGGGAATAGTTCTTTCTATCCAGAAACTTGGTTTTTCTTTAACTGACTGTCTGGTACCCCATAAATCCATCAATGATGCCTAAAGTTTACCAAATGGTGAACTTGAAACTAGAAATAATAAATCACAAGGCACAAACTTTGTAACACAGGACACTTGATAGTGACACCTTTATGCCACTTCTGTGAATAAGATGCTTATTTTCTGAAAATTGAATGCAGACCAATTGTTTAAAAGTTGCAAGTATTAAAAGTAAAAGGAATAAAATGAATCCACATGCAGTCTTAATATTCAAGGTGGCACATGCCTTTAATCAGGAGGTAGAGGCAAGCAGATCTCTGTGAGTTTAAGGCCAACCTGATCTACAGAGTGAGTTCCAGGACAGCCAGAAACCCTGTCTCTAAAAACAAAACAACAACAATAGTATTGCCAGCCTTTTGCTATATTTTTCTTTCAGTCTTTTAGAAGTGCTTATGTGATTCATAACATTCTTACTTTTCCAGTGACACATTGCAGTTCCCGAAGTGATAAGTATTCTTCACAAACTCCATTTTAATGGCTGCAACAATTACATGTCAGTGTCCACCCATATCACATTATACTTCTCCCACTGCCATGGGAGTAGAAAGTTGTCATGAACTATGAGACTACAGTTAAACTTTCTCCCCCTTTCCTCCTTGACATTCTAGACTTCAGTAGTACCCTGTGGATCTCTGTGTATCATGCTCTCTCTGACATCCTGCATCCTCTCTTGCTGGTCCTTCTAAGACAATGATTCTCACCCTTCCTGATGCTGTGACCCTTTATTAGAATTTCTCATGTTGTGGTTACCCCAACCATAAAATTATTTTTTTTGCTGCTACTCTATAACTGCATTTTTACTACTGTTATGAATTCTAAGGTAAGTATCTGTGCATTGAAAGCCTTAGGTGACCCCTGCGAAAGGGTTGGTCATGTGACCCAAAGGGGTCATGACTCATAGGTTGAGAACTACTGTTTTACAACATTTTACTTTCTTAACTTCTCCTTTCCTTCCATCTCCCTATTTATGTTTGGCTTTTCCCCTAAGTAATTTCTGCTGATCTCTGATAACAGGATCAAAGTGGTGGTGGTGGTACATGGATAGAAAAAAGAATAGGGAATCTAGAGTTTGGTCCTTAACATTTAGAAGGATGTGTACAAAAGATCTCCCAAAGGAAAGCCAAGGAGAATATGCTATCTTAGAAACTTAGCAGGAAAATTTGTCAAAATTTATAGATCAATTGCAGCCAGGCATAGTGGCATACTCCTATAATCTCAGCACTTGGGGCTGAGGCATGAAGATCCTGACTCGGAGGCTAGCCTGCATATTTGTTTCTTTTCTGCTACTGTGCTAAAATGCCATGACCAATGCAATTCATATAAGAGAGCTTATTTTGGCTCTTGGTTCCAGAGGGATATGAATCCATTATGATGGGGAGGTGTGATAGCAAGTGTCAGGCCTGGCAGCAGGAGCAGGAAGCTGAGAGATCAATCACAAACACAAGGCAGAGAGAGAAATAACTGCAAATTGGGCAAGGCTACACATGCTAACAGCTGCCCCCACCCCGCCATGTCACACTTCTTCCAATGAGATCATACTTCCTAATTCTTCCCAAACAGCTATCTGGGAACCAAGTGTTCAAATGCCTGAACATATGGGAGGATGTTTCTCCTTCAAACCACTACCAGGGCAAGGCAAGATCCCAATTTTTCGTTTGTAAAACAGGATCAAAATACTGATATGCTTAACACATATAATTTTCAAAAACATTCTGAGTAACAAAGCAAGAAAAGGAAAATATATAGTATATAATTCTAGTAATATGGATGCTAAATATTCCAAAGTATTGCATAAAAAAATACATTAGTGAGTGTCTGGAATCCAGGTGAGTGTGGTGATGGGAGATGTCATTCTATAAATATGTTTCTCATACTGGTTAATGAATAAAGCGCTGTGGGCCAATAGGAAAGCAAGACGGGCAGGACTAGGAGACAAGAAGGAAAGAGGAAGTAGTAAAGAGGAGTCAAGATGGAGAGTCTGGAGAGAGCAGGACGCCAGCCGGCTCTCTGATAAGATGAGACCACGTGGAAATACATAGATTAACAGAAATGGGCTAATACTTAAGACAGAGCTAGCCGATAAGAAACAAGTAACTGGCCAACAGCATTATATCAAATACAGAGTCTCAGTGTGTTATTAGGGGCTTATGCAGTAGTGGGACAAGACCAGCAGCGGGCGGAAAAACCTACTCCTTACAATGAGGAGCTTGGTTGGATGGGGTACCAGGGTACATTCTGAGGTGCTGGGAATTTTCTGTATGTTGATTGTAGTTGTGGTTGTCCTAAAGATTTATATACTTGTCAGCATCCACCAAATAGTAAATTCTGTATCAGCAAGCTTGGATTTTTGAGAATTATATCCAAAGCTATTGGAAGGTGAGATAAGTCATGGATAGAGAAGGGAGGTTTGGAAATGGCATTGTTAGAAGTCATGAGTTCTGTGTTAAGCAGTGTTTTGTCCCTGAGACAAAATATCTGATTAAAAAACTTAAATGAGGAGAGAAGTGGTTTCAGTCTGTGGCGGGATGGCTCCACATCCTTAGGGCTATGGTGAGCCAGTACATCCTGGCAGAAGAGTATAGCTGTTCCCCTCCCAGCAGCTGGAGGTGAAAGAGACAGGAAGAGGCCAGAGACAAGGTATAACCTCCCAAGTTTCCCTCTACCCAGCCCTCCCTTCCTACTCAGCATGAACACGATAGTGGATTAACCAGTTGATGAAGTCACTACCCTTGTGACCCAGTCATCTCTCAGTATCAGCACCAGCTGGGGGCCAAGTCTTAAATATTTTAAGTCTTAGTGGTCATTTCATATCCAAACAAAAACATCATTAATAATTGTTTTGATGATAGGCCATGCCTGCCAGAAAGCTAGGTAGGCTGCCTATAGATCTTTTCTCTTTCCTTCCCCAGATCCAGGGCCTCAGCCTCACCCCCAGCTCTGCAGCAGAACTGTGGCAACCTTCCCTGTACCCCGATCTCAAATTCTGTGGACCCCACAGACCTTCCTCTTCTAACCTTCCTCCCCCATTTATGGCTTTACCCCAGCCCCCAACTCTAGCAGGCACTCCTTGCCAGCCCACAGACCTCTCCTGTCAGGGAAGCAGATAGACTATCTGAAGATCTGCTCCTCTAATCCAACACCCTCCTATCATCCCAGCACTATAGCAGACCCTCTGGGGTGATCTCTCTTCACTGTCTTCCCACATCCCAAGAACATAAAATAAGCAGTCCCTGGTTGGACACCCTGCTCTTCTCCCTCCTGTGAACCCCTTCAGACCCCAGCCTGTCCTTTTCATAAGTATCAGCTCCAAATACTCAAACACATATTCCCTAGTGGCCAAAAAACCATCAGGTACAAAGACAATTTCCTCCCAGGCAACACACAGCCATTACACTCTCTGAAAATCCAGAAAGGAAACCAAGGAATAAAACACTCACCCAACAAAGACAGATCCAGCATCAAGACCCAAAATCATACGAATTCTAGATGCCAGCATTTTGTCTTTTTTGGGTTATCTTGATATGGAAAGAGAGTTACAAACCAATTTTCCTTATGAACATATACACAAAAATACTTAATAAAATATTTGCAAACAGAATCCAAGAACACATCAAAAAAGTCATCCATCATGATATGCAAGAATGATTCAATATATAATGTATATATACACCAAATGTAATTCACCATATAAGCAAACTGAAAGATAAAACCCATTAGATGCAGAAGAGGCCTTTGATATAATCCAACATCCTTTCAGGATAAAAGAGATTATGGATACAAGGAACATATCTCTACATAACAAAGGCAGTTTACAACAAATCCATAGCCAACATTGTAGGCAAAAAGGCCAGCCAAAGAAACCCCTCCTTTGACCCTGAAACCAGAGTGGGGGGGGGCACCCTGGCTCTGAAACCAGGGTCAGTGAAAAGAAACACATTTTAGCCCTGAAACTAGAACCAAAGAAACATACTTTGGCCCTGAAACCAGAGCCAGCAAAAGAAACACGTGTTAAAAAGATCTTTACCAATCCCACATCTGACAGAGAGGGCTGATTTCCAAAATATACAAAGAACTCAAGAAGCTAGTCATGAACACACCAAACAACCCTATTAAAAATGGGGGTACAAAATTAATTAGAGAATTCTCAATAGAGGAATCTAAAATAGCTAAAAGACACTTAAGAAAGTGCTCAACATCCTTCCTTAGCCATCAGGGAAATGCAAATCAAAACAACTCAGAGATACCATCTTACTCCTGTCAGAATGGCTAAAATAAAAAACACCAACAACAGTTTATGCTGGAGAGGATGTGCAGAAAGGGGAACACTCCTCCACTACTGGTGGGAGTGCAAACTCATACCACCACTTTGGAAATCAGTATGGCAGTTCCTCAGGAAAATGGGAATCAGTCTACCACAAGATCCAGCAATTCTGCTCTTACGCATATGCCCAAAAGATGCACATTCATACAACAAGAACATCTGTTCAACTATGTTTATAGCAGCATTATTTGAAATAGCTAGAACCCGGAAGCAACCTACATGGCCCCAACTGAAGAATGGATTTTAAAAATGTGGTACATTTACACAATGGAGTACTACTCAGAAAAAAAAAAAAAAAAAAAAAAAAAACAATGGAATCTTGAAATTCGCAGGCAAATGGATGGAACTAGTGGAACTATAAGAAACCATCCTGAGTGAGGTAACCCAGTCACAAAAAGGCAAACATGGTATGTATTCACTCATATATGGATTTTTAGACATAGAGCAAAGGATCACCAGCCTACAATCCACATCACCAGAAAAGCTAGGAAAAAAGGAGGACCTTAAGAGAGTCATACATGGCCCCTGGAGAAGGGGGAAGGGACAAGATCTCCTGAGCAAATTGGGAGGGGGGAGGGGAGAGGGAATCAGGAGGAGAAAGAAAAGGGGTGAAGAGGAGGAGAGTGGAGGATATGAAAGAGCAGGAAGATTGAGTCAGGGGAAGAATAGAGGAGAGCAAGAAAAGAGATACTATAATAGAGGGAGGCTTTATAGGTTTAATGAGAAGCCTGCCACTGGGGAAATGTCCAGAGACCTACAAGAATGACCCCAACTAACAATCTAATGAGGTTGATGATTACCTTATATCCCATCCTAGAGCCTTTATCCAGTAGCTGATGGAAGCAGAAGCAGATACCCACAGCTAAACATTGAGCTGAACTCCTGGAATCCAATTGCAGAAAGGGAGGAGTGATAGGCAAAGGGGTCAAGTCCATGCTGGAGAAACCCGCAGAAACAGATGATCTGAACAAGGGGGAGCTCATGGATCCCAGACTGATAGCTGGGAAACCAGCATAGGACTGACCCAGAGCCCCTGAACATGGGTGTCAGTTAGGAGACCTGGGCAATCTATGTGGCCTCTAGTAGTGAATCAATATTTATCCCTAGTATACAAATGGACTCTGGGAGCCCATTACACATAGAGGGATACTTTCTCAGTCTAGATAGATGAGGGAGAGCCCAGGCCCTGTTCCAACTGATATGACAGACTTTGAAGATCCCCCATGGAAGGCTTTACCCTCCCTGGGGAGCAGAAAGGAGATGGGATAGGGGGTTGGTGGGGGGCAGGAGAGGAGGGAAGGGAGAGGGAACTGGGATTGACATGTATAAAAGCTTGTTTCGAATTTAAATAAAAAAAATAGAAAAATGAAAGAAGAAAAAAATCAGTATCCTTCCTATAAACAAATGACCAACAAACTGAGAAAGAAATCATGGAAACAATACTCTCAAATAATATAAAATATCTTGGGGTAATTCTAACCAAGCAATTGAATCACAAAGTTCAAGTCTTTGAAGAAAGAAATTGGAGAAGATAGTAGAAGATGGAAAGATCTCCCATGCTCGTGAACTGGTAGGGTTAGTATACTAAAAGTGGCCATTTTACCAAAGCAATCTACAGATTCAACACAATCACATCACAATTCCTAAGCAATGTTTCATAGCCCTTGAAAGGACAATTTTTAACTTCATATGGAAAAACAAAAAGCCTAGGATAGCTAAAGTAACCTTGAACAATAAAAGAACTGCTGAAGGTCTCACAAGTCTTGATTTCAAGTTGTACTACAGAGTTATAGTAATAAAAGCAGAATGGTGTTGGCACAAAGATAGACACGTTGATCAGTGTAATTGAATCAAAGAGCCAAACACACATCCATACACCTATGAATACCTGGATACCTGTTTGTTTTTTTTTTTAATCAAGAAGCAAGAAACACATACTGGGAAAAAAAAAGTATCTTCAACCAAAGTGCTGGTCAAATCGGATGTCTGCA
The DNA here is from genome assembly GCF_943737965.1 of Phodopus roborovskii. Taxonomy (NCBI): domain Eukaryota; kingdom Metazoa; phylum Chordata; class Mammalia; order Rodentia; family Cricetidae; genus Phodopus; species Phodopus roborovskii. Next base: position 19,720,332 of record NW_026126517.1, read on the forward strand.
TGTAGAAGAACAGATCCATACTTACCACCCTGCAAAACTCAAGTCCAAATGGGTCAAAGACCTTAACATAAACCAGATACATGGAACCTCATAGAGAGAGTGGGGGTAATAATCTTGAACTCCTTGGCACAGGAGACAACTTCCTGAACAGAGCACCAATAGGGCAGGCACTAAGACTGACAATTAATAAATGGGATCTCGTAAAACTGAAGTTTCTGTAAGTCTAAGAACACTGTCATTCAGACAAAGTGGCTGCCTCTAGAATGGGAAAATATTTTTACCAGGTCCACATTTGATAGAGGACTAATATACAAAATATATAAAGGATCTGAGAAAGCAGCCCCCCCCCAGTGAAGGGATTTTTTTTTAATTGGGGAAAGTGGATGGGAGAGTGGGGGAGGGAAGAGGGGAGACCAGTCTCTGGGGACAGGAGTTGCAGAAGAGAAGAGAGTGGCAGAGAGAGGGAGAGAGAGACAGACAGAGAGAGAGAGAGAGAGACAGAGAGAGAGAGAGAGAGAGGGAGGGAGGGAGGTAGAGAGAGAGACTGCAAAAGCAGATACTTAAAAAAAAACAAATAATACAACTTTAAAATGGTGCACAGATCTAAACAAAGAATTTTAAATAGAGGAAACTAAAATGGCTAAGAGACATTAAGAAATGTTCAACATCCTTAGCCAACAGGGAAATGTGAATCAAAACTACTTTGAGATCCCATTTTACACATATCAGAATGGTTAAGATCAAAAACACTAATGAAAACTTATGCTGGTGAGGATGTGGAACAAGGGGAACACTCCTCCATTGCTCTATTCATAATAGCCAAAACTGGAAACAACTTATGTCCCTCAACAGAAGGATTGGATAAAGACAAGTGGTATATTTCCATAATGTAGTATTATTCAGTTCTTTTAAAAAATAGCAACACAAAATTTTTATGCAAATGGATGGAACTATAAAAAATATTCCTAAGTGACCCAGAAAATTAAAATGGTATGTATTCACTTATATGTGGATATAAATAAATAAATATGAATAAACTTATAATGAATATGTGATCTATAGACCCAGAGAGGTCAAGTACAGAGGAAGGGATTAGAGGGTACACATAGATCTAACAGAATAGATTTTATAGGTGGACTGGGGATGGGGGGACAGGAACAGGAGAATCAAGTGGGAAGGGGAAGTGGAGATAGGGTTGAGGAAGGAAATGTGGGGAGAGACAGCTGGAATTGAGGGATAGTATGGAAAGCTAATGCAGTGGAAACATCCTAAACTATATGAAGGCAATTCTAATGAAGTCTCTTAATAATAGGGGAGATAGAATCCCAACTGGCCATTTCTTGTTACCAAATGAGGCTTCCAATACTGGGACTGGGTTGCATTCAATTAAATAGTTGGCCAATGGGGGTCCCATGGAAATCCCAAACAACTTAGGCTATTGTCAAGACAATGGGTTGCTTCCTGCAAACTGACAGCAGGTCCCCATTGCTGAAGATAACACCCACACAATTCATTCAACTTGGACAAGTTGAGCTGGTGCTCACATGGAGACTTCACCTCTATGCTCTAGTGTCTTTGGTGGGAAAAGGTATTCTCCAGGCTACCAAAGAAAAACATAAACACCAACGCAGTCAGAAAACCTTTGACTGACAATCTACCCTGCCTGCAAGTTATGCTAGGGCAATGGTGGCAGAAAGCTTATGGCAGAAGCAACCAATGTCAGATTTGACTTAAGGCACGCTCCACAAAATGGAACCCATACCTAGCACTGCTTGGGTGACCAAGAACTGAGATTAGGTATTCCAGAGACCCTGGGTAAAACCTAACAATACTGTATGAATAAAATGACTCCTATTGATATTTTGCTATATTCATAGATCAGTGCCTTATTCAGTCATCATCAGAGAAGCTTCCTCTTGCAGCAGTCAGGAACAGATACAGAGACCCACAGAGACCCACAGCCAGACAGTTCACACACACACACACACACACACACACACACACACACACAGAGAGAGAGAGAGAGAGAGAGAGAGAGAGAGAGAGAGAGAATTCTTGGTACATACAAGATGTCTCAGGGAACCTGTGGAAGATGAGGCAGAAAGACTGTAAGAACTAGAGGGAATGGAGAATGCCAGGAGAACAAGGTCCCCTGAATCAACTGAGCAAGTCTTATATGAACTCCCAGAGACTAAAGCAGCAAGCACAGGGGGCAAGGCAGGTCTGCACTAGCTCCTCTGTGTAATATATAAATATATATATATATATATATATATATATATATATATATTTGTTCATGTATATACACAAATATATATGTATTTATATACATATATATCATAGTTTTATGTACAACATAAATAAATATATAATAAGTATATATAATATATTATATATTGTATATAACATATATATATTATGGCTTTCAGCTTAGTATTTTTATGGGACACCTGTGTGTATGAATGAGTGGTTCTCAGATTCTTGTGCCTGCTCTTGGAATTCTTTTTCTTCTGCTGGGTTGCCTGTTCCAGCCTCAGTGTGATGGTTTTTATTTTATCTTTTAATGTTTGGCTTCATGGTGGTTTGAAAGAAAATGGCCCCCAAAGGGAGTGGTAATATTAGGAGGCAAGAGCTTGTTGGGAGTAGATGTGGTCTTCTTGGAGGAAGTGTGTCACTGTGGAGGTGGGCTTTGGGGTCTCATATATGCCCAAGATACTGCCCATTGTCTGAGAGCACTTCCTTTTGCCTGTGTAAAATGGAACTCTCCGCTCCTTCTCCAGCACCATGTCTGCCTGCACACTTCCGTGTCCTGCCATGATGATAATGGACTGAACCTCTGAACTGTGAGTCACCACAATTAAGTGCTGTCTTTTATAAGAGTTACTGTAGTCATGGTGTCTCTTCACAGCAATAGAAACCTAACTGAATCAGGTTGTCATCTCTTAGAAGCCTGTTTCTAATGAAAGACAGGAAGGGAGTAGATCTGGATGGAAAGGGAAGGGAAACTGTAATCAGGATATTTTGTATGAGTGAAGAATCTATTTTCACTCATTTTTGATATAAGTAGGCTGAAGAATGGTGGGAGCTTAGGGAGCATAAATACTTTTTTATTTGTTTATTTAGTGTGTGTGTGCGTGCGCGCGTGCACACACGCTACTATAAGCATGTGAGGGTTACAAGACAAGTTCTGAGAGTTCATTCTCTCCTTCTACCATGTAGGTTTCAGAGAACAAACACACACTGTCAGGCTTGTTGGCAAGCTCTGTTATCCCTTGAGCCATTTTGCTGCCCTTTCTTCTATACAATTCTTTTAAGAACTTTTGCTTTAAGAAATGGGTGGTAGCATGTGGTAGTCAAGTATGTTTCTTACTATTAGTATTATTGAAGGCATGGCTGGATGCTGCTGGGAACAACCCAGTGATGGGAGTGATCCTAATGATGTAAGAGAAAACTGTGATGAAAGCAAAAGTGTCCTGCATACTAAACCCAAAGAAAGCGTCCATCTTGGACCAGAGCTGGAAGTGCCTCCACATTCACTGGTTGGTGGACTTGGAAGGGCAACAGATGAGTGGCTCTCTTTTATGTCAGTGCGAGTTAAGGAGGACTTGGAGAGAAGCTATTAGGGGCCTAAGGAGAGACAGTAACCTGGGAAACAGTCTCTAGAAGAGAGGATTTTCTAGAGAATATGAGAGGGTTGTTTGACTGAGGTGACTTGGTCGTTTACCCAGTGGGAAGGCACAGGCACAGGTGTGTAGTTTCTGGAAGCTATTTTCAGCTCCTGGACCATAGGTAAACATTTTCCAGGATTTTTTATTACCCAAGGTTGACATATTCTAGGTGACACTTAAATAGAGCTGGCAAAAGTTTCTTGCTAGTTTCAAGGGAGGGATTATCAGATATCCATGGGATCTAATGTAGGTGAGGTGTGAAGTAAAAATGAGAGGTGTGCCACAGATGGGGGGAGAAATGGCCATTAGCAAATAAAAAGCTCTGCCAGGCTAAGTGGAAAGTTGAGAGATGGGGATCTGTGAGTCTGATTTAAAATCAAGATGGCAGATTTGTTTTTCATCATCATCATCTTGTGAGTGATGGCTACTGTGAATGGAGGCCAGCCCCTTGCCTGGCCCTCTTGCTTTGGATAGGTTTTCTGTATGCATTTGAACTTTCCAGGAAGGATTCCATGTCTGCAGGCATAGACATGGGAAAGAGAACTGTAAGCCCAAACTAGAGCCTAAATTAGGCAGTGTGAGTGATCAGCTGGGAATCAGTAGGAGATGCCCTCACACAATGACAGAAATCTAATTGACAGCTGTGCATTAATGTGTGTTTCCCCCACCTCCACCCCATTGATTTTCTACCTTGAATCACATACTCATGTTTTGCTGGATGAATGAAGTTTGGAGCAAAGTCTGCTGATGGGATTAGAGGTGTTCGGAAGGATTTTCTCCATGATTGCCTGGTGCTAGCAGCTGTTAGACTGCTGGAGGTAAAATTCTACTGACTGAAATACTTTGCTGAGCCTTGTTCACTGGTGCATACCAAAAGCCAACTGTTTGCACCTGGCATTGAGCCAAGATTTCCCCCACCCTCACTCTCCTCAATCACCTGCATGGGGCAAACCTTCATCCTCAGCATGCTTTTTCTATTAGTAATAAAAATAATAAAAACCCAAGCCTATTATTAATAAGCATAATTATAATAATAACCCTTTATGCCAGGCACTGTATCAGTTACAATAAATGCCTTAACATGCAGCATACAGCAACATACATGGTAACTCAACAGGGTCTGTTCTGTCCATCTACCATGTGGATTCTGCAAGTTGAACGCACAGGTTGTCAGCTAGTGCCTTTACTTGCAGAGCCATCTCGCCAGTCCTCTGTAGGCTTTTGTTTTCCCTCAGGCCTCTGTGCTTTGGTTGTGTAATCTGCTGTTCTCACAGTGACTTGGTGAAGGTTTAAGGCTGTGATGAAGAGATTACACCTCAAAAGTTCTTGAGCAAGATCACATTGTATTAAAAGCTGGCTATAGATGGGGCTTTGAAGTGGACGTGTTCACACTCTTACATTTGTCCTCGTTGTGCACTGAAGTATCTGCAAAAATGGGCATTCCTCTCAAAGGTGATTACCTGGGAGAGAGAACCAGGCCCGTGAATAATAGGTGCAACAAAGCAAACGAGAGAAACTGCACACGAGATGCAATCGATGGATCCGAGAGACATTACAGAAACACAGTGGGCTGACCCATCGCTTAGTCACACCAAGGCCAGTCAGGTGTTTTTTTCCTCACCATTCCATCGCTGATGAGTCTATGTTCCTGAAACAGCTAGCTATGCGGAGCAACACCCACCTGCTCCAGCCTCTGTTATATGTGCCTATGCGTAGTTTAGTGTTCTCACAGTTGGCAGTTTGGTTTCTGGGGTACTGGGGCTATGTGTTGGGCAAGTAGTCTACCACCGAGCTTAGCTTTCCATGTACTTAGCTCTCACAGCACTCTGCTTCATGAACTTACCCCTAACTCTTGCTATACTGAGCACATGGAGCAACTCTTTCCCAAACTGCCTCTTTCTGTTACTGCCCTCCATCCTGTACACACACCATCTTTCTCATACTAGCTTCCCCTGCACAGCAGGAGAGGGACCACCAGGGGCTCTGCCTTTGATATCATGGCTTTCTCTGGCAAAAGAGGCCTCCCCTGCAGGTCTTGATGCAGAAAGCCTGGGGTGGACTTTGATGGACAGGGTGGGCTACACAGTTCTGAGAAAGTGGATGACAGCTAACAGCCGGCCAGTGGCGGGTACATGATGTAACCACAATATAAGGAACATGGTGGCCAAGCACTGAGAGGGAAGGAGACAACAGAGCAAGGCTGTATTGTGTGCTGTGTTGCTTTTAAACATGAAGATTTGGAAAACTGGGTAAAAGGCTCATGCTTTATAAGGTATAAAGGGAATTATTGGTGCTATTTTTATACTTATGTCTGAAATTTTGTTCAAATAAATGTTCAACCAACTTTAGCTTGGGTATGTTTAGCACAGTTTTTTTTTAATGAGTGAAAGCAATGAGTGGGGCCCGGGTGTTCCAGTGCCCACAGGACACACACTCCATCACCTTGAACTTGTCCTCACACAGACATCATACCTATCAAACCTCTTCAGGGTGGCATGGAGAGAGGAGGATGTAGAGCACTGGGTGTGGGAGGTGTTTTGTAATGTTAATAGGAGGTAACTGAACGATTTGAGCAATCGATAACATGATACTGCACAGGAAGAGCACCCTTTGGGGAAGACAGATTGGAGGAGGAGAGACTGCCAAAGGAGGTTGAAATGGAAAAGAGAGAGATGGGTGTTAGATTTTACAGGTAGAATTGACAGAATCTGGCCTTCCCTGGTGATGCCATCAGTGGAATAGAGGACACTGGATGTTAGCAAAAGAAATAGAACCGGAGAGGAAGCAGAACAGTTTTGCCGCCACCAACTTGAATTTGGGATGCCCAGAAGGCATTGGAGGGATCATTAGGTAACCACGTTACCAATCCAGAGGTATTAATGTAGGAGCACCTTAGCTGTATGGAAGGGATTGATGAGATCAATGTAGGATGAACGGGGAACACTGGGAAACCAAGCTGCTGGGTAGGGCTTGGGTCTTAGGCAGCAATGGCCCATTTGAGGTAATGGTGAAGGAAGGGAAGCCAACGAGGAGCAGTGAGGAAGAAATACGAGAAACACCTTGGTGCTGAGGCTCCCAATGCAAATGGGACATTTTTAAATGTTAACCCAGATGCTCGATTGCCCTCACGATGCTCTCAGTCTCTCCAGGCTGCAGCCAGTGATTTTTCTCTGTGCCGCTATCTTTATCTGGACGCCCAATATCAAAAAGCCAGCATCCATGATGGTCTTCTTATTGTATCCCAACATAGCAGAGGAGATGTGGTGAGACGGACAGATTCTCCCTTCCTATAAACCCACAAATTTCATCTCACCTCTCAGGGTGGATTTTTAAAATTCCAGTTCCTCCCAGTAGAGCCCCACCTCCAGACACCATCAATGCATGTTCATGGAGTGAGTTTTAGAAGGCTCTAGGGGCCATTTACGCCATAGCCATGAGGAAGGGACGAGGAGGCAAAGGAGGAGTCAAGTATCTGGACTCTGAATTTCAAGGTATGAAGTCCAAAAACAAACAAAATAATGCAGTTAAAAATGGACTGAAGGCCAGGGAGATGGCTCACAGAATAAAAATTCTTGCCAGCAAACTTGACAGATTGAGTTCAATCCCTGGGACCCACATCATAGAAAGAGAGAGCTGATTCCCAACAGTGGTCCTGTGGCCTCCATTGACACACCATAACAAAATGTATTCCCCCACATATTCAATAAATGAATACATCTAACCGTTTTAAATAGGCTAAATCTAAAAACATACTTCAGCAAAGAGGATACACATGTGGTAATAATCACATTGAAAGACAGGCAGCACTGTGTTATTGGAAAGTTAAAAACTAAACCTCCATGGGCATCACTACATGCATATTAGAATGGCTAAAATCCAAAACAAAAGCTGACAATAACAAATGGTGGTGAGGAGGCAGAGAAACAGGAAGTCTGACTCATTGCTAGTGGGAACACAGAATGGTGCTGCCTCTTTGGAAGAGAGTTTGGCAGTTGCTTCTCCAGATACACACTATCTTCTCATGGGTAGAGTGTGGCTTTTATCTTGGAAACAAACACACTACTTGGAATGGGTTTGAGGAAACTTGGACCATATGCAGATTTTCTTGAAGTGGCTAAACAAGTGGGTAGCAAGAACAGGAAATGCTCCCAGTACAGGCCCAGCAGCACAAACGGGTCCAAACACACCATTTACAGCTTGATATGCATACGACTGGTACCCCATAGTTGATGTGGTTATAGCTTGTCACTGTAACAACACACTGACACTTCCTACAGAAAAATTATTCTTTAAAAAGGCATATTGGATGTCCCTGCATCTGACTGGCTCTAACTTTAGATGTGTTCAGAAGCAGGCACCTGCAAAAGATTACTTGACCAGTTGTCAGGCCAATGACAATAAAATATGGGAGGAAAACAATGGCAGAATGAAGTCCTAATGGACAAACATGTGCATTCGTCTGTTAGGTGGAACTTTCATAGGTAAATTACAGACAGAGAGAAGCAACAAAACAATTTTGCCTGTGTTTAGGTGCACATTCTGTCTTCACTCTGAAGCCATCATTGGTGCACACTTGTTTAGATTCTTTAGTTCAACTGATGCTACTGAAGCAACAAGAAAAAATTTTGACACATGCAGACAGAAGACTCATTAGTAATTAAAACCATGTGGACTGCTGGGGTAGTACATCCATGCAATGGGATATCACTCAGTGAAAAAACAGAAATGCCTATAGAGTCACAACCAGGCATAGATGGATGAATCATATTGTATATTCTGAGTGAAAGAGACTATATCCTGTATCGTTTATCACCTTTTCCCCCCTCTCCATCTACCACTTTCTATAATTAGCATCTTAAATGTCTCCCATTTGTTAAAGATATAGTGCCTAGCTTCAGACTACTGGGAGATAGTGGAAAATTCTACCTTTTAAAAAACAGTATTTATTAATTATTCACAATGGGTTTCATTTTTACATTCTCATATGTGTATATAACGTATTTTCATCGTATTTACTCCAATCACACTCTCTTGGTCCTCTCCCACTCATGCTGATCCTGCCCCCCTTCCCAGCCAGACACCCTTCTCCTCTTGTACCTTTTGTTAAGTGCTCCACTGAGTTTCACTACATTTGCTGACAGGAGCATGGGCATCTTCACAGTGGCTTCATCTCTGCAGAAAATGCCCCTTCCTCAACCAACAACCACTCAATGCCTGCAGACTCTCAAGGACAGGTGGTCCCAGCAACCATTCACCGATCCTCAGGGACAAGTGGTGCATCCTGAGATAGAGCCCAGGGACAAGTCTTGTGGTTGTTGAGGACTTGTGTGTTGGGACTCCAGAGCCGATGTCTTCCTCTTTTGCCTCCTGGCCATCACAAATGCGATGCTTTGGTCCACTAAGTGTGTCCTACCAGAGTGCAGTGCTTCCCCAGGGGTCCAAGGGCAACAGAAACGTCCAAAGAAACCTCATGTACCTTGAGACCAAGTGAAGCTTTCCTCTCTATAAATTGCTTAGCACCACTTTTCTTCCAGGAACAAAAAGATGACTGGCACATCCATTATGACAACCAAAAAGGCAAAATGCATAGAAATAATAGAAAAACAGAAAAACACCAGTGGCTTTTAGGGGCTTGGAGATAGAGGGAAAGGTAAATGGAGCATGGGATTTTCAGGGCAGTGAGACAGTCTCCCCATACTGTATCATAGAGAGACTCCCAACATGCTCCTGGGCTCTCCTGGCTCTTCTTAATAATTTCTTTTGTTTTCACTCTGACGTCAGAAACCAACCCAGCAGTGGCTTGCTTACTCCAGCTTTGGCCAACCCAATTCTTCATTAAATAGATCCTGCCCAAATGCTGTCTACACTGTATCATAGTGGGAGGGAAGGATCTATGCCCATGTTCTTGTTTTGAGGAATGGAGATGTTGGGGCAGGATATGCATATAAGATGAACCAGGTAAAATGTGTTCCAGCTGCAGCATGAGGCAGCCACTGTGGCCTCCTGAGTGTTGAAGAAGAGAGAGGCTGTCAGAAGCTTCAGCCACAGGATGGTGCCTGGGGAGGGGAGAGAAGGATCTCATTTTCTTGGTCAGTAGTTTTGTGTGTGTGTATATGCATATGTGTGTATTCATGTACATGTGTTCAAATCAGCCCTGTCTTTTTGTATTTAAATATTTTAAATGATTCCAAGTGATTTTAGGGGAAGGATTCTGAGAGAGTGAATATTTGTCTAAGGATTTACTTAAAAAGATACAAGTTGTGGATCATACACTTTGGTCCACTGATCTACTTTGAGTTATGTTTATATATGACAAAGGGAGAATGTAGTACCACTTTATACACACTAATACTTAGTTGTTTCAGTATCATTTGTTGAAGGATAAAAACCACTTATTCTTTCCCACTGATTTCTGGGCACACACACACACACACACACACACACACACACACACACACACACTTCTAAGTTTCTAAGTTTGTCTCTTTTTAATGCAATCTTAATTAATGTAGCTTTGTGTTAAGTTGTGAAATCAGAATGTGAATGTTTTCCAAGCTTGTTCTTTTTCCCTCCTGAAGATATCTTTGACATCTAGGATCCTTACATGTTCATATGTACTTATCTACTTCTGGGGGGGGGGTAAATTATAACTGTGTAATTTTGTAGTAGGCTAAAGTGTAAGGTTGAATGGCAGCCTCCAAAAGCTATATCATGTCTTAAATCTCAAAACCCATGACTGTGGCTTTTAAGAAAAGATTTTCCCAGATAGGATTAAGAATCCTTCAAGTGTTGTCGGTCTAGCCTTAGGAAGATGAGACAGGAGGATCACAAGTTCAAGATGCATCTCTGCTACAGAACAAGTTCAAGGTGTGTGATTCAATCCCTGATGCCTTTTTTTTTTTAAAAAAGAAGAAGCAAGGAGGAGGAGGAGGGAGAGGAGGAGGGGGAGGCAGGGAGGAAGATATGGTGATCATGGCTATAAGATTATATGGTGGACCCTACATCCAATAACAGTTATAGTTACAAAGGGGCAGAAGCAGGTTTCAGACTCAGACATGCAAGCATATAAAGATGGAGTAAGAGCCTGGCATCACGCAGTCCCGAGACAAGTGTGCATGCTCTCACCAGTGACTGGAAGAGGAGGGCAAATACTTTCCCTAAAGCTTTTGGAGGAAGAAATTCCTGTTGAGATACTGATTTCAGGTTTCTGCCCTCACTCTGATTTATTTTTTAACTTGAACAATATTAAGCTGACTTGAGGCCTTACCTCTGGGCTTCACTGAGGAGTTCCTACTGGTTGCTTTTCTTTCCTTGTGTGGGGGTGATACTGTCATTTCTTTGCACATCACATAATTTGTGTGGTTGAACACTGGGCCCCCCAAATACAATGCATCGAATCTGCATTCTCTCACTCTTCAGGGTTTGCTGTCTTCTGCCTGTTGAGTGACTTTTCCCAGCTAATTGCTAGTGTTTATCTTCCCTTTCAGGTGTGGCTACTGAACTTTCAGCTTGGTTAAATTAACTGTGATTTAAATGGTTACAAAGATACATCTTTTAATGCCAAGACCTTCTAAGACTCCCAATCTTCTTGCCTAGTGTGTTTGAAATTCACTGTTCAAATCCCAGGACTAACTCCTTTCCACTCCTTGAAAAAAGACTCAATGTATCTTTTGAGGCATATCCTCAGCATCCAGCCAGCTAGTTAACAATTCTGTATTAGCCTTCATTTTTCTACTTGAGAAGGATTAGAGGTGAGACCTTAAGACCTTCTTAGGTCTTTCTTGGGAGTGTCCACAGGCTTGGGCTCACACGAAGCCCCACTATACATCTGCATGGCTTTCTGGATTCCTGGGAACATAGTTCCCAGGGTGATACTATTGGGTGTGGTAGTGGTGGAGGTATTCAGAGGTAAGAACTAGCAGAAAGCTCTAGCAACTCTAGAGGAACAGAACACATATCATGAATATCTACTGAAGGACGTTTATTAGATTGGCTTACACAATAGGATCAGAGTAGCTCAATGATGTCTACCTCACACCAGCAAGCCTGAGAACCCAGTAATTCAGTCTACAGTCTGAATGGCTCAGCAGTCCCAATCTGGTGCTGAAGGTCTGAAGGAATCAGTTTCTTGAAAGCCATTGGTATTCAGTTCATACCGGAAGTCAGTAGAAGCTGGCTTCTGATACCAGTGAAGAAATGCAGCGGCGGCGGTAGGGTTGATGGCGGCAGCAGCAGCAGCCACCGCCAACACGTAGATGAACTTGCCAGGGAAGGTGGAGGCAAGCAGACAAACCAACAGTTTCTTCTGGCTCCTTTCATCTGGGCTGCCACTAGAAGGTGCTCCCCACATTTAGAATAGCTCTTCCCACTTCACATAATCTGGCCAAGAAAATCCCTCATAGGTGCTCCCAGCGGTGTCCTTTCAGTTGATTCTAGATCTAGGCAAGTTGACAACCAACACAAGCCATCAAGAGTTCTCTAAACCTTTTATCTGGGGGGAGGGCAACCTCATCACTATGTGCCAACAGGCCCTAAACAATTATGCCGGCATGAATTCAGACAGATGAAAACAATTTTTCTCTTTGTAAGTTTATTGTCTCAAGTGTTTCTTTTAGCGACCCCAAACTTTCAGGGTTTCTTAAATCCCCATGTAGATATGCCATAAATACATCTGTTTCCTCAATTCCCACCTTAAGCCTTTTAGGTTCCTGGTACGCTGAAGGGGTTTTAGTTTCCTTATTACTAAAAGGAAACACCATGACCAGAAAGCAAGTTGGGAAGGAAAGTTGCTGCTTATCATGGAAGAAGTCAGGACAGGAACTCAAATAGGCCAGGAACCTGGAGGCAGGAGCTGATGCAGAGTGGTGCTACTTACTGACTTGCTCCTGATGGTTTGCTCAGTCTGCTTTCTTATACAACCCAGGACCAGGGATGGGATGGCATCACCCACAATGGGATGGGCTCTTCCCCATCAATCATTAATTATGAAAATACCTTACAGCTAGGTCTTATGGAGGCTTTTTCTTACTTAAGGTTTCCTCCTCTCTGATAACTCTAACTTGTGACAAGTTGATATAAGACAAACCAGCATAAAGGGCATTGGTTCATTTTTGCCCTCTGTATGGTATCTAAGCTGCTGGCTTTGATGGTTGCCAGTGAAATAGAAAGGAATGAGAACAGAGTGAATTAAAATGCCCCATGATTCCTCAAAGCCCCTCTTTCTCTGTATGTATGTTTTTCTGGTCTATCACTTTTTTTCCTTATTCCCTTGAGGCAGAGTCTCTCATTGGACCTGGTCAGCAATGAACAATGGTCAGCAAGCCCCAGAAATCCTCCAGTTTTCATGACCTCCCAAATTGCTGGGGTTACAGGCATGAGAGACCTTGTTTGGGTTTTTATGTGGGTGCTAAGGATTTGAACTCAAGTCCCTGTGTTTGCATAGCAAGCACTCTTACCCACTGAACTATCTTCCCAGCCCTCAGAGATTTTTATTTTATTTTATTTTATTGTAATTTTGCTTTTGTTCTGTTTGTTTTCAGTCTGGGGATTGAACATAGGCCCTCATGTTTAAAAGACAAGATCTGTATCACTGAGCTAAATACACAGCCCCAGCCCTTGATTGTTCTTCCCTTTACCTACATCCAAGTGATTTGCTTGAGAAAGAAAAAAACAAAAGCTTCCTGATTGCCTCAAACCTTGAGTTAGTTACCAGAGCTCCATGAAAGTTGGTTCTGGTTGTTTTTACCAGTGTTCCCATTGCCTGTCTGGATGAGTTTGGAGATCCCCATAGGCTATTCCCCTGGTGTCCTATAGTCCTTGGTTTTGTTGCCATTATTTATTTTTTAAGCTGAATATATATTGTCAGATGTGTTCCAAATATCAAGAGAAGTTCAGGTGATTGTTTATACTGTAGATTAAGAATATTGATGAGGATCTTGTCAAAGCAGCATATCTTCTTGTGCAATGAGATGAGGGATGGGAGGAGGAAGAGCCTGATTTACATCTGGATGGTGTGAGGTAGCTGTTTGCCTTGAAGCTGCATGTAAATGTCAGCTTGGAGAGAGGGATAGAGGGTTGCTTATATATTTAGTGAAGTAGAAATAAACACCCAATCTTCTCAAATGCCACTAATAAAACATTGGTGGTGTTATTTTGAGTTAAGCAGATCTCCGTGGCTATGTTAAAGATGACTGAGAAATGTTTCTCTTTGCAAACTCAATTCCTTAGGGGAGGACTCAAAATCCATTTCTCACTTAAAAACCGTTGCCTTCCTTTCCAATAAAATGTCACAATGTATACACTGGGAACTCTCCTCTCCATTGCCTCTTTTGAAGATGTCCAGCCCTCCAGCTATTTGGCATGTGAAGGAGTATGTGAGTCATTCTGTCCTCAGGCTGGTGGACGATACAATTCAGCACAGCTCCAGGGGGTACCTTCCCACACACTGGCTAGCCTTCAGTCTTGATCTGCTTCTATGACATGATCGATAAGCAAGTCCTGAGCAGAACAGGACAAGGACGCATTTGTATTTTGACAAATGCCTCCCAAGTTTGGAAGCCATGAACTGGGGTAATGTGCAATCACCAGGAGGGTTAACTACCTACCTGTGGTGACTGTGGTGGCTGCAGAGATGAATTTGACTTTGTGTGAGGACATTGTTCAGCATTCTGGCTATAAGGTCCCTTCCTCATTTTCCAGCATGCCATGTAGAGAAGTTGATATGGTAATACTAAAGAGACTCCATGGAATCTATTCTAGGATAAAATCACACTTGTGTGCATGTATACACACACACACACACACACACACACACACAACACTGTATGTGTGTATGCATGATATTTTTCTATCTCACCATATCTGTCTCAACTCTGGGACCGCTGGAATAGTTGGTGTGGGCTATAGGCCAAGAATGTACATTTCTAACTAGTTTCTGATGAAAACCTTAGTCACAGGAGATAGGCAGAATAGCTATCACAACACAAAGGGTTTATTTTAGATCTATGTTAATCTGCAGTTTCACAAAAATGCTGAGTTTTCTTTTAATTCAGCTAGAGGGGTGTGTGGATTCCTCCTGCGGGCCAAGTAAGCACTTGGCTAAATCCACAGAGTGAAGACCATTTGCTCATCCACCTGGGGAAGATATGCTTCTAGGAGGTAGACAAGCAAACAGACAATTGCCACAAGATGTGATGGGTACTCTAACCATCCATTCCATGGGAGCTCAGGGGCCACTTTGTCAAGGAGATGGATTAGCTGTCATTAAGATGACTACTTTTATTAGGAAATTTATATATGTTTGTTATGTCCAGTATAATATTTGGGAATATCTATGTACTTTGGAAGATGGTTAACATGTACATTGCTTTGTATACATATTCTTTTCATGTGAGAATACTTAAATCTATCCTTGGATATTTTTCAGGATCACAGTTTATTGTGACTGACTCCAGTTGCCATGTGGCACAACAGGTCTCTTAGACTTGTTTCTCCTGTCTAAATGCAATTTTAATAATTTCACCAACATCTTCCCACATTCTCCTTGCACCATATCCACTCTTACAATGATCTCTCTTGGAAGATAACCTAAGGCATATTTGGTGTGTTTTATGTGTGGTTATTTTTATGTTTCAAAATGATCTTATCTCTGAGTGTAAAGTTCAGTTCTGTGTTTTCATATTCCCTGTTCCAAGAACCACAACAAATTTCTGGCAGGTCACAAGCGTATGACCTTCTGTACAAGCAAGTTTGGAAAGGGGAATTCTTCACCATGTTTGAGCAGCTGGAGTAATAGAAGATTCTCCTGTAAATGCTTATATGGTTCCTTTAAAACACTGGATAACAGTGATTAAAATGCATGAGGGGGACACTGGATGAGAAAAATGAGAGCCCACATAACCTGCATCATCTCAGTATTACTTGAGAATCTCTGTCTGGTATTTTTCATAAGAGAGGATTTTCACATTCCTTATAAACATTTGCCAACCTGCTAATACCCACTATTTAAATTACCCTGCGTAGCATCTATGCAGATAAATGAGGTTTCAAAAATATAAAAGCCATTTCCTTTTCTTCCTTTTTTTTTCCCTTTTGGTTTTTCAAAGCAGGGTTTCTCTTCATAGCCCTGACTATCTTGGAACTCTCTGTAGACCAGACTGACCTCAAACTCAGAGATTACCTGCCTCTACCTTCCAGGTGCTGGGATTAAAGGTGAGTGCCATCATAGCCTGGCAAAAAACATTTCTTAACCAATGCCCTACGGAGCTTGGTTGTCATGGTATCCCTGGCATCTTTATACCCTTGCCTAATTTTTGATTGAGATGACAAAGAGCAGAAGGAGGAAATTTCAGGACCTGTAGTAGAGGAGAGTAATAGCGGCTAGTGTACCTGGTCTTCTCACAGAACTTTCTGCAGCTGTATGACAGTGGCTGTCTCTGCTTGGCTCCAGGTGTGGACCACACAATATCACATCAAAGTACTTTTGCAGAGATTATAATGTGGGTTCTGTTTTGGAGTGGGTAGGGTCTCACTGTTTGCCCCAGCCTGGCCTCAAACTTAAAATTTTCCTGCCTGAGAATGTTGACTCACAAGAGTGCAGATTTCTTGAGAATCACTGCCTCCTTCACAAATCCCATCCACTGGATTTATTTGTGAGTCAGAAACTGACCTGTCCCTGCTGGGAGATGCTGTCCTTTATTAACAACATGGATGAGTGGACTTAAAACCCACTAAGGGAGTAGTAACTTTACTCATTGTAATAGTAACTTTATTCATATTACCAAGGAAACAAATTAAACTTTACTAACAATGAATATGTTAGTTAATACCAATACCCTTATTCAATTTGTAAATCAGATAGCTGCCACCTATAGCAGGCTAGTCCCCAGTATTCCAAGGACAGAATGGAGATACCACAATGTAGCAGGCTTATCAGTGATGTTTCCAGTCATTGTATCTTATCATAGGGTGATTTAGGCAAGTTATTTACACTACCTTAAGTAAATTCATAGTTTCTAAAAAATCATGGCCAAAGAAAAGTCTGACAAAGATATCACAGACAAAATAAAAAATAACATCATATGTTGTACAACTTAGTAAGAAGGTGAAATGAAGTGCCCATATGTGGAAACCAACCTTTAAGACACCAGGTGAGTTTTGCAATGACGATGATACATTTTTTATGTGGTTTACAGAATTGTGTCTAACTAAATGCTACATTTTGTAGTAGAAATTAAAAAAAACTTTTAAAAATGAGTCATTATCAAAAATGACGCATATCAAAATTTTAGGATTGAGTCAAAATTTATTTTCAGTGAGACATTTGTAGTGTTAAACACTTATGTTAGAGATAAAAGAGCTGTTTAATGAGTTCAGCTTATATTTTGAGAATTCATAGGGGAAAAGCAAAAGTAACTAAAAAAAAAGAGGTAACAAAAATGAGCAGAAGTTAAAGTGATAGAAACATGACTAGAAAAGATTAACAATGTTAGAGGCTGGCTTTTTGAAAAATAAGTAAAGTTGGGGCTGGAGAGATGGCTCTTGGCTGAGTACCCAGAACCCATGTAGGGTGACTCACAACAACACTGAATTCTATCTCCAGGGAATCCAACTCCCTTTTCTGTGTTCCAAGGACACTGCACTCATGTGTACATACCCCCCAACACACATATGTATGTAATTAAAAATAAAATCTTGCTGGGGATGGTAGCCTTTAATCACAGCACTTGGGAGACAGAGTCAGATGGATCTCTGAATTCTGGGCCAGCCTTGTTTACCATGGCTACATAGATAAATACTGTCTCAAAAAATAAAACTAAAAAATAATTTTAAAAAAATCTTGAAAATACAATAAATAGGTATAATAACATATAATGTAACATTTAAACTTTAATTAAAAGTCACAGGGAAGGCTTAAGATCAAAATTGACTCAAGAAGAAATAGAGAATTAGAGGATCTTGCAACTGTTAAAGAAATTGAATCAATTAAAATTCATCCTTCCTCACAAAACCTCTAGCTCTATGTAGGTTTCAAGAGTGAAACTTCAAAAGGAAACCAAAAAAAAAAAAAAAAAAAAAAAAAAAAAAAAGCAAGCAAGCAAGCAAGCAAACATTTTGGTTTAAAATTCCAGTGATGGATATATGTTCAGGGAAAAAAATAGAGAAAAATAAACTAATTATTAACAATATCACAATGTCAAATATTAGTCTTTCATAAGTAAATTATTGTTATGTTAAAATCATAAGTCGGTTGTGGGACACGCCTTTAATCTCAGCATATGGAAGGCAGAGGCAGGCAGATCTCTGTGAGTTCGAGGGCAGCTCGAACAAAGAGTTAAAAAAAAAATCTGTATGTAAAGGGACACCAAAAATCAATGGAGAAAAGATAGGCTATTACATAAGTAGGCTTAGGCTTCTCATTACCCAGTGGTAAGAAAAACTGAATTTATTTCAATTTCATACAAAACACAATCCTAATGGATTTATTATGTAAATATGAAAATTTTAGTTAAAAGCATTTAGGGGAATAGCTTTATTCTCCTAAATTTTGGGTAAGAAATGATATTTTAAAACATATACAGTGAGACACTTCCAATTACTGATGGAATGAATCAGCTGTATTAAAATTAAGAATTTGTGTTCTGTTTTTAAAAAAAAGTAGAAAGAGAACAAAACTATATCTCAAGGTGGGAAAATGCATTTTCAGTACAGGTAAGTATAAATACTAGGGTCCAGACTATAAATAAATTATATGATTCCAAAAGAAAGTAACAAACAACTAATTAGGCAGATACGGAGAAGACACAAACAGATGACAGAAAAATGGTACAGGAATTCAAGTACTGATATAATTTACTTCAGTAGAATTTAAAGGTATCTTCCTATTTTCTTTTTTAAAATTGGGTATCCACATGAGTGCAGGTGTTCACAGAGGACAGAAGAGGGCAAGGGATCTCCTGGAGTTGGAGTTACAAGCATAATGAGCCACCAGATGTGCTTGCTTAGCACTGAAATCAGGTCCTGTGTAAGAAAAAATACTTTCTCTTAACTGCAGAACCAGCTCTCTTCAGTCTCCATTCTGTTAAAACCCTGAAATGTAGTCTCAGACCCAACAGAGTTGGGGGAAATAACTTTGCAAATCTAGTCGTAGGCAAGGCTGACACAGCAGCAGAAAAACTGAGACAAACGGGTAGCAATCACTTGAAGAAGCAATCCACATCACCCTTGTGACGGTTCACATTCCCCAAGATCCGGCAAACTCATGGAGACATCTGTTGAGAGATTTTTAGGTTTGTGCACCAGAAAACAAGAAGAAAAGATATATGTTAGCACTGCATATGTTTAAGTGCTCATGTGTAACTAAGTAGCAAATTGTCACTTCTGCCACATGACCCAACTAGAGCTACCCACATCAATCTGGATGCTTACCAGAATGATAAGGATATAAGTCAACACTGTGGCAAATACCCAAGAGAAAAGATTTAAGAAGGGAAAGGTTTTTGTTTTATTTTTCTTTTTTTTTTTTTGTTTTTAGCTCATGGCTTTAAAGGTTGCAGATTGTAGTAAGAAAGGCAGGAAGTACACACAGAGGCGGGGATGAGGGACAAGGTTTATTCTTCCAGAGCATGGTTCCATTAGATAACTTCTTCCAGTGAGGCCTGCCTTCTACTTTCCACTGTCTCTCAGGAGTGATGTTATTTCATCTATCCATCAAGTGGCTTGTCTATTGGTTAAGTCAGAGCCCTCAGGGTTTAATCACCCCTCAGTGAGTGAATGTACCAACCTTCAATCTACCAGCTTTCTTCAAGGAAACCTTTTGGAGGTGCACATGATACCCCAACTCAAACAGGACCTATATGAATGTTACATCTATTATAATACTTCGAACTGCATGTGTACTCTTTTAGAAATGTGCAATATTTCACAATGAAAATACAAATTAAATATCATTCTGTAAATACTTGGACATTTTTCTTTGATTACTTGCAAATGTGTTTCTCAAAACAGCTTAATAAATTAGACATCACATTCCTAAGCTAAAATAGTATTAGCATTAGAAAACTTTATTAATTTTTGCTAGTCTTTATGGAATGCTTGTAGAATTCCCAAATATTTCAAGGTTTTCAAAAATAGTGTATTGACATTTTCCCATCTATGCTAGTATTATACAATAATTATTTTAAATTTAAACCCTTTAATAATGTTTTTATGCTTTGTAGCATACATTTGTAAACTCATGCTGACATTTAGTTTGGTAGGGTAGCAGAAAATGTGTTTTCAGTACAGTGAGGGTGGGTCAGCGATGGTTTCTTACTGTTACAACACAGCCCTCCTCACAAGAACACTCAGGAGGTAGTGTTTTCTGTTCTCTGTGCAGGAGATAACCATGCTATTCTTCCTGATACAGAGACTTGACTGTCTGACTCTGCCCCCGTCATCTGATTCTCCGTTTAAATGGCTGTCATGATTGGCAGAAAGAACCTCCTGTGGGTAAGAAGTGACTCAATGGTAAGCCTTACAGAATGGTTACATCTCCCACACACACTAGTCTAAGGGGAAATTTTTTTTTCTATCCTACAGACAATTGGGATTGTTTGCTGGGGAGCCTAGAAGTCCATTCTTAGCACCTGATGTAGATTTCAATCCCAGGTCTCTATAAGGTCTAAGTGTCTCCTCCACTACTCATCCCCTTTCCTCGTCTGTGTGCAATGTTTTAAACATAAATTTTCTGTATTCCTGTTGCTGCTGTAAAGAATTGCTGGGCTACTTTGAGAAGAAGAGAAGGAGTGGCAGTTAGGAGCATGAATGAGATGAGATATGAGAAAGTGAGTTGGTCAGGTCGAGCTTAGCAAATTCAGGTATGATATCAGCGTGCATGCATCAGCTCACACTACAATCCATCACCTATGCTCCTCCTCCTCTTTCGTGATATTTATACAGTAATGGGATACTCCTGTAGCAAAATCTAACAGATGACAGAGCTCTCGGTGGCATTGCAGTTGTGCTGGGGCTGGTGCCGTTTTGAGACAGGGTCTTGCTATGTAGCCTAGGTTGGCTTTCACCTCCCAATTCTTCTGTCCCTACCTCCCAAATGCTAAGAATACAGGCCTGTGCCACAGATCTAACTCTTCGTGGAGATCTAAGCATAACTGTGTTGCTTTTGCTTATAAAATGGTGTTTATTGCCCCACAAAACACTTGAGGTGAGACTTTTTAGTTAACTGGGGAAAATATCCAAGTGTTCATTTACAGAATTTTCTTTAGTGCTTGTGTGTGCCCATGCTTGTGTGCCCATGAGCATGAGGGTGCATGTGGATGTGTGTGCACATGTGTGTAGAAGTCAAAAGTCAATCTCCAGTGTCATTCCTCAGACAAATCTACCTCGTTTTGAGGCAGGGAGACCCTGACGTCTAGCTCTCTGCTTAGAAGGAGCTGACTAGCGATGAGCCCAAGGCATCTGCCTGTCTTCATGTCCAACTTGTCTGAATTTATTTTCGTTTTATTGTTGTTTGCTTGTTTTTAACTTTTAAAATTTATTCTTTGTGTCTTTCACATTATGCATATCAGTCCCATTCATTTCCCTGTACCTGTATATCTGCCCTCTGCTCTTACAGTCCCTGTCCCCCAAATAAAATTTAAGAGAAAAAAAGAAAAGAAAAAAAGCAGAAAAAAATATCTTGTCATGGAAGCTGTAGTGTGAGTCACACAGGAAACCCTTTCATCCATGTATCTTTACTTGCAAGTGTTCATTGTGAAGAGACATTAGTCTGGTTCGAGGCCTCTGGTTTCTGCTACACTGTCAATGCTGGGCCCTCACTGGACCTCCTCTTAGTTATCCTATTGTTGCTGTGTTGGGGAGATCCTTCAGTTTTGGGTCTGCAGGACTGGCCCCTTCACGTGCTTGAGCACTTCACGGATGGGGTGGATGTTGGGGTGGGCCATCCTGTCCCATAGCCTTGGTTCTGGGCCTGGGTAGTTGGAGGATTGGTCAGCTGACCAGCTCTCTCTTGTCCTGACCACCAGGGTGCGCTCTCCCGAATTGCCTTGCTGAACTTATTTTTTGGAGTGAAGAGCAAGAGATGGGACCAGTTCTCCCGCTTTCATGTCCTCAGGGTCAGATCTCCCACACCGACACCTTTAGGACCAGTTCTATTGTGTTGCCCAGGCAAGGTGTAGGGGCCACTGTCCTCAGTGCTACAGCAGATGAGGGGCAGGGCTAACTCTTCCACTCTTATGACCTCTTTCACCTGCCTCAGGCATTGATGGGCCAGGGATGTGGGGAGGGGAACGACAACATCTTTCTCTGAATCATGCTTCCACGTGACTGGTGAGTAATGGGGACAGATCTACCATGCTCACAATATCCAGGCTGGCTCGCCCACACCTCCACCAAAGGGGTTAGCTCTAGTGTGCTGCCCACACAAGGTGCAGGGAGGGTCTGCTCCGTCGACTGTTTGCAGTTGGTGACAAGCAAGTTCTAGAAAACAAACGTGAGTCCTAATGCTTGCCAGGCACTGGCTGAAGCTTTCTAATCTGAAGCAGTTGTTTGTGGAGAGAGAAAGCCATCCTAAAACAACTTTGCCTGGATCGGTCTTTTAAAAAGGAACTCCAGCTTTGCTTTTGTTTTGCTGCATTAGTTGAGAACATTTTCATCTTACATTTCTACCTGCTGATACCATTTAGCAAGAAGATCTAAGTGCATTAATAATGGGTCGGAAATGAGTGTGTTTACATAATTTTTAATAAATGCAATCTGCTCATTTTCTTTTCATTAATGCATTACTGTTTTTAGTAGCTTTTAATTTCTCCTGCCTTTTAGGAAGGCCTACACGCTGAATGATTTTCCTTCTTAAATGGCACTTCGGCATTCAGAAACACCAGTAAGCTCTGGGAAACTATTCCCACAAGAGGCTTCTGGAAAAAAGCTTTTCCAGTAAGTGGATCAGTGTTTTTAAGATGCTAATAACTGTGCTGATTTGGTCCCTCCTAGGGTTGCAGTTAAAATTAATTGAAAAACAACAACAGAACACTCCTACATTTCACACAGAAACCAAATAGTGTCAGGAAACAGTGAGCAAGCAAAGCAGATCTTGCAGTAATTAACGACACTCTTCCAGTGATGTTGAAAACTAGAGCTTAGCATAGGAAAACATTTCCTCATATTTTAAAATAATTTATGATGACAAGAGGAAAAGAAAAGTTAGCTTGTCATTTTTAACGATTGACTTTATTTTGAGTTACATGTATGTCTGCGCCTGAGAATGCAGTGCCTGCTGAGGCTGGAGGAGGACATCAGATTCCCTGGAGCTGGAGTTATAAGTGTCTAGTATGGGTGCTCTGGGAATTGAACTCACGCCCTCTGCAAAACCAAGAAGCACTCTCAAACACTGGCCCATCTCTCCATCCCTATTGCTACTATGGGAATAGTTCTCTGCTGACTAATCTGCTAATCCATTCTACAGCAATACTGGATGCCATTGAACTACCACAAAATTTCTTTAAACTACTACTTTACAATCAGTACACACACAGACCTATGTTTTGTGACCTAGAGTTGTCCTTTTCTGGGCAGCCATCATTCATCTGTAGGTTGTCTAGTATCTCAAAAGGCTAAATACCTTGCCTGAGACCTTTGGATGAGTCCCAGCATCCTTTTGAGTTTCACTGGGCTCTTTCTGGTCATTGATTTCTTCCTCTGCTGCTAATTTCTAGCTTTTTAAAACTCTGTGTGTATGCACATGCAAGTGCACTTATGTATGATGTATATGGGCACACATGTGCCAGAGTGCATGTGTGGAGTTCAGAAGAGAAGCTGAAAAGTCAGTTCTCCACTTCCATCTTCATGTGGACTCCTGGGATCCAACTCAGGTCATTAGGCTTGCGCAACAAGCCCTTTACCCACCCAGACATCTTGCAGGATCTTAATTTCTTCTTTTTGTTCCACCTATCTTAGGTCTCTATTCCTTGTCTCTCTCAGTTCTTCCCAGGATTTAAAATACCATCTAAGTGTACATGGCTGCTATATATGGCTGGTCTGATGAGCTTCTATCATACATCTTGCTGCCTACTTGACACCTCTTCTTGGATCTCACACTCAACATGTACAAACCCAACTCTTGATTTTCTTATTCAAACTACAGATTTCTCCTAGCTCAGTAGATGCTGTCAGCACACTTGCATTTCTACAGGTCAGAAACATTTTTGTCATCTCTTTATCTTTCCTTCAAACTCCAAGTATGACTCAGTCCCACAGCCTCCACCTCCAAAATAGAGCTCAGAGCCATCCATTTCCCCCACACCTATGTCCCAAGGTTGAAAACAGAACCCGGGGATGACCAAATCCCTCTTGCTTAGTATTGGCATATAACCAGTTCACATTACCCTGAATAGCATTATTAACTTACCTCTGGGTTACTTGCAAAGTATATTACAACACAGATGACATGTAAATAATTGTGATCTTAAACTGGTTAGACAATATCAATAAATCAAAACATACTGCCTCCTTTAAGAACAGTATTAGGAAAGGCAAATGTACACATTTCCTTAATAATCGGATTTCTCAATCTAGTGTGAATTCCAGGGATTGGATTTAGGCCATCAGGAGTTCATGATCCACTAAACCAGCTCACCATGGCATTAAAAAAACAAAACAAAACAAAATGAACAAAACAAAAAAGTAAATTGAACGGTTTCCTCGCTTCCTACAGTCTTCTAGTGCTTCTTGCCTATTTGTTACTAAAATAAATTCAGACTGCTTCTCATGGCTGGCAAAGACATGTCTACTTTTCTAACTCTAAAGCACACCAACCTAAAGCATTCTAGCCACACTGGCCAAACACAACTCCTCCTGGCACTGCCCTGTCTGAAACCCTCTCCTGACTCCTTCATCTTTATACCTACCTTCTTCCTCCTCCCCTCCCAGGACAAGCTGTGAGAGCTAGCTTTCTCCTTCCACCATGTGGGTCCCAGGGATGGAATTCAGGTCATCAGATGTGATGGCAAGCAGGGCCATCTTGCTGGCCCTAAGTGAGTGTCCTTCTTGAGACTCATATTTAGTCCATGAATTTCCACCTTGCTCTAAAGCATAGCTTCTTTCTCATGAGGGTGCTAGACCTGCATACGTAATCTAAGTTACTTTTGAAGAGAAGTTGGCTCCCGTTGTTCTCACATTCTGCCCAAACAACAACACAAGGTGTAGATGTGGGCTCTTGTAATGGGCATTTCTTTCCTCCCTTCTTCCTCGGTTATCTTCCTCTGCTTCCGAGGGCTTTGTTAGCTAGTGTTTGCTGTGTGTCCTATCTCACGTGCTTTAGTGCAAGCCTTGGGTCTCATTTTTCTTTGGAGTCAGTTTGAGAGCACTGAATTTCTTTTACAAAAACAAAACCAAACCTCAGGCCTCCTTTCTGCCCCCAGGGCCATAGAAGTTCTCCCAAAAGCTGCAAGATCAATGATTGGAGACAGTGGCTTCAACAGTCAGCTGGTTCCTGGTACTGAAAACTGTGGGAGAGACAGGGGTAGCACTTTTCCTAAGTAGTTATATGGCTTGGAAAGGAAAAGCTTAAGACTAAATAACTAAAAATTATAGGGTTGGTGAGAATGAAGTTTGTTCTTTGCAACTCACCCTGAGGTCTCAAACTTCTGTCTGTCTGTCTCTCTCTCTCTGTATCTCTGTCTCTCCTTCTCTCTCTTCCTCTCTTTCACACACCAACACACACACACACACACACACACACACACACACACACACACACACACACACACACACTTCTAAAGAAATAAAATAGAACCTGCCTAAAGGAAATGTCCATGAAATAGTTTTACAATATCTTGGGAGGAAATTATGGCTTCTCCTAGAGGAACAACCAATCCAACTCCTGCGGATTGGCCTTAATATTTATTGGCTGGCTGTTTGGGGTAATCCATTAATTTTTTTTGTGAAATCTTGTGTTTATTCTAAAGGAATTGTATCAAGATATTTTTTTCTTTCCTTTCCATCAGTTTAGCATCCGCAAGGAATATTTTGTTAAATTCACTTTCTTCCTCAGGGAACACTTGTCTGTACATTTCCTTTCTTGATTCTCAATTGCAGTAGTTTTTTTTTTTTTCCTTCATTGAACTAAGACTAAGAGGCATTGTTTTCATAATGCACCACATACCTCAGTGTTAAGATAATTTTATTTACCTTTGTGTTGCCTAATATTATATCAGCTTGACACACAAACTACAGTTGTTTGAAAGGAGGGAACTTCAGTTGAGAAAGTGCCTTCATAAGATCCAGCATTTTCTTAATTAGTGATTGATGTAGGAGGGGCCAGCCTATTGTGGGTGGTTCCACCCCTGGGCTGCTGGTCCTGGGCTCTACAAGAAAGCAAACTGAGCAAGCCAGTAAGCAACACGTCTCCATGGCCTCTGCATCAGCCCCTGACTCCAAGTTCCTGCCCGGTTTGAGCTGTCCTGGCTTCTTCGATGATGAACAGCAACTAAACCCTTTCCTCTCCAGCTTGCTTTTTGGTTCTGGTGTTTTGTTGCATCAATAGAAACCCTGACTAAGACAGCCTAACACACCTGCTCGGGTGTTTTAGAAGAAATGACCTCCCTTCTCTCAGCCTATCTGGAAAAAGATGATTCCTTGACATCGTCTGGTCAGCCAGGCTAGCTAGCTAAGGGTCCCATGTGAAATGGGGACCAGGGCAGGCTTCACCGTAGCCTCTGGCCCCTTTGTAATCTCTCTGCCACTCTTAGCTGTGGTCTGTCCCATGGTTGAGCAGACTCTTCATGTCTTACCTTCACAAAATGAAAGGGCTATGCAACTCACACTCTCCTGGCCCACATGCACTTGCTTTCTTCTGGTGAGACAGACAACTCAGAATAGAACAGATGTAAATAATGTAGCAAGCAGTGAGAAGGCTTTCTTCCCCCTCCCGGGTGTGTACAAAGGTGAAAAGTTAGCGACAGAGGGCTATTGCTCACTGACCCACGCCCATGTTTTAAGAAAGGACATATTTTTAACAAGGGACCTAAAGATGAAGATTTTTAGTGTCATTTAGTGTGTGTGTGTGTGTGTGTGTGTGTGTGTGTGTGTGTGTGTGTGTGTGTGTGTTTAGAGGAGAGGGTCATGTCTCAGCCTCTACTATTCTCTGCCTTATTCCTTTAAGAGGAGTCTCTCACTGAGCCTGGAGCTATGCTAGCTAGTGCTCAGTAAGCCTCAGCAGTTCTCCTGACCCCCATTTCCATAGCAGTGGGGTTCCAGGCCCAGACAACCATGCCTGTTTTCTGTCTGGTAGCTGGGGATTTGAACTCAGATCTCTACGTTTGAGCAGTAAACACTCAACCACTGAATTATCTGTCCAGTAGCCCTTGTTGTCCTGTTGTTCAGAATACCTCAGAATGCTATTTTTTTGGTGACTCTGATTAACATACACATTTTATTGTAAAATTTCAAATCATCCTACTTTAAGTCCTATCATTCCATGCTCCCTACACAATAGGGAAAACCCTTGGGTGGTTTAACTAGAAAAACTTCATCCCAATATAGCTGCAAAGTCATTGGTTCTTTTGGTTTTAATCAGCCCTGGTGCCCCTTTGGGGGAGGAGAGGGGTCCAGGGACAACACTAAATTTTTAAAAAATCTGCGTTTTAAATTATGACGCTGAAATTATACTAAAGTTCTTGTGGTCACGATGATCTGTTATCACAATAAAAAAGACATTTACGGTTGTATGATAGAGACTCATTTCCCTATGATTTAGGTAGCCATTGCTTTGGGAACAGTTTGCCTGATCAGAGTATACTTAAACTAGCGGTCATCATTGAGTAAGTTGTTCACTGTGGTCCAAGGAGGGAGTGTTGAATGTACAGGTGGTAAGATTTCTTGCCCTCTATTAATTTAGTTTTTGGAATAAAAGTTAATGAATAAAAGAAGTTCTCAACAAAGAGAACAGGTTAGACTACAGTTAGAGCATGCTATCCTGTGGGAGACATGTCTTAAAAGTGGAACATCTCCATGGGCCAAGATTCTGCTTATCCTGAATTAACATTCAGGGTATCACCACTCATCTATCTTGGAAGTTCAAAGTAAGTGTTTACAATCTGGAACTTTTTTTTTTTTAACAGACCACATTGTGACTGTGTTATTCACAGTTCTTTTTTCTCATTTTGTGCTGTGAATATTCTGATATGACACCCAAACACAGTCACATTAGACGTTGAATCATTTTCCCCTTGTCAGATCAGTTTGCCAAATTATGTTCCGATCATGACTCTTCATGCAGCAGAGTCCCTGCTCTGCATGGATGCAAATATTCCTTAACAGCATGTTGTAAGCATCACTGCAAAGGTTCATGAAAAATGTAGAAGAACGAACACACTTGTGACCACACGTGCTTACGATGCTTGGGCAGTGTAGGACATACAACACATGAGGACCAGTATGAATACCGAGTTATAAATGTTTATGGAAATTAGGGTTTGAACATGAAATGTCCCCCTCCACCCTCCACTCATGTGTGTTTAACTGCTTGGTCTCTAGTTGGTGGCACTGCTTAGTGACGCGGTTGGACCTTGGGGACTGTGTCCTGGGCAGTGGAAATTAGTTGTGGTTGGGCCTTGAACGGGGTGTCAGTTTCTGGCTCCAGCCATAGCTCTCTTCTTTCTAGTCAGTCACAAGGCAAATAAGCTAAAGAACAGGATCTAAGACTGAGCTACATCATGACAACCCTGCCACCAAAAAAATATCCTTAAGTTACTGTGTCAAGTATTCTGCCCTGACAATGAGAAAAAGAGCCTATATATATATTAGATAAGGGAACATCACTTGAAACCATATCTTTTCTACCTTGGACTAACGTATAACCTAGAAGTAAAATTTTATATGACTATGGTCTTTAAAAAATTAATAATTTTGTATAGGTTCAATGTAAAGATTTGGAAGCCCTGAGACAATTAAACATATATTGTCTTCAATAAAATGATTTTTATTCCAATTAAAATAAGACTACATAGTTGGATTATTTTGTACCCTGAAATATAACATTAAAAAAATTAAGAATTAAGAGGAGGAAGCCAAGAATTATGCCTCATGAGCTCCTGGTTAGTAAAATATTATTCCCACTTGGGCATTTCT
Source organism: Phodopus roborovskii (assembly GCF_943737965.1). Classification (NCBI taxonomy): domain Eukaryota; kingdom Metazoa; phylum Chordata; class Mammalia; order Rodentia; family Cricetidae; genus Phodopus; species Phodopus roborovskii. The sequence continues at coordinate 19,749,122 of NW_026126517.1, forward strand.
CATTAGGAATTGATCATTATAGAATACTTGCACATGAAAAGTCCACATATATGAGTGAGTCCATGTTTTTTCCTAGTACTTAATGCTATATGTGTTTCAACTTCAACTTAAAACTTCTGTAATGTCTCCTCAGACATGAAGTGTGATTCAAAGCCAAACAATATTAACTGCAGTGGGAAAGCATTAGTTATGAAGGGTACTGCATTTGCATAACATATTGCAGTTTCATCTAATGGGAAAATATCTTAGTTCCCCAAATATTTCACAATGGATATATTATGCTAACAAACAAAACAATGGCTAACCTAGAGGCTATGTGCAAACAGAAACCTACAACAAAATGTACAGTGAATATTATTCCTCTACTGGTTTCCTCAGCAAACAGAGTTTGATTGCTGAGTTCTTCCTGGCTTAATGAATCTTTTGTGTTTTATTTCTATCTATGGACATGAGATCTACCCTTCTGCCATGACAGCATTTTCTTAGAGGAGAGCTGTATTTCAGTGAACATAATTAAACCATCACCAACAGAACCTTCCATTAGTCAGAGCAGAGAGTTACTGCTCTTGCTTGGTAGATGTGTGGCAAAGTAGTTTACGTTCTCCTAGAGGGAAAGAGCCACTAAATATTTCATGAGCTCTTCTCAATCAGATTGTTTATTTCGCAACATTTTAAAGAGATACTTAATTTTTTCAGCAGCTATTTTTGTCATCGTATTAGAGAAATAGATATTAAGGGCAAAATTTGCATGGGATGCCCAAAGCTGGTATTTTCTCGGAACAAGGCTCACTGTGCGCATAAAAATAAATCTCATGATGTACTCCAGAAGATGCCCTTGGCATTTGATGTATTTTCTAAAGCTATATTCTGGTAATGTTCTGTATCTAAGGTGTGGGGAGGCTGGGTATTGTAATTTGATTGTTCTGGTTTGATATTAATTTAGGTTTCATGCTAAATTAAAAGTAGACACTAGAGGGTGCTGCTTGATCTTCTTTTGCACTGGTCTGTCTGCCTATGTCAGTACACCATGAACTGAAAAATCCCCCAGCAATGAGACAGGAGGTGTAGAGATACCTCAAGGTATGGGAGAGAGTCAGAGAGGTTCTAGCAGAACCTCTAATTCAGAATTAGTAATAAGCAATGCCTTGTATCCCAGCCCTGGTGGTTGTTATCTTTTGAAAATTACTTAATTCCTTTGGTTGCAAGGAATTTTATTAGATTTTAAGCTCTCACTAAATGTCAAATGGTTCTAAAAATAGTTGGAATATTAGAATATGTTAAATAATTAGTGCTCTCAAACTCTGACATGAAGATTTTGAGTAAAGCACATACCTAACACGTGTTAGGAAACCAATTATAGAATCCCCAACTGTCACAAATACCATATCCCCACTCCCCAATGTTACCCTTGGTATCAAATACCCAGTCAACAGCTTTTCAACTGGATTTCTTCACTCTTTTCTATTCTTTGTTGAGCATACTCTCTCTCCTCCTTGAATATAAAGAAAAGACAATGCTCTAGAATTACCTTTTTTTGTTGTTGTTGTTGTTTATTTGTTTGAGATAGGTTCTCACACAGCCTGAAATGACCTTGAACTCCTTAAGTTATGAGATCCAGCTTTGAACTCATGATCCTCTTGCCTCTTGCTTCCTGGAGATTAGGATTATTGCGATATAGCACCATATCTGGCTCCCAAATGATCTTAGTCAGCTGTCACGAGGTTTGTGTTTACCTTGTATCATTTTTTAACATAAGAATATTTGAGGGCCAGCATGATGGCTCTTTTGGTTAAGGTACTTGCCATCAAGCCTGATTGCCTGACCTGGATCCCTGACTTGGGTTGAAGGAGAGAATCAACTGGCTTAAGCTGTCCTCTGACTGCCAATGTGGGTGGGTTAGCTAGCACATATGGACAAATAAGTAAATAGAAGACAGAAATCTACAGGCTATGCAAGAAAAAGTATATGTTCTCATTTCACAGGGAAGAAAATGAAGATGAGGCATTGAGGGTGTTAAAAGATTTGTATTTGGGGCAGACTGTGAAATGATTCAGGGCTGGATCCTGGTTTTTCTGCCTTCAGGGAAATGGACCAAAGGGCCTGTCTGTGTGTTGTCATTTGTGTGGGAGTATTTCTCAACTCAGAGACAAGTGCTTACCCTAAAGACATCATGGAAGCAATTGCTGCTGATTTCTACTCTCCCTTACAGGCTCGGGGCCAGTTTCCAACACACAGGATCTAGAGAAAGGTAGTTACAGTCACATAACTTGCATTAGCCAATGGGATGGGGGCAGCAACAGTAAGCAAGGCTTCCTGGCAGAGAAGTGGCAGAGGCAGAACTGTGGTGGGAGGAGTATGATTCTGCATTCCCTCTCCCCACACATTGATCTGGCAGCATCAAAATATAATGTCACCTCCATCAACCTTCATTCCAGGAGGCCAATGAACAGTGGAATCCAGGAATATGAGCCAGAAGTAGGCCTTTGCTGTTTAAGCCTCTGAGATCTCGCAGTCTTGTGCTATGGCTCCAAAGTGTGATTTATTCCAAGCACTTCAGACAAGTGAGAAAAACAGAGGAATAAAATTGTGGTCAAAAAAGATTAATTTATTTTATTTTATTTGATGCATGTATTATTATGTATGTGTGTGCATATGCTCACATGTATGTGTGTGTACCTTTGTGTGCGTGTGTTGGTAGCCCAGAGTTTGATAGTGGATGTCTCTCTATCACTCTCCAACCTATTCTTGAGTCAGTCTCTCTCAGCTGAACCCAGAGCTCACTGATCAGATAAATTCGTTACTCATCTTGCCCCAGGAATCCTGTCTCTGCCTCCTGAAAGTTGAGAGTAGAGTGGGTCACCATGCCTTCCCAGGTTTTATATGGGTTCTGAACTCTGATCCTCATGTTTATCTGTCAAGTATTTTATCTGCTGAGCCTCTCCTCAACCCAAATATTTATTTTAAAGGCTCAAACCAAAAACCAAAACAAAACATAGTATTAAATTTGGTACTTCTATTGACATTGTTATGAGACTCAATAAAGATAAATTACTAAGTAATATTTAATTTCCTTCTTGATGCTTTTGTTCACACGTTATCTAAGGCATTCAATGAGACCTTATTGTGCTTGATCCCTCTGATCCGACTGTGAAAGCCCTGGCCCTCCCTGGGCAGGGAATGAGGGTGGTGGTGGGGGTAGATGTGGAGCAACAGCCCAGCCTAGTCTTCTGATCTCAAGGAGCCAGGACTTGAAGTTTCCACATGAACAGAGAACATGCAGTCAACCCTCAGTTTTTGTCCCCGGCAAGGATGAATATTCAGAGTTGGCTTGGACTGATCAGCTTGAATCCCTCAATCACATTCAGTATTTTCCCCAAAGACCCTAAGGTGTCCAAGCTGAAACACACACTTATTGGTCTCCATCTGTCCCCATCCTCCTCCTAGCTCCAAGGCACATGCGAATGCTCAAACCTGGTGGACCTTTCTGATCCTCCCAGTAGGGGCCGCTCAGGGCTACACCTCACTTCCTTAGCTCAGTGACAGAGAGATGCAGGTGCCTTGGACAAGTAAAATGATAGCCATTGCTCAGAGCTCGTGGACAAAAAAGCTACACATTTTTACTCAGCTTTTCAGAGTTCCTGTGTTTGTAACCTTTGAAGGGGAGGTACGCCAAGGTTAGATTTAGCAGGCCGTGATAATAGTATGTGCTTATGTACCACCTACAAAGGAAGACTTGCCTGCCTCTCTGTGGCAGAATACCTTTGTGCTCTGAGGATGCACTGTGAGCAAGTACCAATGAGGACATCACCCCTACTTCTTTAATCCTGCCATGCTACTAGTCTACATATAAAACTTAACTTCAACAGGAGCAAGTCCAGACACCAAATAATGAGAATACTTGAACACAAAGTTTATTTAAAGATAAAACACATTTAAAGTATTTGGTTGATTTGTAAAAAGTGAAGGACTGGGTTTGAGGGTGGGAATGGGGTGGGTGAGATTGTCCAGGTCTGCAAACATTGTATCCAGTGGCTGAAGCTGGCAAGGCAAGCTGGAGGCTGCTGTGGGGAAGGAGCTAAGCATGGGCAGAGGGCAGTGTTTGCACAGGGGAGACGGCACTTCCTTAGAGGAAGTCGTAGCTTTAACGCAAAGTTACAGTCATTGGCATGTCTCTAACCACTGGGAGCCAGAAACCAAAGGGGACAGAATGAATTTTCTGGCCAGATTTCCCACCGTACTCCAGTAACCAGATAGTTTCCCTGACTGGCTTTTGGCCTGAATCAAGGACTTCAGTGGCAGCTGTTTGGGCGTTTATGGTAAATTCGTGGTCCCCCTGGCTTTGAAAAGCCACCATTGCATACCCTGGAAGAAGAGTCAGGAACTTCAGTGTCCTCCAGATCTGATTGCTGGAGGAAGGTGCCGTGAGTTTGAAAGGCTGTACACATTCAAACAGGTTTTGACTTGGGGACACACACTTTTTATACCTAAAGGGACCGAAGCAAGCACCTTGAGTTCATTATGAGGTTGTGCCTGATTTATAGACAAAATGCCACAGTGACATCTGGGTCATGATGAGAAGAAGTGTCCAAACTTGAAGTTCGATTGAAGAATTCGAGGCTGGGGACAGAAAGGGGACATGACAAGAACACATCAGTTCAGCAGGCTCCAGGCCTGCCCAGCAGCACTCAAATGAAAGGCAATGTCTTGGGAAAATCAAAGTGGCTCTGATTAAGAAACCAAAAAAAATCAAATTAATCTAACCTTTAAGAGAGCCCTGTGCACCTCAGAAGGAGACCAGGGAAATCAGATGCCACTGGCTTTCTGTCTGTTTGGTTTTATTACTTTGAGGTAGAGTCTCACCTTACAACCCAATCTGGCCTGGAACTCATGAGCCTCCTGCCTCAGCCTCCCAGTGGCTCGGACTACAGGTATGTGCCACCATGTCCCGACTACCAACTTCAGCATGAGAGGAATTGGCTAAAGTTTTATGGTCAACACATAGCCTAGAAATTACTGAATCAATTTTGTTTTAACTGTACACATCTTTTAGATGAAAGACCAGGGGCCCAAGGTGGATTTTTTTTTTTTGGTGGGGGGGAGGAAGGGGTTCTGAAATTCCTTGGGTGTCTCCTGTCTTTCTCTGGGACTGTCACAGACAGGATGCTAAGTGGGCTTCAGCTGAGTTTCTCTTTGTGACTAAGGAGCTTCTAGCTGGCCAACCCTTCAGAAGAAGCCCACCTCTGCAGCTCCTGCCATCCTCCTGCAGGGATCCAGTCACACAGCTGCACAGAGGCCCATCTACTCGGCTGGTGCAGATCTGCTCACATCCCCCATTGTCCTCACACCAGTCCAGCCCTGAAAATGAGCATTCGGGAGACTTAATAATAGAAAGATCAACCCTGCAATTCATACACGAGGCAGGGGTGGGGGCATTGAAGAGAGGAAAGAAGAAAGAGTTGTTAAAAGCCAATGAAAAGCTTTTCCTGGAGGATATCAGCAGGCCACTCATACCAGTGTCTCCAGTGTGACCTCCTCTATCCGCCAGACACACATCACAGTGAGGCACACTGCAGTCCTAAACTCCCATTGTCTTAGTAATTTATAGTGTGTTTTAAGGAACATACATACTTTTTCTCCTAATAGGTCCCACTGAAATGATCTGTTCTTTGGGCTCTTTTGTATAATCTGTGGCAATCCTGGAATTTTGCGGGCAATTCTGAAAGACAGAACACCAGAGGGAGATTTCACACAATTAAGCTGATAACTTATTCTCCACCATGTTCCCACCTCCAAGAGAGACGGAGGCTTCGGCCTCCAGCACTATCGCTGCTCAGATTAATTAGAACCAATGCATTCTTGATCATCGAGCCCACTGGGACTCTAGGCTTTATGTCAAGCAGAATTAAATATACTCTCCACATTAGAATGAGATTCAAAGAGGCTCTCTGCTCAGGAATGAAAATTGTTGGATCTCGTCTGATACTAATGTATGCGGCGCCATCTGATAGTAACTCTGACCATAATTCACATCTTGCTTCTGTAAACATGAGGGAAGCATAAAGATGGAATGTGAAAGACTAGGAATAAGGATCTAGAGCAATACCATCTTGAAGACATAACTATCACGGTAAGGATGTCAGTCTGACATAGAGGAGATGATGAATTTGCCCCTTGTCTGCAACCCCACCCAGTTGCAGACTGTTAGAGTCTAGTGTGTGAGTGCTTAGCTACATTGTATTATGAGTTTGAGTACCAATGGAGCAGCGCTCAATCATAGGCTATCCCATTCTGGAAGCATGACTCAATACACCCCTGGACACTACTGTGATGGTCCTTACCCAGATCTGTCTTGTCTGATCAGGGCATAGACATTCTTGAAGACATTTTTCAAGGTGTTAAAACCAGGAGAGTAAATACTACTGATGTCTAGAAGTCCAAAATGTTGTTAGCACCCTCCACTGCACAGCTCAACTCTCCTACATAGCATTTCTCCATCCAAGATTCATTTCTCCATCCAAGATTTCAATGGCTCCAGGAGCCCTTGCCTAGTGTGATGCCAATGACCTTGTGGTATTTCAGAGTCTGAGTAGTATGGACATGGATGTCATTCACGATATGCTCTCCACCAAATATGACCACCCACTCTTGAGTGACTTTGGATGGCTGCAATGCTGCCACCAGGCACCCACAGTCACTGTGGGGCAACGAGAGAAAGGCTGAATACATCCTATTTTTACACTTACAATTTTACAGGAGTATTTTTCTGAGTCACAGAGGGACACTGCACAATGAAGATGAACTTCATCATAATCACCGATGAATTTGAAGACCGTGACATGAAAACGACATGTTAGGGACACTCCATTCTCCTCAATGCCAATGGTGTTATCTTTGATGTTCTGACATCTATTCAGGAAAAAAAAAATCATGAAATCCTACCCTTGGTTTTTTTTTTTTTTTTTTTTCCCTCTTAGAGGTTAATACTCGTCTTCATTTCAATTTTTCATATTTCATACAAAATGGTGGCCATAAATGCTAAAAATGATATCATACTTGAAAGTGACCTCTGGATCGCTTCAGTATGCCATTTATTATCACTCCCTCCTGTTTTCATTGTTTGTTTTGAAACATCGGCTGCCACCTTGAATTGCTATCCTAACAGCAACTACCAGTGAAATGTCTTTGGGGATGGCTCTCAATTTCCCTGTGCTTCGGGATCTCAGTCCGCCCCCTCACCGCACGGTGTTCCTCAGAAGACAATTTAACAAACACAAGGCCTACTTCCTCTGTTTTCTCCAGTTAATTATCGATGTTGGCAGGGGCCCTGATTCAAATCTCTTGGGGACTCTTCCTACGCTAAAGAAGGTAAGAGCTGGAGGGAAGGAGGAGGAGGATGGGTGAGTCCCAGGGATTCTTTTGATGGAGGAGGACTGCCTCTTTTCTACCTCCCTGGTTTCTTGTGGTATCTCCAATACCTACTTCCCACTGCCAGCATATCCCCCAGGCATGGTGATTTTGCTTCTGTACAACCACTTAAAACTTCTCTACATGCACTATAGTCCTTTTTCTTGTGTCTTCACGTGATGCTTTCCCCACTGGAAGACCTTTCTGTTCTTCTGTCTTGGGCCCCAATTTGTATCACCTACTCCCATATAAGTATCTCTTAAATGCATGCCTGAAGCAGGCAGGAATAGGTAGCATTTCCTGGATTTGACAGTAGGATCCTGTTGAGTTCCTCAAGTGAAGGGGAAAGGTCACAGTCATCACTGTGGCTCTGGCACACTATGTGGCAAATGGCAGATATTAGAAAATCAAGGAAGAAAGGATCCTGCTATGGTCACTGTGAGCCATAGGAACCAGAAGACTTTCTAAGTGATAAAGATTTTAAAAGGTGTCTCTTTTTCTTTCTGTGTCTTTTCCCCAAGCCTACTGGATTAAATAGCTCAGCAATAAGGAAAATTAAAATTTGAAGTTATCCTTCAGTGTTCCCACACCTATTAGTTTTCGTAATTAGACAAAATGCAACTTGGCTTTTCAAAGCAATAGTCTCTTAAATGCTTTGAAAGGAAAACTAAGCATGCCACAGTTTTCCTTGTCATTATTATTCATTTGGAGGATCTAAATCGGTTCAAGATTTTCAGACTTCCAATCTTCACACGGACCTTCCCTCTTTAGCCAGGCCCCCTCCTCTCTCCCATGTGGATGGCATGAAGTTTAGGTATCAGAAAACCATGCATAAAGCACAGGGGATGGCTGACTGATAATTTTTAAGAGCCCTTTCCAATGGCTTCCTGGCTAGACTGTTTATTGGGGAGGGAGTTGTCACAGGAGCCTTCAATGTCTCGCATTCTCAAGTATGAGTCTGCAGTTATCAAGACCACTGCAAAAGTAACCTTCTTGTCAATTACAGTCAGTGCCAGGATGGATCAAGGACTTCCATGTGGCTTCTGGCAGCAGCACAGACCACTGTCATCTACAAGGCCTCAGGTGGCAGCATAGACCATAGACTCAGCATGGCCTCTGGTGGCAGTACAGACATCAACAAGAGAGTGCTTAAAGATTATGATAGGGATGCTCAAGTGTAGTTCTTCACAGTTGATGACTCTGGCTGGAGGGTGCGGAAGGACTCAGTTATCTTTAAGAGACTGGCCACAGGGAGTTTGACCATGCTCCAGTGAGTATATGGGTAACACAAATTGGACTTGGTATATTATTTTTTTCTTTTTGGGGGTGAGGCCACTAGGGTCAGAGGAATGTGCCTAAGAGAACCAGGTAAGTGAGCATCATTGGGGGTGCATTGTGTGAGACTCCGAAATAATCAATAAAAATATTGTGCTGGGGCACAGGGAGCAAGTAAGCAAGCCAAGTACTTTGATTGACACTTGTCCTTTCACCTGTCTAGGCACCTGAAAAAAAGGGAGAAGTGGCCTCGGTTCCCAGATGACTGGGCTGGGGGTAAAAGCTGGTGTTGTCTCTGCCTTCCACACAGCTGGGGAAGAACAACTTCTAGTGCATGAGCGGGTCCATTTTGCTGCTCATTCATTAAGCTGAGCATGTTTCCACATCAGTTCATTGGGGGTGGGGAAAAACAATAAGCATGTGCCTGTAAGAGAGGTTAGAAGGACTGATGAATTCTAGTTCTCTCTGAGGATGAGATAATTTCTCACATAACAGTGGTTTAATTTGAAGGCCTTTATTTAGAAAGACCCAGGGGTAAGCTGAGATTTATGAACATGCTTGCTGGCTTGCTCTCCCTCTCTGGGTCAAGTCTATTAAATACTATTTTTAAAATGCTAAATACCACCTCGCCCTTCAAAGGAGACCTAAACTTTGTCATTTGGGTTTGTAGCTGTAGAGTGGCTCGTATCTTAGCTTGTTTACTTCAATAAAGGAATGTGGTAAGGGGATGGAAGAGACAGGGGAAAGGAGAAAATGGTACTGCTAATATTGTCTTCAAGGACTGAGAGGCACCTAGCAGTCTCCAAGCCCGCCCACCCTGCCCCACTCTGCTCTTGGAGGGCTGAACATATCTTCAGAAAGATGCAGGCTTTAGTGAGGTCTTTGCTGAGAAATCCCATGATCCACCTGGACAATGCACTAGGCATCACCCAGGGCATTAGGTCACTGTGTGTTCTGAAACCTAAAATGGCTCCTCTGCTTCTGGCTGGTTGGTGGCTTTGGGTGATCTCTGCCTAATGTCTCCAAGGTTGTGCTATCAGCAAAATAAGGGAGATTTGTAACTTTCCCAGAGCCACTCCCCTCTTCTCTTGGAGCTCCTGTTCCTTTTCTTGCAGTCACAAAGGTAATGACAACTTCTAGATTAGCGCCACGCCATCACAGAGGCAGATGGCAACGTAGGCCAAGGAAGTTCAATGGTGCCTTCTTCAAATAAGGGTGATCCAATATGGGCAAAACACATGCCCTCCCTGGGAGTCTGATCTGGAATTAGCTGTGCTCTGTTCTTAGTGAAGACAATAGTGCATGAATGTGAGGTCAAGATCGCCAGCAACTGACTAACTAGATCAATGGCAGAGAAGGGGGGAGGTGGAAGGCAAGAAAAAACTGAAGAGCCTGAGTCCCCTGAGTCCAATCATCCCTGACATTCGCCCACATCTGTGACTGAGTTTTGTAACCAGCAAATTCCTTTTTTATTTTTGTATAAGCCAAATCACACTGAATTCTGTCAGTTAGGATTGAAAGAAAACCAACTAATGTAGTCACTCAAAATGAGACCCATGGCCAGGGGTGGTGAAAGTCAGATGATGGGCATGCTTGTGTTCTGCTGAGGTACTAAAACATTTGCATTTTACACTTAAGGAAGCACATTTCTTCATGTATGTGTGCCATGATAGTAAAATAAATTATTAGAAAATGTATCAGCATAGGTGTGAGTTGCTTAATACAACCAGTGTTTTTATTCATTCTTTGGTCTAGTTTTCCCCATTCATTAATGGAATACATTTTGTTGTGCAACCATGTTTCAGGAAATATATGAGGGTGTAGGCATATGATATCGAGGGTAAAGAAGCTTGGTGAGCATAAGAAACCCCCTCTGATGCACAGTTCCACTTTCTATAGTTTGGGTTATTTACATTCAATCCCATTACAACAATATTAGATGGGAAAACTAAGAAATGATTTATTAGGTCTGAAATTGCATGCCATTCTGAATACTATGACGGGATCTCGTGAAGCCCTGCTCCAGCCAGCCAGGAGTCAATCATTCCGTTGTCTAATATGTCCATGTTGTATATGCTACAGACCCACTAGTCATTTAGTAGCTGCCTCGGATATCAGATAGATTAGTGTGGAATCTCAGTGAGTGTGTTAGTAATCTGTGTGTGGTAGCCTGAAGCTGAGTCCTGGGGCTTACATCATTCACCTCACTCCTCCCGCCACATCAGCACTGTGTCCCTCACATCACCATGGGGAGATGAAGGGTGAGTGCACTACTGTGAGATGTTTGGAGAGAGACCCTGCTCACATAACTTCTATTGCACCAAATTGTTTCAACAGCCCCCCCTTTAATTAGCTATCCTTGTTAATCTCTTCATGTGCCTAATTTACAAGTTAAACTTTATTATGGGCATGGTGTGCATATAAAGAGAGAATGTTGTGTGTTCAGAACTATCTGTAGCTTCAGGAAGTCACTGGGAGTCTTAGAATGTGTCCTCTCTGGAATAAGGGGGAACCATGGTATTCTAATTGCTTTTTACTTTCAATATTATTACTGTTGTTGTTGTTGTTGTTTGATGGCACTGGGAGCTGATCCCAGAGCCTTGCACATGCTGGAAGAGAACTCTGCTACTGCGTTCTATCCCTAGACCCTTCTTTGTTATAGGCATATCTGTCACAGACCTTGACCTTCAGCTATTCTCATTGCATCAGAATTTCAGAATTCCAGATTCCTCTCAAACAAAAGGTTGAGTCAGGCAAGTCAGAATCTCTCATTTAAAGCATCAGATGTCAAATGCCCTATGATATGGGATCTGCCACTAACTTATGTGACTTTAGACAAGTTGTTAGATCTTATACAGTCTACTGCCCAGGGTATGACAATCAGGTGAATCTGCTGATACAAAATGCTGCTTCTGTGGATGTCAACAAAAGTTAGCACCTACTCCTACTCTTAAAACATGACACAGAAAATATTACACTCGATAGGCGGTGGTGGCGTACGCCTTTAATCCCAGCACTCAGGAGGCAGAGGAGACAGAGGATCTCTGTGAGTTTGAGACCAGCCTGGTCTACAAGAGCTAGTCTAGTTCCAGGACAGCATCCAAAGCCACAGAGAGACCCTGTCTCAAAAACCAAACCAAAACAAACAAACAAACAAAAAATATTACACTAAAGGCTCTGAGTGTGTTATAGTTGACAGTTACTCACCCTCCTTCAATGATGAAGTACCTAAGCTTGTCATTGCTGTCCCGGGAGGGGGTGGCATAGCATTTGTTGAGTGTGAGGATCAAGTGTGTAGAGTCAGCTCCAACCACGAAGACCCCCACATAGAGGATATCTCTAGTTGTCAACACGACTTCCCCCTGGCGATAAGGGTGTTTGTAGGAGGCATTTTTGTAGAGCGCCATCTTGGTAGTGAAACTGCCCTCCTGAGTTGGAACTGTTAGGTTGATGACACTAACAAAGAAAGACTCATATGTAAGCCAAGGAACAAAACAAAGCAAAACAAAACCTGTTATTTATTCAATTACCTGCCATTTTTCAAGTTAAAATGTAGAGGGAAGGCAGAGCACATAAGGCTGCCTTGTATAATTTGGTCCCTACATGGGACAATTTACATTTAAATGAAATTAAATAAAATAAAAAATTCAATTTATCAGTCCCCGGAGCCAAATTTCAAATGATCATTGGTCACAGGTAGTTACTGTTTCACATAGTTCAGAGAGAAAGCATTTCCACCATTAGTTGAGAGCATTTTGTTTCCAGAAACATGAATTATATTTTCTCTGGTGCTTCAAAGACAAATGCTAGCTTTTCTGATGCTGCTAATCTTAGCTGTCAAAGAGAGAGAAAGCATGAGGGCAGCCATGAAATTCTTTACCTTAGCATAGGCTTCACGACAGAGTCCAAGGAGATCTTGATATCCAGCTCATAGGCGCATGAAAATTCCACGTTGATTGTGCGATCCCTAGTGATGATGTTGCCCGTGTTGTTGGCACTCTCTATCCAGATTGTATTTTTATACATGATATGAGTACCATTGGACTGCAGGTCAAGGGGAGGTCAGAAATCATTAAAATACGGAGTACCCGGTTAGCATTCCAAACCCATCTCCTGGAATTGCAGAGAAATGACTTCATTCCATACCAAACCCAGAGGCTAGAATACATCAGCATGGAAGCAGCCTCAGCACCAACTGGGGGAAAGAAATATTGCCATGGATATGAGCAGTGCCCTTCAGTCTGATAACCTTGAGTGCCCGTGGAAGGCAGATTCCATGTACCACTGAATTTCAACTACAGATATCTCAGCCTAGGGAAAGCATGAGATGTTGACAATATCCAGTGAACTTAAATTGAATCAGAAATTCTTTTTCAGTCCTTAACTAGAAATCTCTCTAAGAAACATTTTACCAGGTACACTTACAAGTAGCAACTAAACAAGTGAGTTTCACGTCCTTTAAGCCATCCTCCTTCTGATGAAAGTGTTATTAAACAGAGGCATGATCTTTACTACATCACAGGAAGAAACAAGAGAAGATATGAGATGCTTCATTAAACCAAATACTGGAAACCCTGACACCAAAATTCAAGGCCTTTCTGTATTTATACAGCCAACTCCTTTCTTCAGCTAGCACCCTTTTGACATAAAACAGCTATTTCCCTGGAAAGACAATAGAAGTGCATGAAAGGTAACATGTCTCACAAAGCTATAGAACAAAGGACGGCAGTGGGCACTGCCAACCAAGGAAAGAAATGTACCACTCAATGTTTTTGCAGTTCACTCAACCACTTAGCACCAAATGATGACATTCTGTCTTTGATTTTTGCATGTGCTCTCTGCTATTCATCGATAAGTATGCTTCTAAGCAGACTACCCCAACTTTAAGGGTGATCAATGTACAAACTCCAGGAGATGTCATCCCCTCAGCCACATGCTCTCTCCTGCCCTATTTTCTCACCTGCACGATATTTCCACAGTTCCCTTTGGTGTTGTTGATCTGAAAGGAGATAAAATCCTCCCCCTCGATGCCAGAGCATTGTCTGTCATTGATCCTCACACCCTCTCTCTCAAAGCCCAGCTGGAAGAGCTTGCACTTAGATATGGACACTTCCATCTGGGCGGCCTTGCAGGTCACCTCTGCGTCGATGATGTCATGGGAATCTGTGGGAACAGTTAGGAGGACATGCCTGTCAGTGGGAATCAGTCTTGCCACTGCAGGGTTGGGCTGGGGCCCCCATGGCCACATTTCTTTAGAAGCAGGAAACAATTCCTACTCAGAGGCTGCAAGCCTTTCTAATTATGCTTTGATCACACCGAATGAGTACATGCATTCATTCGAAGCAATAACTTGGGCGTTGGTGGAGGCTTATTAAAAAGATGAAAATGCTAATAAAGTGCCTTTTGTCTTCCTCCCACAAGTGCTGGTGGCAGATACTTCTCTGTAAGTGACACACAGATACTGCCACAGTGTGGTCTGGATGAGAAACCGATGCTTCAGGAAGAGCAATGTTGGCCTGACCCTACCACCCACAGCCCTGGATGAGCCCAGCTCAGAAGAACTTCCAGTGAGTCCTGGTGAGCTCCAGTAGAGTTGCTTTTTCTATGAGTATGCCAGTACTCAGTAATAAGCACTACAGAAACAAAGGAAAACATTTTCATGCCCCCTCCTAGGGAACATTCTAGTCAATTGGGCTTTTATCTTTGAATGATGCTAATATTAGCATGTGCTTGTGGGCTACTTGGTTTGGAAAAGGTAATGGAGCCAAAAGACAAATAACATCCCCCTTTAAGCTGTCATCTAGGTGGGCTCTGCTGAGAACAACATCATTTGTAACCCCGTTCACATCAAACACTTCAGCCATGTCTTTAGGATCAAATACCTTTGGGCCAGCTGAAGCTAGCTTGAAGTCAGTATCTGGCACTCTCCTAACCCCTTCTTGTTAGCATCACACCATTTACTTATTTGGGGGTCTAAAAGAGCAACTTTGGGCCTCTCTGATATTACTTGGACTGGTGTGGAAATGACTGATTCCATTCATATACACATTGCACGTCAGAGTCCTACAAAGAAAATGATGTAGCTATGAGGAAATGATCATCAGCCTATGTTGAAGCTGTCAGATTATTTCCTAGCTCTTGAGAGCTTTGCTTTTGCATTCCTAACACAGTGGGGGGGCACACACAGCTTCTCTGGCATTTTCCTTGATAAGCTTCCTCACTGGACCTGCTGGGCTCTAGTCACTCACTGTTTCCATATGGGGGCGGCTCAATGCATCCACATAGTTCTCCTCCATTATCCAGCTCACAGGTCCTGTTGGGACAGTCTGCCCCCACACAGGGGTCTTCAACCACTCCTGCTAAAAAAGAAAACACAGAAACACACAATTTGATTTTTACACCTACACACAGTAGCAGTAGATTTGACACAGTTCAGTTGGGAAGTCAGGTGGGTACCTGCAAGTCAACAGACAGCAGACAGGGTAACCTCCAGGATGTAATGGAAAGAACTGGCACTGCAACTGGATGTTTACTATGGTTCTGCACCATGCTTCAAGCTTTAACTGAATTAGAATGACTGACTCTCACAAATACTCTGGAAGCCAAGTATTATAACATCAATTTCACTGCTAAAACTTATCCAAAGTCATCCTGGAAGGTAAGCTGTAGAACTAAAATACAGACTTACCTACCAAGTAATTCTATAATTTCTGTACCCACCTACCATATCACAATTAACATACCCACCACACCATACATCTAATATGTTTTGTATATGTTATAATTACTTGAATTTTCTATATTTATAGAAAAGTCACATCCAAATAATTTGTTTCTCTATTTCCAGCACCCAGCCATGCCATAGGCAGTGCTCAACAAATATTTATCAATAACAAAAACCTTAGGACTCCTAAGATCCCAAAGATGCTCCTCCTAGAGACTTCTTTGATTCATGGTGTACCTTCTCCCCAAATATCTACTTGATTTTATAAAAAGTAGGCAGATCAACAACTATACATAATTCTCCAATTCAACCAACAGTATCATTTTACTAAAAGGAAACAAAGAATAAGGTAATGACATAAATGTTTAGAAGACGTAAAACACCAGCCTGTTGTTATAAGCAATATCCCTGTAACAGATGACTCTTCATGCAAGATATCCCAGCACCTCCGTTTGGCATTCACTAACCAGTAACTTTCTCTTTAAGAGGCTGATTCTTTACCCTTGTTCAACATGCCATAGCTTTTTGCTAAGGAAACACTTGCCTATCAGGAGCTAGAACTGCTTTGGGAGTTTTTGTGGGGCTTACAAAGATCACACATGCCAGTTATAAGTAACAAGCTGAGGAGATCAACTGTATATGTGGTAATAATTTACAACAAGACACTGGGCACTTAAAAACTACTAAGCAAGTAGATTTTTAAATGATTCCATCACAGACACACACAAAAATAAGGTCAAGAACAAAGTCCAGGAGCTAGAAAGATAGCTCAGCAGATATTGGAACTTGCTGCTCTTTCAGGGGAGCCAGGTTTGGGTCTCAGCCTCATATGACTGTTCACAACCATCTGTAACCACAGTTTGGCCTTTTCATACACCAGACATACACACAATACACATACATATATTCAGACAAATACTTACACATAAGATAAAAAACAATTTTAAAAAAAAATACAGCATTCACCACACACACCTTGTTCAACATGGCTGCCAAGCCCTTCTAGTGAGTAACTAATTGTACATGGTGAGAGTACAGGGTTGGTTCACCACTGAGCCTTCTAGAAAGACAGGTGAAGGAAAACCATCCACATTGTTTAAATGTATTCTTCTGAAAAGGCTTTCTGTTTTTAAGACCTTTCACTACTCACCCAACATGTTCAATGTTTGACACAGGGACAAACACACATGGGCAGTCAGCAAATGGTGTCAATGCTAATAGCAAATGAAGATGCCCAAAGAGAGCAGAAATGATGGACAGCTTATGGCCCACAGGAGGAAGAGCTCATCTCAAACTGTAGAGGTCCATCTCCCACTTGACACACAAGGTATTAACACCCTCTGACAGGAAGAAGTGTGTGTGTGTGTGTGTGTGTGTGTGTACAGATCCATCCAAATTTCAAAGTTCAAACACTTAACACTTAACTTTTAAGTTATTTAAAATGTTTTACTTATGAACAGTAAACTACTAGTTACCAAACAGATTCCCAATGGACTAGCAATTTTCTTAACAGTTTCTGAAATCACAATATATATATTTTTATTAACTACATCATTTTTAGGGTCTGAATTGAGTGTACCTCCACGCTCAATCATATTTATTCTGTAGACTCACCAAAGTGTGTGTGTGGTTTGGGAATGGTCCTGGACACATGCTGGCCCTTAGATGCACTCGGGGTTAGTGTTATGAATCTGGCTACAAACATATTCTGTTGGTCACACCATAATACTGTACTGATGGAAATGGCTATTTATACACTGGCCATTTATGCATATACTTACTTCCCACTTATATGAATGTATATTTTAAGAATTACTTCATTTATTTAATTAACACAGTAAAAGGGCAGCCACATTGAACCATGGAATTACTACATACATTGAAGTCTCTTACTGCAGAAAACAATGCACGAAGTAGAAGTTTTTATTTTGCCGTCTAGTTTAATGGATGAACCCTATAGAAACCCATCTGCAGCTTCCTTTGAAGCCAGATAAAGCCATCCCAATCCTGCTTATCTGCCACTTGCAATGCCTTTCCCTTTCTGATATGGAAGTCATGGCGGAGCTGAGTTGAGAACTAAGAACAACCAGGACTAACTATGTCCTTCTACCAAGTCACTGAACCGGTACTTCTCTAGCCCAGGGCCCCATGGTCTTCAGCTCACTTTTCAGAGCCCATCACTGGACAGGGGTTACACATGAGCTTCCCCCGGAAATGTCCCCCTTTGAATCCCAGGACAGCTCACAGCACCCTCCTCTCCATCCCAGGGAACACATGGAGAAGTAAAGATGGGGTGGACCTGACATCTGACAAAGCAGTGCTACCCACCCAGCACCCACATAAATAAAAGAATTCTCTTACAGCAGTTCTCCTGCTCAATCCACTCGGTGCTAAGGATGCCGAAGGAGCGGCAGGCCTCCCCGTAGGCAGCCAGGGAGCCACACAACTGGAACTTCTTGTGGTTGTAGCAGCCGTCCAGGTAGCAGGACTCGTAGAAGGGGAGGGGATCAAGGAGCCCATAGCAGGGCTGAAAGACGCCCTTCATGTCAGTGAGCTTCAGGCAGTAGCCATCGCCCTGCATGGTCTGGATGTGCGCGTTGTCACACGTGGCTGTGTATTGTGAGAACTGTAGCTCGTTGCAGCTGGGGGCGAGAGGTCTGGTCAGAATGAGTGAAGTAAAAACAGCCACCTGAGTTTTCCCACAGAAGCT
Organism: Phodopus roborovskii; assembly: GCF_943737965.1. Taxonomy (NCBI): domain Eukaryota; kingdom Metazoa; phylum Chordata; class Mammalia; order Rodentia; family Cricetidae; genus Phodopus; species Phodopus roborovskii. Next base: position 19,767,235 of record NW_026126517.1, read on the forward strand.
AGTACCTGTTGGGCTAGCTAGCCCTGAAGTTCATATAATATGCAGATGTCAATGTTAACCAGCAACATGACCTTAAGAAAGCCAGGCTCCAATGGTTTCTACTCACTTAAAAAAAAAAAATTAAACGATTTCTATTGTTCATATCACTGGGATAGAGTGAAGAGTGAAGATAAGAATATCAGAATGGACTAGTAGCCAAAGGGCTACATGCCAATAGGTATTAATATAAGAACCATTCACACTTGATATAGTTCACTGATATCAATTACATAATAATGACAAACAGCATATCAGCAGAATAACAATAACAATAATAATGATGCCTACAGAATGAAAGACCCATGAGGAAATTCAGGAGTTTCTAGTTGGTTCCAATTTAGCTGTCAGAGATCAAAAAGCAAAACTTCTGCAAGAGAGCTCTGTGCAGCTGAAGATAGTTCAGAAGGAAAAACAAAGAAAGGCAGGAGGAATCAAAACAAAATGAAAACAGAGCACAGCTTCTCTGTGGACTAGGACCTTACTGGTGGGAAACCCAGAATGGCTTAAATGTCCAAAAGCAGCTGTTGTACCTGTGAGCTACTGAGTGGGACATAGAGGGAGGCAGCACCAAGTTAGGAGTCAGGGACTCTAGAATGTTTCTCCAAGTAAGGAGAGACACCCAACTGGATGCTATGGTCCTTCCCAGCTCTGGATCCACTGGTTTACGGGATCATATTGATATATTAATCAGGTTTTGCTTAGGGCGAGGCCAGAAACTTGGAGCACCCTGATGGGAGATGTCATTCTGTATATGTTTCTTATACTGGTTAATAAATAAAGCACTGTTGGCCAATAGGCGGGATTAGGAGACAAGGAGGAAAGAGGAAGTAGTAAGGAGGAGTCAGCATGGAGAGACCGGGGTGACCAGAGGCCTGCCTCACTCCCTGGTAAGGAGACCACGTGGAAATACATAGAAATGGGTTAATAATCAAGGCAGAGCTAGCCGATAAGAAACAAGTAACCGGGCCAACAGAATTATATCTAATACAGAGTCTCAGGTTATTTGGGGCTGGCACGGCGGTGGGACAAGACCAGCGGCGGCGCGCGGAAAAACCGTACTCCTTACAGCACCCTTTCTACAGCCAGGCACTTAGACAATATCTAACATGTTAGACATGAATGGATTGGGCCATTGTAGAAGCAAGGAAATGTCAGGAAGGAGAAGCATGTTCACAGAGCCAGAAAGGTGTCTGCATGATTCTGCAGCCAAGGGGGACCCTAAATCAAGATCCTTTGCAATAATTTGTTTAGCTGTGTCTCAGCTGGCCAGAGGGGAGTGGCTGATAATCACCTCTATAACACATTTTTTCAAAAAGGCCTCCTTGATTCACAGCATCAATAAACCATTCTGGGAAGAGTCCATGTTATCCAAGCAGCCCCAGCACTAGGGAGCAAAGGGCTGCCTTTCTTCTGTGCCAACTCTCCATCCCATTCCCAGCAGGGGGACCCTAGGTCTCAGGTAGATAGCTGATGACAGCTTCAGTTCTAACCCCAGGCACATTCTTCTGAGTGGTTGAGAGCAAGATCACATAACAATTTAGAATTCTATCATCTAAACCCAGCTCCTACAGTTGGAAAATTTCCTGGGACCTCCAATGCCCCTAAACTCCAATGGCTAAACACGAGGTTCTGTATGACAGGAAGGAAGACAGATGTTAAGAAAGGTACACTCCCTATTCGTACCTCCTACGGATGTGGGGAGATTGGAGCAAGGGGTGCATGGTCATGGTCTATACTACTGGGATATACTCACCTCTTCTGCATGCCATTGGTTTTCCAGCTCTGAGCCAGCACCACACTGCTCATCACCGGTTTTCCCCGCAAGGTCACATAGTCGTCAGTCATGTCTCCATTGAAGTTGCCACAGAGACCACACACTTTGTTTTGCAGCCTCTCACTGATGCTGATTTTGATGATGTTGAAGCCATTGTAGTATATCTGGATGTCAGGGCTGGTGTCAATCACTAGAAAACCCTCACTGCTGTAGATTTTGGTTGCCAAACCAGTTATAAATGGAACATTTACTTGTGTGCCGTTTACCTAGTAGATGCAGAAAGATAGGAAATCCTTACCTGAGTGCTGGGGTTGGCTCATCTTTTCAGCAAAGGGCCAGATGTTGCAGGCCCTGTCTTCTCTACCACAATTCTTCAATGTTGCCCTTGTGCTGGGCCATCAATTACTATGTGTAACAAAGTAAATGTCTACTGTCCAATAAAGCTTTATTTACAAAGTCAGAAAGGTGGGGAGGCAGCTCAGGCAGCACAGTGCTGCCTTCAAAAGAATGAGGAATCCACATTGAAAAGGTTGGGCATGGGCATGGTAGCTCAGAGCTCATACTTGTAATTCCAAAGTGGGGGAGGCTAAACAGGAGCTTGTAGGGCAGTCAGTCTAGCCCACTCCTCAAGTTTCAGGCAGGTGAGAGACCACATCTTCAAAATAAAATAAAGTTGGGCAGCACCTGAGGAATGATAACAAGGCTGTCCTCTGACCTCCCTAACTACAAGAGTGTACATGTGTATACATACACATTAACATACAGAACACAGCAAGTGGACTTGGCCACAGGCCATAGAATGATCATACCTGCCCTAGAGTTTAAGGACACACACTTATCCTGTAGTTTTCAGAAAGGAAGCAAACTGTAGGGACAGGAAGTTAAGAGGGAAGAAAACATCCAAATAGTATTGCCCTCCATGGAAGGATAGATTTTTGTATTAAACTTTCCCCAGCATCTACCAATTACTGAGAATGACATCATAATCTTGTTCTGAGGGGAGTCCAACATGGTTACAATGGACCTGGGGATCGCTGCCATGTTTATTGTTTTCTTATTTATAATGTGCAAACCTGAGGTCTTCCCAGATGTCTTATAAACAAAGTATTTTCTGCATTTGTCATTGTTCTGCTTTATAAAATTTCTTAGCCCTTGGGATTGGATATAACATGTTTTTCCTGTACTTAAAAAATAAATTGGATCTCCCCTCATGGTTATTCTATGTTGTTCTATTTTAAAAAATGACTTTAAAAAAAAATTCTGCCTTTCCTTTTGGCTAGCTTGGGGTATTATTCAGCGGTGATACCTCCTGCAGGTCACTTTCACCTCTTCCTCACCAGTGTGGCTGTGCCCATGCAGGCCAATTTGCAAAAGGAATTGGAGTGTCAAAAACAGTTGCAGCTTGCCTGGAAGTTAAATGCCAGCCATAAAAATCCCAGATTTTTTTCCTTTTAAGCTTGCAAAAAGCCGGCCTCTTGTCTGGCACTGTGCACTACACTGTTTGGTGACTCTTTAAATAAAGGGTAGTTCAGTGCTAGGTTTAGCTGAGCTGGTAGTGGAAGGCAGATGGAAGTCACAATATCCCAGAACATGTTAATATGACTCTCTTCCTCCTATCCCCACCTCTTACCTGAGCTCCCTGTAACGGAGCCTTGCTCCATCTTTTGGGGGCAAACTGATGTGGCCAGTCTGGTATAGCTGCAGACTAAGGCTCAATAATTCATAGGGCAGATTATTTTCCTAAGTGGAATGAGTAAGGTATTCAAAGCAAATATTAAATATGGAGGTGAGTGTGCACTTCGTATGTATTTATATACGGGTTTCAGATTTACAAGCAAAAACAGCAAAGGCAATGACCTTAAGGAAGAATCAATCTAAGATAAATTCAACATTTTCTTTCAGTTGGAATGTCATCAGGGGGCCTCAGGTAGAGGGGGTTGCTCTACTAGGGTTCATTTGCATCACTGTTTTTACAGGCAAGTGCTTGTCTTCTCTTTTGAGAATTGGTCTTAGTATGAGTGGGCAACACCAAGAAAAATTGCAAAGACTCTTAAAAGCTAATGAGATGCCTTTTAGAAATTAATCCAGAGTAAAGCTGGCTTATCTACCCATTTGATCACCTGGAGCTGGATTGCTGACCTGCTGGAATTATAGCCTGAGAAGCTAAGGCCTATAAGGCCTTTAGAACAGAGACTGTGGCCCATTCTTATGCCCATAGAAGTTTCATGTTTCAGTTCTCTAAAATCTGGCCATGTGTGTATGATACTTGGAGCAATCCTTGTTATCCTTCAACTCAGTTATTTGGGATAAACTATAATGAGGAGCCCACTATCAATTCCCTTGGCACATTACTTAAGAATCAAACCTTGACAGTGTTCCGGTCATTGATGAGAATCTGCTCTTCATTAATGTAGAAATAGACAGGTGAGATGATGGTGAGGTTGGGTGAAGACCACTTGTCAAAGTTGATGATGAGCTGGAAGGAGATGTCGGGCAATTTCTGGCAGATGGTGGAGAGCACAAAAGCACAGTTGGCTGGGAAACGCAGGAAGGCACCATCGAAGGTGCGGAAGACACCACCTCCTGCGGCCAAGCAATAGGAGGTCTTGGTGCTGAAGCATCCACGCACCCCACTGCGCAGGGCACACTCCTCATCTGACTTGCACTGGCGTGGGTCGCACTGAATCAGGTTGCGCCTGAAGCAGCGGCAGCGTCTTGTGCAGTCTCCATTCCAGAACAGCTGCTTGGGCTGAAGGAGAGGTTTCACTCAAGTTAAATTGTGACCTCGGATTGTAGTCAAGGCTGGAGACCTCAGAGCCCAGCCCAGCCTCCCTTTAATAGGGCTGGGGTTAGCACTAGAGCCTGGATTCAAACGCTTATCCCTTTGACGCAATCCAGAGGCCAAATAATAAGCAATTTAGAATTTATTGGTTTCAATCAAGAACTGTGGAATCTTTACGGCTGGGGCTGTTGAACTAATCAGAGCCTACCTGAATGTGCAGCGAGCTGTTAGAGCAGCTAAGTGAAGAGGAAAAATACATTGCAGATTTTTAAGCCTGAGAATCATGCTTCTAAGAAATATAAGCTTCCCTTTAAGATGAAATTTAAATTCACGTGGGACTGAGACACTTCTGCTTTAACTCTCAAAAAGAAAATGATAATCAATTCTCATGATCAACCATTTCAGTATTTCCCAATATTCATCCTTCCAAGTACTTCCCTCACTCCAGCCTACTTCTGATTTACTTCTAGACGAGCACCTCCATTTCTCTGGGTGCTAAAGGTGAGAGGTCTAGCTATCATCTAGGCCTCATAAGGGAAGCTCTAGGATCAGGGATATAGCACATGAGTCCCAGCCCTGTATATGCCATCTGGGGATCATCATTAATTCCCATAGTGTGAGTTTCTTCATCTGAATTGGAGGTCATAATCACGTCCCAGGGCATTTGTGAAGGTCAAGTTAAATAAGACATGGAAAGCACGTGTCCTGGCCTCAACTAGCCACTCAATAGCTACCTACTCACTGATGTTATTCTTACAGAAGAGCCACTCAGTCTCCTTCAGAGGAATTACACAAAATCATTTAAATGCCTATAGCACAGTATCTCCTCAACAGGAGGAGGCATTGTTTTATGTTCTTCCCCAGATGGGAAACAATCTGTAGACACAATTCTACTTGGTAGAGTTTATAGTCTTAATCTTGTACTTGCTCTAGATCTGGAACATTGGGAAATAGTCATGGCTGTCCACATGGGAGGACCAAAATATATAGACTATGAGAGGTTGGGCTACCCCATGCCTTTCAGGCTGAGCATCCCTTGTCACAAGTGCTAAGGACTAGAAGAGTTTGGATTTGGGAGTTTTTCATACTTATGAGTTAATTGCATGCATATGATGAGATATCTTGGGACTAGGACACATGTTCAAACATGAAATTAATTTATGTTTCATATACTTCTTCTACATTTAGCCTGATAATTTAATATTTTACATGTCTCAGGTCAAAGTTTCATAGTGTAGAATTTTTTACTTATAGTATCAGGTAACAGCATTTTGTATTTCAGATTTTTTTGGATTGGAGATACATAATTTATATCAATTTACCAGACAGAAAAGATGTCTTAAGACATACAAAGGTGCCTATGGTTCTGTCTGGTCATTGTTTTCTTCTATAACTACAGATTTAACAATACCCTGAGATTGACTGATTGCAACTCAGATTCAAGGTTGAACAGAGGGCAAGCTCTTCCAACCAGTGCGTCATTCATCTTCCAACTGAAGATATCAGAAGCCAGGTCCTTGCTCCATCTTGGTCTGTAACATATTCTGGGGCCCAGAAGCCTCACAAGCTGACTTCATTTCCTTTTATCAGATTTATAGAGTAATGGAGAGGTTGGCTTGGCCCCTGTCTGATAAGAACACAGACATTACATTTGTGGGAAGGGAAAAATAACCTGATGTTTGTGGATATGACCAGGGGTAAATAACTCATCCACAGAAGAACTTGATTGGGAAACCAGCTTCAAAGGGAAGTGTTTGGCCCCATGCTGCTTTCTGTACCTTAATTAGACATGACAACGACAGCTGGGTGATTACCCTACATGCTAATGACTAGATGTGTTCTCTCTTTATTTCCAAAGAAATCTGCTGTATAAACAAGCCTCCGAGCGTGTTTGAACTGAGGCAAATGGATATAGATTATTTGTTCTGTGACTTTGCCGCTTCCCAGATATAAGCTGTTGTCAAAACCCACTGACTTTTTGATGAAAAACCAGATAATCATGTTTATAGAACTAATAGCTGTAAGGGTTGTTATGAGACTTTCTGGGGGGATTCCAAGTGTCCTATACGCACCATTTCACCAACATGCCTGGATTTTTCTATTTATTTATAAAGTACTTCTCAAGAGATGAGAGCCACCATCCTAACAACAGCAAATACCAATCACTGAAAGACTAGATGCCGGGTACCAGGCTGGGCAACTAGCATGGGGCATATGAACGGCACTACTGAGGAATCACTTGCAGCTACAATTCATTCATAGGATTGAGGAGTCACTTAGAGCCACATTTTATTCATGGGGAAGCAGAAGGTCAGGGAAATGACACAGCTGGGTCAATGTCACTCCTCTAACAGTGAGACAGCCAGGGCTAAGCTTAAGTCCTGTTCCCTTCCGTCACACTGACACTTAAGACCCCTGTGAAGGGGTACATGACACAGCTAATAGACAAACACATTTGGGCCATCTCCAGGCTAGGAGCAGAATTTAGAAGAGTGCTCTTTGAGTCATCACTCCCAGACGAGGAGAACACGGAAATGATTCTCTTCCACACACTCCGCCTCTTCCTCTCAAACGATCTTAAGAGTTAACTCGGGCACCAGCTCTTCGGGGAAGCCCTCTTATTAATTCTACTATTCTATGTTATGTTCATCCTGTCTTTCTAATATAACCTCCAAATACCTTTTCCAATGAAAATGAAATTGAGCATAATGCCTACATTTCTCTTCTTTTATTTATTCCCCAAATAAAGGCAGTTCAGTCAATCTCAAATGAGTCAATGCATCTTTACAGAAAGGAGACATTATTTATTTTTGCCTAGTTGAGTTCCAGTTCAGACACTTCAATTAGATTTCTGGCAAGCTCTCCCACCTTCATTTAAAATTGATCTGCTCTGCAGGGTATAATTTTTCACTTGTTGATATGTTATTTTGTAATTGTTTCCTTCTTTAAAGCACAATTTTTGTTTCTCTCCTGAATAGGTATGTTTGAGTCCCTTAAGTCAGGAACACACATCCTTGTCCTTTGAATGCTATTTGAACAGTGGCTGGCACACAGCCAATGAATGCTCAGTGTGTGGAGTTAACTGTTTACTCATACTTAAATGACTGGTTGAAAATCTTCTCATCAAGGCTTTTCTTAGCTTGTTGTTATGGGACATTACATATTAGAGGGCTAGGGACATTAGAGGGACATGCTTCCGTGGTAGAACACTTTCCCAACTTGTTCCAGGACCTGGGTCCTATCCCCAGAACTGCCTCTTCCCCCAAATCTAAATAGTAAAATGATTTAGCAAGCCAATATATTTTATTGGGCAATGTGGAGGAGGGGCATCTTCATCAACATTCTGTTTATGTACCCCTGCCCCCACTCACCCCACCCCAGCCCACCCCACCAGGTAAGAAGCAAAAGGCAGGAGGTAAACAGTCAAGACTCAACTGTGTAGGGATGATATGAGAATGACAAATGACACATGTGTGGGAGCTTCAATAGTCAGAGAGGGAAGGCCACTCCTCCCAGCCTCCAGCCCCATATTTTCTGCTTAAAAACATCCTTAACGGAGACAGCCACAAATGTCAGATTCACAGCCACTGTATTTCCAAACTAGAGCCCTGTCAGAAGCTTTCAGACCAAGATTTACAGGGAGGCAGTCAGAAAGGCACGAGAGAGAAGAGGAGAGGCCTTTGCCCATGCAGAAGAGGCAGGAGTGAGGCCTGGCTGCAATTCCAACTCTCACAGAGAGCAAAGCCTTTCCCCAGAACACTACTCAACTTCTCAGGTTCAGCTCCCCTACCCTACAGTTAGCTCCACATTCATCATAACTGAGTAGGAAGCCTGGGCAGTTCTGTCTTCCCCCTTGGGCTTGGAGAGAAGCCAATCTGGTATGGAGGAAGAGGCCCGCTGCCCCCTGTACCCACCTCATAATATTTTCCGTCCGAGTAGCAGCCACAGTTGTGGGGCAAGATGCAGCTCTTGCCATTGAGGACATAGCCTGTGTCACACTGGCAGCCCTCCACACAGTAGTGATTGCAGTCACTCTTCAGGCGGATGGCAGCACAGCGAGGCTGGCAGACACTCACACAGCTCTCATAGTGGCTGTTGGGAGGGCAGGTGACCGCTGGAACAGAAGGGACTAGTCAAGTCTCACAGAGTCACAGGGAGCTGTAAATGGCTTTCTCACAGCCTTGCTTAGGGAGGCAGAGGGTATGGCGTGAGGGAAGAGGTGTGAGCCTTGCCACTCTCCCTTGTTCAGACCCTTTGCTTATGAAAACTCTGCCTAATCCCTTAAATATCAGCCTGGCATGCAGAGGGAAGGGGCTGGAGACTCTGCACAGAATCTTCATCCTTTCTTCAGTGTTGGCTTTTGCACTCTTTATTGCCTACCAGTGGTAGTCACAACAAATCCCCATTTGGGCTACAAAAGGCATGCACACCAGCCCTGCCTCCTGGGTTTCAATCCTCTTATTCATAGCCCATTTACTCTAGTTCCCCATTCTTTGGGCCCCACTTAGATGTAGTGCCCTCCCCCTATTATCAACATCACCTACCCTCACCTCAGAACTTCTCTAGAACCTTTCGTCTAAATAAGTGGTTTATCAGCAACAGACTCCTGAGCCACGTGATGTCTGGAAGTATGTAGTGGTGAGTGTGTGTGTGTGTGTGTGTGTGTGTGTGTGTGTGTGTGTAAACTGACCTGAATCAGTTATGTTCTATGGGTCTGAGACACATCTAAAACTGCATCTATGGAGGGCAGGAGAAATACTGGTGAAGAATGTTGGGCTCATGTTATTTAGGATCTCTAAGCCTCAACTTCTTTGTGCACATAATGCGGATACCAACAGCACCTGAATTTGTATGCTTAGAAGAGCACTGGGTAAGTTGTGTTCAATAAGTATTAACCAATCATTAAAGCAAGTCTTGCTTAAAAGTTTTATTGAAGCTGTTATCTTAATCAATGCACACTAAAAGCACAACAACTATTTATATGGAAACTTCTACTGTACAGTATATGGACAGTTTGGGGGAGTGCATAGTCCTAAGAATTTTAATGCATGGGTATGTTCATATAAGCAATGTCATAGTATGCTATTACATTTTCAAAAATGTTTAGTTCAAAAGATAGTATCCTCATGTGGTAGAAAACACAAACTGCCTATGATCAATAACTAACAACTTACAGTGGATCCTTGCATAAATTGTCTATGCATATAGATGCATGTACATGCATCTCATCCACAGCCTTGATTTTTACAAAATTGGGAGGGAGCATAATCTACAAACCTTGCCACACATTGCTCTTTCATGACAATATTTCTTCCACTTGGTCTCAAATTATTGTCTTTACACCGCTTCAAGGTGTGTGCCTCTTATGTGTGTATTTTCGCCCTCACAAATTAGGCTGTAGAATAAGTTCCCAAAAGTGGAACTTTTAGCCAAAGGATAGGAATATTGTTGTTGTTGCTGTTGCTGCCACTGCTGATGCTACCACTACTTCAGTGCTGGAGAGCCAACCCAGCTCTCACATATACTACATAGGCACCTGCCATTGAGCTATGCCTCCAGCCCCTGAAGTCTTTGCAGATACCATTGAGCTGCCCTGGAAGGGAAGAGATTGTGCCAATGAACAAACAAGGAGATTTAGTCTCCTGAGGTCTTGATGACTACAACCATATTTTTCATTTCTGGAAATGTGGAAAGAAAATCAGAAACTATTTCTGTTGTCCGTGTAGTTAGCTTGCATTTCTCTGAGCCTTATTATCTTCTCATTTGTTTATATTCATTTTTCTGTCTCCTGAGAATTGCCTTTTCTCATCTATTGCACACTGTGTTGTTGAAGTTTCTTCTTATTAAACTGTAAGTGCTCTTTATAAAGTAAAAATGTGCTTTTGTGTGTCATATGTATTATAAAATATTTATCATTCGTCTCTGACTTTGCTTCTTTTTTTTTTAAAAAAAATTGCGCTTTCTTAATTATGTTTTTGCCATGTAGAGAGGTAAAGATTTTATGAGGTCAAATTTATCTGGTTTTCTTTAACAGCTTTGAGAGTGTGATTGGGGGGGGGGGTGCGGGGAAAGAACCCAAACTCCTTTGTTTTGTTCTAGTACTTTTATAATTTAATTTTAAAATGTTTTATCTTTATTCTCTGGACTTTATTTTGTACCCAGAAATGAAGGAAAGAATAAACTCTTATTTTTCCCAGAAAGTTTCCCCACCATCTCCTTACTATTTATTAGCTAAATCTTCCTTTCCTCAAGTTATTTGAAACCAGGTCTGCTATATATTGATTCTATTAATTAGTGATCAGATCTTTTGCTGACATGTTCATCTTTCCACTGGTTTGTCTTTCCATCACAATGTTTTATTCTTATTAATTTGTGCTAGCTAACTTGTTCCTGTGGACGTATTAATATTGAGTATTGATCAATTAATACTATTAATAGAAAGCATGAGTAGCAAAATATAGCCTTTTTCATATCTGGGAAGACACTCATCTCTCTTTCTCCACATTTTGGACCTTGGAGTCTTTCCTGGCTTTCAAACAACACTGAGAACATGGTGGCTGACTGTCACAATTAAGTTTTCAAATTTCAAATACTGATTTATTGCTCTTCTCACCCTCTAAATGGGGGCTGGAGAATGAGGACTGGTCATGTGTATTGTGTTCAAGAAGACGACTCTTGTTGAGCCAGAAGACCAATTTAATCGAGCCTGGGTGGATGGCAGGGTGCACAGATCCCTCAGGGAAATCAATGTAACAGAATGGAATGGACAAGCTCTTCGGAATCAGACTGACCTGGCTCTGAACCCTGGCTCTACTGATAGTGGGCAGGATCACCTTGATCAGGTTCCTTGTGTTCTCTGAACTCATTTTCTCCCCTATAAAATCGTGTGATGCTGCAGCTCTCTTACCAAGCAGCTGTTAAAATGATATAGTTTGGAAGCTGCTGGTTCATTTTTTCCTTTTCCTTCTCATGAGTAACAAGATACTCTGTACTTACACGATTTTGATGGTGTCATTGATGGTAGGAATAGTTGTAGTAATTATTCACTTTTAAAAATTCATCAACAGGAATTTGTTAGATTTGCAAGGGGAATAAGTAAAACAGATACTTAATGACTAAACTCTGATAAAGGGGAAACCCAAAATGATGATGCTAATCAGCTTGGACTGATCATATGCCAAGTGCTTAGATGGAGGTGGAGAGAGAGCAGTTCCTCATGGCCAATGGTACACTATCTCTGTACACATTCCTCTTCCCCAAGTTGCCTTCTTTATGATCGCTGTCTACCTCTCAGTTTCCCCTTCTAGAAGGGGTCCACAAGTCCACATGCCACATCTTGAACAAGGCCTGGCAAATGGCAAGAGCTAAGGAGCACTGTCTACTTAGTTACACTTTGTGCCTCTTACTGTGGTCTCACCATCTTCTTCTCCAAGTCCCTCATGGAGCAACTAAAACTAGCCCGACAGCTTCAGATGATGGGATTGTAGATGGGTTTGTAATTAAGACAATATATCTCCCATTTTCCCTCCAAGGCCATTTGTTCAATGTGGGTAGAGAGCTTTTCAATGCATTTACAAATAAGGAAATTGAGTAATAAATTATCCCATTGATAGGAGCAGCCAATATTGTTGAGAAAAGTTGGCATTCTACCCTGTTACCAATAAAGCACATGTTGGATGGGCAATTTGGTTTAGCATCCCCTATTTGCCCCCGGAAGTACCATTCTTATACCTAATACGTGAATGATGAACTGGGTTTTAACTTTTAGAGGAGTGATGACCCCAACTTCCCAGAGGTCAAATTTACCAATGATACAAAGGCCTTCCTTGTCAGGCCATGCTTTATGCTGAATGTCTCAAACTAGAAAAACTCAAATTGGAAAGCTTAGCCGCCTGCAAACCTGCCTTGCTCCCCACCACACCCACATATCATATTCAATGGATACATTTGTTCTCTAGTTTAAGCTTTCCTCTTTTTCATTTATTCACAACCTCCATCCTCCACCCTGCTCTGTATTTTGGATCTTCATCCCTGTTTTGAAATGCTGAAATGGGAAAAGCTAAGTCACTCTGCACTGAAATCCATTCTCAGTCACCTGTTAACTGTGATGTGTCAGCCTGGGACAAGCTGGGGCCAGCTAGTCTATGGCAAGGGTGGAAACTAAGGCTGAGAGACTGAGGCAGGCAGACTTTAGTCTCAGTGCCAGGAGTAGATCAACTAATGCACACAGGAAGCAACCAGTGTTCAGAACTTTAAAGAGGAAAGAAGACCAGATTACTAAGACAGGAAAAAATAAAAAATCTTCATATCTTTTATCACAAGTCAAGCTTCGTTCCAGAGTATCTCTGTATTTAGGCGGGGGGTCATAGGTTTCCTAACTCAATCCTTTTTCCTTCCCATGAGTGATAAAAGCTGAGGCTCATTAGTTGAAGGTGGGTTCTTGTTTATTTTAGCTATTTTAATACATTTCCTTATTCATCACACCTAGACATGATGGCATTTGGCATACATTATTCTTGACTGTCCCCAACACCCCCCCCCCCGCCCAATCCGTTTCAGCCACCCCAGAGCTTCAGAGCCAATAAGCCAATAACCAGAGAAAGAGCTAGGTCCCTCTGACAGACCTCAAGAAAAAGCAGGCTGCAGCTCCCCTTCCAAACGTGCTTTCTGATGCCATGCTATGCTTAGGGCTCTCTGCCAAGAACCTGGTTTTCTGATTTAGAGGGAAGCAAGCACTCCAGTCCCACTGCGCTGACTCCAGTGAATCCCCAGTAGCCACAGAGAGTGCTCTAGTCCCAGACCATTTGTAGGTAAATTTGTTCGATTGAAAACACTAAAGGCTGATTTGTCTGGACAGTCATCCACAGGCATCATGTCCCCCACATTCCTTGCTTGAGAACTGAATTTGGATGAAACAGTCTTGGAATCTTTCCCCTCCCTTCCCTTCTCTCCCCACCCCCAAACAGTTTCCATCAATCCAGTGTCTGTGTATGGAATGCAGACTGACTGATCATTAAACCACAATAGCTTTGCATCCAAATCTCCCATTTCTGGGATGAAAATGAGAGTTTGTTCGCTGTGAAGCCTGCTGCACCCCTTATTTAGAGCTCTGAGCATCCAGCATTAATTTGCAGCCTCTTTGTACAATCAGATCTTTTATACAAAGAAATGTGCTATAGTTAATGAGACTAGGATGGGAAAATAGGAGATGGCATGGTGATTCCATCATCACCCTTTTCCTACATGCATATGCCGAATGCCAGCAAATGCTCTAGCTAACTCTTCTAACTCTTCTCCTATAATGTATAGTTTGCTAGTGCAGCACATGGATGTTGGGGTGAGAGGGTAAAACCCCAACCTTGCCATTGAGACTGTTTAAACTTAGTCAAGCAACTCAACTTCTATGAGTCTCAATTTTGCCTTGACTAATTGGGTTATTGAAAAGAATCAATAAGATAACATTGATAGATTGTTTTAGCAGGGGGGTTGACTCACAGCAAGTCATTAATATACCACCACCTAGCATGCATGTGTGCTTGGATTCCAATGATCTGATTTGACCTTTCTGATGTTACTGTGGAAAACTGGTACAGGCAGCATTATGGCTGCTCTTTGGGAAAGAAGCTGAGTACCAGGGAAGGGAAGTGAGTTGGTTACAATGATCCTTAAGATTAATTTGAGGCTAGAATCCATGAACTCTACTTCCTTTTCTAATGCTCTTAATATTCTGCCATGCTCTACAGTCATGAATATATATATATATATATATATATATATATATATATATATATATGTGTGTGTGTGTGTGTGTACATATATATATATATATATATATATATATATATATATATATATATATCAGAATGACCTATATAAGGAAAGTATGTAAGCTATCCATGCAGTGGTGGACCTCTGAGAGTAAATGAACAAACTAACCATCCAACTCTTCCCTGTTAGTCTCTGGAAAGCATTTTATTGTGTGGAATTCAAATGTAGCATGTGGTGTTCTGTGTTTTAGATACATGGTCTCATTCCATGCTTCAGGGCAACCCACCAAATTAATGGTGTTGACCCATTTCTACAGAGAAAGAAAGGAAACCGTAGGAGGTTACACCTTCTGGTTCAGATAATGGACTCAGTTACAAAGTGCATATCCTGAAGCCACTCTTTTCAACTTTCTCTCCCTTCTATGGAGTTGGAAGACCAGCCACCCACACCAGTCTAAAATAAAGAGGAGCAAGAAAGGTAGAAGATGGACTCACTGCAGGATGTGTAGTTCCTCCAGCCGGTCACTGCAATCCCTTGAGTCTGGCAGGTGCTGGCATAGTTTTGTAGCCAGCTGCAGGCAGTCTGTACAGCACCCCCATCAATACACGAGTCAAACAGACAGTTTTTGTAGAAGAAGGTGGGGTTGACTTTGCTGTGACATTTGGCAAAGCCAGCATTCTGATTGGGGATGAGGCTGCACAGCTGTTGTACTTTGGAGAAACCTTCAACTTTGGCACAGGATGGACAGCGGTCTCCACAGCCCACCTGGCAGAAGGTGTCTCTCTTCACCCAGCTTTGCCCAAACTCGCTGATACTCAATGCAAGCAACCCCATGGGCATCTCCAAGTCATCATCGGGGTTGCCATTGTAGCGTCCACAAAGGCCATAAGTGCTATTTTGCATGCTCCGGGGGACAGTGATGGATAGGAAGGTTTTCCAGTCATACACAACCTTCAGGCCAAAGTCAGTTTCCACCACCACGTGAAAGCCAAAAGAAAAGATGTTTATCTTTCCTTGTCCTAACTTCAGGGGCAGGTACAACCGCTCATTGTTGACCTGTAAGAGACAAAGAAAAGAATAGAAAAGCCCAGTTGACCTAGAAATTTCTCAGTCCTCCTAGTCATCAGTCTCTTGAAGGACAAATTCCACAGGGGGCTTGCCCAGGTAGAACATGAGCTTTGTATATAGTGCTATTTATGACAATCAACTCTTACTATTAGGATTTGAACAGACTTAAATGACTATCCTTTGTACACTAATATACCTATTTATTTCAGTGCCTTCTGTTTGTTTATACAGCATTCTTTTCCCCTAGGAGTTCAAATTGTTTTCTCTAAGGTAATGAGAGGGTAATAAAAATTCAATTAACGTTGAGAATAAAATACCAAAACCTAGAACTCCTGTGTTTCTATTTCTAGCTCTACTGTGGATTTATTTTAGGCAATCTTCAAGTTATTAATTCCATTGGGATTTGTTTTGTGGTTTTGGAGGATGACTGTTGGTTCCTCTGCCTGACTACCACTCATCAAACATCAACATCTCTCTTGTGCTCAGACCTGCTCCCATGTTGCCTCTCCAACAAGATTTTCTGAGTCTAAGACCATGGTTAATGGAACCCACTCCCTTGCCTTGGCAAGCACAGCATGTTATATTTATAATTCCCTTATATTCTCCTCTAGGTCAAACATGTGCACATGACCACTAAGATGTACATCACAACATCCCCTTTTGGTACATCTGGTTTTAGGTGCTTCTGTCTTGCCTGCAAGATTAGAAGCAGCAACCTGAAGGCAAGAACCATTATGTCCACCTTCTCTTTATGACCTTCTACATGCCTCACAGTTCAGTTTTCCAAATGAACCAAGCACATCATTCTAGCCCACCATCTCCTATGATTCAAGTGTAAAGGTATTGTCCTGCTCCTGGCCAAGACCCTTATCCCAGTCACTGTGGCTGTGGTACAATGTTAACACAGATGTCCATGGTCCTGTAGTTGTGGTACAATGATAACACAGATGTTCATGGTCCACACCAGGGCAACCCCTAGCCAATGAATGGCCCACTTTGGTAATCGTCTTCATGACGTAGGTCATTTTCAGAGTATCTAGCATCCCAGTGCCTAACACTTTATCTCTTCTCCTAGGCTTTCCCTCAGTTTCTTAAGAAGCCCCATTTTGGGGCTTGCTTCTAAGAAAACTTCCCTAAGATAGTAACAAGGTCTTTCCTATATGCCCTTTCTCTGGGTGCATATTTACCCCTCAACACTCAGCTCAGCTCTCTCTGCTTCTATGCATATTTGTCAATGCAGAATCCATTTGTCTAACAGATATTTGTATGGCAACTACTGTGTACTAAGCAGAGTGCTAGGCTGGATCAAGACATGAGCCTTTCCCCAGCATATGGCAAGGCAAAGACTCCAACAGATAGTCAGACCATCTGAGAAAAGCAGTGACACTGGTGCAGAGATGTGTGGCCTCAGACTCAGCCTGGGGACAGAATCAGTGGGGCCTGCAGAAGACAATACTCATGTGGAGGCTTAAAAGATAAATGGGGGGTGAGGTAAGGAGGAATGAGAGTGAAGCTAAGGAACTCTAAGGAAAGAGCATAACCCAAGCAAAAGTCCAGACAAAATGAAAAAGCTTAGGTGCAATGAAAGATTATCACACTTTTGTGCTGATGGAAAATCAAATGCAACCTTGGGAGTAGAAGATGATCTGAAGACAGAGAGGCTGGAAGGACCTCAGTCAAGGATTGCCTTGTTTTTAGTGTCAAGCAGGCAAAGAGGCCATGACAGAAAGCCTGGCCCATGGAGGGCAGGCTTTGGGTGAGGGGACATTATCTAAGATCTTAAAGTGAGAATGTAAATAATGAGATCAGAAGTCAGATTACAAAATACACTGTACATAAAATAACAAGTAGGAGATCCAGAAGGAAAGACAACCCACAGAGGAGTTTTATTAGGAAGGGAGGGGAGATGGGAGAGAGCTTGAGGAGGGATGGGCTTTGGGATAGAGTAGGCATGTTTGTGTGTATCAGGGAAAGGCTATAGAAAGTGAAGGATAAAGACAAGGGAAGAAGGGTTAGGGACAATGGGAGGAAATACATCTGCATCTGGGCAAGGGGAGAATTGAGTCATTAAGAGGTAAGATTCCTCGAGGGTGGAGGAAGAGAAAGGAGGTGGAACACAGCTTGTTTTCCAACAGGAAGCCTAAAGGCAGAAGTAAGTGGGCCATATGCAAACACAAATGGCAGCCCAGAAGATCACCAGGAAAGGAGAGTCCACAGAAGCTCAGGGCCACCCTAAAGGCTCATGATCCTAGCCAATGAGTGCAGCTAGCTCTTCTTGCATTCTGAGTTCTTTACTACCTGATGTCACACAAGAGACACCAAAATAATGTGATTTTTTTTTTGGTCCTTTGTGCAGAACATTTTGTATGCTTCATAATTACACTGACATTAACTGCTAGCAGGTTCATCCCACTAGACTCTTGAGGGAAACCATGTTTTGTTATGTTTGCTGTACATTTTTTTTTAATTCTTGATGCCATGTGTAACACATTCTTTGGCTAAGGAAATACTTCCTATATAACCTGGATTTGAATCCCAAGAACACAAAGAATGCTGAATACAGTAACACAAATATCCCTGTGGGAAGATGAGTGTCAGACAGGAGAATCTACAGATGCTTCCAGGCCAGCTAGCCCGGTGAACTCAGTGATGAATGAGAGACACTAACTCAGACAAGGTGGAATTCGAGGACTAGCATTCAATATTGCTCTACGACCTCTACATGCATACTATGTGGACTACACGTGCTCATGCTCAAACATATGACTATGCATGCATACACACACAGATTCTTTTTTAAAATTTCTGTTTCTTATCACGGAGGAGGTTGTTGAACCGAACTGTACCAGAGTGAAGCTCCAAAGCTCAATAAGAGGCTGAGAGGATCCTCCACAGCCCAGCCTGGTCTATACAGAGCCTGTTTGCTTCCAGCTCTATCTGACCTTGTTGATTTTCTCACTTTCCTGCAGCACAGTTCAGTGCACAAGAAGGTCCCAATTATAGAAGACTCTCATGTCCCAGAGAGTGACTTCTATGTCATCCTCCATTTCTAAGAGCACCAGTGGTGACCTGGGGCTCTGGGCTACAGTTGGTCTTGCACTTTATGTTACACTGTCATAATGACAGCCATTATTCTTCAGCTATGGTGACTAATAATAACATCATGGGAAAACAAATGCAAATCACTGAATAAGCAGGCCTTGTAATGCATATTAATAATTCAAAGGAACTGCTAAATCTATCCCATGGGCTCCCAAAGTAAAAAGCCTTCAGTGAATCCTTCTTGTCAGGAGTTTGAAAGCTATCTGTCTGTTCCCAGCATGGCACTTAGAAAGAAGGATCCTGGCCAGGAGTCCTCATGATTCCTTCACCTTTGCAACTTTGATGTTCATTTCACTATAGTATTCCCTGTTGTGAGTGGCATTCTGTGTCCCAGAAAGATAAACTGAGGCTTTAGCTCATGGTACCTGTGAATATAGCCGAAACTGGAAAACCCAGTCTTTAAGAACATAACCAGGATGCAATGAGATCATGGTAGACTAAGTGAACTCCACATCCAATGACAGCCTGTCCTTAAAAGGAAAGGGAGATATGGATACTGATAAGCAGGGTGCAGATGGTCCTTATGGCTCTTTTCCATGAGTGCATCTCATAAGACTGGGACAGGGTCTGTGCCTAGAAGGTGAGCTGACTCTTTGTGGGGCTTTACCTAACAATGAAAGGGAAACAAAGGTACTCCCCCCCCAAAGAGAATGGGGAACTAGTTCCTCTGAAAGAGAGAGGAGACATGAATGTGCTGACTAGTGGTTTTTGTTTTGTTTTGTTTCTTTTTTTATTCATTTTGTTTGTTGTTTGCTCGTTTTGACAACTTGACACAAGCTGGGATCATCTGGGAAGAAGGAACCTTAACTGGAAAAATGCCTCCATCAGATTGTCCGTAAGCAAGTCTGTAGGGCTTTTCTTCATTAACCATTGATGTGGGAAGGCCCAGAATACTGGAGGCAGTGCTGTCCCTGGGCTCTTGCCCTGGGTTGCATGAAACAAAGCAAACTGAGCAAGCCAGCAAGCAGTGTTCTCTTTAGTCCATGGTCTCTTTGGTTCCTGCCTTGGCTTCCTCTAATGACTGAAGCCAAGTCAACATTTTCTCCCCAAAGATGCTGTTGGTCACAGTGTTTATCATAGCAATAGAAATAAAATGAAGACAAGAAGAATCCAATGAGTTGTGTGTACAAATAGCTAAGAAGAGTTTAAAAGAAAAAAAAAGAAAGAAAGAAAAACCCGTACAACCTCAGATATCTATCCCTTCATGCAAGACAAGGCAGAAGCAGGATGTGCCATAAAGTAGGTGGGCAAGGCTTATCAACAGATAAATATATTTTAAGGGGGAAAAAATTCAACCACCTTGAAAGGCAAGAAGAAAGTAGAAGGGTAGTGAATAGCAAGTAGAAAATTAGCTGCATGAAAATGTATAAACCTAAGGGTAGAAACGTATCAGATAAGGTGAAAGGAGGAAAGGACAAAAGTGAGGTAATACCACAGAGTGAGGGATACCTTTCTTTTAACCTCTGATGAGAATGGGATTGACAGAAGGTGTTATCATGAGTAGCTTCAAGTGCCAAGACATCTGATAGAAATTTTGATCTCAAGACTGGGGAAAGTGGCTTAGTTGGTAAAGTGTTATGCACAAACAAATTTCCAAACCTGGTGGCACATGACTGCACAGAGAGAAAGAGACCAGAGAATCCTAAAGTCATGTTGGAAATCTAATCTAGCCAGTTAGTGAGCTGTAGACTCACTAACAGTGAGAGATCCAATCTCAAAAAATAATAATTGGGACTAGAGAGATGGCTCAATGGTTAAGAGCACTGGCATCTCTTCCTAAGGACCCAGGTTTAATCTTCAGCACCCACATGGTGGTTTACAGCTCTCTGTAACTTCTGTTTCAGGAGATTGGATCACTGTCTTCTCTTGACCTCTGTGGGTACCAGGCACATGTGTGGGGCACGTGTATGCATACATACATACATACATACATACATACATACATACAGGGAAAGTACCCATACACTTAAGATAAAATAAAAATAAAAAAAAATGTGGTGATGAATAAAGGAAGAACCCTAATGCTGACCTTTGGCTTACAAACAGACACATACACACAGAGGCATGGACACCTATATGAACACATGCACGTGAATTTTTTTTAATGTGATCCAATCTGGCTAAGAGACAAATACCTGGCATATTCTTCACTAGTCTCACTGGTCCATTTAATAGTTCAATTTGCAAAAGAAATGGCCTCCAGCAGAAGGAAACCCATAGGAACCTTAAAAAGGTCATGATGCCACCTCAATCATTCACTTGATAAGTGTCACTGTGTTTGGGGCACACTTCGAATCCAGCCTGGGCTCCACAATGAGACTCTTTGTCAGAAACAAAACAAAAACACTCTAACAACAAACTAAGGGTGCATCTTTAGATGGCAAGAGGTAAGATTATCCAATAAATATAAAATGGGGGCAGGTCTAGAAGTTATACCATCTCTGTGTCAAAGCTAAGTGGATCCCTGGAAGGAAGAAAATCCAGGGGGGTCTCTCAGGTAATATTAGCCCATTGCATTTAGTTTAGTTTAGTTTAGTTTACTTCATTCCAGTGTTTAAAAAAGAAAGCGTACAAAATGTAAAGAAGTCCTATTGGGGTGGTGGGATGTACCGCAAACCATTGAAACAGCCCCACTGGCTAGCTGGCTGATAGTCAACACCAGGCTCAGATAAAACAGTGGAGCAAGGAGGGCTGCTCTGCCATGGGGCTGCTGTCTACAGGCTGTACAAGGAGCTCATGGGACTCTTTGGCGCTACTACTCCCATCATCATAGATAAAGAAGACTTCATGGATGAGAGGGTTGTAAGGGTAGAAGGAGGGACCTGAGGCCCTGGTGAATAAAGACAGGGTAGAGTGCCCCCAAGTGCTCCAAATGTGAACAAGACTCTGGAACTCATGGAGAATGAAAGGGTCAGGGAGGCCAGAGCAGGCAGATGACAAGTTGATCTCAGAAAAGGGGGTGACAAATGAGAACATTAGTGCCATTGAGAGAAACACAGCCTGTGCCAGCCATGCAGTTTCTTACGGATAAATGATATAGCACCAGAAGGTCATGGGGTTGCCCAGCGTTGCACAGTGGTTACCAACACTAGATTTGAATCTAGATCTTTGCTCTTGATGCATCCTTCGCTGATCTAAGATCCATTGCTAGCATTACCTCTGCTCTCGCTTTGCTGTCTATGACTTGGGCAATCCTTTGCTCTCTGATCCCCCAAGGCCTCTATCTAATATCACACCATGATTGCCTTTGGATGCTGGACCACCATGGCTCAGCAGCACCCTGCTGAACCACGATACTGTCTCCATAAGCACTGAATCCATTCTGGAGGCTGGCCTTTATTTACTCACCAGCACAGTGTGCTTGTAAGCCCGGTGAATCACAATGTTGTAGCCAAACACGGTCACGTCCACCTGCTTCACCCACAAGGCCAGTGATGGGTCCCGATCCTCATTCTTGGCTGTTACAATGAACTTAGGGAAAAAGTCTGAGTTTGATCTGCTTCCTGTAGTGCAGAGGATGAAAGGGCAACTGGTCTGGAAGTCAAAGGGGTAGCCATCGAAGGTGAGGTAGTGGCCATAGCCAGAGACGATACAGGAAGCATCGGTACGGGGCTGGCAGTAGTATAAGCCACTGTCTTCCATGCAGTATTCATCATCTTTGCAGGGAATGGTCTCACAGTGAACACTGTTATCTGTGCCATTGCAGTAGCAGAAGATCTGGCAGTCTTGGTCCACCCAGAAGGTCTCATTGGTGGCAAGCTGATGTCCCTCAAAGTTGCAGCCACACTCGCTCCTAGTCACACACTGGCTGCCCTGCAGGGCATAGCCTTCATCACATTGGCATCCCTCTGAGCAGCTATCCACACAGATGGGGCCCAGGGCCAGGGTTTCACAGGTCTCTGTACATGTCATACACTCCTCAAAATGGCTGTTCTCTGGGCATTCTAGAGCTGAGGGTGGTCAAAGACAAGGCAAGTTTGAGAAATGAACAGAGGGGAGGGTAGGGAAATAAGTTTGCAGGTAAGTACATATTTGTGCAAATGCAATCAAATGTGGGTTCATGTTTGTGTGGCAAAATGAGCTCAGTGAAGCTTTCTGACTGAATACGGTCATCCTCACTGGTGTGACCAAGGGTCAGAGGACACACACAGGCTCCATTTGTGTATTTGATCATCTATGTAGAAGAGTCTTTGTCCACAAACAAGTACTGAACACCTGCTACATGTGGACCCTCTCCTGGGCCCTTTTGTGTGCCTCGGCTCAACTACCGGGATTAAGACAAGTCTTATATCACTGTTTTATAGGTGAGGATATGAGAAGCCAATGATTTAACTTATCTGCCTGATAAGAGCCAGGAAAGGGTTCAGATATCATGACATATATTCTAAAGACAGCGTGTGATGTACTACAAAATATTTGCTTTGTGGCCATAAAGATCTCTCTCAGTTTTTGGCTTATGAATATCTCTGAATTCTAGTGTCTCCTTTGTTGTCATTGTTCAACAATATTCATATTTTGAGGATTAATAATTTAATATGCTGAGTCCATAGTAGAGTATCAATAAATAGCACACACTCCCCCGATCTGGACCATCTTTCTTGCCTTGGCCTTATGTCTTTCTCTGTGCCTTTTATTTCTCTGTATCTGGCACCTGTGGTCTTCACCTCCTCACCATGCTCTGTGTGAAGTGATCCCTCTGTCTCTGCTCACACTGTCCTCTGCCATGTCTTGTGACTCCTTCACACTTCCTTTCAAATCACACTTTCTCCCAGAAGCCTTCCTTATGAGATCAGGTCTCTGCTGTAGAGGAGTGTCTGTGGCTGTCTGGGTAAGCACCCCACTTCTCTCCATGTCTTGGCTGGTAACAATTTGACAGGAGCAGGGACAGAATCCAAGAGTACAGAAGAAATCTGCCTACACGTCTGTGTGGTCTAAAGATCTGCAAAGTTCCCCATCCCTCTAGGAAAATGAGAACTTGCTCATAGAACTTTCTTTGGCTCAGAGACATACAATCGTTCCTTTCCAGCGTCTTAGGAACCAAGGACATGAAAGACACTACAGAGAAATAAATTGCATGGATATAATAGTTCTGCCCATGAGGACCAACTCAATCGTTCTGCAGTGTGGACTGAAAGCCAATCTTTTTATTTTTTTTTTCCTCTAGGCTAAAGGACTCTCTCTATTTCCATCGACTACAATACCATACAGCTTTGGAGTTGAAGGCTAGTTCACCACTGATTATATATGTCTGGATAGAGGGATTTTCACACTTGTCTCTAAATTATGAATGCTATAGCACTGACTGCAGGTTTATGGGGAAAGCAAATAACATGACTTATTTAAATGGCTGTTGCTTATGACTTATTGTATTGTCTGGGTTTGTCTGAAAGTCTGGAACATAGAGACGTGGAGTAATAAAACTTCCCCTACCCCTGAAATCACTCTGGGAAATTACTAAATTGGGGATCCAGCTCTGCCAACAAGAAAGCTGGCTAAAAATGTTCAAACAGAGATAACATGGTAGTCTCTTTCCAAGTTCAAAGGAGATGCTGTTCCTTGAAATGGATTGGGTGACAACCACAGACAAGGAATAGCATCTTCTTTGAACTGGGATTGGGTGACAACTTCAGATTTTCAGGACCCAGTCAGACAGCTGGTTGATCAAATGTGCACACTTTGGTCATTCTCAACAGATTCAAAAGAGCCAACCTAGTGAGTAGGCCAGGTGTAAGCCTGCCTTTCCTTCCAATGAAACTATGCTCCATGTGGCCACCTCTGCCCAAATCACCCTTTAAAAGGTGCTTACACAAGCTGCCTCCACTCCACTGGCCTGGATGAGGCTTGGTGACATGCCTCTCTCAAGAGCCCTCACAGCCAGGCAAGACTAAAATGAGCACTACCAAAATGTATTTTGTATAGTAAAATGTATAGTAAAAAGTCCACAAGCACACCCTGCCAGGCAGGAGCTGGTTGCCTAGAAAGATGACATGACAGTGGCATAGATCTGGGATGGGGGAACATGGCAATTCCACACCATGTGTGAAATCCATCCAGAAAGCTGGGAGTGAGAGCAGGGGCAGAACCCACACTCCAGAGGCTGGAGGAAGGAAGGAGGTGTGGGGGAGAGCAGATGGATCAGAGAGGCTTTTTGGAAGTATTTCAAGATCCCACTAGGTAGAGCAGTTAACAACACAGTGGCTCTCCTGCTGAAGATGACTGTGTGAAGAATTGAGCTTCAGGACTCAGACTCATAACATCTGCCTCGTAGTCCCTTCTGAAGGAAGCTAAGGCTCATCAGGAACAGATTTGATCAAGTTGACAGCCACTAGGCTTGCTACATACTCACTGAATTTCTGACATTCATAAACCGGAGGTTTAAAGGTGTGTGTGTGTGTGTGTGTGTGTGTGTGTGTGTGTGTGTGTGTGTGTCTTTAATTCTGCTGAAATATATCCCCAAAAAAAGATACCCCCAAAAGCACTGGGTAACTGGTATCCAGATGTTTACCTCTAAAGCACCTCTCACCAAAAGGGAGTAGAGCCTCTTGGTATATGGGTTGAATGTTGCCCAGGGTGGAGAGAATACAGAGATAAATGTTTGACCAGAAAGTAAAACAGTGCTAAAAAAAAAACACACAGTAGAGGTTTGACAAAGGACAGGAGTCAGTTTGAAGGTTCCTATAGGCCAAACATGGAAGAACTTTAACATCAAAATACTTTTCAAATGTAATATATGAAATATAAGGCCTTAAAGAAAAAACCAAACCCATGTACCTATTGTTGAGACGAGGTGAGATAGAGAAGAGGTATGAGAGTGGGTGGGTACATCAATGAGGGACGGTTGGTTGGGAGAGATGGGAGGGCTCTTGCCTACACTGGGATGGCAACTCCTGACTGGTAAAGTAGGGAAGACAGTGCTGGACCTGGAATTGTCATTTGGTAATCAGTGCAAAAATATGGCACAAGCCAGAATCAGTCGACAGTAGGTGCTGAAGCAGGGCAGATTTTGATGGACAGCAGCAAAGGAACATCTCAAAAATCTCCCCACACTTTGCTTTTTGGTTGTAAGGGAAAACTCGTGGGAAATCCTCAGAGGGTTCCACCCATTCCTTGACCTGGACAACAGCATGCAGCTTACCCACAAGGGGGCAGGCTGGACATAGCCTTAGTCTGCTTGTAGAACTTGTGAGGAGGCTGAATGGGGCCCACAATTGAGGCTCACCATGAGTGACACCAAAGTCTACATAAGAAGTCATTCTATTTTAAAGGGTACAGAAAGCTAAGGAATTGTTCCAATCATATTACAGAATATATTATAGTATTAAAGAAATAAGTGTTAACACATGAATCAAGACTAGATCCATGCAGAGGGAAAAAACATAAAAGATACTACTGATTTAGATGACAAAACTGGAATGTGGATATTAAGTTGATCTATCTACATTAAATTTCCTAAAGGGGATACCTGCACTACAGTTACATACACCAATGACCTTAGTCTCAGGGAATATCTGCAGAAGAACTAGTGGGGATGTGTAATTGGTTGGAATCTCAAATGTTCCCCCAAAATTAAAAGTTTGGTCTCCAGCAAACCTTTAAGGGTATGCCTAGAAATGGATAGTGAGAACGCAGCCCTTCCTCTCCCTCCCATTCATACAGTGAACATGTTCCCCCCACACACACACACGTGTCCCAACCATGCTCTACTCTCACTGCAGGACCAAAAACAAAGGGGGGGACATTAGGGATGACCAACCTTTGAGCTGAAACCATGAGCCAAAAATAATGCTCTACCTCGCTGAAAGAGAAATACCCTTGGGTATTCTGTCACAGTTACAGAAGGTTGAGGAAAGGGCCACAGTATGCACAACTTACTCTCAGATTGGGATGAGGGGGCAGATGGGGAAAGGACACAAAAGGGATAGACTGCATACAGCAGGTTTAATCTGTGTAAATGAGTACATAGGAATGTTCATGATGTTTGTGTAACTTCGAAACTATTTTTAAAAAAAATTGAAATGATCAAGCTTAGGGTGGGCCATGACAGAGAGATACACAGACCAAGCAGTTGGCATCTTCATGGTTTAAGTTTTTGTTCAGGGCCAAAGTTTTTAGTAGGGGAGAGTGATATATAGAAGCCCTAGTTGTGCCATTCTTACTGTCCTGCATGGGTTCCACCCTCTCAGGCCATCCCTTCTGCTTCTTCTGATAAGCAGGGTGTTTGGTATCTTGTCTGCTCAGGAATTATCTAATGACTACTAGTATTACCACTGCTTGGCTGAGAGGGATCACGTACTCTGGGGACAAAATGAAGAGTCAGGTACATGGCACTGTCTTAAAAGCCATTGTCAAGTTTGCCCCAGGGAGAAACACTGATCTCTAATACCCTGAATAGCTCCACAGCTGATTTTGCCCTATGAAATGAATGGGGCTCTTCTGCGCCCAAGGGAAAGGTTAAGGTACCCACAGAGGCATTAACAAGGTTTCTCATCCTTTAACCCTGTGTCTATGCTCTCTGTAGATAAAACCACTAGTCAATGGGATGGCTAACTGCTCTACAATGAAACGATACTGTGTAGAAATGAAAAGAAAGGACTTGGGAGGTGGCTCAGTTGATAAAGTTATCTGCCACACAAACATAAAGGCCCCACTTTAGATCCACAGCAACCATATAAAAGCTCGAGTGTCTATAACCCCAGCACTGAGAGAGGTGGATCCCTGGTGCTCTGTGGTCAGTGAGTCTAGCTAGTCAGTGAGCTCTAGATTCAGTAAGAGACACTGTCTCAAAAGATAAGGTTGGAGGGGCTGAAGAGATGGCTCACCAATTAAGAGCATGCACTGTTCTTGCAGAGGATTGGAGTTTGGTTCCCATTACCCATATTGGGATGCTTACAATAGCCTTTAACTCTAGCCCCAAGGCATTGGATGTTCTCCAGCCTCCAATGACATCTGCATGTGCACACTGGAGGGGACACACACACACCCACACACACACATAGTAAAAATCAATATCTTTTACCAAAAATAGTAAGGTGGAAAAGATTGGAAGATATCAATGCCAATCTCTAGCCTATACACACACATGTACTTGCGCACATGCACACATATAAAACACAAAACACACACACAATGAAAATAAGGGTGAGAAGCAATCTAGTTTGGGGTAATGGGACCAAAGACAAGTCATTAGACTCCCCTTGAGCTCGGTCCAACTAAGAAGATCTGACTAGGAAACCATGGTTGAGCATGTGTTCCCCGGCCCTAGCCTCCCCACCATGCAGCCCTAACTTACGGCAGAAGTCATAGGTCCTCCAAGGGCCCACCTCCACATCTGCGTTCTTGCAAGCACTGGCATAACGAGCCACAGAATCACACAGCTCAGACTCATTGCCCCCACTTTGGCACAGGCGAAAAAGGCAGGTGCGGTAGTAGGCAGTGACGTTGACCACCCCATGGCACTCCAGAAAGGAGCTGTTGGAGGGGTCATTGATGATTCCACACCGGGAACGGCCCCGGTAGAACTTGAGCAGTTCGGAGTCATTGTTGCAGGCCTTCAGCAGGTCCCCACACTCGCCATTGCAGATTTCCTCAAATGTGGTCCAGCTCTCCAAGAACACTGCCAGGTTGTCTGTGCACTTGCCATTAGGAAGGCAGAACTCATCACTGGCATTGGCATTGAAAAAGCCACACAGGCCTCCAGTACAGTTGAAGTACATGGTGGACAGCCGGATATACAACAGGCCCACATCAGAGTACTGGACTGTCACCACGCCCTTGGACTCTACAGTTGTGCTGTTTTTGTTTCGATAAATCTCCAGCCTCCCCGAAGGATGGAAAAAGGGTAATTCCACATCTTGACCATTAAGCTGAAAAATCAAAAGCCCTGGCATCAGTGACGGGGACCCATGAAGGACCCCACTGCTTCCGAGGCTGGCAAAGAGCCAGCTCCTTGAAAATACCAAGGAGCTGATGGTGTATGTAAACTGCACACAGACAACACCTGTTTATTCACAGGCTTGTTTCTTTCCTTTGAACCTCCATTCTCTCATTACTTTATTGTATACCACATCTTAAGCTATTCCCACACAATCACACTGAGTGAAATTGTCTTGGAAGGCTGTATTCCTCCTGCAGCCAATTTCCCTTCAAGCAATGTTTCCCAGACGGTGCCCTTCCTCCACTCCTTTGTGGCTCCTTCTTTTGCTGGTAGATTTTAGTTTTGTGCCCCAGACCACTGGGGTGCATCAAGGAGAGCTAATGTCTAGAAGTCCATTCACTATGTCTGCTATTCCTTTACTAGATTAGTCTCTGTCAATTCACTAATGGGGCTGAGAACACGGCCTTTTCTGTCTGTGGACATGTGTCTTGTAATCTCCCTAGGCTGCATGATGGTAACATTTGTTTTTAGAATGCCACTCAATTCACCCTGGACTGAAAGGAGGGAGAATCCTTTCCCTGCATCATCTCATCTCAGCCAAGTCAGCTTAGCCCTTTGGCATCTCCTGTGGAATCAAACACTGCTCTAAGTGATTATCGTGATTATCAAGGTTCCTTCCAGAACTAATGAGCCTGGACCCCTGATCATGGCTACATTAGCCCATGTCAGAGGGAGAGGAGGCAGTTTTGAGGCACCCCAAGAAATCTTACCCTGACTTCCATATTGTGAGAGTGAATTCCATTCTACATGCAGAAAGAATATTATATCAGTGAAGAACAGAAAGGACAACACCCAGCCTACTTGCTCTTAAATCCCATGTTGAAGCTGTGTGTCCCTAAAGCAAGTTTCTTAACATTTATGTAGCTTGGTTTTGACAGCTATATGATACAGGTAATGCTACAACCTACTTGATGAAAAAGGCTTAGAATAGTGTTTGGCACATAACCTTCCGTGGGGACTTGTGCTCGTAGAGAGTAAGTTTTACTCTGCTTAATTCAGAAAATTTCCACCTGGCTTTATTTCTCCACCTGCTAGAGTTTCGTTTTGGGTCGATTATTTAAAAATGTCACCCTATTGAAGCCATGTTCTTTTTAGAATCTACTCATAGCCAGAGAGAGAAAGCCAAGCCAAATGAAAAGTTCCATCACTCCATCTGAAGACTCTGAAAGGACGCAAGGACTCTTACCTTGACTTCCAAAGCCCCGACTCCTCCTATCTTGACCTCTTGGTTAGCCACGAGGATCCGAAGACCCCGGAGCCAAGCAGGCCCAGCGTCAGGCTTCTTCTTATTGATGTCAATTTCCAAGTACTCAGGACGCTCCGGGCAGGTCTTGAGTAGTGTGTAAGAGAACTCCGAAGGGAATGCATAGGCAGCACCATCAAATGTGTGTAGCACCTGGTTCTGGCTGAGCAGGCACACAGTCTCCCGCTTGGGGAAGCAGCCCTGGTAGCCATCCTCCACAGCACACACCTCCCCACTCCGGCAGGTCTTGTTGAAGCAGTAGACATCCCCTCCCTCCTCACATAAGCACTGCACCGTGCAATTGGCCGTGGCCCAGAAGAACTCCCCCATGGTATAGTAGTGGCCATCGAAGTCACAGCCGCACTTGTGCAACGGGACACACTGGCTGGTGCTGAGGACAAAGCCCTCGTTGCATTCACAACCTTCCGTGCAAGGTGTGGCACAGTTCTGAGAGGCCGTCAGGTCCGAGCAGGTGTCGGGGCAGCTACTGGTGCACACAGAGTAATGGCTGAAACTTGGGCACCGCACGGTAGACACTGGTGCGGAGAAAGGAAGACAGCTCGGTCATAGATTAGCAGACCCGAAGCCAACCAGTACAGGGGCTGAGAAAAACCAAAAATGCTCCTCCCAGATCATTCAGGCCCCAGAGTGGGGTCAAGTGACCACTTACTGGGGAAGAGACTGAAGGGGGGCACCTGTAAGTATTGACACATTGCTTTCTCTATATGCTGGGGTTGTGAGGTTTTTTTGTTTTGTTTTGTTTTAGTTTGTTTTTTTTTGTTTGTTTGTTTGTTTTGTTTTGTTTTCCCTGAACTTGAGCCCACTAAAATGCACCTTGAAGTTCTTTGTCCTTACTAGCTTAGCCCCACTCCTCAATAGAGGGTTATTACTGAGTGATCTTCGGTCATGAAGATGTTTTCAAATCCTCCACCAAGGACACAGGAGATGCCTTGATTTTAAAGAGCATGTCCCATTCTTAGAAGGAAATAAAACTTTCAGGAGAAATGAAAATTGTACCCATTAGAGCAGCAATTTGAAGACATGAAATTTCAAACAAGAAGACACTTAAAATATCTGAGTGTGACCGAGGCAGACTGTGGAAATGAATTCCTGGGACATTAAAAATGAGAAAGAAACTGAGCAGTCTGCAGAGATGGTGTGCCTGTTCCTCTGGGAGGCTTGCTGGGAGCTAGCTGCTCTCTTCCTGGGGCAGCCAATGCCTTATAAGCCGGCTTCTCTTATTTAAAAGCGTTCAAGTCTACATAAATGTTTGAATCTAGCTGAATCCAGCAGGCAGGCATATGTCTAGTAAATCAGCTCTGAATTAAATATAATTCATCCCAGTAAGAGAGAAGGCAGGTGGGTGGGTATAAGACGAGAACCAGACCACTAGGAAAAATATACAACCATTATTTATAAAAATTTAGTTGGGCAATTTGGATGCTCTTGGATTATATAAGGCTCAAAGAGAGGCCATACTCAACTTGAATGTGAATTATGAGATGGCTGCTCTGGGTATAATGGAAACTGACCAGTCAGTCACACAGCAAGATACACTGTTTCTTGGTAGTGTGACCAATATACTGAGATTTGAATCTGACACATGATGATTTATGTGACTCCGACCCAGGCTGTGGAGGGAAGCTCCATCTAGACTTGGAATTCAGAGAAACTTAAATCTCACCTCCACACACTGTCTCTCAAAGTCATGAACAACAACTGTCTATTTACTCATGCAAAGGGAACCAGGAACCAGGAAGGAGACAAGTTATAATTGTGCTTATATCAGTAAGAAAGGGGAGATGTAATGGAATAGTGGGGTGGGGAGAAACAGTAAAACAACTAAGGGGTATGGGAAAACTTTGCCAAAAAGCCTATTGTAAAAAGAACCTGGGTACTCTCACAAGCCCAGGCCTCTCCTGACTACTTCTGGCTAGGCAAGAAAAGTGCTTCCTTACTGATAGGCTCTATTCTCTGTCCAAAGCCCTTTTTCTGGCCAGATGGGATGAGATCCTACAGAACAAATGGCACATACTCTGAAGGCCCTGGAGGTGGGGGACCAAAGATGAGCTAAAGAGCCAGGATGGAATCCTCCACTGAGGAGGGAAACCATTCCCCGTGTGGGTTCTATTTCCTCAACAGCCACTCTAACTGTGGAATCGCCTCTCTCTCTCGCTCAGCTCTGGGCAGTCATCCCACTATGGGGGTTTCTCTAGCCATGCATTTTTCTGTCATCCATGTCCTGTTTCTAGATGTCTTATGCTCATCAGTGGTCTCTTATTTCTTGATTATGAAAGTGGAAGGGGTAAAGATCTCTTTATAGTTTACTCTGTATAATTTGTGATATTTCAATACCACCCTCATTCTTGAACCATGACTCTTAACAGGGTCTGGAGGAGGTTTGAAATCCTATCCCCATCCCTGGCATGGGGGCACCTTTCATATGATGGCATGCTAGCTTACCACACCCAGTTTGGATTCTCCAGTCTCCAATTGGGATGCCCAGGGCTTGACACACCAAGGCGTAGGCCTGAATGGCTTGGCAGAGGAGCGTGCCATTGTCCCTCACGCTGCACAAGTCATACACACAGCTGTGCACAAAAGCTGTGGCATCCACAACAGTGCCACACTCCCACAGGGGGCCATCTGTCTTGTTGAGGAAGCCGCAGTAGTCAGAACCAAAGTATAGGGCCTCGGTGGCAGCATCACACTGAGTACAATTGTCCACACAGCCAGAGCCACACTTCCAGTCAGCATGGTAGACACGCCAGCTCTCTCCCAGGTCCAGCACTGACATGGCAGGCCTGCCATCTGGGCGGAGGAAGTCATCCAGTGGGTTTTTATTGTAGTTGCCACAAAGGCCACAGGTGGAGTTTATATAAGAGCCTGGGATGGAAATGGAGGCGTAGTGCTGGCCATCAAACGTCACTAAGAGCCCAAAATCTGTTTCCACGGCAGTAGACATGCCACTCTGGTAGATTTTCACAGCCCCCAACTCTAAGGTGACGGGCAAAGAAGTCACTAGGTCATTAACCTGCCAACAGTAACAGTAAAAGGCAGATGAGCAGGTGGCCATGTATGCGTGCCAGCACCGGTTGGCAAGGAAAGGCAGAGCAACTGTCATGGAGGGGACAGTCACCCCAAGTTTCAGGTTTCCATGGTCTTACCTCTTACTGTGGATAATGTCTGGGGGAAATACTTAGGTAATGGTGAACTAAGGGCACCAGTCACTTGAGCCCAATAGCTCTGACAGTTCTAGTGCCATTGTGCATGTCTCTGGGAACTGGCTGGCTGGCATCCTTCTTACCTGGCAAGGGGTGCATCACTTTGATTTCCCTGAAGATCCATTAAATATCACATATATTTTCCATGACCCTCACTGCCCTTTGTGCCCACGGGCCCTCCTGCCAGATGATATGTGATTGTAGCAACTTTGGTATGCTGTTGGTGTTGGAGGACACATTACGGCCTTACTCTAAGCATGATATGCAGTGACTCCCTGATATCTGGACTATACCATTCAATCACTCAACATCAACAAGTCTGAATACTTGCTAAGTACCAAGCACTATGCCAAGATTCAAGAAGTATGGGGTTAAGGAAATAATATTCACCCTTGTTCTTTGAGGAGCTCTCGGCCTAGTGATGAAGAGGAACACAGATATTTATAATAGTCAGGTTTAAATATGAATCAATGGATGCAATGAGAGAACAGAGTGAACACTTAACCCAGCCTTTGGGACTCATACAAGATTTTTAGAGGCAGTTAAATCTGACTTGAGTTTTTAAAGATAAACTCAAGTTGCCAGATAGAAACCCTGAGGTGGGTCTTGAGTAGATACTTCCAGAACAAGAAAGAACGAAAGAAAGAATGAAAGAAAGAAAGAAAGGAAGGAAGGAAGGAAGGAAGGAAGGAAGGAAGGAAGGAAGAAAGAAAGAAAGAAAGGAATGAATGAATGAATGAATAAAGGAAGGCAGGCCTGGGATTAGAGGCAACTATATGAAATGAGAAGAGTCATGAAATAGTCAGGATTGCTGGGGAAATTGGTAGCTAGAGATGAAGCTAAAGACATAGACCAAGGCCTAGGGCTACTCTGGTATCAAGCAGTGTTCTAGGAGTTTAAGGTTACCAACAAGCAAATTGATCAAAATTCTCTTCCTTCCTTGTATAACCTAGCAGTTAGCTTAGGGAAACTAACCACTAGCAAAACAAAGGCGTACAACATCTAATGATGTGTGAGTGAGATTCCAGATTCCAGTGTTCAGAAAGAAGCTTTGTAGGTGAAAGGTCAGGGTATAGCTCCATGGGAAGGTGACATTTGAGAGAGGAAGGAGCCTTGGAGTGAGAGATCACAGGGGGAGATCAGCACGCTTGAAGGTGGGCGTGTTTCTGGGTGCTATAGCCATCAGGGTCTCCCAAGTGGCTGAGCTGAGCAAGGAGGAGAGGGCAGTGGTAGCTGATATCAAGCAAGGTATCCGCCAGAACAAGACAGGACTTTGGCTTTAGCTCTGAGCAAAATGTTGAGCCAAGAGGATATTTAAAGCAAAGGATCCACACGATCTGACTTCCACTTTGAAAGAACCACTCTGGCTCCCATGTTGGGAACAGACCTTGAAGGGCCTTTAAGCTATGTTAAAAACAAGACAACACAAGTATAGAGTTGAATTTCTACTCAGTAGTGAGAGAGCCCCCAAAAGGCTGTAAACAAAGAAATAACACAGGAGGTTTGCACTGCAGGAAGTTCCTCCTGGCTGGCAGGAAGTGCTTGCTGAACTAAGTCAAGATGAGAAGCTAGGAGCCTAGACAGGCAGCTGCTGCCAGGGCCCAAGAGAAGGCAGAGGAAAGAGCTAAAACCAGACACAAAATGGGAGGACAAGCTGCAAAGCCCACTCAGTTGTTCCCTCAGTCTCCCCTGTGGTTGAATTCTTCCTGGGGGAAGAACTGAGAGTGAATCTCAGTTGTACAGAGAACATGAGCAGGTCCTTTGAAATGCTTCCAACAGAGAGTAGAGCTTTATCTTCCCATGTACTGTGCCTCACTTCTGAAGGTGCTCATGTTCAAGGGCTGGGGTGAAATAAATGATTAATCCTATCCCCCAGGTCCTTGGTGGGCGACTTTAGATGCATACCAACTTTCCAGGTTGACCTAGACTCACAATGGTTTCCAATATATGGAAACATATAGACAGGAGTCTTACCTTCCATATGGTCATCACATTCTGAGCTGGAAACAAGGTGATAAACTGCCCAGGTATTGCTCTCAATATATCCCACTATATAAATATATCAAGTAAACATCACATGTATTCTCTCAGTCTAGAAGCTGACCTCCAACAGAATTACTCTTAATGGTCTACTCACAGTGATGTAGGCTCTGACTAGTCTGTACCTCAAAATTCTGAAACCTCCTGCTTATTACCCAGTTTTAAAGCCACTAGTTTTTAGATATTCATTATAGCAGCACCCTACTTCAGATACCAGTGTTCTGTCTTGACCTGCTGCAATAAAATATTTATAAACAACAGAATTTTACAGATAGGAATGCCAACAGATTAGTGTTTGTAAAGGCCAGTTTTCTGGTTCATAGATATGTATTCATGTGACAGTAAGGGTGAATTAGCTTTCTATGGCCTTCTATAGGGTACTAATCATATTCATGAGTGTTCCATTCTCATTACCATATTAGTTTCCCCATCCCATCTTCTAGTACTACCCTCATGAGAATTTATTAATAGAACATCATCATATTAATGGGAAGGGCATAAACCTTCAGACTGCAGCAATGGTAGAAGAGTGCACAAGCCTGACAAACTGTCCTGCCATTAGAAATAGAAAAGCCAAGGAACTGGGTCATTTGACTCTGTCTCACAGGTAGGGTTAAGCCAATAGGGGTGCAGAAGGCCTTTCTGTAAGGAAAGTCAGCCTGCTAGAGTAATGAACAATTATCCCTTGTCCATTCAGGGGTCTGGAAAAGTATATTTCAAATTCCAAGTACATTAATTGCTGGGCACTTCCCTTCCCTCTCACCCAAGTTCCTGTTCCTAGCAAGGAGACAAAGTCTTCTGTGCCTCAAAGCAGCAGCCATCAGCCTCTAGATTTTGCTAGATTTTCTCCTAGCCTAAGAGTACATGATGCTTTCTTTATTATTGCCACAGCTAGCCACCTTACTTATGCTCCCCAAGGGTCAAATCAGGAACCCATCGAGAACAAGACTCTTGACTCATGACTTATTGGTTCATTCTTACCTTTCATTCACTAGTAACACACAAACCTCTTTGCTTTCCCTTCTCCTTATGGCCAGAAGGTCTCTCTGAGGATGTGTACAGAGACCAGGTAAGGAGGGAGAAGAGGAATCATGAAGAGTGGGTCTTGAAAATGGAAATACAGAACCAGTAAGTCCTGAATACCTCCTGTGTGCCAGGCTCTGTGCTGGGTGAAGCACATGTTTGTTCTAGTTAAGGTTAATGAAACCTTAAAGGATCTTATGATGCTCTCTTTATTTTTATTTGAAGATAGAGCTTGTGACGTAACTTGACACCTGCTGAGGTTCAGAGCCATGCTTCACACTGCTTCAAGCTGCCTGTATCAGCTCTGAGTGGGGGACAATCAAGTCCAGGCTATAGCCTAGGTGCCCGATCCAGGGGACACAACCTCTCCAGTTTTACAGAAAAGGAGAATGAAGCTAGATGTCATGCTGCTGGCAGTTACAGCAGAGGTATTGGGCAGGTTCCTCTCCACAGTCAGAGCTCCTCAACCTTGTGGGCTAGATGGCCTGCCCACCCCCTGGATGTATCCTAAACCATTCTGGTTCACGTCTAGGAGAAACCAGAAAAGCTGTAATCACTAGGAGACATTTGCCAGGTATGGATGCTCAGTTATGCTAGCTTTCTTTGAACTTCCTTGGCATATATAATCCAGATAGTTAATCTTATCATTTGAAAATGGATTCAATGGAGAAACCCTCATTGAAAGAATGTTGCTTCAAACCCAACAAATGGAGACAGGGTTGGAGAAAGAGAACCTGTGGTTTGCAAGGATGCAACTTGGGCCATTCCAGGCTTGGCATAACATGTCTAGGAAGTCAGCTGCTTCCCAGGACTCTTGGGCTCCTTCCTGTTTTTCCAGCTTCTCCCTGGCTGTCCCCACATCACCCTGGGTCAGGGGCCTGCATCCATCTAGCCACTCTGCCCAGTATAGCAGGTGTATTCAGAGGCACTGGAAACCATTTGGCCAAAGGAAAAGGACGCCGTTGTTAGCTTGCAGTTGGAGTCACACAACCTTTTCTTTCTGAAGCATTTATATTCACATCCACATCTCTCTGTCGCTACAGAAAATTGAGGAATCCATGCCCTATGCCTGGACGATGGAACAAGCCATACAAAATTAGCAGAGCTGCTGGGCCTGAAAGAGATGACAGTATCCTTTCTTTCATTAAAAAAAGAAAAAAGAAGTAAGAAGTCTGAGTGTGAGCAAAAAAGAATTTTAATCAAAATGGAAAGCAGGGACAGAGCATGATGCTTTCTTTTCAACTACTGGTATCAGACATGCCAGTTTGACAACACAGGCGAGTTGGGAAAGCTGGAGAAAAAAAAAATAGCCGGAAATGTATCTATCCACAAGGATAAAGATGGCACTCAACGGCACCCTATAAATTAACAGTGGAAAAACTCCAAACTTTTGTACCAGAATCCTTCACTGATACATGAACCTGTCCCTAGAGAGACTAACCACATAACAAGCAAATTGGCATTTCAACCGTGGTCATAGCTTACTTTCCTAACTAAAAAGCTGATGAATGGCACAGACCTGAGAATGGCAGAGCCAGAAAAAGTGGAATTAGTTCCCTGGTTTTGCCTTTTGTCAGATGTGCTACAGTAATTAAAACTACAACACATTTCTTATTAGTTCTGGTTGGTACTCTATTTAGCAACCCTACACCAAGAATAAGAATTGAATGGGATGCAGCAACCACCCCTTGTGGTCTCCAAGTTATGATTGCTTGAATAAATACATAGTTACAACAAGGTCTCCATTAACATTATGAAAATTGAGGCCTCCACCAATTGACTAATTACTTGTAGCGTCTGGCTTTCCCTCTTTAGTCAATGCCCCTGTAACAGGAGTCATTTACATATGCTAAACAGGCCAGTAGAGATTTATGCTCTTCTGTTGGTGTGGGCAGAAGTGGGGGGGCATTCTCCAGAGGGCATTTGGGTAAAGCTTTCCTGGGATCTTTTCAAGTCACTAAAGTAACTTCACCAAAGCTACTCTAGGGTAATGCCTGTAGTGACATCAATCAATGTGGAAGTTTCTCTGTGAATCAAGAAATAGCTCTTGAGCAAACAGGATGGGGATGACCCCAAGGCTATATTGAATTAGGAGTAAGCACTCTGTGCTTGCCCTGTAGCCTGGGCATGACCATATGATTTTAATTATTGTAAGCCAAGTCTATGAGGAACTAAGCTTGTCTGTCTGTTACTGTGACTTCTGAGACACAAATACCTGTTTGTATGTGTATTCATGTACATGCGCAAACATGTGTCCACCAGCAAGGGAACTATGAATGTGAATATACTTTTTTATTTTTCAAGATATGGTTGCACTGAGACTTTTGCACAAATAAACTTTGGCTTATTGAAGCATCATCCAAGTAAGAAGTGCATTTACATTTTTGGCACTATAGAAGGACAAACAACAAAACAGACAGAGGAAGGGCTTTCCCCAGGCTGAAGCATCTCTGGATTTGCCACCTCCCCATGATGAATTGAAAGGGTCTTACCTTGACTTTTCCATAGCTTCCTTTAGGGATGAGAATCTTGTAGCCATTGACCTCAACAGAGAGCTCCTTCACCCATGAGACAGCAGAGCCCCCTCGATGCTCATTCTTGGCCTCCACACTGAAGAAGGGGAGGCTAGAAGTTTGTAGACACTGCCGGGCCAATAGGTAAGCACAAGAGCCTTGGAAGTGGAAGAGGAAGCCATCAAAGGTGTGGTAGTGTGGCTCCCCAAACACCACACAGGTGCTGGTCTCCACAGGGTTGCAGTAGAAGAAGCGACCCCTGGGTTCGCACACCTCGTAGGGGCTACAGGAGGCCCCTTGACAGTAGATCTCATTGTTAAAATCCAGACAGCGGCACTTGATGGTACAGTTCAGGTCATCCCAAAACACCTCACCTCGCCGAAGGAACTGTCCTGGGAATAAAGACATCAGAGCCAACACTTACTACTTCCCCTCTGTGCCAGGCACTGGGACAAAGGCTTTGCTTGATCATGCTTTCTCATCCCACTCACTAACTTATTCAGGTAGAGGTCATGGACTGTCGGGGAAACTGAGGCTTACGAGCAGTTGAATGATTCATTCAACACCGCCCAGCAACTCAGCCAAGACTCCAAGCTGAGTGGGTCTGAATCCAGGGTGAGCTGCTGGCATTGTTGACTCCCCAGCTGGTGAGCAAGCCCACATCCAAGCAAAGACACATTGCCTTCATCTGTGAGAAAGTCCCTGACACTCAGGAGCCATTTCTCTTTCAAGAATGTGAGCAAGGACATTCCAGAAGCAGAGCCAGCCTATAGCAACAGGACTCAGCAATTGCTTGCTTATTCCCTAATTTGTTCATTTAATCAACAGTCTGGGCAGCATGTGCCCAAAAAGGTCAACACCACAAATCAGGATGCAGACATAAATCCCAGCTTCTGGGGAATATTCTAGAAAAGTCTGACTTCTTCTGTGCTATTTTCAAAGGTTCATAAATGCTACAGATGCTGCTCAGGCTGAATTTCAACCTTTGTGAGTTGTTTTTCCCTGCCCAAGTCTGGTATTCCTCTCTCTTTATCATAAGGAAAGAACCTGCTGACCAAGTCTAGGTTAGGGGGAGGCTGCCAGTGGAATGGCTTTAAGGCATGTGCTAATTTTTAATAAATATTCACTACCGTTTATTTGGCAGACATTTAATCTTTAAAATCATTTCCCTTAATAAATTATCTACACACACACACACACACACACACACACACGCACGCACGCACACACGCGCACACACACACACACACACGCACGCACGCACACGCGCGCGCACACACACACACACACACACACACACACACACACACACACACACCTGAATACCTTGCAAGTTGTACAAGCCTACTATCTTAACCCTCAAAGAAGGCAGGGGACCTTAAGGACACCACTTTCTATGTCTACCCAACAAGAAATTGTCTCCACAAACAATTATGCCTCCTACCTGTTGAGATTTGCACCTAAAATGAGATAATAGATGTATTCAGATTCCAAGTAGGTTATATGCATCAGCCCTTAAAACAGGCCCTAAATCCTCCAGGAGTTTGGCACTAGATCAAGGTTGCATATCTTTCAGCTGCCCTCACCCAGTATCATTGTCTCTGCATTCCCGGGCTTCCAATAAATGAGGGTAAACTGTCTCTGAATAGAGGAGGTTTGGACCAAAAGGTAGATGCTCTATGATAATTTTGTTTGTGAAATGATGATTTAATAAGCCAGTTCTATAGAACTGAGTCCCTTCTCATTAGATTGATATATGTCCGGTGGCACATAAAAATGCACAAGTCCAGTGTGGATATTGACTTTGCCCTGCATATGAAACCCAAACACATAACTCAAGAGGAGAAGAAAGCAGTGAGAGTGGGAACATTGCACACTGCTGGCATCAGACTGTCCCCACAGCTATGCCAGCCAGTGCCGTCCATCATCACAGTGTTCATTTGCAGGACTCAAGTGAGAGGGTGCCACTGAGAACTCATGCTGCAGTCCACAATCAGTGAACCCTTGAGCACTTGAGCAAAGGGGAAGATGTGTTAGGGTGAGCATCTGAGACTGAGGTGAGAAGGCAAAGGGGACAGTATCTCACACAGATGTAGTATGGTGTTGACCTTCCCACAAGGGAAGAGGGACAATCACAGAAATCATGGAGGGCTTTGGGACTAGATTCTTTCCTATCCATTTTAATGCCCATTTAGCTGCATAGCATTTACTTTCTATTTCAGAGTCCACAAGGCTAAGATGCCCAGGCAAGCCATCTTCACACAAGCTATCCTTGGCTTAGGGCAAAGTCAGAGGTTAGGCAAATCAGTGGGTGAATGCAGAGGGCATGGGAACTTCAGACCATATGAAACTGGCTTTTCTATATATTGAAAATTGAAGCTGAGTCAAGGGAGCAATCTGGCAGCAAACTATGCAGACCATGCTTTCTACTCAAGGAGGAAAGATCTCCTTATTCCAGTGCAAAAGGTTCTTATGGGTCTGCAATCACTTTGCCCAATGCTTCCTGTACTTCCACAACACCTTGTTCATTATATGTGCTACATTTTGTACATTCTATGTCTATTTCTTTTGCCGTAGTATTATCATGGACAACTATAATACTGATATTTCTGCTACCTGAAGAGTAACTAGGGTTCAATAGGTCTCTTCCATTGTTCTTTAGAAAGATAAAAATGGATGAACAGGTGGCTCAGTGGACAGATGGAAGCATGTAAATAGATGGATTGATAAAAAGAATAATGTATGGATGGGAGGTGGTGGATGGGTGGCTAGGGGAATGAATGGATAGGATGTTAGATGGAGATGGTGTGAGTGGAAAGGGGAACGTTGGATGGGTGAGTAGCTAGGCAAGAGGATGGAGAGGTGGATGATGGGAGGGTAGTGGAGATGGATGGTCACTAGGTGGGCATCAGATAAACAGATCATTTCTTGTGGCTTTT
Organism: Phodopus roborovskii; assembly: GCF_943737965.1. NCBI lineage: Eukaryota > Metazoa > Chordata > Mammalia > Rodentia > Cricetidae > Phodopus > Phodopus roborovskii. The sequence goes on from NW_026126517.1 coordinate 19,808,684, forward strand.
TGCTGTAGTCTCTACTACATGCAGCAATATTAACAGAAACCCTGTTTTCTAGATACTTTGAATACATTGGAGGCCAGAATCAATAAACAGGGATGCTCCTGCGAGAACTCCAGGGTTGTTATTCACATCTGAAGAGATTTTGGTAGTTGAGAAAAGATGCCCCGCTACAGAAGCCAATGTAAAGGAAACTCACCAGAGGAGCCAGTTCACACAAACCTAAAGCAGCTTTGATTCCCCCAACCCCAGAAATGTCTTTCAACCCCTGAGAGGATTTTAGAAGCTCCCCTAAAATCCCTGCTACTTTTTCTATTCCCGTGTACCAGGAGCTACTGCTTTACCATTACAGGGGCTTGGCGACACTCCAAGTTCACCCACTCCTGTGGATCTACAAAGTGCAGATGGCAGAACAGGAGTAAAGATGAGGACAGAATCTTAAAGGGGAACAACAACAAAAATAAAGAGAGACAGGAGGGCTCCCTTCTGCCCATCTGGCTGAGAAATCACTTAAGATCCTGGTTCACTTTGGAGATATTCCAAACCAGCAGTGGCCAGCAGCGGTACACACACCACAGGCAAGGGCTAGGAAGTGTACCACATGCAGTGTTGCTCCCAGGGTGATGAGTGTGCACGCTAAAATTACCTTGATCTCCATCTCACAGCTGAAAGATGTCAAAAGAGTAAGCCATCAGGAATGAGTCCGCCCCCATGGCTGGAAAGCTCTCCTGTCAATCTAAGGGAAACAAACCCTGCTCTGTCGGAGAAGAGAGGAGAGGTTTACCCCTGGCGGTGCAGCCATTGGCTGGGTCAATTTCCTTTCCATCAACTTTAAATGCCCAGCGGCCTGGAACATTGACATTCGTGGTCTCTTGGATATTTACAATCTCAGGAGTTCTTGACCCCGGAAGGCTGAAGAAATTCGTGAGGTTTCCACCATTAAATCCCGCCTGGAGCACCAGAGAGAGAGAGAGAGAGAGAGAGAGAGAGAGAGAGAGAGAGAGGGAGGGAGGGAGGGAGGGAGGGAGGGAGGGAGGGAGGGAGGGAGGGAGGGAGGGAGGAAGAGAGAGAGAGATTTGAGTGCACACCATCCCCATTAGTTAGCATCACACTTGAAAACAAGAGGTTACTTTTTCCTGGATCCCACCAGGCCACCATCCAAGGTGTGGAAGGCCTGCCTACTTAATCCATACCCAGATAAAGGTACTTAAGATGCTCAAGGCTAGCCCCTTAATGCAACTACAAGAGCAGACATGTTTCTAGAACAAAGGTATTGGCAGGACTTTGTCCACGATATTGAGCAAAGCAAGCAAGGGATGTAGTGACTTAAACCTACAAGAGGATGATAGGAGGAATCTCTTACCTGTGCCATCACACCCCCAAGGCCTGTCAGGGGGTCACCACCACTTGCTGTCCCAGTGGTCCAGTTGATTTCATAGTAATTAAAAAGTGTGAATGTGTATGAGCCATCAGACACCAGCACAGCCTGGAAGGTGTTCACCTGCAGGATGTGCAGAACAAGCTCAGGAGATCATCACCCAGTGGTGGCTGACCTCCCCCACAACTAGTATGTACACCTCTACCCCCACTCTACCCCCAAACAGCTCCACACTGCACTGCAGCCCAGTCTTCAGCCTGTCTTCCCTCAACACTTGTTCTCGCCTCCAGTGCAAAAAAGCAAGATGTGTAGGACTGTGCATCCAAATGAGAAATTGGCTGAGATAAACCTGGAGTCTGACTCAGTGCACCCCCCACCCCACTCCGCCCCACCTCCACACCTCCCCACAACCCCCATCTCTTTTGGACCTGTCTGAGAATGCCATGACTTAAGAGCACCTATAGATGGCAGCATGAGAATAAACTATAGGGAAGAGTCAAGCCAGGAACCTCAGCATGAACACCTGCACCCACAGCAGAATGGGCAGGGTGGGGAGGGACACAGTAACCCAATGCTGCATTTAAGTGCTCCTCTGGAGTGTTCTCTCCCTGTTCCTGGAAAACATCACTAGTCTGGATGAGATGTCTCCCCCTTTTAAAATGAAAGTTGGGAAGTGATTTTTAAGAAGCACTATCTGGAAAGAAAATGTTTCTCTAATTGAACATTTATGTATTACTTTGTATCTGTAAGATCTTCATTGCTCATCTGTAACTCAGACCAAAGCTAAGATGGGCAACAGTTTGGGTTCATTCCATTTAGAGCTAAGCAACTAAGGACTAAGTGAAATGAGTTGCTGGAAATTGAGTAGCCACAGGGTCATGGGATTGTGGCCAGAGCACCCAGCCTCTAAGTATTGTCACTCCATGTTTTCCAGAGGACAGAGTTGCATAAATCCAAACCAAATCAAGCTTCGGCCTTTCCTATTTCCCTTTCGTAATCCCCACCTTTGGACATGCGTTTTCAGGAAATGCCAATCAAAATAGGATTTCAAGTAGCAGTTATGACCTTTCTCTGTTCAAGCCTAGCCCTTTACCCATCTGCCTGAGAGTGTCTCAGTTAACATTTAGTGAGAGAGCAGAGAAAGGCCCAAAGTCCTATCCTGTGTAATCAGACTGGGGTGGAGGATCTAGACTGTCCCAGGGAAGAGCACCTTGCTTGTAAAGAAAAGCCTTTTTTTGTAAAAAGAGAGCCTTCTCCTCCGGCCCTTGCCTGCCACAGCCGATGGCGTTTATGATAGAGTGGCTGGGATATGCCCTCATTCTTTGGATCCATTCATCAAAAGAAGAAAGTGGGACACGGAAATGAATGATCAATGAACTCAAGGTTTCTACACGATCACTAGTGGGGCCAGATCCAAAGGATTGGTGCAAAGTTAGGGTCATGCAGTGATTAACTGATGCTGGACCCTGTTAATACTAGGGTCCTCTTCAGAACTGAATCTTATAAACTTTATATTGGAAATACCTTTGGCTAGCAAGTCTTGAGAGTATCTCCCAAAAATCATGCTATCCCGTCTTACCCCTAAACCAACCAGCCACTCCAAGGTAGATTATATCACACATGTTCACATATACTTACCCCTCAATTGTGTGCGCTCTCTCTCTCTCTCTCTCTCTCTCTCTCTCTCTCTCTCTCTCTCTCTCTCTCTCCCTTACACACATACCCCTCTACAGACATAGTTCTTCAATATTCATTTCTTACACAACCTTGTTTTTCAAGAATTCAAAGGACTTCTTAGGACACTACCTGAGGAAGCACCTGAAGAAAGCCACCCTACAGGGTTCAGTGTGAAGCCTTTGCTCTGTCTCTTAGGAGGTTCAAGTCCATAGTATTGTCTCCTTGTAATAGCACTTGGGGAATTTTTATGGGGCTTAAGAAACAGCAGACTACAGGACTGGCACATAGTTAAACTTCAGTAAACACTGGGTCTCCTTAAACACATACTGCAGTCAGGCTCACCTGACACTTCCCTTTCTTAAGATCTCTCTAACCCCATGTTTAATGAACTGGGTGATAGGAGATCTTGGGGAGATAACTGGCTCCATTACAAAGGTAGGGATGATGGACACTTTGCTCTTCTACAGAAACAATCTTTTGGGAAAAAATGGTGGTCAGCATTTGACGGGCATTTCTTCTCTCCCCTAACCCTCCATTGACACTAAAATTTATCGATTGCTGGCACCCTGCATTCTAGCGCTGTAAGATATGAGGCTTAAAGGACATAAAATATCGCCTGAGGAGTCGTTAGCGATCCATAACGTGACAGAGGGAAATGCATGCTTCTTTAGAGGTTATTTCTAGCCAATGCATCTGCTGTTTAAGCTTGTGTCTTCTTGTTCTGCAGGACCTCTTAGCAATAAAGTGCTTTGAGCTTCTCTCGTCAGACAATGCTAAAACACATGCTCATTTCATCCTAGCTATGAACTGCAAGACCAGCACTTTTGAACCTCCCTCTGCTACACAGGAATTTCTGTTCCACCCCTAAATAGTCAAATCATTGCCAGGAAAACAGATGGAATTAGAAATAACCCTAAGAAAGAAGAAGATAGATTTTTTTTAAGTGTCTTTGTTTACTAGGGAACTGCAGTTGAAGATGCATGTTTTTGCAGATTCAAAAATCTCCATTACCATGGTCACCCAAACAAGCTGTGTGCATTCATAGAAACTGGGGTTTTGCCCCTTTAGGCAGAAAGTTGATTGTCTCTATGATATTACCAGAGATAATCTTTTTTATTTGACTTTTATTTGACTGCTCATTTGGGAATCTCAGAGCAGATGTTGAAACTTTATTCAGGAATTGCTTTAACTGCCCACTCTAATTAGCATCAAATATGAATCATCTCACCCTGGTCACAATTAAAAAATGTTATAACATAATAAAATGAACCAGGTCGATTGGTCCCAAATCCAGCACCCTGCTTTTCTCTTGCTATCAGAGTTTGGGGGGGCGCATTATTGATGGTGAGAAACATTTGTGCCACTGGCAAGAGAAAAACACCTTTGCATCCCTCAAAACATCCCTAATCACATAGCCTAGAACAAGTCTCTGTGTCTTGGTCACTTTCTCACAAAATAGAATGCTACCTACTGCAAGAATATTGTCAAGGGACTCCTGTTAGACACTGGTAATGAATTGTGATTGGGCTGACACATCTGAAGTATCTCAGCTGACTGGACTGGTTCAAGCTTATATTTCCCTCTGTTTCCAGGAAAGTGGGTGGCAATGCCCATTAGTTTAACTGAAGTGAACTGACATTCCCCAGCTCTACCAATTAGACTCCTGCATGGTAGTGAGGATGGACAAGAATTAGATGTCAGGGACCAGTGGAAAGTGGAAAAGTTGAATGATTACAGGTGTGGTACTGCTGCCTCCATAAAAGGTGACTTCCTCCCAGGTCACAATGAAAACCCAAGTAGCAGAGAAGGTTGTCATGTCTTTGAAGTACTTCCTGATGTCCTTGGTGGCTCTTCTCAAGATGGCAGGGTCCATGGTCTCTCTGTAATAGATCTCCCCCCGAATTCCATTGTGCACATCTGCCCAAAATGGAGCAATAAAGGCCCTCCCATCCGTCAGGGGAAAGGACTCCGGCGTAAACTGGCTCACGAGCACGTTGAAGGAAACAACACCGTTGTTATTGACCTACAAAAATAACAGGGGTTTTGCACAATGGACGCGAGAAGAGACAAACTTCAGAGTATCAAACTAAGACAGACACACAGCCAATCACATGAATGGAGAGGGCTTTTAAATTGCTGACTTTGAACCCCTAAATACCATTGTCCATACGAGGAGGTTCATTTACTCCCAGACACTCTCGGTTTTCTTTCACTTTCAATTTGTAGTCAGCATCATTCCTTATTAATAATCAGTCTCATTTTCATGTTCTCTGTCCTATCTCTATTTGCATTTATTAAATACTACTGGGTTGTGGTGTGTGTGTGTGTGTGTGTGTGTGTGTGTGTGTGTGTGTGTGTGTGTATTAGCCCAACCTGGAGATAATGAGACAAAAAAAAAAAAGACAAATTTGTGGGGAGTCACAGATGGAAAATAGACAAGGGGAAACAAGCAAACATGAAACTACAGTTCAATTTAATAATTGAAGCACTTCATAGTGCATAGTGTACCTTCAGAGAGAGGTGAATCAAACACTGCTTTGCTGAACTCAGATCTCAGGATGAGCCATATCATGCTCTGGGTGAGACATCAAACAAACAAACAAACAAACAAAAGCTTCCCTGGATGTCATAAGTACTTCCTCACTCAGAAAAAGGACAAGGTTAAGTAAGATCTAAAGATGTCCAATTTCTGTACAGCTCTTTGTGTCATTTTTGCATAAACATTGAGACATGGGTACTTTGCATTGTATGTGTAAATGACTACCCAGTGGTGACTGTTTCCTGATCTGAAAATGGCTTAGTAAGTGCAGGAAACAACCCTCAGCTCACTCGGGACCTGATATCAATCCTGTGTCTGAGAGAAATAGACTTCAGGTAGCTTGTATGACTCCGGGAGCAGAAACACATGAGGTGGGAATACTTGCAGTTCCTGGGCAGAGCAAATCTGAGGATGATTGCCCTCTGTGTCAAATTGTTTGTAATATTCCTATCAATCAGCAACAGGGTAGACATTAACCTAGTCCCTTAGGGAAGGGCTTTGCAGCTAGACTGAGGGTTCTTCAGCATGCATTGGAAGAAATTCTATGAGTTTTAGGGTGTGAGATGGCCAGGGTAGGGGGATGTTGGAAACCTGTTGTCTTCAAGGAACAAAGAGTTGCCCAGAGGCCTTTGAATGATTGAAAGACTGCATACTCATGGTATAGTGTACCCTCAGATGACCCTACCCTGAACTATGGTTTGTCCTTCCACAAGGCCATGAACCTTTAAGCTCTGTGTCAGATTGTGCAATGGAAGGGAAAGAGAAACCAAATAAAATACATGCTCTAGGGGCCTGGGAGGCCAAGACCTGCAGAATGGAAGGCCTCTCATTTCCAAAGGCAGGTCAGCCCACTTCAGAACTAGCAGTCAGCTCCCTCAGACACAGACCAGGGAGACCCTCCACTGTGAGGAGCATATACAAATGCATTAGGATGCCAGAGCCATGTATTTGCTAGGGGAAAACTGGTGTAATTAAAACACACAGGCTCACCTGTGGAGGAGGCTGGTGGAGACTCACATGTGTTTTGATTGTATTCTATGGTTGAGAGTAGTGGCTCTTAGGCTTTTGTGGGCACCACGATCACCTGGAGAGCTCATTAAGGTAGATTAGTAGGCTCTAATCTGAGTCAGCTTTGGTGGAAGATGATATGGCAGGTGATACTGCTGGTGTTTCAGGAGCCCCTAGTAGTGTGTGTGTGTGTGTGTGTGTGTGTGTGTGTGTGTGTGTGTGTGTATACAGGGATGTGTGGAGGTGATTTTCTAGCTGTATGTCAGAAACTGCCAAAGTAGCAGTCTCAGGGCAGACGTGAAAATAAATGTTCCAAATTTCATTGGTTTATTCATCCAAGGTAGGGCATAAACCTGGAGTGAGATGCAACCAAATCTGCGTTGGTCCGTAAGGGCAGAGATGAAGACAGGCTCAGCTGCTCCAAAACACAGTCTCCCTGGCAGCAGCAACTTCAACCAGCCAAACCACCCAACCTGAGGATGCAGGTGCCTGGGAGAGCCCTGACAGCCATGGAAACACTTCCCAGCACAGGCTCGACAGCACACAGGCTTGACAATGGCACCCTCTGGCATAGCTACAGACCTGAGAACGGTGGCCAATTCTGCAAACAACGTGTATGCAATCATTGGTTATCCATCTCTCGAGCTCCAGCTCAGCTTCAAATTGGTCGGAAGCCCAAGAAGAGCAGATGCCTAAACTTTTCACACCCCCAGAAGGGAGAAAAAAATGATATTGCTCCTATTGTGGTTCATTGTATCTTTTTTATCTTGTTGAGTAGCAGAAATGATGTGCACGGCATTGGGGCCTCTGCCTCACTTCTGTGTTTAATCACCCACAAAGGCAATTTATTGCCCTGTGTACTCCTCCACTATGAACATTAGCCATTAAATACACCTTTGACTTTCTTAATCATAAAACCCATCAGCTCATGAAATCTCAGAACTTGTTGTTTTGGCTGCCAATAAATCCTCTATCCTAGAGGCCTGGAAGGGGCATTTCAAATGCGTTCCCTTAATGACAAACAGAGGAAGAGTATTTCAGGAGCTGCTGCTGCACTTACATAGACGGTTCGGTAAGGAACACCGAAGAAGAAAACAGGGATGGCCAACTTAATCTCGGATGAGCTTCCATCGTCTACTTTAGGGGTTTTGGTGTCATTCTGCCAAAATGGATACATGAGCTCCCTGGGCTCGGCTGTCAAGAGAGATGGTGGGAAGACAGATTAGATGGCAGCTGCCTCTTCCTTTTAGCTACCCCCCAACACACACACACACTAAAGTCAGCTTGTTTGAATATGGTTTATAAGCCAAAGGCAAGGCAGACGGCCTTTCCACCCTGAGTCTATGCTTACACCTAGTCGATGATCTTCTGTCTCTGGGAAAGGAGAGAACAAAAGGGACACGGGCTCTACCTATGTGCTTTATTCCTGTGTGCTCATGCATTGGAGACCAGTGGTGACAATGCGTGGGAAGGTGGACAGTCATACCATGGGCATCTGGAGCTCTCAGTGTATGGAGGTGGCCTTTAGATCTGGCATGGCTGAGGAGGATTTGCCTCTTGAGTAGACAACTAGATGACGAGAAGGTAGATGTAACCACAAAGCATACTCCTGAGCTAAGAAGTCTACTATATACTAGGAGGGTCGAAACAGCTTTTCCTAAGACTCCTGTCCTTCCTGCCACACAGCAGAAGGCATCAGAGCCCAAGAGGAGTAATACTGGAGGCAGTGGGGGAGGAAAGGATTGGTAGTAACTGCCTGTAAGTGACCTTGACTGAGATTAGCCCAAGGCAGCTACAAAAAGCAGACATGGGATCCTCCAGCAGAGGAAAGGGTGTGTGTGCACATGGGTGCATGTGTGGCTGTGTATGGGGGTGTGGGAGGCATGGAGGGCTGATATACTTTGCAGACCAGACACAACGTTCTTCTTGACCCTCCTAGCCAAAAGTGAGGGGGTACACAGACCCCTTCTGGGACAACAGCACTTCCTTCCTGGATGCTTGCTTTGCAAACTCTTGAGTTTCCAATGCAAACTCTTGCGAGGTGTGGCCCAGACTGGTGGAAAAAAATAAGACAATATCCTCAGGGCCTATGCTACCCAGGACCTGGTACAACTGCACCTTTGAAATAATCAACATGTCACATCTGGGGTCACTGTTCTTTCTTCTTTTGAATGAAAGTTGGCAAAAGGACATTTTTCTTCCTTTGAAAGTTTGTAGTTTTCTGGGGGTTGGGGTGAGGGCAGCTGATCCACACTGGGCTGTGGCCACGGCTCTCAAGCTCATCTGTCCAGAAGCTGACACCCAGTCTCATGTCACCCCTCTCTCCGGGAAAGTCCCTGCTTTGCACTGATGGAACTGATAGAAGGGAGGACAACAGGTCCTTGCCAGCTCTTCCCCTTGGGGAGACTGTTAGTGAGCAGACAACAGCCCCTGAGAAGAGCTTGCACGGTGGACAGACAGCAGCCTGGGAGCCAGGCAAAGTGCCAGCTCCTTAGCTCTGGAGTGGGGAGTTGGTGCAGGTCTGCCTGGGCACAGGTTCACTCTCTTCCTGGGGGACAGCATCAGGAAAGCAGGGAACTAGTGTAGCCATTAGTAGTCACACACTGTGCCACATAGCTCAGAAGTTTCTGGGAAACTGACCAAATCCTAACCTGTAGGAGATGCTGTGGCTGATTGAATCTCAGGAGCTTTTGGTCAGTGATCTGTGTGTGATGTCACCATCGGTATTTAGAAAGGCATTATTATTTACATTATGGTAACAAAGTGCAAATTTCTAGTAGATAAAAACTTCAAAAATTTGTTTGCAATTCTGACTATGGCATTACGTGCAGGTATTTATTAAATTTGAAGGTGATAGGCAGCCCTGAATTACTAGCACATATAGAGCCAAACTATAGGTTTGTCCTTCGTGGGGAGTTTTTTGGGAGTCTTGCCCAGTAGAGAAAAGAGCTCCAGTTCATATGGCATAGTAGTCATTTCCATGCAAAAGTTTAATTAGTATTTTATACAGCAGTGGCCGGTCTATCTGGAGAAGGGAAGATCAAAACCCCCTTTTAAGGACACAAAACATTGACACTAGATACTGCCCTAAATCCTTTGTCCGTTCCAAGATTCTTCACTTAGTTTGTGATTTTGAACAGAAACATCACACAGTTAAAAAGCTCTTCATCTTAAGAACATTACAGATAAGTACATCTAATATTGTACAGTCTCAGTAAAGATTTATTGAATAAAATTGGGCACTCAACAAAAGGGGACAGAAGTAAACAACAGTGATCTCCATCTCAGAACCTATTACCATTGAAAGCAGGACATTTGGCAGCATGGCCTATGGTTAGTGTCAGAGTTAGCATCAGAAACACTATCCCTACCCATGCTTGCTCTAAACTGGGAATTACACAATAAGTATGGTTGTATTTCCAGGGTTTTTCTCTTACACTAAAGAAAAATACACTTCATTGAAGTAGAGGTGGCAGCTGGAATCATTGGGATTATTGTAGGGAAATCACTCTATTGTTACTTTGGATTACACCCTACAACTATTAATTCACCCAATTCTAGGACAATGGATATGATCTTAAAGGGAAGGTCCATCTAAGACCTGGGACCATGCGGCAGATGAACTAAACACATGAACATGTGAAATAAAGGTGCTCTGATCCCTAAAGGAGCAAGATGTACATGGATTGCCCTATCTTTCTAATCTAAAAACCCATGAACAACAGTAGGAGGAAGACATACACATGGTCCTTCGCCAACTTAAGACAGATACAGAGAGAAAAGAAGGGATCATGAGTGCTGAGAGAGTTAATTAGCTTATTTCATTTGCAATTTTACATTCTTGGCCAATGTCATAGGTCCCTGAGAAACAGGTCACCATCACCAAGGCTACTGCCGAAACTTCCTAACTTGGAGTTAAAAATAAGAACACTCTTCAAAGTCTCCAACAATAAGCCAAATGACTAAATTGGATCTATGATGAGGGAGGGCATGGGCAGCCTCAACTCCTGCATGTATTTGAGTAGAACTAGTCTGTATTATTTTATAGACTTTTAATTGGTATATACAAATTGTGTTGGAAGTTAAATAAGAGTAAGTGAGCATAGTTCAAAGTTAATGCATTTTACCCTTGACAACAGAATTTAATTTACTTTTTTTTTTTTTTTTTGGTTGTTGTATCTGCAGACACATGTACACCTGCCCTTGCAATTACAGCGCCAACAAAAGTGTCTCTTTATAAATTCAAGAGCATGCTGATCAAGAGCTTTATGAGATTCTGTCATACTCACCTTGGTGCTGTACAAGTGCGAAGATGAAAGAGACCCAAATTCTAAGTAATGATGAATAATTCATCCTGGAATTTTAAAAAGAAAAAGGAAAAAAAATCCCCTGCTTGCCAGAGTAAATAGAACACCAGGTGTGTTTGTCGGCAAATCCCAAGACACACCACAACCATCACAGAACAAATTCACATCACAACATCAGTCCTTCAGAGTTGGTTGTAATTCCCAGAAGGCTTGCAGGTCCTCCTGAGTTCGACACTTGGGGAACAAAGTAGACCCCCAGAAGAAGGCTGCCTAGAAGTGTAGGTGATCAGGGAGTTAGATGGGAGTAATGCAGGCTGCAAGAATCAAGGGGAAGGTGTCTACTCTACATCGGATTAAAAAAATAATAGCACCCAACTCCAAAAACACAGGTCTCAGACTGTGTCTCTGGTACGCTAGCCTCTGTAAGACCCAACTGTCCTAATCTCCACAGGGCTTTCTCCATCAGGATCAAGAAATGTTGGTTGAAATGCCACGTGTTTTCCCAGGTAGGAGGATTGAGAGTATGCCATCCTCTTCTCAATGACATGGAGCCAATCCGTCATCTTACTAACCAGACTCACAGGTGGCCTATGATTGTCCACCAACACTCCATAGTGAAACCAATGATTGATGGTTACTTTGGCACTTAAAAAGCAGCACACCAAAGTGTGTGCTTGGAAATACAACAGAAAAAGAACTCGGCATGTAAGCAACTGGTTAGTTGCAGGAAGTTAATTATAAGAAGGACCATCACAAAATCTGAACTCATTTGCATGTTAATTTACAATCAGTTCAGCGGGTGGCTTTACCCTCTGTCAGGAACGTGGATGGTCTTCCAGCCTCCAAAAAGCTGAGATGCAAGCACACACATAAGCTCCAAGTTCAACACGCACCTGCTTGAGAACCAAAGTGCAGACCGGGAAACCTGCTGCCTACAGCATTCTTAAAGATAAACACCTGGCTCTTATCATTTGAGGTTATCTTTTTTTTTAAGCCAAACTTTTAGGAAAAGAAATGACTTGATACTGTGAAAGTCGGTTTTCAGACATACACACTGATGTCTCAAGCACTCAGTAAACTCTAGCCAGTTTTGTTGCAAATGGCAGAGGATTTCGGCAGGTCTCACAAAGAGCATAGCAGAGGCAGTGCAAGCTTCAGGCTGAAGGCCTTGGGGGAACGGTCCAGACAGCAGCAGAGAGGAGGACTCGTTTAGATATTTGTATTTATGAAAAAATGCCACTAACCTGTCCTGTAGAGCCTGGAGGGATTGAGTGAAAAATATTAAGCCAAATCTTGGTGAGCCCGGAAAATTAGGTACAAGAATTCACGTCAGTTCTCCCCACCTCTCTGCCAATTATTTCTGATTCCTGAAATGACGTCCGAATCCTGAACTCTTAAAACCAAAAATTCAGTTAGTCCTGCACTAGAGTCGGGGAGTGTTGAGTTGCAATCAAGTTGCTTTCTATTGATTAAGGAAAAGTAAGTCTGCAGATCGGTTTCAGGATTTCGTAGAGAGGCTCTTTTCCTGAAAAACTAGACCTCCCTCCACCCACCCTGAAAAAAAAAAAAAAAAAAAAAAAGTGGATTCAGATGGAAATGTCAGGTACTTGGAGCTGAAGCCTTGGTTCTCTCTGATCGGAATCACTTTGCACTGAAAAACACAAAGGAAACCCTCCCTCTCTTTCTTTGTACCCAAAAGAAGGCGACAGTCTAGCATTACAGAATTAGCATCCACCAGCATGGGAGAAAACCCAACAAAGTGCTCCTCCGACATTTAAATGAAGTTGGTTTTCTCCTGAAGTGCGCTCGCTCTCTCTCTTTCTCTCTCCTCCCTCCCATTATTTCTTCCTTTCTTGCTTCTTTCTCTCTTTCTTTTTTCCTTCTCTCTCACTTTCTTTTTCCTTTCTGATCTGTTCACAGAGAGGCTCTACTCTGTTAACCCCTTTCCACACACAGGTATATATAAAGTATTTAAAGAAACTTTCCCAAATGTGTGTAGGTTGTTATTCCTTGTTCCTGGCACTTCCCAGTCAAATGAGGAAAAGGAAACTATGCCCGTGACACTTCCATTGATACCCCTGGGGGTCTTCACAGGTAGTGGGGCACAGGCTTCTCCTGATGAAAGAGTCCAGAAAGGACTTTGGAAGGCAGTTCACACAAAGGAAGTCTATGTTCAGTTGATGCTTGCCAGTGAGAATAAACCAAGTTCAATCCAGAGTGAGTAACCCTGGACAAATACACATACAAGCAAAACTAAATGGACTCAGTAGTTGTATATACATTTGCATTTGTGTGCACACATGTATATACATGTAACAATAATAATTAAGAGATCATGAATTTGGGAGGGGGAGTTTAAGGGAAGGAAGAAGGGGTAAGAATGATTTTCATAGAATCTTTATGTACAAAAATCTCAAAGAAAAATTTAAACATATGGAGATTACAAAATAGCTGTTGCTACCACCAAAATTAAAATACTCAAATTGGAATTCATTAAAAAAAAAAAAAAGATGTAATTTGGATGCAGTAGGAAAGGTCCTAATAAATGAAATCAGTGGGATTTTTAAATTTCTCCAAATTTTTCTCTGGCCAGACACTGAACTGTTGCCTGTACCAGAAATAAAATGAATCAAAACAATCCCAGCTTTGCATATGTTGTGCTAAAAGGACAAAAGTGTTAAGAGAACCAGATTTTTACCATAAGTTTCCCCCATTTTTTGCCAAAAACCTATGATAAGTGTGTAGGCATTACACAATGCATTGATTCTTTCCCTGGTAATATGACTTTTCCCCATAGACCCACTTACAGATGCTGAATGACTCCTTTCTTCCAAAAGGCACATATTTATGTAAAGACATTTGTTTGATACCTGTGTAAAATAGAATTAAATTCAAGTCCAAGACTCACCTAAAGCAGCATAGCCCTTTGCCTGGTCCTGATTAGGCTTTTTTAGTTCAGTCTCATCAGCCCCGAATGTCCAGAGGCCGGCCAATCAGAATCTTAAAAACCCTGCTGATGGCGTATACTAATTGCTCCAGTTTCCCTTTTTCATGCACTCAAGGATATTGCCATCCCAGCCTTTTGACCCATATTAAATTCTTTATCCTTTTTGAGGCTGGACTGCTGCTGAGATGAGGCCATCTGGGCAGAACCAGATTTACAATATGGCAGCATAAATGAAATAAAAATGACTTTGGGACTCTGGCGACCAGTGAGAACCAGGTGCTTGGGAAGAGGCTGATCTGGCAGACCCCTTTCTGGGCTGGAAGGAAGCTGGTCGGTGGGGGTGTGCTCTAGTTGCACACTAGGTGGCCACAGATGGATGAATAACAAAAGCTTCTATTCATGGCAAGATGCATTTGGTTGAAGGTGTGAGGTGCTATGTAAAGATTCCTGCCAGGAGTTAGACTTGAGATAGGTGAAGTTGGGGTGGGTTGGTGCCAGTTACCCGAGATATCCATGCTTTATAAACATGGCATAGACTGACATTGCTTCTTGACTGGCAGAAAAGACACTAGGGAAAGAAACAAGCAGAAATGAATTTCCCTGAAAGCAAATAAAACAGTTGTTATGCACTGAATGTTTCTGTTTTTTGCTTCAGGTTTCTTACATCCTTTCTGTGAAAGAGATGGTTGACTGGAGTGACCATGGAATGACGCAAGATGTACTGTTGGGAAGGTTTTTGCTCCAGAGACTCCTGTTGAGTGACAGAATTCTGTTAGGTGCTCACATCAAGCAGCTCTATAGCATTAGGGCTTGTATGGAAAAAAAAAAGAAAAAAATATAATGTATACACATATGCATATTGTATGATTCATTATACATACATATTTATGTGTATTCTATGTGACTATGCAGAATTAAATGTAAATATCTTTAAATACAGTCATGTGTCATATGACAATATTTCTGTTCACAACAAATCCACGTGTACAACAGTGGTTGCAAAAGATTATATCACCAAGTTACATTGCACTCTTAGTTGTCTTAGTTGGTACAAGAACTCTGTGACATCTGCATAATGACAAAATTGCCAGCAATATATTCCTCAGAAAGCATCACCACCATTAAGTTGGGAGATACATGTGTAATGGAGAGATATCCCTAAAGATGTTGACTCTCTTTGATTTCGCAAAGATTCTGGGTCCTCAGATACACTCCACTCTACCTCACTAGCAGATAAAATTTCTTCCTGTGCACAAACATCATAGAAAGGAATTTTCCCCACAGGACAGAAAATTACCTGGCTCAAAAGCTGCTCCTAACTCCTCTCCCGATTGCAAGGCCTAGACTCAGGCTCCAGTTGTATAATTCAGCCATTGATATGCTGGTGTGGCAAGAAAGGAAGGGACCATACTTTCAAAGGAACTGAAGGCTGTAGCTAGCACATTGGCTTAGAGTGAGTGGGGAGAGAACCTAAGGGACTGAATTCTGAAGATGCTCAGCCAAGCCAGCTGAGCCCTGGCACAGAATCAGGGATATTCATTGGCTCTAGAGATAATGGCTTTGATACTGGGTCAAAGGGCCTCAGGGAAGACTCAAACACCGACAGTCCTCAGGCATTTACTACAAGTCTAGAGAACGTGGTGGATCATATCTACTAAGATTGTAGAGCCAAATTTACTGTGGTGGGTGACAGAAAAAGTATTAGAAGTCCTCTGCCATTTAGTGAGACCTTCCTCTCAGGCAGGAAGTCCCTAGGCCCCAGGAAGTGTGATTCCCCTCAGCAAGCCAGAACTAAGGAGGCACTCATCACAGGATCTGCCTCTTTGTAGCCATGGATATGACCATGCATCTCTGAAGCAGCAGTGGCCATGTGACAGCACCCTCCTACATGAAGGTCTGAGGGAAGCAGAGGTTTAGCATTTTCACAATGACAGAGAAGAGATCAGTATGAGAGTCAAGGGGATCTGATCCATAAAGAGCTCTGGAGATGGTTAACAGCATGCTGGCCAAAGACAGAGGCCAGAGAGTCGTCAAGGGTATGTGTACCACATAGAATCTGAATGCAGAAGAATGATAAACAAAGATAGAGAGCGGCTTCTCCAATCAGTTATGATGTCTAACTAACCTTGGTGACATAGGCCTGTAATCCCAGTGACTTGGGAGACTGCAACAGGAGAATCTCAAATTCAAGGCCTTTCTGGGATAGCCTGGGCAACCTAGTGAGATACCTCAAAGTGAGACATCTCTAAAAGGGAAAGTAGGTCTGGGGAGGCAGCTTGGTGGCAAGGTGCTAGAGTGTCGAGATTCAAGGTTTGATTCCCAGTCTCAACGAAATGAAACAGTCACAGTCTCAGTTTCCAGTCTCAAGTTGGGTTTTAAATCTAGAATCTCTGTGTTAGAAAAAGTAAGCAGTCCCCCCCAAAAAGGACCCTAAAACAACTTGGCAAAAATACCCTTCCCCCAGTTCATCCTCATAAAGATATTACAGATTCTCCTAAACAGGTTAAGGAGTGGTGGACAAGGGGTTCAGTCAACACCAATAGACAACGAGAGAAGGTAATATGCAGAGCCCAGGGGAGAAAGAAGGTCCTGGCAAAGCTCAGCTTACAGGAATCTGCAAACCCATCTAGGTGATGTTTTCCCTGTCTCAATATGTCAGTATGATCCATGCGCTTGGCACACTGGGCTCTTGATCTGAAGCTTGAGGGCTACCACAATCTTGAAAGCATCTGAAACAACTCCCCTCCCCCACCTCCGTGCCAGACAAGGTAGTGAATTACTGTCACTCTTAAAAGGTGAGGGGGTGCTGGATTCTCTCATCTCTCCACCGGTCAGGATGGATGCTGGTGATTGGTTGTGAACCACTATAGACTCATGCTCACTTTTTCAGAGCCAGCAAGTGTGGCTTCAGGTACACAAATGAAAAGTTGGGAGTGAAGAGTGGCAATAGTTTCTGTCATATGAAACAAATGGCAACACACATTCATATCTCTGGGCTATGGGCAGTCACCGTTATGGTTTGAGTGTCTCAATGCAGCAGTGTTGAGAGATGGACCTCAGGAGAAGTGTCCGGGTGGAGAAGAGTTAGGTGTGGAGCCTCCTGGATCAACTGATGCTGTCCTATGAAAGCCAGTTGTAACCCTGGAAGGACAGGGCCATCATGAGAGCATGCTGTTGTAAAGTCTCGGCCTTCTCTGTTCTGTTCTCTCTTCCATGTTAACTTCTCTGCTTTTCACCATGCCTGGAACAGCAGAAGGCTGCCAAGCTGAGTAGTATCAGCATCATGCTCTTATACTTTCAGAATCATGAGGTAAAACAAACAAACAAACAAACAAACCCCCCCAAAAAAACCCCAAACCAAAACAAAAATAAAACAACAACAAAAAAACCCCAAAAAACCAAAAACCAAAACAACAACAATAACAAAAAAGACAAACAAACAACAACAAAAACCCACTCCTCTTTTCTTTATAATTTACCTAGTCTCCGGCATTCTATTATAACATCAGACAATGGGCTAAGACATCTTCTTTCATAATATAATGCAAAGTGTTCTGTACCATCTGGGTCTCCCAGTATATCTTGCTGATTCACTATGTAGTATCAAACCTCAGCATCCTGGGTGTGATGAGCCAGGGATGGAAGAAGGTTAGATGTTCTGGTGCCATCTGTTCTACAAAGTGGAAGATAAATCCTCTAGACCCAAGGATACTGTTCTAATAAAACTTTCAAAACCTGGTGGCCAGGAACACCTCCTCCAAAGTGAAAGGCAATATACTTATTTTGCAGCCCTAAAAGACTCTCCTTTTTTTTTTTTTTTTTTTTTTTTTTTTGTCTGTGTCTTTGGGTTAAGGCCACACATTTCAGACCTAGGAAAATTGCTCCAGCCCAGGAGGTCAGCCAGCATGGAGCTAGGCTGATAATGTGAATGAATTCTATAGCAGCTCTAGGCTACAATACAAACAGCTCTGACACTCTGGCCATAGGTCCCACTGACTATTTGATGTTCGAGATGCTAGTGGTGGAAAGAGATGAAATGAGTAGTTCATTGCAAAGCTTGGCGGTTAAACTACAATGCAGGCCCCGGTGTTCTGCAATAAGGCCATACCTCTAGCAACAAAGAGATACACCTCTTCAAATTAAACTGTTGGCATGTGACTGGGGCCTCTGATGGGGCATTTGCCCAAGAGACAAATGGCCATGTGTTATTTTCTTTTATGATCTGAGCCCTATTGGATCCAACTTCCAAAGGCAGATGGACCCCAGCAATCCATCATAGGGTATAAATGATACACAGAGAATAGTCATGAACAAGCTGCCCAACTAGGTAGTTCGGGCTCTGTCACCTGCCACCCAGATCCCAGATCCCACACCTCATATTTGGTCATCTAGATGAAGATCAATATATATATAATGTATAGTTGGTGTAGGTGATGTGATGCCCCTGAGTGTGTGCACGTGTGTCTAGCAGACAGATGGTAGCTATGTTACAGCCTCATATGTATGTCTTGTGTGATTCTAATGGGAATGCTCATGAGAATGCTGGTGATTTTAACCATGAGAAGGAGGCATCTTCCTGGTGTATGGAGCTTTGGTGTAATCCATTGTGTCATGCACTTTGTATCAAAAGAGAAGTGTTTTGAGGATATTCTATGTGTAAACTCAAAGGCAGTGATGAACCACATTGCCAGATGGACAATGGCTCAAAAAGTTGGAAAACCAGTGACTAGGAGGTCTGGAGTGGAGATGTGAATAGACAGAAGGGAGGGAATTGCAAAGTGTGAAGATCTTTGTGTCATATATAAACACCCACGAGAGCATCTGCTGCAGAAGAGGGACTCAGTAGACAAAAACACCAGACCAGCTGATTTGAAGCAGACTTTGTCAGTGTTGGTACAATGAATATATTTATAAGGTGGCCACAGCCACAGGAAATGGAGGTAGAGGGGACCAAAAGTATGAACTCCCATTTTGCAAGGCTCTTCTAGTGTCTCCCATCTTCAAATGTCCAATCTGTGGATGACAGAGCACAGCTGAGCCCTAATATGCCAGTGCTTCTCAGGGACAGTGACTGACCTCTTGGGAGAATTGAGTCAAACCACTTTTATCCCCCTCGTTTAAATATTTATGGTTTAGATACAAAGTGTCCTCCAAAAGATTCATGTATTCAAGGCTTGGTCCTGATAGTTGGCGATGTTATGAAGTAATTCTTTGGGGAGGCAACTAGATCTCAAGGGCTCTGCACTGACTAATGCTCCATGGCTTTATCATATTTTACAGACAGTTTGAATATGACAGAACTGTGGAGGAGGACCTGGCTGGAATAACTACATCATGGGGGCATGTCACTAAAGGACACATCTGGCCCTGGGCCTTCCTTACATTCTCTTTGCTTTCTGGCTTTCATGAGGCAAAGAGCCTCGTCAGCATGCTCCTGTCACCGTGATATTCTGCCTTTCCCTAGACCCAAAGCAATGGCTCTAATCACTCAATCCAGGCAATCTGTGAATTGAAACACAAAACTGCTTCTTTCTCTCAGGTACTTGCCACAGTGATGAAAAGTGTGCCTAACACATGTGAACATGCTTTGCTTGCCCAGAGGCTTGGGCCAGCACTGTTAATCGGGGGAAGACTTGCAGGATGCAAGATCCAGAGCACCACTGGGGAAAGCATTTCAGAGCGAAGGAGCCGTGAGTGGCCCCTGGCAGTGGATATGCAGGTTACAGCATAAATAGCATGGCTGAGATGATACCATCCCCGGTGAGTAGTAAAGTAGATTGCTTAAGAAGCAGTGGCAGCAGATATGGGGGGTTCTCCTTCAGCAGAGACATGACAAGAAGCCATTTCTGTTCATGGCAAGACTCACCAGGCAAGACTTCCTTGATCCAGAATATTCCTTTGGATGGGGCTACCTTTGATGTATCTGTAGCTCAGTGTGAAGACTTTTCCTGCCCCGATCCTGATACTTCTCTGTTCTTTTCTGAGTGACATTCCCCACAGACCTGCTACTCCTCCACTATATCACAATTTTTGCTTCCTAAGAAACTGAACCTGGGGTGCTGGTGCCTTGTACCCCATGTAAACTCTGTGCTTTCTGGATGCACTTATTTCTACCATTTACCTAGTGACTCGTCAGGTCCATCCTCAATGCCCCCAGATCTACCTAAATGAGTCAACTATTATCTAAGGCTATATATACATTGTTCCCTAGAAAGGAGTAATAGCAGATCCTCAAAATGGATGGCACTATAGGGGAAAATACAATTGTGTTCCTGGGGTTTTCTTCACAATAGACTATAACACACACACATGCACACGCACACGCACATACACACACCCCACCAACAACCCCGCAAGAGTCTAAGAGTCTTACATCTAGGAGTACACCTCTCCTATTTGTCTCAGATCTTTACTCCTGGTCCTCTGGGTTGACTTCCAGAACATGGCATACTCATATAGAAAATTTGCTTCTCATCCTGTTTGTTTAAAATAGTGACTATGTAACCCTGGCTAGCTTGGCATGTGCCATGTAGACTCGGATGGCCTCAAACTCAGAGATCTGACTGCCTCTTATTTCCTAGGTGCTAGGATTAAAGGCACAGCCAGTTAATTTTAATTTCTTTGCTGTTATATGTGGGGGGTATAATGTGTGCATGGAAGTCACAGGACGACTTTCAGAAGTCTGCTTTCTCCTTCCACCTTTATATAGAGGTCTTGGGTGCAGGTTGACATGCTTGAACAGCAAATGACTTTATCTGCTGAGCCATCTTGCAGGCTCAACTTTCCATCCTTAAAAACATATTTTTTTAAACCACATTTTTATATTTATTAGCAGATCAAAGTGGTAGTATTTAATTGCATACTGCAACTATTGGGTTTAGGACTCTACTTAAAAAAAAAAAATCATTTCCCTAAGTTCCATTTCTTTCTGTTCTGGCCACATTTGTGATCCATATTCTGGGACAATATTCATATAAAACTGTGATGTTGGATATCTGAAAATCACAGAATGATGCTTATTAATGTTTATTTATGAAGCGGAATACTCCCTAAAGATTCAATAACAAAAGATGTTCATATCTGAGATCTGAGCCATTCTTAAAAATCAGCTTAACTGTGTCTAACCAAAGCATTCATTATTAGTTTGTGGTGTTGGGCAGGAGCCAGTGCCTCACACAGGCTAAGCAAGTCCTTTACCACAGGGCTACATCCTAGCTGCAGCTAAGCAATTAAAACAATAAGTTCTATGTAGACTCATATAACTAAAACCTCAGAACTGGCTTTGTACTAATACCCTTGTTAGCACACTGAGATGGGAAGAGGGCTGGCTCATTGTATTCTCCATCCCGCAAGGAACAACATGTGGATCCTCTACAAGACACTTCAATGGCAGGCAAGAGTCAGCATTGACTGAAGCTTATTACGGAAAATAAGCACAGGATTTTAGGACAAGTGATCTGCTAAAGTGCTCACACACTGTCAAACATGAGTAACACTTATGCCTTCTGTGGCAGAGATGAAACCTTCAAGGTCAGGCTTCAGAGAACAATGGTTCGTATGGTAGGTGATGGGTGCGATGGGACATGGCTGAAGAAGTGTGATGTGGGTGATATGCCTCCCATGACTCTACCTTGCCCTTGCCCTTTCCTGCTCCTTCTTCATCACTTTCACCCTGTATTGTTATTTTCTATCTCACTGTGAGTCCAGAAGTAACAGAGCAGATTGGACTGAAGTCTCTGAAAAATCTAAACTAGAATATATCCTTCTTCCCTTGTGCCTAACTGATACCACATGACATCAGTCATGTGTTGAATCCAAGTGCAAAGACTGGCTGGGAAGGTTGACTCTTTGCCAAGAACCCACGATATCAAGTTCAACCACAGTGAAGCCTTAGACCCTGCAGGACTGTGCCAAATAAGAAACCATGGCAGCTTTATGCTATTTTGTTTTTGTTTTGTTGATACAGGGTCTCACTGAGTAGTCCTGGTTGGCCTAGAACTCACTATGTAGACCAGGCTGGCCTTGAACTCACAGAGACCTATGTGCCTCTGCCACTCAAGTGTTGGGATTAAAGGTGCAAACCACCTTGCCTGGCCCTTTACATGTTAATTTCGTATCATCCCACTGGAGAATAATTTCAAAATATCTATCAACATTACAAACTCTTCTACCTTCTGATTCAGCAGCTCCACACGTGGTCTACAGACCATTTCAAACATACAAAGGAATATGTGTTGCTTCTGGCAGAGAGAGCTGAGAGACAAGAGAAACTCAAATGTCAAGGAATAAAATACTCATCAGACACATGTGGGCATACAATGAACAACTACCATGTGTAAAGAGGCTAAGGTGATTTCCTATGTCCTATTACAGAGACATCTCTAAGATATTCTTTATGGACAAAGAAAGCAAGGCTAGTGACCATACATAAAGCACACTCTTTGCTGTGCAAGACCAAGCAACTAGAATATATATATTTGGATTTGCTGTTATTTGTGTAAACTCTGGGAGGACACCAAAAAATGAATAAAAGATGCAGTAGAGATACTACAATGGGGCCTCTCAATCTCTACCTTCCTTACATTACTGGAGTTTTGAACCTTATGGAAGTCACCTGTTTGGAAAGCAAATCTAACATCTTAATGTCGTCTCTTTGTAATGCAAAATATGAAACTTAGAACAAATGGCATTTTAACACAACCAAGATAGTTCACATCACCCCTGCTGAACTTCCTGAATAAAACAGACACCCATGCCCATGACATTTTTCTCTGTAATTCCTTCGTGTTTGACTCTCCTGTGGCTGTTCTTACTTGTATTAATTGTATTACTTGAAGTGACTAAAAAGCACTAAGGGTGAGGCAACTGTGAAGGACTCCACAAATTCAAACTGCATTGGAATTGGCTTGGCAGACCTAGATCCTGCAGGCCACAAGAACCTGTCTCCTCTATTTTGTAGGCAGTATTTATATGCTTCACACAGCTTCTTCTTGAATACTAGGGAGGAACAACAGCAGTGGCAACCACAAAAGGGCTCCATCAGGCTATAAACTATTTTCCCCTTCCTTGATAAATGCCAATTGTAGTTCACCCGAACTGTTGGGGTGTCCTTGACATTAATCTCAGTTGGAACCGAGTGCCTCTGTCACCTTTGGCTCCATACTGAAACTAAGAATGGACTGAGGTAAAAAACCAAATTACCAGTCTCCTTACATCATATTACAGGTTCGTCTTGTTTTACCAACAGCATCAATCACAAGCACCCAATGTGGCATTTCAGAGGAGCAGGGGTCTCAGTAGTTACCAACCATGACTTGACACAGGGATCTTTGAAGATGGACTGAGCACTGTTCGCTATTCCAGTGATTTTGTTCTGGAGTAACATGAGGATTAACAGTGAAGATGTGGGCTGGAGGGCAAGGGTTTCAAAACCAGGCAACATCCACTGCTGTCATTTTGCTGGAGCCAAGTATCATTTACCAACTGTGTTTCTTTGGGCAAGTTAAATAATATACCTAAGCAGATCTCATCTTAAGTTTCTAAATGGAAGATACTGATGCACTTCCAAAGCACCAAGAGCACCATGAACACTGTCTCCTAAGTACAGATGCATACTCCTCGGTCCCTAATTCTCAAAAGGGCGTTAATCCTAACAGCTTACAAAGAAATTATTGATCAACAAATAAGGATAAGATGCCCAAAGTTGCAGAAAATGTTTTCAAGAAAAATGACCCTTGAATAAAAACTGGCAAATTTGTACTTCATCAAAAATGAAGTTTTCAATCTTATTCAATAAAGAGGGTGCTGAACAGTTAGAAAGCTTTGTCCCTAAAGGCTTAAATAAAAAGTATAGAAAGTGTGTTGGAAACCTAAACTTTTACTAACAAAAAAGTAAAAGCGTTTTTTCTTGTTTTGTTTTGTTTTCTTTTCTTTTTTAAAAACAAAATGTTTGAGAAGTTTCAACCTCAGCAAAATACCCATTACATTTGGCAAAATGGCAAGGCTACTATTAGGGTAATCCCCCCAAGAAGGCACTCCAGAACCAATGTCCATCTATAACTGTATAAAAACAAACACACATCTTTGTCCCAACACTCCAGAAGAACCACTCAGAACACAAGAAATAAATGGACTTGGATTTTTAATTTTTTAAAGATTATCTCTCTATATATATTAATAAAAAGTGCAAAGAATAGACCTTCATGTTTAAATTATATTCTAAAATAAAATATATATTTATATTTCCATTAACTGCAGGAGACAATTGTAAAGGGCCTGAGAGTCCAGTCCCTCTGTCACTACAATAAACATACATTTTAAGGAAGCACCTATGAAAAACAGTAGAGTTCACAACAACATTTGGGGACACAGAGCTTCTGGGCATCTTGAAAGCAGTTTGTTTGCATTTCAGTCTCACCTGAAATGAAGGGAAAAGTCAAATTCATAAACAGAAGTGACAATATGTAAGAACTATCAAGCATTCTGGAGTCATGTTCTACCTGCCCTTGGGCCTAAGCTGCAGTGTATTGAGCCACACTCATGTGTGTTAGGAAAAGCTATTAGTGACATGGCTCCCATGGTGATCAAAACTGTAAAACAAAGTGTCTTCTGCTCCCAGCATGGCTGGTGGGGAGACATGGCTAAAAATCCCAGTTGCAATTGCATTTGCCCTTCCTCTTAGCCAAGCAGCTCTCTGTGGGTGCAGCATTATAGTCCTCTGCCCTTTGGATTCATTTTCACCAAAAAGGATTTTTATGAACAAGGAATGTTCATCTCTGTGGCTTTCTTATGCATTTATGGCAATGGGCTGCAGAAATAGGCAACTGTGGGCTTTTGCTTCTTGTAAAGAAATCTGGGAGAGATCAACAATCAAACTCACAAATGGATTTGGACCACAGCTTTAGCAGCTCTGCCCACAGGTAGGACTCTTGGTTTGGCTTTGGCTTTCTTGTGTTATTCCTTTCCTTTTCCACATCTGAAAAGGATTTCTACTTTAGAAAGGTGTGTTCTCTCTGCTGTGCCTGAAGGCACATCTCTGTAATACCGGTGAGGACAGCATTTGCCTCCTAACTGTCAACAATATGCTCCCACTCCATCTGATGAAGTCAATATTAAAATACAGACAAGCTACAGACAAGCATGATGCATAATGTGAAGACTCAAAGGTCCACAGTCTCTTCTCTCTGCCTTCTGCGTCTGTTATAAAAATAATTTTGGTTATAAATGTCTACACAGCACCGATTTTGTTTTAAACGCAGCCTCTTTACTCAGCCACCCGAATAAATCTGTAAATACGCATGCTTAAACAGCTTTTCTCATTTACTTCTGTAATTCCAAAAGCCCAAGGATTGTATTTGAGATTTTCTTAGTTGGAAATGATTCAGCAATTATTCAAACCACCAATTACAATGCCCTAGAAACACCTATACCAGTTAAATTGGATGAGAAGCTCCCCTTACATGCAACTGTAATAAAGGATTGGGCCTGCAGTAGATAAACACTGTACTCTGTAATAACAGAAGAAATGGGTCTCAAAGAGTAAAAAAGCATCTCATAAAACTTTTTGTCATATATAAAATATCTTATTGTGACTATTCCACTTATGACCAAAATGTAAGTGCTCACTCTTGCCTTCTGCCGTGGGACGGTAGTGGCTCCAAAGTTCAAAAATAAGAGTGCATCTGTCTCCCAGGCTGACAAAAGCAGTCTCCATTACAGTTTTCTCTCGCAAACTCCTCCGCACGCACTCACGCATGCGCACATACACAAAGCACCCAGTCTTCATCTTCGTGACACTGTGGCCACACTTTTTGTTTTATTTCCAAAAATCTGTCAAGAAAATGCGATTGCAAAATAACTGTCCTTGTCTATACTAGCCTGATTCCTGCTGCCCACTTTTAGGGTTCGGAGATAAAGTCTGCAGCAGGAGAATTGGCTTCATTCATCTTTCTAAACCCTTTGGTTTTCACCTTTAGCGCTGCGGCGAATGCAGGCCTGCGTCCCTCTGTCCGGAGGCCTGAGTCAACAGCTTTAGATACTGAACCTGAAGTGCATCAAGAGAACAAACACCTGCCACATGGCGGAGGAAACTTTAAAAAACACAACTCCCCATCCGTGAAGAAGTCATAAGAGTCACTTAAAAGAGTTAACAAAGTGATTGTAGGAGAGGTGAGAGGTGGAGAGGTGGTGGATTCCCATAACAAGGGTAAAAAGTAAAAAAAAAAAAAAAAAAAAAAAAAAAGTTCTGTATACTAAAGAAAGGACTTACATTGAATAAACAAAGAATCCAGAGAAAGCAAGGGACTGGTGTTAAATATAAGAAAGTGCCTTAGATACACTTCTGCAAAAGAAACCTGGGCTGGGGAGGTGTAACACTGGAACTTCACTCATAGGTTAGGCAAAAATCATTCTACAGGGGACGTAAAAATAAAATACAAAACAAAAACAGATGTTCAATAATGACATCACGAAGTCCTAAGAAAAGGGTGGGAACCGTAGTTCCCTTTGAGTAAAGTCTCTCACATTAAATGGCATCACAAGGACAAGGGCTTCGATGGAGGACAAAGGTAGGACAGTCAGCAAGTTCAGTCTCTCCTAATCTCTCCACCTCCTTCACAGACTCCTGGTCAGCCCATCAGTTGGCTCTTTGCTATGGGTTGCATCCCCAGACCTGTCCAGGCTCTTCCTTTATCTCCAGTAGCTTATGTGACAGAGCTGTCAGGAAATACAATCACTAAGCAGAAAGAAAAGACCTAACAGAAGTGATCGCTGATGGAATGCACAAGGACTTCCAGGGCAGGGCAGCAGCAGCAGAGGGGTTAAAGCGCTCCGCCCATGTGTCCAGGACCACTGCAAGTTTCCTTGGGTTTAACTCTCCATCTCCATCTCTTTAAAAGCCTAATGGGAGTTCCTGAGATCAGAATCAGGCTGAAAAATGTTTAAAATACTCAAAAGCATTTAAAACAGAGAATGCAAGGGGAGTCAAATTTGAGGGGAAAAAATACCAAGTAAGTTACAAATAGAATAAAGCTACCAGGTGAATGTGTGCAAGTCAGAGTCAAAAACAGACCCCAGAAAGGAAAGGAGGAGGAGGGAGGGGAAAGAGGAGCCGGAGTTGGAGATAGAAGGTGCTGGCTCTTCCTGGGAAGAACCCCCTCCCCAGACCTGAACACTGTGCACCACCCCTCTGAGGGACCACTCTGTCTTTGAGCCTAGCAGGAAAGAGCCCAGAGGCTGACAAACCCCAGCAACACAGTAAGAAGTCGGTGATTTCTCTGTCATCGAGAGAGAGGGAGAGAGAGAGGGAGAAAGAGAGAGGAAGAGAGAGAGAGAGAACACAAAGACTGGAGATGCAGCAAGTTCTGCTGACTGAGCTGAAGAAATCTGTGGTAGAAAATACCAAAAACAATCCCCTACCCATTCTAGGGGAAGAAAATATACAAAACCCCTCCAAAAGCTAAATGAAAACTAACAAAACAGAAATGTCCTTCCTCCTAAAGAAAAGCACGCTGGAAACAAACGCCCTGCAGGAAGTCCTATGTGAGTTTTTACAAGGCTGGTAGAGGTTATTTTGTTTTTGATTCCACAAAAATTTTATCTCCATCCCTTATGCCAAAGGAGTGCAGAGCTCGGGAGCTGTACTTCATCTCTTCTGGGCCGAAGGGGGCCTCGTGGTCAAAGTAGTAGAGAAGCATGCTGCTCGTGGGCAACTGCACTAGAGTTTTTAGTTGTTTCTTCAGTTCTGCTACTGTTTGGTCCAGACGGATGCTCATTTCTTCCACTTGGTCATTAAAGTGAACTTCTACCTTTGCGCTGCTCTGGGGTCTTAGGTCTACTTCTGCCAAAGGCTCCAATTTCCCATACTTTGTGATGAGTTCATGATACCTAGGAGTATAAAAAAAAAAAAAAGTGTCACCTTAAACACTCACAACACACAAGCAAACTGCTCTGTTGCTCTCAGCGTCTTTTTTCATCTTGTCCTATAACCGCTCCTTTCTTCCTATATGTAGCTCTAGCTACTGAGGGGTTGTTGTTGCTTCTGTGTCTTGATGTAGCTGTCTGCTGAGGTCACAGTAAAACCACATCATTGGGGAGAGAAGCATTTCTCTAGAAGGTGGTCCGCGTGCCTCTGCTACTTACAAATGGGCTCAAAGGGGCTGAGGAT
Source organism: Phodopus roborovskii (assembly GCF_943737965.1). Classification (NCBI taxonomy): domain Eukaryota; kingdom Metazoa; phylum Chordata; class Mammalia; order Rodentia; family Cricetidae; genus Phodopus; species Phodopus roborovskii. The sequence continues at coordinate 19,836,698 of NW_026126517.1, forward strand.
ATCTCTCAGCAGAGTGATTGCACATCTGTAACCTAGCGCTGGGGAGGTAGAGGCAGGAGGATTAGAAGTTCAAGGTCATCCTCAGCTACATCTCAAGATCACCCTGGGCTACATGAAACCCTATCTTAAGCAATTAGGGATGGAAAAAAGTTTGAGAAAGCAAACAACCTAAAGAAGTGGGTGCTACAAAGGCAACAGGAAAGAGTCCAATCCCTCCTGTGAGTGTTTTCTTGGGTGGTACCACTAAGAAGGGAAAACACCTAACTAAGCACGTTTCTTGGTAATACAGGGGAAGGGAGGGAGCAGTGTCTTGAAGTACCAAGTAGCCATAATTTATACAACAACAACAATGCCATGTGTTTCAGCTATTTTCCAGCTCTTTCAATGAAGCCTTGTATGAATGTTCCAGCCTGGCCCCAGATAAATACAAGAGTTATGAAAGGGTCAAGGACTCATTCTTGGAAAAATAAGTCCATAAATAAAGACATTCTGTCATCAGGGCAGAAATAATAAAGCAAAGCACACTAATCAGAAAGTGAGTTACAAAGGTGAGAACATAGTCCCCAATATTAAGTTCCTACATGGAAATTTCTGTATCCACTTCCAGCCTTGGGAGAATTAAGTCTGATTTGATGGAGGAAGTTGGGCAGTCTCCTACATAACAGAGAGGGGTTAAGAGTAACCATGAGTTTTGCTGTAACTAAGACACGCCGAGGTTAATTAAGGATCAGAACATGACAGTCATGTAGCATTATGCTCCAGCTCTCCCACTCTACTTCTGGCTTCTAAGTACAATCAGTGTCATAATAAGGTTAGTAGAACACTAATGACACAGTAAGACATTGTGCTGAGAGATGGAGGGAGAAACAGGGTGTAGTAAAAATAGCACAGGTCCTGACTTTCAAGCCCGCCTTGTGATTACCATGATGACTTTGCAGCTCATGGTGTCCTCTGAATCTGCTTCCTCATTAGCAAATGTACCGAAGGGCAGCCATAAATAAAACAACTGTCCAGTAAACACCCTGGACATTCTAAGTTTATATATTGTATTATATATAATATATACCAACATTATATCCCTACTGCTTTGGAGCTTGCAATAATAAAGCATACACACATCTTAGACATCTTAGAACCTACAACTGAAGTCTCCTCAGAAAAGACTTAGAGAAGGTGCTCGTGTGACATGACAGCCTGTAGAACTGTCTCCCAGTGCTTAAGCCCAGATGAAAACAAACAAGAAAGCAAAAACCAGAACCACACACCATCATCAGCAACACAATGGGGGCATAACCTCATGGCCAGAACCTTTCAAATGGAGCCCAGAGCCCAGTAGTGGGGGAACAGATCAAGTCAGATCCTCAGACTATAGATCCTCAGACTGCAGAGAAAGAAGGTAAAGAGAGAAAGTCTGCTTCAGTGAAAGACACAGGGCCAGGGATGAAGGAGTCAGCCAGAGTATGGAGGAACCAGGATGGAGAGAAGCTCCAGAGATCGGAATCCTGCCTGTCTGTCCACTGTCAGGAGCTTAGCAAACAGTAACCCAATCACAACACACACACACACACACACACACACACACACACACACACACACACACACACACCACACCACACCACACCACACCACACCACACCACACCACACCACACCACACCACACCACACCAGGACTTGAGATTGCAGATGGCTCCACATTTAAGTCGTTCCCATGCCTTCCTGCCACATGCTTTCATACAAGCAGAGACAATTGTGATCATAAAACAGAAGCTCAAAAATGGAAGTGTAACCCATAGGGTCAAATGAATTGACCCAATTTAAAGAGATGTTTCCCCTCCAGACTACAGAAAAGTAGAAACAAGAGCAGCACCCTCAAACACCACCTAAAAGGGACAAAAGAGGCAATAACAAAGGGGTCAGGGAGAGCTAACACATGCCATGTTCCAACAACCTGACAACTGTCCACGTTCATTCAAAGTCCACATAAGTCATAGAAATGGAAGCATATGTCACAGGAAAAGGAATGGATGGAAGGAACGAGAAGAAAGTTGGAAAACAGAGGCAGAAAGCAATCTAAGAGCAAGCACACCAAGAAGAGAGAAGAAAGGACACCACAACCACAGTGGTCTAGGGAGTAGGAAGTGTAGAAGTACAAAAGAGAGTTCAAGGAGATGGTGGGAGGGAGAGAGGGAGGGAGGGAGGGAGGGAGGGAGGGAGGGAGGGAGGGAGGGAGGGGAGGATGCCCCATTACCAGTCAGACAAGCAGGTTGAGAAAGAGCAGCCAAGCCCCTGGTCCAATTCTCTTCAGCAATAATATTGGCTAGGAGACATTCTAAAAAATGAAAGGACAGAGGGAATAGAGTTCCCATGAGTCCTTCCAGGGAAAAAAATTCAATGACAGAATTAGAGAATTAATAATAACCCCAAACCTTCTTAAATACAAAACTAAACAATGATAAATTTGTATTTCTCGACTCACTTGACACTGTAGACAAATGAACTGATGTCAACCATAAACATTACCTATAATCTAAGCCATAACCACACGCAGCAATCAGCCTCACTGCTACAAATGAACAAGTGTGTTTAGAGATCAAATGATCCCTATGCTGGGACACTGTACTGTCCTATACATTTCTCAAGCTCAACATGCACAGAAATAACCCACTATTACCCCCCCCCCCAGTTAGCTTTCTGCCAATGTTTCATGTCTTAGTAAACAGTACTGAAAACTATCCAGTTATTCTAGCAAAACCCGAACTGTCTGATTTCTTCCTGTCATATCTCTTTCCTCCATTGCCTTCATCCAATCAATTAACATGTTGTAATTCCTCTTCCTTCTAAATGTCCAATTAATTTATCTATTGCTCTCTTGCCCGTACACCTTATAAATTAGAGTCACTCTTGTTAATGGTCGGAAGGGACACATTTTCTTTCAATACATGTCTATCTTTGTTGAATCTCTTTCTGGTTGGCCTTCTTATACTACAGAGTTTAAAAAGCTGAAAACTACATTTCCCACATTTCCCTGCAGACAAGATTTAGCTTCTACCAGTATCAGTCAGCACTAAATGGATCTAGCAGACACAGCATGGGGACAGTCTGGGTAGCAACTTCTTAATTACCAGACTAAAGTTCAAGCAAGGTTCATTCCTGGAGTCAACAGCCTGGCAGCATCCTGCTGCTCTGAAGGTCAAGCTAAGGTGATCTAAGAAGCACCAAGGACAGTGCTTGAGATAGGCATCACACCTACCTCCACCAGGTTTACTACAGAGGTAACAGTGTCCTTGGAAGCACTTTTGTGGTATTCTAGAGGCAAGCCTGAGGAGGTGGCTGGTCTACTCTTCAGTTCTCCTGAAGAGTTTGTATGGACATCAGTCATTGTATGAAATCCATTCTTAAGCAGCTTATGACTTCCCATGAATTTAGTGTGGCTCCAGGACAAACTGTCTCCATTTTACAAAAGCCTGGTACAATTTAGAACAGATTTCTTCCTAGTCTTTTAGTTTGGGTATTTCACCTGTAACTCAAAGTCCACCCAAGCTGGGCCCCATCTGCACTGAGGCTCCTGAGCTTCACACAGTATCCCCTCAATGTCTTCACAAAGCTGTGGTCTTAGACAACCAAACAGTTCCAGATGCTTAAATATTCTTCAAAACCAACTTCTCAACTTGCATCCTATGGACCAGTATCTTCTTCATCTGGCTATTAATAATTATTTAGTATTTATAAGCCTTGCTTAGTAAGTGAGAAAAATTTCATGCACTTGTGTTCAGAAGTTCCTTGTACAGATCTCTCCTTAAAAAATGTGAGACATAAAACATGAAAAATTCCCAGTGGCCCATTTGGTTAAATATAATCCTTGAAGAAATTAGAAATGAGCATTCCTTAAGTTTACTTTGCTCCTGGGGCATTCTGGGAACTCAAACTATATCCCAAGTATCCATTTAGCCCGTGCTACAATATACCTTCTCCCACTGAGACTGCACCACAAGTGTCCTCTGAACACCCTGTCTAGTCTCTGCTACAACATACTGTGTATTGAGACTGTACCATCCACAGCACAGCAGAGAAGAAATCTTAATGTTCCCTAACAGATTTTGTATTCTACTGACAGCTTTAAGGCCACTGATATCCTTACTCAAACACACGAGCATCACAGGCAGAAGGCACCTCACAGATCATCTAGCATATACTTTACTGATATGTCATTAGAGCCTGATCATGAACCTTGAGCTTTAGCGCAAAGGATGAATCAAGAACTCAAGCTCTGGTCTAAGCCATCATCCCTCTTAGCTCCAACCACCTCAGTGGCTTGCTGTGAGAATGAGCATCAGTCTAGACACTCAATCCTCACTCCTACTCATCCCCTTTCAATTTTTCTTCAAGGGCTCCTTTACTTTTCTCCCATTTTTGGAAGTGTCTCACCATGTAAGCCATGAGCTTCAGAACCTCCCATATCAGCCTCCATACCCTGGAGTGGCAGGAGTGTGTCTCATTTCTCAATCTGCCACATACACTTGAATGGTCCTAACACTTGATTTCTCTCTGTCCAATTGCCTCCCATGGAAAGACACTGTCACTACAAGGAACAGGTGCTATCATTTGTCACAAATTGTTTTTGCAATTGCATGTGAACCTATAATTACTCCTAATAAATGTTTCAATTAAAAGGGGCTACAGACTGTATCGATTCTAGTGGTGTATTATTCCAGATAAGCCAAAACAGCCAGCACAGAAAACAATCTGGAGCTGACAGAGGGTAGAAGTCAGGGGAAAAGGTTGAAGAGGAAATAGTTTTTAGATGATAGGAATTTTAGATTCTGCTTGTGTTGGAGGTTATATAATGGGACTGTCAAAATTCAGAACTATAAACTAAAAAGGGTGAAAATGTACTCCATGTCAGTTATATTGCAATAAATCTGATTTTAAAAAAGAATAATGTAGTGCTAGAAAAATGCCTCAGTGACTAGGAATGCTTGCTAGGCAAGCATGACAGTCTGAATTCAGATAGCAGTACCCCTGTAAAACACACGCTTAACCTCAGCACTGTGGAGGGTGGGACCTGGGAATTGGGGCTAGCTGACTGCACCAGCTCCAGGCTAAGTTGGAGTCTATCTCAAACAGAAAATGACAGTGTAGGACACCCAGGATCCATTGGCCTATAGATGTACACACACCACAAACACATACACTCATATATACACACACCCCAAAAGTCTTAAAATTTAAAATGGATCCAGATACAAGATAATCATTTAATAGGATCCAGCAAGATAAATGGGAAAAGCAGAAGTGAACATTACTAGAAATGTAAAAGGCAATGAACAATGGTATAGCCTGCTTTTCACACGGCAAGGGTCTCACTAGGGTTGGTACTGAAGATGTACAACAGCTCTGAATCAATGCTTTGTGACCATCTTCACACAGAAATTTAGCACAGAACTGCAGTGGGATTATCAGAACCCCTACTAGTGGTTGCCTGGGAACTAAGTACTTCATGGCTGCTAAGCACGTGAGTAGGAAGATTAACTTTTTGCTACAAGTTTAAATTTTCAACCAGATTTCATGTAGAAGCATTGTCCATCAAGAAGAAAATAAAACAATGTAGAAACTGAGACACATAGCCCACAGCTCCTAAGAGTATTGCAATGAGTCTAAAATCTTAAAGCTAAGCGAAATACTTACTAGAAAAATAAAAAATTACCAGCCCAACTCAGTTTACAAAGCTAGTGCAACACTTAAATCCCAGAAGGGCAGAAAATTATTATAGACCAATTTTACATATGAAAAATAAATGGGAATATTCCAAATAGCATAAAATTAAGTCCTACCTGCTTATAAAGGATATTTCTTATTCCATAATGAGTTGAACACTGGAATGCAAAAATGGTTCAGCAAGCAAACACAGTGTTAAAATCCAGACTAACAAAAGAAAATGTTAATCAGAATGCAAAACCTGGTGCTATTCAATGACTCAAGAAACTTCCTAGAAAACCAAGAATAAAACAATCTCAACTCAATCAAAGTCCAGTTTTATATCAGAATGCTTTATACTAAAGCCTTCCAGACATTCTCCTCAGGTGAGGAAGAGGATGGATCACTGCAAGACTTCTGGGTTTGGGTGGTTTTAAGGACTGAACTCAGAGCCTCCATCATACATGCGACACAAATGTTCTACCACTGAGACATCCCAGCCTGTCTGGTGCAGCACAGAAATTACATGAGGAAATAACTGTGTGTTGAGAAATCCCCAAGGAAGTACATATGAACTATTCCATATGTCCTTAGGAATGACAAAAGATCAGCGTGCAAACTCTTCATTGGCCTTCCTATTCACCAGCAATAACCAAATGTGAATTTGGGAGGGAGACATGGTGGGGAAAGAGTTGGAGGGGAATGATGAAGGGGGGGGGGATCCTGTTTCCAACAAAGTACAAGCTGAAAACATCAGCTGGAGATGCCACAGACCATGGGGAGATATTCATTGACACAGAAATATAAACCCTACTGTCTATTTTGGTGGTGGTTTAAAAAAGAAGATATCAAAGATACACATCAAATTATTGTCATGACAGGCTGGAAAAAATGGCTCAACAGTTAGGAGCATACTGGTTTTGCAGAGGACTTGAGTTCAATTTCTGGTGCCTACATCAGAGAGCTCACAACCACCTCTTACTCTAGCCCTAGGGGAATACGAGGAGAGCTCTCCTGGCTTCTGTGGGTACCTGTACTCATGTATACACACACACACACACACACACACACACACACACGCACGCACGCGCACACGTGCACACACACGCACACGTGCACACATACATACACACACGTGTACAGACACACATGTGCGCGCACACACATACATACACACACAGGTGTACAGATATACACATGCACAGACACACATGTACACACACACTCACACACACACACACACACACACACACACACACACACTAATCCTAAAAAAACAATTCTTTCTCTGGTTACTTCCTGGAGTAAGGAATTGAATGAGAGGAGAGGAAAAACAAACAAACAAACAAACAAACAAACAAAAAACATAAAAACATTTTTTTCCTGTGATGTTATTTCTTTTTAATTAAAAATAAAGTAAAAATATTGTGAAATATTAACCTCATCAGTTCTGGATGGTGGAAAATGGGTGTTTTATTATTGTAAGTATTTTTCAGTAAGAAAAAAAACACCAAAAAGATAAAGCTAGCTACTCATTCCAGCCAAAGCTAAAGTTTAGAGAACAAAGACAATGTCCAAAAAACCAGGGAACTCGGAAGACTCATTCTCCCTCTCCTTTGCAGGTATATTGGAAAACTCATCCGTAACTGCCATCAAGATAGGGAGAGAGCTACCTCCTGCCAGGCTGGGAAAGAGGCAAGAAGTCAAAACCAAGCCCTGGGTAACTGGAGTGACAAAGCCTGCAAGCTACAGGGAAAGCTAACGTTTCAGAGGGTCTCCAAGGAGCTGGGAGGAGAAAGCCCCTTTTGTCTCTCCTCAGACTCCCAGCCTAACGTGAGCAGGTGCTGTGTCACCGCCCTGACAGAGGATGATGGAGCTTGGCAGTGCACAGAACCCCAGGAGACCCTTGTCCAGGGAAGGAATGCTCTTCACAACAGCAGCTCCTCTGTGTGGAAGGAATATGAGGTAACAGACACAGTGTGCTAGGATTCCTCCAGCATGGGAGACAAAACGGGCCTTCATCAGGGTGGTGTCCAAATACAGCCCGCTGCCCTGTCTCACAATCACAGGCAGATACAATCAGCTCAGCTAAGAAAACCCATTAGTCTCTAGCAGAAAAAGCAGCCTCCATACTTCACAAAGCATGCCACTGGTGACAACTCAGTAAGCACTTCTAGGAACTGGACGTCTAATCCTTGACATCATAAAGAAGCTTTCCCAGGACACAAAGTGGGGAAGCAGCTTTTGAGGGGAGTAAAGCAAAGAAAAGCTAAGAAAGCTGTTTCCTGCCCGCTCCGTTGCAGGCTCTGAAGGCAGCATTCCTCCGTCAAGCAGTGAACACTTAACTCGGCTCTTACAACTCTTTGGATGAAGTATGAAATTTTAAAGTCTAAAAAACCCCCACCCCAAATCAGTTCACTTCCCCTTACTGTGCTCGGAACAAGAAGCCACTGTACCCCAAAGATACATAGCATGATGACATCCAAAAGGAAGCTGCCTCTTTTTGTCCTGTTTTTTTTCTCTTTAAAATTAAACAGAGGGCTGTGTATCAGTTCAGTACTAAAGAAGCAATTTAAATCCAGTCTCTCAGAGGAGATGGAGAGAGGAAGCAAACACAAGATAAAGGGAAACGGTAAACAGAAGCAGTGTGACAGACATCTGATAAAGGGCAAAATAAAAATAATATACACATGTACGGGAGCCGTCAGCGTGGAGGCTCCTGCCTCCCTGAATGATGTTTATATACCCCTAGGGGAATCACAACTATAAATATCTGAAAACAAGTAGTGCTGTGCAATGTGTTTTCTGAGGACTAAACTCTATAATTCAGCCAAACATGGGCATCCTCTATAAAGGCCTGTGGTGTCCAGCACACGGCCTCTTTTACTACAGTCTCTATGACTAATTCAGTCTTCAGGTCTCTCTCAGCCCCTCCTTGTAACCAGAACCCAAGCCCTCCCTTTTAACTGACCCACACTCACATCAAACTTGCAGCAATTTCCTACTTGCAGTAGATAAAAGAACGGCTAAGTACTCAGCAGCCAACTCCTCCCTTCCGCTCACTACTACTTTCAAAACTTCCCAAGTTCTACCTCTCACCAGTTATGTGGAAATGCCATCCAGAATGTTCTCCTCCCCTTCATAGGTCAACACAAACATTTTCTAGAGTGGACGATCTTTTCCCTGACCTAATTGTCCTCGTGCACTCTGACTGCAGTGGTATTACTAAGCACTGGGACACTGCCGGCAACGTTCTAGGTCCCGAGGAGAAAGAAAGGCACTGAGCAGAAAGAAAGGCACTGAGCAGAAAGAAAGGCACTGAGCAGAAAGTGTTTTTACATCTGGCCAACTGACAGTGCAGTGTGGGAGGGATGGAAGGACTAACAAATGAATGGACAGGCAATATAATACAAATCAGGTGTTGGTGATAAAATCAAAGTAAGTTAAGGAAGTGGCGGGAGACAAAGGTGTGCAAAGGAAGACTCTCAAATAAGGTGGCAGCGAGAGAAAAAGCTACACAGGTAACTTGCTTGGTGCAGACCAAACTGAGAGAGCCAGAGCCAGAGCCTGAGGGGAGAGTGTACTAGATGTGTTGGTCACCAGCAAGCAGGTGCCTGCTTCTGGGGTTTGAAATATACATAGGCTTGAGTTCCTGTCAACTGGTGGGCTCACAGACTGGTTACTAAGCTGTTATAATATAACAGTACAGGCAACACATGGTGAAAGTTTGAGCACAAGAACACGATAGACACACGATAGACAGAACTTACAAGCCATCTAAGGACAGTTTCCTTAAAAGGGATCAGCAGTTCTCAGCCTGTGGGTCAGGACCCCTTTGGCAACTCTCTATCTCCAAAAATATTTACATTATCATTGGTAACAGTAGTAAAATTAGTTATGAAGTAGCAATGAGAATAATTGTACGGCTGGGGATCACCACAACATGAGGGTCAAAGCATTAGGAAGGCTAAGAACCACTGCTCTAGATAAAGGCTAAGGAGAACAGAATCGTGGGTGGTTCCATAGCTCTCGAAAGAGCTTAAGGCAGCAACAAAGGAGTGAGGAGTGGGCAGATGGGCAGATGTGGCCGAAGAAGATCAGGTGTGGGAAGGGACAAATCCCAAGTCTGACACACGATGTTCTGTCATCCAGGTGATATGTCAAGCAGGTAACGGCAAACACTAGTCTGTAATTGAGGGGCAGGTCAATGTGGCATTTATCACAATACAGGTGGCATTCAGAGTTACAGGACTGGCTAATGGTATGAAATGGATGAGTGGAGAAAAGAATCTAAGAAGGAAAGGTTTGGGAAAACTCAGCCTCTAGAGGTCAGGACCCAGCCAAGGAAAGCTGTCATCATCGACTTGGCCTTGAAGCAAGCCTCTCCAGACACTGCTGTTTGTCCATCACCCCAGCTCCTGGGGTCAGTGCCACTTGGTTTACAGAAAGTAATCAGTAAAGAAATTAAACTGTCCCCTGAATCCCAGCTAGGATCTAGAATCAATTCCTAGAAGTTCTCCTGGTGAGGCAGAAGAAGCCAGTGATTGAAACATGACCAGCCAGGAGAGGACAGCTTTCCAGCCACCTGCAGCACTGGAGTTACTTGAAACAGTACACCACTGCTCCACGAGCCACTGAGAGATGAGGCACAGAGGAAGACTCTAAAAGAACGGGTCTATTGACCAGCAAACACGGGGATGCTCAGGGGCCAAGCATCTGAGAACAGAGGCTTCTCTTCTTTGGGATGTCTGACAAAGTAAATAACATGTAGACTATGTCAGGTGGCTCAGTTTCCTGCTAACCAGCTATTCACCATAAGCGGCCACAGCAAAGAGACCTCACCTTGCAGGAGAAGGCAATGAAAATAGTAAGCACCTGTAAGCAATTACTGAACTCTTACACTTACAAGACACACCACACTGAAGTGTGGCTCCCTTCAGTGCCCTAAACATTTTATTCTGGGGTGGGAAAATAGACTCGGTAAATCTCTGGGTGTTTCATGGTAAGTTCCATTGGTACAATGATCAGTCACAACCAAACATATGAAGAAAGCTACCGAGTCACCAAGTAACTCTGCTACCTAAGGGGCCCTTAGCTTGCTCGCCATCATGGCCCATCATACTTCACTCAGAGACAACCTGGGTCTCTTTCCTCACTGATGTCTAAATTAAGTAGAGTGACATACTTCTAATTAACATGAGGCAGGAAAGCCAGAGAGAGGTTTTCAGAGAATTGAAACTAGGGGAGACTGTAGAGGAAGTCAGTACAGGAGACCATAGAGAGGAAGTCAGTACAGGAAATCGATTTGGACACTGAGTTAAAAGTACCAGGACCATCAGCAGCTTTAGTCAAAGGAAGAGAAATGTTTTGTTTCTTTGTTTTTTGTTTTTCAAAACAAATGGACATGCTTTCCAGGAACCTAAATCCCTTCCCAGTCAGGGTAAAGACTGGATTACCTAAGGAGTCACAAACACTTCCACCAGGTACTAGGATGACTAGGGTGTCATCAGCATTTTAGGAAGAGGCAATGTATGTGATCTGGAAGAGAGGAGGGTGAGTATAGTACCAATGTTCTGCTCATATATCACTACTCTTATCCACAGTGGACACATACTACACCCACTACACACTTCAGTACACATAAACCTTACACTGTTTTCTTATCTGTCACCTACACTGGTTGTCAAACATAAATGCCACTACACCAAATTTAAAAGCTATGTTGCATCATTTATTGTGTGGTGCATGGGGAGGCACAAAGGACACTCTCAGGAGGTGGCTCTCTCTTCTCACCATGTGAGCACCACGGATGGAGCATGTTGTCAGGCTGGGTGGCAAGCACCTTTACCACTGTGCCACATAACAAGCCCCCACAATTCCCTTTTAGACACATAGCATGGTTCTGTCATATCACAAGGGCTCAAAATATTTGCTGAATAAATCCACCAGGAGATTTATATGAAAACTACTAGGGAATAGGCACTGTAGTGATTGATGGCTGTCACCCTCAGCTACCTATATCTGAATGTACTTCTCATTAGGGCCTTGGTCAGGGGTGGGGGTGGCTCAAAACATATGGTGCAAGTAGCTAAAAGGAAGTGCAAACACTAAAGAGAAAATATTCTTTCTGTGTTCCCCAAAAACTAGAAGAGAGGAAATGATATAAGCCTGTCATTTTAAATCTTAAGAACTAGGTAGAGAGGAAGGTATGACAGCTTGTGTGTGCTTATTTGTGTGTGTGTGTGTGTGTGTGTGTGTGTGTGTGTGTGTGTATCTGTGTCCATCACATGTGTGCAGGAGCCCATAGACTTCATAAGCCGGCATCAGAGCCCCTGAACTGGAGGTCCAGACAGTTGTGAGCTGCCACATGGATGCTGGGAATCAAAGTTAAGTGTTCTGTAAGAGCAGAAAGCACTCTTAACTGCTAAGCCATTTCTCCAGTTCCTTCAGAGGTTGTGTCCAGCAGATGCAGACCTGAGGATTCACAGGCATGGCTACAAAAGTCAGATGGTGATGGTGGCAGCCACCTGCTCAGGTCTGTCCAACTTTCAACTATCAGAAGCATGTCACTCATGCATGGACACAGAAATCCTGGCTGGGCCATGCCTTCCACTGATTCCGCACAAGTATAATTCTCTAATCTTCTTGTCAGTTGTGTGAGCCACACAGCAGCTATGATTCTCTTACTAAATTCCTACCAGACTTAACTTGTCCTGAGATGATTCTGTTGTTTGCACTAAGAAATTAGTATCAAGGCGCAGATGAATTACAAGCAATAGACTGCCAGGTAATGAAGGTCAATATTACAAGCAATAGACTGTCAGGTAATGAAGGTCAATCTGTGCTTGGTTTCTGCCTAGGAGAGGCCAGAGGGCATCATATCAGTGCTCACAGAGACATTCTTTAAATCCTTAGTGTGGAGAAGTGAAAGTACTAATTATCACCCATGGTCACGTGCAAGGCTGGGGTGACCGGCAGCCCTGCCAAGAATGAGGAGCTTATGAATTCAAGGCCACATGAGGCACAGAACCTGCTAGCTTATGGGCTTAAATAAAAGGATATTAGGGTGAAATCCTCATAAACTATGCCCAGGGAGGAGACTGAAAATGCAAGTACTATTAAAACTGCATTCTAGTCAGGCATGGTGGTACATGCCTATTATCCCAGCACTCACAGGGCTGAGAAAGGAGCATCAAGAATTCACAGCTAGGGGCTGGAGAGGTGGTTCAGGGGTTAAGAATGTTCCCTGCTTTTCCAGAGGACCAGAGTTTGGCTCCCAGCACCCTTGTTGGGCAAAGCACCTGTTAACTCCAGCTCCAGGAAACCAAGGAACTCCTGTGATCTTCATAGGCACCCCCACAACTAAAAATAAGTAATGTGAGTTTGAGGATAGCCTGGGCTACATGGTTAAGATTCCATTCCTGCCCTTCCCCAAAAAAAGGTGCCTTTATTTTCCTAACAAAGCAGCTAAGGCAGCCATAAAAGATATACAGGAGTTTATATCCTTGCTTCTTCACTGCAAGTGAATAAAGACTGAAATAACTAAGTGACCACAGGAAGGCTGAAGCAGTGACAGGAGAAAGAGGCCTGGGGAGATGATGGTTCAGAAGAGCACATGCTGGCTGCTCTTGTAGAGAACCAGAGTTCAGTTCCTAGCACTACCACTGGGTGGCTCAAAGCTACCCACAACTCCAGCTCCAGGGCTATCTAATACTAATACCTCTGGCCTCCACCAGCACCAGCGCTCACATTCACAGACCCACAAACAGATCCCCATACACACCTACACATAATTAAAATATCTAAAAAGTACAATACCTCTAGAAGAGAGAGCAAGACAGGAATGGAATGAAGGCGTTTAGAGGCTTTGAACACCCCAGCTGACTAGGTAATGACATTTACAAATGAGTTTGTTTCTCTAAAATCCTCTTATAAGTATACACCAATCCCTTCCACATATATATCCTGGCCCGTTAGCATCAGATCAGGGCACACTCAGAGATGGTAATCACAAAAACACAATTCTAGTCACTGAGAAGACAGACGTGTTAGAAGTAAGTATCCAAGTAGAGACCCAGAGCTCAGACCAAAGAAGGAAAGGCACTTTTCGCTCTTGCTGGCCGTGTTGGCACAGAACTTGCCAAAATATCTCAAATCTGATGGTCCTCATTAGCAGCCAAGAGCAGTAATAGTGTGTGTCCAGATGGTTGACCAGAAAGTGGATTTAATCATGGTCTATGCTAAAGAAAGCTGAGATGTCAAACACACACACATACATACACACACACACACACATACACACACACACAGAGGATAGTGTGCAAGAATTCAAAATCTTGAGGGACACAAGAGTAACACAAGTGATCATGCCACCTATACTGCCTTCCACCCACCTTCTATTCATGAAACCTTAGGAAGACCCAGAAGATACTTCTTACTCCAAGCCTTGAAAGTGTAAGAGGAGTCCCCACATCGCTGACAAAACCTTCAAAAGCTAGAGATGAAGGCAGAGGACTGAGATTAGTCTACCGGTTTCCACTTGAAGGACAGGAGTAGCCAAGCTGTGGCATTTAAGTCTTAGTGGTCAGAAAAGTAGGCATAATGAGACAAAGAGGTAGAAAGGAAGGATTAGTCATTAAATCATCTGTGTCAGGGGTTAGAGAGAGGGCTCAGTCAGTACAGTGCTTGTAGCCTGAGTTCATATCCACAACACCACCTCTAAGACAGGAGGATTCCTGGAAGTTGCTGGCAAGCTTGTTAACTAAATCATTGAGCTCCAGCTTCAGTGAGAGGCCTTGTCTCAAAATATAATGTGGAGAACAACTGAGGAGGACAGCAGATAAGAATCTCTGGCCCCCATAGTCACAGGCGTGCTCTAGTGTGCATGCGCATGCCCCCCCCACATATACATATGCCTTCACCAAAATAAGTGAATCTATTAAACAGTCTGTGCAAATCTTTGCAGCAGAGAATGGATTGTGGCATCTTTAGGATCACTTTAAAGAGCCCATGAACCTTGTTCAACTACAGCATTAAGCTGAAACAACAGTGTTTCCCCCTAGAGAACCCCAACCCCTATCACCATAGAGACTGGGTTAAAAATAATGCCAGTTCTTCCTGAGTCAGAGTAGGTCTGCAATCCCAAAGTCTGACAGCAGAGTGCATGACATACCCTAAAAGTCCATATGGCAAACAGCTTGCAAAACAGCTTTTAGACTGGTAAGTTTACAAGGCTTCAAAGCTTAGCCTTCAGAATAACATCCTCCTGGAAACTGCACTCACAATGTCCATTCTACTTCTACACAATGCCAGGCCAAATGTATCACCAAGAAAAGTTAGTAGAAATGTCAGCCAAGGTAGGTGATTAAGTGTCAGGGGAAATAAAGGGGTCACATTAGGTGTGGATGGCATCCAGAGGCTCTCTTTAGCATTTCCCTGTACTAGCAGGTCTAGAGGGAGAAATTCAAAGACAACAAAGTACAGATACGTAAAATGAATAAGGGTGTAGACTCCAACAGAAACAGCTGGCTTCGACTGCACTGCCTGAAGTCTAAGAGAGCTATAAGCAAACAGGGTAGAGGTGGGGTGAAGGTGATGGAAGACAGCAGTGAATGCCAAATGCGGCTCTAGGACCAGTGTACAAGGTTACAGTATCAATCCAAATTTACATTTGGTTCATTGCTATGTGCATGTGGGTACTTATGAATTTTATTTTCTTTTTCTTTCTCATTTTCTATCATTCTGTAAAAGATTACTAGTCTGGTCAACTTCACTACTGAGTCAACAGGTATCATGATATAAAGTAATATGGGCCACCCAAAGGTCTGAGACTTAACACAGCAGTCCCTATGACCTGGGACATTAAAAACATGCAAAAACATTATCTTTCTTACAACTGGGAAAAGAAGCACGTAGACGTCAGAAAGATTAAGAAGCAAGCTGTTATGTTTGGTGAACAGCTTCTATCTGGGGAAAGTGGAAGATCAGGATGCTAGGGATGTAGCTGAGACAGAGGTGGGTGTAGTGAGAGGATCCACCCCACCCGCACCTATTGCACTGACCACAGCCATTGGGGGTGGGGACAGGTGTGGATGTGACCTGGAGGAACTAGATCTGGGGTCGGGAACCCCAGCAGGCTCTCTCTTCCTTCCTGGTCGGAGACGAGACCATCCGGAGGCATCCCTAGGATGGAAACCTGCTGGCAGTCATCTGTTTCTGTTGTAAATGATTTCTCCCTGAATAAACATCCATCAGCCTATTTGTTTTACCAGATTCTTATTTATCCACGAAGTTCACCTAGCAAACCTGGGTTCCATCCTCAGCACTGCCCAAAAGAAAAGCAAAATAAACAAACAAAAATCTGATGTTTCAGTACGTCTCGAATTCAGTTCAAGAAAATGCCCAGAAAGAAACACTGTGGTTAAAACAAGAATAGTGGTCACACCTGTAGTCCCCATACTTAGGAGGCAGAGACAAGAGGGCCTAAGCTCAAGGCCAGTCTCTGGTGGAAGTGAAAGCCAATGAAAGCTACGATTAGAATGGGAGCCACACTAGGAGGCGCTTGGTCATCCTCACTAGCTAGCTCTACAATGCCACTAGTCACATAATAGGAACTTAATAGAGTTTTAAAAGACACAGCTGCAGGTGTCAGAGGTAGTTCCCAGCACCTTGGTGTCCACAAACAGCAGTGACACATCAAACGGGAGCTGAAGCTATGGCTGTCACAGCCTCTCTTGGTTCATGCCTAACAATTCTTCCCAATATCCTTATAATGCACTTCTCTGATGATTAAAGCTAATCACGGTTGATTTCTATGGAATTCATCCTAGAACCCTATTACTGAGGAATAAACGTACTTCAAGATAATTACACCATTAGAGACAGAAAACAATTTCATCTATTCCTTTCTGTCAATCTGTACCTACATAGCTGAATTTACAGGTTTTAGTAAGTTAGCCAAATGAGAATAGATACTGGACCATACTTTAAGTTTAAGATCTATCTATTCTCTCTCTATGTGTGTATGTGTACACATGCATATGTGTGAGCAGCCAGCACACCTGGGTGCCATGATGTTTGTGTGTGTGGAGGTCACAAGACAACTTGCAGAAATCTTAGTGGTGAGCACCATTAACCCTTTAGCGGATAAGCCACCCTGCCAACCATGGACCACCTTTTAAACCTATTTGTTTTGCTTTTCATTTAGTTTAAACCTCTTATGTATAGTGTACATTAAAAGGTATAACAAAGTTCCCCACCTGGTGGTTCTGAGTTAATTTAAAGAATCTGAACAATCTTTAATTTCCCTAATATTTTAATTAAATACTCGGGAGTTCAAATATTTCTAAATAACCACAAAGAGTATGCAAACTTACAGAATGCCCACCAGTTTAAGTCACAAATATTAGTTTGTAAATATTAACTCATCTGAGGAGAAAACATGCCCATCCAGCAAGAATGAATCAGAATAGACATAAGGTTCAACTGACCTGCCTCACATCCCTCCCCAATGCCGACCTTGCTCAGCTCAACCCTGGATCTAGTAGGGGCTCATGTTATTCTTGAAGATTTCTCGTTGCTGATTTTGCCACTTTGGTTTGACTGTTCATAGTGGGAGTTTTGTTCATTTGTTTAAAGACATTTAGCACTTGCTAAGCTCAAACTAAGTAGTCAAGGATAGCCTTGTACTTCCAACTCTCCAGTGGACTCTTTAGTGCTAGGAATACGGACGTGGTAAGCCACCAAGCTTAGTTTTTTGCCTCCTCCTTCTTCTCCCCTCTTTTTCCTCCAGAAAGGGGTTCTCTATATAACCATAGCTATCACTGAACTCCAGGTCTAGGATTACAGGTGTATGTCACCAAACCCAGCTATTTCTTTTTTCTTTAGTTTCTTTCTTCTTTCCTTTCTTGCACCTGTTTGCATCTGTGCATGTATACATGGATGTGAGTGTACCTCAGTGTGCATGTGGAGGCCAGAGGACAGTCTTAGCTGTCAGGCCTCACCTGCCACCTTATCTGAGACAGGGTCTCACTATTGTTTTGTGCTGTGCACATCAAGCTAGCTGGCCCAAGAGCTTCCCATTCTCCTATGTTCCCTTCCCATTTTCCCAGAGAGCCCAAGATGGCTGTGGGCACTATACATCTGACTTTACCACACCTGAATCTACTGACGCTTTAACCACCACCTGTACCCTGTGGCCCTACAGTCAGCACCCCATCACTCAGGTTGAGTGAGGCCTGGCAGGATTTCCAGTCCTGCCAGTATGGGCACCAGCTTGGCTAAAGCCACCAAATGTAGGTTTTAACTAAGTTACTATTATTCTATTTATCAATAGACTTGGGAGTCAGATGTTGGGGTGAAAACCTGCTAGATCAGAGAACCCTAGATGCAACCAGCTGGCATTCCTTTTTGGCAGGAGACCAAGCAAGAGAAGCAACTCTCCACTTGTCCTAAACCAAAAAAAAAAAATCCCAATCTCTAAGTCCCTCACTTCTGCTTCTTGTGGATCTCTCTATCTGTATCCCTGAGTCCTCCATATTCTCTATGGCTAATTCTTGTCACTGGCTCCACCTCCTGATCCAAGGTTAATTTTGTTAACACAGTTTCAGAGTTTAGTTAGTCAAATATAGTCAAATAGTGCAGTCAAATATCCCGAAACATATCCCGAAACATATATGTACGAATGTTTTGCTTACATGTATGTTTGTGTGCATTCCTGGTGCTCTAGGAAGTCAGAAGAGGAAGTTCTATTCCTTGGAACTGAAATTATGGGTGGCTGAGAGCCATATGAATGCTGGAAAATGAGCCCAGTTCCTTTGCAAGAGCAAGTGCTCTAAACCCCCAAGCCATCTCTCCAGCCTCCCAGCTTTTTCTTAAATAAAGGAAATGTGGAACATTTTTGGCAAGAAATTCTAATTGTCAACACTTGGAAATTTGTTTTCAGGGGTATCTTTTCTTGTGTATTTGGTGACATGCACCCACCACCCTTCCTTTTTATCTGTGGAGTATTAAAGGTACTTCTTCACATTAGCCAAGACATCATCCCAAAATTCGGACAATGCTAACTCAGCCCGGCATTCATCTTCCTATGCAGCCACCCTAACTCATCCCTTCAAGAGTCCACTTTCCAGTCCTTTCCTCATATAATCTGTAGAAGCTACCAGGTCCAAAGTAAACACAAACAAAGCAATGTGCTCTGAAAAGAGAAATTGGTGACACAAAATTAGTGTGAGAAAAGCGGATGTTAGCCAGGCACCTGTCCATTGTCTACAGAAGACTAGAGAAAATGTACTACGCCGGCCGGCAGTGGTTCTCAGCCTTCCTAATGCCACAAGCCATTAATACAGTTCCTTGTGTTGTGGTGACCCCCAACCATGAAATTATTTCATTGCTACTTAATGACTATAACTCTGCTACTATTATGAATCACAATGTAAATATCTGATATGTGACTCCTGTGAAAGGGTCATTTGATCCCCCAAAGGGGTCATGATCCATAGGTTGAGATCCACTGTACTACGGAAGATAAACTATGTCTATTTTTATGCTTTTTTTTCTCTTTAAACCTACTGCCTGAGTCCTCTGGGGTGACACCTTGACCTGGCACTCTACCGTGCCTCCTGAGAGCATTTTACCTGAATGGCACTTCCTCCTGTGGGACATCCACATAGTACCGGATAAAAAACCTCTCAGAATCTTCTCGCTCTCCATCGGTGACAACGCTGCCATTGAGTTTGGAAACAGAGGGCAATCTGTAAGTCAAAGCCAAACAAAGACATTTTAAGGGGCTGGAAATAAAGCAATTAGTCATGGCCTTTGAAAGGACACAGCTGGTTGGGCCTTGTCCCTGTGTGAAGACTGACACACAATGAAGTCATCAAAAGGATGAAATAGAGTTTTGCATCTCCGGGTGTAACACCGACCTTCTGTTTTAGACCTAGCATTTCAGAGAACAGCTCTAGGTCGCACTGTCCAACTTAGGTGGATAGAATGTAGCCTGGTTATGAATCTGAAGTACCTAGTAGCTCCACTTTAGAATCTGCTTTTATTCTTTGTTTCATAGATATGTATCTGTGTTTGTCTATATATTCACATGTGCAGGTGCCTGCAGAGGCCCAAAGAGGGTAACAACATTCTATAGCTGGAGTTACAGGTGGCTGTACACCACATGACATGGGTACTAGGAACCAAACTCAGATCCCTGGAAGAACAGAAAGTAAGTACTCTTAACCACTGAGCCTCTCTCCAGTTCCATTTTAAAAAGCAAAAAAAGAGGTAAAATTGTAATGATATATTTTATTTAATCCACTATAACTAGAATATGAGCATTTCCACTTGTAAACAATAGTTTAAAAAGTAAGTCAGGAGCTCTTTTATAGTCTCTTGCTCATATAAACTAGGGGAAATCCAGTGTCTGTTTATATCTCAAACTAGTTAAGACATTAATTCAAGGGCTCATAGCCATCCAGGCTGGTGGCTGCTATGTTAAATAACACAAGTTCAAAGTGTAGTTCATACAATATGAATATATAACTAACAAACCATCTTATGCTTGTAAAAAAAAATTGTGTTAAGAACAAAAAGCCTAAAGCCTACCTACCATGAGACTCAGGCTTCCCCAAAGGGGAACAGTAGGCCCTCTGACTGTGGTAAGAAGTCCAGGCATGGAGGTGTAGAGCTGGGCATTAGCTGGGCAGAAAGAACAATGCTGTGCTTAAGGAGGTACTCTTTGCAGATACCCCAATGCCCACTGCCTGTTCTCCAAGAGCTCCCCGTGGGGTGCACACAGACAGCACAGCCAAAGCCCTGGGGCTCTTTTCATTTTAGCCAAAATCTTCTTTCTGCTAAAGGTTCCTGCAAGCATACACGCTGGAAGGAAGCTGCAGCAGTGTGTAGAGGCAGTGCTATGGACAGGAAAGGCCGGGAACACAGAAGACCGTAAGAGTGGGTTTTCTTAAGTCAACCAATGAATACTCAAGAGGAAAACAGACTCTCTGAGGCGGCTCCACTTCCAGGTGTAGCTGCTATTATGTTAGAGGAATAAGGACACCTGCATCAGATGATTCTCCATCAACAGGCTTCCAGCTCATCACTCAAAATGGGCTTTCAAACAAACAAAACATGCATTTACAAGGGAATTTTCCGCCAGCACCTGGCAGGACAGCTTTAGGTTTTGCTCACAACGCTACAACCCTTCTTATGCAGGTCTGAGCTCTCCAGGGGCAGCTCAAGTCCAGCCTGCTCAGGAGAGGGAAAATCCACAGCACCCCAAAGAGCGCACCCCCCTTTGCGGCCCCTGAAGAAGGAAGCAGAGGGGCAGCACAACACACCTGGCCACCACCAGTTTCCTGCGTTCCTCGGTACTGTATGGCTGCAGAAGAGGAATTCCTAGCAATCTCACTTCTTCAAGCTTGGGGAAGGAATTTAGTTTGTCAATGTCTTCCCATGACTGCAAACCTAATGGGGGGAAAAAAGGAAGTTAGGCAAACGCAGAAAGGAACAAAAGGAAGAAGATAAGATGGTCAGGCAGTAGTTACCTAGCAGTTCCTGAAATGCTGAGGTACAAACAGCCAGCCAGATGCTGGCCCCTTTCCAAGGATACAGGAATATGGTAGGACTCCAAAGTAACTTCCCCAGAAAATAGGCTCAATGCCTCACGTCCAGATTTACATGTGCTCAGAAGCTAAGGCAGGATCTGGAGCTCCAGGCCAGCTTGGGCAGGGTAGTAAGATGCTCTCTCAAAAACAAGCAACAAAAAAACCAACAAACAAACCCATTGCAAAAGCCTCTTCCATTTTTGTGAGCTCAGTGGTGAAGGACAGAGAGGTGGGCTGGTTCCCCCAAACCCTCCCATCTCCCACTGCAAAACAACAGCTTCTAACTGGATCATCATATTTTCAGCAATTCAACCAACAACCCAACTACTAGCAACTCAACAAAAATCCAACTAATAGTTCAACCTGGTGTGTAGTAGTTTCCTCCAGATTACAATCTTCCACCTTGAAGGAAAATATTTAAGACAGGATATTTACAGGGAGTGTAAAGCAACAGGACCATTCTAAGGGCAGTGAAATACTATAGGGAAGCACCTAAGACTAAAAGTAAACAACTTAAGGTAGCTCCAAGAAGTTCCTGAAACTGACAAGATTCACTAGGTCCCTCCCTCCCCAATAATATAAATAGTAAAGACTGCTGAGAATCAACGATAGACAAGCCCACATGCCTGGAAAAAGTGGAGAATAGTCAAACTGCCTAGAAGGAACAAGGACCAACTGATCCACTTGGACATGGACACACTCCAACTTGTTAAGTTGCCTGGCGATTGTTCAGTGTGCTCCAGGTTTGCAATTTTTGTGAACAGTCACTAGTGCTGGGTGGGCTTTGGTGATACAACTACCATTGTGTCATTTCTGGCACGATTAACCCCTCGCTCATATTTCTATAAATAACCTCAATAAATCTCACTGGTTTATCAAGCTGGACTTTAATGGCATCTATACTTTGGTTTTTCATCAGTCCCTTATCTGAGATGTTTGCTCTCATCTTCCCAAGAATAGTATCTCACAACCCAACCCAACTAATGATCCAACTACAGTCCAAATAAATAGCAAAAAAATCCCTGAACAGACACCTTGTCATAGATGACAACAACAGACGGCAAGCAAGCAGACAGACTCTTTCCCATTTGGCAGTTAGGGAACTTCAAACTCAAGATACCTATTATAAGTCAAAAAGCATACATCACTGCCAACACCCGATGCTGTCAAGCATGTGAGGCAACCCAGCTCTCAGTCACAGCTGGTGGCAATGGAAAATGGTGCAATTACTTTGAGAGTTTAGAGTTTCTTACAAAACTAAGTCACACCCTTATTATTTACCTAAACAAATTGAAAGCTTATGTCCACTTGAAAATCTGCACAGATGGTTAAGGCTTTACTCATAGCTGTACAAACCGAAAAGTAAACCAGAGCCCTTCAGACGGGGATGGATCAACTGTGGTACCCCTAGAAAATGGAATATCGTTTGGGCTGAAAAGGACATCTCAAACCATGAAAAGGCATGAGGGGCTTAAATGTGAGCTACTAAGTCAAAGAAAATGACTTAGGGTCTACACGGTGTGACTGTAAATAAATGACACCATGGCAAAGGCAGAATTTCAGAGAGAACAGGATCAGGATTGGAGCATATCAGTGTTAGAGAGATAATCAGGTGGACTATGGGGCACCGGGTCAGCACTGAGCTGGTCCATGCATACCACACGGAGGAGCTGTTCTGCTCATTTCTCAAAGTCCATGGGGTACATACACCCTAAGGGACACTACTTACTCTCAGATGCATGACATGTCAGAACCAGTTCATTGATGGACATGTTACAAACATACCAGTTGGGGATGGGAGGAAGAAAGTGGCGGCAGGTTGTACATACATAAGAACCATCTGTTCTTAATACTTAAGTTTGCTGTAAGCCTAAATCTCGTCTTAAGCAAAAAAATGCTAACATGTATTCATCTTGGAATGTATAGGACACATTAGTAATATGGTGATAATCAAGAATGTATGGATGAGCATTTAAAAAGGCTGCCAGACTAGGATTCCTTACCCTGCATCTAGGTAAAATGATCTAGTTTATAATTCTTTTTTCTGTCTTTTAGTAACTACATCATCAATTCCATTTTACTCCTTTATGACCCTTTTAAAGCAGAAAATATAAATTACGAATATAATTCTATGGTCTTTAGCACTTATTGTAGTACTTACAAAGAAAATGATGTCCTAAAAGTAATGGATAGTAGGTACCTGGAAACCCACCCTGTTAGCAGCATAGCTATGACTAAAACACATTTTTATTTTATTTCATCATGAACTTGACCAGTCTGACATTGAATGAGGGAAGCCTGTGCCTCACCTGACTTGTGAAGGCTGATTGATCGCAGATTAGGGAACAACCTAGCCAGGGAGTCAGCAGGCTCCTCGATAGCATTCAAGTGATTGTTGGCCAGGACCAGGGTATCCAGTGAAGGAAACATTACACCGAGCTTTCGGATTTCAGTCCAGTCTTGGAGGTTATTGTCTGTTATGTGTAGGAGCTTAAGGGAATGACAGCAAACAGAAGGACAAGACACTGTCTCATAGTCATTAAGGCACAGGAAGAGCTCCTCCAAACTGCAGAGAGAAAGGAAACAGCCAATTGTTTAGAGCAGTTGAGTCTGACCTGCACACACACTGCCATGCATTCAATAACTAAACGATGCAGGTGCCAGTAAAGGCCAGGAGGCTGGGGCAGGAACAGAATCAATTCAAGGCTACGCTGGGCTACCCAGTGATATCCTGTCTCAAAAACTAAAAATAAATAAATAAGTGAGACTCTGGCATGTATTCCAGACAATATATAAAGGAGATTTCCTGAGGCTTAAAGTAGTGTATCACTGGGAAGGCTAGTCCAGTACAAAGCAACAGAGACTGGTAGGAGTTGCTGCTAGGTTAATCCTGTGCTTAACTGAGAAAAAGCATGCAGCACTAACTCTTAGAATGAGAGTGTTTTCTGCAGTTATGAAACCAAAGTGGAAGTTTACAAACAAGGAAAGGATTCCCAGCTTTCAAGGAGGAAAAAACTTAATTAAGCTGAGAGGCAACTGAATAAAATTCCAGAAAATGACATGGACAAATATTTATAAAGAGAAATAATAACTACCAAATCCCTACCCTGTGTCAGCATTTTGTCAGGAAATTTAATATACTGCTGCCCACTTCACAGACAGGGAAACTGATCCCAAAGAGGTTTAGGGCTTGTCAGAGGTCACATGGTTGGTTAGCAAGTGACATCTGAGTTTAAAGTTAATTCAACTGCCACATCTAATGATACACACAAGCCATTCGAGCACCCAGGGGGTAGAGCTAGGAGAATGAAGAATTCAAGATCAGCGTCAGCTACAAGTGAGTGTGAGGCCAGCCTAGGCTTCATGAGACCCTGTCTCAAAGGAACAATGAATTCAATGCCATGCTGGAATCTGTACATCATGAAGACAGCTACCTAGCTTCATAGTGAGGAACTCAGACTCAGAAATTGGTGTGAGGCCAAGTCCTGGGGGCTTGGAGAATTTCTATACTTGGAAAATCAAAGAACCTCCAACTTCATTTCTTTCTGTCAGAGTCTCCTCTGCACAGTTATATGCATAAACAGACACAAACAGAACAGAACAAAATATTCCTAAGCTGATGGCCCAAAATAAAATTTCTTTTTATTCTATTAACTTTTTTCATTTACCTTACATACAGAGCAGTTTTCCCCAACCCCTCCTCTCCTTCCTTCCTATTCTCCTCCACACTCCCATCTACCCCTTCCCATCCACTCCTCCCCTGTCTCCATTCATAAAGGGGCAGATCTCCCATGGGCTTGAAAAAAGTATGACACATCAGGCTGAGGTAGGACCAAGCTCTTCCCCTGCATAAAGGCTGGGGAGAGGTATTCCATCATGGGGAACAGGTTCTCAAAAGCCAGCTAAGCACCAGGGACAGGTCTTGATCTCACTGCTAGGAGCCTTAGAGACAGACCAAGCCACACAACTGTCACACACATGCCAGGTCCACTTTGTATCAGCCCACAGAGGCACCTAGTCATCGCAATGTCAACACATTTTAGAGATACTAGCATTTCTCTTCCTTCCAAAGGAAAGGGACAAAGCACAATTTTTAAATCAGGTAATGTAGAAAGGCTGAGGTGCTTGGGATGACAAGTGCTTCTCAGGAGTATATTTTAGGGAAGGGTGCCATCCCATGTTCCCAGGAGTCATCCTATATTCCTGGAAAGTGAGCAGGTCACCTGACACCCCCTCTCCAGTAACTTCATTTTTCTGACCGTTCTCCATTCAACCTACAGTTCTAGAGTTTCTGAGAGGAGAGATCGACAGAAATTCTGTGCAGAGACTCAAATGACAACATGACCCCACTCCCCCATGCACACTGGGCTTACTCTGGTAACTCCTGAAGTATCGTGTGCACTGTTTCCCATGATGCTTTGCTGTTGTTGAGGACAAGTTTTCGAACCCCCGAGAAGGACCCAGCGCATGTTCTCTCTAAAACCGACAGATTCAGAGGATTGGAACTCAGGTTTAGAAACTCCAACTGAGGAACATTTGACACAATCTTACTGACCTGCAGAGAAAAGAGAGGGATGTGAATCAGGCAGTAATTGGGGCTTTTAAAGAGCAGTCCTGTGCAGGAGGGCCTGAGTGAGCGGGTCCCCAGGTGAAGGGCCTTTTACCTCAGGGAGTCCCACTTAGCAAAGGCACCCACCCACAGAGCAGCAGAAGTGACTTCCACAAATTGAGGCAAATAATTTAGTCTGTTTCCAAGAAAGAGTAGCATAACTGAGAGTTAGTGACACAGGGAAGGATTCCCTCCCTATGTGACCATTAGCAAGGCCCTGATTTTGCCCAGTATGATGCACTCTTGCATAAGTAAGATAAAAGGATAATTTGGATGGTACTCTAGGCTATACATTTTTAAAGAGCTAAGATTAAGCCATGCAATTCTTTTGACTGTCTTGTTCCTCTCATTCTCAACATCACATTAAGGCTGAGTAAAGGCTTCTTCAACCTCACCCCCAGCCCTCCTGTAATGTTGTGTGTCCAAAACTGACTGGAGAGACGTCACTTAGAGATTGCTTCCAAGGCAAAAAGCAAATCAAACTTTAAAATGCATGTATTCAAAAGCCCAAGACATCCAGTATAGTGCAATAGTTAGAGAGTCAGACAGGTGATGGCAGACAGACAGACACAGACAGACAGACAGACACTGATTAAAGAGAAAGTATGGTCACCATACTGAGCAACTTATACAAAAAAGTGGGGCCAGAGACGTGACTGAGTCTAACTAATCACTCTGTACAGTTCTAGCTTTCTGAACACACATTAACTCTCTAACAGTCTGCCAGATGTGACTTTCTCACTGTGACAAGGGAGGAAACTGAAGCTCAGAGATGCTAAATAATTTGGCTATGGTCCCACATGAATGAATGAATATGTATGTATGTATTGAATATAACCTGAAGAAAATGAAGAGCAATTGAAGGCAGTTGGCACTGTCGGTAAGGACCAAATGAAGGACGCATGGAGTGATGCTCAAGGCCTACAAATGTATTAAGCACCACAAGGTTAGATAGTGCTGGAGTCAGAAAGGAACAGCAGAACTGATTCCAGAGTGTTGGGAGACATGCTCTCAAATCAGTTTCCAATGCTTGTTAGCCGACTGGTTTCATCACTTAACCTTTCCAAGTCTGTTTCTTCACTGGTGAAAGGGGAAAGTACCTGGATGTCCCAGGACCTAGTGAGGGGTTAAGTCAGATGTATATAGACGTCACTCAGGGTTGACACCTTTGTATCAGTTTGTTTTCGGGGCTCTGGAAGAGATGCTGAGTATATCCAAAGAGGACCATGGGCAGAAGAAAACGTGAGCTGCAGCACCATCCAGCCACTGTGTCTGCTCTGTTTGGCGAGAAGATTAACTCTAGGAAGGCTCCCAGGAGTCTGTCAGGAGAAAAGTCCCTCACGCTCACTGTTCATCCATTTTGTACACTAAATGTTCCACAAATGAAGAAACAGGCTACGATGCACTGAGCTGCTGTTTTAAGTGTGAGGGGTGCCAACAGTATGAGAATATTCTCTCTCAGTCAGTACTGTGAGTGAGTATTACCAAACCATAAAGCAATACACGGCTAGAATCTGGAATCTAGGCTGTGACTACAACACAGCTTAATAGCTCACACTGGGACCAGCAGTGTATTACATTCCATGACCTACATATCAATGAGAAGGACTTTCACACAGAAGATGATAGCAAGCTACCCATCACCTCTTTTAAGGAGGGTTTCTACTTAAAAACTTCCAACAACAGTACAACTCCCATTAAATGAAAACAAGATGTAAACCCCTCTTGAACATCCACTCCTCCCTCTGTTTCTATAATAAAGGACAAATTACTAAAAAGTTACTTAAAAAGGTTGCGAAAAGAATTGTGGGGGATCCCGAGGCTAACAGCTGTATGATCCTCTCTTTACCATCTACACTGGCCAAATGTCCAGTGAGGGATCTGTGTATATTCCCAAACACTACACTGGACACAAGCTAAGCAATCAGGCAGGAAATGTTTTATATGTTAGAAACAAATATTTTCTTTTAGAAGTATAAAGATCAACGAGGCTTCCTGTGTAACCTCCCATGGACAATAAGGAAAATATACTATTGATTAGGCTGATAAAAATTTACTTATGATAGAAAAATGTCCGAACTGCAAAGGTGACAGACTCCACTGAGTTTCTAAGACAGCTCTTCACATGGTGTCTTTAAGTTAAAAATAAGACTCCTCTGGCTGGAATGAGTTGAGTTTGCTCACATGCAAAAGCAAGATGAACTGGCATCACCTCTACAGCCTCTACAGTGCCAGCATTTCACAGGCGGTCCTCTACCCTGGCATCTCTAAAGGAGGAAACTAAAGATGTAAGGGAAATG
This sequence comes from Phodopus roborovskii, assembly GCF_943737965.1. Lineage (NCBI taxonomy): Eukaryota > Metazoa > Chordata > Mammalia > Rodentia > Cricetidae > Phodopus > Phodopus roborovskii. The sequence goes on from NW_026126517.1 coordinate 19,864,898, forward strand.
GGGAAAGGACTGAGGATAACAATCTGTAATTTATGCCCAAGCTTTTCTCTGCCTCACTTGACTGGCTAACTCCTCCCTCGTCTCAAACACTTGATTCTATTTCTTTTATAAAATGGTTTCAATAAGAAGAAAGGGGGAAACAGAGATACATTGGGAAAGGTAGAACTAAATTCTATCCAGCCAAAAAATTCAAGTCTGTAGCTAAAAACTGCATTTACTTTATATACAGGTGCCCAATTAAGAAAAATGGATACATCTTTACCTCCCTCCAAAGTATCACGTTTTTCTCACCCATACATGTTTCAGTCTTGAGATATATAGCAGCCAACAACTTAAAACAAAGGAAATGGCTCATAACTTGTAATGTCAGCGATCACTCAGAAACCCAAAGAACATTCTATATCACTTTGTTCCACATTGCTATGTTAATAAGGCTGAAGTCAACTTGGTTAAAGTCTAGGGACAAATGCTCTTCTTCATAGTCAGACACATGGGATGCAAGGGATTGAAATATGATGTCTTAAAACCAGTAACCGATGAAGCATTTGCAGCCTGGCAAAGGTTAATCAAGGGAAAAACAAAAAACAATATTCTTTTGTTGTCAGTACTCCTCCAGTCCATTTATGCTCTGATATATTCTCTAAAAGAGAGGGACCAACTGCAGTTAGGAATAGGAGGGTAACAAGGAATGGTAAAAACTAGAATAAACTGAAAGAGAAACTTGAAAGCATCAGTATCAACAGGCTACCAAGTACAAAGGAAGATGCTCAAACGAAGAGCAGATACACTTTAAATAAATATGCTGCCCCTGGCTGTAAGCAATGCGATCTGAGAAATACCACAGGCCTTTGCTAAAACAGAAAAAAAGCCTAGTTCTTACTGTAAGCCCCCTCTGAAGTACAATTTCATGGTTATTAAACCTCTCTCACTAGTGAGCAAAAGCTCAGTACACAGTCAAATTACAGGTCAAAATCCAGCCTGTGTAACATTTCATATCTCCACACAACATATTTAGAGGATTCAGCAGAGGATTGAGTCAGAGGAGGATCTGGTCCGAACTCCCACCTTCCAAGCCCCAGGGAAGTAGAGCACAAATCTACCCAACTCTAGGACTCAGAGCTTCTGCAGAAGGACTGAAGAGAGTCCCAGCTTGGGAGGGTTAGCAAGGTGTTCTATCTGCACCTGAGCAGTACGGGCAGAGCATGCCTGGTGACTGGGTGTCTCAGAGGACCCAGACAGTACAAGCTATGGTTTGTGAACAGTAAGATAAGTAGTTTATACAGACACACAGATAAGTGTATGCATAGAAATTACTTCTCGAACATCCCTGGGAATCTCTACTTCACCTGACATGAACATTCAAGAACTTTGATAAAAATCCCATCACAACAGGAACTACCACTAAGACACAGACACCAGATTAAATAGAACAGTGGAACAGATAACATAAAAATTCTGAACAGTTCACAGAGTTTTCTTAAACAAGAAAGCTGTTTTAGGATTTGTGTAACACTTGATAGCTACAGCGTATTTCAATGGCTAATTATCAGCACCCATATACTGATGAGTGAGAAGTGCTAATGGACCAGGTAAATTCTGGGAAGTCACAGTTAAGAGTTACAGCAAGTGGTCTTCACCAATCCACACATGCAGTCAGTCAGTCATTCCTTAACACGGGCAACAGACACCTGACAATTTGTACACCGGATGGTGGTGATTTTAAGAAGACAGAAATCGCCACTGAAATCAAGCTCACAGTCTCTAGGAAAAATGTGGAGTCGGCAAGTGACCACACCAGGCTGGGATAAATCCTTCTGTAGCAGTGGGCACAGATGCTCTGGGGTAATTAGATGCCTGAGTTGAGAGACAGGGAGAGTGACACAGGGATGACAACCCAGGCTACAGCCATCGGATGACAGGAAAAGGAGAGTGGTGGGTTCGCATGAATAAATCGAGAACGCTCCCATGCCATTTGCGTAGGATGTGCTACAAATGACAGCACCGGCTAAAGACAGACATGAAGTTCTAGAAACAACAGAGATCTATGTGATGAGGGGCATTCCTTGGGATTCAGACCTAGGTTGCTATGCAAGAAAAAGAAAGGGAGGGGTGCCATGCAGCAGGGTCCAGCATGATTCTTTTGCTTCAGCAGTCTGTGATGCACTGTGCAATGATGGAGAAAGCAGGAGACAACTGCATGGAAAACCCCACTAAGCAAACTTCTACAGAGTCAAAGCAAAACGTACAAGCATAATTTGAATGAACCAAGTAGGAAGAACTGGTTTTCCCTTATACTTTGTGGTAGTTTCTATCAGGAAATGTTTTAATCAGGTAGGCAATGATATCTATACTAACAAAAAGGAATTTAATGGCACTGTTAGTGTATAGTTAGAATTACTCCAGAGTCAAAGGGCATCAGATTTATCAAACTTCTTGACAGGTGGCTAATGAAAGGAAAGTTCTGAAGGACTTCTCACAGATTTCAGTAACAGGAAAATGACTACAATCTCGGCTTCAGTGGAAGCAATTCTAAGTCAATCTGTGGCGACCCCCACATATGTGGAGCAGGGCATGAGCAGAAGAAGTAGGCTGAGAAATGGAGAAAGCACCGTTAGCAGTTAGCAGTCGAAGCATCTATAGATTCATTAACCTTTTGATGCCTGGAATAAAATGTTTCTGTGCTGCCCACACTAATAAAACCAGGGCTGTAGCAATAACCACTAACTGAAAATTCACCACAGGTAGTCGGTGACTTGCTGCTTACCTTGACATGTACAGAGGGCAAGAGGGTTCTGAGTGAGAACCAGAGTCAGCAGGATGTAAAGGAATATAATCAAGAACACAATGGTTACCAATGTTTCCCCCAAATACAGCAATGTAAAACACAAGAACACAGCCATGACCAACGCCTTTCCCCAAGCAGTGCTGCACAAGCTTTACCTCATGCCAGTCTTCCAGTTTGTTGTCAGAGAGATCGAGTTCTGACACGTGAGCGCAGAAGGCAGCGATTTCTCTCTCATCTCCTGCACAGGTGATCCCGCAGCTGTTCAACACGAGCACACTGGGGAGGTTGAGGCGATCTGAAAGAGAGGGGAAAAAACCCAAAAAAAAAACAAACTTGCTCCATTCAGCTGCATTCTTTTTATAGCATTATTATTCTCTCATACATTACATCCCAACCAGTTTCCCCTTCCGGTCCTTCCCCCAGTCTCTCCCCACAACCTCCCCTCTCCCCCAGGTCTTCCCCCATCTGCCCTAAGAAAAGAGCAGGCTTCCCAGGGACATCAACCAAACACTGAATAACATGCTACAATAAGACCAAACACATACCATCACATCAAGACTGGATGAGGCAACACAGTAGGGGGAAGAGGATCCCACAAGTAGGCAAAAGAGACAGAGAACACCTCCACTCCTACTGTTAGGTGTTAGGAATCCCGTAAGAACACCAAGCTACTGAGCCATAACATACATGTAGAGGACATAGGTCAGACCCCTACAGGCTCCCCGATCTCTTTGAGCACCCAGGGGTTCCAGTCCACTGATTCAGTGGGCTGTGTTCTCTTGATGTCCCTGACCCCTCTGGTTCCTCCAATCCTTTCTCCCCCTCCTTTGGAGGAGTCCCCTAGCTCTGCTTAATGCCTGGCTGTGGGATTCTGAATCTGTTCCCATCAACTGCTGGATGAAGTCTCTCTGGTGTCTTTGATGACCATTCTACTACAGCCTAATTCTTGCCTATGTGCGTTTAGCACCCAGCAATCATCAGATAACAAAACTAATTCTATTTCCCACATTCTGAGAGGGCCTAGAAAATACAATGGGACCTTGGGCCTTGAGTTCAATATGGGCCAGGAGGGACTCAGAAGAGCTGAACTCCCACCACAGGAAGTCTTCTCAGCTCTGCTCCCAGGTGGGCATCTGCCAGTTACCATAAACACCCACACTGTTGTCTTCTTGCCTGCACATCGGACCTAGGTCACCTGTGTCTCATAGAACCTCCGGCTGAACTCAAGCCCGCAGTTCTAAAGCATCTGCACTCTCTTTTCTCTCAAATTATCCTTTCAAAAATTATCTCTAACAGTTCATTCATAGATTCAGTGGAGAGCTGCCTCCCCCAACATCCACCAAATCTATGAATTGTTGAAGCATGTGAAGGGAACAAACCCACAGATCCAAAACAGCAGGATCTCCATGACACAGGACAACAGGCTATCCAAGAGGAGCTCCAGTGAGAGAGAGCCCATTATTGATGGTGTAGCAGAAACCAGAGGCAGACCAATGATTCATGGTAAGGAACAACTTGTAAGTAAAGATAAACAGACTAAAGGGTAAACTGTGTGACTCAATGGGCCACACTACAGCTTCTATACATAGATTCTTTTGTTGTTTTTGTTAGGTTTGGTTTTTCTCTTACATTTGAATTTTATTTGGGAGGAGTTTTCAAAGGCAGAGAGTGGATTCTAGGGGACAAGGAGATAGATAAGAGAGATCAGAAAGCATGATATGAAATCTACAAAGAATCAATAAAAGTAAAAAAAAAAAATCTCAAACCACTAATGAGCTATCTGCTAAGCTACTTCTTCAAGTTTGTGTGTTCAAAACATCTTCCTCACTTACAAGAAGACAATAAAAATGCTGATTTCTTTTTTAGTCCTAACTATCAATTATTCCCATTTTATAATCATGTATTAAGACAATTTCCCATATGAAAATATGGCCTTCTTTAAAAAAAAATCTTAATTGGAGAAAAATTTCAAAATTTGAAATATGCAAACTTAAGGTCAGTTAAATACCAAGTCTGGCCACACTGCCTGTTCTAACACACATATGTCAGCAAAACCACTCTTACTATCTTACTGAAAGGGGCAAACGACACCTCAAACACTTTGCCTCCCATTTGGAAGAAGAAGAAAAAAACAAGGGCTCCTGAAGATCATGATTCATAATTTGAGGCCTTGAATTATATAATTTTCCACTAAGTGCTATTTAGTATCAAATTTCTCAGATGTAGAACAGTCTGGGCAACAAACTGCCAACTCAGAGATTCACTTCTACAAAGCTGGAGACAGTTATATTGAGAAATGAGTGTCAGTAGACTTTGAGTACTGGAATAAGGCAATGATTCCCTATGAACTCCCCTTAATTACAAAGAACTTCTAAAATCTGTCAAGTACAGTTAAGATAAAAAGCCTAGCAAAACCCAAAACCCACCTTGTACACTTCCCTCTTCAAGAATGTCTTTGTCTCCTCTCTAACCATATTCTACATTCTCCAAGGGCTAGTTAACCTTTGAACCTTCTGATAGTATTATCTTCTAAATTCCATTCTTAATCACTGTGGTTTTCATTTGGCTCAACATAAGCGACATTGTGCTATAGCTTCATAAATTTGAATGTTGTGCACTCAACCTCAAGTGCAACAGCTGGCCTTGTACCATTCTGTACTCTTCAAGCTCCTTGAAAGGGTATGCACTTGAAGAATTATTCCCCAAGTCTCAGTGTTGCCCTGTAAAGAAAACTAAGATGCCTCCTGGGCAATCTGGAAGAAAGCTCTTTAAGAGAACACCAGAGTCATAACACCACGGTTGATCATTGGACTCATGATTCCAAACAAAGGCACTCTCTCACTCACAAATGAGGTGATGTAGTTGAGCCCAAATAATCGCAGACAAACACATGTTCTTTGTTCCACCTTCCTTACCTTTCATAGGAGAGCCCTGAGGAGTGGCTGGGACATGGACTCCCATCCCAGGGCCACGGCGGTAAGGGAAGTTTTCAGGACTGTATTTCTCACACAATACTTGCATAAAACTTCTTCCACTAGGTTGGTCCATCTTCTTTTCTGAAAAGTCTATAAGAAACCTGGAAATCATCAAAATTATCTGCGTATTCATGAAAGAACTATGTTTTGTTTATGAGGCAGGTGGATGGGCACTGCAGATGGGTACAATACATTACTACCCCAGACAAACTTCTGGTGTGGGGAGACTACAGAACCTGCAGAGGACAGCAATGATCACTCAGCATGGTGTGTACAATATCACTAGAAGGTAGTCTAGCATTTGGAGGAGGAGGGGTTCTTCCAACCATGGATAACATGGATGCCTTTGGATGGTTATAAGGTTCATGTACTAATTAGAAAAAGACTGCACAGAAGGTGCAGATTAAACATCAGGCTAAGTATGAATAGTTCATACAAATCTTTTAATACTCTCCCTTGAAATTTATTCTTTTCCCACTGTAACAAAACCTTGGTGTGTGTATACTTGTGGTGTATGTGTGTGTGTGTGTGTGTGTGTGCGCGCGCACACACATACTTGTCTTTAGAAATGTATGAATAAACTGTGGCTGATGAAATAGAAATCTCTGGGGTAATTTCCAGAAATCTAAAGTCAGCTAGTACTTTCCACCTGATCTTCCTTCTGCTTCCTGTTTCCTCTCTTGCTGCAGAACAGATGTCTTCCTGAAGCATAATCCAGGAAATAAACCTGATGGACATGGACACAAGCAAAAGGGATCTGTCCCCAAGTCCTCCATAGACCTAAGATCTCAGATTGGCAGGTACCTTAGGAATTCCAGTGACAGTCTAATATAAGCCACTGTCCTTCTCCATTTGTTGATCGCTTATGATTGGACCTAAGCCTACCTAATAGAGAATGCTATTTCTTCTAGTGCTAAATTTAGGTAAAGTTTTCTCTATTTAATCTCTCCCTAGGGCCAGAACATTCAGTAAATCTAGCACTTTCTCTACATTCATGCACACATGAAAGGATGAAAGGAGAGACGAGCAGACATGCTGACTTCTGACAGCCTGACAAGCCACTACCTTAAGGGACTGGCCTGTGCTCCAGGCTTCATATCAGCCAGAACAGAGGCGACCACAATTAGTCTCTAATTATCAGCCAGCCTACTACTTTTTAAAATAAAAGTAATCAATAAAAATGCTTAGAAATGGCACCATGATGAGAGTGCACAGTGGCCTATGAATAATTTCAAGAAATGTGGGGTTGCCAAAGCAGCTACAGGTAGGAACTGCTGTATGCTCCATCAGTAGCTGAGCATAGTAGGAAAGATCTAGCCTTGGAGGAGGGAACACAGCTTGATCTTTTTGTTTTTGTTTTTTAAACTCATCTTGGTGCTTGAGTATTTGACAGATAAGACGGAACCAGGACCCAAGGAAAGAAGTTAGATAACACCACAGAAACATAGGCAAAAGATGAGTGAGACCTAGACTAATATACTGGGAACAATCAGTGAGCATGGCTGGCTCAAGATGGGTTCATCAAGCAAGGTTCGGGGAATTACTGAGGCTAGCAAAGGTTGTAAGACAACCCTCGGGTTTCTGGTGCTGACCACCGCAACTAGCGTCTTTAACTAGTCAAGGGACGATGAACTGCACTTCCTCCATGCACAGTGTGAGCACTTGTTGACACTGCAGGAAACAGCATAAAGTTAGGTGAGAAACGTTAGCTGAAAAAGGAGATTCAGATGTCGCCTGAATACAGGACACACTATGAGGAATAACAAGACAAAAGCACTCTGGGGGCTGGGGACAGAGGAGACAGTGAGTCACGAAGAAAAGGAACAGGAATAACCAAAGAGCAGAGGACACAGCCAACAGGCTAGGACCTTCGATGAGAAGTGAATTGGGATGACAAGCCCCGCAGGAACAAGGGTAGGAAGTCAGGGGCAACTGTGGAGATTTCCCCCCTTAAACTAATGGAGTGGCTGGAGCGGTGGCTCTACTCTTAGTGGCACTTGATGTTCTCCTAGGGGACCCTGGTTTGATTCTGAACACCAACATGGCAGCTCAAAACTGTTTGTGGCCCTAGTTCTAGGGGACCCAACACCCCCTTGCCTCCGCCGGCACCAGGCACATGTAGTACACACACATATATAACCAAGCACTCATGCACACATTCAAAAGAAATTATAAGACAGTAAAAACAATTAGAGATTTGAATGTGGTTATACATTAGCCAGGGAGGCAAAGGACTGGAAGACACCAGCAGGAGCAAGCATTCGAGTTTTTCAGAGCTGTAGATACCAACCAGACAATGCTTCATATTGCCTGCAGTGAGTGCTGACATTTATTTCACTGTAGCAACACTGCTTTACTTGTGCTTATACAGTTAAATAAGCCGAAGTCTGGGTCTTTTTCTCGGGCTATTATACTAACTCTACCACTAAATTATACTGAGAGCAGAACTGTGAAAGTCTCCATCTCCCAGTACTGACTCACAGCATCCAGTGCAGCATGCTGTGTATGCAAGGGCTTGGTAAATGTTGCCGAGTATAAAAATCATTCATCTCCAGGGGGCTGAGTAGAAAAGGCAGACACTTTGGGAAGAGGTTAGGTTAAGCCCACTCAGTTTTCATCACTTAATAGTTCTGTGACCCAACAGACAAGATGCTCTGCTTTTGGCAGTAGCAAATACACCAGCCAACATTTAATTCTTCCTGTAAAAACATGCACATCCATCTAATTACTATGAAAATTTTATTTTTTGTCCTTAATAAATGGTAAAATTATGTGTAACAAATAATTGCTTTAAGATAAATTTTTCTTATCAAGAAATGTTTGATTTATATATTTTATCTACCTATATATCTGAAGTCATGCAAAAATTTCATGGATGAAAGTGGTCACAAGTGGACAAAGTTTTAAAAAGCCATAATCTGTAGAGCACCTGGATCCTAGAGTCACTGGAGAGCTACAAATGTGCTATCTGGATTACAAGGCTGTAGTACAGCTCCAAACTACACACCGCTGTTCATCCTGCCTGGGCATCATGGTGAGATGGAAAACCCATGGACACGGGAAGTTTATGTTTCTCACAAACTAGGCACACATGATCTAGTTCCTAACCTCTCTCTCTTCCTCACCCATGGATGATCTAAACCTCCCTCTCAGGTATGAAGAAAGTATTAAAAGGAGAAAAGAACAGGACGTAGCCACTAAGCTGCATGTCTTCAACTGTAACCCAAGCATGTTCCCTGGTCTCTGTGGAGTCAGTGCAGATGCCTGGACCACAGATGTTCATTGGACTCTACAGAGTCAGTGTAGATGCCTGGAACAAAGATGTTCACTGAACACTATGGAATCAGTGCAGAGGCCTAGAACACAGATATTCACTGAACTCTGCGGAATCAGTCCAGACATGTGGGACACAGATGTTCACTGAACACATGTCTATCCATGAAACACGTTTTCTCTGTATAATTTGCCAGAGGGATATTGTGGAGTCCATTTCAAGAGTGTATCACAGGTCACCTTGAGAACGCCTTACACACAGGGTTGTCCTCTGTTTTACCCCTTTATTTGTAAGCCTCCTGTCAGCACCTGCTGTAGTGTTGTTACTATATGACAGCTTATTTCATTGACCTACAAAATGGTGTGTGTCTGAAGAGCTACCATGGGCTTCAGAAACCCTCAGATCGGAAGGTTTTTGTTCATGTAAACTCACCATCATCAAAAGCAAACAACACAGACCAGGTACTCTGTCACTAGTAAAAGGCACCACAGCTCTTATCAACATCCATCTCAAACAGGACACCAGGGGAATTTTTAGAAACGGTTAACAAAACCATCAGAGAAATTACACTGTCATCTCCCATAAATTGGCAGTTCAAAACACTGAGGTATGTGGTGGTGGTGGTGGTGGAGGCAAACTGTCACTATGGCAATAAGGGTCTCCATGTTCAAGCAGCATCTTTGATCTGGAGGCTTCTGAAGCACCTGCACCTACACAATTCAAGGGCAGCTAACAGGAACACAACTGGAAGGCAGACCACACAAGCAATGCAAAAGTAAACCCTGACTCAGCTGGAGGTATGTGCCAGGAGATAAACAAGCCTGTGAACTTGAACACTTTCCCTTAAGTCTTCAAGCTTGAGAACTCTTCCAGAGCCAGGCCTGGTGGTGCCTGCCTATAAGTGATTTCTAGGCCATCCTGTGCCACTTACTGAGGCGCTGTCTCAAAATTAAAAAAAAAAAAAATGAATAATAAAAAGGCCAGGAGTACAGTTTGGAGACAATGTCTTTGCTTTGCATATACAAAGCCCCAGGTTCAGTCCCCATTATTCATCCCCCATGCAAAAAAAAAAAAAAAAACCTCTTCCAAATATTCAGGATGTGAAAATATGTTCTGTCCTCTCTGAGATTACAAAGTGACCCCAGCCCCTTTACTGATTATTTCCCAGCAAAGTTTACTGAAGAGCCTTCCAGTAATGCAGGCTGTACACAGACACATGGCCGTCCAACTGGGACCTTGAGAGGGCATAATGGATTGGCAACACAAAATCTGCTTAGATCTGCTGTATTTTAGGAGGAATGGTAGGTGGGAAAGGAAGGCTGAAAAACAAGAAGACTGAAAAGTGAGGAAATGCAAAATGGAAAAGATCTTTAACTGCAGCCTTTTAAAAGGTTTGGGGGTTGGGGGTTGGAGGTAATCTATGGCATTCTGGAAATAACAGGAGTCAAGTTACACCAGTCTACCTCTGCAGTTGGCAGAGTTCAAATGCATTTTAAACTGTTCTCCATTGGTGCTTGAAACCAGCAAGCCAGTGAGCCAGGAATCTTGGGTGATGCTGCTGGGTTCCATTACAGGTGGTGGAATATGTGAAAATCTCAAATCCTTTGTACCTCAAGATCCCGATCCAATATCCTGTAAAGCCTGGAGAAAGTCACAACAAAGCGAGGGTGGAGGACAGGGTGCACAGAGCACTTGTGCCAGGTGGATGACTATCGGAGCAGAACATCCAGTCCCACATGTACACTATCAAACAACCTGGACTTTATGTTCCCACCCAAAAAGGGTGAGATTAAAATAAGTAGGAAACTCAACACAACTGAGAGCAGAAAACTGTTAGAGCTGAGCGTGGATGCTAGGGTTAGCCAAGATATAACCTCTAGCAAGCAGTGTCAATACTGCCCACAGAAACAATAAGAAACAGTGTGCTTCATAAAGCATAAACACTACCGGCCCTGCTCACAATTTCCCAGAGATAGAAATACAACTGCAGAGGGCCAAAAGGTAAGATCTAAACCTTATAAAAATAGAATTATTGGCTTGTATCTACACAGACTATCTCTGGAAAGAAAGAGAGAAAGAGTTAGAGGCAGTAGAGTAACTGAGGCTGAGAGAAGGCATGAAGGACCACAAAGAGGAGCCCTGTCAATCCTGACTCTGAGGCAGCTGAACTCAACAGACCCAGCACCATCTTCCAGAGTGGGTGTTTTCATGTAATATACACAGGTATGACTCAATGGTTTGCCAACTTTTGTTATTTATTTATTTGATCTCCTCCAGGATTTACAGTTTCTATGACAAAAAGAAGCTTGAGGGATTTTTTTTTTTTTTACATGTGGAATATATAGTATTCTAATAACATTACAGGAATGAAGAGGAAGAAATGAGAAATAGAATGGATGATCAAACAGAAGCACATGACTTTGTAAAATGCAACTGGAAAAGAGGGAGAGCACATACCTGAGCCTAGGAAGTAAACTTCAGCACCAGGACAAGCAGAGGAGTGAGTGTAGGCAGACAGGCAGGTGACAGAGGCCACCAGGTCCTATAGCTCCTCACTGCTCCCTCATTAGGGCAAAGGCAAAGCTCCATTCTGGACTATAGACCATGTACAGGGACATCCAGCATGCCTCTACCAGCCAAGTGCAATTACACATTCAAAGCAGGAGGCAGAGATGAACTTAGGAGCCTTGGAATTTCAGGCCACCAGGTCACCACTGACTGAAAATCAACAAAGAAGGGCTTCCACAGAAGCGCCCTCTGGCTAGTCTCACAGTGCTGCAATTGTCAAGGCTGGGAACCTGTTCTAACTTAGGAAAGAATCATTTGGTTTGGATCCACATACATGCAGTATGTATCTCCTTATCAGAAGTAGAAGACAATGGCAGCACATATGACTCCACTTATCCGAGGAAGGCAGAAAACTGCACTCTGAAAACACCTGCCAATACTGACTTGAGAATAGAGAAGGGAAACATTTTGCCAAAGTTTGCACCATTCTCCTTTAAGGTTCTTTTAGTCAGATGATAAATGACACCAGTGATGTGTCTTTCCATTTAGATGTCCATGTCCTTCAGAAGACAAACTGACAATAGGAATCTCTCACAAACTTTTGGGGCAGGGAGTAAATAAATGTGATTTCTTTTTGAACTTTACCAAATCATCCCAATTAGGCCAATTTGCCTGCTCATTTATGTATTCGATAGGTACTTCCATGGAGTGCATTTCACTTCATGGGAATCAATGAGCATACATGTACCAGAGGCTGAATCTATACTGAGCAATAAAGAAAGGAAGAAGAAACAAAATACAAACCCCTTAGAAGGAAGTACATGAGGTAATACTCAAATAAACAGTTACACAAAAAGAGTAAAGTGGGGGGTTGGAGAGATTGTTCAATAGTTAAAGAGTGCTTCCTGTTCTTGCAGAGGACCTGGGTTCAGTTCCCAGAATCCATGGAGTAGCTCACAAATGTCTCTAACTCCAGTTCCAGGGGGCCAGTGTCCCTTCTGACCTCTACGGGACACACACACACAACACACACACACACACACACACACACACACACACAAATGTGTGTTTGGTGTGTGTGTATGTGTGTTATGTATAATGGTTAACTTTTGAAAGCATGACAAAGTAGATGAATCCTGGGCTACCTAATTAGGGCCAGTTGGAGAAGACTATTTCAAGTATAAAAGACAAAAAACAGGATCAGGCAGAGAAGCCTGAAACATTACCAGGACTGTCAGAATACAGGGATAGTGGAGATGTGAAGTGCAGATGACTGCCCAGGTAGATGCTCAGACTGTGCTGGCCCTACTCAAGCCAATGGTTACCCTGTGGAGATAAAAGAAAGATAACTTCTCAAGAGGCACTGTGAACCCAGTACAAAGATGAAGTTTCTGATCGTGATCTTTAGCAGTAGAAACGGAAGTCTGTCAGGCAGTGGTGGTGCACACCTCTAGTTCTACCTCTTTGGGAGGCAGAGACAGGCAGATCTCTGTGAGTTTGAGGCCAGCCTAATTTACAAATGGAGTGCCAGGACAGCTAGGACTGTTACAGAGAAGCCCTGTCTTGAAAAGAAGAAGGAAGAAAGGGAGGGAGGGAGGGATGGGAGGAGGGAGGAGGAGATAAAGAAACAAGTCAAATAGATGGGATCTAAATGATGGGAGATGTCATTCTGTAAATATGTTTCTCGTATTGGTTAATGAATAAAGCACTGTTGGCCAATAGGAAAGCAAGATAGGCGGGACTAGGAGGAGAGGGGAAGTAGTAGGGAGGAGATCCAAGATGGAGGACAGAGAGAGAAGGACTCTAGCCCCTCTCTCTGGTAAGATAAGACCACGTGGAAGTACTTAGATTAATAGAAATGGGTTAATAATTAAGACAGCGCTAGCCAATAAGAAACTAGTATCTGGCCAACAGCATTGTATCAAATACAGAGTCTCTGTGTGTTATTTGGGGCGGTGGGACCAGATCGGCCAGCAAGAAAAACCTTACTGCTAACAATCTAAGATTCTTACAGGTGGAGCAATTTGTTCACCTCAGAGAAAGTGACGACAATTTCAGCATAGACAAGAGAAACGAAACCATTCCACAGGGAATTGAGGAAATAAAGTGTAAGCAGTAAGCGGAGACAAAGAACATGGGCCTGATCTTTGAGGGGCTTGGATGAAAATGGACCAGATGAGCAGTTGATGAAAACCCAGAGGTTAATAATTGTTTGCTTTTAAGGTGAACAGGAGAAATGCATTGGCTAAGTATGAGGGGAGTCTGGGAACGTCAGCAGGTCAGCAAAAAGTGACAGGACAAAGAAGGATCTCACCTGGGTCACTTTCCACAATCCCCAGGATACCAGCTTCCTTAATTTTTCCAATTTCTTTTTCTTAGGCTATTTGACTTTCACCACGCGTGGATTCCTGTTTTAACCTCATCATAAAAAGGCTTTTTCTGTTTTTGACACCAAACCTCACTAGATCCTTCAATGCTGTATTCTAGAAAGCTGCAGGTTTTCACTTGCTTCATTTTCTGAACAACTGTTTCTGGGCAGAGCACAAGAGCGTCACCACTGACACACACTCACTCTAGGACAATGTATGGGTGTGTTCTACACTTCCCTATGCAAAAGATTTTAAGAATCTAAAGATGAGAGTCTATTAATCACCATACTGATTTTTAAAACTGCATTATCTGATCTGAATCTTTTAGAACTGCTATGTGAAAGTAAGAAAACAATAAAGTCGGAACCACAAGACCTGTAACCCCCACCATGGGACAATCCTTCATTAGCTGATATAGACCTGGTAGGCAGTAAGTGCAGCCAAAGCCAAAGGCCTTTCCTGTCTGAGGCAAACATAGCCACATCAGAAGACGGAAGTCAGGGGCAGAATCAGCAATCTGACTGGGCCTGGGAACACTCTTTCAGTGTTGTCCTTCCAGACCACACTTTCCAGACTATAGGATGTGTATTTTCTACTCAAAGATTATGGCTTTAGACACATAACTTCAGAATCTGCCCCAAAGTTCATGAAAAACTATCTGTGTCCATACAGACTTACCTACAAAATCCCTGTGAAGGATCTTAATCCCATGAATGAGCTGTTACAATGGATGTCACAAACACTAGCCATGCCTTCCAAATGGACAACCTCAAGGACACAGTTCAAGGCAGTAAACAAGTGGGTCTCCTTCTCTTTGATACACCCAGGTTCATCTGTACTGAAGTTATGTACCCCCTCAACTCTATCTGGGTATTATGTAATATATTTAGCTAGATGCCCTCTTTGGTTGAAAAGTAAAGAAGTAAAGTTAAAGTGAAGAAAATTCTATAATAAATTTTTAGAGTTACACTGAAGAGACATGGTTAGCCAACTTGCTAACTTTACTCTTCACATTCCCAATGCAAGATGTCTGGCTGATAATCTATCATCACCCCACGCCATGTCACCATAATCTCACACCCATCAATCAACCACCCTATTCCCAAAGCCTCTCTGTCAACTGCCTTCCACACAACATCTTAGTGTAATATGTAGCACATCATACTTTCTTGAATATATATGTATGTGTGTATACACTGACAGATGAAATGTGAATTCCTCAAATTCCTCATCCCTAGACCACAGGTCTAGCAGCACCACAGAAGCAACATGAACTTTAGACAACTTGACTAAAATTTCTGTCCTTGAATTAGTGGTATCAGAGATGCTGAAACTGTGGCTGTATGTTGCCAGGGGAACTCTGTATTTTCTACTGCAGGCCATGTCACACATTAAGACATACTTAGTGTCAACAGGGTTTTCTTGTCAAGCTACGGGTACACATTAGCAAACACGGCTGATGTGCGAACTTGCTGTTTAGTGTATTCAAGCACAAGATCTGAGATGCCTGACCCAAGTGTACTTACTGCCCCAGAGGGAGAAAACCTAACAACATACCTCTTCATTCAAAACTATTTCAAAGTATTCATTTCTGCCTATGTCCCTATTAGATACTCTGAAACAGAAAACAAAACATTCCCAGATATCTGGCAACCACAACATAAAGGTTAGCATTTACAATTTACTTTAACACCTTCCAAGGAGACTATCCCTGAAGCCCTCACATCCAACTCCTTCACAAACAAATCAACACCCACCCTGATCTTTCCCTTGACCCAGATCCCATCTGGGGATATCTCACTTACTCAGAGCAGGATTAGACACATTTACTCTTGAAGTGATGTCCCCAAACTAAATGTCTTCACACAGAGATTAACAATCACTATAAAGCCTAGAAATTTTCCACAGGCACTCTCTGAAAGACACACCTTCACACTTATCTGTTATTTACAGCCTGGGAAACTGTGGGGATTTGCTCAGGTTTCTGGGGCTGGACCAGCATGCTAAGTCATCCTTCCTGTATCTAATCTGCTGAGCCATGCTGACTTCATTTAAAAAAAAAAAAAAAAGGAATATTTCAGGTCAACAGAATATAGCACCACATACAAGTCCTAGAACTAGACCTTGCTTGCTAAAGCATATGAAAGTTATTGCAACCAAAATTCTTATTGTAAGTACATCAAAGTCACTGTACCTGAGCATAAAACATTAGCCTTGTCTGGCCATTCACTAAAGGGGGAAACTATTCCCAACTAGAACAGCAATGCAGATATCCTCCTCTTGAATGGATTGCTTATGCACATTTTTTGTTTTGTTTTGCCTTTTGCAGCTGTAATACACAAGTTTAAGGTCATTACTTAGCTGTCTATAGATTACTCCATTATCTGTGCACTCCAGAAGCAGCGAGGGAAGCTGCCATGTGAAGGCCAAGTCTCATCAGGAACAGACAGCTAACCTATCACTCAAAAGCCTTCTCAAGATAACAAAGCACTCTAGTAACCAGATGTTTGAACAGCCATGTAGAGAGTATGCCAAAATTTACACATGAAAACAAAGTGGCAAGCTCCTTCAGCCCTGCTGCCTGTGGCAGTGAGTGCTGGCTCCGGAGCTAGGCTTACTGGAACTGATGACAGAGTCCACCACCCTGTGTGTGTATAGACAAGTTGCTGAGGATCTCCAAAACTTCATGTGTGTATGCACGGGAAAGAGGAACAGAGTGCCCCTAACTTCTTCCTCAGAGAATTGCTGAAGAACGAATACCAGGGAAAGCATTTAGCACAAGAAGCACCTACGGATGCTGCTGTCCTGTCATGTCTACTGCCCAACCACCACTATCAGCTCAAAGTGACCCTGGGAGTGAGAGCATCAGGTTGGACAGCTTACTTATAATTAAATAGATTTGATCTAGCTTAGGGTCCGTGACTATGCTGAATAATGCCAACTAATGAGACAGCATAGTAAACATGTCTGATGTTTATAATGCCTTCCATGTTAACTGAACAACTTTCTGTCACCTTTCCACATGCCTGAAGGATAAAATAGGAAAGTTGTAATAAATTCATTTGGAGATCTGATTTATGAGGAATTAAATCATCATTTATACATTTCTTATCATAATTTATCAAGTTTCATGAGAACACAAATTGCTAAATGAATGAAAGCTATCATTTTATCAAGGGTAATTGCCTTTATAAAACCTAGGCCTGAAATAATAATAATAATTATATTAATTAATATTATCAATATATTAATTATTATACTAATTAATGTTTATTAGTAGTAGTAGTAGTAGTATTTTCAAGACAGGGTTTCTCTGTAGCTTTGAAGGCTATCCTGGAACTCCCTCTGTAGATTAGGCTGGCCTGGAATTCAGAGATCCACCTGTCTCTGCCTCCTGAGTGCTGGGATTAAAGACGTGCACCATCACTGTCCAACAGGCTTTAAATTATTAATGATGCCCATGAAAAACATGATCTTAATGAGGCACTGTAGTAAGGGTTTAATAATTTAGATTTGTTTTCAACATAGTAAGAACTAAAAATCTTTCCTAATTTGCTTCAAATCCATGGACTAAGTATAATGCCATGATTATAAATACAATAAAAGCATCCTCCAGAAAAGAAAGTCTTTTATTGCAATAATGGCATATGTCAATCAGAAAATGTAGTATTTTAAAGTCATCATATTAAATTATTCTCTTAAGATAAAACATTACTGAGATATGTGTATGGCAAGGGCAGTGCTAAAGCTAATGATCCCCTGAAAAATGATCTCCAGTATTTCACAGTTCCATTCTGCATGGCTTCCATGTATCAAACCATCTGTTTGCCTAAATGCATCTGCAAATCAAAACTCAGAATTCCTGTAGCTACTTGTGGATACATGCAGAGGGCGGAAAATGTGAGTCACCCAATGAGTACCTGCACATGACACAAAACTGGGTGGGACTCTGCCTTCTGGTCCCATCTCTGATACTGCAAACAAGCGCCCATTTGAGGATCTATTCAGTGCTAGGTTGTTCATAGCGTTTGTGCTGCTACTGTTGTCACTATTTAAGATGTCTCTCAAGACTAGTGCTGAAGTGGTATGTGCTCCAAAGACACAGGAGGCTCCGGATGTGCCTCAAGGTGCAAACACACCTGTTAGACAGTTCTATTCAGACAAATCCCAGTGCAGAGAATTCCTTCACTGGGAACCAAGCAAACAAACAAGATTAAAACAGATTCATAAAGAAGAAGGTCATGTATTGTCAGTGCTTGTTTGCCAGGCCATGTCCTCAGGGTCACAGCTCACAGGAACTAACCTGTATTTCCTGTGGGATCAACTGTTCCGCATCCACCAACTCAGGGTGACTGCAGAAAACCAGTTATGCTTTGTTTAAGAACAACTCTAGGGAAAGAAGACTAGACCAAGAGGAGAGAAAATAGGCCCACATAAATAAGGCATGAGGGGGAAGTGAATCATCAGGAAAACTTAAACCAGTCAATAATTAATCCTGGGACAGTGAATATACATCTGGGAAAAAAATTAAAAGAGGGGAGAGAAGGAACTGAATACCAGCCTCAGGGCAACACAGGGAAAACCCCAACTCCAGAAAAAAAGGCAACAGCAAGCTTCCCCAGGGACGAAAACAGGCGCTCCTCCTGAGGATTGCTGCATGCCCTTGACTTAGACAGCACAACAGATCATCGACATACAGCACAGAGAGAAGCTGGACAGTGACCCTCAAAGCTTTTGATCATCAAAAGACATTAAAAATGTAAAAGACATGTCTGAAACTGGAAACAGATTTTGCACTATACATAAAATATAGAGTTGTTCTTAAAAAGAAAAAAATTAAATCCAATGGGAAAAGTGAATAAAAGACATGAACAAGTAGATAATGGAAGATAACTCTTCACTGGCTAATAAATTTATGTAAAAGATAATCACCCAGGACTGAAGAGATGGATCAGTGGTTAAGAGCACAGATTGCTCTTTCAGAGGCCCTGGGTTCAATTCCCAGCACCCACATGGCAGCTCACAGCTGCCTGCAGCTTCAGTTCCAGAGGATTTGACACCCATGGAAAAACACCAATGCATATAAAAAATAATTTAAAAAGATAATCACCCTTAATAATCCAGACAAAAATGGACTCTTTGCAATTTTATACACACACACACACACAACACACACACACACACACACATGCAAGCAAAAGTTTAAAACTGATGGCAGAAGTACTGGAGGAAAAGCACTCCTATATTGCAGGGCTAGTCTGAGTATACCTGGTGCAAACATCTTAGAACACAATATATCTCTGGACAGCAAACCTGAAGATAAACTTATCACTTTTCATTTTGAGAAAGTGTCTCACTATGTTTGCCCAGGCTAGCCTGGAATTTGTGATCATCCTGCTTCTACCTCCAGAGTGCTGGGATTACAGGCAGGCACCACCAGGTCCTGCCTGTAAATTACATCAGATCCATCAATTCTAGCTCTCAAAGAAAGATCTAGAACAATGGTTCTCAACACATAGGTTATGACTCCTATAGGAGTCAAACGATCCTTTCACAGGGATCACCTAAGACAATCAGAAAAAAAACATTAAGATTCAAAACAGTAGCAAAGTTACAGTTATGAAGTAGCAACAAAAATAATTTTATTATTGAAGGACATATATTGAAGGACAACATGAGGAAATGTCACTACTCTAGAAGAACTGGTACATTTGCACCAAGAGACAAAGGTAAGATGCCTGTAAATAGCATTTGAAAATGCAAACATCCTGCAGCAAATGGATCTATTACAACATAGACATAAAATAAAATGCTACACAGCAATGGAAATTAACAACAGCTCATTAAGTTTCCTCATCAACATGAATACATTTTAAAACAATGCTGAGGGTTTGGAGTTCAGTCACAAAAACTTAAAGGAAAAGTGTGACACACACACACACACACACACACACACACACACACACACACTGTAGAAATCTCAGCAGTGAGGAGGCAGAGACAGGAGGCTCTCAGGAGTCTGCCAGCCAGCCAATTAGCTGAGTCAAATCTAGCTGTCTAAAAAACAAAACACCCAAAAAACAAAAACAAAAACAAACAAACAAAAAACAAAATGCAGATGAAAGATAATCAAGGAAGATAATAGACCTCTAGCCTCCATACACGTTTGCGTGTACACACATACACACTCAGCGGGAGAGAGACAAAGGGGGGGGGGAGAGAACCCATAGGATAACTAATCAGAGAAGCATGGAGTTGAGAGATGAGCACAGCAATACCCTGGGAGGCACCCCTGAAAGATGGAGGCCCTTCATTCCTACTTGGTCAACACAGTAGATCGCATCACATCCAAATCTACTTTGTCCTCCTGTTTTCAGCACTTTGGACCAGTCCAAGCACTCACCACTCTCAGCAATGGTATCTGCTAACTTCCTGTCAAGTGAGTGGTGTTCTTAAAAATGTTGATGGCCTCCTTTCTCACTTAGAATAAAACCATTCTCAACTGTGTAGCTTCCAGGCTTTATTTACCTAGGTTTCCTGAGCTCTGCTCTCTGTTTTAGCTTTCTAACCTACTTCCTTCCACTCTTTTCCTCTTCTGAAACTTGTCAAGCTGATTCCCTCTTCTCTGGCTCTTTGCTGACAACTTCATTCCTGCATTCAAGTGTCTCAAGGGGCTGCCCATGACCACACTACCAAATACAAACACAATGTCATTGTCTCCACTCACTGTCTCTTCATCCTCTTCCACCCTACAGGGCACTTCTTGTGGTCGATTTCCACAAGAGTGAGGTTGTGTCAGCCCCATTTCAAGTTATCACAGTGGAGCCTGGCACACAGCAAGTACTGATGGGAAAACTGAAACTGTTCTGAATAGACACGATACAGTATCTACTGACAGTGAAATGAAAATCAAGTACATTGGGGAGGATCACAGAGGACTTGGAAAATGAATTTGGAAAAACCACCAGAAAAGCATTATTCTAAGAACAATCCCAACACCATCAGCAGCAGTACATTCCTAAGGATGTGAACTGCTAATCAAATCTTCACATCACACCACCCTGAATTTTGAAAATATCACTACTTAAAAAATCTCCTGGTATGTGTGTGCCCATGTGTGCACACACGGGTATGCTTAATCTTCTACTTTAAGCTTAAGAGGATGCTTCCAAAAGCTGCAGAGATGGCTCAGTGGTTAAGAGCATGACTACTCCTACAGAAGACCTGTGCCAGGAGGCTCATAACCAGGTAAAAACTTGTTCCAGGAGATCTAATTCCCTCTTTTGGATTTCACAGGCACCTCCACTCCTGTGCACATAACCTACACACAGACACACATGTTTATACATAAGTAGAAATAAATTCTTTTTTTTTAAGGCATGCTTCATTTAGTTCTGAGTTTATTCTGACTGTTAGATAATTTACATAAGTTACCTTCCTATGCCTGTGTCCTTGACAGTAAAGTGAAGCTATCCATTGCTGTTTTAGAGTTGGTGTGACCATTCCGAAATAAAATTCTTCCAATGAAAGCATCTAGCTAAGTGGTTAGCATATAGTAAGGAACTAATACATAGTTGTTATTTGAATACAGAGAAGGGAAGTCATAGCAAAGAGGGGTCTAGGGTAAAATCACCAACATCCTCTCCCTCTTGAGTGGACTATTCACACACAACAGCTGAAAACACAACCAAAGCTAACCCTATTCCCAGTAAATCAGGTGTACACAGAGTTCACAAAATGTGGGCAAAGCACTCTGAGGACATGGAAGGTGTGACTGACTTTACCAAGGAAGTGGGTAACATGTAATGGCCTGAAAAGAAGCCATCAGAAACTCATCAAACAGGAAAGAGGGGAAGCTGGTGTGTAAGCAAAGTGAATGTGAATGACAGATGCAGGTAAAGAGAAGGACTGGTGTGGCTGCTTGGATGTGCTGTAGGAAGGGGCCTGGAAGGTGGGGTACAGCTGTGATCCCACCACCAGGAGCTCTGTTTATGGAGTTAACATTCTCTTCACTGGGCAATGGGGAAATGAAAGGGGGGAAACAAAATGCTATTTTAATAGCAATCATTTTAGAGACAGAACATCTTTATGTCTTCAATTACTACATAGACCCTGGATCTGCTGATCTAAAGTGGAAAATATGATACACCTGAATTCCTGAAACTATACAAGCAATTCCTGTATTAGCGAAGACAGGGCTGGATTTTGGCCTCCTAATCAACCAGTTTCATGACCAGACAATGTTATTAAGCCAAGTGTCTTCACAACAGCAGATAAAACCTGAGTTTACTATGTGCATATGCTGTGCTGCTTGCCATTACCATCTCATTTAACTCTCATGACACTCATAAAAGGTACTATTAACCCCATTTGAGATCAGAAAATCCAAACAAAACAAGGCTTGGGCCATCTGACTAGTGCCTAACTGACAGAGCCAGGATTGCAAAGGAGGCTGACTTCAAAGCCCTAAAATTAAACCAGCCTGTTGAAACAGGACATTTCTCAGTTCGTTAAACATCATGTGCTCAACAATTATTTGTGTGTACCTGCTATAGTTTAAAGCATCAAGCTAGGCTGCGACTCTTCAATTTTACTGGGCAGAACAATCAGTGGGCAGAGCACTAAGACACAGACTCCTGGCTCCACACAGAAATTTTGGTTCAGGAAGCCCAGGGAGGGATCAGGGATCTACTTTTTAATTGTTTGTTCTGTGGATTAGAATTCACTTGTTCTGTAAATAATGCTGCTGGTGATCAAGGTGATGTTAGAACCTCCTGACCTCTGGGTATTTCTGATACAGGAACACAAGCACAAAGACTTCTCACGAGAAAGGTTATAGGAAATGAAGCAAGCAGAAAGAGGGTTTGACAAAGAAAGGGAAGCCTCTTACAGGCAAAGGGAGGCACAATGAAGAGCACCTGCTCTGGGAAATGGGATGATGGTCACAAGGAAAATTGGGGGAAGCTGAGAAGGCCCTAGATGTCAACCATTACACTGGGGCTTGACACTGGGTATTGGAAAGCTACTAGTTAATGGTTTTTGAAGATAGCCACATTTTCTCTCACAAAGTTGGGCAAGATCAAGTGGAATACAAGGATCACACATCAAGACAACTGGCCAAGCACAGATGTAAGCCCCAGAGAGAAAAAAATCAGGAAGCATGCCTCAAAAGGCAGGAATGGCAGCTCCATGGCAAACTGCATGTATGGCACAGCGCAGGGGTGTTTTTTGTATTTTTCACCTACTAAACCATAATCATAGTACTATCAGCTCCAAGTTAATTGTACACTCTTTCTGAAGTATACAATTCAGTGGTAGATTATATGCCTAGCATAGATGAGGCCCTGGGTTCAATTCCTGGTACTGGTTGTAGGGGTGAGGAGAATTATATGTGGGTGGTCTCTTATATAGCTGGCCAGACCCAGGGTCCATGAAGCACTCACACAAAAATACAGTTCAGGAATAGGATGTGTAGACAGGTCTTAGTAGTCCACATACATGTTATACCATTTAAATATCAAGAAACACAAACACACACAGGAGAAACATTAGTCAGAGCAACACAATCTCATTTTACACAGAATCCCAACAGTATCCAGGATCCAATTTCCAAACCCTCAGCAGTTAGGAAGCAAAATTCCCAGGGAAGAAGAGCCTGTGGATTTGCAGGTCAAGAGAAGAAACAAATGTTTAAAAAGGACACAGGATCACACCCAGTAAGTTCTCCAAAGTTGTTTATTCACACATACAAACGAGTCCCCCCCCCCATATGAAATGAGTGGAGATCTTCCTTAGTGATCCTGGTACCCACTACAAAACATTCTTTAAAACAAGCAGTATCTGGCTGGTCAGAAGACACAATGTTCAGAGATGGTTCACACATGCCAACATAACCCATCACACATCAAGACAACTGGCCAAGCACAGATGTAAGCCCCAGAGAGAAAAAAAATCAGGAAGCATCGCCTCAAAAGGCAGGAATGGCAGCTCCATGGCTGCCAGTGACCTGTGCGTTCATACAGCATCTACAGAAAATGTGCTCCACGGGTGAGGTTTAACTTGGGCAACATTTTCCTGGTGGCTGTGCCTCCATCTTCATCCAAACAAAAAGCAACTCTGTCAAGGTAGCCGTCATCAGTTACTGAAATGAGGCAACATCCTGTGACATGCCACGTTGTTATGGGATATTTGTACACTGCATGAAAATATATTGCTGTGATTGGCTTAATAAAGAGCTGAATGGCAAATAGCTAGGCAGGACTTCTGGGCAGAAAGAGGAAGTAAGATGAGATAGATAATCAAGGAGCAGAGGAGATACCAAAGAGACATGGAGTCGGACATACAGAATGAAAGAAAGGTAAAAAGCCACATGGTAAAATGTAGATTAATAGAAATGGGTTCATTTAAAAGAACCAGTTAGGAAAAAGCCTGAGCTATAGGAGGGACTTTCATAATTAATAAGAAGCCTCCGTGTCATTATTTGGGAGCTGGCTATTGAGACAGAGAAAGACTCCTTACAGTACATCCTGCAGCAACAGGCTGTGTAACAACTTTCAGAGGAAGCAGCAACACATGAAGGGGCATCTCCCTTTGTTCACCAACACCTATCAATGTTTATTAAGAATTAATACTGGCTGAGTGGTG
The DNA here is from genome assembly GCF_943737965.1 of Phodopus roborovskii. NCBI lineage: Eukaryota > Metazoa > Chordata > Mammalia > Rodentia > Cricetidae > Phodopus > Phodopus roborovskii. The sequence goes on from NW_026126517.1 coordinate 19,889,453, forward strand.
GTGCCACATGCCTTTAATCCCAGCACATGGGAAGCAGAGGCAGGTGGATCTCTGTGAGTTTGAGGTCAACCTGGTCTACAGCTGGAGTTCCAGTACAGTAAAGGATACACAGAAAAACCCTGTCTTGAAAAACAAACAATAAAAAAGATTAATACTGGTTTACCATTTTCTATGGATTTCATCTATCCTGTGTGGATGTACCCGTGTTTGCAGATGGGTACATGTGTATGAAGGCCAGCAATGGATGTCAGCTTTCTTTCTTATGTTTTGAGACAGTCTCTTACCAAACCTGGAACTTACTAATTCAGCCCCTGGGATCTTGCTGTCTTGATCTCCCAGTGCTGGGATTACAGGTATGGCACTGTACCCAGCTTCTTTACGAGGATGCTAGGGAACACAGGTCCTAACTCTGAGGGTTGTACTCAATTTCTGATCATTTAAAATGTATACCAACAAATGAGCTTTATAGCATTTCGCAGACAGAAATCAAGTCCATCATCTAAAACCTTCAGAAGAGCTTGAGATGGCATCCAACAGAAGAAAAGTAATTCAGTGCCCCGCCTTCTTACGTCTACATTAACACTGATTTTATTTTTATGTGTATGTGTGTGGCTATATTTGTGTGAGTATATGTACAGGTGCCCACAGAGGCCAGCGGAAGGTTATAGATCCCCTTGGAACTGGAGTTACAGGCAGTTGTGAGACTCCTGACATGAGTGCTGGGAACTGAACTCTGGTCCTCTGGAAGAGCAGGGGCTCTCCCACAGCTCAGTGGATCTCTTTAACACTGGAACACAAAAACAAAATGCCTGTGAAGTATAACACAAAGATAACGTGGCTCAATGGAACTAGGCCTGATGTATTTCTCAGGCACAGCAAAGGCTGGAGAAAATAAGGACAGGCTTGCACCCAATTTCATAGAAAATTAGCATTATGGTACTTTTGGGAAAGGGCCAAATGTGTGATAATACCTAGTCAATAGAAGCACTCGGGTGTCCCATCCAAAGAACACACCGACCTGGAGTAACACCTGTTCACAAGAAGCTTACAGTACAGGGTCACTGACTAACCAAAGAAATAGACCTAAAATGGCATTTTTTTTTTCCTAACCACAAATTGTGACCTGTGAATCGATTTCGTGGGATTCAGTCAGCATTTTTCTCTCCACTGAAAGAAAATGGAATATAACAGAAATAAGCAGAAGGCAGCTAATAAGGGCAAAAACTGCTGTGTGAAGCCAGACATGGCATCATATGCTTTGGGCTCAGCACAGTGGAGGCTGCGACAGGTGGAGTACTGTGAGTAGCGAGCTAGCCTGGGCTACCCAGAAAATTCAAGGCCAATCATACCAAGAGGTTCTGTACCAAAACAAAACACATACATACAAAAACACTACTTTGTGAAACTTTTCATTCATATGGAGGTGTATGTACTAGATCATAATGTCCTTATTACTGCGATGTTTTTGGTTTTCCTTAAGTTAGAAGGTCATTGCATGGAGAACCAGATCTATAGACAAAGGACCCTGGCTGACTCACCATGTTTAATCCTGAGCCCCTGCTCAAGGTCTCTGCTCAAAATAAGCCTAAGGGAACCTATTCAAGAGCTACAGGGGCAAACACCAAGAATGAACACAGCAGGGACAAGCCCAGCCAAGCCTGTGTTTGGCCCGAAGGCCTTACCACCTCCCCCAAACAATGTGTTCAAGCTTTTTGCTCAGGATGGACCCATAGAAACCTATTTAAGGGCTCCTTGGCACACACACAAAAGCCCAGGCAAAAACAGAGAGAACGGGGACAAATCCCAGCCAAGCCCTTAGCTGCCCTTGAGGTCCTGCCAGCTCTAAGGCGGTGCCGACAAACTAGTGTAGCTAAGCAACCCTGGAGTCAAACTCCTCCTTCCTCCACTGTCTGTCAACAGTTCAACTCTTCCAGTCAACTTTTCCTCAACTACAACTTCTGCAACTGCTGCCTGTGTCCCTAAGGGGCAACTCTTCCTTTCCTTAAATTCCAGACTGTCTTCCTCTTAGCTGCCCCAGAAGCCTGTACTCTACATTTTCAAAACACAGACCACCACAGATCCTTCAACACCATTCCCAGGAAGCGGGGATGGGGGTCTTCTGGCAGATCTCCATCTTACTATGACTTAGGGCAAATATATGCTCCCCCAAACTCCAATCAAACTACATGCTCTGAGCAGTCCTGGAAGGGGCAGGCCTACTGACCAAGGAGTATAGGAACGGCTGCTCTTTCCCAAAGACACAAACCCTTACAGATGGGGACACAAATTTTCCTGATTCAGTGATTCAAAGCCAAGTTTCCCACCAAGGGAGCATCTTTCATAGCCCAGGCCTCAGGAAGGCTGGGGGCATCCTAGCTTACTCCCGCTGCCCAGCCTCCCTCTGCCAATGCTCGGTCCTCCGGGGTCCCAGGTCTGGCCTCCTACCCCCACTGCCCCTCTTAGGAGAGCACGCCTCGGGCCTCTGGCCCCAGCGGAGCGGCGGCCGAGCTACACTCACCCCTCGGCCCGGGAGGCGGCGGCTTCTCAGGCTGCGCTTCCGCCCGCCCGGCCACCGCCGTCGCCGCCGCTCGGCCTCCGGCCTGCTCCCGGCCGGCCCCGGCCCGGCTCCGCTTCACCTCGACCCCCTCTCCGGCCGCTGGAGCCCAGTGTCCTGCATTGACCCGGAAGCAGCTTTCAGGGGGCCCCCCAACAACAACACGTGACCCCCGCCGCACGTGTCACGTCCGCTGCGTGATTGGGAGGGGCCGGGCGCTGAGTCTCCTAGACCAAGCTGCGGTTGTCATGGCAACCGAGATGGTGACATCCACCTAGACTTGATCAGAAATGCACCCAGTCTTCTTGCTTTTCCAACTGGTGCATCAGGAGAGAACCCGCAGGTCCAAAGACCTATCACTTGGAAGAGAAATGCCTTGGGAGACAGGATCCCTGGACTGAACCGAGCCAAACATACCTGCAAGCTTGGCCTGACTCTATATGAATCCGACTACTTGTGATACCTGTCCCTGATTTCGGTGACCTCATCTATAAAATGTCCCATAAAAGCTCTCTATCCTTTATATACATCTACTTGTGGGGACAGCCCCCTCCATGCCCCCTCCAATCCTGTGGGACCTGAAGCTTTCAACAGTAACAGTTACAGCTTCTGCCTATTTAGTGTTTTAATAGCCACAGCCTCTAAACACATGAGATAACAACAAAACAAAACACTTCTGCAAACTTCTTAAAGGATATATTTTGTAGAATTGAACACTGAAGTTGGGAAGTCAATTGATTTGCTTAAGACCACCTACTTAGTCAAAATGGCCAGGTTGAGACTTGAAGCCAGATCAAGCTAGTTCCAAAGAACATAGGCTTCACACCCAGCTATGGAAACCTCATACCTGGCTGTGGGGCTGTTTGCTTTTGTGCTTCTCTGTTCATTTCTTCACAGGAAACTGCCTGTGGAGTAGGGATGGTGCAGGCTGATCCTGAGGAGGACTCAGCTTTGTGTAGATACATGACTGGAAATGCTAGGAGTTGAAGAGATCTCTACACACAAAGTCTATGTGCTTCTATGTAGTATGTGTCCAGGAAGATATCGGGGAATCCTATGAACATGCATATGTACATATTGATATTTTTCTAGAGAAAGGAAAAAATCTTTAGCTTGCCACCCTGGGGACTTAAATTGGTCATGTTCTTTTGTTTTGTTTGTCCCATAGGTGGGACTTGGGCTAGAGAGACGCCTGAGGTTAGGGAAGGTGTTCCAAGGACAATGAGTCAGGCAATAAATGGGCTTAGAGGATTCAGAAAGATGATCGCTTCCAGCCCAGGAAAGCACTACTGACTTAACAACTTTGGGAGACTCAGGTCACAGGCAGGACCATAGCTAAAAGCAGACTCAGTAGGGAGGACCATCCAAAGGGGAGAGTGAACTGAAGAATCATGGGAAGAGCAAAGTGAACTAGAGGACCATGGGAAGAGAGGAGTGAACTGGAGGACCATGGGGAGAGCAGAGTGAACTGGAGGACCATGGGAAGGGGGGAGTGACCTGGAGGACTGTGGGAAGAGAAGAATGAACTGGAGGATCATGGGAAGAGAGGAGTGACCTGGAGGATCATTGGAAGAGAGGAGTGAACTGGAGGACCATGGGAAGAGAGGAGTGAACTGGAGGATCACAGGAAGAGCGGAGTGACCTGGAGGACCGTGGGAAGAGCAGAGTGAACTGAAAATAGAAGGAAGGACAGCTGCAAGCGTCTTCCCTTTTGATACTCTGTTTCCGTACTTCTGCCTAAATACCCAAATGACAAACTTGCTTATGAGTTGAAGTTCTTTACTGGACACTCAAAAATACTAGGAAGATAGATACCTTGTGAGCAACTAGGGGAAGGTACAAGCTGTAATTCATTACTATTAACAAATCCTGTTGCTATGACTAAAAACACACGTTGATATTGGATGTGACAGTCTCCTTAGAGAACAAACTTAGAGGTTACTGTTTTTACCCACCTCTCTTCTATCTCCCCACAGCAGCTAGAAGCCTCCTTCTAAAACTTGAATTGGACTGTGTCACTCTCTGGAGCTTAAAACCTGTCCCAAGACTGGCAGTGGCTCATCTTCATCTCAGCATGAAGGCCACCATAAACAACAAGCTCCTTGGAGTTCTTTACAACCTGCTGACTTTCCCACTCATCTCTTGCCTGTCTCCTGATATTCTACAGCTACTCCATTCAGTCTGCTATCCACTAGCTATGTGTGACTATTTTATTTTAATTAAATGAAGTAAATCTAATTAATAAATAAAATAAATTTAATAAATGAAGTCAGGGTGTTGGAGATATAGCTCAGTGGGTAGAATGCTTGGCCAGTGTGTAGGAGCAGCAAGCACTAGATTCAACCACGAGCACCACATACCCCAGATGTGGTGCTCTACCCCTCACAAGTACTTGGGAGATTGTAGCAGGAGCATCAGGCATTCAAGGCTGCTCATAGTGAGTTTGAAGCCAGCCTGGGTGACATGATACCCTGTCTCAAAAAATTAAAAAATAAAAATAAAATGAAGGGCTAAGGATGCAGTACCTTTGTAAATCCCTTGCTCTGATGTCCAAGACTCTGATAGAATCCCAGAACCAACATATATGTGCATAAACACATACACACACAAAGAGAGAGAAAGAGAGGGAGAGAGAGAGAACACATCCATACACAGGTACACACACAAGCACACACACACACACACCACAACTTAAGTTAAATTAAAGCTTCCCCAATCACATGACACTAGTATCATGTTGAGTGCTATCAACACATGTGGCTACTGACTATTGTATTGAAGAGTTCACATATGTGATATTTTATCATCACAAAAACTTCTCATGGCCAATGTCACTCTTGTTAACTGATCTCCACATGCCTTGTTTTGTAGGAATTCTTCCACTAAGCCGTTTGGTTGAAACATTTTTATCTTTTTTGATGAAAACTTGCACATGATTGCTTGTTTGTCACAATAATGTAAATATTGGTGGAGGCAGGAGCTAGGTTGCTGCTATGTGAGCAACAGTGAAGGCTCGAGTTAGTTTTGTGGTATTCATCATCAGTTTCCCACCATTCCTAAAGGGTCATGATCTAGGAAAGAGTAGGTAGAACCTGGGCCAAGATGAAAGGAAAAGGGTAATAAAAGGACAACTGTCTAGTAATGTTATTAGAAATTGTGGATACTTTCATCATTTTGATCCCAAAACAGCAATTCCATAAAGTTCAACCTAATAGTAAGGAAAGTTTAGACTGGGTATGTAGTGCATGCCTGTAACCCTAGTGCTCAGGAAGGGGAAACAGGAGGATTATCAATGAGTTTGAGGCTAGCTGGGCTACAGAGTGACATCCTGTCTAAGAAAGGAAGGAAAGAAAGAAGGGAGAGGGAGGGAAGGGGGAGGAAGGGAAGAAGGGAGGGAAGGAAAAAGGAAAGGAAAAGAAGAGAAAGGGAAAGGGGGAAGACATTCAGGATAATTGGAGTTGTTTTGTCAGTTTTCATGAATTCCTTGTGGTTAAAATGGGTTAAACAAAAGCAGAATCTGTTCTAACAATGCATGATAATTCCTGGAGCAGCTGGTCTGGTTGATCAGTTGGATCTCTGATTCAGGATTTGCCACACCCTAAGAGCAGCTTTAAGTGTTTTCTGAGTTCTCCCTGTGTCAGCTGCTATTGGAGATAAATCCATCGATTTTTCCTTTTAATTCTCACAGTGATCTCATGCAGTACATCTGGTACTATCAGATCTATCAAGAGGGACTCAACTTAGCTAACGCAACCCAGCAACACACAGACAGTAAATGGAGAGACCAAATTCATTTTGAGGTCAGTCTGACACAGGAGTCTGAGCTCTTCATAGCCCTGTAATGATGGGATAGAATTCAATCGTGAAGTCTCAGCCAGATATTTGCAGGTTCTTTTGATTCAGCAAATGCTTATTTTATAGTTATTGTGTATCTATCTATCTATATGTCTTAGACATAGTGAGGTGTCTTGAGGCAAACAATATGGATCTGGCAGAGATACTACAGTGTGATTAAGAAGATGATAATACAGTATACAAAAATTGATGCAGCCCAATAAAGTAATGAAGGTATGTTTGTTTAGTTTTATTGCTGTTCACTTTGCATTTTATTTTATTGAGGTATGGTTTTGTTCTATAATCTAGGCTGGCCTCAACCTTACAGTTCTTCTACAACATATTGAGGTAACAGGTACGTAGTATGACACCACATCTGGCAAGGATGCTAAATCTAAAGAGAGTAAGAGTGTCACATTGTAGCTGAAGGCTTTTCTCATGTACACAATGAGATAACACAGGTTAACACAATATATCAGTGTGGATACAGGAACAATATGGCAAAAAAGCAGTTACTTGATTTGAAAAAAAAAAGTGGTTGGGGAAAATAGTTTTTAATATCTGCCCTGGTTTTTCCATTAGTCATGTATGCCTCTTGAACTCATGGCATTAGATCATTAACTACTGAGTAACTTGAGTTGAATAGACTACCATCATAAAGCACCCAGAATGATATGTAATAGAATGCATAGATTATATTATATACATTGTACATATATGTGTCTCCATCAAATTCACACAAATTCTAATTCTGCCACATCTCTAAATTTTTCAATACTTTGGTTCTATATTTTTTTAAATTTAACTGATGCCAGAACAGGTGCTGCTCAAGAGATTGAAGAAGAAGGATCCCAAGTTCAAGGTCACCCTGAGCAACTATGTAAGACTGTCTAAAAGGGGAAAGGAGGACTGAGGGAATAGCTCAGTGGTAGTATTTGGTTAGCAAGCTTGGGGCTCTAGGTTCAAATGTTCCCAGAACTACAAAAAAAAAGTGACTGGTAATTTTCAGAATATGACCAAGTTCCATGAGCAAACACAGGTTAAAAGTCCTTACACTAGAGTATCAGACTGAGAACTGATTAGGGAATGTGAGCATTTCCTTACAGGGCAGAGAATGCTCTTTAAAAACTGCTTTTCTGCAGTTTCCATAGATAGATCAAACAACAGAAGCCTCATTTCCAGGAAGGCCTCCACTTACTAAAGCCATTTGCAATAAATTGCTGGAAGCCTTGCTAACCCCTCTTAATTTTTATTGGAAAGAATGACATGCAGAAAAGTGAACATACTTTGCATACTTTGCATGAGTGTGTCTCAGGCCATGTCTCAGGACATTGTGAATTCCCCAAAGCTTCTCCTCAATTCCTACACACTCCATCCTTCCCAAATTTACCTATCATTCTGATTTCTAATGTGGTTTCTTCCCCCTGTTAAAAAGTCTGTGTAAAAGGAATCAAATGAGATTAATTCTTTGACAACACCATAGGGTCATTTGTGTTGTTGACTGGAGCTGTGGCAAATGCACTTTTGTTGCTAATCAGGATTGCATGTTATAGCCACACTACAGCTGATTTTTCTGCTTTTTGTTGATGGACATTTGAAATGTGTCCAGTCAGAAGCCTTTACATGGAATGATCCTGTGCTTTCCCCACAGTGCATACATCTACAGTTAATGCTGTTGGAAACACGCTAAAAAAAAAAAACCCTGTAGATTCTAGCTTTTGATCAGCATTAATGAATATATATGTGGGCCAAGTCACATGTATAATTTAAATTTTTCTAATGACCACTTCAGAGAAGTTTTAAAAGGTGAAGCTGATGTTAAACATTCAGTTCATTAGCTCTATATATCCAAAATATTCCATTTAAACACACTATTAATATGAAAATGATTCCTTTAAAATCTTTTCATAGTAAGTCTTCAAAGTACCATGCGCATTTTATGCTTTGGGCAGTTCAGCCTCATTTCAATTGCTCAGAAAACGATGACTCAGTGGGTACTGAGGACTTGAGTTTAGAGCTGCAGCACCAATGTCAAAGCCAGTCACATATACTTGTGACTCTGGTGTTGGGATAGATAGTGGGAGAGAGTGGAATGTATCCAGAGACAGGTGACTCCCACAGACTCCTTTATTGGCCAGTCTATTTTCAGGTCTAGTGAGAAACCCTGTTTCAAAAAAGTCATGTGTAAAGCAATAGAGGAAGACACCCAATATCAGCTTCTGATCTCCACACACTTGTGTACACACATATACTCACCAACCTACGCAAAATTTTAAAAAGTGGTTACTAACCATGATAACAGATGGTGTGTGTCATAGTTACTTTTTTATTGCCATGACAAAACACCATGACCAAGACAAGTTATTTTTAAAAAGCATTTAATTTGGGCTTACAGTACCAAAGGGTAGCTAAGTCCATGATCATCGCGGCAGGGAGCATGGCAGCAGGCAGGCAGACATAGTGTTGGAGCAGCAGCTGAGAGCTTATATGCTGAGACAATAACCATGAGAAAAGAGAGAGACTAACTGGGAATGGTGTTAGATTTTGAAACCTCAAAATCTACCCCCAGTGACACACTTCCTCTAACTAGGCCATGCCTCCGAATCTTTCCCAAACATTATGAAATTTTGTTTCATTCTATGGTGAACATGGAATTGATTCTTTGGGAATGATGAGCAATGATTTGTTTTCTGTGATTGTTGAATCCAATGTTTTATACGAACGATTAGATCAAGTAACTTAATTGTTCAGTCCAAATTTTTTTTATGAGAAATTGATTTCATAGTAACTGGTACAAACAGGTTTATTAATTGTTTCATTTGTTCTGAAGAATGGTAGGTTGAAAATCTTCACTGTCACAATGGAAAAATATGTTTTTCCTTATAATTCTGACAAATTTTGATTTATGTCTTTGGAATTATAATTTCCACAGAAGAAAGCATATGAAAAAATTAAATTCTCTTTCTTTTAGCTTAAACTTCTCATTAAGAAATATCTCACTTATTTCCAGTTAATGTTTTCTGAATAGTCTTAAGGATTGTCTTGTCAGATATTAATCACTTCCTTCTGTGAAACTCCTAACCCTGTGTCTTAGCTATATCTCTAATAAAAAGCACAGAATCACACTGTCTTTTGAGCCACTCCGATGACACGTATCTTTTAACTGAGAAATTTTGTCCTCATATATTTAGTGTAAATATAGTATGCTTTAGGTTGTCTAACATTTTATTATTCTACCTATGTTTGTTCATTTTCGTTTCCTTCTAAATAACTGAGTAAGGTTTTATTCCATTCTCCCCACTATTATCTTAAAAGTTATATGTAGTTTCACTCTTAGTGTTTAACAGAGATTATAATATGTATCCTAGACATAATGAAATCTAATATTGCTTAATATTGCTGCTATTTCCTAAGACGTAAAGATTTTTAATCTCACTTATCTCCACCTGAATTGCATGCTATTGCTGTCTTGTGTTATGACATGAATATTCAAAGGCCATAAGAAAGTGTTAACATTCCTTTAATGGTCAGTATTCATCTAAATAGACCTCCGTAGTCACCAACTTAATTGTTCTTTTATTTTTTATTGTAGTAAAGCACATAAAACATAAAATTTAGCATTCAACCATTTAAAGTGTGCAATTACATGCTATTGTGCACACTTACTGTAACATGCAACCACATCTATTCTCCATTTCTAGGACTTTTCATTGTTCCAAATGCAAATGTGATACCTATTGACTATAGCTACCTGCCTCCACCTCTGGTAATCCTATTGTACTGTTGACCCTAAGAATTTGCCTGGGTTCCTATATCTAACATAAGATAAATCAGACTAGGTTCATCCTTTTGTGCCTTGCTGATGTCACTTAAGACATTTTCAAGGTTTAAAGAATGTCTTAAAGTTTTATTAATTTTAAGCACAAAAACATTGCTGCTGAGATATCCAGCTTGGTATCTGTAGGTACCTGGTTCAGAACCCTCCTCAGATATGCAAGTGATTTGTATAAAATGGGATCACATTGCAAAAAAATGCACATATATTCATATATATATATATATATATATATATACATCTACATGTAAATATATAGATTTCTCTCATATTTTAGGACATCTCATATTTAGGCCATTTACAGAACACTCACAATACCTAATGTAAATGTTATATAAATGGTTATTGTATTGTATTGTTTAGAGAGTAATATAAAGAAAGTTTGTATATGCTCCATACAGATGCTTTAGTTTTCCACATATTTTAAATCCCTGATTGGTTGAATTCTTGTAGAACTTTGGTCTATGTGGTGGGTGGGTGGGGAGGAGGGTCAACAGTCTATTTTATTATATAAATGGTTATTGTATTGTATTGTTTAGAGAGTAATATAAAGAAAGTTTGTATATGCTCCATACAGATGCTTTAGTTTTCCACATATTTTAAATCCCTGATTGGTTGAATTCTTGTAGAACTTTGGTCTATGTGGTGGGTGGGTGGGGAGGAGGGTCAACAGTCTATTTTATCCTATTTCTACTCTTGTGCTGGGGCTGTGACACATTGTAGAGTGCTGGTCTGTTCTCTCTGACTTATTTCTATTTCTACTTTTTAACTGTTGTGAAAGACACTGTGAACAGTGGCCCTGAGGTGCCTGAATTCCTGTTTTTAATTCTTCCGTCATAGGCTGATTTCTTGTGTCTCTCTAGAACTCATACAGTGAAGTCACCCCAATGTGAGTATCTTGAGTATATTCAGTGCACTGAAGTAAAAAGCATGGGGCTTGATTGATTCTTACAGATACCAGTGGGAAGGACTCTCTTTCTTGAGTTCTTCCCAACCTCCCCCATTAACTCAGAGGAACTAGGAAGAAGGAGGCCATCTGCAAGGCAGGAAGCAAGTCTATGGGAATCTGGTCTCAAACTTTCAACCTTCAAATCGGCGAGAAAATTAGATTCTGTTTGTTTGCTTGAGAGAGTCTTTTTGTACATCACTGTCTGGCCTGGTACTCACTGAGTAGCCCAAACTGGTCTCAAACTCACAGGAATCCTCCTGTCTCTACTTCTGCAGTGCTGGAGTACAGGTATGTGTCATCACTCTTGACTTTTCTCAAAGGCCTTAGCCCTTGATATTTCCTTACGTCTGTTTGTCCTGACTGATACCTACCTAGAGGAGGGATTGCTGGATCAAATGAACCAAACCATGCAGTTTCTCACAGTGGTTAAATCTTTACTCTCTCACTGTGGTTGTGTTTTCATTCATCTGATAGTATCCTTTGGTGCCCAAGTTTTTCATCTATTTTGCCATTTCTACCCATGTTTCTGGTGTCAGTTGCATTTACTGTCGAATCAAATATCATGAAGTTTCTCCATGTGTTATTCTTTTTTTGTTTATTTTTTTAATTTTTTTTTTTGAGACAGGGTTTCTCTGTCCTAGAACTCACTCTGTAGACAAGACTGGCCTCAAACTCACTGAGATCCACCTGCCTTTGCCTCCCAAGTGCTGGGATTAAAGGTGTGCACCACCACTGTCCAGTATGTGTTAGTCTTCTAATGTTTTTTGTTTCCTAAGAATGTTTCCCGCATGTTCAGTCTGATTCATTTTTAATTAAGTTTTGTGTTTGGTGTAGAAAATGGGTCAGCTTCATTCTTTCTCACGTAGCTCTCCAGTCCTTCTGGCACTATTGGCTGGAAACATGAATTTAGACCATAACTGAAAATCAGTAGGAGCTCTGGAGTCCCTGTCTCTCAGCCAGAACCATGCTGTTTTTAATGCTGTAGCTTTGTACTAAACTTTAAAATCAGATAGTGTAGTAGCACCAACTCCGTTCTCTTTCTAGATTGTTTTGGCTGTAGGGGCCCCTTGAGATTCCATGTGAGGTTTAGGATGGATTTATCTAGTTCTACAGAATTATCATTGGGATGTTAATGAATTTTTCATCACTTCAAGTAGTACTGGCATCTAAACAATATTAAATTTTACAATCCAATAACATAGGATAGCCTTCCATTTATTTGTGTCTTCTTTCATTTCTTTCAGTTCTATGTTGTAATTCCCAGCATATAAATCCTTTGCCTCCTAGGTAAGTTTATTCCTAAGTATTTTATCCTTCTCAATACAATTGTAATAGGGATTGCTTTCTTGACTGCATTTTCTACTCTTCATTCATACAGTATAGAAATACAACCTATTTGTCCACATTTCTGTTGTATCCTGTAATTTTACTACATTTATTTATTACTTCTAATAGTTTGTGTAGAAAATAGCTAAGAATATAATGTAGGCTCTTGTCATCCAGAAACCAACATCTTCTATTATAATGTAGGTTTCTTTCCTCCTGTGTACCTAATTGCTCAGTGTTTCCAGTTCTAGGTAGATTAGAATGGGCACAATTCCTTCTCCTTCTTCTTCCTGATCTTAGAGAAACAGCCACTGGATCAATGCTATGGAGTAGTTTCCTTCAACTCCCATTTTGTTGAATGTTGAATATTTTATTTTGTGTGAATAAAATATTCTGTGATTACTTAGTCACAGAAGAATGTCTTATTTTGCCCTGTTCTTCATATATATCAATTGACAATCGTGCCTGTGCCTTTCCCACTCCATTCTGTTAATGTGGTGTAATTATGTTGATTGATCTTCATATCTTAAAATACCCCTTCCTCCTGAGGAAAAAAACCTCCATTTGATCTTAATGTGTAAGAAGTAATGCTCTGGTGAATTGGGTTTGCTGGTATTTTGTGGAGAAATCTTGCATCAGGATTCATAAGGGGTATTCGTTTGTTTGGAGAGATGTGGGGGTTGGTAGACTTTTTGTCTCTGGCATCAGTGTAAGGCTGATCTCATAGACTGAGACTGAGATAGGAAATATGCCCTTATCGTCAACTTTTTGGAAGAGTTTCAAAAGGATTGATATCGAGCCATGTATTACTTAAGGATGAGGAAATGTGTAGACAATGTGCTTTGGGATGATTTTGTCCTTCTGAAAGAATCACAAATTCTTCATATACAGACCTGGATGGTATTAGCCAACTACTTGACGTGGCCTCTTGATTTGATAAAGAGATGTTATAAATATGAGATGCAAGAGGCAGCTGCCAGCACCACACAAGTCTGTTCCACAGTGAACTTCCTTTTATTCAGGGAGGTAAAAAGCTCTAAATAATGATTATTAAGTAGAGTAAATAAATAAACAGGTACATAATTTATGATCATCTTCAAGGTTATGAACTATACATATTTGTTTGTATGTATGAGTGTTTGCACGTGCACCCATGTTCATTTGTGTGCACATGTGTGCATGCACACAGAGTCCAGAAGACAACCTCAGGTATCACTCTTCAGGAGCCATCAGTTTTTATTTGTTTGTTTGTTTTTGCTTTTTGTAACAAAGTCTCTCATTGTCCTGGAACTTATTAGACTGGACTGGCTGGCACTGAGCTCCAAGCATCTGCTTACCTTTACCTCCCTTCCAGCTCTGAAACCACAAGGATATCCCACCACATCCAGTTCCTCTGTGTGGCCAGGGAACTCACAGCAAGCACTTTACCAAATAAACTACTATACCCCCAGCCCCTGCTTACTTTGTTTTATACAACTGGCAGCACAGTAGATTTGTTAACAAATGCCATTATGTCCATAAACAAGAACACTGTCACTAATTGATAGCAATCTTTAGCTTCCTTGTCATGTTGTGGGATCACCACTGTATAAGCAACCTGACATGAACCAAAGCGATGTTATGAGGTACACAAATATATGTCTGTCATCCAATACTAACCAGGCCAGTCCTTGCTTGGCATCCAAGACCATATTCATTCAGAGCAGTCACACACACACACACACACACACACACACACACACACACACACACACACACACCTCACCAGGCCTTACATGAATATTTCTACAGCTTTGTCTTCCTAGTCCTATAATGCCATCAAAAGGAAGCTTTCCTGGCCTGTGGGGTCAGTTGATGGAGACCCTGAGGGAGGAAGTGAGGATGAGGAGACAAGAAACTCGAGAGCTGGAGACAAGACAGTATTCTGATCAAGTCTTGTTTAATGAATATATCCACAGGCTTTAAGTAGTAGAGAAATGAGGGAGGACGTGAGGGAGGCAGAATGTCCTTCCAAGCAGAATGCAGATGTTCTGCTATAAGATAAGTTGCTATATGACAAGCATGCAGCTGGAACTCTTTCAGGGTCAGGCTACATCATGTTTAACAAGAGAACAGTCATAGGAGAATGTAAAATTACCAGTATGTTAGTATCTAAGAGAGTAGCAGGAAGGATGGCTGTTAAGATGCTAACTTTGCTCTGGGGTTCCCCACAGGACGCTCAATCTCTAAGGCAGATCTTTGTGAGTTCGAGGCCAGCCTGGTCTGCAGAGTGAGTTCCAGGACAGCCAGGGCTATACAGAGAAACCTTGTCTTGAAAAACAAAAACAAACAAACAAAAATAAACACACAAACAATTTGCTTGTCTTAAGAAGGAATTAATCATTTAAGCATATACCTCTTTTAAAAGGATATAGTTCTAGGATGGAAATACAGCTCAGTAACAGACAACTTGTCTGTCATACACAAGGCCCTGGGTTCCATCTCTAGCATTGCTAAAACAAAGGAAAAATACTTCTAGACGACCTGTAGATTGATAATAACATTTCATGAGTCCATGTGTAGCTCAAGGCTAGGATATGGTATTTGGTTTAAAATAATGAAGCATAAATGAAAGGATAATATTGGAATATAATCAAACTAATGACTCCATATTGAAGTTACACTTTCAGGAACGGTTTGTAGGCCCCACTTAAGGTGCAGAGTAACACCTATTCCGGTGTGCACTGAAGGGCTCTGAATGACGCAGGAATGTAGCTGTTTGGCCAGCCTGCTGCCCTCCATTCACTGCAAACATTTAGCTTAGTAAAATTGTGTTGTAGTAAACATTGCTTCCAAACCAGGAATGCATCACAGGTAAGCCTGCTATGCCAATAAAATTAAATATTGCTCACAGCTAGCCATCTGTCTGGGAAGGCTTAGCTGTTTATCTACCTCAGAAGGTTCCACTGGACTCTGTGAATATGTCACTTTAAAAGATGGTACCAATTTAAAAATAACACTGAGAACAATTAAAGAGATGGTGTGTGGTGCTCACTTAAAAGATTCAGACAACTACGGAGGACTAGGAAGACAGCCCTCTCTGATACAAGATTCTTCAGTTATGTATTATTTCATTACTTACTTGTTGAAATTTTATGGGTATTTTTCATCTTTGACGTACTCCCAAATGGCTCCCTTAAACTTGGCTCTCTTCATGGTTATAAATGAGGTAAATAAGTCAAACTGTAGAAAGGGAGAGAAAAAATGAGACAAAGAAAGGCTGAAGGGGGCTTTATGGGAGCAGAGAGTGTTAGTCTGTACACTCACATGAAGAGTGTGCAGTAAGAATGGATGTCACCTCTACTCTGTCAGACCATCTTTCCGTTATGGTAAAGATCTATCCTGAGTTAATGGCACAGTTCATTCACTCACAGACCCTATGGTGGTTTTAGTGCATTGCTTGGTACTCCTTCCAGTGAGTGGTAGAGAAGCCTGTGTGCCCTCTACATGAACCTGGCTAGCCTTGCGACTTCCTCAGTCAGTGCAGTAAAATGCCATGCACATTTGCCTTTTTCTCTGGGGACCTGTGGTTAAAACTTAGTCACTGTGCTGCACAGAAGCCCAGGGAACCACTCAGAGAACTCATGTGATATTACAACAGCCATGACCAACACCCCTTGCTAAGTTCACAGCCAATTACTAATGTTAAGAACCAGCTCTATGAGAAGAAGACTCTTCTTGTATTTCCAGCCTTTAGAACCAAGTCATTCCTGGCCTTTGAATGTTCCCACCTCCCACCTGAGACCACAGATTGTATGGAGCAGAGGCAAACCATCCCAGTATCCTTCTCTGAATTCCTGACCGGCTCAGTCTTTGCACATCATTAAATGACAGTTTCAGCCAAACCAAGTTTCAAGTGGTTTGTTGCACAGCAACCAATAACTGAGTCCACTTGTAGTAGAAGGCTGGAATTGGCACAGTCTGTTTCCTGAATCATCTTTATTGATCTACCTATGCTGGCCTCTGTCATACTCCTTCTCTGTTCTGTGTGGCCCACTCCACACACCACAGTTTGCAAGTCTTACATAGATATCTCTGAGTCTCTAATACTGTTTATTTTTCCTGGCAATCATCATGAAAAGACCTGGATTTGAGTACCATATGGGTCACCCAATATCAGAGCCATCAACCTTTCCAATCCTTAACAGAAAAGAGAGATACAAATTTGACCTGTTCATAGGCTGTAGATAAAGCTTGGTAGCAGAGTGTAGTCTTTATAAGACCTTATAGGTTGGTCTTCAGCACTGCAAGAAAAAAAGTGGGACCTAGTCATAAATTAAGCAACTAGAGTATTTAAAGTTCTTAGTGTCTGGAACATTGTAAACACTCCATAAATATTAGCTATTATTACAATTCCTTTCTACTCTATTGGGCATTAAGACTTAAGGAAAATCTTCTATTTGAATGTATATGTCAATATTTTTGTGAATACATCTCCACCTACCACACTTCAGTTGTCCCTTTGTTATGAACCAGTGGTGGCTAGTTTTTGCTAAGTAGACCCAGTAAAGATACTTGAGAAGAGGGAACTGAAGCATTGCCTCTATCAGATTGGCTGGTTGGCATGGCCATGGGGCATTATTTTGACTGACCAGTAGTGTGTGAGGGCTCAGCCTATAGTTAGCAGCACCACCCTGGGCAGGTGGCCCTGGGTTGTTTAAGAATGTAAGCTTATGTGAACTGTGAAGTGAGCAGCTTTCCTCCATGGTTCCTGCCTCTGCTCCTGCTTGACTTCCTGTTGTGACTCACTTCAGATGGACTGTGACCAGAATGTGTAAACCAAGCAAACATTTGCCTAGCTAAGTTGCCTTTGTGTCAGGTGTTATCACAGCAACAGAAAGCAAATTAAAATAGTACTGAAATATTCATTCCTTTATTAAAGCTTTGCTGTTTCTGCTCCCATCCTCTCCTTCCTCCTCCTTCTTCTCCATCTCCTCCTTCTCTTCCTCCTTCTCCTCTCTCTCTTCCTCCTTCATCTTCTGTCTCATCATGTACTCTAGCTGGCTGAGAATTCATGATATAGACCAGACTGGCTTCAAAGTCTCAGAGGTCCTCCTGCCTCTATCTCCAATTGCTAGAATTTGAGGTGTTTCATCCTAAGATGGGTGCTATTATAAATTTCTGGTGAGTCAGCGTCCTCACAGAAGTAAACAATGGCTTTGTTTATATGCGTGTGAGCACATGTGCAAGTGTATGTGTGCATGTGTGTTCATGTATTTGTGTATCTGGATGTGTCTCCATATGTATGTGTGTCTCTGCATGTATATATGTGTGTGCACATGTGTGTGTACACATGTGTATGTATGTGTGTTCTGATTTACATGTACAATAAATATCACAATGAGGGAAATGTTGTAGAAAATTGGTTGTATGATTATAATAAAGCAACACTCAATAATTTGTAGACTTCTTTGTTCAAATACTCATTTCCCTGATAAGATTTCTGCTTACCATATTTACCAGAGTTGATGATCAATTGATGAACTGTGGAAGTCATGTAAGGGGCAATTACAGCATCCATTAGTTCTTTATTAACACCCGTGTGCCAGCCACCACCCTAAGTGCTCCATGCCTCATTCGTTTAAATTTGCCCTCAAACACATTGCCCTTTCCATACTGTCCATCTTGCAAAACAAATCTTAAGATGAAGTAGACTTCCAGCACCAGTAGAGCCAGTCACTGATGGGGAGAGTCACAGAAAAACCTAATTGGTTCCCTCTAACTCCATCTCCAAATACAAAGGTGCTTCTACATCCTTCATCTTCCTTCCTGCTGAGCTGATCTCAGACTTTCCTGGAAAAAGCAAATGCTATCAGGGTGGATTGACTTATCTTCCTACTCCTCAAGTTTTCTATTTGGCACTATTTGTCCTGCTACAATGGAGACCATGCCCTTCGCTCCTGCAAGCCAGCTCCGCCATCTTCACTCCAGACTGCTATCGTTCATCCCACTCTCTGCGTCAACCTTCCTGTCTTTTCATGCTTCACCGATGTCTTTCTCCCCACCAGGTCACTCAGCTCAGACAGGAAACTAGTTCTGCTGCTCCCTTCGCCTCTCTAACTTTCTTCTCCTTTCCCAACAAGCGTCCCTTACAGTAACACACACACACACTGCCCCTGCACCTTCCCTACATTGCCTCTTTCCTTGCTGTGTTCTGGGTTTTCTTTCAACCACTCTCCTTGTTGTGAAGATCAGCAACAGACTCCTCCTTTCTCACTTAAGCGGTGCCCTCATTCTTCTTTCACTTATGCCTAGACCCAAACTCCCACCATGTGAAAAGGCTTACTCCCCAGGCTGGTGCTATTGGGAGAAAGTCGAGATTTAAGAAGTGAGACCTACAATGAGGCCTTTGTTCATTGTGACCCAATCAAGGGGTCAATGGAACCTTGGTCTCCTTTACTTTTCCCCACCACTTTCATGAGGTGGTTTTACTCCATTGCACATTCCCATCATGATATATTGCCTTGCCACAATCCTGAGCCTCAAGGCTCAAAGACCATGAGCCAACATCAACCATTAGTCTTTTAAAGTTCATTATCCCTGGTATTCATTATGGTGATAAAAACCTGACTAGCTGAGCCTTCTTACTAACCCTGCCTTCTTTCTGGTATCTGGGGTGTCACCTGTCTCCTTCTTAGTTGGTATGACCAATATCACTCCAGATTACCCTCTACCTCCTCCAAATATTATAGCTGCTTAGTAACCTGGGTTTTTTTTTTTTTTAAAAAAAAACAATGTTATTTTTATTTATGTGTTTCTGTCTTTGTGTGCATGTGCATGCGTGTGTGTGTGTGTGTGTGTGTGTGTGTGTGTGTGTGTGTGTGTGTGCTATGTGTAGGTATCCAAAGAATTCAAAAGAGGGCCCTGGGTCTCTTGGAACTAGGGCTACAGGTAGTGAGAGGACTGCATAGGTACTGAGAACCAAACTCTGGTCCTCTGCAAGAGCAGCGAGTGCTCTTAACTGCTGATCCATCTCTCCAGCATTCAGTTCTTATTGCCTCTTTTTTCTCATTTATGGCTCTAATTTCTTCCTAGCTCATGCCATGTATTGCTGTGGATTGATGTCATCCTTATGCCCATGAATTCTCAATTGTCTAGGTCCCTAGACTTTCATACATAATTGACTCTTTAGTGCTACCATTAAGACAATCTAGAGACATCTCAGATTTACCATGCTCCAAACTTCACTTTCAGTCCCTCCTTCAAACTCCTCCCAAGCTGTCCTCTTCATTTTAGTAAATGCTATCGCTTCCCACCCTGATTTCTAAAGGTAGTAACACAGAATTCCTTCTTGACTGCACCAAATGCTGTCTACCTCCAAAATATACCTCATTTCTGTCTCTACAGATACTCAGCTCAGATTTGCCCTTTTTAAACAAATGTTTAACAAACAAATAGGAAACACATTACTATGTTTGCCAACTTGAAAAACTCTGGGACGTGTTTCTGGGACTTTTAAGATCTGAGAAGTTAGTGCTATTGCCAGTAGGATTATAAAACACTAGAATTAAAGAATACTAAAAATGAGTGGGGAGAAACTTTTCCTAGCTCTTGGGATAGGTAGGGACTTTCCTGGGGACAGATAAGAACCAAGGGACCTAAATCCTGTTAAGTCTCTGTATTTAGTTGAGTGGGAAGGAATGGCCTCATAGGTCGGGGTCAGTCCCTCTAGGTTCTCTTTTGGACATGGGAATAATCACTTTCCTCATCACTGTTGTAAAGTATCTGGAGGACCAACCTAGAGGATTCTCCAGTCTCGCTGTGTCAGGGAGTTTAGCTCATGCTTGCCTGGGCAGACCATCATGGCAGCAGACCTGTGGTGAGAGAGGGTCTGGTGAAGGAGAAAAGAAAAGGAAGGTTGTCTTAGTCACTGTGAAAAGACAAGGTCTTACTTAGGGTGATCAACACTGTCATAAAACACCTTGATGAAAGCAACTTGGGAAGGAAGTTTAATGTTGAAGGAGTCGTGACAGGAACCTGTAGGCAGGAATTGATACAGAGGCCATTTAGGAGTGCTGTTACCGGTTTGTTCCTCATGGCTTCCTCAGCCTGCTTTCTTCAAGAATTCAGGACCACCAGTACAGGAATGGCACCACTCCGAGTGGGCTGGACCCTCGCTGCAACAATCACTATTTTAAAAAAATGCCCTGCAGACTTGCCTGTAGCTGGGTCTTATGGAGGCATCTTCTCAGTTGAGTCTCCCTCTTCTCAGATGACTATGGCTTGTGCCAAGTTGTTATAAAACTAGCCAGCACAGACATCATGACCAAGGCAACTGGTAAAAGGAAGTGTTTATTTAGGCTCACAATTTCAGAAGGTTAGAGTCCATGATTTCCATTCCTGGCAGGGAGGTAGCAGGCAAACAGGCATGGTGTTGGAGCAGTGACTGATTGCGAGCAAGAAGGGATAGGGGCTGGGAATGGCACACCTTCTCCAACAAGGCCACACTTCCTAATCTTTCTCAAACAGTTCCACCAACTGGGGACTAAGTGTTCAAATACATGAGCCCATGGAAGCCATTCCCATTCAAACCACCACAAAGGAGTAGAAATAAGATAGCTCAAACCAGTAACCCACATCCTCCAGCTTCATCCTACCTCCTTAAGTTCCCAGAATCCATACCTGCTCCGCCCTGCCCCGCTCTGCCCCCAACAGATAGCACTGCAAGCTAGGAAACAGTCTTCTAACACATGGGCCAATAGACAGCACTTCCCATCCAGACTATGGCAAGAACTTTGTGCAGCTTTTTTCTGAGGGTCAGGGAGTATGGTACCACTCTGGGGGCCTTTTAAGAGAAGCATAGCACGTGGAAAAGGAGGGCAGCTGTGGAGCAGCTGGAGCAGGTGGTATAGTGGGAACCCACGGGCATAAATCTGTAGAGAGGCTCCAGAAGCCATCGACATGGCTGAAAAGTAAATCCAGAACAGACACATTTCCAGGCCTCTGGTTCCCAGGCTCCTTTGGAACATTAGGACAGACAACACACACACACACACACACACACACACCTTTATCAAAAATCTCTTGAAAAGTCCTATTATCTTACCCATTTGGAGAGTGGTGGTACACATAAATGTTCTACAAAGTTTTGCAAATAGAAAATGACTTTAGTTTTATTGGCATTGCAAGACTTTGTCATAGATACCTTTCAGTGTGTGCCATGGCTTGGATCTAGAACTTACCTTAATGGTCCGTCCGTGTGTTAAAGCCTTTGCCCTCAAACATGACCCTATTGGAAAGTGATGAAGACTTTCATGGCTTAATGAAAGTTTCTAGGTGATTGGAAGTGTGCTGTTGATGGGGTCTGTGGAACTCTTGTCTTGTCTTTTCTCCTTTTCACACCAAGCTATCAAATGAGCTGTAACTCTAAGGTATACTATGTCGCCATGGCCCCAAAACAAAGAGGCAGAATGTTCATGGGTTCAAACATCTCCAGTTGGGCCCAAACAAACCTTTTCCCTTTATAAAGTGATTTCCTTGTGTGTTTTGCTTTGGTAACAGAAAGATGACTAATACAAGGGACATGACATTAAACCACTGTACCATATAACATAGATGGTGGCAGGGGTTTAGGCTCTGTAATCATGCAGAGTTATTCACAAGGGGTATGTAAGTCCCCAAGGGTGGCACATTCCAACACACAACCAACCATACTTGAAAATATATATGCTATATTTTGTGCTTGTTAATTTTTTAGGCAGCTGGCTTAGCTCTATATACCTTGGCTATCCTTGAATTGGTTCTCTCTCTGCTGCAGCGGGGGTTACCTTGTGCAGTGCCATGCCTGCAACTGATGGCAATTTAAAAAGTTTCTACCAGCACTGGTAATTTTTAAAACACCAATTCTCTATTTATTTTTAAAGATCTTTTTATTTATGTGTGCATCTAGTTGGTATGAGTGCATTTGCACATGAATGTGTGGGTCTACATGCTTCTGTGTGAATGGAGTACAGAAGAGTATTAGATGCTCTCCTCTATGGCTTCCCTCCATTCCCTTGAGGCAGGTCTCTCCCTAAACCCAAGGGTACTGCCTTCTGGAAAGCAGCAAGTCATGATAAGCATCCTGTGTCCACCCACCTCAGAGTTGGGGTTATAGAAGCATGTGGGCCTGTCAGCATTACCGCAGGCTGGGTTCTCAACTCAGGTCCTCCTGACTTTAGAGCAAGTACCCTTAATCCATTAAGTGTCCATTTCTTAATTCTAAAATTATAAAAGGACTCTATTATGTGTAGTTGTGTGGAGGGGGGTTGAAGAATATATTTCCATTAGAAAAGGAACTTTCTGCTAAAAATAAAAGTTTGAGATCAACTATCCTTAAAATGATTTTAACCTAGTAAATCATAATGGCTGTTATATTTTGGAGTTTAATGTGTTTAGATAATGGACTAAGTGGTTTAGAGAGATTGTTTCATTCCATCCCTATAGTTGCTTTATGAAATGGATGCTGTTATTATCATAACATTCCATAGTTGACAAAGATGGTGCATGGTGACATAAGCTCAGCAATTTGTCAAAAGCACACAGAAGCCAGTGAGGTGGCTGCTAGTTTAAAGGTGAAGGTGCTTACTGCAAGCCTTATGACCAGAGCTTGATTCCAGGGACCCACAAGAGTGAAGTAGAGAGCTATCTCCTACAAGTTATCCTCTGACCTCTGCATGTATACTGGGGCATCTGCAAGCATCTGCCTGAATACACACACACAACACACACACACACACACACACACACACACACACACACAAACACAAACACATAAACAAATAAGTAAAAGAAGGTAGAATTAGGAACTGGGTCTGGGTGCCCGGTCCCTTGTCTTGACCATAAGGCACTGCCTATCAATCACCAGAGTAAAGCCCACTGAGAAGAAGATACAACCACATATCTAATATGTCCAGGAGAATGGAAGACTTCTTCACCCTGTCTGAGAGCAGCCAGCTCATCCCCACATGTCCCTGGAAACTTCTGTTGGTCTCTCCTTCACAAGCCCCAAATATCTGCTTTTCTTCAGAGTTCTGTGAGTGAACAGTAATGGGCAACCCAGCATTTTAAGCAGAGTGCAGATAAAATGAATGATCCTTGACTTGCCTTCCTTTTAGACTAAAAAGGAACCATCTTTTCTGATAAAAGAATACCCACCTCCACAGGCTCTCACCGAGTTCTACAGGATTGCCAAACGGCCAAGAGTCATGAAGCCAAGTGGCCAAGGGGAAGGGGACAGCAGTTCCTTTCCCCAGTCAGCCACTTTTGCTCCTATGTTAATCATTAGCTGAAATAGAAAATCTATTTTTGTTTAAATAGTTATGAGTCAGACCGGTGAGATGTCTCAGGAAGTAAATGTGCTGTGCAAACATGGCAACCTGAATTCAGTCCCTGAATTCCACACATGTGCCCCAATTGCCCCAACTCCACACACATGAATAAATCATGTCTATACTTGAACAGGACTAGATTTCTTTCTTGTGGTTCTTCTAGTCACTGTAACAACTATTTTGCAGGGACTTACACTGTAGTCTGTGTTCTAAACAATCCAGAGTTATTTAAAGCATTCAGGAGCTCATTATAGGTTGTTTGTAAATTTTATTTCATATCATAATACTTCATATAAGAGACTTGAGCAGCAGTATCCTTAGGGGAGGGGGTTCTGGACCCAATCACCAACGGATGCTGAGGGACCACTTCACACCTGATTTCTTACTGAGACAGTTACCCCGATAGTGGTTATGATGGCATTATGCTCCCTCTTTCCAGTCAGGGACCAAGTATGTAACTTGAGTGTGCCAAGATGTACTTTTGAACCCACAGTATGGCTCAATATGTTTGATTTTTTTTTTCTTCAAAAAGGAGGAGGAAAAAAAACAGACATATAAGAGAGCCAAAGTGAAGCTCTCACAACCCCAAAAACATGTAATTGTGACCCTTCATGCATGAAGATGACAATAATTGAAAAGTGCTGGTCCTTGGCTTTCTGCTCCATAAATTATCTGCTGAGTGCTGTGGCAAGTGGCTCAGACTAGCCTTGCTTTTGTCTTCCTGTGCACCAAAGAGATTTTTGCTTATACATAAACAATGCTACCTCATTCCAGAGTCTCCCACCAGGAGACAGAAAATTGCTTCCCTGCACTGTTCTTCTTTTAGTAAGTTATTTCCAGGTTCCACCAGCGTATCTCAAGCAGCACTTTCAGACCTCAGTTCCTGAGGTTCAGCACTGCAATAAGTGGTGTGTGTGTGTGTGTGAAGGGGTGCTTATTTGAAGCTCTGCTAGAGCTAACAACTTGGTTGCCTTTTAAAAGGCTGCATTTAAAAATGTTTCCATGAAAAAAATAAACTTTATACCATCCACTCTTTATTGAGTTAGCCCAAGAACACCTCAAGTGAGAGCCCTTTCAAGCAGAACTTCCACAGAGTAGTATAGAGTGCTGAGTTGTAGATGCAGGCTTATGCATCTATAGATGTGTATTTTTATGTCTTAAAGTTGGGTGGAAGGAGAAAGGAGAAAAGCAAGGGCTGGAACAATGATGATTCTGGAGTGGTGGTTGAAACATGCCCCCAAGGATATTGTACATATTTTACACATGGACCTCAAACTCAGCTGTCTAGATATCAAAAAGGAAAATAAACTTTGTCAGTTTATAGAATCTGCAGGATAAAACCAATTGCTCAAGGGACATTAAGCTATTTTTGCCATCAAGAGCAGATCAGGCTTTTCCCCTCTGGAGACCTGATGGTTTGTAGCATCCTACGCTATGAGTTTCTGCTCAATTTTTTTTTTACCTTTACAGGAAAGCCAGTGAGTTTCACTGGCTCTGTGTTAGCTAGCAACATCTTATTCCACAAGAATAAAACCAGGGGTCTGACAAAGTATAGTTCCTTGTTAATTACCCAGCTATACACAATCAATTCAGCTGAAACCAGAATGCATTCTGTCAATAAAGTAGTCTGGACAGTCATGATCCAAGTGGACAGAGTAACATTTTACTACCAGATGCATTGCAGGAGGCTTTTAGTCAACTGGCAAAGCTCTTGCTTCCTCTTCAGCTAGCCCCATAGCTACCAGAAGGAAGATAGAACTGACAGTGAGGTGGGGAAGAAAGGCAGGGAAAATCCTGGAGATGTGAGAAGTAGCAAGGAAGGCCCTCACTCTGTGATCTGGTTGAAGACTATGCCAGCACCAAAACAAGAATTCCATCACTGTCAAGTACTCAAGGCCATGCTCCATCCTCAGCCACAAACCTGTCACATTATGAGAACCTCATCAGAAACTGAATTTACAGGGAAAGACATACACTGTACCATTTGCAACCCTAGTGGCTCCTGGTTTCACCTTATTGGATTAAAGCTCCACCTAGGCATCTCTGGAGCCATGTTATGGACCCTGCTTACCAATGAGATAGAAGAAATAAACGGTTCCTTAGCCACCCTTAGGGATGAAACTGGAGAACCACCAAAAGGATATGAATGCTCAGCACTAAGATAACAAGTTGTTTACTCCTTGGAGAAGCTGTACCGGTGTTTGGGTGTGTCTGAATTTCCCCTACTTGGAAGTGCACACCTCCATTGGGAGAATGCCTTACTTTCCAAATATGTCTCTTTCTCTTACCGTTGTGTTTCACTTATATAAACATTCATTTGATAAACTTCTAACTCTGCTTTATCATACTGGGTTACATCTTCAATTCCTTTCAGCACTGAAGCCAAGAATCCTGGTTTGGCCGGAGGAGAGGCCTCTAGAAATCTAAGGGAGTTCCCCAGGCTAGTGAGAGGTGGTGGTATGGATTTGTGTCTTTTTCCTCCTCACCTAGGACTGAAAACAGCCATAAGGAGAAATAAAGCTTAGAACCATTATCTGAATATCCCACAGTGCTGCCTGCTCATAAGTGGCAAGTCCTAATTCAACGCTGTCCTGACTTTCCATGCATCTTGGTATCCTTACAATTTAATTACAATGGGTTTTCCCCCTGGCTTCTCACAGTCACTTTCCATTTTGTATTACTTCCTTCCAAATGCCACACAGGACTAAAAATCATTTGGAAAAACAAATCAGGCTGTTGATCCTTTGAGTAGATTTAATACTCTAGTTGAGAACAAAAGCCAAATACATCTCAATTCTTTTATGCTGTTGGTAGCAACAGTGTAATCTGAGTTCCTGAAGAGCCGAGTCCAGATTTCTGTTGTCTAACACATTCTCATTAAAAACCACTTATCTACATTCCTTTAAACAGGATCCTGCCCTTTCAGGCTTTGGGGTTTTGTTTTCCTGCTCATATCTACTGGAGTTCACCAGTACACTCCAACTCCTCACCAGCCACAGTACATGCTTCCCACATCCCAGCTATTATAGATGAGCCCAGACTTTGAGAATTTCCCTCAGGGAGAGCCTTTTTGCTGGCATAAGACCAATAATTCAGCTTCAGCAAATAGCTAACTGAGGCTTGTCCGTATAATTAAGAAAACTTGAGTGACAAAGTAGTTCACAGCACAGAGAGCCAGGGTTTCACTCAGTATTATCCACATGGAAATATGAAAAGCTGCTCGATTCTTTTCGCTGTCAGTTAAGGCATAGCATTGTTTAAACCTTAACTTTGGAAATTCATTCCTAACCAGAGCATGGTAGCCCATGGTTATAATCCCAGCAATCAGGAGGTGGAGACAGGAGGATCAGAAGTTCAAGGTCATCTTCAGCTACACAGCAAATTTCAGGCCACCTAACCTATATGACTTCTCCCCACACACACACCTCGGTGTTTGTGTGTGTGTGTGTGTGTGTGTGTGTGTGTGTGTGTGTGTGTGTGTGTTTCTGTATCTTCAGGACTTGGAATATAGATAAAGCACTTGCCTAGCAAGGGAGTTGGGAGATAAAGGACTAGGTTCAATCACCAGCAAAATACAAAATAACAAATGTTCTGTGTTGTTGGTATGTTTGCAAATAGTTTGCAGAGTATCTTGTGTGTGTGTGTGTGTGTATGTGTGTGTGTGTATGTGTGTGTGTGTGTGTGTGTGTGTGCTTGTGTGTGTGTGATTTTGGACTGCTTATTTTGCTCTTACAGAGGTCTGCAAAGAACATTTTTATTCATACTTGGTGAACATTTACAAGTTTTCCAGACTATATGATAAGGCAAGGCCTTGAGAATTCATCAAGTATGACTCACCATGGCCTATGATACAGATTATCAAATCATTCTCCAATTTACACTGTTGGCAGTAGTGGTTGTATTAGAGTACCCCGTATCCCTATCCTTATCAGCACATGGCTCTATATAGTTATTTATTTACTCTTCCTGCTGTGTGTGAAGTATTTCTTCATTGTTTCAAATGTCTCTGGTGTTTATAAAGCCAGTGGCAACTCTCTGAAAATGTAGCTGATGTTGTAAATGATGTTAACAATGGAGAAGAATGTGCTCAGTGAGGCCCATTGACCACAGTCAAGGAAACTGGTTATTATGACCAGTGTTTCCACCACTGTACTTTAAAAAGACTGATGGTATTAGAATTTTGACCAGTCTTAAAAAAAATTCTTTACCCTTATTATACACTCCTCAGTTTATTGAGGTTTATGAATTTGGGGCTACCTCCAGGCAAATATCAAGACAAAGCCCCAGATGAATGGGAAAAGCATCTGCTGAGAAATGTGAAGGCTGGGTTTGACAATGAACACCTCTGAAGATGTTTCTGGTTATTGGGATGGGGTGGAACTCAAGACATGGTCACTTTGTATAGGTGAACATGGAAGGCAGGAAGCAGTGCTAATAAACAGGCCCTCTGAGGATGAACTCTACCCTTGAGAGCAATCGCATCTCATGAGAGCACAATTAATTAGTTACATTTTAATGTGTTGATTTTCCCTTTGTTATCTCAGAACTTGTTAGGCAACCCTCTCATTATTTTGGCCTTGCTTCACCTCTGCTATGGAAAATGAAGAAACTTGTCTTAAGTTCACTTCAGTACAAATATTCCAAAAAGATGAATCTTGAATGGATCAAAATCTGGTCATCAAATCCAGCCTCCCACTCTCAAGTGGAGATTCTACGTGTGTCAGTCAGCTTCCTATGACTGCAACAAATATCTCAGATGGGTCAATTTAAGAAGAGGGACTGGGAAATGACTCAGTATGTAAAGTGCTTGCTGTGCAAGAATGAAGAACTGAGTTCAGATCCCCAGCACCAGTGAAAAAGCTGCACACAGTGGTGCAACTCTACCCCTGGGAAGGAGCCCAGGGACCCATGGTACTTCCTTATTAAGTAAGCTCCATGTTTAGTGCCAGACATGCCTCAAAGAACACATTAGAAAACTGTTCTCATGCTGCTACAAAATATCTGACAAGAAGCAACATAGAGGAGGAAGGGTTTCTTTTGGCTTGGGATTGGAAGAGGGACAGTCTATCAAGTCAGAGAAAGCGTGGCAGGCAGGGAAGACAGATAGTCACATTGTTATCAGCATTCAGGAAGTAGATAGCAGTGTGTTGTTATGTCTGGTTCTCTTCTTTTGATTCAGTCCAGGACTCTGGCCTATTGGATGGTGCTGCCAATGTTTAGGGCAAGCCTGCTCACTGCACTTGTGTACTCTGGGAAATGCAATAGACATGTAATAGCACAGGCCTTTAATTCCAGCCATCCAGAGGCAGAGGCAGGAAGATCTCTGTGAATTTGAGGTGAGCCTGGTCTACCAAGTGAATTCCAGGACAGGCAGAGCTGTAACACAGAACAACCCTGCCTTGAGGAAAGAGAGAAAGAGATTTGTTACCTCTGTGATTCCAGATCTTTTCAAGTTAAAGACATTAACCACCACAGAGTGATAGAGGAAGATACCTAATATCTACCTCTGGTCTCTACACACACACACACACACACACACACACACACACACACACACACACACACGTGCCAGCACCCCCCCCCACATATGAACAGTTGTGCATGTATACAACACATACACACACACACAAAGAAGAGGAATATTTTATTTGGTGTACAGTTTTACAGTCTGTAATGAGATGGCCCTGGTGCTCTTAGGTCCATGGTGAGGCAGCACACCCCAGTGAGTAGTGTGTTATAAAGTCATTCATTGATACAGAAAAAAGCAGAGATGAGGGAGGGATGCATTCCCATTACCCTTCTGGGTTATACCAGCTGTGATAGTGCTGAGCAGAGGACCAAACCTTTGGGAATGATCTAGAATGCTAATTGCCTCTGTAATTGTGCAAGCTTTTATTAAGGGATTTTATTGGGGTTTATTAGATAGACTTCCTTTCATAGGCTGATGTAGTAGGGTAAACACTGACTCACACAACTGTGACTAATCCCTTTATTCTATTATTTCCAGTGCAGCGGCACAATGACACAGAAAGAGATGGATCCTTAAAGTTTGGCAAAGTTGAGCTCAAGTTTGGAGAACTGAATGACCTTGAACAAATCCTTAAGCCTTCAGTTCTTCAACTACATAATAGGGGTAATGAGGCTGCCTTACAGTTAATTGAATCATATAGGGAAAAAATTACCCAAAAGCACTTAGTATAGTCCTAGAACACAAAGGCATAAAAGAAATACCAGCTCCCTCGCTTCCCATCTCCTGTGCTCTGTGGCCAGCTTTCCCACAGCCCCAAGTACCTGTAGAACTCCCAGCTGGGGCCAGGAGCCCTATGGGCAGGTCTCTGGGCAACAGACCCTGTGTGAATCTCCATCAAAGTTGACCTCTCCCTTATCAAGTTTCTGACCTTATCTCTACTATTGGGTAACCACTGATTTATACTGATTAACTCAACATTTTATTCCTCTAGCAAAAGAAACAACTGCTGCTGGTGAATTTTAAGTGCTGCTGCATGTACACATGGGGAATGCAATATCTGGGGGCAATGGTAAATTTGGGTGCTCAATTGAGTTGACATGCTCATCTACCCTTAAGGTTACTGCTTCTCCTTTTGACCTTTGGACCCACAGGACCTAGCAATGGGATTATGAACATTCTTGACCCTCAGTGGCTCCAGTAGCTGGTCACTAACACATCTCTCAGTTGCCATTTCAAATTTGCCTCAAGGGCAGTTTCTCTTCCAGGAGGAAAGCCAGCCTCTGGAGTGTGAGTGGGGTCTCAGCCCCTTCCCTTCCACAAGAACACTTAGCAAGCTGGGAACTCCCCCCCCCCCAGGCAGGACCAGCTCAGGGGGAAAGTAGTGATCAAACAGGTTTAATTTCTCACCTTGGCCTCCTGCCCCTAGGGCAGCTGTGTCTGAGATAATTCCTATTTGCACTCTTCTCAGTGTTCTTTGGCCACAGGTGGCTGCTGACCGTTTAGGACTGTCAATCTGACATAGTTCTCTAGTTCCGCACGAAGACTAAAATACCATTTAAATCTTTCCCCAGCATTTCTCAAACCATGTGAGTATTACCAAGCATGAAATTATCAACTAAAAACTCAATTTTGAGGAGCTGGTTCTTTGGGAAAAATAAGAAAGAACATTTCTCCCTGTTAGTGCAGAGATTTGCTTTAAAAATTTTTTTCTTCAATAATTTAGTTATTGTGTGCTTCTTAATCTTTTGAGATTAGGCTGAATTTTTCACCTAGACTCCAATTTGCTCATAAATCTCTTCATTTGGCTTAATTTAAATGTTTTGGCCAACTTCATGGTTTAATAATGAGAAGTAAAATTGGAGCCTTAATGACTCCTAAGAAAGGAATTTTCATTTTGCCTGGAATTAAAAGAGCTGTTAAAGGGGGCGGACATCCAGTCAGACAAGCTTCTACTACCTCTGCAAGAAGGTGCCAAATGCTGCTAGATATTATATGTTGCTTTACACCCAGCGTAATTCTCCAATCTGATTACTTGGAAATCCTTTCAAATCCAGCCCTGCTTCCAGGCCCCTGATTACTGTGCCCTATTGATCAGCTATGAACTCTGAATTGAATGTGGGCCACCTGAGAAGCACCCAGCTCTCCCACCAGCCCCTCACGTGCTGCCCATCAGAGCCAAGGCAAGTGACCCAGCTTCGGCACAAGCTGTATAATGGGGGCCCTGAGACCTCAATTATCAGATAACTGGGCAGTAGAGGGTACTATTTCAGCCCTTCGACCAGAGTGGCCTGCATTTAAGAGAACTTTGCAAAGTTTTTTTTAAAGCCCCCTTTATGTAAAGTTTACCACTAGAGCGAGATATCCACATCATGGCTAGGTAGCTTCGAATTCCCTCTTATCCCAGAGCTGAGAGGAAATACTAGCTGGGCAGTTCCCCTCATGAAGAAGCAGGTGCCCTGGATTCTTTGGCTTGTATAGACTATAGTGGGTCCTCTGAGACGGTTCATGAGAGACCGCCTGGCACCAGGCATAAGAATGGGAGCTGGGTTGTATAGACGGATCCATTCTGCTGTGGGCTTACTGGATGGGTAGAGAAAAAGAATCTCACATTCCTCAAGTACGCCCTTGTTCTAGTTTTCCAAGCCATCCTTCCTCATCACATGGCCTTCTAAGCAAGGATTGTCCTAGGATTTCCCAAGCTTCACTTTCCAAATAGATTTTAAATGTCTCAGGAGCAAGAAGCTCATGCAAGCGCGCGCGCGCGCGCGTGTGTGTGTGTGTGTGTGTATGTTATGTTTATTCATGTACTTATTGGTGATTGACTCAGAAATTCATTTCTTATTTCATATACAAATGACTCTTATTTCTCAGGGTCCTGGGGTTCCATAGATGTGTGCCCTTTCTGTTCACTGACAACCACGTTGGGTAAGCCTAATCTGTATATATCTACTTACAGTAAGAACATGCTGACCCTAAAATGACCAAAGGACAAAAAACAGAATAATGAGCATCTTTGGATACTGACATTGGGAGGTTTGTTTGTTTTATCTGCTTTTTGGATTTTTCCCCTTTTTCTCTGTTAAATATGTATATTACTTAACCATTTTTTTAAAGAACTTAGCATATGGTTTAGCTTAATTGGTACAATAGTGGAAGTTTCACAAAACCAAATTAAGATTCAGAGTCAAATGAGTGGTGTGGTAAATGAGTTTCTCCAATGTTGACAGCATCTAGGGCATCTAGGACATCTAAGGACCATGGTTAGCTACAGAACATGTTCTGGTTAACTGTTGCATTTATTAGTAGATAACATACCTCCTGCTATTATTCAGCCGTGACTTTTGTTACTTCTATGATTTTGGAACTGTGTGTGTCAAATTTATTCATAAGAGACTGTTTTGTGTCACCTTACTCCTCCCTTGCACTGTAGTTTGTACAT
This sequence comes from Phodopus roborovskii, assembly GCF_943737965.1. Lineage (NCBI taxonomy): Eukaryota > Metazoa > Chordata > Mammalia > Rodentia > Cricetidae > Phodopus > Phodopus roborovskii. The sequence continues at coordinate 19,922,208 of NW_026126517.1, forward strand.
AGATGGATCCCATATCTGATATAGAAGCTCAAATTTGGACTGAAAAGGCTTTTATGAAAAATAGTAATGACTTCGTTTTGTTTGGCTTGGTTTTGTGAGACTAGTTTTTCTATGTAGCCCAGACTTAGACCTCTCTGACCTTCTGCTTGTTCCTTTTGATGCTGGGCAGAAGCCAGAGAACAAGTCTGGGTGTGACTCTTTAGATGCTATTTACTACCTCACTTTGTTCTTTTTTGTTTTGTTTTGTTTTGTATTGTATTGAAATAGAGTCCCTCACTGGCCAGGAACCAAGCAAGTAGGCTAGTCTGGCTGGCCAGTGATCCCCAGAGATGTACTTGCCTCCATCTCCCTATTACCGGGATTACACACATGCACTAACTACCACACATAGGATTTTCTTATACTTAGGATCGAACTCAGGTCCTTGTGTTTGAGAGAGTCAGCACTTTGCTGACCAAGCTAGCTCCCTAGCCATACAACTGCTATTACTAATATAATTCTCTTTATATCACCGTCATCACCATGCTATCAACTAACTTCCAATAAACTGACTTCTAATCAAACATAAGAAGTACCTATGAAATGGACTACATCTTAAGCTGTTGGCCAAATGGGTCCCTTAGAACATCCCAAACAACACAGGCTATGACCAAGTCTATGGTTTACTTCCATAATCCGATGGTAAGGCCTTATTGCTGAATTCACAACTTATTTACGTTTCTGAATATGGAGAAATTGAGTGAAGGGTGGTGGGAGCAACCAGAAGCTTCACCCATACTGACTAGCATTCACGGTGCTGGAAAGTACTGTGCATACGACTAGAGAGAAAAATAATCATCAGTTTAACCCAACTACCAATCCTGCAACCCACAACAGAGATGCGCCTGCAAGACGTACTAGTACAATAGTGGCACAAAAGTAAACAATGACTTCACAGACCACTCCATGGCACTGCTAAAGTGGCCAATAACCTGAGACTGGATCAGTTATAGAATCTAGGACAGAACCTAGTACTATTACTCTGCTGAATGAGCATCACAATAAAAATGACTCCTAGTGACACAGTGATCAGAGCATCACTCCATCCTCATCAGAGACATTTCTCCTTGCAGCAGAAGGTAATTAACACAGAGACTCACAATTAGAGAAACTGTGGAACACTAGCCCTAAATGGGATGCTTTCCAGAAAGCTCTTCCCTCAAGGCCCAGGGATCTATGTGGAAGAGGAGCAGAAAGATTGTAAGAACCAGCGGAAATGGGTGACCCCGAGGAAACAGAATCTTCCAGACACAACAGGACTGATACATCTATGCACTCTTGGAGACTGTGGCAGCAAGGATAGCACCAGGACAAATTCAAACCAGACAAAAATATCAGCACTGGAAAGGGGAGGGGAACCAAGAAGCTATTTGCAATGGAAACCTGCGGGAAAGGGAAAATCAGTTTTCTCTAATGGAGTGTCACTGGGTATATTAAGCATATTCTAGGACAGGCCTCATGTCTGTCTATCTAGGAGTAGTTGGTCGATCCCAAAATGAACTCCATGTTTCGTTGTGTGTGTGTTTTGTTTTGTTTGTCTTATTAGGGTTTTTTTTTTTTTTTAGCTTATCAGTTTTGATTTTTAGATTCTTTTCCTTTTAGGAGAGAGGGAAAGAACATGAAACTGGATGGATAGAGAGTTGGGGAGGATCTGGGAGGAGTTAAGGGAAGAAAGAATATGATCAAATGGTACTGCATAAAATGCATCTTAAATTAAAAACATTATAAAACAAAAAAGAATTACCTATGCTATAGTTAATCTGTCTGGTTACATTAACTCACATACTCTAGAGATGGGTGAACACATTGCTTTGTTCCTTCTGTTGTCTGTCTCTGAGAAAATGGGCTGTAGTCTCTAGAAACTATACCAGATAAAGCCTCCCACCTTTCCTGGCTTACCACATCTATCTTCATACCTCTTGACTGTATCACAAGTGGCCCCCTTTCCCTACCAATATTAGCCTAGCATTCAGTAAAGGATTATTATTTCAAATTTGTAAAGTTACAATTTTAGTCACAATGGTTTGGGTATGGTCATAATGACCAAAAATGAGGCAACCAACTCCTGGAGAACCTTCCAGATATTTAAGGCAGATGGCAAACTTAGATCTTTTAAGGCCATACACAATAGTTGTTGGATTTTCTTCTCTGATCACTGGTCCTGATTTTCAAAGCCACTGGATACTCACTTCAACTGAATAACTGTCTTGGCTGAGTTGTTACAGCTACACTCAAACCGCAAACCTTCGTGTAGTTATTAATAAAAAATATTGTGAGAGATCTTAGTCAAAAGGCTCTTCTAATACAATTCCATCTCTTAAGTGATTTATATTTGTGAGCATTATAAAGGCAAATTGCATCAAAACCAAAGCAAAAATATCAGGGACAAACAGAATTAACAGACAGAGAAATTTATCTATATCACCAACAAAAAGCAGAAGTCCTAGCTGGGGAAAATGAGCTAATGTGGCCCCCTGCCAAGTCTTTGTCCTTTTTGGAGTGTTCTACCCAGGTGAGCTCAGATGACATGGTGTGGAGGGACTAGTCCCAGTTCCACGGTTCTGTGAAGAGCAAGAACTTTGCGCTTGACCTTGGTGTTGGAGGCTGGCCTTTCCCTGGCTACAGAATTCTGGGAATGACATTTCACTTTCAGAAGCTTTTGTGCCAGCCTGGAAATAATAAGTTGTAGCTCACAGGGAGCTGGAGCAGGGACACTACTTGGAGAATGGCATGAACAAATGTGTTTGCCATGTAAACTGTACTCGGAAAACACCGGTTCTTACTGGCCTCTCTTTTCTCCTATCTAAACACCAACATGTAAGAAAAGGGCAGCATTTTCTGAACTTGTCAAAATGGGCCCAACCTCCCCTTCAAACACTTGAAATGCTAGGACTATGAGGTACTGTCCTTCAAACCACCATGCTGTGTTAAAGCAAACCACCAGGGGGAAGTAGGTGTTTTCCCTGTGAGGAGTACACAGGACCCCCAGGTTGACTTCAATTGTTTTAGTAAAGAACACTGTTTCTGAGCAAGTATCACCCTGATGGGCTTTCTATTAAAATGGATAGTCCACAAGTTTTGATAATTTCATCATTTTTTTTTTTAAGGATAATGAGGAGAGAAGGGAGAAAGCTGGCTGACTTTCTCAGAAAAGGCTTAAGAGTGAGGAGACTGGATTCCCACAGCCTGTGGAAGACAGGCAGCAGACAGTAGGAAGTAACTATCCCCTCCTACCCTCTGAGTAGACCCCCTGGCTGCCTACAGGTATTATCATCTTGCTCTCCCCATGGGCCTCATGCCCAGGAAAAAGAATGAAGTCACATTTTTGCTTGCTATAAATTATTAAGCTGTTTTTGGCTTGGTCGATATGAATGAAGAGTTCATTAGCATATCCCAGCCACCCACTTTCACATTTGTTGCATTTTTATGTGTATTTGCTCTCTGTTAGGTTTACCTCATTCATTCATGCATTCACTCATAGGAAGCAAGCATGTACTGGGAATCTTACCTGCTGCAAAGGAATGAAAGGTATGTTTCTCTGCAGTCTTAAAGGCCATGCTAGGAAAGGTGGGAGGCATAGGGCAAAGCAGGAAGCCAGAGGGATCATAAAGGGAGGCCCAGAGTGGTCAGGAAAAAAGAGATGGCTCTCTCCACCCTGGATGCTCTCATTGGGGAAACAGTATTTAAGCCAGGGTTTAAATGTGAGTGAACTTTGGCAAGGCAGAGATGGCCCCAGCAGCAGGTAGGAATTGCTAGAGCAGGAGGAACAGCTTAGGATTAAAAGATAAATGCACAGGGATCCATATGTAGAGTGGAAGGGAAGTGAGAAACCATCAGAAGACTGAAATCAAGGAGAGTCTTGGATTCTCTTCAAAAAATAGCAGCTTCAGCAACTCTGCTGGCCCATCACATTAAACAAAAGATAGACTATCTGAACTAAAATGTTTCTAAATCCTCTCTCTTCCTACCCAGTTGGAACCTCAACCTTTAATAAGCCATTGCTGGGCTGGTTAAAGATGCCCTTCTGTCTGGAATTAGTGAAGCTGTGGATGAGTCTTGGGTGGAGAGCTGGTACCCTGCTCTTGTCCTCTCTGGCTGCATTCGTTCACACCACTTCAAAGCATTCTACCAGGTTGCTCAGTGAAGCTGGAGGAACAGCAAGCTTCAGCAGGTGAAGGCCGCTAGCAGTAGGCTGTAAGAAGTCAGCTCAGATGCAGTATCACTCAAGTGAGAACACTATCTCCTGCTGCATGAATCGGCATGGACACTAAGCTCAGAAATAAATTACACTGAAGGCTATTAAATGAGAACTGAGTGCCTGAAAGCCAAAAGTCTAGTCCAACTATGCTGCCATCATTTAACAAATAGTGCATCTGTGTGACACTGACACATGCACTCACACTAACACTCACATACAAACAGCACCCTCCAACTTTCTCACATACACATCTACACCACCCTGACACACTGGAGAAAGAATCCGCATTATCCTCGCTAAGCTGACATTCACACAGAACACTCCCACACCACACCACATACTCTCACACTATCTACACATACCACACATGCACTAGAGACATCACACCTCCATACACACTACACACATTATGTGGACACACACTATGCACTCATACACACATTCACTAATATACACACAGAGAATGTAAACATGTCACATGCATAACACTTTTACACACTTCATATTCACACATACAGACACAATGACAAAAAAAAACCTTCATGTTTTAGATAAACTGCTCTACATGACAAACTCAGTGCACACACACACACACACACACACACACACACACACACACACAGAGCACCACCACCAGGTTTTAGTTTATAGAAAATGGGAGGGGGTGAACCCACAAAGAAACAACTTTGTCTCATGCAGAACTGTTCTTATCTGATCCTCTCCAAGATAGTTTGAAGTCTTGTCACACGAGAGCTGGTGGGTACACAGTCACACTGTCTCCTGGTAACATTGGTCTGAGCTGTTTGCCTGCCTATGACTTCAGTGCTTCAATGTTCACATTTGAGCAAGTTTCCATGATTTAAAATGCTTCTCAGCCCACTTGGTACTCTAGGATTACAGATGATGCGGAAATAGAAGTTACCGTTCCCTTACTTTTAATGGAAAAACCACTAAGAATCTAATCAGAACAATTCAAGGAGAATAACTTTCTAGGTGGACTCCATGAGCTGCAGATAACAGGGTGGCTTAATGGGTTGAAAAGGAAGGCAGCTCCATCCGATGTCCCTGTATGTTAGAAATGAGAGGATTTTGTTCCACATTAGTTTCATATTGGCTCCACATCTTTGGTTCTATATTCTTATTCCTGTCCTCCAATTTTAAACAGGTTCTTTTCATAAACGAGCTCGAAGTCCTCTGCAGACAGCTGCTGCACAATCCAGCTAGCCTTTCTGCATTCACAGGGTGAGGCTGATATCTTGTGCAGTTAATCCCACTAACACTTTAGGAAGCCTGGGAGGGAGGTGATAGTGAGCATCTCTAAGTAACAGTGGCAGAAAACCATAGTGAGCATCACAGGAGAGCCAGATTTCCTCCAGAAGGAATGCTGTGGGTGGCAAGAAAGACAAGGAACCACGGCAACCATGGGCTATCTTTTTATTCACCAGTCTGAATTAACAAAACCCCACTCCAAAGGCCATGGAAGCAAAGTCCTGATTTCCCAGCAGTGGTGTGTTGTAGAGGTCAGAGAACAACCTCAGGCAGTGTTCTTTAAAAGATGTCATTTAGACAGGGCCTCTCACTGCCCGAGAGCTTACCAAGTAGGCTAGGCCAGGCTGACTCTCAGGGACCCATCAGAATTCACCTTTCTAGAGCTGGTAGAGGTACCTGAGATTTTCTTATTTGTATGAGTGTTTTGCTTGTGTTTATGTCTATGAATCACACACATATGGTTCCTGTGGAAGCCAAAGGAGGGTAATAGGTTTGTTAGAACTTGAGTTACAGATGTTGTGGGTGCTGAGAACCAAATCCATGTCCTCTGCAGAGCAGAAAGTGCCCTTAAGTCCTGAGCTTTGTCTCTAGTGTCCCAGATCTTTTATATGGATTCTGAGGCTCAAATTCGGTCCTGAAGCTTGCAAAGCAGGCATTGGACCAACTGAGCCATCTCCACAGTCCCCACCACTCACTGTCACAGGTAAATTTTGTTCTCTCAGGTTACTGATCTATGGCTTTTGTGTCTTTGCTATTTTTCACAGAATCTAAAGTAGTGTTGTGAAATAAGAACAATCTGACACTACCTGCCAATGTTCCACTTCGTTTCTAGATGCTCTCATCTCTGTAACCCCCAACTTTTCTGACATAGCTAAGAGACAAAGTTAGACTGGGTGTGAGGAATATTCAGATGTGGGCAGGATCCTTTAGCTAGTTTTCTAGCAGGTAAAACATTGCTCTCTATAGTATAGACTGCACACAGTCCAACCAGCAAATGAGGTCCTGCACCCCATCAGGTTACATCAGCCACTACACACTGTTTCCCTTACATCACCTCATGGACCTCACCTAGGGGAACATTTACATGCTTAATCTACAGCCATATTAGATGCTCAGTTTCCTTATGCCCTTTCTTGGGACTTTTCCTGCCATTTCTTGTTACAGATAGTTTTCCCATTTTATCATCTGCATAGACTTCCTTCTTTCTTCTCTTGTCACAAATTCTGTTGTCTGCCTCACGATGATGCCTATGGTATTTCATCTATTCTTTGGAGACTGCAGTGAAATGTGACCGATTAAGTTCTAACGTCTCCCCTTGCTCTTAAATAATAGTGAAGTTGTTGACCACCCAGTTCTAAGACATGGAGGGTGACCCTCACTCCTCTGGAAACCAAACCTTCAAGTTATACTTCTCCCCCTCTATGGGACATGTCTTTTGGTTGCCTGCCATCACCAATCATTGAGGGCCAACAGAGGACCCCAAAATTGCCAGCCTCTAAGGAAGTTGTTTTCAGTTTGGTCCTGGTAGGAACTGGCCTCTCTCTCTCTCTCTCTCTCTCTCTCTCTCTGTGTGTGTGTGTGTGTGTGTGTGTGTGTGTGTGTGTGTGTGTGTGTGTGTGTAGGGAGTAAACTTTTCTAAAATGCCAGAGAATTATTCCAAGATTCTGTTTTTCTCATGAGAAGACCTCATAGGAAGCCCCAGCTTTCAGACACGTCTTTCTGAAAGGATACTGTCTGTGAATTCTCAAAACAGGCTTCATTGTTATGACTTGAGCACTGACCGCCTGCCAGGGAATTAGACCTTTCTTATCATTCCCAGACTACTTTGCCTTGCCATGAACACCCAGCTGATGGGAGGGCCACAGACTGCTCTCTTGAGCTGTGCTCCAGCTCTGTCCTGGCCCTGTACACCAAGGGGAAGTCCTCTTTGGATTCCAAAAGAAAATTAAACTCCTTGGAATCCCAAACTAATGAATTTTCACAGAGCAGTCCCAGATGGATTGACTATCATGATATTTAGGTCTCACCTAACCAATAAGAGGGCTGCTTGGCAAGTTCCCAGCATGAATATTCTCATATGGGCACTGGGATAGAGGAAGCCAAAAGATTTTCCAACATCTACATGCTCAACTTACACCCCACCTGGGTTCTGAAGCAGAGATCTTGTGACGGTTGGGGCCCTGCAGAGCAATTAAAAGAAATAAAGCAAAGTATTATATTTTAATTGATGTAATCTTCAGGCTCCCAGTGGAATCTGGGGTGACATCTGACTAGAGTTACCCCAGGTATCAGTAGATGACTATTCTGTGAAAGTGCATTTAGGAAGACAAAAACCCCACAAACCTGAACTCCATTAACATGCATATCCGTTTTGAGGGGTGTATGTGTGGAGGGAGGAGTTGGCTCAGACTCCCAGAACTGAAAATTGAAAGAAGCCACCTAGACTTTGCTGGGATGGGAACAAAGAGTGGATGGAGTGGCAAGTAAAGAAGGAGGTAGAGAGAAGGAGGGGGAGGAGAAGAGGAGGGAGAAGAGGTAGAGAAAGAGAGAGAGGGAGAGGCAGGTAAAGGGTAAGACACAAAAGGGCCCCTGGTTTTATTCTCTTTTAGAGTCTAACAGCTGGGCAGTGGGGACAGGGATTACACTTCCCAAACCCAAAGAGCTCTCACCCATCGCTAACATTTCAGGGTTTGTTTTATTATAAATATTCCAGTCGAAGAAAGATAAACAGACAAGAAAAAACTGCTTTATACGGTACACAGATTCAGATAGAAAACACAGGATGGGAAAGAAAGACAATGACCAATAGGTCAAAGGTGGAGGAGACAAACCAAGGACCAGAAACACCTGGGAGCAGATTTACGCGGCAACTGGAGGAAGGCGCAATGATGGAGTTAAGGAAAGCTGCCTAGTGCTGTCAGTCTCATCATTATTCCAGGAAGGCAAGGAAACAGACATCACAAATGATGTGTGGGAACATTTACTTAACTAATCCATTGGGAAAAAAAGTTTCTAGTGATCAAGATATCCTGCTCATAAAAACGAGTTTTGTTTTTCTAAAAAACAACCCTTCCTGTCCAAGATGTGACCTGACAGGGAGGGACCCGGAGTGAGAAGCATGGAAGGGCTGAAGGTTGGAAGAGTTGTGACACCACTGGGGTCTTCTGGCCGTCAGCCTTCAAGTGCCCTTCCCACCAAGTCTGTATTTCTCCACAGGGCATGGTAAAAACAAAAATACAACCTCAAGTGTCAAGTGTCCCACACAGCTTGCTGTCATTGGGCAGTAAGAGAGAAATATGAAAAAGGGTTCAGAGTTACCAACAAGAGGTCAGTTTAGGGCTGATATGGCATCTCTTATATGAATTGAGAATAATCAGGGTTACAACTTGGCCCCAGGGTGGCAGTTCTAACAAATAGTCTCAGCACAGAGAAGACACCAACCTATCCAGAAGGCAGAACTGGGGGATCCAGCTCAGCATCTTCAAAAATGCCTTTTTAAAAATACCCTCAGAACAAGAGTGTGAAATCAGCTCAACTCAAGGTGATGGTGGTGAAGGTGGGGTTGGTGGCCCCTGTTCATCTTTCTCTTGTAATTTTCTGAGTTTACCATCAGAAATTGCATAGAATTTGTTTTCTATCAGAAAACGACAATTCTCCATGGAATCCTGGAGTGATGACACAAATGCCAAGCAGCTCCTAGGAAGTCCTGGCTCTCCCATCGGGAGAGCACCCCGAACCTTGCAAACCTCCTATAGGCAGAGCCATCCTTGGAAACCTAGGGAAGTACTTTTGACTCCCGGTCTGTAGTGGAGAAGTCAGATACTTCATCCTTAGTTATACAAGGAATGCTGCTGACCACACTGAGATCTGATTTATGGTTCCTAGCTCCTCAGCCAGTGACAGGCAAAAAGACTGCTCTCTCCCAGGAATTAGGCAAATCGTTGGTTACTTAAGGTCTTTCTGATTCATAAACATATACACATATGCTTGGGGACACACACATATGGGAGCATGAACACACACACACACACACACACTTGCACCCAGGTTTCATGCCTAGTACCCCAAAAATCACCAATCTATACGAGCCTTAGGGGTAGGGCTTCACAGGCAGCTATTGAGTTCTGCTACAAAGAGGTGCTTTTGAAGGGTCCATCATACCAGCAGTGTGGCCCTGCCCTCTCTCCTCTTTGAGTAACATGTTGCAATGGAAGCTAGGACCACAGTATGGGAAAATCACATAAACATCCCTCCTTACTCTTTACAGAGTGCCCAGCATGTTTTGCATATTCTGTCTTCCTTCTGTTTTTAGAGATGAAAATAGGGAAAGAAAGAGAAAGAAATGCCAGATTAACCCTGGGAACCCTGGGCATATTGAGGTGCCTTCTGGTAGACTACAGATTACAGGTTAACTGACTTTTTTTTTTTTAATGTCATTTAACAAGTTGGCTGGATAGACTTTCACCCAAGGCCCTCTACACTCAGGGAGACCACCAAACACCACATGACAAGAGCAGGACAGGGTCAGCACCTAAGACCCTGTGGATCAACTCCAAAGCCAGAGAGAGAGAGAGAGAGAGAGAGAGAGAGAGAGAGAGAGAGAGAGTCAGACTTCCATCCCCCAACCCACACTCCCCATCCCAAAGCACAAGACAAGTGAACTTCAGACCTTGAAACCAGAAGAGACAAAGGAAAAACAGGAAAGGAAAGAAAGGGACCTTAACAAAAATATACAAATTCAGAAAAGAAAAACTTCCCTGTTGAGTTTAATTTTTTTTTTTTTTTCTGTTAAGAACTAGACCCAGGGTACAATGGTCCCTCTCTAGGGGGACTTCAACTGATGATACCATCAATTCCTTGAACTTCTCCCAGCAGGGCCCCATCACCCAGACTCCATGTTATTTGGGTGTGAAAGAAAGGCTCTCTGGGAGGAGATGGGTCCTTGTGCCCACAAGGGACAGCTTCTCTGCCATGTGGATGCAGCTTCTCAGGTAGATCCCGCTCTCCTACAGGGCGGGTTCCGCCTCCTGCTGGGGCATCAGCCTCTGATGCCCTTTGTAAAGTGATTGAATTCTGAATCCGGACAGAACGGTGTTGCAAAGTCAACCCTCCCGCCTCCCCGCCTGACTCCGCGGTCTTTCGCCGCCACTACTCGGGCTCGCTGCTGTTGGTGGTCTTGTCCCATTCCAGGCTCTCCTCGCTGCGCGCTGGCGATGGTCGTGCCCGCAGGCCCTGGAAGCGGCGGCACTCTGGACACACGCGAATGTGCGTACAGCCGCGGGCCACCAGGGCGGCCTCTTGTGCCAGTCTCTGCGCCAGCTGGTCGGGTTCCCCGGCGCCACACAGCTTGCCATTGCTGAGCGTCGCGGTGCCCCGGGGCCGGCGCTCCTCCATGACCGGGGGCTGGGGTGGCAGGCCTCCAGACCGCCGCCGCCGAGGGTGGATACTGTCCTGGCACAAGATGATGCTGCGCAGCTCCGTCACCATCTCCTGACACACAGACACCTGGGGGAGACAGCGGAAGTCACTGAGAAAAGGCCTCATGATTCTCTTGGAGTAGCACGCATTGGGTGTTTGGACAGCCTGCCATCTCAGGTGTAAGGGATAATTAAATAAAGGCTTCATTCCCACCCTATTTAAGGCTCAAAAGCCCTCCACACAACAGCCTTCATTCAACAGCCTGCCAGATGAGACCCAATCTCTGGCCACTTTATCTTGGGAAAGACGGTACCATTTCTGCACATTTCCACTAATGGCTGCTTCCTCCTACTCTGCTTAGTTTCTACCCCCGAGAATTTGACCCATTGACCTCAGATCAATGTGGATCTTGAAACTCACTTAAAACAAACACTCTTTTCTATATCAGTCTCTCTGGTATTTGGAAAAGTCATCAATTGTTCATTTTGTCTTCAGCCCAAAGATCCCCCATATTCTTTTTAGCCACCATGCCCAGTTTCGTTGTCTAAGTTGGAAGGGAACAATCTGGAAACACTGTGGGAGGCAGTAGCTGCCTGTTCTTCCCTATTCTCTCTTTCAGCTCCATCAACATGACAGGTCTACCACTGCCAAAAGCCAACACAGTCTTGACTTCCTTCTAGCTGGCCCAGGTGAAGTTGCCAAAGCTGGAGAAGATGTGTCCCCAAAATCACTGGGATAAAACAGCTGCTGCATCTGTAGGTTCACAGTCTCCTAATTTGAAACACTTGACTCCAGCTTGTTTCAAAACTCAGAGCGTTCTGGATTTTATAATGCACAACCACCATATTAGGTTTAACACCCAGTGGGGCTGGGACAAGCTCCATATTTGAACACATTGCTATCTCCACAGCAAAATGTTTGTGTGTTCACAATGGCTGCAGTGAAGATGGTGTACTTTAAATCAGGCTTGGTGGAGGAGAAATACATTTGCATCAAACTTACAAAGGGCTTGGGGGTCTGAGAACCAGTGGATAAGAAATATAAACTTATGTTACTATTGTTACTCTCATTAATATTATAGCAAAGCTGTGTAGGTAGGCACTCAGGATATACTGTGTATTTTATAAAGAAATGATTAATGAGTATCCCCTTCAGAACTAAAACTTGAACCTGTCTAACTCCAAAGTCCAAAAGTACTTAGTTGAGGTCTCATCTCTGAGGTCAGAATAACACTCCTGGAGCATGATGGCAGAAGAAGCCTCCTCCCTGTGTTCTTTTTGTTTGATTGTTTTTGAGATAGGTTTCTCTGTGTAACAGTCCTAGCTGTCCTGGAACTATTTCTAGACTAGGCTGGACTCGAACTCACACAGATCTGCCACCACCGCCCGGGTCCTCCTCATGTTCTATCAATGGAACAAATATTGTATCAGACCCTACACAGTCACAGTCAATACAGCCTCCTCTTCATTTTAACTATCACAAAGGTCTGAGACTGATTGATTTTCAATGTAAATACAGATCTTGCCTGAGCTCTTGGGAGAAACAGGTCATGGAAGCAGCTGCACATATTGCCTCACACAATATGGCCTAACTTGGGCTCTCAGAACTGATTCTAGACCCATCATTGTCACTAATAGTAAAAGATTCTTGGCAAACCTCTAAACCCCTCTGTGGTTCTAATAATTACTATGGCAACAAAACCCCTGCCACCTGCTTAATCCATTACATGTGACAAGAATATAACAACATGCATTTACTATCTACTGGGGGTCAAACATTGTGGTTTGTCACGAGAATACAGAGGTAACAGGCAGTCCTGACATCCAAGTAGCTCCATGTCTATAGCTGTTGCATGATGGTATATAAGCATTTTATGTCAGTGTTACAGTGGTGCTGTGGTGACTGATAGGTGGCTGATGCTGGTCCAGTGTAAAAGGAGAATAAATAGGGATGGTTTCACTGGGAAATGAAAGGCTCACCCTATCAGACTCATAAAGAATATATAAATGTTAGCAGCATTTAAGGACTTGGCAAAGGGAGAGGGGACTAGAACTGGAAGCAGAAGTACCAGGGAGCCCAAGAAATCAGATATTGAACAAGGAAAAAGACAAGAGAGTCTGGGAATGATGGGTTCCCTTTGGTTTGACCCCTTCAGCAAGGGGTCAAACAATGGGCAAGGGCCCTTCATAGTGGATGGAGAGAAGCCAAGTTGGAATGGTGTCAAGAGCTGAGCTGAGAGGGAGACAAGGAAATGGAAAGTAATACTGTTATCAAATGTTGACTGGATGGTGGTGGTGGATGTCTTTAACCCCCAGCACTTGAGAGGCAGAGGCACGAGAATCTCTGTGAGTTTGAGGCCAGCCTGGTCCACAATTCAAGTTCCAGGACAGACAGAGCTGTTAAACAGACAAAACCTGTCTTGAAAAACCAACCAAAAATAAATAAATATTAAATAAATAATCAAACATCCTTAGCTCAAGAGAAGGGTGGTATAAGTCAAGGTGATAGTAACATTACTGCTTTTTAAAATGAACAACTGGGACACAGTTGTGGATTTTGGAAAGAGGGCACAATCCTAGAGTAGATGAGAAATGGTAGGATCAGGCAGAGGCACTGTGAGGGTAAATGGGTACATTTTTAGGTAGTGGTTTAGATAGGGGTGGGCCACTCTTCATTTCTTGGGGGAAGTGTACAATAAAATCAGGCTCTCTTCATTCAAGAGTAGAGGACAGAAGAATGGGTGACATTGTGGAAAGAAGCTGAATGCAGACAGCCCTGGGGCTGGCAGGACTGTGTTGAGGTCCTCTATGAGGTGGTACCCTCTATACCTATATAGGGTATAGTCAGGAGACATTTCCCCAGAAATATTAAAGTGGGCTTAAAGAAGATCCAGAGCTGAGAGTTTAATGTGATGGATAAAAAGAAAAAGTCTCATAATGCAATAAATATGCATGGATTTGTCCATCTTCCCTGGAGAGGGATGGAGGACCAATAGGATAAATCTTTCTTGTGTATCTTCCCTGGGGATGGAGAGAGGACCAGTGACACAAAGCATCCTTGTGCATCTTTCCTGGGGAGGGATGGAATGGGACAAAGGTGCAAAGTAGACATTAACTAAGACTCTAAACCACAATTAGAGAATTAATTTTATTAAAATCCCCTGAGACAGAGGGTGAACCTCTTGGTTTCTTTAAGTTGGGGTACCTCTGAGGGTTTTCACCTGTATCTGTAGGTAAAGATAGTCACAATGGAAGGTCTAAGGCCATATTTCACATGAATGACCTGACACTTTCACACCCTACTCCAATACTATATAAAGTCTGTCATTTATAAATCATCTTTCCTCACATATTAATTTGATGGCTATGTCAAAGGAAAATCTGGAGCCCATTCTATATGGTTACATAATCAACACACCACAGCATCTACTCAGAGTTTTTACTCTGGGGACTAAAAGTGTTCCCACTGTCCTGCGTGTCCTTTGGGAGCATTCTGTAGGTCCTGTCTGAAATGAATGAAGAAGCCAGTGAGTTTCACACTGCTGTTGGCGGTTTGCCTTTGGAAGCCTTTGGAAGCCATTGGAAGCTTACCTCTGATGCTTCTGAGTGTCTGAGAGTCCATAAAAACTCCAGCATAGCCATAAAAATGGCCACTATTAAGCCACAAATAAGAACCACAAAGATTCCACCAATATTCTCCATTCCCAGGCCTAGAAGAGAGTGATAAAAAGTAAAAGTTACTTTGAGAGAGGGAGAAGACCCACCACACCTATGCAGCTGCCACTAAAATAATCAGAATGGAGATGGTCTCCCAGATTCATTCATTTCTGGAAGAGATTTAATTCATCATTTGAAAGAAAAGCAGGGGTGGTTGCAGTAAGGTGGGGCAAGGAGACCTAGCTGTGAATGAAGGAGGCTGGAAAAACCACAAGACTGTAGTAGGATGGGAGCGGAGACTAACTAACGGGAAAGTGCAGGCCCACTCTATTGATTAAGCTCATAGTGACGCAACACCAAAATACCTTACATTCTAAAACTCTAGCTGATTTTCACAATACATTTTGGTATATATGGATCTAGAAAGGATCGTGCTTGCCAGACCCAGAACATTATAGCCTGGTCATCCTTAATCCAAAACCCTGAAATGTGCAGCTTTTGAGCATATATACATATATGCATGTATGTATGTGTGTACACACACAACGCTCAAATTTAGATTTTAGAGAATGTTAAGCGTTAGATTTTCAGGCTAGGGGATGCTCAGCCAAGCAGTATTCCCAAATCCCAAATCTCCAAGCCCTAAAATAATCCTGGCCCTGGAGGTTTGGGAGAAGGAACTAAAATGTTAAGTTTATTTGGAAAGTAAGACTTTTTGCTCCTACTGAACTAATGCTTCCCAGACTGGGCTGCTATCAGAAACTCCTGAAAAATTTGAAACAGAGATCTCCAGCCTTTCCTCAAGACCTCAAGATCCAGTATGTCTGAAGACAGACTCTGTATTTTATTATTATTTTACATCTATTTATTTGCATGTCAGTACTTGTGTTCATACACCCAGCATATGTGCCACAGAACACATATGGAACACAGAGGACAAGCTTCAGGAACAGCTCCTTCCCTCTGCCACGAAGGCACTGGGAATCAAACTCAGGCCATGAGGTTTGGAGCAAGCACCCTTGCCTGCTGAACCATCTTACTGGTCCAGAACTCTGTATTGGAAATAAGCTTCCCAGGTTAATTTTTCCCAGCGAACCTGCAACTAGTTTGAAATTGTTATCTCTGGAAGTATCCATGGATTTTGAAGTTCTTTATAGTTGGATCATACCCTCATTGCCTAGCAAGATATCTAGAGATATCATGTTTGGTATTTTCATTAATTTATTTTTTATATTTTAATTCCAGTTCCCCTTCCCTCCTCTCTTCCCTCTTTCCCCACTCCCCTCCTCTTCCCATCTGCTCCATGGATAGGGTAAGGCCTCCCCTAGGAAGTCTACTAAGTCTGTCCCATCATCTTGTTGAAGCAGGACAAGGCACCTCTCCACTCCCATACCCCTGTGTCTAGACTGGGCAAGGTATCTCTCCATATAGAACAGGCTCCACTAAGTAAGTTTGTGTATTAGTGTTAGATCTTGGACCCACTACCAGTGGTTTAATATATTGTCCCAGTCACACCACTGTCACCTATATTAAGGGAGTCTAGTTCAGTCTAGAGATATCCTGATGCATATTTGTAGGATGATTATGGCCATTTCAATTGTAGCATTGATGAGTTTAGCCCAACAACTCGATGCTTTCTTTGGCTGTAGAAAAATCAGCCTTTAAGAGAAGTGTCAGATGGACACATGGGATGTTTGATTGAGTGGGAACCACAATCAGGGACCAAAAAAGCTTCTTTTGTCTAAGAAATTGGCAACTGGGAGGCTTATGTCCTATACCCTTTGGAATGACTCTATGTCTGATCTCTAGTTAAGCTGTCATGGGGCGTGAGGTTATGCTGTAGTCAGGGAGAGCCAGCTTTGCACCACCTAAGATGCTCTACAGAAAGGAACAGGAATCAGATACTGCCACTACAGCTCAGGAAGCTGGCACAATACCCCTACCTGGCTATTTCAAGATACCTCGGGTTTCCTGTGCATGCGTACATGCATGCACACATGTGTATGTGCGTTTTAACAATAACACAGCATAGTGGCATTCTCTGCCAAGCTGATGGTCTACTTCCAGTGGCCCCAAAGCCTCACATAAGCAATACATCAGACAGACCATGCACTCTGGTCTGCTGATTTCCATAGTCAGCTCTTCCAAATCTGCACCAATCAGTGTAGGGGTCAAGGGTGAGGGGAGGGCTCTATCTTGATTAATCCAAGATGAAGGATCTTAAAAAACAGGGAGGAAAGCAGTTTGTGTTCACTTGAATACCAGCCTCTATCACCTGGGCTGCCAGATACAGAAAGCATCAGACTATAAGAACATCAGGGGGATGAAATATAAAGGGACTCTTAAGAAAGAATGGGTATATCCAAGGGTCCAGCTGGGTTTTGCAGGCTGATGTTCCAGTCCATGAATAAGGAGTGACGAGATGAGGGACACTGTTACCGTCCATGAACCCTCGAAGCCCTAGCTTCTCCAGCCAGTGAAGAGAAAGATGTTAGTGATAGTGAGGATGGCCACCTGCCCAGTTAAGAGAGTCCTTAGGTGGTGCTGGGACACTCCAAGATGACCCATCACTTGAACATAGATCTACTTGAAATGGAAGACTTGGGTTTCCTAGAAGGGCCCTTCCCTCCTGTTACTGGAAGGGGTGTTTCTTCCCTCTGGGACTCACCTGTGCCCTGCGGCTGCGCTCCCCATCTCCCTGTCAGTCACCTCCTGAACCTTACCACCTCTCCCTCACCATTGGCTCTTTCCAGTTCATGTCCTTCCTTCTCAGACTCCTGACTGCTCCAGTCCACTCAATGCCCCTTCTCCCTCTATTGCTGTGAACCTTGAGAAAAGCTGTCTGTTTCGGCATTATTATGTCATTCTTAAAGTTCTTAAAACCCATTTGGAGACCCTGTCCCACACAAAAGCAGGTAGAAGAAAATCCACCCAACATCTTACAACTAAATGCATTTAAAAATTTTTGCTTCTGCTTTTATGGAGGGGAAAGATATAGTTAATTTCCAATTGGCTGTGGTTTCTCAGCCATCACTGTGCATACAAGGGAATGTTTGCAAAATGAGAAAATCTAACCCAAAAATTGTGTCTAAATGTGATGCAGCTTTTATGAATATTAAATTTAAAAATTAATGAAGTTGGAACAATGTTCCATTTTGGAGATATTTAATTAAACATGTCTTAATTTAATTTTGCAAGCTTTTTTGTGCATTGGAAAGCCAATATTATTTTTCAGACCTCAAACATAATTTTGAATACCTGAGAAGCTTTAAGGCCCTGGATACTATACCTGAAGGAGGAAGTGAATCCTCCAATCTGGATTTACTTCTGCTAGTCCTAGTTAACAGGTTCTCAAAGGTGATGTGGTCTTACTTCTGTGAAATTACTCCCTACAGTTCATTTCTCAAGTCATGGAAATTTCCCACTCCTGATCTTACACAGCCTTTCTTAGCAGAGGACACTGTCCATCACACTCCCTCTCTTAGCAGTGGACACTGTCCATCACTTTCCCTCTCTTAGGAGTGGACACTGCCCATCACACTCCCTCTCTTAGGAGTGGACACTGCCCATCATACTACCCTTCATGGTTCTTTATAAAATCACTGCTCAATGCTCTTTCCCAGAGTCGCCAGTCACCTGGGTTTGCTCTTGGTCTCTTGCCTCTCTTCCGAACACTGGCTATTACCAAGTCCTGCTGTCTTTATCCTAAGCAATCTGCTTCTCCTTATCCATCACCCCACCACTTTCCCGTGCTCCCCAACCCTTGCCTGAACTACTACATCAATTTCAAAACAATGCTCCTGAATGCGGCCATTTCCTATTCAATTCCACCCTCTATAAAACTGTTCTTTTGGAAATGTAAAACCTGTTACATCATCTCTAGCAATATAGAACTATCTGCATTTCCCAACACACCCTCCATATCCCTATCTATACACTTTGACTTCTTCCAAGCACTTCTGCGGCTTTGGGTCTGAAATATCACCCACAGGCTCATGTTTTTGAACACTTGGTCTCCAGCTGGTGGCACCATTTGCAAAAGGCTGTGGAACCTTTGGGATGTGGGTCTCAGCTGGAAGAAATAGGTCTCTGGCAGGTGAGGGCTCCTCTGGTTCTGACCACCCACTTGGTGCTTTCTCTTTGGCTGCCATGTGACTACCTGCCACTTCTAATGCTTTAAAGATCCATTGGACTGAACTATACTTTTGCATTCCCACCGAGGTTTGGAATCTCCTGGAAACTGAGAGTCAAATTAAAACCCTCCTCCCTATAGATGTTTCTTTCAGGTCTTCTGGTAACAGTGCTGCAAAAATAACTATTCCAGAACCTTTACAGGGAGGCTACTGGGAGCTTGAGTACACACACACACACACACACACACACACACACACACACACACACAGATACACACACACACACACACACACAGAGAGAGAGAGAGAGAGAGAGAGAGAGAGAGAGAGAGAGAGAGAGAGGAGAGACCACATAGATTTGCACATAAAATGAAGAGAAACAAATGACTAGAAGGAAGGAAGATAGACAGCCCAGATGTAGAAGTCTACATCGTACAAAACCCTGGGTCCACACTGTGATCCATAGTCATCTCCTCATCAATTGCTCTATGTGGAAACTATAAACTGTGGCAACTCTCAGTGACGGCACCAGGCAGATGAACAGAGCTTCTGAAGGGGGTGGAGTGCTGACCTGGTTAATCCATGTCACAGACCTCCCATGTTGGATAGAGGTTGGAGAAGGGGAAAAAAGGATCATGTGGTCTGTGCTGGGATGACTGTGACTCTGATTTGGTCTGGACAAGCTTCAGAAGGAACTACGGTTTTAACAGGATGTGGTAGAGGCTGTGAGCCACCAAAATAGTCCCAGTCTTTCCCAGCTTCTTGACTTTCAGGGCCCACCTGTTAATCGTGGGTATTGACTCTCCTGTGCCAACTCTGGGCTGAGTGGCCTCTTCTTCCTCTTCAGAGTGAGGCTTGTACACCAGCCATGCCTTTAGGAAGTTATTGGAAAGTAGAAGCAAGAATAGATTGCTGGCAGAGTGAGAATTGAGAAACAGATGGAGGAAGGGGGGGGCACATTCAGAGAGTGAGGCCTGCTCTGTTTAGCACTGTCATCAGTCATCCCCCTAGAAGTCTAATGCCTTCCACAGCATACAGCCGTTCATCAGCAGGGGCTCGGGATGAATGTGCTCCAGCCTGCAAGGTCCGTGTCGCCCGTACAGATGCTTCTATCCCTTTCTGTAGATGGGATGGTGTGTAAGCCACCCAAACAGATGGCTTTAAAACTGGGGTTTCCTCCTGACACTGAGCCTGGGCCTCAGCTGTGCTTCAGCAATCAGCGAGCATTAGCTAAAATAGACTCAGACTCTCCTCGAAAATCCCCGGTTGGTGAAATTCTAACTCTGGTGTCACTCACAGATTGCCCACAGATACAAACACTAGCTCCCAAATGCAAATGCATTATTTTCATTGTGTCTGGAATGATGAAAGGGGACAGACATCATCAGGGGTTACTGCAGTGAAGACTTGAAGCCCGCTCACCCACCTGTCCCTCCTTCCTCTCTTCCTAGCTTCTTAGATTCAGGTAGACTTAACTCCTAGCCTTTAAAACATTCAATGAGTTCCAAGTAACCGCATCTATCTGCGCCTGAGACATGTAGTTCTCTTTTGAAACAATGGTTTGTAGGTGGATGGGAGGTAGCTACACCACACAGGTGTAAAGGACAGGAGAGTGCCATGATCTCAACATCCTAAATTCTCTTTGATGCCGATCAACAAATCTTTATGGTGCATGTTCCATGAGCTGGGCACTGTGCTAGGTCCAGAGCTCTGGGCAGTGCCAGCATCTGATGCAAACATAGATTCTTAGGTCCATATGGCTCTCAAGCATTTTAGAGCCACATCCTCCCACAGCCATGTGGATGTATCAGATGGGGCTGTCTCCACAGGGTTCTTTGTTGTAAACAGCAACTCCCCCTCTAGCATGTACAGACTAACCTACAGGGTCTTCCTAGGGACTCATCACATTTGTTTTGCTTGGCAGAAAGCTCGCCATTTCTGTTTGCCCTCCCTCACTCTGACATCTTTCACCTAGTCCTAGCAGGCCCTGGAAAGGGCAGTGGGAGAAAAATAAGGAAAACAGCCACAAAACAGAAGAAGCATCTGAGGAACTTTTCAATGTATTAAAATACATTGTCGGAGAGATACTTCATAATGTCGTATAATAGGTGCTGAGGCATCTCACTTTCCAAACCACTCACAATCTCCTTCAGTTATTAAACTGGCTGGAAAGGAGAGCCACTGTTCCTACTATATAAAAACATAAAAAGACGGAGAACTAAGGTTGTTCAACTTTCCATAGCTAACATGAAATTTATAAGTAAATCTACTGGCAAAGCTATGGTCTCTGGACATACAACGCTGCCCTTTATGAGTGTTTAACCGTATTAGAATGAGCCAGGCTCCGTGCTAATGATTTTAACTCTGACCTTGACAACTATTTTAGCTCTGACCTTGTAGTTGCCCTTGACAACTTGTGGCTCCATTTTCCTGTCAAGGAAACAAAAGTGCAGAATTCAGGTACACTGTCCAAGGTTGCATACCCAAATCCAGATCAAAAGCAGAGCCCTCGGCCTTCACACCACACTGACTCTCCCATCACGGAGTGATCACTCAGACTGTACTATATGCTTGCAGAACTTAACCCACAAATCCTGAAAACTGGCTTTATCGCCAAGAAGCTCCAAGGTGACAAAGAAGAGGGTTTCTACAGGCAGGCCACAAGTGCATATCAGGAAACCTTTCTCTCTGTAGAACTTGAGATCAGATGTTTGAATCAGTGATGTGTAAAACGGCTCAGTTTCCAGAGAGGTGAGGATAGTATTCAGAATGGCTACCTTCCTTGGATGCAGACTGTCAGGTAGCCATTTATCTATTTCTGTTCCTGTTCTGTTTCCCGATAATTCTCCGGAGTTTCTCTGCCCCCCCCCCCCAGTATTCAATATGACTTGTTTAGGGAGGGTCTTCCTGAAAGTATTTCTCTGAGCTGCCATTACACTCCCAAAGTCAGATTTCAACCTCCAGAGCTTTCCAAAGAAACCAGAGAACCAGAGTAGCCACATTGAGCCCTCTGAGAAGAAAGAGGGAGGGAAGCATCCCCCAGAGTCCCCCGCTTCCCCACCACCCATCTCTTGCTAAGATGACTCAGGTTTTCATTCCCACTGTGCCAGACTGCAAACTTCCTATTATCCAATGGTTCTGAGAGTCAACAGCACTGTCCCTTTGCCATTCTTGAAAGGGGACCCTGATTTTCACAACCTGGTGGAGTATTTGTCTTCCTTTGAAGCCCTGATTATGAGCTTGTGTTTTTCAAGATAAAGGTATTTAATTTCCTTGGAGTTCACCCACCATCTTTTGTCTAGTGAAGCCTTTGGTAATCCAATCCCCTTGCATGGGGATGCTGGCATCTGAGGGTGGCTAGCAAGATTTCCTTTTATAGGAGCTGAGTGAGAAAATAAATAAAATAAGTGTTTTTTTGAAAAATGAAAACAGGAAAATGAAAACAGTTTGAAATGGAGCCTGACTTTTTTCTTCTTCTTCTTCTTCTTCTTCTTCTTCTTCTTCTTCTTCTTCTTCTTCTTCTTCTTCTTCTTCTTCTTCTTTTGTAGTCGCCAGTCTTTTACCAAATCTGCCATCTTATTTCTCAGTGTTTGCAGAAAGGTAGATGGTCCCCAATTTCCAGGTAGGAACAGAGAGAAGAGGTTATAAAGGGAAGGGTGAATGTTGTTGCATCTACAAGAGCCAAATACAGCCTGTTGAGAAGGCTCGAGACAGGAAGCATCACCTCAATGTTAGAGCTCTTCTTGGCCTTGGTGTTTGAGCTGTAATGCTGGATTAAAAGCGGGGTAAGCTTCAGTTCCTTTTCTTTGAAACTGTGTGCATTTTAATAGGATAACAAAGCAGAAAAGGATTACATTAGGCCCGGCATGTTGTCTGGTACATTTTAATTGAAACCAAAGTCCCAGCAATTACTGTCAGTTTCAGAGGTCTCTGGGAAAAAAAGAAGACCACCCTCCTACTTTGCTTCACCCCATCTCTCTGCTTATGCCACAGTCTTCTCATTCTTTTAGGTACATGTGAAAGCCAACTAGTGAAAATTATAAAAAGAAGATGACCCAGAGCTGCCGGGGAAAGCAAATTAGACTCCTGCTATTTGAGACACAATGTTGGAAAGCTCCCATGGCTTGACTCCTGGTGGCCATTTAAAGACTTCAAGGAAAGATCTTTTGGGTCATGATGCTCCTGCATGTCTGAGTCCTCCGATCAGTGAGTTAGATGCTGTAGTAAGTGCAATGGCTAATTTGCCAGAGAGAAAGGAAGAAAGGCACCTCCCATCTTGGGCCAGCGCTTCCAGCATGACCAGTAAGAGGTCACGTGGGGATTCTGCTTGGCCAAGAAGGCTTTGAGCATCTCTGAATAATGTGTGTCTGGATTTTGGCCATGGCAGAAGTGGAGCCACCACATGAAACTGGCCCTGGTTGCTATGGCTGAGCAGGTAGCTGACCCTGTGGTTGTGAAAATATGCACAGCATCCTCCACACAGCCTTGCTCCAGCACCTTGGCTCTTATTACAGTGCTAGCTCTTGTGTTTCAAAGAGCACTGCAGATGCAAGTTAATGTTGGCAGGCTGGCAGGACCCGGGCGTATTCTGAGGCACAGTAACCAGGGCAGGGTGACCTCTCTGATGATTTTCCTTCTCTTCTTTCCTCTGTGCCAGGGAACACTTGGTCCCCATGTATAACATGGAGAGGCCTCCCATTCATGCCATTTCACCTTTCCTAGGGGCCTGACTCCACCGCCACCAAACCCCACTGTCTGATCAGCCTCAACACACTCCGTGGAATGGGGAAGACTTTCCAAACTACAAGACTTTCCAACAATTAAAAAAAAAAAAAGATACCTTTATTTTACCACTAATGAACTTAACTTCTACATCAACCTTCAGTTTTCACTCCAGTGCCAAACAGACTTCTCAGTAAATTTGGACCTTAAATCAGGCAAACTTCTCTATTCCTTCACCTTCTTCACTGGGTGTACTTTTAGCCTCAGGGTTGGAGGGAACCATGATATTTCATAGAAAATGTGTGGGCATTTCATCTTCCATTCATCACACTCAGATTTCCAGTATTCCCATCTGGAGCCTGGAGAAACCTCAGGCCTTTCATTTTCTCTGCCTTCAGCACTCATGTGTCTTCCCATGACACTACTCTATTGTGGTATGCCACATAATTCTGGAATTTTCCAAACTCTAAAAGTGACCAAAAAAAAATATCTCTTTGTAGCTCTTGTAATCCTCAGCTCTGGGAGTGACACCAGCCACAGATGTCAGCATGGAGGCAGTCTTCTTGGCAGGGATGGGCCACACCCAGCATGCCCTAGTTGGGCCACCCTTTTATCTACTTTGCAGACTTGGTGACTTTGGGTCTTAACATTTGCTTTGTTTACTCTTTAACGCCTACCATCAACTTTAGGATCAATTTCCTTCAGCATGCAACAAGAAAATGTCTACATTCCAAAATACTTCTCTAGCAAGCCCAGACTCTTACCCTTCAACAGTATCATGTCTGCTGTGATCATGAAGAACTTGTTTTGGACTGTGCTTCTCTCAAGACAATAGCCATCTATGGGGACCAGAGATACTCTCCAAATGACCTCTGAGATAACATACAGGATCAGCTTTTGTGGTTCCATGGTAGCTTAATCTAGAACCTCTGCCATCTTCAGCCATCTTTCTCAAACCAGTCCTTATGCTGAGTCAAGGCTTCACCGGTCCTATAGCAGCCCTTATACTCTCTTCCCTGTAAATTCTGGCTTCTATAATCTTCCCAAGGTGCTTATTTGTCTGCTATACCCTCTTAACACTGTCCTTATCTGCTCAGGATCTGGGCAATTCTGAAATGTAGTTTATTATACCAATCTCTAATCATGCCTTGATATTTTCCTCTGTATTTCCCTCATGGCTCCCCCCCTCAAAATAGCATTTAGTCCCCTCTGCACCCACTCTCAGCCTTTCATTGCAGTCTGGTCAGTACTGGAATCGTTTGATAATCTCCCCTGGAACTTCAGATCCTTAATAGTATTTGAGACAGTCTTATTCCCAGGAACAAGATTTCTCATTGTCCCTGGATATCACCTGTTGATTGGCTGACTGACTGATATCAAGAAATGGAATGCTTGCAGACAGACAACAGAACAAACCATCCTGCAATTTTGAGAGTAGCATGACACACATTCCAGTGCAGATCAATAATGGTTGGGATGCTCTGGGCCCTTCCTATGAACAAAACCCAGTGTGTTCTAGTCTCAGATTGACCTTCCCAGCAACTCCATGGTATTCTGGTTTCTGTACTCATCACATACACAGAAGTGAGCTAGGCAGCATTAACCAGATGCCTATGTTCACAGACTCGTAATGGGATTCAAAGGAAATCTGCTTAAGCTCCATGTCTACTACCAGACATTTCCATGGATAGCTCTGGCCATTGTGAAGGGGGCATCTTAAGAAGTGTGTAGCCTTGGTGGCTTCCTAGGAAGGCCGAATTTCTTTTACATTATTTACATCAGCCGCCTAGAGCTGTATTCCAGAGATCTGCCTTGCCAGATGGAAGTCCACATACAAACATTTAGAAACACAGTGGCTCTCAACATCTTATGGGGGATAATTATTCATGCCAAAAAGAAAGACAAATGCTTGCTCTCCTTCATTCTATGTACTCCTTCTGAAGGGAGAGCATGGTCAAGTAAACCTGTTGCATATTTTATTGAGGGCACAAGTAGACTTCAAGAGTGACCATATACTTTATTGTCCAAGTCAGGACATGTTGAGAATACAAGCTATTTAAAAATAACTAACAAGCATTAGTGGGTCTCCCTACAAGAAATCCTGAGAGCTTAGGGACACTCTACATTTCTTACTGCACATACAGTGCAGTGTTCATTCTTTTATTCACCATTCATTCATCCATTGATTCAAGAAAATATCCAGTGCTGGACCTGGGTAGACAAAACCCACCCATATGAAATCTTCACAACAATAAAGATGGAAAGTGAACAAATAAGCAATAAGCAAATACTATAAAGTAATGGTGTATCCTATAAAGAAAAATAAAATAGGTTCCAGTGGGAGGGGAAGGATCCTGGAGACAGAGCACCATAGAGAAGGGAACAGGTGCCCCAACTTCAGAGTGGACGAAAGATGAGGAGGCTTGGGGAGAAGAAATAAGAGCATCTAGGGGCAATAGATCACACTGGGCCTCAAGGCTCCTGGGAACCTGAAATTTATGCTGAGATAGGAAGTTGCTAAAGGACTAATGCAGAGGGAATCTGTGATCTAATTTGCATTTTAAACATGAATCACTCTGGCCACTGTCAAGACACAAGGATGGGAAAAGGAGATCAAGCCATTGCAGCCACAAGGGAGGGAGATTGGTTGTGTTAGTTTGAATGAGAATGTCCCCAACAGATGTGGGCATTTGAATACATGATCCCCAGTTGGCCATGCTCACTGGAAAGACTAAAGAAAGGGGGCCTTGCAGGAAGAAGCATGTCACTGTAAGATGGGACTTGAGGCTTCAAGGACAGTTTGTTCTCTCTGCTGGTGTTTGCCATTAAGATGTGAGCCCTCGATTTCCACTGTTGATGCCACGCCTTCATTTGGCCTTTTATCACAGCAAAATTAATACAGTGTAGCTGGGGGCCAGGGTGGGAACAATGGCACTGGGATTTGAGAGGTAGATTCAGATAACACAGCATCTCTAGGATCTGTGTGTGAGAGGACACTGGTGCCTACAGCAGAAAAGACTTTGGGATGGGACTGGTCCCAGGCAGCCCAATCTAGGCTTCTGTGTCCCAGTATCCAAGTCATTGCTTACATTTTGGACAGGAGAACCATGCCATGTCAGTACTGTAAGTAGTTTGCTTACCTTTGGCCCTGTGATCTTCCTCCTTTGGGCATTTCCCCCCTTCCCACCACTTCCGCTTTAGAATCTCCAGCCGGTTGTTCTCCTGAAGCTGGAGAATGGCCAAGTCGAACTCATCCCGGAACACTGAGCCTACAGAGTCAAAGGAAAGTCCAGGGCAGGATGTCAATGTTCTCCTAGGCACACAGAGCTCCCCTTCCCAGCATATATCCTGGCCACGCTGTCCACTTAAACGCTGGGCAGGGCACAGATACAGCAGGTTGCATCTATCCCCAAGACCACTCTCCTCTAGCTCCATCTTCTCTGCTAAAAGAAGGGCCTTCTGACTTACATGGTCATCTTATGACCAAAGTCCTTAGCATGGCCAAGTAATGGCTTCCCAGAATTTGTGTGCCACCCATCTCCCTGCCTGGCACCTTTACTTTCTAATATAAGCAGAGAGCCTACCAGAATTCAATGATCTGCACAATGACACTCAGGAAATTGGCTGTAGATCCACCTATTAGCTTCTAGGAAGCTGCCATGTGTGTTCCTATGACACCAACCTCTCAGTCAGTTGTTTGACTTCTAAGTAACATTAATTTCTTGGGCACTTGAAACTGTTGCTACGTTACATTTGACAATCATTTATCATAGCCAACCACAAACCACTGAGAAAGAGCTAACCAGAGCATCCTCTTATCCATCTGCATGCAGAAGCCAGTCACCAGGTATCCCAACTCTCACAGCAGAGTTCACCAGCCTACTTCCCTGTCCATCACCCTGTGTCCCCATTACTCCTTCCCCATCAAGCAGAATGCTTTTTTTCTTTTGAGTATACTTCTTTCTAAATTTTTCCAATAGAATTCAGTCAAGGAGCTTCAGTTGACTAAAATTCAGGTTTAATCACAAAACAGGCTTCAATGAAAGCAGGGGGAGCTCAATGTCCTACAAGCATCCAAGACACTTGGAAAATAATTCAGTTGCCCAGTTTGCTTTCCCAAGCACTACAAAGATCCTGTGTGGACAGGTGCCTCTGAGAATGTCTATGGCATTGAATATAGGAGGAAGCCAGAATGAACTAATGGGGGCTTTCCACATTTAATGTGTATGGGAATCACTTGGAGATTTTGTTAAGTAGATGTTCTGATTAAGTGGGTTTGGGGCAGTGCCTGAGATTCTGCATTTCTGGAGAGCTCTAAGGCAATACCCAGGCTGCTGGGCCATAGACTTCCCTCCCTTCTTTAGGCATGAGTATGCAGAGTGAACACATGACAGCCTTGAATATGCTCTTTGTCGTGGCTGTCCATGCACAGTCATGTGTACAATGGGTGTGCAATACACACTTGTAGTGAATGAGCACATGAGCAAGTTGCCCTGCAGATATGGACAGATGATAGGTTACTGCTATAGAGATTGAGAGACAGTGTTTCACTGTAGCAAGGCACTTCCACCCAAATCTGTACTGGGGGCTGCGCTGCAGGCTCTTCAGATCACTCCCTGCTGGCTTTCTCAGTCCCAGAGCCATCTGATTCAGTTTCCATCTTCCTCATTGTTTCTCTTCTTTTCCATTTTCCCTGGGCCCAACCGCATCACTCATCCTGTGGTGGTTCTCTTCCCTCTTACTGAGAGAATGACATGCAGGTATAACCTCAGGGACCTAAGTCTTGCCTCATCAGCGAGTTGCATATCGTTCTTCCTAGCCTCACTTAAGAACTCAGGCCTCTCCACGGCCTACCCCCACCCATGTATCCTTTCCTATACAGCTGAGGCCTGCTCCGGAAAGTACTGCATTTGGAGATAAGTATCCTAGATTCAAGAAGGTGTCTCTTCCTAGTTTATGACCTTGGCCAAGAAGCCTAACTGCTCTAAATCTCAGTCCTAGTCTCTATAGCATGGGCATTAATCAAATCTACCTCTCACATGGCACAATGAAATGAGGCAACACATCTGAAACAGTATCATGGCAGAAGCAGGACAAAGGATAATTTTTTTCTTGATTATGTAAAACTGGTCGCTTTCATCTCAACTTTGTGTGGTCAAGTTCCCAGGGAAAGGAAGCACTTGACATTTAGGTTAAATTTATAGATTCACTAGAGTGTTACCAAGGTGCACCCCAATTTCATTTCATGATATACCCCACCATCTTGAAAGAAAATGTCAGCTAATACATTTCCCAAAGAGGCCCATAATCTGTAATATCAGTGTGCACTGATAAAATATGGCTGTAGGCAGAGCCTATGAAGGCTTGCCAGTGCACTGAGCAAAGCCTCATGACTGCTGGTGTCAGAACCGACAGTGTTCAGGGACGACTTTCACTATTGCCCATTCTGATTTGGTTGGTTTTTTAATCAGTGTTTTAGGAAGTAATCTGCTTTTACCAAACAACACTGGGAACTATAGGAAAAGTTCCTCAAGAAGGTTAAGTATGAGACACCTTGGGAAGGCACCTGACCAGCTATAGTTCTAAACCTCATAGTGGCTCCCTGAGGAGATATGGGAGACCTAATTCTATTACTTTGCTAACCAGGGCTGGAGGAAGTTAAAGCACCTATCTAAGGTACCATGACCAGCTCTCCCTGACTCCAAGGCCCTGCTTATTATATTCCAGCCGTAAATGAATTCTGTAATTTATAACACTTCAGTCAGGGAAAGATCAATCCAGGATGTGAAATGTGACTACAAGGTCTGCATGCCAAAGAGCAGAGCTCTCACATGGGCTAACATCCATACCTTGATTCTTTTGCCTGCCACCTTATTCAGGAACACCCTTACACCAAGACTGCTTGACACAGTGAAACACTCAATGGCCCAAATCAAATCACCCAGAGGAGGTGTTTACAACCCTCACAATCACAATCACAATCACAGCAGCTAAACACATCTCCTTATTTTCTGGTAGTGGAGCTATCAACAAAGTGAATGTCCTCTAAAAAGCACAGCTGTGGCACCATTTTAGTAGTCAAACAACTTACTCTTCTATAACAAAACCAGATGGCACCCAATAAATGTATTGTACACTGGTGCCCATTCTCAATGACCCACACCAAGTAGGAGTACTGAGAGCAGTGAAATCTACATAGAATTTGAAAGCCACCTTGTGTAATCTTGTCAGTAAACTACAAACGGCAAGATGTGTTCATCTCAATGCTCTAGCTCTTCCTTCATCCCATCGTTAGTAGAGACGCTAATCAGCAGGGAGATGGCCAAGGTGCCATAAACCAAGAGACAAGAACAAGTCCTAAAGTATCTTCCAGGAAGGCAATACTCTCCAGTAATTAGAATTATCCTCGAATAGTTAACAGATAAAATAACCAGTCAATTAGTTCTTTAATTACTGATTAGGGAGCTGGAAAAATGGCTGAGTCAATAAAGGACTTGTACAAATATGAGGACCTAAATTCAGATCTTCAACACCCAAATAAAAAGTGGGGCATGGTGGTGCACATCTGTAACCCTGGTGATGAGGAGGCAGAGACAGGGGGATCACTGCGATTAGGTCAGCCAAAACAGCAAGCATCAGTGAGCATCAGATCCCATTTCAAAAACAGAGGTAGAGCGCAACTGAGGAAGACATCCAATGTCAACCTCTGGCCTCCACATGTGTGCATGAACACACACACATGCACTCGCTTGTGCGCACACACACACACACACACACACACACACACACACACATACACACACACAAATGTACGCTTCTTAGAAGTCTGTTTGCTTTTTTTTTTTTCAACCATAAGAAAGCCTACCTAAAGTCAATCTCAAATTTATTGGTTCTAGAAACAGGGGTTAATGGATTCCAGACACATTCAGTGGTTTTGGCAACCCTGACCCTGCCTGGAGGAAGCTATACACAAAGGCTGTTCCTCTCCTGCCTACCGACTGGCATGCCAATCCCATAGCCCTTGGTGTCCAGCAGGCCCCCAATCTGAGTGAGGTTGCAGTTTCGCTGCCGATAGTACTCATTCATGGTGGACTCCAGCAGGAAGGCGTAGTTGGAATTCAACACCCTGGCAATTCCCTCCTCCGTGCTCTTCACAAACACACTTGGCTGCTTGGAATACATATAATTCCACATGCGTTGGTAGGTCTGGTAACGGGAATTCTGGGGAAATATCAGAAAGAAGTAGGGATGGGAAATGAGAAAGGAAAGAAAATGTTGGCTTAAAGAGGGAGGGAATCAAAGCCTTACCATGTAAGCCCTTTTGGGCCCTCCCCCCGTGCCCCACATCACAGCCAAGCACCTTTCCCTTCCTGATAGCTCAACTCAAGAGGGTCACTGCCATTGCCTAATGGAGGAGAGAACAGTGTCCTTAATAAGAGATGAAAAAGGCACCTGAGGTCCTGTGAGTTCTGCCTAGTGGGTTGATCACTGGTTCTGTCTCATCTACTTGCAGAGTTCCTCCAGCACCAGCTTCCTCATACTGGCAGAATTGGAATTCTGGTCATGTCCCTTCATTGTCCCTAAGTTTGGGGCAGTGTACTCAGGTTCATTCAAGGTTCATAAAAAGATACCCCTGAAGAAGCAGCACAGCTCTTTCTACCCATCTCCAGCCAGTGTATCAACTACATAAAGCAAGGCTGGCTTCTGTTTTACAAATAATAACAAGACAGAATTCTGGGGTTTGATCCAAACTCTATTTGTACCAAGCCTTTCCCTGTCCCCATGCCAACAGGCACTGAGATGCGGACTGAAAACAAGCTGAAGGTCTTGGGCTTATCTCATGTGAAAATGAGCTTCTTGGACATTGGGTTGGTTAGACACCCATGAGCCCCGGGGGAAATCTGCTTCCTTGGAGCTCTCTGGGCATATTAAAACTGCTATTCTGTGTGGCCTGCTTCTGTCAGCATTGGTGATCAATCAGCTTGGCTGTCAGTGAACTCTATACTATGGACCTTCTCCTGAGCCTTAAAAGGCCAAATCCTGAAGGACCCAAGAATGTCTGTACTTGGGAAACCATCAGTCTTGGAGAAATGACTACAGGGCATCTTCATTTAGTGTTCCTTAAATGTCTGTCATGTGCACATAATTTTCATTTGTGTGAACATGTGCGTGTATACCTATGTGTGAGTGTACAGGTGGATTTGTGGTGGCTTCCTTTACTACTCTCTATCATGTGATTTTGAGGCAGCAGTCTCTTCAATGGGGCTGGGGCTCACTGATGGGCTATACTCATGGCTAGAAAGCCCTGGCTACTGTTTGTCTCTGCCTCTACCCTACCCTCAGCACTGGGTTATGGGTGTGCATGACCACACCCAGCTTTGTGTGTGGACTATAGGGATCCAAACCCAGGCTTTCATGCTTGCAAAGCAAGCATTTTATCCAGGGAGCCATCCCAGCCCCATGTTATTTTAATCTTGCTTTGTCTAAGCACTAACTATAAAATATAACTCATTTTTTAAAATTTGAATGGCCATATCAGCTCCATCCTATGCCGTAATGTAAATAAGACTACAAGTTTGATTCACAGCATGTAATGAATGTAAAACAAACACACAACTATTATAAATTTAGAAGGTTCTATCACATTAGTTCTAAAATCATCTCAAGTACTAACAGCTGCTCAGGCACAACAATTTGGGATAGGTTGATATTCATACAAAGTCCTCCTGGGACCTCATTCTGGAGAAATTTTGTGGAACAGGAGAAAATTGAGCCCCACGAAGACCTCCAAGGTAGATGTTCAAAAGAGAGGATGAGATGAGCAGAGACATTTTGATCTTTAGTGCACAAGTTTCTCCACTTCCTTCTGCCCTCTCCACCACCCCATCCCCCACATTGAAGCACCCACAGGATGTTTACTTGGAAAAAGGTCATGCTGGAGCCTCCATGAATCGTGCCGTACTCGATGGCGGTCTGATCAGCCAGGTCATCCACGGACTCAATGGGCACTTCCATGCGTTGCACAGTCAGAAAGGCAGCCAGGTTGGCTGTATACGATGAGATGATGATCAGTGTGAATGCCCACCTATGCAGGAAGAGGCCAGGAAGCCATGATTGCCAGGGCACTCCCAGGACGCTTGGGTCCCTAAGTCCAGTTAGGCCATGAGCCAGAGGAAAGCAAGTGTCTTTTTTTTTTTTTTTAAAGAGATCTCAGGTCCATGTGGGGAGGGAAGGGATAAAGGACATATAATGACAAGAGACATGAACTGAGTTTGTGAGTGTTGCCTGGAAGATGACGATTGGTTGTGGGGTTTCTATCCCCTTGTTTCTGAAAGGCAATTACTTGTTGTTATTCAAAGGATGTATAGCCCATGCACACCAGAGTCTGGGAACTATAGCAGATGAGCTAGTGAATGAGGAAAGGGCTTTGTGCAGAGCTGGAGCAAGGGCAGCTCTCTTGCCTCCTCATTCTTAAGGCAGAATTCAGCTGCACATTGCCATGCAGAGAGTACCTAACAGGAGCAACATCCACTATCTCAGCTAATCCCTACAGCTCAGGAAGGTGAACCCATTCTCTCCAACTGCTGCAGGAAAGCAAAGAGCGGCTCTGGGAAGGAGCCAGTTCTATGACTGTAACAACAGAAAGTCTTTAATGAGGATGAACTGGTGAAAAGCATCTTTGGACCGTTGGAAGTTGAAATTGGAAAATACTCTGACAATGGGCAAGCTGCTTCAGGCTTTAAAGAGTATTCTATTGAATTACTAGAATTCATTTGAAATTTGAATAATTTTGCAATGCAGGCAGCATATATGTCAAACAGCAGTGTGTTCACTCTGGTAGGCTAAGCAAGATTTTCCCATCTGCTCATTAGGCTGTATCTACATCAGTACTGCCTTGTGTGTCAGGGGCTCAGTCACAGATCTCAGCACAGATCGGAATGGAGAATCACCAATTCCGAACCCATGGCATCTGAATTCACAAGGCTTTACCCAGTATGCAGAAACTGCTACTTTAATGCATAGCATTTGTCTTGGGACTCAGCAGCTGGTAGCTGCCAGGTGGATTTTCGAGACTAAGAAATCCCATTGTTTCTTTTGTTATCAAGTTGTTGTTATCAAGAACTCCAGCAGGATGTCTTCCTAGAGACACACAATAGGACTTCTATGTGCTTCACCACCAGGGAGATGGACTGCTTGTTTGTTTGTTTGTTGTTGTTGTTATTCTGGTCATAGTCTACCAATGAGATAGCAAGGAAAGCCCTGGTGTTTTCTGGGCTTCTTTATCTAATAAATGAAGATAATGACACCTTCTCTATCAGGGGACTGATAACAGCAAATGAGATACTATGTCTAGAAATAATTAGACAAATACGAGAGTTAGAAAAATGTAGAAAGGCTTCCAGGCTGGCCAGGGGATAAAAACCATCTGGTCACCTCCCTGCTGCTTTTTCAAGTAGTGACCTCTAAGTGACAGGCTTCCCTTCCTGTTCAGGACAAACTCTCTGCACCCTCCTTCAGCTCTTTACACAGTTGCATGCTGTTTCCTGTGATGATCCTGAGGGGCAAGCCCGAGTTGGGCAGCAGCCTGATGAGAAGCATGGTTAATGTACCCTGAATGTAGACATGTCCTCAGAGCTGTCTGGAAGCTTCTCTCAGGTTCATAGCCATATTCCCTGTTCTTTCCTGGATGGCATGTGGCTATTTGAGGCCACGGTCATAAAGACAAGGAGTCAGTCAGCTCAAGTGACCCAGTACAGATAGATCTACCTCAAGGAGTTGGTGGGGCTGTGCCCCTGTATCAAAGGGCATTAGCAGTTGCGAAGGTGGCACTTGCTCTGGTTGGGAGGCCAAAGCAGGTCATGGTGGCCCTCTTCTGGCCTCCCGCTGTCCCAGGGGACTAACTAAACTTGGATTTTTGTATCTCAGAACTCAAGAGACAGAGAGACATGCTGATAACTGTGGACAATGGGCTAGTAAGGATCTTTCACAGCAGCTCCTTTATCGCTGAGTTCCCTCCCCAACGTGCTTTGGAACACAGTGACTCAGTCATCTGGGGCTTGTTATTTTGAGCACCACTCTGTAGGATGTGGGCTTCTAAAACTCTCTGGAGGAAGGCTTTCCCTTGAATGCTGTAGGGAGCCAATGGTAGATGAAAATGGCGAAGAACAATGGCCCAGACATACCAGTGGCAAACAACACCCTTTGGAAGGAAAAACCCATGGAAATGAAATTAACACCCTTGGGTATTCCTCTTCCAAGGTTTCTGCCTAGGTTCTCTAGACTTCAAGGGAGTTCTGTGACTGCCTCTGTTAAAGTGATCTCCTCTCCTTGGGGACACAAAGCCCAATTCTGCCTGTTTATCTATTCAGTGACATCTCTGAAATACCTGGGAACAGGCACGCATCTTGCCTAAGTGGCTTAAATCCAGCCATATTTGGTATTAATTAGGGGCAATGAAAATTCTATATAGAAAGGGGTGTCATTATCCTAGTTACTAGCCCCAGCTCTAAAAGCAACTCTGGTACCTGTGTCTAGACCAACTGTGTGACCTACATACTAGTAATCTGTGATGGAAATACCTCACTCCCTTTCCTTTGGTTTAAACAGGCTGAGGAGGAGGCAGGGGGACCAAGGCTGAAGGTTCCAGAAGCTGTGACAGTCAAAACTATTATAGCTTGCTATGAGGACCCTCAATACTTGTATCTTGCAAACTTGCCTCTTTAGGCTGCACACTCTCTTCATTCCCCACAAGAATCTAATACAAATGACTGGGTTCCAAAGAGCTTTCCTAATGTCGAAACATTTGCCCAGAGTCTACAGGTTTGCCTGCTCCCGTATCTCTTGAGATAGATAGGCCAACCCTGTAGAGCCAGGAGGAGGACACAGCCTGAGAAAGCTGGGAGCAGAGAACAGAGACGGGACCTTCTCCTTTAGGGACTTTACTACAGGGTCCTATTTGCATAAATCTGAATATGCTTTCAATTGGCCCAGCTACCCTATCTCAGTCATTTTTCAGGTCAAAAGGTCGGCTTTTTTTTTTTTTTTTTTTTTGCTGTGGACCATCAAAGCTGTTTCCTTTGTTCTTTTTCCTTTTTAGTCTTGGCTCTTCTCTGTACCCAGACCCCAGAGCTAGGGCCAGGTACTAGGAGAAAGTAAATAAATAGTACTGAGCCTTTGTGCTCTCTTACCCTACCTCCCACATCACATTACCCACTACCTGGCCCCTTGCTAGGGTCTGTCTGGCAAGGCAGATCTTCCTGGTTGCTCCCCTTGCCATCAGGAAGGGTGGATCTGTTTGGAACCCACCTCCAGCCTCTATTTAGTCCAATCCCCTAGCCCTGGGGCCTTACCAGACGCCACTGACACAGCGGGTGGACAAGGCGCGAGGGGCGATGGTAGAGCCCTGCTGCATGAAGCCTCCAACTGGAAACCAGAGGCTGTTGCCTAGGGAGTACTGGTTGACCAGGAGATTACACCGGCCCTGTGCACAAGGATGTGGACTGTACCACTCATAGGGAGTTAACCTGCAGGAGAGAAGACCACATTCCAGTGGTGAGGACGGTAGACATGGGGTACTGGAGAGGGGCACAGCTGTATGACGGGATCATTTGCTTCTCTTTGCTGTACTGTTTCTTTCTCCCATGGAGGGGTAGCAGATGGGATGGCTAGACCAGGTTGGTGCTTCTCCGACTCTTTTCATTTATTCATTCAAATAAGTACTTTTCTCCCCTAAGTAAACTGAGATGCTCAACTCCAGTATTCAAAAGGACCAAAAGTGGTGCCTTTAGCAGAGAGTTGAGAGCACCAGGAGTGGGCATCCTGGGAGGGCCCTTGCTCTTTCATGGTGAATTCCTGAGGCCTGGGAAAGATTGCAGGGTGATGATTTAAAAATCCCTTACCCCAGCTCTTTAGTTCTGAAACCCTGGGCTATATCAGAATTGCCAGGGAGACTTATGTATAAGGCCCTGCCTGACAAACCTGTGAATTGTATGAGGGCTAAGACCCTGTAAGGTCCTGAGTGATGTGAATGGCACCAGGTCAGCATCCACAGTGACAGCCACTGACTGCTGTCAGCCCCAGCCTTAAAGATGCAGATGTACAAGGACCGGGTGATTCAAATATTAGCGCTCCCCCTGTTGTGAAGTAGTTGTGATGATGAGCTGGCTTGGGGATGGCTGCCTGGAGCTTCATTTTCCTATTCTAAAAATCTCACCCAAAAGACAGCATATGAGAGAGAGAGAGAAAAAAAAGGACAATCTGTCTGAATGAATAGGCATTGGGGCTTCAGAGTTCTTGATGCCCACATGTTGTCTATAGCTCCCAGAAGCCGTTGCACTCCACAGAACCCATTTGTAAACCACTGCCTTAGAGCACAATATCCCAGGTTTGCACAGCATACAAATATGTGGTCTTATGATTAGCCCTCTAATACCTTTCCATTTTCATTCTTTGAGATAGGGTTTCACTCTAGCCCAGGCTGACCTGGAACTCACTATATAGCCCAGATTAGCTTCAAACTCATGGCAGTACTTCTGCCTCAGTCTCTTACCGTGATAGACTAGCACATTTTCTTGTGTTTTCTTTTTTCTAATGCCTCATTTTGGACAGTGTATGGGTATGGTGACCACAGAGGAGGGTGTAGAGCTCATCCGGGCAGCTTTAGGTGAATCAGGCTTGTGTGTTTATACATTAACAAAGCCCTAAGACACTTTTCAGGTGACTTGAAAACTGTGCAGACTCCACTACCTAACTGTCCACACATACAGACGTAGCCACAGGGGGCCGAAGAGAAGCTCAGAGCAGCAGAGCCTGGATCTCACAGACAGCTTCCTAAACACCGCAGCAGACAGCACTGCGAAGTGGAGAGCGAAGTGTCAGACAGCACGCGAGCACCCGCGCCTCGCCAGCTGTCACTGACAACAGATACTTGACAGTGGCGATGCCTGTGGGGCCAAGAGGGGTGGGAGGCATACAAGTAGCAAACTCAGTGTCTTTGAAGACTAACTAGATGGTTACAAAGGCCATTTGTTATTGTTCGGCTGGATCTTGTGAGTCCTGGGTGAGTGTCTTGCTTTTGGCTTTGATGACCTGCGAGGCTCAGTACATTCCTGTTGTCTCTCCTAAGTGGAAAGAACATGGACTCCCTAACACATAGAACAACCTTGGGAAGTTCCCCTCATAGAGCATGGGCCAAAGGATCATCTGGTCCCCAAAGCTGTGGCCTGGAGACATAAAGAAGTCTTTGCAACAAGGTCTCTGTCAGGTTTCTAGCTCAGCCTGAGCTATTCTCCCCCCCACACAACAGTCTGCTATAGCGAGATGAGGGTTGAACAGGTGGTAGGGGCATGAATGGGTGGCAGGTGAACTGTCCTGAAGCCAGGCTACCTCACCCTAGGGGCAAACAACCCCTCTATGTACAATCTTTGGAATTAACAGCCTAGGGATACATTCCTAGGGTCCTTCCATACAGCCAGAAACAGTGTCTGGCTTCTGGGGACACGGGAAAGCTTATTCTCCCTAACCCCTCATCCTCACCATTTCTCTCAACCTAATGCTACACACAAATGCTCCCTCTTATCGCCTGCTACCCTACGTGGTACTTGTTCAACAAGACAGCTGTGTTTTCAGAGCCAGAGCCAGCCCCTGCAGAGGCAGCATCCTCCCTGGCCTGTGTCACTGTGGCCTCTGGTCCCCCCCCCCCTTCCTCACCCGCCCTGTCTGGATGTGCAGGCTCCATTTCTTGTCTTTCAGCACTTTATGGCGGATCCTGGCAAAGACAGATGCCAGGGTGGCCAAATGCACTGTGCTTAATTAGAGTCATCTTCCTGTCACCCCCTCCCTCTTCTCCCTTTCCCAAGGCTCCTACCCAAGTTGGGGGTGGGGGGTGGCTAGGAGGATGCAGGAGGCCAGAGTACAGGAGCAAATCTAGACGAGCAAACCTGTCTGCGCTGCGCATGGTAGGGAACACATGCATGGACAGATGGATGGGTGGTGTGAGGCTGACAGCTGGGCAGAGAGCATTTCAGGCTCCCAGTCCATCTCTCAGCTCTATTTGGCCAAAGTCTTCTAAACCATCCTCTCCTCCTCCCACCCCCGCCCCATGCAGTTCCCAGAGTGGACACGAGGTGGCGATGTGAGGACAGGGAAGGGAAGGGAAGAGTACCTAGCCACCAGGAAGAGGACACAGCTGACGGCCAGATAAGCTAGAAGCATGAAGAGCCAAACTCCTGGAGAAAAGGGGTCCAGAAAGGAGAAATAGCCCGGTCTGCGTCCCTGAAAATGGAGATGAAAATAAGATTCACTATATACAGTCAGTCAAATGGCTTTGGACGGGGCAGGGCAGGGCAGGGCATGAGCACTGGTTTGGTCCAACACTCTGGTTTCTTTGGGCTCTGGGCGATTCTAATGACACCAGGGATGATGGTAGAGTAGGGACTGTCCTCGAACACTGGATCTCACAGATGAAACTAAATAGCAGTGTGTGTGTGTCTTTTCCTGGGATGTGGGGGCCTTTGTACTGAACAGATCCGCCAGGCCTTGATTCCTAGGACACACTGCCTTGCATTTTTGGGGTGTGTGGATGAGCTGAGGAGATCCTCTGAGCTCGTGTTGCTGTGTCAAGGTCTGAGCTCAGTACCCCACTTTAACACTTAAACATCTGTATGTTTCTCTCGAGACTGTTAATGCAGCAGGCTTCCTTAGCTTTTTGCTCTGCATAATGTTCTCACAGACAGTGAGAATATTCATGCAAATTTTGAAACAGTCCTGTGGGTTCATTTAATGAGTGAAGGAATGAAAGCCCAAAAGATGTACCCAAAGTCACACAGTAGTAAATGGAAGACTTTGAGACCTATTGTCTAACTCAAAGCTGCCTTCCTGTCCCTTTACACCATGATGATATACTACTCCAGAGTTGGAGCCAGGAGGGGAAAATACATGCCAACTTCTCACCAACTTCTGCACAAGAAGCAGAGTAGAATGTGAAAGATAGTGTCACGGTATCTGCTTCATTTTCAGCTGCGTGGTCCTGGGTAAGTCCCTAGTCCTGTCTGGCCTCAGCTAGAGCTGGACCAGATCAGACCCACTCTCCAAAGAGCAATGAGCTGCATGGAGCCACACACAGGCTTGCTTCATTACCCTACAGACTTTCATTTTGCACTAGTTGTCAGTGTTAAAGGAAGAGCAGAGTTCACACACACATGTACATTCCTACTTTGCTAAAGGAAATGAGCATCGTAGGTCAGTGGTTCTCAACCTGTGGGTCATGACCCTCTGAGGGTTGAATGGCTTTTTCATAGGGGTCACGTAATATCACTGGAAAACAGACATTTACATTATGATTCATGACAGTCGCAAAATTATAGTCATGAAGCGGCAATGAAACAATTTTATGGTGTGTGTGTGTGTGTCTCTCTCTCTCTGTGTGTGTGTGGTGTGTGTGTGTGTGTGTGTGTGGGTTCACTGCCACCTAAGGAACTGTATTAAAGAGTCACAGTGTGAGGACGGTAGAGGACAGGACAGTGAGAAAGCTGAGCAGTGGCTGCCGCTACAGATAGAGTATGCTCTCTCCAACCCCGTTCCCGTATCAGCTTTGTTTCTTTTGTTTACTACAAAATCACTGGGCAAGAGGCTGCCTAAGGGCCATTCAGAATAGAAATGCTGCAATTTTATGATCTCGGGAACGGAGGAAGTCTGTAGACAGAACTAGAAGTCAGTGTTACCTTCAGCCGTTCTATGAAAAGTTCTGCTTTCACAGTTAAGAGTTTACCAGTCTTCATACCGCCTACTATCTGCATCCTGCATCCAGCATCCAGGTATGTCATATTTACTTGGGGGCCCAGGAAAACAAATGAAAAACACCTACACCAATACTGACTAAACTCAACCAGGTCTCTGAGTTGGCAGTAGTCATAGGAAACTACAAGGAGCTGAGCAGCTCCCACTAACAGTGTCTGTCGCTACAGCCTTCCGTGTGGCAGCGAGAGAAGCAGTTGTGAGTGCCTGCATAGCCCTATTCCTCAGGGACATCAGTTTTTCTGGGTGGCTTCTCATTCCCTTCCAGAGAGCCAGGAGGGACATCCTCAATTCCCCAGGGAAGAATTTTAGTTTCCGCTGGGAGACTGTCTCAGAGGGGACACAGAGAGGATGCCAATGGCTCACCACTTGCCAGCACACGAATGCTAGGTGCATATAGAATAACACTTGATCAGGCTGATTGGGAAACTGAGCCAGTTTGTGAAGCAAAGGCCAGGAACTGAGGGAAGGGGGCAGGAAGAGGAGGACATGATGGAGACCAGACCATGTGAGTGTTTGGTCCCATCTTTACACAAATTCTCTGAAAAGAAGCAAGGGGTTCAGGGGCAACAGAGTTTGGATCCCTGCTTGCTCTAGTGACTGTCGTATTCCCCACCCAAGCTGCTGTGGCAGACACAGAAAGACACAGAGTATAAAGAATCCACACAGATGATGAAGGACTCAAAGGGGACCAGCCTACACTTCTACTGCATCAGTCGCTAGCTTGGCCCACTCTCAGACTGCCTCCGGATAAATGTATGCCAGTTCTATGTGACCTGTTAGGACTGTGTCACTCTGTGTCTTTCAACAGAGAGACAGGAGAGGGGGGACAATCTTTTATTGTTACTTTCTGAATCTGAGGCCCCATCAGATGCTCCATGTTAGATATCTATACTTGATTCTATCACAAGAGGTGAACCAGAGGAAGACGGCAGAACTATTTAAAGCTGCCAAATTTGGTTAGGGGCAATAAGAAATGATGTAGAGCCTTGAGAAAAACTCTCAGAGACTTGGGTTATAAGACATAGGACATCACACAAACAAGATGTAAGATGTAAGCATGGCCTCACT
Organism: Phodopus roborovskii; assembly: GCF_943737965.1. Classification (NCBI taxonomy): domain Eukaryota; kingdom Metazoa; phylum Chordata; class Mammalia; order Rodentia; family Cricetidae; genus Phodopus; species Phodopus roborovskii. The sequence goes on from NW_026126517.1 coordinate 19,963,508, forward strand.
AGAAAGCTACCAGTCACACTGGCACAGCAACATCTGATTTCAACAATGATTGACTGACACCAACCATAAGAGCAAGGCCTGGGCAGTCATTTGATATCTGGGTCTGGGTTTAGACTGAGCCACTGTTGAAATGACAGCAAAAGAAGTATGTTCCTTGCAAGCTTCCGAATGCCAACCATTTTTCCTATGTGCATGTTTTAGATTGCTTCTTTCCCAAGGAACACCCTAGTTACTGGGACTTGGAACAAGTCATGATCACATGCCATAGGCATTTCTTCTGCATATTAGCTTCCTCTAAACCCAAAGGATGTGTGATAGTGGCAACTCTTCTTCTGAAAAACTTGGTACTTCACTATGTTCTCTTAATTTCAATACCCAATTTTCCAAGGTGGCAGATGGAAGAATCAAGACCCAGGGAAACTAAGTGCCTCACTCAAATCAATAGTGATGGCTTCAATTTCCCTGGTACTCACCCATCAAGCTGTGCCACCAGCACACTGTACTACTCCATTCTCATGGCAGCTGTACCAAGTCGTGTTTGACTCTTCAATTTTTGCAACTCTCGCCAATAAACTCCCTAATTAATCCCAGGCCTTCTACCCCAATGCCAAGAGAATCCCAATTTACTTGATCCTACCCATTTAAAATACTCATAAATGTTATTTATCTAGCCTCATCATCATTTATTGAGACTCCGTTGTTTTATAGGCATTTGTATTGATTTATACAATCAATATAACTGCTGGGTGCAAGTGAGGCCAGTTCCTTTTGGTGAATGCAACCATTCTGAGTGTAAATAAGTGGTGCTTTATGCATCTATCTCTCTATATATAGTCATAGACATAGATCTGTGCCTCGGAGGTCATGGACAGGCCAAGCCCTACTGATGGTACTGAAAATTAGAAGCAGCTGTCTTGGCTTTTAGACTATGCTTCAATTTGAGTTTGCATCTTTGGTGCTCTTTGGTGATGAGAGAGCCCTAAAGGATTGGTCATCAGATAGCTCACGGTCCTGGTTTGTGGAGGTTGTTTGAATTGCATCATGACAGTGGACCTTCCCATATGAAACATGTCAACACTTCCTTTTACTTTCTATTAGTTCACTCAGATTTCTATGTGTTGGAAAATGATATTATAGAAAGAAAGCACTCTCCTTCCCAAAGTCTAGAGCCAATGCAAGGGACATGGGAGCCTGATAATGCAGGAGGAGAAGTAAATAAAGATGCTAACTCTGGAGCCAGACTACCAGGGTTTATACTGGTGTTCTAGCTAGTTACAGGCTCAACAATGTTGGGCAAGCTACCTAACCTCTGGGTTTCTACTTACTCCTTATAACTTGGGGGTAACAATAATTTGACTTTCTAGGATTGTCTTGAGGACTGAAGATATGGTACGGTGTGTCTGTCTGTCTGTCTGTGTGTCCGCGCACACTTTTCTCTATCTAATGGCAAACAGGAATGAAAGGAAGGATGATGTGTGACAAAGGAGGAGACTTCCTTCTACACCAATACCTTTCCCTTCCCCTAGTGCACTAAACATACTACTTCCTGTTTCATGATGACACAGGATGAAGTTGTTTGAGGGAGAAGGTGACCATCTGGCCTCAGCCACTTTTCCTAGTTCTTCAAGTCCCTGTGGATTATAGCACATGAATCAGAAGGGCTCTCCAAGGAATCAGCTAGGGCAACCCAGGCTTCATCCTGAAAGGATGCATCTTAGAAATCAGTGGTTCTATTTGTTGTGGTGGTTCTATTTGTTTTGCTGAGACAAGTAGCCTAGGCTCAGCTTGAACTCACTGTGTAGCTCAGGCTGACTTCAAACTCACAATCCTCTTGTCCCTGCCTCTTGAGCGCTGGTATACCAGCTGTGTCATTATGCCTGCCTCTGGTTCCAATCCTGAGAACTCTGTTCCACCTCAGCTTTCCCAAAGAAAGGTCCTGAAGAATGAAGCAGACACATGGCAGATGCTCTTGGATCTGTGGAAGGGCAGTGTGCCTCACCATCATTTCTCTACACATCACACTAGTGACATCAACTCCTTCCCTGTGTTCCCATCTCTCCAGCATGTCACTAACAAAGTGTCATCACGTCTCTGTGTCCTTTTGAATGTCTGTGGGACTAAATGGCAGTTTACAAGGCAGTTCTTGTTAGACAGCCAACTGCCAGGGATGGTCAGTGGTCAGTAAAACATCCTCTAGGGTTGAGAAGGGAAGGAGATAGTTTATCTGTTACTCATCCTGGGAGAGACAGAGGAAGTTATTTATAATTGTAAAAGCTTATATTGTTAATCTGCAGTATGTGTCTTTTTAGTGTGGGGCTTAGTGTGCACCCTACCTTTGAGCCCAGGAGGATAAAGTAAGCAAGGAGCACCTCCAATCCACATAAAATACCTTGATAGTTGGTTGTTGATATGTCTCACATACTAGCATATCTATTCTTACTTCACTGCTTGGAGATCTGCTTGGAGACACCCAAGTTCCCAAACTAGCATAACATTGACTCGCAGAGTGGGCAGTCCTAGGCAAGCTACTCATCATCTCTGGGTGTCTTTTTTTTTTTTTTTTCTTCAGTAAAAGCAACACACTGTGACCCACATGAAGGATGGATGTGACCATTAGTAAAACAATGCTGATATAACAATCTGAGCTACTTGAGGGAGCTGTGCTCAATATATAGCCAATATTAAGATGCCTCTCTTTCCAGGGGTCCATATTTCTATTGATGGGGTATACTCTAAAGTTACTCAGCTTTAGGGACTTGGACATGATACATTCATTTTTGGCCTCCAAAGAACAGAATATTAAGCTACAAGTGGCTCACTGGCTTACTTAGCACTATTTTCCATGTTCCCAGACAGCCATTCTGAGATGAAGCAGACCATCCTGGAAAACAGATAGCACACCAAGCAAATGCCAGACATTAACTTGATATTGGCATTCATTTCTTTCTCACTTTTTAATCATTGTCTATCTTAGTCACTGTGCTATTGCTGTGAAGAGACATCATGACCAAGGTAACTCATAAAAGAAAGCATTTAGTTGGGGGTTAGTCCAACTAACTTCAGAGGGTTAGTACATGATCATTATAGTGGGGAGCATGGTGGCATTGGGTCAACCATGATCCTGAACAGTAGCTAAGAGCTTTATATCATGAACCACAAGCAGCAGACATATATATGTGTGTGGTGTGTGTGTGTGTGTGTGTGTGTGTGTGTGTGTGTGTGTGTGTGTGTATGTGCATGTATATGTATGTATATGTGTATATGTATATGTGTATATGTATATGTGTATATATATATGCATATATATATATATATATAGAGAGAGAGAGAGAGAGATCTTCCCCAACAAGGCCACACCCCTAATTCTTCCCAAACAATTCTACTAACTGAGGACCCACGAATTTAAACATATGAACCTGTGCAGTCCATTCTCATTCAAATCACCTGATTATTCATTCAGATACATCTGATTACTTCCCTCTCTCTGTCTCTGTCTCTCTCTTGTTTTATATTAGTTTTATTGAGAGAAAAGATTGTAGCTGGGAGCAAAGGAAAGAAAAAGAACAGATCATGGATCTTTCCTACTTGTTCATCTAAGGTAGAAGACTGCAGGACAGAGGGAATGGTCACATTTTCTAGGGTGTCCCTAGAAAATGGCACTCAGGCTGGCTGGAGACTTTCTGTGGCATCATGGATTTCACAGATTGAGTCTTCGGATAGGAAAGAACTTTGAACAGTCATCTAATTGGTGCATGTCCTGAAAGTGAAGGGAATATACATACTATAGTCTGAGACAAGTAATCAATCGAGGGTATTTGGAGCCTGGAGACAGGAAACCCAGCTTTAGTGCCTGTGACAGCACTCATGACCAGGCTTCCTGGCTTCCAGCTTCCTGGTCCATGCATTAAGGATCACCTCACCTATGCCTTGACACTGCAGCACTCAACCAGAGCCTGTGATGAAGTATCTCATAAATCAAGAGCTGTGTGTCAGCATGCTAGATCTTAGACGTCAATCCAACGTCCCAGAAGAAGCCAACATGAAATTGTTTAAATGAGATCAACCCATTTGGGGGTTAAGTGGGCAAAATGTTGAATCCCAGGTTGGGTTCTAGCACATTCCAATAATACCTAGCTACAACATAAAGGGAGTGCTGGAGGAATACAAACGTACTTTAATAGTAGTCTAAGCAAAAACATCATGAGACAAATTGTTGCAGTGGAGGGAAAAAGACAGAGAGCCACAAGATATACTCTGTCAAATATGTTCCCCCCCCCCCCAACCAGGCTTTTCTCTCCTCTATTTACACATAGCTGAGAACTCACAGTGCACATTAATACCTTAAAACTCTTGAAAACAAAATCCCCTTGGAGATAACCTGCTAGACTAAACATTGAACTTCTGATTAAAAAGAAATGAGTTAAATTGCCTGGGGACTCATAAGTCTTGAACTCCATCCAGATCCTGTCACTTAACTACCATCTTGGAAGCATCAAGGCCACCTCAGATTCTAATGGCCCAACCATATGTCTGTGGTCTAGAATCACATCTGGTCTCAGGCAAGGGTCCTGACGTTTTCTCATGTGGATGCAGTGATGGAGATAGTGATGGTGACTCTTCATCAGCAACCTGACTGGTTTGGAATCCCCCTGGGAGACACACCTCTGCAAATACCGGTGAAGATATTTCTAGAGAAGTTTAGCTGAGGGGGAAACCTTAGCCTGAGTGTGGGCAGCACTAGCTCATGGGCTGGAGTCCTAGACTTAATAAAAGGAAAAACAAAAGGAAGGTTACCAGCCTCTCTCTCTGCTTCCCGACTGTGGGTACAATGTGATGGGTGGCTTCACATTTCTGTCAGCCCTCCCTACTGTAATGGACTGTATTCTCAAACTCTAAGAAAAAACGAAGCCTTCATTTCCCCCCTTGAGTTGCTTTGTCAGGGACTCTGTCACAGCAGGAAGAAGAGTAACTAATAAAGATGCTGTGTTGTATGGGGGATGTGTCGACATTGGGGGAGAGAACAATAAGTTCAGATGGCAGGTACAGCTCGGCCTGGATGGATGATGCATCTGGGCTGCCTGAAATACCCACCTTCACTTTGTTTCTATTCTTGAGACCAATTGAGATTTAAAAAAAAAAAAAAAACAAATAAAAATAAGACTAGTGGGTTATACATTCCTTTGTCCGGCATACTTAACCTCCCTAGCACACATTGGTGTTTGTGAGGCTCTGAGTTGTCCTCCTGAGAAAACAGTGCACACTGACCACAGGGTCACTGGATGTGGTCTTCATTCTTCCCTCTCTCCTCCCCAGTTTTCTTTTCATGCCTACCAAGTAACACTATATGTTTAGAATCATCACATTTTATAAATCAAAAGTCACATTCTAAAATTCTAGCCTGGCAAAACAGAAACTTTCCTTTAACATGCTCCATACTGGGGCCTGGTTAAGAAGAGATGGTAAAGAATATCTAAATGCAACATGAAAGTATATAATAGATGGCAGCAGCCAAGAGAAAGAGAGAGGAAGGGTAGGGGAGACCATTTGACATTTGTGCTGGGTATAGAATGGCAGTAATGATTTTATTCTGTGGTTGAGGAGAGAGTAAGTGTGAACCAGATAAGGAGATAAAAGGAGACTATTGTTAACAGTAAACCATGCTAGGAGGTTGGACAGCTGGTAGATGATTTGAAATATGAGGTTGATTAAGTCTGTAAAACAAGCAAGCAACTCTCGGGCTGTAGAATAAGGACTGGAATGCAGCGAGGGACAATTTCCCTGCATTTACTACATATAATAGTGAACACTTCCTTGCATATCTTCTAAGAGCATTTCATGTGTGTTCTTATTTAATCTCCACAACAACTCATTTCTACAGGTGAAGACACCAAGGTACATGTGATGCATGGGTAGCCAATAACTGTCTGATCCAGCATGAACCGCAGGCAACCAGGCTTGAATCCATGATTTCACCACCATTTCTTAGTGAATGCTGGTGAAGATCATGGTCTTAGGTTGTGGACAGTAAGAAAATAAGAGACACTTTTCTATGGAGGAGAGCTAAGCCATGGTTGTGACAGCAGCAGAAGACATGGAGATTACTGGAGTTAGAGAACTGTTTAGAGGGTATGCAGAGAGGGTCAGTTCAGGTCACAGAATGGAGGTGCTACTATTTAAGATGGGACAAAAAGGGAATAAGTTTGCTGGATGAGATTATTCAGATACTGTCTCCAAATATCCCAGGGCAGCAGACCTGGGCAAGCTTCCTCAATATTTTTCTCAGTCAGGAAGTTCTTCCTTAGATCCAACTGAAATTCACCCTGTTGAAGCGAAACTCTTTCTTACTGTCCTGAGCAGTTTGTGATGCTGTTTGGGTTGCCTATTAGCCATCCAGGTGAAGAAATGCCCTGTGTGAGATATATGCTGCTGGAGTTCAGGGAGGAGTCCAGGATGAGAGTGGCATTATCTAGGGAATAATGTAAGGACAGGCCAGAGTGTAAGGAGTAGATGGAGGTTTCAGTCAAGGTGATGGAGGGGTACCAGAAGTGTCAGGAGACAATGGTGACTCAGGTGTTAGGAATGAAGAGTTTCAAGGGGTTCAGTGTGTCAGCAGTAAACTTGCCAAAGCCAGACTCCTTGGCTGGTTTGTCAATTAGCAGGGTATGCTCTTATTTTGGTCTTAGAGACGGCTGAACAGAAACAGATTATGCTGAGACTAAGAATAAGGAAATATACTATAATTGATATTTGACAACCTATATTTAAAACAATCTGAAAAGTGTTAAAAATTAACAAATTGTTTCTGATAATCTTTAAGCTTCAGAAACATACTAGCTACCACTTATTATTCTGTAGGCTGTGTGTGTGTGTGTGTGTGTGTGTGTGTGTAGTGTGTGAGGGTATGTGTGTACAGTGTGTGTGCTGTGAGTGTGAATGTGTGTGTAATGTGTGTGTAGTGTTTCTGAGAGTGTATTGTGTATGTATGTATAGTGTGCATGTAATGTGTGTGTAGTGTGTGCATAAATGTGTGTGTGGTGTGTGTGAGTGTATGTGTGTATAGTGTGTGTGTGAATGTGTGTATAAAGTGTGTGTAGTGTGTATGGGAGTGTATATATGTCTATGTGTGTAACGTGTGTGTGAATGTGTGTGTTATGTGTGTGTAGTGTGTGTAGTATGTGTGTGAGTGTATGTGTGTATGTGATATGTGTGTAAGGCGTGTGTGTATTCATGAATGTGTATGTGGAGGCCAGATGTTGCTGTTGCCTGTCTTCTTTTATCACACTCAACCTTGCTTTGGAGATAGTCTCTCATTGGGCCTGGAGCTCATTAGTTCAACTAGACCACCTAGCCAATGCAGCCTGTAGTCTATCTGCCTCCACCTCCATGGCACTGGGATTAAGATGCTATCTAGTCACTGTTCTATTGGGAAGAGACACCATGGCCATGGCAACTCTTGCAAATAAAGCAATTGGGACTGGCTTACAGTTTCAGAGGATTAGTCCATTATTTACCATTATGGTGGGAAGCAGACAGACATGGTGCTGGAGCAGTAACTGAGAGATTTACGTACTGATCTACAGGCAGCAGGCAGAGGGAGAGAGAGACACTAGGCCTAGTGTGGGCTTTTTATACTTCAAAGCCCAGTGACACACCTCTTTCAACAAGGACATACCACCTAATCGTTCTCAAACAGTCTCGACCCATGGTGACTAAGTGTTCAAATATATGAGTCTCTGGGGAGTTTCTTATTCAAACCACCACTGATGATGACACCACTGTGGACCTGGCTTTTACATGGGTTTGGGGGGATCTGAACTCAAGCCCTTAGGCTTACACACCAAGCACTGTACTCACTGAGCCACTTTGCCAACTCTCTGGAGGCTTTTGCAATTGTGCTTAACTGAGATTACATTATGCAATATATACATATAATGATGTATTACAGGATATTCCATGGATACATACAAATTTAAAGCTTTTGTATTAAAAATGAATAAAAACAATTCTTGACTAGGCATTTACACTGAGTTAATTACTTCTACATTCACACACAGACTTGATTGCTGCCAGATGCTCACCTTTTGGTAACAATTACTCATTAGTCAGGTGACCTTATAAACATGGGGAAGAAGAGATTCTAGATCCTTATAGATTATAAATGAGAACAGATTAGCCATATTTTTGCTCAAAGATAACCATAAATCAGAGGAAATTCACAAACCAGTAAACACCAATTAGTTAACTGTAATTCTGTTCCATTGGTACTATTATTTGGAAGGCAAGGCTTCTCTGCATAGGTTCATATGGAGCTCTGGTGGCAGACTCTGCCTGCACAGTTCTCAAACAGCTGTGCTCACTGCAGACACTGCTTACTAGGTCTCCTTTGCTTCAGCCAATTCAGGAATGTTCTCTCACCAATTGAGTTTCTGGTATTTTCTAAGCACACAGAATGCACTCGGTAAATATTTGTTGAATAAATGCATAAGCTGTCAGGTCTGCTCAGTGTAAGTTGCTCATGCCAGAATTCATTCTTCACTGAGTTCAGCCTCAATATAAATTAGCTCTGAGCAGCTGGGTGGCATACTGGTGCCTCCACAGTGGGGTTGGAAAGAGGAGGAATTCTACACTAGCCTGGGAGACTGTATCGGTCAGTCAGGGTTCTCCAGAGAAACAGTAATGATGGAAGGTATAGGTATATCCATATTTATATATGTCTATAGCTATATTATGTCATATTATCTATCTATCTACATACCTATCACCTATCTATCAATTTTCTGTATATCTATGTGGTGATTTGAATAGGAATGGCCCCCATAGGCCCATATATTTGAATGCTTGGCCACTAGGGAGTAGCACTACTTGACAGGGATTGAGAGGTATGGTCTTGGTCTTGTTGGAGTGTGTGTGATCTTTTTGGAGTAGGTGTGGTCTTGTTGGAAGAAATATGTCACTGAGGCTAGGTTTTTGGGGTTTCAAATGCTCAAGCCAGGCCCAGTACCTCATTCTTTTATCTGCTGCCTGCTGATCCTGATGTAGAACTCTCAGCTCCTTTCTGTCTGTCTGTGTGTCTGTCTACTCATAATGTATATGTAAATTAATGTATCTACCTATTATCTGTCATCTGTCTATTATCATCTATTTATCTATGGATTGATCTATCAATTTACCTATCTATTCATCTGCATATCTATCATATTTAGATTGATATTAAGGTATTGGCTCATGTATTTAACTACATAACTGTAGACGTTTGTAAGTCCAAAAGATCTTAGATAGATCTCTGCTATGGTCTGGAGCAGAATACCTTTTTTAGAAAGCCTCTCTCTGCTCTAGTAGCATTAAACTAATTAAAAGAGGCCCACTCACATTCTTGTAGTCTGCCCTTGTCCCTCTCAAAATATATGTTAAGTTCTAACTCCCATGACTTGTGCAACCTTATTTGAAAATATAGTCCTTGCCAATGTTATGGAGAGTTAAAATCATACTGGATTCAGATGAGCCAAGTCCCAATGATGAATATCCTTATTAAAAAAAAAAAAGAAAGAAAGAAAGAAAGAAAGAAAGAAAGAAAGAAAGAAAGAAAGAAAGAAAAGAAAATATGGACATAGACCCTGGGGAGAGGCTGAATGGATTCAAAGGCAAAGATTGGAGGGAGGTGTCTCTATGCCAAAGAGTCAATTACATATGTCACCACACCTCCAAAATACCTTTCCAGAAATGCCTGGACTAATAGTGGCCCACATATCTGGAGAAGTTCTAGCCTTGCAAGCTGACACACAAGACTTAATGTACCAGGAGGTGATTCGGGGGACAAAAACAGCCACAGATTTGTGTGGTAGGTGGTAATAAATAGTTGGTTGACAATATCATTTAGGAAGTCCACAGAGCTGCTGTTTGATGCTGTGGTGCCTTGTGCAGAGCAACTCAGTCATGAGTACTAGAGAGTGGAAAACACCTGGGGTTGGGTGCCTCTAGCCACAAGGCTGCCAATAGGGTCGGCACCAGGGTTCTAGCTTCCTCAGCATTAATTGGGAAATCAAGGCCACAGCCTGACTGTGTTTCTATAGCTGGCCAGAGCAGGGTAGTATGGAGAAAGGCTGTATGTCCCCATTCCTTTTGGAAACCCTCTTGGGGTTCTAGAGAGAAAGAAAGAGGGAGCTGGAGACATGGGACTTGATGGAAGTCAAAAATCCCATCCTGGAATGATGGGTTCCAAGCTTTTCCCTGAGATAGCTGCAAGTGTGGGTTTGGTCTCCTGCTCTGTGAGATGGGATGTCAGTAGCAACCCACTTTCCCTTAGAGAACAATCCAGAGGACACAATGGGAAAGAGAGAAGGCAGCCTACAGGACAAATTATAAAGACCGAAACAGGCTGGTTATACAAAGTGAGCAAGGCTAAAATCACACCTTCCTCTTTGACTTGTTAACATGTGATTAGCATGTGTGAGCTGCTGGCTTGTGCCCTTGACCTGCTTTTAAAACTGATCATACTTGTGTCCTCGCTCCTAAAATAAGCACAGCACAACCATGTTAGTTTCCTAGGGTGGTCAAGACATAGTCCACAACCAGGATACTTAAAATAACAGAAATGTGTCATCTCCCAGTTACTGAGGATGGAAAGCCCATTGATGTGACAGCAGAGTCTAGCTCTCTCCGAGGCCCCCAGGAGAGGGTTTTCATTTCTCCTAACTTGTGTGGTTGCTAGAGATCGCTGATGCTTGTTGGCATGGAGATGCATGAAATTTCTCTGCTTGATTCCACATGGTCTTCTCCCCATGCATCTGTGTCCAAATCTTTTTTTTTTTTTTTTTTTTTAAATGAAGTGTTTTTGAGACAAGGTCTCATTGGGTAAGTTTGACTAGCCTGGAACTTGCTAGGTAGAGAGGATCAGGCTTCAACTCACAGAGGTCTCTGCCTCTCCCACTGTTGGATAAAGACCTAACTGAATCCAGCATGACTTTCTCTTACCTCTTTATAACATTGGCAAGAACTTATTTCCCAGTGAGATCATGTGCATGGGTCTCAGGAATTAGGTCTTCAATGCATACTTTGAAGAGTACACAATTCAATACCAAACTAGAGCCCACAAAACAGCTACCCACAAGTCTGGGGCATAAAGACTCTCAGTAAATGGGAGTTTTCATATCAATAAGACAAGGAAGGACACAGGCTCAGAGGGTCACAGCCTCCTTACTCCACAAGTCATAGAGTCACCAACTGTAAGAACTCCTCACTGCCTCTGTCTCTGTCTGTAGAGCTTAACATTCTGACTTTTATCTCTTCTTCTAGATGCTCTGGCCATCTTTCCCAGGCAGGTAGCCAGCAGAAAACAGTGTAGCTCTGATAAGTCAAGCCTGCTGGATGAGCGCTGCAACATGGGGGTTTCTGTCCTGTAGAAACCTAGCCACAGCTCTGAATGCAGGCCCTCTTTGATTCCCAGGGGATTCCGATTTGCATATAGGACAAATATGCTGACTGGCAAACTGTTGTTTCTCTTCCAAAGTCAGTTGCAAGCCCGGCTGGAGCTGCAAAAACACATGGGGTCTCCTCCTCTGAGAGCCAGACTTGGAGGGCGTGTGGGAGGCCTCTGGGTTTCTCTCCTGGTAGACTTTAATTTTAACTTTTCATAGCATTGGAAAGGACTCTGTTTCCAAGAAAGGCTGCTTGTGTAGATCCTGGGGCTCAGGACTTCAGCACGCATTTTGTAGGGACACAATTCACTCCCAATGTAGAATCTACTTCACAGTCATGTGGTAGTGTCTGGGACACAGTGGTACTCAATAAATGAGAGCCATTGTCATTGTGCCTCATGGTGTCAGGTTACATGGAATATGTGTGACAGTTAAATTATGGCTACTGAAAGGGACTAGAATACAGGGAGATCTATATGACAGCTGTACACCTAGAGGTAGTTTAGATGAAGGGGGAGAAGAAGAATCTTCTGGCCTAATAATGGAAGAAAGGAGGTTTCCATTGGCTGGCCACAGAACGACGATCAATTTGATTGATGACAAACAGCTAGAGCAACTCCTGCTCTTTCCACCAGCCAAAACATTCAGATGTCATGTCCATCTTTGACTGACTACTGGTATGTTCCTATGTATTCATTTTGATGCTTGTCATAGCCAGAAAAAAAAATCCTCTAAAAAATAAAGGAATGTAGGTGGACAGTATTAGCAGAAATAGATCTCCAATTTATAGTCACCAGCACCAAAAAGCACCTGGAGGAAGGCGAGCCCTGAGCATGCATGCTGGTGAAGTTATCTAAGCTTTGGTCCCTGCCTCCTGGAAGAGCATGACTGAGGCCAGCCCCTGACACACTATGTACCAAGTGTGTCATCTCTATTTAGAGACAAAACCCATCTTTGCTGGAAAGCTCCCAAGTGCGACTTTTCCATTTCTTCTGTTTGTAAGTTCTCGCAGCTGATGAGGAAAAAATAGCCCAGCACATTTGCATTGAAGTCTCGAAATCTAAATATTTCTGTGAGTCATTCATTATTACCATATAACTCGGTGTTTGCATGCAAATAACTTTAATGGCATAAATGCTTATAAAATAAGTCTCTTACCATATGAACTCTGTAAAGAATACTAATTCCCAGCGTCATGAATGGCTTCGAGAAATCAATCACTTTCTCACGTTCAGCTGTGATGGTGAGGCCTGCCACAGCCAGATCAGCTTTCTGAAAGGACACAGAGAGAGACTGTCACAGGAGGCAGGGCACAGGGGACCAGTGGCCACAGGCTGTTCCTGCTGAGGAGATGTTATTCTGGTCAGGCTTCTTGCCTCAGTCCAGATCTAAACCAAAACTCTCAGAAGGACCTGCACTGAAGCTGTGACGCATGTCTACTTATTGTTAGACCCCTCTGACTACTTAGGTAATTTACAAGCAAGACCTCTCAGAAACAATTTCCAAAAGTTCCAGGAGAAGAGACCTTCTGGGCAAGCTTTCCCGGTATTCTTCTCTGTCAGAAATTCTTCCTTGGATCTAATTTAAATCCATCCTGTTGAAATGAAGCCCTTTCCTATTGTCTATAATCCAATACCTGAGGCTGTGTGAAAGCCCAGAGCCAGGACTCAGTTCTAGCCCACACTCTAAGAACCAATCACACTAAGTCACTGTGCTTGCCTAGGATTCCACAGCCTCATCCACGAAGCAAGAATGTACAGGCAAGAGAGTGTCCTATTCTTCATAGCGATTCTCTAACATAACGCTCAACATGCAGCATATGGGGTCACCTATATCTTTCTGTAGCACCCGCTGGACCAATTAAAATGTGAACTCCTGAGTCTCTCTCCAGACCCCAGGGTCAGATTCTTTGTGGTCTTACATATGATTCTATATTTATAACAAGTGATAATAACCTATATTTGAATATTTAAGAGTGAATAGATAAGAGTTACCTCCCACAACCAGGGGATATATTTATATTTCACATATTTCATCAAAAGCAGTAAGAAAAGTGAGTTCCACAAGTCCATTAGTCCTGAGTAGTTATGGGTACATGGAGCATGCATATATGTGCACACATATCTGATGACTAGTAGTAAACTATTGCAAGAAAGGAGGGTGCTGCTTTGCTTTGGATGTGAAATATCCCCTATGTGCTCCCATGTTTGAACATGTGGTCTCTTGTGGTTTATGGGGGTTTAAAAACATTTTGGAACCTTTGGGGCCTAGATAAAAACACCACGCCAGAATGGTGGAGCTTTGGGGTTGTAGGCTGGCAGCCTGGGACATTGTCTCACACATTCTGATTCATAGAGACTTGAAGAATAGTCTCACTGCAACATTCATGCAGCCATGGACAGAGGCTTCAGCAACCATGCTTTCCCTCACCATGGTGATTGCTTCCTCTGAACTGGGAACCGAAATGAACCTCTGCTCCTTCAGGTTGCTGCTTTCAGGCCTTGGTCACAGCGGTGAGGGACGTACCTCACATAGAAGCTGATGGAACTCGTGTTTGGAAAGGGTAAATCTATCATCAAGTTCCACTTTCAACATCTTCATGCCAGCCTTGCATTCTCAGTTCATGACCCAGCACAGGTTAGCAAACTTAGACACTAATCAAGTAAAGCTGTCCTTCCAAGAAACTGGAGTGCAGGTGAAAGAGGATTTTAATGAAGAAGGGGAAATGTGAGTGGTTGGCTCATTCCATATTTCTGTGAGAGTGTTGATGACTGCCACCAAGTGAATCAGCCCTTGGGTGACAGAGTAGGGCTTGATTAGATTGTCAGCATCTTCATTTGGGGAACTCTTTAGAGGCTTTCTCGGGCATTTCAAAGCCTCAGCCCCTCAGTGACAGTGGCACTGACTTGAATTCAGCTTGTGAGCCAACCGCAAGGCGACAAAGGCAGCCTCAAGGGTCTGCAGGTGCAATGCTGTGCCTGCGGGTATGGTTTGCTGTAGAATAGGAACATAGCCCTGCCTGAGACCCAAGGTGAAAGAGGGGTTAAGAGTTAGAGTAATTGGAATAAAGGAACTGAAGTAAACACGAAGACAACAAGGGACTGGTGGGTTGGCTCAGCCAACAACGTGCTTCTGTGCAAATGTGGTGGTCTGAGTTTGATCCCTGGTACCCAGTGCACCTGCAGCCACTGACTGGACAGGTTAGCCTATTCTGTAAGTTCCAAACTAATGAGAGACACTGCCTCAAAATATCAAGGTGAACAGCATGAGGAATGATACTTGAAGCTGACCTCTACACCCACCCACTCACCCACCCACCCACCCCCCCACACACACACAGAGAGAGAGAGAGAGAGAGAGAGAGAGTGGGTGGGATTAAGACAGGCTGGAGAAGTGATTCAGTGGTAAGAGTGCTTGCTGTGCTGTGCTGTGCTGTGCAAGTTGGGGAGCCAGGTTTAAATCCATAGCACCCACATAAAGAGCCAGACATTCCTGTAATCCCAGCATTGATGGGAGTGGCCACCAGGACAGCTGGATCCCAGGAGCTCACTGAGAACAAACAGCAAGCTTCCAGTGCAGTGAGAAAGCCTTTCTCAAGGCAACAAGGGGAGAATGACACAAGAAGATGCCAGTGTCATCTTTTGACCTTCACATGTGCACACACTACCACACTCAGCTGCATACTCATGAATACACCACATATGCACATGTGTGTGCAACTGCACATGTGTATGCATGTGTACACATTTTGCACACACATACACAGACACACACACACACACACACACACGCCACTAATTAAAATTTTTACAAAGATTAAGATGACAAAACAGGCAAGAGGTAAACTCAGCACCTGTTCCTTTCTCTGGCGATGTCTTTTTTCAGAACTTCAAATCAACTGACCAAAGGAAATCACAGCGACCCTGAATTGTTTTTTCCACACTCAGCTTTCCTCTAAAAGGGGGCAAACTCGGGATAACAATTTGGAAATCATTCTGCAAGTGTATTCATGTTGGCCAACAAGGATATTATGAATGCCAAAATAACCCATATGTCCATATGGACAGAGAACTGAAAATGGCTACATCCTTCCTCCCTCCACCTGTGTAGGTGGAGACAGCATGCCCCCAGCACATGCAGGCCACTTCTGGAGAATTACAAACTTCCCCAAATCGGACCACACATAGAAAACTGACTGCGGCTGGCAAGGCTGATCCTGTGGTCTCACCCACTCTCTCTCATTCCTTTCTCCCCAGGCTGAAATAGTTTGGGGGCAGGGGAGACAGAAGAGGCAGCAGAAAGCTACAAAAAACCAGCAAGAGGTTTGGTGATGGCTGTTTTTTTTTAAATGTAATTGACTCAGTATAGAAGAGTAATTATCCACCTTGGCTTCAGCGCACCCCGGGGTGCCAGCCACAATCACGTGGGATCAGATTATTCCAAAAGATGTGTGTTCCTTTTCTTTTACCTTAGTTAAAAAGACATTATGCTATAAAGCAGCCTTCAGACGAGGTGGTAATGGGCCAGGAAGACACACTAACAAGCAAGGGGGTTGGAACTGCACAAATGCTACAATGGCTAGGGCGGGAGGCTGAGGGGAACAAGGGCACACCGCAGCCCGTCTGAGGCCTCGTGGTGGTGTGAAGTGCTACGTTCTCCACGGAAGGCAGCAGTGCATGGGAAATCCGGATCTTCTCATAGCTGAGCCCCAACCTCATCGTGGCAAGTTTTCTTTGACAGGAATGGGTTCCTTAACTGTGAAGGGCTCAGCCAGGGAGCTCCATGGCTTCCCAGCCATGGGTACCAGGTGTTTCTGTCCTGCTCCAGATCCTGTGACTTTCTTTAACTGGCCTCCATTCTGCTCTAGGTGATGGAATCATGGAGTAGTACAGAATGGATGAGGACAAGAAGCTGAAGGCAGGATCTGGCTCCCAGGCTGGGCAACAACTGCAGGGCCCTTGCATCCAGAAAGGCCAGGAAGGAAACTGAGGGGCTCGGGCCTGAGCCTGGCGTCCTAGAGCTGGGAAAGCAGACCAGGCCAAGAGTCGGGCTGAGATTCGAGATAAGAAAAGAGAACATACATCTGCTGTGTGTGTGGGGGGGGCATACACACAAGTGTGTTTAAGTGTATTTCCCCCTGAGCGTCAGGCCACAATCCTTTTTTTTTTTTTTTTTTTTTTTTTTTTTTGACTGAACATGTTCTTTGAAGGCCTTTGTATGCTGCCTCTGATGGATGCTCCCCTTTTATCTCCTGGATGTTGGTGGAATTTACATGGTTGGGTCAGGCAAGGAGCTGGCTTGGAGGTGACTTCCAAAACATACCCCCCCCCAACCTTTGCCTTGTTAACGGGGGTCATGCAATGGCCACATTGCCATCAAAGTCCAAAGCCCACAGGTTGGCCCACACATCTCTGGGAATCTGGACCTGGGCAGGGAGGACAGGCATGCTTACAGTAGGGATGGGGTCTGCACACGTTGCCTGAGCCCATTGCCTCCCCTGGGATTCCCTGAGAACGACAAGAACAACCATAGAGCCTGGCCACCCCAAGTGGACAAGGCTTGCACAGCAACCTTGGTTGCCATTTTAAGACAGCCACTGCCCCACTTCGAGCAAAACTTCTTCCTGCTTGCACCCAGCAGGGTCTCCTAGTGTTCTGGCTTGCCTTCTCCACCTGTGGTTTTCCCTGACCCACAGGATGAGGGGACAGTCAGTAGACTGCCCCTGACTCTCACTGGTGACTAACCCATGTTCTCCCAACAAATTTTCTGGCTATGAAACAGTTCAATGTCTGCCTAAGGAGACCATGTGAAAAGAGTGTTGGTTACACAGAGGAGCCCTGCACAAACTGGAGAGTATTGCAATATCATCTGGGTGTGTGTTGCCTGACAGCCTTTGATGTGGGGAAGACTTGTCTGGATTCAGGCAGCTCTCTTGCTGGGTGACCCTGGACAAGTCATTTCACTTCTCTCGGCCTGGGTGCTTATCTGTCGAGTGCGGGTAATCACCGAGTCTACAGTAGTGAGAAGGAGAGTGAGTTGGTAAGTTACAAGTATGGGCCTGGTCCACTTCTGTTGCTGGGATGACAGTGCTGGTGCAGCTGTTGCTGAACTTGATGATAGGGATCGCCTCAAAGGGCCTTCTAGAAACACATCTGGGTCCATGTGAGTGACAGGCTTGCTAGTAAAGCCCCTGGCTACTCAGCCCCTCAGGTCTTTTCCCAATGCCCTTGTCCTCTGTGTGAAACACTTGGGGACCCTTCCAAGCAATACATCACCCCATTCTTTGGAAATCTCTTGGGAAAGCAGATACCAGTTGGAAAACATGTGTCCTCCATGTGCTCTGTGACCTCTCGGTGAGAGTGGATTGTGTGCCCTGCCCCTAGGACCTTACGAATTCTCTCAACTCCACTGGACTGTCTCTGATCAGCATCTAGAACATCCCTCTGATGTTTTGTGGAAGACTCAGCTTCTGCCCTGGGGAAGCCATTTGCCCCTGCACCTCAGTTCCACGCAGCTCTCTGAGCCTAGCCTGCAGCTGTTGCTCATATGGATTGCCTCTCTTTCTTGATGGTCCTTTGCTTAACTCTGTAATTGCATCACTTAACTCTGGAAGGCTCTAGGAGGAAGCACTGCCTAGAATGAGATGGTGCTGAGCATCCCACAAGTCCTCACTCTGGAGTAGATTGCCTCTGAAAAACACAGAGAGTTCCAATCAAGGCCAGGCTGAGGCTCTGAAGAGGGCCTGGCATTCTTTGTGACATCCAGAAGGGAAGGGGCTTTGAGGCCAGTCCTCTCTTCTCCCTGCTGTCACTGCACAATACAGAACTGGGTTCAAGTTCACCACTGTGACAGTAGGAAGCCCTCGTGGTTTCCTCATGCTCATCTCCCACTTTAATATTAGGTGGTAACAATGGTCAACCTGGATCCTTAAGAGGCCCAGAAAGACTGCACACCCCACACATGAAGCGCAGTGCCTAGGGTGTGGTATGAGCTTAACAAATGCTCATTAACAATATTTCTTTAGAAAAAATCATCTATATGTCATGGCAATGAGGATTTTTTTTTCAAGATAGATATCTCCATGTATCACAAGCTGCCCTTGAACTCACAATCCTCTGGCCTCAGTGGGGCTGGGATTATAGGAGTGAACCTTCATGCCTCTTGGCTTTGTGCTTTTTCTTTTAAAGTCTCCCGTGAGCTGGGTGTGATAGGTGCACATCTTTAATCCCAGCACTCTGGAAGCAGAGGCAGGTAGATCTCAAGATCAAGGCCAGCCTGGTCTACAGAGTGAGTTCTAAGACATCCAGGGCTACGCAGAGAGACCCTGGACCCTCCCCTCCCCAGCATAAAATAAAAAACAGAAAAACAAGTTTCCTGTGTCTCCCACCCCCATAGTCCATCCTGCCAGTTCAGGCTATAGCTACTCATTGTTCCCTTCATACTTACCCTGTGACGAAATCAGCATGAGAATATTCAGCCATCAACCCCACCCACTCCTCAGGACCATTCAAAGCTCATCCCTCTCCCCATGTTTCCTGACCATCTTTTCAGGAACAATCTTTCACACCTCTCAGTCACTGAGCTGCAACCAACTATAGTGTGCCTGTGCTGGAGCCCTGTCTGGACCCATTTCAGCTTAGCTGCCCATGTGATGCGAACTTAACCTCTCTGTATCTCTGTGTATCTTCCCTGATGAAGTGGGGACATGGATGGCTTTGTGGAGTGCAGGTCCGGCCCACAGTAACTCTGGCTGTTTTTCTTGCTACTGTGTTGACACCATGTGTATTACCTTCTTGAAGCCTTTCTAAAATGGGATAAACACAGCACAGTCACCCTCAGCTAAGGCCAGAGAGAATTGTAATTTGTTCAAGCTCACACTGCTAAAGAAAACTACCTTCAGATCCACATGTTCAGATCTTCAAGATTGGGAACTTTGTTCCTTTGAGTGTCCCCAAGTGGGCACATAGTCAGCTCCTACAGACAACTAGTGTAGTTCAGGGATATGTGAGCAGCCCCTAAACATAGAGTATGCTTAAGCCCTTTCTTGCTAACAGTGGAACCAGGCTGATTTCTGGCAAATGGCTAATATAAGAGGAACTTTCATTTTTTTTTTCAGGAGGCCCGAATGCCACATTCTGGTCAGACAATGTGTCTTTGGTTCATCAGGTGCAGGGACTTGAAGCCCCAGTTTCCCCACTAGAGGGCGCACATCCCTCCCTAACCTGGCTCTAATAAGGAGCCCCTCAAAACCCAGGACAGCATTAGCAGGAAGCCCAGGCCCACATTGTCTTAAGCAATTGTCAATGGGGTGCTAATTATACTTCTGGAAGGGACAGAGTAGGCAGGCCTGGGCTGAGCTGGAGGCCAGCCACAGGGCCTGCTGGGTGGTTAAACTGCCCACCCCCATGCCAAGTCCTCTGCTCCTTAGCCAGGTACATTGAGAAAGCATCTCATCCAGATGAGAATCACCACACCTCTATCTTTCAATTGATTTACCTGCTTCAAACCTTTCTTCCTCCACCCCCATCCATGCAGATGCCCAGGGAACTGGAGTCTCAGAGCAGAGAGGCAAGGACTCTGAAGGAGCCAGAGACTCATGCCCACTGCTGGCTCTTGTGTGCCTGGGGATGTCACTTAAACTCCATAATGACACACATCTACTGTCCTCCTGCTTGCATCATCAGGGTGGCTGCCCACTCCACCACCCAGAGGTGGTCAGAGAGACTGCCTAGCAGTCACATGGCACCTGTAAAATGTTTGGTGTCCTTGCCCACTGGATAGACAGGGCGCTTCCTTTATTTCAGAACCAATAATATGAGGTGGAGGATAAAGGAATATAATTGTGTCCAGTTGGGTCATCTGTGTAGGCACACACACACACACACACACAGTGTCCAGTTTGATCACCTGTACAGGTATTCTTTTGTCACCCAAGCTTTTCCTCTTGAGCCTCTGCTCAGAGAAAGCCCTGGCCACTCTCACAAGCCTGTTCATTGGGCTTAGCATGTCACAGTGTGGGAGGCAGATGCCAGAGGTACATTAGCATTCGTTGGGGGGAGTGGCAATGTCATCCCTAGGTCTAAGTCATCCCTGGTGCTATTTCTCGAGGTGACAGTCTATTCTCAGGGTTGGATGGATTCCCTTAGAGTTAAATTAAAATCGCCATGAAATATTTACTTGGCTGGGCACAGGGCTCTGCTACTGGCCTGTGAGGACAGACTGGAGAAACAATTGTGAGCTGTGGGGAGAAGGAACTAGCTCATCATTTGAAAGTGAAGCTAAAGGGCACAGCAATCTGGGCTGGGCCAGGAGGCTGAGAAGACGGTGTTAACTTCTGATATCTCCTTTCAGAGTTCTGTTCTCTATGCAGCTGCCCTCTGTGGTCAGATAGACACATGCCTAAACCAAAGCTCTGCCATTGCACAGAACTGCACTTTGCCCCAAACTAGATGCCTGTTTCCTCTGAGCTCAATCTCTCTCTCTCTCTCTCTCTCTCTCTCTCTCTCTCTCTCTCTCTCTCTCTCTCTCATATGAGGTATGTATGTGTATGTGCATTTTCATGTGTCAGTGCAAGCATATGAATGCCATGGAAAGTATGTGGAGGTCAGAGGACAACCTTGGGGACCAGTCTTTGCCTTCCAAATTGTGAGACTGGGTCTCTGTGCTGGTTAGTTTTTGCCAAATTGACATAAGCCTAGACAAACCCGAGCAAAGGGAGTATCAGTTGAGGAATTGTCTCCATCAGATTGGCCTATGACATACCTGTGGGTTCCATTTTCTTGACTGTTGATGTAATAGGGCCCAGCCCACTAGAGGTAGTATCATCCCGTGGAGGGTAGGTCTGGGCTGTACATGAAAGTTAGCTGGGCAAGGACTAGGAAGTGAGTCAGTGAGCAGCATTCTTTCTCTGCTTCAGTTCCTGCCTCTAGGTCCCTACTTTGAGTTTCTGCTCTGATTCCCCCAATGCTGGATTTTAACATGGGAGTAATAAGTGGAAAGAAACCCTGCCCTCCTCAAGATGCTTTCTTGTCATGGTGTTTATCACAGCAACAGGAAGTTAACTAGGATGGTCTCTTTTTGTTAGATGCTGTGTATGCTGAGCTAGCTGGTCTTCAGGCTTCCAGGATTCTCCTGTCTCTGCCTCTCATTCCACCATGGAAGGACTGGGATTACAGATGCAACCTACCATGCATGACTTTATGTGGATCTTAGGGGCTCACACTCAGCTCCTCATGCTTGCATGGCAGGCACTTTAGCTCTCTCCGGCCTTCTCTGGATGCCCATGAAACAGGCCACTCCCAGCTCTCTTAGACTCATTATCCTGTTTCTTATTTTTTCTGTGAGAACCATGACCTAAACTTAGCTTGGTAGTGTATCAAGATACGTGCTTCTGCTGAAGACCAAGAGTTCCAGAAGGCAAGGGACTCATCTGTCACCTACAATCTTGGTCCAAGGTTAGCACTCAAAGTACTTGCCAAATGGATATGATCATGGAACAAATGGGTGAACACCTGAAGGAAGAGCTTGGCATCTCCATGCCTCAGTTTCCCCATGTGGAAAACAGGAACAGAGATAAGGTATATTCTATAAACTCATTGTAAAGTTTAAATGAATGACAGCGCACAAAGCAGAAAGCAGCCAGGACAGTGGCTGGACTAGGCTACACCACAGAATAGAGATCTGCTACGACTTGATCATAGCTTAAAGTGTTAGCTTTAACTTCATTTATTAAAGCAATTGCTTCAGACCATTCAAGGTAGATTTTGAAGAGTGCAAAGAAACCTCATAATTGGAAAATCAATGTGTATTATATATTGCACACATTGTTTATGTCAGAAAAGAAGCAGCGTCCAGAGTTAGGGCCTCAGTGGCCGTGACTTCCTCACACTGCCACTATGCACACTGTTTCCACACCTGCTTCTCTGAAGAATGGCCCTATTTCACGCAGCTCAAAGAATAGCAATAGAAGCCTCTTTTGAGTTTGCAGGATAACACACTTGTTTGCTCCCTCCCCCGTTTCCTCCCCCCTCCATCCTTTCTTTCCAGACAGGGTCTTATGTAACCCAGCCCACCCTCAAACTCAGCCCTGACCATCCTGCTCTACCTCCCAAGTACCGGGACTACGGTATGTGGCACCGCACTCAGTTTATGTAGTGTTTGAGACAGAACTCAGAGACTCCTGCATGCTAGGCAAGTACACTACCATCTGAGCCAGCCCAACACATCTAAGTGGCCCTTTACTGATACCGTGTCCAGTCCATGTGGAGATGTTATCTGTAACAAAGCTATGTCTTTAGAGACACTAACTTGACACCAGTGGGCACTCCCTTTTGCTGGTGTCCCAGCCATGCAGGTTAAGGTTGGGAAGCAGTGGGTGGGGCGGAGGGCTGGCATGAGGCAAGTCTCACTAGCCTCATCAGTCAGGACTGCAGCCCTAACTCTGAGCAGTGTCTTTCCTACACTAACTGTGTCTGTCTTCTTCTGTCTCCCTGTCACACAGGATCCAGGCCTATTCAGGGCCTGAGTAAAGCATGCTCAGGCAAGCTCCTGCAGGCAGCTTCTGGGGCTCTGGGACTTATGGTAGCATCTTTCACTTTCCCTCCTAGTGTCAGCCCTGTAATTAGGGGTGCTGTGATTTGCAGGCTTGTTAGAGGACTGCTTTCATTAGGTGAAATGCAATATTACTGCTGTGAGCTCCACAGAAACCATCCAGAGCCCTCCCTGGGCCCCACCCAAAGGCTGTGGGCCCCTGGGAGCGCTTCTTTTTTTCCAATGGATTTCTAAGTGGCTCTGCCTCAGAGACAGCACCTGAGCCACCAGGAGGGAGTAACTGGCATGGCCAGTTTGTTCCACCAGTGGAGAGTGTCCTCCAGTATTCTTTTGGAATCAGTCCTTGCATGAGTAGAGGCACTGTGAAAGGCAGCAGGCACCTGCCAAGGGCCCTCACAGGCTTTGGTGGAAGAGCACTGAGACATTGTGGTAGTTTCTTGTTTCTTTTTCTGGATGAGAAAGTGGTTTGGTCTCTTTCAGAGAGATGCCTCACCTTGTTGACAAGGAAGACCAAATCCAGAGATGTCATGAGCAGGTTGTGTTTGAGCCCTGTGACTCCCTCTACATTTGTTTGTTTGTTTGTTTGTTTATCATTCTCTGCCTCTGTTACATTGGTAACTTACTTAGAGTCAAGGAGAAGGAGGCTCCCCATGCATAGCTGTGTGTTGTGAAGTTGGGGCAATGGCAGCCTGTGAGAGGGAGGATGTAGATAGCCAGGAGCAGAAGAAAAAGATAAGGAGCTGAAGGGGACCTGTGAGGCACTGATAATGATAATGGTTACCTAGGCACATTCCCTTGTCATAACCCCTCAAGCTGATTCATAGCCTGTACACCTTTCTGTAAATCGAAACCAACAGGATTGTAGATGTTTATTGATTTTTGGGTGAACACCTCTATGTGTATGCATATGTGTATATGTGGGTGCACACACCTGGATATGTGTGCAGCAGAGAAGAGCACTTAGTGTCCTCTTCTACCATACTCCCTGTTCCTTTGAAGCAGAATGTCTCTCTGAGCTCAGGAAACCAAAAAGCTACTATTCGTTACTACTATTTACTCACGGGGAAGCATGCTCATCTTGCTACCGTCTCTGCCCCAATTACAGGTATTTATGGGACACCCAGTTTGTTTCTTAGGTGATGGGATCTCAATTCTGATCTTCATGTTTGGGGTGGAGTCACTGTTAACTGCTGAGCCAACTCTACAGATTCTCTCTATCTCTCTCTCTCTCTTTCTCTCTCTCTCTCTCTCTCTCTCTCTCTCTCAAATTAACAGGCTCGCCCAAGTAAAACAGAGACAAATATGACATGGGACAGCATTGGCTCTATGAGGTAAGAGCTAGTGAGATGAAAGGGGACTGGACTGTGGGGTGTCACTAACTGTGCCACAACCTCCCCTACTGACTTCACCTGGATAGGGAGAGGTAAATACAGATGTGGTGTGTTTCTGCTCAACATCTGGCGACTTCTAAAGCAAGAAGAGGCAAACTGAACAACTGGAATCTTAACTGGAGACAGTCCAGATCCAGCATCTGGTCTAAACAGTTGAACGGTCTGTGCGCAGCCCAGAGGAGCCAACTCTGTCTGCTGTAAGCATCCAGCAAATCCCAAGGGGACCCGGTCTCTTCCCTAGGACCTACAGTCACCACACCCCCAGAACTCACTGTCCCCACCCTAGAGGAGTCTCCTTGGAAGCAGAGGAGAAGACAAGTGATACTCTCAGCACCATGTGTGAACTATTTCGTAGTCCTACCTGACACTAGGCCAGAGAGCTGCCAGGGTCTCAGGGCTTGGTCACTTAGCCTCATTGAGCATTCATCCCCATGAGTAAATACTGAATGGTGATGTTTTTTCTTCTTTCTGGGTTTGCTGTGAGGATCGAATGAGGGGATAGACAAGGCCCAGCACAGATAAGTGCTCAATAAACTCCATTGCTCTTATTCAGATGCAGGTTTCGATTCTGGAACCCTATTTCTTTCCTCTGCCCATTCCTGTGAGTGCCAGGGGATGTGGGCTCTGCTCTGTTTTGGTAGACTCCCGTGGGGTTTTACAAGGCCAAGGCTTGTGTCTTTGTCTCTTTGTTCCTTTCTGACTCCCTTTTTTATCATTGGCCAAACCAACCTGGGGTGCATGCATGCCTACTGTTCCTGCTGACCATTGGCCTTACTCTCCCACCTGCAGCCACATTCCACTGCCATCTGAGACACAGCAGGTTGCTCAGTGTGTTTTCTGGATTTGAGTAAGAATTTGCCTAGCAAAAGCCAATCTTGAGTTCCCTAGAAGCTCAAATTCATTGACCCAACCACATGCTGCTCTCTCAAGGGACTCGGCTTGTTCCCCAATGCTTATGTAGGTATAGGTAGAAGCTTGTCACGAAACTGGGGACCTATGTTAGGACTCTGAAACATGAGGAAAGATCCCTAGTCAAGTAGCATCTGGGGTGGCTGCTTCTATAGTTGCCAATACCACCACTGGCACCACCAGTTCAAACCTGACTGCATGTTGGGGTGTGTATGTGTGTGTGTGTGTGTGTCAGAGAGAGAGAGAGAGAGAGAGAGAGAGAGAGAGAGAGAGAGAGAGAGAGAGAGAGCAGGTGCTCCTGACAAGCACAGAACAGCAAGGAAAGCAGTATGTGAATCAGGCTCCTGGAGCATATTATGATTCTGTCTGGAACCTGTGAGCTAGGGAAACCAAGCCATAGCAAAAAGAGAGCAGAAAGCAGCAGCGCTGGCAGTGACAGGACAAGGGGCACATTTGGGATTCACAGGGAAGTGAGGGATGGGCAGGAGCTGCCTTCTGGACAGAGCAGAGAGCCACCACAGCAGATTTAATGGCTGAGGTCCCTCCCACTGGGCAAGGGAAACCTGGTATATTTGAGCAACTCTAACAGCTGTCAGAACTGGGCCACAGGGAACTGGCCTGGGAGGTTTTATATCTGCCTCAAGTCCTGGCCCAAGTTCTCGGCTTCCTGCCACTATGGAGCCAGTCTGCCATCCCTTCCCCTTCACAATAAACTACAGCAAATCCTTCTCCAAGGTGTTCATCTGGGTATTTTGTCACAACACCAAGGAAGGTTATGCATACAGCAACTTATCCAAGTCCACTGGTGGTCAGCAGAGAGGCAGTGGTGTGGGTGAACACAGTCTTCCATCGCACCATCCCCACCTCTCGATGACAGAATAGAACGGAGCCAGCGCTGTTTGCTCACGGCCTTCCTCGCCCTCCTTGCTGGCTTGCTGTACTTAAGTCACTGGCTCACTGTACTCAAGTCGTTGAACTACAGTGTCTCTTTACTGCACACCATGATGGAATTCCACCCATCTGCCATCCAAACTAGACACCAGGAGTAAGCCTGTACTCTCCACTCCACCCCTGCCTTTCCTGTTCTCAACACATTCAATAAGTGAGCACAGAGCTGGGGCATGACAGGGAGGCTGCACGCCTTTACTCCCAGCACTTAGGAGGCAGAGGCAGGCTGATCTCCATGAGTAAAATGCCAGCATGGTCTATAGAGCTAGTTGCAGGATAGCCAGGGTGGTTACACAGAGACACCCTGTCTCCAAAACCCGAAAGAGGAAAAAGAAAAGAAAGAGCACAATTCATTTTAACTCTGGAAAACATTACTGCCATGGTCCAGCTGAGCCTGAGAACTCCTCATGCCCAGAACAGTCAATTGGATGGATGGGTTAGGCTCAGCTGGACTAAGGACCAGCAGTTCTAGAGCATGCATCACAATTACAGGAGGCAGGGGGGACTGTTAACTCATAGGCTGATGCCCTTACTCCAATCCCTCATTCAGAAAGTCTGGATAGGGCAGGGTTGGGTTGATGCTTCTAGTGCAAGAGCCACAGTTTGAGGACCTCTCCTCTAGGATTGATTTCCACACCAGGTCCTGTCAATCCTAGATTAACAAGCTCCAGTGGCTCTATGCTACCTTCAGGACATAGTCCTAATTCCTTGCAGTGATCTACAGGGGCCTTCCCTGGCTTTCTCTTCAGCACCACCCCCAAACTATTGCTGTCCCTTCAATCCATGATGGGAACAGACTGCACACTTTATGGCTGTTAAAAATGTTCTGTATTTCAGACCCTGCCCAGTTTCCTCTGCTTGAAACTCATTCCCTCTTGTTGCTTGTCAAATCTTACTTGTCCCTCAAGGCCCAAGCAGACAATACCCTCCCTGGGAAGCATCCTAGTGCATAAGGATGACTGTGGACTTTGGCATCAGTGATAAATCACTCTGTTAGCTGTGTGACTTGGAGGTAGACTCTCTGGTAAGCTGAATTCTTCGTTATGAAATATGAATAATAATATTTATATTGCAAGATCATTCTGTGGAAAGGAAATGATTCATAAAAGTACCTGCAGGTACTAGGTGTTCAATAAACAATAGCTATGATTTTCATTACCTCTGCTCTGAAGCCTTGCCTGGCTCCCTCCAGCTTAATGACTTGCTTTCTTCTCTGCTCCCATAAATTTGGTATACGATCACACTTTGCATATACCTCATGCTATGGCTTCATATTATATACTTGGCCTAATTCCCCATGGAATTGGGGTAATAATATGAATATTAACAAGTGGACTTTCCCGGAAGATTTTTGGGCATCAGGTTTCACAAACTTCAGGCACTTCCAAAGGAAGAAAATCTACTACAGATAGATAAAACTCCAGATCACAAGGTATGATGAGGGGAGCCATCATGATGGCTGGGTTGGGGACTGTATTTACTCTTTGGACAACATATAACTGACATCACTGTACTTCAAGGTTCTATGTATATAGACTGTGAAGTCTGTGAAATTCAGCTTGAAGCCACAAGCAAGACTGAATATATCTAGGGGCAGGCAGCTTTGATTGACTAAGGTTGGAAGTTCATAAGCAGACCCTGGAAGGACCTAGCTTTAGGAATCACATTCAACTCTTGGGAAGGAAAAGTATAAGGACCATGGTTAGTAACCTGAGACAGGCTGAGGGAGCAACCAGAAGTGGTATTCCTGAAACTGGTTGGTGAATGAGGAAGTCCTTTGGGGACCAAGGCAGAGTAAAAGCCCCTGTTGCTGAACAGAGCTCTCTCAAACACATCAGGCTCAACCTAGTAATACACATGGGATTCTGTATTCAGATGACACACTCCTGCCATGTGGGTAGAGGACTGAGGCCTGGGTATCCTTAGAAGAGAACAGGACACTACTGTCTCAGCTCCCTTTCTTACTCCTGCTCCAAAGTCAAACTCCCCTCCCCCGTCCATCTCCTCTGTTTAGCAGCAAGCTATCCCTTAGAAGGCCTTTGGGGTCTTAATTAACACATTCTCATTTCTTCTACTAACCTCTATCTCCCCTTAAGAGCTGGCACTCAGTGGGGAAGACAGAAATAATCCCAGTGAAGTGACTCTTCTGATACATTTCCCAAGCTGCCTTCTGCCCTCCACCCCCTGGGGTTTGGAGAAGTTCCCAGTCTGAAAGAGCTGAGATAGCTCCAAATCTAAGCAAAGTGCAAGCCCCTTCAGATTTCTCCTATCAGCACCTTCAGTGGGAAATGAACACCATGGGCATCTAAGACCCACAGGCCAGACCCTGAGGCCTTCCCTCAAACCTACAGTGGCCTTCTCTGGGCCTCAATGTCCACAGTCCGGAGAAAGGGCCAGGTCCTGCCCATTTTCTCAGATAGCATAACAGTACCATCTTCACTCCTGTCCAGTTCGGGCTTTTCTGGCAAGTACTCTCACTTGCATGTATTTTGTTTACACGTCGGATATTTTCCCTACCTATAAGCTTCCAAAGACAGGGCCCCCACCTGTTCTCCAAGACCACACCACAGTGACAGATGCATGCTATGAGTCAAATTAGTTTGTTGACTGGTCCCCAGAATGCTTTCTTGTCTGATTCTTGGTCTGACAATCTGGTTGATATAGCCCTGCCAATGAAGGTCCTCCCTAGAATGCTAAAGAAGGGCTTATCTCATGGCTCCTGGAACCTTGTCTTGCCAACTTAGTGGTGCTTCGACCATGTTTCATGTTCCACATAAGGAGATCAACATGCACAGGGCAGCCACGCTCTCACTCAAGGAGCTGGCAGACCATGGTCTGCTGCCAGACAGCTTCTGTCCCCATTCTTCTATTCTGCTGTGGCACACTTTGGTCCTTCTCTATATCGCTTACCCCATAGGGCCTTGTGTTAAAGCAGGGGTTGGTCTGCCCTTCCAGCTGGGATATTCTCAGAGAGAAGGCATCTGTTTCTAAGACCTGCTATTTCCAGCTCTATTTCCTCTGTCTGTGGGGCAGAGGGGTGGGGCACACTCATGACAGAATCACTCAGGCTACCTGCTTTCTCATTGCCGTGACAAAATCCCTGGCAGAAGCCACTTAAGGGAAGGAGGTTTGGAAGGCTTAGTGACAGGGACACCAGGCTGTTGCTTCTCATATCTGACTAGCCAGGAATCAGAGAATAACACCACAAACAAACTCTGGCTATAGTCTTCAAAGGTCACCCCTAGTGATATACTTCCTCCAGTTAGACCCCACATCCCCAGGTCCTACAACCTCCCAGGGCAGCACTAACAGCTGGGCATCAAGAGTTCAAACACACCAGCCTGTAGGGGTGCATTTTACACTCTCACCATAATACCCCACTTTCTATATATCTGGTGAGTGTCAATCAGATGTCACTCACAAATAGGTCCTGAGAGCTGCCTCATCAATGGCCCTGGACCCATCCTAGCATGCAGATGCAGAGGATAGGAAATCTCCACTCAAGTCATTCTCTGTCACAGCCACCAATTCCCACACTCCCATAGTGCTATGGGAAAACCAGTTCTCACATTCCCATGGTGCAATGGGAAGAACATGAGACAGGAATGAAGAGGGTGTGGATTTGACCTCTAGCCACATGATGAATGTCCAGATGTGGGTTAATTATGGAATTCCCAAAGTTGGTAATAATCCCTGCCTCCTAGCCACATATGGAGAAATGGACCAGGGACAGTAGAGCTCTTACCTGACATTTGGCCTTGTCAAAAGATGCCAGCCCCTCCCTCTTTGTCCTTTCCTTCTTTATTGTTCAGATTTGGGCTAGGAAGAGATGTGACTATGTCAAGGGAAGCCAGAGGAAGTAAAAGTTCTGAAGCTCATCATGAATGAACTTCCACCAAAACCAGGGGCTCTGGAGGCCCTGCTGTGGTCTTTTGCAGAATGAAGCCCTCACTCCTGGTGGTGGGAAAGTTGAGAGAGCTCTGTGCACACAGGCAACTACACAGTAATTCGGAAGAAAGGGATGGGTAAAGCAAACATGAACGGCAAACGGCATTTATAGGCTTTTAATCAAGTATACCTGAAAGGACTTGAGTGCCCTAAAACATCCTCCAGAGAATTAAAATGAGACGGTGCCATTCAGGGAGGCCTTGGGGGGGGGGTTGGAAGGTATTTGTGCCTCAAGATGTAGTTCATGTCCCCAGCCCTTTAATTCCCTGGTCCAACTGTCTATGGATAATGAATCAAGCAAAAGCAAAATGGACTGCATCTCTTCCCAGGGCTTCATGGTTTGCAAGTGGGGCTACACTTGGCATGCACAATAAGAAAACACTCCAGAAAGTGTTTTTTTGGGTCAGCCTGCTCATTCCTCTTCCCTTGAGAGGCTGGACAGCCTTAACATATGCCCACAAATTGGCTTGAAGTAGAAGCTTCTTCCTGCTTAGTAAATTTTAGATCTAAAAGTCGAAATCCCTCTACTCTCTCCATGACTCTGGTATCCTCAGCATTTCTTAGTTCAGGTCCATGTCATCTTCCTGAATCACAGGTATCTGTCTAATGAAAGAATGCATACATGGTATCCATCTTCTCTCCCCTGCTGAGTAACCTCTGGACAAAAGTCAAGTTGTCAATCCTCTCTGAGTACAATAAACTGTACTGGGTAGTTTTGTGTGTCAACTTGACACAAGCTAGAATCATCAGAGGAAAGGCCTCCATGAGATCCAGCCTGTAAGGCATTTTCTCATTTAGTGATCAATGGGGCCCAATCCATGGTAGGTGGTGCCATTCCTGGGCTGCTGGTCCTGGGTTCTATAAGAAGGTGGGCAGAGCAAGCCATAGGAAGCAAGCCAGTAAATAGCTTGCCTCTATGGCCTCTACATCAGCCCCTGCCTCCAGGATCCTTCCCTGTTTGAGTTCCTGCCATGACTACCTTCAGGGATGAACAGCAATGCTAAAGAGTTAGCCAAATAAGCCCTTTCCTCCCCAACTTGCCTTTTGTCATGGTGTTTTGTTGCAGTAATAGAACCCCTGACTAAAACAATGCTCATTCTTCAGTAAGTAGCTTCCACAAAATGTCTGAACATAGTTTACATACACAAACACAAGAATCCTATCACAACTGGCTCCTGAATATAACATATTCCTCTGTGTCTCTTCTTATACCTGATTATGGTTGTTCAGAGCCAAGAGAGTGGTACTAAATGAATCTCAGCATCCACCATGCATAGAATGTCCTTTCTACTAAGATGGTTCTTCTTGATTCCTCCACTCTCCACCTCTTAGCTAAGAGGAGTACAGCCCAAGACATCCATCAGATGCATGAAAGTGTGCAGAAACCCAAACCCTACAATGTTTTATCATCTCCATTAAGCATCCATCACATACTATGACTGTAACTTTTGCAGCTTGAGGTACAAGAACAAAACTAGCCTTCACTTTTTTTTTCCTCCTTCACAGTCACACAGACATGGTTGATTCTTACCATAGATCTTAGCAACCACAAAATGCAATATTTTTTCCTTATTCCGTTGAGAGTTTTGTCCACACACCTACAGGGAGTATTTTATGAAAAGGCTTATCTTTGACACATCTGAATTGCCAGTATCACTATTGTTGTGCTTTGGGGACATTCTTAAGTAAAATAAGGGGATAAAGGCAACAGGGATGCTAGTTTTGGCATATTTGATAGACAGTTTTATAACCTAGATGACTGTTAGTGACCAACAGGTGGGCAGCATACACTTAGTGGATCTACTAAGCAAAATGATGATTCATTCCTAGTCAACTAGAACACACTAGATGAGATTTTTATCAGGCTGACCATAATGACATACAAGTTAAAATTTGTGAATAATTTATTTCTGGAATTTTCTATGTTCAGCCTCATGGCTTACCATGGGTATCTGAAACACAGCAAGTGAAACCAAATGAGCATAGACTCTTCTACTCTGCTCAGTTGTCATTGTCTCTGTGTGCCCTTCCCTGACCCACCACCACACCTTGTTCATACTTTATCAGACCTATCACCACTACCCACGTGAGTTTGCTTAAGTTCCTCAGCTACTTTGTTTCTTCATCTGGACATTCAGTTATTATGGTGATTTGGTTAACACAGGCAAGTAAAAGGCCAGGCATAGCAGCATCATGTGTGTCTATAGGCCCAGTGCACCCTGCAGGGAGATGGGAGGTGGAGACAGAAAAGCACCGAAAGCAGCAGTGAACAAGAGAGCATCGGTCTCAAACAGAGTGTTAGGGAAAGGCCGACACTTCAACTTGTCATCTCACCTCCCATAGCCATACTCACACAGTTGCTGACATGCACACACACACACACACACACACCACACTCACTCACTCATCACTACCACCACCACCAGACACCCAAAAAGATCAAGTTCAAGTTAGTGAACTGAGGGTGTCATTTAGTGGAAGAGTGTGTGCCTAACAAGCATGAATTTCATTCCCCAGCTCCATCGGAAACATGTCATATGTTAGCTGTCATTATCTTTACGACACCGTCTTACAGCTATTATCAATATATCATATGTCACACCATACAGTAATTCTTAGTTTTCTCGTCTACCTCTTTGAATAGATTCCAAACCCTTTACAGGTAATTCCTCATATTTAAGCAGTTCTTGACAGAAAGTAGGCATTTTGATGAATGAGTGAAGTGTGGAGTTATAATTCAAGGCCACCTCTACCCGATTCAAGTCAATGTTGAAAGCAAACCTTCATGGAGAGAGCTAAGCAAACTGTCCCCCTACCACGTCATAGCTTCCTGGGGGGGCTAGAGAGCGAGTGGCACACTCATCTGGGGTCCCTGGATCAATTTTTTTTCTGTTAAAGAATGCTGAGTACAATTCTATGATCTATTTGCAGTTAAAATAGTCTCTGGCTTCAAGGTGAAAAGTGATCTCAGGGGACTATTTGAATTTTCTTTCAGTCCAGCAAAATGTCTCTGGCCAATCTTCCCAGTGGATTGAGGCCACAGACAGCCACCTCTCTGGGTCTCTGACAAAGTCCCTTCTCAGAAGGGAAGATGGAATGAGGCATTTCAGCTTCATTTACACTTAATTCGTCAAAATGTCATTGGTGAGCTATTTGATGTCCCAGGCTTATGAGCCTTGAATCTAAGCCTTGCAAAGCTCTTGTCTCTTTGAACCTAAATGTGCCATTCTGCCAACATGGGGCTGCATGCCAACGGGGTACTTTGTTCTGAACCATGAAGTTAGATGGGGGCACTCCCTCTGATGAATGTGCCTACCTTTCCCCAAGCAGGGCTGGAGGATGGCTGACTAGGGCAAAACAAATCCAAACTCAAAGTTCTTCAAACAGCCACCCTCACCTCCTATGCTCAGACTCAGTCCTGGCTGGCCTTCTGGCCCTGCTTCTGTGAATTCCTGTGTTTTTGTTCACAACATACTCCCAACGCTAGTCGTATCTACATGAAAGCAATACAGGAAATGTGTTTAAATGCTCTTCTACAACTAATGCACCATATGCCCTGTCAACTCCTTATACAAAGGAGTGACAACAAGCCAATGCTTTAAGGTCATCACCAGAGCATCTCATTCTTATATACAGGTAGCTACTATATTCTTCACTATATAAGCCTTGAGATCCTGGAGTGAATCCCAAGCCCCTGGTGTGGTCCTTTGATGCCACACTATTTCCCTTGTTGCTGAACTGACAGCTGCATTGAGCTAGCTTTTTGTCTAGGGCTATGTGGGAGACAGCCCTGTCCATAGACATCCAGCACCTCATCCCTTCAGCAGCTTCTGCTTATCCTTGAGTTTGTTTGGTGCAGAGGAATCCCTGTCACCATTCCTGACACCCCTCCTGAAAGGTGACTCAACAGCAGCTGTATTTCTGCCACTCACAAAGGCCTCTCCTTCCCACTGGAGGGAGCTAAGCAAGGGGCTGCCACTTACTTGGTGGTTGGGGACACATCACTGTGGTGCTCTCAGCTGCCTGCTGTCTGCCCTTGCTGACTCTCACTCTTCATACTATGTGCCTGGGTTCTAGTTCTGAGGCTTCATAGGGCAGCTGAGATATGTGGGCATGCCAGACAGCTTTGTGTCTAAACCTTTGTGGCTCATCAGCTTCAGGCAGGTTTAAAGACAGTGAGGAATCATAGGTCAGGCCCACCCCACTCTAGATGGGTCCTATCCTTCAGCTGGGCCATAGATGCCCGGGGATCCAACTCCTTCAGTGGCACCTAGGATACTGGTGCACTGGAGAGTGGAAGAGGTGA
Source organism: Phodopus roborovskii (assembly GCF_943737965.1). NCBI lineage: Eukaryota > Metazoa > Chordata > Mammalia > Rodentia > Cricetidae > Phodopus > Phodopus roborovskii. The sequence goes on from NW_026126517.1 coordinate 19,997,974, forward strand.
TGTCCTGTAATATGAGTCCCAGGTGGTGAGAGCTGGGGCTGACAGATGCTCTTGTCCCAGCTGTGTACTGTTAGCTGAGCAACATCTGAAGCAGCTGCTGTGGTACACAACTATGGGTGGCTCATTCTAACATTCTCTGTCATGTGCTTGTTCCCTTCCTGCTGGACAACCATTACCCCTTCCTCAAGCGTCCTTGGAATTATACTCTTTGAAATTAGCCTACAAGCTCTGGCCTTGGAATTAGCCTCCTTCACAAAAAAGTTCCTTCCAGTTGAACACAGACGCAGTGATGACATAACAAGTGGAAAAGGCAGAGTAACTCACAATAGTACACGCAGCTGGCAAGTGGATGCTGAAATCTTTGTTTACAACCAGATGTCACCAAGCTCTGTGCTCTCCCAGATCATGAGCACTGAAATTAGACAGCCCAGACTATGGACTTTCTACCTACACCACTTGATCTCTCTGAGCCTGCACTTCCTCATCTGTGTAAGAAATAGAGTTGATCTCATTTCCTCTAAGGTCTCATCCAGTGTGGACATTCAGAAGCCCCAACAGTGTCATGGGGGACACTGGTGCACCACCTCTGTTTTGGTACTGCTTTGGGCAATATCTTTGAGGAAGGGCCTGGGCCTAGATCTCCTGTATCCTTGGGGAACATCTTGGCAGGTCTTGGGGAAGATGAGATCTGGCACAGCCCATTTCTGCCCAGGTTCAGCCCCATTGGCATCCAGACACCTTCACATGAAGAGATCTTTCTTTCTTACCAAGTTACTATTTATTCTCCAGAGAGTGTTCCAGACATCTCCCCAGGGAAGCTAGCTAGCAACCATCAGGGTCCCACCTCTCTAAAGCAAAGCAGACCAGACCCATTCTCTTTAGATGCTCCCTCTTAATTCCATGTACTCTGCCTCCCTTGAACTTATGGTAGTTCACAATTATATACACATATGGTTAGTCATGACTTTCTGTCTCACTCCCTAGTGATAGGAGTTATGCAGGCAGTGTCCAAGCTTATGTTGTATCCTGTTTCTCCAATGTCTAGAAGAGTCACTGGTCATTGAGCTAATGGACTGCTTATATAATACGATGTCCCCAAGTTTGGATGAGATGGAACCAGCACTGTTTTTGTTGGAAGAGAAGCTGGGGTGAATTTTAAGATCCCTGCCTGATTTCCCAAGTTACTCAGTATGTAGATGCATGTCCTCAAGACCCAGGATCTTCTCCCTCTCTGCCAGCCCATGTCACAGCTCATTAGGGGGCTAATAAGGAGATGGCTGTAAAGTGACTCCTCCATCCCTGAAGTCTTCCTGCCAGACACAAGACAGAATGTGGAGGCTAAAGAGCTGGGCTCAAGGTGATCAAGGACACTGAGAGGCAAAGAAAAGACTTGACATTTCAGACTGCTGTGGACTAACTGTAAAGTTGAGTCTTCATGAGGAAATCCCAAAATGAGTGTTCCAGGCTCTGGGACTGTAGAGCAAAGCAACATTTGCCTTTCTGCACCCAGACAGGGTGGGTCATACCTCTAAGATGCTGGTGTCTTATTTACTTTTCTATTTCTTTGAAGAAACAGCATGATCCCGGTGACATATAGGAGGAAGTGTTTAATAGGGGCTCATGGTCGCAAAGGGTTAGTCCATGACTATCATGGTGGGGGGCATGGCAGCAGACAAGCAGGCATGGCACTGGAGCAGTAGCTGGGGGCTCACATCTGGTCCACAAACATGAGACACAAGCAGAGAGTTGGCTGGGAATGGTGTGGGCTTTTGAAACCTCAAACCCCATCCCAGTGACACATCTTCTCCAACAAAGCCACACCTTCTAATCCTTTCCAAACAAGTCCACCAACTGGGAACCAAGTATTCAAATATATGAGTCTATGGGGGCCATTCTCACATCCTAGAGCCTTGCTGAAGCTTCTGTTTACTCACTGGCCTTCCATCCCCAGTCTTAAGCTGTGAGCAAGACTTTACCTTTGAACAGGCTCACTCTGGACCCCAGGACCTCTGTGTGGCTCACAATTCCTTGCTTGAGGTTTACCCTGCTGGAACACTGAAGACACTGTCTATGCTTCCTGGCCTGGCCCTGGACAATCTGCTTCATTAGCTCTTAAACACCTCTTCCACAGCTCTCACTTACACAGAACTCTTTGCAGTCATTGACAGGAACTACTGTTTCAACAATCTAAGTAGTATTTATAGTCTCAACGACAGGGATTTAAAAAAATGTTATAGCCCATGTTTGGCACAAAGAAAGGATTAAAGTCTTATTATAGTCATACTGGAATTATCTTGGAGATAGTTGTTCTGAGAAATGAGTCGTTAGGTGATTTTTGTCATGGTGTAAACATAATCATAGAGTACACAAAGATACCTATGATGTTACTAGTCAATATAATCTTATGAGACCACCATCATATGTGCTGTGCAAAGTAAGACAGCTATGATATCACCAGGCATTATAACCTTATGGGGCCATCATCACAAATGGAAACACCTCCGGGTAGCACATGAGTACCATTCAATGGAGAAAGGGATCTGGGCTTGAATCCCAGCACTAACTAACACAGTGCAACTTTTAACAAAGCCATTAAGCTCACAAAGCTTCAGACTGCTCATATGTGAAGTGGGGATGACGCATAGTGGAGAGAAATATTCCCAGGAGACCCGAGATTCTGCATGGAGGGGCCCTGGACCATGAGTGTGTGCTAAGAGGCCACAGGAGGAAAACACAGAGAGGAGACGGGGGTTCAAGCTCACGTAAGGACCAAGACCGGTGCTGCCTCCATTTAGTCCTCTTTGCCTGTCCTGGCCATTAAAATTCAACTGTAGAAACATGGACAGTAAGTGAGCATCAATTTCATTAATTTTTACAGTTGTTGATAATGTATATAAGGAAAACAAGTCCGCCCCCCAGAAGAACTTTCCATGCCCTTGCTTTAACCTGACAGAAGACTGGCATTCTATGATGCTCAACTGAATTCTAAACAAGTCACCCATTTGCCCTGAAAACCTACAGCACATGCAGGTATACTTTGGCTCTTGGTCTGTGGATGGACATTTATGATGGAGAAATAACACAGGAAATAACAAATTAACCATCACTGTGACCCACACCTCTTCAGCCTTAGCTCCTGGTATTACCACATTTCCTGTACATCTCCAGACCATCCAAGGAAGCTGGTGTTGCTATCTGCTGCTCTCCCAGGACCTGTGCAAGCTTTCACAAGGGAGTGTCAATAAGCAACGAAACCATCAAAGCAAACAAACAAGCAAACAATACAGGGATTATCTAAAGATAAAACCCAAAGTCCAAATCCAACTTGCTCCAGGGCTGGGAGGAGAGAACCCTGGAGCAGGAGTCATAGCAGTCATAAACATAGCACCAGTGCCTGGCTCCATGCCAGCTCACTAAAGCTTCCTAGAATTGATAGAAAAATCTAAGAATGAGGGAGAGGGATGGGACTGACTGAGTGAGACAGGGAAAACACACCACGTCTCCATCATCCCCCCTGTCCCCCTCCCACAAGTACAGACCACTGGACTCCTTACCCGAGCAATCAGCTCCCCAACCATGCCTGTCCAGGTGCCGTTGGCTTCAGGCACACCGTACACACCATCCCCGACAAGACGGATCTTGTAGTTGAACCGTAGGATCTCCGCCAACTCCTTGAGCATGTCCACACAGAAGCCCTCGTAGCGGTCATTGCCTTCCATCTCCTGGTGGTTCCCCTTCAGCATTAAGTATGGGTTTTCCTGCAGCAAAACTGGGCAGCTGTCATTCTCATCTTAGCCCTGGTGTTGCAGCCATGTGGGATGGGTAGGGCTGGGAACAGGAGGGCAGAGACTTCATAGGAAAGGAGGAGGGATATAGTTTGGGTAGCAATGCTGCCTTAGAGGTGGTGATTAGTGCCCACTTCTCCCCACTCCCCACAGTGTCCTTTGAAGGACATTCTCTTATCAGAAACATACAGGAGTCCCACTGCATAGAAGGCCAAGGTGAAACCCTTTATGCTATTGGAAGTCTGGCCTCCTCTCTCCCCTCTCATTTTGGCTTTCCTCCACAGACCTACTGCTATGGAATAATAATAATAATAAAATATTTCTAAGATAGCAGGCTAAGTAAGAATTAGATGTTGCACACACAGGAGTATTACTTAGCCATAAGGCAGAATAAAATCATGTCATTCATGATTAAAAAAAAAAAAAAAAAGCTGGACCTTGAGGTTTTGTTGTTTTGTCAGGGCATTGGGGCAAAGGCAGCACAGAGAAGATGAAAGGGAGTATCTGGGCCAACTGGAGAAGCTGGAGGGAGAGGTATCAGGGTGGCCTCACAAAGGCCCCCCCACCTCAAAGTTACACCTCCCCTCCAAGCTGCAGTTCCCCACAAAGAACAGGTTGGGGAGGACCCAAGAGTGTGCCATCTGTGATTCCCTGTTGGATGATAGTAGTGTTAGGCAATGTGATGATGGCTTCCTTTTAAGGTGGGAAGGGACAGAGCACATGTGATGACAGATAGGTGAGAAGGAACTCCTGCAGTTGGAGGAGGCAGATGGAGAGCCACTGGGAGGTTGGAGAAGGCAGAATGTGGGGGCTGGGGGTGGGGAGAGGAGGTCATCTGTGGACCCAGATCCCAGGAAACAATGGGTGGAGACAAAGTTGGGAAGAGGTCTGGGGCATGGTGCAAACACAGACACAGAGAAGAGGAAAACCGGTGCCAGCCAGTGCCAGCCTGAGTTGAGCCGAAGGTGGGGGCTGGGGAGGAGTAAAGGCTCAACATCCATGCTATATGTGGGTCTCAGAACTGCACAGGAACCAGGCGTGACAGGGAGCAGAGTGTGCAAGGTGCACACAGGTTTGTGAATGTCCATTCCCCCTTCCCCTGCCCTGCCGCAACAGAAACAGCTGAGCATCACAGCAGAAGGATGTGCTTCTAGGCTGAGATGCTGTGTCAAGCCAGAGGGAACTTCTACACAGAAGGATGGGGGGCCAGGCAGACCAGAGACCCTGGGATGGATGGAGCGAGCAGTTTTGAGAAGCAAGAAGAGGGACTATCTGTCAGGGTGTGAACTCTGGGTTGAAGGTGATGTGTGGCCCCACTTGTGATCAAGTCCACTGTTGTGATGAGACAAGTTAGTCTCCTTGCTCACCACATAGGCTGTCCTCAGCTCAGGGTCCTCTCCATGCCTCACTCATCTCCATTTTATCTTCTGTCTACGCTAACTCATCTTAACCTTGGAGTCATATTGCTTCTGATGCCAATGCACTTCTTAGAATCATCACAATGCTCAGACCAAGGCACCTGTGAAAACCACCCAATTCTTCCTCCTCACACTCCATGGATGATGAGTTTATGAGGCTGTGCAGCTCTCATGAAGGGACAATGAGGCTGTCACTTCCCTTCACTGTCAACCCCCTCCCTGCCCCTAAATATAGTGGGAAGGGCCTCTAGCCTTGTGGACAGCACATGGCTGAGGGTTTGTTTCTACTCTAGCACCAGAGTATGTTCTAATCCTTCTAAGGGATGCCATGAATTCTTCTTTCCTTATGCTCTACTCTCAAGTTCCTTTGAAATCCACTGCCATGCACCAAGTAAATGTTCACAAGGCCCATCTTGGAGGGAAGAGAGGTGTTGGACAGCCAAAGTATCAGCAGGCCTGCAGCTCACTGGCACTTTGGAAAATGAGGGAGCTGGACGCTGACTTGTCATCAGCAGGAATGCTAGGAGTACCTGGGGTGACTATACAGCTACCTGATTAATTCGGTACCCAGCACAGAAAATGTGTTCTGAGGACTGCAGCTGTGGCTTATCCCAAGTGTCCCTGGCAGGAGTGAGACAAGGTGGGAATGTCCCAAATTTAAGGGATAAATAGCTCAAGATCACCATTTGCAGGGAGAGCTTATGAATGGTCATATAGGGCTGTAATTAGCACCTTTGCTCCTACTAGGAGTTTCTGGTTTGAATGGGCCACCTCAGCTCCATTTTCCCAGGCAACAAACCGATGTTGACTGTGGTTTCCTTTGAACTAGCCTCACACAGAATCATCCTGCCAGCATCTAACTTCTCAAAAATTCCTGTGTTGATATGAATACACATACACAGGTATATACACACACACATACACAGGCACACACATACACACAGGCACACACATATGCATAGACGCATGTACACACACATACATATACACAGATACACATATACACAGGCATACACACAGAGTCACACACACAAGCATACACATACATAGACACACACGCATAAACAGGCACAGACACACAAATACATAGGAACACATACACAGGCATGCACACACACACACACACACACAGGAACACACAGAGACACACATACACAGATACATACACATACACAGGCACACATATACACTAGAATACACACACATATAGGCACACACACATATATATAGGCAAATACACACATGCATACACACACACACACACACACACACACACACACAGTCTAGCAGGTTCCCTGTCTCCTGTTCCCACTTTTCATAGCTTTTAAACACTTTCTCAAAATTCCTTCCTTGAATCCTGTTCAAAGATATTCCCATATTCAGACTCTAATTATCAAGTTCCTATGCATGTCAGGCACCCCAATATTTGAGGCACTCCCATTCATGAAGGAGATGTGGGGAGTCAAATAACTAAGAGAAAATGTGTCTGGTCAGAGGGGTACGGAAAGAGCCAGGGGAAGAAAAGACAGGAGTCAATCAAGAAGAACTCCAGAGAAAAGATGAGCTTTGAGTTGGGGAAAGGCATCCATGGGGAGGGAAAGCATACCATCATAGTGAAGAGTCCTGGGCCCCAAGGCTGAATGGAGAGGTACTTGGTTATTCCATGTGTGAAGGGTTTAGAGACCAAACTAAGAAACTGCTGGATGGCAGGAAGGAAATGACAGAATGATTTTGAGAGTAGTAGGGAAACAAACACAGCAAATAGGAAGGGGGCTTGGGAGGACTCTGTGGATGACTAAGGACAAAGAGGCACAGGAGGGGGCTGAACCCTGGTATGGCTGATGGGAGGGAGGAGACTAAAGAGTAGGAAAGACACAGGAAGGAAAGCCCAGCAGTTACGCCCTAAGGCAGCAGGGTTAGGTTGTCCCCAGTTCTCAGCTGGATAGGTGACACCACCTCCCTCTAGTCTTCCTGGCATTCTAAGTGGCTGGAGTGTGCAGAGTAAAGAGCTGGGAGCTGGAAACCTGGATCTGCAGTTCCCTCCCATCACTCCAGCTGTTTCCAGGCAGCGGTGGGTAGCCCCTCCCCTTTGTCTTCCCTCCTTAAGGAGACTCCGCCTCCTTAAGGAGGCCACGCCTAACCATCTAGGAACAGACCCTACTCATTGCTCCCAGCCTACCTGCTAAGGCATGCAAACGGTTTGAGCAGAGGTTAAGCATCCCTAACCCGCCACACCTGAGCTACTTCAAAATCTGAAGCATTCTGAGTGCTGACAGGTTCTTACCAGGTGTCCCAGGGTCTAGAATTTCTCATTAGGGGTGTTCAACTAGCAATGTCTATGCAAATACTCCCAAACTTGAGAACCATTTGAAATTGAAATATTTTGGGTCTGAAGCATTTTGAATATCAGAGACTCAGGCTTTGCTGACATTTTATTACTGCCTCAAATTCTATACTGAAACAGGAGCTCCAAGGATTTTTTGCATTTGGTTCATTGATGTTTCTTGAATACTGAAGAACATATAGAAGCATATAGAAGTGCCCAATTCCTTGGATGAACAAATGGAAACATTCAGTGGCCCCTCTCCAAGTGAAGAGAAGGAGTGGCCTACAGTACAAGATCCTAAACACTGAGGATGATTGATTCTGGATTACACTCTTCTTTTCCCAACCAATGCCCATTTTCAGGAAAAACCCATGTTTTCTAGCATTTTCTAAGCATTAACAATGTTGCCCTTCATTCTCTTTTCCCATTCTCTGTAATTGCTTCCTGTCTTTCAAAGTCCATTGCAAATGTTGCTTTTTCAGGCTTGCTGCTTCACCCCTCCCCCTTTCCTCCACTCCTCAGGGCTCTAGCTTCCTACTGCTCTCTTGGCTGTTAGCCCACCCTGTTTATAATAGATCAGTAATCCCAGCCCAGGCTTCCTGGGTCTTGGAGGTGCCTGAAGGTTAAATGGAGGGATATAGACTCTTCTAATTTATCAAGAAAGCCCAAGAGAAATAAGCATGCTTGCAGACCTTGTACATCTATCTAGTGGAGGCTAGACTACACAGTTATACATCACTTATACATCACCTCTGCTCTGAGCTGAGGAGGTATCAGTGTGACTATGCTAGTTATCTTTCTCCATTGAGATGCTATGTGAGGTGGGGAAATACCCTTTTGATTAGTTAAAATCAGAGTGGGGAGGAGCAAAGTAATCATTGCTTAACACTTAGATGGCTTAATTGATAGATCTTTTGAAACATGAGGTCTTCAGGGCTAGGGGTAATGGCAACACTTTGGCTGTGGGTAGTTGACTTGGCCTGTCTGCTCAGTGACAACTTCTTTGAAGATACAGACCAATCTGTACTCATCTTTGGTTTTTATGACCGAACAGAGCGCCAGGCACATGTCATAGGGTGGGGTTGAGAGGTAGACTGGTAATTACTGAATAGAAATGAATCAAGTAGAAAGGCAGATGGTCTCTTGACTTAGGGGTTCCTTGAAAACCCATGTCACACTCTGGAAGTGAAGGAGAAGGCTGCAGCAATCCACAGACATTAAAGTATCTATTGGAGGGTGTGACAGGGCAATGGCTTGATTTTGTATCCAGCAGGTATCAAGCAGAGCTTGGAAAGAGTGGGGGTCATCTCAGGAGACTGGATCCAGCTAGTCCCACCCGTGTCAGAAGATCTCATTTCTAGGGTTTCTAAACAGCTTTCCTAGCTGCCCGGATCCCCGCAGAGGCATCCACACACTGTGGATGCCCTGCCTCTGCCCCAGCTGCTCAGCAGCTCATCAGATATCATTTCCATATGAGACAGCAACTGGAGTGCAATTACAGTGTCATAAATTGGCCTCTGTGCTGTGATTAGCATTCCCATCTTCTGTTCCCCAGGAAGCCCAAGAGCAAAGAGCTTGGGGAGGAGATACCCTCGGGAGCTGCAGCTGGAGGCCCGAGAAAGCCCACTTACCAGGATGGTGGTGACGACCAGGGTGGTGTTGAAAAGACTGTCGGAGATGTTGGAGGCGTAGAGGCGGCTGTCCATGCTGAGGCCCTCCGCCACATGCCACTGGCCGATCTGAGGAGACCAAGGGGAGAGGATGGGAAGACTTGAGAGCAGCATAGGACAGTGCTTTGCTGTGGGTAAACCCCAGGAGGGAAGGATGGGGGATGGTATGGAGGAGCAATAGGCTAGACCAGAACTGGGGCACGTGATATAGGCTTGAAGGTCCTGAGGGAAGTGGGATGGCAGAGTGAGGAAAGAAAAAAAAAAAAAAAATCAAAGACTTGGAAGAGATGAAAGGGAGAAAAGAGTTAGGATTGTAGCATGGTGAAGAGATATTCTGTCAGCAGAAGTGGGAATGGAAACAGGGAACTGTGTCCTTTTCAGGCAGGGCAGAGACACAAGGCTCTTTTGCTTTGGCCTTCCTTCAGTAAACCCAGTTATCTAGGTAACAATAAGAAGAGCATCATGATTAGCTGCACACTTAAGAACTGGCTAAGAGAGCATGGTGGCTCATGTCTGCATTTGCAAGGTCTTCAAGGCAGGAGGATTTCTGTAAGTTCGAAGTTAACCTGGACTACCTAGTGAGTTCAAGGATAGCCTGGGCTGTAGTGAGACCCTATCTTAACAAGCAAAAATGTAGTTGGGAGGATGGATACAAGATGAGAATGAACTAGCATGCACTGGGCCTTTAATGAATGCTTGCTGAGGGCTCTGCATGTAGCTCAGTGGTGGAGTTCTCACCTGGCATGAATGATGCCCTGGTTTCAATCCTTGGCACCGGAAAGCCCAAATGAAATCACATTACTAAAGGAGCAGAAATCTAAATGCTTGTTGAATGACTAAACACATGGCGGAGTGAATAAGTCGGAAGAGGGATGAGTCAAGCTCTGGTCTTTTTAATCCACTGCCTCACTGAGAGGCTTTGTCAGCACCCTTGGCTTTTCCAGCTAGGAATGGAAAAGGGAGTGTTCCTCTCCCTTCCAGAACTGACAGCTCTTGTAGTACCGGTTTGACACTACAGACCCCACCCTAACCAGGAGCAGAAAGCTCACTGTGCAACCTCAATGATGTTTCTGAGCCCCCTAAGCATGCTTTCCTCCTGTGTCCAATGGAAATAACAGCAGAAACTTCTGGTGGTCATGATGAGGAGGGATTTAACCTGTCACTTCAAAGTTAGTTTTCCTTCTGTTTCTCTACTCTGTTTTTTAATTGTCTTTTTTATTTTTATCTTATTGTGGTTTAAAAAAATTTACAGAGAGGGCTGGAAAGATGGCTCTATTGCTAAAGCATTTGCTGTGCAGGCATGAGGCTCTGAGTCTGGATCTCCAGCATCCACCTTAAAACATAAAAACCCAGGCTCAGTGGTGTGCACCTTTAATCACAGCCCTAGGGAGGCTGAAATGGGTGGATCTCAGAGGCTTGCTGGCCAGTCAGTCAAGACAAATTGAAAAGTTCCAGATTCAGTGAAAGTCTCTGTATCAAAAACTAGGGTGAAAAGAATTAGCAGAAGACACCCTGAGTGGATATCTGACCTCCATGTATATGAATTAATACATATACACACAAATAAGATATACCCTCTTAATCAAATTTGGCTGGCTTCAAACTTGTGGCAATCCTCCTGTCTTGACTTTGCAAGTCCTGACATGAGCCATCATGCTCTCTTAACCAATTTTTGAGTATGCAATATATTACTGTGAACTAGTCCATCACCCTAACAATCTTGAGGGGTCCAATGGAGCACTGTTTATATTGCATAATATCTACAAATGATGTGTACATATACAATCCACATATGTTTGAGCCTGATAATAATTCTGCTGGTTAGACCCCAGAGAAATCACTTCTGTTGCTGAGTAACTGGGTTGGCACCAATGAAAGATAGTTGATGGTTGCCTACATACCCAGGGGATGCACACAGTCACCTCTCCTAGATACCAGCAACAGCTTCCCTGGAAAACTCCCATGAGCCCCAAAGTTGCCCTGTTGCTCTGTCCCCCAGAGTTAGTCTTTCAGGTGCTCCAACAACAGGGAAGACTTAGCTCCCCTTGTCCCTCATCCTTACCTCCATGGAAGAAAAGGGCCCAGAGTCACAGTGCAGAGATGCCAGGACTTGCCTTTACGCTTTGGAGAAGGTAGAGCATGCAGAGGGCAAATCAATCAGGACCACCTTAGACCACCAGCTGGGAGCTCTGCCTCCAGGACCATTCATGAACCCATGGGTCATGACAGGTGAGCCTTACTGGAGGCAAAGAGTAGATCAGCAAGAGCTCCTCTCCCCCACCTCTGGAAGGATGCCAACAGAAGGGAGAAATAGCTTTTTCCACCTCTGCAATGGCACAACAGGTCTATGTACACTATGCTGTGTTTTATGTACAATGCGAGATCCTACCCGGCTTTCCCAAGAACCCACAGCCCATCAAATGAGAAGCCTGAAACCTAAACCCTGTGCTTCTAAACCTGAAGTGCATCTTCCCACAGAAACCCACAGAGCTCTGCTTTCTGAACATTTTAGGTCCGTTTTTACTTCCTGGTATATCTCCCCACAACAACCTTTTGTATTCTCAGACCTCAGCACTTTGCTCCTGGCCATGGAAACAGGGAAAGCCACTATCTTACATCAGTATTTTGCTCTTGCTGGCCAGGCACTGGGCAGAAGAGCTCCCCTGTGGCTTCTGGAACTCCTATTGCCTGCCAAAAGGACCTGTAGGTGACATCATTGCCTGGCATTCTCTCCCTCTTCTTTCTACAGGGACAGGGGCGAGAAGATGCTGTGAGATTTCCAAACAGAGGGGGGTGGGTAGTAATTACAGGACACCTGTTGTGTCATATACACTATTCTGTCACTTTGAATTCTCCCATCATACTCTGGAGGCATCGCAGTGTTTCTTCATTAATGAAGAAACATGCTCAGACAGGTTTAATGGCTTGTCTTCTAGGGTCACAGCTGGTAGCTGTGGCACAGGTTTGAATCCAGAGCTGGATGCTAAATCTTGATCTTTCCCAATTCTGGTGCTGTCTTTTAGAATGAGGATATGACTGTGTTTTTGTTTGTTTGTTTGTTTGTTTTTAATCTGAGAAAACCAGACCAACCAGGAAGTAGCCTCAGGAGCCCTTAGTAACCCAGTATGAACTTTAGAAACTAACTTTCTTCTCTCTGGTCCTAACGTTCCATAAATCCAGTAGGAATCTCTCTCCTCCCAGGGGCTGTTTTCCTGCCTTCAAAATGTGTAGGATTGGCTCTCTGTGGTACATTAGGCCAGGAAGAACTCTACTTGGGCAGGAGGAACATAAAATCAAGCAGGCTGGATGCTAGCATTTGGATATTTGGAATAAGATTAAACTTCCCAGCATCCTATTGTCCCCCAGCAAGGCTTCACACCAGCAAGGCTACCTGCTCAAAGCAGCCCAGCTCTTCAGCCTCACTCAGGCAACAAACTAGGCTCCTCCATAGCCAAATCTGATAACCTCGGCAACGCACCCTTCCAGTCTTCACCTCCAGGGACCTGGCAAATAGACTAATTAGCCCCTGAGCTTCAGAAAAGAATTGAGTCTCCCACCTACTCTCATATTAGCCCCAAGAAATTAATAGACCCATCGACTCAAAAAAAGTGGCTTGGCAGCTATTAGCCAGAGCAATCTAATTGCAGAAAGACAGTGGGAAGGATAGCAATGATAGAACTAGGTGCTCTGGGATATAGGCTAATTGTCCCACCTACTGGTACCATCCATGCCACACTTGTGCAGCAGTGGGCAGGAGATGTCACTCATCACGATATCTGAGCCTTCAGCTACAGCCAATTCCCCTTGCTCTGCCTCACTGACACCTGCCCCTTCCAAGCCTTCTGCAGACATAGCTGGTTTGCCCACATGCACAGGCTTCAGTCCACTTCAGATCATTCCTCCACCTCTTGTTTGTGCCTCTTCCTCTGCTTTTCCACCATTTTAAAGGCCCTGGGGGCTGCAGTAAAGGGTGGGAGAAAAAGCATGCATCTGGGAGGGAGGGCCACAGCTGGCCCCTATTTTATAGTATCTTAACTCAGGGCAGAAGACCTCCTTCACCTGGGCTGATGTGGCCCAGCCTGTGCACAGATGAGCTCGCAGAACTGGTACAGGATTTCCACCTCTTCTGGCCCTTGAGCATAGCACTATCTGCACCATGCAGACCTTGGCCCCAATGTTGGGGGACTCTTATAACCTGGTTTCTCTGCTTATGAATGGTATGACCTCGTGTAAGTTACTTATCTCTTGGTGTCTATTTCCCCATTCATAAATGGGGATTAAAATAGCACTTGCTGCCTCAAAGGGATTTTAAGATTAGTTCAAGTACTGTGTTAGTCAGTACCCATTAGAGTGTCCTTGTTGGGGGCCAGGACTCAGAGTCTCTTCTGTGTTCTCCAAAGAGTGCCACACTGGGATTGTAGCTTAAAGGTTAGGCCAGCGCCACCAACTTCGGTTTTCAGACAGCAGCGCCACCATGAGAAACTTACTCAGGAACTCAAGGGATAGACGGCTGTAGCAGTAGTGCAAGCCATTCTGACACTTGGCTGGAGTGTTATAGAACACAGACAGCCAAGTGACAATCAGGACCCAGAGAATGACTAGGGTACAGAGATTCGTGATGAGGGCATACCTGAGCCAGGGAGGAGGTGCTTCAAAGCTAGCTCTCCTGGAAAAAGAGACCCCAATTCCTAACCTCTGCCAATTTCATGGTGTAAACATTCCTAGCCAATGTCATATTTCATATAGAGCACAGAGCCAGGAAGACATGTGCTCGGCACAGCTGGAGCAAGCTGGTTTTTGCCCTACAACAGATGCTGACTCTGCCACCAGGTGCCAGGCTGGACACTCAGGTGCATAGCAATTTCAGCTCACCCTATCAGAAACCAAATTCAAGCCTTGAATTTGCATCAATGTATCCAAGTCACAGAATAGATAAGTAGAAAAATCAGGATGCTAAATAAGATCCAGATGATGCTTGATTGTGATCTCAGCTGTGAAAACTCATGTGTGGCCATGTATGCGACACACTTCTATAATCCCAGTACTCAGGTGGCTGAGGCAGGAGGATCACTGAGAGCTCAAGGACTATTCTGGACGACATAGTAACTTCAAGGCCAACATGAGCTATACCATGAGACCGCCATCTCACATTTTAAATAAATAAATAAATAAAATGTGTTGTCTATATAAATACTGACTCAAAGGCCATTGAAAGAAATATTTTCTGTTGGAGATGTTTAGTTAGTCAAACATGAAAACAGGCAAATATAACTAACATGGCATGGAATTATCCGTGCATATGAAGTATAAAGTATCATTTGCTCCTAAGTCCTCTAGGGATACAGATCAATATAAATTAATAATTTTCTTGTTCCTTTAGGCGTCACATTTTGCAGATCTCGATTACACATTCAGGAGTATTATTTCCTTCCTAAGGGAGCTACAGGTCCTTCTGTTGTCTTAACTGAGTGGGTTTTACCTTAAAGAGAGGCATTGCCATTAGGAAGCTGGTTTAGACACCATGCTATCAGTCTACCTCTGCCCCAGGACTACTGCAGTGTGCCGGCTACTTGCTGCATTTCCTTGTGGTGGACTGTTGCTTCTTGCTTAGAGCAGGATAGCTGATTCTGAGGCCCTGTCTTCCAGGAACTGGACTGTTCTTAGCACCTCTTAGGGGAGAAGCCAGTGAACTGGTAGAAGGAAAGATTAGACAACGGCAAGCAAGGCTACAAGGGCTTTAGAGGATGGGCTCTGTGGTTTGGATAGGAGCTCTCCACAGTCCTTTGAGAAGCCATGACTGTAATTGAATGCACATCAAGTACTGGGATTTAGGCTTCTATGTGGCCCTCTGTCACCATGAGCAAGCTGGTCACTACAGGAAGTAGTCATTCAGGGCCCTGGCCAGAGGCATATATTGGGGCTTCCTGCCCTTGTTCTGCTCATTCCAAGGGTCTTGCTCAGTTCCTCACTCCTCAGAACTTACAGAATGTCACTTGGAGTCAAGTGACCTGACTATGCTGGCACCTAGTGTTATGCCCACGGCCTGTGAGCCTCCACGCTCCTGGAGGACTGGAAGACATTCTGAGATTCTCTCTTCTGGTCCTTATAAGGCAGCAGCCAGCCATGTCCCCAGAATCAACCTCTAGAGTCACAGCAGCCCTGTAGTTCTTTCCCATTTTGGCTTAAAGACAAAGACAAGTAGCCATACTGTGGCCTGTCAGACCTACAAGGCCCTATACACCTGATCCCTAAATTTCCTCCTGTGACTCCCTGCCAGGCTCTTTGCATGTGCCATTCCTTGTCTAGAATTGCCCCTGCCACAAGACCTGACTCCAAATCTCATTTAGCTAGTTCAGGGGACAGCAAACCATGGCTTGTAATTCGGCTTAGTGTTTATGCAAATAAAGTTTTATTGGCACACAACTTGGCCCATTCACCTATGTATGTCTGTGAGTGCTTTCATTCACAAGGGCAGAGTTGTAGCATAATGCCAAAGCACCTGCACAGACTGAGTCTTCACCATCTAGACATTATAGACAATGTTTGCTCACCCTTATCTATTTTTCACCTGTTTTCTTTTAGTTCTCTACTTGAAGACTGCTTTTTTCAGGGACCATGTCTTTTATTCCATTATCCTTCTGAACATCTGTCCATGAGACCCTGCTGACTGCCTGTCTGTCTTACTATGCCATAAATAAGTCTCATGGGGCTAAAGATAGCAACTTGGTTAGACTGTCCTCTCATCCCTAGGGTTTGGCTCAATGCCTCACATCTCATAGATGCTCAATTAAATATAACTGAACAAATGCACCAGAAACTTTATCTTATTTAATCCTCGGCAAATCTACAAGGGGTAGACCATCATAATTATACTCATTTTAAACATGTTTCAAGTCCTGAATACCAGCAAGGTTGGGTAATTAAAGTCTACATGGTCACACTCTGACAAGCAAAGCAGTGGAGAGTCAAGCAGACTTTCTCAATCACCAGGGTACATGCTCCTAACCACTGTGTTATCTGGCTAGAAAGGGTCAAGACCGTAACCATGGGAACGGGCTTAGCACAGTGCCTGGCCTATTGGCAGAGCATGCATAAACTTCACCAAGTCTCCATCCCCACCCCCACTCCCTCCTGTTCAATGGTTTCCTTCTCAGCTGTCAAATAGGAGCCCTCAGGACCTTTTCTGGAGTGCTAGGGACCTGCAAAATTATCAGTCTTGTGACTAGCATTCCTTGCTGCTGCTGAGAGCCCTGAAGACCCAGTAGTTCCCTCCTGCCTGAGATGCTCAGAGGTGTCTTTTGGCCACTTTGTTTTTTCTTAAGTAACTAAAAAGGGATTGGTTTTTAAAGCCCAAGGGACTTGCTCACATCATTGCCCACATCCTCAGATGTGCACACAACACCATCACACTTAATAGTTTATGCACATTTAGAGCTGCTCTTTGTACTTGGCACCACTGGGATCCTGCTTCTTCCATGGGGGCTGATGAAACTCTAAGCCCTACTCCAAAGACAGAGGCTTCAAATGCTTATTGATCTTTGCTTCCTGGGCCCTAGCCCACTGTGGTTTCCTTTCATAAATTTTTCTGCTTCTGTGTAGCAGCCCTGTCATTATTCCCACTTGAGAAATGCATGCTCACTGGCACTTTAGAAGCAATAAAAATGCTTGAAGTCGGTACGGTCATGTGAGTTTTTGCTGAATAAATTAACAAAACCTAGACTCAGAAATGCCAAGCAACTTGCTGAGTATCACACAGCTGATGGAGATTAAAGTGGGTTTGGAACTCAGATCCTATTTATTGCTCCATGGATTGGCTTAGGATAGATATAGGCAATATCAGCCTTGAAGCCAGGGCCTTCCCCATGCCTCTCTGATCAATGTTCATTGACTACAGTCCTGAATGAAGTTAACAGCAAGGACCCACATGAGTGATGTGGGCATGAGCCCAATGTATTTTCCAGAAGTGTGGCCCTGGGGAACTGAGGCATCAGAGTGTCCACATTCTCTTCCCTTCTGCCCATGAATCAGCAGTATGGAATCAGTCAGTCTCTGAACTTTGCTCACTCATCTGTGAAATAAAAACAAACGACAGAACCTAGATATAGGCTATAGCTTGAGTCTAGAATGATCTCCAAGGGTCTATGCCTTGTAGCTGGTGCTGTTGGGAAGTAGTGGAAATTTTAAGTCATGAAGCCAAGTGGGAAGTTCAGCTCCCTCCTCATTCTCTTTAACTCTTTGACCATTGTCATGAAGTGAATAGCTTTGCCTACCCTACATTCTCTGCTATAATGGAACAAAACAGGCCTAAAGCAGCAGGATCAATCAACCAGGGACTGAACCTTTCAAGACTGTGAGCCCACATAGCCCTTTTCTCTTTAGAAGTTGATTGGCTCAGTTATTGATGATAGCAATGACAAGCTTGCTGGTGTAATATTATGCTGTGTTCCTGGTAAGCAGCTGACAGTGTTTGCTGAGCCATAAGCCATGCAGAGGTAGACAACATATGGCAGTGTAGTGGGACTGATCAGAAGTGATCAGAAGTCATGATGTCTGGGTTCAGGTTCTACCATTTACTGTGTGGTCTGGGGAAGTCAATTTTACTACCTAAGATAAGCCTAAACTCTCTGCCCTTCTCCACTTACCAGGATCATCTGAGGTGATCACAGATGTGACAAAGTCAAGGCCAATCAAATGCAAGTTCTTTGTAGCCAGTTCTTTCCTTTCTAGGGTACCCAAAGTTTTCAGCCATTATCATTTTTTAAAATCCAGTTCTGAATCCTAAGTTTGGAGTTCTCATTCCGAAGGATGCTTATGATAAAATAGGCACATTCATGAGCGACTGAGGCTTCTCCATGTGGGATGGAGAAGTGGCACTGAGGTGTGAGACACTAAGACAGGAGATCTCAGGGATGCCCTGAGATGGGTTAGAGTTCCACAGCCTTGGCAGTACCGGTATGCAACTTGACAGAGATAAGCTTAAGGGGCTGGGATGACTGCTCAATCCAGCCAGTAGGAGGATATTAATTCTTATCCACAGAATTCAGGTAAAAGAATCCCACTGTGGTAGCTCAGGGCAGCACCAGGGAATCAGAGTCCTGTAGACCATTAGATTTTGCTGGTCAGGCATCCTAACCAGTGATCCCCAAGTCCCAGTGAGAAACCCTATCCCATATTCCAAGAACAACAGTACCTTAAGAATACCCGAGGTTACCACACATACATGTACATACATGTATGTACACTCCACCCAACACACACACACACACACACACACATCGGCTCAAACTATTAGTAATATCAGCCTTCACAATGATGGACACCTGGTATATGGGAGTAATGTTCTTTAGCTTTAAGCCCAATGTCTCTACTCATATAACAGCTTATATGACACAAGAGCACTTTGAAGTCATAAGAAAACTCCAAACTGAGGACTGGAGTGACCTGGAGAACAAAGGAAGTTGATGACATTGAGCTGAAGTTGACCAGAGGCCTTATTTGCTTAGCCTCAGAATACACAGAGATACTTACTGCAGTACTTGAGTGCAGAATAATGCAAGAATTCCAGGACAGCAGCAGTGACTGGCAAAAGCAAGAGATCAAAATCCAGTACAGGGGGAGCTAGGAAGATCCATGGCAATGCACTTGGCCAGAACTTACTCATGCCTTCTACTCATTTTGTCTAGTTCAGTGTCCTATTAAATGTTGGCTACAATCCGTTTATGAGTTATGAAATTGAGTGGACCAATACCTGCATTTAAAAAAGTGAGATCTTTTGTAGACTGGAGAAGGGTGCAATCCATGAGCTGGGCAATGAATACTGCATAAGTTTGGTTTGGGTTATGTATAGGTGGGTATGCATGCATTCTGAATTGGGTCATACATGCAAATTGTGTTCAGAATGTACAAATGCACACTACCAGGGATTTGCATAGCTTACTTGTCTACTACTCTATCATCAGCACCTAATATAGTCTGTGGACAATAAATTGTTAGTACTCAGACATCTGTACTGACCTGTCCTTCGGGTTCTGACAGAAAATGCCCTCGGCTATAGCCACTAAAAGCACTAACTGTGCATGATCTCTATGCTGTCCTCTTTTCAGAAGGCCCTACCCACCTCCTCCCCCCTTCTGTCTGTCTGTCTGTCTGTCTATCTCTCTCTCTTTCTCTCCCTGTGTCTCAGTCTTCCTTCTCTCTGCCTCTCTCTTCTGCCACTCCTGTCTCCCTTCTCCCCTCTGTCCCTTTCCCATTCACTTATCCCCCAATTAAAATAAACAAACAAACAAACAAACAAAACCCTCCACCCTAGCTCTACCGAATGGTGACTTTCTCTTAAGTGCCACCTTTTAAAAATTACAGCATAAGTAATGTTTAATAAGTATAGTACTGACACCCATGAACTCCTAGCATTGGTTACTTATTGTAACTAAAGGCTAACTATTAGAAAATTTTATTAATCGGGACTTTTGGGCATTCCTTCCATGCCAAATATCTGGGCTGAACATTTATTATCTCTTTTAACCTTTCCAACCACATTTCAGGGAGATTCTGCTACCATCCCCATCTTAGAGATAAGAAGATGAGGATTTGAGAAGATTCAAACTCAGACAGCACCACCACCATGGTACACTGTTCAGGATATTATAATTCCCCAGGCTGTGGATATATAGATAATCATTTGATAAGTACTTGAATCATTAGTTTATCCAGCAGTATTTGCCATAAACATTCCTGCTTGAGAGTCACATTCTTTTGTTTCCTTGCTTTTCATTCTGACTTATGTATGTAGAAAGAGCATCTAAACAAAGCCACAGGATAGGGAGGCTGGACTGCTGTTGAGAAGTTAAGCAGCAGAAGGTTTGGCTTCTTCACATGGCTTTCCTGCCAACCCCTTCCTTTGTTTGAGCTTGGATCCATAAGGCTACAAGTTGCAAGTCACTCTCTTAGAAAGGGCTGCCCATCACACATTCCTTGAGAATGTTTATCCCACTTGGAATCATACAAATTTGATGCCATTGTTTATGTCGAGTCCATTTTTCCCCACCAGACATTTCACTTCTTGAGAGACAAGAGCCCTGTCCCCAATGCCCAGTGTGGAATCAGCACTTGCTAAAAATGGGACTATATGGACCAGCTCTCATTTTGCAGCTTCAGCTCCCAGGCTGTTGCTTGGTTTACTGTGGGTGCTCAGTAACTGCTGGGTTGACTCCATCTAGGCAAGTCAGTGCATTTTCGTCTTCAGTGATCATACCTTGAAAGAATAATGTAGGCTAGCCTCTTCCAAGGAGTTACAAAGAATTTGAGACTGAACCTGGGAAAGAGATGGGTCTGAGCGAGGTCATGGGGGCTCAGGAACAAAGGTGAAGCAGGTGGCCATTTAACCTGAGTGGTAACAGAAAACCTTTCCAAGAAGGACTGTGCCATTCCTGAAGGTAGGGCATTCTCTGACATCAGGCATTTAGGTAACACTCTTCCTCATGAGGGTGTGTTTGCAGTAATCCAAGAAGCCAGCTAGAACATTGCTCTATGAGGTTTTTATTATGCCATCCATCTGCACCAGGAATGGAGGACATGGGTTTTATCTCTGCATCAGGGCAGCCAGGAGGAAGGCAAGGCCTGGAGAAGCCTTAGACATAGTAAGAGAGAAGAGTGCAGGGTATGGAGCAGTGAATGCAGAGAAATGCCCTACAGGAACATTCAGATATCCCCACTGGTTTATTCCTGGTCGTCTCTCCTGGCTGAGTCTCTCTACAGCTGACTCTCGGTTTTTGTTGTCCCTCTGATCTATATAAAGCTGCCACACATATTAAAGTGGGGACTAGTAAACCTTTGCTTCCAGGACAAATACAAGGTTAGGTTCCTGTGAGCTTCTGATCAGAGCATTGCTATCAACCCGTCAATATTTAACCTTATTAATTTCTGTGCATCCCTGTTTACCAGTGCCTCATTTAATTCATATTGCTGTTTCATTAGCATGCACAGCAGCACCATAGGGCAGGTTTTCGTGAAGCTATAGAACATAGATCATCTCCATAGAGCATGGCAGTTTTTATTGTACACAGGAAGATGGGAAAGTGTGTCGACATTGCATTGTGAGAGTTAGTTTAAACAGAAAAATTACTAGGGAAACCACACAC
The DNA here is from genome assembly GCF_943737965.1 of Phodopus roborovskii. Classification (NCBI taxonomy): domain Eukaryota; kingdom Metazoa; phylum Chordata; class Mammalia; order Rodentia; family Cricetidae; genus Phodopus; species Phodopus roborovskii. Next base: position 20,019,310 of record NW_026126517.1, read on the forward strand.
ACACACACACACACACACACACACACACACACACTAGCACTCAATAGTCTATGAAAAAGACACCTGTTGACAATATTAGCACTGAAACAACACAGCAGAACATCGCCAAGTTCAAGGTTCAGTTGGGGATGAGCACACTGAGTGAGTCAAATTTTTGCCTCTCCACGGGTCTGTGAAATTGTTGCAAGTATTGATTAGGGGTTTGCAAAAAAAGATTGCATCAAGCAATCAAACTTGCAAATACAAATCTCACAAATAATGAGAGTCAATTAGACTTGTCTGTGATGGGCTATTTGACTTTCACCAAGCTGTGCTCAGATTTCCAGTCATGATCTCCAGCCTCTAGGATGTGACACAGAATTTGATCACGATCCTTACTGCTAAAAAAAACCCCTAACCTTGGCTGTTCATGGAGAGTGTGGTGACAGATAAATATGACACCCAGAATAGGAGTGGTGCTCAGACCACCTGTGGCTCTGATTGCAGATGACACTCCAATGAGCCTCTCACAGATTTAATGGACTTCCCATCTCTCAGGGCCTCAGTAGTAAAACTTCCCACAGAAGGATCAGAAGGGTGCCTGGGTCTCCTATCTGTGTGGATAGAAGGACTAAACAAGCAAGCTTAAATGCTTTTTTTGCTTGTATCTCAGCTCCCTGTATTTTTTTTTTTTTTCTTTCTTTCTTGAGACAGGATCACTAGCCTAGGCTGACCCCGAACTTCCTATTTAACCAACGATGACTTTGAACTTCTGATCCTCCTGCTTCTGCCTCCCACATGCTAGCATTGCAGGCATGTGCCACTATGCCTGTTTATGTGAGACTAAAGTAGGAAGCCAGGGCTTTTATGCATGTTAGGCATAAAACTGAACCATATCCTCAGACACTTCTTTCTGTTTTGTTTTTTCTGAGACTAAGCCTTTCCCTGTAGCCCAGGGTAGTTTTGAACTTGCTTTGTAGCTCAGGCTAGCTTCAGGGTAATGGTTCTCTAGCCTTATGTCCCAAGTGCTACAATTATAAGTCTAGGCCACTGTGCCTGGCTTCCCTTTCTAATATAATTGAAAACCTTCCAGGCTATCTTCCAAGTGCTTTGTGAATGACCCTTTGGCCTTTCTCACACTGATACGTGATGAGGGCATGGCAGAGTCAGCAAACAGGAATACTCCTTTGCTCTTCTCTCTCTGCCTCCCAGAAGACTGGAGACATTTGAGTATGAACTGCTGAGGAATTGGTGGTTGGAGAGCTCAAGCATGCTCAAGACATTTTATCTAAGGAAATTGTGGCCAAAAAAATGTAACAGCCAGGCCATGCCCGCTTCATTTGTTCAACTCGCCAGGTAAGAAGTGTCTTGGGAAGGCAGCTGTGCTGATACTCTGAGCCCTGAGTCCCAGGTGCCAACTGAACGGATGCTTTCAATAAAGCATCTGGACTGGAGGGAGCGGCTCACTCTCTGTCTCGATGCTGCAATCAGGACAGCACTGTGGCTTCAAAGCTCTCAGCCTGGGGCTGGAAATGGCCTGACCCTAGACTAGCTGAGTACGGTCTTGTGGGTAGGAAAGAGCCTATACCTGGGCCTTGCTGCACTCTTAGAAGAGGGAGGATTTTTAGTCTGAGAATGTCAGTTGCTCTTGTCCTATCAGTTTCATGGTTTGTGGGCCTTAAATATATTGTGGCTTCTCCTCTAAATAGCCTTTACACCCATGCATAGCCACCACAAAACAGGACTAAAGGTCATAGAGTGAGCCAAAGGCAGATATAGAAAAGTACAAGATTAGAGATACAGCAAGAGAGGTGGGCAGAAATCAGCTGGCTGCCGGCCTAGCACAGGCTGGAGCTCATATGCCCTCTTCTAGGATTGTGTGACTCCAGCAGGAACCGCCCACATGTTGAGCCTTTCCTTCCCAACACGTCCCTTCCTTCTCTCTGCCCTGAACCAGGCCAGAATTTCCAGGAGATTATAGGAAATGCCATACAGAGAGATATATAGTTAGACATTGCCATGTGAGACAACAGAATTAAAAATTGCACAGTGTAGTAGAATCCTCAAAGTACAGCTATAAACAACAGTTTATCTTGTTCTCAATAATTTTATGATACCCAAGAAGTGGAAATCACGACTGTCATAATTTTACTGAGGAAAATGAGAAGCGAAGTTAGGACCCCAGAGTCGGGGGCTCAGCCCTGACTCCCTTCCATTAGGCTAAGTCACGTGCTCGATTAGGTAAGCTCCCAAACCCTCCACAATCCACCTGGCTTCTGTCTCTTAGCTGGACTGCTATACCCATGCCTCTGGCCCGGCTTACTTTCCATTTTGAGCAACTGGCTGCCACAGGCTGTTTCATGGCACTGAATTGGCAGACCCCCCTCTCCTAGCTCCCCACTGCATGAGCTGGCTGAAGGGGTGCGGGAAGTGTCGCCAGGAGTTGGCAGACTTCCCCAGGCTGATCTCAAGCAAAAACGTGATCGGGCACATGACAAGAAATAAATTTCAAATGCAGCACTTTAAAATCCCACTCCTCGGCCCAAAACCAGCCCCCTGTTCAAAAAAATGTAAGTACCTCTTAATTTGTTTGCCGGCTGATGTGTGAATAAGTCTCTGCAGCTGATGAAATTTTCAGCAGAGCCAATAAATGGGAGTCCCTATGCTTTGGGGGGAAATCAGATTTTCAGGGGACCAGAGAGGCTGGAAAAGATAACAAGCACTTTAGGATTCAGCCCTCAAAGTCAGCTCATTTGCTCCTTGAACTTGTCTCCTTGGGGCCACAGGGGGATCAGCAGAGCATCTCTCCTGGGAGAAGGCATTATAGAGCCTTTTCAGAAGTAGAGGGGCCTGTACTGCGTGGAAGAAAATGGAAAGGGTAAAAGAAACGAATCAGTGGTTCCAGGGACCTTTCAAATCACAAATGTAAATGCCGTTGCCTATAAGAGGTTTGGCGCGTGGAGTTTCTCTTGAAGGAGAGAGAAAGCAAGTGGCTTTAGAAGGCCCCCAACACTCTACCCGCAGGTTCTGGTCCATGTTGACTCTGAGTGAGTTCCCTGAGACCTGGAAGGCACACTCGTATGGCCCCTGTACAGCCACCTCCCCAGGCTTCATGAGTAATGAGTCTCATCTATTGCCACACTCAGTCTCTGCTAGGCTGGCTGAGCCAGGCTCGCAAGACCCCAGTCCTGGAAAGATGATGGTGAGAAGATGCTGGCAGAGTACACTGGCAGAGCAGAAGGGGCAGGGAGAGCCTTGTATGGTCAGTGTTGGTGACAGGAGAGGAGCGACCAAGTCAGAAATGAGGGAGGCACAGGTATGATTTTGAGTCAGTTGTCCAAGACCCCTGCCACCCATGACTACTGGGGCAGAAGACAGAGTAGGAAAGGATAGGAATGATGGCTAGAAGAGCCACACCCATCACTCAGCATGCAAACGGGGTCACCAAGGGCTTTCAAGCCCAATGAAACTCTCATATATCACTGCCTTTCTGAAGAGCTGGCCGAAGTGACCCGCAGCTCTAAGAACTGATGCTGTTGCATCAAACCCTATGCCAATTCCCCTTCTCCTGGTTCCTTAATTAAAAAGAAGGAATGAGTGACTTCTCAGTCACCTTCAAAGCATCCCCAAGCCACCCCCCCATGAGGAGCTGCAGCCTAAGCTTCCTCATCAAAGGCAGAGCTGGCTCTGGGGGATGGCAGCCCCTGCAAGCTCCCCGGCTGGCCCACTCTCACAGGTCGGTCCCCCGTGCTGGGGAGCTGGCACTCGGGGATGCTGATTTCCAGCAATCAAACCCACCAGGCTCCAGTGCCCTGAGCCAGGTCTCAGCAAAGACAGCTTCAAAGGGTCTGCATATTTATGGTAAACTCCTTGCTCAAATTGAAAATGTATCAGACAGTGACAAGCACAGGATTCTCAGAGCTGCCTCTCCCACTGGCAAGCCTTCTGAGCAATGGCTGTTCACTTGAGGACAAAAAGGACTAGAGTTGTCACAGAGGCTGTTCAGAGTAAGAGGGTCTAGGGACAAACGTATAGAACTGGACAGGACCTCTCAATGAGACCAGGACACCCTCCATACTGTTCTTTAGCTACCACAACAGGCAGTGTGAGCACAGACTTACTGACAGGCAAGGCGTAGTAGGGTTTTCTGTCGATCTACATTTGGTTGTTTTTGAAATAGGGGGCGGGGTCAAAATGTGGGGAAGATTGCAAACCCCACCTTGTCCTGTCAGAGGAAAAGATACCACTTCCTAGTGGCCTTTGCTGCTGATGGTAGCCTGGGGGGGTGCTGCAGAGCCAGCTCTTCAATTGCCAACACTGGAGGACCCCAGACTTCCCAGGAAAAGAAACAGACCTGCCTCTGCATGGACTGCCCTCGGGAAAGATGGCACTCTGAGAGGGGACGTAGAGGAAGCCTGACCTAAGTGGCACTGAATGGTGACCTGCAGGATCTTCAGGAAGTTGGCTCCAGGTTTCCTTCTAAAGACGCTAAGTGACCCTGCTTGCAAGACTGCCTTGGATAAGCCATCTCATCCATCCTCCTACCTCTGTTTAGAAAAGTGTTGAAATCATTCCTGAAACAAGCCCTTTGAATTCTGAGCTTGTCTCTGTTTGGGAAAATAAGGCTATCAGCCCATAGTGCTACTTTCTTGGCACTCCCAGCCCAACCCTGTTAGTTTCTCCATTTCTGTAGAAACAAAGTCAAATGGATCATCTGTGCTAGGGAAGGCTGGCTCAGGGCTAGTTTCTATGAAAGTGTATACAACAAGCGCTGAGGAAGACATTAAGAGTAAATGACCCCCAATCCCAGGGTTCAAAAGAAATGGGACATTTGAAAAATAAATTCCAGTAAGCAGGCTAATGCAGTAAATGAGGATCCAGGATGAGGTGACAAAATAGTTCCCATGGTCTCAGTGCATCCTGTCCATAGTCTTGTATGTTGTAGAGAGAGCTGACAGCCCCCCCATTGCCTTCTTGGTGAGAAAGTGGTAAGCCATATTCTGTTGGGAACAGGTACAGCCCACCTCTCAGCGAAGGATAAAGTAAGTGGTGTATAATCAGAGTACTCTAAAGCAATTGTGGGCTGCAATTTCACCCCCCTAAGATCACCAGCTCTTAAATGGAATATGGCTCTTTTATCCTGCATTCCCGGCCTATGACAAAGAGTAGATCTTAAAAGAAAATTTTAGGCTAATTCAGGAATGGAAAGTAAAAGCAATCTGCTTTTACATATCTGAAGACCTGGCAAGGAAGAGAAAGCAGACTATTCTGGAATGTTCCATAGGGCAGAGTTAGGAGGCAGAGGTTGACCCAGTACCTGGAGGTATCTGAAATGTATCTCTAAAAAGGCTAATTCTCTGGCCGGGGATGGACTCACAGCAAAGCTGCCAGTGTCTGCATCGTGTCCCACTGCCAACCATTCTTGCACTGGATGAGAAGATAACTAAGAAGCTAAAGGGTGCTCTCTGCCCCCACACTCTGGGTAAATGTTGCATAATGGAAAGACTGGATTCTAAGAAAACTCAACCCAAACTGTGTTCTTGAGCCTGCCACTTCCCACCTAGGCCAAGAAAGATACATTTCTTTATCTCTCTGCCTCAGTTTTTCCACCTACGAGATGAGAGAACAGCTTTCATGCCAGGCTGATAAAAGGATGTAAAAATTTAAATATATGTGTACACCACCCAGCCTAGTACATCATGTAGGCGACAATAAATGTTAGCTATTATTATGATGTCACGAGAGCCAGCTTTGCACATAAGTATAGCCAGTCAAACACAGTGCCAGGCAGCAGCTATTTTCAATCATCTTCGGATCTTGTGAGACCAAATATGAGGGGTTACCATCATCACTGTACACAGAAAGAAAATGGAACCCAGTCCTCTTGGGATACACAGCAAACCAGTGGGGGAAAGGCAGGTCTGCATCTTTAGTTAGGGATGTCAAACCCCAAAGGCTTAATTAGACCCTGTTAAGCTATTTCCGATCTTCAGATGAAAGGTGTGCTCATCTTAATATAACGCTAACAACGTTGCTCAAGGGATGCTCACAGTCTCTGATCTTTCAACTAAGTTAAATGAGGGAAATTACAGATCTTCTAAAGATGTCCTTCCTTTCCTTCTAGCTTCTTTTGGAGGGGGCATCCCTAGACAAGGAGGGAGACAACACTACTCCCTAGCACATCTGGGGGAGGGGAGGCAGTGAGAAAGAACACTATGGTTTGAGACACTGGGGAATGGACCCAGACGGTGCTATTGACTCCTATGTCTATAAATAATGGAGAGACAGTCCACAATGTCCCCTATAGGATGGCATAGGAAGCACATTCCTCCAAATGTACTGTAGTGGAAGCTCCCAAGATGGCAAACACTCTCCATGCAGAATCAAAATAGTAATTTTTTTAAATGGTTAAAAAAAAAAAAAAAAAAAAAAAAAAAAAAAAACGAACTCCGAATTCTGAAAGACGATTTCTAAAATGGTGAAAATCCTTTAATTAGCCACCGGCAGGAAATGTGGTATTTCGTTCAGACATCTTACCAATTATAGCCCACTGGGTCCCTGCATGGTGCTTTCCAAATAATCAAAACCAGCTCTTAATAGTAGTTCACCCAGACAGGAGAGAAAGAGCAGGACCAAATCCAAATGAGAAGATGACATTACTAAAGAAAGCCCATCCCAGCGGGGTGTTAGGACCAAGTGCCATTCTGAATGGTGGCAGATGGTGGCAGAGCAACAGACCAGAAGTAGGGGCTCTGATTGGGGAACACAGGTACCCAAGAGCAGGAAGGGAAAACTAGAAGTAGAAAAGCCCAGAACACAGGTATTGGAGTCAAATGAACTGTATGAAATCCAGTCTTCTTCCCAAGTTCTTAGAGACAGTAAGATTTGGACTGTGTGTGTGTGTGTGTGTGTGTGTGTGTGTGTGTGTGTGTGTGTGTGTGTTTCATGCATGTGACTACAGCTGTATGTACCTGTATGCACATATTTGATACATACATCACTGTCTTTCTATGGATCTCTGCTTCACTGCCTTGAGATAGGGCCTCTCATGGAGTCTGAAGTCACTTACTCATTATGGCCAGGCTGACCAGTCAGGGATCTCTAGTGATTTACTTGCATCTGTCCCCTAGTGCTGGGGTTATAGTCTTGCTTAGACACACTTAGCTTTTTGTGGGGACTGTGGAGATTTGAACTCGAGCCCTTGGGTACTCATGCTTGAAAGTGCTCTTTCCCATTGAACATATCCTCGGTTTCTTATTGATGAGTTGGTCTCCTTAGAGGGCTACCCTCAAGACAAGGAGTGACCCATGCAAAGCACTATGAGGAGTCTGCTACCCAAAAGATCCCCATTGATCTTCCTTCTGCTCCTTGTGACTTCCCTTCCTGCACCAACTACCTTGGATGGAACTAGGAGAATATCAGAGCAGAGGTACTGACATTCCTCCTACCTTGGGAGAGAAGCCTAATTAGTTATCACTCCTTAAACCATTTCTTCATCCTGCAATAAGCAGGGAAGGATGCTTGTCAAGAGGCAAATACTGGATGGTGATTGGGATGGGATCTGGGGACTGGTGCTAGGAAGATACATCTGTGCATGAGGCACATCACACATGGCTTGCAGTTGGTACTCACAGCACCTGAGCCAGACAGCAGCAGGACAGTCGCCAGATTTGTTGAAAAGCCTAGGTCTTAAGGAATATTCTCACCATCCACTTTCTAAGTCCAGTCAGGACTGAGTGTCCCTTAGGGAAGCCAAAGGTCCCTTAATGGTCACTTGTGTGGCAGATTCCATTCAATGTTAACTCAAAACAATGGGGTAGGGCACAGAGAGGTCAAACAAAAGAACTCTGTTGGTAGAACATGCTTCTAGTGGCGCAGTGTTTGTCAAAGGATAGCCACTCTAATCACCCATGTAGGTGCTAGATAAACTAACAGATTCCTAAAGCACACTGCTTTGCTGAATGAAAGTGCATAGCCATGGAGTCTGGGAATGCACCTGTGTTTGAGAAGCCTGCTGGTTACCACTAGTGGACGCTGTTAATGCAGAGGTAACCACCATTATGAAGAAAACCGCAGGGCAGACTCCTGGGTCCTGGCCTGGCTGGACTGGATATAGCACCTTGGGGAAGGGGCTGGTGATGCTGACCTTTCCATGTTCGTTATAAACTATGTATTTTAAAAAGTTCATTACAAAACACTCTTTAACAGAAAAAAAGTCCTTCATAGGTTGGGGTTATAGCTTAGTGGTACATTGCTTGCCTAATACCTAATATATATATGACTCTTAAGTTTGATCCCCAGAACCACAAAAACAAACCAACAACCAAAATCTTTGTCAAAATCACTTCCATATTTTTTATTGTATAATGAATGCCATCTCAATCTCTGAGGCCCGTGTGAACTTTCTCTAGTTACCATTTTTACTTTTATAATCTCTAAAAAGATACATTATTTGAAATTCATTTGCCTTTCAACACATTTCTGAAAGCCATCTTGAAGGGGCTTTCACCAATAAAGTTAATAAGTGTATATTGTTTTTCTCTGAGTGTAATGTTTATTTGATCAGTGTGCTTGCTTAGGGCCCAATTCCATGCAACTCTGTTGTGTTGGTCTGTGATGTTGGGAATCAAGCAAAACAAAAACAAAAAGGCCACTCCCTCCATTCATATAGTTGATATAGTTGTAATATTGACTTCTATCAGTTTTTTAAAAATATATTTGATTAGACTCATCCTCCTTCCCCCAGCTCCTCTCCAAAGCCAACTTGAGTGGCAGCTAAGATAGAAACAGAATGAAGACAGAGAAAAGTAGTGAGCCCATCAGCTAGCTGTCAACTGGAGGGTGGACCAAGGGACAGGATATGTCATGGAGGAGGCACAGGAAGTGGGCTCTCTCTTGGATCATTGTAGGGAAGGGCTGAGGTTCAGGTGGAGGTTGGCAAAGGCTGGCTGGGGCTCTCTGGAATAGGACTGAGCAGTGTGTTCTAACCATTCCTTGTCCCACTCATATTCCTCACCCAGTTGTATTTTTCTTCAGGGAACTTAGCAGACTGGCATAATGTTACATACATATTTTTTCCTTTTCGTTTTTTTTTCTGTTATCTGTCCCCTGCTAGAGCATATGTTGCACAAAAGCAGATCTTTCTCGTCTTAGACCTATACCTAGAAGGGAGTCAGCAGTAGGAGACACTCAACAGGTATCAACTTGAGTGAATGAATGTTCTTTCCTTCAGAACCCCCAAGAAGATTGGGGCTCAGGGAAAAGTCTCCCTGACAATTTTCCTAGAGGCTGGCAACCTACTCATTCGAGGGCGATGAGCCACAGGGCACGATTTGAACTTAATAGCCCTAAATTGCAGCTCTCGTTCTCTTTCCATTTTTTTCTACATCACTTACTCTCACCAGACTGAGAGCTCTCTCAGTATAAGGGCTGTGTCTGTTTCCCAGGTCCAGCATGACGTCTGACACATAGCAGATGCTCAGTAAAAGACCTGTTAGATAAATAAAGGACCTTGTGCCTATCTGAGAAGATGTGGGAAGTGCCACCATCCCACACTGCTTCCACCCAGAGCTGGGGGGGTACTGCGGACATTCAGCCCCAGGCCACCTCCCCTATCCAGGGATTCCTTCCTTCCCCCTCTGTCCCCTTCTAAGAAGAGTGACTCTCCAAAAAGCCACTGATCACCTAGAAAAAGCCAGCTCCCTGGAATCTATGTAAAGGTCAAGGGTCCCCTCTCGGATGCAGGGATGGCAAAAGACAGATGTGATGGGCTTCATATGTTATAGGGTTCTAAGAGGATCACACTGGATACCTGTCGACCAGGTCTGTTACTTGGTCTTGTCCTGGGCTTCCCTTCCCAGATCCCCATGGGATAGAATCTAAAATGTGACTTGTAACAGTTACCGAGGTAAGTTTTATACATAATTTGTCATAATAGTTAAGAACTTGGGCTATAGGCAGCACATACATAGCTCTGAAACCAGTTCTGCCATGACTTAGTTGTTCAAGGACAAATCAGCCATAAACCTCACAAGTGAGGGTGTTAGTTAAAAAAGAAAGGACCTATTTGTGAGCTAGAAAGAGGGATGAATCAGTGAAATGTTTCCCCTACAGACATGAGAACCTAAGTTCAGATGCCTGGCACTCACATAAAGACCTGGGCGCAGTGGCGTGTGGCTGCAATCCAGCACAAGGGCAGTGGAAATAAGAGTATTCCCAGGTCTCGCTGGCCATCCAATCTGGCGGAATTAGTGTGCTCTGGCTCAGTAAGACACTTTATCTCAAAATACAAGGTGAGGAACTATAGAGGTAGATATTCAACACCAACTTCTAGCCTCCACATAGGTGCACATACATGTGTATACATATGAGCACATATATGCATGAATACATGGATACATACACCTCATGCAAAGTTTTAGGGCTTTAGGGCAGAAAAGAAATGAAATCACCTACTTTTTAGGCTTATACACATGCTACACTTACCAGGCCATAAAGCTCATGGTAAATGTTTAACATATGAGAGTAGCCACTGTTGTGGCGGTGATGGTGAAGGCAAAGAATGGTGCTGTCTAATTTGCTTTGCTGGAAGGGTGGCTATTTAAGCTCTACAGTGGGACTGTCCCTCATCCAGCCACTATGACAGTTAGGAGGTCTTTAATATGCTGGCTTCCTGCTGTAATTAGTGTCTGACTTGGTCTTTCTGGCTTTTACTGAGCCGGAGAGGCCTCTAAATAAAGGAAGCTGATTACTGGGGGGGTAGTGAGGATAGAGACTCTTAGAGAGACACTTGATGTGGTTGTCAGAGTCTGCTTCCTCTGACAGAGTACCAGAAAAAAGAGAATGAGAGGGCTTAATGGAGAAGGAAGAATCATACAGAGAACCACAGTGCTCTGAAGGGCATAGATAGCATCCCTAAGGTGGTGGCAACAGCAGCAGACAGGAGGGCAGGGGAAGGGTGGACTGGAGAAGAGCAGGACAGAAGGGGCAGTCTATCCCAACATGAGGAGCTGTCCTTGCCCACATGGGATCCACCCTTTGCCTCATCAGCAGTGTCCCGGAGTCCAGCGGGGTTCCAGGGTTAGGGGAAATCCCCAGTGTTTTCCATTACTCCCAGAAAAACAAAATACAATAGCAGAGAGGAGCTGGGCATTCCTTTCTAAGTGACACCCCATTGTCTCCTCCCTCCACAAGGCATGGTTGTCCCCCTCTTGGCATATTGCTGGCAGAGCCCACATGGGCTGATCTAGGCCAAGATAGGATGAGGTAAGAGCAGTTCAGGAGCCTGGATCAGAATCAATGAAGCTTGCTATTTGGGGGAGGGGGATGACACTTGATGGGTGGAGGCCACTGAAACTAGGGACAGGAAAAAAGACAAAGAAGAGACATCCATCACCTTTGCAGCATAGGTAGGCTTACCTGCCGAAAACCATTCCTGGTGAACTGTAAGATTTTCAAGGCATAGTTGGACCTCTGGCCTTTGCTGTTGAATTCAATGTGGCCGGTGAGACCTTCCAATTCTACCTGTCCAAGAGAGAGTGAGTTACAGCACAAAATAGGCCCCACCATTTCTGGCCCCAAGCAAGCATTCCTCTTACATGCTACTTCACAGTGTTTGGGAACTCCTGTCCTGTCCACTCCGAAGCCACAGAATCTGAGTGGAGGAAGAAGGGGACCACACCCAGTAACCCCAAGCTGACTGTAAGCCAACAAGAGCTACCATGCTACATTGGGCTCAGATTCAGCTCTCACTGTCTCCTAGCTATGCAGAGGACTGATACCAGCATTTTTCTTTTTGGGAAATCTGCTGACCCTGGGCCTGCAGGAAGTCAGGCTAGTCCTGACTCATTGCAAAGGTCTAAGATAACCAACTCCCCCCCCCCCTCCACACACACACATACAATTTCTCTCTCTAGTAAGAGTTGTCTTTTTCATGGAAGTAAAATGTGACTGGAGAGAGAACTCTGGGGAAAATGAGCAACAAGCTAGAAGTTTGCAGGCTGGGTCTCCTGAGGGATGGTAGTTTCCAGCAGCATGGTCCTCTCCCAGTGCTGAGTTGTGCAGGAGCTACCACTGGGAAAGGGCCAGGTTGTAAGCCTAGAATTTGGAACCCCTTTCTAATTTAAGATCTAAGGACTGTTGTCTTGAGAATAAGCTACCCATGGGTTCTTGCCAAGAGTGTTAAGAACTGGGAAACGGATGGGACCCTGACCCTCTCAATTCTGGTAATGCTTTAGCTGGGGCTGTACCCACCAGGAAGAGCCTTGTACTGAGCATCCCACCCCTGAGTCTGGGCATGACCAGGCCTTCAGCCGCTCCTCACCATGCGCAGGTAGTTCATGAGGCTGGTGCCATGCTGCCAGATCTGGGCTGAGCCACAGGACAGGGGCTTTACACCAATCTCCTGGCTCCGGTTCAGTTCCTGCACTGCCGTCACCACAGCATAGACGGCATCAAACAGCAGGGCTGAGGACAACTGTGAGAAGCAGAGAGAGCCAGTGGTAGGGAGTAGAGAAAGGAAGAGAAGGTAGAGGGAAGGAAGACAAAGAGGACCAAGAGAGAAAGTACCCAAAGGCAAATAAGGGCCATATTCACTGTCCTCTGCCAACCCCTTCTCTGACCCCACCCATGTCTACTAGTGGTCCAGGTTAGCTTTCAAGAGCTTTTCAACCTGCATCTTACTGACAAAGGATGTTCTAGATTGTAGCATCAAGCTATACCTTTGGACTCCACATTATTTCTCCTCTCTCTCTCTCTCTCTCTCTCTCTCTCTCTCTCTCTCTCTCTCTCTCTCTCTGTCTCCCTGCCTGCCTGCCTCCCTCTATCTATCCATACATCCCCTCCCTCCCTGGCAGGAATAGCAACTTCCATTGCTGCCAGGAATAAGCACACAGGACAAGAGGCAGGGCTGCTAATCTCAGGAGGGCAGAGAGAACCTGGCCACTGTACCAGCCTCAGGCATAGTTCACTTCCTCCCTGAAGTCACCCATGAAACTGTTCCTTCCTACACTGTCCTAGGACTACAATCTAGCTGTACCATTCTATGTGAAATATAGTGTGAAACACACGGTATGTTTAAAGTCTAGATTGTAGTAAAATTCCATTCCTATGACAGATTATAGGTGGGTTTAAAGGTAGAAGCAGAATATCAACCAGGGTAACAGGGGTTGGGGAGAGCTGAAACTACAGTGGTCTTTGGGGTTCTAATTAGAGAGCTGCCTAGCTGGGTGACAAGGAAAGTAGTTCATGGAGGAAGACACATTGGAACTGAGGGCACTGGACATCGGGGTGGGGAGGAGATAGGCAGTTCAGAGGATGAGAGCACAGGAAAGCTAGGAGGTGGAGAGTGAGGCACATGCCTGGAGGGTCGGGGGACTAATGACTCTGCATGGCCACACCTGATGGGCCTCAACTGCATACCTGTTCCAGAGGGAAAAGAGGGGTTCTAAGGAGATGTCTGTGCCTCTCTCCTTAGCTATCAGATTACTGAAACAGTGGCCTCTAAGAAACTAGAGTTTTCCCAAGAACCTCATGCTGGAAGAAGACTGAAGCCTGGTGCCAGCCAGCAAAGGCACGTGTTTCCTAGGAAGAGATTACACACGGTTTGACAGCTTCTCAGATCACCACCATGCAGGAGGGACTGGAGCCCGGACAATGAAGGTGGGCGGAGCACACCGTGACCAGAGTGCTTAGTTATGCATGCCTCAGTCTACTTAAACCTAAATCTCATGTCAGGGTCCCCGGATGGACCCGCAAGCGGGTTGCTGGCTTTTTTGTTCCTCTTCCCAGTGTGGTGACATTGAATACCTCTTTCCTTTTCACTTTCTCTTGTCTGCTTAATTGGTCTATTGAGGCAGACCTATCATTAGAACTGCCAGGGCCCAGGCTCCGACCCTCAAAATTCTGGAAAGAAAGGGTCAGTGTAGCTGTGTCTATGTTTTTATCTTTCCTGTTAAGCAGCTTCCTTAAAGCAAAAGACATTCGTGTCCATGTGCCACTGGCACCTGGCATAAGGTCTTCCGTATGGTTGGCCCCAAAGACATATCTCTTCTTAATTTTTTAAAAAAGCAACTTTAGGCAGATGGGTATTTTGAGTGCATGTATGTCTCTGTACCTTGTGTGTACAGTGCCTGAGAAGACCAGAAGAGGTTTTCAGATCCTCTGGAACTGGAATTACAGGTAGTTATGAGCCACCATGTGGATGCTGAGACTCAAATCACAGTCTTCTGGAAGAGCAACCAGTGCTCTTAAGCTCTAGGCCAGATCTTCTGCCCTTGATTTGAATTAAGGTTTGACTGACACCTGCTTGATGAGTGAAGTCAGTGTTAGCAGGCTTTGCAGTGGGGAAATGAATGACTGGAGAGAGTAGAAATACAACTGACTCTTGTGCTTGGGGAGCAGACAGTCCAGAAGGAGCTATAGATGTACAGAGCCTGTACAAGAAAAAATCCTGCTTGGTATAGATGTCTCTGTGGTTCAGAGGGAGTTGGGGACAGTTCAGAGGATGATATCACAGGAGCATGTGCTAGGAGGTGGGATTGAGGAGCATGCCTGAAGGGGGTGATGGGAATAATGACCCGGTGTATAGGCTGAGGAAAGCCAAGAAAGGCAGGTGGAATTCTACAGAGGAATGACACTGAGATGCTAGGGGGGACAGTTCCTTTATTGGTAACATAATGCCCCCTGGCAATGAATTCTTCTCCTGCTCAGCCAGCTTGTTCATCAGAAGACACATTTGGGAGGATCTGGAGGGCATGCTCACTCCTATCTTCTGTCTAGCCAGGCCTAGGATACTGGGTCTTTCAAGGCTAGATGGAGGGAGGACACAGCCCTCCAGTCAGAGGACACAGAGCATGACACAGCAAGGTGCAGAGGGAAGAAATGGAGAGCATGGCTGACTCCAGGCCCTCCTTTGGATGCTGAGTGACCTTGGACACCTTGCTGAACGTCAAGCAGGGACTGCTCTTATCTATAAAAGAGGCAGTGTTCCAGCCTCTCGGGCCTGTAAAGGTCATCAGAGTACAGGGGGAAGCATTACAGGTGCAGCTGTATAATCTCACACCCAAGGAGTTAGCGGTGCTAGGGAGGAGGTGATGGGGAATTGGAGGCATAGGATGCTATGAGACAAGAAAGCAGACTGGACAGATGCACAATTACATGAAGGGCTGTGGTCTCCAGTGGGTACTGAATGTGCTGACTTCCAATAACCTTTCCAAACAGAACCTTGGGAAGAGCATTCGCATTCAAAATTCACCAGCATTGCAAAGCCACCTAGTTTTGTATCCCCTTTTCCTTTCCCTTGCTCTCTCCTTCTTTCCTCCCTCCCTCCCCTCCTTTCCTTGCTGCTTCTTTCTAATCTCATTCAGACCTTGCCATTTAGCAGGTCCTATCTGTGTATGTTAACTTCTTCCCCAGTCTATGCAGACACACTGGGGAAAGTCTTTGAGTCCCTGCTGCCTCCATGATGTCTCCTGTCTTCCCAACTCCATCTTACTGCCTCTCTGTGCCTTGGCCTTGGGGCTACTTAATCTGAAGTCTGAGCAGATGAGGGTATCCAAATTACAACCCCCAGTTTCGGGGTGGAAAATTATGCAGCCCTGCTGAAATGGCTGAGCAACCTCACTGCTCTGAGCCCCCTCTATCCAGCCGCTGCTTCCTCCTCTCCTCTCCCCACTACCCTTGTCCTGGTCACCTAGCTCCTTCAAGGGAGTTGAGGCTCATCATCTGCTTAGCACATGCTGCTCCTCCACAAGCCTGCAGCTGCCCTTTTCCTTGCACCTCACTCCTACCAGAGCACATGTGGCTCTCTTATCAATGGCTGCTCACATTTCCTTGCTGAAGATGTATGGAAATGGCAGATGCTGTAGACAACCTTTCCAGCTCTGGCCAGCATCTCCCTGAGAGATTATTGCTGCTAGCTTGTTGCTTTCAGCTTCTAGGTCATAAAATTATTTTGTTGCTACTTCTTAACTATAATGTTGCTACTATTACGAATTGGATGCTCCCAGTTTACCTCGTGGCCTCATTGGTTGGCTGTCTTGGTGCCAATTAAGATGTGAACCATTAGCCAGTGTTGCCTGCATAGACCGTATTCTCCTGCTTCCTCCCATTTTGTTTATGTGTCCTCTGCCCTCTCATACTGTCATCAACTTCTGGTTCAGCTATGCCTGGGCCAAGTGAGTCACCCATGCTCTGATAATGTGTAGCACAAAGTAGACCAGATCTGACCCATGAACCTGGGTGGAAGGCAGTGCTTCTCGGGAGCATGTTCTCTCTCCTAGAATGTACTATCTGTCTTCTCTTTTTAGATAGCACTGTTTCTGGATGCAATGCCTGGCCCCACAGCAGTCAGCTTAGTGCTATGCTGAGTATGGAGTTGACACTAAAGGTGACTGAAGAGAGAATGGGAGGGTCTGAGCTTCCAATTATCTTTCCCTCAAGTCTTGCTATGCTGTGGTGTGACACCACATTGAATTTTAACTGAGTTCCTGCTACTAGGAACTGAGAGCACCCTAATCGGTATAGAGGACCCAGGGATCGCCCATATCTCAAGGTAGTGCTGCTCAAGGTCCCAAGACAGGCATGCAACCTATCCTCTCTTGAGGGTCTCCCTCTTCTGGAGGCTGTACCTTGGTTTCTGAGGGACAAAGCATGATTTTAGAGGAAACTGATCACACCATTATCTTCCTTCCTCCCACATGGTTGTTGCTAGTCCCAATCTGGCTAGGATGAGGTTTCCTTGACTTGATCTCCGTCTGCCTGTCTGTCTGCCTGCTGTCTGTCTTCTCTCTCTCTCTCTTTCTCTCTCTCTCTCTCTCTCCCCCTCCCTCGCTCACTTGCTGGCTCTCTCTGTTGTACACAAGTACATTGTTCATATGTATGTTGTACACATATATATGCCCAAGTGTGTTTGTGAACGCATGTGTATCTTCCTCTCTCTCTTTCTCTCTCTCTCTCTGTCCTCTCTCTCTCCCTTATTTTTTGAGACAGGAGTTTCTCACTGAGCCTAGGACTCACCAGTTAGTTAGAGCTAACTGTCCAGTAGCTCTAAGAATTCGCTTGCCTCCACCGTCCCAGGACTGGGGTCACCGGTAAGCAGAGCCAGCCTAGCTTTTACATGGTGCTGAGGATCAAAACTTGGGCCCATATGCTTGCACAGCAAGCACTTTTCCCACATATCCATCTCCCTAGCCCCAGCTAATGTTATTAATACATTATCTAAATGCTGAGAGATCAGCGTGTGTTTGTTCCTAATGTCTTTTGTCATCTATAATGCCAGGGCCTTCATGATCCTTCAGATATT
Organism: Phodopus roborovskii; assembly: GCF_943737965.1. Classification (NCBI taxonomy): domain Eukaryota; kingdom Metazoa; phylum Chordata; class Mammalia; order Rodentia; family Cricetidae; genus Phodopus; species Phodopus roborovskii. The sequence goes on from NW_026126517.1 coordinate 20,036,591, forward strand.
TCTTGTATTACAATTCAAGCTGAGGACATTGGGGTAGGGACTAAGTGGGTGGAAAATTATCAAAGTTCCTGCCTCATCTCTACCTACATGTGGCCTTCAGAGAGTTACATGGGAAAAATGTCTCCAAGGACACTGTACTTCCTAGGTCTTCTTTGAAGTTCAGCCTGAACTAATTCAAGTTAATACCCTGTATAGTGGAACATACTCTACCTCAAGGACAGTCTCCTTGGGGTCCTTCCTTCATCATCAGATGCCCCTCTTCTATAGCATCCTGGCCAACTACCTAGGCCACTCATCTCATCTTTCTCCCTCCTGAGAATTTACTTCCTACGCCGCACTCCTCTAGCCAGTCTGGCCCAGTTGTCAATCTCTTTCCATTTCTTTCCAATTCTCTTATCCAGATCCCAGCTGCCAGGGAGTAAGACTCTGACATCCCTGCCAGTCCATCAGTGCCCTTGTGGTTCAGCTGTCCATTCCAAGCCATCTCTTCATTGTCCTAATTGCCTTCTCCCTCTGCTATTATTGACTAATTCCATTCTGGAAAGCATTCAGACCACAGGCAGTGAAAAGTGGTTTGTGTCATCAAAGGCTTTGTCCCTGTCTCTACTTCTGCATCTTTAGGGAAAGGAAGGAAGACATTTCTGCTGTCCCTTTTCCTTCCTTTCCATTTCTTGTTCCTCCCAAGACTGACCCCTCCATCTTTCTGAGGTCCGTGCTGCCCATCTGTGTGGGTGCATGCCTCTTGGTTTTGTCCCTGCTTCTTCTGTCCCCTGCTGTCCCTGTCTCTTCTAAATTGTAAATCCCCTGGCCAGCTCCATCCTCATTGAAAATCCTCTCTTCTTTCTTGGCATCAACATGCTGTTTGGCAAGGATCCCGCTATTCTCTTGTTTTTATATTTTCATTTGGTTTCTTCATTGTTATTTTCTTTTGAGCTGTTTTGCAAATTGTTTCGGGGAATGAAAGACTCTGTATAAATTATGATGAATCAATTCTGACTCAGGGAGTTGTGGCTGGGTTCCTGTCCCTCCCTCAGATGAAAACAAGAATATCTTCTAGACACACACCTGTAACCCACACCATCCTCAAAGCAGGAAAGACTGCATTCAGCAGATCCTCCTAGAGGCCTATTTGCCTATGAACCACTGTTAAGAGTCAACTCTGCCCCCCCCCCAAATAATATTAGGACAAGGACCATTAAGATCCCACAGACTAGTTCTTACAATCTGGATTTTATTCAACAAAATAAACACTTAATTACAAACATCTGCTTTAGCCTAAATTCTAATTACTTAATCTAGCCATCTGTAATTTTAATGATTTCCCACGATTTTTGTTCTTTGCAGCATGATTAATGGGAATGGCATATGAAACTTGTGGGCATGTGTGTCCCTTACCAACACTCCCTCTGTGCTGGCTTTGTCTCAGGCAGGAAGCGCATCTGTGGGCACTGCCCACCTGGAAGCTTCTTGGCCAGGCTATGCGCACCAAACTTTCTCCTGGATATCTTAAACCCAGGCCTTCCTTTGAAACCCTACAAACTGGACTCATCTGAGGAGCTCGACCTGGGATTGTGAGAAGGCAGGGAAGCTGGGCAGCCTCTTCTACAAGTCTAAAGAAGAGAGAAGAGTGGAGAGATGCTTTATAGGAAAGAAAGGGCCACAGAGAGGGAGTTAGAGAGAAGAGAAGGGGGAGACTAGACAGAGGGTGGGAGAGAAGATAAAATCTGAGAGAGAAGCTGAAGGGAATGGCCATCCCAAGGACACAGGAGCCTGTGCATCTATTCTGTGACTCAGCACAGGAGAGAGTCCATACTGTGGATTCCTAGAATCTAATCCCTCACTCTCTGGCTTTCCATGAGGAGCTGGCTGTTTGTGATGAGTATGTCTCAGCCTCCAGAGAGGCAGCCCTTGAAAAGGTAAGCTGCAGGAGTGAGAAGGCTTAGAGGAATGTGCTGCTGTCGCTGCTGCCAGCTTCCCTTACAGGCTCATGAGGTGACAGTGTCTCTAACACCTTTCTTTCCTCTCAGAGGTCATGTAGAGAGAGGATGGCTGCAAAGTTCCCTATGGGGGTGGGAGGGAAGCGGGGAGGGGGCGAGGGGGAGCTGATCTAGGCTGCAGCCCCGACTGTACTAAAACTGTTTTAAAGCCCTCCGAGACCCCCACCTGCCACTCAGCTCTGTTTTGTCATTGTCAGAAGGGGGCAGCCATCTTTGAACTGTCACTAAGATGTTGTGAGGAAGGAAAAAGGCCAAGGCAGGTAATATTGTGGGATGTGCACAGACAGAGGTAACCCTGAGTGAGAACAGACACACTTCATGCTGGCAAGGAAGCCAAAGGGCCCGGAAAGGGACGAGAAGACTTACAGAGGAACAGGACCTGTGAGGACACATGGAGACTGATCTGAGTCTGAGGCTCAGCTTGTTTGCACTCCAGCAGACACTGTCTGCTACCCAGGTCCCTTCCAACATTCTTGGGGAGCATAAGAGCCTGAGGCTGGCTGGGAAGGTGACACATGGAAACACCTGCTGTAGGTAGCTTCCATGTGGCAGACCTGCCTCTTCAGGTCTTAAGAATGAGACAGAACATGCTCCTACTCTGCCCAGGGGAACCAGACCCTTCTCCCCATCCAGGTCTTGTACATAAAGCCCGAATGGCAAGTCTCACACCAACTAATATCAGGGATACTCCGAGGAGCCTGTGCTTAGTCCACTGTATCATTGAACAAATATCACAGAGTGCACTTATGCAAACTACAATGACCATGAAGTCCCAGGCAAAACATCCCTATGAAATCACTGCTTGCTGTGTGGTCCTTAGTTGACCAAATCATTGTGATCCAGCTCCTGACAGGGTTTGCCTCCCACCTTCTAGAAGGCCTTCTATGACCTCTGCAGACCTCCCTGCTCTTTCAGCAGCAGCCCCTGGGCCTCCGGAGCCATTCTGTCAGCTGTAGAGTGGCTCACACTCCCCTGTCATGGTGCATCTTAGAGGCCAATGACTTTGGCCCTGCCTCACTGTGTGGAGTATGTGGTAGACCACAGAGAGTGTTAGATGGTCCAAGGCCATCTAGAGGACACTTACCGCAGGGCCGGTGAAGGGCACATGGTCACAGTTCTCCTGCCAGGATTGGTTGAGGCTCTGGGAGAACTCTTGGAAGAAAGCATGGGATTGGTTGAAAATGGAAAATCCTAAGATGTTGACTCTGTCATCCACAAGGCTGTCCATTCTCTGGAGGGAGAACTCCTAGGAAGATGGGCGATTAGAAAGAGAGAACACAGTTAGGATGGAGAGGAAGAGGAGAGAACACAATGGAGCACACCTGGGGCTGTGAGCAGCTCAGGACACAGGAGATGCTCCACTGAGTGCTCAGCATATAGAAAGACTAAGCATGGGTCTTCTGGGATCTGTAGTGCAGGTTCAGGGCGAAAAAGATAATTCAGTATATTAGCCCCTAAGCAAAGTAAACACAAGATACACCAGGTGGAGAGAGAAACACCGAATATGTGTGTTGGGTAGAGCCAATCATCTCTGGAGCCTGAAGGCAATTTCTATATAAAGAATGTAGGTAGACAAAGTTATTCCCTCCAGAAGTCATCATACAAAGGCTCTGAGGGGAGGAGGGATGTGACCACTCACTGTGTTGTCCATGGCACTTTGATGAAGGCATGAGCTCCTCCTTCAAATATGGTTCTACCATTGAAACCACCCAGACGTCATTCTCAAAATGGACCACCACCTCCACCATACTACACACATCCATACACCTGGAGCTGAGACCAGGGTGGGCTAATCACTAGGTTTCTAAAGCTCATGCACACCAAAGTTCTAGATGCCCTGAATGAACACATGGGATACATGAAGCCTGGGGAAGATGGAGGGGTCTGCCAGGGTCAGAGCCCACAGGCCTGGATGCTAGGGAGCATCCCAGACTAGTCCTGTAAGTGTGTGTGTGTGTGTGTGTGTGTGTGCGTGTGTGTAGCTGGGAATGTTATCAGAGTGTCAAAGTCACTTTGACTTTCTAAAGTTTGCTTTCTAAAACTGTCAACCTGAAGGTGTACAGGCAGAGTTGTGTCTTCATTTGTCATTATGTTTTCATTCATTATGTAAGCATTTCTCACATGCTAAACACTGCTCTAGGCAGAGAGGACACACATAGGAGATGCCCTTGTTGATGGGGATGTCCTTGTACTCGAGGGCCATAGAGGAGTCAAAGAGACAGACAGCAAGGATCCAAATGCATTATCATTTCAGACAGCTGTGGGTGTGGGAGCAGGGTCTGCTACAGTCAGAGAACTGTGGCATTTGGGGCACTGACATCAAGAAGTTCAAGGGTGTTCATCCAAACATCCATGCTGCGATGGTCAACTATGGCTGTTAATATGGCTGGATCTCAGATCACCTAAGAGATAAGTCTCTGGGCACATCTGTGAGGAATTACTTCAGTTATGTCAGCCTCTGGTCATGCCTGGGAAGGATGTCTTGATTAGGTTAATTCCTGTAGGAAGGCACACACTAAAAGTAGATGGCTGTGACCCCCACGGAGAGGTGAAAGATGGCTGAGCACTAGCATTCATTGCTCTTGGCTTCTTGATTATGGACACAATGTGAACAGCCTTCTTAAGCCCCTGACTCTGTTACTTACTTTCCAGTTAGGATGGATTGTATCCTTCAACTACTAGCCAAAACAAACTCTCCTTTCATTTGATTTGGCCTGGTGTTTTATCTCAGCAATGTGTTTAGTAACTAAGGTCTTTACCCTATCACCCAGTCTTTACCCTGGACCTCTTTTGGCCCCATTCAGGGAACCAGGAGGAAGTATGTCATTTATTCAGCTCACTGGTCCGTTCCAGGAAAAGTGCTTTCAGATGCGGGGCAGGCCATCCTCTGAGATTGAAGCTATATCCATTGCATGCTCATTCTGAGTGCCTCACACACAGCTCCCTGACCTATAGGCAGGCATGCAGTGTTTACAGACGCTAGAAATGACCTATGGTCAGTCATTCAGCATGTTGTGACAGATGGCGGTGCCTTAGGCTTACTTCCTGGCCAGGTGGAAACACTGCTTTCTTTTAGGTGGTGCCCTTTCCTGATGACTTTGCTCTTCTAGCCCCAGCAACCTCCACTTGTTTCTCGCTCCCACCTGTAGCCACTGCCAGAACCTTAGGCTGCAGCCCTGAGCTTTACCTGCCCAGATCCCAGCCTTGTCAGCTTTGGTTTGCACGCTGCAGTTACAAAGCCTCCTTCAGAGCCACCAACCCCAGCAGAGCAGACTTGGATGAGGATGAAGTGTGTTTTGGACTCTGCCACCCTCCCATTAGGGGATCACAGACGTGCCAGAGAATGTACTGATTCATAAGCTGGTATTATGTCCTATCTCTTCAACAGGGCAGCTGCCCAGCCACTGTGGGCTAGCAGCAGGCATGAGGGGGCAGATGGCTAATGAGAAAAGATGTATTTGGCAAGAGTGAGGGGACTAAGGCACAGAGCCAGGCTGTTGTTGAGAAAATGAGGGGCTTTGCTGGCCATGGATGGTGAAGGTTAGGGATAGCCTCTCATTCTGGCTTCCTTGTCAATGTAGACAGACATACTGCCCCACCTCTGTGCCTAGCCATATGTACAACCTCATAAGTGAAGGCCCAAGGAAGCCCTGATATCGTGGATGTCCATATTTGCAATGGTACTACGGAGTATAGAGCAGACAAATCCAGCTTCTGGGTCAGGTCCAGCTACCTCATCATACTGGACGTATGACCTTGAGAATGGACTTTGACTTTTCTGGCCTTTACAGCCACACTTCGTAAAGTAGGAGGGATGCTATTATGAACCTCCTTTGAGAACAAGGCCTACCAAATCAAGTAAGCAGGGCACACAGTGCTCAGAGACTGAAGCAGCAAGCACAGGGCCTTCAGGGGTCAATACCAGGGTCCTCTGCACATGTTATGGCTATACGTTTGTTGTTTTTGTGGGTGTGGGTGTATCTCTGACTCTTTGCCTGCCTCCTATTGCTTGCCTTGTCTAGCCTCAATATTAGGGATTTTGTCTTGTCATATATTGTTTTGTCCTGTTTTTCTGTCATCTCTTGGAGGTCTGTTCCTTTTCTGAAGAGGTAACAGGGGCTGAGGGTGGGGGATGAATCAGAGGAAGAGGGGAGGTGGAAAACTGGATGAGTGGAGGAAAGAGAAACTGTGGTCGGGATGTACTGTATGAGAAAAGAATCTATTTTCAATAAAAAGTAATCCTACGTTGTTCCAAGAAACAATCAAGGTTCCTGAGAAATGGCCCACCAGTGGGCAAAAGGTGCTTGCCACAAAGCCCAAGGATCAGAGTTTGATCCCCTTGACCCACATGTAGCAGGAGAGAACCCTCTCAAGCCAGGTTGTTCTCTGATCCCTCTATAGAAACACTGTGGCATACACATAGCATGATGTGCACTCAGCCTGCCACCCATTCCCCATACACCATTAAATAAATAAGCAAAGCAAAGAAGAAACAAGCCAGGTATAAGGCAGGCTCATCAGCATCTGGCAAGTGAGGAGTACTCAGTGGAATACTCCCTCGAGATCTGAGTAGCATCTGGCCCTGTCCTTCCTTAGTCCCACTTGGAAGCTGAAGGGAGGAAGCAGCTCCTTCAGCATGCTCTTGGCAGAGTCAGAAGGAATAGGGTTAATTGCAGACACTCAGAGACTGTCTCCCCAGAAGTCAGCCAGTCTCTTTTCCTGCCTTTCAATCCCTACCTTCTTATCCCTTGACTCTATTCTATTTCCTAGTTCAAAGACCTCTTAAGATAAAACGATTTTGGGGGCTTCCTTGGTGATTTGTGCTATTTATGACGACTCATTGGAGAGCTTGCTGAAGGACAAGAGAGAGATGGCAGGTCTTTTACTGCAATTTCCCGGGACACTCCAAGATCTGCCAGGATCTGGACCATTAAGAGAGAGAGAGAGACAGAGAGAGAGAGAGACAGAGAGGTGTGTGTGTGTGTGTGTGTGTGTGTGTGTGTGTGTGTGTGTGTGTGTATGTATGTATGTATGTGTGGTGTGTGTGTGTGTGTAAACTTAGAATCTCCTGGTGCTTCTGAAGCATACTTTTTGAGAGAGTTCTGGAAACCGCTGACAGCTACCTGTTTGCATACAATGAAAACCTTCTTAGGCAGTATTTCCTGAAGTCTGTTCCTGTGGACATTAGCTTCCCAGGAGAAGTGGACAGAAATTTCACTAAAACAAGGTTCCATGTTCAGATAATGTTAGAAACAGTCACTTACTCTATCTGCCTCTTTAAGATTCATAGCATACCCTAGCATGCTGAAGGTTGAAAGCAATCCTGCAGCGAAGCGGCTGGCTTAATTTTGTTTAATCTCAAATTTTTCAAACACAATGACTGCAGAATATATATTTTCTCCCTTCAAATCTGTGTCTCACAGTAGTGTTCTTCAGAACACAATTTGGGTACTGCTACCTTAAACACATTCAGAGAATCATTATAAACCCCAAATCAGGTGGAGGGAATGCTGTGCCAAGACAGATATTCCATGAAATTAACAAAATTCAGGGTTGGAAAGGAGGAAGGCTCGTCTGACTTTTGTTTCCTATCTCCAGCTTTAACTGTGAATGCAAACATGGCCTATTCCGGTTCCTGTAGCCTTCCTGTGTCCCCTACCCTCCACCCAGCCTGACTGATGGACACTTTCATAAAGTGACAGACAGGGCTAGGGTGGTCCCTGTGAGTGGATAGATTTTCACAGGGGATCCGGGCAGAACTGGGGTGTTTGAATCTCCCAGTAAGGGCAAATGGTCAGTGGTAAGACCATGTCAAGAAACAGACCAATCTCCCATGCCTCCTCATGGGCATGGCTGTGTGACAGCCCTTTTCCCACTGCACACTCTCTCTAAAGGGCTATATATCTCCCATAGAGCAAAGATAAACAACCCTCACTGTGAACCTCACTCACTGCACCTAGAGGAGTGCCTGCTCCATAGAATCTGATTGGCAAGTGTTGGTGGAAGGACCAGTGATGGAAGGCGTCTCAATACCTTGAGGTCCTCACTGTAGCCATCTCTATTACTAAGCACAATCTTCTACCTGTGGGAGATATAAGCACATGAGCACAGGCTGTGCCAGCCCCAGAGGGCTTGCTTTCTTATCACTGGGTTTTGCCATTAAAATAAACTTTAAAATGTTTGTATACACCCCACTGTGTGTGTGTGTACATGTCTGTATATATTATGGTATGTAAAATCCAAATAACTAGAGTCGAAGGTGAACACACAGGGGGTGTTTTGGTGGCATAAAAGAGTGCCCCACGAGTGAGGGCTGTATGGAATGGTCACCATAGATGACAGAACTCAATGCTGTGTGTCCCCCTTCTCTGAAAGATGTGACAACTCCCAGGTCTTGGTTTACATACAGCCATCCATTCATGGATTGACTGCAGGAACCTCCTAGGCCAGGAAGCAAGGGTGGGCTATGAGTAGAGAGAGCACTGAGTGGTGCATAGGGGCAAGGGGAGGGGAGATATTCAGGGGAGAAGAGGGGGGAGAGGTTACCACTGCCTTCTCTGCCCACCTTTTCTCCCTTCCACTGCAAGAAGCCATTCTGGGCTATTTTTCAAATGAGAAAAGATTTGCTAGTCACATGCTCATCCTGTTCAGGGTTCGAATATCAAGAAACCCACAGCCTTGGTGCCAGGGGTTTAGGACAGTGGGTGGAAGACAAATCTGTGTTTGTGGGCAGCTTCTTTCCAGGGTGAGGGGGGAGAAGGGTTGTCTCTGAGGACCTTGTGCCTGCGCTAACCAGCCAAATCCATTAGTCAACCCAGGAACAGGCCAAGTTTTATCAAATGCAGCTGCAAGTGTAAGAGCTTTTAATGACTGATTCTGCCTGTGCCTGGCTTTAAGGAGAAAAACAAGAAGCCAAGTCAAGACTATCTCACAGCCCAACCAATCCTTCTCCTCTACATTCTTAGGCCATATGTGCATCCTCATCTCTGGTACCTAAGCTAGAGACTGTAGCCTCAGTTCCCTCTTTTGAAACTCTATGCCCAGTTCATTGATTATTCTGTCAAATCTGACTCTTAATTCCCCCTTGACTTTATCCCTCCCTTTCCAGGCCCACTAGTGTAGGCCCTCATCATCTCTCTTTTATGAGGGCAGCATATTTAATGCAGGCCACGCAGCTGATCTGGGGAGACAAGGCCACTGTACTGCACAACTCTATTTTTTTTCCTGATGACAAATGGTGCAAACGGGGTCTACTGTCATCGTGAAATGTGGCAATCTCATTGGAAAACAAAAAACCTGTATTAAAAATAGCAGACAGGTTTGGGGTTTAAGGCTCATTTGCACAGATCCTAGCCAGGTGGCCCATGATGGTCCATGCAGTATCAATCCCTTTACCTATAGTTGATGGAAACAGCATCCACCTCCCAGCATAGCACCCACACACAGGAACCCCCAGACACATGAGTTCTCTAGTCTCCAAGTGCAGTCAGTCTCTGTGCTTTGACTTTAAACAAAGAGGGCCTTCTTCCTTCTTTCTGGCTACTCTGAGCTGCATCCAGGTCCTGCTCCAAAGGAAATGACTGGCATGAGGGTTTCTCCACACCCGCTTCTCTTCTACATTCTTAGATCCTTGTCAGATGAGAACACTTAGCCAGGTTGTCACAAGGTGTTAATTGCTTGGGGAGGCTATTTGTATCCAAATAGGAAGGCTGGAGTTCAAGTTGTGGACTTTCTCAACCCTAAATAACACTAACAAAGCAAATGGTTATAGTACTAACTACTCCAGTCTATTGACCACCAACTGAGCCACTGCTGAGCCACTTCACCCATGATGTCTACTGGTCCTTAGAGCAAACCTTGTGATTCAGGAGTTGATTTGACATCACATGGTGTCCAAGACTGTGCATCCAAGGCCATATAGCTGGTAAAAGGGAGCCCTGAATTCTAACCCAGGTCACTGCATGATGTACTCATCATAAAGTCAGAAGTACTGTGATTTCCTTGGGGCCAGGCTACAAAATACCCAAAGGGAACCAAGTCAAAGCTAATCTGGGACCACACAGGTGGCAACTACAAACCAAATGGTCTGAGTAAGGAAGGAACTATGAAGCATCGACTAAGTTTCTGCCTGAGAGGGAGTTTTCTTACAAAGGGACCTGGGACACCTTGGTCTTGGCTCCAGGTTGAGCACCTGGATAACAGTGGATGGTAGGGACTTGGGAAAGCTGTGGCTGCTCTTCATCCTCTGTTCAGCATGAGGAGCCCATTGGAGTAAAAGCAACACTAGATATGAGGAAAGGGAGGAAGAATTGGGAATGAGTGCTGGAGAGTTGGAGACACGTGTGGCTAGGATGGTATGGTGCAGGATGTGCCTGGCTTGGCTTTATGAACTTTGCCAGCTTGTGCAGAGAGCTGGTCAGGAGACACTGTTAGGCCCAGTAAAGCCTCTGTGGGGGCCACTATTGGGGAGCCACTTATCATGTACTGTCATGTGTCATTGACCGGCAATAAGGAAAATTTGGACAGGGAGATTTCCTGAAGCTTATAGTTAGCCTGTTGCAAAGGTGACCTCTGTTTTTGCACAAGGCACCTTCACTGGTGCACTATTCAGGGGCCATTTTTCTGGCAACCATATGCCCTACTGGCCCATGAGCTCCTGTTGCTTAGAGCTGGCATGTTCTCTATTCTACCCCCAGAACCTCAAGGAAAAATGATCTCTTTGGGTGGGGGTGGAGGCGAAGTAAGGTGATGTCTCAGTCAGTAAAATTCTTATCACACAGCATAAGGATCTGAATTCAATTTCTAGTACCTAAACTTTAAAAAAGCCAGGTGTACACTTATAATCCCAGCATTGAGGATGTGGGGTGGAACAAAGACTGATAGATTCCAGGGCTCACTGGCCAGACAGCTTAAGCCTAATCCGTGAGCTCCTGCCCAATGAGAGGTTCCTGCTAAAGATAAGGTGGAAGTTTCCTGAGGGGAAACATCTCAAATTGACCATTGGCCTCTACATATACAGGCATGCGCGCGCACGTGCACGCGCGCGCATACACACACACACACACACACACACACACACACACACACACACACACACCACTTCGGCTTGGTCAACAATAACACAACGCTTGCGTGGGAAAACAGGCATTGATCTGGAGCAAACACTGTGAAATCTAGTGTTCTCCATTGCTATTGGGTCTCATATTTTCTTCTCTGGAACATGACACTTCAGGAACCAATTATTTTTTAAATTCTGTTTTTTCTTTCTTTTTTTTCTTTTAACTAGACATGTTTGCTCATTCTAAAATCACAAATATGATAGTTCAGAGAGCTGTTGCTGAGGTTCAGGAGAGGCAGTGTATAAGAAAGCTGTATGTGTTCTGAGAACAGGATACAGGCTCCTTGATTTATTACCATATTTATCATGTGCTTTCAAGTGTCATTAATAGGCATTAAGGAAGACAGGGTGGCCAGGGACTCTTCATGAAGAATTCAGTGTGCCTGCTACAAAGGTTTCCATTGGCTCTTGAACCTTACTTGCTCATTTTAATTTTATTTATTGAGATAGTGTCCCACTATGTAGCTCTGACAGACCTAGAATTGGCTATGTAGAACAGGCTGATCTTGAACTTACACAGATTCATCTGCTTCCTCCTCTTGAGTAGTGAAATGTGCACCACTACACCAGGCTCCTTTCTTTAAGTTTTTTTACATTTATGTAGTGTTTGTGTATGTGTGTGTGTGTGTGTTACACATGTGTATCATTATGTGTGTGGAAGTTAGAGGACAATTGCAGGAGGCAGCTAACTTCTTCTACTGTGTAGGTTTCGGGAATCAAACTCATGCTAGGCTCGATGGCATGTACCTCCACCTATCTGCTGAGCTAGCTCATCACCCTGTGCATCTCTCTTCTTGCTAGGGCTGCAGGCAACCTATAAAGTAAATGATCTTAGCACCACTACAGCCTTTGGAATCCTTCTCAGTTTAGCTACCTGGACCCAACTGGGTTGTTGACTATATTTATGGTCCCTTCATTCCAGAACACATTGCATTTGTTATCAGTCAACCCCCTTCTCAGCAGGATTTGCTACTGCTTCCACAAACTTTAGCCTTGGTCCCCACTGTTCCACATTCTGCCCCAGCCCCTAAACTGCCTGGGAGTGGAGGCTGTAGCCCTGTGTCACCTCATCAGCAAGGACTTTACTAAACATCCATGTATTCTTGAACATGGTGGTACCTGCTTCCAAGGCTGTGGCTCTACATGGCTGGCAAGGTAACTTCCTGGTGTAACTTTAGGTTGTCTCCACCACACTCACACTTACAGGATGGGGTTTCTCCACATTCCCACTTAGAGAATGAAGAAGCCAAGTGTCCAGAGGTGATTGTTTTCTCCAAAAGACAGAAATGGGAGGAAATCCTGCTGCATACAAAATCAGAGCCTCTTTTATTCTTACTGCACACTCAGCACTGGGCAAGGCCACCAGGAGATGCAGTCACCCGCCTCCTCACTGAGGTTGTTAATGACTGACAACTTAAAATGCTGTCACTCCAGGAGTCCCAAGAACACCAAAGACTCCAATTTCCCAACCTGTAATTACGAAGCGGGGATGATGGAAGGAATCCTAAGATCATGTCACCCCTCAAGTTGAACTCTGTGTCTTCCCACCCCACTTGGCTCCCCTCCCTCGGTGCCCTATCTGTGACTGTCACCATTACCCACCAATCTTTCAAGCTAGAGTTTGGAAGTCACCCTCCACTTCCCCCATCCTCTTGCCAACCACACACCCGCTCTGCAAGTCTGCGTGTATTACTGGCTTCTGCTTGAGACCATTTTAACTTCTTCCCACCTGTTGACTCTGCCCTCTATTCCCACCACCTCTACCTCGCTTCTGGTCTTCACCAGCTCACACCTGCCCTTCCTCTGGCCTTGCAATTTACCAGCTTCCTTAGTGATGCTATTGTTTGCTACCTGCCCCAGATGCACACAAGATGCAATTAGACACACAAATCTTTGAGTGATTCCGGGCCATCTTTTTCCACAGTCCCCACCTTGGTCTCCTCTATCATATGCAGTTTGGAACAGGGTCACTCAAGTGTGCCATCACGGTACCTCTGTGATAATATTAGAGCTTTTTAATCACAAAAGTCTATAAAAAAAAAAAAAGCTATCACCCCCAAGCCTGGTTGCTGCTTGAAGCAAATGCACTTTTACGACATTCACTCGATGATCCCACATTGAAAGCAGTCAGCGAGTGCCTGCCATCTTACATGGGCAACTGGGGTCTTGAGATTCCCCGAAACTCTTCTTTAGAGCCCTATTTATTCACTTCTCTTTAGGACCTGACACATAGCAGAGGCCAGACCCCTGACCTCTGTCTCACAAGTCCCATCTTAGCCTTTCTTAGCAGGGCCCTTCAACTACAGAAGTTTGGGATCTCAGGGCACCTTGGCGGCCTCTTCTGCCCTTCCTTTCCTCCCCCTTGGTATCTGCCAGTCTATTTATCTGCATCAAAGCCTGTACTCTCTGCAAGCTGGAAGATTGCTTTTTGTGTAATAGGTCTTTGAAGACGGTGGCAGCTGGGAGGCTAATTCATACCTGTCAGTAAGTCGTGTTTAATGGAAAATGTGGCCCCAAACCTCCCAGCTCCCAGCTCTCCTGGATTCTTCTCTCTGCATGTTTCCTATTCATTTACTCCCATGACCCAAACATGCATATATATTCTTCCCAGGTACCTTGTCCCTTTTCTGCTTTGCCTTCCCAGTGTGAGCCTGCAAACAGGATTTCACAGGCAGAGTATATTCTGTCTTGCTCATTGCTCTGTCCCCTGCCCTGCACCCCATGCTTGTGCTCAGCAAGTGATCAAGGTAGTCATTAAATGAATTAATGTTCTCCTGGAAACACACTCTCGGAGTGTAACCACCTCTACAAAGATGTCCATCATTTGCTCCCATGAAGAGGAAGACAGAGGCCAGGTGGAAAGCCCTCCTTCCTTCCTCCACTGCAGCAGCTAGGACTGTCTTAGTTTTGTATTGAGAAGACTATTCTGCCTCTGGGTACTAAGTAAGTAGTTTTTAACTATGTTGTTAGCTGTGCAGCTTAAATTTCTGAGGGTGAAGCTAACATGAAAAATGGGGGCCACCTTGTGTTCCCACTGATGTGCCAAGGGGAGTTACAGCTTCTAAACAAGCTTGCTTCCTTTACCAGGCACCAAGTCCTTGCATCTAAGATCCTCTGCCCTCAGGAGCCCCAGTGAGACCTGTTATCTTCATACAGGATCTCCTTCCCCAAGTCCCAGTGCATTACCTTCAAGTATGCGTTCACGCGCCTAAAGCACCTCCCTTCTCACCATGGTACAGTTGTTTGGGAAGATGAGTGATGCTTGTCAATCAGTGGCCTCTGCATCTTTGCTGACTCTGCTTGCCCCCACCTCTGCAGCAGATTCCATGAGAAGTGGGAACCTTGCTGACTATGATGTGTTCCAGGCCACTAGATTCTCAGATGGGTTTCAGCAAGAGTCAGAAGTATGTGTAGCAGATGATCCAGAGGTGAGGAGGGGTGGGGAGCAAGATGGGAGGAAGCCAAGAGGCAAGTTTGTGAGTGGCATCAGGGATTTGGGCTTTACTCTAGGGTAATGGTGAACTCCCTTTAAGAGCTGTAAGATCAGGAAAGGTTTAGGAAGATTTTAACTTTCCAGCCAAGATAAAAAAAAAAAAAGCAGGTCTTTCAAATTTACACGTGGTGTCACAAGGTGATGTTCCTGACAAGATGACAGGTGCCCTGTTACCCTTGGGCTGTGAGTAAGAGCTGCCAGCACCACAGAGCCAGTATGCAGGATGCCTCCAATGATGATTAATTGAGCTGTGAATGCCTTTGACACTGAGTAGAGGATGGAGAAGCTGGATTGCTTAATAATAACAGCACTCGCTACTCCTAATGGTGCTTGTAATACAATAGCACTTATAATGTAATAATAATAATAATATGATTTGCCATGGTGTGTTTTCATCTCATTCTCCTTGTGCTGCCCAAACAGTTATTAATCCCAAACACTCCTCTCAGCAGGACCAGAATCCCTCAGGGTAGAAAGCACTCCTAAAAGCCTCAGAAGTCTCAGAGGGCCTCAGTTTCCCCTTTCTGCTCTCTGTCTTCCCTCAAGGACTTCATTTACATAGTGTCATCTGAAAGCCAGGCATGTGCTCTGCCCAGAGCCAGGTGTCAGGAAGTGGACCAACATCCTGCCACAGCTGTCTCCAGTGACTCTTCCTGGTCCCTGGCTACCTTTTGCCTCGTCTGGCCCTCACTGATGGTAATGGGGTAAGTAGAAGGAATCAGCTAATTTACACAGTCAACATGCACTGTAGGTATAATTCTAAGTAACACTTAGGACTCCTCACCTCCCTGCATGCACTCGAATGCACATAGGCCTACACAGGCACACACACACACACACACACACACACACACACACACAGAGCATTGCTGCAATGGAGACTATGGTGAGCTTCTGTGACTAGTTTATACTACATGGGAAACTTTATCCAACTCACCCATAGGTGCTTTAAAAGCAGAGTTCTCCCTGGCTGGTTGTGGGACAGAAAGTCAAAGAGAGCTTAGGGGTACAGGGTGGGGCTAGAGTGAAGTCTCCTGATGATGAGATGGAGAGGAGGGCCCTGGACAAAGGTTAGAGATCTATTCCAGATGCCCAGTTCTCATGCAAGCCAAGGGTCAGCAAGAAACAAGAGATGTCAGCCTTCTTGCTTCAATGGAGAGAATTCCACCAGTGACAGGAATGAGTTGGGAAGATGGTTCTGGGCTCCAGGGGGACAACACAGCCAGGCTGAGCAGAGTCCATCATACCAAGCTAAACTGATGACCTACATCGGCTGCTAATTTTGTGATAATTTGTTACACAGAGGAAAAAAAAAAAAAAACAAATACAGTAAGCCAGTGCCATAAACAGAATGACAAGGGCAAGAGGCTGCTTAGGAGGGAAATGGCAAATTCTCTCACATGTGGGTGGAGAAACTTAGGAATCAACCTTCTCTGAACTTCACTTTCCTACTTTAAAGAAACCACAGCCTCTACCTTGCAGGGTTGCTGTTTAAAGATCTTGAATATAGGGCCTGGGGAGATAGCTCAGTCAGCAAAGTGTTTGCCATACCAGAATAAAGACCTGAATTCAGCTCCTAGGGCCCACACAAAACGCCTGGGCATGGTGGCATGCCCTCATAATCACATCACTAGGAAAGGCAAGATAGGTGGATCCCTGGAGTTTGATGGTTAGCCAGCAGAGCCTACTTGGTGAGCCCCAGGCTAGGATGATCATCTCAGAAAACAAGATGAGGCCTGGGGAACAACACCAAAGGATGACTTCTGGTCTCTACACACATTCATATATATGCACGCTCACCCTCTTATATGCATCTTGATATAAGTGCTTAGAGGGATGTGTAGCACACTGCTACACCCAGAACGAGAGACAATCATTGCTACTACTCCAGCATGTAACAATGGGTAGATTTTTATTAGTAGATCTTGTTGAGGCTAGATACCTCAAGACAACTGAGGTGGTGAGGTGTTTCTCCCTGAATTAGTGGGACTTCAGAATATTTAAGAACTCTGTGACATGGATCAAAGCTATCTCCCTCTCTCCCTAAACTCTATCAGACTGATGGTCTGGGCAGTCAGAGGGGACATTTCCACTGTTTTCAGAGATGCTAAGTCAGAGAAGTCCCCAGAGCCTGGATCTTATTTCTACGTGATTTATTCCTATGAGCAGTGGATGAGAAACTCAAAAGTGTGTGGCTGAGAGTTGAATGGGTTCCAATTCTCATTAAATGAATGAAACACAAGTATCGATAAATGTGTTCTGGAATCCCAGAAAGACTGATCTTTGCTGTTTCCCTGTTTGTCAAACATTGGCAAAGGTGTTTGTTTGATAATCGGTTGCCCTGAACCACCAGAGCTCTCCTATTCTGTCACCCAGAGCCACAGCACCTTCAGAAGGCTTTTCCAGTCGCTACCCCAGGCACTCCTCATCTGTTCACTCACACCCCTGCCCTACCTACATAGGAACCACCTGGCTCCTGCAGACACTCCTGCCTCACTCTGGTAACCAGATGGCACAGTGATGCTCAGGTGTATGGCGGTGACACTGTGAGACCCCAGGGCAGGGTCCTCCTTACACTCCAGCTCTGAAAAGATGAGGGCCTCACTGGCTCATCCATTTTCAGCGATTCTGTAATCCTGGTTTTGGAGCTGCTTTTCCTTTGGGATAATTCATACCCCACCCCCACCGCCACTTACTGGACATTTTGATTAATTGGTTCCCATGGATCCCAATTCTCACCATGGGGAGAAAGCAAATGAAGGGACCAAGTAGAATGACTCAAGTACTGTAGTTCTTAACTTTCTGTTGAGGCAACTGACTATCTGTGCTCATCCAGGGAAGAGCCCTATCTCTGAGGTCTTCATCTCTCCTCCTGAGAAAGACCATTGAGCAGCAACGTTCCTGCCAGGCAGGTGAAGCAGTTCCTTTATTCCAGTGTCCTCCAATCCAGGTTCTACCCAGCAAAGTTCTGAGGAAGTAGCAGCCATCTAGAAAGCTAGGGATATGAGAAGTGGACAAGTGTTTCTCTGGACCCCATGGGCAGGATTTCAGCTGGCGTGTGGCATCATAGAGACAGGTCAGCACATGTGCCCACTGTCCTCTTCTGCTCCCAAAGGTAGCCCTAGCAGTGTTGCTCCTCTTTCTTCATGTCTCAGGATTAGAAGGTCCCATGATCAGGGCCAAGGTCAGACCCCTGGGCCAGAGTTCTCCTAGCAGACATTTCTGGGCAGCATTCTGAGCAGAACACACAAGCTTTGTGATCAGTCAAATGCCCCATGCTTATGCCCTGGGGCAGCTCAAGATTGGGGTCTCTTTTTAGGGCAATGGTACTCATCTCTTTGGATGAGGAAAATTGTTTGACCATTGTCCAATTGATAATCCTCAGGCCTGCCTGTGTTTGTGACAATTGGTCTGGGACAGATACTCATCACAAAGGTGCTGACTTAGTTCCCTGGACTCATGTTTTTCCTATGCCCCTGCCTTACATGGGACAGGCTATCCTTGAGAAAGAGTACAGAGGGCTGGCAAAGTCCTTCCCACTCCCAACACCTTCTTCACAAGTACACAATTTCCTATACTCTTATGACTTTGTTCAAAATGCAAAGTTGTCTGAACAAGTGAGACACTAACTGCAGGAATCCTCCTGTTAGAACATGACTCTCCTTCCCTTCTTCCACCTGACTCACTCCTATTTATTCTTCAAGACCCATTGGGTGACATCTACACAGAGAAGCACTCTGTAAATATGCCAGACAACCCAGGGGTTCTTCCTTGATAGCCCCACAACACCTTGTGCTGTATTTATCACTTGACTATGCCCCATTGATTTACAATTATCTCCTTGGGTTCCTCTCCAGTGTGGCTTCCTCAGAGATCAAGCCTTTATTCATTGTTATGCCCCCTCTGCTGTCTTCCTGTCTGTTAAGCATCAACAGGGAACAGTGTCCTGTTAATGCCGACCTAGACAAACGTGAGCCACCAGTGAGAAAGCCTCTTCTTGCGACTCTAGCTCTTTGTGAAAACTTAGGCAAGCCACTTTTGCTCTGTAGTTGTCTACTTCACAATAACTAGGTGTAATTAGATGCTCTAGATGACCAAAGAAATTCAGTGCTGTCACTAGTCTTTGTCACCTCTCCTTGAAGTGGATTTGAAGGGCTCTGAAATACATGACAAGAATTTCTGGACAAAAGTGTGAGATCAAAACAGTGTTTCCCCACCTAAGGGCTCTGATCATCCCAAGGAATAGGAGGGATAAGAAAGCCAGATGAGGACATTGGAAGACTGGTCAGGAAAGTCACTTGCTTTGGTGAAAAACAGGCTGACCTGAAAAATTCATCCAGACACACATGGTGTCTGTACTACTGGTGTTATGTTCAGGAAGTGGTCTCCTGTGCCAATTTGTTCAAGGGTACCTCCCACTTTCTGTTGGGACCTCCTGAAACTAAAGTTTCTTTAAGGCAAAGGACACAGTCAACAAGACAAAAAATGGCAGCCCACAGAATGGGAAAAGATCTTCACCAACCCCACATCTGACAGAGGGCTGATCTCCAAAATATACAAATAACTCAAGAAGCTAGTAACCAAAACAACAAATAACCCAATTAAAAAGTAGGGTGCAGACCTAAATAGAGAATTCCCAATAGAGGAATCTAAAATGACTGAAAGACACTTAAGAAAGTGCTCAACATCCTTAGCCATCAGGGAAATGCAAATCAAAACAACTCTGAGATACCATCTTGCACCTGTCAGAATGGCTAAAATCAACAACACCAATGACAGTTTGTGCTGGAGAGGATGTGGAGAAGGGGGAACACTCCTCCACTGCTGGTAGGAGTGCAAGCTCACTCGTACAGCCACTTTGGAAATCAGTTTGAAGTTTCCTCAGGAAGATGGCAATCAGTCTACCTCAAGATCCAGTAATTCCACTCCTAGGCATATACCTAAAGTATTCACATTCATACAAGGTCATCTGTTCAACTATGTTCATAACAGCATTATTTGTAGTAGCCAGAACCTGAAAGCAACCTAGATGCCCCTCAACTGAAGAATGGATAAAGAAAATGTGGTATAGTTACACAATGCAGTACTATTCAGCAGAAAGAAACAATAGAATCTTGAAATTCTCAGCAACAAGGATGGAACTAGAAGAAATCATCCTGAGTGAGGTAACCCAGTCACAAAAAGACAAACATGGTATGCACTCACTCATATATGGATTTTAGACACAGAGCAAAGGATCACCAGCCTACAATCCAAACCTCCAGAGAAGCAAGGAAACAAGGAGGACCCTAAAAGAGACATACATGGTCCCCTGGAAAAGAGGAAAGTGACAAGATCTCATGAGCAAGTTGAGAACACAGGGATGGGGGAGTAGGAGGAAAAGAAGGGGAGAAGAGGGGGGAGGAGGAGGACATGCGGGAGCAGGAAGATTGAGTTGGGGGAAGAATACAGGAGAGCAAAAAAGAGATACCATAATAGAGGGAGCCATTATAGGTTTAAAGAGAAATCTGGCACTAGGGAAATGTTCAGAGATCCACAAGGATGACCCCAACTAATAATCTAAGCAATAGTAGAGAGGCTACCTTAAATGCCCTCCCCTGATAATGAGATTGATAACTACCTTACATGCCATTCTAGAGCCTTTATCCAGTAGCTGATGGAAGCAGAAGCAGACACCCACAGCTAAACACTGAGCTGAACTCCTGGAATCCATTTGCAGAAAGGGATGAGTGATGAGCAAAGGGGTCAAGACCAGGCTGGGGAAACCCACAGAGACAGCTGACCTGAACAAGGAGGAGCTCATAGACCCCAGACTGGCAGCTGGAAAACCAGGGCCCCTGAGTGTGGGTGTCAGTTAGGAGACCTGGGAAGTCTGTGGGGCCTCTGGTAGTGGATCAGTATTTATCCCTAGTATATGAATGGACTTTGGGAGCCCATCCCTTAGTCTAGTCACACAGGGAAGAGCCTAGGCCCTGCCCCAAATGATATGACAGACTTTGATGATCTCCCATGAAAGGCCTCACCCTCCTTGGGGATCAGAAGAGGGGTGGGAGGCATGGGAGGACAGGAGGGAGAGGGATTGGGATTGATATGTAAAATAAAATTGTTTCTAATTTAACTTTAAAAAAAGGTGAGAAGTCAGCAGGGCAGTGGTAGCACATGCCTTTAATCCCAGAATCTGGGAGGCAGAGGCAGCTGAACCTCTAACTTCAAGGCCAGCCAGGGCTACACAGAAACCCTGCCTCAAAAAAACAAAAGCAAACAAATTTAACTGAGAGATGGCAGGACTTGCCTAGGATCATACACAGTTTGCTATCAGGCACAACTAAGACGAGGCTTCTGGCTGCTGATTCCAATTGAGTGCTAGAAAAGCCATATATATTGCACAGGGGCTACCAAACTAAAGAACCCTCCATGCTGACTCTGCCTCTGACTCTTTCCATCAGACTCCTTGCTCTGGCCACCACCTGTATCTGTCCACAGTCACTCTGGTTATCATTTCTAGCCCATCCTATAAAGAAGCCATGTCTGGAAGTCTTCCTCTAAGCTCCTCAAGAAGCACTAAATGCTCCCTTCTCTGGACTTCTGGACACCTGCACCTTCTATTACTAGACTAAGATCTTGGTGAGACGCATTCCACTGGAACACATCAAACTGGCCCTTGTGTTTCCGACCAGACATCCAGTACATAGTATACATTAGCTGAATGAGCATAGTTCTAGTTCTAGTTTCATTTCTATTGCTGTGATAGCATACCTTAACAATGAGTAACTTGGGGGAGGAAGGGGTTTGTTTGACTTAAAATTCCAGGTTTCCATCTATATTTGAGGGGGGAGTTAAGACAGGAAGTAGTCAAAAGCAGAAAGAAATGAATGCACATGTTCTTGCTTGTTTGCTTGCTCTTAGTTAGGTTTCTCCTTTCTCACACTCTTCAGGAACCCTTGCCTAGGGAATGATGCCACCCACAATGGGCTGGGTTCTTCTACACCAATGAATAATGAAAACAATCCCCCACACCTGTGTGATCTCAACACTTCCTGAGTGAGATTCTCCTGCCAGGTGATTCTAGGTTGTGTCAAGCTGTCAGTTAGAACTATCAAACATGCGTAGATTTTCTGTTTTCCATGGGAAAATTGCTCAGTCCTGTCTGGTTAATCATTTTGTAACCCTGTAACTTAGACCAAGAACTGTGTTTCATTAGCCATCAGGAGACAGGGGTCTCTCTGCCTAGTTCTGATTGTTCTCGAACTCACTATGAAGACTAGGCTGACCTTAAACTCACAGAGATCTGATGCTTCTGCCTTCCAAGTGTTGAGATTAAAGGTATGTGCACAATGCCCAGCAAAGATTGTGTGTGCCAGTTACCTTGGGGAGGAGGTCTTTTTTGTAATTTTTTTTTATTTTTGTTTTGTTTTGTTCTGTTTTTCCTGGAGCTGAGGACTGAACCCAGGGTGAGCTAAATCCCCAACTCTATTCTAAAAAAGAAAAACAAAGTAAAGGACAAACATAAGCCACAACACAAAAACCTTAGCTAATGGCTCTGGAATCCCCTTCTGATTCTCCCTGCCATTGCTCTCTACAAAGGCACCCACATTTTCCAAGCAGTGACTCCGAGTGCACATGCAGGAGGGTTAGGTACTTTGCAGAACACCATGCTGGAGTCCCTGCTCCTCCTGAAGAGGCTGTGTGGGCCCAGCAGACATCTGTCACTGCAGCACCTGCCACCTCTCAGGCTTGCATTTGGGAGGGGTGGAGGTGGGGTTAGATGTTCACAGCTCAGACAGACTCACAGGGAGCTTTCACTTCATTATTCTACCCTGAGTTGAAATAAATACTTATTTATTCACCAAAGCATACTGGAATATGCAGAATGGCTCTCCTAAAGGGCTCAATAAAGCTGAAATATGTGTGGACTCTTAATAATTTTACAATAAACTACACTTTAGAATCAATTGCTCTGGCACCAAGAAAGTTGCCCAACTGATGGATTATGGTGCTGGCTGGCTGGCTGGAGTGTGTGTGTGTGTGTGTGTGTGTGTGTGTTGTACTCTTTCAATGGAAGTGTGAACAATCTGGAAAAAATTCAGACATCCCAGAAACTATAGTTTTACCTAGGTAAGGCTAGTTGTGACATTTTTTTCTGATGAGAGCTCCAGAGGTGAGGAAAGCCAGAGGCACTAATCAGGAAAATGAGGTACCAGGGTGGAAATATTCATCTCGGAGGAAGGGATTGGGAACAAGGAGAACAAACGATTAACCAGCCATGAACTGAGGACTAGAATCCTCCACTGCTGCTCACAAAGTGTTATTATCCCACTTTGCCAAAGAGTCTGTGATGATTAATCCTGATTGTCAGTTTGATAGGGTCAGAATCATGGAGGATACAAGCCCTGCGGCATGCCTGTGAGGATGCTTTGGGGAAACTTGAACTGAGGTGAGACAACCTACTCTGCATGGGGACAGTCGCATCCCAGGACATGGAAAGGAGAACCCGAGTGAAGCCTGGATGTTCAAGTGTTCACCTCTCTTTGCTTGCTGCTTATAAACACAATGTGGCCAGCCCTTTATGCTACAGTCCCCATGTCTTCCTGCCACAGTGGACTCTATCTTGTCACACTTCACTGTTTCCTGAGTTACATTCCAGCCACATTTTGTCACAGCAATGAGAAGTTACTACTACAGAGGCCTGTGGTTAAAGCTGCCGCATGAGCATCTTATGGAAAGCAGAGCAGAGATGACAACTCGGGCTCCCTCTGATCTGAGGCCCTGCCCTCTTCTAGGAAACAGTGCCTCCCTCTATCCTTGGTGTCACAGGACACAGTGCAGAGGCTCTCCAACCTCTCGTGCTAGCATGGGGAAAGGGGACATGAGTTACCTAAAAAACGACATTTCAGATCTGAAGGAGAGGATTTGCTCTGAAGATTTGTTCTGTTTCTCACTCCAGGAGTCAGGTGCTAGGTTCAGGCCTGGAGAAGGCATAGGGCCCAAGATCACCAGGGTATAGTGTGGCCATCAGTACATCTTGGTGACAGGGAAGCCACTAGGCACAGTCAATCACAGCTAGCCTTTAATGCCATTTTCCTTCTGCCATGATCATTCTCAGTGCCAACCTAGGCCTCGGGTATTGATAGCTCCCACCGTCAGCAGAGTTCCAACCCCCTTCCATTCTAAGTAAACCACCTGCTGGGTCCTCACACCCTTAAATCTGAATCTGTGCAGGCTAGGATGAGAGGAAGGGCATGCAAGATGCAACAGTTACCTGTGAGTGTGTGGGCTACAGATGTACAGAGGCATCCTAGAGATGGGATGGGGTGGGAGCCCAGCACTCCCAGGCTGGACTGCAGCCAAGTCCCTAGGCTCCTTTACTCTGCAGAGCTTTTGTGGGATGAGCTTAATTCATTTGGGGTTTAAGGAGATGAGCTATTCCCCTCTAGCTAGCACTGCCAGATCCAGAACTCTAGAATGTGAAGAAATAGTCCATTCACCTACCCAATAAACATTGATTAAGCATCTATTCTGTTCTAGCCAGCTGCTAGAGGTACAGAGATGGCCAGGACAGACTTGGTCTGGACTTCATGAAGCGTAGAGCCTGGAGGAAGATAAAGGACTGAATGGGGCTGGTGAGATGGCTCAGTGGGTAGGACTGCTTACTGTGTGAGGACTTGGGTTTGAATATCTAGCATTCATGCATAAATTGAACATGGCCACATATGACTGAACCCCAGTGTTCAGATGTTGAGACAGGCAGGTCCTAGGAGCTGGCTGGCCAGCCAGCCTAGCTGAAATGGCAAGCTCTAGGTTCCATGAGGGAGTCCCTGCCTTGAGGGAATAAGGTGATGTCTTTCTCTATATGTGAACATGACTAGATGCATCTCTCTCTCCCTCTCCCTCACTGTCTCTTTCTCTATCCCCCTCTCTGCGAGTGTGTGTGTGTAATGCACATGTGCACACACACACACACACACACCTGTGAAAGGGACAACAGACTTAACCTAGTGATATGTCAGGATGACGTCAGTGGAAGAGTGACACTTAACTAACACCTGGAAGATGGGCAGGGCTGGCTTGCCAAAGGAAGAAGCAGAAGGTTGGGATAATGGCGTTCACCCTTTCTCCTGAAATTAATTGCCTTCTCTCTGTGTGTCTGCCCTGGCTCCCCTTCCTGTAATAATTTTAGCAATTTCAATTACGTATGGCTAATCTCACTGATAAACCTTTGAAAAATAAATACAAACTCGGGCCTACTTGGCAATAGAACCAGCTGAGGGGAGGGAGGCCAGCTGCACATATCTACCCTCCTGAAACAAGACGAGCCTGGGACAGGACGTGGCAGGGTGATTGCTGCAAGGCTTGGGACCTGGCTACAGCTCGTGACAGAAAAGACCTAACCAGAAGCTGTTTCTGTGGGCCACGTGGGGCCTCCATCCAATGTGTCATTCTCTTTTTACAGGAAACAGTCCCATCCCCAGGACATTGTGAATTGGATTGCTCCCAGACAATGTCCAGAGAAACAAGTCCAAGGCTTAGAAAGACCCTAGGAGATGTCACCTCATGCATACAGGACATACAGATGGAGTACCAAAGCTCAGCAAGAAGAAATTGCTTGTGGAGACAAAGGAATGACTGAGTGAGGCGGTTAAGAGCTAACTGTCTGGCTTTATGTTCTGGCTCCACTATAAGCAAGAGACCAAGGCATTACCAGCCGCGGCTCTTGTAAATGGGAACAAAATAGCTGTTTCTGATGGAGTTGATGTGAGTCTTACATGAGAAAATAACCACGGTGTAGTGTTTACAGAGCCCCACATAGAGAAGTCGTTCAATAAACAGCAAGCACACTAGCTATCACTGTTACCCAGTATCTGTGGAAGGACTAGCCTAGTGTCCCAGTGGGTTCACTGCCAATCCAGGGCCTCCTGCTGGCATTACTATTCCTTTGTAGCATCTCTCTAGATTTCTCCCCAGGGAAGAAGTCTGAGGTGCTATTGCCTATATGTGTACCCCACAATGGCAGCAGCATAGAAATGGTGGTGACAACATAAATCCAGGCTTGCTTGTGAGGGTGGAGGCAGCCCAGGCTTCTGGTGCCCATGATTTCCTGATTTTCATTGACATTCCACAAGACTTTTACCTTTATCTATAAATCTCTGCACTTCCCCACCAAGGCAATAGCTCCCTCCATTGGCTCTTCCCCTGTCTGAGCTCTCTGTCTGTAGATTAGGGTGATCTTATCTTTTCTATTAGGGAGTGATTGCAGCTCTTGCTGGGTTCATTAGCAGCTGGAGAACCCCTCCAGATTTATTAGCTCAAATCTAGCTTCCTCCATCACATCTTCTTTTCAGACACATCCACCACAATAACAGACAGGGCATTGCCCAGAGCCTTAATTCTTCATGTCCTGTATCCAACTGCAAGTATCTGGTGAAGCAAAGGTTCCTTCAACCACAGCCAAAGACAGGCTGGAGGACAGAGACTCTATTCCATTCCATTCAGCGGCCAAATGATGTTATATCCATCACTGGTCTGCGTGTACCTCATCCAGGCAGGCTAACATCTACTCTTAGGATCTTTTCTCCTCTAAACAGAAAAGCCAGGGTCCTGGCATCAATTGCTCTTGCAGCATACACAAAAGAGATGTGCAGTGGCAATTGTAGTTCAGTGATGTGGCAGAGAATCCTTGCTAATGACAAAATCTATTTCCCCTTCATCCCAGTCTCACAGCAAACTACATTTCCCAGATACCTTTGCTGGGATGTGCAGCAACACGGTGAGATTTAGCCAACAAAACCGTAAGGAATGATCTGCACTGCTTCAAGGCTTGACCCATAAATTACTGTGTGTGAGTCTCCATGTTTTGTCCCACCCCTGGCCTCTATGGAAACACATTTATAAGCTAGAAGATGCTTGGGACCTAAATGCCCTTATTTGAGTCCATAACTGTCAGGGACTCCCTTGTGGAAGTTCCAGTAAGAACTGTACAATCTGCCTTCTATATCTGTGGGATTGACACCATGGATTCATCCAACAGATGGCTGAAAATAGTCAGGGACAATTAGGTCTGTGCTGAGTGTGTATAGATACTTTGCTTGCCACTGTTCCCTAAAAGCTGCCATATAATAACGATCAGCATTTACATTATATTTATCTAGAGATGGTTTAAAGTATGTGGGAGAAAATGCTACATCATTTAAAGGAGACACTTGAACATCTGCATGTTTTTTATTAACAAAGGGTTTAGAATTCATCCCTTTCCATAGTAAGGGACTACTGTGCTTGTCACTGTGTGAAGCTGTGGGGTTTGTGGGTTGTTTAGCTGCAGCAGTTAGCATTGCCTCCTGGCTATAATACCACCACCAGCTATTTTTAAGTTCCTACTAAGAGACTTTAAAGACAGGCATTACCACTATTTACATCTTAACTGATGAAGAATCTCCCAAGAGCCCCCGGGGCACAAGTCACTAAAAGCTTCAGAAGCAGGGCTCCTCACCTGTCTATCAGGGTTGGGCTCTTAAATACCAGCTACTTTCTCTTATTACTAAGCTACTTCATTAGAAGGTCTCCTGACTACACCTGCGGGGTCTTGACTCTGACAATCTACAAACTTTAACTAGAGAGAAGAGGCATATAACACTTCCCACCTACCAGAATGGCTCTTATTAAAAAGTGAAAAATAAGAAACATTGGCAAGGTGGTAGCGAAAGTCAAACCCTTGTACATTGCTGGTGGGAATGAAACATGGTGCAGTCATTATAGAAAACAGTTTGGCAATTTCCCAATAAATTAAAATGTGATGACTGTCTAGGTCAGTGAGTTCCCTCCTTAGGAACATACCCAGAAGGAGGAAAGGCAGAAACTGGGCAGATATTCGCACACCCATATTCATGGGACTATTAGCTGCAATACCAAGCAATTCAAGTACTCACTGTTGGGTTAATGGATTGTAAGGATGGAAAATTTTAGCCTAATTTTCCCTAGACTCTGCCCCCTAGCAGTAAGTAGGCAAAAGCTCATTCTTAGCTGATTACGATAGGGCAGGTTACCGACAGCACCTGTGAGTGAATGAGAACAGGAAATGAGCCATGCCACACTACCCAGAAGCCCTAGCGAAAGCAGACTTCCTGGGCTAAGCATGGGCTTAGATAGTTTAAATTGATTGGTCCACACTGAGTGCTATGAGATGATTGGTTTGTGATGCGCGGGCTTTGTTGTAACCCTATAAAAGCTGTCTGAACCCTGTACCCAGGGTTCCCAGTCCTCTACCCCACGTGGAGTATGGCTGTGGACCCCAGTGCACTGGAATATAAAAGACCTCAAGCTTTTGCATCAAGACTGCTTCTCGTGAGTGATTTGGGTGGGGGGGGGTGCCTTTCCTGAGTCGGGGCGTGAGGGTCCATGCCCTCCTCAGGTCTTTCAGGATATGCAAATATGGTATACATGTACCATCATGGTATATTACTCACTTTGAAGGAGGATGAGCCTTAAAGACTTTGATCTAAGCTGGGCGTTGGTGACACACATCTTTAATCCCAGCACTCAGGAGGCAGAGGCAGGCGAATCTCTGTGAGTTTGAGGCCAGCCTGGTCTACAGACTAGTTCCAGGACAGCCTCCAAGCAAAATAGAGAAACCCTGTCTCGAAAAACCAAAATAAATAAATAAATAAAAATAAAAAGACTTTGACACAATAAAAAGGCTAGACACAAAGGATAACTATTGTATGACTTCATTTTCATGTAGTACATCGTCATGTTCACTGAAAGAATGTATCTGTGTGGTTTGGGGCAGGGGAGGGCAGTGAGGAGGAGGGGACTAGCACATCTGTGTAATAAGTACAGAGTTTTGGTTTGGGAAGATGGAAAGCACTGTAAAAACAAAGGGTGATGATGGTGGCACAAAAATGCAAAAATGCCACTGAAAGCACACTGAAGATGGCGAAAATGGTAACTTCTATTATGGGTATTCTTTCATCATAATAGAAAGATTTTTTTTGTTAAAACAAAAGAAATGAAATTTTCTGATACATGGTACAATACGGATGTACCTAGAAAATACTACACTGAGCGAAATAAGCCAGGCAGGAGCTAAGTAATATAGTATAACAACACTGAAGTGAGTCACCTACAAGAAGTGAATCCATAGACAGGAGAGAAGAACAGAGGTTGCCAATGGCTGGGGGGAGAAGGAACAGGAGCTATTATTTTTGGATTTCCTTAGGTTTTAGAAGGGGTAGTGATGGCTTATATATGGGAATATGTCAACACCACTGAATTGCAAACTTTAAGATACTCAAAATGGAAAATGTGATATTATATATACTTTTCCACAAGAAAAAAAATATTGAAAATCAGGGAGTGAGTAGGAAGGAAGCATAGAGGAGAGAGCTTTCGGTTTAATTCATTTATTACAGATGCCCTATGTCAATCAGTGTTCTTAACACCTGGATGGGATGAGGTGCAGAGACCTGGTCAATACTCAGTAATTACTAATGTACACACAAACATCCTACACTGGCAAGTACACTCATGCACAATAACTGAGCTACTGGGCTGTGTTCATTCTCTGGAAATAAAATGTATTTTAGGGATCGTTCTTTGGGAAGCACAATATGTGTTTGCCATTCCTTTTAATCCACCAGAAGCAAAGCCAAGACTCTCTACCATAATAACGTCCCTTTATTAAACCCATATTGTGAGCCAATTGCTCTCCTGAGCTAGATATAGGGCCCACTGACAGAAGAGGTCACCAGAACTCAGAAAGGTTAAGTAGTCTGCACAGCTGGTAGCTGCTCACACTAGAAGGTTAAAGGCCTGTCTATCAAATACTCAGGTCTGGGTCTTTTCTGGTTCTCCATGCTGGTTTTCAGGAGGCAGATCTGAGAACTCACATCACTGTAGTAGAAGCCAGAGAGAAGGCCAAGATTGGGGTTCCCTGAGGACCTGAGAGAGGAAGAGAGGAAGAAGGAAAGCCAGGTGCATCGCTGTGGAGGATGGAGATGGAGAATGCAAAAGATGGCTTCTCTACTGCTGAGCCCTTCTGCTCTGCTGCCAAACTCAGAAAACTCCAGGCAGCATGTGTGGTCCTAAAACTCCTACTGGACCTGGTCCTGCTGGAAAGCCAAGGCACTAATGAAAAGTTTCCAGAACATTCACTCACTGGTTGGCTTCTGCAGTGTTCCTGCTTCTGTTTCTTGACTGTTTCCCAGACAGCATCACTCAAATGATGAGATGTCTGCTTCTCCCTTGAAGACTCACAGTCAGGCATGAGTCCTGTTAATTTCAGGTGCAAAAGACTCTGACTGAGGCAGAGTGGAGAGCTAGTCTCATGCCATGCCCACAAACAAGGAGGAAAGCTCTGAACAACAGAAGCATCCTCCTACTATGTAAAACAATACAGCTCCTTGAGGACACAGAAGGCTTTGCACATACAGTTTGTTGCATATGCATAGCAACATCATGAGGTTGTTATCTCCAAAATGAGAAAATGGGGGCCCTGAGAGTCCGTGCGGCTCATCTAAAGTCATCCCGGGAGGACAAGGAAGAGAGAGGACTTGGTACCTGCGGCTCCTGATTTGACAGTGCATTTTTTCCAACTAGAGAACATTGTCACCCTCCAAGAGGAGAGAAGGATGATAAACAGTATGGTGGATGCTGTCTTCCTAAACACCCAAGCCACAACTCCATCTATCTCAGAACGCCTTTCTTCTGTCTGCTGAGTGGCTCCAGACACAGAGGTTCCCAGCTCCATCCTTAGTGCTGCCTAGTCCAAGGTGCCTCCCTGGCAGGCTGGCACAGCACAGGCAACCTCACCCCCATCTGCCCGCCTTTCTTCCCTCTCCTCTCTGTTCCCACCCCCACCCCATTCTCAGAAAGAAGCACTGTACTTTCATCTCTTTCCTCTCTTACCAGCTTGCCCAGGCTGCCCCAGATGCCTCCTCACCTTAAGCAAACCCATTTGCATTGCTGTGGGAACAGCCTAATCCTCTTCTCCCCTTTTACATGTTAATTCTCTGATTTACAGCTGCAGTGTTAGATAGAGGGGAAAAAAAAAAAAAAAAAAAAAAAAACCAAACATGGCAAACAAAGGAATTCAGCTCATTCTATTTTACATTTTGAGGGGGGTGGGAGGGCTTCTGGGGTGCTGGTGATATTCTATTTCTAGATGCAGAGGCTGCTGGCACAGGTGTGCTCACTTGGAGACAGCTCTTTGCTCTATGCATATACATTCAGTAAGTACACCAGACTTCAATAAGCAATCCCATGGGCTAAGCATTGGGACACACGCCTCTAATCCCAGCACTCAGGAGGCTGAAACAGGAGGATTATCATGAGCTCTGAGGCCAGCCTGTGCTACTAAAGTAGAAACAGATACAACAAACCCCAATTCCTTTATAGGCTTTCAATTCTGGAAACTTGGGTCACCAATGTATCAGGGTTAACAATTCCACAGCAGCGGCAAGAGAGGGCTGTCCATGGTACCTGCAGTGAATGGTCTCTATAGGCAAGCTCTCTTAAATACTACAGAACCACTGAGGAGACCTGGCCCCAGGGTCCCAGGAGAGAGACTTCATAGCCTTCTAAATCATCCTATGCACACAGTCAGCAATAAGGTCCTTACTAACAAGCAACCCTTCTCTTTATAGGGCTGAAGAGTCCAAGTTGTGAGGCTAAATTCTGTTCCTTAACTTAGTAAGGCTTTTTCCACTTGCTGGGCATTTTCAAAGAAGGGGGTCAACAGATAGTGGATAAGAAATAAGTAAGCTCATATCCCTGGGGATGCATGAGTGTAAATGCCCTCACTGTTTCTTAGACATACCATGAACCATCCTATGTCCAAGTAACTGAGGATGCAGTGCCTCATCCTCACGCATTCTTCCTTTCCTTGTGTATACAGAAGGACTCTACTTTTCTTCCAGAACTTTCTTCAATGCAGCTGTTCCCCCATTGCCCCAGGTTGAGCAAGCAGTCCCTGCCTAAAGAGCTGATGCAGTCTCTAACATATCTAGTAATAGAATTTTCTACTTTTTACTGTCAGAGGTATTTTGGTTTTTTACAAGGTAGACTCTTCTTCCTTCCTTCCTTCCTTTTTTTTTTTTTTTTTAACATTCTGTTTATTTAGTGTGTATGTGTAGCTTCCACACGCATGCTATGGGACTTGTGTGTATGCAAATACACACATACAACTGGTGGACTTAGTTCTCTCCTTCCACCACATGATCAGCCTCAGTCACAGGGCTTGCCAGTAGGAGCATTTACCACCTGAGCTATCTTGCCAGGCCCAGGGTTGGTTTCTTATTCCAGTTGCAATTCCTCATGCCTGGCCAGTACCTGGTTTATAAGAAAAACTCAAAAGGGGTCACGTCTGGAGGAAGCGGGTATCTAGAGGCACTGCTTGAATGTACAAACTCCACACTAGAGAAGTTTTGAACACTAGAGTTTGTGTTTGAACACTAGAGAAGTTTTGCGGTTCCTGGGAGGTGGGGAGTCCAGCTGGGTGAAGCGGCTCACTGAGGGGAGGGCCCTATGGATTACAGCCTGGCCTACCTTCCAGCACGACCCCCCTCTTCTCATTGATCTTTGGAATAATGGGCTATGCTGCAAAGCTCCACCACTCCAGCCTGACACCACCATGATGGACTGTCCCCTCCAATGGTGAAGCCACAATAAACCCATCCTCTGTTAAGCTGCCGGGCATTTGGTCACAGCAGTGAGAAAAGTCATACATAATTACCCCCAGCCAAGGATGTATAAAACAAAATAAACTTCCTCTCTGAATGATGGTCTATAATAGCATACTGAAGATAACCAAAACACCCCCCCAGCCTATGCACAGTTAACTGAGAAAACTGGTGCAATGAACACTGAAGCTTACCCAGCTGTGAAGATGCAACCACCCAGGTGGGTCCAGGACTCTCCAAGTGAACATGTCAGCCACAGAGTGTCACACACTGTATAACTTCCCTCAAACGGTAACGTTGGATAAACAGGGCATAGCTCAGTGGCTTCTAAGGGTTAGAGATGGTAGGGAAGATTGTGGCAGGTGTGACTATGGAGGATGGCATAAGGGAAGCCTTGTGGGAGTCAAGTTGGCAAACAAATATACATAGCTAGCTTTGCAACTTCTTAGAAATCCTATCATTATTCTTAAAGTAAAAGTTACACATTTCTAAAGATTTTATTTTTAATTATATGTTTTTATGCTAGTGTGGGCACGGGAGTGCAGATGCCTGCAGAGCCCAGAAGAGGGCATCAGAGCCCATGGAGCTGGAGTTACAGATGCTTGTTAGACACCCATGTGGGTGCAGGGAACCAAACTTGGGTCCTCTGCAAAACCAGTATGTGTTCCTAACCTCTGATGCATCACTGCAGCTCCAGATATTTTTTTAAAGCTTGCTTTCTTATTTTCTGACTACTCAAGAATTGAATACACACACACACTCACACACACACACACACACACACACACACACACACACGCACGCACGCACGCACGCACACACACACGCACACACACAACACACACACACACTTGAGGCCTGCAAGGCTGAGAGATGACCCAACCTAGAGTCTGCCTTGCACTGTCAGAGGTCCTGATCATTCTTAACCAATGAGGGGCCACCATGTGATGTCAACAGATCAGAAAGCCTGGGTGCTGGGAGGGTATATAAGATGCCCCCATTGGTAAATAAATGAGTCTGCTGTTTGCTGTTTCCCTTCTACCTGACTACAGGTGCCTGTGCCAATGACACCACATCTTCTCACCCTCTCCCCTGAGGGAGACATTAGGACCCAACATTATCTCTCTCTCTCTCTCTCTCTCTCTCTCTCTATCTATCTATCTATCTATATCTATATATCTATCTATATGTATGTATGTACATATATGTATATATATGTGTATATATGTATATATACTATGTATTGTGTGTGTGTATGTATATTCTATATACCCACAATAATTTTCACATTCTTAAGGCTTTACAATTTCAAAATGCTTCCACGTATGCTGTCATATAACTTGACAACAAGCCAGTGATGTAGCCATTCAGGTTCCTATTCAGATAAGCACAGCACACACTGCTCAGTGCTTTGTTGAAGTGGCTAGTATTTTGACAAACATAGTACTTAAATCAATTAAGTTCAATAAAATTCCAGTTTTGTCATCTGTAAAACAAGGGCTGTAGCTAAGATGACCTGGGGGAGGGACACATTTGGTTATACCACCATCAGACATGCATGCATCTTGTGCCCTAACTTTTCTCCTTCTGAGTTATCATGGTGGTTGAGGGGAACTCCACTGCATGCCAGAAACTGTACTCACTGAGGAGGCTTATCTTCACACAGCTGTCCCAAATAATCTCTGCTATAAAACCAGAGACACTTGGATGGGGGCATCAGAGCCTCCAAATTCTCATTCTCAAAGGTCTAAAAGTGTTGGCATGAGGATCCCACTGAGCTTCTGGATCCTGTGTCATTACAATGTTCAGACACTGTGGCTGGTTTCTGTTCCCTTTGCCTCCCATTCCCCAGGAGCCATCTTCTAGACGTCATCCCATCATGACCCATTAACCCTGGCTAACACTACACTAAGGAGGTGAGGGGGGCTACGAAAATGTCTTACCAGATTAGTGAAGATGTATGTGTAATAGGCTGACACCATCCCCAGCTCGGCTGCCTGCAATGCAAAGAGAAGGCGATTAGAGTGAGAAAAACTCCTGGAAGCCCAGGAGCAGTAGGGTGCCACATCTACTATTTATCTGGCCCACTAACCCTCAGCACAAAGCAGAGCAGAAATTTTGTCTGCTTGGCCCTGGATGTTAGAGGATGAAAGACAGAATCATTAGCCGCTAAAGCATGTTCTTTCCATCTCACCCCACTCCTCACCCTGAGTGACACCGGAATATCTGGTGCTCTCATGTATAACATACTCCCCAAAATAGGACTGAGCATTGCAAAAACCAGAATGGACTTAAGGGAAATGAAGCAAACAAGGAAACATACTAGAATAATCTCCACGACTCCTAACAGCATTGACTAAGTTTTACCTACTGTCCAGCCAGCCAGGTATTCTAAATCATTCTACATGGCTTAACCAAAATGGACAAGCACTATTTTTCTTCCTTAACTCCTATTTTTCCAGCAGAGGAAACTGGCACAACTGTGGCTAAGTCACTTGTATGAGATCACATGTATCATAATTCTGAAGCTTTTTACCAAACTAGACTCTCCTCAAGGACCACAAGCTTGAAGGAAGTGCACACCCAGCACTCTTAGGGACTGTGAGTAGGATTATGGAGCATGCCCAAATGAACCCTGCCTCTGTCAGGATGCAGATGAGACCTGAATAGGCTGTGTCTGCAGCCATGTGGAGATCAAGTGAATTGTTTGCAAACTTGATTCCTTTATTCCTGCTAAGGAACAAGTTGCCTGTGACATGCCTCGCCCTTGATCACCATACAGGAGTGTGGTGTCATCCCATAGCTGAGAACTGTGGTTTTGATACAGCCTCCCTTTTGTCTGATCTCTGTAGCCGTCATAAACACCCCTAACCAACCTTCCCTGTCAGTGTGCCAGGCTTTGAGTGTGACAGGTGCTATAGAAACCGACAAGGAGATCAGGTAAGTAATGAGCTTGGCTCTCTCCAGGGTCCTTATCCCTCCTGACAGTCCATTAGATTTTCATAATATATCCTGTAGCCCGGGGCCACTGGGAGATGGCTCTTGTCATGACTATTGTGGTGGTGGAGGGGAGAAACAAGAGCAGGATAATTGCATTTTCCTGTTTCTCTCCCTAGAACTCAAATAACTTTGTGAGCATTCGTAACTTTGCATCTCCCCGGCTGTTTAAGGTTCAGGATAACTGATATCACCATGGTCCCAAAAGGCACCTGAAGTGCAGAAGGGCTTGGTGACAAGACCAAGATGGTGTGGGAGCTGTAGTGGTATGCAAGGTTTCCATGGGTTCCTTCTCCCTTTAACACTTTCTTCCCCCACTCTCAAGACAGGCAAGATGTCTCTCTCCATCCACAGCCTACCACACCCTCTCACATGTTTATTATGAGAGGTCCACTGCCTCAGAGGCGGCCTAGACCCACATGAACTATTGCTATGATCATCCATCCAGAAGCAGGCTAAGGGGCACAGTCAGAAGTTAAAATACATTTTGTGAAACCTGCTGCCCTAGAGATAAAAGACAAGAGATCCTAGATTTTTAAGACATGAATTCTGAGTAAACATGGAGTTTGTCACCAGGACAGCCACTCAGTAAAGTAGGGGATTATTGTGCAAAGACTTCTGAAATCAAGAAGATGCCAAGAGTTGCCAACCGGACCCTGGCTCCCATGTGCACAGCAGGGTTCCAGAAAGCCCCTGGGATCCCCCAGAGAGAGGAACATGGAGTCCCATGGAAGCCCAAGGATAAAGGTCAGGCTTGCCAGAGAGATTGCCTGCCTGTGGCTACCAGAATGTCAGGTGGGAAGCAAGGAAACTGGTTTCCCCAAAGTGTCCCTGCTCATGAATCAGTTTGGCTGTAAAAATACAAGAATGTAGGTAGAAAGGGGAGTTAGAAAGAATGGCTATGGGATACCCAGAACAGCTGTCTGCTAATGGGGATCATCATAGACAATTGCCTTCGGAGGCATGATGCAATAAGAAATACATCCATCCATCACAGAGCCTCCTCCTCCTCCTGCAGAAAAGCCCTAAGAAATGGGAAAACACAAGCTATGTTTAAAGGAACATTCCAGTATTGGCAAAGGTGCACTGTGTGCCACTTCTGAGCATGTAAACGGTTAACAGTGGCAAGTCATCTCAAACTCTTTTGGTGCGTGTATCGCTTGAACTTGGCATTCCACTTTGAGAAGCATATGCTAAAGAAATATGCATGAATGCACGTGCAGGAAGATTAATGTATGAAGATGTGTGCCCTCACATTATTTATCATAGCAAAAGATTGGAAACAACCTATTTCTACAAAGATGAAGGGATAGTTAAATAAATTATGGGACATTGGCATGATAGGAAATGATATAGCCACTAAAATATTTGTAGAGAAATATTTAATGACGTGGGAAAATGCAAGATACATAGTTGAGCATAGAGAATGGCTGCTTACACAAAGTTTTAAGCAGTAGGGGGATAACTGAAAAAATGGCCGAAACAGAAAGAATAGACATTAAAATTTTAGGAAAGGTTAAGGCTGGGCAATGGGTTGTGAGTGACATTTATTTTCTTCTCTGTACTTTTTTTGAAAATCTCAGCAATGAATTCAGAATGTTAGTGAGGTGGGGGTAGGGTGGGGAGCCGGGGGAATTCAATTTGCTATGTCAGGAGTCAGGGAACACTCTTGGGGAGAACCACCCTCTCTCCCGCCTCTGCTCTCTAGAGGGATGCTGGGAGGACTTCTGTTTTCTCAGCTGAAGCTCTTACCCCTAAAGATGACCCCTACTTCTCTCATCCCCTAAAACCTACAGGAGCCTTTTCATTCCTAATAATATCACTGATAATATCTCCATGTGAGAAGGAAGAGAAAAAAAGACAAAAAGAGGTGTGTGGGACTGTGTCTGTATGTGTATGTCTGTGTGTCTGTGCATCTATGTGTGCTCCTGTCTCTGTGTATGACTGTGTCTGTGTGTGTGTCTCTGTCTATGCATCTGTGTGTGTCTCTCTGTGCATATATGTCTGTTTGTGTATCTCTTTGTGTTCATGTCTTGCTGTATATTTTTCTGTGTGTGTTTGTGTCCTTCTGTGTGTGTCTACCTGTGTGTGTGTGTGTGTGTGTGAGTATATGTGTGTATTCAAGTGCTCTTTTATAAGTTGAGTGTTCATAGACAGATGTGGTTTTGGTGCTGTGGAAAATTACTATAGCAACAGGCTGAAGGGAAAGCCCTGGATATTGAGAAAACTCATTCAAATATCAGGTTAACTTTTAGTTTTAGGAGGAAAAAAAGACCTGGGCAGGGAAGGAAGGGAAGAAAGAGGTAGAAAAGAAAGGCGAGAAATAGACAGATATTGAGTGTTTTCGGGTTCAGCACAACCAGGCAGAGGTTAATGAGGAGTCTGGCTACCCCATTGGAAGATGGCAGGTTGTGTTTAAATGTGCTATTAAAATAGCATTAAGAGAGGTCAATGTGTCTGAGCACTTATGGGAACTGCTGAAGAGCCAAGGAATAGCCTAGAGCAAGACTTGCTCTCTGACACACATGCTTAGCCCAGGGACTGGTACAAGGCGGCACCTCAGCTGTCCAGCTGTTTCCTGGCTTCTCTCTCTCTGAGACCTGCCTCTCTAATCCATGTGCCTATGTCTGTTTGGCCATCACTCTAGGTCATCACAAACCTTTTCAGAAAGCCTGCCCTAGGGGAGAGAACAAGCTAGGTGTGTTCAACCCAGGTTCCCACAGGGTTGGCTTCTGATAGCTGCTAATGTCCCAGGACCTCAGCTCTATCACCTACACAATGAAGACAACAACATACCCATCTCACATCACCTTGGAGAGGACTGTGCTGTAAAATGATAGGGAGGCACTTTGCAAACCGTTGAAACTCTGTCAGGGCTGAGGAGTGGTGCCGTGTGTACACTGTCTGACAAGTGGCCTCCACCAGAGCCTCTCAAATCTGACTCTAGGTCCAACTGGTCTCTCAGCCCCACCAGATGCTAAGTGTTTCTGAGTGGCACCATCATCCTGCTTTCTCTTTGGAGGGACTGGTGTCCATGGAAACAGAAGTAGACAGAGGAGGAATCAGCATTCATATCCAGCCCAGGATCAAGGAACAATCATAGATCAAGTCAGGAAAGACAAAGAGGGTGCACTACACTCCCCAGCACCCACCGCAGCCAGGCTCCTACCTTCAGGAGGATGGTGTGGGACATGGAGGCATTGGCATGGATGATGATGGTAGCTGTCTTGTCGTCCCGGATCTCCTTGAGGAGCGGAGTGGGGTCTCGCGTGTCATCCAGCATCCGGACTGAGAGTGTATCCTTGGAGATAAGGAATTGCCGCAGCAGCTTCTCCAGGTTTAAAAGGCCTGGAAGGAGAAAAGGATGAAGGCCCCGAGGATCTGCAGAGCTGCCTCCACAGATGCTCCGGCAAACAGCAAGGCATATGACGACTAAGGCTGGAGGCAGCTCAGAGCTAGTGCTAGGGATGTCTTTAAACCCCAAGCAGGTCTCTCTGCCTCCTGGGCTTTGGTTATGCCGTCTAACTATGAGGAGCACCCATAAGTTCCCACCAGCTCCCCAGTAGTTCTTTGCTTCCAGAGTAGAACATGTGGCCCCTTCAAGAATGCAGCACAAGGTAAAAGAGCCCCCAGTGCTTTCCTTGAAGTGCTGTGCCCAGTAACCGAGAACTTGATCAGAGAGCACCAGCACTGAGTCTCTTCCCTCACTTCCAGAACCGTCCCATGTAGCCAGCTGTCTAGGCCTCAGCCCCTTTTCTAAGAAGGACAGCAAGCAGCTCCCAGGGTTGTATGGTGTGAAACCATGCACTGTACACTTCTTCCAGGCTCAGGAAGATCTAGAAGTATTCCATCAAACTCCATCAAGAAAAGCCCTTGTTTCCATTCTCACAGTGGCAGAGCAGTTCCCTCAAGATCCCGAGGCCCAGGAAAGAGTCTTAGCAATCCTCTTTGAACTCCTCAGAGCCCCCAGCTGCTCTAAGAGAAGGCACCACCACAATCAGAACAGAAAGGGCGTTGAACAGCAGCAAGCCTGGGCTCAAAAACAAATGGCAAAGGGATACCCTGAGCTAAGGATCCTTTTCTTCCGCTCCCCTACCCCCAGCTAGTGGATGCCAAGTGTCTTGGTGGAAAGAAACAATCCAGAGTAAAGTCACTGAGACTAGAGGGCTTTAATTTTGTCTGTCCTTGCCAAAGCAGGCCATGGGGAGGATAGATGTGTGGCAGGAGGGCCATTTCCCCAGACCCAATAGTCCTGAGTCTGGTAGAAAGGTTCCTGCAGGCATTTGCTCACAAAGCAATGACAGGAGTAGCACTTATCAAACCTTATTATTCTCTTGCCAATGTACTAAAATTTTTGCATGGCTTATCTTATGTAAGTCTTCATAACAATACTATAAAGTATTAAAATCCCCAAGTTCCAAGGAGGATTGGGAGGTAAGGAACACACCTCATTCTGTGGGCGGTAGTGATTTTCTACCACTCTAGATTCCCTGTGCTGCCAGCTTCGGCACTGGCTAGCAGAGTATTCAACTGAGAGGTGCCTTCAATGCAACCCATGAAGATTCTTTCTTGTACTCTCCTGAGGCTCAAAGACAATTGTCATAATTCAGAGGCGGCACTGAAGAACATCCATCCATTCTTCGTGTCATAGACAGATGCTGTGACTTGCCCAGTCACACATGAGAAGGACACAGCTGGAACGGGATTTCCCAATTTCTGATCTCCACCCGCCTCTCTTGGGACAAAGCAAGTGGCAGTGAGTACTGTGTCTATACAGCATTCCCGGAGACATGGGCATGCATCTGGGGACTTAAGTGAGGGAAACCAACACTTGGTGTGTTTGTTTGTTTTTAACAAGAAAGAGTCTTCTTTTGTTTTATTTTGAAACAAGCAACCAGAGTGGGAGCTTGATGGAGGAAGAAGCCTGGGAAAGTGTAGCCCACCCATTTTCCTGCTCCCTGTCTTGCGAAAGTCCTTCAGGGAGCTGGGGGCTGTCTGGTGAGTGATGGGCAGAGTTGGAATAACCTGCTTCACAAATGAGGGCCACGTGGCATGTTGTGAGTCTGAAAGAGAATGGCACACATGGGCTCATATCTTTGAATTCTCCTTCCCTAGTTGGTGGGACAGCTTTGGAAAGATAGGGAGGTGTGGCCTTATTGGAGGAGGTGCGTCAGTGGGGGACTCTATATACACAAACAGCAGGCACACACACTGGATCCTGCCCTCAGGAGCTTAAGTAAGTCAAGTGGAGAGTGAAACTGAGTCACATTCCTGCTTTGTTTAGTGGCCTGAATGGATTTGGACTTCTTTGGGAGCAGCCTCCTTTTGTCCCAGCTGCAGGGTAGAGAGAGAGAAGGCACTTCCCCCTTCCTCTGGGGTGATATCAGAGGCAAGTCCCCACCAGACAAAGGCTTGAACTTATGACCCAAAAGGCACCATTTTCACCAGGAGGTCAGGGTGGAGGGCACAAAGCCTTGGTCAGGTCCTGGACATGGGGTGATCGCTGACACCAGAGGGATTAAAATTTAGAAGTTGAATGAACCCCAGCCCACTATGTCTCCGTGCCCAGGAAACCAGGAGAAAGGTTACCGTGTAGAGTGAGTAAAGCAGCACCGAGGCGTGAGTCACCCAGAAGGGGCTCTGGGAATCTTGTTAGGCTCTCCTTGCACTTTCCTGCCGTCCTCCGAAACACATCTCTCCTTTCTCCATCTTCACCCAGTCTCCCCCTTCACCAACACTCGCCCCTAAAACATAGCCCCTGCTGGTAAATCACATGAAGTATTTGCCAGTGTATGTAGTCCCCTGGATTTCCAAGGCATTCTGTCCTGTTAAGGCCATTGTCAGCTGGAGCTACCCCAATCTGAAAACGGACTGCACACATTGCTACTGGAACATAGGGGCTCAGCAACGCCACACACAGCACAATCTAGTATGGCCACACACAGCACAATCTAGTATGGGAGTTTCCCCCTTATGATCACATGACTTACTGTCACTGGCCAGTATCCCAAAAAAGTGTAGGAACTAATACCATTAGCCACAGAAGGGATCCAAATCAAACTTTTAAGTGTGGTATGTATGGGGGGTGTTTATGTCAAGTGTCTCCCTCAACTTCTTTCTGCCTCAGTTGTTGAGACAGAGCCTCTCCCTGGACAGAAGCTCACTGATTCAGCTAGGCTGATGCCCAATAAGCCCAAGGCTTCCCTTGTTATTACCTCCCTAGCCCTGAGATTTCAAAGCACACGTGGCTACTCCCAAGTTTTTATGTGGGTGCTAGGAACACAAACTCAGGTCTTCACGCATGTGTGGGAGAGCTTTACCCACAGAGTCATCTCAAAAGCCCCTCAAAAATGTTTCCACTGGTGGTGCATTGCCTTTGCACAATGGTAAAAGTAGGAAAATGTAAGTCAGACCATGTGAGTCAGGACCATCCAATTACAATATTATGTACCTGAATGACTTCTCTCGGGAAATGCAGGGAACACTTTCAAACATTTTTGCATATCCCCAGTAAGGGCAGGGGCACCATATTTGTTGGACTGAACTGAATCAGCAACTGGGAGACATAACTCTGAGGCCAGGGGAGCAGCAGCAAGACCTGTCACATGGTCACCAAACAAGCAGCGTGAAGGAAGGAATGTGACAACGGGAAAGGCAATCAGAAGACAGGCTTGGTCATAGAAGCCTCAGGACTGTGAGGGGTTGGACATCACAGGGAGACAGGCTTGCTCACACTAGGGAAGCATCTTCCATTTCACTGTCTAAAGATGCAATGGACTGCACATGTGGCAGTTCAGCTCCCAGTCACTGGAGGCAAAGAAGCCCTGGGAAGGCCCTTTTGTGGACTACTGTCTAGGGGATTAAACCATGGATGGGAAGTGGGGAGAAGAAAAGGGGATGCATTTCCAGCTTAGGGGGTCTCAGATTCTGAAAAGCCAATAACAGAATACTTAAAAAAGTTTTAAATTAATTTTGGTGTGTGTGTGTGTGTGTGTGTTTGTGTGTGTTCACATGCATGTGCACATACATGCTCATGTGAAAGTTAGAGAACACTTTCCAGAATCAGTTACTTTTTCCACCATGTGGTCCTGGGCTTCAAGCTCAGGTTGTCATGTTTGGTGGTAAGCACTTGAACCTGCTGAGCCATCTCAAAGGTTCCAGAAGTTGGTACTTTTTGTTCTGGGCAGTGGGAGACTGGCAGAAGAGAAAGCACGCTTATTGCTGTTCTCCTCACATCTTTGTTCTAGAACTAAGGGTTTACCAAGCACAGCTGCACTCACAGGGGTTAAACTCTGCTGTCTTCATGCTTCCACCACCTCCACCCCAGTCTTTGTCTCCTGTAGGATGGGGACAGGATGCTGGCCCTGCAGCAGGCATGCCTGCCAAAGCTGAGCTGAGGAGCCTGGGGAACCCATTAGTCTCGGTCAGGATCAAAGTGGATCAATGTGGAGCCCAATAGGCTCTGGGAGGAAGGGTATAGGCTGGTTTCCAGAACTGGAAGGCAGGGGCCCTAGGGCCAGAGGGAGGACATCAAGGCTGTGAAAGCATTGCCAGTGTTGTTTACAGCCACAGGACAAGGACAGAGATGCTGGAGTGATGTCTTTGCACGGGACACAGAGGACCCAATATCAAAATGTAAAAACAGGCTAGGAAGATGGCTCAGGGTTAAAGTGTTGCTGTATAAGCACAGAAGCCCGGTCTTAATCTTCAACACTCTGAAAAGCTAGGTGTGGTGGCAAGTGCTTGTGACTCAGTGCTGGGTGGAGGGCAGACTCAGAGGGTCAGGTGGCTCCTGGCATCTCCAATGGACAGCCAGTTTCTGTCTCGAAGGAAGGAAAGAAGGAAGGAAGGAACGAACGAAGGAAGAGAAAGGTTGGCAAGATGGCTCATCAGCTGAAGGTGCTTGCTGCTTAGTGATGGTCTGAGTTTGATTCCTAGGACCCACACTGTCCAGTTCCTACAAGTTGTTCTCTGATGTATATATACACACACACACACACTAAATAAACAAATAAATTCAAAGAAAAATATAAGTAGAGTGAGTGAGGAAGACATCTAAACATCAACATCTGGCTTTCACATGCCTAAATGTGTGTGTGTGCGCACGCGTGCGCGCGCACGCGCGCGCGCGCACACACACACACACACACACACATACACACACACAAGAAAGTATCTACATCAGGGTATTGGGGAGTAGCTCAGTTGCTCAGCACTCAGGAAGCCTCAGCGTCAACCTCCAGCACCATATAAACTTAGCAAGAAATCACACACCCAGCAATCAGTTACTAGAGACAGGAGGTGGTGAGTTTGAGGTCATCCTGTGACACATGCAACCCATCTCAATGAAGACAACATTAAACAATATCTAGTTCAGCTGGACTTCCCTCAGCCTTCCTTCCCGTCTCCTTCCACTAGCTGACTCCCTCTTACAGTCCTTGGTCTTGGGCAGTGCTCTGTTCCCAGGGAGGGAAGCCCTGTGAAGTCCTGGCTGGGGCAGCTAATGCTGATGGGCTGACCTTGTGAAGGACCTTAGGGAGCACGTAATAAGTTAAATGAGTGTGATGTGGTGTCCGGTGCCCTTGACCTGCCAAGTACTCATTTTTCTTCCTCTGCCAAGTGTCAAACTCAGGTCATATGGCTGTCAAACTTCTTCTGTGGCACCAATTCTGTTTTTATTTTGGGAGAGAGGGGTCAGTTAGGTTAGGGACTAAGTCTTTTTCTTATGTAGCCCAGGAAGGCTTCAAACTCAATACCCTTTTCCACCAACTTCCTGAGCGCTGCTCTACCTAGCTGGAGAAACTGACTCTGACCAGAGAAGGTACGAGTCCAGAGTGACTGGTCACAGAACGGAGAGGGGCACACTTCAGATTCAAGTATGGGAACCTTTCACCTGCTTGTCTTGTCCCATCTCACATGTGAGGCTGGCCCCAGGAAGAGGGGTGGTGCAGAAGGCCACAGAGCCAGATGCAGGTGGGACCAATCACAACTGTTCAACACCTGGCCTCCAACGGACACGAGAGGTCTCTGTGCTCCCCATGGAGGAAAGGTGTCCTCACTCCTGTGTCTCCTACATGGATCATAGGAATGAGCAAGCCTAAGGAGGCGAGAACCATGTGACCTTGAAATTGGATGTCACCTCTGCTTTCTTCATGCATATAATGAGACCCATAATAGAAGCTGTTATATATGGTGATCTTCAGTTCCCCTACAAATGAGAGGATTTAAATTATTTGGGCAATGTCAGAGATCAAACCCAGGACCCAAGGACTTAAAGTTGAAATGAAATAATATAAAATCTCTCAGCACAGTACTGAGCACACAGTACGTGCCATTGAGGTCACTGCCGCCTCCCAAGATCAGCCTGCAGGTGCATGGGTAGGTTTTATCAAGCAAGCAGCTTCCTCACAGTAGATCAAGGCCATGACATGCCCCAGGTTGTCTTTGAAAGGGGCC
Source organism: Phodopus roborovskii (assembly GCF_943737965.1). NCBI lineage: Eukaryota > Metazoa > Chordata > Mammalia > Rodentia > Cricetidae > Phodopus > Phodopus roborovskii. The sequence goes on from NW_026126517.1 coordinate 20,081,321, forward strand.
TGGGTATTAATCATAATATCCCCTGCTCGGCTCCCACTGCCTCAGCCAGTGCTGCAGGGTGAGACAACAGTAATCAAACGTGCATCATTCTCTGGGCACCAGCACTTTCCCACCCAGCTATCTCAGTGGGTTTTATCATTTCCAACACCAGGAAAGAGGCTCAGAAAGGTGAGGTGATTTGCGGAGCATTGGACAGCTCAACTGTGTTACCTCAGTTTGGCTTGACTCCAAAGATAGTGTGTTCCCTCCCTCCCTCCTGCCCTCCCTCCCTGTTTTACCCCTTCCCTCCCTCCTTCCTTCTCTCTTTCTCTTTTTTTCCTCTCTCTCTCTGTGAGCACATGTATGTGTGCACACCTATGCATGTTTTCAAGTGTAGGTTGATTTTGGATTCCCTCCTCAGTCACTCTCCTTATTTTTTGAGACAGGGTCTCTTTGGAGATCAACAGTTTGGCTGGACTGGTTGTCCGGGGAGCCTCCTGTTTCTGTTGCTCCAACACTGAGATTGCAAATATTTATCATGGAGCAGGGGTTTATGTGGGCTCTATGAGGGTCCAGACTTGAGTCCTCCTGCTTGCGTGGCAAGCACTTTCCTCACAGCCACGTGTTCATCCCCAGGACGGTTCTCTTTCACACCACAGCCTGACTCTCTCTCAGGCAATACTTCCTCCTCTGATCACACTAAGTGTGTTCCCACAGCTGTAGTGGGGACTCCCAGCTCTCTTTGGAAGCCCTCAAAGAGCCAACTCCTTTGGGTTCTGTGGGATGACTAGGGGAGCCATGGCAGGGCCTTTCACCCTGTCTCTCCTCTTGACCTCTTTAAAAATAGATGTATAGATGTTCTGACTCTTTTTTTTTATTATTAAAGAAAAAATACTGTAATCTACTATGTATCTCTGCTCAGTCCCAAACCTGCTTATTAAAAAAATCCCCTTCTGGGAAGCAGGAGCATAAATGGTAGATTCCCTGTGGAATGATCCCTGCCATGACATTCTGAACTGGAAAATACAATTAGATTCCTGTTCCTAATTCTACCCTCAGTGTCTCTTGGCCCAGCATTAATAAGGAAGATGGAAGACGGTCTCATCCACAGCTCTGAGCTACATCTCCCTGCAGCCCCTCATTTTTTAGCCTTTGATTAGATTTTTAATCTTCTCTGCCCTTGAACTTCTCCTGCGTGCTCCACCTTCCTCCCCTAGCCTGGAGGGTGGGGACAAAAGTCGCAGCCACCTAGTGACTTCTCTGAGCAGAACATTATGCTGTGGCTGAAGAGGCCCTGAGCCTGTGACTAGACATTCTCATATCTTCTAGGCCCTGAACTGTACCCAGCCACTGCCCTGCCCCTCTGTTCAAGGACTGTAGGGACCTCTGCTCCAGAGGTCTCCTCTCCGTCCAGGCAGAGCCCACACTAAAGCTGCTGCTGCCCTGGGGTTGAATGTACAGAACTGAGAGGAAAGCCACAGACTGAGTCAGAGGACTTGAAGAAGAGTCCTGGCTTTGCTGGGGCATGACCTGAAGTCCCTTAAAACCCCAGCACTGTTTCTTCCAGGAGGGAATGCCGAGATTCTAATGGAAATAGTACAGAGCTGGGAGGCAACAGTACCCAGCCGAGTACTAAGTGCAGAGTAGATGTGTAACACATCCGAGCCACGATTTCCCCAGGCTCCATAATAGCTGGAGTAGAGAGAGAAACGGGGCTCGGTTTATAAACAAAAAAGACATCAAGGTAGATGTCAAGAAAACTTTTGCCTCCAGATACTATGGACAGCCTTCTGCTCTATCTTTTAAACCCACATGCTGTGTAAATCCTGTTAGAGTAGCCTCATGGCCATCAGTTAACAGAACGAGGGGCAGGAGGGCTTGATTCTGTTACATCACTCACTGATGCTGAATACTATGTACAGAGGAAAGAAACACAGCATCTCCCAACCACATGCCATCAAATACCAGCATCCTGTGGACTGCTGGACTGGCATCTTTGTGAGGCCTATGAGAGACTATTCAGAAAACCACAGGCACCTCAGAAGGTCCATGCTAAGGTGTACTGTGAGTTGCCACAAGGGGTAAGAAGATAAAGGTTTATCTTCTATTTGTCTATTTGCTTTTTGCCACAGAGCTCTTGGTACATAATCATTTGCAACAAAGCCATGCTGTCCAAGGGAGCTTGAAGCAGGGCCACGCTGTTCTATCTCAGCACTTGCCAGTTTGGTGGCCACTGGCTACATGTGGCTATTGAACACCTGAAATGAGGCTAGTGAGGCTGAAGGAGTAACTTTTTATTTTTAATATAATTTTATTTTATTGTTCTTGTTTTGTTTTTTGATAGAGTCTTACTCTGTAGCCTACGAAGGCTTCTTCTATAGCAATCCTGGTGCCTCAGCCTCTCAATCACGGAGGCTACTACATATGTGCACCACCACACCCACCTCTGAAATCTTAGTTTTGCTTAATTCAGATTTTAAATTTAAATAGTCATAAGCACCTTGGGACTATCTCATGGGTGACCTTAGATCCAGAGAGACCCAGTTTGACAAATACAGGGAGGGGTATTATTGACAGGTCGTTCCAGGAAACCTGGGTTTAAACCTCAACTGTACCACTTATTAGTTAGCTATGGGACTCTAGGCAAGGGGAGCTGGTTTCTGGAGCTTTGCTTCCCCTTTGGTGCTGAGGGAGTTTGATGTTTGTTTTTGGTGAATTTCTTCACCAAAGCCTGAGGACTCTAACACACCCCATCCCCTACAAACTCACCTTCTTGCCATAACTGCTTCAGTACCCATGCTGACTGGCAGGGGGAGGACCTGGTATGTTCTTGCACATGACCCACGTTTGGTCTTCCACAGGAGCTGTTTGCTGAAGCTCCCTGGAACGAGCGCCCTCTCTCCAGGTCCAAGGTCTCCAGGACCTTGAGTCTAATTCAAACTCTCCAACCCTTGCAACGTTTTCATCTACTCAGACTAGTTGTTCCCTAATGGTGTGACCAGCATTACAATGACAATTCTGAGGATGTTCCTCAGGGAAGAGACCTTCAAGGTGCCCTCGGTGAACACGGGACCCAGGTCTATACTAATCCCAAACGGCCACCTGTGGGTCTGGGCTTCCTTCCTCAGCCTCCTGCCATCTCCTATCCACACCCATTCTTAGTGGAACCAACTCCTCCCCACACACAGAACAAGTCTGCTCTCCTTCCTCTTCCACTGGCCTGCATCTCTCTCGGAAGTGGAGGCAGCCAAGCCCTCCATACCCTGTGTGGTTGTAATGATTAGATGTAGATAAAGCACACAGGGCCAGAGCTCGGTGACTTTGTTTCCCAGCTAGCCCCGAGTTAACAGTCATGAATACTGGTGGGTAAATACCATAATACACACATGGGACTGACAGTGTGACAGTCTGCTGCCATGGGTGGTTCTGACCTGTCATGCAGTTTTGCTTTTGCATATTACTTGCGTTTGAGCACAGAGGGAGGCCTTGCTCAGAGAAATGCTAAGAAGGTGAACACAGGGCTTGTGGTAGAAGAGAGCCCACATCCCTGAGCACAACCCGTGGTGACCTGCAGGGTCACAACAAGCTGCACGGCCCACCTGTACAGGTGGCATGCTAGGTTCAAGCACTGGCAACCAGGACACAACGGTGGCCAGCATCTGACTAACAAAGAGTGAGGACACATGGATGCTACCTGGAATATGTGGACACATAGGTTTGCTGGCTCAAATTAGCTAAATCTCATAAACACTGAATTTATGTCTTAAGTTGTTTGAGAGACACAGAAAATGCATCTCCAAACCCGTGTTTGCAGAAAGAAAAAAGAAAACGCTTTATCAGGAACTGACCTTGGACCTTGTTCCATCAGCAAAACCTGCTCTCTGGGGGAAGATACTCTTCAGCTCATCGAGTACAAACACATTCAATTTTGTACTCCTGCCCCCCCCCTCTTTGTATCTTAACAATGAGGCTGAAAATGTGGGAATTGAGTTTGCGGATACAAAAAGACTTGGCAGTTGTCCAGTCTCCCTGCAACCTAGTTCCATGCCCAGGTAGAACAGGCAAAGGGTGATCATGGGGCACTGCTTCTCTTTTACATGTAGGGGGTGCCCTTGCTTTTTGTCAGACCAGGATCCTAGGAGCACTCCCCAACACTTCCTTGCTTGTTATGAGCCCAGGGGCCCACAGCCTGGTGGAGGTGGAGAAAGCCAGCCTGTGTGGGCATGGAGCTATCTTGGGAATACGTACATTCTGCTTTGGCACAGATGAGGCAGGCGGTGGTACAGTTGAAGAAGTTCAGGATCCCAGCCACAGCTACGCTGATGTCGGTGTTGCTGGGGTGAAGGTTCAGGGTGGTGAATCTCTGAAGCTGGAACCTGACAAACTCCTCTGGGGCCACTTTGAAATGAGGGACCTGGCAAGAGGAGCCAAAAAAGGGCAGCAAGGAGGATTCAGAGTGAGTGAGAGAGGGAAAGTAGGACGGGTGACCCAGGCTATGGCTGAGCACGCCTCCTTTTAATTAACACCTTTGACACACACCAAAGGAAAAGAAGCATGCAGGACCTAGGCTCCAAGTTCATGGGAGCAGGATGTGGTAACATCTTTGGAAAGATCCAAAACAAGTCACTGTTTAAATAGAGACCTCTTTAATATTGTGGTGTGAGAGTCCAATCATTCTTAAAGGCACGGTTCTTGCAATATATTATTGTTAATAATGTTGTTAATAAATTGGAGCAGACATGGCAAGAAAAGACAAACAGTTCCCTATAGGCTAGAGAAGAGGCTGTTAGCCCAATTCTACATAACCGGTATATACTAGTTTCCAACAAGCTTTCTGGGTGAATCCCAGGGGCAAGGGCAGATAGGAATGAACCTGAGGAGCATTCAGAAGCTTTGGATGGCACCAGATGCCAAAGCAACTGCCCTGGATTCATCAGAGCAATGTTGGCTTCTACCACATGTACCAGTGGTGTTTCTAGAAGAGGCTGTCTTCCCTCTCTTTGCTGGGAAAGACATATTAAGAGGTAACAATGGTGGCTTTATTGACAGCTTAGGCTATTTTGTAGGTAATAGGAAAGTTAAGTCGTAATAAGCTGCCATCCACCTTGATTTTATTCAGACACTCTCATCCCTGGTACTCGAAGCTGGGAAAGCTGAAACTGAGCATGAGTTTGTACTGATGCAAAAGCAAGTGAGATTGAAAGTAAGCAGCAGGAAGAATTTCCTGATGATGAGGTGCTTGGCTTCTAGAATGGATTAGTCAGACACGATTACAGAAGTTTTCTCTGCCTGGCTTTGCTCAGAGACTGTGCTACAGGGGTCTGCGATAATGCTGTGATGGTCTCTGTAGGATTCTACCATCTTATCCTTTCATGATTTAGGGAGAAGCCTGACAGAAACCAGAGCTCTTGGAAGTTGAGATAGGAGGAGAGCCAAGATCTAGGAAAATCCAAAGAGAAAATTACTGAATTCAACTAAGTTTAACATCCCCCCCCCAAACCATGGGCAGAGCATAGCCATAGTTTTGTTTTTGTTTTTCCACCAGGGATTGCATGGTGCAGAATTGACCTGGAGAGTTTGAAGGATGGCTCTGGAGATGAGAGCTAACCTAGTACATTTCACGGGGATCTTTTCTCCTGCTTGCATTTTGTATCCCACACAATTGACCTAAAAATGAGTAACACACACACACACACACACACACACACACACACACACACACACACACACACACACACAACTTGAAGGCAAGAGAGGTGACAAATGAGCCGGATGAAGGGCAAAGCTGGGTATAAGCCAGGTGGCCTGGCTGACTCAGATCCAGACATTGGTGTCTGTGACTTGACTCCTCCCTGGGTGACAGTCAACCCACTGGGTTCCACCTGCAGGTAGCCAAAAGAGCTCTGCCCATTAGTTCCCTCATGGTGAGGAGCCCTTGGAGGCTTGTGATGATATCACAACTTCCTGCCCTGGGTTCAGGGAGGGGTCCTTCAGGAAGGAGAAGGATACATGGGTTTTGGATTCTACAGACTGATGTCTGTTTAGGTTCTACTGTGTGGTTCAGGGGCAAACCACTTAATCTGGCTCAGCTTCATCCAAACAGAGCTGACCTCGGGTGCTTCTGTGAGTCCAAGAAGAAGGAATGGGATTCTGTGTCCAAAGAACAAAACAGCCTGGACAATGTCTGGCCTCTTCCCTCCCCTTCTCTCTTCTCCAATTGCAGAAGTTCCCAGAAGCCCTTTTAGCTGCACAAAGGAGAGGGTGGAAGAGGGGTCTCCTCAGGTCAAGTAGTGAATCACCAGCAGGGACCTTCTGGGAGGCTGCTAGGGAAGCAGCCAGCTGCTCTGTGGCCTGGGCAGGGGTAGCTAGGCCTTACCCTTCTGGTTTGTTCTCTCTTGGAGAAAAATCAATCTGATTTGTGATTGCAAATTCATCCCAAAAAGTCACCACAGTGGATCTGAGGGGAGAGCAAGAGCCAGGAAGTAGCCAGCCATGGGGTCTCAGAAATATTAGCAGCACTTAAAGGGCCGGAACCCACAGCAAGGACTCTATGGCTTTTCCCTGGAGACAGGCCTCATAAAATATTAACCAAAATGCATAATCTGAGTGGCAGGCAAGGTTGCTCTGGAAGGAATATGAGCAGACAAAGGAAGGGAATCGCCTGACTGCTCTCTGGGCAGTGCCACCTGGTTGGACTATGGGGGATGCTGCAAATCAGTGGCTCCCATGACCTCTGTCCTGAAAGGCTACACAGTGTGGAGGGACTTGCAAGCCAATGTAAAAACAGCCCCAGCTCCAAGACAGGGCTATCCTGGAGTGGGACTGGGGGAGGACAGCAAAAGGCAGTGAAGGAAGTATGGTGGGAACGAGGGAGGGAGAGAAGGAACAGGAAAGAAGTTGGAGAAAGAACAGAGGAGCTCAAACACTGGCAACCTGGCTGGGTGAAGATCAGCACCTAGGCTTAAGTTACAACCTGCCTTGTAACCCACCTGACTGTGAGCTGAAGCACAGCGAGAAGGCTTTAAGTTAAACATCAACTCCTGGCTGAGCCTGTGAAATGCTGCCGGATTATGGCAGGACAGAAGTGGTTTTGTGGTCTGAGCTGACCCAAGAAGCATCTTCCATGTTAACTGAGAGGGAGAAAGAAGGTTCTGGGGGTTTGGGAGGAGCAATTCCAGCCCTGGACAGGTGTGGCTGTGGCCATAGGACAGAGCCTACCCACATAGCCCCAGTCGAAGCATCAAGAGGTCAGTTCCAAGAAATGTGGGTAGGTAGAAGCCTGTCTGTGACCCCCCCCCCACTTTGTTAGGGTGGCTGCTGTGGGGATGTTGGACCTTCTCTGGAAGGGCACATGACTATTTCCCCAGAGCCAGATGTCCCTACTACAAAAGCTGCTGGAAAGCCATGCCTCAGGTCTCTAGTGCAGGTGGGAGATGGTGCTGCCTTCCCACACTCCTCTCTGAGACTGAGCTTAATCTAATCCCTACAAACTAGTCCAGAAAGCATTTGGGACACAGAGAGGCTAGGGGTGTGGTGGGGTTTTCTTGCCCATTGTCTTCTGGGGATATATTCACAGGAGAAAGGCCTGTAGCTTCTAGAAAGGCCCACAATAATGCCTATAATAGGCAGAGCCTCTAAAGTCCAAGTTGCTAGGAAACCTGTCTTCCATCATGCTTTTCTCCCATGAACTGTAGCCTGAGGGAATGGCCTCCACGCTCTGGGCCCAGAGAGATGCCAGATAGAGGCCACACCTATGAACCAACATCACACTTGGCAGAGAAAAGCAGGAACTAGTGAATAGAGAAAACAAAATATATCTTTTCTTATGCACTCAGAAAGCAGAGGCTTTTTAATTTTATTCTCATAATAAAATGGAGCAGTGGCTTCTTTCCCCCCAAGGCATTCTTTCCCAGAATCCCAAGGAACAGAGCACCAATAAGCTGCCTCAGACCTCTGGCCCCTTAGCCTCATGCCAAACCTCCAGCCACCATCTCTCTGCATTAACAGAGAGGCCACTGAAGGCACTGCCATGCCATGGACCCTAAGACACAGAACTTAGGTTGGAAGTCCTGTGGGAACCATCCCTTCATCTCTTCATCACTTGGAAATAGAAAGTGTTCCATTAATGGTCACGCTCTCTCACATTTGCATTGATGGTGTTATTAATAGCATGGCTTCCTTGGTCCCTTCCTGCACTCAAGGATCCAGCCAACAGGCTGGACCATCCCCAAGGCAGATCCACACTCACCTCCTTCTCTCCACAGATGTTGCTGATGATAGAGCTGGAGGCTGGGCTTGACGATGGTCCCAGGACAGCAACCACTCCCTTGGGGAGGATCTGACACACTGTAGCCAGGGGAGGACATGATTGGGAAAGAAAACATGGTATTCAGACTCTGTCCTGCCTAAGCCCTTAGATCATACCTAATGCCCTCACCTCTGCCCACACCCCATCCAGGCCCCTTTCTGCCCCTTTCAAACTCCAGTTTCTCCTGCTCTCCCTGGTCTGCTAGGCTCTCAGACAATTTTATTGGTGTTTATGGACAGTATTAAATGAGGAAATGACCCAGGTTATGACAACATACTGCCTCAGCCAACAGGGGGTATAAATTGCCTGGGCCATCATCGAAGGACAGAGTTAATGGGGAACCCAAGGTGCCCCCCACACTTCCTCTCTGGTCTGCTGAGGGTTGGGGGGGATGCGGTTGCTGTAAGAGGTCTGTGTCTGGGTGGTACCAGAGTGCCCAGCCTTCAATCTCTTAACCCCTCAGATACAAAGACAGTTGAGGAGGAAAAAAAACAGACAGGCAGGGGGCAGAGGTGGCCAAGAGATGCCAGCAGAGAGGGAAAAGGCAGACAGTGGAAGTCAAAGGAGGCAGATGAGAGAGAGAAGAGAAAACAGAGGCAGAGGGAGTGTTTCCTGTCAGGGACACTCTCTTTGTCCCAGAGCTGGCTCACTCCTGTGCTGCCTGAGGACTTGGATCTTGCTTTTCTTCAACTGGGAAGACACCGTTCACTCCTGGACTCTGACACTCATCTTTCGTGGGTTACTCAGACACCTTCCCTCAGACCTTGGTTCCCACATTCCTACTTTGCACCTCTCCTCTTAGATACCTTGTCTAACTTGGTGTGGCATAGAGGTCTCTTCTCCTATCACTAGATTTTCCCAAGTTCCTAATGAATGCGAATGCATAAAGATGTGTGTGTGTGTGTGTGTGTGTGTGTGTGTGTGTGTGTGTAATATGGAGGTCAGAAGTCACTATTGGGTGTCTTCCTCTGTTGCTCTCCACCTTACTTTCTATGACAGGGTTTCTTCTTGAACCTGCATCTTACTGATTTGGCTAGTTCGGGTGGCTGGGCAGTGAGCACCAAGGATCCACCTATCTTTGCCCCAGGACTGATGTTGCAGGTGCACATCTCTATATCCTGCTTTTATGTGGGTGCTGGGCATTCAAACTCAGGGCCTCATGCTTGTGCTGCGAACACTTTGCCTGCTGACCCATCTTCCTAGACTGAGTCCCTCACTAGACTGCAAACCCCTCCCGAAGGCCACCTTTCTAGACACTTGATGTCTAGCACAATGTTTTCTAGACAGAGTCCCAGATTACATTCATGACTGAATGCTGACTGATGGGGCATGTGGTCAGAAGAGGAAGAGAGAATTAAGGTTACAGAATGCAGCAGACTAGGGAAAGGAGGATAGGAGGGAAGGAGGAAACAGAAAGAGTCTGAGCTCATTCTCTGCACACATCAGTGATGTCAAAACCCAGACGCCCTCCTCAGGCTGCATACAGAGACTTCCCACTGCACAATTTGACACTGGATCCCAAACTGAAAACCCAGGTCCAAACACATTTCCCTTTTATTCTTGACAGAACTCATTTCCCAGAAACTTCATGTGAGGGAAGCTTACATGCTGGTCTAAGGAGAAAGCCATCAAGCCACACCTGAAACCTGACGCTCCTTCCTATGGAAAGGATCCTAGCCATCAGCCAAAACAGCCCTGGGATTAACTCCAGAGTTCAAATCACAGAGTTGTGGATGTGCCGTATGAACTTTAGATCTGCTGTACTCTCTCTCTACCTGTGGCCTCCAGAATCTCAGAACTGCACAAGACTCAACAGTACTGAGTGTACCCATCCCCAGGGGCACAGAGCCTAGTGGCCAGGCCTGACCTAGGAAGAGGCTCAGCAGAACACAGGCCTTCCCATGCCTGACTGTGCAGCTGCCCCTGCCAGTTGGTTGCTTTCTACATCATCCCAGCATGACAGTATGCAATAGCCTCCCTTCTGAGATGGTGACACACTTTAGGTTGCACAGCCAGTTAAGGTCAGAGTCAGCTTTGGGCTTCAAGAACCTGGCCCCATTCTCTGTACAATCTGATTCTCTACAGCCAGGCCTTCCCCTGGCTTTTTCCTCCACAACAGTAATGCCTCCATGTTGATAGAGGGCTCTCTCTGAACCCACCTTGTTTTATTGCATCTATTGTTACCAAGGTCATCACCACCTGTCACCGGTTCTCACCCAACTCTCTTTCCCAACATCTGATCATGCTGTTCTTTGAGATTTCCTAACACTGTCTGGTGCTGCTTCTCATCTAGTTCTAAGAGTCTCTTCCTTGGCTAATGACTCTTCTTTGTCTGCTTAATCCAGGTTTTACCTATGCCTTCCTCTGTCTGAACAAACATAGCATTGCTGCTTTTGCCCAGATGACTCTACCAATTGCTATGTTGAGTACAAATTCAAGTTCTAAGCACCAACTCATCTTAGCCACGGTACCTGCTCTCTGGCACCTCTTATTCAACACAACAGAGTTGGATGGGTAAGAGCATGAACTATGTTACCTAACTGCCTATGTCTGAGAGGACCTCAGACTCCCTGTAGTTGGAATTATAGATGGTTGTGAGCCATCCAACATGCACGCCAGGAATCAAACTCAGGTCCTCTGCAAGAACAGTAAGGGCTCTCACCTGCTGAACCATCACCCCAAACCTCAAAATGTATTAATTTTTTTTAAGGTAGGGCTTTAGCATCTTTTTTCATTCATTCATTCATTTTTGTTATTTTACATATCAATCCCAGTTCTCTCTCCGTCCCTCCCTCTCTTCCACCCTCCCATGCCCCTACCACCACCCTCCAATCCCATCCCCCCCACTCCACAGGGAGGGTGATGCCTTCCTGGAGAGGTCATCTAAATCTGTCAAGTCATCTGGTGCAGTAGGAACTAGGCCCTCCCTCCTGCCTCTAGGTTAAGGGAGTATCCCTCCATGGGGAACATGCTCCCAAAGTCCTTTTGAGCACCAGGGATACAACCTGGTTCCACTGTCTGAAGTCCCTTAGACTGCCCAGGCCTTCTAACTGAGACCCATGTTCAGGGGGTCTGAGTCAGTCCAATGCTGGTTTCCCAGCTATCAGTCTGGGGACCTATTAGCTCCTCCTTATTCAGGTCAGCTGTCTATATGTGTTTCTGTAGCCTGGTCTTGTCCTCCCTCTCTGCATCTGGATTACAGTTCTGCTCAGTGTTTAGCTGTGGGTGTCTGCTTTTATTTCCAACAGCTACTAGATGAGGGCTCTATGATGGTGGATAAGTTAGTCATCAATCTCACAAAGTGATGGGTTTCATTATGGCATTTTCATACATATACATCATTATGCTTTGTTTTCTTTCCTGTACTCACACTGCGCTCCTTCCTCCATCCTCCTCTGTCAGTTCTTGCTGATTCCACTTTACAGATGAGGAAAGGGAGGGTTTGTGTGTATGTAACTTATTCAAGCTCACAAAGGTAATATATGGCTGAGCTGATCTTGAACTTAGGGGCCACTGATGCCAAAGTTCATGTTCTTAACCACTGTGATTCATTTCCCTTAGCTCCCGAAGGTCAAAAATCACAGTTACTCTTGATTCTTCCACACTTTGCCTTTAATTCTATTCACTCTGCCCATCTGATCTAACTTCCTAAGGGGTCTTTCTCCAGGACTTCCCATTTCCAATATTTTCTCCACACTATAATGTAAGTTATAATTATAAAACATTGATCTGTTGCTTTGGTCTCTCTCATGTAATCCTGGCATCCTCCAGCCCTTAAATAACACACCAAGGCTTCATAGCCTGGCCATACCACAGTTATCTTGTCTCTTCTCATGGAAAACTAGAAAAAAACCATCAGGGGATAGTTATAAAGAGTAGGTCATATGCCAAAATAGAATGGTATTTAGGCATTTAAAATGTATATGAACAGTTAATAATAGTATTAAAATTATTTATGTAATACTATTAAGAGAATTGAGTAGGCTATAAAATTATATATGCATCTACATGAAGCCTAAGCTAAGCAAATACAGGGCTAGTTATGCACTGAGGAATGGTCCAAGGAAGACATGATTAGTGCCAACATTTACCAGGAGATAATTATGGCCTTTTCAGAGTATGTCTTAGGAACGGATTTATGTAATTCTGAACCAACCTGATGAAACAGGTACATCTATTGCATCTTCACTTTACAGACACAAAAACAAGACAAGAAAATGAAGGAATAGAGTACAGATTGGACAGCTTGAGCAGTGGCCTGAGGACCAACTGCTAAAACACAGCCTTCCACAGAGAATGGCAATTAACTGGAATGTTAGATGACAGTGTGTTGGCCATGGGGATGTTCTGTGGTTTTCTTCTTCTTCTTCTTTTTCTTTTCCTTTGCTCTCTGTAATGAGCATGTATTCTCTTTATAATATATTGTAAGGAATGTGATAAAAAAAATCTCCTGATGACAAGTAAAATTTAAGAGGTCTGATCTGCCTGTCACCCTGCTTTCGTGGCCCTGCACCCCCGCCCCCTGCCTCCTCCCACGCTGTGCTTGTCTCCTGTCTTACTTCTCTCCCAGGCTCCTGAGCAGCCTTCTACCTAAAGCAGGTATTCCTAACTTACCCAGCTGCCTGTGTTCTACGGGATGGAGTTGGGAGTGTGAAAGTGTGTGTGTGTGTTTCATTTTTCTCTGTAAACCTACCTGAAATGTAACATTTCCTTTGCTTCTAATGCATATAATAAAGCACAGTATATTTGCAGTGCATGTGCCTTTGTCACAACAGAAATCAGTGCTGTTTTCATATCACATTACAAATGTCATTTATATTCATGACTAGTTCAACCTTGTTCTAGCAGTTAGACCCAATGCTGGGCTTGGCTATGAATACATTAATAAATCATAGATATTAATACGTCACTATTAAAATATTTTAGCTGCTTTTCTATATAATTGGTTTCCATGGTCAGCTACTTTATTCACTTCAAAACACTTCTCTAAGACAGGGTTCGTAACACTCCCAGCCTGCTGTGGTCTAGATTCTCTTTTGTTCCTCTGCCCAGGAAGCTCATATTGATCCTCTGGCTCTGAGTTCAGATCCTGCCCCCAGGCAAGAAAGTATCATTATGCCCTGCATCTGACCCAGCTGCCTATAGAAACAGGGCAATTCCCTTCTTCTCTAAACACCTAGCCAACTTATGCCCCAAGCATTCTCATGACGACTCTCAGCAGAGGGATGGTTTTTCTAAAGATCAATTCTTAGAGGTCACAATCCCAAATTTGGATCCATTTTGTCAAAATAGGTGGTGAAATCTCCTCTAAGTAGACAGATGTGTGACTCTTTACCAGCTAAGCAGCCCTAATCCAAAAATCCTAAATCCTAAATCAGAAACTTTCTGAGCACTGGCATAATGCTCAAAACACTTGAGTGGTTTCTGACTTACTGATTATTAGGAATTCTCAGCTACTAATGTCTGTGCAGACAGATCAAATCCCCACCTCCACCCCCACAAAGAAACACTTCTGGTACCAAGCATTTCACTTAAGGGATATTCAACCTGCACAATGTGTGGCTATAAAAAATATACTTGTTTGTACATGGGTCGTTATTGGACACATTCTTTAGTGTCTGGCATGTGAACCTTGTGCAGTTTCTACAATCTCAAAAGTTTCAATTTCTAACCCTATCAGACCTCAGGAGCTCGGGTTCCCTGGGCATGTCCTTCTGAGCTCCCTACACCAGCATCCATCTGTCCATTGGCTCAATGGGTCCTATACTTTTGAGGACAGGGGGATATCAGTTCAAGAAAAAGAGAATTGTTCTCCAGACAGTTGCTCAATAGAACTGATGAGTCCAGGGAAACAGAATTGTCCCTCCTACCAGCACTATGGCCTGGAGAATCCAGGCCATAGTGGACCGAGCTTTTGTTCCTTATGAAGGATGCCCAATTCAGTGTAAATGGGAAACATCCACGAAAAGGCCTCAGCTCTAGAACTTCCAGGCCCTGACTCCATAGGCCAAAGATACCAGAAATGGGTATGAGGGACATCAAGGAAGGGAAACAGATGGCCCTAACTCTGCCTCCGGGGGAATAGAAGAGTGAGGAAACGGAAACCATGAGTGGCACTGCCATGGCAAACAAGTTTTCCAGCCAGCAGAGGAGCAGAAGGCAATTGTTAGAGCAGCTAAGAGGACAAAAGACCATTATGCGGGGTCACAACCCCATGGAGGAGCTTCTCTGTGGCTCCCTAGTCCATCCAGAAAGTTGGCCCATGGCAGACAGAAACAGTGCAAGGCGGGAAGGGCTGGCCAAAAGGCATATGGTTCAGAGGGGCCAATCCAGGTGCCCCCACTGAATGTAGGCCCTTGTCCCTGGCATGAGTACACTGAGCACATGAGCCACTCAGATGCTCTCAGGAGCTAAGCTCCCCAGCGTCACAGGACTGGGAGAGCCACAAAGCAGAAAAAAAACTGGGGACGACTCGGTCCTTGACGCAAAGTCACTTCAAGGTGAACCTGGAAAGCAAAGATGTCTCCTTGTTCCTACACACGCCACTCTCAGGAGATATCAAGAGGCCCCACTATGCTACAATCAGGCAGCAGCTGCCTCTGTTTGCTCTGACATAGTCTGTTCTGGCACCAGAGCATCCATGGATAGCCCTTGTCTGAGGCAGCTGGGGGTGCTGAATGAATTGGACTCGCTGGGCGAGCCAAGAAAGGAAGTATATGGGGGTGAGGAGTACAGTTCTCTGTACTCTCATGCTCCATAGTGGGGCCTGGCTCCAGAAACCCTCACCACCTCCTCCTTCCCTAATACTCACAAACCACTTCAGAAGGAACACTGTTCCCTGGGGCTTCCCACGTGCCAGGCATCCAGCTGGCAGAGCACTGCCACTGAGAGGGATGCATGAACCTACGATCACAAGAATGGGTAAAAGTTGCTGGGAGCTCACACCAGGCCGTGCGCTGCTCTATGTGTGTTAAATACTTCCATTCTCACATACTACCCACTAACCATAGGAAGGGAGAGTGCTGGGCATATCCACTTCCATAGAATTTTGATTATTCTCCTATGAGGACTTGAAGGAATAGGGTACAAGCCCAAAATGTGGTAGAACCAGGATTAGAATTCCAGGGCATACAGATGGCCCCTGCCCTGCTTGTGAGTGTTGGTCTCCACTGACCTTCATAGCAGACCATCAACAATGCCTGCTGTAAATTCTTCCAAAGACACATGTTCAGCAGCAACTTCGCCCCACTGTATCCCTGTTGTCCAGGCTCAAGCCTTTCCCTGGGCTACTGTGTCATCTACTTGGATGCCAGCACCTGTTCACCTATGGACTATTCCAAGGCTTTCCTAGAGTTTCACTTGATCATCTGGCCTGTGTCCTAGCTCTGACATGAGCCCTGTCTGAGACATTCTCTGAGACATCTTTCAAGACCAACTAAGACTTAAGTCATTTTGGGGAATGTGTGTTTCTTAGCTTTTTCCTTGAAAAGTCTTGAGCCTCAGTTTCTTCACCTGTGAAGTGAGACGGCTGGACCAGATCATTTCTGAGCACTGCCATTCAGTATGTTTCTGAGTCCTTGCTGTGCACCTAGGAAGTGGCAAACTCAGTTTGCTGAACGACTCATCACTTCTTTCTCTTCTAGCTTCTCCTTGCCCTGACCCTGGTGTGTGTGTGTGTGTGTGTGTGTGTGTGTGTGTGTGTGTGTGTGTGCGTGTGCGTGTGTGTATACCTACACATGCTTATAGAGACCAGATATCAACCTTGGGTCTTGTTTCTCAGGCACCACCCATCCTGTTCAGTTTTGTTTTGAGACAGTGTCTTGCACTGGGCTAGAAATCAGCAAGTAGTCTCAGCTGGCCAGTGAGCCTAGGAAATCCTCTCTTCACCTCCCAAACACTGAGATTTACAGGAATAGCAAGCACTTTATCTCCTCCTGAGCCATCTCCTTGGGCCCTTTGAACTGATTTTGAGGCATGTTGGCCCTCACTTAACAGAGGGAACCCTTGAATCACTGGTGGTCATCATCGCTAGAGTCTTCAAGAAGCCTAGCAGGAGTGGACTGAAGAATGAGTTGAAACATATCAGACAGTGCCCCATGCCAGGGACCCTGGAGCCTTCCGAGGCCCTGGTTCCCTGGTGTGTGCCTTTTGTGTTTCAAAGGGAGACCATGTGGACAGTGGATGGTGTGCTTGGCCTCAAGGAGACAAGCAGAGGTGAGCGGTTGACAGGCAGGCCTCTGCTTCTAGCTCTACAGTAAATTAAGCCTCAAATTGGCTCTGGCAGAAGCAAGGATGGTGCCTACGGGTATTTGGGTGGTACAGGGGTGGTGCTTAGTTCAGCTCTGATACATTTGCCACAAGACACAGAATGACCTGCAGAGCAGAGGATGTCGAAGTCTGGTGTGCTTTAGGAGCTCCTTGCAAAAGGAAGGTTGTGATGGAGATAAGATGGAGCGGAAAGCAGGAAGGGCAGAGAGGGAGGGAAATGCCTAATAGGTCTTGCCATTCCTCTCACTTCATATCTGTGAGCCATGGGGAGTTAGCAAATCAAACATCTAGAAGCCAGAGGTGATGGTGGTAAAAGGGCAGAGGTAGGGGGAGTTCCACGAATGTTGGAGAATGCTTTGTAAGTGACCCTCACTCTAACTAAACCTACTGTAGAAAAAAATCTGCCTATTTGAACCAGACTGGATGGGGGTAGATTCTCCTACACGTAGCATCCCAGTTTCCAGGTTGGCTGTTAATTAATGCCCTGTGTGATACTTTCCATCTCTATGCAGTGAACAGATGAGGGGGCGACCTCTAGATTCCAGCATCTTCACCTTCGTTACACTTCCTCATCTTTGATTCTCAAAATAACCTCTGCTTCCCTGGACTGGCTGGCCCACCCTGAATGTGATTCATTAAGTGTGGTGTGTACAGCATGTTTTGAAAAGCTCCTATTACCCAGTAAGACGAATCAGCCCTGTTAGATCACTACAGTCCCAGCTTCAATCACAGCCTTGAGTTTGCACAACCAAAAACATCACTAATAGTCTCTTTCATCTCCTTGCAGCACAGTCTCTGGCCACAGGGTGATAGGTGAGGGGTTGGGAGAGTCACCCAAAGCCCTGGATCCATGCAAATGTTTTAAATTAGCAATGAAAATCAGACCTGGACCACTAGCCCAGGGAAATCCTGGGACTGTGACTCAGAGCAGCAGCTGGCATGAGGTGACCCACCAGAACTTTCAAAGGCTCAAAGCTGTCAGAAGCATCAAGTGCAGAAAATTGGAAAGAGAATGGGAATGTCCAATTATGAGGGGTGTTGACATTAAGCAAGTCACCTGAGAAGAGCCTGTAGCCCTCGGGGACAGCTGAGCTGTGAAACCCAGGATAGAAGAGGCAATGGTGAGGGCTGGAGGAAAACTGCTCAGCTAAGACAGGAGGGGAAATAACCTAACAGCAAAGGCTATAGCTACCACTTGCAGAAGACCTGTGAGTGCACCCACCAAGGGGCATGTGTCACCTACACTGTTGCATGGAACACTTGGATGAGACAACATGACTGTCACTACCACTTGACAAATAAGCAAACCTGAGGCATGAAGATGGCTATAAATGAACTCTGGTCAATCTAATTTTCAAATAATCCTAACTGTCACACCACTTAGACCTCTTCCAAATAGGGATCAACATGGCTAGCCCCCTCCATCCAAGGATCCTGTTCCTTCTACCTATCTTTTCCCAGTACCACTGACACTGGTGAGCCTGTTCACCTTACTTTTGCCCACCACATGGGTCCACCATTTTCCTATCCCCTTACCTAAAGAGAGAAAAATCCAGGCTGGGGCCTTTCAAAGAACTATCTGGTAATGTTTAAAACCCACTATGGTGGTATACTCAGACTTCAGATGAAAGACCCATGGAGTAGAAAGATCCAGAAGCCATCTGAAGCATGCCTCAAACACACTGAGATGTAAAAGATGAACTGAAGGCCACTTATTAATAAAATACTTGGTCCCTTAAAGAAGGAGCATTAAAAAGATGTCCAAAGCCCTGAAATGAGGAATAAAGATACCAATTTCCTTTATTCCCCGATTCATCTGGCTTAGTATTTTAGACACATTGACTTCACCAAGGCAGGCTGTGAGGGTCACTGGGAGAGGAAATTTCTTCCTGCCAATGACGCCATCCACAATGAGCAGATATGCATTCAGTCCTGCTGGGGAGGCCCCGAAGAACTGAAGGGAAGGTTTTCAAAGAATGGACTGCAAAGTTATGAAGATATCCAGACCCTGGGTCTGCGACCTGGGTGAAGAAACTCCACAGACCAGACTAGGAGACTCATAAGAAGTTCGTTGTGGGTATTTCTGATTTTATTTGGAAGATCTTGAACAATCTGTCTTCCTTTCATTGTTCTAGAAATTAATCTTGACATCTTCTTGGACATTTTTCTGATCCCTGATAAATTCTTTTTGGCTAGAATCAGATGCAATAGGTTCTTGCTAAATGTTTATTTGCTAATTGAATGATTAAATAAATGTTTTCATACTGGATCCACCACACTCTGTTCTAGAGGAATGTGTGTCAGTGGTTCCTGTTAGCCTCAATGGCCCTACTCTGTATAATATAAACACCATCACTCATAGCTACTAGACCAGGAGAGGACACTGTCCCCAAATACAGTTCATCTGTTTGCAGTCTGGCCTGTGAGATGGGCCTCAAAGCAAGATGAGCAGGCCTAATGATATCCTCCACTTTCAGGGACCCAGAGAAACAGGTACTAAGTGGGACATCTATTTCATACCCCTCGCCTCCAGGCTCAGGAGATACCATGGAAGAAGGAGCAGAAAGACTGAGAGTCAAAAGTCATGGGCGACCAGGGCAAAACTGTGTCTTTTGGACATGACAGGACAGCTGAACTCATGAATTCACAACATCTGTGAGCACCTGCACAAGACTAGACCATCTGATACAACATCTGCATAAGACATGAATAAGACCAGACCATCCCATATAACACCTGCATAAGACCAGACCATCTGATATAACAGCATGGAGAGAGAAGAGGCTCACAGGCCCTCATTTCCAGCTGAGGAGCTTTTGGCAGTTGATGCTGCTAGGGGAAGGAGAATTGGTTTTCTTTGGATATGTGATCCCTGATTGGTTGGCCGTGCTCCTGATAATGGTCCCACACCCTTGCCTATATGAGCAGCACAAAATGGACTCAGTAGGTCATTTATTAAAAAAAAAAAAGACATAAAATTGGGAGAGGTGGGGTGTGATGGATACAAATTAAGGAGAATATTATGGAGATTGAATATAATCAAAGTGCATTGTATGTCTGTGTGAAACTCTCAAAAACTTAATAAAAATATGTCTTTACAAAAAGTACTAGGGGAAGCTGACACTGTGTGTTCCGAAGGGACTGTAGGCCCCATGAGTCCAGAGGTCCTATCTATCTTGTTCCCAACACTGTTCCCAAAGCAAAACACCCTGAATCATAAAGGAAATACTCAATAAAACTCCAGAGTGAAGAATCAAAGGGCATCATCCTGGGCAGCAATTATGAGACAGGTGCATGATGGATGATCTAGGAAAACTAGCCAGCTAATGAAAGAGCCTGGACTCAGCAGTACAAGGGTGTTAAAGAAGCAGTGAGAACAGGAGGCAGAGACAGACAGACAGACAGACAGACACACACACACACACACACACACACATGCACGCTCACACACACACACACACCAATGCTGGTGGTTCTGGGGACCACTGTCTGCCTCTCCCATCATCACCATAGAGGACCTGTTTCTTTCCTGTAGTCCTAACAGCCCAGGCTAGAGCAGTAGAGCATCACTGCACCCTCATTGGGAAGACCACAAGTTGTTCTTTTCTTTCATTTATTTGGTTTGGGGGTTTAGAAAAAAAGAGAAGGGACCTCTCCAAAGTCTTGTGGGATTGATGTCAATCATCAGTCAGGGCTGAGCATCCCTTGCTACAGTTTGGATTCCAATGGCTCCCAGGGTTAAGGCTCAGTCATCACTCAGTGGTGCTTGGGAGGGTAGTGGAAACTTTAGGGGGTGTGGCCTAATGGAAGGGAGTGAGGTCACTGGGGGCATGTCCTTAAAGGGGATATGGAGACCTTCACCACACCTCTTCCTATCTCCTCTTGCTTCCTAGTTACCATGAAGTGGGCAACTCTCACACAGGCCTCCAAAATCGTACAGCAATGGGGCCCATCAGTCATGGACTCAGACCTCTGAAACTGTGCAGCCAAACAGCTTTCCTCTTTTTGAGTTGATGTCTTGGGCACTTTGTCACAAAGCAAAAAGTTGGATTAACAGTTTGCTTTCTTTCTCTACTGGCGCTGTTCATTTCTGGCTTAGTACAAGTCAGGGTCTCACTCAGTTGAACCTAAGTTCCAAGGCAACACCAGCACCAGACAGAGGATCATAAGGGAAGTGCAGTGGCTAGCTCTGTGCTCAGAAAATTATCCAACACCTTTGATAATTACTTTCTTTCTGGAATAGAGGAAAGAACATGCAACCCTCTCACTATTGCTAGAAGTAAAAGCAGCACCCAGCACATGGGACCTACCCTGCATGCTAACAGTAAGTTGGGTGACCTTCTTTGTCTGGGAAACCCTACAATCCACAGAGGATTATCCTGTATTTTTACACATGTGACTATCACAACAGTATGCAAGGTCTGCAAAGTAGAGCATAGCACTCCCATTTTACTGATGAAAAAACTGAGGCATAAGTAGGCTGGATATCTTAGTCAAAGAAAGTGGCCATACTCCATTCCTAATCTTCTGCCCCAGCACAAGAATACATGATAGAACCAGGTGGGGTGGCTTACACAAGAGGTACCAGTACTTGGGAGGCTAAGGCAGGAAAATTACTAAGACTAGAAGTAGAGGAAAAGTGGGAAGAAGGAGAAGAAGAAAGAGAAAAGGGAGGGGAGAAGGCAATCAGGTGGGCAATGGATAAGCTGCCATTCTTTTGCAATATCCACAAAACCTTGTTCAAGTATTTGTATAGAAAATGTCCAGGAGATATATAGATGAATGAATGAATAGGCAAGTGAGTGGATGGGTTACTTTGTGAATTAATAATGTATCTAATTCATGATTCACAACAAAACCTAAGAATCTCATCTGGACTGAGATTCTCACAGGCCTTCCTCGTATATAACTCTTTCCCTCCCCTGGAAGCATCTGTATCTGAGCCCTGGCACTCGACAAACACCCACCACCATCTTTGTCTGTCAGCCTGTCCAGTCTACGTACTGGTTTCTGCAGTTTCGTACTCGCTGTCTCTGAGAAGTTCAAAGATGTCCACTTCCACCTTGGCCTTGCCCAGTCTCTCTGGTGCACGGTTGATGCGGTTCTTGGCCAGGGTAATGGAGAGCCGTTCCCCTCTGCTGCACTCCATGGGGTCATCCAAGATAGCAGCTGTGGGTAGGTAACCATATGGAGACAGTTTGTATATCACCCACAACCATTACCCTTCTTCCTTCTCCACCCTCTCCAAACTGCCATCTTCTTTTTCCGGGCAGCTCTCCCCCCCATCCCTCTCTACCTTGACACTGGCAGAACCCCCCAGAGCAAGTTCTCTGTATGCTTCAGTCTCCCATCGATCGCAGACAGGTATAGCAGTGAATTCTAATGGGATGCATGCCTGAGGAACAATGCAATGCCACAGCCAGCCACCAGGGGTCCTACCTGTCTGAGGTCCCTGAGCTGGGTGCAAAAATAATCTTAGAGACTTATCCAAGTACACACAGAAAAGCATGTGCATGCTACCCTTTTGGAAAAGGAATTCTAAGTACATGGGCAATCTCCCTTAGGAAAGAGAAGGCCATGCATTTGTGTGGGACAACTGTGGGGGCAGGGAAGCAGCTGCAGGTTACTGTGGAATGCTTGCACTTTGGTCTATGGTATCATTAGCTATGTCCCCCAGGTGAGCTATGCAATTTTCTGAATGTCTTATCTTCACTGAACATTGGCGTGTAAAGAAAAACCCGCTGACTAGTCTAGGGATTCAGTTCAGGCAATGGAGGTCAGTGACCCATCCTCTGGACTTAACCAGTGTGACAATCAGTGTGGAGGATTTGGAGAGAGGTGCAGTATGAGTAGCTAGCTGCCCTACCTCTGGGTGCAATATGCAGGGAATTACAGAGAATTGGGCTCTAGTGCCAGGCCCACCTTTATTAGCTGAAGGATCTGTTTCCTTACTTGAAAAATGGGCTGCTGTGAGAAGAACATGAGATGGGACATACTCAGTGCAGTCTTACATCTAGTAGACACTCAATACTGACTACTGAGATTCTTAATTCTCTTCCTAAGGGAGCTGACACAACACAGAGACTTTTTTGTAAACATTAACAGCAGCTACTCATGAGTAATTATTCACCAAGACTAAAAGGTGGAAACAATCCATATGTCCATCAACCAGAGAGTAAGGAGGATGCTGTCTTCCTATATAATAGATTGTTACTGGGAAACATGAGGAATAAAGTATTTCCACATGCGACAACATGGATGAACCTCAACAACATCACACTAAGCAAAAGAAACCAGACACAAAACACAACATATCAGATGGGTCTATTAACAAAGTGAATCCATAGAGACAGAAGGCAGAGTAACAGTTGCCTAGGGTTATGAAACAACCGTGAATATAGCAAAAGTCACTGAACTGTATACTTTAGGTGGGTGAATTATGCAGGATATGCATTTTACCTTAATAGAGTAGTTACAAAAAAAAAAAAAAAAAAAAAAAAAAAAGAAAGAAAGAAAGAAAAGAAAAGAAAAAAAATATCAAACTCATCTTTCAGAGGTTGAAGGAAACACAGAGTATATCATAATAGACTTCACAGCCACATGGCCCTAAGTCGCTATGGCCTAGTGGATCAGGACAAATGTTCCTAAGTTCTCCTGTTTACAAGTAATATGATCTTGGTATTAGCTTTCCATAATGCTGACAAAATCCCTGAGATAATCTCTGTACCTTAATGGCCCAGGCTCCATGCTGTTGTTTTGCCCATTGCTGATCTACACACAATCAACATCTCACAAAGAAAATACCAGAACACAGCACAGAGCATAACAAAGCATTTTTCCTGACTGTGAATATATTTAATTTATATGTACACTCTCAGTGAACAATGTAAACTCAATTTCACATTCACAGTGTAGCCTCAAGCATGGGGCTAGTGAAGGTGAGTCCCAAGGCCTAGGCAATGAAGTCGACACATTAACTAGAAAAGCACACATGAGGTGACCAGCCACCTGTAGGGACGGCCAAAGAATTGTAACTGGGAAGACTCAAAAGCCCTGCCAAGGTAACCTGTAAACACGTGTCTACATTCTTTGTGAATGGGGCAACTTGAGAATGTTCTGACCAGTCAATGTTCCTGTAACAGTCTCATTGGACTGGTTCAGGGAGCAAGACTCAGAATGAGACAGCAGAAATGGAAAGAGTCCATTGAGGCCATAAGGAAGCAGGTCTAGGGAGGAATGACCTCCAAATGATGTCCCTTGATGGACACACGACTCTCCCTCTAAAAGTAGACAGGTGATATGTAGCCCCCTGCTAGTGGTGCCCTCACAACTGGTTATGGATATCAGGCTCTACATAAGATTTGATGCTGAAAAATGCTTTACACTGAAAATTTCACATCAGCAGTTATACTGGCCTTAGCACATAGGGAAGACATCTAAGAGTAGGAACTGGCAGTCTGTCCTGGATCCAAGCTAGATCTGTGCCACATACTCAGCAACAACAGCGTGTTTAGTGGACACACTGTGTACTCAGCAACAATGGTGTGTTTGGTAAACACACCATCTCATCCTCAACTTCATAAGATCGGTGTCTCATCTTCACATGAGATGAGAAACCAGGGTTCTGTAAGTCTGGTGACTTGCCCACACTTTCAGAGCTGGCTAGTGATGGGAGGAGGACACCGGCTCAGGTTGGCCCAACCTCAGACAACAAATTTGTCCTCTCAGGACTTGGGCTCAAGAGAGGGCATAGCAGGTAGGAATCCTGGATTTTATGGTCACTTTAAAGGCCGTATCGCCAAGGCAAATCAGCTCTGAGACACTAACAGTGAGAGGCTGGATTCTGGACCTCTGAAACCACCCAGGTAACTTCTCTGCTTTCCTACACACTCACACCCTGATGAAAGTTCCCAGCTGAGCCATCCTTAGTTTCTTAAGTCTCAATATTAACATCGACTAGAAGTTTTATAAATTGCTTATAATAAATTAACCACTGAAATAATCTCCCAGGAAATGTAAGTTTAGATCTGAAGTATACCACAAATGCTAGAGCTATTGGTGCTTCAAGAGGTGGGCCATAGCTGAAGGAAGTCAGGTCACTGAATGGTAACCAATGATCTTGCCACCTCTACCACCCCCATCCCTGTTCACTTGAGCAGAGTGGCTTTCTCTGCCACATACTTCCACCATGATATAGAGCCTCACCATGGATGGCCCCTAAAGCAAGAAAACGAAGCAACCAAGAGCTGAAACCTCTGGCACCACAGGCCCAGTATACCTTTCCTGCTTTAAGCTGACTGACCTCAGAAGTTTTGTCACAGTGATGGAAAGCTAATACAAAGTCATATTCCTTGTGAATACGAGAACTTAGGGACCTTCTGCCCTGGGTGCTTATGTTACAGCCTCGCTGGCTTTGCCACTACTCCATCGGTACACAAATGGCACAATTACAGCTGTATTACAAGAAACAATACACATCCAAGAGTCTGTTCCAGATACAACTGCTTCCTTCTCTTCTCTCCTTCCCTTGCCTCTCATCTTCTCCCTTCCCACCCCTCCCCTCCTCTCTTTTTCTTTTTGAAAAAGGTGTATTTAATGTGTGTGCTGTGGGTTTCATTACATCTCTTTTGCTGCCCACCCCCTTCCCAATGCATTTTTAAAGTTTTAACTCCCAATGTGTCAATATTTGGAAGGAGGGCCTTCAGGAGGTAATTGAAGTTAAATGAGGTCACAAGGACGGGGCTCTGAACTCATGGAATTAGTGTCCCTCTCAGAAGAGAGAGTAGGGAAGTCACTCACTCACCCTACTATGAGGAGATGGCCAGGAAGAGAGTCCTCTCTAGGAACAAACTTGGTCAGTAGGAATGATTTTAATGTACCAGAAAACACCGAGAAATAAAAGTTCTGTTTAAGCCACTTGGTTTGCAATCAGCTCTAAACTGATTAAGGCAGTGTGTTAATACAAAAGCAGATGTCCAAGCCCCCAGTCAAGTGTGTCTCATACTGTACATCCAACATCCAGGGCATCATCTAATGTGCTGAGTAAGGAATAGCGGAGAATAGGAGGGAATGCAGGAATCTGATGCTGGACCCTCTTCTTCTTTCCTTCCCCACAGGGCCCTTGGAGGTATGTGACAAGGGCTTATCAAATTCTGTTCCCCATGCTCACTCCCAGGCCATGCTGAACACCATATGTCACTGAGGTTTTGGTTCTTGGTGGCGATTAATTTGTGACAGGGAAGAAACTTGACTGGGTGGTTGGTTGGTTTGCATCAAACATTTTGGAACCAGAATATTTAGCTTGAAAATAGGCACTGAATTTTAAAGCTATGGATGCTAAACATAAGGTGGAGACTTGGTCTCCCAGGATGCTGAAGGAACATGTCACCAAAAGGCAGTTACCAAACAGCACACTTGTTCTTCAGCAGTCCCAGGAGAGGGGCCAGATGGATGAAACAGAGCAGTGTGCTCAAGACTTAATGTGCAGCGGAGGCTCCTGGACCACACTGGGTCCCTCTGGCCCAGCTACTAGGCTAGGCCAGAATGTTCAGAGTTCACAGCTGCTGCCAAATGAGGAACAGTATGAGCCAGCACATCCTATGGCCCTGGGGACTGTTCTGCACAGGAGTCAACTAGGAGCCACAGTGAGGCTGAGAAGTCTGGGCTACAGTGGCAAGAGGCTACAGAGGGCAAGGTTGCAATGGGAAGACACATGTAAGGACTCGGGTCTGCCCTGTTATCTAGCCTTGAAGATCCAATGTCCAGTGCTTTTTCTGGACCATCAGGGTTCAGCACACCTTCTTTATGTCAAGAAACATTTGCATCACACAGACCCTCTCCCTCAAACACCAAGCATTATGTTCTCTTCTGAATTCTCTCCCCATCTGGGGTCTGGGAGCAAATGCTGGGAGGACAGCCTGTTGACAGTGTGCATCCTGATGCCAAGTTCTCCTCCCCTTTCTCCTCCCAGTGTGTGTGTGTGTCTGCTTTGGACAGGTTGGCTTCCTTTGGCTTGATGGGCCTGGCCCTAGACTGCTGGCTAGCTCAGCACTAGTGAGTGTGACCAGTGATGTACAGCTACTGATTTGCTTTTTATTACAGCCTGAAGGATGGTCTCTCAAAGCATTGGGAATTGTCTTTGGTCATCATAGCCTGGCATCCTCTCACTCCTGGAGCATAATCACCCACCTATGTTGTCCCCTTTGCCTTTCTTGGCATTGTTCCTTGTCACCTTTTTCCATGCCTGGGATCTTCTCTCTAACTCCCAGGTCCCAGTATCCTCTTCCGCAAATTTCCTGTGAGAACCCCAGCGGCTCCCCACCCCATGGACAGAGATGTGTCTGCCCACCTGTACCTACGTGTGTGTCCTCAGCTGGATGTGCCTTAAATGCCCAGATAATTCCTGCCCCTGCCTGCCTGCTTCCCCAGATCACTCATTTCAAATGAACTCCCTTCCTTCGAGCTCTATGAATTTGCCCTGCTGCCTATCTGTGGCCTCTCCCTTTTCTCTCAGTCAATCAGCTCTTTAAGGGTGTTGACTGGCTGAACCTGATTCATCTTAGTAAATGGATGACTCTGGGACACACACTGGTCAGGAATGAGTGGCTATTAGATGTCTAAGCAGTGCAGAACCACCTGGCTCTTCATCCTCTGCAGCAAATGTTGGTGATCTGATGACACCACGATTGAAGACGCCCCCAGTGCATGGGGATGCATGATAGAGAACCCAGTGCTTCCTCTACTCAGCAGCATCCATCCAGGGATGGCACATCCTATGGTCTGTTCATCTGTGGGAACTGGAGCGGGACTTGCCTTTCCTTAGGAGTGACCCCTCAAGTGTGGGTGCCAGCTACCTTAATATCTGATCTCCACCAGAGGCCTGCTTCAGGAGATTCTAGGCACCTCAACAGCTCTTCTCTTTAAGGGGGGAAATAAAGAAATTTTACTGGCGAGCCTTTATAGGCCATATCTATAACACTGCCAGTGGCTTTTTGGCCCAACCTGTTATGACCCTGTGCTAACAAGAAAAAGAGATGGCTTGAGCCCTGGGGAACTGGTTACCTTTGCTTCCCAGTTGCTTGCCTGTAATTCCAGGTACCCAGATATGGCTATAGAGCCGTCATTTCATCTATCATCAGGTCTGCCCTCTTGGTGCTCCCCATTTGCTGGCTGTTCCCACTCATCTCTTCCACTGAAGGGAGGGTCACTCCATGTGAATTGTCATATCTTTATCCTCACCTAGAACCCCTCTCCCAGGAGAGCCTCCACATCCCCATGCCCATCTTCCTTCCTCTGCTCTGCCTACCCCATACATCTTTTGTTCCTGCCTTCAGTTTCTTGCAGACCAGCCTGTCTCTCTGTGTTCAGACAGCATCAAGGCCCAAGAAGACAGAACTTCCTGTGACCAGATGGGGACATGTGCCACACCGGCCCTTTAACAAACACAATGGGCTCCCAATTTGGTGAGTGCAAAGCCAAAAATCACAACCAATGCACAAAGGAGTGATGGAGGACTTTTAATACCTGCAGGGAGGAGAGAGCACAGCCTCCCAAGATACTTCTACAATACTGGCAATTCCCTGTCCTTCTCACCTGCAGCTCAAGCACGGCTTATTGGATGATTGGTCAGTATTTACTGACTTCAGCCCAAAGCCCCCCTACCCATTCACTGCAAGCCACCTTCTGTCCCCCACCTCACTCAGACTGCACACAGTATCAGTGCCAACAAGCATCATTGCAAAATCAGTAGTTACTTCTAATTCCTTGTCTAATTACATCACTAGACAGCATTATTGTTTATGATCACCAGGTGCTGTTCTGAGAACATCAAATATACGATCTCATTTAATCTGGATACAACCTATAGCTTATCATTCAATTTTATAGGCAAGATAAGTGAGAAAGGGCAGGTTAAGCAACTTGCACAAGATTGCATGGCTCCTAGTGGCCCCTGGGGCCTGGGCCATTTTCTACAGCACCCTTGCCTCAGGCTGTTCCTAGGCTAAGGGTTCTTTGCAGCCAAATCCTGCATCTATTTTCTCACCTGAGGCCTTCAACTTCATTATTTCCTAGGAAGCTGGTCTCCGAGGATGCTACTAATTCTCTGACCATTGCTGCAGAAGGTACCCTCTGCTCCTACCATCCTTTAATATGGATGGATCCCCAGGGTCTCTGCAAAGCCCTTTTTGTTGTCTTACTTACAGGAGCTTCATAAATGATGGCTTTCATTTCCAGCCACTTCCCTGGGGAAGCAACACATGCACACAACAGTCTGTCAGCACCTCCTGGTGAATGTCTAAAGAGCATCTCAAACTTATCAAGACCCAAACTAAGAGGCTGGCAAGATGGCTCAGTGGATAAAGCTCTTGTCACCCAGACTTGATGACCTGATCTTGATAAGCAAACCCACATGTCTTTGTTAGCCTTCTATTTCTGTGATAAGATACCTTGGCCAAGGCAACTTATAAAAGAATTTAATTGGGCTTATGGTTCCAGGGAGTTTATGATGGTGAAGGGAAGGCTGGGCAGCTTATATCTTGATCCATAGGCAGAAGTAAGAGAACACACTGGGAATGGCAATAGTCTTTTGAAACCTCAAAGCCTACTCCCAGTGACACACCTCCCCTATCAAGGTCATGCCTCCTAACCCTTCCCAGTTCTACCTACTGACAACCAAATATTTAAACATATGAGTGTATAGGGACATTCTCATTCAAACCACCGCAGAACATAAAAGTAAAAGGAGAGAACCGATGCCCAAAACTTATCCTCTGGCCTCTACACTCTCTCTCTCTCTCTCTCTCACACACACACACACACACACACACACACACACACACAGACACACAGACACACACACATAGGCATACATGTGGATATATATGCATACATGTATACAAACATGAACATGCAAACACACTACTAGGTACCTTCGTTCCATTGTTCTCCCACCTCTTCTGTTCTCTCATCTCTGCTTGCTGGTCCTGCTTACTTATGATAATGCCTGAGACATCCACTCCTCTAGGAAACCTTGCCCTGAACATAGCGGCTAACCAAGAACCACAGCCATGCATTTCCCAAGAAACCCATGCCCCTTGGAATGCATTTCAATCAAGGCTTTCGTCTTTAACTTTCACTCATCAGTTTGTTCTAACCCAATACCTGGTACTTCATTGAGCAAAGGCATACCCTTTATAAATATTTGAGCCAAATTAACCTTGACTTTGGGGAGATTCTAAGCCAACTTCTATTAACATCATCACTCTGCTCCATACATCTGGGGTGGGGGTGGGGGTGACAGAGGCACAGTGGAAAAACAGCAGTCTCACTGTATTGAATTAACAGGACCCTCACACACTAAAAGGAGATAGGAACTTCAAACTGCCACATGCCACATGTCAAAATTAACACGAAATGAGCGGTAGACATAAAGGTAAATCCCAAGACTGTGAAACTTCTAAACAAAATCTGCATGACCCCAAGTTAGACAAAGGCTTAGGTACAACCTTTAGGAGAAAAGGGCCAGCCAAAGAAACACACCCTGAGTAGAGCCAAAGAAACACACTTTGACCCTAGAATCAGAGCCAGTGAAAGAAACACACCCTGGCCCTAAATTTAGAGCCAAAGGGCTAAAAGGGACCAGTGAAAGATATACACTTTGGCCCTGAAACCAGAGTCAAACTTGACCCTGAACCTGTGCAGAAAACCAACCAACCCCTGAGCATGAGATCTAGCCAGTCTGAGCTCAGGAACTGAAATCTGACCAATCCCCACCCTGGAAATCTCCCTGGAAAAACTCCACCCCCTAAGAAGCCCTATATAAATCCCCGTGTCTGTTTAGCTTATGGCTGTCAGGCTGTCCTCTTCCACCCTGGCAGAGGCAGACACTCTCCTGGATTCTTCCTCCCAATAAATCTCTAGAATGAGCTTTGGCTGTGACCTTCCTTGGGAGGAGAGAAGTGACAACTTTTCACTGGAGCCAGAGCAGAGAGGAGAGGAGGCTCTAACACGTTCACACTTTCGCTTCCCAGATAGTGGAAGTGGAGTTGTTACACTACACTGCAGGGGACTTCGCTGGGGAAGCCCTCTCCTGCCCAGGCAGGGCTGTTACCCTGGGGAAGCCTTTTTCTGGAGCAGGGCTGTAAACTGCTACACTTACTGTGACCTCTGATAGTCTTTGGTTCATAATTGCCAGAATAATTTTCCATTCAAGCTGTAACATTCAGTATTCTTTGGCTTCCGAGTGCCAGAATACCTTTCCATCCAAGCCGCCACAATGCTTACACAATCCATGAAGTAAAGGTAAAATCTTGGTAAGTTAGACTTCATCAAAGCTGTACATGTCTGTTCTTCCAAAGAGACAATGAACAGAATGACTAGAGAAGCCATAACCTGGGAGAAGATGTGTGCAGAACCTATCCTATACAGAGGACTTACATCCAGAAAACATGAAGACTTCCAAGACTCAGTAATAAGAAAACTATGAGAATTTTAAGTCAAACAAACAAACAAAATCAACAGAAGTGATATGGGTGGGCAGAACATATACTCAACTCTAACGGTAACCAGGGAAGTGCAAATTAAAACCATAATGAGATGCTACTGCAAACTCATTTGAATGGCTGAAATTAAAAGGCTTGACTGTACTAAGTGTTGGCAAGAATACAAAACAACTGGAATTCCCATTCACCCATTTTCCCTAGCTCCCACCATGAGCCTAGTTTTAGTACTCAAGACTGGGTACTTCAGTTTTCCTTCTCTTCACTGTATACTTTCCCCTAAAGATCCTCATATATTGAGGTGCTCAGTTGGGAACATGTTGACCTTACAAGTCAGGGACTTAAGTTAGATCCCCAGAACCCATGTAAAGAAGCAGGACATGATTGTCCACATTTGTAATCTCAATGCCAGGAAGGCAGAGATAGGCACATCCCTGGGTCTCCCTGCTCAGCTAGCCTACCTTACTCAATGAATTCCAAATCAGTGAGAGACCCTGTCTCAAAAACAAAGTGGATGGCACCTGAGGAACAAAAACCCAAAGTTGTTGTCTGACCTTCATAGGCAGGCATGCCCATGCACACACC
This sequence comes from Phodopus roborovskii, assembly GCF_943737965.1. NCBI lineage: Eukaryota > Metazoa > Chordata > Mammalia > Rodentia > Cricetidae > Phodopus > Phodopus roborovskii. The sequence goes on from NW_026126517.1 coordinate 20,112,959, forward strand.
TGAGTGCTCGCGCGCACACACACACACACACACACACACACACAGGGAGAAAGCGCTCACTATATCTCAAATCAGTTCTCAACTATCAGCCCCTGGGTTGCTATGTAGAGTTACATTCTCAACCACACATTAAGCTTTTGTTTCTGGCTGCTACTACAAAATATTCCCTTGGGGCTTATTGCAAATTCCATGTCCCAAATAGTACCCATTACCTTTATATACAATTGGGGGGTGCATTCTTGTTTCTCAGACTCAATTAACAGTAGCACAGTTGCTCACATGCACATTCTTGGCAGAGATGCTTGTACTCTCCCCACCCCTTGGCCACTCCATCTGCTCAATCGCCGAGGTCAGCCAGGGGACCCGCTTCCCACTGCTCTCTGTTCCCGCTATCACTTCTCTTCCTGTCCTCCTGAGTTCCCCTAGCCTGCCTCAGTCTCCCTCATACCAATGCAGATCCCCTAACCTTAAGGCACTGTGTAATCTGGTTCTAATACACCTTTCCAGGATCCTGTTCTACTAAATTCTATGGTCACTTAGCTGATTTTAGATTGTCCTTGCTGAACACGAAACAGGTCATGTGACTTTGCCTTGTGATTTTGGTTTTGTTGTTGTTTGTTTGTTTTGGGTCCAGGTGGTCTCCCCTGACCTTTGGAAGGCTCTTGATTTTTCTGTGAGTACATCTACATCTTGACTGAACCACACCTTACTCTCTTGCAGCTTCCACCTTAACCCCCAGCGAGCCATGGAGAGCTCCGGCTGAATGGATCCTCTACTTTTCAGATCCCTGAAGCATTTGTGATTTGAATCATTCATTCAGTACTTCACCACAAACTTTGTAAGTGATACTGGAAATTAGTGCATTCATTCAATCCTTCCTATATTTACTAGGTCATCAAAAATCTATTCGCTACTTAAGCAAATGGCCACAAGAAAACAAGGCAAGTGAAAAACCAAAATCATATTATGCTCCAAGGAAGCAGGTATTCGTGTACCAGATAATCACAAGTCAGAGAGACTAGGTCTTTGTTTCTCAAAGAAATCCTGGTGGCAGGGGAGGAAGAAAGATTTTTACTGTACAGGGAAGCAAGATATTCTTAGGAAGATAAAGGATGGGGAGGCTCCAAAGGATTCCTGCATTTATCTAACACATGCATGCATAAATGCTATGACTACCCGAGTGGCTACTGACTACCTAAGTGGCTAAGACTACCTAAGTGATTAATGACTACCTATATGGTTATGACCCTCTAAGTGGCTACTGACTGCCTTTATAGCTATGACTACTTAAGTGGCTACCAACTGACTAAGTGGCTACTCACTGCCAGGCTTCCCAGAGGAGACAGCTGTGAAAGAAGTGAGTTCGGACAGGCAGAGAAGCAATGTGTAAGCTATGAAGCCCCCAAAGCTTAAAGAAGTTTGGGGTACCTGGCCAGAGAGGCTTAGAAGAAGGGCACATGAAGAAACCCTTACAAAGACTCACTAGGAGGCTGGAATGATGCCCGATGATGCTGAGAAACAGCCCAAGGACTTTAAACAGGTCATGGCATGGCAAGGTTTATATTTCAGGGTGATTGCTCTTGTAGGTATACTGGAGAGAGAGTGGAAATATGATCTGAAAAGATCAGTCTGGGTGCTATTTTAAAAATCTGGCATAGAGAAATGAGGCCAGTAGTGAGGGTCAGGGAAAGGAGAGGCAAAAACATTTGTTAGCCTCCCCTGAGTTCAGGAGACAGAGGGCTGACTTTGGGTTTACTAAGGTTGGGGCAGATTCAAATGACACTAGCAAGGTAGAAACAAAGAGTCTTAGAAGTGGCAGGAAATGAAGCAGATTCTAGGCTTCTCTTGTATTTAGGTGGTGACCTCCCCAGGGGCAGGGTTATAAGGACCATTTGGGTTCAGTATTGGATGGCTAACAAAGGAAGGATAAACAAGGCTTGTGATCTTGGACACTCAAGGCTTGGGAAGTCAGAAGGAAAGCTGAAAAGCAATGTTCTGGCCTGAGGACCCAAGGGAGCAAGAAGACAGATGAAATAAGGACCAATCATTTCCCATGAGGCTTGGCAATTAGGAGGTCTCTGGGGACTTTAGTGAAGCAACAGGAGTGATGCTTAAGGGGACTAGAAAAAGCATCTGTTGCAGGACAGTTGGGGGCTATGCACACATACTTCATTAGGAAGAGATTTTAAGCTATGATGATAAGGGCTCAGAAAGAGGAGTTGGTTTGGAGGAAAGCTGGTTACTGCAGAAGAAAGGAGCCTTTTTCTGAATGAGTCCCATGAAAAGGCAGGCATGTAGAACCTGGAGAGAGATAAAGACGCTCGTGGGATGACAGAAGGGACAGCTCCTCCCCCAAGATGGCAGCACATGGTGCCAACCCATAGCCTTTCTCTTCTTCCTGTGACTAACCCATCACCCCAAGTTTTAACTGAATGCATGGCTACCCAGCTCAGACAATATGTGGCAGCCTCCCCTGAGCTCAGGAAAGCCTGGGCTGACTTTGAGCTCTCAGAGGTGGGCGAAGGTGACCGGGACACACAGATCATCGCTTATTCTCCCCCTCTTTTCTCCTTTTGTCCCTGGAAGGATATGGTGACAGAAGAACATATGTAGCCATCTGGTCTGTGGACCTGAAATGGGGTCATGCCCCTTGGGGTGTGGCTTCAGGGGAAAGAGAGGTGGCTTTCCTTTGCATGCTGTTTATGTTGGGTCAACAGAGCTGGTAGGAAGAGCAGGGAAATGCTCCCATGGTTCTTTTATTTTTTTGTATAATTGTTCCCCCAATAAATGCCCATTTATCATTAACCTTGGGTATAGTAATATAATTACAACCCTGCCTTCAAACATACACAAACCACATGTTTGGTAATGGCAACATTGCTCACCACCTTCATCCGTTAACTACCACCTACCCCCTAGGCTCACAGGTACAAAGAATACACACTTACATTTGATTGACTGGGTCTTTGGGTCTCGGCCCTCCTGTGGCTCAGCCTCTATCCCAGCTCAATGCTACTCAACAGGGGAAAACAAAAAGCAAGAACAAAAGGCCACACAGCTCTGTTAATGTTCTAGTGGGCACTTTGTAAAAGGTCAAAAGAAATGTATGAGATTACGAAATTAAATCACAAGTAGTATAATGCCAACATCCAATCAATACAAAAATCATTGAGATGTTTTATATTCTTGTTTTCATATCTAGTGTGTGTGTTACACATCTCCAATCAGGCCAGCTCTACTTCAAGAGATGAAACAGATAGCTCAGGCCTAAGACTAATAAACACTGCAGCATCTTAAGTATTTGGTGGGAGGGGAAGCTGCGAGAGACTGAGGGAGGGAGTTTCCATTTTCTTAGAGGAGAAGCAACATCTTCCTCTTCTGCAAGCCAGAATGACAGGGACAGGGTAGGTGGCTATAGGTGAGAGCAGAGAGCAGCTGCTCTGTCATGTAAACACTTTTCTGAGTCTGACTGAAATGGGGGAGAGGCTGTTGTGGCTCAGGGCACAGAGCAAGGCAGATAGACGTCAGAGCTCTCAAGAGGAACTAGATATTATTAGGGGAGCCGATGGTATCACAGCAATGGAGAGATGGTGGGTTGGGGTCTTTCCACTGGATAGAGAAAGGAAGATATCTCCAAGGGTTAGACCCAGCAGTTATGAGAGTGGGACATGTACGGCACATGTGACGGATACTCGGACATGCAGAGAACCAGGCATTATGGGAACAAAGAGCTCAAAGAAGATGGACAGGAGGCTCTTTTCAGAGAAAGACTCTAGAGGTGTGGCCTAGTAGTAGAGAACTTACAGGGCATGCACTAAGTCTTCCTAGTAATTTCAAGAAAAACAGAGGGTCGAAATCTGTCACCACCCAGCGTGAGGTGGTGATGGTGATGTGGAATGGGAGAGAAGTCAGTGGAAGGGAAGAATGCAATGATCTCCAAGGCAATGACACCCAGGGGATGGGTACAGAGTCACTGAGGATGATCAGGGTGGAGCAAGGTAGGTGAGGGGAGAATGTTGAGTCCCACGTTCCGTCTCTACATGGCAGGGTAGGCACAGGTCAAGTGGGTACCTGTATCAAAAAGCCACAGAGGGGAGAATTGGTGTGTTACACTAGGGAGGCTAAACAGTGCAGCTGCCACTCTTGGGTAAGGAGTTGTCCCTGGAGATGGGAGGAAGGGAAGCCCTTTCCCATCTAGAGTTGTGTGCTGCTTGTGCAGGGAATAAGTGTGACGGATGTGACAACTCAGCAGATCCCATGTGCCTGTGTGCCATCAGGACACTGAGAACAACTCAGACTGTGGACTGCAGTCCAGGAGAGGAGTGGAGATGAGTCTGCCTGTGGGAAGCACTCAGGGAATGAAGCTAGCATCACTGGCTTCCTCGTGTGTGGACTGCTATCTAAGCAGGAAACAATGAGTGTGGAAAGCCAGCACCTCACCTTGTCTCTGGCCCCAGTACAACTCAGCCCTGAGCTGGACACACATTAGACATGGATGCCTTTCAGATTTGTCTGATGTAAGTGCATGGCTGGACTTCACAGCATGGTTCACTTTAATCTTTCATACACCCATAGCTAAATAAAGGACATGACCCCTGGAAAAAAATTATGAATGAATTCCCTGGCATGGCTAACAATTATATCTGTACTTAGTGTTTTATTAATATGGTCACTTTGTACAATATATGTGTATATATGATTAATATTCCCAGTTAACCTTCTTAAACTGGTCTCTTTTCTCTCCTAGCTCTTACCATCTTCCTCCTAGTTTTCTTCTGGAAAGTATCATCACCCCCCACCTGTTCTTAGCCACAGTCACAGAGGGAGCCCTTACCCCACCTTGCCTGGGCAATGTCATGGGCAGCTTGAGTCTGACCCCAATTCAAGATGTGGCAGCACCATGCCTGGAAGGGGCCACACTCACGGCTCACTGCACACAGAGTCAGGATGGGGAGGAATAGTGGGCTGGAGCTGCCCATTCATATTGTTTAATGGCTGCTGGTGACAGCCTCCTGGGCAAATTGTGATACAGAGTGGGAAGAAAGGCAGAAGGGATGCGGAAGAGTGGAGGCTGCTGGGAGCCTTGAAGGGTTCAGTGTACAGGATGTCAGATGAAGTTGGCCTTTTAATAGCAGAGGAAAGTGAGCCCGGGCTGGCCTCCTTGACTGTGGTAATTCAATTTCGAGAGCATCTATGGATCACCAATCTTATGCCAGGCACCAGTCACAGGAGTATGCAGCTGAGGACACAAAATGCGAAGGCATGAATCAGCTCTGGTCACTGCTCTCCAAGATTCATCATAGGCTTGCGGGGAAGATGGAGATGGAGGATGGGGCCAAGGGTAGAGATCATAAGCCATGTGCTAAGCAAACTCTGAAGGTGAGCCTAGATGGACAGCTGTCAAATGCTTTCTCAAGAGTCCATTACAACACCAGTGCATTTTTACCCACCCATGAGTCTACCATTGTTTGAGTGTGGAAATGCTTCTCATCATTGTGTTTGGTAGTTCCTAAGGAATGTTATAGAACCTTTAGCAGTGAAGCTGGAGAGTGGGCCTTGGAGTTTCATAGCCTGGATTCACTTCTGTTCACTCTCTCTGTCTCATGACTACTAATGCAGTGTGACCAGCTGCCCCCTGTTCTTGCCACTATGCCTTCCCCACCATGATGGACTGTATACTCCTTGAACTGTAAGCCAACATAAGCCCTTTCTCCCTTAAGCTGCTGTCAGATGATCTGCCACAGCAGTGAGATTAGTAATCAATGCTATCTCCATCAGATTATATCACCACTGTTTCATATCCAACATGCAGAGAGACACTAGGTCACACATTTTACCCCTAGCTTTGAACAAATGCTGGTCAAGTCTATTAGAGTTGACAACATAGGACCCTGTCCCCTCTGATCAGAAACAAAAACTGGGTTATTGATTAATCAGGTTGATGTCCATCCCTTTTCCATCATAAGATATGAGCATAAGCAAGAGAAGTAACAGATTAGGACTGCCTTGAGTTCTTGGCAGAATGTGTAAGAAAACACCCTGAAGAGCCATTCCCTTTTATCGTTTCTACCTTAGTGTGGTTGGTCTCTTTTCCCCAGGATATCAAAGGATCAGTAATGAACTTTATTATTATTATTATCCATTGCTTTCATCCCCCAAGGAAAGAGCCAGGACAGGTCAAGGGCTATTTATCAATCAGAACACTGGTGTTTAGAGTCTAAGCTAGGTACCCCCAGTGGGACAAGAATGGAATATTCATGTGCTCATTCATTCAAAAATATTCAGATAATCTGTCATTTTCTCTCTCTTGCCCTTTCCCTAAGGCAGAAGGGAAGAGATTCATATCAGCAAAATGTATCAGACTTGTGGCTCACACTGTAATTATGATTTCTGGTCAGAGTGATAGTAGCTGCTGTGTACCCAGGAGATGGGCAGGATTGTGTTGAAAGCCACATATAGCATGCAGGCTGGAAGACTGCCTCTTCCCTTCCAGACCTGTGAGAATGAACTTCAGTGTCACATTGCCTCCCTGGGGAACTTCAGACATGCACACATCCTTTGTAGTGATCCTTTCCCCAGGCCCCTCAATAGATATGCCAACAATTTTTACTGGTGAAGCTGGTATCCACGGGGACCTTTGGACTATCCTGGTTAAGAACCATTTTTGTAAGTTGATGAGGACGAGATAAAGGGAACCCCAAGAGCAGTAGCCTCCTTTCTTCCTTCAAGAGTATAGGATGTCAGTTCAAGATGAGAAAGAGTGGGCTGGGGACAGGGAGGTTATGGGCCACAGGTCTGCTCAGCAACCTAGACTTGGTCTTCCTCTCTGGGTAATAGCTGCCTGACCTGACCAGGTGAATTTCCACAGGATCTGAGACCGAAAGAGATGCTTACCTGACTGCTGTCGGAATATTTCAAATGCACAGAAACATAATGGAAGAAGGATCGCCAACTGCAGGGGATAAAAGGCAGCTCCATCCAGATACCATATGCCGCGGAAGCAAAAAGCTAGTAAATCTAATTTAGTAGAGACCACACAATTACCCACTTTAAAAATTAAGGACCGAGACCATAAACCCACTAAACTTCAAATGTTCCTAATGGGCAGTTAAATGAGAGAGACAGAGGAAGTACAGGGGAGAAGGGGAAGGGGGAGAAAATGGGAAAAGAGAGAGAGGAAGGGAAGAGAACGGAAGGATGGGAGGACAACAAAATCCAGGGCCAGCAATACAGAGCTTGAGAGTGGCACCCAGAGAGACAGTGGCGGGAAGACAGAGAACCAGCACAAAGAACACGTTCTTACAGAAACTGCCCACTTAGGGGTCTCTAATTCTGATGCCAAAGGGACTTAAAGCTGCCTCTGTGGACATAAATTGTGACAAAGGCTTTTTCAATCACTAGGAAACACTCAATTTGTTCCTTTCTATCCCTCCAGTCATCACACTGGTTTAGAGCCAGCCTTATTGACACCAGCACCACTGATGTTTTGGATCCCAACAATCCTCTACTGTAGGAGGCTGTTCTGAGCAACCTGGCCCATACTCACTAGATGCCATGGTACCCTCCCCTACTAAAATGTCTCCAGATATTGCTCAATGTTCCCCTGGATAAGGGACAGTCACTTCCCCCATTTGAGAAGCAATGGTTTTGACCATTACCACTTTACAACTTACCTCTTGCCTTTAGCAGCTGTCCCTCTACTCCTTACTCAAACCCACAGGAGGACTTTCCCTGAAAGGTATATCTTTGATCGTGTCACTTTCACTATTCAGAACTGCTTCAAAGCATTCCAATGTCCAGAGAATGAAAAAAAAATAATCCCAGTCACCTACTGTGCACTGGACTTTGTTCTGAGCAATGGAAACAGAGTGAGGAACAGGGCAGAGACCCAGATACAAGGAGAGGCAGACAAGAAAGGTGCAAGTAAAAGACAAGCTGGTTTCATACAGCAACAAGAACTGGAAAAGGAAGGAAATGGGCGAGTCTGAGCAAATAATGAGGAGTGGCTGGGAAAATTGCCTCTACCCAGGCTCCATCTGAGCCAGGACATACATAATGCAGAAGAAGTGACTATAGACAGAGATAGAGAACACTGAAGCTGGAGGAAGATGATAAGAAAGAGCTTGTAGGGACAGCCTGGGGTCTGCGTCTAGAGTATAGTGATTAATAAGTAAACTCTAGAGTGAGCAGTGAGTCATGATGGCCTTACTGTTTTATGGCATGGCAAGAAGCTTAATGTTATCCAAAGGCTGGCCACTGGAGCTTCTATTATTTTTGTTTGGTTGGGGTTTTTGTTTTTGAAATAGAGTCTCTCTATATAGCCCTCACTATCCTGTAATTCACTCTGTAGACCAGGCTAGCCTAGCAGCCTAGAGATCTGCATGCCTCTGCTGGGATTAAAGGCATGAGCACCAACCTGCCTACTGGAGATTCCAAATATAATCCCATTCCCTGACCTGATTCTAGAATCCACAGTAGTCCCTCACTAGCTCATCCTGGTTAGCTTGTACTCCTCTCTATTAACTTAAGCATGTAGTAGAAGTCCCCATGAGATCTGTTAAGACACAGGTTGCCCAGTCCATACCTCCACTTGCTGACTGAGTAGAGGTTTGGGAGTGGTACCCAACAGTACTCATTTTTCACAAGTTCCCAGGAACTGCTGACACTGCTAATCTAGACAGCATGTTTGAAAGCATCCTCTGAATAAGTATTGGCTGTGTCCTCGATCATGTTACTGCCACCATGCCAGCCTACCTGTCCTCTGCACTCGCGTATTTTGAAATACCCGTCACTTGTCAAGGTCTAACTCAAAGGCTGACTCATACATCCTTCCAGTGATACCTCGGGCACATGGCCCATTCCCCTTGGACCATCATATCAGTTAGCACTGCCAAGGCATCGGCATCTTCCAACCTATTATGTGTGCCTGGGTGAGAACCTCCATTGTGCTTCTAAACCAAGACTTCTAGGATCATAACCTAACTTAACAGGTCTACTTAAAACCCCTCTTTTCTGTTTTGAATATGATGAGCTATCTATAATAAATGGCTCACATCCTATCTTTGTTTTATGCCCACCCAAGTATCAATTACAAAACCACCTCAAAATGAACTAATCAAACCCAACAAACAAAAGCTAGCAAAGGGCCAAGGAAATGACTCAGTCAACAAAGTGCCCACTGCACACAAGGACCTGCATTCAGTCTCCTAGAAGCCATATAAAAAAAGCTAAGGATGGAAACATACACCTGTGGTCCTAGCACTGGGGAGGAAACAACAGACAGATCCCTGAAGCCTTCTAGCCAGCCAGTCTAGTTAATCAGCAAGCTCCAGGTTCAGTAAGAGCCCCATCCCACCCCCACATTTCCGAAAAACAAGGTGCAAAGTAACTGAAAAACAAACACCCAACACTGACTTCTGAACTACACACATGTACACACCTTCCACATACATACATACATACATACATATACACACACACACACATACACACACACCTTTTTTAAAAAACAAAACACCAAGATATGTGGGCAAGGAAGTAATGCTGGAAGAAATATACAATTGTGCAGGTACTATAAAATCATGTAAAATTTCCTCAAAAAAATTAAAGATGCAATTGCCATATTTGATGGTTAGAGTTCATTGTCAGCTTGACACAATTGCCTGGGAGATGGTGGGCCTTTGGGTATAGCTATGGGGGACTATCTTGATTACATAAAGTAAGATGGGAAGAGCTGCCGACTGTGGGTGGCATCATTCCCTAGTCTGTATTTTGGACTGTATAAACTGGAAAAGGAACTGAACAGCAGCATGTATCCATTATTCTCTGTTCCAGATTGTGGATGCAATGTGACCAACAGTTTTCTGCTGTTGTTGTTATTGTTTGGTTAATTGTTTTGTTTTGTTTTGTTTATTTGTTGAGATGGCGTTTCTCTGTGTATCCCTGGCTGATGGGATTAAGGGCATGTGCTACCTGCACCCAGATATGACCAGCAGTTTTAATCTCCTGCCACCTGACTTCCCTAGCATGACAGACTATAGGACTGTGCCTTTGAATCAAAACCTTTCCTCCCTTAAGTTCATTTTGTCAGAGTTATTTTATCATAACCACATGGAATAAAACTAAGACACCATGTGTCACCGCATATTTTAGAGTCTATTTCCAAAATAATTGAAAGCAGAGTCTCAAACTGATGATATTTGTACTCCATTGTTAGCTGTCCCTCTTTGCCAGAGAAAGAATCAACCCTCATGTTCATCATAGCTGAATGGATAAAAATATAACCAAACAATAAAATGTTGCTCTGCCTTACAAAGGAAGAAAAGTCTGATATATTCTGAGAAAAAATGGTGACACTTGAAATCATTATGCTATGCAAGATAAGCCAGTCTCAAAATGACAAATACTGTCATCTCAAATGTAGATGCAGTGCATAGAGTAGTTAAATGGTGGAGGCAGAAAGCATGATGGTGGTTGCCACAGATTTGAGGCTGGGGCTTAGGGAAGTTACTCTCTAATAGTAAACATTTTCAGTTTTTCAAGATAAAGTGAGTTCAGGAAACACACGGTGGTGATGGTAGCACAAAAGCCTGAAGGTGCTCAACCCCTCTGAACTGTACACTTAAAAATAATTAAGATGAGAGCTACAGGGATGGCTTAGTTGGTAAAGTGTTTGCTTTGCAAGCATGAGGACTAGCACTCGATCCCCTAAAATCCAAGCTTAGGAAAAGCTAGGTATAGTGGCACACAATTATAATCCCCATGCTTCAAGGTAGAGACAAGGCAGATCTCTCGGGGCTCACTGTCTAGCAAGCCTAGCTTAATTGGCAAGCTACAGGCTAATGACAGACCTTATCTCAAAAGAAGACGAAATGTGTTCCTGAATATAGCACATAAGATTATCCCCTGGTGCCTCTACACACACACACACACACACACACACACACACACACACACACACACCACACACACATGCACACTCATACACACATACATATCCTCAGGCCTCTACACACACTCTCTCTCTCTCACACACACACACATACACTCACATGCATTCAAACACAACTCATTCACAAAAATTAAATGAACAAAAATTTCAAGGAATAAATGAAAACATCAAAAATGATTAAATTATTAAAGTAGTACATTTTATGTTGTACAGTTTTTATCACAATTAAAAATAATTCTAAATGCAAAAAAGGTCTTGCTTTATAGTTTATGAAGTACTTTCACAAACCTTAACTCATTTTAATCTTTTCATAACCTAAAATACAGTGGTAAAATGACATCAATATAATTTTTGTAGGTGAGTTTTCAGATACCCAGAAAGACTAAATCAACTCAAGGACACACAGTGGCTAGGATTGAATTAAAAAGAAAAGCCAGGTCTTTTGCTGCACCAACACTCAGCCCAGGATATCACATCACAAGGTTACAGAGTGAACCAACCACCTTTCATGTGTGAAGGAAGATGCTGGCTGGCCTGTCCTGCCCAGAGAAAGGAAAGACAACAAGAGGGATGGTGACAGCGATGACATGGCTGGAGAATTCCCATCTCATGACTAGGGAAAAAAGAAGCATCTGCCTTTTGGTGGGTATCACTATTGTACAGATGGGCAGAGGGTAGAGCCCTTCAGTCACCTAGCCAAGCCTTTTCTCTGGAACGGTCAGAACACCAACACATGGGTTTGAAGTCTCCTGATCTGGGCTAACAGCCAGTCGGTTGCTTGCCCAGCTCACTGCCCCCTCCCCAATCATCCCTGTCAGGACACTTGCAACTGAAAGGGGTCACTGTCCTGCAAAGTGCTCCTCTCCAGGGACTCGGAACCCAGCTACATGTTGGCCTAGGCCTGGCCAGTTGACTCTGTCTAAGGTTTTTGGGGTGAGAGGGGTGTGTCCTGTAGGAGATTTCCTTTCCTTTTGACCTACCTCCTGACTCACAAGACCTGTGCACCACACATTGTCCCTCTTTTTGTTCTCCATGGGCTGTCTCATGGGACAGGGAAGAACCCCATCAGGGCAATTACTCCTTTCTCAAGGCCCTTCCCTTCCTCCATCAAAGTACTCACAATTGAGGGTATGATGTATGTCTTTCACCAATCCAGCATCCTCCACTTCCTGGCCTTACCCATTGTTAGTACTCGGGCATCTGTATTGGCCTGCCCTTGGGGTTTTGACAGGATATACTCTCAGCTGCAGCCACTAAGAGCACCACCTATGTATCATTCACTTTTCTCATTCATTTTCCCCCATTAAAAACCCTTCCACCAAAACTCTGTCACAGGGGGCCTTCCTCTGGAGAGTCACTTTCTAAAATTACAACACCCATTAGTAAATGTGAACCACATATAGTCCAAGGAAGACCCATCCAAAGAGACTACAGTCCAGGGTCTCCAGGACACTCCAAGAAGGTACTGGAGATGTAGTACACACCCAAGAGCCTATAAGAAGCCAACTTCCTGGTGACCCCTGGTTACATGGCATCTTAAACCACCTCTTCTGAACCAGATTTTTCTCCACTCCTGCATCTTTAGAGTCTGGAGACTGGGGCTGCCTGAGCCAAGAAAGGCATTTGCAGCTTCCCTGCTTTAAGAATGTCCTACTGATTTAAAGCAGAGGCTCATCGACCCCTGTGACTGCAAGTGTGACTCCAGCCACTGATTCTCCATCAAAATCTGTAACTCAATGGCTGTCATTTCTCAGAATCCAGAACTGGTTAAGTCTAGCAAGTTAACCCACTCCATGAATCTGACAGTAATGAGGTTGACTTCCTCTTTATTTATCATTAGAGCTGGCAGATCCAAAAGGTGATTTAGTGCTCAGAAAGGCCGATATTAAAACTTTATGTCAGGGGACGCATTGCCAAATGCAGCCTAGTAACGACATCATTAAATACAGAATAACGTCTTTATTTAAATTCACTTTCATCTCATCCCTGTCTATAAAAATGTAGAGAATATATACATATATACATATATATATAACCTCAAAACAAACTTGTCCAATCTTTTCTCTTTCCCCCTTAGCTGTCTCAGGGCCTCTGGAAGTTCACTGGGTGTCCAATCCTGCCTGGCTCAGACCACAGCTCAACTCCAGCACATCAAAAGAGCACTAATCCTTCACCACTGCCACATGCCAAAGCTGTGCCATGCAGTGGGATGAAGCACACATAAAATTGTTCATGGTCTCTGCCCTCAGGAGTTGCCAGATTTGTATGGAAATGATTTTGGTCATGTGCCATATAAGACACTCAGATCCACAAAAAACCACCACACAAAGGAAATGCATAAGATTATAAAAGCAGAGAAAAACTCAAATTTCCCAGTAACATCATGGCCCTCATGACATCATGGCACAGCACATTAGTCACTCAAGTGTGGGGATTCTGGTACCAGCAAGCCTAGTGTCCTCCCAGAGATGTGAAAGCACAACATATACAACTCTATATTGTGCATAATAGAGGGTGTGCTGTGAATGGCTGCTTTGCCAGCTCATATAATTACTACACTGTACTTTGTATAATTATTCTACAGGGTTTCCCTCTACTCATGCTGGAAAGAACATTTACTGTAAAACAGTGTGCCAAGTGGCACTGGAAGTAACCCCATACATTTGGTGTTTACAGTGTGTCTCCTGACTGCAGTATTTTCTTTTGTGGTTGACTTAATCATATGTTGCTTTGTTCATCACGGCCCTAAGAGCAACAGACTACTTAGTAATATACACACACCATATGGCCTACAAATGTATATGTATGTGCATAATTATATATAACCTAAATGGCATAAGTTGTATGTGGTGATATCCACCAATAATTCCACTACCAGAGAAGTTGTGGCAGGAAAGTAGCAAGTTCAATGCCAGTCTGAATGATAGAAAGATAATGAGATTCTGGTCTCAAATTTAAACAAAATGATAAAATAACACATTTTAAAAAGGGCAGCTAGAGTATAGCTAAATAGTAGGTCACCAACCTAAAACTGCCTAGAGCCCTAGATCTGATCACTGATAATACAACTAAGTAAACAAATACTCTAGGGGTGTGTGTTTGTGTGTGTGTGTGTGTGTGTGTCTGTGTGTGTGTTTAAGTATGTTCTACCATGTAGCACAAGATCACCCAGTAAAGCACATCCCAGGATATATCTCCATCACAACATAACATGTGACTATAATTATACCATGCTGGGCTCAAAACATTCTCCCCAGCTCTGTTCCATGGGCTCTGTGGTCTCTGTTTCATGTCGCTCTGGAGCAAAGCCTCCCTAAGTCTAGTACAGGGAGGGTCCTCCCCTCGGCCAGGAAACTCTCCTCGCCTGCCTCTCTTCAACCTTGTCTGCAGCTCCCATCAGCAGCCAACCCCCTCCACTTTTCTGGTTTGTTTTTCTGTTCATCTACATTGGCACTTTGTCCTCGGCCATCCCTGCAGCTCTGTACAGAGCATGGAACCCAGGACACGCTCAAGGATCCAGCCTGAGTGGAGGAGAGTGAAATGGTGCTGCTGAGAGGTACAGTGTCCTGGGGTACTGAGAGATTGCTAAACTGGGTTGTGACATAGAAACCTACTGGCTGCAGACAGAAACAGTAGGGGTATGGCACAGAGGAATCTAACAAATAGACCATGAATCTGGAATTTGAGGCAACTGGAGAAAAGGGCAGAAAATGAGGCTGAGGGTATTTAACGGAACTTGAACCTCATGTCTGTGGTACTGGGTGAGAAATATGCAGCAGCCTGGTGGGGACTGGACAGAAGCCCTCCAGTGAACTTTCCAGTTCCCTACGCAATGGTACCATTACAGGGTCTTGATAGATGTGTGTACCCAAGATGTTCCCAGTGACTATTGCCTCCTAGATCCCACATCCCTTTTGCATTTGCTCCTATCTGGGAAGGGCTGTCCTGCCCACTGGCAGTAGAAATGTGGCCTCTGAAACTGTTGCTTTCATCTGAGGGAAAACAATGGCACCCAGGAGTGTCCTATGGAAAGACACACATAGACAGGCACTTGGGCTTCCAGTCAACAGCCAATGAGATTCCAAAACTAAAAGTCACCGAGCAAGAGCTTAGGGGTAGAAGCTCCAGTCCCTGCAGAATGTGTATTGGCTGCAGCCTTGCAATCCATCCTGAGCCAGAAACAGCCTAAGAAACAACCCCAGATTCCACCCATCAGAAACTAAAGAAGACAATACACATCTGGGGAAAATTTGTTACTTAGTAAGAGATCACTAAGCCAGCCTCCCCACCCCCATCTCCAAGACCCTGTAGTGACTTCCACCTGAGTAGCAGAGATGGGAGTAGACATGAGGACCATAGCATCCATGAAGGCCACTCCTCAAAGGAACCTAGTGAGGTTTGGCAAAGACAGAAAAAAAGAAAGGAAGGAAGGAAGGAAGGAGGGAAGGAAGGAAGGAAGGAAGGAAGGAAGGAAGGAAGGAAGGAAGGGAGGGGTTGGGAGGGAGAAGGGAGGCAGGGAAGGAGGGAGAGGGCCCTCCCAACTCCTTCACTCCAAAGGAAGATGATCTGGAGTCCAGCTTCTGTCTGATAGAGAGTGACACAGTTCTCTGTTCCTCCAGCTCTGCCCACACTGTGTGCCCCAGACCCAGGGGTACAGTAGAGACAGCGGCCTGATGTTTTCCTGCCTCCTGCCCACTGAACTCCTGGGCTACTCAGACACTGCTGAGTCGGCCCAACAACAACAGAGAGCAGATGTTCTGGGAAAGGTTTATCTCTCCTGTTGGCACAATAGTCAGAGGCTGACCTTTCTCTGTCATGTTTAGTAAATGTTATTAACACTCTTAAGAGGGCCTTGGGTGCCGAGGTTCTCAGTCAAAGTGAGAGATGCCTTCATCGGAATGCCTCCTGAACATGCCATCGCAGCCAGGAACGTCTCTAAGGGAAACCCGTGGCAAAGGAGGGCAGAGGGTGAGCCAAGTGATAATAAAAGTACCTTGCAAATAGCCTGAGAAACAGCACGAGTGGGGAGTGGGTGAGCAGGCTTAGGAGCCAGATATTGCTGAATTCCAATGCCAGTGCTATCATTTAGTTTTTCTCCTGGGCAAGTTGCTTCATTTGTCTGAACTAACAGTTCTCACCAACATTGTCTTCAGGTATAAATAAGAGGCCACATGGGTGAGGAATGTAGTGGGCACTCAATACTGCTGAGATGATATATAAAGGAATTAACCCCACCCACCCTGCCCTTTTTATTCCTTTTCTCTTTGTTCCATGTATGTAGGAAGCACTTCAAACAGCACCTTCCATGACAGCTATGATTCATGCTTTACAAAGCATGTCCAAAGTCACCATGCCATTAGATACAAAGGTGAGCCTTGTGAGCTCTGAAGGATAGGGACAACAGGCCTTAGTTTACCAAGTCACGTGGGTTGAGAAAGAGAAGAATCATGACTGGCGCTTGGCCAAGCCTCGGGACTCAGGCTAGCTGACCTCAGCCAGCCTCTCAGGTTGGTTTACCCCCTTGGATGGCCTTTCTCGTGGTTTTGTGACTGTGATCACATGCTGGAAGGAGGGAACCCAGGAAGGACAGAGGGACTGTTCTAAACTCTAAAGTGAGACCCTGACTCTTTCTAGCAGACTATCACCTTTTCTCACCTGCAAAATGGGTATGTTTAAGAGGCGTGCAGGAATCCCAGCTTGAAGCTGAGTCTCCAAAGAAAAGATACAAAAGGCTTCCCATGTGCTTCTCTCAGAAGGATGGACTTAGGGTCAAAGAATTCAATGAACCCCCTGACACTCTTTTCCTTTTAAAACTGGGGGATCTTTGAGATGGGATGTCTACCCCAATTTCCTCACACCTGGATATGAATAAAAATTCTAATAGTATGGATACACTGAGGCAATCTTTCCCCAGTCCCCATGACACAGGCAAATCTGTGTCTTCTGGCCTTTGTTTCCAAATAGCACAAGGAAGTTTGCCACTTTGCAGCAAGTATTGCCTTTCCTCTAATAGCATCTTCCTCCTCCTGTGAGCTCAGGACAGCTCCAACCATCCCCATTCTTATGATCTCTGCTCAGGACCACTGCTAAGACCAAGGCTGCTTTGTAGCTCTACTCTGATTTTTTTTCCCTCCCCAGGATCAGCACTGACAGTGTCTTCACAGAGGCCCAACTCAAGCTTTTTCTAGCACACACCTCAAAATTCTTCTAGCTTTTCCTCATTACTTAATCCCTGAACTACTGTATTAAGGGTGGGGGGCTTTATTACAGAGCAACTTCTCCCTTTTTAAAAATGAGTATGTGCATTTGTGTGTGGTGGAGTGGTGTGTGTGTGTGTGTGTGTGTGTGTGTGTGTGTGTGTCTATTTCTTGATACAGATATACCTAACAGTTACTGAAGAGACCTACATAAGTTCCAATGCTTTGATTGTCTCAGTAGCTAAGAGCAGTTCCTACTATCATAATGAACCCAAATTTAATTCCCAGCAATAAGCACCCACAGGGCAGCTCACAGCTACCTGTAATTCCAGTTCTAGGGAATCTAATGTCCTTTCTGGACTTTGCAGGCATACACAGAGTGTACATGCATTCAGGTAAACACTCAAACACAGAAAGTAAAAATAATCTTTTAAAATAACAACTTTCAGTGTAGTATATCCCCCCTTTAAAATACTATATATTAGCTAAATATCAAAGAACCAAAGAACAGAATCCTAGATGAAGACACAGCAGGTTTAGTGTTTGGGGAGGGCCTTTGCTTTCAGGTTCCTAAATGGTTCATTCTTGCTGTGGCCTTATGTGTTAAGGATCAAGGTGTTCTCTGTACGCCACGTGTTAAAGTCCTCACGAGCTAGTCACTCTCCAAAGGCCCTACTTGTTACTTCTGTCACATTGGTGATTAGATTCCAACATACACATTTTGAGGAGACCCATCCAGTATTTAGACCATAGATAGCAATTCTTTGAAGACAAAGCCTTTCAATGTATAGATAATATAAGTAGACAGAGGACAGCAGAATGCACACAGAGGATAAGAAATACTACAACTGATATCCATTCAAAAGAAAGTATATTCTGTCAACCAATCTTACTAGAATAGGCCAACGGCAGCCCCATGTTATGGACAGAGCAAGAAGATAGAGCCCGATGTGATGATAACCCTGAGAAACAGTTTGCTACTAAAAGAGGGACCATGTCTTCTGAAAAGATGGCTGTAGCCACAGCTGAACTTTGTTTGACCTCCCAGTTTTGCTGAAGGGTCAGCCTTTGTTAACTTTGATGACATGGTATAAACAGATGCTGGGAGTTGAGGTCATTTTATCATGCACTGTGCACTTAGCTCTGCACTGCAGGATTTGGGAAGATTTGTAGATGTTTATTTTGCATGCCATGTCTTCCCCATAAAGGAGGCTCATTCTACTCCTTCTGTTTCCCTATGGCACCCAAGGGGGCTGCAAACCTAGTCATTGTTGCAATGACTACTTACTGACTAGCTGACTAATTACAGGAACTCCTTTGGGTCTAGCAAGAAAAGTGGGAGCTACCTTACCAGGAAGCCCCTGCTCAAAAGCAAGGGCGTAATGTCAACCTAAAAGAGAGAAGGAAATCCCCCCCAGCCACTGCCACCATTATCAAGGATACATCCCTTGGATGGTATGTTGGTCAAGTTGAGGGGAGCCATAGCCTTGCTCAGACAGGAAAAATACCATCTATGAACATTGGTAGCCCCTGTCCATGGACACCAAACAAATGTCGGCTGTGCTGCCTACAACAAAGTCCTCTGCAGACCTTGCCAAGCACCAGACACTCAAAAGAAGATTCTAAGCTTGACTTCCTATCCATTCTACCCTCTTCCTCAGTATGCAATGCCAATATAGTATAGGGACAAAACCTTCGAGCCAGGATAGAATCCCAATTTGTCTAAATCAAGAAGTCAACAAATTATGGTCCATGAGCCAAATCAAGTCTCTACTAGTCAGTGTGTAAGGCTGAGCTGGGAGGGTGTGGTCTAGGAGCTGAGAACAGCTTATGTTTCTATTTTTAAATAGTCATTATTTTTACTTGTTATTTAGCTTTAAATTTTCCTTGTGTTTACGTTGCATGTAAATGTACATGTTCATCTGTATAAGTTCGTGTGTGCGTGCGCCATAGGTTGGAAGCCATAGGTTGAAATTGGATGTTTTCTTTGATTACTCTTCCACTTAATTTTTTAGATGGGGTATCTCCCTGAACCTGAAGTTAGTTAGTTCAGCAAGGCTGACCAGTCAATGAGTAGAGATCTACCTCCAACCATACTGGGTTAGATACATGCAGTATTCAGCCTGGTTTGTTGTTGTTTTGTTTGGTTGTTTTTTTTGTTTTGTTTTTTGAATGTGGATCCAACTCAATGCTCCCCCCACCCTTAGGATATATTTGTTTTTATGTGCATTGGTGTTTTGCCTGCATGTATACCTGTGTGAGGATGCCAGAACCCCTGGAACTGGAATTATAGACAGTTGTGATCTGTCATGTAGGTGCTGGAAATTGAACTCTGGTCTTCTGGAAGAGCAGCCAGTGCTCTTAACCACTGAGCCATCTCTCCAGCCTCCCAAACTCAACTCTTAATACTTACACAGAAGGGACTTTACCAATTAGGCTATCATTCCCGCCCTGTTTTTCTTACATTTCTTAATGAGTGCAAAAAAAATAAAATATAATAAAAAGCAGATTATTTTGCCACAAAAATTATCAAATTAAAATATTAATATCTATTACTAAAAGCTGACTGGAAACAACCACACTCATGCATTTATGTATGCTCTATGGTTGCTTTGGTTCTACAGTGGCATTTAGAAGGCTATAATGGAGGCTCTGAAACTAAAAATATTTATCACCTGACCCTTTATGGAAAAAGTTTGCCAAGTCATGGTCTAAGTCAAGTGTACATCTCGGTCGACTTACCAGTGGTTTTGGATGTTTTCTTAAGAACTCAGATTAAGTCAGTGAGAGTTAGATGCTCCCTGATGGCAATGATTGGTTCAGGGTGGTTAGTGATCCAAATTGGCCCATTAAGACTTGAAGGGAGAGGAAACTGTCTGGTTCTCACTCCCCTGCTAGGCATAGAGAAAAACATCAGTGCTCGTAGTTCATGATTCAAGGGCAAGCCCCCTTTAAGATGAAGCTGATATTCTGGGCAATGGAGTTGAAGTGATTGGGGGTGGACCAGAATTCCCATTTCCATTGAGCACTAAAGTAAACAATGCTACCACTTACAGCTAGACCTCTGGTTGTGGAGACCAGGCCACTTCCTTATTATTTAAGCTACCCTTCTGAATGTCTGTGACTTGAAGCCAGGAGCATCTCCTGACTCTGGTCATTTGCATGTACTATTCTTTCTGCACAGAGAGGCCCCCACTTCCCATCTCTTGCCAAGCAACATGGAAATTGCAGTATCATAGGAGGCTACCTCCTAGACCAGATTTCATATACCACCCCACCCACAGTTCTCAGAACTTCTTTTGGTCACACATATCATTTAGCTCTTCCAGACTTCCTCATGATCCCTTGCTAGTGTCCTTATGTGCTACCATATTTGGCATAGTCTGTACTGATTCCCAAGAGTCAAAAGCATGCCTACCCATTGAGTACAATGTCTTTCAAAGAGCATCCAAACTTCCTGTAGGGTTGGTTCTCACAACATAGTATTAGGTAAGGCAT
Organism: Phodopus roborovskii; assembly: GCF_943737965.1. Classification (NCBI taxonomy): domain Eukaryota; kingdom Metazoa; phylum Chordata; class Mammalia; order Rodentia; family Cricetidae; genus Phodopus; species Phodopus roborovskii. Next base: position 20,133,605 of record NW_026126517.1, read on the forward strand.
CAAGATCTCCCCTCTTGCACATGCCTATTAGACCAATAAAGAAAAGGTAGGTGGCTTTGGCTCTCACTCTCTTCCCTCTCCACATTCCTTCCCTCTAAGACCAGCCCCTGGTTAATAAGCATGCCAGTTCTCAGACCAACACCATTTTTGAGAAACACATCTAAGCTGCTCTCTCCATCTTGGGATTTCTCAGAGATCTTGACACAGCGTTGTGTCTGCACTGATGAGAGAGGAGACGGGCAGTGCCAGGGCTCTGATCATGAGCCTGTAAGACAGTGCTGTGCTTCTCAAACTTATTTGCTGATGGCACCTTTTTCCCTAAGCCAAGTCTCACTAGACTCTAGAGATAAATATTTTTCTGTGAAACTTCCTGGCCTGGGGCCTTTGGGAAAAGACAAACACAGATGCAATGCATTAAGAAGTATTCTGAAGTATCCAACAGAGAGCATCCAGTTGACTAATGAACTTTAGAATCATATGTTAGGCACATGGCCCTGCGTCCTCAGGGTGGAGAATCAAGGCAGACATCCAAAGAGGTGGGTGGATAGGAGACTTTGAACCCTGTCTACTGCACCAGCCATGTGCTACTCCTGCTCCTCATGTGTTGGGGGGGGGCAGCAGAGAAGGGTACAGAAGTTGAGCAATAAGTGATACTCTAGAAAACAGATGACAAGGGGCCGCCCTCAGGCTAAGGGAGATTCCACTGGCATCCCAGGCCACATGCTTACACCTTGGCTAAAGCCACTATCTAAGCTTGAATAGCTGGCTATGGAGATGGTCCCTCCAGGGAGGTGTGTGTCACAGGGGTGCCATTTACCCTGCACAGTTCCCCCCCCCACTGTCACTAATGTCAAGTCTCCAAGCATCATTTCATAACCTGTAAGGAATTTGCAAAATCTTTACAAAGCCTGCTGAGAGCCTCAGGAGGAGAGTGGGAGCTTCCTGTTCAATTCACGTGGTCTGGCTCTTTGGAGAGTGGGGTGGAGGAACCTGCCCAAGACCTTGAGAGGGAAAGACCCTCACAACAGCCACATTCCCCGATCCAGCTTCTCCTCCCAGGCAATGAGGTATGCCAACAGCTCTCCTGTCATTCAGGAAGGCTGGTGGCTACAAGCCCAGGAAAGAAACCAGCATTTAAATGCAGCTTTTCTTCTTCCGAGAACCCAGCCCCTATTTTGGAAGGCAAAAAAATAGAATGTGAGGTCTAGTGAGTTGAGGTGTCACTGCTTTCTATCTAACCTCGAGAGTTCATCTTCCATTTATAGTTCTGGGGGTGGGCAGAGTCTCAAGAAAGAGAATGCTAGCAGTGATCCAGCTGCCTGGGCACTCAGCATCCTTGGTGCCTTAGGCAGTTCTGCTTTTCCACACCTTCCCTGTCAAACAGTTGGCATAGTGACCTATGTTCACAGAAATGTCTAAAGCTAGGAGGACGAGGAGGTCTTGCCCCAGACAACCAACTCACGGAAGATAAAGATGGGGTTGGCAAAAGGCCCAGTATCCTTCCAAGAGATCATAGCATCTTTCCAAATTCCCAAAGCAGATAGTATGGTCCATCATACAAACCCCTTCTCTTTCCTAGAGGTATTCTCCATTTCAATCTCATCTGACACTGTTCCCCCACTATTCCTTCCCTGGCTGGTGGCTTCCAGTAGCCAAAGATGGGCTTCCAATGTCCTTTGAGAGCAGACTAGGAATCTCTTACTCTTCCTGGGGCAGAGGCAGTCGCCAAAATCCTGCCACCGTGTCTAAGACAGGATACTCATGGACCACTGAGCTGGTGAGTTCACACTCAGTTCACGAGACACTGAACTGCCTGTAAGAACAACAAACTCATCTCCCCTGAACTGAAGTGAGATGAGAGGGTTTGGCTGTTGCCTTCAGAAGTCTGGTACCATGAGAGGGGAAGGCACAAAGGAATTTGAGTTTTCCAAGCTGAAGAAAGCCTGCAAAAGAGCTGCCAGGAATGTCTCAGCTGTGATAACAGCCTTGGGTCTGGGTACCCATCACACTTAGACTCCCTGCCTTGTAAATAATGAAAGCAACCAGAAGTCTTGACAGCGGAGTGTGAGCTATTGTGGAGAACTGGGAAGATGTTGGGCGGGGAGGGGGAGGCGCTATTGAGGACTATGTCTGAGGAGCTTGAGAAGAAAGTCCCCAAGAGAAGAAGTGACGATAATAAGCTTGGTTTAAGAATTGGCAGCAAGAGAAATGATTCCAAGTTTTGCACAGCTCACAGACCTCATTGTCCTCTGAGTCAAGGCATCAGAAGTATGCAACAATGTCCTATAGGTCCTGTCACAGAGGGCTGGGGATACTGTGTACATATGAGGGCATCCCAGAGGTGGGGGGAGTAGTTAGAAATAGAATGGAGTCACTCAGAGTCACAGAGTCAAGAGCAGGCTGGGACACACGGTCTTGGCAATTTTGTTGAAAGGTGAGGTCATAGTGTGTAGAGAAGGCATCTGATGATTGAAAGAAAGCATGTTTATGTAAGGTGTGGTGGCTTGTGTTTGCGATCGAAGCATTTGGGAGGCTGAGCCAGGAGGATTGCCATGAGGACATGGCCAGCCTGGGCTGCATAGCAATGTGAAGCTCCACCTCAAACGAGAGAGAGGGGGGGGGAGGGAGGGAGAGAGAAAGAGAGGGGGGGAGAGAGAGATCACTATTCAAACAATAGCTATGGAGACCCCACCATTGAACAGCTTTGAGCAGCACAGGTAGCCACATGCCTTCTCATCTCTTATCTTAGTGAAGATAAAAGTGCACACTGCTGGGGAGCTGCATGATGCTATAGACGGACCCTCTCTCTTAATGCCAGTCCTAACAATTAATCATGTCGCCTTGAAGGAGTCACTTCGTGTCCCCAAGCTACAGTTTACTGATGGAAATGGTGACAACCCACTAGATTCTCATGAGTATTGAAAATGATAAAATGTGCTGAGCCCATGAAGGGGCAGGGGCAGGTATCCAAGCTTTGCATGGAAGGTCAAAGGACAAAGACAACCCCATCTCTGTTACCATAGACACCAGTGCCAGCAAGAGGCTCTGGGGCCTCAAAAGCAGTTTACTTTCCTAAACAGTTTCCCCTGCTCACTTGTTTTGCAAATCTGGTTTTAATGGAGCTGGGTTTCCTCACCACCCTCCAGGTCCCCCAAGCCCTATAGTGTGCTGCTAGAGATCTGCCCATTGTCTGGGATGGTGTGACAGTGTGCTCCATAGTCCAAACTGGGCTATGCAGGCTCTGCCCTATTCACCTCTCTGTCCCCAGGGCCTGCCACAATCTCTGACTACAGACAGTCTCAATAACTATTTGTCGAGAAAATGGACTTTGACCCTCTGCCCTAACCAACTCCAAATTGCTAGAGTTCAAATTAATGAGGTTTCAGTGTAATTAAAACTGACAATTTCTTTTTTTTACCATTCACATTCAGATGAGTCACTTCAAAGGACACCATCAGCAACCAATGCGAAAGAAAATAGACTTGGCCAACTATATATCCAGCAAGGAACTGTATCTAGACTACATAAAGAGTGCTAACCACTTAATAAAGAGAGAGATAACTCAATTAAAGATGGGCAGAAGATCTGAGTATACTGGTCCTGGAAGGAAATCACAAATGGCCCATGAGCACACAGAAGGGTGCTCATCATATTAACACCCAGGGGAACACTAATCAAGACCACAGAAGGCCACTGTGGAGTTAGAATGTTCACACGTGAACAAGAAAGCAAAATGGGGCAGCCACATTGGCAAACAGCCTGGAGTTCTCCAACTGATCATACACATAGTTAGCTTAGGAGGGGGCAATTCTACTCCTAGGCATATGCTCAAGAAGATAGTGAAGGGCTGTCTGCCTAAAAACCTGTCAGAATGTGAAGGTTTACAGGAACCTCATTCATTACAGCTCAAGATGTGGAGAAACCCAAATGCTCATGAACTGATGAATGGATAAAATGTGGATGCCCACACACCAGAAAACATGTCTACCATCAAAGGGAATGGAGCGCTCCACATGGATGAACCCTGAAAATATCATGCAAGTGGAAGCAGGCTGATTATCCACACTAGGTAATCCCTGTCCAGGCCAGTGAGGGAACATCATGATTAGTTGAGGTGGAAAGCCATGCCTTCATTGGAGGTGGTACCACTCTCTGGCGTGGGTCTCAGGCTGATGATAAGAGGATAGTGAGCTAAGTGCTAGCATTCATTACTCTATCCCTCCTGAAAGTGGGTTCAGTGTGCCTCAAACTCTTGCCACCTTGATTCTCTATGGTGATGACTGTGCCTACTGTGAGAAAAAAACACAAACTCTTCATTCTCAAGTCATATAAACAGAGTACTAGTACATACATTTCCCTCCAAAAAATAGAAATATTAAAAAAAATAAATAAACGTTTTCTTTCATCAAGCTGTTTTTGTCGAGTTTTGTTGTTGTTGTTGTTTTATCACAGTAGCAATAAAAGTAACCAAGAAAACACCTCAAATTGGCACATTCACAGACACAGAAAATGTACACGTGGTGGCTCCAGGACCTTCGAGAGGTCCAGGAACTAAGGAGTGATGGTAAAGGGGGATGAGATTTTTCAGAGTGATAGTCATGTTCTGATGTTGTTTTGGGTGATGTTTGCACGGTTCTGTAAATATACTAAAGGTCACTGTACCATGATTTGTATGATACATACATTCATTTGGATAAACTGTGTTAAAAATGAGATAAAGTGATGGATGAGGTGGTCAATGGGCAAAGACACTTGCAGGGAGACTCTGGGAACCCAAGATCCATCCCTGGAACTCAGCTGAAGGGAGAGAGAGAACAGACTTCACCACGCAGCCTCTAACCTCTACACGTGAACTGGCGAGTACATACGCGCATGTGCACGCACACACACACACACACACACACACACACACACACACACACACATTAAATACATTTAAAAACATTTAAAAAGGAGAGGTGAAGGGAAACCAGTTTCTGGTTTCTTCGTTTTTCTCAGGCCTCTAATGCTAGTAAACAAAACCTTGAGTCACACTGGCCTAATGTATTATTACACCCAGTACAGCCAATAGTGCTGGATAGCAGGTAACCAGATTCAATTTCTTGAATTGAAAAATCACAACCATTTTGACCCCAAACAAAATTGGGTTGTTTAGACCCTTATTCAAACTCAGCATAATCAGAGAAACTGTCTCCTGATATCCAGATGGGATTCTAGCCCACACTGTGTTTTTTAATGTGGAAGGGGGATGGGGACTTAGTTCTGCTATGTAACTTGAACTGATCTTGACCTTGCTATGCAGCATGAAATCACCTAGAATTTTCCATCCTCCTGCCTCAACCTTTCAAATACTAGGGCTACAATTCCGTGCCAACACACCTGCCTAACTGTGACCAACTTGACTTTTATAGAAGAGGAAACTGAAGACCCATGAGATTGGGTTGCTTGTCTGGGGTATCTTCTGACCAGTATGCTTTTCTGTTTCCTAAGCAAAACCACCCTAATCTACCTCCCCTCCCCAGCCTTCCTCCTCCATCCCTCCCTCCCTCTCCCACTACTCATTGTTGTCTGATAACATCACTGCTAATCAGGATTTGGCATCTGCTTCTGCTCCCCAGCCTCAGGTAAGCCAGAGCCTTACAGTCCCCCCAGGTCTGTCCCTCCCCCAGGTCTGTCCCTCCTCCAGGACATCCCTTGAACTCATCAAGGAGGCTCAATCTAGAACAGAGCTCAGATGGAGTCCTTAGGTTCCACTTTGGGAATTCTGGGCCAAATTCCATCACTTTCTTGTCTATCCCAAAAGTCTCCATCATGTGCATAGCTGTCACCCTTCCAAAGACACAATGGAACGAGCAGGTGGCACCTCATTTGGGAGCCCCACCTATGTCCCCTCTGCACCACCTCCCTGGAGGGTACAAGACAGAAAAAGTGCAGAGGAGGTAGCTCACAGATTCCTGCTTCTAACCCTGGACTGGATGGCTCTGCCCCTAACCTCACTATGGATGAGTCTGGAGGGGACCATCATTGTGGAGGGGGTGGCAGGGACCACCCTGACCTCATTGAAGAGGGGGTGAAAGGGACCTTCCTTGATCTCACTATGGTGGGGGTAAAGGGGAACACCCCTGACCTTGCTGTGACAGAGGATGGCAGACTTAGAAGGCTGGGTGGCTCACTGATAGCCACTGTCTTTTGCACCTTGGTTGTGATAACCAGGGCATATGAAGAGAGCTCTGTACTTAGGACAGGAGCCCTGGCTCTCACTATGGCCTCTCTGGACTGTGTGCTTCCCTGCTCCTGACTGTTCCTGGAGACAGAAGAGAAAACCAGTTATTGGGAGCAAGAGATCCTTAAGAGAAAGGAAAAGCTTAAGCTGGATGTCCTTTAAGGGTCACTGGGCCAACACAGTTAAACCATCTGTGAGTATGAACCAACAACCTCCTGGGCTCAGAAACAATCTCCCTGCTTCCTGTGAAAATGCAGCAAGATTTTTGAGTCTGAAGAACTAGATTAAAGGTTCAACTCTCCTACTTACCAGTTAAGTGACCTAGAGCAGATCCTTGCTGACCCATGAGTCCTCAATGATCTTAGGGAGTCAGAAGACTCTCTCCATAAACCATGGGGAGATGCTATGGCCTCAGGTGAGGATCCAAGCTTGGGGTGAATATGTAACTGCCACCCTACAGGAGACACTTGGCACCTTACTAGCTCTGGCTGCCTACATCTGGGAGCAGATTCCTTAGAGTGTGGCTACACAACACCCCTGCTGCCAGCTAGAGACATCTGGGTTCCTACCTCTGACATCCTTCAATAGTCTCTCTTGGTGGGACCCAAGATCCTGGGTATGATAGACCCAGGATTTTCCCACTCACTCAACATTGAGAGACTCTGGTAGCACTGAGCCAGCTCTGAAGCCCAGCATGAGGAGGGAGAAAGCCTTTGAAGCAGAAAGGTTCTGCTGTTATCAAGATGGCACCAAAAGACTAAAGAATCTGCATCCTAGCAGCACTACAGGGCTTCCCAGGCTATGTTCAGGATGCCGCCTCTGTGAACCTGACCCATGCTTCCTCTGAACCCTATATCCTGAAGCCTGCCTTTCCTCAACCCTGCCCCATCTACCCAGAGCATTGCAGTGAGTCGCTCTTGGGGGCTCAGGGAGACTCCCAGCAAAGCAGCAACTTCTTAGGGAGCACACATTTATGAGGATCAGCTTAACAACTCCACCCGCCCATTCATTTTATTTATTTTATTTCATAAAGCTACAGATAGGACTTCCCATGCAAATGACTCCCAGATGAGATGCAAATTGGGGCTTGAAGCTGCCAAGAACCTATGTGGCTTTTTTTCCTCCGTGTCCTTTTAAGAACTGTAATAGCGGCACTGTGGCACCTCCTCCTGCCTCTCTGCCCTCTGTTCAGAAGCTTCTGTGCCACGTGCTTCCCCGCTGGCAGCCACCGGCAGAGCTCTGCTGGATCCTGCCAGGCATGGGATCTGAGTTTACTGTGGAGAGATGCTTAATTGCCCTCGAAGGAGCAGGCTCGGGTGGTGAGTGAGCTTGGGGGGCCTGCCAATGTGAAAAGAACTGTTCCCTCTCCACAGTGATGCTCATTCTGGAGTCTTCTCACCCTGTGCCCTCTGCACACAGATCAAGTTTGGTGCAGGGTTGCTGCTACAAGCAACTCTCCAAGGCACAGGCTTTACACCCGGCTACTTTGGGGGAGCCTACACTGGGCTCAAATCCTAACACAACTGCTATCCAGCTGTGTCATTTGAAGAATGAAGAAATTTTCCAGGGCTTTCATGATAATGCAATGATGACATCATCAGTAAAGGGGGCAATAATGCCTATGTCTTCCTCAGAAGGTGACATGAAATCATTTATCTGAAGCACTTGGTACAGTGCCCACTGCAGGAGACTTTATCCACAGGCTATTATTATTTTAGCAGAACAAAACAGAGAGCACCCTACTTCTAGGAGCATGCATTCTAGATGTGGGGATGCAAAGAAAATGAGAAGAGAGCATTCCAAGTTCTGTTTGTCACCAGGGCTGGGACAGGGCTGTGTTTTAACCATTTTTCTCAGGCCATTGCATATTCTTCAGGAATACTGTATGTGAACCAGCATGTAAGAAACAGAGGCACAAGGGAGATCTTCACACGGCCTGCAAACCTTCTTCTCTTCTTTTTATTGTTTTTAATTTTAAAAAAAGTTCTATGTGCATGGGTGTATTACATGTATGTATGCCTGTGCACCACATGCGTGTGCCTGGTGCCCTCAGAAGCTAGAATTGAGTGTTGAATCCCCTGGAACTGGAGTTACAGACTGTTGTGGGCTGCCATGGGGATGCTGGGAATTGAACCCAGGTTCTCTGTAAGAGCAGCCAGTGCTCTTAACTGTTGAGCCATCTTTCCAGTCCCTTTTCTTCTTTTACAGTCTCTCTCTCTTCTTTACAGTCTCTCTCTCTCTCTCTCTCTCTCTGTGTGTGTGTGTGTGTGTGTGTGTGTGTGTGTGTGTGTGCGCGCGCGCGCACGCGCACCTGTGGCTGTGTCTATGGAGGCCAAGGACAACCTCAATGTCATACTCTGAAACCCTAACCCTAACCCATCTCCTTTGAGACAGGGGCTGTAATTGGCCTGGAGCTTATCAATTGGGCTAGACGAGCTAACCACTGACTTCCTGAGAGCCTTCTGAATCCATTTCACTAGCTCTGGGTTATCAAACTTGTGCCCCTCCATACTCAGCATTTTTTTACTTGGGTTCTAGGGATCAAAGAGAGACCCTCCTATTTTGGAGGCAGGCACTTAATTAAAAGATCTATCCCTGCCACCATTCTCACAGAATGTTTAGCCTGGTAGCAAGAGCCTTGGGTCCTGGTCTACATTCTGCCACAAAATAACCTGTCATGGCCTGAAAGTCTGTGGTGGCCTCTGAACAATTGCACCCGTTTGTCTAAGGCTCTTTTCCAGTGCTAAGCTTGCAGCTTCTCTCTCCCAAGCATGGCCAAGAAAGCCTGCTGACATACTGCTCTGGAACACCACTACAACAGCCCTAAATGGGGTACCCGACACCAGACTGAATTTTCTTTCTAATGTTACAAATAACAACAACAATGATAATGGAATAAAAGTACATTTTAAGATCATCCTAAATGTCCCTCACTCCACCAAAGCTGGGGACCTCTTCTTTACAGTTTGCCTAAGTGTGAGCATCCTGCTGTGAAGTTTAATGGCTTGTTGACACCTCACTATCACCTGTCTTTTCTCTCTTCCTTCTCATTGGTCTCAATGACTCCTTGGGAGCTCTCCTATGCCTTCTGTGCCTTCCCTTTTGTTTGGAGAGCTCTGTAGACTGCTCTGACTCCAGCAGCCATATGGTTTCCACAATGGGTTGCCATAGTTGTCCTGGAACTCGATCTAAAGACCAGGCTGACCTCAAACTCACAGAGATACACCTGCCTCTGCCTCCCGAGTGCTAAGATCAAAGGCATACACTACCACAGTCTGGCCATTTTCTAATTCTTACAGATACATAAGAGGAAGAAGGGTAGGACTGTAGAGATGGCCTACTGGTTAAGAGGAAGAGGGATTTAAATACCTTAACAACAGACTCAGGACAGAACACAACATGGCGAGTCGATCAACCATGTCTAAGGTCGAGTGCCAGCCAGGCTTTCTTGATCTTGATTCCCTGTACTATTCCCAACAGAGACATAGACTCATAGACTTACAATTTGTTAAGAGGTTGCCAGTATTTTTCTGAGAAAGATAAGTTTGTACAAGAACTACCAGGGAAGAAAAACAGGTTCCTATAGCAGTCTCAAGCAGACAGAAGGCTACATCATTCTCAGCTTCCTCTCAACTCCCAGGAGACATGGGACAGTTTACGGAAACCTTACCTTTTTCATGGGAAGAGCTAATGATGCCAGCAGAGGATGTGGATTTTATGTCCTACGGGGAACAGTGAGTGGGTGTGAGATATAAGGGAGGCATTTGTCATAGGTGAAAAGTCAGGAGCCAACCCCACAGGCAGCAAAACACAAAACATGACTCAGCTTCTAGTCTTCCCCTCAACTGTTTATTAATCTCCTGTGTGCCATGCACTTTCTAGACTTAAGGATACAACCATGAAATCACCAATGTGTGGAGGTTGATAAAGACACTGGATTTCTGAACCAGAGGTACTAGGGTCCTACACCTACTGCACAGCAGAATCTGGAACTGCTCAGCTCTTCCCACAGCTGCCGATGCCAAGGAAATGTTTAGGGGTGATAAATAAAAGTGAGGCAAAATGAGGTGCATGAAGAAGACAGAATCAATTATTCAAAGCAAATGAAAAATGTTCAGCAGGGGATGAAGAAAGATGGGAGGAGGAAGGGGAGGCTCAAAGACTTCCAATGGATACTACAGGCAAGCAAGCACTGTGGAGAGAGAGTGATGAGGACACAGCAGGATGAGTCTGGCAGTGGGCTTCCCAGAGCCCTCCTCCAAAGGCAGGATGAGTGCCCTGGTTGGCCTTGATGCTGAATGGAAGGATTCAGGGCTGCTCCTTAGAGCCATCACATTGGCCGACAGCACTGCTTACAGAGGATATTGAATTAGCCGCATTAATCCACAGAGGCGCCTGGCTCAGGGTAGCAGTGATAAGCATAATTAAACCACTTAGTTACTGGATCATGGGCTTGAGTTACACATGCTCAAGTTTGCTCATCCTGTTAAGGATTCCAATGCTTGTGGCCCTTACTCTGGGTCTTGCTTAGAAAGAAAATCTGGAGAGAGCGAAGGTTAAACACTGAGGGGGAGGGTGTGCAAGCATGTGTGAGTGATCACATACACACCCTCAGATTTTGCACCAGGCACTGAGCCTACCCCCAGATACCTTGATAACACAATGACAGAATTATCTGATAACAGTGTTTATTATATTGCCCTGGGATGTTGCTCAGTTAGCTTTCCTGTCATTCACAAAGCCATCAGTTTGAATCCCATCACCCTATAAACTGGACATGGCAGCACATGCCCTGTTATCCCCCAAGTGAGTTAGAGGCTAGCCTAAGCAACATAAAGCCCTGTCAGAAAAGATGGAAGGAGAGTTGGAGATAGGGAAAAGTTAAAATTAAATCCATGCCATTGAGTACAATACTAAAACTATTAGTAAGAAGTATCTGTGTTCACAATAAACAGGAAACAAACCACCACAGTAGGAAGACTGAACCAAACCAGAAACCCTGGCAGCCCATATGCCTTCTGTTCTGAAGACTTTTAGTGAGATGCCTAGAGCCTTAGCTATTTGTCTATGTTTTTCATTGGTCCCCAGACACCTCAACACTCCTGGCTTTAGACCTGGTGCAATTCATTTATGGAGTTTTGGACTTCCTCCACCACTTCCTGACTCTTATCCATTCATCTTCATTGTTCTCAACACGAACTTGGTTTGTCACTACCCCAGATTGGGGGTGGGGAGGGGGCTGCAGCAAGTTGGGATGGGCTGGGGGCCATGCAGGTTTGCCTCAGAACTGAAGGTGCGCAGTCACTTGAGGTGTGCATCTAATCAGCATGCAACTAATGTGAACTAATGACCAGCAGATGAATGGGAGGTACTGAGAAAAGCCTTCTACTCACCCCTAATGTTTGTACTTAACTGGTGAGCATGGTACTCATTAGGGGCTGTTAACACATCAGTGCAATGTCTGCTGATACTGAGAAAGGCCCAGAGCCTTGGACCTTTAATTACTTGCTAAGAGTTAGGTAATGACATACAGCTGCTACTTCATGGACTTCAGAGTGCTTCCTATGCTCTATGTCTTCGTCTCATTTCATGTTCATAGCCAGCCTCCGACGAAAGGTGCTATTGTCCCTATTACAGTAATAAAGAGACTCTGGCTCAGAAAGATTAAGTGACTTTTACAGTGTTACACAGCTTGCCAGTGGTGGAGTCAGGGTTCCAACTCCATGGCCTTAAGCTTTCTTACCACTTCCCCTCCCCCATCTCTTGCTAGAATTTGAACCCACAACTCGGTGCATGCTAGGTAATTGCTCTACCATGAGCTTCAGCCCCATCTCCTAAACCACACCGGATCTACTCCCATCTTCCATTCTTATCTCTAGAAGGAACAGCTTCATCAATGCATTAATTGCCTATTTGAAATTCCATGTGTAACATGCTAAGAGAAGGCGAGAAGGCTGTGTTCTGCCCGCCTCTCTGTCGCAGGACCCAGAGCTGCTGACAATGACAGAGAGACCTGCCATCCCGTAGACTCAACTCATGAATATTTCCTTATTTCTAGAGTGGGATAGAATGAAAATGAAGCCTCAATCCACTGTTGGATGGATATAAGCTCCTCCCCCTCTGCCTTCCAGGACAGTTCCTAGGTCCCCTCCCAGTCAGCATTGACACCTGTGAGCTCAGGGCACTCTGACCAGGCCGGAACAGGAGAGGGGGTCAGAGAAAGAAGTGTGCTCTGTATCCTGCTCTGAACATATCTATGTGTTATTCCTTCCACCAGCCTGTCTACCTGTCTGTCGACCTGTTGCTTCTTTCATCTTCTACCTACCTGCCCCACACTCTACCTGCAGGTGGCAACACCCCTGCTCAGGTGTGCCAGGCTGCAAGGGTGTTCTCTGGCTAAAGAGGCTGCTGACCATCCATGCACGTGCCCCTCTTCCAAATGGAAACTGGCTTGTAAAGATTAAATACCTTTCCCAAGGTCAAAAGGCAAAGAGAACAATACAAATCACCCTTTAGGCCACAGGGCTCTAAGCCCTGTAGTGAAGCAGAGAGAAACACATAGCTCTCTAACTAAACCTCATATCTGGTATTAATTTTTAACCAGGACTTAAGTGGCACTCTGTACCTCACCCAGCAGGATTACAAGGTTATCTCTCAGGCAGTCACTGGGTGAGGTACGCAAGCCGGTCCCTCTTCACACAGGAAGGCGCTAAAATGCACACATGCACCTGAACCCTGAGCTCATTAGCAGAGTGAGAAGCTCCACTGAGCCCCAAACATTCCAAGTGTCTCTACATCCTCAGTGCTTGACTGCAACTGTCACTGCAGCCAGCCTAGGGAGCAAGGGTTCCTGAGCACCTTTCATCCTCCGTGGAAGAAGGCTGAACACCCCACATTCCTGAGGCAGCCACATCTCTTTCTCAGCTTCCATCCTGGTCCTAAAATGAGCACAAGCTCTGATACCCCAAAGCTCTCTCATGTGACCACTGGTCTGATATGAGGAGACTCCAGCTGACTCACAGGACAGAGGGTGTCAGACTTCATATCTTGAGGTCAAAAATGCTCAATTGATTCCAATTGAAAATGTTCATACCCTTTCACCCACTTCTCTCACTTGTAGGAATAATACTCCAGAGTCAAGTACAGGGATGGGGAGAACCCACACACAGAAAGGGGAAGTACTGTGTGGCGGGACAGTCACACACAGAAGAGCATATGGCTTTTAACAGGAAGTAGGTGTGATGGGGAATGTTCTTCTGTACATGTTTCATTATTGATTAATGAATAAAACACTGATTGGCTGATTGGCTAGACAGGAAGTGACCTAACGGGATAGAATCAGGATATAAGCAGGGGACAAACAGGAAATTGCTCTCTTCACTGGGGAGACTCTGAGCAGTCATCATGTAGCAGGCAAAGAGCTGCAGGTCTGGAATTCCCCGGTAAGCCAAGACTATGTGGAACTACATGGTAGTTATGGGTTAATCATTAAGACAGAGCTAGCAAATAAGAAGCCCAAGCCAATGGCCAACAGTATTATAATTAATACAAGTCTGTATGTTCATTTGGGGCTGATGCAGCTCTGGGACCAGGCTGATGGGAAAGAATGCTTGTAATATAAGTGTGTTAGTCACTTTTCTTTTAAAAACATAGTTCATTACATATCAGTGTGTGTGTGCGTGTGTGCCTGTGTGTCTGAGTGAAGGCATACATAGGCCTGCATGTAGAGGGAAACTTCCTTCCATCATATGTTCCAGGGAAAGAATTCAGGTCATCAAACAAGCACTTCTACCCACTGAGCTATCTGGCCAGCCCCAGTCACTGCTCCCTCGCTGTTACAAATACCTGTGTCAATCCATTTATTGAGAGAAGAGGCTTATTTTGGCTCCCCGTTTAGGCTTCAGTCCCTGACTGGTTGGCTCTGTTGCCTCTGGGCCTGCTGTAAGGCAAAGTACGGTGATGGAAACAGCACTCTGTTCACAGGGAAAGAGAGTAAGGTGACTTCCACTACCCACTTGAGCAATGCCCCAATGACATCCTCTTAGTCTCCGACTTTTAAAGTCCCTACCATTTCTCCATATGGCAGTGTGGTTCAGTGGTGAAGTGTTGTCTAACACGACTGAGGCCCTAGTTTCAGTTCACTACAACAAACAACACACACGCTTTCATCATTTCTTAATAGCACACAGGCCTTTGGAGGATATTTAGGAGCCAGGAGGTAGATATTTACATAAACTGACAGGAAAGGGTGTTCACAAGGTAGTGGGATGATCCTTCACAACAGAATGTGCATGAAATGGTAGCTACTTTTTCTGAAAGGAAAAAATGTATAGTTGTAATACAAATAGAAAAAAATTCCAGGAATGTGTTTGCTGGCTGTTGTTAACTCAGCAGGTGAGGGAGAGAGAGGCAGAATGCAGAGGCTGGAAGCAAACCTCTGAGAAAATAACCTACAGACAAGTCTCCTCCTCTGTGCCTATGGTTTTCCCTCCAGCTGTGACCTGGAAGAAACAGGAAATGTGGTGTGCCCAACAGTCCTGGTTCAGCATCTGTGGAGGCATGCTAGGAAGGTCATCCTCCAGTCATACCCTTTGAAGTTCCCCGTATCCATCAATTCTCAGTGGAGTCAGAACAAAATCAAATCATAAAAATAAAAAGGCAAATTTATTTACCACCACGGCAGGACTGAGCCATGTTTTTTTCTATCAACTTCCAAGTTTAGAAATTGCCTTTTAAATAGATAATGATGATTCTGAGGGTCCGGTTATTACCTTGAAACCTCACATTTTGATAGATCCAATGCTTTTCTCTTATATAAATAACAGTTATTACTGCAAGGCCATTTTTTCCCCTTGCACTTCCAAAGTGCTCCTGCAGGAGACGGCAGGAAAATGGAGGCCATTAATATTCCACTTAGAGCGTGGCTTTCTCCAGCGCTAACTTCCACATAAATCTCTTCGGGAGTCTTTTTATACAAATGCCACCACTCCCGCTCTGCTGGCCTGCTCTTCCACCCTTCTCTCCTCTTGCCTCCACGTCTCTTCCCAGGAACTGAGACTCTCTGTTATCTAGTGGGGCCGTCAGTGTCTGTGCCCTGTACAGAGAAAATGATAACTGGCCTCATCCTTGCCGTTATGTTGCCTGCAACCCCGCTCTCCTACTGCCAGCCAGAGAAAAAGCCCTCCAGCACTTTAGTCCTGTCCATTCAATACTAATTAGGGCCCTGAAGTAACATGTCTAAACAATAAAAATTGCCAACTAGTTGATGGAGCTGAGGGTAGAGGTGTCACTGTGCTCAGATCCAGGCTCAGGGCAATAGGAAGCTGGGAGTTTGCTTGCCCTCTCCCAGATTGGACTCTAACTGGGTGAAGGGCATTTTGGGACATGTTACTCAGATCCCCAGCAGGGGATACTATGGATGACACAATCAGTATCTTTCCATTGGGATTCCTGCTCTGTCCCTTTCCTTGTGCTAGCTATAGACTCTGCCCCTCATGTTGGGGATGGGGTGGCAGGGCCTAAGATCTACAGCTACTATGAGAGGCTGGTTGTGATGTTCCTGGGTCTCTTTGTTCTTCAAACCAAAAAGCTGATGTCTAGAAAGCATATGATTTTCCAAGTTGCCTAGTCACAACCCAATGCTTCAGGCCAAGCAGCTATGGGCTAGGGAGCCCAGCAAGGATCAAGCCTCTTCCCCTGGCCCATGGAGGCTAGGCTTGAGTTCAGAGGGGAAGATGAGACAGTCCAGCCCTATGTGATGCCAAGCATCACACGAACTTCTGCAGTTCAGCCAACTGTCTATGTCATCCAGTTTCCCAAGCTGTTCCATGTCATGCAAACCAGCCACCTGCGTTCCCCCAGGTGCAAGGTTTGGCTACCAGATGGGCTGCACTGGTGAACAAGGTTAGAACACATTTGAGGTCAGTTGGCTAGAGCACAGTCCCACAACAATATAACAGGCTTAGTCTGTCTGTGACCTTGTTAGACCGCATCTGTGGATAGACACAAAATTCCCTTGTTCCCTGGATGTCCCCCAGATGTCAGACAACATGGGATTGGACCAATTCACTGAAAGTTTATCACACATGCCAAAATCAACCACACAGGTATAACTGATGCCAAGCATCATCTCCCAAGACCAACAAGACAGATACACACAACACCCAGGCTCACTGAGGTCTCAAACTTCCCATAGCACAGTCTTTAGTATGTGCACACAAATATAAAAGATCTATAACACTTTTGACTTTGAGGCAATGAAATACAGAATGAGAGAGAAAATTCCAATGATAGAAAAGACTTGGTCCCTGTGAGCCTCACTTTTCTATCCTAGAAAATCTTACACCTCCGTGGAAGCTGCATACATGGAACATGCCTGGTAGAGAATGATGAATACCATTATGTTCCTGGCAGAGAGCAGTGAGGCAGGCAGAGCCTTCAGGGTGCTTATCCCCAGGCCAGGTAAGATTACCCCCACCTCACCCCTATGTAGCTAGTGATGTTCTGAGCTTTGAAGCAAAATAAGCCATTTCTCACAGAAACGGTAAGGCAGTGCCAGAGGCGAGCCAGCCCAAGACTGGCTCCACATCACCAGGCCATCTTGCTACATGCCCTCTGCCCCTGGACAGGATAGGTAGCTGCAGGATGTGGTCCTGAGCCTCAGTAAACACACCTACAAAGACGCACACTCCAAATGTGTATATCCAGGGCTTTAAACACTCCTTGAAATTGCCAGAGTGCTCTGAAGTTGTATTGACCTTCTATAACGGGCATGGCCATGGCTTCCTGGCTCCAGCCCCTCAGTAAACATTGGCTACTCATGTTCCTCCATGCTGAGTGGTGGCAGTCTCCAATAGCCCCAGCCTGCCTTCATCTCCAGTGCAAGGTGCTCTTGCATCAGTGAGATGACAAGTAGCTGTGCCTGGCTATCCCTTAAAGGGGTGGCAAAGGTAAGATGCGGGGAGAATTGGTTCTCCAGCATTGCATAGGCAGACAGCAAAGGATATCAGACAGCCCAGCTCACAACTCTGATGTGGCAGGCACCCTCCCTCCACAGTTGGTTGCTGCTGTCCATAAGCATGGAGCCTTCCATCCTTCAGGCCATGCTGTAGGCAGGTTGCCTTGCTGCCGGCCCAGCTTCAGCAACCCACACTAGCTAAAGCAGCAGGTAGGATGAGGCTAAAGGACATCACCAAAACAGAGCCTACAACCCTCCCTTCATGGCACTCAGGTTCCTTTGGACACACCAGCCTGAGTGTGACTTGACCTATGTGATTTCAGAAGTTAAGTAGAATCCCTCCTGATTGAATGGGAACAGTCCTCCAAGAATGGCTGTCTTCATGTCACAGTTTATCCTCACTGGAGGACAATGCCCTTAGACGACTTGCTTTTTCTCTAGACTTCCCGACAGCCAGTTCATCTCTTGATCCAGGGTGGTAGCTGGGTTGGCCTGCCTTACTGTGACTTGGACATTGTTTCCTCCAAAGGTTCACATAATGGAGAGTCAGTGTTCAATATGACAAAGGGAGCTATGATGGGGCCTTTAACAGGTAGTGCCTCGTGGGAGGTCCTTGGGTCACTGGGTAACTTGGCCCCTAGAAAGGATTAAGTTTCCTTTCAAGGAATCTTGAGTTCTCGAAGAAGAAAAGAAGAAGAAGCAGCTGCTATAAGAAAAGCCAGCCAACAAGCCCCACCCAGCAGTCTCCCTTCCCAGCTGGAAGTGTGGTCTCTTGCTCACACACACACATGCTTGTCACTCTGAAGCCATCCACCCTAAGCCTTCACTGAAGGCCAAATCTGCAGGACTAACAGATCATAGAATTTTAGTCTCCAACATGTGAGTTGTAGAAACATTTTCTTTATGCAATTAGCCTGCTTGTGCATTTTATTATAATGATGAGAAATGCACATCTCAGTGGCAGCCCCTCCTCAATCTTTCCTTCTTTGCAGGCTTTCAAATGCCCGGGTGTCCCTAAGGCTCAGACCAAGCCTATCTCCCCCACCTATCTCTCTCCCTCTCCCAAATGAACTCATTCACTCCCTACAGCCTTACATTCTAATTATATTTTTTGTTTTCATTTCTAATCAGCTCATTGTTAGCTGAAGCACAAGTATAAAGTACCACAAAATAAGTGGCTTAGTAAAGAAGCCTAAGGTTAAGACAGATCTGTTCTGACCACCCAGAAGGCTCTCCGTGTCCCATTTCCCACAGCACCTTCATCCCCACAAAGTAACCACTTTCTGTTTGATGCAATTGCTTCCCTGTGCACGTTCTTTTTCTGATTTTTATCACCCATGTACACTGCTAGACATGCTAGTCAGTCTTGCCTCACTTTTAAGATCATCTTCTATGTCTTTTCAAATTTCCAGTGTTCTCCCACCTCTTCCCTCCGTCCATCTGCCCTATGCAGAACCCACCATCTGGATTCTGTTGTTAACACATGCACATGAATGACTCTCACCCACTCCTCTGCCTTCAAGTTCAACAGCCAAGGCTATGGTGATGCCCTTTCATCAGAAAGCACATGATGCCCGCTCTTGATTCTTAAAAAAAGGGATAGTAGCAGCCATTGATGCTTTCTAAAATATCAACCCAAATTCACAACTCATTTTGGTTTTCACAAATCAGTTGAGGACCACCACACTGAGGATGCCCTTCAGCTATTATTTGGTTACCCAGGGCTACAGTTAAGAAAGGAATGACAGAATAAATGCTAATTTCCTTTTATCCACCCAGCTTTCAAGACAAATTGGCTCCTTGTCATCCTCAGAAGATGGCCAATTGGTTAATTTTTTAATATGTCATTATGAACTCATTAATGTGGAAGTATATAAAGCTCACATTTAAACATGGGTTTCAACTCATGGCATGTCTACTCTTATCAGAGCCATAATTGTCACCCTTGGTTGATGAAGAGTCCTGTTAAGTTGGTTCCTATATCCTTTTGGCATGACCTATCCTGGGGTCATCATCTTGTATATCTGTCACCCAGGCCTGGAGTTGGCCAGTCCTCACAGGATCCCTATTTTCTTCCAGGGGAAAGAAATGGTGTCATAACTATAATCAAGTATAAGAGATGCTCATCTCATTTACTGTATAGTTTCCAGGACTCGTTCAATAGATCTAGCTGGAAGTACACATATGTATATGTGTATGTGTATTTGTGTATGTGTATATGTGTATGTGTATATATGTATGCATGTGTGTATGCACGTGTGTGTATATGCATGTATGCATATGCATGTGTGCCTGTGTATATGTGTATGTCTATGCATATGCATGTGTACATGTATATGTGTATATGTGTGTATGTGTCTGATTATGTACATATATGCATGAGTATATTATGTGTGTGTATGAGTGTGTATGTACATGTATATGTGCATGTGTGTTTGTAAGTGTGTGTGTGTGTGTGTGTGTGTGTGTGTGTGTGTATCAGCATGTGTTTAAAATACAGCTACACAGCATTGCCTCTTCTGTACTGCTCTATGCTGTCTCTTGTGAACAGAGAACCTTGGCTCTCAAGGACACAAAAATGACAGCATTATGATGACATTTCCTTGCTTCATCTCACATTACACACACAGCAGTCTCAGAATAACAAAACAATACTAACATCACTACAAGCAAATTATGATTATAAAAACATATAAGATGATTTCCATTCAGTACTCCATCCCCAGTATTCCAATGCTATACCTCATCTCCATTCTCAGATCATTTGCCCCCAATAGAATAGGTCACAGCCTTCCCAATCCTCTGCTAGCATTGGCCCCACATGTTACCAGGTGTTTGGTGCTGAATACTGGCTTGGTGTCTGTGCCTTGGACATCTTACTTGCTTATCTTCCTGGAGAAGAGCTCGTGGGAACAATGGTGTCTCCACTCTTCCATGCCATGTTAATAATAGTTTGTGCTCTTTATGTTCGAAGGTCAATCTTGCTGAACATAAAAACCCTTGGCTCGTGTTCACATTTTCTTCTTTGAGTACCTTTAATACGTTATTCCATTTTCTTCTGTCATAACATATGGCTGAAGAAGAGTCTGATGACAATACCATTTGCTTTCTCATATAAGTCACCTATTCTTTTTGCTTAGCTGCCCAATGGGCTTCTCCTCCTGTTTCTTTAATATCTGATGATTTTGATAGAATGGATTTTGGTCTTCTAGATCAATATTTTCAAGTATATTGTTTGCATTTTCTACATACTGCTTTAAGCAGGTTTAGGGGATTTGGGTTTTTTTTTTTTTTTTTTTTTTTTTGCTTGCTTGCTTGCTTGCTTTTTGAGACCAGGTCTCATGTATCCCCTGCTAACCTTGAACGTCCTGTATAGCCAAGGTTAGCCTTGACCTGATCCTCCTGTCTTCACCTGCCCAGGTCTGGGATTACAGGTGTGTACCACCATGCTCATTTTTCTGCAGTGCTTGGGAGGAAATCCAGGGTTTCATACATGCTAGAAAAATACATCACCCCCGCCCATATACTTGTGGTTTCATGGGGTCTTAGGAACTGTTACTGCTTTGCTTTCTGGCTGTTGTTTTTGTTGCCTCTCCAAGGAGACTGCTGCTATTTTTCTCCCTAGTAATTTTCATTTCATGGATTTCCCTTTGAATCTAAAATTCTCAGAAATATTTACAGTGTTTGCTTTTTCTTCTATTCCTTGCATCTTAGTTTGCATTCATGAAATTGTGTCTTCCACTTTTCAATTGTCTGGAATATTGTCACATGTTTTCTACAGCTTTTCACCTTATTTAGAATATCCCCCACGTTTTCTGTGTCATTTTTAAATACTTTGGAGCATGTTTTCAATGGCATATTTCTGTCCCCCAAAAGTTAACATGACCTCAGATATGTAAAGCAGATATGCAAATAAAACATTACTAATAATAAATCATAAAGAAATTTATCTTAAAATAATTATTTCATATATATACGATTTTACCATTTATTTAGAAAAGAGCAAATTTGCATACTAGTATGATGGATGTACTTGTTTATTTTTATAGAAAGCATTAAGTCTTGGCTGAATATTCGATACTGCAGATGTAGACCTTTTCCCAAGATGATCAATATTTTGATTTTATAATCATCAATGCTGAGAACAGCATTTTGTATAAATACTTAGTACAAAGAGGCAGAGGCATGTTTGGGGCCATTTCAGAAATGGTTGGAAAGTTTCTCCCAGTCTCAAGCCAAAATTCATTTAATGGTGTTTTATGAAACCTAAGTCAGCAACTCAAACAACATTTTTAAAAATCAAACATTTAGCCTGTTCATTTTCTAATGAGAAACAGAAACAGGGTGGATCCTCATGGTATGGGAGGTGGGGAGGAATTGGGAGGAGTAGAGGGAGGAGAACCATGTTCAGGACATATTATATGAGGGAAAAACTATTTTCTATAAAAGAAAAAATAAACAAAATAAAATAAGTAAAAATAAAATAAAGAGAAAGAAATAAAAAATAAATCAACACTCTAATCCAATACAATTCAAAAATATGTCATTGATATATATATAGGGAATAATGATATCTTTTTGAATATATAGGGAATGATAGTTAATGAAGGCTTTGTCTTCTGTAATTACACCATAATATTTCTGCAAGAGCAGAGCTTTGAAAACACTGCCCTGGATGTTTGGTTAATGAGTATTCCAAAAACTTATACTTTAAGTAATGTGTCTGCCGAGCAAGTGTGGGAACTGGAGTTTATCTTCTCATCCCCACATAAATGCCAGTTGAGATAGGGGCTTGCCTGTAATCCTAGTATACGGAAAGCAAGACAAGAAATCCCTGGAGCAAAGCTAACAGATCAGTGACCTGGAATCCAAATGAGAGACCCTGTCTCAATATACATGGAGAGCCATGGAGGAGGATATGCAGTGTCAACCTTGGGCTCCCACTAGTATATATCCAAATGTGTGTACATACAAGCACACCCATGGACACACATACACATACACACACACACACACACACACACACACACACATAGCCACACACACATATGTCCCCCTACACACATACACACAGCAACACTTTACGTTGCCACATTTTCATGACTCCCACATTCAGTTACATGACCCCATCCTGGGTCACAGCCCATGTAAAAAGCCTTGTTCCAGGGGGCTGTAATAGTTTGGATAGCAATTTTTCTTTTGTGTGTGTGTGATGTATGTATGTGTGGTGTATTCACACACATGTGTGAAGATATTCATGCCTATATATGTGTGGAGGATGGCGTTGGGGTCATGCTCGACCACTGTCAGCCGTATTCCCTAGACACTCTTGTCATTTCAGCTAGACCATCTGACCAGCAAACCTCAGCAAGGCCTGTTTCTCTACCCTCCACAGTGGTGCGATGACAGGCATTTGTGTGATCACCCGAAGCTTCTTATGTGGGTGCTGGGGATCTGACCTCAGATCCTCACTGAGCCATCTCCCCAGTCCATAGTTTGGGTCTTAAGCCTGCTGACCACCCCACAACACTATTATAAGCTAGTATAGTTGTCCCATGGAGCCTAGTGGAGGGACATTAGGCCCTTGATGTGGGCCTCTAAAGGGGGTACTGGGACCTCAGACTCTCTTCTGTCTCTTCTTTCTTCCTGGCCACTGTGAAATAAATAGCTTTACTCTATAGAGGCTGCTGGCTGTGACACTCCCTCTCACCACAAGCTCAAAACAATGAAGTCATCCAACAATGACATGAGATCTATGAAAATGTAAAACATGAGCCCAAATAAAGCTTTTCTCCATTGGAGATGATGTCTTGGGCATTTTGTTATAGGAACGGACTTTAACACAAGCTCTCTTGCTTTCCTGGGTTTTTTTTTTGGGGGGGGGAGGTACATATCTTTCTGGAGCACTTTCATTGTCTCAATGGACAATCTTCTCTCTCCCTCCCTCCCTCAGTTCCCCCCTAAGTTCTCCCTCTCTCCCTCCCCCCTCACTCTCTCCTGATAGTGATTTATATAGACTTCGTACCCAGTCATTTCATTTTATGTAAAGTAAGTTGGTTTATCCATCTTGGTTTAGTTTGGTTTTGAATTTTTTTGAAACAGCATCATGTAGTTCCAGCCAGCTTCCTGCCTTGGCCTTTTAAGAGTTGGGATTATTTAGATTGCTTCCAAGTTCTAGCTATTAAAAATAATGCTTCTATGAACATAGTTGAACAGATGTCCTTGTTGTATGAATGTGCATCTTTTGGGTATATGACGAAGAGTAGGATTATTGGATCTTGAGGTAGACTGATTCCCATTTTCCTGAGGAACCGCCATACTGATTTTCAAAGTGGCTGAACGAGTTTGCACTCCCACAGTGGAGGAATGTACCCCTTTCTCTACATCCTCTCCTGCATAAGCTGTCTTTGGTGTTTTTTATTTTAGCCATTCTGGCAGGAGTAAGATGGTATCTCAGAGTTGTTTTGATTTGCATTTCCCTTATGGCTAAGGATGTTTAGCATTTTCTTAAGTGTCTTTCAGCCATTTTGGACTCCTCTTTTGACAATTCTCTATTCAGTTCTGTACCCCAATTTTTAATAGGGTTATTTAGTGTTTTGGTGACTAGTTTCTTGAGTTCTTTGTATATTTTGGAGATCAGCCCTGACAAGATGTGGGGTTGGTAAAGATCATTTCCCATTCTGTAGGCTGTTCTATCTTGTTGACTGTGTCCTTTGCCTTAAAGAAGCTTTTCAATTTCAGGAGGTCCCATTTATTAATTGTTGATTGATGGGAGATGTCATTCTGTAAATATGTTTCTCTTATTGGTTAATGAATAAAGCACTGTTGGCCAATAGCAAAGCAAGATAGGCAGGACTAGGAGACTAGGAGGAGAGAGGAAGTAGTAGGGAGGAGTTCCGAGATGGAGGACCTACAGGGTAGTACGCCAGTCTCTCTCTCTGGTAAGATAAGACCACATGTAAGTACTTAGATTAATAGAAATGGGTTAATATTCAAGACAGTGCTAGCCAATAAGAAACAAGTAACTGGCCAACAGCATTTATATCTAATACAGAGTCTCTGTGTATTATTTAGAGCTGGCATGGTGGTGGAATCAGACCGACCTACTCCTAACAGTTGATCTCAGTGTCTGTGCTACTGGTGTTTTGCTTAAGAAGTGGTCTTCTGTACCAATTAGTTCAAAATTATCTCCTACTTTCTCTTCTAAGAGGTTCAGTGTAGCTGGATTTATGTTGAGGTCTTTGATTTATTTGAACTTAAGTTTTGCTCATCAGTATCCAGTTATGCCAGCACCACTTGTTTAAGATGCTTTCTTTTGATGAAGAAAATGTGGTACATTTACACAATGGAGTACTACTCAGCAAAAAAAAAAAAAAAAAAAAAAAAAAAAATTGGAATCTTAAAATTCCCAGGCAAATGGATGGAACTAGAAGAAACCATCCTGAGTAAGGTAATGCAGTCACAAAAAGACAAACATGGTGTTGTTCTTTTGATGCAGCTAATGCCTAAAAAACACAAACACAAGACTCAGCGCCCACGTGGAGTTTATTGAGAGAGGGGGGAGAAGGGGTTAGCTGGTGCCAACCGAAAGCAAGAGAGAGAGAGAGAGAGAGAAGAGGGGGCAGAGAGAAAGAGAGAAGCCAGAGAGAGAGAACAAGAGAGAGCAGTGCATTTGGCACGCTTGCTTTAAAAGGGGTGCTTGCGCATGCACATGCGTAACTGAGTCCTCTGACCACTAGGTAAATCTTGAGCTGCCAGGTAAGGCAGCTCATGACATGGCCATGAGCATCCCGCCCATTGTTGGGCGGGGTCAGCTGGCTGCTAGTTCCTAACACATGGTATGTACTCACTCATATATGGATTAGACATAGAAAAAAGGATCACCAGCCTACAATCCACACTGCCAGAAAAGCTAGGAAACAAAGAGGATCCTAAGAGAGACATACATGGTCCCCCATAGAAAGGGAAAGGGACAAGATCTCCTGAGCAAATTGGGAGCAGGAGGGAGGGGAGAGGGAGTTAGGAGAAAGATAAGGGCAACAGAAGAGGGCAGAGGTGGGCATGAGGTAGCAGGAAGATTGAGTTGGGGAAAGAATAGAGGACAGCAAGAAAAGGGATACCATAATAAAGGGAGCCATTATAAGTTTTAAGAGAAATCTGGCACTATGGAAACATTCAGAGAACTACAATAATGACCCCAACTAACAATCTAAGCAATACTGGAGAGGCTACCTTTAATGCCCTTCCCCAATAATGATATTGATGACTACCTTATATGCCATCCTAGAGCCTTCATCCAGAAGCTGATGGAAGCAGAAGCAGACACCCACAGCTCCTGGAATCCAGTTTCACTGAGGGAGGAGTGATGAGCAAAGGGGTCAAGACCAGGCTGGAGAAATCCTGACCTGACCTGAACAAGGGGGAACTCATGAACTCCAGTGTGACAGCTGGGAAACCAGCATAGGACTGACCCAGACCCCCTGAATGTGGGTGTTAGTTAAGAGGACTTGGCAGTCTATGGGGCCTCTAGTAGTGGATCAGTATCTATTCCTAGTAAATGAATGGCCTTTGAGAGCTCATTCCACATAGAGGGATACTCTCTTAGCCAAGACACATGGGGGAGGGCCTAGGCCCTGCCCCAAATGATATGACAGACTTTGAAGACTCCCCATAAAAGGCCTCACCCTCCCTGTGGAGCAGTAAGGGATGGGATGGGGGTTGGTGGGGGATGGGGGATGGGAAACTTGTTTCAAATTTAAATAAAAAAATTTATCCAAAAAGGAAGAGGAAGGGGAAGAAGAAGAAGGAGAAGAAGAAGAAGAAAGTAAAAGCTAAATGGTGGGGGGGAGCTGGGATTATGGGCATGTGTCACCATACCTGGTCTGAAGTACATTTCCTTCACTGTAAAACAAAGGCTTTGCTCAGACAGCCTTTTTAACTCCACAGAGCTGACTCTGCTATTGTTCCTTGGGTGATAGGGTCTTAAAAAAGAAAAAACAAACAGGCCACTTGATTTCTAAGGTTTAAGGGCTCCATTCCCACCATTGGCCTTTATCCAGACTGTCTTTCTTATCCAACCCCTGTTTGGTCTTCTTCTTTTCCTTGCAGCATCTCCTCAATGGACCCTGGAGAAAGCCCTGATAGCCACTCTTGACAAGGTGCTGGACCTGTGGCTGTTCCTGCTGT
Organism: Phodopus roborovskii; assembly: GCF_943737965.1. Taxonomy (NCBI): domain Eukaryota; kingdom Metazoa; phylum Chordata; class Mammalia; order Rodentia; family Cricetidae; genus Phodopus; species Phodopus roborovskii. Next base: position 20,159,971 of record NW_026126517.1, read on the forward strand.
AAACACACCTCTCCCCAGTGCCAGCTGCTCTGATCATGTTTGTCACTGAAGAACTGTTGGGGCCCTTGGTTCTGGGTCCGCCCTTCCTTTGCTTTTCCATGCATGGACACCTACACAGAACAGATCTCGAATGTGACAATGCTCTCTCCCTTCATTGCTGTATTTTGGAACTCTTGAGAAGACCCTGCTGCTTTACTTTGTGGTAAATATTGCCTGTGGGTTTGAAGTTAGGGAGAATTTTTCATTTTGTTTTTATTTTATGATTCTGGGTATTGAATCTCTGCTTTTGCCTCTGTTGAACATTGTGTATTGGCTTTTGTTATCTTTTTTGTTCTGCTTCAGGTAGACCTTTCAGAAGATCTAAAATTACACTGCCACCATGACCACTATCTTACAAAATCTCCCCCACTGATACTTGCAAACCTCTATCTCTGGCTGCATCTCTCACCTGATTGTGGAGACCCAACTACAAACTGCTATCCTCTTGTGGATATCTAGATGGTATCTCAACCTGAACTGGAGGGGGGGGGGGATCCCACTTATATCATCTCCATTAATCTCAACACATGCTCCAAGTTGCTTGAGCCAAAAAAAAAAAAGAAGTAAGTGTTCTCCACATCTTTCCAAATCCTGTCCAGGAACCAGCCAGACTATATGCTCCAGAAGGCTGAAGTCTTCCTCATGCTCCATTTCTCTGATGACTTCAGGACTCTCTCTCTCTCTCTGCCTGGTCTCTCCCACGCTGCCCCAGAACAACCCATCCAGACTTATCTCCAGAAGCATCATCCCCATGCTCATCATGTCCCAAAGGTTCTCACCACAAACAAAACCCTAACCATAGCCTTGAGCCCCTGCAGAATTTGTGCTGTGCTGTCCCCTCTGACTCAATCTCTCTCCACCCTCCTATTTTCAGTACAACACCGTAGAATAAATAATAAAAACCCAGAGACAGATGTTGAGGTTCAGTCTGAAGATCAGAAAAGCAAAGCAGCCGACCACTAGAGTTCTTACCTCTACCAAGGCTAGGGCAATCCTGTCTTCAGTGTGGTTGGAGACTGAATGCCACATGAGAGCCTGAGCTGGCATTAAAGATGTGCACCACCACCACCCGGTCTTTATGACTAACTGGTGTGGCTGCTGGGATTAAAGGTATGTACCACCACTGCCTGGCCTCGATGGCTGTGCTAGATTTGCATTTATCTTCAGGCAAATTTTATTAGATCATAAATAATATATTACCACATATCACCACCACCAAATCTTTTCTTTCATGTCCCCAAAGATGGCCCCAATAGTCCCCCATCTCTGGCTATCTGTCCATGTGGGGAGAATGCTTTGCTCTGAGACCCTTGCACCTAGCTCTGCCTCTTTTTCTCCATGAAGTCAGACTCAGAGAAGCCTTCCAGGAATGTCCCAGCTATACCTGTGACCCATTTCATCTTTGTCTCAGAACTCATCAGAAACTGGAAAAATAGCTTTGAAGTTTATCTGTAGTTGTATTTTATCCCAACATGACCGTCCACTCTAGAATTCTCCTTGCAAACAGAGAACTAGAGGAACATAAAAGGTGTTCGATAGATATTCATCAGCTAACAATGTGACCAAGAGAGCCAAGCCCTACCCCACAGCAAGTTCTGGAGCACGGATGGTTTCCAGAAATCATCATCTATCAACCTCAACCTTTTGCTCAGAATGAGAGCCAGTCTAAGGCATTGCCCAGAGTCTCGGCCTCCTACCACATGAAGAGAGCTTTCCCTTCCCAGGGCACACATTCTATGATGCTTCTTTTTTGTTTGAGAATGAAATTTATATATAACTGCACACCTAATCATTTCTGAAAACCTTAACATAATTTCCTAACTGTAATAAAAAGGAGTAATAAAAAAGCAGAAATATATAACAAAATAATAAGCATTTCATTATGCAAACGCTTGTGTGTAGGGCTAAACGGGAAGACACAATGGAACAGACAGATGTTTGCACCTTCCCATGGGATCCCCATGAACAGCATAGCAATGGAAAATTCAGGATAAAGCAGGTTGTCTTAGGAACTCCAACACCACAAGTCAACTCAGCAAGGAAGATGAATATTCATGCAATCTCCCCAAATGGTTGGCAGCAGTTGATAAAACTCAGAGCAAAGCAAATTGTGGTCCTCTTAAGCTAGTCGTTGCATTAATGGAGAATTCAATGTGTACAAGGTCTTGAAAAAAAGTGCTATAAAGGCTGGAGAGATGGGTTAGACGTTAAGAGCACTGGCTGCTCTCCCAAAGGACCTGGATTCTATGGCAGCAACCACATGGCAGCTCACGCCCATCAGTAACTCCAGTCCCTCAGATTCTGACGCCCTCTTCTGGCTTTTGCAGCCACTGCATGTAAGTGGTATGTGATGTCATGCTCCCAAAACATTCATATAAATAAAATGTCCTAATGAAAAATATTAAGAAGTACTAATAGATAGCCAGGCATGGTAGCTCATGACTGTAATCCCAGCACTCGAGCAGAGGCAGACTGAGCTCTGTGAGTTTGAGACCAGCCTGGTCTACAGGGAGAGTTCCTGGACAGACAACCAGGACTACACAGAGAAGTCCAGTCTTGAAAAAAGAAAAACAATGACAAAGTACTAATAGATATAGTTCCTTCTAGGTTCTCATACTGTTAAACAGAATCGCCCTATATAAATGCCTGGCAGGACATGCAAAGCCTTATAAGAATCAGAAAAATATTTTCATTGTACCCAAGTATCTTGGAAGGCACCAAGGACCTCAGGCTTGCTCTTTCAAATGCCAGCAACACTCCTTGTAAGAACTGGAAAACCAAATCCTGATATAAGTGAATTTGCAAAATATCCTTTTCAGTTGTAGTATTATGAGATACCACACTTACCACCAACAACAGGAAACAGCCTGACTGTCCCTCACTTGGTGAGTGGTCATATACACAATGATTCTTTTACACAATGGAATACTACTCAGTAGTGAAAAGGAGAAAATCTCATAAGGGCAACAGCACCAATCTCAATGCACTGTGCCAAGCAAAATACTCAGACATAAAACTCTACCTGCTGTGTGATTCTACTTCTAATATATGTTAGAAAATTGGTGAGCATAGCAGATGCCTTGTCACCTTGTAGGGGTCTAGTATCCACTTTGTAGTACAGAACTCCAGAGGCTGGAGATGAACTCAAGCTCCAGGAACCCTCAGTGGCACCTCTGAGAAAAGTTGAAGGCACCTGAAGCTTGTGACATGCCCTGAAGCCTTAGTCACTAGAAAGCCAGCTATTGATAGATTCCCCAAAACTCAGCACCGCACATCTACCTCTCCCCTCTGTAGCCTTGGCAAATGGGGGCCCTTCAACATCCTCTGTGTTATTCTGCTATGAAGCCCTGTTAACTGATGAAGAATGGCTAGTGTCTGAGGGAAACCCTGTTAGTTACTGCCTCTTTTAAACCAAGTTAAGGAAAACATAATTGCCAAGGAAATCTCATTTGGACTCTCTCATGCTCTGCAGGCCCCAGCACAAACAGTTCCTTCCCCTTCCTTACAAAGGAAAGGGCACAGGAGCTTGCAGCAGGGTCCTTGAACCCTGGAGATACCCACATGCATGCAGTTGAAGAACCAGCGTGTCTGGGGGAAGCCTGCTAGTATTGGCTAGAGAGAAATGCAGGCTTCTGCAGTCCTGCTCGGAGGAGGCTGGTCAAGATGACTCTTTAGCAAAGCCTCAAAAATCCCCCAATCTTCAGTTAATCTACCACAAAATGTCATCGCCTCCATCAGGGTGGAAGTTGTGGGTTTTAAAGAGGAAAACCACACCGAGAAATATGAGGAAAATTCAATTGAATTAAAATGGTCGGCCAGGTGTGAGCGACCTACACTACTCTCTACTATGTCGGGCTCAGCACAGAAGGGGTGGGATAATGCAACTGCTGCTCTGGAAGCCACCTGCTTGCTGTGTGATCTACCTGCAGTTACTTAGTCTCTCTGAACTTCAGTTCCTTAACATGCAAAGTAGCTCTTGAGCTCCTAAGATACTGTGACAACTAAGCCACTTGAAATTTATCAATTATTAAGAGCACTTGGCACATAGTTCTCCTGGGTCCTTCCCATAGCTGCTGTATCCACCATGACTTCCTTTCTGTATTCTGATGCTTTGGTGGCTTGGAGCCCCACTGACCCTGGAGAGACCTTCCCTCCCCAGACTTGCCCTTCCCTAAAAGCTGCAAGCAAGCGGCCTTCAAATGTGCTTTTCAATCCAGATTCCACTTGTTCTGTTTTCTTTGTGGAGTGCTTACTCTTGAGGCCACTAGCTACTGCCCCCTACTACCCCAACACCAGAGTCAAGACAGCTGGGCAGAGCCCCGTGGCCCAGAATCCACTGAAGTAATTTAAACAGCAGGCCAAGCCTGCATTTCCCATGACACCCACAGCAAAGGTTGTCCCCCCCCCCCCGCACCTCTCTCTACCTCTCTCTGCTCCTAACCCCACCCTGGGGTACTTCATGTAGCGCTATGGTGGGCCATGTCCTGTGCTCACAGAGACTGTGAGTGCCCATTCCTTGGCAATGACAGCCATCCCCCTGCTCTACTGGCTTCGCACTGCCTGCACATGTTCCGAACATTCTGTTTTAACTGATGCCCTAGTTTGGTTCTCCTGAAAGTGTCCCAGCGAAGGGCATTGGTGACATCCTAGCTGCCAACCAGATGGCATCATGCACAGCTATTTGCTCCCTTGGCCTTACTTCACTATTTGACTTTGCTGACTGCCCACCTGATCCCCGAAGGACCTCCAATGCTCCACAAGGGCCTGGCCTGTTCCTGTTCCCCCCTCTGCTGGCCCTAATGGCCTAAGCCTCCCTTAGAGGCTCTGCCCAGGACACATGCCTTTCCCCCAGAGTGCAGACCCCTGGCCCTGCCCGCTGCTTGGTGACTATTTGCTGAAAGAAAGGATGGGCAGCACATGAGTGGTTAAACTTCTCCAATGTTTCTATCCTGGAGTGACCACTCACCCACCCCCATCTTCCGCCCTTTTCTCTTTATGTTCCCTTCCTCCAGCACTGTTCACCCCCTCTAACCTTTCTGTGACATGATCACACAAAGCAATGGCCTGCTGTGTATGTGTCTGTGTACATGTGCACGAATACACACACGGCAGGTGGGAGAGAGTGCGCACACCCATGCACATACATATGGAGGCAAAGGGTTGGCAACAGGTGCCCCTCTCCATCACTATTTAAAAGATTTACTCTCATTTCTTTTCATGGCATGCACGTGTCTATATGTGAGGGTGGTGTGTGAGCCTGTGATTGCAGGTTACCAAGGAAGCCAGAAGAGGGCATCAGATTCCCATGGAGCTGGAGTTGCCAGCCACTCTGTATGGGTTCTAGGAGTCGGACTTAGCTCGTCTTCAAAAGCAGTGTGTGCTCCTAGCCACTGAGTTATTTCTCCAGCCCTCCACCTTATTTGGGGAGATGGCAGCTCTTGTTGTACTTGGAGTTCACTAATTCAGCAAGACTAGCTGGCCACCAAGCCCCCAGACCCCTCCTGCCTCTGCCTCTGCAGTGCTGGGATTGTGGGTGCATTGCAGCACTCCCAGGTTTTTAGGTTGGTGCTAAAGATCTGAACTCAAGTGCTTGTGCTTGTGCAGCAAGCACTTCACTGCCCAAGACACTGCCCCCAGCCCAGAAACATCCTCTTACATATTCCTTTAACCCCAGTCCCTCCTCCAACCTACACTGCACCCTGACTCCTTCAAATGCAGCTAAATCACTCAGTCATCTTTCTTCTTACCCAATCCCTGCAACCCAACCTTCTTAGAATAAAACCCAGGGGTGCCTATCCTGATCTCATCACCTCCCCTTCCCATTCTCTTCTCCAGAAGGCTGTAGTCAGAACCCACTATCTCCCCAACTTGAAAGCCATTTTCTTCTCAATCCTGGGCTAACTCTGACCAAGGCAGGACCCTTCCCTATCCTCAGCTTCTGACTCCCACAATGTCCAGTTCTGGGATGTGGGAGAGGGGCGGGTACCACTGCAGGGCACACCTCCCTGGTTCCAAGATGCCAGACTGCAGGGCAGTCAGTCTTAGACCTGCATTGTGCAGGAAAAACTGTAGCATCCAGTTCATGGTTAAAGCCACATCACAGGATGTCTGGAGAAAACAGCCTACAATAAACCAGAGTCAAACACAAAATGCAGTGTTGATCGATTTCATGACCAATTCTGCCTCAGAAGACCTTAATGTGCTGTGACTGTGACCAGAAATAGTTACACTGCTCATGCCAATGAGCCTTCGCTTCTCACTCTCACCCTCCCTCCCTTCTCTCAGCTTCTCCCGTCTTCACTTGCTCATGTGTAAGTGCATGTATGTGCACATGTGTCTATGTGTGTGCATATGTGCATGCATGCACATGCATGTGTATGTGTGTGGGGCATACTATAGATTCTAGGTACAAGAGCAGGGCTTGTCATTTCCAGAAGTACTCTTTAATAGAGACTGCTTCCTGAAACAACCTGAATTTTTATTAGCTGATAATCTGGTCCTTCAAATCTTACTTTCCACAAAACAAACAAACAAACAAACAAACTACAACAGGAGATTCCCCAGGATCTGCAAGGGATTCTTAAAACTTCAGCCTGGACCAAGGTTTACTGCATTGTTCTGCACAGGAAGACTCACACTAAAGTTTCATGTGCAAAGTGGGCACAGGAAACAACAGTAGCCAATGGAACAATTGCAATGCTATTCTGTAATAAAGGCTGGATGACTACTCATGCCTCCCCACTCTGTTCTATGCCCACCTCAGTCCTGGAGGCTGCAGAAAGTAATGCCACAGGTGAGAAGAGGCCTGCAGTTCATCTTCTCAGCTGCCTTTAGAGGAAGGGGGTTCCTGACATTCCGCCTCAGCTTCCGACCACTCTCTGTCCCTGGAGCTATCAGTATTTCACATGTGGAAAAAAATCTCTGGAGTGGAAGTGCCCTAGTAAATATCTTTAAGCAAAAAAAGATTAATTTTTCCAAGGCTGAGGAGATGGCTCGGTCAGTAAAGTGTTTGCTTTGCAAGCACGAGGACCTGAGCTCAGTCCTCAGAACCTGCATAAAATAAGCTAGGTGTGGTAAGATGTGTTTATAATCTTAGCACTAGGGAAATGGAGACAGGATCCCCAAGGCTCCCAGGACATCGAGGCCCACACTGGGAATCCCAGACTAGTAAGAGACTTACACACACACACACACACACACACACACACACACACACACACACACTTATGCATGCACATGCACACACAAATTAAGTGAACAGCTTTCTGAGGTACAACAGCTAAGGGTGTCCTCTGGCCTCCATATGTATGTGTACACACAGACACACACCCACACAGACACACATGCACACACGGTGTAGCCACACACATGCACAAAATAATACTTCTGTAATATCCTAGCTGTTGCCTAATTTCCTATTTTGAAAATTCTGGTTTTGAATATTGAGTGAGAGGGGAGTTGATTTGATTCTTTCATTTCAGATTAAATACGTCTTAAGGTGGAAAAATCTTTTCAGTATAGGAAGGAATGTGTGCCAGCAATCCTGGCTCCTGCAGCCTGAAGGAAAGGAAAGGGGAAAGGAGAGTGGTGGCACCTCTGGGAGATGGTCTCACTAGGGCATTGCTGCATGTCTTCACAGCAACCAAGAGGGAGAAAGCCTCGCACATCTGAATTTACCAGACCCATGAGGAACAGCAGGAAGCCCAATGTCACAAAGGCAATGAGTGTTCAAGCTGGGATTTCAACTCAGATCTGTCTTACTTTAAACCCTCTATCTTCTATCAGTGTCTACCCAAGGAAGCCATCTGGTCAACCCCTTGTTCACTCACACCTCCACCTCTACCTAGAACAGACAGATGACAGGGACTAAGGCTTCCTGTGTGCCTGATGGCACTGCCTTAGCTGCTCTATTATTTTAAAAGCATACCCTTAATTGAGGCTTCATTCAATCATGCACCAAATGCTATTCAATTAGCAAAGGTATCTGTAGAAGAACATGCACGTTCTCATTTCTTTAAAATCTGATACATTTAAATTTTTCAATATTCATTTTTACTCCTTTAAAATGAACTCTTCCATGCAATTTACCCAAGTAAAGAGTCTCTGTGTATCAAAAACAAACAAACAAACTAAACTAAACAAAAAAACCTGGAACTTTTTGTTCTTTTTTGTTTCATTTCTCCAAAGGACTAGAAGGGGCCATCTTTCTTAGTAAACTAATCCTGTGGTCTGTAACTGTGGTTGTCCAAACCCTAGCTTGGGCAAGAGTGAAATGGTTTGTATGATTAAGTTAGATGCCAGGCAGAAGGAAGAAGAGGAAAAAGCCATCAAGCAGCAGTAGGGAAGGGCCTAGCAAAGAGGGATGTGGAAGCGGGACCTGGACTGCGGTGCAGACCCTGAGATGGGACAGAGTGAATAGTGACTGGGTTGAACCCTGTCCAGGACAACTGTTTATCCACTTGAGATAAGTTGGGCACTAGGAGCTAAGGTCTCTCTAACATCGGCATACAGACAGTATGTAAGAGAACCTCCCTGTTCATCTCCATCTCAGAGACACATCGCACCACACCTGGTAAAGGATACTCAACACTGGGGGGTAGAATGTCCCAGGCTAGACCACACAGAAGGCAAGGAGAAAGAGTCAAGAAAATCTCTCTACTCATGGACTTAGAGCATTTCTTTAACCACAGCTGAAATTTGACTGGCTACCGTCTGAGTCTATTTCTTCTCTGTTCTCAGAGAAAATGGAAACTGGCTAGCATCCTCCTCGGATTATAGGTGCTCTAGCCATTAGACTGGACCACAGCATCCTTCTCAGACTATGGGTCCTCTATCCATTAGACTGTGGACCAAAGCATTCTCTTCAGACTATGGTTGCTCTATCCATTAGACTGGACCACAGCATCCTCCTCAGACTTTGGGTGCTCTATCCATTAGACTGGAGCCCAGCATCCTCCTCAGACCATGGGTGCTCTATCCATTAGGCTGTGGGCCACAGCACTCTCCAGTTTACCAGAGATGAAGAGAGGTTTCTGCTTCTTGCACAATGACTGAGTAAAAATGATGTGGGGGAAGAAGTTCCTGGGAAGTGACCGAATTAAAGATGTGTGAAGTTCGGGGAACAAATGCACATCTGGACTGAGCTACCTTCCTGAAGAATTCAGTGACAATCACACTACCTGCGATCTTGATGCTTCAAGGCTGAACTGTGCCTTTGTGTGAGGAAGGAAGGGGTGGGGGAGAAGGGTGGGAGACCTTAAATTATGGTGGGAGGGAGAAATCAGCTTCCTAGCACCCAAAGCAGTAAAAGAATGACTTAGAATCTCCCTTCCCTGGAGTCAGGTGTTGTGTCTAGACAGACATGAAGAAAAGAACCCTCACTGCTTTAATTCTGTCCAGTATTTCCTAGACATTGTAGTCCCTGAAGAGCTAGGGAGGTGTGCTGGGGAGGCACACTGAGAGATGCACCAGCAAGTCTCTGCCAGGCAGTGCAGAGCCTACACCACCCCCAGCAGCTTGGCCATGGGAACAGCAACTCACTAAGCCAAGTGCTAGCACAGCAGTCATAGTCAGTGGCTGGGCTCTCCTGATTAGCTCCCCTCCACTAACACACATACACACACATAGGAGAGAGAGAGAGAGACAGAGAGAGACAGAGATGAGAGAGTTTTCTCCCTACTGGCTCATTCTTGTATCATCTCATTTCATCTTGTACATCACCTGGTACGATACGAAGCAGGAAATGGGGATCAAATGGCCTGCAACAGCCAACATCACAAATCAACTTCTAGAGTTCAGTTGTGTCTTTCCTTTTTTAAGCTTTGGGTTTGGATTTCCCGAGTGTATATTCTTTTTCTAAACATATTGGGAAGTAACAGGCAGTCAGAGTGGGAAGCACTCTCTATATTAGCTTCTGCCCTAGGCACGTTCACTACCCTAACAGCAAGCTCAGCCCGTAGAAGCTGCCTCGAACACTAAAGTGCAAGCATTCACAGTGGCTGGTGGTCCACCCACTCTGTCAGCTTTATTACCACCACTCAGCTGTTTATGGATGCTTCATCCTTCCCACCTCTCGCTCTGTACCACCTGCTGAGTGATCTCTAGCTATCACTTACATTAAGGAACCAGGTCTGTGATGAGCACAGGGCAGCTGGACCCCATTTCAAGACCATTTGGTCAGTGAGAGAAATCCTCCAGCCAGACCTCCAGCTGCCTGTCAGAGTGACAAGAAGTCCCTGCCTCAGCATATTTTGTCCCTTTTGGGAGTGAAGTGATCCTTGCAGCAAATATTTAGAGGATTTGCCTCCTAATCCCATTCCATGCCCTCTACAATGCTCTGAGCTAAAATCTCATGCCAGAGCTTCACAGACTTTCCAATAGGACCTGGATTCTCAAAATGAAGGTCAGAGAACGATCCTACCTAGAAGCAGCCTGCCCACCCAGCACTGGTTGGAGTGCTGGTGGGTAGCTAAGGCTGGCTGCTGACCTGGAATACTCCTGGAAGTTCTCCTTTTTCTGGGAAAGGTTCAGTGCAGAATGGGTGAATGGCAGTGGGGGGTGCTTAGGGTCTGAGCTCATTGAAGTCTGACTACAGCCAGGCTGTCTGCTCTCTGAAACTGGGACCACATCATAGTTATCTCTGCATTTCTGGCATTGAGGCTAAGACAGTGTACATAAAAGTCACCCAGTTCCCAATGAGTGAGGGAGTAAGCTTCATCATGCAGAATCCAAATTGGGCCAATTGGGTTTGGGCCAATCAGCTTCTAATTCCTCCATGCTAAACCTCAGCCAGTCACATGTGCTTGGTAAACACTTATAATCTCAGCACTCTGGAGGTTGGGGCAAGAGAGTCAGTGTTCAAGGCCATCCTGGGCTACATAAACCTTGTCTCAACAAAACAAGACAAGCGCTCCCCCATACCCCCAAAATAAGAAAACCTTGACCAGGTCCTCTAGCCTATTGAACAAGTTGGACCCCTTCCTTATCCTCTTGGCATTTTGGTGTTTTGGGCCACCTACCCTACCCTGCCATGTAACCTCCTACCATCATGGCAACTTCCCACACGCCCAATTCTTAAGGACACCCAAATACCTTCTCCACAGGGGACATTCCTTCCTCTGTTCCTGTGCTTGGGGGACAGACCCACCAGACCCTTGGAACTGGATGTGTTGTGTGGAGAAGGACTGGGGGAAAGATGTTCTCATTCCCCTAAATTAAGCTCAAGCTGGAACCCAGAGAAATCGGTACCCTATTTTCTGTTCTCTTCCCACACCCCATCTCTTTCTCAAAACCAAGACCTCTGGTCCTGAGACCACAGGCCTCCACAGGGGAGACGATGAGGTGCCTACACACCCTGCTATGCAATAAAGTCATCAGCATGTGACCTTTCCTTCCCCTGGACCACTGGGATTTGAAAATCCCTGAACCCTTTGCAATTGTCATTCTCCCTACCTGACCAGGAAAAGGCATTGATGGGGAAAATGGATGTCTAGGAAAGAGGGAGGGATGGAAGTTGGGGTGGAGAGGACTCAGCCTAAACCAGTATGTCTTTATCTGAGCTCACCTATCAGACTGGGGGGTGGGGAACTTCTAGCTTCTTCTAGTGCCTTTACATCTTCTGGGAGGCTCACCAGCTCTTACCACAGTCTCAGTGTAATCTGTGACCTCCACAGACCGTTTCCTTTTCTTGAACCATTCTTGGGTTCTATTTTCTTGCTGTGCTCCAACTTGGTGCTCCCTTGGGCTCTGTCTGGGGCTTTCTTTCCCTCCCATGCTAGTAATATGTTCATGGCTTCAATTACTCCTCCATCCTCTGACTCCCAGCACCAGTCAGCAGTAGTGGGCCAGGGTAAACAAGAGGGGGGGAACTAAGATTTTTAGTCTACACCTGTCACCTAAGCTCCAGATTCATTCATCAAAGTGGTCTTCTTGTGTGGCATGATAAACAAAAGACCCAGAGACTGATATTAGTGTTCAAGCTTCAAGCTGAAGACCAGAGAAGCAAAGCAGCCAAGCCACCAGCTCTTACCTATACCTCAGGCTGAAAGGGCTGATCCTGTCTCTCCCTGAGCTCTCATCATGCCTCAGACTGCTGCCTCTCCTCAGTGTGGATGGAGAATCAATGTTTTCCTAGCTTCAATGTGGCTAGAGAATGAATGGTATCCCTGAGACCCTGTTCCTGTCTTAAATGCATCTCATGAGTCATGGGATTAAAGTGATCCCAAGTGCTGAGATCATCTTTATGTGAGCTGTTTTTCTGCAGGACTGGATATATTGTGTAGCTCAGTGTGGCCTTGAATTTACAGAGATCTTAATCCTGAGTCCTGGGATTAAAGGTGTGTACCACCACTGCCAAGCTTCTATAGCTAACTAGAATGGCTACTTTGCTATTTTGATCTCTATTGGCTTTAATAAGTCATAAACAATATATCACTACACTCTTGTATGGGCCACAAGCACCCAGGAATCTGTAGGACCAGCTGCAACACTAGTTCCTGTCACCTACTCCCCAACATGAACCCCTGCCTCACACTGTTTGCCCCCACTTCAGGCCAAATGTAGGATTAGGGTCCTCCCTGCTTCTAACTCTTCAAAAGCAGCCTTGCCTGGAATAAGGCTAATGTCCAAACCCTTCCTAACAGGACTCTTAAAGTCCTTTATGATCTGTCCACAGCCTACCTCCCTAGGCGCTTTTCCCACACCGACACATTCTCTCTTGCACTCAGCTTTCTCCTCCTCACTGTACTGATCATGCCCCTTTATCCATGCTAATAGTAACCTTTTCTTTAATTATTTATTTCTTTATTGACTGATTTGAGTCAAATCTCCCCTAGGAAGCCTTCCCACCCAGGCTGAGTCCCAGACCCTTCCTAAGTGACCCTGCCACCCTCCATACTTGCTCTGTTAGAGCAAACATCACCCTTTTCATACGTGTTTTATCATGCATGTGCCAGCCTCTGCCACGCAAGAGAGGCCTGGCCTCTGCGTTCCAAGAGGTCACAAACTGGACCTTTGTATTCATGACTTTGACCACATCACCTGGCTGGGCACCTGTCACACAACAGATTCTCAGTAAATATTAATAGAAATTGATCAGTTGAGAGGCTGGGGAGAAGACTCAGTGAGTAAAGGGCTTGCCTTGAAAATGGGAAGACCCGAGCTCCACTCCAAGAAATCAAACAGCATGGTGGTGCACACTTTTGTCCCAGTGCCAAGGAGGCAGAGACAGTCGGCTCACTGGGGTTTACTAGCTGACCAATGTAGCCTAGTCAGTGAGCTCCAGGCTTGCCAAAAAGCAAAGTGGATGGTTCCTGAGGAATGAGGGCTCAGGTTGACCTCTGACCTTCAAACCCATGGATTCTGCAGTCACAAACAAAAGGAATTTATCACTTGATAATTGATTCAGCATAACAATGTGAAGAAAAATTGTGAAGAATAGCAGGGGAAAGAAGGAAAGGAAGGTGTGGTATGCACCTTTAATTCCAGCACTTGGGAGGCAGAGGCAGCCTGAGTTACAGGCCAGCCAGTGCAACACAGTAAGACCCCATTCAAAAACACATCAATAATTTTAAAAAGAGGGTACGAGGTGGTTAGTTCTTAGTGTAGTCTGGATTTGAAATGACCTCCACAGGCCGATGTTTTGAACACTCCAGCCCAAGCTTGTGATGTTATTTCAAAGTGTGGTTCTGGAAGGGACTTCTGCTTCTTGCTCTGTGCAATGGGACTATGTAAATAGTCAAAACCTCTCACCCTCGACACCATCAGTGGTGTGTCTCCCACCACCATGCCTTCCTGCTACAATGAGCTGAAACTTCTGTCTCTTAAGAATTGGTTTCTGTAAAGCATTTTGTCGTCACGATATGGAAAGTAACTGGCAAAGCCCTTTTCTAAGTACCCCTTGCCCTGGCTCCACATACTGGCATTTTCTTGTATCTAGGACTATAATCAAGATGAGCCCCCAGATCACATGATTCCTCAAACTGGCACCACTGTTCCTGTTGAAAAGACAGGTGTAGGCCTGCATCTCTTGGCGCTTTGCACAGCATCTTTCACACAGCATGTCCTCGATCATCACAGCAGGAGCCGTGAGGAGCACTTTCAGGCTGCATGGTACACTATGTATCTTTTGCACTGACTCATCAATAATGATACAAGAGAGAATGGGACCAGCAGAGATAGGCCCAACATGGCTAATGCCAGAGCAGCATGTGTTCTGAGGGGACAACAGAACCTATGTTCTGACTCTGTTCATGAATTTCCCCAGAGAACCTGACTGACCCCAAACCCATTGTCGACTCAGTTTCCCTTTCTGTAAAATGGATAATTGAGGTCTCACTTCCCTATCTTCTCAGGCTGCTGCAAAGAGATAAGGTTCAGAAGCAGTTACCTAAGCCATGGAAGCTATAAATATTCATGTTGGGAGCTCTTAAGGAGACCTCAGTGGCTGGCTGAAGCTCATCCAACCACTTCTCCACCTTGCAGTTTCTAGACCCTGTCCCCTTTGTCTCTCCCCCTCCCTTATGACCCCTGTGTGACCAAAGAAGATGAAAGAGACACAGATCTATCTAAGCGCTCCTAAGAGCAGTGGTCATAAATCCTGTTGTAATTAAGCCCAGGATGGTAATGAGCTCTAAGCACAAAACAGGAAAACACTCCTGCGCTTTTGCATTTGCCAATTACAACCTGACAATGACTGAATAGCCCTATGCTTGGATGCATCCAGAGGTTCTCTGTCTTCCTACTGCTCCCATATGGATTCACCAGCCAGGATCTGGGAGCAGGATCAGCAGTGTCACCACCCGGAGCACGCTGGTCAGATCTGCAGGGCCCACAACACTGGAAGCAGGTTCATACTTAGCAAACTATAAATGATTCAATAGAGTACTGAACAGATACAGTCCTTTCTTTCTGAGAGCCCCTCATCTTTACTCCAGGGTACAATAGATACAGGCAAGGGAAAGTTCCTCTCTCTAGGCAGAGCATCTAAGTGAAATATTGGATGTAAAGACTTGCATTTGGATAAGATCAATAGCAGGCCTATAAATGGAGGGTACATGGTTATTAGCAGAGAAAGAAATGTATGAATGAGCTGTGCTTGTTCGTGTGGTTTTAGAACCGTAAGCTTAAAAAAAGTCAAGTGACAGTCTTTTTTTTTTTTTTTTTTTTTTTTTTTAAGTGATGACCTGGGAAAGCTCAGTTGGTAAAGCAAGTGTAACTCAAATGTGAGGACCAGAGTTCTGATCTCCAGAACCTATACAAAGCTAGACTTAGGAGAGCATGCCTGCAACCCCAGGTCTGGCAGTGTGATGGAGATGGAGACAGAAAAATCCCCAGGAATTCACAGGTCAGCTATCCAGGCCAACATACCTGTACTAACAAGAGACTCTGCCTAAAACACAGAAGAAGATGGACACTTGAGACTGTCTTCAGACCGCTATATGTGACCTCTAGCCATGGTACATGCATGCATGCACATACACACACACACACACACACACACACACACACACACCATACATACACCCACACCCAATACACATAAAAACACACACATACACCACATATACCATACACACACACACTCACACACACAGCATACATACACACCATACATACACCATAACACACCATAAATACACACACAGACATACACAGGGTGGGGAGTGAACCCTTGGGCTGTGTTAACAGTGGCAGTCTTCAGGACACAGGAGGGGACTGTGTCTTCTAATCTCAGCCCCAGTCAAACGAACATAGTAGTATGACTAGATAATCACCCCTTGCAAAAGGACCGTGACAAGCAAAAGAGAATAAGTAAATAAACCTACAATGGATCTGAGCTGGCGACACAGAGAAATCAAGCCATATGGGAAATGAAGGAAGAATTGGGAGACACACAGCCTTAGGAAGAGAAACATCCCACGGCTGCTGATTTTCAGTGCATAACAGGAGTGTCTGGAAGAATGAAGAGGTCACTTTGCAGACTTGAGAAGACCTATCCAAGCCAGCAGAAGGAAAACTAATGGGCAGCCAGACTGCTGTGAGCTCCCTGATTCTGGCAAGGTATGAATAGAGGGTGAACTTGGAAATGAAAATGGTGGTCCTTGGTCTCATGATTTGGCACCTACACAGCCCAGAGCACTGTACTTGGAGGAGAGTCTCCTGCCTGGCTGCAGTTAGCTCACACTCATACTGCCTGGCTCAGAAACTCCACTTCATGGGGCCAGCAGGCTGGGTCCCTTGTCTCTCTTAAATCCTACCTCTGCTCACTTCCTGCCTTTTTGCTCCCTCACTGCCCATCCCACATGGCTAGACGATGGCACTCTGCCATCATCACTGTTTCTCCTGGGAAGCCTTCTACCACCCCTACAAAGCAGTCTCCCTGGGCACCCTACATTTTCAGTATGGAGTGCTTACCCTGCTTTATAGTTACTGCTCAAGACCCATCTGTTCAATTTCCCTGCTGAACCCAGGCTGGGTGGAAGCAGCAGGCTCTGTCTGCTTTGCCTATGCTTGCATCCGGAGGAACTTGCAAAGTGCACAGCACAGTACATTGCATGACACAAGAAGGAGACATGTAGAGCTCAATTGTGGACAAGCTGGCTGCTAAACGTGCTACTCACACAACAGTGCTGGGAAACTACCATCATCCCTTACAGAGCATGCTTCTAGCTTCTGGCCTGCACACCAGTGCTGAAGCTTTTCTGTCTTGCCCTCAGAATTGTGGGGAGCCCTCCCACTCCAAAGGCTTTCTGCAGCTTCCAGGTGCATTAGCCATGCCTCCCCAGTGGCTAGTCCTGCAATGGACAGGTGACAAAGTTCTTTCTGAAAAACTTGGAGGATCTACATGTCTGATATGACTTTGTCAGGGAGTAAGAGATCAAAAGGGATGGCTATAGAGGGCTCTTTCTCACCTGAGAGTCTCTGTCCTCCAGTACTTGGGCTGTCCTGAGAAATGTTCCTATAAGGGACAGCCAGGCTAGGACTCAGCAATGCTTCCAAAGAGACCCACAGGCATGTAGTCAGGTGCAGGCCCAGATGCTTGTCCTCCTGGGATACTGGAGAGTGTGGCCCTGACATGTGGAACCCAAGTGAAATAGGATCCAAGGAGCTCATCATAGACTCTGGTCTTCTCTTGAAGAACTCATTCTACTCCCAGCCATAGAGAGAACACTGTTGCCCTTAAAAATGAACATTTGACAACTCCCTTTGTTTACCCTCTGCCTCTATTGCTGCTATTAATATTTAATGTCTCTCGAGGAAGGCATGCTTTCCCGATACACCAAGCCCTGGTGCAGTATTAATCAGAGTCTGGCTTGATGCTTGATGCCCTCCTACAGCTTAGTGTGGCCCAGAATGGAGACCAAGGCCTTTTGTGTGCCCTCCCCACCTCAAAGTGGCAGGCTAGGTAAGGCAGGGATGCTGGGTGCTTGAATTCTGTACTGCCCTCCAGGGCACAGCAGTCCTGGTAGATGCTGATGGCTCCTGGTTTATGTATTTACCCACTTCCTTACTCTGTGCCTCTGGAAGAGGTCTCCCGGCACACAAACCAACTTTAAATAATACAAACTATTAGTGCAGAAAGTAGCAAAGCAGAATCGCCCATTCTGCCTTTCCTGGTGGTAAAGGAAGCAGAGGACGGAGTCAGGCATCAGTGGGCAAGGCTCCACGGCTGGTTAAGCCTCCGTGCCACTGAGGACAATCTGGTGGTGACCTGTCCCCCATGGAGAAAGGGGTCCAGCTCTTTGTATAACACACAGCAACTGCCCCAAATATCCAAATCTATACAAAACTACTATTGTGAGTGACAGTGCTCAGGGGAAAAGGGACCCATCTGCCCACACAGAAGGTCAACCTCAGCTAGTGAAGACCCAGAGGGAGGTGATGGCATTTATGACCAGCAAGGCAGGTGAGGATGAAGTGAGGCCAGGGGACCCCCAGACGCTCTACTCATGGTCTGATCACATGGTCTGAGCCATCCCTTCCTAGCTCCCAGTGCTTCAGTTCAGTCCAATTCAGTTTTCTCATCTGGCAAACAACAGAATCATTCCATTTGAGAGCTGGAAGAGGCCCCAGAAACTATCTAATCCAATCTTCTCACTGAACTGATAACATCTGTCTTACCTGTTCCTCTAACTTTTTATAAGGATTAATTGGAATACGGGGAATCCGTGTTTGTGGACTACCGATTTAAGATGGAACATGGGGTTAATCATGCCATTTTGCTTCTCCTTCATCTCCTTTTAGCTGAGACACAGACGCACTTCAGAAGCCAAGGTATCAAGTTTTTGCTATTAGCCATAATGCTTTGCATGCCTGGGCTGCTTCTTCCTTCCCAAAGACCCTCATCTGCCTTACGTGTCAGATTTCATGAGGGACAACTAACTTGACAGCTGGGAAGTCAGAATCAGAGGGGCACCATGGAGTCTCACAGGCAGCTGAGAGGGGACTCTGACCTCACTTACTTTATTCTACATTGTCGGGCTCCTCGGGCACAGTCTCTCATTGGCCTAAAGCTCACCAATCAGGCTGTGTTGGTCAGTGACCCCAAGGGTCTCCACCTCCCCAGCTCTGGGATTACAGTGTGCACTACATACCCAGGTTTTTCTTGTGAGCTCTGGGGGTAGAGCTCGGGGCTTCACACTAAAACAGCAAGCACTTTACCAACTGAACTGTCTCCCCAGCCTGAACTCCACTTTGTAAAGAAAAACTGAGGTTTGCTTTGCATAATCAGAAAACTTCAAAAGAAGGGGCTTTTGGGAAAGGGGTGAACAGCTGTCCAAAGCATTCTGTGCATGCAACAAATACCTCTAGATCTGCCTATTTGCAGGGCTAGTCAGAAGGGTCATGTGAAACCTAAGTGTGGATTGTTATTAAAATCTCACACTGCCAAACCAGATGGCATCACATTCCCAGGACTCCTGTCCCAATGACCTTTCATTTTCTATAAGCTAGACAGCATTTGCACAGAATCCCTCAGAAAGAAAGTCCCAAATCCTGGAAGGTAGAAGAGTTAGTGTGAGTGAATCACACACACAAACACACCGCCCCAGCAACCCACATAAACACTTTTCTTCCTTCCTTCCTTCCTTCCTTCCTTCCTTCCTTAAAGTACAGTTTAGGTCAAGAATTTCTGGAAACAATTATCTCCTCCTTGGCTGATACATTCTCTTAGTTATCTTCACATCTCCAGCATCAAATACAACTGGTGCCACAAAGGAGGATCTCCAGAGAGACAAAGGGAAGCGTGGTCCATGGGATGAGCCCTGAGCTTCAAACTCCAGGGTGCTTGTTAAAATGCAGAGGACTGACTCAAACATTGGCAACTCAGGGGGCCTGAAGACTGCATGTTTAATAAGTCAGCTAGGTAAGATGCTGCATAGGTGATCCTAGGGCCTCCCTTTGAAAACCGTGGTTTAGGAGGGATTGAATTCCCAAGCTGGTTAACTCACCACAGGACTATTTCTATACCTCCTATCCACAAGACGGTCTCTAAGCTTGTGGTTTTTATAAAAGTCCATGGGGCAGAACAGGTGAAGGTGACAACCTAGAGTTTTCTCAGGCTCTCAGCCATTAGCAAGGAGCCAGCTGGCTTGCAGGAGTCCCACAGATGCACAGTGGGGCGGCAGCTGGGAGAAGAACATCTGTGGACAGCAGTCTCCGCACTCCCAGCAGCAGGTCTCAGCAATGGAAAGGCTGCCACAGAATATGAGGACAGTGGATCTCAGCCCCATACAGCTGAGGACAATTAACCTTTAGCAGGGCAGCTTCATTACCACAACAAGCAGCTGCCTCCAGACTCTGCTTGGGTCCCTTCAGGACTGAGGGCTGAGGGCTGAGGGCATCTTCCTGATATGGCCCAGGAGATTCAAACTGAAAATAAAAAATCCACACCAGCCAGCTTACCGGCTGCCAGGCTGACACTTCAAAGCCCTGAGTGTATCCTGTCTCTACCAGGCTGCCCAGGGCAGACCTTTCTGCCCTCCTTATCCATGAGGCTTCTCCATCATTGGGATGTATGCTGGAGCTGAGCTAAGGGCGGGAAGAAGAGATTCAGCAAACACAACTGTGGGCTTCTCCCACAAAGGCTTCCTATCATAGGTCAAAGTAGCAAATCAAAAGCTTGGCCTCCTCCCCACACACAGAGTGAGTCAAGAAGCCTGAGTTGGGATCCTTCCCTGTGCCTACCGAAAAATCCTTTCCTCATCAGTGATCCTATGTCCACTCCAAAAACAATCCCATAGGGCTTAGTGCATGGTGGCATCCAAACATAGCCATTCTTGTGCATTGGCTGTATTTTCTCCAAATAGCCACAATGCCCATCTCTCAGCCAGGTCTTCATGTGGTTTCCCCTGAAGATGACACTTGAGGCTGGGTCCTCTAGCTTCCACACACATGTGACACACATGTACCTGCACACACTTACATACATACACATTTATATAAATAATAAAATCAATTAATCATAATAAAATTAAGGTGAGACATCTTGATCCAGATGATCCTGCATGACTTCTGCTAGCTCAGTCCTAAGAGGCAAGGCCACATCATGATGGGTCATTTTGAGTTTCTCCAGCTTAGCCTGCAAACTGCCACAGAGCCACGAGGAGTAGGTCTCAGGCTCAGGTTCCAGCAGAGACTCCATCCCATACCCAGCACCTCAGCCAGATATACAAGTGAGCTGTCTTAAAGAAGCTCTTTCAGCCATCCCAACTGGTGGTTCTGTGGATGCAGCACAGATACACCTAGACCCTTCCCCCACTGAACCTTGACAAACTGAAGATGTGTGAACTAAAGCACCGGCAACTGTTTTGTCACCTTGACAGTTTGGGATGTGCTGATACACTGTCATAGACAACTGACTTGGTTATGCACTGGAAGCCAAGCCGCTGGGCCACCCTCACCTACATTTGCCAGCCTGCCACCAAAGGGGACTCTCACTGGCAGAGCCACGTGGTACCGTGGAGAAAGAAAAATGTGTGGGCCTCCCTGGAGATAAAGATCCCAGTAGAATCAGCCACACTGGCGGGTACTTCCTCTAGCTTTATTTCCAGCAGAATAGATGTGCTTGCAGGCTGCTGGCCAGAGCAGTGAGTCTCAGGCAAAAAGATGACAGATTCAGACCTCTCTTGTGGCTCTGGTTCCAGGGCATGAAGTCTAACTCATGTACAAAAGCCCTCCCATCATTCCCTAGGGTCTTGTCTCTTCCCCTTCCACTCCCCTATCTCCAGGCCTCTGCAGGTGGACCTCACTCTGAAGGACCCCTCTGAGAGCCCTCTCCTGGAAGCTCATTGCAGCCTGGTGGCTCAGAGCTGAAGACAAAAGGCTCTGCAAGGCTGTCCCAGGAGCAGTCTGGTGCTCTAGGATCTTTGCCAGAGTCAGAGCAGATCTGTAGATGCAGATCCCCTTCATGAGGCCTGTCATTGTCAGATGACAGCACTGTGATACAGATGTCAACACCTGGTACAAGATGGTAATAGCAACAAAGAACAATATTGAGAGGAGACAAGGCCATCCAGGAGCAGGTGTCCTGAAGTCAGGACACTGACAGGGCTGGTAGGGCACAAGGAAGTAGGGACTTCTTGCCACCCCTAGACACAACTCCCCAGGGTCTCTGACACTACATGGAACAGGTACATGACCTATATGTCCTATGGGACAAAGTCCACAACAGGTTGAGTGGTCTGTGGGATGGGAATCTACTGCACAAATTTTGGGGATGCCCAGCAGTTTGAAACCTCTGAGCATACCACACATCAACAGTGTAGCTAGCTGACCACCATGTTCCCCTCTGTGGCTTCTCCACAAGCTCCATGTGAGTCCTCCAGGCCTGAAGAAAGGGATGGACCAAGTGCAGGCCTGAGAAGTGGTTTCCACCCTGAACATCTGCACCTACAGGTGTATATTCCCACTCAAGCCCATGCAAACCAACTCACCCATCATTATGAAATATGTGTGGGATCTGGGAATGAGAGTGATGGGAACAATACTGAGGTGCATTCAGTCAAAGATAAGAACAGAACTAAATGTTGGCCAGAGAGGACTTTACCCATACATAGGCAGCCAGAGGAGTATAATTGGTAGTAAAAACATATTACTAAGTCTCTAAAGAACACAAGACCAGTCTAGAACAGGGATGGCCTGCTGGTTGTAATAGCAAAAATGTTATTGTGTGACTTTATAACATAGCATTGCCATTTGCAAGATATATATTCTAGAACCAACCACACAATCAAGTTATTAAAAAATAGGCAAAAGAAAATCTCATAATATTTTCAGTGAGTTCACGATTTTGTGTTAGGCTGTACTCATCCTAATCATGGGCTGCGTGTAACCCATGTGCCATGTATTGGACACCTTGGCCTAGAGTCCTTGATGCTTCCTGGATTATAGGACAGACTACAAGAATCCTGTAGACGGTGGAAGAGGCTCTTCCGCCTCCCCTGACCAGATGCCAAGTGAACACGTCATGGTGGCTACTGCGTCCACGGGAAATGTAAGGACAGGCTGGACATTGGGGAGGAGTCCTCTGGGACTGCCGGAAGAGGATGTCCTGAGGACCTCACTGTGGCAAAGATGGAAGGAAAAGAGAAGTCTGAGCTGCTCCAGTAAAAACTAAGTGGGAGATGTAGCTTGTCTTTAGGCTTTGGCACTGAGAGAAACACCCGTGATCCCGTAAAAAAAAAAAGCCACGGAACTATATAAAAGTGTCTTTCTAGTTTGCAAGGGCCACAGTCCAAATGCGGCCACATGTGCCACATCATTAACCAGAATGTCCATTCCTATAGCTATACATAAAATCACAACAAACATTTTGGGAGTAGTAACAGCTTACTGACTAAGACCCCACTCATATGCCCTATCCTACTTTCCCTCACTTTCCCGAAATTGCTAGTTGTGACCTTAAACTGATTGCCACAACACTAATGGGTCTTGGCTTACAGGCTGAAAAATGCTGTTGTAAAAGGAATCAAAACACTACAGGCCACAGACCAAATCATGTCATCTATTTGATCGTGTGTGTGTGTGTGTGTGTGTGTGTGTGTGTGTGTGTGATATGGGGGAAGGGAAGGAGAGAGGGACACACTCATGTGGAGGGACATTGTCTGTGTAGTGTATATATGTGTCCATGTGGGTATGTGCACATGTGTGCTTGTATATGTATGTGTACATGCGTGTAGAAGTTGGAAGTTGATCCCAGGCATTTTCTGCAATCACTCTCCATCTTGGTTGTTGAGAGTAAGTCTTTCACTAAACACAGAGGTTACAGCTAGACTGGCTGGTCAGTAAGCTCTGGGGATCAGCCATCTCCACTTTCTCAGAGCAGGGACTGCAGGAGAACATCACTATACCCACTTTTTATTTGGGTGCTGGACTCACGCTTTCCCCATAGTCATCTACCTGGCCTGTCTTTGATTGGTTGATTGATTAGTTGGTTGGTTGACTAATTTGTGTGTGTAGATATATAGGCGAAGGGAGTGTCACAACATGGCCAGCATGGGAAGGCTGGAGGACAACTTACAGCACTCCGTTCTCCACTGCTTATGAGTCCCAGGACGCAATTCAGGCTGTCAGGTTTGGCAGCCTTTGCGTGTTGAGTCACCTCATCATGGGCCCTGATTTAGTTTTAATTAAAACATTAGTTTTTAATTTTTGTAATGCCATAGTGCATGTTTACATTTTCATGTAGAGCTCAGCAACACTGTGTAGATGCCATGTTGTATGACCACCACTCTCTGTAGCTTCACCATCTCAGAAGAACATCCATGCCCTTTAAGACTACTCCCATCCCTTCCCCTCTCTGACCCTGGCAACACCTACTCTGCTCTCACTCTCACTCACTCTCTCTCCCTTTCTCCCTCTTTCTCTCTCTCTCTCTCCCTCTTTCTCTCTCTCTCTCTCTTTCTCTCCCTCTCTTCCTTTCTCTCTCTCTCTCTCCACTCTTTCTCTCTCTCTCCCCCCTCTTTCTCTCTCTTTGATTTATCTATTCTGTGTATTTCATGCAAAGGAATTGCACCATATGTGTTTCTTTGTGACTTCCCTTGTGTAATGCATTTTTGAGGTTTACCAAAGTTCTATTTTCAATCAATACTTTTACTCCTTTTTATACCTAAATAATATTCTTTTCTATGGACTAACTGCAACTGCTTATGCATTCATCTGTTGACTGGTATTTGGGATGTCCCCATGCTTTGGCTGTTCAGGATAGTGCCATTTTAAATGCTTGTATAAGTTTCTGTATGGACAGCTGGTTTTGCTTCTCTTAGAGAAGAAGGAATGGATTCGCTGGCCCATATGGTAATTGCATGTTTAGCTTTTGGAGGAGGTAGCAAGCCACTTTTCACTGTGGCTGCACCATTTTACCTTCCCACCAGAGAAAGAATAAAATCCCCACTTCCACACGCCCTTCCTAACACCTGCTATTTTGCTGGGTATTTTTAATTTTAGTCTTTACTCTTCATAGGCGATCATCCTGGTGTGCATAAAGTGGTTATCTCATTACAGCTTTGATTTGCATTTCCTTAAAGATCAATGAAACTGAACATTTTCTCAGGTGATCCTTGGCCATTTGGCTATATCCTTTAGAAAAATGTCTATTCAAATCCATACACTGTTATAATTGGAGTGTTTAGTTTCCTGAAGTTGAGTTGTACAGGCTCTTTATACATTCTGATTCACAAAGCCTTATCAAATATATGGTTGAAAATATTTTTCTTCCATTCTGTAGGTTTTCTTTACACGTCCTGGATAATAGCTTTTGCTACACGGAGGTTTTAAGTTAACAGGCAGTCCCTGGACTTTTGCTTTGGTGACCTTGCTTTAGGCGAAAAATCTAAGAATTCACTAGTGTGTTTGATCTGTGGTGCATGCCAAAGGCCCTTGTGTTAAATGGATAGATAGTCCTCGGTTTGGTACTATTGAGAGGCAGAGGGAATCTGATGAGTCAGTGCCTGCTTGGAAGGCTTCAGGCCACCGAGGATGTGCCTGCAAAAAGGTGTCTAAAAGCAATGGGTCGTCCAGATATGTGGGTTGAAACACTCCCATAGGGAAGCAAGGTAAGCCTTCCCTCTTTATCAGGTAATAGTTTAGGTATTTCTTACTGTAACTAAAAGCTGACAGTCACCTGTCACCTTTACTGCCACTTGACTAGACTCAGAACCACTTGGGAGACACACCTCTGAGCAAGTCTGTGACAGTTTCTAGAGATACAGAAGACTCACCCTAAATATAGGTGGCATCATGGCATGATCTGGGTTCCAAGAGCGAATAAAAAGGACAGAGGGGAGCTGGCTGAGCATCACCTGCCAACTCATTGCTGTGTGACTGAAGACACAATGTAACTACCTGCCTCCTGTGGCTGCCATACCTTACCCTCTGTGACTGTAAACCCTGCAAAACCTGAGCCAAAGGAGGCCTTTCCTTCTCCTAGCCACATTCATCAGGTGTTACACAAGAAAAAAAAGCCAAGAACACATGACTAACACATCAAACATCTTCATGAGGATTGACCCATGTTTTCTACTCATAGCTGTATAGTTTTAAATCTAGGTTAGATTTTTCTAATCCGCTTTGAGCTGATTTTTATATATGCAATGATGTAAGGTACAGGTGCAACTTTCTTATTTTTGCTGATCACACACACACACACACACACACACACACACACACACTCATTGGCTTTCTAGATTTCTTTATCCTGGCAAAGAATGATCCAAGAAGAAAATAACGAAAGCATGTCCACTTATAATAGTATATTATATAGAAGTGTGTCCACATAAAAAGAATAAAATTTCTAGGAAAAAAATAACCAAAAAGATAAAACACATGCTAAACCAGAAAACAGTGCTGAAAGGAATTAAAGGCCTGGCTAAAAGCTGGGAGTAGAGGCTATAGCTACAATCCTGGCACTTGGGAGGCCAGGGCAAGAGGATTATTATGAGGCAGATGCAACCCTGAGCTTCAGAATGAGTTTCTGTCTCAAACAAACCAACAAAACCTGATTAAATGAAGAGAAATCTCAGCAGATTTTTCCTCAGAAGAATTAATATTGCTAATGACAATATTCTCCGACGTGATTCAACACAGGCCACACTAAAGTCCCAGTGGTGGGGCCGAGAGGATTTCAGCCTTTACAGTGGCCACCATGAAAACCTGAGGACCTGAGTTCAGATCACCAGACTCATGTAAAAGCCCATGTGCCTCCCCCACACTGCACACCCACCCCACACCTCACACCTGCCCCACACCGCACACCTGTCCCACACTGCACACCCGCCCCACACCTGCCCCACACTGCACACCTGCCCCACACCTCACACCTGCCCCACACCGCACACCTGCCCCACACCTCACACCTGCCCCACACCGCACACCTCCCCCACACTGCACACCTGTCCCACACCTCACACCTGCCCCACACCGCACACCTCCCCCACACTGCACACCCGCCCCACACCTCACACCTGCCCCACACCGCACACCTCCCCCACACTGCACACCCGCCCCACACCTCACACCTGCCCCACACCGCACACCTCCCCCACACTGCACACCCGCCCCACACCTCACACCTGCCCCACACCGCACACCTGCCCCACACTGCACACCTGCCCCACACCTCACACCTGCCCCACACCGCACACCTGCCCCACACCTCACACCTGCCCCACACCGCACACCTGTCCCACACTGTTCACCTACCCTATAATACTCACCTGCCCCACACCTCACACCTGCCCCACACCGCACACCTCCCCCACACTGCACACCTGTCCCACACTGTTCACCTACCCTATAATACTCACCTGCCCCACACTGCACACCCGCCCCACACCTCACACCTGTCCCACACTGTTCACCTACCCTATAATACTCACCTGCCCCACACCTCACACCTGCCCCACACCGCACACCTCCCCCACACTGCACACCTGTCCCACACTGTTCACCTACCCTATAATACTCACCTGCCCCACACTGCACACCTGCCCCACACCTCACACCTGCCCCACACCGCACACCTGCCCCACACCGCACACCTGCCCCACACCGCACACCTGCCCCACACCGCACACCTCCCCCACACTGCACACCTGTCCCACACTGTTCACCTACCCTATAATACTCACCTGCCCCACACTGCACACCCGCCCCACACCTCACACCTGTCCCACACTGTTCACCTACCCTATAATACTCACCTGCCCCACACCTCACACCTGCCCCACACTGCACACCTCCCCCACACTGCACACCTGCCCCACACTGCACACCTGCCCCACACCACACACCTGTCCCACACTGCACACCCACCCCACACCTCACACCTGCCCCACACCGCACACCTGCCCCACACCTCACACCTGCCCCACACCGCACACCTCCCCCACACTGCACACCTGCCCCACACTGCACACCTGCCCCACACCTCACACCTGCCCCACACCGCACACCTGCCCCACAAAGCACGCCTGCCCCACACCGCACACCTGTCCCACACCGCACACCTGCCCCACACAGCACACCTGCCCCACACTGCACACCTCCCCCACACTGCACACCTGCCCCACACTGCACACCTGCCCCACACTGCACACCTGCCCCACAATGCACACCTGCCCCACACCGCACACCTGTCCCACACCGCACACCTGCCCCACAAAGCACGCCTGCCCCACACTGCACGCCTGCCCCACACTGCACACCTGCCCCACACAGCACACCTGCCCCACACCACACACCTGTCCCACACTGTTCACCTACCCTATAATACTCACCTGCCCCACACCTCACACCTGTCCCACACTGTTCACCTACCCTATAATACTCACCTGCCCCACACTACACATCTACCCCACACTCCGCATACCTGCCCTACATTGCACACCTATCCCACACTGCACGCCTGCCCCACACAGTACACCTGCCCTACACTGTGCACCTGCCCCACACCACACACCTGTCCCACACAATGAATTACCCTGACACACCAGTGAATAAATAGGCAAAGGGGATTTCTCTTTCAGCTAAAAGATGATACAGAACAGCCCTGCAATCTGAAGAACTTAAATGCTCCCTGGGAAGAGCAGTGAGATTTTCTGCAAATTACCAGCAGGCTTCTTACCTGAACTAAAGACAATGACTCCTCTAAGCTTGGGCACCCACAAATGCTCCCCTTTGGCATTCACTCTATCATATCTCCTGAGCTGGGGCCGGAAGTATCCAGCAAGCAATCAATCTAATACATACTCAAGAATCTGATATATTCAAGACATGATGCAAGCACAGTGGACTGCATTAGTGGTACAACACCCCATCCCCACTAAGAGCACAGTCCAGAGAATAAGCCAAGTATACAACAGCAGAGGAAATGCAAGGAACAGTGCCATGTAATAAGCATCCATTACTGTGCAAAGACATCCACAGTTATTATCTCATTCGATTCTCATGAGAACACAAAGGTACGGCCATCACACTTGACAGATGAATGGATTGGGCTTCAAACAGCTTCACATTTGGCCCTTGGCTTCAGACCTGGTAGGGTCAGAAACTCTGAAACCTGAACAGAGACTATGTGATTCTAACTTCAGCCATTCTGCTATTAAAGTGCCTTTTATTGAAGTCCTACAGTATTTTGAGCATCATTCCAGACTCTGGTGTTATAAGAACAATCTTTTATGCCATCTTGTCCCATCCCTACCACGAAAAGGAATAGAACATGTCATCATTCACCTGCAGGAAAGAGGCAGGACACAGACATCACTGAAATACTGACAATAACAAGAGATATGTTCCAAGTCTGCAGGAAGTTTATAACAACAGTATTTCAGAGGGTTTGAAGTGTTTATGGAAAACATCCCAAAGGAAACAGACAAGTAGTGGGATTTATAGGTGGTCACCTATTGTAGGCATCCCCATCCCCCACAGCCTGGGCTGGGCTGACAGTAGAGGGAGAAGGCACCAGACACATTTGAGGACTTACAAACTAGCTATTAAGGACCAGAATTTAAGAGGGATGCTGAGTCCTACACATACATCACCACCTTTGACCCTACTCTCCAAACATTCATTATTTCAAGCCAACCCAACTACCTCTGGAACATTCCACAACCTTCTTGAGGGGCAGAGGGATGACAGAAGAGCTGGGCTTTGATTCAAAGGACTTGGCTTGGCATACAGATTTGACAACTTAGAATTAATTGTACTGTCTATGGAGTTAGCCACTAGGCACAGCTGACTTTTTAAAGTTAAGTCAAAATAGGGTTAAAATGTCAGCTAAGTTGCTCCCCCTGCATTCATTGCTGGATGCTTTGTGTGGCCCAGTACTTCCTGAAGCATACATTTCCACCGTGACAGAAAATTCTACTGGCCAACATTGATTTACAGAGGCCTCTATAAGGCTGCCTCTTTGTACCCCATTTTCTCAGCTCTGTAAACACTTCCCTGATAGGATTTAAAGGGATAAAGGGAGATGATGGGTTTGTGTGCTGGCATCTTCCAGTTTTCCTTTCCACTCCCAGTGTCTGGCTGCTGAACAGTACACTGGCCATGCCTTGGTATCTGATCAGAAAGCCACAAGCAACTATAATGGACTGAAACACTCATGCCATGGTAACAGGAAATCTAAGGTGTGATGTGAGACCCAGCAGAGCACTGGGGTTCCCACAGGCAGGCAGTCTTTCCAGAACTGACTAGGACTGCTCCTCATTTTGTATGGCAAGGAGGGTGATTGTACTAACTATGGACTGATAGTAGATTTCACTGGGGACCATACAGAACCAAACCATTCCAACCCTAGTTCCCAGGACATGAAATGGAGAGGCTGACTTTGGACCCAAGGGAGGTGAGGGAGAAGTAGAGGCGGGTATGAGAACGGACAGGGAGGAGCAGAAATCCTCCACAGAGACCATTTTGAACCACATATACCCTTCTCAGAAAGGATGAGGAACCTCAAGCCCATACACAGGACCAATATATCTATATAATATAAACTATATCCAGAGACTGAGAAGAGATCAACATTCAGGGACTATGCCACTGTCACCTCCCCACAAGCCAGAACACTGAGTGCTTTGTGGACCTGCTGTGCAGATGTTAAAAGGCCCTAGCTCAGATGCAGTGGCTATAGACATCACAACCAGGAATTTTCTGTCACCTCAGGCTGTCCATCACTGTTCCCAACAGTCAACACAGTACCCCAAGGCTCAAACAGTCCTTTCTTCAAGAATAGATGGCAGGATGACCCTGGGTGATACAAAGCCATACAATCAGGGAGGGAAAGGAAAAGTAGTTTGGGAGAGAAGGGACAATGATGGGGTGTGGCAGTGAGGTTCCTGAATGAGAATCTGGCCCCAGGATGTTAAATGTGGGGTCATCTAACCACAACCCTTCCTCCTCCCTTGGTCTTTAAAGTAAAGGAGCCAGACCTCAAAGTGCCTAACCGCTTCTGAGAACCAGGAGTGGGGAAGGTGAGCGGCAAGACGGTCTGAAGAGCAGAGTCTGTGTTGGCACTGTGGAATGGGGACTGTCCTCAGCTCCTGCTTTCCTTTGCCTGCCCTTACCTGTCACTCCTGCTG
Organism: Phodopus roborovskii; assembly: GCF_943737965.1. Taxonomy (NCBI): domain Eukaryota; kingdom Metazoa; phylum Chordata; class Mammalia; order Rodentia; family Cricetidae; genus Phodopus; species Phodopus roborovskii. The sequence continues at coordinate 20,190,582 of NW_026126517.1, forward strand.
TGAGAAGACCCCTGGTATCCCCTAGACCTCCCTCTAGGCCTTTCCCAGCCACTGGGTGGCCACCCTGTTCTCCCAAAAGAACATCAGGAAGCCACTGCCTCCTCTGCATTGACTCCCACTGTGCCCCCAGACTGTGTCTGGACTCCATGGCAGACACAGACCCCAAGTCACCTCTCTAACCTCCACCACAGGTGGAAGCCCAACTCCATGCTCCACCACAGAGTCTCCCCTGACACTTCTCTCTAGAACAACCTTACTCAAAAGGTCATTAGACTCCACCTCTCCTGAGCCACTGTCCCTGAGAGTCCAGGCACAGGAGAGCAGTTCCCCTTTAGTCACTTTCATTCCAACATACAGGGATACTTGTCACTAGGTTCTAAGAATGGCAGACCAGGGTGGATCTTTATACAGGGGTCACACACCAGCAAGGGATTGCCTTTCTTTAATTGCACCTCTGACCTTGACTCCAACATCCGCCACCTTTGTGATATTAAGCGAGCCCATTTCCTTCCTTCCTGGGCCTCAGTTTCCTCCTCCCGTGAAGTGAGTGGACTGGAGCTCATAGTCTGGGACTTCTTTCCAGTCTGACACTCAGGGGTCCCCACCATTCTGCAGAACTGTGAGTGCATGATTCGAGGTCCCCGGCTGCCACTGGGGCAGACACACTTGGCACAGATGTGTTCAGACTCGGCCCCTGCAGAGATCCTTCCATTCTCTCTGCACTCCCAGGGTTCATTAGCCTGCAGCATCAATAGTCAATTAGTGCTTGTTAGCTCTGTTGTCACTTCTAGGACAAGTCTCAGAGGCACTCCCAGGCCCCTGCCCCATATTGCCAAGACAGACAGCCTAGATCCCTCTATCCAGAAGGGAGATCATCACTGGAGAAAAGGCCTCGGTGGTCTCAGGAGAGGCTTGTGAGAGCCCTGCACTCTTCTTCTTTTGGGCCACAGAAAAGATCTCTGTGAGTGGCCTGAGGTCCCTAGAGCCCATTCTCATCCTGTTACTTCCAAACACCAGATCTGTGGAACCCATGTGGTGGCTCCATTTGCCAACCTGACAGACTTCTGCAAAGCTGATCAATATCCAGCCAGGCTACCCCACTAATGACACTGCAGCTCACCTCTGTCACAAGGGTGTCAGCCTCCTACAGCTTGCTTCAGCTCAACTCAGGTCTTCTGCCAGGCTAACAAGACTGAGACAGCAGAGCCATCCCTGCCTCCTGCCAGTAATGGCTTTCCAGCCTGGGAAATGGCGGAGAGGCCAGACCCCACAGATTGACCTGCCTCTGTTTTCTGCATAAATGAAAGTTCTAACAAGCATGGCCGTAAGTGCCCTTGCTACTCAAGAGCTGATGTCTATGTATGCAAAGAGGCTTCTCCCAGACTCCTCAGGGATTCAAAGTGAATCTCTCCCCAGAACCTGATTCAGATGGATGTCTTCAAAACAATCCCTCAGCAACTCACAAAAGGCCCTTCAAGAAGTGAGTCAGGTGACACCGGCCAGAGGCAGAGGCAGAACTGGGTGGGAGACAGACTGGCACAGAAGGTTGGAATGAAGATGGCAGAATGGCTCTGTAAGGAGCCACGATCGGGGATGCTTTGGCTCTCACAGGTGTGCCCAAGCTGAGGTCTATGACCACATGTAGCCAAGGATAGCTACGAATGCAATCGTACACAAAAATGAACACTTACTTAAAATATATGAGATTGTTTTTCATAACTGTATCACTCAACTCTGGAATGTGAACTTTGTAGATGACAACGTCAAAGGAGTGTGCATACCTGCTGGGAGCTGCTGACAGCCCTTGTCCCACTTATAACCCCCACCCAGGCAGGATGTGGGGAAGCCAGAAGCTACAAACACAGGGAGGAACTAGTCTGGCTCACATTATTGAGCCCCAGGGCTCTGAGATTAGGCCTGGATTACCTTGCAGTCCTTTCCTTTGGAGTGTGATCATCAGACAAGCTGGCCTTCACAATGAGTAAGAAGCATCAGGCCTGGTTTCAGCGGAGGCTCTGAGAGTTTTTTAGTATCTTCTTAAATGCTCTGAAGGGGGAAAGGCAATAATGGAGTTCCCATGATGAAGCCAGAGGATGAGAACCTGGAAGGAGCCAGAAATGCAGGAGCTAATGCAGACAAGTCACGGGCTGCGATGTTTTGTAGTCTGTGCTGCTAGTTCTGTCTTTTCTTTTTTAAAGGGAAGCAAATTAAAGGGCTGGATTTTTAATTAGACTCCTGAAAGATGAAAATGTTACAGGGCTTTGGTGGTTGGAACCGTCTAAAGGCGGTGCTGGCTCCCACATTCCCTGTTGCATGAGGCCTATGGCACCATCTTCACCTCTGGTACCCGAAGCCTCGATGGCCATAGCTGGGAGAAGAGAAGTAAGGTAGAAAGTAGAGCCCAGTCACAATGTCACCAAAGAAACTCTGCTTCCCCTGGAGATGCTGAGTTTTTTTTTTTTTTTTTTAAGCTGACAATTCTTCCTGTGATTTTATTTTAACAAAACATTTTACTACATCCAAATAAATTTGGAGACCACTGATCCGGTCTGATCTCATTGTATAGAAGAGGGCTCAGAGGCAGGAGAAGGAACCCAGGAGGTCACAGCATGTGAAGAGTGGAAGGAGCCAGGTGTCTTGACATTCAGCAACTGTTCGGTTGCTGATTCGGTCTATACTCAGGCTTCCTCTTGCTGATGATGTCCAACTTTCCTCCAGCCCCAAACCTGTCTCCCGCTCCAGACTGCTGTCTTGCTGACATGTCTGTGAGATGCTGTAGCAGTCATCACAGTGACACTCACCATTGGTACCCTGCTGAATGGTACCTCAGTGAAGAACCACTCCATCAGCCAGAGGCAGTGCCACTGATTTTACAGAAAGGCAAGGTAAGTACTGGGGCAGAGATGGGGAAGATCCTGGCCAACTTGTCTGCCCCGAAAGCATCCTGCTTCTCCTTAGCTTGTACATCCAACAGGGAAATGAGGCCTCTAAGCCCCCCCTCCTTTGTGATTAACACCTTTCTGTCAGTATAATGACCAAATCTTGCTATTGTGAGAGCCAAAAGACCAGCTCATCTCCCTTCCTCTACCTGCTGCATGGGTCTTATTCACCATTCCAATGTCAGTGTTGGATGTCACAGGCTTTCTGGTACATTTCTATCACCAAGTAAGTACCCAATCCATACTACTGTTCAGCTCCGCAAATATCCACCGAAGGCATCGATGGGTGAGTGGATTGATGGGCTATCCCAAAAGCTTCTTAATTGATCTATGTTTAAAGTTGTATCCCCTTCAAATGTGACCTCCATTTTGCCATTGGCTGATTCATCTAAAACACAAATTGCTGAGACTCCATCTTTCCTTGAAGCCCCTCTTCAGGCTTCCTACTGTGACACATAGGAACTGTGATTGGCTTCCCTACCAGATGCATCTCCATGCCCTCCATGTCCCAGAACCACCTTCTGGTTCAACTGGCCAGTTCTTAAACTCACCACCAACTACATCTCTCTCAAAAACCATTCCTGTCTCTGCTATGGCTGTCGGAGGCTGTTGGGTGCTGGGACCCTGGGTTCCATGCTGCAAGTCTTATCACAATCCAGCTCTGCAACCCCAGTACCCAGCACAGAGACCAGTACAATGTCAACAGCTGGAAGGAAAGGTAGGTGATTCTGAGAAGAAAAGCCTGGGAATCCTTTCCCAGAGCTAGTGGGCCAGCTACTCTCTGGCCACCTACAGAGGGTCATTGATGCTGCCAGCTGGCCTGTGGGCAAATTAAGTTCATCCCTGTCATTTTCTGACAGGGACTCCTTGGTGTTTATGCCAGGGCAGGACAGAAAACAAAAGGATGGTGGTAGGTGTCTCCCTGCACCCACTGAGAGGCAACAAAGACAAGTATTTAGCCATTACCACTGAAACCTAGCCACTCTGCTTGATTTGATGAGTCAACATCAAACCCAAGCCCCATACTACTGCATCACTTTGCACAGGAAGAGACCAGAAAGGGGGGTATTGTCCCCCTGAAGCCAACCACACGTGTGTATCATAGAAAAGTACCCCTTATTTTATCCCTGATGGAAAGTGAGCAGTAAGGGGCTGGGACACTCTACCAAGTAGGAAAATGCCCACAATAGAGATCTCCTGCCCAGGAGTAGGGGATATTGAAGCAGTAGCCTCCGTACACCCTTCTGGCCATAGATGAAGTCTATAGACACACAAGCCCCACAACTCACAAGGCAGGAAATAAGCTGAGTTCAGTTGGGTTAAAGGGATAAGTGCTTGGATTAAAGCACGGGAAATTATTTTTTAGATTTGACCATGTAAGAAAGAAACCATTGGTTTCCTGGATCTGGATTCAGTGGGGATGTGGAAAGCATGAAAGTCCCCACCTGCCCGTTGTGTGGAGCTCCATTGCTCCAGCCATGGGGCTCTCCTCCCCACCTCCAAGGAGGCTACAGAGAGTGGAAAGAAAAGATGTGTTGGGGTCATCTCACAGCCTGTGTTCAAATCCCACGTGTGCCACTTGTTAACTATCTGATCTAGGGAAAGTTGTTTAACTCTTTGAGCTTTGGCTTCCTTAACTCAAAGGAGAAAGTGATAGTTCACTAGACTATGAGTGTCTTGGATGGGGCTGGTTCATCCTCAGTGTTTGGTGCATCTTTCTACCAAGAGCTATTTGAGCCTTCATCTCTGAGTCCTTGGTGTCTCCTAAGCCTTTTCACACTGGCAATAACAAGTCCACCCCCATGCAAAGAGGAGGCCCAGGGTGGTGACTCAGGAGCAGTAGAGGTCCGGATGACATGGAAGTCTCACAAAAGCATCATAGAGGAAAAACTATGGGCAGAGTGTCGATAGCAGGGGTCCCTGACCACCCCCTATTTGGGTCAGCCTTGAAACACTCTGTGAAGTTTGGGGCTTATTGATCCTAAAAGAAGCTAAAGAAGGAGACTGAATATGAATAAAGGTAATAAAAATGATTAAAGGAATTAGAAGGCTTGACCTAAAAGGGGGGTTAAAGGGACATAATATGTAGAACCTACAGAACCAGGGCCTGCGAGGATGTGGTAACTTCCCATAAATATGCGAGACAGAGCCACATAAAAGAAGGGTGAGAATTATTTCAGGCAGCTTGGGACGCCATTACAGAAAGAAATGGCCTGAAACTAAAATAAGAGAAATTTAAATCTGGGCCTTGGGAACATTGTGCTGATGGGGAAGTCAGGGGACAAGACACATAGCCAACAGTGCAAAACCACCTGAAAGCAAAAGCCACCGGTGTCCTGCTGGTGTCCCCATCAGGCCCTGTACCCGCTGTTCTGATGGTGGTCTCACTCACCACACATTACATTAGGATTATAAATAATATAGCAGTGGCTTGAAGTACACAAGAAGACATGTAGGTTATATGCAAACACATGTCATTTTCTATTTGAATATCTGGGAATTTCGGTATCCCCACTCCATCACAAATACCAAGACTGCTGGAATACCCCACACCACTCACATGCTGGTAGGAGAATTCTGTCTGAGGACCAGGCTGCTGAGAGCAGCTCTACCCGTGCCTGCATTTAGGGTCAACAGTGATGGGTAGAGCAGCAGAAACTGACCTGGGCATTTCTCCATCTGCTCAGGTCTCCTACACATTCCCATAAGTCATTTTTACATTCTCTCTCAAGCCTCACATAAAATTTACCTTGTTTTCTTGCCTGAAATTCACTTTAGAAAAAAAAACTTTAATTATAAGAAAAGATACCCAAAGCAAAACTGCTGGAAAGCCAATTCATACTCATTTATTCATCTAATTGATAAATACATTTTGAGTAAAATGACCCAGTTACCTGTGAGCTGCAATGGAGACCTCAAAGATGAACATGTCACCTTGCTCTTAAGGAGCTTACTCTGGTGAGCATGGAAATCAGACATCTCCAGACATAGAAAATGGCTGTGGACACCTGACATACACAATCTGGGGGGTGGGCTATCAGGTAGCTCAGAATTCTCCCTATCTAGGGGCATCACAGAAGTTTCTAGAAAGGAAGTCTTATATGACTCGGATCTTGAGCAAAGGATAGACTAGCATTAGGTGATGACATCCAGGAAGGACATGTTGGGCATAAGGGATACAAGGAACAAAGATATGAGGCAGGAAAATTCCTGACTGACCTCAGCAGTGAGTAGCTGCATAAAGCCAGGAAATCAAGGTGTGGAATGGGGTTGAGGAGGGTGGAGAGGAAGATGAGGGAGGACGGAGAGCAGCTATGACCGGACCATGTTCACTAAACCAGTTCACAGCATCTCACCAAGTACAGAAACTCTAAGAAATCCCTGGGCTGTGAGCAATCTTGTATTATCTCAGGAAGAAAACCTGGGTCTCACATGCTCATAGTCTGTTGCTAAGAATAATGCCGTGGTCCAGGTCATTTGTTTTGCTTTGTTTTTATTAACTTTTTAAAGTAGCATAAAAATGTAACGCATTCCACTACAGCATGATCATACATGTTCCTCATTATACTTATTGCCATTCACTCCCCTCCCCCATGGCCCTTCCCCCTCCCTTCCCTTGTTGGTCTTTTTCCTTCCCCTTGAAACAGATTTCATATCATATGTATTCTTTTCTCTCTTTTCCTCCCTTCCTCTCTTAAAATGTTTTTCTCTCTCATGGTTCCCTTTGTATTTTATGCCACACATACACAAATATATACATACACACTTGCATACAAACACACACATATACATATGCACATACATACACACATACATACATACACACTTATATACATGCATACATACATATACACATATCTACACACAAATTTAAGTCTAGATTCCACATATGAGGGAAAAGTGATCTGCCAGTCTGGGTAATTTGTGGAGACAAGAGGTGTACATGCTTACTGTTCTGGTCCATGGTTGAGCCTCACCTGGTGACAGTCTTTGTACTGTTGAACCTCTCCTGGTGTGACACAGGGAGCCAGTGTGTATTCCCTCCTTCACTCTTCTGATGAAGTCACAAGATTCAGTCACGAAAACAGTGCCCTTATCAAACCCTAAGCACCTCCCCAAGGCTCCAGCCCTAAACACCAGACTGTGCCCCTCACCTAATACCTTAAACTCCAGAATGAGTTTCAAAGGGAACAAACCATGTTCTTGCCATAACTTTTTTTTAAGACAGGATTTCTCTGTGTAGCTTTGGAACCTGACCTGGAACTAGCTCTTGTAGACCATGCTGGTTTCAAACTCACAGAGATCCGCCTGCCTCTGCCTCCCAAGTGCTGAGATTAAAGGCATGCACCACCACAGCCCAGCTGCCATAGCACATTTATAGAATAGATTAAACATGGGAGAGACAGGAGGCAGACAGAGGCCAGGCCATGCAAACTCCTGGTATTCTGCAGTGTGTGTGTGTGTGTGTGTGTGTGTGTGTGTGTGTGTGTGTGTGTGGTGCATATACACATGTTACAACAATTCATTTCCTTAACCCATCCCTCTGCCCATCCATCTAGATGAGATGGGTCCAAGCTTCTCTGGTCCCTGACTCCTGCCCCCACTATAGCGGGAGCCTCCCTCCACCAGCAAAAGGGGGTTCTGAAGTGTAGGACTGTCGTCTTCTTTATCTATCTCAATGCTCCCAGAACATTCAGGAGGGACTCAGTGACAGAACAGCATGTCCCTGCAACACTGTGTACACAGTGTCTTCCTTTCACTCCCACATATGTAAACATGTTCCTTTTTGCCACACTTAGGTGCCTGTCCCCCATGTCACACTCCTGCTCTGAGTCCTACCACCTTGTCTTCAGTGTAAATCATCCTTGACTAGCCTCTCTCAATCCCATTAAAATGTGATGAATTATTTTCGACTCACATGCAGGACTCCATATTGGGTGATCTGGGCTGAAACACAATCTGTTTGCTGCTATCAAAATGCTGCTGCTCACCCGGGGGATTAACACTCTGACAAAATCATTAGAAACGTGATGGAGTATCAAGGCCTCCTGAGCTTGTGGAGCACTCATTCCTCAGCCTAACGAATGCCTTCCTCCCAGCTCCTTAGTCCATTCCTATGCATTTCCCAGCCTCCTTCCTGGCTGGGCAGACCAGAGACTAAGTAAAGCCTTAAACAGTTTGCCTCTACTCGGCTATGCCACCTACAAAGACCCCCAGCTAAGAACTGCCCTTGTAATCCTGTGACTCTTCTGTGTTAACAATAAATGCCTGATGACAGAGAACAGTTGAAATACTGGATAAAATACAACATCTGCTGTTAAGAGGTATCAGAGACCTGATGAAGCAGAAAAGAATGGGAAAGACCCACTGGGGGGGGATGGGAGGGATGTTCTAGAATGACCTTTCATGTGAGGTCGGTTGCTTCTAGGTACAGAGTGAGAGGCTGAGAACGTGGGCTTTGCTCATTGGATTTTGGTGCAAGTGGATCAAGAAGCCATGAGGGTTCCAAGTAGGCTTTGAACTAGACAGTTAAAACTGTGGACTTGGAAGGTCCCCTGATTGTGGTCACTTACTTCTTCAGGTCACTTATAGACCTGTGAAGCTAAATGCCACAGAAGGTGAAAATAAATAACCATAAGCAGAAAATCCATACTAAAAAAAAATAATACATTAAACAAGTTTTAAAAATTAAAAGCAGAGAGGGTGAGTTGTTTGTTTTTTTTTTCTAAATCAGTCTTGCATGATTAAAAAAAGGACTAGAAATCAAAACCTTCTATAGAAGGAATACTGCAAGCTCTCCAGGCTCTCAAAGAGTACTGGCTAGGAAGAAGAGAACCCAAACCAATGTTTTATCAAGACAAAACCTAGTTTGAACTCAGTTCAGCCTTTAATTGGATTAAGATTTTTGTTTTCCTTTGTAGCTGGCAAAGAGTCAGCCTCTCCTGAGAAAGACTGCAACATCTACAGCTTGTACAATACTCAGAATTCAGCTCTTCAAAAACACCGGGTTCCTTCAAAGATAGAACCAGATGAGCAAATCCAAGGGAGAGTGTGGAGCAACAGAAGCTTGAGACAGTAGAATCAGGCCCCCAGGGCATCAAGAAAGCAGAGGTGATAGGAGGAAGAGGCTTTGATGTGATCATTCTGTTCCAAATAAAATACATAAATAGCATTGAGTGGTGGTGGTGCATGCCTTTGATCCCATCACTCAGGAGGCAGAGGCAGGTGGATTTCTGTAAGTTTGAGGCCAACCTGGTCTACTGAGTGAGTTCCAGGACAGCCTCCAAAGCTACACAGAGAATCCCTGTCTCGAAAAAACAAAGTAAATAAAATAAAATAATCCAAGAAAATATGAAAACGACAAATTTCACCAACCAGTTGAGAACCAGAAAGATTCTGTTGGAAATTCTACAAGTATATAACAAACACACTTCTTTTTAGTGTGTGTATATGAGAAAGAGTATGTGTGTGCATGTGTCTATGGAAGGGGTGCATGCTCATGTATACACATGTATGCAGATGCATGTGGAGGCCAGAGGACAACTTCCCTGAGGACCATGCACCTCTTTTGAGGCAGAGTCTCACATAGGAGGCCTAGACTTCACCATGTAGGCTAGGATGGGCGGCCAGTGAGTCCCAGGGATCATCATGTCTCTGCCTCCCCAGCACTGAGATTACAAGAGTTCACCACCATGCCTGATGTTTTTGCGTGGCTTCTAAAGATGAAATTGGGGTTCCTGTGCTAGGGAGGCATGCTCTTTACCAACTGAGCTATCTTTCCAGTCAGGATAAAATCTTAAAGATCAAGAGGTATGGCAAAGTGGGGTCCTCTGAAACCCAGGAGCAAAAAGCCACAGCTGTGGCCCCTGGCTCTGCCTCTTTGTAGCTTGAAGAGCCTGGAGAATTCATTTCATTTTCCTGAACCTGGCTAGATTTCTCCATTTCTCAAACAGAACGATGAGGCATACTCTGTTTAGTTTTGCCGTGCAGATAAAACTAATAACACACATAAAGGCTTTTTACAAATTACTAATCATTACACAAATGTAAGGTATCATTACTGTAATAGCCTGGCAACAATTCAAAACACAGCATGTCTGATCCATCGCCAGAAGTACGTTATGCCAATAGACAGGTGAGTTGCGCGTCCTTGATGAATCCTTACAAAGGGTTTCATCCATAGACAGCTGGGAGAGGAAATGATAACAAAACAGTCAGTTCTGCCATTCAGAGGTGGGTGATTCGCTTTATGAGTTATCTCCAGACAGCTGAAAACCCCAAACTAGATGTTCCCAGTCATCAGCAGACTTTGGATCACCCCCTTCCTTTCACAAACTACAAAGTCTTACTACTTAAGTGTGCCAGTTAAGATACCATGGGCAAGGTAACTCTGAAGCAATGATATCAAAATGCCTCCCAAAGCCGACAGCAGTAGTGCTGGACTGTTTGGCTCCTCCACATCACTGCTTCTATCCAATAGTACATGTGATGGAGAGGGATGGACTAGCGTGTGAGTATAAGGACGGCACTGCAGATCCTCTCAGATGAAGTGCCCCAGCCTGGGGCTGGGGGAGGGGAGAGACAAGGTCATGAGCTTGGTCAAGTGCTCAGGCTTGTAAGGAAGCTGTCACAAATGCTTAAATAATGATAAAACAAGGCAGACAGTGAGACAGGCGATCTAAGGCACAGTTAAAGCAATGTCGAACTTGTGTAAGAGCTGAGTTCCTCGGAGCTTTCCCAGCTTACATAGCAATAGAGTCTGGTCCTGAGAGAACAGAATTACAGATTCCATGCAAAGGGAAGAATATGAGAAGAGACACAAAACTAAAATTGCAGGATCGGTACAAGAATTGAATTGGCTCTAATAGGAGTATCATGAAAATAGAATTTTTAAAGAAGCTAACATACATTTGCTGAATATGAAGCTTCATGTGCTTCATATAGATTGTCTCCACTGGTCTCCCAAAAGTCTTCCAAAGCAGATGCAATGACTCTCACCCAAAAGTGAATTAACATAGCCCAGATCCTTCCACTGATACACAGGAGTAGAACTTGGATCCAAACCTCCACTGAGAATTATAAAGGGAGATGAGTAAGGAGCAGAGGAAGAAAGAGAAACTAAGAAGAAAAGAATCTGGTTCTTCTTGGCACCATTGGTTCGTTATGGCCATGCTTTGGGCTCCTTCCCAAACTCACCGACAGATGGCAGCAGATCTAAATATCATCTGCCAGGAAAGTACAGTCTGAGTAAGCTCCATTCCACCTGATGCCATTCCCCCTTTAGTGGAACTCTAGCCACTCCTCTGACACAAACCACTGAACCAGGCAGGCATAGAAGAGCTTCCCCTGACCATGTTGATGCAGAGACAGAGAGTTGCTGCCCTTATACTATCAGCATCATCCATTGAGTCCTTAAGTCCATTTTCACCTACTATAATTATTATAATGTCCTCATGGTCATGCAACTTTTCATATGCACTAATAACGTCTCCTCCAGCTTTTAGAGATCAGTGATCAAATGCTGTACTTTCTTATTTTTTTTTCTTAACTGTAACTGACAGTGATTTAGCCACCATGGTACTGAGTATGAGTGAGCAAGAGGACCAATCAACCATCATTAAATCAAATGTGTGTTGCGTTTGCTTCGCTTTGATTTCTTCCCAAGGGGGAAACAAAGGAGGCTTGCCAGAAAATGTTAATGGACTGGAAAAGTTCTGTGCTAATTTACAAGTCCATGTTCCTGTCTTATTTTTTGAGGAGCTTCCAGCTCTGCACAAGGGATAGAGCCTAACTTCACAGATGGACACTCCAGGGCTAATGTCTGCTTTACCTGGGATGTGGGGAGAGGCCACACTGACAGCTTGTCTCTTCGGACCACCCCTACTCTCTCATGGCTATCTGGTCTAGTTGATACTTTAGTGCTCAGACACAAAATTCACAGCTTTCTGCTTTTTTCTGCTGCTTAAGATGTCTTGTCTCATTGTGTATAGTATGTAATTTGGCCCTGAACTTAACTCTGTATTCACTAGACTATGCCTGTTCCGAATAATGGCCCTAGAACCTTTGATCACTTTCTTGTTTCAGGATGCCTGGTGCTGGGTCCTCTGCTCTAATTTCCACCTATCTTCCCCCTTGGAGGCTGCCTAGTCCCATGGTTCTGAATGCTATTTGCAAATCAAACACTCCCCCATTCCTGTCTCTACTTGAGACTGCTTCACTGAGGTCTAATACCTTTGACTCCCTGGTGTCTCCCCTTGGATATCTTTCAAGCAACTCAAATTCAGCCCTCCACAAATGGAATTCTTATCTCTCTGCCTTAACTGCAAGCTTGACCCTCAGCCCCCTCTTTGCATCTCAATAAACAATACCTGTGGCTAGCTGGCTGGTCATTCTTAAATTCCTCTTCATCCTTCATACCTAGTCTCACTCCCAAGACCAATCAACTCAACTCCAGCCAGATCTGTTTGCTTCTTGTCTTTCTATTATCCCTCCCCTAAGTCAACATTATCTCTGTCATAGGCTAGTAAATGGTACTAAAGGGGACAGGGGCTGGACAAGATGGCTCAGTTGGTGAAGGTGTTTGCTGTGGAACACATGTTAAGGTAGAAGGAGAGAGAAAAAAGTGACTCCAGTGGAGTCTGCCCATATGATGTATATACCCAAATAATGATAACTCATGAAAAAAGTTAAAGTCCATACATACATTTTCTAATATCATATTTGAGCTTTATTTTATTTGTTCATTCAGCAACTTAGGGAGCTTCTACTCTGCCTTAGTCAATGCTCTTCAATGAACACACTGGGTTCAGATACCAAAGCAAAGTTGCCACCAGAAAGGAATGCACAAAGTTGATAAAGCAGAGGCTGTGAGCCATGAGAGGCCGTGAACTTTGTCCAGGAACACCTCACACGGAGCTTGACATTAAAGAAATCGGTGGAGAATTTGCAAGGATCTACCAGGCAGACACTTGGGACGAAAACATCTGGGTATGAAGATGGAAATATGAAAACGTGACATGATTAGAGAGCTCTAAGCAGAGGGAATAGAAGGCAGGGGTTGGTGCAGAGTACTCTGTACATCCCTGCGGGGGTGTGGGCCTCAGGAAGGATTTTTAGCATATTTACTTATTTGAGACAGGGATGTTCTATGTAGCCCTGGCTGGTCTAAAACTCACAGAAATTAAAGGTGTGGGATTAAAAGCGTGGGCCATCACACCTGGCTTTGGTAAGATTTTTTTTAAGGAGGTTGCAAACAATGGTGCAGAGTAGACAGACAGAACAGCATAGGTAACACCCTAAATCAGAAAGGCTCTTGGCATATTGAGAAACTCGCATTAGGCCAGTGAGGGCAGAGCCTGGTGAGAGATGAGAAAGGCATCAAGAGCTGCAGATGGAAGGGTCAAGGACAGACAGGGCCACATACTGAATAAGCCAGTGTGCCAGCTCTCCAGGGATTCTCCTATGGGCTCTCTCTCTCTGCTCCCTGCTCCCTGGGGGAAGCCCAAGCTGCCAGGGTCTCATGTCTGAGGAACAAGGAAAACCCTCCCTACCACCCACCAGTCCTCAGCCCAGCCCAGGGCTACCAAGGTGACACCATTTCTCCTGAGCCAGGGCTCTGAGACACCACAATTTGCATTTCAATTTGACTTCTTTCAGATGGTTCCAGCCAAAGCTAGGAAGTGACACCCTTCTCTTGCCCTCACCAGCTCTGTTTCCCTTTTTCCCTCCCTCTAGCCCAAAGGAGGGCTGTTTCTTCCTTGACACCCTGCTCCTTGATGCAGAGAAAAGCCATCCTTAACAGCAGTTTTATTGCCCGGTGATATTAACACAATGAAGGAAATCATTGCTAATTTTTATGAATTATCCCATCATCTGCAACTAATTAACAGCTGCTGAAAGAGCAGGCATTCGGCCTCCCCTCTGAGAGCCTTCACCTCCAGCACTGCTCTGGTAGTCCTGTCCTCACCAGCAAGGAGGACCTAAGGCTCCTCTCCTCTCTACCCAGAATCCTCCATCCCCAGGTCTGCCTATAACCAGCCTGAGGAGGCAGCCTTGAGCTGACCCCCAAGCTCAGAGGCTATGGGCTGCCAATGACTAGGATGATTTAGGTTAACTGGAAATTTTATTAAAATCCAGTCTAAGTGGGCCGCCACTGCTCTCTGTCCTCATTACCCTTCTTCTCCCAAACCAAGCCTTGGCCTCTGAGCTCTCTGAATGTGTCTATAAAACCCAGTGAACAAGCCAACAGCTACATGGCGTTTCATTGGGGACCACTCAAACCCAGGTGGGCAGTAAATACACAGAGAGGGGCAAAAGCAAATGAGAGAGAGGAGAGAACACAGCATCACAGGCAGGAGATGGCAGGGAGGCAGGAAAAGTGCACTGAAGAGGGGAAATCTCAGACCCAACAGGGATCGGCAGACCACAGGCAGAAAGTGCTGGGGCCTGGAGGGGGCTGCGCACTTCAAATGCCCCTCCAATTCACATCGGGGACTTCCTTCCTTCTGTGCTCCCACCTGTAACCTAAGCTCTACTACTGACACAGCTCTCTCCCTGGCTCCTTCCTCCACACACACTCTCCTCTTCCTCTCCCTGGCTTCCTTTTAGTGGTTTATTCTACTATCTAAGGAACTTTTCAAGTCCCCTTTCATCTAGCCAAGCCCTAGGCAGCCACTGGCTGGGCCTCAGATGAAGGCTCTGAGGGACAGTATTGAAAGCATATAGAGGCCTGAGGCCAAGCCACCCCACCACAGGGTGGCCCTGCTCACATGCAAGCCCAGCGGGCAGGGGGCCTGTGGGGCTGGGCCAAGCGCATAGAAGCCTCCTTCTAAATGTCAAAGGCCTCACAGCATGCAGTTGGACATAGCTAAGAGGCCAAGCACTTAGACATCAGTGTAGCAGAGAGGAAAGGAGCCCTGGAATCCTCCCTGTGTCCCCTGGCAGGTTTTGTCTTTCTCCTTCAGGTGTGCCAGACACACAGTTAACAGTCCCCCCCCCAATGATTCACACGCTCTGCGAATCTATTGCCCACTATGCAATGACTCCTTTCAGTCTTGTCCCTTCCCCCAGTGGGTGTGTGGATGCCAGTGGAGCAAACACCACAGTAGCCCAGCATGACTGAGCCCACTGAATTACTTAGCAATGCTTAGGAACTGCTGTCATGATTCATAATCTGGTACCCAAGCATGGCGCCTACACAGGCTGAATACTCAGAAGTTCAGATGGAGGATACTCCACCTTCTCTGGCCCTTCTGTGTTCCATCTCCACCCCCAAAGCAGGCCATAGAGGCTAATATTCCTCTTCCCCAGAGACAGCCATAGCAACCATATCTCCTGCCCCAAAGCAATCCATAAAACACAGAACAGGTGCTCCGTCCCTCCGTCCCTTAACACCTTCATTCCAGAGGGGCCTGAGGTAGAAGGAAAGGAGAGCATCAGTGAGGGAGAGCCCAGGGCAGTGTTGGGAGTTGGCCTGGAAATCCAGCATGACATGCTTTCTCTGGGAGGAGAGCCGGCATGACACTTTGCACCTGCATGTCCTAAACCTGGCAGTGCCCAGGCTATCCCACCTCCAATCCTCTTCTACTTGCTCCACGGACCTAGAAAACAAGCTCCAGCTGGCTGAGGAATCTCTACCATCATCTAAGCCTGATATCCGTGATCCCACCCCAGTGATCATCCCGGACTTACATCAGATGTCTCTGCAATGGGTCATGCCCTAGGATTGCTGACAGCTGTGCCCAAGTGATATGTAAACACTGTAGGGTGGTACAGTAGAAAGTGACTCCATTCTTCATGCTCATACCATGTTCTAGAACAAGTCCTCTATCCACTCCGTTCTTAGGCTGCTTACTCAAAAAATTAGACTGAAGCAGAGGCAACAGGCATAGAGGAAGGCTGATTTCAAGCTCCTACCAGCTGTGTATCCTTGAATAACTTACTCAAGTTCTCTGATCCTCAGCTTTGCCCTCTGGAAAGGATGGAAGAAGGATTGGGGTTAAATCATCTTGAACACACTGAACATCATACCTGACACAAAATAAATATCCCATGAATATTGTTATTAATACATAGCCAGATGGTTCTGATTCTACAAGCTGAAAGTCTAGCCTTAAACCTGAATGGACTTTTTAGGGCATTCTCTCAACCCTAACCCTTGATCACCAAGGACTGGAGTTTTGTAACAGCATCTCCATGGCTTGGACTCCTGCACCATCCACCAAGCTACTGCTTGCTCCATTCTCCTGGCCCTGTCCTTGGTGGCTTCATTGAAAGAGAAGTACCCAGTACATTCAGCAGTGCTAAATAAACAGCAATAATAATATATTTTCAGCCATTAGCCACATAAGTAATCAAAGATCACTGCCATATGATTCCTGCTTAAACATCATTTGGAATCTAATAAATAAGCGACTATAAATAAAGCCAGCATGCAGACTTGGCCCCTTCTAGCACAGCAGTCTCAGCTCTTATTTTTAGCCTAAGGTGCCTCTGGTGCTGCTCCTATAGTTCAGTACTGAGTTAATTTCCCAGCTCTTCCTCCCTCCCTCCCTCCCTCCCTCCCTCCCTCCCTCCCTCCCTCCCTTCCTCTTTTCCTTCATCTCCCTATGTCCCTCTCAAAGGAAATTTGTAGGGTTAGGGTAGGAGCTACAATGTATTTCTGCCCTTAAGTTTCACACTGGTCTGGGCCAAGGTAAGGTCATGTCTGTCTTCACCTCAGCTCCTGGTCCATGAGGCAGAGCCAGTAGCTTCAGGGCTCCAAGTAGGAGCACACCAGAGAGAAGTTTAGTATAAGGAACAGAACACAGGGCTGTAGCTCAAGAAACCTGGTTCTAATCTTCCAAGTTCTACCTCTATGTGAGTGCCATTAGTGTCCCCATATGAGAGTTTCTTTACCCAAATACCAAATCAAATCTACCTGCAGAGGCTGTAATCACTGAGTCAAGGAATTTATAGTAAGTGATGTGCACAGTAGGTATTCAGTAAGCACGACTCATTCCATCTCCTGAATACAGTCTTTCCAAGCCATGCCCACAGCTCATCAATTGATCCACTCTGAGTGGCAATGGTCTAGGAAGGACAAGAAACTTCCAATGCCAGCATGCACACTGCCCCCGGACCACTGCAGCCATCACACCCTAAGCACTTAGCTCGTTTTTCATGACCCTTCAGTCCTGTGTGTCTGAGAGCCTTCCCTTTTAACAATTAGAACATGACCCAACAAAATACCCTGTTTCCCTAATCTCCCAGAAAGCTTACAAACAGAATACAGTCATGTCCACAAAGTTTCAGGGGATTGAGGGACAGAGGATAGACGGACAGGCTGGATCCGGCACAGATAGCAGGCTTCCTAATGTCTCCCTCCCAGAAGTTGCTCCTTAAAACATGAGTGGCCCTGCCCCCCTTGAAGGATGACAGGCAAAATAAGAGTCTGCTAGGACTCTGGGGGATATTATTTCTCCGGGCCCAGTGGCAGGAAATAAACACATCACTTTAAGCCGAGCCTGGCAAAGCCCACGTGACAGCCTCAGATAACATTCAGCTTGTAGACTACTCCGCTGGTGCCCTGACATGTGAGAATCGGTGAGATTATTAAATCACTGTGATAAAGCACTTCCTGTTACACAGCACCTTCCTGGCTCGCTCTCTCTCCACTGCTGGCACAGGCTCAGTTTCTGTAATGTGACCAACTTATGTGGTGACTTCCATCATGGGGAAAGAGTTTGGCTCCAGTGGGCTGGGACATCTGGTCCTCAAGCAAAATGAACAATGGCACTGGAAGTCCACAAATCAGGCTAAAGTTTGAGCTAGACACAGTTTCCAAGAGTTTCCTGCACCAGACACGGTCCACAAGATTTTCTCTGAGCCAGTCTTCTACCTCAGCGGCTAACAATAGCAACTGAAGTAGGCAGAATAGTGGCCTTGCAAACACCCATGCCCTGGCTTCCTAAGACAGTTTCTTTCCACAGAAAATGGGGCTTCATATTCCATTGAGGTTGAATTTGATGAGCCTGAGGTGGAGCTATGACTTGGGATCACACTCCTGGTTCGGTGTAGCCCTGGACAACATTTCCAGCTGCAGCTGTGGAAATGGAAGTGAGAACCACTCACCTCACCAACGCCGGCTTTGGACATGGGGGGAGAACGCCGAGCACTCAGCATACTGTGAGCAGGAAAGGGCTCTTAGCTGACAGCCAGGGAGAAAATGGGGCATCTTGGAAGTGAATTCTACCAGCGACCCAAACGGGCAGGAAACAGATGCTTCCGAGAGCCCCCAGGAAGGAACATCTTATCTTCAGCTCAGTAAGACTTCTGAACTCCAGACTGAGATAATAAATTTGTCTTGTTTAAGCTGCTAAATTCGTGGTAATTTGTTATGGCAGCAATAGAAAAACTATAGTAATAGCAATAATGCAAGCACTACTGATAACAGCTATTATTTATTGACTTCCTACCGACTGTCAAGCATTCTACTAGCTGTTTTTCATACGTTATCTCTCATGTAAAGCACAATAATAATGCAAGGTGAGTTTATTATACCCTTTTTATAGGAGTCAACAGAGACCAAATAATTCAATTTGCACAAGGTCACATGCAAAACTATAATTTAATTCCAGGTCCCTGTGTCAGTCAAGGCCACACCATTTCACTACCCTATAGGGGCCATGAAGTTGCTTGCTAGAATCATTGAGTTAAAAGCCATCCCTTGAAAGAAGCATAAGAGCCAGAACTAATATTTACTAAATATTACGATATGCCATATGCTGCTCATGGTACATTACAATGCTCCTCTGAGCTAATACCAATTTATTAATTAGTGATAAGCACTATTATTCCTAGCTTAAGGATGGGAAATTGAGTGTGAGAAAAGTTGGAGTCTTTTCTCTCAATGTACATATGAATGAGATTCGGGAAGATGAAGTCAAAAATCCAAGGCCACACTTGTTCCGTGATGTCTGGGACATGTAACTTGAATGTGAACTCCATGCAGTCCCACAGGACCACCCTTGTGGCTTCATGCCAAGACAGATGCTAATTCAGAACCTAGCAGGAGGCAAGCAGGAACACTGAGTCTCAGGGAACAGGTGGGCCTTGCCTCCTCTGCTCAGGCCTCTCACAGCTGCCTCCTCGTTTTCTGGAAGGTCATCTCTGTGACAGCCAAGAGAAAGGTTGATTAAATAAAAGGAATGCTCTGAAGGTGGCAACATAGAGATCATTTCAATACCCTACTTCATCTCCACCAATGGCACTGATTGCCACTTAACCTCAATTCCTTTAGAACTCTTAAGTTTCCTGATCAGCTCCAATTAGCATTCACCTGCCCTTGCCTTTTCGCTTCCAACCACTCCACAAAGTGAAGAAGTACAGGGGAACTTCTTACCTCTGGGCTTCCCTTTCTCCAGCTGTTGGCCTTAGATTTGGGGGTGGCTGACCCAGAGATCTGGGCACACCCGCTGCTAGACTAGAGCAACAGGAGTTGATGGCTAGTGTCTCGTGGGAGCAGCCCCTACAGGCAGCTTCTTATGGAGGCCCCTGGGGCTGTGTATGTCCCTTTTCTGTCATCTCTAAGAAAATCCCTGTTATTTCGTCTGAGCCGAAAGCTCAAAGTCTCATGTCCTTAGATCCCTGCCCCTGAGAGAAATTTATGAGCATTGCTAGCAAAGTGGCACTCCCTCCTCTTTTCTGTGTCGCTGTGTCCTCAAAAGACCATGTCCTAGACACGGAAATTCATAGCTTGGAGGTAGCCATAGACTTCCTGTAAGGAACACCACCCTTACAACACCTGAACTTTAACAGTGGTGGCTTAGGACCCAGAGGCAACCTGCTGTTGAAGAGCAGCCTCTGTCTGTGAACTGTGAGCAGGGGGGGGGGGGACGACACTGGGCAGGGGCCAGGGGATGAGCTTCACAGTTTACAGGTAAAGCTGACTTGGCTTTCTTAACCCAAAGAATAAGCAGCTAGCACTGAGTGGGAATAAGCTGGACACAGGAAAAGACACTGGTAGATTAGAAGAAGGTAAGAAGGGTACTCTGGTTTGGGAAATCACATCCTGATTTGAAAGGAAGAAAGAGAAAACAGTACCTTTTGGGTGGAGGATGCCCAGGGTGATGAATGGAGTCCAAGCAATGATGTGAAAGGCACTGGTGATAAATCTGAGAGGTGGAAGATGCTAGGGACAATGACATCACTTCAGCTCTCACAAGTGCCATCGCCAGGAGGAGTACTGGGCCTGCCCTGAATGGCCCCAAGGACTAGGACTCAGAGAGATGGAGGAAGAAAAGCCAATGGTCATCACTAATCAAGGCCTGAGTGGGTTATACCAGGGTCCCGGCTACCATCTAGATTTTGTGACTATAAGCACGGGCAGGCAGCCATGACTAGTGTGGGCTCCTGGCCAACAGCAGCCTTGTCAGCAGAAGGCTGGAAGACAGTCACGTAGTCTCAGCTGGGCACCAGGTCTGGGTTCAGGCCTGTGGGTTCTTGGAAGACTGAGATAAGTAAGGGCTTGGCTGCAGTCCTGAGGAGGAAGAATACCATGGCAAGCTCTGGAACTCAGCCACAGTAGGGATGTGGGGACTCCGGGGACCGCACAGGTGGGGGTGGCTTATAAACCAAGAGCCTGGTGCTTGCAGTCCAGGGACAAAGTACAGTTCTCAGCAAAGGCTCATGCTGATGCCAAGTCACTTACCTGTTGGTTCAGAGCAGGATCAAGAGAGGCCCCAAGACCTCAGGTACGATTATGGGGCTTGGAAAATAGGGACATCGAGTCAGCCAGTGCTGCCAGTGTACTGTTCCAGGTGATGGAGGAGTCCTTGTTAAGTGCTGCTACCACACAAGTGGGGCCTCGTGTCTGTGCCTTCCAAAGGCTCTCAGCGCTGAAGCTCCTTTGAAGTCTCGCTCATGTGTGCACCGTTCATTCATTCATTCATTGAGAAGATGCTTTGTGAGCACCTACTATACACTAGATATTAATTGTCTTAAGTGCTGGAGAAGCATCAGAGAATAAAACAAAGAAGCTTTCTTCATAGGAGGATCCAGAGAAGAAGGAAAGAAAACAGAACCAGATGCAAGATGTACTCTAGAAAAAGTTAAGCAAAGAAGAATATAAAATGTTGGGGGCAGGGAAGGGCATAGGAAATGCTCAGGGTGTGATTGTCCCCCACACGAATGAGCAAGGCTGCTATCCAGAGTGCTGATGGCAGAGAAGAGCTTGTACAAAGATGCAAGGTGGAAACACGCCGGGCATGTTTGGGGAAAGAAAGATCCTTGTGGGGCTGGGCTGGTGTGAGACAGCAGGCAGGCTGCCAGAATGAAAAGTAAATAAACAGAAGTTGGCAAGACCCGAAAGGAAGGGGGGCATCGTGAGGACTTGTTTTTCACTCTGATGAGAAGCCAGTGGAGGACAAGGGCAGAGACCCAACGCGACCCAACTTCTATTTTAAAACTGTTGCTTCTGCTGCCATTTTTTTTTTTAAATCAATGGGTGACATAGTCAGGAAACAAGGGAGAAGGTTCTGCAGCAGTGCAGGGAAGAGACAGTGTGGCTCAGACCAGGGAAGGAGAGCGCCTGAGCTGGCAGGAAGCTGTTAAGGTGTAATGGCTGAACCTGGGAAACTGAACTAATACGATTTGATGGCAAGGAGCTGTGGTCACAGGCTGATGGGATAAAGGATGGCTTCAAGGTTTGAATAGATACAACAGAGTGAGGGAGTGAGGTCTGTGTGCATATTTCTCCATGTGTGGCATAAATATTTGAGCATTCAGTCGCGTGCATCCATGCACATTTTGTAGAGGGCAGAGGACATTGAGAGTCTTCCCTTATCACTGTGCCCTGAGACAGGGTCCCTCACTGAACCAGAAACTCAGCTTTTTTGCTACGCAATCTCCTAGGATCCACCTGTCCTATGAGGCTGTGGTTATGGGTACATGAAACCATGTCAAGCTATTTACCTGGGTTTTGAAGATTTGAACTCAACAAGTCCCCGGGCTTACACAGCAAGCACTCTTACCCACGGAGCCATCTCTTCATCCTTTGCATTGCCATTAGTAAGCGGAGAAGCAATAGGGACAATTAAGATTTCAACTGCAGACAAGTCTCTTTTGAGTCTGTATTGTCAACCGTGTGAAGATGACAAGTATATAGCTGCATAACTAAGTTACAGAATGGGCTCAGGGCTGGAGGTCAGACTAGATGATTATCTACATATGAGTACATAAGACCATCATGGCAGTGGGGTTGTTACAGAAGACACCCAAGGTCAAAGCTCTAACAACAGAGCCTTATTTGGAGATGAAAAAAGAGAGAGATGAAGAAGGAGTCCCTGGGATGGCTCAGAGAGTAAGGGTGCTTGTCACCAAGCCTGATAACTGAGTTTGATTATAAGTACTTTCCAAAGGAAAAGAGGGGAGAGAACATAGAAAGGGCTTGGATAAGCAGTTCTTCCACAGTACTTCTGAAAGGGAGAGGGAAAATTCAAAGGGCATGTATAGCTAAAGAGGGACAGGAGTCAAAGAAAGATTTGCCACCTGGTATGAACGACACTTGAGGGCACAAAAGACAGAGAACATCTCCACAGGATGCTCCTAGGCTCCTGGTGTGGGTGGAATTCAAATAAGGTTTTGGGAAATGGTTGTAAAAGCAGGTGGGCAAGCACCAAGAAAGACAGTGTAATGCTGTGTGTGCAGATGAACGCATACACAAGGCACCCTGGGAATTCCAGAATCCAGAGCTCCCCAAACCAGGCCAGGTTCTCGCCTCCCGCATGGGAAGTGGGAATGAGACAAGACAGAGGAATGCAACAGGGTGCTCCAGGCACGGAAAGGTTAAGATGGGCCCAGAGGTGTTAATAATGGGAGAAGTCACTTTCTTAGCACTTGCAAATCCATGACGCTGTACTAAGATCTTGTTGAGTAGAAACTTGCCAGAAACACATGAAACTGGGTCTAGGATTCGATGTTGCAGAGGAAGAAGTTACATTCTTGTCCAAGATCAGACAACTCTGAAAGCAAAGGGCTGAGTCATAACTAGGTAGTCTGGTTCCGGAGCCCATGCACTGAGCTAACCTCTACATTGCCAGATAGTTTTAGCAGACAGTCTTAGAGTTACCCATATCATAGCTGACTCCATTTTCCCTTTGTTTCTAGGCACCAACCACAGTGGAACTACCACATAAGGCACCTGAGTAAATCCAGGTGGAAGGGACTGAGAAAAGGGAAACACATAAGGGACCCTTATGTTGACGGCCCCAGAGGACTGGCCAGCCCTGATACGGTTTTACTACCCAAAACATGGGAGGAACAGAACATAATAGGCTGTGACCAATGTCTGCTGTCCTGAGATAGCTGTTCAGAGCAAAGTGCCTCTTATCTGAAGAGATCATGCTGGCAGACATTCCCAAACACAGCTGCACACTGGACTTGTCCAGGACACCTTCCAAGGCCAGCACAGGAGTGCTATCTGCAGACTAGAGAACTGTGAATGCCAGTGCAAAATTAAATGTGGCTTAGCCTGGGTTCTCACCACAATTCTCACTATCAGGGTGGGCTAAATGGGTGCCATGGGCTCAGTCCACTGGATGCTGACCAGTCACCAAGCAGGAGGAAACACACACCTACAGAAGGGGCTACTGGGTAGCCTGTTAGCCTGTCTGCAGCATCCTGATGGCCTGTGCCACCCAGCAGCTCCCATAAGCCCTGCAGGGAATGTATGCTCGCTTATCCAGACTAATGAGAGCTAAGTGTGACCACAGTCTTGCCTGCAGCTGAGCCGCTAGGCTGAGTGGGAGGTTCGGGTTCTGCTGATGCATATGAGTTCATCCCACCCACTCAGACTCACACACAAGCACTCAGCAGAGAAACAGCAACCTCTTCTCCCACCAGCCACACTGGACACGCCCAGAGAGGCTGGACCATATCACCAAACAGAAAGAACTGCTGACTATCATATCTTTTCAAGCAACTGGAGCCAAATAGGGTCAGGGCTTTAATTAGGCAGGTGGCTGTCTCAATTTAAGCTCTTGTTAATGGTTATTAATGAAACAGAGATATCTTCCCATGTGAGTATGAAACCAAAGGCTAACTAATGAGTACGAGACCAAAGGCTAACTAAACCGTTGTGCCCCAGATGGCTAGGGGTCCAGGGGTAACAGGTCCAATCCTCAGTTTGATGCTGAAATCCCTGTCAAGCCTCTCTATGGTCACCTGGTGTTGAAAATGTCCATTCCATCTGCCAGATAGACACTTTTTCAAAATGTGCAAACTAAAATCTCTCTTCATAGTTTCCACAACCCCAGCCCCTTCCCCACAAACACAATGTGCAAATGACTTGCTCCACATCCATGGAGCTGGAGATTTTTTAAATTCTGACAAGATTCTTTCAGTACCATGTCACTCCCTGCTCAGCCCAGTGGTGACTATTAAGTTCTCTGGTCGCCTCACCAGGCAGGCCTGGACTTTGCTACATCTAAGTGAGGTGTGGATATTATCACCAAGGAACAAAAACAAAAAAAAATGAGAGCCCCAGGGAACCCAGGCCATTCTAGTGCAAATAAACATAGACAGACATACACCAAAGTGATATGGAACCCAACTCCATCATCTAGAATTCACAGTTACAGAATCAGGGCCCCACTGTCTCACCTCTGATGCCCTTGCAATGTGACCTTTGCCAACACCCAACCCCTCCATAGACTTGCTGCCATGGTTTGCCTACTCCTTTGTGAGGTCCAGACATCAGCATCCTGGCTTCCGCTCTTGGCCACAGAGAATGTGCTGCCAACAAGTCGTCCCAGACCATGACACCCTCAGATTCCACTCAGTTCACATCCTCCATAGAATCCAGGGCAAGCCACAAACCCTGAAAGCCTTGGGTTCTTCCTCACAGTATGTGTTACCTTATGCCTGTCTCATAGAAACCCAGTCAGGA
The DNA here is from genome assembly GCF_943737965.1 of Phodopus roborovskii. Taxonomy (NCBI): domain Eukaryota; kingdom Metazoa; phylum Chordata; class Mammalia; order Rodentia; family Cricetidae; genus Phodopus; species Phodopus roborovskii. The sequence continues at coordinate 20,215,446 of NW_026126517.1, forward strand.
CATTAGAATACTATGGCACTGATGTCCCCAATAATTTGGGAGTTGTGTCATCTTTGAACATACAGGCCATGCTGGTCTAGATGGTTATTCAACTCCTGCCAGTCTCCCATATCCACCCCAATATGTGTAGGTCCAGAGTGGAGTACAGGGAGCCAGCCATCTGAATGTATACTTTGGAGGCAAAATACTCATTTTCTGTATTAACTTTTTGCCTTAACTAACCACATAAATGACCGAAAGCAACTTAAGGAGCAAAGGGTTTCTTTCAACTCCCAGTTGAAGTGGATTCGGTCCATCATAGCAGCAAGATCATGAAGCAATGAGTCACACTGCACCCACAGTCAGGACACAAGAGTGGACAGGAAGTGGGGCCTAGCTACAAAAACCTCCAGGTTCTCAGTCAATGGTCCTCCCCCATTCTCCAGCGAGGTTCCACTTCCTAAAGTTTTCATGATCTTCCGAAACAGCTGGAGACCAAAGATTCAAAAACACTCTAGGGACATTTCATATTCAAACATTTTCTCAATTACATGTCTTATAGGCTACCAATAAAATGGATGCCATACTTGAGCATTGACTCATTCTGGGAGGAGGAGCATTGGAAAACAGAAAAGTGGCTCATAATTCAAAATTTGCCATTGGTAATTCATTTAGCAGGTGGTGGGCAAGCCTAGTCTTGTAGGCCAGGCACTGTGCTAGACCCTGGGAGAAAAAGCATAACTAAGACAGACACAGACGCCCCCAAGATGTTCACCAAAGAAGAGATCGTGTCCTAGAAACATTCCTGTATTCCTCCTCAAGGTGATGCATGAAGGAGAAGGTCATCAATTTCTATTTGTCACTATTGGGAAAGACCGATTGTCTATCTAGCTGATTCAATTTGGAATGAAGATGAAACATTGCACAGTGATCAAAATTTCATAAATCAAATCATGTGGTAGCATTATGAGGGGAGCCCACTACTCAAAACCCCCCATGGTGAATCCTCTACAAGGCTAAAATATCAATGGTATATTTGAGTCTCAGTACATCCAATAGACTTAATACACAGCTGATGATATCAGAACCCAAAGGATTTGTCCTTCCCACTTGTCTCCCCCAATTCTCCTATTAGCTTCATCTTTATAGCATTTGAATGTTCTAAGTCAGACATTCTCTGCAAGAGATTGGAGCTCATTGGAGGAAATCAACTAAGTAAAAAAAAAAAATTGTTGTTGTAAAGTGCTGGGGCTGAGTATCAAATACATCTGAGCTCCTGCTGCTTCACTGAGTAGGGAAGCTTAAACAAAAGAGATTCAACTGCCACCTTAACCTGCAATGCTGCATCTGGTGCTGCCCACGCTGAGCGAGACTCCCATCAGCACTAGGACTGAACCTCTGAAGTCTCTACCGGTTTCCTCATTTGTCAGCTAGCCTTTGGTAAAAAATGTCAGTTCAAAGCAAGAGCCTATACGAGCCATAATTACCCATCTTTCAACATTTTTAACCAGAAACAACACAATATATTGGTTGGGCACTGCTATGTTTACAGGAGATGCCATGGTCCCCAAGGAAAAAATTTGCAGATGAAGAGCTATTTCAGCCAAAGGTGATGGAGGAGGGAGAAGAAGGAGGAGAAGGAGAAGGATGGAGAGAAGGAGAAGCAAACGGAGAAGGAAAAGATGGAGGGGGAAAAAACTAAAGGAGGAGGCAGCAGGAGGAGCTTTCCAAGCCACCAGGATGGGAAGAATGCTCCCACAGAGTAAGAGCAGAGGTGGAGCATGGGTAAGCCTTTCCTCACACTTGGACAGTAGTGGGTAGCTCAGTATGTCTACAATGCAGCATGCTAAGAATAGCCATGGTGGGGCTAGTGTTAATTGGTTAACAAGGACTTAGTAATAAGTATCCAGTATAGCAGAGACAAGGACATTGACTAACGTCAGGGAAAACAAAGAGAAAATGTCACATAGTACTGAAGTTGACTATTCTGTCCAGTGACTAGAAAAAAAATGGGGGTGGGGGGGAGAAGGAGTCAAAGCCAGCCACTAGGCTCTCAGGCCAATCACATATAACCATGTGACCTTGGCCACACCACTTCATCTGCAAAAATGAGCAGGATGGATAATGGGTCCTCGTCATCTGTTACAGCAAGATCCAGCAGCCATAGTTCCTTTAAGTCAGGGGAAGCTACAGGGATAGGGGTGGTTTGGGGGCACTTATTTACTTGTGGCTCCCCAGTTGTCACTCAGAGGACCCAAAGGGACAGAAGCAAAATCAAACACATTTCCAGGAGATAGATGACTGAAGGGGTCTGACACACATGTGAGAGTTTGGGAAATTTATGCGGATAGCCTTGCAGCCATAAATAAAACCCCTTTCTCTTACCCAAAACTTCATTCAGGGGAGTAAACAGCAGACACCGTAATAGACAATTTGGCTGTATCTCCCACCCTGTGCCTCACTTGAATGAAAAACAGCCATCACATGGCAGGGTAATGGGTTCTGCCGCCTCTTTACAAACATCCATATTGTCACCAGCGACAAGTGGGGCTGAGGATGGAGCTGACTGAACAATTTATTCCCTGTCCCTACATACAGTCCTGCTCTGACAGCTATCTATTCTGAAGACATAGGGAATGGGAGGGCTCTGGGGAAAGACCTGGAGAAGCTCACATGTGAAAGCAGTGACCCCTGAGAAGGTAAGGGAAACAGGAGCCCCTCCCCTTTCTGTGAGCCTGTCAGAGACCTGGTAACCTCGGCATTGCCCCAACCCATGCATGCACCAGGCTGCCCAATGTGAAGCACAACTACCCATATTTTCATGACCTACTTCTCCTTCCAGGCCTGCCCTACTCCATCTACTCCCCCTCCAGAGGCAGTGTAATTAGCACCTTGCCACCAGAAACCATCAGGGACTTTTACAAGGCTTCTAACTCCAAGATAACCAAGGAGACAAGAAAACGGGTCCTGGTGTTGCTCTTTTGCTCTCTCTCTCTCTCTCTCTCTCTCTCTCTCTCTTTCTCTCTCTCTCTCTCTCTCCCCTCCCCCCTCTGCCCCCCCACTCTCTGTCTCCCTCAGCTTAGCCATATTTCCTGGCCTCTCTCAGAGATCAAACCCACTTTGACCTTGAAGGATGGTGGGATCTGTGGCTAGAGATCACTGAGAAGAAGAAAAATAGGAATCAAAACCGGGAGCATGAGAGTCAGACAAGCATTGTTCAGTGTGGGTGAAGAACCTATGGGGACCCCTCAATGCTCTCTTGCTAACCTAGCAACCAAGACAGAGATCCATGGACTCCCATGTCTGCTTCCTGCACTCCCAGAGAACCAATGCCCAGAGAGGCAAGGTGTGTGTGTGGGATGGGGGGGGTGCTGTAACTCTGGCTTAGTTCCTTTCTGCTTCCCATTAGTGACAAATGGAAACTGATGGGCTACAGCTTTATCTGCTCATTTGGTGATGGGAACCTTGCAGTAAATGCTAGATAAGTGTGGGAATCTAATAAATTAAGCATCTTGAGGATATGAACCGTTTTTTGCATCGTCACTGAGCAGAATTAAATTAGGTTTTGTAGTTTCTATAGAAATGAGTAAGGGAGGGGGAGGGAAGGTCTTGTTTTTTAATGCCTTTTTTTAAAGCAAGCAGAGCAAGGAGTTGAGCACAGGGTGAATTAGATCACCTGTCCATATTTCAGACTTCAATCAGCAGCCGCTACATTCACACAGAGAAATATGCCCACGGCTCAGCCTCTGACAGGTGACGCCTGACCAGCTGTGGTCTGAGCTATCAGTCTGCCTTTTGCCCAGACCTAGACATCTTGGCTGTAGAGGGCACTCTGGTGCTAGTAAGGCCGGTCCTTGTTGTAAAGGGAAAGGCTCTGCTGCCCAGCATCAAGTCATCTTTATTGTATATCGCCTACAGTCTTTCAGTTTTGCATGCACATCCAGGTCCTGCCAGGCATGGTGCTGCACGCCTTTAACTCTAGCACTCAAGATGCAGAGCCAGGCAGATCTCTGTGAACTCAAGGCCAGCCTGGTCTACTTATTGAGTTCCAGGCTAGACAGGGTTATACAGTGAGACGCTGTCTCCAAAGAAAATAAAAGATCCTGTCGTGAGCAAAGCAGCCACTCCACTCCACCCGCCTCCACCCGTCTGGGGTGAAGGACTCAGTGTTATCTGGCTGCATAACGTGGCCTGGAGAAGGATCATCTAACCTAAAACTGGAGGTCTTACTCTCAGGAGGGTCTGTCTTCTTCAGGCCACAAGACTTTTTGGATACCTCATTCCACACTGACCCATGTACCACACACTTATGTAGACATCCCTAACCTCTGACCCCCTCCCACCTGGCCTGACTCCACAGGTCCCCTGCACTGGACCATCTATCTGATGGAGGCAGGCACTGCTTCTTGCTAGACTAGATGGTGCCCCCATCCCTACCACCACGGCTATGCCTCTAGGTCCTGAGATCTACAGTGCCTTCGCTTCCAGTGGACTAAGCTTACTTGCTGGTTACAGAGGAGCATCAGGTTTCCCAGGACCCGCCTGCCAAGAGTAGAGGTGCCAACGGTGTAAGTGACAACCCCGCTTGTCCACACCTAAAGGGGCATGCCCACAGCAACAAGGATAAAGAGGCTCAAATGGCCCTGTGATTCCTCACAGAGCTAGACCACAGCTAACAGATAGCAACTCAAGGCCCTTCCAAGCAGGCTGGGCAGGAATCACCAAGCAGACACGGACTTCATCCAAATTGCCAAAGATGATCTTAACACCTTTTTCTAGATTCTTCTTGGACTGATCAGAAGAAAAAGGGCAACTGCTTATCTCCAGTCCTGGATTTGGAATACCCATGGCCATTTTCACCCTCCTTCATCACTAACAGCTGCCAGGGCATAAGCAGCATTTTATTCTAGACACTAACGGAGCCTGGCAGGAAGAAGCAATGGGAGCCACCAGCCTGTTGCCCCCTCACCACATCCACAGCTGTGTCCACCTCTGCTTCCACATCTGTCACAACCACACTCAGGGAGGCCAGGGAAGCGTCCCACAAAGCCTGTGAAGTATGAAGGTATTTCCTCTGTGTACACATAGGACGACAATGAGACTGTCACCCAGAACCAGACAGTACTTAGTACTTACCGATCCTCAGGGAGTGTGGGCTACAGGCGACCATCACGAGCCACGCAGGAAGCAGCACCAAAGGCGCGGAGACGCGGGGCATCTTCTATAACTCCTCATGGAGCCCTCTGCTGGTCTGGGCATGACATAACGCTGTGAGGGAGCGGAGGAAGCAAGTGAGTCCTACACAGGCTTAGGTAGCCACCACCTGGTCCATCCCAGTGACAGAGGCTTCGGAGAGCACCCAAGAACCTCAGTGGGGAGAGCTGACACTCCCTCCAGGAGAACTTCGGGCATTACCCATGAGAGAGATGCAGGCAAAGTCCTGGGACTGGGCCTCTGACTCTCCTACACTCACCAGGGTTCAAAGAAAGCCTCCAATGAATACAGGGCAGGCTGCTCTAACAGCTTGAAGGATCCATGGTACCTCACTTTCCTTAGTAAGAATCAAGATCCTCTGTTTGTCTTAAGGAACAGAAGCCATGGGTACGCAACAGAGAAGGCATGAGGAGGGTTATTCTCAAGCACATGGGATGGGTCCAATTACAACTCTCCCACCTGCCACCTGTGTGGTCGTCACAAGGCTTCTCTTTGTCTCATTGCAGTTTCCTTGTTTGTATAAGTGGTGTTAATTCCCTCCTGGTGGAGCTGGTCTGAGGACCAAGATAACACAGGGAAAGCTACCTTATGTAAGGCTTGCCCTAAATGAAGGACTGGGTACACATCTTAGCCTAACACCTGCTTCATCTGCCAGATGCTAACTAAGTCCTTGTCACACCCTTCCTCTACCTCCTCACATACCTGATATCGCATCAAAGCTGTCAAATGGTGCTACCCCTCCCCAAAGCATCAGGGCCACTAACCCTCCCATGACCTTTCGGTTACTCTAAGACTCAGCATCTGGAGCAAGCCAGTTATGAAAGTGGGTGCCCTGAGCACCTGAATATCTAATCCTGGATGCTCCAGGAAAGGAGAAAAATATTAAAATGTTTTCGCCTCCCACCCCATAAATAATTAACAGAAAACCAGTCAAAAGCCTTGAACAGACACTTCACTAATATAATCAATGGCCTGTGCCATTTGAAAAGATGCTCAGATCTGCTGGCATCAAGGATGTATGTTTTAAGCCACAGCATTTACAAAGTGTTAGCAAGAACACAGAGCAACCTGGTCTTTCACACACCATGAGAAAACATAAATCATGTAAGTGCTTTGGAGAACTGGTCTACTGGACAAAAACACCCATGAACGAGCAACCCCACTCCTTGATCTTTCTCCCATAGAAATGCAGGTATGCTCACCAAAGACATGCCCTAGAATGTTCACAGTGCCATTCTTTGTATTTGCCCAAACTGGAAGCTGCCCCAGTGTCCAGTGGCAGAATGGAGAAATATACTATATAGTCACACAACACATGTGATGAAGGCATAGACTTTAATAACCAACTACTACATGCCACAGCACAAAGATTGTCATTAATACAACACCGAGAAAGAGATATTAGACATAAAACTGCATATAGCATGACTCTAAAGCATAAAAACAAACAAAAGTGCTGTGTAATCAAACATTTAGTCAGTGGAGAAATGTCACCAAAATGACGGGTTAGAAACAAGCAGCACCCTTAAGCTTCTCTGTAGTTTGAAGTTAACACTGCCAGGAAACAGCTTCTCAGTGAGGTGAGTAGCTGAGGGATGCGGTAGAGTTCAATACTAGACACGCAGAGACTGGGAGAGATCCAGAGTCTATGACTATCAAAGCAGAGGGCAAGCAAAAGCACACATCGTGGGCTGAAGAGATAGCTCAGCCAATGAAGGGCTTGCCTTGTAAGCATGGGGGCCTGAATTTGATAACCAAAATCCACACAACAAAAACAGGTGTGTGCTTGTAATCCTAGTATGAGAAAGCAGAGATGGGCAGGATGACTGTGACTATCTGTCAAATCTGTATATCACACTCAGCGAGCTCCAGGACAGTAATAGACTCTGGCTCAAAATGCAGGAGGATAACACCTGGGGAATGATACCTAAGCTTGTCAGCTTCCTCCACACACATGTGCACTTTCACACTCGTGAATGTTCATGAGGACAAGAAAGAAAAATGGAGTCCACAGATCCTTGCAACACAGAGAAATAAAGGGAGGGACACGGTGAAGACACAGACGGAGAACAGCCATCTGGATTTAGTTGTTTTAGGGACTGCCAGGTGTGCTGTCTCTTCAGCAATGCTCTGTCTCACCACAGAAGGCTGCTGCACTAAATGGAGAACCACACTGAAAAGGTTGCAGCTAACCATGCCCCTGCCTGGAGAAACCATTTCTCTGTTTTCCTTTTCCCTAGAACTCACAGCAATTATTACATACTTCCCAGCCATCTACCTTGTAACCCAGAGTGGTCCCGGTAGAACGCTACTAAAGTAAGTTCATTGAAAAATATAAACAATAGGAAATAAATAAATGGAGTTTATTTTCCCTTAAGACTGGGACTCTCAGTAGGCAGCAAAAAGAGAGAAAAAAAATTAAGTAGATGCACAGAATTGCATGTAGACCCTGGGCCTTGAGAAAACACAGACTTTGGAAAATCCAGAGGAGGTCCTCTGTACCCTCTCAATGCAGTACAATTTGTTGTCTTGACCTCCTTAGGGGACTTCATGGGGATGCCTGAAACCCAGACCCCAGTGAAGCTCAACATTAACCTGGCCTTGGGAATACTTTGAAATAATCTACTCAGGGTAAACTGGGGCTAAGGGAATTTGCTTCCATGTAACTTTGTACTATGAAGCAGGAAAACAAAACATTCCCACCTGCTTGGCCCCAAACCACTCCCATAGAGTAACCCTAGAAAAAGAAGAGCAACTAACCCCAGCCTCTGCTCTCTGCAAGGAACACACAGCTAGAGAAGATACAAGAAGAGGAACAAACTAGCTGAGCAGTGAGTTCCCACCCACCCCTGCCCACATCAACGCCCCAGCAGAGATGATACTTACTTCAATGTTTTTATTGAGACTCATTTGTTTTTTCTGGCCTGGTCATATACATACATTTATCTTCCTTTCCCCTATTTCTCTTTGTATTTTCAATTATTTGGAACAGGGATCAACTGCTCTTCCCCTTCCTCTCCTTCTAGCAGTCAAGTTCATTCACTCTCACATGTTCTACGACTTGCCTGTTTTCCCCTTTCACTTCTTGAGTGCTCTGACTTTTTATTCCCACTTTTCTTCATCTTTTCTCCTAATTATACCTTTCCTATCACATTCCAAGTTTTTTTTTCTGTTTGTATTATTTCTATCACCACCAATCCTGTTGCTGATGTCAAGGTTGAGAGTTGTGGGTGTTGAGTTTTTACATCTTTTCTACCTGGTACATTGCTACTTGATGTTATTTGTCTTTCCCCTCCCTCATGGGCATATAGCAGTAGATGCTCTGCTGCCGAGCTACACACTCATCTCTGCTAAAGACTCTGGCCACCTTGCTCTAAACACAACACAACCCTGGTCTAACTTCAGTGAATACTTTAATACCACAAAAAGAGGACATAAAAATGTCCATCTGAAGACCAGGATCCAAGTAGGCATGGAAGCAGTACATAAAAATATCAAAGACAAACAACAACAACAACAACAAAGTGTGGATAATGTATCTATGTAGGACTACAGTGTATGTCATTCAGTCTCCCTTCAATTGTACAAGATTAGAGGAGTAATGACAGAGGATATAACCTCATATACTCTGCTGATTACAATACATCTGCCTTATACACTAGAAGTACCCCACAACCTATAGGCTTTGACAGCATATGTACTATGTCAAAACAGACTAAAAAAAAAAAGTAACACAGAAGCTATAGTACAAAACCCATCTCACAATAATCTGCTGCCAAATAGCAGATCATTTTTCCTTAAAGAGACTCTCACATGAAAGTATAATAGCTTGGCTGGGAATGATGATGCATGTCTTTAATCTCAGCACTTAGGGGGCAGAGGCAGGTAGATCTCTGTGAGTTCAAGGACAGCCTGGTCTACAGAGTAAGTTCTAGGACAGCTATGGCTGTTACACAGAGAAACCCTATTTAAAAAAAAAAACCTATGTAAGAGCCATCCATTCCAACATATACTCATCTCAACATAGAAATAAAAGATATATGAAAATAAGACAGCAAAACTTCCTCCAAAGCTCATAGTTTTATAGCAAATGACTGCAAAGATAATGAATAAGATTAAATACTAGAATGAAGAATTTTACAAAATGACTTTTTAAATACCAATGAGTTCTAAGAAAATGCATAAAAAATAATTGGACCAATTAAGGAAGGCAATAAACAATATGAATCAGAAGTTCAAAAGAGATTTTTTAAAAGAATTAAACAGAAATCATGGATATGAAAATTCCATTAAGCTAAATTAAAAAACCCAATGGAAAGCCTGACCAAAAGATTTTCCAATTAAAAGTGAGACTTTCAGGGGCTGGATACAAGATTTATAAATTGTAAAACTCAGAAAATAACAATTTTAAAATGTAAAAAATTATAAACAGAACATACAAGACTCTTGGGACATAATTAAAGAAACAAATTTATATAATCCTGATATAAAAGTTGGTGATGATGTATAGACTAAGGGCATAAAACCTATTCAGTGAAAGAATATCAAGAAATTTCCACAATCTTGAGAAAGATGCAAACATACAGGAACAAGAAGGATTTAATAAACAAAACAGACAAGGCCAAAAGAGAAGCTCCATATATTATAGGTAAAAAGCCAAGAGTACAGAAGAAAGAAGGAATATTGAAAGTTCCCAGAGAGAAATGCCAACTCATTCTAAATGTAAATCTATTAGAATACCTCAGATTTCTCAACAGAAACTCTAAAGCCAGGAAAGAATGGAATGATTTATTTCAACTATGGAGGACAATGCCAGAAGTCTAGACTATCATATCCACCACAGTTAGCCTTCAGAATTAAAGGAAATATAAAGACCCTCCAAGAGAAACAAAATATAAAGGAATCCATGACACAAAACCAGAACTGTGGAGGATATTCCAAGAGGATCTTTCACACAATAGAGGAAGACAAACAACCCTAAAAGAATAGGGAAGAATGTATCTCCAGAACACTAAATAAGCAAATAAGAATTAAAAAAACAATCACACATTAGGAAAAATGATAATAATTAACTGATACCCTTCAATTAGAATTCCAATGTAAATGGTCTTAACTCTCCCATTAAATGGCATGGACTGGCTAATTAGGTAAGACATAAAGACCCAACTGCCTCCTGCCTGCAAGAAACACGTCTCACTGGCAAAGCATACACAGACTGAAAGGAAAAGGGTAGCAAATGATATTCCAGGCATATGGACTCCAGAAGCAAACAGAAGAAGTGATATTTAAACACAACAAAACAAGGAAACTACCTACAAAACTCAAGGAAACCAAGACCAAACCAAACAAACAAACAAAATCTGTACATTGGTAAAGAGAACAAATATATCAAGAGGATGAAATAACTATAGAATATGTTCACTAGGCATCAGCACCCCCTGTCTTATAAAACAAACAATGATGGACAAGAAAGCTCCAACATAATAATAGTGTATGACCTCAAGACATCTATGTTCATCAATAACTGTCATAAAAATACCCCTTACATCAATGAGAAAACTTCAGTTTAGTTATATTATAGACCAAATAGAATGTTACATTTCAAACTGCAGAATATGCATTCCTTTCAGCAGCTCGTGCAGCTCTCTCCAACAGAGATCATGTTTTATGTTGCAAAACAAATTTTGACAAGTACAAAAAAAGAAAGAATATCTTGTGATTTTTTTTCTTATAATAATGGAATGAAACTATACCCAATAGCAAGAGAAACTAAAAAAGCACTATAAACATATGGAAGTTGAGAAATTTACTAAACAAAGAGAAAGAAACCCAAAATCAAGAGACTTCGAGACAACAAAGAAGAGGTAACAAAATATACCACTGAAATCTAGAGAGTTAATTAGGAATTAATTTAAAATTTTATACCCCAATAAACTGAGAAATCTAGAAAAAGCTATACAATTTTCAGATACAAAAGACCTACCAAAATCGAATCAAAAGGATACAAAAATCCCAAGTACAATAACAAGGAATGAAATTAATACATTAATAAAAAGGTATCCAGACAAAGAAAAACCTAGAACCAGACAATTTGCTGTTAAAATCTGTAAGGTACATAAAACAATGAAATAGAAGACTGAGAAATAAACACAAGCAGCTTAGCCATTATCTTTGACAACACTGACAAATGCCAATGCTAGAGAGAAAAAACACTTCCTTAATACAGGATCCTCAGAAAAGTTCAGTGCCACTAAATCGCTATTTCTTACCCTGAACCAAAATCAACCCAAAATTAATCAAAGACCTAAATAGTAGACCTGAAACTCCCAAAGACCCAGAGAACAGATAGAAAATAATTCAAAATGTAAGAATAGGCAGGCTTTCTGAAAAGGATTTCAATGGATCAAGAAATTATAATAAGAATTGACAAACAGGACTGCATGAAACTAAAAAGATTCAGCAGAGAAAAAGAAGCAATCTAGGGTAAAGGTGCAGCCTACATAATGGTAGAAAGTCTATGCCACCTATTTACCCAACAGAGAGTTAGTATACAAATAACTCCAAAAAGATGAATGCTCAATGAACACATAATAATAGTCCAGCCAATAAATGGGCAACTGAACTGAGGAATCACAACTTAAAAGGTACAAATGACTAATAAACATATGGGGGAAGGTTCAACATTTTTAGCCACTTAATGCAATTCAAAACCACACTGATATTCCACCTCACACCAGTCAGAACAGTTATCATCAAGAAGAAGGGGGAAAAAAGCAACAAATACTGAGGGGGGGGGTTCATTCCATAAGTTCTGTGACACTAGACATTAGAGAACCCTGACTAATGAAGCCAAGTTAGGTAATTGTCCTAGGTGCCTGCCAGCAGTAAAAGAAATGTGACATATATACATACAATGGAGTCTTCAATAAAGAAAAAAACCATACATCTAAAACACAATGGATAGAGCTGAAGAGCATGATGTTAATGGAAATAGCCAGATGGAAAAACACAAATAACATGTTTTCTGCCATATGTATGATCTAGCAGTAAAAGATGATGTGGATGTCCAGGAGGGAATCTTGAGGGAAGAGAAAAGGAATCAGGGGAAGGGGAAGGAGATTAAGAAAGGATAACAGGAGGTGCTATGTTCCACATAGGTTATGTGAAACCCACTATTGTAAAATATTAATAACCACTTAGAACTTTGCTCAGGGTAGACACTGGCCTGTGGAGCAGAAGATCTGTGTCTTACTCTGGATGCTAGTTACACAGGCCAGGGCCCTTGTGCAGTTCCTCAGGTGGTGTTAAGCTTTAGAAGTGTTCTATGTTTCACGATATCCTACATTTGAACACACTCACTCTTCCCATCTTACCTTGCAGCTTCCTCTATACATGTTCCCAAGGTGTGTGTGTGTGTCTGTGTGTGTGTGTGTGTCTGTGTGTGTCTGTGTGTGTGTGTGTCTGTGTGTGTGTGTCTGTGTGTCTGTGTGTGTGTGTGTCTGTGTGTGTGTGTGTGTCTGTGTGTGTGTGTGTGTGTGTGTCTGTGTGTGTGTCTGTGTCTGTGTGTCTGTGTGTGTGTCTGTGTGTGTGTCTGAGTGTGTGTGTGTCTGTGTGTGTGTGTCTGTGTCTGTGTGTGTGTGTCTGTGTGCGTGTGTCTGTGTATGTGTGTCTGTGTCTGTGTGTGTGTGTCTGTGTGTGTGTGTCTGTGTGTCTGTGTGTGTGTCTGTGTGTCTGTGCATCTGTGTCTGTTTGTGTGTCTGTGTGTGTGTGTGTCTGTGTCTGTGTGTTCCCCCCTCTGCAGGTCCCCAGAATTATGTCCTCCTCTGTGAGCCAGCACTGCAGCCTGTGGTGACTCAGAGGTAGCACTTTCTTCTCTGGCTGATGCCATAATAAGTCTCCAGCTGGGATCACTGTGAGTCTCTTAAGAGCAAGGACTGTCCCCAACTTTCTTGGTGTCCCCAGAGTCTCCTTATAAACAGTGGATGCATGGTGCCTATTTGTTCAATGAGCATCAGTCCTCAAACAGCCCCCTGCTGCAGGGAGGTGGAGGACGATAAGGAGGGAAGAGAGGAGCAAAGGAAACTCCAGTGATACCAAACCAGCCCCAGAATCTGTCCTTTCATTCTTGCTATAGTCAGTATTTTTCTCCCTGCTGTGGCAAAATACTTGCTAGAAGTAACTTCAAAGAGGATTTGTTTTGGCTTGTAGTTTGAGAGGGGAAGTCATGGCAGAGTTCATAGTGGCAGGAGTGTGTGGCTGGGACTCCCGTATCCCAGCAGAGAGGAAGCAGAGGACTCAGGCTAAAGGCAGGACAGGGCTGGAACCATGAGCTGCACTTCCCAGTGACCCACTTCCTCCAGCTAAGCTCTGCCTCCTGAAGGTTCTACAACCTCCCTAAACAGCACTACCACCCAGGTACCAAATGCTCAAGCACACAAACCAGTGGGACATTTGGCATTCAAATCATGGCACTGGGTGTTGGTGTAGAGACAGATTAAAGCCAAGCTGCTCTTAAGGGAAGCCTGGCACTTATTTTATTTTATTTTATTTATTCTTTGTGTCTTTCACATGATGCCTCCCAATCCCACCTACCACTACCACCAACACCACCCCGTGCATTTAAGAGAAAAATGGGGGAAAGAGGGGTAAAGGAAAAGAATGTCTCATCATGGAAGCTGCAGTGTGACACAGTGAGTCACGCAGTAAACCCCCTTATCCATACATGTTTACATGCAGGTGTTCATCACAAAGAATCATTGGTTTGGTTCAAGGACCCTGGTGTCTGCTACAACATTGACGCTGGGCCCTCACTGGGACTCTTCCTGGACATCCTGTTGCTGCCTGTGTAGTGAAGAACCTGAATCTCTGGGTCTGAAGGACAGACTCCCCCTCCTTCCCAGCCCATGCTGCAGCAGATCACAGATAGGGTGGATGTTGGGATGGGCCAACACACAACTCTCGTTCTGGGCCTGGGTAGTTGCAGGGCTGATCAATCTTTTGTGGTTTTTACAGAGGAACTGAAAGTTGCAGCTTTCTGATCTCCCAAGCCAACTGTTAAAATGGAGAAGGAGGTGGACTCAGAGGCCTTCCAGCCCTGGCTCTGTGTGACCTTGAGCATGCACTTCAGAATTCTTGGATATAGCTTCCTCATCTGTAACAGAGTTTGTTTGGTGGTAGACTCTCTCAAGCCTGGGGGGGCAGCAATGCAGACCACTGAGCCTCCTACACATGCCACATATGGTCCTTTTCATTCTTGCAAGGTCTAGGAGATGATCGCTCACCATTGGGTCCAGGGTTCAGGGCTCCCAGGACCTTAGAAATCATTGTTCTGAAAGGTAGTCTCTAGTTTTAGCCAGGCTTTGGAGCCAGGCACAACAAAAGTCACACCTGCATGAAGTGAGTGTAATTCTGTCATCAAATAAAATGCACAGGGCTAATCTGACACCTACTTAGCCGTCTACATGATAATTACCGTGCCAGGTGCTGATTAGGCACAAATTGAAGGCATTTGATATAAATGGCTGTATTTAGTATTGCTTTGATTTAGTATAACTGGATTTTTACAGTTCCTTCCTTTTTGACAGTTCATTTATCCATTCAACAGTATTTGTGGAGGCTTAATTTATGCTGAGCATTGTTCTAGAATGTGGGATACAGTCAGACTTGGGAGGCCAAGGGGTCAGAAGCAGACCCTTTCAGATCATTAGGACCACTCCTCTGAACACCCCGGATGGCCGTGTCAACTACAACTACAGTGAGAGGGGCCACATCCAAAGCAGGCTGGAGCTGGCCCTGACACTGTTGAACCCAGAGCCATCGGACCCTATGTTTTCATTCACTGAAAACCCAAGAAAATCAATGCCTACCTCCGGGACGACGAGAACCAGAAAAGCAGGGAACAACTTGGACTTTTCCACCTGTGTCCCCAGTGCCTGACACAGGCTGGCACATAGTAGGTACTCACACAGTATCTGTGGAAATAATGAAATAATACATAGAATGAGCTCAGAAATAGTATAAGCTGCCAGGTACCTAACATGTTGGATACAAATTCACAATTTAAGTATAAATTTTGCCGCAATCCAAGCTCCCTGCCTATGGCCCTTCACCCTCTCTGACCTAGCTCAATGGTCACACTGCTCTGTGACAGCCTCTCTGCTTCTGCCTCTCTGCCTCTGCTATCCCATACACCTGCCCCAAATATATCCTGCTAACACCAGAAATTTGTCAGCCCTACTTTTTCCAGAAGGGAAACCTAATTTGCACTCTGTCACAATGGCCAGGCCATTCAGCTTCCCCAAGCCAAAAGAGGTGTTCCTTGAACATGCCTCAGACTTAATCATCTCTGACTCCCCACCCCCCAAGTTCTATGTCTCTATTTTGAGCTGAAAATGGACCGACCCTGAAAGGTGCATTCCTCCCTCTCACCGCAGCTCACCACAGCACCTCCAGCACCTTGGACAGTGCTCACAAGAGGCTACCACAAATAAGTACAACTGAATAAGCAAGTCGATGTTTCCCTTGACATTTACACAGCCATGGAGGGCAGGAGACATCTCACCCAGGCATACATCTACCTAACACACAGGTAATGGGGTCTATTCTGCATAGAATCTCAATAAACATTCACCGAGTCACACCAATGGCCAATTGATGAAGTAGACAACACAGCCTGACGGCAACCCATGCTGTCATGTGTGTGTTATCTGGACCCCCAGCCCACCTACACTGAATGGCAAATCTTCTGGCTCACAGCAGCCCCTGCACTATCCTCTGCTAATCTCTTGGGACTGCCACATCATTAATCGTGATTTTCCCCCCAGGTGGGACAGAAAGGAGGCTGACAGCCAGCAGACAGTGTTTGGTGGCAAAAAGGACAGAGAAAATCAGAGGGGCAGTCAGATTAATTACAGGTTTTCTCTCAGCCATGGGCAACAAGATCTTGATTACTTCTGGTGACGCTCCAGGCTCCTCAAGACAAATGGATGTTTGCTTCCCTGCTGTTCTTTCGCTCCCCCTGGCTAACAGCAGCTGCTCAGATTGAGGGTCTGGGCTGATGGCAGGCCACCATCGAGCTACAAGCCATCTCCTCTTGTAGACTCTGTGGCCACTTGAGAGGGAATTTATTTTTGTTCCCTAACACAGTTGTGGAGCACTTTGTAAATATCTAATGTCCTTGGCAACAAGTATGGTGACACCAGGAAGCAAGACTGCCTGGGGACGCACCAGCTCTGTGAGTCAACTCTTTAAGCACCAGTTTCTGATGCTGCAAAATGAAGGAACTGGGCTACATGTTCTCTAAGGATCCTTCAAGCACTGAATCCTGCACTCCTAAGGATGGAATTCTATGACAACATAGCATTTTCTGAATATTTGTGGATGTTTACTATGTACAGAAAACACTATTTTCAACTCATTTGGTCTTCAGAAGAGCCTTGGGAGGTAGACACATTTGTTCATTTTTTTCCCACCTGCAGATATGGAGCACAGGTACAGAGGGGTTGAGTGCCTTGTCAAGATCACACAACTAGCAAAGACAGAAATAGAGCCATCATATCTAGGACCATATTCTTACTATTCTTTCTACCCTCCTTCCCGCTGTGTCCCAGAATCTAATATGCAGTAGGCACATGAGGACAGGTGGGAACATAGTAACACTATACAATAATGTTGAAGAATAAGGCATGGTATAGACCTCAAGCCATCTGCATGTCTTGCTGAGTCAGGAGACATGAGTCTGGGGTGTCTTTAGGAAAAACTGCAGTTCCTGTAGCCTCGGCCATTAAGATTTCCCATAAAGAGCTGCTCGTATTTGTAATGAGTTACAAGATAGCAGAGTCAACAGGGGGCGTTGAACATTGGCAGCAGGAGCTGAGCCTGGACTGACTCATTAAGATAAAATGAAGAAAGATAGCTAGACAGATTGCCCAACCCAAAGCTGGCTGTGGGAGTGTCCCATGCTCACTGTAACTGTTGGTATGTGGCATTCAGACCACAGGGCAAGGGAGAGTCATTCAGAATTCTCAAGTACTACTAAACAGAAAGTATTGGGACGCACCCCTCCCCCAACACACCTAAACCATTCTCAAATAGACTTCAGACTGAGGCCCCAATGCATCTTAAACAAGTGTCCCTCACCAGAAGACAGAGCATATGCCCCGCATTCCTATTCCAGCTGTCACTGTGTGTCCTATCCCAGTTATCACTGGGTTTCCTATCCCAGCTATCACACACTGTGTATCCTTAAGCTGATCATTTAATTTCTCTGGACTTTGTTTCCAGACCCATAAGACTACAGCAGACTGTACCACCCCTCACTGGAAAGACAGTTGCCTGGAACTTAGACACAATGAAGTCAATAAGCATGGCTCTCCAGCCCCATTCAGCCTTTCCTTCCAGCTCTTGTGCACAAGACACCCTAGCCTGTAGTCACATCTCCTGACAAGACTGTCTCTAAGGCTTGCTTGCTGGAATGACTCCAGAGCAATGCAGCTCCAAGTCAACCTTACCCCGGATACTCTTCCTTCAGTCATAGAATCGCTTCCTGCGATGCCAGAAGCCCTCCATATAGTCCCAGAAGCTCTCTCGCAGCAATCAGCCTCCCTTTCCCACTCAAGTTCAGCCAAACACAGGAAAAAAAAAAAAAAAAACAAGAACACTGGAAGTGGAGACCTGTGTGACTTTGGGCCTGTCACTTCACCTCTGAGGGTCCCCATTTCCTGTCTGTAATGTGAGGAAATTGCACTCACACCACCCACCTTTCTTGGTTACTAAGAAGATCAAATGGGATAATGTATGAAGAATTGCTTTGCAGGTGAATAACATACTTTGGGAGCAAAATAGTGCAGATAGTTTTCAAGCCCCAGGCTAGCCAAGCACATGAATCCTTGGCGTGGATTTGTCTTGTACTTTGTCCATTCTGTGAATATTTTTACCAAGTTCTGACTACCTGCAGAGTCTTCCAAGCCCTGGAACAGAATCCCTGGCCTCATGGACCTTACCATGTGAGATGTTAAGTGACTTGAATATGACATTCAGGAAGCAGATGCCACCATTACAGACAGTGAAGGGAAAGCATAGGATGTTCTAGTTCAAGGTGCCCAGCCTTCTGCCCACAGACTACATGTGGCTAAGGAGAGCTATGAATGTAACCCAACACAAAATTGTAAGCTTATGTCATTGTGAGATTTCTTTGTGATAATTGTTATTATTTGTAATTTGACTGCAAGGTTCTTGGTTGTGCACTTTTGTGGGTGGTAGTGAGGCTACTAAAGTGGTGCTCAGCCTGTGTGTGACCCTTTAATACAGCTCCTCACATTGTGGTGAGCCCCAACCATAAAATCATTTTCATTGCTACTTCATAACTGTAACTTTGCTATTGTTATGAACTTTAATATAAATATCTGGGTTTTTCCAATGGTCCTATGAAAGGTGACCCCTATGAAAGTGTTGTTCAGTCAAAGACTTGTAACCTGCAGGTTGAGAACTGTTGCTGTAAAGGGTGACAAGGAGGAACAGCTGACTGGTGATAGTAGTATGAGATAGACTACTGGGATTGAGTTAAAGATAGGAACCAATGGACAGGGAGGAGACCAGCTCAGAGAAAAGTGTTTGTATGGCCCCTGGTGAGACATAAACTGCTGTGTCCACTGCTATAGAAAACCTCAGAGATTCTCTACTGTATATCTGCTGTGACAATGCCCAGCCTCCCTCACTAGGATAAAGACAATCTGTTCCCCAACTCCTTGCTTTTCTAGGTCTAGGATAAGCCATGTCACCTAACACAGATGTCCCCCATGGATCTCACACTGGACCTACTACCCTTCAGATAAGGTCTGTAGGGCACAGTGTCCACATCTTCTGCCTCTGAGCAGGTGATTGGCAATAAGAAGATGGACAGAAAATCACCAGCTTTAGGTGTGCAAAGGTCCAGAGTCAGACAGGAAGGGTGGTACTGGCTTAGAGTGTAAGCAATGTTCCTGGCATTTATCTGAGCCATTGGGCTGGGCTCTGGGGGAGATGATTTCCTTAGAGAGAATATGTGTGTCAGTTTTGAAAGAAACAAGTTCAGTGCTGGAGTGTGTCATTCAGAGCCAAGAGCCCTTGCAAAGGAGTGTCTATAGAGAATCAGAGGGAGAGATGCAGGGAGAGCAGGTTTTAGGGCAGGGCTGAATCACCTCTGGAAAAGTATACCCTCTCCTGTTGGAATTTCCCTGATATTTTGGAGTGTTCTGTTGATTCCTGGCCAGGACTTTGGAGAGTCTAAAAAGAGCTGGGATGTTCAATCTAGAATGAGGTGGAATGGGACAATATCCTGTGCCATGGCATACAAAGTGTTATCCCAGCAAGGCAGAAAAGGATTATTCTAGACTCACAGATGATGATTTCCAGGGTCAAGGTCAAAGGAGCATGGTCCTCTAATGTGACAAAGAAGTCCCAAGGCCTGGAGCTGCTGGGGCACCCTTGGCCTGACTACATCACCCAAGTGGACACCTTAGTACATCCCTCCTGTCTGTAGCCACAAACATAAGTAACTCTGATGTCTTAGAAAGCAGGGGATCTACCTGCTTTGCCTTAAGTCCTAGACAGCACAGGGAAGAAAGCAGCCATGTGGGCAAGCATTCCTTGGAGCCACTCTAGACCAGCCCCTCTGAACTCTCAGCAGTAGAGAAACCAAACTAAATGCAGGTTCAAAGGCTAGGAGTGTGGTTCCCTTGGTAGAGAGCTTTCCCAGCAGGTACAAAGCCTTGAGTTACACCCCAAGCACTGCCTCAAAGGGAATAGTGGCATATGTCTATAGACCTAATACTTGGAAAGTAGAAGCAGGAGGGTCAGGAGTTCAAGGCCATCTTTGGATACACATTAAGTATGAAGCCAGCACGACTTCATGAGAACCTGTATCGACGACAATAAAAATATCTACAATGAAAGTTCACACAAAGTAACTGGCATCCCTTTCAAAATTCAGGGTGACATACTTATCCTGCAGGCCAACCCCTAGGAATTGTCTAGAAACTCAAGGATGGCCCAGCCTATTCTTTCCCTCTATCCAGTTCAATCAGCACTGATTATCACCCACTTAGGTCAGAGCCTAGCATGGTTCCCCAAGGAGCTAAGGGAACAAAGTGGCTCTGGCCGACTACCCCTAAAAGGTCCATGTTAGGATGGAGGATGCATCCTGTCTAATTTTACAATGCTTTCTGTTTGTATTTTAACACAAAGAGATTGGGTTTCTCTTCCAATTAAAAGCTTGGTCAATAATTTAAAAAGGAGTATCCCCGAATGGTGGTGTAACACACCTTTAAACCCAGCTCTTGGGAAGCAGAGGCAGGTGAATCTCTGTGAGTTAGAGGCTAGCCTGGTTTACAGAGTGAGTTCCAGGACAGCCAGGGATACATAGAGAAACCCTGTCTCAAAAATAAAAATAAAGCAAAGTGTCATGATTCTCTCCTTGGCTGGCTCCAAGCACTCTACCCCTGAGCCTGAGTCCACATTAGGAGAGTGGGGCTGGTCACACCTGTGCTCAACAGGCTCAAATGCTCAGGCATTCAGGGCCTACCCAGGACCCACCTACCTTTCTGGAACATTCCTCCCTGGTATAGGTGCTCTGGCTACCCATACAGAAGTTGAGATGCTACTCAGAGCAGAATCTCCTCCTCCTAGCCTTCTAGTCCCCTTCCCTCACCATGGCTATCACCCACCTCAGCTGACCTGCAATCCCAGTACATATCCCCTAAGATGCCAGCTTCTATTCTCAGCTAGCTAAATTGTATTCAGCCATGTTTCCCGGGGGAAGAGGGCATCCTCTTCAGAAGCTACTCCAGGCAGAAGCTCTTGGTCACCCACCACAGAAATCACATCAGGGTTCCGTCAATTTTGCTCTCTGCAGGCTGGGAGTCCAGGAACTAACAATCCTGACACACCCCTTCCCTAGTCACCATGACCTTAACTAAGCACCCGGTATCCTCCCCAACACAGGCATCATCTCAGGAGCCCCAGTGAAGGAACACACACATTAAGAACCTATCTCTGACTGCCAGAACAAGGAAGAAAGACCAAGAATGCTGTTTCATACCCAGAAGGGACTGCCATGCTGGAGTTGGGTGGCCAAACAGCTCCACAGCAATGCTCCAATAATCATACATGCCTGGCCTTCCCTGCTTCATGCTAGCAGACATTAGAATGGTGGGATGCACTGCCTTCTGTGGAAGCCCAAAGACCTTGTTTGAAGATAAAAGGCCCATGGGACTCAGAAAACAGCCCATCAAAGATGCACCTTTCTTATTCATGTAGACTTTGCTACTAAGCAGGGTACAGGAGGACCAGAAGATAGAGATAGAAAGACATCCCTGGACCATTGCTGCTGGAGTGGGAATTTTGAAAAATGCAGGCTACAGGCCAGGTCTCCTGTTGACACACTAAAAAAAAGTAAGGGATGACCACAAAACAATGACTGCAGTGGTTAATCTGGATTGACGACTTGATTGGATTTGGAAATACCTAGTGTATTAACAAGGTACATTTTTGGTTTGGTTAGTGAAAGCTTTTCCAGAGAAGAGTAACTGAGGGGTGAAGACCCCCTTGAATGTGAACAGAACCAGTCCATGGTCTGGCCAATCAGACTGAATAAAAGTGGGAAGGGACAAAGTGGACTGAGTGCCTGTATTCTGCTTTCTCTGCTTCCTGACCTTCCTTCATGTAAGGAAGCAGCCATGTGCTCCTCCTGCCCTACCATGCATTCCCAACCATGAGCCACAATAAACTGCTTCCTCCCTTAACTTGCTTCTTATTGGGTGATTGGTCAAAGCAATGGGGAAAGTACTAATACGGGGATCAAACCATTGACACTGACAGACACTCATTTTATGGAGGGGCTGGGGGGCTGGGGAGTCATTGGGCACACAGCAGTGTCAGAGAGGAATAGGAAGGTGAGGAAGCCAGCACTGATGTGATCCAACTCAAACATCAGGGTACAGGGATTTTCTCAAAAACTAGAAAAGAAAGTTTCTAGGCATTGAGGAAGAACACATACTCTGTGGATATGGAGGGGTGCAGACCCCAGGCAGCGCCACAGCCAGCCTCCACAAGACATGGGACATCAAGCACACCACTGTGTCTGGATTGGGCCAGACCCAAACCTAGAGCTTGACTGCTGGGTGACTTTGCAGGGAAAGGGGCATGACGTTGGCATCAGAAAGCCAAGTTCAAAACTGGCTCTCCACTTGCTCCTTGTGTCGACAAAAGTTGTCAGCATTTTCCTGTGGAACAGATCTGCTATAGTCCTGTCTACTTCACAGCATCACTCACTCAAACACCAGAGCAGCTGCTGCACTGAGAAACATATTAGTGGTTTGCAATCAAATTGAGGAAGGCTCTTCCTAAATGTGATCTATCTCTGTGGTCAGTTAGTTCACAGCCTCCATCCTCCAGACACCCCAATAACTCACTCCTTAGCGCATGTTCTAAACTCTGCCTGACTCCCTCCCTCTCTTAGATTCATTGCATGGATGAACTGTTTATTTTTATTTTCTACAAAACACCTAGGACAATGTTTTCCACCTAGTTGGAGCTCTGTAAATGTAGATTCGTGATTGATTGATTGATTGATTGATTGATTGTCTGGTTAAACTAAACCCATAACAAGATTTAGGAGTCTAGGGAGACAGCTCAGTGGATAAAGTACTTCTTCCAAACATGAGGACCTGAGTTCCAATCCTCAGGAGCCATGTGAAGCTGGATGTGGTAGTACATAGCTGTAACCCCAGGGTGCCTATGGTAAAATGGCAGCAGAGACAAAAGACGCCCCCCAGAGGTTTAAGGGCCAACTAACCTGCCATATGCAGTGACAGTAAGCAACAAGAGTCACTGTCTTAAGGTGGAAACAGGATTGACACTCAAGGTTGACCTCTACACATGCATGATGTCTACCCACCACTACCACATGCAGACTCATGAACATACATGCAAACATACATACATATGTGATGGGAGATGTCATTTTGTAAATATGTTTCTCATTCGGGTTAATGAATAAAGCACTGTTGGCCAATAGGAAAGCAAGATAGGCAGGACTAGGAGACAAGGAGGATTCGAGGAAGTAGTAGGGAGGAGTGAGCATGTAGAGACTGGAGAATAGAGGTCCGGACCCACTCTCCCGTAAGATGAGACCATGCAGAAATACATAGATTAATAGAAATGGGTTCATAATTAAGACAGAGCTAGCCGATAAGAAACTAGTACCTGGCCAACAGCATTATATCAAATACAGAGTCTCTGTATAATAATTGGGGCTGATGTAGTGGTGGATCAAGGTGGTGGGGGAAAAAACCTACTCCTAACACATATGTACAAAGATGTTTTAAAGAGGATGTTTTAATCCTATTCATCTTTCCCCCCTATTCGGTGGCTCATCTCAATAGTAATGCTAGTAAATAATAATAACATGGACGCCCTATTCACTGAATGTCCTCCATTTGTCTCAGCAGAAGATGGGGCAGGGCAGTGGTTACCAATCCAGATGCCACTGCTCACACATACGGCCTCATGTGAGTGAGTAACCTTTCCAGACCTCAGTTTCTCCATCCATAGCTAGGGGGAACCATCACACATCCGAAAGTTGCTTTTGGAGTCTTGTTGGGTCTTTGTAGCGCCTGAAAGCAGCAAGCACTCAAAACTCGACATCTGTTGTTGTTATCGGTGCTGAGACTGTCCAGGGCCAGATCACCATGGTCAGGGGCAACTATTTGGATACAAATTTTCCATCAGAGCAGATGATTGTTAGCACCCTGCCACAAGCAGTGACTGAAGCTTCTCATTGCTTTAAACTGCAGAAGCAGTCAGACCCACAAAGCCATCTTAACGTCCTGGTTTATCAAATGACATCTGGGGTTAGGGGTACTGAATGGATCAGTTGCCCTTATGGTGCCAACCCAGCGTTAATGGTGCAAGTGAATTACAAACAAGGCCCACCTGCTGTGCTCAGCAACAAAAGCCGGCAGGAGGGTAATTGCCCAGAACTATAGCACAGGGGGGACACAGCGGGCACGAAACACATTAACCACAGGAAGGACAACTTCCCAACACTTTCCTTTTTCCACAAGACCTAAGGAGAAGCCAACAGGCAAGAGAATGCAGGCACCAGATGGGAACTTCCCAGAATCACAGTAGAAAGGCACATCTACACCACCACAGCTGGCCTCCCAGTCCAACCCCAAGACCCAGGCCAGCTGCATACAGGCTGGTGTCCCAATGTCAACTTAGGCATTGTCTTAGTTACTTTTCTATTGCCATGACAAAACACCATAACCAAAGTAACTTGTAAAAGAAAACACTTAATTAGGATTCATGGTTGCAGACTGTTAGAGCCCAAGACCATCATGGATGGGAGCTTGGCAGCAGTCAGGTAGGCATGGCATTAGAAAAGTAGCTGAGAGCTCACTCGAAAGCATGATTCAGAGAAAGAGAAAGGGGAGAGATAGAAAGAGAGAGACAGAGAACAGGGAATAGCACTTGATCTTTTGAAGCCTCAAATCCTATCTCCAGTGACACATTTCATCTAAAAAGGCCACACCTCCAAATCCTTTCCAAATAGTTCAACCAACTAGGGATCAAGCATTCAAATGTATGGTCCTATGGGGACCATTCTCATCCAAAACACCACAGGCATCAAGGATATCTAAGCTCCACATCTCAGCTGGGAGCCTCCTGGCATGGCAGGCAGTCTCCTCCTTGTTAAGCTATACAACATGAGTGCTTAGAAGGCCATGGTGGTTCCCTAAGCCTAGGTGGAGTAGACAGTAGGAGCATGAAATCCACTCATTTGTTCACTTACACACTCAGCATGTATTTTTAGGGGGAAAAATATGATCTAATCAATTGTCCTCCAAAGACTAAGAGAAAAACTCAAGGCAGGTAAGTAATTTGCAAAGAATAGCAAACGTAGGCAATGAGCAGACCTGGCTGTTCTTCCCACAGGACTGAACTGACTTTGTGGACAAATTGTAGGACATTCAGCTCAGCCATCAGCAACATTGTGGGAGCTCCCTTCACCTTGATGTTGTGCCCTGAGAACCTGATGTGCAGAGTGTAGATGCAACCATAGGGCCTTAAGGCTCCTATAACACAGCCTTCATGCTCCCACCACAGGGCCTTTTCTTAGACTCAAATGGCACTCTCCCCTGAACCCTGGGACTTAGACTCAAATGGCACACTCTCCCCTGAATCCTAGGACAGCTTCCTTATCCTGCCAAAATCCCACCACCTCCCACATGTCTCACCTAGGACATGCAGTTGGCCTTCTTCCAACTCTTATTTATATAGGTTTCTCCTACATACACTTGCCGAAATGTAAGGTCCTCTGGAGCATAGTTTATCTATTTTGTTTCTCATGTGTCCAAAGCACTAAGAACAATGCCCATCATGCAGTAGGTGTCCTGTAACTATACCTGAAGGCACATCGTGGAAACATCATGCAGTAGAGCCATCCACGGTAGAGAATGAAGGGCTGTGCACTGGAGAGCTCAGGGCTACCAGGAGGTTATTGCTTCTGCTTGAAAAGGAGGCAGCCTCAGCAGTCCATAGAATTAGCACCTTCCTATTGATCAGTGTGACAATTCAGAGCAGAAGGCAACACTGGAAGCTTCCTAGTTGCAATTTTTTGACAGCAAACAAGATGAGTTGAGGACCAGAAAGTTTCAAGGTTTTGTCCTGGATACAGGAGAACCTGAGAGAGAATGCCAGGCTCTGACTGCCCAGCACATCCTGGAGGGAAGGGGCACCGAAAGAAAGAGCAGGTGTATCAAGAAAGCTGAAGGGAACTGATAGGGTTTGGATACAAAGCATTCCCCTAAAAGCTCACATGTTAATGGTGTGGTCCCTAGAAGACAATTCCAAACACTGAGAAGTAATCAGATCACGGACAACTCAGACTTCCTCAGTTCGTCAAATGACAGAGTCATAAGTTGATTGGCAATTACTGGGAGGTGGGACCTGACTAGAGGAAGTAAGTCAATGTGGGTGTTCCTTTCTCTCGCTTCTTCTTGTCCCTCTTTTGCTCTCCCTTACCTGGTGGCTACCATTAGGTGGACAATTATTTTGCTCTGCCATTCACAACTGCTTGACCTCACCAGAGGCCCAGGAATATTGTGTCACTGGAAACCACCAAAGCGGTGAGCCAGAATAAAACTTTCTTCCTTTAAGTTGCTTTCTCAAGCATTTGGTCCCAACACACACACACACACACACACACACACACACACACACACACACACTGGTCATTGCTGAAATTTCCTGACCATGTGGGTCTTAGGTCTGTGGGACTGATTATTTCTGGGAAGAATTTGGAATTCAGAGATTGGAGTAGAGAAGCCCCAGAATGCTAGGTTTTTCTGGATGGCTGATTCTTGTAGGAGTCCAGAAGACCAGAAGCACTGTCACTGTGTGACAGTGAAGACTGCTCATGAGGCTACATGTGGAAAGGAGGCTTCTACACAGCTGGACTAGAGTCTGTTCACGTTACATTCTGACAGAGAACTTGTCTACATTTTGTCTGTGCTCTGAGATGTGGTGGGAAGCCGAATCTAAAGCCCAGAGAACATTTCAGAACAGCCCAGCATTCGGTGTGTGGCATTCTTTGTGCTGGCTACCTTCAGCCATATTTAAAGTGAGACTTAGGAGCAAAAGAGCAGAACAGCAAGATATGAAAGCTTTGTAATTTGGTAAGAAAAGCTCTACAAAGTTGGGACTAAGGAAGTCTCGGTCATCACCTCCCTTTAAGCTGTTTTCCTGGGTGTTTGGTCACTATAACATAAACATCAACTAACATAAATGTATGACCTTGCTTTAAGAACCAGGTCCCGGAATCTGTGCTTCAGAGCTGCCTAAAGACTGCCCACTTCACAGATATCCAAGTGACACTCAGAGGAACAATGACTCAAGCAAACTCAAGATATTGCTCCAGAATGGATCCTAAAATCCCTGTCTCCTCGCTGCCCCACTAATGCTTTTTTCATGACAACATTCATTAAGACCTTCAAAGCTACCTTCTACAAACCAGCCTGAACTAGACCGGGGACACTGCTGTGTGCAAGAGAGATAACGTGTGCTGGGAAAAGCAGACAGGTAGCCATCAAATCCAAAAACAGTGTTATCACTGGTTGCCATAGCAACACTGAGTCAGGGGTACTCAAGTCAGGCTTGAGGTGTCAGGAATGACTCCTCAGAAGAAAGAGCATTTAAATAGAGACCTGCATGGTGATTTGTATTTACCAAAGGGAAAGGGAAGGAGTGAGAGGAAGGACCAGTCCACAGCTGGCACAGGAAGCAAGGCACTTTTGTGATCCAATGGCTTTCAGTCAGTTAATGCCCTGAAAGGGTGGAGCCTGCATCAGCCTTAGCAAGCTAAGAGGTGTGAGCTGTGTTTCAAGGGAAGGGTTTAAATATGAGGGTGGCACAGTGAGGATCCTTATAGAAAGACCACTCTGGTTTCAATCTGAGGATCATTTTAGAGAGACCACGTCTATAGTCTAGAAGGTACATTGGATAGGTGTTGACATCCTGGAAGAACATGGAGGTTGCATGTGTAAGGTGGGGGTGATGGAGAGGGGGACATGTGTATCTGCGGCATTTTTAGAAGTTAGGGTTGATGAGGGCTAGAGATTGGATGCAGATGTGGAAGAACTGAGAAACAAAGATGGTAGCCAGGCTTCTAGTATGTTCCCAGACCATGTTCTGACAGCACCAGGGCAGACTGTGGAAGAGGGAATGGCTGCCCAGAAGGATAGAAGAAAGTAAAAGCAGAATGAAAGGACAATACACTCAGAGATGTCAGGTGTGCCTGTGCTGTGTGTGAAGTAAGACAAAAAACAAAGAGCAGGGTCGTAATCCCCTTCAGAGCTCAGGCTGGTCCAGGCCAGCCTCTTGGGTCCTATTCCTCCTCTGTCCATGGTGCTTCCCATGCTGGAGCTTCTGTGGGCTACACACACTGGGACCACTTTCCCGGAAGCTGGCCTCCTGCTCTTCCAAGGTTAAAGATCATTTTGTTAAAAAGAAATTATGTTTGAAAAGGCACTAAAAACATGTTAACACCCCCCACACACAAAATTCCACTTTAGAAGCTATTATGGAGAGAGAAATGGCAGAGTATGCTGGTGAAGAATGTGGCAGTCTGGGGACAAATTCCAACTCCAACACTCAGCTGCTGGCTGTGTGACCCAAAAGTTACCTCACCTCTCTGAGCCTTGTTAGCAGTTTGGGGAAGTAATGATATTAAACAGTGTCTCTTAATAAGCTGTAGGGGGGTAAATGAGTCTATATCTGTTGGAATAGAGAGAGTACCTGGTACATTGTAACTGTTACACAGTTCATAGATTAGCAAATGCTAATGGTGTAGGAAATAACTGTCATCTTGTCTCCTTTGGTGGGAGTACAGCCCAGGACCCCTAGAGAAAGAAAGGTTTCACACACTCTGACATTACCTCAAAGGCAAAACACTGGGCTGAGGCAAGGGAACCGATGAAATCAAGTGTAGCCATAGATCACCCAAGACAGAATTACTCCAGGCACACAGCTTCCCTTAAATGTCATGTTTGCTTCTGAAACAGCGAGGCTCTGACTCTGACATCACAGTATGAAACCAGATGCACTCACTGTATGAGAGCAGGCGGGCCTGCTTGACATGTCAGGCTTTCTTTATGCAAGGGACTCAGGGTGTCCTTGCTGTGCAGCTCAGCAAAGGGTATGTGAATATGGTCTAACCTGTGCAATCAGAAGCACTCTCAATATAGCCAGGAAGGCAGCAAGCACCTGCTTTGGTAGTGAGATTTACCAGGAACCAGGAAGAACTACCTACTTTTGTAGGGCACCCTGATACCATGTTCAACAGGTTTGTGTTCCTCCTCTACTCTGCCACTGAGTAATGAAAACAATACAGCCTCCACAAGGGACAAGAGGACCTGTGCTTCTCTGGAGAGAGCTGTGCTCCCTGCCTGGCTGGTGAATGGCGCTGAAGAGCAGAACATACAGGTATGGTTGACATACAGGTTCCTTCTCCTTCTACCTCTTCTTCCTTCCCTTCTACACCTTCTTTCTTCCTCTATTCATCACCACTTTCCCTCAATACTGACTGTCACATATGTGTTCCTGGAGAGATCCAGAGATACTCAGGCAAAGTTGACTGGGCATCATTAATCCATCCTGGGGCACACCAGGAAAGATTGCTCCTATAGACCAGACCACAGGTAGTCTCTCACTCTAGTCCCATTCTTGGGACCCAGGACCAGGGTGGAACTTGAGTCTAAAGTGAAACACCTCTTTAGGGATGGACTTGGAATCCCTAGGCTCCCAACACCTGCTGTCTTTCCTTTTCCTATGGTGTGTGTGTGTGTGTGTGTGTGTGTGTGTGTGTGTGCGCGCACGTGCGTGCGTGCGTGCGTGTGTGTGTGTATGTGTGTGTGTGTGTGTGTGTGTGTCCATGCATATGCATGTGTGCAACCATGTGAATGTGCACAGAAGTCAATGCTCGATGACTTTCTCAGTTGCTCTCTGCCTTAATTAATTTTTGAGACAAGGTCTCTCACTGAACCTGGAGCTCATAGATTGGCTAGACTGGCTGAACCAACAAACTTTGGGGATCCTCCTATCTTCACATCCCCCTCCCCAGGCCAGAATTATATGCATGTACTGCAACACATGTTTTGTTTTGTTTTGTTTTTTTAACAAGTATTGAGGATACAACTCAAAACCTCATCCTTGGCACAGCAAACCCTTTACCTACTGGGCTGGTTGGGCTTTTGTCAGCTTGACACAAGCTAGAACCATCTAGAAAAAGGAAGGAGAGAAAATGCTTCCATCAGATTGGCCTTGACTGCTGATTGATGTGGGGAGGGCCCAGCTCACTGTGGATTAAGCCACCAGCATCCTGGGCAGATGGATTTGAGATATATAGGAAAGCAGGCTGAGCAAGCCATGGAAAATAAGCCACATTCCTCCATGGTATCTACTCCATGGTACTTACTTTGGGTTACCATGTTCTAACACAGTGACAGAAAGCAAACCAAAATGCCCACTGAGCCATCTCCCTAGGTCCCCAGTACCTGTGTTTGTTAAGATGCTGAGATGAGCTCTGGACAGAATATGAAAAGAGTGGGTTGTATTCTATATTCAGTGACACAATCACTCAATCAACCAGTCCTTGGGGACATCCCCCTCCAGACACTGGCCTGGGAGCCACAATCTACAATGTAACAATCACTATGGAGGCAAGGGGCAAGCAGGACACCCATAATATCCTGGAGGTGAAGATGGGGGAGGGCTCTCATGAGAAAAACACCTCCCAAGACAAGAGAGTCACGTATGGTTTAAAACACTTAAAGCATTTTTCCTGAGAGTCAACACCTACACACCCAAACATCCATGAGTCACAGAAGAGATAACCTGGGTCAGTCACAAGGTGGAACACCACACAGCTATAAAAATGAGCTAAGTCTTGCCATGGATGGTTCTCACAAATAGAACCATTAGGCAAAAGAAGCCAGACACAAAGGGCATGCACAGTTAAGTCCATGAGGGCAAACTTGCCTATAGCATTAGAAATCAGTGCAGTGGATGCCATGGGGTTCATAGTGACTGATTGGAGATATGTGCAGGGCAATAAAGTGCTGTTTTCAATCTGGGTGTAGATACAGGTATGTTTGCCTGGTAAAAATTTAGAGTTGTACATTATCATTCATATATATATATATATATACATATATATATATATATATATATATATATATATATCCTGAAATCTTACATAGAAAATCTTACAACAAAACAATTTTGAAGACCAGAGATACCCTGGCAAATCAGGGTATGCTCGTCCTGAGTTCTCTTAAGGCCTCTCTTTCATTAACTTCCATCATCACCCACTTTCCTCATGCCCTTCTTGATCCTGATTTCTCTCACTCTATAGCTAACAAAAAATCAACTTTATTCATTTATAATAAACTGTCCATAACCAATTCAACAAGATTTCCCTCCCCCAAGGTAATTCTCTTTTTAATAAAGCAGAATTAATGACTTAAAATTCATAACTATGAGGCTAGAGGAGCAGGTAGGAGAGAGAAAGGTGTGACACAACCCTAACACCACACAACTCACCCTAGGCTATGGAAGTCACATTTGACACCACCAGCTAGCTCTCTCCCAAGAGAATGGACAGTGGCATCTGAGCTGTGACCTCTGAGTTAGGCTTCTGAGAGCAGAGGGATGGACTTCAAGTGACAGCATAAACATAAAAATGTTTTAGTGGAGAGGGGAGCTGTGTACAGAGACTTGGTGAGACATCTCCAGTTACATCACCAGGGAAGTGACCTCTGACCTCTTGCCTATTAATTGACCCAGATGACTTAGTGCGCCCTGGCTAGCCTGACATGTTCAAAAGGAGATGCCCGTGAACTTCCCCCTTCTGAGCACCTGTAATAGGCTGGGTGCAGACTCCTCAGCCAGGTCACCCCTGAGAACCCATCAAAGTAGAAGAGGAAGAACATGTGGACAGGGTTGGACCAGGAGGCCTCCTCAGAGACCCCTGAGCCACAGCTGTCCCCCTCTGTGTTGTCCACTCATCTTCCTTGTCTTGGAAGGGCATAAAAAGGCAGGAAAACAACGCATGGATGCTCAAGTCCCTGACCTGCCTGGTCACCATTCCCCTTGATCCCAACCATCAAATCAGAGCTGTCTGCAATAAGGACTGGGTATTGAAATCCTGATTCCATAACAGCAGGATATAGAAGGTTGTTCAAGCTGGCCACCTCTCCAATGCAAGCAGATCACCCTCTTGGCTTGGTAGCTTGTGCTGTGCACAGAGATCAGCACAGAGGATAAAGAGATGAGTTCCCCTGAGGCATTCTCACCAGCCTTCCATGGCCCTTCAGAATAAACACCATGAGTGCCTGTAGCCAGATTCCCCTCCTGTCTCTTCAGTCCCCAAAACCCCTGTTTGCAGAACTCTGACTTCCAGTCATAGCACCAAGCATCCATGAGCTCAACTCTAAGTATGTCTCCAGCAGGTATGGGGACAGACAGGGGGACCCCTTGGGTCTGGGTGTTCTTTTGAGAAAGGTCTGGCCCTGCAGACAGAGCTTGCAGGGTCTCCGTAAGATGGGAGCCAAGGGGGAGGAGGCCATTTGAAGTCTCTGGCTCCACCCACCAAGCAGCACTAAACAGTAGGAAGGAGAAGCTGTGGAGTAGAGAGACCCAGAATGGAACCCAGCTCTACCTGCTACCAGCTGGAGAGCCTCTGGTCAAGCCCTGGCACCAAATCTGCTAGCTGCCACCTTTGATGATTAATGTCCTAGCAACGTCAGAGGAAGAGAGAGAGTGCTATGAAATGCAAGACACCGGTGTCTCCCTCCTGCCATTTATTAAGTGACTTACAACATGTCAGCCAATGCCAAATTCCTCTCTCTGTCTCTCTCTGTATGTCTCCATGTCTGTGTCTCTGTCTTGCTCTCTCTCTCTCTCTCTCTCTCTCTCTCTCTCTCTCTCACACACACACACACACACACACACACACACACACACACACACCACAGCAATGGGGGCTCATTTCAGAGATGAAGTTCAGAGAGATGCAGACACTATCTAATGCTACATAGCTTAAGGAAGCACCAAGGTCCAAATGCATACTTGGTCACAGTTATGGCTTAGATCTTGAACGGCCCCCACCACCACAAAGATCCTCATTCTATAGGCTTGCTCTTTGTGAAGTAGCAGAACATCTTGGAGGTGGGGGGTAGAGTCTAGTGGGAAGAAGTTAGGTCATTGGCTGCCTTCCTGTTCTATAGCCATTTCCTCAAAGCCCAAGCATTCCCTCCTAGAAGGAAGAGGAAGGCTCCTAAGACTCAGGATCTTACTAGGATCTGAAACTTCCATGGTTCACAGAGCCTCATAGTGACAATTGCTGGAAAGAGGCCTGGCTGGCTGAGCTGTCTGCAGATTGGGCAAGAGGCTCAGGGATACAGCTTTCGTGAGCTCTCACCCATGCTGAGGAAGGCAGTGACAGCAGTAACGTAGCCACTCACCCATGGTCCTAAAAGCAACCCCAGCAAACTCAGCATTTCACCAGGCCAGCCTGGGGTGGGGTCCTTCCCTTCCATCCTCACTGTCTTGTCTGGGTTAAATAGACACATGTTTGTGTCTCTCCAGGGAAAGTTACACGACCATGATCAGGAAGGGATCTTGGGACCCTGGCTCCTCTCCTTCCCCACTGTCATGAGGAGCAGCTTTCTTCACTCCATTGCTTGCTCTCCTTCACGATGCCCTGCCTCCTCACAGGCCCCAGAGCAACAGCTAATGTCCACAAAGCCATGGCCTGAACCATGAATCAAAGTAGCACCTTCAGGTTGCTTTTCTTGAGTGTTTTCTTAAAGAGACAGAAAGCCGATCGCAACAGCCACACCCAGGTTCTGCACAGCTGACCAAGGAGCTGTCCCTGCTCTACTCCCCCCATGCCCACAGCTCTTCCATTAGCAGAAGCAAAAGAGGTTGGCCTTTTAGACACCCTACTGGCACATGTTCTCTCAAAGCCTCTCCATGCCCAGACATGCTTTCCCCTTGCCTACAACCACTTGTCCCCAGCCAATGAGGAGAGACTAGCCCCTCGGCCCCTCCCTACTCATGCCAACACACACAGTCTCCTTCACTGAGGCCATACATCACTTCATTGCACTCTTTACTTGAAAGGGACAAATCAGCTCAGCTTTAATGTCGGAATATATCTTTATTAGTTAGCAATAATAAAGCTTCTGAAGGGGCCCCTAACGGAACACCACTGGTGACAGGTACAGAGGTCTTGCAGAAAACATCTACTCCAGAGAGATAAGACCATGCACAGGAGTGTATGCATGTTCACATATCCAGCAAGGCTCTGCACCTGGAAGAAACAGGCCCGCAAGGAGCCTTCCTCAGGCAGGAGCTCATCTCTGCTCCCCATGCAGAAAGGTCCGCACCTAAAGGCTAGCAGCCTCATGAGGCCTAGTCCCAGTCTAGCTGTGTCTCTGATTTAGAGAGCTGTAAATGCTTGACATGGCTTCAAATATTTAAGTACTTTAAATATGTGATCATGATAATTACCTGGCTGATGGCACTTCATTTTAAATGAAACTCAAAGCCAAGGAGAAGCTGACATCATTGGCTCTGAACACAGTGCACTCTTGGTTGACTCTTCCCCCATTATGCCGCTGCCCTTGGGGATGAGCTACCTCCCAATAAATGAATTTAGGGTCTGATTGTCAAGCTGCAACATCTGATTGTGACTGTGGGAGAGCAATGAGGGGGAAGGTGGCCACCCAGTTCACAGCATAGCTGACAGGACAAAGGAAACTGGGTACAGCCACAAGGTAGGCAGGCACAGTCACCCAGAGAATTCAGGTCCCATGTAGGTGTCCCCTGCAGCTCAATCAGACATTCCCTGAATTCCAGTGTGGGCACACAGGAGGGGTGTGCCAGGTGCCCTGAAGAAGGCTGATTCATGCAAACATGGAGGCCTCTTGGGTGAGGGACTGGGGCAGAAGGCTTCAAAGCATTCTCAGAACTGCAGTCTCTCAGCTCCGAGGGTGCCCTTTACCCCAGGCCCAGGACACACTGGGTTCTATAACCTGAGTGCTACTCTTGAAAAGAACAAAGAAGACAGGCAAAAGGGACTGGGGTGTTGGAGGAGGACAATTGGAACAATGGCCAGCGCCTTCAGTTTACACAGCTTGAGCTAACGAGGATATAGGACCAAGCAGCATAGCAGGGCCCTAAGAGCTAAATGTGGAGTTCTGAGCGATTCTACATTCCAACATGGCCTCCTTCCCTTAGAATATGGGAGGAAAAGAGAGGCGGAAGGGAGGAGAAAGTGTTAGGGTCCATGCTTTGGGCTGGCTCCTCACTCCATTATCTCAGTTAGCCCTTGCACACTCGTGATATTGGGTGTCTCCATGGGAACTACTGCAGCAAGATGCCACAGACTGGCAGCATTACACAAGAAGCTCTGGCAAGAGCCTCTTCCACTTGCAGGTGGCTGCCGTCTCCTCAGATCTTCACATAGTAACGGGAGGACGCAAGCTTTCTAAGAACACCAGGGCTTGGGGTGACCAGACACAACCACATCCCTAAAGGCCCCACTTCCCAATACCTCCACTTTGAGGTTAGGATATCAGCATGGATTTTGAGGGGACACACACGAGTCCCCAGCAACAAGTACCTCCATTCTCATCTTTCTTACGTGAGACACACAGGGACTTTGGGGGCTTGACAATAATACATGGTCATGCTGGACTTGATGCCTAGGGCCACCCAATCCCAAAGTCTATGTTCTCATTTCATAACCCACTAAGCTCCAAGTCTGGGGATAACCCAGGTACATGGACTCACTCCACAAACACCTCTACATGCCCAGCACTATCTGAGGGGTTTCATGGTGAAAGGCAGCATAAGACATGGCCCTTGCCTCAAAGAGTTTCCAGGACATCTGACAGGCAAGCTCCATATTGATGAGGTAATCACAATATCAGTCCTAAAACTAGGAGTTCAAGGACAGACTCACAACCAGGAAGATGCCCTTGAGAGCCCCCCTTATCTCTGCATTCTGTTTTCTTTGGTGAGCATTCCTGTCCATCTTCCTGCAGGGCATTGGAACTGACAAGCTTACCCTATATACATAGTATCCACCCCAGCTTGGAGGAGTGGCCCCAATGGACCCCTCCACCCTGCCTGTGTGTTGTTGACCAATGCCTACAGCCAAAACCACAGCTTGGTCAGCCAAAGAGTGGCCTACAGAAACTAGCACCCATATGGCTAGAAACCTGTGAGAAAGAAACACAGGCCCCTCAGGCCCCTCCCCAGTCCCTGCTGAGTGAGAACCACAAAGTCCCCAATGGATAAACTGACATACAGATCAGAGTTGGAGGCACAGTCTCCAGCAAGGTCAGAAACAGGCTGCACAATGAAATAATAGCAATGATAAATCCAGCAGAGGCAAACAAAACCCTATGTGTGTCTCTGAGGTGGCTTCTGTGCTAATGAGTGCCTTATAAGCATTACTATAAACCCTCACAGGAGTCCCAGGAAGAAGGCAAGAGTGAGTCTCACTATGCATCTGAGAACTGAGGCAAAGGGCATTACCTAGCCTGTAAGTGACAGAGATGGAACCCAGCTCCAGAGCTGTCAGAGCCACAAAGGCCACATGTCTCACCCTAGCAGATGGATTGCTTCACCAAGAATGTAGATGTGGCAGAGACAATTTCTCACAATATAGTTGAAGAAATACACCTTGCCCAAGATCTCCAGGCTGGGCACCCCAAACCTGGGTCTGCACATTTTTAAGTGTACTAAGCTGCCATTCACCAGCGCCAACTAGCTTTACACAAAAGGAGCAAAAGAAATGATTTGAAAACACATAAAGTGAATTTTCAATAATCTGCCCCATTTTGACATAGAATTTCATAATACATACAATATCTTTTGGTCATATTTGCTCTCTACTCCTCCTCCTAACTCCTCCAGGATTGAATTCCAATCTCCCTCCTAACTTTAAAAAAAAAAAAAAATAACCCACTGGCTTCAATTTGCACTC
This sequence comes from Phodopus roborovskii, assembly GCF_943737965.1. Taxonomy (NCBI): domain Eukaryota; kingdom Metazoa; phylum Chordata; class Mammalia; order Rodentia; family Cricetidae; genus Phodopus; species Phodopus roborovskii. The sequence goes on from NW_026126517.1 coordinate 20,252,236, forward strand.
CCTTATAGCGAAGGGTGTGGAGCTATCACTGGAGAATGGTTGACTACAAGGTGCTACACCCTTAAATAACGAACAAGCAAACAAACACAAAACAAAAACTGACTCTGCTTCCCCCAAAGGGCCATCAACTGCCAACAGTTCCTCAGCTAGGAGTGGGGGTTCAGACGCTCCCTCTCTTCTCCAGTTCTTGTTCCAAAAGACATGGATGTGTAGATTGCCAAGTTTCTCCTTACCTAACAGCTCCTGATACAGGGTCCTGTGCTCCCAGAACACAGCCTGGTGTCCTGAGAAGACGAGTCTGCTTCCCAGGACTTCACATCTTGGCAGGGCAATAGTGGCTCGAGCTGGCTGCTGCCCCAACCTGTCTGCAGAAGAGCTGGTGATGCTCCTCCACCTGCCTGAGGCCTCTTCTCCCAGAAGCTACCCAGGAGACCTCCTCATCCCCAGAGTGATGCTCACTTGTCCAATGCTCTGCAGGGGTGTTTCAACCTGTTTCAGACACACCTCCACAAAGTGGCTTACACAGGCTTTCTGTCAGAGCCAAAGGGCAGGTCCCTGGAGGCCTGGCACATCCATTCCCAAGGGCTTTAGCTCCAGCATGGACTTTGGGGACTTTACTCCAAAGACTAGGCATGAGTGGAAGCTGAGGCCCTGCAAAGCACAGTGTGGAGATGACCCTGCAACTCATAGCCTGGCAGGAAGTATAGGAACCACACCCAGCCTCCAGCTTTACCTGGCTCACTTGGCCAGGTGACACTCATCTGAGCCCTGTGCACTGTGGCTTTGCTGGTCCAACTGAAGGCCCAATATTAGATTAGTGCTGGGACAGCCAGGACAAGCCCAATTAGCACCAAGGCCTCTCCCCTGGTGTAGACAAAATGTCAGGCTCCTGAGGGGGTGGGCAGACAGTGCTTCAGAGGGCAAGGTACTCCTTCTCCTAGCAAAAGGCCAGCTCCCTGGCCGCCCAGCATGGGGAGAGCCGCAAGAAAAAGGTGGCAGAAGCTGTCGATACAAACAGCAGCAGGCCTGGCAGGGGCACTTTCTGCCTCAGCAGACAATCAGAAAGGAGCAGAAGGGAGGCTGGGTTTAATTCACACCTGGCAGAGGAGCTGAGGCTGGCTCAGCTTGGGAACTAAGGATTGGCTGGAAGCTTGAGCCTATAGCCAGGTGCACAGGGACAGAGGGCATAGGGCTTATTAGCAGCAGGGGGACAGAACCATAGCCCTAGCTGCAGGTCGGGACAGCAGTGCCATATCAGGAGTGAGCCCGTGTTCCAAAGCATGTGTCCCTCCATGGTTCCTACTGATTTCATTTAAACCCTCAAACAACCCTGTGGAGCGGATCCTGTTGTTGTCCCTATCTTTATCCATCCAAAACTACCTGGGTCTTCAGTGGTACAGGCAGGGTTCAAGGCCAGATCACCAGTCACTCTATACATTCCTTCTCTTCCTTATCCTTCCAACTACTCACCCTCTAATACACCCCTTCTCCCAACCACTTCCTCCTGAAGGCCCTCCTGGACTGGCCTGACTTCACCATGCTCACCCAAGCCTGAGCTGCTAGACTAGTTATAGCAGCAACTCCTGCCTCAGCACTGTGCACTTCCCCTTCCCAACTAGACAGCGAGTCCCTCAGAGGGCAGTAAATGTGAACACTGTCTACTCTCGGCATTCTAACATAAGGCGTAACCTGCTTGCTCAATAAATATTTCAGCAAAGAAGAGCAGGAGAGGCGAAGGGTGTTCTTTCCTAGAACGCTCTTTACTTCACATGTATTTTTCATGGTACAGGGGAAAACAACAAGAATTGCGCATGCATTTCTCCCTTTGCTTAAGAAGTCCCTCTAACTCAGAGCTCACATCTGGGCTGAGGCTTCCCTCCTTGGACCCTTTGGGGCAGACATCCTCCCTCTTTTTCAACCCATCAGAGAAGTAGGGCAGGACACAACACGCCCTCCCCATGTAGCCAACAAACTGTGGTTGTCATGGTAATCCCTGTACTTTATGAGTCCCTCTCTGCCTCTGGCACTGATGTCAGGAGGAATCATGGGAGATTGGCCCTGACCTTCGAGACCTATAACCCCAAGCACAGTATTCTGTTCATACAATGGAGCTGAGCAGATCAAGACTCACATCTCTCATTTTAGCCAAGACTAAGGTGTTTTTTTTTTGTTTTTTTTTTTTTTTTTTTTTTTTTTTTTGTTTTGAGATAAGAGTGGTGAGGGCTTCCTGGGTATACTGGCTAGTTTTATGTCAACTTGACACTAGCTATAGTCATCAGAGAGGAGAGAACCTCAATTAAGAAATGTCTCCATAAGATCGAGTTATAGTAGGCAAGCCTGAATGGCATTTTCTTTAATTAACATTGATGGAGAAGGATCCAGCCCATTGTGGGTGGTGCCTTCCCTGTGCTGGTAGCCTTGGGTTTTATAAGAAATCAGGCTTAACAAACCATGTGGAGCAAGCCAGTAAGCAGCACCAGTGCATAGCCTCTGCATCAGCCCTGCCTCCAGGTTCCTGCCATGTTTGAATTCCTGTCCAGACTTACTGCAATGATGGACTATGATGTGCAAGTGTAAGCCAAATAAATCCTTTCTTCCCTAAGTTGCTTCATCGTGGTATTTATCACAGCAATAGTAACCCTAACCAATATACTGGGATATTCCTGGTACCATGAGCTGCAAAACTATTTCCAGTGCAGATGATTATCAAGTTCCTGTCAAGTTGTCATGAAACTGGCCAGCACACTAAGCTAGTCTTTAGTTCACTGTGTGGCTGAGGGTGTCCTATGATCCTTCTACCTCTCTCAAGTTCTGGGATTACAGGTGAGCATCTCATATCCTGTTTAAGACATTCGTGCGGGCAAAATATCCATATGTGCAATTTTTGCATTCCATTAATAAAAATCAACAAATAACTTCATGCTGCAAGAAAGGAGCACACTGTCCAATGGGGAGGGCCCCTCTCAGCTTGTAGCTCAGGCATTCTGGTGAGAGTGAGTGTCTAACCTCTGGTCTGAGTACACAGCTGTTGCATGACAACCTAGGGGACCTAGAATTCTGAGGCCACAATGGCAACAGCTGTGCAGGGGCTTCCTTTCAGCTCCTACTGTCCTGTTCCTGGAAGGTGACAATCTTTAGAAGCTGCCAGGTAGCCCCATGCCCATTCCATCTCCTAACCAGCTTACACCAAGAGGTAGAGAACTGGAGGGAAGAGGAAGGACAAGAAGCAAATGCAGGGAATGGGCACACCACCCAGGTCCCACTTCTAGAGAAGTACAGAAGGACTCTGGGCAATCAAGCACAGCAAAGCAGGGACCACACCCTGGGTGAGGGCTCTGGTCTCGCTCTCCTTCCACCACCTGTTCAGTCTCTTGGGAAAGGAGTAGACAGGTAGGGACTTCCATATGGTGCCAGTCCGGGAAGATGGTGAAGCCTGTTGTTCCTACTGATGAAGCAAAGACTGGGTTAACATGGGCTTTCAATATTTCAGTATTGATTTCCCAGCCAGTATAATGTGATACCTATTGTGTGCAAAGCCCTGGAGACTTGCAGTAAATAAAACAGACTACTAACTCAGAGGGATGTTGAACTGGGCAACCTTAGAAGCATGGACCTGGAGCTTCCAATACAGGAGTAACATGGAAAAGCCAGGCCTGCCCACCAGCTGGCTACTGTTCCTTAAGCATCACTGCCCAATTCCCACTGTTCCTTATCTAGGGCTAGCTGACTACGAGTCACTTCAAGCCACATTTCTTCATGGAAGACCATACAACTACTACTTTCAGCTGTTTGTCCAAAAAGTCCTAGCGATATAACTTCCCCACCCTTCTCTTGAAAAGCCTCAAAGGGAGGTGTGTGTGTGTGTGTGTGTGTGTGTGTGTGTGTGTGTGTGTGTGTGTGTGTAGGTCCAGCAAGAGAACTTCTGGATGATGTGTGTTCAGAACAAAGAATTAGCAACCTCATAAGAGGATGCAATTTGGTTCAGATGGGTAGATGGATGGAAAGGACTCCATCCTAGTGGTCCCTAGCAAGATTCTGGAACAAGAAGGGCAGAACTGAGGGGCCTAGTGGCAAGGAATGTGTCAGAGGAAAGACAACATCACACCCACAAAGCCTACAGCTACCCACGGTGTGGCCCTAGAACAGCACAACCTTTTCATTGGTCCTATACTCCCTCTCTATAAGAGTGAGGAAAACTCATTCTCTTCCTTCCGAGTAAGTGTCAGTGCCACATCAATTAAAACACGTAACATAGCAAGGGGGATGGCTCACTGCGTAAGAACACTTCGCATCTGTGCAAACATGGGGACCTGAGTTCAAGTCCCCAGCACACAAATGAAAATAAAAACTAAGTGTGGCCATCCACTCATGTAACCCTAGTATTTCCGGGGTTAGAGACAGGAGGATTGCTGGGGTGCTGGAGTCTGTTAACTGCCAGACTGGCTCCTGGCTCAGGAAAATCTTGTTTCAAGGGGATATGGTAGGCAATGATAGTATAGGACACCTGCCATCCTCTTCTGGCTTCTATACACACATGTGCACACATCACACACACACACACACACACACACACACACACACACACACACACACACACGGAAAGAGGTAGCAGGTAGCATTTCAGTTTCTTGCTGGTGTCTCATCTAAGTAATATGTGCTGCTTCCTACTACCCAAAGCGTCCTTCCTCAGGCTGGCACAGCCCTCCCTCATCCATCACCAGTACACAGGAGAGTGGGCAGGAACCTGAAGCTCCCCTTTCCTGGACCGCCAGTGGCCCTCTGGATCAGTAACAGCTGTAAGAACTCAGAGAGATACACATGCATAATTTTATGTGGTCACCCAAATGAAATCTTTTAAAAACATCTTTTTGGAGGGGGGTTCACTTTGAAATAATTAAAGTCTTCCATCAAATTATCCTGAAGATCTCTTTCCATGAAAAGCCTTTAATTTCATTCTCCTTAATGGAATTCCATCCCAGCAGATGAAGCAGGCCTTTTCTATTTCTTCAAATATTGTGTCAGGCCCCTTCATCAGAGGAAGAGGCAGAGGAGAAGAGAACTGGGATGGGGCCAGGCGGGACCACCATCCTGGATTCCTCTCCACACCCACATGCACAGTCTTCACACCCAAAGCACAAATCTGCTCTGCAACATATCACTTCCACCTGGGAAGACTGACTCACCCATCCCGCCACCCGCCACCCTCTAGGCAAGGAGCTTCTACCATGTCTCTGGCTCTCCTCTTGGACCAGGGAGAAGATAGAAATACACAAGCCAGCTCTAACGTCTGTCCACTGAAACCCAGACCAAAATGTTCTCTGTTCTGGGCAGATGGAGCTGTCCCTATTAAAAAGGGACAGAAAGATCTAGAGAGAAAGTGAAGCAGAAGTGCCACAAATTACAACAAAGATACTTGTTAGCAAGGGCTAAGTCAGGCATGGTGGCACGTGTCTGTGATTCCCAAAAAATAGGATCAGGAGTTCAAGGCTACACAGTGAATTCATAGCCAGCCTGGGTTACATGAGACTCGTACCTACAGCACACAGTGCAGGCCACCCCAGCTCTGGGCTCTTCTCTCCTTTCTATCCTTCTAGGTCCTATCAGTGGGTAGCTCAGCTGCAAACCCAGCAACTAGCACTTCCCAAGGAATTCCCCTTTCCCAGCTGTCTTGGCTAATCACCAAAGAAAACCAACATGCAATTTTACATACTCTGCTTATTTCCAATGAGGTCTTGCATTGCTAATCTTTTAACTATGGGTGTGTTTCATCTATTCTTGGTCTCTCTTCAGCCCCCACCACTGCTGGCCCCTCATGTGACTGGAGACATAAGCCTAGCTGCATGCCTGCCCTATGCACTACCCCGCATGGCTTTCCCTGGTTTCTTCCCAGAGTCATCAGGTGGGGAGGGAAGCTGGCCATGCTTGGGAGCTATCTCCCAACCTGGAATAAAGAGGCTAGCAGGTTCAAAGAAACAAAGTATTCCAGAAAATGCAAATGAGGTTAGGGAGATCCAGATGGAAGTGCCTGCTTTCTATAAAGTCCTACAAAGAACTTCACCCAGATGTCCTGCCCCCCTCTGAGCCAGCTGACACCAGGGGTGCTGAAAGAACAAAAGAGGGAAATTGAGCTGGGGCAGAACCAGCCCTCCAGGAGTACTGGTGGGCTAAGTACTTAGGGCCCAGAAAGAGACCAAAAGGCACGGGGAGGCCCCATAGACAACAACTACAGCCTGGGCATGGGCCTGGGCCTGGGCCAGGACCTTTGTATCTGGTGGCAGGTGAGGGGCTGCAGAGCAGGCAAACACTACCCCTGAACTGCTACCCCACAGGCTCATAGGAAGGCTAGGACCACCAGTGCATGGCTGGCTGGTGGCACTGGCCCCTTCCTTCTCTAGCCACAGAGGCCCTTGACAAGAGGCTGAAGCAAAGCCTTGAGAAGATGTTTAGACTCCAGCGTAATCATTGTGATAACAGTTTAATCATTTAAAACACTGTCTTCTGTTGCTCTAATGAAGAGAGAGGCTCTTTTCCATATTGTTTGTGCCATCTGTGAGCAATTTCCACATTAGCCTCTTAGATTGGCAAAGCAGAAGCCAGGCTGTGATGGAGAGAGGCAAGACAAGGAGGGAGAAAAGGATGTGGGGAGGAGAGGCTGGGGCTGGGGGAGGGGGGACCAACCAGAAGGGTGACCAGCAGGGTGGAGGAGGGGAGAGTATACGAATGCCCCATCCTGGGCCAGGGCTGGTAGATGGGTGCTGCTGGCCTTTCACTTTCTGGAGCAAAGGAAATTCCTAACATGTAGAAGGCAAAGACAGCAGATGAGCTGGTTTCTCATTGTTGACAGGAGCAGCTGACAGGGATAGGGATTTACTGTGGCCCACGGGTGCACAGTGTTCAGTGCATGGCTCCCCAACACTACTGCTCTGAGGTGTGTAGCAAAGCAGACATGTTATGAAAGGGAGAGTGGACAGAGAGCTGGCCACTTTGTAATGGTCAGAACCAGAGAGGAGTAACAAGAAGCAGCCAGGACCAGACGGGAGTAATTCACCTCCTCCATCACTTTTCTCCATGGTCCTAGCATCTCCCAGAAGTCTATTCACGTTCTTAATCATCACTACACTAAACCATTGATTAGGTCACAGCCCTCAAGATCCACTCATCTAAGGGAACACCCTCACAGACACACCCAGAAGTGTGCTTCACAAATCTCCTAGGTGGCTCTGGATCTAATTAAGTTGACAATCAAGATAAACCACTGCAATTATAATCAGCCTTTCTCTTTAATGACATGAGAAAGAATGAAAAATAAGAGTAATCTGCCTCCCCTCTACATCCCCATCCCCATCCCGCCCCCACCACCAAAGAAATCAGGATGGCTGAAAGAGTTTCCAAGTAGGATGCAAGAGTCGCATAAAGCTGACCAAGGATATTTTGTGTCTAGAAGAATTTCTTTCAGGCTCTGGGATTGGGTTCTGGGGTCACAAGAACTGGCTCTGGAAGGCTGCAAAAAGAATCATGGGCAGCACTAAGTACACAACGAATATAAGAGGTTTGTGAGTCTGTAACGATAGAAGGTTAAATGGTGCCAACCTCGAAATGGCAGGTCAGCAACCTCAGCCTCAGAACTGTGAACAAAGATGTGGTTAAGCCAAGGACCTTGGGAGGAGGGGGTGCTTCCTGGACTATCAGGTGGGCCCTAAATGCAGTTACATGTATCCTTATAATAGATACACAGAAGAGGAGGGCACAGTGTAACCACAAAGGCAAAGGTTGGAGACAAAGGTTGGAGAAGGGGCCACAAGCCAGTGATAGCCTAAAGCCACAAGAAAGTAGCTGGGCCAATGAGAGGGCCAGGAAAATATCACGGCAAGTCCCTAACAACTCAGTTAAGAACTAGGCCTCAGTTCACAAACAAAGGGCAGTCAGTCAATCACCAAGGCCCTTGACACTGGACAAGACATGTATGCCTGGATCAACACCACTTCCACACACACACAGGTGATGACCAAATAAGGACAAAGCCTGGGACTTGTACAGACTTGCCCAAGAGTGGAAAACTATAGCCTGGTGCACCCCTAATAGTCCAAACCAATTATAAATGTACTAATATGGTTGCCACTTACATAAGCCCATCCTAAGTAGAATGGTCACACTACTTTTAAAATCCCTATAGCTGTGCTTACAAGGGTGGTCTTCGCCATTTTGCACAGGTGTGTGCCCACATGCTTGTGGTACAATAAAAACCCGTTTGCCGATTGCATCGTGACTGGTAGCCTTTTGGGGGCTTCTTGTGGACCCCAACACCAGGTGCAAAGCTGCTTCTCCCTGGTGCCTTTGCTGAGAGCCTGAGCCTGTTGAAGCCTCAATTCAGACTCCTGTGTACAGAATGCTGAGAGAACTAATTTCTGCTATCTTAAGCCACTCAGTCTGTGGTCATTTGTTACAGCAACCACATGAAACTAATAGAATAATGACTAGAAAGAAAAGTCAAAGCTGAGGAAAATAGGTGTCCTCAGAGCACAGAACACAACACATTCCATGTGAGATGCACAGACTATCCCAGCAATCTGGGGTGAGCTTGGAAATGTACTTACTGCCGAGTCACGGTTAAAAAAGATGTAAAGGGGGGCCCAGAGTTTCAGGACTTGGAGTTTGCAGTTAACATGCACAGACAGGTATTGTCTCATTTTTGCCCCATTACAGACTGTGTGACCTGAGGCAGGTAACCCTCTCTAAGCCGCTTGACTTTGGTGTCCAGTGTGAGTGATGACAGCCACGTACTCCCTAGGTTGCTGAGAGGGATGGGTGAAGTCATCCACTTGCCACACTGGCTGGCATGTTGTAGCCATAGAGAACATCAGTGGCTCCAAGTGCATTAGAGTTAGGAGTGATAGGAATAAGCATACACATAGACCAGCCCCAGCTATACCTACCTCTACCACTGTGAATATTCACAATGTCCCTTTGTCTGACTACTTACTCCCGCTGCAAAACCTGTATAGATAGACTGCAGACTGTTGATATCAGGCTATGCCCTGCCCTAAGTTACAACATACTGTATAAAGCAGTGGATTTCTGGGCTATGTTTTGCCCTTACAATCTCCATTTCACTAGCAGCCTTTGCCCCCATTTGTTCTGTAAACACAGTGAAAGAGTAATCCTGTACCACACCGAGCATATAAAGTCTGCGCCATCCAGGAGGCTGCCAGGCAAATAACTTCAGACTCCACTGAAGCCTCTTTAATGCTTTGTTGCCATTCAGTAACCTACGTATGTACATATAGATAGATTTACTATGTAATGTGTAATGTGCGATCTGCAAGTTGACATTAGTGGTTAAAATGGGAATAAAGGAGCCTGTTTGCCTCAGCCGATTATCAAGGAAATGAGGGCAACTTGGAAAATTGCTGTTATCAAAACTGACGTTTAGCTTGTGAATTTATTGTTATTCGATAAATTCTGACATTGTGAAAAGACAAGAGCATGTTCACTTCTATGTCTGATTTAGCACTCTGATGACGCTTATCATATGTCAGAACTGGCTAACACCACACAATCATGTGTCCCCATTTTAAAAGGGAAACAATGCTTAAATGACTTGTCCAAGAGCTGTGGTTTAGATAATGCCCCCGAAAGGCCCCTGTGTTGATGGCATAGTCCCAGCCTGTGGTTCCACTAGGATGTGTTATAACCTTGAAAAGGTGGGTCCCAGCGGGAGGTCTCCCAGTCACAGGGGCATGCCTTTGAAGGGGGCCTTGAGGCCCTTGGCTACTCTTCCTTCCTCTTCATCAAGTCCCAGCCAAGAGATGAAGAGACCTTGTCTGCTAAGCAAGCAGAGATAAGCCTTTACTGTTTCATAAATTATTCATCTTAGATATCATGTTACAACAACAGAAAACTAAATAACAGCAAGCTCATGCCACAAATGGCTGACATAGGACTAGAATCCAGTCATGCAGCTCTAGGTCAAAGGCAAAGGTGAGTGAATTGCAACTCCCCACAGCTTCTCACCTGCCAGGAAGTGTCTTATGTGTACCCCATAGGAAATTCCTTAAATACCATGCCCACTGACTATCAGGGAGGGGTATTCTGTGCTGGTGTGTTCTTAGTGCATTGAACAATCTCACCATACTCTATGATTACCTGTTCAAATGATTCCAATATTTCTTCCTGACAGCTCTAAGTGCCCAATCCCCTGAGAGCCTGCAGAACACCATGAAATCGGCTGATCACAGGCAAGAAAATGAAGCACAGAAAAGGCTTAGCCTGATGGGAAGGCCTTTGGGATAACCCCCAACCTTCCAGACCCAGGCCTTCCTCCAGCAGCTCTCCTGTCCTTGCAATGACCCAGAGCAACCATGCTACTTTGCCACCTGATAGGGGCTTCGGCGGTGAGGTTTGCATCCCAGCCAGAGAACTCAGCCCACCTACAGAAACAGGACCCACGTAAAGCCTTGCTCTCCTTACTGAACCACCCAGCCCTGAAGATGAACTATTGATGAGGATCAGGCAGTGGAGTCGGTTAGATGTGGGCTCAAAGAAAGTATCTCCACTCGCTGGCTGTGTGATCACAGGGCAAGTGGCAACTCTCTGAGCCTTGTCAGGGGAAAAAGAAGCCATGATGTCAGCTTCAGCACATGACTGTGGGGACTGAACCAGGTCTAACTGTGAAAGGCTCTGAACAATGTCTGATATGTCATATGTGTCCAGTAAATGGTAGTCTACAGCAGCAGAAGTGGTAAAATGCTGTAATGATACCATGTTCCCTGACACACAGTGAGAATTCAATAGATCGTTATCAAAGAAATTAAACTAGGAATTTTCTGCAGGGTTATGCACATCTTCATTAAGAACTTGCCCCATCCACGAATCGTTAGTGTCTTAATCACCTTTCACTGACAGTCGTTAAGTCCCTACTCAGTACCAAAGCCCGAGCGAGGCACTGGAAACACAAGAAAATAACAAGGCACAAACTGTTCTCAGTGCTAACTGGGGTTCTTAATCTTAACCTTTTAGGAGGCCAAGAGACCATTTTGAGTCTTATTGAAGACCGTAGATTCTGCCCCAGCAAAACAAAACATATCACTGTAAATACGAGCCCGCACCTGGTGTGAGGATGCTGTGTTATCATGGGATCTGGAAAGAAGAAAGATGAGAGATGCACGAGAGGCTCCTAACATGGTTCTCGGCACACAGGAAATCTTTGATAAATGTGCATTGCCCATGACTCCAATAAGCCACATCACACTGCAGTCTTCTCTAGAAGCAAAGCTAGCAGAACCCTCCAGCACCCAGAGGGCAGCTGCCATCCACTAAATGGAGTTACAACCCACAAGAAGTGCCCTCACTCCAGCCTAGACAAGCAAGTGTGGTCTGGAGATAGGCTGGGGCCCTCCCAGACTCCCTCACGCTCATTGATGGCTGATGCCCCAATGTGCATCCCGGGACTTACCTGGGAACTTCCTGGTGTCTGGAGTCTACACAGCAGTGGGATATCCTGATCTCAGCTGCCTTCCACCATGCCCTGATGGGATTGGCCCTGGCTGGATACGGCTTTAATTATTGACTTCTGCCTTATAATCATGTCCTGACCTTCACGTCTTAGCTGCTCTGTCAGGCTAGACACCCCAGCTACCTCCCAAACAACCATGTATGCCTTACCTCAGGTCTGGTTTTGGAGACGCATGGTTAACACGGGGTGCAGAACAGAAGACGTGCCAGGGCTCTTTCCCAAGCACAACTGATAGAGTAGGGGTACAGAGGCAACCAACCAGTCTGCTCATTACCAGGAGCCAGGGAGAGGAAAAGAAAGTGATTGACAACTCTAGGTTCCAGCCAAAATCCTAGGAGAAAACAGATTACATGCCATAGAGTGGCATAGAACATAATGTCTCCCGGTTTACAGAGTCCCCAATTCAAAGTTGTGGCCAGCTGGCAATCTGTTTCAATGTTCCAGGAACCCTGAGATGATGAGCAGGTTAGAGTGCCCAGGGCACTTCAGCTGACCATGGGCTGCAAAGCCCTCCCTTTGAATCACTCAAGTGTGCCTTTAGAGCACAGGGGCTTCCTACCCCAGCACCCGAGGCCCCTCCACACAGGAACCTGGCATTTGTGGGATGTAAATACATAGGGTATCTCCTCCATGTGCCATCTGATTCAGAGATCTATCCCAATCATTCCTGTACACTCAAGGGAAGCATAAACAATGTATGCAAGTGCACACAGTCATGCACACATATATGCGCACACACACTATGTCCATGCTGCCCTGAACTCCTGGTCAATTTTCTCTGTACTATTTGGCTTGCAAATCACATTCAACATCAGCTCTACACAGATTAATGGATTTCACAACCCAGAGCTTTGTGTGCCCACAAGCTCACCAACTTCAGCTAACTACATGGACAGTGCCCTTTCTCTCAGCAATAGGGTGTGGAATTCACAAGACATAGGTTCAAGTTCCAGCTAACAGCCATGTCTCTCTGGACATGAGACAGAGGGGTGTGGACTGTGATTCCCCACAGGAGAGAAAAAGACACAGAGTGACTGGGTTCAGGGGTAACCTGAAGTCCCTCCAACTCCAGAACTGATCGCGCTCTCTCTCTCTCTCTCTCTCTCTCTCTCTCTCTCTCTCTCTCTCTCTCTCTCTCTCTCAGTCCCACTCCAAGCACATACAGACTGCATCTTCATTGTTTCCATAGTCTGAGCTCCTGTAACAGGGCCTCCATACCTACTGACCCCCATCTTCCATCATTCACACACAGACTGCCTCTCACAAGGAAGGCAGTTGGCCAGAAATGGGTTTTCTCATGCGAGCACACCAGCCCACCTCACATGCATCATCTCCTTTCCCCAGTTCCCTTCTCTCTCTTGCTGTATTCCCTGCCCCAGCACAGGACTCCACACCCTCATGGCTGGTGGAAGCTTGGAGCTCCCCTGTGCCTCATTTTATCCTAGAATGAGCAGGGACCGCCTTCTCTTTCTTTCACAGACAAAGCCCTAAAGCTATCTACTGTCCACCATAAGGCAGCTCAAAATCAATCAAGTCGTTAATGAGGGCTACATTTACAACTTCAATTGTCAAGTCTAATAATTCCCTTTAACTGAGATCTTTTGCCTTTGTTAAAGTAATCAGTGCCTGTCAAGGAGTGATCAGAAAACGAGATTTCCACTTGTGGAACCCATATGCTACACATGTCATCACAGGGAATCAGGCTCAGTCAATTCTTTCAAATATTGCCACCCCTTGACAAGTCTTTTTTTCCTCCAGAAGTCTTAATAAGGTAATTAAATAAACAATCTTAGGCACTCAATCAGGCCAGAAGTCTTAATAAGGTAAACAAATAAATAAACAATCTTAGGCACTCAATCAGGAATTAATTAACCATTAAACATTATTTGCCCAGTACCATGAGGATTCAGAAATACTTGATAAAAATCCTTGCTTTCATAGACTCTAACATAATCAGAAAATCAGCCTAACACTGAGATATATACCAGCCCAGTAGATTTCTAAACTACAAATATAATAAGAAGCCATTGATTCATTTAACAAAACACCACTATTAAAGTATAGTGTGCATAGACATTACCCATTATGTGGTTCACAGACAATGTGTGCAGTGTCCTAGTTAGGATTATTATTGCTATGATGAAACACTATGACTGAAAACAACTTAAGGAGGAAATGGTTAATTTGGGTTGCACTTCCACATCAAAATCCATCACTGAAGGAATCAGGACAGGAATCCAAACAGGGCAGGAACCAGGAGGCAGGTACTGATGCAGAGACACTGGAGGAGTGTGACTTACTGACTTGCTCCTCATGGCTTGCTTAGCCTGCTTTCTATAGAATCCAGGACCACTAGCTGAGGGTTTTACTCAGTGAGCTAGTTAGTCCCTCTGCTGTTAATCACCTATAAAGAAAATGCTTTACAGCATTTTCTGCCTACAAGCAAATCTTACGGAGACAATCAAGGTTCCCTCCTCTCAGATGATAGCTTATGTCCAGTTGACATAAAACTAGCCGGCACATAAAGTAAAGATCAATACCAACATATCATCCAAGCACCTACACAAAGTAGGTTACAGTAGCAAGTGATTTAGGACAAGATAAATATGGCAAGCAAGTTAGGAGACGAATGACTCTAGTTCATGGAAGCATAGCAGCCACAGGGTTACCAAAGTTTCCTTAAGCAACAGGGCCCAAGTTACATTCCTCAAGGAGGTGAACTAGGTCACTCCAAATCACCAGGAGAACCCTATGCTTCCTAAGCAAACCTAAAATTCCCCTGGGAGAATGAGAAGCTGCGGTATCCGTTCCAGATTACGTCCACCAGGCCTGAGTTAGAATGTGTAGTTCATCTATGTTCAAAAACGGCTGAAAAATGCCCAACAGGGGAAAGCACACTTCCCGTGTGCCTGTGTAGGTGCATTAAGACACGATTATCTAAGAATGTGCGCGGCACCAGCTGATGTCCCAGGTAGAATGAAAAGGGGGGAAGGAGAGACCCTTGAAGCACAAGCATGCTGCTTATCTGCTTCCTGGCCGCCTGAGGTGAGCAGCCTCCTCCTGTACATGCTTTTGCCACCATGACGATCTGACTCACCTCAGGTCCCAAGCGAAGGAACCGGCAGATTTGGATTGAAACTGTGAATCAAAATGTTGCTTTAAATCGTTTCTTCAGGTATTTGTCACAGTGATGGGAAACTGACTCACAGCGAGTATAATAAGGAGGAGGGTGCATAGCCTTGCTGAACTTTCTGTCACATGGGATATGAGCCTGAAAGGAGACAGGAGATTCTCCTGAGGTTATGGAACTCCAGGGAGAAAGGGCTCACTAACAAGATGATCTGACTGGCATGTGGGGTGAGGCTCTGGGTATGCAGCTCTCAAGAGCAGTCAGTCACCCATGCTGAGCTGGATTTCCCAGTCCTAGAGATACTTTTGAATCAGCCATGCCCTTGCAAGCAAGCCCAATAAGCTGACTCCTTCAGTTGACTTATATGGAGCTGTTTGTTTGGTCTGTTCTCAGTGCCCTGTCTGGAGTGAAGAACCCCCAGGGGAAAAAGTCACACAGTATGGGAGAGGCAAGCAAACTCCAGCAGTGAGGGTAACAGATGAGTGCCTGACACACAGCAGGTGCCTGACCTACACAGTAGATCTCTGACCCACATAGTAGGTCCCTGACCCAGTCAGGGTAGTAGGCTACAAGGAAGCATGCCTAGCTGAACCCCTAGGATAGGTTGGATGTGGATGTGCTGGCTGTGACACCAAGCTGATTATAGTGGTTTAAATGAGAGTGGTGCCCACAGGCCCAACCATTTGAAGTTTGGTCCCCAGTTAATGGAACTGTTTAGGAAGAATTAGGGGGTATGGCCTTGTTGGAGGAGGTGTGTCACTGAGGATGGCCTTTGGGGTTTCGAAAGCCCACCCCAGTCTCAGTTGTGTTCTCTCTTTCTGAGCCTCCAACTTGTGGATCAGATGCAAGCTCTCAGCTATTGCTCTCAGTTACCATGCCTGCCACTGTGCTTCCCACCACAAAGGTCAAGGACTCACCTCTGAAACTGTAAGCAAGCTCCCAGCTAAACGCTTTCTAAGTTGGCTTGGTCATAGGTTTTCTTCACAGCAATAGAATAATAACTATGACACTGGTAATGGTAATAGTAACAGCCCCTCGAATCCAATGGCTGCTCCCTCTCAAAGCTAGAGGTACCATGCTCAGAGAGTGCCTCTTCTATCCTTCCTGGATCACTGGGGAGGAGGAAAATGAAGAAGGGAGAGGAGAGTTAAGGCCCTATAAAAGACATGCAGTCCTGGAAGATCACAGCAGCTACAAGCTCAGGCCACTGCTGGCCACTTCCGTCCCTAAAACTATCAGAACCATCTTCTGTGTGTGTGTGTGTGTGTGTGTGTGTGTGTGTGTGTGTGTGTGTGTGTGTGTGCATGTGTGCACGTGCATGTGTGAGTGCGTGTGTGTATGTGGTGTGGTCTATGCATGTATGCATGTGAGTACCTATGCACATGCAGAGGCCAGAGGAAGAGGTCAGGCATTTTCTCTCCCTCTCTACCATGCTGCCTTGAGACAGGGTCCCTCATTGAACTGGAAGAGCACCTTTGCAGCTACGCTGCCTAGCCACCCAGGTTGCTCCCAGTATCTGCTTGTCTCTGCCCCCTCCAAGTGCTAGGGTCACAAGTATGCATAGACATGCCCAATGTATTTTTTTTTCATGGGTGCTGGGAATCCTAACTCAGGTCCTCATGCTTGGATAGCAAGCTCTCTTACTCACTGAGCCTTCTCCCCAGCCCAGAACCATCATCACCTTCTGAGTGCCTCCCATGCTCTGTGCTAGGAACTGCACTTGGTGTCTACACACACACTGTTTCTAATCACATTTGAATGTGAGCACTCAATTCTGACAGTGATGTGACACAACGGATGCTAATCGTGCATGATACATGCAGAGAGTCGTAACTGGGATTAAATTCAGACCCCACCCTGTCTGTCTGTTCTTCCACACTTTGGAACTCTTGAGATGAAGACCTCTGCAGCAACCTCGACACCTGAGCCCAGGAAGCCACTAAGTAGCAGTAGCAAGTAGCCATGGTCCCCAAGTCCCAGCACTCCAATCTGAGAGCTGAAGAGCCACAGATGTGAGCCAGCCACTCCTGGCTCCAGTTCATGCTGTCAGCAAATCAGTCTGTTCCATTCCTGGCCTCGGTTTCAGTGGAGAATGACCATACTTGGGCCTGATGCTCTCTTCAGATTCTTCCTACCATGACATGCTGTGACCTTGAGGTTCTAGCCTAAGTGATCTAAGGGAACAGGACATGAAACTGGAACCAGCTGGGCAAGTGTCTCGGCATCAGTGTACTTTGCTTGGCCCAGGCCTATGACACCAAAGCACAGCTTATCTTAAGGACACCCAAGAGAAGACTTAATGAGTGCCCACAAGCAAATCCTGGGCCTGTCTCTAGAGTCCTCTGAAGCTCACAGTCCTGTAGTGTGCCTGTCCCCACCCCATCCCTCCATTCCTTCACTCCCCACTACCCCAGTCACTGATGAAGACTCAGACCACAGGGAGCCTGCCACAGTAGCTTCCAGGTCCATAAGCTTCCATAAGCATCCACCCTGACTCCTGACTCTTCTGCAAATCACACATGACCACCCCACTGTGTTCTCCGTCTTCCATCTAGCACAGATAGGTGAGGATAAGCCTGTTCCTTGACAGGGACCACAATGCCAGCAAACCACTCCTCCACCATCTTTGCCTGCCTGGCACACACAGCCCCACTGACTGTTCCTTGGCTTGAGGGGCTGGCAAACAAGCGCCCGCATACAAGAACAAACAATCTCCTCCGAGTGAGTATATTTTGTCTTCATTATGCCACTGTGAAGGTGTTAACATACAACTTACAACATATTAATCACCCCTCTAACTTCCAAATGCTAAATGCATCATTAACATTCATGTTTTCTTCAATTACTTGGCTGTTCTGGGGGAGGGGACCAGGTTGGTTCACCACTAACTCTATCTCCTTTGGAAGACTCCAGACTCATTAAAGGCAGCCTAGACCCTCACCACTACTATACAAGAGGAAATTCCTGCTAGGGCCCTCAATGCTGACACCTGACTCCAGCAAGGGCTGGTCATCAAAACACAACCGGATGGCAAGGGTGAGAGAGAGAAGGCTGGTGGGAGGAAAGAGGGGCAGATCTAAGGGGGTACAGCATTCATGCCAACCAATGAGTCTAATTCCTTCATTGGGAAGAGACTGTGGCTCAGAGAGGGTGACTCGCTTCAAACCACACGGCTTTTGTTGAGTGAAGGTGGGAAAGAGGGGGGAACTGAACAGAGAAGAGGGTGGACAGTAGAATGCTAACATATGGGCAAGAAAAATGTGAAGCGTGGAGAGACAGGGCAAGGACAGGTACATGATGGGTCAGAAAGGTCTGAATCCTGTGTAAGCTCCAAGCTACCTTGAACTTCACCCGAACTCCTCAAACCAAGATCTGTGAGCAGGGCGCTGAGGCAGGCAACAAACAGCTGGCTGAAGGGAGCAGGAGGAGCAGAGAGCATTCAAGGGTTGGCCCTCCACCCCAGGTCTCTAAATGCAGCCAGACTAAATATGACACATAATTAAAATGTCATTACCTCACAATTGTGCCATCCAAACTTCACCAGGAATTTGTCACAGACGCTTGTGGCTACAAAATCAATCTGCTATTGTACTTCAACAAATCAGATTCAATAATCTCCCTGCCAGTGGGTTGCAGAGCGGCTCTGAATTGAAGAGGAAAGAGAAGACAAGGGCTCCTGCTGGCAAGTCACTTCCTTGTCCACAGGCTGCTGGCCAGCCAGGCTTTCCAACCTTGAGGTGCGAGCATTCAAGGTCAGCACAGACTGTGGCTTCCAGAGGGTTAAGGCAGGGGACTCAGGGCAGGGCCAGTGGCAGCAGGGTCAGCTCCTGGGAATACATCCTGGGTCTTGGAAGACAGGACCACAGGCAAAAACCCACCAAGTGTATCCCCACTGGTACAGGACTTTCCTAACTTATGAAGTAGATCCTTCCTTCTTTCCTTCCTTCCCCATGAGGAAGAAGTCCTAGAGTCTTAGTGAGGGTCATGACCAAGGCCATCTCTCAGTAGAAAGGGCAGAGACTAGTGTGTGACTTAAGACAGTATTTATCCTAGAAAACACACACACACACACACACACACACACACACACACTTGGGACCCAGAGTCTATAGGTTCCCAGAAGTGTGCCATGCAGAGCTGTCCCTGATGGTCTCACAAGCCCCCGTAGCCTGGGGGCTTTGAGTCCTAACTAGCCTTTCCTTAACCTGCCCCCAGGCTGTCTCCTTTGCTAAACCTACTACCTTATTCCCGGCTGTCAGCATTCTGCAGTGGTTTCTTCTCTGGCTCCCCAATCTTCTGTTTCTTCCTTCTTCTGACTTTGCACATCATTCCACATGAAGCTCCTACAATGCCAATTTGACCTTGACCCTCCGTACTCCAAAACCTCCTACAGCTGCCTCTGACTCCAAGCCCTACCCCTCCTCCAACACTTGGAGAAAAATGGGCCCCTCAAAGCCCCTGTGGCCGTCTCTCTGTGAAGCAGACACTGAAGCACTGTCTCCCCTCTCAGCACCTGGTATCTGCCACCACCTCTTCCCCGCGGCTGCCCCTCACTGTGCATGTGCTTGGTTGCTTTTTCTCCAGCTCTCTGGTTATTCATCAGTGGGCTTCTTGCTTTCTTCCCTCGCTTGGTCCATAAATGCCTGTCTTTCCCTGTCACATGCTTTCCACCCTTCCAAGGGGACTGTGATTGTCGTCATCTGAGCCCACAGTCTTGGCTGCGTCTCTACCCAACTGAGCCTCCGCTCTCACACCCACACCCTTCTCCTGGATTCTAGATCCCATCAATTACATTCTCCTACCAAAATCCTGTTGCTGAGCCAGCCATATTGCCCCCAGCCTCTGTCTTACCAGCTCACAGCCACACTCTCCTGTACCATGTTGTCTCAACATCCGAGGTACAGACAAAAGTCCCTTTATCCTGTGACTTCTAGAACACTACATGCCTGGCCCTTGCCTCCTGCCTGACCTAACTCTCTCCGGGACCCTCCCTGAGCCACTCCAAGCACCACCAGCCTAGGGGCAGGTCCTCATCTCCAGCCTCCCATGCCATCCTTCATCAGTACACACTGTGGGTGCCCTGGTTCTCCATGCCTTCTGCTCATGTACACCTAGGCAGCACCTGGCTCCATGAAGAGCTGATCCTTCTGTGAATTCTTCCCAGCTGCTTGTTAGTCTTCACCCCCACATCTGGGGGGGGTGGCCCATTTCCTCTTTCGGGGTGGGGTGGGGATGAAGCAATGAGTCTTCATCCTAAAGTCCCGAGTGCTAGTTTGGCACCTGGTCTTTAGTAGGTGCTCATTAAACCACAAGGGTGTAGGAGCAGAAAGGGTTGGAAGAGATGGGTGTGTCCTGGCCCGCAGAAAACCAAGCCTTTCCCCTCCAGCTCAGCTACCTTCTCAGTCACTGTCTGGCAGAGACCTTGTCCTTTCACAAATGTTTACAGTGATATGTAAATAACTTGCCCAGGATGATGTATGTGGCCTTTCTACCCTGGGCCTGCAATGGTCCATGCCAAGTGTGCTGTCAGCGTGGCTGCTCAAGTGAGACACTGAGGAATGTGGTCTGCGTGGAAGAGTGGGTGAGGGTATACCATAAAACATTGTGTGCAGACAAATCTGGGCCCCATGCCATGAAAAATGTGAATCTGTCCTTGACTCCGGTGGCAAATGAGGCATGAAAACGTATCAAAATGTGATATTCAATATATGGATGTATTTAATATTTTATGAGACTGGAAATCAGTTACTGAAGGTTTGAAGGATAAATCAAGCGCCAAGCAGGTGAACCTTCAAGCATCTGCCCTGATGTGTGCCTTTCCCCAGGAGGGGAGGAAAGAGGAGGAGCTGTGACAGGAACCCAGCCCAGGAGACTCTGGGGGAACAAAATAATCCCCAGACACATATTTACCAGCCCACAATCTCCTCACCCACCCACATTCCCCCCCTCCCAGGAGCCATTACTGTCTTGCCTGCCTACTTTACTCATCCTGTGAAATCCTGCTACCTTCCTCGGAGCATACTCTAGGCCCGTGGTTCTCAACCTTCCTAATGCTGTGACCCTTTAATTCAGTCCCTTATGCTGTGGTGACACCAATCATAAAATTATTTCCATGCTACTTCATGAAAACTGTAATTTTGATACAGTTATGAATCATAATGTAAGTATCTGATAAGCAGAATATCTGATTGCAACCCTTGTGAAAGGATCATTTGGCCCCCAAAGGGGTCATGACCCACAAGTTGAGACCTGTGGCTCTAGGCAGTTTCCTTACTTAGGATCATACCCTCCCTCACTAAGGCCCACAGAGAGTAGGTATCCAGTTGTTCCAGGCCATTCCATGCCCAGTGACCCCTGGTGTTCCATACACAAAAGAGTAGCCTTTTCACACCTCCCTCCCCATCACGCATGCTAAGTTTTCTGAGGATGAAGTTTCCCTCACCTCAGCATACCCCAGAGCTGGAAATTGAGAGAAGGGCAGAGCTGACTGGTCGTGTGGGATGCAGCTTCCTAGCAAAGCAAACACTGAGCTCGTGAACTCGTGAAGGCCACCATAGCACTGAAACTTTTTGAAAGAGCCCTGAGTGGCAGGCTACGGTGGAAAACTCACCAGACCTACAAAACTAGGGACTTTGTAGTTTGCATGTTGCATGTCTGGTATCCTCAAAGACACTCTGTACTCTAAGCATTGTTTCTCTTATTTACTACTGGAAGGAAATGAGGCTCAGCAAGGGTTTGTCATAGGATCTAATTCTGTTCTGTGTAGCCTGGGAGCAGGAGACCTGTCCCCACTCCAGCAGTGATCTTCCCAATGTGTGCCACAAATGAGTGTTGAGTCCCTACCTCTGTCAGTACCCAGTGCAAGGTCAGCAGCCCTACCAACAAATACAATGCTCCTCTACTTCAAGAGTCTCTGATGTTGGCTGGTCATCAACTGCACTTGGAAATGTTTTATAATTCTGTCTTCACAGCCCCACTCCTGGACACTGTAGTTATGTCTCAGGCAAGGTCTGGCCATACATATATTGGTTTTGGTTGGTATGTTTGTCTCTGTGTGTGTGTAGCCCTGGCTATCCCAGAACTTTCTCTAAATACTTGTTTCTTATTAACATCCACACTGATTCTTATGATAACACAAACCTAGGCACCACTCGCTGATACTGTGCTCTAACTTCTCAACTGGGCTAGTTGGTTGTTTGAAACAGGGTCTGGCTATGTAACTCAGGATATCTTTAAACTTTCAAACCCCTGGCTTCCACCTCCTGAGTTCTGGGTTTACAAGCATGCATCACTACACTGATCCGATCTAGATTTTGATTTTATTTTTTCTTGCTCTGGTTTACAGGCTAATAGACACCTGTGGTCCCTCTCTGGGTAGGGGCTCTTTCTGCTAATCACCTCTCCACATCTTGCTTTTTCCTATGAAATTCTCTCATGCTGGTATAGTGGTGCATGCCTGTAATCACAGCAGCCAGAAGGTAGAGACAGAAGGATCAGTAGTTCAAGATTATCCCTGGCTATATAGTGAGTTTGAAGTCAACCTGGGCTACATGAGACCCTGTCAGGAAGGAAAGAAGGAGGAAGAGAGAGGAGGAAGGGGGAGAAATTAATTGTTCTAAGTTCTTCTTTGTCTTTAGACCACAGTTTCCTCTGCTTGAGATGACTGTCACCACCCCTGTCTTATTATGAGTCCCCAAGTCTGTGCACAAGTCTAGTGTGGGCTGAAAGCTGCCCATTCAGCTCACTGTGTAACCCACTCAGCAATCAGTTTGCCTTTCCTGCCCCAGGCAAATGGTGCCACCTTGAGTTTCATCTCTTGTGTGTTTGGGCAGCAGCAAGCCAGGGTTCCTCACCCTCCACACTGCTGACCCTAGAACCAATCCTGAGCACACAGAGGGCCAGCAGCATGTTTGCCTGGCCTTTACTTAGATGCCAGCAGAAGCACCTCCAACTGTGAACAAAGGTAAGTCCTCAGGGGCTGGTGAGGAGGCTCAGTCAGTAAAAGTGCTGGCCACACAAGCATGAGGACTTGAATTAGATCCCCAGGACACCTGTTAATTAAAAAATGGGGGGTAAGCCTGGTAGCAAGGTTTTTTAATCTCTTGCTTGGGAGGCAGAGCCAAGTGGATCCCTGACCATCCAGCCTCGCCAACTCAGCAAGCTCCAGGCCAGAGAGGCACTGTCAAAAAACAAGGTGGACAACTTGAGGAGTGACACTTGAGGTTCACTTCTAGTGTGTACACGCACACGCACAAATGCATGCAAAAGAAAATCTTCAGATCTTGCTAATATGCCCTGGAGGGTGACTCCTGCCCATCTGAAAACTGAGGAGCTGATCTGCAAAAGGCAATGGGCTCTGAGGCAAAGCACTTGTCTTTGAACCCACATTCTATGTTCCACCTACCAGCATGAGTTTCTTTATCTCTGTGACAAGGTCAATGTCATGAGACGTAAATGAAATTGAATTAAATAAACCCAGTCCCAGTGAAGATGGCTCAGACAAACTGAAGAGACCTTTAGAAAAAGAGCTGAAAGAAAGCCCAAAGGCAGCTGAGTGCAGGTAAACTAGACCTCAAAAAACTAAGCCAACTAAATTAAATAAAAGCCCGGGTATGCAGTGTCTACTGATTTTTATAGTGTGAAGACCCCAAAATGGCCAATTACAAGAAAGCAGAATTGAGAGCTGGGCAGAACCGTGCTCTCAGAGAGCCAAAAAATAAACAGGACCTACCGCGTATGTGACAGTGTGGGAGGCGGTCTGTGGCACAGCTGGAGATGCCTGCCCTGTCCACAGGCATTCAGTCATCTCCAAGCAAAAACAAAAGCATTTCTGCAGGGGGCACATCTGCCAATGGATCTTAGCCTATCTGACAGTGATCTTAGCCCTGGAGATTCCCCATGGGAAAAACCAAACCCAGCCCTCTTTGTCTGTTTTCAGGCCTCAGTTGTAAAAAGCCAGCATTAAACACAGTGGCTATATTCCAGTGTCAGTAGGATACTGACAATGAGGTGGTCAGTTATGAAAGGCAATGACACTGCTATGTCACCAGGCCTGCAATCTGGTCTGGAGGGCTCTGGGTTGGATAATCCTAGGTTTCCCACCTTCTCTGTCAACTGTGAAGCTCATTCATTCTCTCTCCCACCTGTGTGTGTGTGTGTGTGTGTGTGTGTGTGTGTGTGTGTTGTATGCATTTGAATATTCAAGTGGAGACGAGAGGAGGACATCTCTATTGCTGTCTGTCTCATTGTTTCATTGCCTCCAGGCAGGATCTCTCACTGGACCAGTAGCCCACAGTTTTGGTTAGACTGATTGGGTCATGAGCTCTCAGGATGTGCCTGTTTCTGTCCTACAATGCTGGGGTTGCACACACACAGCCATACCTGGCTTTTCATCGAGATGCTGAGGATTTGAGCTTGGGTTCTCATGCTTGAGCAAGTCCTCTCACCCATAAGACATATCCCCAATCCCTTGCTCTTTTACTTTGCTGAGCTGGTTTACACATCTGCAAAAATGGATGTGTAAACTAATGACCAACCCAAAAAGGCCACAATGAGACTGGTCTGTAGGAAAACCTATGAGTTGCTAAGCCAGCATCATCCTCTTCAAGTGGGTCTCCATACTGCCCACTATCCAAACCCAAACAAGACCCAGCGCATCCTGAATCAGATGCTGGCTATGAGAAGCCACTGGTATTGATCAGCTCCTGTAGGTTTTATTTACTAACAATTAGACACTGGCCCAGGAAGTTAAAAACTATGGCTTCTTAGCCTGTCCTCACTTCTAGTCCCATCCATGCTTCCTGACTGGGGAGACAATGTGACCAGCCACCCCATGTCCTGCCAGCCATGCCTTTCCCGAGAGGACAATATCCTCTTGAACTGGAAACCAAAATAAACCTTTCCTTCCTTCTGTCCTTAGTTTGCTTCTTGTCATGTATTTGGTCACAACCATAAGAAAAGCAATTAACACGCCAACCAGCATTGCAGAAAGAATGAATGGATGAATACGTAAGTAACTAAATGGAGGGGAAGTTCAATAGTCCAGCCATGAAGGTTCCATTTCAAACCTCCAAGTCTCCTGTTCAAAGAGAAGGGCAAGCCCCAAGCCACATGGTATGAGGTAACAAACCAGTCGGCTCCCCTCAGCTTTTTAGCGTGAATGCTCTTCGTTTCCTGTCTCATAAGCTAGCCAAGGAATACATGCATAGTCAGAGCTCTACTTCACTAAATTATGGTTCTGAGCCCCAACTCAGCCACATTTTATTTTCTGTCCCTCCCCCACACTCACACACACCCATACAGAGATTGAGTCTGTTTATTCCTTATTTATTTTGCTCATCATCTCAGTCCCTTTATTTCTGGGAGTGAGTCCAACTTTAAACACACACACACACTCACAAACAGAGCTACAATCAAGAGTCAAGCTGCTTGCAAATGACTGGCAAACAGTATTCCCCTCCTTGTTATGCCCCCGCCTTGGAACATGGAGGTTTTATCTTTAAACAAGAAGTCATAATGTGTTGTGTGATTTGATTCAAGTCACTCGCTCCATCTGGGCTCACTTTCCTTTGTCTAAGTTGAGGGCGCTGGACTGGGTCTCAAGAGCTCTTAGACTTGTAAGGGTCACTGACCTCTTTGAAGCTCAGAAGTCATGCAGAGCATCCTTCCTTTCACTGTCTAGACGGCACTCCGCCTGCCACTTGGAACCGGCTGAGTGCCCAGAGTCCTTGGAACCCCTGGGGTGGGGGCAGCCCTGAAACCTTGGCTCCACGCTGCTGAATGGGATCTGTATTCTGCAGCTCTGAACTCAGGCAAGAAGCCAGGGCCTGCACCTCTGATCGAGGCTCAGAATGAAGCAGGTGGCCTCTCCGGGTGGCCCTGAGACTGGAAAATCCCACTTGCCCTGGGCTCGCCTGAGGCACTCCTTCTAGAAGACTGCCACACAGACAACAAAGCTGAGGGTAACATTTGTTTAATTTGGGGAAAAAAAAGTCATAAAGCCCCTTTACTCTTTTTACTTCTTGCTGTAATGGGACTGTAAAGGCTGACCATGCAGCCAGGGTCAGCCAAGTTGAAAGACTGACTTGGTGGGTGGGGGAGTGCAGGGTCCACAGTTCCCTCTGGAGAGCTGGAGCAAAGTCATCTAAGGGCAGATGACACAGGCTCTAGGGCCTCCACAGTGAGGGGCCCATCTCTCCCACTCACACTGGAACCAGAGTTGCCAGTACTACCTGTCCACCCACCCACCCACCCCCCAATGTTCCAGGAGAGGTCTTTACCCCCCCACCACCACCACAACCCCACCCAGGCACAGAGGTGAGAGGGCAAGGTCACTTCTGAAACACACCTCCCAAGTCAGGCCCTGCTCGAGGCCACAGTGCAAGGACCTTAACCCAGCCGATGTATGGACATCCCCATACTTTGGGCCCCGGGCCCTGGGCCAAGGTTCCAAAGTGCCATGTCCAGCCTGCTTCAAGTGTACAGGGGGAGGGATGGAGGCTCAGAGGTCCCCAGTATCTAGACCACCTATCACTCTTTTCTCTTCTTGTGGGAGAGGAGGATCCAGGGACACCTAGATTCAAGGCCTGAGTGCCCACAACCCAAGAAAACCCCAAGCAGGCTTCCTGGGTCAAACTGACACAAAACCCTGATTCCAAGAGTAACTTGCTCTAAAGATCTATTACTTGGGGTTTCAGTCACACAAGAAGAGGGTGAGGGCTGGGAATACAGAACCCGAGCTGCAGCCAGCAAGCTGGTCAGCTTCCCTCACTGGCCTGGGTTTCTGGAGGACTATAAAGGCCTACAGGCCTTTTTGTAAGCATTCCCTAGGTTGTAGAAGAACCTTAGAAGGTCTAGGCAGAGAGTCTAGAGCACTATGGTCCTGGAAAAAAAAAAAAAGGGTCACCAGTCCAATCTGCCCATTCTTAATCCCTGGGGCTATCTTGAAGCGGGGGCCCTTTCCCACCCCAACTCCACACAACAATTCCCAGGCACCCACAGCAGCTGGACCTGGGAAATAAGAATCCTGAAAGATAATGGCTAGTGATGAGAATCTACACAGACTGCCAAAAGAAGGTGTGATTTTTTTTTTTCCATTCTCAATGTGTTATAAAAACAAACAAAAAGCAAAAAAAAAAAAAAAAAAAACCTCTCAAACCACCTGAAACATCTATCTGGACTGGGCTTAGTGACTCCCCGTGCAGATAGAAGATAAACCAGCCCTTGATTTACAAAATGAGGCCTTCTGAGGAGGGCCCTCCCCTCTGGAATAAAGTCTGCCAACAGGTTGGTTCCTGTGGTGAGGAGTTTCTGAGTCCTCTCCCAACGGCAGAGGCCTATCAACCCATCCTGGGATCTGAGCATGGCACTTGTTTGACCCCCTCAGATATTCAGATATTCACAGTCATGAAGTACTAGAGGGAAGTCTGCATTGGGTGATGGTTTTTCCAGGTTAAAAAGACTTTTTAGAATAGTCACTAGTAACGTGCCCATGCTCCTGTAAGAAACCCTAATTTGGACCACTGGGTTTGGTTCCCGGGGTCCACAGGGCAGCTCACCACTCTCTGCAACTCCAATTCCAGAATATTTGACACTCTCATCTCTCCATACATCACCATACATATGAAATAAAAATTAATAAATCTTTTTAAAAGAAATAATCACTGCGTCACAATTTTTAAAAGTCATAAAATACCAAGCAGCTGTGGCACATGCCATAAATCACAATACTCAGGAGGCAGGGGCAGGCAGAACTCTGTGAGTTTGAGGCCAGCCTGGTCTACAGAGTGAGTTCCAGGACAGCCAAGGCCACACAGAGAAACCTTGTCTCAAAAATACAAAAGCAAACAAACAAAAAGACATAAAAGTAGGAGGGGAATTAGCCAGGATGAGGAGTGGGATCAGAGGAAGTGGGAGGAGGACAAAGGAGAGTAAGGGGCGGCACAACCAAAATACATTACACACATGGATGAGAACATTAATACCGTAAAATGATGCTGGCCTTCCTTCAGAGCTATGAGGATCTCCTACCACAAAAGAATGACACAGAGCTTAGCCAGCAGAGGTACATTCATGAAGAACAAGGGACAACTGTATGCAATATGAAGATAAGGGCCAAGCTTCTGCCAGCCTCCTGGAAGATGTCAGGCCCTTACCCAGCTGAAACCACACGAGGTCATCCCAAGGTAGCTATCCCCAGCCAATCCAGTCTAGACCACAAGAGTCATTTAGCTAACTGGGACCATGAAAAACAAACTAATGTGCTTTTACACCACTAAGTGTCTGGGTGGTTTGTTATGCAGCAGAAACTAACTACTACATTCTCTTTGCCATTAATTGTTAAGGCAAATAACTAGTTGGATCTTCCAAGCTTGGTAGACCAAGTAAGCCTCTAAGGTGTCTCCAGGGATACTGAGGAAGGATTTGCCTCAGTATCATCAGAAGGCTGGGTTCAAACTGCTCTTCTGCTACCTATGAGATCTTAGACAAAATACTTATCATCTTTCAGACACACTGCACCATTGGGCAAGTTTACCATGAGGATACCAGTGTGGAACAGGAAGATCCAATAACATCAAGTGTGCAGTAAATGCTCGTGTCTTTTTTAACCAGCCAGACAAGATGGTCCAGGTGTTAAGGTGTTTCCTACCCTGACTCTGATAAAGTGGAAGTACAGAAAGGGTCCAGTGGGCCTTCCCTCCTTCTGTCTCCAGACTGCTCAAACTGCTAGGCCAGCGCAGGACGGAAAGTGTCACTCAGACAGCGACTCATTTAGGTCACTGAGGCACATGGCTTTTAATCTCTCAGAGGAAAGAGACATTTCTTCCCTGCATCCACCACATCAGCAACTCTGTAAGTAAAACGTAGGGGGAAAAAAGTCTTTATTCATTCCATCAAGCAATAATTAGGACTCGAACAGGAGTCTCCGATGGCAGGCCTTCCAGAGCTCAAAGCTGAGCAGCGTTCTAATTGGGCTGCAGCCTGGCTAAGGGGCTCATCCAGGCACTGGTTCCCTTTCCCTCTCACACCTTTCGAGAAAGAAAAAAAAACTCGAAGACATCACTGTGTTGGGAAATTAGACAAAGTGAGAAGTGCAACAAATAAGCAGAAAACACATGCAGCCACAACCTGGGGGACCCCCGCAGATGCCTTAATGTAAACACGCTGGCATCAGCCGCCAAGGAAGGCCGGGAAGCAATTTGATTTTTGTTGTTTAAAAAGAAGCAGTAAGTAATAAGTGGCTTATATTATACGGAGACTCAGCTGCCTCCTGCTACTGGGCTCAGTGGAAGGAGAGGGAACCAGGGGCAGTGCAGGGCAGGCAGCACCTGTTAGGGAAAGGAGCCAAGAAAGGGAAAGGCAGAGGGTGGGCAAGCATGGAGCCCTGCCTGTGCAGGGCACCTGGTAGACACCACTCACTCAGTCACCAGTCCCTGGAGCTCCTAGACGGAAGCCTGGTCACCCCGAAGGAAAGGAGCACAGCCAGATGGAACCCCAGGAATGGAGGGTCAACCTTCAAGGTGAAGGGACATCACTGGCAGCAAAGCTACCTGAGGCTGCAATGTCCCCAGCTCTGGGCGCTGCTAAATCAGGTAGGCTTGGGCCACACTCCTCAAGGTGAGAAAAGGATGGAATGTGGATCAAACTGCTGGGGCCCAAGCTCACTCCTCCCCTACCCTTCCCCACATGTCCTCTGCCTCAGCTCACAACTCAGCTCCTTTTCCCAAATGAATAGCCATCTTTTGTCTCTGAAAGGCCTCACTGGCTGGAGCCCGGCTCTGCTTTTCCTCTGACTGCCACCCTCCCAAGTTGCTATAGTATCCCCACCTTCTACATCCTGGGCAGAATTCACTGTGCCCCCACAGCCTCCTTATCTCCACCTCTGCCACCACTCTCTTGCATTTTCTGGCTAATAGGCCTGTCTTCCTAGAACAGATACTAGAAACTATGTCTTATCTTTCAGCCCCCAACATTACAGCCTGACATTACAGGGGGTTGCACATTAAATATTTATAATACAATTCATAAGCCTAGCAAAATTACAATATGAAGTAGCAATGAAATAACTTTATGGTTGGGGTCACCACAACACGAGGAACTGTATTGAAGGGCACAAAATTAGGAAGGCTGAAAACCACTGGTTAACACAATGTTTGACACACAGTAGATATCTGAAAATATTAGGCAAAGAAATCACTGTAGCAATGAATTGTTGGGTCTATGGCAGGCCTCCCTCCCTTATCCTATGATAAGGTGGCAGGCACACCTCAGGAAGCCCAGAGTCTGGGAAGGGGTGCAGCACAGCCTGCTAAGAGCTTTGAAGAACAAGAGCAGGGTCACAAACACTCATGGACAGGTCGGGGCTTCTGGGGAAAGTAAAGAACTGCTCCAGCACACTGAGCTGTATCTACAACAAAACTGAGAGAGACCAAGGAATGTTCTAGAAGCTATAACACCATAGGTCAGTATAACTCGAGTATCAAGTGTGAGAGGTCCCTCTGTGGCAGAGAATACAATGGGGAATGAGCACAGGTGAAATTACTCCTCTTTCTGTGCAATGCAGTAGGCAGTGGGTATCCAGCCTCTCGGCGCTGTATACCTCTACATGTGGCTAGGGGGAGTGTTGAACAAGATGCAGAAGTTCAACCTTTATGGAACTTTCAATCCAGAGGGGTAAAGAAAAGAAAACACAGAAAGCAATTTCATAATGTACTGAGGCCATGACTGAAACTCACAAGCAACAGAGATAAAGATATGAAGGGATGAGAAAAATCTCTATATGAAAATAGCCTGAAACTTCAAGGATGGATGGGCACAGGCAGAGTGGAAAGCAGGGTAGAAAATCTGAACAGGCAGTGGTGTATACCAAGACAGGAAAATCCTGGCATGCCACAGGTTGGCAAGCCAGAGAGAGTGACACCATGAGCAAGAGGCAGGATGTCAGTTATTTGCTGTGGAATAATTCTCCTATACACTGTAAAGATTTGTCACTCAAATTGATATAATAAAACACTGATTGGTCAATAGCCAGGCTGAAAGTGTAGTCAGGGTGACCAAACTCAGAATGATGGGAAGGAGAAAGGTGGAGTCAGAAGATGCTGGCCAGAGCAAAGAGAGCAAGATGGGCATGCCATACTGAGAAAATGTACCACCACCATGTGGCAAAGTGTAAATAAGGAATATGGGTTAACTTAAAGTGTGAGAGATAGTTAACAATAATCCTGAGCTATTACTGGTCGAGCATTTGTAAGGAATATTAAACCTCTATGTGGTAATTTGGGAAATGGCTGCCATGTATTTGGGACAGAGCAGCTCTGAGACAGGAAACTTCCACCAACAGTTATCACATGTGAGAGGAGGCTGTGAATCCTGTGGTTGAGTGTGGAACTGGGGCAAGTCTTTAGGGACCTGTCCCTTTCATTGCCCACCATCAGAAGGTAAACAGTGTCTCCCTTGTGGTACAAGCAGTGTCCTTAACCCACTGCTCTGGTCTACTTCCTGCTGCTATAATAGGATGCCACAGCCTAGGTAAGTTATAAACAACAGATGCCTGTTGGGCTTGTTGTTCTGGGGAGTCCATGACCAAAGGGCCACATCTGATGAATGACATATCTTGCTGTATGGCAATGCAGCAGAAGGTGACAAACTGTGAGGGCACAGATGTGAGATATGAAAAGAAAGGTCAATTACCACTAATGGCTCCATGATGATAGCTTTAATCTATTCTTGAGGACAATGTCCCTGTGGCAAATATCTCACCTGTTAATGCCATCATTTCAGTATGAATTCTGGGCATGGGAAGCAGACTCAAATCTCCTGAGGGTGGAGGTAGAGTTGTATGTCCCAGCCCTCTAAACATGCCCTGGTATTTCAGATGACTATCCCCCATCATGAATCTACCCAAGGGTTGCCTCCATCAGGCAACTCATTACCAATACGAAAAAGATACTTAATACTGGAAATTGAGGAGATTTTAGGCAATATAAGCCAGGAAATAAAGACGAAGTCCAAGTATACATTTCATAATACCACAAGGGATTGCTTTTGGCATCTTTCTCTTTTACATTCTAACCCTGCCCCCAGAGTTTCACTCATGCCTACATCTGCTTCTTGTCTGTTTGTCCTGGGGTGAGGAGAGTTACCTATAGGGTTCAGCCTAGGCTTGGTGGTTTTTCATAGCTTCAGGCTCTGTCTTCTGAAGGGACTAGTGTGAAATTTCTCCCAGGTAGCACTACTAAGGTACCTGTCTCCAAAGAGCACTCTGCCTGGTGGTCTGGGTTGGTAGTCCTAGACAAGTCCTAGAGATGTCTCATACCCTTGACATGAAGGTGCCACCTACCACCCACATGCCATCTTGCTCATTGCTACTTTTCCAGACTGAGTGCAGTCCTTGGAATGTATCTGATGCTCAGGTCAGTTGCTGAGTGAGTACTCAACTGAACCCATCTACTTCGCTAATTCTACTGATTTGAGAATCCAAGGCTTACCTATGATGACTCATGCTGGATTTGGTGGCCTGTGTCAGTGGGCTCTCCAGGGTTCCCATCTGACCTTCCCTTTACATGATACTAAATACCTGGCACCACATGATGTCTTACATGTATGGCCAATCCGCTCAGCAGCCCCTGATATGGGTATAACAGCCTCTGCATTGTAGGTAGGCTAAGATATTGAGAGTTTAAAGGACTTACTTGGGTAAGCTAACCTGGCTACCTTCCTTTTTTAATTCATTGACGTTGGTGGGCCTGAGAAACAGATGGTGAAGGTTGTGGGCCAAGTGGTAGTATATTCAGTGGTTAAATTACTTCTTGCACTGGAGGGAAAAACTGAGACAAATCACTATAGTAGGCAATATTGCCACAGATGGAAGAAAAGTACAGTCATGTCTATACTTATAGCTTCTGCTCCCCTTGCTCTTCCCTGGAGCACCTGAGTTGACCTCTGACTCTACTTCCCAAGTCTGGCCACAACTCAATCTCATACCCACTGTTGCTCTTGTTGGGTTCTCGCTGTGGCAATCATGCTGGTCATGCAAGGATCTAAGTTAAATGTGTGATGGATCCTGGAACATTCATCCCCTGTGTGCCCCAGCCACCGTCCACTGCTGCCACCTCTTCTGGAGTCCCCTGATCAGTATAGATGAGCCCCACTTTCTCCTTTCCCTGTCTTTCTCTTTGTCCCATGCAGCTCTGGTGTGTGCTTGCTTAGATGGATTCTCCTAGACATATGGCTGGTGCTTCCATCTCAGTGATCTGACAAATGCAAATGCATGGCCACACTTCCTCTTCTTGCAGTAGTCCCATCAGCCCAGGGGCTCCTGTTCTCTCCAAATGAATCAGGAGAGAGCTCCAGGAAGAGTAATTAATTTGAGCAGATATGTATCAGTGTCCTAGGAAATAAAAATTGTCAGGACAAGCCACTTGTGCCTGCTCAGGTCACAGAGCACCAGGGATGTAGGTGGATCTCTTTAGAAAAACCCAAACTTGGGGGATGCTGTTTGCACTCAAAGCCTTACCCCACAGAAGGGTGTGCTGCCTGCTTCTGCAATGCTGGGACTCTTAGCTTTTCTAAATATTTTATAGGTCATTAAGTACTTGTCTGAGAGACTTTAGGGACAGGAATACTTTTATGTTAATGCGTCAAGACTCAGTGTCAATTAGGGACCCTTCAGAAATGAAGATGCCACGTCCTAGAAACTACATGCAAGTCCACGGGGAGCTCACAGCAGGGATGCCCAAACACGTGTGCACAGGCTTCTTAGAGTAGATTGCCCTCATGGGGGGGAGGAGGTGAGATCCCTATGTAAGTGGATCTTTTTCCTTTCCCAGGGCACCCTGGCAAAAGGAATGAAGTTTTCATTCTGTGTCCTAATTGATCTCTGCTCCACGCAGTACTGTGCTCTGAAGTGAAAAACCCATAGTGCAATTTAGTGGCCTTCTAAGACTTCACACTGAATGGTGCTTCTCTGTAGACTTCCTTTCCATTTCCTAAGGATCCCATTTCTTACCTTCTGGGAGCTGAGCTGGGGCCAAGTAGCCTGACTTGGATTCCACGCTGCACCTCTAGCTGTGTTCCCTGAGAAACAACTGTATGCTTATTGGAAAAATTTTCCACAGCTTTTTTGAAGGTTACAGATGTCTTTCAGACTGATGGTCACACACCATTGTGGCTGGAATAAGGATACCTGACAGATACATTTATGTCCTTCTCTTTGGCCATCGTATTATTGAAATAATTGGACCCCCACGAAATTTGCATTTCCCCTGGAATCTTATCCTGGGAAAAGGAAAAGGCTGAATGAATCTGGTGCCAGCCACAGGGGAAGCTTGCCTCCTGTGAAGAGATTTCACACACTTCTGACAACTTGTCAGAACACCTTACAGGAAAGACTGGAACCTAAATAACGATGATTGACAGGTCCACATCTGGACTGGGACTGCTTCGTTATACTTATTTCTTGCCCGCTATTTAAGCCTAAACCTAAACCTCAAGTCAGGGCCCTGAAGATGGACTCTGGGGTGGGGGGAAGGGGGAAGCAATCACTGAACCTCTTTGTACCTCTTCCCAATGTAGTCACACTGGCTAAACAAATCTTTCCTTTTTCACTAGGGTGTCCTACTGAGGACAGGTGGCCAGCCCTGGCTTGTTAGGACTGCTGGGGCTCAGGCCCTGACTCTAGCTCCAGCAGCAGCATGGGATGAGAACAGAGGTGAAATGCTGTCATTCTTCACAGATGACACAGGCACTGGTAAGTCCCCTCCTCCAGCTCAGGCCAAGGTCTTGGTCAGGAAAGCATTGGTGCAGTCACTAAAACACTAGAGGGTGCTAACCCTGCCCCTCTTTGATTGCATCACCCTGAAACTCTAACCTTCGGTCTCAGGGGAGTGGGCCACCCAACCTTTGCTCTAGACTTCTAAAGGTGAAACCATAAAGAAGCTTTGCATGTGAAAATGCCACCTGCCCAAACAGGACCCTCTGTGTCCCTCTGGCCTTTCAGGCCATCAATACCTTTTAAATATATATTAAAAGGTGGCAGATGTGCCTGCTCCCTGGCCAGGACAGAACTATTGTTTCATAGTTACACAGGCAAGAGGGCCCAGGAGAGGGTTATAGTTTCAATTATGTACCCTTCCCTGGGGGGTTGGAAGTGCAAACAAGGAAGGTTTCCCAAACCACTGGATCAATACCTCTGCTCCTCTGTCAAGCTTCCTGAGCCCTGGCCTTCTCTGGGGCTTTGTTCTAATACAGGAGTTTCCAGTGCTTGTGTGAGACACAGGTAGCAAACACCACAAAGCTCCCAGAGGCTGAGGTGTCAAGAGTCCCTGACCTTGATCTTGAGCCAAGAGCTGGTATCTCCTCCCATCACTGTGCTCTTCCTGAAGTAGTCTTTGCCATTTAGGTGAAGACCAAGGCAGACTGACTCCTGCTATGTAGAAGCAAAGGCTTCTGATTGGCAGCTCGGTTTCATTTGGCCTTGGAAATGAGTCAGAACCAAGCAGCTCAAAGAGTCTCAAAGAATGGTCTCCAGACTAGCCATGTCAGCATCAATATCAGCTGAGACCTTGTGAAGATGCAAGGCTGGGGGACCATGTTATGGCTCAAATCTGAAATGTCCCCCACAGGTTTGTGTTTGGAATGCTTGTTTCCCAGCTTCAAGCACCATTTTGAAGGGGATCTTAGTCAGGGTTTCTATTGTTGTAGTGAGACACCATGACCAAAAAGCAAGTTGGGGAGGAAAGGATTTATTTGGCTTACAGTTCCACAGTGATGATCATCACTGAAAGAAGTCAGGACAGGAACTCAAACAGGGCAGGATCCTGGAGGCAGGAGCTGATGCAGAGGCCGTGGAGGAGAGCTGCTTACTGGCTTCCTTCCCCATGGCTTGCTCAGCCTGTTTTTTATAGAACCCAGGATAATCAGCCCAGGGATGACACCACCCACCACAGGGTGGGCCGTCCCCCTTAAATCCCTAATTAAGAAAATGCCTTACAGGCTTTGCCTGCAGCATGATCTTATGAAGGCATTTTTGCATTCGAGACTCCCTCCTCTCAGATGACCCTAGCTTGTGTCAAGTTGACATAAAACTAGCCAGGACTAGTAGAGGTTGAGACTAGTAGACTAGGGAAGTAGGTCACTAGGGAAAGGCCTTTGAGGGTAGTACCTGGCCCTGGGTTCTTCTCCTACTGCTGCCATATGAGCAAGCCACTGCCTCATGCGCCTGACACTGCAGATGCAGCCATCCCCACCATCATGCCTTCCCCAGCAAGACAGACCAAAACCTCCCTGAAACTGTGGGCCCACTATGACTCCTTTACTTCCCATAAGTAGCTCGTTAATTATTTTGCAAAGCAGATGAGAAAAGGACTAAGATGGGGCCCTACAAACTCAAGGTAGAGGCTAGCATGCTATGTTTCCCCAAGCCTTCCAGTGGATCCCCGCACATGGTGACATCGGACCCACCAGGGAGAATAACCAAGTTGAAGTCATCCTTGGGCCCATTACAAGCTGGTTAGCAACTTGTTAACAACCAGTTAGACCAGATGGGCTGCAAAGGACATCTGACCTGTGTAACCCATTCCTTCTGAAGGTTTCCAGACGCTGCCACTCTGTCCCATCTGCTTGCTCATAAAATGTCCCCCATTATTTCCGGAAGGACATTCCAGGTCTCTTAACTGGAGCTCAAGGCTCCCCAAGATTTGACTCAGCTAATATTTCACTCTTATCCCTGTCACCTATGCCAGCTCTCAACTGATGACAACTCTGCCACCTATGATGCAATCGGCAAGCCTAAAGACATCTTTTTTTTTTTTTTAATTCCAACTAGGGGCTTAAGAGATCCAACTAGTGCCAAGCATCCTACGTGAACAGGTCCCCCAAGAAGACTCATCTGGTCCAGATATCAATAACCCTGCCCTGCACTCTCCGCTGCCAGGCTCTCCCACTCAGCATCTAAACTCCTTGCTCCATGGCCAATGCTCTTGACCTCCTGGCAGGACTGGTTGCTGATGGAATCCTCCCCCTCCCATAAGGTCAGGCAATCCCAGTCAAGGCAACTGCCAGTCCTCTGATATGTGCCTCAAGATAACCAGGTGTTATGGAATCCTGTCATCATGGCTGTTGTCCTCTTGAAATCAAGCCAATCTGAATACCCAAGGCAATCACAACAACCCCTCATAGAAGAAGGCCTCTAGTCATTCCTGAGGCTCTAGTCGTTCCCTCCCTCCTTTTCCACCATGAAGTACATGTAATCTTGTCCCAGGTGCACAAGGACTTAGAAGATGGCAGCTAAACTATATGAGAGAGGGAAGGAGTAGGTGCTCTAATGACACAGCTTTTGTGAGTTGTTCAGCTATATTGGGGTAGGACAGATGCCAGTCACCCACACTCCTATAAGTAACTCTTCACCCATGCTCATAAATTCACTGGTTCACCTAGCTAGATGTGGTAAAGTCATTTCTTTGGTCTAGCATTGCCCTCTCTACCTGGGGTGGAGAGAAATAGATTCCCCTGAAAAATCATACACTAGCAGGTAAAGACCTTGTGCTAGGCTTGCACTCACTTTGACACACAAGTTCCTACAGGTCTCCCTGTGTGGCCCTTCTTTATACTTGTCCACAAGTACAAGTTCTATGTTGGTTGGTGGGCTGCCAGGAGCTGGCTGTCAGGCAACCTCTTCCCTAGCACTTCAACCCCAAGAATATCACACTCCAAGAAGAATTCCCCCCACAGATCCTTGCCTCAAGCCCTGCAAAACCCAAAGGAAGGTTGAAAGCTACTTCACCTCCTTCTGGATTCCAGATGTCCAAAAGAGCTGACCAAGCCTGCCCATGAACAGCAGATAAAGGCACTCTGAGGTTCTATCCCACGTACCTCATGCTGCTGTGGCCCTCCCTCCTGAGTGTGCACACCCACACCTCCCACCCCTGTCTGTGCTGCAGCCTGCTGTCTGGGGTAACAAGTGGAATTCATGAGTACAGTTTGGCAAATCCCAGCACCCAAGTGACTGACAGCGGTTTTCATACTGAACCCAGTGGGGTGGGAAAAATTACCCTGATCAGGACAG
Source organism: Phodopus roborovskii (assembly GCF_943737965.1). Lineage (NCBI taxonomy): Eukaryota > Metazoa > Chordata > Mammalia > Rodentia > Cricetidae > Phodopus > Phodopus roborovskii. The sequence continues at coordinate 20,289,940 of NW_026126517.1, forward strand.
AATTAGAAAGATCTCTTTATAATGCAGTTGCTGTCTCTAGCAGCAGCATCCTTGTCCAACAAGGCTCTGCTCTGCTCATACAATTAAAAAGACAGCTGGCCAGCTTCCTGGTGTCTGGGCTACCCCACAGACTCCCCACCTCCAAATCTGAGCAGTACCTACAAAGATTGTCCAGTAGGCCTGATGTCACACTACTAAACATACCTACCACCTGGTGCCTAGCCAGGCTAGACACACAGGGTCTAGGGTAGATGCCATGGGCCTGAAAATCAACTCCCAAGAGCTCCTGGCTTGCTCACTGAACATTACTGGTCCAAGCACCTCAATGCATTTATAACTCCTCGAAACTCCATTTATATAGAGAGATCACAATGTAATAACCTCACCTGCATGACACTGGACAGTCCACTGCACACCTGCCGACTTACTAGTTGTCATTATCCCTATGTGGGACGTCAAAGTGTTAAGTATCTTCTCTGCAAGGAAGAGCAGAGCTGGATTCGAACCCTGAGACTTCTGATCCAAAGCTCAGAAGCTCTGCCTCTCCACAAGAAACCTTTTCCATATCAGCATGTCTCCAGGACTCCCAGTAAGCACTCCTCACCTGCAGCCACAGCCCAGGGGGCCTCTTGGCCCTGATTGTCAGAGTCATTACATCAGCTTCTTTTCACTCTGATCCCCATTAGGCCATAACAGCCTGGCATTATAAAACAGCCCATCAGAAACATCAGTTTGATTACAAGCAGAGACTATTCCTTCTAATGTATGAGCATGTGTAATGTGTATGGAGAGAAAAAGAGACACTTCTATATTTTTGGTTTTTGTAAAGACAAATAGTCTCGATTGTTTAATCAATAAAAATGCCTCTCTAACTCCTACTGTTATTACAAAGCAATTTCGGACAGAGTGAGAAAGAAGCATGGAATCTGTATTCCTGTCAGGGCAGACAGGGTCTGATTAAGCTGATAAATGAGAGATCAGACCCACACCAGGCCACTGATGACTTGGTCTGGACCCCCTGGCTGCTCCTGGGGCAGAGGATGAAGAAGGAAGTATCTCCCCAACCATGCCTTTGGCATGAGAGGCCAAGGCCTAGAGAATGTGTAGATGGAGGAAGATAGATACACCCTCTCCATCAGAAAAAGGAATCATTCCTTGATGATACGTGCCTGCAATCCCAAGACCAGGAGGCTGACACAGGGGGGAATGTAACTTCCATACCAGCCTGGGCTACACAGAAAGACCCCATCTCCAACACTAAGGGGTGGGGGCAGGGTGATCAGAGCAGTAGCACTCATCCTGAACATACCACTATGACCTTTTCCTCTTGTGTCTACAAACTAGGCACATGGCCTTGGCTAAGAGCCTCCTCCCCTCTCTGTCTCCTCTACCTCACTCTGAGCCTTCCTGGGTGGTTGGGAGCAGTTAGTGTGGAGGAAGGAAGCCACGGTCACTCTCTTGCAGGTTTATCTTTGAAGCCTCTAAGATGTCTTCCTCAAATAAAGGCCACATGCGATCCAGTCCTGCTTCCCTCCCAGCCTCAGCTCCTATCTTCACACCCCCACAATTCCTCGCTTGCTGCTCCTCAGCATTCTACACTTCACACCTCAAAACCTGTGCCTTGGATGGCCTTGCCCTTGAAACACTACTCCCCAGATTCTCTTGTGGAAAACCGCCACTCATCCTTGAAGACCTGCACAGGTGACCTCCCCTAAGGCTTTTCCCTGCCCTGCTCCCATATTCCAGAGTCCTCACAGACCTTGCACACAGCTCTGTTGCCCCTTGCAATGCACGCTGGTCTTTTTGTGGGCTCCCATGCCCACTTATCTCCTTGTGAATGTCAGCAGCTTGAAAAATGCGTATTGCAAGTCCATGTCTGTGTCTCAAACTCCAGACTATCATGTCAGCTGTGTCCCAGACAGGTACTTCCATGCCACGGGGGCACACGCAAACATGGCTCTGAACTTCTGACCCCAAAATTCCCCAGTGAGTACAGCATTCTGAAGTATTTGCACAAACCGAATGAACTCCTCCTCATGTTCATGTCCCAAACCAAGTTCATCTGTCCTATCTCAAACCCAGGAGAGGGAGGACAAACTTTTCTGTAAGTAGGGCTAAAATTGTTGGATATGAAATTTCAAAAGGAGAAAATAAATCAAGCTTTGGTCTCTACTTCTCACTGTATATGAAGAAAGAGAAAGTATGAACCATGTAGGAATGACATGTATGACATTGAATTCGGCCTTCAGTTCTTAGATACAATAGCAAAAGCACAATTCAGAAAGAAAAACCGGTGACTTAGACTTTACAGAAATTAAGAACCCAAAGGTTCTGTTGAGAGAATGGAAAGAGCCCATGGCTGACCAAGGGACCCATGTCCACATGGAGTACTCCATACCATGCTCAGTACTATAACCACTCCATCCACACAGTGAGGTAAGCCCGACTTCACTGACAGGATTGCATAAATACAATAGAGTTCCCTATCCAAGGGCGTTAATAGTCACCCTTAAAATGAAGGGACCCTGATGAAAGTGTCAACCCAAACAAGCCTTGAAGACATTAGTCCCAGTGAAATAAGCCAAGCAAAAAGGACTGACATCATATGATTCCACTTGTGGTGCATGTCTTTAATCCCAGCACTCGGGAGGCAGAGGCAGGCAGATCTCTGTGAGTTCAAGACCAGCCTGGTCTACAAAGCCACAGAGAAACCCTGTCTTGAAAAACCAAAAAAAGAAAGGAAGGAAGGAAGGAAGGAAAGAAGAAAGAAAGAAAGGAAAAAGAAAAGAAAAATGAGGTACCTAAAATTGTCAAATCCACTGAAACAGAAAGCAGAGTGAAGTATTGGGGAATGAGGTGTCGCCACCTAGGCAGGGGGGGATTTTTTTTCTGCAAGATATGGAGTTCTGGACACTAACTATGCAACTTTGTACATGTATTCAGTGCTGGGGCACTAAAGTTAAAAAACAGTTACTACAGTAAGTTTTATAATAAATGTGTCCTATTACTATTAAAAGACAAAAGAGGAAGAAACTGCCAACCCTGGGCCATCCAGGTAAGGTGATCAGAGAGCATCTCTTCCTACTGCCATTTTCTAGATGACAATAAAGGGAGATCTGCGGGGGGAAGTAATTACATATTTCAATCTCTTTTCCATTTTTATAATTATACTTGCTGTTTTACTTTAAAGGAAAGAAAGGGAGAGAGGAAGGCAAGGAGGAAGGGAGGGAAGGAAAGAGGTAGCAGGGGGAAGGGAAGACAAGCTACAGCCCAGCAGAAAGTATTTGCAAATCACTTATTGTATACAAAGTTCATGTCACAGATACCTTTTTTTGAAGTCTCAAAATTCAACAATAAGGCAAGTAACAATGGGTAAGTTAAAAAAAAAAATTCAAAAGACTCAGGCAGATCATTCACCAAAGAATCCAGGGTTTATAAATAAACACATAGGAAAATGCAAATTAAACCTGCAGTGATATATCACTCTTTATCTATCAAAATAGGGAAAGAATTGTCCAGGTTTTTATTTAAAGGGTAACAGTATTCGGCAGTGAGGATAGAGAGCATCCTTGGATTATGTTCGTATCTAAAGCTGCACTCCAGTGTATACAGCAGCTCGATTTAAAACTGCTGAAAAACTGAAAACAGCCCAGCTCCTCCACTGCTGAAGGAAGAAACTGTGATTTCTACACAATGGAGTACTGCCCAGCAGTAAAGGGGAGTAGAAAATTCATCTATGCTCCCATAGATGAATCCCAGATGCATTATGTTGAGTGAAAGAAGCCAGACCCAAAAGCCACCTCCTGCTTGATTCCATTTATATGGCACTCTGGAAAAGGCATGCCTCCGGGGACAGAAAAGGAAAAAAAAAAAAAAAAGCATGATCAGGAGCTGGGAGGGGGGAGGGAGGCAGCCGACTACAGGAGTGGGGTGTTATCTGGTTTATAGTGCTGGCTGTACAACTTTGGGGCTGTCAGAAGTCAGGGAAGCCTCTGCAGAGCGGGACTCGCAGTGTACACGCTACACACCTTCCTGAAAACACCGAAGTCCAAGGCCCACGCTGCCTACTTAGGGTTGGTGCCTGCAGGGCCACCCCATCCCTAGCACCACCAATCCTGGCCCTCCCGGCCTACAGTGATGCAGTGCTTCTTAACTTCTCCTCCCCTATAGTTTATTCTTAAAAAGCTGTCAAAATCACTTTTTTCAAATATAAATCATACAGTGTCACTCCCCTGCCTGACTACTCCAATGTCTTATCGAATTTTAGAATAAAACCCTAACTCCTTCCCGGGTGTACAAAGTGAAGCCTGCCTCTGAGACCTCAAACCTCTCATCCTCACTCACCCTCTGATTATGACACCACTCTGGCACCGGACAATTCTCTTGAACATACCAAGCATGTCCCCAAATGAAGCACTTCATTCCTTTTTTTTTTTTTTTTCAAGACAGGGTTTCTTTATGTAGCTCTGGAACTCGCTCTGAAGACCAGGCTGGCCTCAAACTCACAGAGATCCACCTGCCTTTGCCTCCTGAGTGCTGGGATTAAAGGTGTGCACCACCACCACCACCACCACCACCACCACCACCACCACCACCACCACCATCCAGCTAGAACTTCATTCCTTTTGCCCTGATCTCCACATAGATCTGATATGTTGCCTCCCCATAACTGACCGCACAATTCTTCACACACTTCCACAGCTCATCAACCCTAGGGTTCCCAACATGTTCAGGCACTTGTCACTTCCTGATTTACCCCTGACCGCACCTGCTTCATGACAGCATCATCATTAGCATTTGCTCCCAGCTAAACATCAAGTGCTAAGGCAGGGCCTACACACAGTAGGTGCTCAACAGATGCTTGAACTCAGCTGTGACCTTCAGGTAAGAGTCTGTCACCTAACCTTCCCAAGAACTCTCTGAGGACACAAGGTGCTGCTCCTGGGACCTCCTTCCTGGCCCCACTGTGGATGGGCAGTGAACTTCAAGGGCTTCCTCTGGTGCCTGAACAAGTGTGTTCTGCTCAGAGCCTATGTGTGGATAGGCCGGTGAGGAAGGCAGGCAGACAAGGCAGGCCTGGAAATGGGATTATTTGTCTCACTTAGTCAAGACCTGCCCCTAGCCTTGCCCAACTCTCAAGGGCCCAAGGACATTGCTGAATGTCGGTTAGGAGTTGAGATCCAGTTCTGCCAAGTGGTACTGAATGCCAAGCATGTGCCCCGCACTGTGCTAAGCAACTGTATGTCCCATTACTGAAGGAAGTGGAGGCAAGGTACCAACTTGTTGGACCCCACTATGTTCCAGAAGTTCTAGCTGCATTTCTCTATTTAACCCCATAGAGTCCGCAATAATGCCCTCAATTTTACGTGATTTACGCCATTTTTTAAATGGCAAAACTTTCTGGAACACACATCCAAGGCTATTTCTATGGCATACCTGGAGCTACACCTTCCCTTCATCTAACAGCCCAAGTCAAGAGGCAGAACCGGACATCCAGGCTCCACTTTATATCCCTCAGCTGTGCCCACTTCTATCCATCCTTCATCCCACTCGCTGCCCTGGTAGGGGGTGCAGACACGCAACTAAGATCTGCTTCCCCCAAATAGCCCAACCCCACAAGTGGGGACAACAATGTCCTCCTACTCTTCTTCTCTCCAGACCTGTTTCTCTCCTCCCTGCCTCCTTGCCTCCCCGCCTCCTTCTTTCTCTCTGCCTTGCTGGCTCTGTCTAACCCCACATCTGCTTCATGCATGTGCACACTTACAAACACACACGGGTGCACATACTGCCACCACACCTTTGCCAATTCATTTCTTCCAACTGTTAAACTCATTGTACCAAAGGGACAGGCGCCTGCTGAATTACAGCTCTGGCAACCAGCTGCAAATGATCCAAATAAGCCAAGGTGGTCTGGGCTGTGGCTGCAGTCATGGCCAAGCTGGAGGGATTGGGGTAGGCTGTGGATCTCACAGTGGCTTCTACTCTTTGGCAGCCCAGACCTGGGGCTGGGAAGGTGGGAGACAGGAGAGCATGGACTGGCATAATTTCATGTCTGGCCTTTCCTACTCGACAAGCAAAATGACTCTGATCCCCTAGCTCTCTAAATCAGCTGTGTTTTACAATCCCCCTGTCTGGCAGAAAATGTCCCATTAAATCTTAATGATCTGCCTTCCAAGGAGCGCCCTGCCCCTTCATCCCTTGGAGGACGCTTACCCCTGGAATATCAAAGTGAGGGACTAAGGGGAAAGGGGGAGCATGAACAGTCCTGAGATGGGGTTCCACTAATCTTTCATTGGACAAATGCCTTCAGAACCAGAAGTCAAAGAGGTCCCATCATCCTGGTCTATTCTCCCCAAAGAACCTCACTCTTGACACTCCCCTTCACCACAGTCTATTCCCCCTTCCACCGCCCCTTCTAGCTATCTGCAGGGATCTCTAGACTGCAGCAGCCACTGGATCCAGCCCACAGGGACAGTTTGAGAGGGCAGTGAACCAGGTCCCATTTCACCTGTGCTTAGAGAGACCAGACGAGAAATTTTCCTCAGGAAGAATGCTGTCACGTGACCTTCAGGATTATTCAAATATTAACCACCTGGATAAACAGTTTCTCCTCAGTTCTCATTATCACCTCCCTGGCTACAGCTACTGTGCAGTATTTCTCTTTTATATCCAGAGGAGGCAACGTTTCTGGTTCCTCCTGGGGAGAGGGGAAAGATGAAAGGAAGGAGAGGCAAACCCAGGGAAGCCAGAATCCCTGCTGCTACCCACCCAACTCTAGCCCTCAGGTGAGCAGGGCAACCAGAAGGCTGATCTCTGACCCAGTCTAGCGTGGGGGTCCCAGATGGACACTGAGGGCAGATTCACACGTACCCGAGTGGCTCCCAGGGGGCTTTACATGCCTTCAGCCTCATCACTCCTTGGGACCTCCCTAGAGGCAAGCCAGGCCAGGATGAAAATCCATCACCACCAGAGCTTAAGCAGGGCTCCTCTTCTCTGACCTCTAATTAAACTTTACATAGTCTCAGCTGGGCTACTCATTCCTGTCTTTATTCTAGTCTCAATCACCTTTGGCTTCCACCTCACTTTTAGTTCAGAGAAAGCACAGGTGTTTGGATCCCAGCCAGATTCCTTGCCAGCCAAAGACCTCACCAGTCAAGGGCAACTACCTCTGCACACATACCACCTCTGCCTAAGTAAGGAAGTCCTAGCTGTCCGGAAGTCCAGCCTTACCCATCAATCTATTACCAACTTCCATCATTGCAACCAATTTGAAAGTTATTACTGTGGATTCTTAAGACGTCAACAATGAGGACGCCTATTGTCCCACTAATTAATTCAGCAACCTCCATGAAATAATAGGAGCTGTAATTGTAATTCCAAACTCACCCCTCGACCACTGGAATCAACTAATTAAACAACAATTAGCCAGCACAGAGCTTTCATGGGAAGATGGACTATTCCTTTTTATAGCTGCAATTAGGCGACACATTCAATAATCAGAATGAAATACAAATTCACCCAGGAGCCCAGTAAATTATGGCCATTCATACTTTGTTTTCCTCTGGTCGCCTCCCAGAAAATGAAAGGGGTGGCATTGCCCAGCTGCAGCAGGGTGCTGTCTGGATTGCCTATAAGCCACTCCTCAGAGTCCCTTCTGAGTCAAGGTGTCTGTTTGCTATGTGCTTCCGAAACAAGATAAAGAAGGGGCTGCTGATACAGCTTCAGTCCTGCCCAAGTCTACACCCAGCAGGAAATTCGGGTTCCCTGTGGTCTCAGAGAGAACCATAGAGGAAGAGACAAGAATAAGAGCCCAGTCGCCACTTGCACCACCATAGGAGTGTAAGACACCTATCCAAGCCCTCATTGGCACACTCACATGCTTAAGTGTAACACATCTAGCCATGTGTGAAACAGATAGAAAACCCATTGCATGTCCTATAAAAATGCTTCAAGTGGGGAGGAGGCTTTGACTACACTGGGAGAACTCATGCCTGAGGAAAGAGAAGCAAAGCGAAGCAGACAAGGTTCACGAGAAGCCACTGAATCACTGTGAAAATTAAATCAGGGACAAGGCAGTGGCTTGGCAGGGAGAGGAAGGAGAGGCATGGGACAGATGATAAATTGAAAGATAGTTACTCTGAGACGCTGTCATCCACCACAGGCTGAACAGAAAACATGCACTCTGCAGAAGGTGCCAAAATGTTCATGTCCTCCAAAGGGAGTGTCAGGGTCCGGCTGCGGATGGTCCTTCTGAGCAGTGAGGAGCATGTGGGGTGCCTCAAGCTCAAAGGCCTTGGAGAATGGTGTCCACTTGATCCTTCTCAAACCTGAGTTAATTGGGAGTTGTTTTTCAGAAATAAAGCATATCATAGCTTTGAGACAGTGAGCTAAAGGGATTTTTTTTTCAGGTGTGGTCTACAGACCCTACACTTTCAATGTCAGCAGTTCCCTAAGGTCAGAGGTCTCCTGCTTTGTCACTCAGTGTAGATGTGAGCATACAGCAGGTTAAACAGATGCTTAGTTTCTGGTCACATCTCTACCCAGCATTCCCTGCTGGGAATCTCAGAGCTAAGAGCCTTCTCCCTATGGAAGAATCATAGGCATACTTCCAGGGAAGCTAACTGATGTCAGAAAGTGTTTTAGTTAATTTTCTCATTGCTGTGACAAAAACAAAAACAACCTGGTGAAAATAACTTAGCAGAGGAGGGTCTGTTTAGCTTACAGTTACAAGGGATACAGTCAAGAGTGCAGCTACAGAACACGGCTCAGCAGCCTAAGTGCATGTGCTCTTCCAGAGGACCAGGTTTGTTTTCCAGTACCCACGTCAGCAGCTCACAACCCCCTGTAATCCCAGAGCTGGCTCTTGCTTCTGGCCTCCTTGGAAATGTGTCCACCTGGGGCACATTCAGATATTCAAATAAGCCTCTCTCTCTCTTCCTCTCTCTCTCTCTCCCTCTTTCTCTCTCTGTGTATACACATAAATAAAAATAAAATTCTATGAAATTTAAAAGAGCAGGTAAGAAGTGGGGTCAGACTATAAAGGTCCACCTCACGGTAACCCATTTCCAACTTCCTCAAACAAAACTACCTTCTAACGTCTCCATAACCTTCTAAAACAGTGTCACTAGCTAGGGATCAAGTATTCGAACGCATGCCCCTCTGGGGAACAATCCTCATTCAAACTACAACAGGATGCATCCACTTACTTACTCAAAAGTACTTGACTGAACACCAGTTCCATGGCATCGTTGTATAAATGCCTCAGCTCAGCAGAAGGTTAGCCAACAATGATCTTGAAGAAAGAGAAAGGCTATAATGGGAGGTGGGGTCAAGGGGTGGTGACAGCCTTTCAAAGAAAGAGACCTTCCACCAGGACCTGAACAATGACCTAGAGTTAGCCAAGGCCTCTACTTCCTCATCTGTAAAAATGGGAGCAATGTATCTCTGTAAGTATTAATGAGACATTATACAGCCGTTCAATGCTCAGTGGTAAGTAATGTTGAAATGTTTGCTATTGGGGTTCCTGCTGTCATTACCACCTCTCCATCATGGCCTCTTTATAATAAGGCCTTAAAAGGGGGTAGGGATGGGGATGGGGAGGCTGGCCCAGTCAGTCCCAGCACTTTTCCCTGCCCATTCTGCCATGACCACTGCTCAACTCGCCCAACGTCAGGTTCCATTCCCATCGGCCCTACAGAGCTTCAATATGTCTGGACCAGGACAGAGGAGCCTTACTTGTTCTTTAGGAGCGTATGTCAATCAAAGCTTGAGAGACATGAGATGGAGAACAAAGGGGATTGAGATGACAAAAAACAAAGACAGACAGGAAGGAACCAGGCAAGAATGTGAAAGTTTTAATTTGAAGTCGATGAAGGAAACCCACTCTGCTTAAAGCTCTAGTGACCATGGACAGCCACCCTGACCAGTGCCTCAAGGCAGCGCTCAAAATGTGACAAGGTTAAAGATGTGTTCAAAGACTCCTTTATTTTAAGATTTATTTAATTATGTATACAATGTTCTGTCTGCATGGTTTGCCTGCACACCAGAAGAGGGTGTCAGATCTCATTATAGATGGTTGTGAGCCAACCATGTGGCTGCTGGGAATTGAACTCAGGACCTCTGGAAGAGCAGTCAATGCTCTTAACCTCTGAGCCATCTATCCAGCCTCCACCCCCATGCCAAGACTCTTAAAAGGCTGTGTGGATTCTTATGCGGGCTGTGTGATTCTTGTAAATCTGCATTTCAGGCCTCTGTGACCACTAATCTGGGCTGGGTCAAAGCCTAGCCTTCTTGTTGAAGTCTCTCCTTGTAGCACTGGAGCTGGGAGGTGAGCAATCAGAGTCCACTTCCCTCGGCTTGCCTATTATTCCCTTTTGTTCATCAGTTATCTTTTTTTTTTTTTTTTTTTTTTTTTTTTTTTTTTGTGAAACAGGGTTTCTCTGTGTAACGGCCCTGGCTGCTGTGTAGATCAGGCTGGCCTCAAACTCAGAGATCTGCCTCCTGAATGCTGGGATTAAAGGTGTGTACCACCACTACCTGGCTGTAGGTCCATGCACACATGGTCTACAGCAGATATGACCCCAGCCTGAACTGTAACACCTAGCTTCACCTCCTAATCAGGGACCTTTCCAAGTTCTGAGTTCCCTGATTTTGACTTTCCCCTGTGTGTCTATATCCTCCTCCACACAGGGAGACAAGATTTGAGCTGGACCTCACAGGACCCACAAGCCAATAGTAAGCTGAGACCCAGGTGCTAGCAGCTGTGGATGGTCATGGGTATAGTGGGCAGGCATGGAAAACAGAGAAACTCCTTGCTATCTATTCAGCTTCTTGACAGCATTAAACCACCAAGGACTTTTTCATCATACCCAGGCTCTTAGCAATAGTCTCGAGTCTGATTTAGAGTGCTTAGCATCACATTCGAGAGGGAAATTCTCACTGAAGATTCATATCCTGACGACAATGGAAGGATTAGCTTTATTGATCAAGCATCAGCAGCATCAACAACACTCACAGGGCTCTTATTCACATGTAACGGTGGGCTCTTCTTTGACCTGGGAAGGAGAACACACAGGACACTTTACAGAGCCCACAGAACCAACCTGGTTTCATGGCCTTAATTATGGGCCACTAGAGGTCATTAGCTTTAAATGCAGAGTAAATGCTTCAAACAGAAAGACACTGGTTTTGTAATGCTAATGCCTGGAACTTTATTAGATCAGTAAGACTGGGTGAATGAAGGAAGGAAAAAAGGAATGGGACATGGACATCTCCGTGGCTTCAGGCCTGATTATAGAATTTATGGATGACTGAGGCCTCTTGCTTTTCCATCTTCTTGCAGAACATTTAATGGCCTTACTGGGGTCATTTCATTACTAATTTGTACCTCAATCAGAAGAGGGAGGGAGCAGAGGAAATGAAAAGGGGAATGTCGCAAATCAATCAGTGTTGTTCCCTTTAACAGCTCTGGGAGAGACTTTAGTGAATAAGAACGATTGAGACTAATGGCTAAAGCTGGGCTTGGGAATTATCTATGGGTTTATTTATGCATGACTTCTGGCATCCACTCTGCCTAGAAAACTTCCCAAGAAAGATGAAGCTTTGGGAAGTGGCTGAAGCAGGGGAGGGGAGAAACAAAGCTGGCCAGGCAGGTCTCCCACCCCACCCCACCCAGGCAGCCTGCCTCCCACCTCAGCATGCAGGCACACAACACAATTTCAATGGCTGTCAGGGGATGCCACCTGCCCTCCTCCCTCAGGTGCCTGTTCCACATCTACAGTTCCCCAGTAAGGGCTACAAAGCACCAAGCTGAGGGAATGCAGAAGGGACTGAAAGTTTATGTTCTCTCTAAATTTATGTTTTGAAATCTGAATCCCCAAGGTGAGGGTGGAGACTTTGGGAGGTGACAGTGAGGGGTTCGGGGACCTTCCAAATAGGATCAGTGCCCTTAGAAAGAAACAGCAGAGCTTGCTCTTGCTTTCTCTGTTCTCCACCAAGACAGAAAGATATCTGTCTGCAAACCAGAAAGTGGAATTGGATCTGCTAATACCTTGTGTTTGAAATTCTCAGGCTGTGCAATGGTGAGAAATGACTATTTGATGCTAAAGCTACCCGGCTGCTGGTAGTTTGTTACAAAAGCCCCTATAGACTAAAGTGTGATGCCTTCAAAGTAGCACAAGCAGGTTTGTGTGACAACAAAAGAAGAAATCAGTGATGGCCATGGTTCCTATAAACCACGTTTCCCATCGTCAAGTGGTGGGCTCACCCAGAAAAGTGTAAAACATCCAGGTCACCACTGGATACTGGAGTTTCTTCCTAGCAGTCATATCCTAAACAGGGTCAAAGGATGCCAGAGAGACAAAATTCAACAGAGTGGCCTATCAGAGAGGAAGAGAGCAGATGAGAACAGGTGCACGAGGTCAGGTGTGTGGTCTGTGGTGAGGGTTGGGCAGGAGCCGTCCCTCTCCAGCCAGGAGAGGCAGGAATGAAGATCACTGTTCTGAGGAAAACTGCCAAGTCTGGGCCAGGACAACTGTGCTACTTTATTGTGACACATATGAAGACCTCTCCAACCAGCCTTCCTAAAGAGCAAAATCCTCCAGCAAGATGAGGAAATATCCTAAACCAAGATGGAAAATAGGGGACCCAATGTGGGGGAGGAACCAGTGTGCACCAAGCACAGAAAACAACCAGCCAGAGTCTAAGTCAAACAAAACAGGTACAAGATGGAAGCTCATTGCCAAGTCATTTTAACCTGCAGGAACTCCTAGAGAGCAGGCTCCAGCAGAACAATGTAGCAACCCACCAAGATCCCAGGCACAGGGACTGCAAACAGCAGAAATGCTAATAGAGTTCCAAGGCAGAGAACAACAGAAGCCCACCCCCCAAGAAAGCAACAATGTGGCAGGCCTGGAGAGCAAGTGGCACAGAGTTCCCAAGTGAAGTCCCCAAGATGTGTTGGAAGAGATCACCCAGAGAAACCAACCTAGAGGAAAATCACTCCAAAAGGTAAGCACAAAGAAAATAAGTATGAATAAACAAAGCAGTTGCCAACTTCAGGACACCACAGATGAGAAGAGAGAGAAGGCTGGGGAGATGGGCTCACGAGTGAAATGCTTGCTGTGAAAGCATGAGAACCCAAGTTGGAATACTCCACACCCACGGAAAAGCTGGGGACAGTGGCATATATCTGTAACACCAGCTTTGGGGTGGAGACAGGAAGATCCTGGAGGATTACTGCTCAGCCAGTGTCGTAGTTTGAATGAGATGGTCCCCATAGGCTCATATATCTGAATGTTTGGTCCCCAGTTGGTGGAACTTTTGTGGGAGGATTAGGAGGTGTGGTCTTGTCGCAGGATGTGTGTCACTGAGGGCAGGCCTGAAGAGTTTCCAAAGCCCATGCCATGCCCAGTTACCTCTTTCTCTGCTTCCTGATTTTATATCAGATGTGAGCTCTCAGCTACTGTTCCAGTGTTGTGCCTGCCTGCATGCCTGCCTGCCTGCTTCCATATTCCCTGTCACAATGGTCATGAACTCTGAAACTGTAAGCAAGCCCCCAATAAACTCTTCTATGAGTTGATTTGGTCACCGTAACTCTCCAAAGCAATAGAAAAGTAAGACAGGCCCCTAGAGGCTCATATATGGAGTATTTGGTCTCCAACTGGTGAAACTCTTTGAGAAGGATTAGAAGGTGTGGCCTTATGGGGGAGGTGTGTCAGTAGGGATGAGCTTTGAGGTTTAAAAGGCCCACACTATTCCTAGTTAGCTCTCTTTGCCTTGTGCTTTTGCCTTAAGATGTAAGCACTCAGTTACTGTTCCAGCACTATGCCTGCCTTCCTGCTTCCATGCTCTCCACCAAGATGGTCATGGATGCTAACCATCTGAAACTGTAAACCTCAAACAAACTCTTTCTCTGTGAGTTACCTTGATCATGGTGTCTTATCACAGCAAAAGAAAAGTAATTAAGACAAATGAAACAGTGAGCTCCACGTTCAGTGAAAGACCATCTCAAAACAAAGTGGAGAGTGATAGACGTAGATACCCAATGTCAACCTCTGGCCTCCTCAAGGGCAAGTGCATCTGCACACACTTGTATGTACAGACACACACACACTCACACCTATAATACATTAATCAGTTGTAAATAACATTCAAGCTGACATAATAATGTAAATCCTGAATATCAACTTAATGAATGTTTAAAGGCAGAAATCATAGGGGACAGCAGTTTAAGACATTCACTCCTCATCACCCTAAATAGAAAGTTCAATAATTCATGTAATCAATGCATTAATATATAGCAGCACGTACATACTAGAGAGACATGGTTGCGGTCCATTGTTTCTAAGAAGAAAGGCTGGGACTCAGGAACACAGAAATGGCACAACGCTGTTAGGAGCCTTTCACATATTTCCCTCACAATCTAACAGCAATGGTCATTATTTTTCTTAAATTCCCCAATCCTGACACTTTGCTGGTGACAGTGAGCTGATGAGGCTAGGCAGCAGCAATTCTGCCTTGACCCTGGTCACCTGTGCTTCATCTTGCCCTAGGGTCTCTCATTCATTACTGCTGCCACCAAGAGCGCCCCCCCCCCCCCAGCAGCCAACTCTTCTTTCAAATAAGGCTTTGCTAATCTCAAGAAGTGTGTCTAATGAGAGCAGAGAATGGTGAAAGTGATGTTTCCGTCCTCCTCAAAACACCAGTGGGCAAGGAACAAGAGGACACTCCCTGGGCTAGCTCCTCACTCTACTCTGTGTTCCCCCCTTCCCAGTTCATCCTGTTCAGCTCCTGCCCACCATTTAGGGTTTTCCACTCTTCTTTATATCCAGCCTCCCTCAAGTCTGAATGTATAACAGTAGAGTCAGTAGAGTCAATAGCTTCTCCCTGGCCACTTTGGGATCCCCCTTGCCACTCCTGCTTCCTGGTTAATGTCTTTCTTCTTTTTCTCCATGACCCACACCATGCCTTTGGAGGAAGCTACCTTTCACTAGCCCCAACTCAATGAAAAACCCTTATCGTTTACATAGGAGATATCCATAGACAGAAGCAGGAGGATGAAACTAGACATGGTAACTACTATAATCCAACTTAAAGAGGCTGAGGCAAGGGGATTGGCGAGTTTGTGGCCAGCTTGGGCTATAGAATGAAAAAATTGGCAGGGGAGGGAGACAAGGGCTGTGGTGTGGTTCAGCACACAGCCCTTGCCTGGTGTGGTGGCTTAAATAAGAAATGGTCCCCCAAAGGTTCATTTGTCTGAATGCCTGGCCAACAGTAAGTGGAACTGTCTGGGAAGGATCAAGAGGCATTGTTGGAAGAGGTGTGTCACTGGGAGGGTGAGCTTTGAAGTTAACAAGCTCATGCTGTTCCCAGTTATGCCTGCTCCCTGCCTCTTGGTGGCGTCTCAACAAATAAGTGCTCAGGCACTGCTCCAGCACCATGCCTGCTTGCCTGTTATCATGCTCTCCACCATGATGGTCATAGACCTTTCTTCTGTCCTCTGTAGATTGCCTTGGTTATGGTGTCTTTTCACAGCAATATAAAAGTAAGTAAGACCTAGCATGGTTGGGGCCTGAGTTCTATGTCCAACATCATCCAAACAAGGCCAGAACACTTGGGAAAATAAGAGAAGGGGAATCATGGCCCTTGGATAAAGTATTGAACATGCCAGTCTTAGTTTTCTCACCTGTAAAATGGGGGTGATCATATCTGATCCAATCCCAAAGGGCTCTCAAAACAAATCAGCTATGTAACTTGGAGAGCCATTCAAACATGAACTAGTATTATTATCATGACTATTATTACTATTACTATTAGCCGTGTGGTGTGTGTGTGTGTGTGTGTGTGTGTGTGTGTGTGTAGGTGCACTTGCCCATGCAAGGGAAAGTAGAGGCCAGAAGATGACATCAGGGGTCTTCCTCAACCACCCTCTATGTTTTGAGGCAGAGTCTATCACTCAACCTGGACTTTGGTATTTTGACTAGGCTGCTCCCAGCATCTTCCTGCCCCTACATCTCTGTATCTCAATACTGACACCACAGTATTGGATGCTTGGGATCTGAACTGGGGTCCAAATGCTTGCACGGCAAGCACTTTAGCCACTGAGCTATCTAACTCCCTATGGTCAGCTATGATCACTTTGGAAGATAGCAGGCTAGAGTCTCCAGACTAGTTGGGGACTAATGTGGTGAAATGAAAAGCTGGCCCCTTGGTCAACCTTGTGTCCCCTGTGAACTACTGTGTTGCATCAGGCTGGTCTATTATCCAACCTGCAGCCATGCCAGCTGCCCCACCCGGAGCAGCTGACACCCAGGGCATAGACCTCACTCAGTGCCTCAGGCAAATGGCTCTAAGCACCTGTGCCACTTCCCTTCATAAACCCAAATCGCTCACTAATGCTCCTCAGCTCCTTTCATCCGAATGGAAACAGCCGTTGTTCTTATTGGATTGTAGATGAATCACTTGGAAAATATTTTGGGGCACATTATAGAGGCAATAACATAAAAGTAACCTGGAAAATGGTTCTGTTTTGTTTTCTACTTTGCAAACCCAAACTGGAGCCTGGGGTAGTGTTCCAGATTTTTGTCTCTTTTTTTAACAGAAGTATTTTTTGCTTACTTCCTCTTCATGCTGACAAAGGAGACAGGTGACTTTCTCCCTAGTTAGGAGGGACACCCTTCAGGGCACCCAGCCTGGTCCCTGGCAGGAAGGGCTGGGTGAGAACAGACAGACCCACTCCCCAGGCTTCAGGTTCGTAAAAGATGACTGGAAAGCGACAAACACTGGTCTCAGCTTTCCCTGGAGATAGACATGAGGATACAGACCTGAGGCAGGCAAGCAGGCAGAACTGGCTCTCCACAAGACACCAGGACTGCCTCTTTAAAGAGACTATACATCTTAGCTGGAAATGTTCAGTGGCCAGGTACCTGGCCTGCCATCTATCCCTGTTCTTGAGGCAGAAGACTAGGGCAGTTGCCTTTTGAAAAGCCCAACAGTGTGCATGCTAGGCACCCAAGACAAGGAGTTACAACCTTCCAGAAACCCACTTGCAATAAAGGGCCATAATCAAATATCTTGGTAGGACATATGGGCTCGCTAGTGTGGCCAGGGCCATCTTTCTCTGTCCTGTTCAGGAAGTACTAGCCATTTCTTCCTGCTGTCTCCCTTTCAGTCCTGGCACTCAGAACCTCCAACCTGTCTGTTCTGACTCTAACAGGGAAATCCCCATCCTCTGAGGGTCCAACACTGGGACCTTTTGAGTCTCAGTTCCAATAGTGAGCTTGAAACCTTATTGAGCCCCCCACCCCCATTTTAATACCATTGTAGACTTAGGTGAGGTTTCAGGTGGGAAGGGATTTGAGGTTGAATCTTGCTCAGCCTCAGGCCCTTCCTATCTGGACTCCCCTGAGCCATCCCCAACCCAACAAAAGCTCACCTAGATCAGGGGATCTCTTGAAATCCCTGAAGCTTAAGAACTAGAATTGCTCACTAAATAGCCTCTCAAATGAAGGAACTTTTGGCCTTTTCATTTGTGAAGTAAAATCTGAGGCCTAGGGTAATAAGGAAAGAATAGCCCTGTCTGAAGGAGTGAACTCCAAATCCAGGCTGCCATTGGCCAGACCTTGATGGAAAATTTAACCTCGGTGACCTGGCTCTGATTTTTATCACAAAAATGATACTTCCTTGCAACAACACAGCTGATGCAAAGTAAACACAAGCCATTTCCCCAGCCAGCTTAGGCAAGGAGGCAAGACCAGCCTTGGTGTCTCAACTCTCTCCTTCTATTTCCTGTCTTGCTTTCTTATGCCCTGTAGGAAAAGATGGCTGTGTCCACTCCCTAACAACTAATGCGCTGTTAGTTAAGTTTTCTCATGTGGCCAGATATTACCTCTGAATTGTAAGTGGAAAGAGTGAGATGTTGAAAGGATCCAGGGTGGCAGGTGTAATTAATGAGATGAGCCTTAAACCAGCCCCTGCGTTTCTGCTGGGTCTCATTAACGGCTGCTGCACTACCCTGCCTGGGAGGCCTCGTCCAACCCTCCCTCCCCACTGGCTGATCTCTATTGTACTTCTTACTACCCTGGATCTGTTAAATGCTTTATATTCCGTTTGCCAACGCAGGAATGATTCAGAACAAGATTGGGTTATTACAAATTCAGGAGGCACTACACACACGGCTGTCATGTTTCAGTTACCCTTCCTCTTGGTTTAATAAAATTTGCCATACTAATGCAAAGCCATCTTTTATCGTTTCCCTGCTGTTGTAACAACTTGTCCGGCTTCCCTCCTGCTAATTAAAGGAGGAGACCATGCAGCCGCTCATTGGAAAGTGGGTTTCCAGGAAACCTGTCAATATCTTCGTAGGCACTTAGCTCTGGGTCCTATGGTCCTTTAGCCACCCGCTCCTCCATGATTGGAGCCCTAATGAGGTCGGCAGCTGGTGGCGACATGGCAGACATGCCCCCTGTGGCGCGTGGTGGGATGGCAGACGCAAGCAGTCCCCAGGGGCAGGATGATGCAGGCTCCGCAGCCTGTCCTCCCACGCTGCCCCAGCCGGCCCTGACTTGCTTGCAACAGACTCACCAGCAAAGTGTCCCCCAATGCAAGAGCGAGCAGCGGGAGCTGGGAGGTGGCAGAAAGACCCTCGCCCCCGGGCAGAAAGGATAACCGGAAAGAGGAGGCAGTGGGTACCAAGGAAGCAGGGAGGGGAGATCAGCGAAGCTGTGCACAGAGCCGCCCTTGTGCGAAGTCCTGAGTCAGGTCCAATCAGCCCGCTCCCGGAAAGCCCACGCGTCACTCTCCAACCCACTCGGGGGCCTCGAAGCACCCCAGGCCGCGGGGGCGGCGCGTCTGCATCTGGTACATCTGCCCCGGTTAATTGGCTCACTATAGCCCAGGCCACAAGTCCTTTAGAGGGATCAGGGAGAGTTCTTTCACATTCCCAGCCACTGCCTGGGCGATCTGGGTAGTTCAGAAGCTACCATCACCCGCACTGCCAGCTGGGACTGCCAGGACTATAGGAAGCTCCAACATTGGGGCGAGGCAGGAGTATGTTCATCCGTGGCACCTTTGTCTTCTATGTGCCCAACTGTGTGTTCGAAGCCTCATTCCTGGGGGATCCTTGGACTATGGGAGCAGGCAGGGTTCAAGGTCACACTCAACGGTGTGCTGCGGAAGGGGAAGCCTAGCGATCCCCTGATTAGTTTACAGTAGTCGTGGCCCCCTCTAGGATCAGCTTGGCTGCAGGGATTCCTAGGCCAAATCCGTAAGAGAACACTAATAAGTTTACAAATGGAAGCCGCCGGCGTCTCTTGCAATAAAAGGCAGACGCTCTGCTCTGGCGCTTCAATGGAAGCATTTTCCCCCCTAACAAGGGGTTGGATTCAGCTGCCTAGTGCTGTCTGGGCAGGGCGAGTTGCCAGAGTAACCAAGGCCTACCGCACACCAAAGGCTGGGAGACAGGGCGGCTGCAGACTCCAGGACTCGCCTAGGTGTCAGTACACCCAGATCCTACAATGCCCTTCTTCTAGGCATTCTTCTTAGGCATTGCCCTCCCAACCCAGTCACCCGAAACCACAGAATGTCCCAGAATCCCGACCCAACCTCAAGCTTTTAATAGGCTTGTATGAAATGCATGAGACACATCCCCAGGTCTCTACAGGCCAACTAGGAAGCACATTGCATGCTCAGGGTACTCAGAGCAGCCTGGGGGAATGAGTGACCGCAGGACTAGTGAGAGACAAGGAAAGCCCATGGACTCAACTCTGGCTTGAACAAGAGGTGCTCTTTCTTCCAGAAGCACAACGGGAAATTCAGGTCCAGAGGACCAACCAGAAAACGCACTATGTCAACGCCCCAGCCACTGCTTTGTCCCAAGCCTTAACCTAGCTTGGTCAGAGAATCAGTGTTCAGACCTCACCTTTTACTCCTTTTACAAGTTCACTGCTGGGCATCGGAGTATATCTAAATCCCAGAAGTTGTATTTTAGGACCCAGGGAACTTAGGCTACGGAGGAGTCTGGACACACACACACACACACACACACACACACACACACACAAATGCAGATACCCCAGAATCCCCGAGTGGCTGTCTTGAAGCCAGACTGAAGCTAGTCTGAAGGCTTCCCAGTGGCTGCTTCCTAAAGGGTCTTATCTATTAACCTAGGAGAAGCTATGCTCAGAAGTAGTAGTCACTAGCCAGCAGATGCAAGACCACACCAGCCCTGTTCATGTCTAAAACAGAAGACTTTATTTTCTTCACAGCTGACAAAAGGAGCCCCTTTCTCAGGTTGTACCTTTGGGGAGGAAGCAGGGGAGAGGTACACCTTACCTACCCAGCTCCTGGGAGCCAGGCCAGTAAGGTGCCTGCCTGATATCTCCACCATTGAGAGGTCACAGTGCATACACATAGAGTGTCTACTGACACTGAGCAGCTGGACCCTGGCTACTCACTCTGTCCCACCTCAAACCCTGGGTCTTCCCTTCTCCCCACATGATACCCTCCTCCCTCACTCCTGTCCATTAACTTTCTAACTCTGTCAGATCCGTTCCACATCTGCAGCCATGCACATTTCTCATTAACATCTGCAGCAGACCTGTAGCTTTTCTATTTCCTGTCAACTGAAGCCGCCCTACCACCTCCACCAGATACATAGCCAGTCAGTCCCCTTTTGTAGAAACCTAAAGTACAGGCTACCGGGTGATTGATAGCTGTTTTCTGCCCACCCCTGACTGCATCCTTGTCTGACCTAAACACAAGTCCTCCCTCACTTTCAGTGTTTCGAGAAGATGTTTTTCCAGTTCCACAATACTCTCGCTCTCTCCTTTCCCCTTGTTCTATCATATCCTTCCAGTTCATGCACAGCCGCCTCCAGGAAGCCCTTCCTGCTTCCTTGCCCCACTCATCCTTGGCTGAGTCAGCCCTTGTCTTGGACCATTTCACATCATTTCCCGTGCAGTGTAATGAATACTTTAAGGAAAAGTGTCTTTGGGGCTTGTGATTGTTGGAGGTCATGATTTGCAAGACTACAGGGTTCACGTGGTCTCTGATGAGAGCCTTCTGGCTACTTCTGAATGAAGCAATGGCATCGTATATAAGGAGAATCCGAAAGCACACAGAGCAGAGGAGCCAACCTGGGGACCACAGGCAGGGGGTACCAGGCTGGCTTTCTCCCTCTCAGATATTTTGCAGCTTTAGCTTTAATTCCTCTAAGCAGACAAGATTTATGGCCCACTTGACAGAACTATTTAATTTTCCAAATGTCTATTATTCAAAGGCTGTGGAAATCTCCAGCTCTGCCATTCCCGCATTAATACCCACCTCAGGCTCAAGCTCCATAAAGCTCTTCCAAGTTGCATGGAAGGGGAAAGAATAGATCAGAGGCTTTGGCAGAGGAAGGGCCCATAGAAAAAGAGCTCAGGCCATCCCCACCATTCTTCCTCAATTCAAATAAGAATGCTTTTATTAACAGTCCTAATGGCTTGCCATGTGTGACTGAATTAAGAATCACTCAGGGGTTACATTCTTGGATGTGTCTGTGAGGGTGTTTCCAGAAAGCTTTGACTGAGGAGACAAGCCCTGCCCTGAACGTGGGTGGCACTGTGTTCCCTGGACCGAACTGAACTATAGAAAACAGAGAAAGTGAGCTGAGGGCCAGGGTTCATCTCTGCTTCCTGATGGAGAACATGGTGTTCAGTCACCTAAGTGGTTGCCACCACCATGAACCATGTCCCTTCTTAAGCCATGAGCCAAAATAGGCTCTGTCCTCCTTAAGCTGCTTTTGTCAAGTGTTTTGGCACAGCGTGAAAAAATTTCCTATTATATACTGTGCTAAGGAATTTATCTGTGTGTGTGTGATGTGTGTATGCACGGGTGCACAGGTTCTTGTGTGTGTGGTATCATTCCTCAAGCCACCATCACCTTGGTTTTTGAAACAATGTTTCTCACTAGCTTGAAGCTAATCAAGTTGGCTAGGCCAGCTGTCCAGAAAATCCCAGGAACCCTCCAGTCTCTGCCTCCCCGCAAGGGGATTACAACATTCAGATACTGCCACACTCAGATGTGACTTACTGAGCCATCTCTCCAGGCCTGTGGTAAGTAATTTTAATAGGCATGCTTTAATTTAATCCTTAGAGCCCCGTGAAATAACCATTATAACTATCCCATTGTGTAGGTGGATAAGGGAGTGAAGACATAGAGAAAGCTTAGATGACTGGGCTGCTGGAGCTATTAGACCCCCAACATGACTAATTCAAGTCTTCAGCCATCATGGAGTCTCTCCTGCACCATGTTAACACTCTGCCCAGTGTTAATGACTGTGCCAAACTCTGTTTAATTCCACATCTCACTGTTAAGCAGATTCGCTGATACATTCACATGTGATGTGTCCCTGCCACACACTAGACTGGCCTAGCATAGCAAATGCAAGGCCCCTTGCCTACCAAGATCTTCAAACCTATCTGAAAATGGAGGTTTGTATGCAAAACAATGCAGTGGCCCATGGAGGAAGAAAAGAGGCTACAGCAGCCTCTGAAGGACTCAGCTATCTCCAGACAAAGAGTTCTGAATAAACAAGGGGGGCCTTCTTGGGCCTCTACCTCAGCCAGTCTCTCTTATATTGGTGTAAAGCTGATTCTGTTTACACACAATCAGCTCTGAGCACGGGAGAGGGCAGAGCAAGTTTTCTGGCAGAGATAAGAGGCAACTGTTAAGAAGGGAAGAGGAAACAGGAAAGTGGATGAAGAACTCAAAAAGCTCACCCATTTCAGGCATCTGGTGCAGGGAAAACAGAATACCCTCCTAACCCTGAGGGAAGCTCCCCACCAGAGCACGGGACAGCAGTCCATGCTGGTGTTAGTGGCCCTGAATGATGAAAAAGTGTCCAAGGGCTCCCTGCCTGCTGCTTAAAGAGTGCCTAGTGTCTGCTTGCTTCCTTCCCCTGTCCGTTTAAACAAACACATTTCATTAAGGTAGGCAAAACCCCTGTTTTAATTTCTGTTGTCTCATATGCTTTTGAAATGCAGGAAAAAGAGTTAAAATGTAATTAAGTACCCTAGCCGGTCAGCAGCTACTGGTGTCCTTGGAGTACAGTATAGTCTGTTCAGTGTCAGTCAGTACAGGTACCCAGGATGAGGATTCATCATTGGGTCAACATGGAGTGTTAGTATCCTCATGTCTCATTCATCCACAGTCAAGAAGGCAGGGAAGCTAGGAAATCTAGGTCCCTCCAAGGCTAGGTCTAGAGCTAAGAACTTCATCTCTCCAGCTCCAAAGAGGGCAAATGTAGGGATGATTGCCATCACCAAGCCAAGAAGCTTTTGCTGTGCCATTAGCGGTCAGCTCCCATCCCTACTTGTCCAGAAGGCATTCTCACCAGAGGCACAGCAGCCAACCCCAGTTAATAAGATCCAAAGTTTCTCATGTCCTCTTGCCTGGTCCTGAATAGCTCTGGTTGGCTGCTATCTAGGACAGTGACAGGAAAAATAGACAGAGCAGAAATATGAGGGTCCACCAGCATCCCAGTGGGAAAGCCTCACTTTAGTGTCCAAAGGCAAACACTCGAAGGGAATGGGTCGAAGCAAGATGGGAAGCATTGAACTGCACAGCCTGGGAAAGTCACACAGTGTCCAGAAGATGACTCTATCCCATCCCAAAGGTCCCCTGAACCACGTCAACTAAATACACTACAATGCTACCTGTGTGCAGTATCATGCTGGCCTTCGATTTTATTAGCAGGCATTAATTGTATAATACAACTAGTTTCATTTTGACATTTTCACACAGATACAGCGTACTTTGATCAGAACCCCAAAACCATCCCCTCTCACCCTCCTCTCTTCTCCTCTTTCCTTCTTCCTCTTTGCAAATAGCCCCCTCTTCTTTTAAAGTTATTTTTTACACTATGTATGTGCGTGCATGTGCTTGCGTGTGCACACATGCACCTGTCACAGCACACAGGTGAAGGTCAAAGGACAACTTGGAAGAGATGAGTTCTCTAGATTTGAACTCAGATCCTCAGGCTTGTCTACAGATACCCTTGACTTCTATTTTCTTGTTTTGGTTGTTTACCTTGGTTCTTTATATGTAGGGAAATGTGATTTTGTCTTTCTAAGTCTGGCTTATTATACAGTGCTCTCCTGATCCATCCATTTTCTGCAAACGACTTCTTCTGTGTGGTTGAATAGCACAGCACTGTCTACTTGTTTACCTTCTAGCACTTCTGTTCAGTGCAAATGGCACTGTATCAGCATGGCTGTCTGAGCAGAACATATCTATGGAGTTCTTAGTGTCCTTCACATTGGAGGTGGGGGTTGGGGGGAATGAGCCAGAGTACTCACACAGGCTTACCTTACTTCACCTCAAAGGAAGTCATCTCCTTCAGATACATAAGTACATTGAGGCTCAGAGAGGCCTAAGTAACTGGTTTAAAGTTACCCAGCTGGTAAGTGTCAGAACAGATTCTGTTTGAGGCCTGTTGGCTCTGATGCTAAGGACCACAGCCGAGCCTTCTTGATGTCACCATCAGCAAAAGGGCAAAGAAAGGGAGCCAGGCCTCTCAGATGGCAGATCTGGGGAGGAGGAGGAAGACCCTTCTGCCTCTAGAAGAGAAGGTTTCTCGCCGGGGCCTTGTGTGGGCTGCTATTTCAAGGGCTGACTCTCATGATGAATGTGCTCAGGGCACATGTGAAATGTAATATGTCTTGATTTAGTGAAGCGCTTGATAGGTCGCCTGATGAAATTTTACTTGCAAAATTAATTCAGATTGTCTTGGCTGGGTACTGCCGTCACCTAGACAGCAGACAAGCTGGAAAGTATACACAAGTAGTCAGGAAAAGACACTGTGAGGGGCAGGACAGGGGCCCTAGAAGCAAGCACAGCCCTATGGGATACTCAGACATCAGCAAAGCATTGTTTTTCTTGCTTCTGATGTTCCAGAAGCATAGCATGTAGCAAGAAGATGTTAGTCTGGATGTAAGACTACCCAACAGGAAAGGGATAATAAAGGGGAAGACAGGGCAGGATGAGCTCACAGGGCCTCTGCAGTCTCCAGAATCTATGGGATGCAATGAGAGGAGATAATGCAGCTGAGGCCCCAGACTGCTCATTGAGGAAGCCCAGAGAGCAGCCTCCCATCCCAGTCAGGGACATGTGAGCCTCAGCCAGGCCTGCTCTCCATAAGGTTACAAGTTGGGGTCTTCTGTAAGCATGAGGAGCTGGGCAGTCGGCTCATGAGAAATGTCCAATAATCACAGCAAGAACAGTGAACCCCTGCCCAATGCCAGGAGGCTGAGGCCTGGGTGAGAGATCAGACAGAACATGGGAAGAGTAGCTGAGGAGGAAAAATCCAGCCCAGCATGCAGAGTTGACTAAACCGACACAGGAGGTGGGAACATGACTGCCATTCATGATTAACGAAGGAGGGAGAGGAAATGAATTACTGTAATTACAAACCCATGGAGCATGGTTTAAAACAAAAGTGTTCCTCTCGTGTATCCACAGCAGAGAACATAATACTTCTTTAAAAAGTTAAAAAAATGCTCAAAAATTTTATACATGCAAACAACGCATTTTGATCAAACCCACCCCCTTTCCCTCCCCTCCAACCTCTCCCCTGTGTCCCACCACTTTGCCTTTTCTTTCTCCACTATTTTTATGCTTCCTATATGTATATGGATGTAGGACCATCTACTGGAGCATGGGTAGCCTCTCAGAACCTGCATCCCTAAAGAAAACTCATTCTCCCTCCCCCAGCAGCCATCAGTTGCCAACAACTCCACAGTTAGGGGTCAGAATTCATGAGCCCCTCTCACACCCATGCCAGGATCCTAGCTGGCTTGATCTTGTGTAGATCTTGTGCATACAACCACAGACAGTGTGCCTTAGGCATAAAGATAAGAACTTAGGAGGCTGTTTATTTAGCAGAATAATAGTATTAGGCTCTACCCTAGGCCAGTGACCCAGCAGCCACATGTCTTTTGAACCAGTGAATGGTACCAGGCATGAGTTCTATGTTATAGAGCAGACCTTGAATCAAATCAGAAAGTGGTTAGTGACTCCTATAATGTCCATGTCACTATTACACCAGTCAACAAATCTTGCCAAGCCTGTCCTGAAGCAAATGGTAAAACAATGCCCACTCCAAAACAGGTGTCACCTATTGGATGTCAAGGAGTCTAGAGACTTAAGAGAGAGACTTAGGATGAGCCAAAGAATAAACAAGCTGATCAAAAAGCAAGTCAGTATGCCCAAGAAATCTGCCCAGGCTCTTTATGGAGCTGATGGAGGATCAGTGGGATTGACTGAGGGGAAGGAGTCTGGTTATTCACATGCACTTGGTGAATACTCTCATGAAAGAACTTGGTATAGCTTGCATTCTGAGTTCAATCTGACTGTCAGGTAATAAGTGGAGGGAAGCAGAGAGAATGTGATGGTTTGAACTAAAAAGGACACCAACAGATGGGGAGCAGTGATTAGAGTACAGGTATAATTTGAAGGTAGAACAAACAGGATTGTTGGAGGAACTGAACATGAGTGGGAGTTACACAGGACATTGTGCACTGGGACATAAATACCAGTGTCTGAATGAATCGTTACTCTGAAGACCTGGTGGTAAGTTTCCAGGTATACCCATCTTCTCCTTAGTTCCAAATGTGTCCAAACATTTTGACACCATGCCAGGAGGTGGTCATTTACAAAATCCACATTCAAGGCACTAGAGAAATGACTCATTGGTTAAGTGTGGGTACTGCTTTGCCAGTGGACCTGGGTTTGGTTCCCAGCACCCGTTTCTGGAAGCTCTCAGCTGCCTGTATCTCTAGCTCCATCTTCAGGCCTCTACCAGTACTGCATGCACATGCACAAACCATAAATAGTTGAAAACAAAAAAAATCAATATGCTTTTTAAGTTCATGCTCAAAAAACACATTACAAAAAGAAATCAGGGCAATTGTAGTGGCATAATCCTTTAATTTCAGCACTCAGGAGGCAGAGGCAGACAGATTTCTGTGTTTCTGGCCAGCCTGGTCTACAGAGGGAGTTTCAGCCCAGCCAGGGCTACATAGTAAGACCCTGTTTTGATAAATAAATAAACTTCATAGTGTTTAAGTGTGTTTACCATTTGTGTTAGCAGCCATAGTCATCATGGGCCATAGGTTAAATATGACTGGACCTTGACCATGACCCTTCACCTTCTAACTATGTAATCACTAGCTTTAAGTGAAACAGCTTTCCGCGATAGTGTAAAAATCCAACAAGACCTGAAAATGTTTGGCTCTGAGAACTGGTCTCAAACAGACAAGACTGCACAATAAAAAAAAAAAAAAAAACACAGAAATATGACTTGTACGTGGTAGGAAACTGTTGCCTAAGTCAAGTCCATGGCAAAGCAATTTTTTATTGTCTCCAAGACAAACAGCACAATGTGGCCTGATTCCCAGTGAGCAGTGGCATTGATAAATAAGGCAATGGGACAGGTAAAAGCAACTTGCACACTATGTGTCATGCACAGTTTCCCCGAGAGCAGGGAAAGGAGGGCAGGGAGCCACTTGCTGGAATTTTGTCTCTGCCCCCCAACAGCAGAAAGCCAGGCCTTCTGGTGTTCATTCCTGTTTGTAGGAGATGGCATGAGGTTGTGGAACAATAGGCAGACAGTGCAGCCTGCATACCTGCAGGACATGAGAACAGCAAGCAGGCTCTGAGAGCCTCCTCATATCTCACTCACTGGCGACAGCTACAGGTTCATGCCTGGGATGTGCGTGTGGCAGTGTGATGGTATGCACACCTCCTAATTTCCTCCAACACTGTTACGAAGTGAGCATGCTTACCACCACCCCACCCCACCCCAAGCTGAATAGATACTCCTTTTTCGAAAGGGGGATCATAAGGGCTCACTAGTGGGGCCTAAAATTGGCCAACTTGTAGCCACTGTAATAGTGCTGAGAGTGTGGCTAGAAACTCAGAGGAGGGTGGAGCCCATGCAGAGCCTGTAAGTTTGGGAGATGATGCCACTCACCACAGAGAATGGCCCCTGAGGCTGCTCAGATGGCAGAAGTCTAATGTTGGGGAAAGTTGTAAAGAATAATTCACTCCACCAACAACCATTCATGGGTGTTTCAGAATGTAAACGGACTCTGCCAATGGTATCCTGGGCATCCCAACTTGTCAGGTGATATTTCTATGGGCCCATTTGGTCCTGACCTGAGTTCTTCTAAACTCGTATAGTTATACTCATCTCCTTTTTACATTCTTAGAGCTTAGCTGGGCGTTGGTGGTGCATGCCTTTAATCCCAGCACCTGGGAGGCAGAGGCAGGCGGATCTCTGTGAGTTCGAGGCCAGCCTGAGCTAGTTCCGGAACAGGCTCCAAAGCAATAAGACAGAGAAACCCTGTCTCAAAAAACAAAAATATTCTTAGAGCTTGATGGCTGCCTACAGAAAGGATATTCTAGATAGTCTCTCTCTCCCTCCCCCCCCTCTCTCTCTCTCTGTGTGTGTGTGTGTGTGTGTGTGTGTGTGTGTGCGCGCGCGCGCGCGCGCGTGCAACCTTTACCATTATGGAAAATGGAAGCATCCTTCCTAGCTGCAGCTGCCCCTCCTCCAAAACCGTTTGTTTGGAAGCTTGACTTTGCGCCTTGAACCCTTAGGTCCTGCCCCCACCCTCCCTGCACTCGGTCCGCATGCAGAGCACACAGTCCACTTTCCTGGGCAGCGGGAAGTCTCAGGAGGCAGGCAATTACAGTTACTCAGCCTGAGCGAGGCTCAGCAGCATCTCAGCCCTCACTCCCAGCCTGTTCCCTGACTGACCTCTTTTAACTTCCTCCCTCTCCAGACTCACACACTCGCTCACTCGTGCTCCAGACTCTGGGGAAGCCATGTGCTGTTTACTGGTTCAGGACATAACCCCGAGCGGGAGGGGGGTCAGGCCTTCTCTTCCCTACAGACTCTTAGAAAATTAGCCACTTTCTCATTCTCCGGGCAGGTCAGGTTCATCCAGGGCCTAACACTTCCCCCTCCTGACTCCCTCATTGTTGCCATCTACTCTTCCAGTCTTCAGCCTCTTCCACCAGCTCTCTGACTGTGTTCTCCCCTAGCTCCCCAGTGGCCTCTAATTATCCAATGTAACCTCACAGGATTTCTTGGAAGTGATCAACAGGGCAGCCACCCCTCTCCAGTCGCCACCCCTCCACCTCTCCTGCTTTTACCCAGGCTTCCTGGAAGACTCCTGTCCTAGAAACACGGAGCCTCAGTTTGGCCACTGGCCCTGGTCTTTTTATTGCATGCACTTTCCTCTGAGTAAGACAAGATCTTCACCCATGCCTATCTGTTGGAGATGCCAAGACCCTATTTCCAGCCCCATTTCTTCCTGGGTATACACCAGGATGGTTGCCATAGTCTTGTTTTATAGATAAATCCCAGGCTCCTGCCCCTTCCTCCTGTCTGCTTTGCATCCCTGCTTGCACCCCAAGTCAACCTTGAGTCCACCTGCCATCCTGCCATGCCTTCACCAACAAGGGAAGGTTTCTCGAGAAATTGCAAAGCCAATCTGGCTTCTTGCTCATCTAACACAGTCACGGGTGCCCATAGGTACCTCAATAATGCTATGACACCTCACACACTGATCCCAGCAAAGCATCACTCAGTTTCCTCCCACAACTACATTAGTCATACCTCCTTCCTCCAGTCTCCCTCGCACTCAACTCAGTGTCTCAGCTCTTAATCTGTTAGGGAGACAAGCAGACAAGAACTCCTGCCACCTCCACAGACTTCCTTCCTCCTGGCCTCAGAGTCTTCCTCCACCCAGGGTGGGGTTGCTGCCATGTAAGGCTAGCACTCCTAGTCTCTGGAACCCAGCACCTCCTTTTCTCACACTCCCATGCCCCCTCCTCCTGAACTAGAAATTTCTCCCCACTCTGCTGGGTTCTGCCATCCCATATACAGTCTTGATCTGCCACCTCCGCAGAAGGCCCTTTTCTGGCCTGGTGGTACAGGACTGTAATCCTTAGAAAGTTGAAGCATGATGATTCTGGCTAACCTAGTTCAAGGCTAACCCAAGCAATTTAACAAGGTTCTGGCTCAAAGGGATAGTAAAGAGCTGTGGGCATAGTTCTGTGATGGAACTCTTGCATAGGATATGAAAGGCGTGAGTTCAACCTAGCACCACAAAAAGAACCAAGTAGTAAGTATATAAGCAAGTAAAAGGTGACTGGCCCCAGACCCCCCCCCAGGCAACTTTTCATTTACTCATTCACTCATTCTTGACTGCAGCATCTGAGTTCCTGCTCTCTCCCCATTCACTCCTCAGTCACTCCAGTCCCACCAGTGATCATGAATGACTGCCGCATTGCCAAATCCCACAGACAGAGCCGTTTCTCTTTTATGTGCTCCCCTTCGTGCCCAGAACCCCACAGGCTTCTCCTTTCTCCCGCAGGGCACATACCTCTGGACTAGTTTACCCTTCCCATGTGTCCTTTGCTGGCCTCTCCACCTCTACTGGACTGAGCCTGGCAAAATTCAAGACCCTGTTCCCAGCCCTCTTTTTTAGTCACTGATGACTCCCAGGTTCCATCTCCTGCTTTGAACTTCTGTCTGAGCAAGAGACTGACAGCCAAGTGCTGCCTTGGTCTTTCTACTTAGTTCTCTAATCACTACCTGTTCAGCCCAGAACTCTTGGCCTTCAATAAATTTATTCTTTAAGCCCTGTTCTTCAACTGTCATGCCTTAAAGGTCCATCCCCCTCCAAGCACCTAGAGGCAAGGCTCTGTCTCTTCTCCTGGAAGTCTTGGTGCTACTGCATCCCAAATACCCCAGAACCGTGGCATCTGTCCCATGACAACCTGAGCCGTCTGCCACTTCCCCGTCACACTGATAGTCCATTTTTCCTTGAGGCAGCTACCATGGTCACTTAGAAATATAAATGGGACCTTGGCATTCCCCTGTTCAGGATCCTACTGTGGCTTTTTATTGCACTTAGCACCAAGCCCATTGCAACTGACAGAGAAGCCAACTCAACCCAGTTCAGATGATAAGAGTGAAATGGCTGGATGGTGGACCGACCTCACATCTTCACACCTCAGTATCCAGCAGGCCTTTTTTCTGAGTGGTCACCAAGCTAGCATCAGTCCTGGTACTCACTCACAGACTCACTCGAGTCTTATCTGTCTGCTTAGCAGGGTCCCTCATCCCTCTCTTCACTACAGCAGCTGCCGCCCCCCCCCAGCACCCTGTGCCTGCCCGCTGCTGGCAAGCCAGTCTCCTCAGGCTTCCAAGTCTTGTCCTGGCTCCTTCTGGGATCTAAGCAGTTGTGCTTCAGGTGGGGTATGCTGACTAAGCCTCCTACCCATCAACACTGTCCTCTTAAAGGACAGTGGCCTCTAACAGGCATTGCTGTACACCCCCTAGAGGTATCACAGTTTAGGTGGGTCCATGTTGACTTTTAGAAGCCCCACTGTGGTTTGAGTGGAGAAGGGGCTTGCTTCTTTTGATAAGAAACATGCAGGAAACAGAGTGCATCTCTGGGTCCCATAGTTGACTGAGATGATGGAATGACAGAGAGGGAAACCCTGGGCCAGGTGCCATGCACCAAGCCTGAGAACTATCCACTCCCTGCTCCACCCCTGTGTGCCCAAAAGGGACTATGAGATCTCCCACTTTCTGGGATAGATGTGTCCCTAGCAAAGATGCTTCAACTGCAAGGGCCCTCTCTCCCCTGATCACCTGGCCACCTCTTCCAGGGCCTTCTGATAAATCTCTTAGTCTAGGAGATCCACCCTCTCGTCTGTACTGGTGGTCCCAAGGTCCAGCCTCAGCTCTGAGTAGTTTCGCTCTGGAGTTCTTATATCCAAGGTGAGACTTTTCTCTGTACCCTCCCATTGCCATCACAGTTTAAAAAACATCAAAAGGTTATGCCATTCTTTCTCCCAAGACCCCAGCAAGGTTGGCATCTCCAGGAACACCATGCCTCCTGTCTTCCTATGCCACCGCGCCTTCCCTGAAACCGGTCCTGGTCTTGGGAATCTTCACCTTCTGCCTGTGTCTCCACCTACGAAAATCTACTTACCAATCAAAGCTCTGCTCAGATGTCCCCTGAACCTCCTACCCTGCCCTCAACTCAGAATGAAAGACCTTGAGGAGGCGTTCATGGTGTCCTGTTCTCCCTCTACTCCTACTCTAGCCTGGATAGCCCGGATAGCATGGCCTGGTGAGTGCCTTCAGACAGTGGGAGCTCAGAGAGACGGTGTGGGCCTCAGCATCCAGAAGGCCTGCTCTCTGATTCAGGCTGAGTCACCTCCTCAAACCAGTCCTGGGCCCCCATGCTTGAGTTTTCCTAGAATCTTTCCCCTTTGAACAACAGCCCCTATGTGTGCATCCTCACCCAGCCAGAGCCCCACCCACCCTGGCAGTCATCCAACAGCCCTGGATGCATTTATTCCACTAATGAGAAGTTTCTTAAAGCCCTAACAAGGCCCTTTCCACCAAGCAGGTTCAGCAAAAGATCCCTATAAAACATAAATTCAGTCCATTAAAGACAGATTTCAGCACATTAGTAGACCCATGGGGAGGGGCCTGGGTTTACCAAATACCAGGCAGTTGCTGTCATTTAATTAAATAATAATAATGAGGAGCTCCTGTAATTTCTGGTCTCTCATTAAGAACTTCCCCCCCCCCCCTCATTTTCCATGTCAGATGTTGCTTCAGAAAAAGACAAGTTTTTGTCAGGACAAAAGTTACTGAATGGCTGCAAGTGAGAAGAAACCCTCCAGCCTCCCAGCAAGGACTGTCTTCTTGTCTGAGCATTTCCCTAACCATATTTGAGAATTCCTGCCCACACAGACATCCACTCCCCTCAAACCAGATTCTGATCAAGCTCCACTGCATATCTCCATATTGTTTGCCCTCCTAGCAGCCCTTCACCCAAACTGCCACGAGTCGCAGTGCCCATGTGCCAGGATCTACACACAAAGGCTGGGAATGAGGGCTAAGTACCTGGGGATTGGACAGGCTGGCCAGGAGATGCCAAGGACCACAGAGAGGCAAGCCCAGGATATCCTGGAGACAGAGAGGGGCAGCATGCTGGGATCTCTCAGAAAAACTTCTTCTAAACAAGGCTTTATTGAGAAGATGGGCATAGAGCCAGGTGTGATGGCGTGTGCCTTTAATCCCAGCACTTAGGAGGCAGAAACAGGCACATCTCTGTGAGTTCAATGCCAGCCTGGTCTACAGAGTGAGGACAGCCAGAGCTGTTACACAGAAAAACCCTGTCTTAAAAAAAGAAGGAGAAGGAAGAGAAAGAAGATGAAGAAGAAGGGGGGCATAGAATTGGGTCCCTAGGTTGGTGGAGAAGAGAGGGAAAGCATGTACAGACAAGCATATAGAGGGAATTCTGCCACAGTGCAAAAGGCTAAGTGTAGGGCAGGGTACCAGGGCCCTGTGTGTGAGAGGTGGAGCTAGACAGTCAGTGACACCTAACCCAACCTACCCTCAATATGCTCTAAATCACAAGGCCCAGTTGTGGGTAGGATAAGAGGGATCAAAACATAGTTGTCTCCTCTAACATTTCCAACATAGTCCCATCACCACCACTAATTCTGTCCTTAATCTTAGTAGCTACATAGTGTAGAGTTGACATTACAAGGCAGTGGACAAGGAAGTCTGTGACTCAGAAAGTTCTAAGAAAGATGCTGGATCAGTTTCCAGGAGACAGGGATACAGGTTCAGAATCTGTGTTCCCATCCTGTCAGGTGCAGCCAAGTGTGTCCCCTCAGCATGTGCCATTCCAGAAAGGACCATCCAAACTGAGCAATATTCCCCTGGCTTCTGTGGCCACATCTAGTTTTAGCCCACCTTTCCTGCATGCTGAGAGCTACAGATAGGACTGGGAGGGAGACCACCCAAGCCAGACCAAGGCTGACCAAACTATAAGATCTGATTAGGGTTCTGACTCCCCTACACACTGGTCCCCCTATTGGATACAGCCCCAAAGGGCCCCTGCTAAGAAGTAGAGCCACTACACCTGAGAGACGACCACAAAGACCAAAAGCTCTTGGTTACTGGCAGCAGGGACACCCAAGGAGACACAGCCTTGCAGTAACACTGAGGAAGACCCTCAGCTCCTACCTTGAGTCTCAGTAGCTTTCTCAGCCTTCACAAATCCTGAGTGCAAGGCCTTCAGGAGGGCAGTTGTGACCCGGGAAGTTCTTGAAAGTCTAGGCCCTAACTCACAATTACAACCAAAATTCCCAGAGCCCACAGCAGGTAAGACTCAGGAAATAGGCTCCACCCCTTCCTAACAGAATTCACACATGAATGAGGCCAAGAGCCTGGGCCCTGGAGTCCAAGTGTTCTTCAAACCCCCATCCTATCCCTTACTGTATATCAGCAATTCACTCAACTCTGCTTTCTTGGATGTGAAAAGAGATTATTACATCTCTAATCCAACACCTGAAATGCTCCAAATCCAAAACCTTAGAGCATCAATATAATGTCACCAGAGAAAAATGTCACACTTGATCACGTGACAGGTAACAAGCAAAACACGGGGGTATTAAAATATGGTATGAGGTTATTTTCAGGTTATCAGTTATATATGTAATATGCATTTCCTATTCAGGATTAGGTCTCATGCCCAAGATACTTCATTATACATATGTGAAAATTTGCAAATCAAAAAATCCTGTCGGACTGGAGGAGTAGCTCAACCATTAAAGGCTAGGCTCACAACCATAAAAAAAAAAAAAAAAATCCTGCTAGAGAGATGGTTGTGTGGTTAAGAGCCCTTGATACTCTTGCAGACAACCTGGGTTCAACTCCCAGGACCTCCAAGGCAGCTCACGGATGTCTGCAATTCCAGTGCCAGGGAGCCAACATCCTCTTCTAGCATATGAGGGCACCTTCCATACACTCTGGGACACACATATGTACGTTGAATTAACTAATTAATCTTAAAAAAAAAAAGAAAGAAAAACTTCTGGATAAGACACAGTCAACCCACAGTGTTTCAGAGAACTTAGAATCCTTAGAGTCCTGCTTGCTGCATGACGGCTGCTCAGTACATGTAGTTACTGCTATCATTGACAATTTCCTATGTGCTAGGTTGTAAGCAATTTCCATCACCTTACATTTGCCCTGCTGTGTTTTAGGGCAGATGGCATTATTGTGTAATAATGAAAAATGTTATCTTAAGAAAATAACCTTCAATAAGTTAATTTAATGTAGCTTTAGGCCAAAGGAACTTCAGAGGCCTGGGGGTGGGTGCTGCAGAGTGAGCAGACCTTCGTTTCTGGTTCTGCTGCAAAGTCTTCTTGAAAGACACACAGAGAACTGGAACCAGTGACTCAAAACATGGGGCCTGCAGCTCAACTGGTACAGTGCTTGCCTAGAATGCTGGATCATCCCCCAGTTGTTTGTGGCCATGCCACCATAATCCCAGAACTCAGGAGGTAGACGTAAAAGGACTCAAAGTTCAGGATTACCCTCCACTACACAGAGTTCAAGACCCACTTATGCTACATGAGATTCTATTTTAGAAGGAAAAGAAAGGGAAGGAGAAAAACAAGGAAAAGAGAAAGAGGAGAAGAAAGGCAGACAGGGCACTGAAATTAGAGCCCCGCCCAGACCCAAAGAGCAGCTAGCTGGTCCAGTGGCTGGCCACACCAGGTCTGGACCATCTCAGGCTTTGCTTACACCTCCCAGGCTCTGTGAAAACTCCCCAGGGCCACATCGAGGGTAAGCTGAGACAATGACATCTCAGTTTCACGTGTAGACCATACGGAAGGGTTCTGGCCTTGCTCTGAATAATTGAGGAACCTGGAGTCTGCCTCAGTTTCACCATTCTCCAGCCAGAGGGAACAAACATCTACCAGCACAGGGCTGTTGTGGCAGTGCCCCAAACAACATCATTCTAGGCACTGTGCTTGTGTTTACAAATCTTCAACCCTCTCTGCCCCGGCTCGCCAGTCTCCTCTGAGAAGTTCCTTGGCAAAAAGGGACTGCTTTGGTGGCTACATGTCTGTTGACTCCTCCAAGCCTTCTGTTTCCCAACCTGATCACTCACTCCCAGAACAGGAGGACCAAAGCTTTTATGCCACACAGGGCATTCATCTCTCTTATTTGTAAGCTGAACTTAGCCTGCTCCAACCCCATAGAAATACCCCAGAGGTGGGAGAGGGAATGGAAGGACAAATCTCCTAGTTACTGCTGTGATGAAATCTCCAAGTTTACAATGAGCATTTCTAACCATGTCATCAAGGTTCAATTGTTATATAGAAAGCTGAACATATTTGGTTCATACCTACAGTCCTAGAACTCAAAAGCTGAGATAGGAGAATTGTAAACCCAAAACTAGTGTGGGTTACATGTGGTAAGTCCTCATCTCAAAACAAAGGGTTTATTTAGTCCATACAAGCGAATGAAATTATAAGTTTTGTGATTCACACCCATTGGTTAAGCCATCGCCGGCCTATAGACATATCTAACACCTCCCCTCATCACTGTTCAGGGTGTAAACACACAACCTAAGTTCGACTTCTTTACATTTCTAGGCGTGGTTGGTCTTGATCAAGGAATGAGTGTGATTTAGAATCTGTGAGGGCATTTCAAGGGGTTCAACTTGGGTGGTGCCCTCAGTGTGTTGCACCTTCCAAAATGTCTCAGGAGAAGTGCGGACTTTGCCTGCCTCCCTTCCCCAGCAAGTGCATCTCATCACCACAGTTACTGTCATCTCAGATGCCCTCTAGCCTCAGTTTCATCTGCCTTCTGGTTAGACTCAGCACAAGCGAACCTGTGAGCTCCATGACTTCCAAACCAGTCTGGGGCTGCTGAAGAACTCGGCTTGGTGGACTGAGTAACCCTGCGTCCTCTGCCTCGTCAGCGTGCTAATGTCACATCCTTTGCAGTTTGTTCCTCTAGAGAACCCTGCCTACTACCAGGAGTGGGAGCTCAATAGAACGTACATAGCTCTGACTTTGTACCCTTTAGCCAACACCCTACCACTTCCTCCCCCTACCCACCCACCCACACCACCCTCCATTCTACTCTCTGCTCTGGGGAGCTGACTATTTTAGACTCCACAAGGAAGCGACACCGCGAAGTAATTGTTTTGCTTAGCATATTTCACTTAGCACAGTGTCCTCCAGATTCACTCATGTCACCACAAATTCAGAATGTTCTTTAAGGCTGAGTAAAATTCCATTGCATGTATATGTGACATTCTTTTGACTCCATTCATCCACTAGTAAGCAATATCTCAGCCACTATAAACAAAGCTGTTGTGAACACAGGAGAGTAAATACCTCAGTAACTATCTGGAATGCATTTTCTTTCAGTAAATACTGGGTCACGTGGTATTCTGTTTTAATTGTCTGATGAACCAATTTACAACTCCACCGTCAGTGTGCCAGGGTCCCATCCTTGCCAGCACTCGCCATCTTTTGTCCTTTTTATTCTGGCATGCCAACTGGTAGGACATGGTATCTCACTGTGGGTTTTACTTGCATTTCCTGAGGATTAATTAATTAGTATCTCTGAACATCTTTCACACACTAGTCAGCCATTTGCATGTCTTCTCTGGAGAACTGCCCCCTCAACCCTACTGCCTACTCTCCATCTGATTATTTGCTTTGTGCTATGGCACTGTGGGAGTCCCTTATGTATTGTGGATTAAGGCTCTCATATTGTCTCCCATTTCGCCCACTCCCACAGACGCGTTCTCGCCCACCCAGTTGGACAGAATTCCCCTTGTTCACTTCTGCCTTGCTGTCAAAACTCTTGACAGCATAACCCCCAGAACCACTGCCAGGCCCACTGTCAAGGAGCGTTTCTTTTGCATTT
This sequence comes from Phodopus roborovskii, assembly GCF_943737965.1. Classification (NCBI taxonomy): domain Eukaryota; kingdom Metazoa; phylum Chordata; class Mammalia; order Rodentia; family Cricetidae; genus Phodopus; species Phodopus roborovskii. The sequence goes on from NW_026126517.1 coordinate 20,327,762, forward strand.
CTAATAGAAATGTTATGGTCTCCGGTCTTTCTACTTTAAGTCTTTTTGGTTTGCTTTCTGGTGCTGCAGATCCAATCTGCAGCCTTGTATGACATAGGCAAGCACTCTACCACCAAGTAACATCCACAGCACTTGGGTTTTTGTGAGAGAGTCTCACACTCTCTGTGTAGTCCAGGCTGACCTCACATTTCCAGCCCTGCCCAGTGTAGAACCTGCAGAGCCCTTGGGATGACAGGTGTCGGCTGCCACACCTGGCTCTTTATATGCTAATTCACAATTTCCCTACACCATCTACTGAAGAGATCTTCCTTCCCCCACTGTATATCCTCAGCAAATTTGTTATCACTAATTGAGCACACGTGTGGTTTTATTTCTGGACTCTGTTCTGTTCCATTCATTTGCGTATGTGCTCTTAGTGTCAATGATATTCTGCTTTCATCACTATAGCTCTGTAATGTAATTCAAAATACGGAAGTGTGGCATCCCAGCTTTGTTCTTACTGTTCAAGGTTACATTGCCATCTGAAGTCTTTTATGGCTGTCTGAGAAACTTAGGACAATACTAATTCTTCTACTCTCTGAACACAAGATATCCTTCCCATATATTTCTCAACTAAACACCATTTCCCTAGTTCCTACATGCTGTGCTCTCCTGGGGGAAACGATTTATTCAGGGCAGTTTAGCAAATGCCCCCCCCCCCAGGCTTTCCTCAGAACTCGCTCAGAAATGAGCAGGACTGCCTGCCTTCAAGAAGCGCCAGTTCCTGTGGGTGAAACAGACACAGAGAGAAAACGCCATGGTAAATGCATGCTAAGGCCAGGCAAGGCTTGATGCTGGCATGAAGGAGAGGCAGCTTGGAGGAACTCCATCATGGACGCCTGGGAGTAAGTCAACAAGGCAGGGAGGTGAAGTCGGAACAGCAGCCACCAAAATGGGTTCCACAGCGTCTCCTTCACGCAGGCTAATCTGGAATGCTCTTTCCCTCTGCCAGACAGTTCAGGTGGCCTGGATTCTGAATGCCTTACATACTATATATTAGGGCATGTTTTCTCAAGTCTAAGCTGCCTGGCCCTTTCTCAGCCACTTGCCAGTGCTGTGAATCCTCACTGTGTGGAATCCCTCCTCTAGACTCCTGGAGCTCTCCTGAAGGCCTGGGAGTGAGTGGCCTTATGGGCATCATCTTTGTCAGTGTTGTCCCATCCATCCATGCTCCACTAGGCCCCCTGTTGCCAGATAGCTCCTTTACCTGTGACAAAGCCTATGCCCTACCCCCACAATAATTCAGCTCTTCCAAAGTACCTCTGATGCACACTCTGAGGAGGGCTCCCAGGGTCAAGCAGATAGAGTGGCTGGCTCCTCATTAGCTGGTCGCCTTGTCTTCTCCAGGAGCTCCATCAGAACATGAGCCTTACATCCAGTTCCTGCAGGGGCATTTTGCTTATGTGTGTGACAACCCTGCGCAGCCTAGAGATGCTGACATGGCTTTAACTATTTAATCACTTTAAATACCTTAGTAAAGATAACTTTGCTGGTAGCTGTCCAAATTAAGGTCCAGATCAAATAAGACTCATTGAACCTAAAATACTTCTAATTAACCCCCTGGCCAGTTTCCTTAGCGACAGATGGCCACATGGGGCAGCTGGGATTCCTGGGAAGAGCACAGGATGGGGAGCCCATCTGTAAAGAGGGATGAGTAAATAGCACCTGCCATGTTGCTAGAAGCATGGAACAAGGCCACATTGCAGCAGCGCATCTTTCTGTAAACTGTTACTGAGTAGCCGTAATGCATGGGACCATGACCTCTGCAAAGGAAACTGCCTTCAGGAGGTCCTCGATTTTGATACACTTCATACCCAGAGGTGTTCAGGACAAAGGGGACCAAATGGGGTGCCAGGCCCACAAGAGCTCCACGAGCCCCAGAGGTTCACCCAGCTTCCGTATGTGACAGAGCTGGTCTTCCAGGGGCTCCCATCCCCAGTAGTATTCCACTTACTGCCTCTATACCCTTCATGGCTGCCTTCTGGAGTCTCACCGGCTCTGGAAAGGCAATGGTCTATGGTTCACTCAAGGAGCTTCTGAGGCAGGTCTCATGACTCCCTTTCTTCACTCGTACCAACCTGCCCAATGTAGAGATGGAGAATAGACACCCTAGCCCAGGAAGGGCACTGGCCTTCACTCTTAAGCCTCCCTAGGGAGAGGTCATCCCAACCCTGCCATCCACGCAGGAATTTGCACCCCTCCAGATGGCAATGACAGAACCATCCTGTAGCCTTTCGTGTTAATGTATGGGCCCAAAGAACCTGTCTCTAAAATGCTTGACTGATTTCTGATTTCTCAGGATTTTATAATATTTGCCTTGTTATAATGAGATATTTGAGGGAGATGACCCAAGTCTACACATGAAATTTAGTTATCATTTTTATGCAGCGGATATACACAGCCCACAGGCAGGGAATTTTATACAATATTTTTTAACAGTCTTGTGTGTTTAGCTGCAACTCACCAACAATCCAGTGCAGACTTTTCAACCTGCGCTGTTATGTCAGCATCCAAATAGTCCTGGATTTTGAAGCACTGGGCATTTGGAGTTTTCAGGTTAAAAGATGTTTAACATTGACTTGGCCAGTAGAGAAACCTAACTTCATTTCTCCTGACCTCCCCTCTCTCTCTAGGAACAGACAGAGTTAATCAGAAGGACCACTTGTTTGAAAGTCTCACACAAGTAACAAATTTGAGTGCCTGACCCATCTCTGTACTTGAGGAAGAGACAGGGCCAAAGGCAGTCTGCCCAGGCAGCCTGAAGCCACAAGGAAGCCAATGAGAATGGCTAATGCAATACACACCATTTCATTACTAATGTGAAAACTGATTCTAACTCAAAGAAAAAGGAGATTTGATTGGAATGTAAAGTCCTGAGGAGATGGGATGGTTGGATTCCATGCTGGGCTTTTACCAGGAAGTTACAGTCAGATTATCAAACACCTGGAAAAAAATCGTGAGAGAGCCGCCTGGACTCTCTCAACTTCACTAAGCATGCACCCACCTTACCAACTAGCCCAGCAACTGGCCCTTCCTCACCACCCTGGTGTAAAAGGATGGGCCTCCCCATCTGGAAGAGGCAGCTTCTTGTTTCTTATGAGCAGGTGCAGCATGGGTCCAGTGTCTTTCTGACTCTGTGGAAGGGCTTTTGTGTTCTATATGGAGGTCTGTTTATGACACCAAACTAGTTCATGCAATGGCTTTATTTAAACATCACTCTTGGCTGTCTATTGTGGATTTGCTGTTTCTTCCAGCTGTGCAGTTCCCAGATACACACCTGCCCTGCACCGGAGTCTGCCACCCAAACAGGGAACACTCCCTTAAAGTTTTCTTGCTTTGTGTTTGTTTTTTTGTTTGTTTATTTGTTTTTTTAAATAAGTGAGTGTGTGTTCCAGCAAACATGGAAGAGCATGTATTTATTTATCCTGAAACAGATGTACTCATTCATTATTGAGCATCTACTTTGTGTGTGGTATGGTGCCAAGGCTGAGGCTATGAACAGCTCCCCGGATCTCCCTGGTACAGCAGGGAAGGAGGCGCACACTTCGAAAATGCCCATCTATAATGCACATGGGTGAGCGAGCTAATAGAGACAGGGACTAAGTGCCTAGAGAGGGGAAAAACACAATGATTACTTCTGTCTCTGGGCTGGGTAGAGCTTCCAGGGAATGTGTGTGCTGAATGACTGTTGTGTAGGGCTCCCCTAGGCAATGCATCCTGGAGAGACCCCAGGCAAGCCCACTTGCCTTCCCCTCACATCCAAGAAAAAGCAGCCGGACAGCCCCTCTAGGATGGCTGCAGCTCTTCCCGGAACTGAAACATCTCTAGCCCAGCTGCCCCAGCCCACCACCCACATGCTCCCATGCTTTCCCTGCTGTCACCCACTATTCACTTGGGAACCAAGCCAGACGAGGCTAACAAGAAGAAAAAAGGGGTTCTGCATTGCACTGATGGGGTAGAAGTAGAAGACAGTCATTCGGGAAAGACATATGATCAGACTGCTGCTGCCACATGGCCCTCAGACACATGGATCTGTCCTCCAAAGCCCCTTTCCTGCAGGGAAAGCCCCTGAGGCTCCCCGGCCAATGCCCTCCTCTCAAGAACTGTGGGTTTTGTCACAGGTCTCACGGTGGAGCCTTGAGCACCTGCAAGCATAAGCTACTCAAAGTTCAGTGCCATGAACCCTCGGGTTTCCTTTAGCTAGTGCCTACCTCCAAGTCACCTGCCTTAGTCCTGAGATTATGCAAACTCTGAGTGTGTGTGTGTGTGTGTGTGTGTGCGCGCGCGCGCGCACACACACACACACACACACACACACACACACACACACACACACACAGAGTAGTGGTTAACATCATGTGTCTTCTTCAATCACTTTCCACCATAACTGGAGCCTGCCAGTTCAACTATACTGGCTGTCCAGTGAACAGTGAGTCCCAGGAATCCCTTCCCCACCTTTTCAGCACTGGGACACAAGTGCATAGTGCTACACTGGTCCTCATGATTGCATTGCAAATGATCTCCACTGGCCCCTGCAGCTGTCTTTTGAAACCCAGAGGCAAGGCTTTCTACATGCTAATCCCACCTTGCATGTTGGGGCTCTTTGTTTTACCCACCTACTCTACATATTGCTGTCATCCTGCAGTCTTGCCAGTCTGGCATCATGTGAAGTGGACAGTCAGCTCACCCAAAATATCAATAAATGTGTCGAACACAACATGCCCAATGATGACTCACTGTGGCGCCCAAGACCTACAGGAAGAATCTGGTTAGTGTCTGCCATACAGAGATACACATGACTGAGTAGACCCACAGGCAAATTCTGCCTCTCTATGTCCACCCAAATCAGATGCCTGACCACCTCAGAGCAAGCATAGCTCTTCTTCTCTTCCTCACAGATGGCATGGCTCATGGCTCTCTAAAATCGAGATGCCAGATTTGAAGATGCTTAGACATAGTAAGCTTTTGAAAGACAGGGGAGTCTGTGAGTTGACCCAACCCAACCTCTGTGAACTGCTAACTGCCTTGTTTGTTTTGTCAGTGCTCCAAACCTATCTGCTTCCAATTCTCTTGTGAGGCGTTGGGAGAAAATGGCCTCACACTCGCTGCTTTAGGGTATTTTTTAATCTACCTTTTTCTTCATTGCAAAAACATCTGCCTGCCTTCGGCTTTCTGGTGTGTCGCGCCCTCTTCACGGCTTCTCAATAATACACACAATGCGTGCAGAATTGCATTTATACCCTGCCGATGCTGCCCGGGGGGATGCCTGCGTAGTTACCTTTGTTTATTCTGGCCTTGGTTTGTGAGCCTGGCTTTGGCCCACTGTGGTCTGAATGCAGCTCTGCAGCCAGGAAGGGCCAGCCAAGCATGCCACGGTATCTGAGTATACTCAGTCCAAACCATGCCCACCAATGGAAGGCAGGATTCCACCTCTTCTCCCTCCTCCCCTCGATAAGGTCTGCTCTATGGAAGCCAGGCAGGAATGTTGTGGCTATGCAAATGTGCAAGTGTGTATGCACAAAGGTATATAAAAAGTTCAATGGGTAGCGAGTGTCAGCTATAATAATAATAGAGTTTATGTCACCTGCTACGCTCAGGTTTAAGTGCTTCATATATTTAACCCATTTAATCCTCACTAGAGTCCTTCATGGCAGGGATTGCCATCCCCAGTTTGCAACAAATAGAAGCATGCTCTCAGCCACAGAGAGTCTTCTTCACAGGGGTTCCTACCAACAACAGCAGGGCCCGTCCCGAGCTTTCCACCTCCCTCCTTCTAACTCCAACATAACCCTACAGTTTCTTCACACCCCGGCTCTTCCCAGTATTCTCTGAACATTCCAAGTACTTTCACATCACCATACCTCTCTGTTCATGATATTAGCTGTGCTGGAATATTCTTTTTCCTGACCATACAGAAAACTCCCTATTCATACTTCAAAACTTAGTCAATGCTACCTTTCTTGTGAAGCATACCCACTCCTGTGTCAAGGAGAATGCTTTGTTCCCTCCCTTCCAGGTCCTATGGCAAGTAGTTTGTATTTTATTGTAGAATCCACTTTGTAAACAGCAGAAGTTTCTGGAACAAGGATCAGGAGGCTGGGGAAACTGACATAAAGTAACAAGAATCAAGTATGCAGGGACTTTTACTTCATTAAGTATTTGACACCTGTTGTATACCAGACGCCATCCTAGATACTGGGGACAAAGGAGTCGATGAACACAATCTCACAGAGCCTATGCCCTGTTGGGGGAGACTGATAAAAAGCAACAAGTAAGAAAACCTCAGGATGCATCAGAAAGTGGTGCGTGCCCTGGGATGGAATAAAAGAGGCCAAGACCCGAGCAGAGGGCCAGTCATGCTTTGACAGTAAATCCTGAACTCTGAGTCCTAGGCTCAGTTCCCACCAAGATACCAACCACGGTGGCATGGCTCCTTCCATCACCCCAGGAACTTGGAAGACTTCAGAGAAAGCATGGGGTCATTGTGCTGCCCGGCGCTTACCGTTACCTGTGGTAGCAATGAGCTAGACCCATCACACTGCCATGAGGATGGTGGACACAGCTGGGCTGAGGACACAGCTGCAGGACACTCACATCCACAGTGATCATGTGCACCTGTCATTAGGTCACATCTAGGCACAAGGCATGGTGCCCACCCCTTCCCACAGACTGTCCACCTATAGCTGATGTAACTCTCCCCTTTGGTGAATGAAAACACTGAGGCTTGGAGAGGATCTGCACCTTGACCAAGAGCCCGTGGAGCTGTAGTAATGGGCCTAGGACCCAAACCAAGTCTGCTTGGCACCTGAACCTACAAGTGAATCTAGTTTAAGCCCGGTAACTGGTTCATTAGAGTCTTGTCTGGCTCCACCCTAATGCACTGGGAACATAGATAGAACACCGTATGAAAAAGCAAGGCAGCCTCCAGGGAAGCCTCGCTCCACCAGGCAGCCCAGGGGCCTGCAGTGAAACTGGCAAAGACCTCATCTCAGCTTTCTCGGCAAGAACAGCTCAGAATATAGGAGGCTCAGCTGAGGGTTCGGCTGAGAGCTCGGGCTCCAAACTTGATCCAGCCTAGCCCTTCCCTCCTAGAGCTGACTCATGCTTCTCCTGCCACTCTCCTGCTTGGTCTTGGCCCCTCCTCTTCCTTCAGTTCCCATCCCACCTGCTCCACTCTTTCCACTGAGCAGAGCCTCCAATTCCCTCCCCAAAGGTCTTAATTCCCTTAAGTCTACAGACAGTGACTGCACCATCATGGTCTGAGCCTACAAAAGCTCATGATGTCCTACAAAAGCAAAAAAAAAAAAAAAAAAAAAGTCTGCTCCCTTCCCCTACTTCTGCCCCTTCACACCCCAAAGTCACTCTGCCTTTTATCATTGGAATCATCAGTGCCATGGGATGGCCATGTCCTCAATATCTCTTATCACCCAGCATGGTCTGCATTAGTCCATCATGGTCTTGTCCCTCTGCTCTCCACACAGGGGAGCCTCCTGCCTCTAGACTCCACCCCAAACACCTAACCTGACCCCTCTGCTCTGACCACAAGGGACAACCTTCTCTCCCTGGTCACCAGGCTGGTGTCAAACATTATTAAAATCTGTTTGAAAATTCTGTCGGTGCTAAGAATAAGGATTTTTTTTTAAGTGTTTCTTTGTGAGCACTCATCATGTTTTCCTATAAGTAAAGTGTTGTGGCTGGGACAATCTAACTTGTTAGTGGCTGTCAGGCCACTCTTGCTGCTTAGGCCATCCTTAAGCAGAAAAGATTGTCAGTCAAACAGTCAACTGGACTATCCTTATGCCAACACCAGCAGTATTGAACACTCCGTTGAAACCTTGAAACAACTCTACAGAAGACCACAGCTGACCGTGCTGGTGGAGCACACAGCTCCAGTCAGTTATTTCAAACCGTTTGCACCAGGCCCCTGGCTGTCACAAGCCTTGGTGAACTCTAGATGATCCTGCAGCCATTTCTATCCTGACCAAAGGGGACTGCTTCCCCTGGTGGTCAGATTGCTGGAACTAAAAGACAAATCAGTATTGGTCCAAAACATGAGGCTCAGTGTGATTGGTGTTAAGAGGCAAGCCTATGATTGGTCCAGACAAATGACTGTGGTTGGCCCAAGCATTCCTTCTCCAGCTATATGAACAAGCTGCTGAGCTTGTTCGGGGACACTCTCCTGTGCATCTTCCTTGGGTTTGCAACATCGGGTGCAATAAAGCCAGAGTGCTTTCCCTTGCCTACCTTCAGTAGCATGGGCTACACTGACAGCAAAGCGGCTGCAGATGAGGTGGAAAGCTCAGAGTTCAGTAGCTGCAGTGGTCACCATCACAACAACAAAAAATATTCGTGGCAGCTTGACAGTTGGAGAAATCCCAGTGGCCCAGGAAGAGGTCCCAGTGGCTCTCACCTGGCATCTAATACCCAACACCAGGCTTGCATCTGGTATCTATTTTCCAAATCTTAACCAAGTCTTCTGGGCCCAGTCTACTGGGAACAACTGCCAGGTAGCTGAAATGGCGGCAGAAGTTGCTGGCAGCACCCACAGCCCATGCCTTCCCAGCATCCCTGGGGGCAGTTTTAGACTTGAATCCATGCAGCAATAGAAGGTGAGGCTGCCCATCCGGGGTTCAGTGCGCCTGCCTGTGTGATCCCACCTACACCTGGTTCTCTTGCTCCTAAATGGCTTATTGGGTCCTGAATGGCACTGGCCACCCAGGCTCCCAAACTCAGTCCCAGGAGAGGCAGACACTCCCAAGTCATCTTGATAGTTTAGCCACTGAGCTGGTAGCATGGGTGAGTGTCTCCCAGCCTATTCACTGCATGAGCCTGAGTGTCCTGCTTATATAGCCCAAGAAGGAGTGGGATTGGGGCCAATCAAAGTCTTTTGTTTAGGCCAATCAGGGCCAGAAAAAAAAAAAAAAAAAAAACAGCTGAGCAATTACAAAGCAGCCAGGGCAGACTAGGAGGGAAGACAGGGGCTCTTACTCAAAGAGGGGAAAAGACCTCACTACAGGGAAAAGAACCTGTAAGTACTGAAGCCAAAGACAAGTCAAGTCTGCTGGTCCAAGGGCCTGAGATTCCAGGCCGAGGGCCACTGCAAATGACCCAGGGTCCCAATACCAGAGACCTAAATAGGACTGTGACACTAGGCAGTGTCACTTACCTCTGCTTCTGCCTGCCCACTGCTACTGACAGCTTGCTACTGCCAAACCCTGGGGGAAATGAGCATAGAGAACAGCTTTCTTGCCTATCTATGATTTCCATCCAGGGAAAGGAAAAGAGCGCTTGAGCCAGCCGACTGGTGACAGAGTCATGCACCCCTCTACTCAAGAATAAGAGACAACCATGACCTCTTAATAGCCAAATTCACAGTCAGTGTGCTGCTGCAATCTATGTACCAGACCTTACTGCAGCATCTCACCCTCTGGGTTAAACTCCCCCATCCTCTGCCATCCTCCTCCTCCCTGGTCCTCTGGTAACTCCATCCCCTGGCTGCCCTACTCCAGCTACTTACTACTTCTGGTATCTTTGGATTTCATTTTGTTATGTGACAGGCTCACCGTGTAGCCCAGGCTGACCTCCAACCTGCCATCCTCCTGCCTCAGCCTTAGCTTCCTGAATACTAGAGTTATGGGCATGCCCCACCCCACACATGGCTCTTCTAGTCTCTAGTGAGCTCAGACCCCGTGTGTGAGAGGTCACGGAGCTCTGTTATCAGCCTGAGTCTTACATCCAACTTCACTCTAAAGCACCCCATCCCCAACTACCCTCATTCTAGAATCTGCCTTCTCACTGTGTATGTTTCTTGAGCTTTAGTGTATATTCGGTTCTGGGTGGATGTCCCCCAGTTGTTTCAACCTCAACCAGTCTTAATCAGAACCGAATCTACCACTTTCTGCTGATACCGAGGTCCCCAGCTGTCTGAGGTACTGAGTGTCAACTGATCACAGGAAGAATTTAGAAGCATTTAAGGCTGGCCTTCCTCCCACCACTCCTGCCAGCACCCAAGGAAGCCCCTACCTTGAAGATTCTCTCTCCTTCCTGACTCCCAGGGCTGCTCTCCCCTCTGTGCCCCGACCCAGGCTTATCCTGTCCTCTGCAGGATCATACCAGACCCCCAGCCAGTCCCTGCCTCCAGCCTGCGTTAATTTTATCCATCTTCCCACAACAGATCCAGTCAAGCTAGCCTCCCAGTAGCTGCTTTCAGGATGAAGCTAAAACATTTGGCATACACATAAGACCTAACCTTCGGCATCACTTCTTTGGGCCACACAACAAGGAGGTGGAAAGGGAGACTGGGGGAGCCAGCACCCCCGAATTAGATAGCCTGAGTTTATATCTCTAGTCCTCCACCAAGGAGGCTTACTGAGCTCTGTCAACAGAGCTTGCATGTGACAAGGGGCAAACCAGACCACATAAGAAAAGGCCCTAGAGTAAGGTCCAGTGCTTGGTAAGTGTGAGCATGCAGCATCCTGTCCTTAGGATAAACACTGCTAGTTGAATTGCATCTCTACCATTGCCCATTCTGGATGTCATGTCTGCTAGGGAGCTGCCCCTGTTGGGGCAGCTCCATCCTTTCCTCTCAGACTTAACTCAAGCATTCCCAGGGCACCATGATCCTCCAGAAAGCCTATCCTGCTGCCTGTGCTGAGGTTAATGTCCTCTTCTCTGTCCCCATGTCCCTTGTATCGGGCCCTTCCATTCTACACAGCTTCATCTATCTATAATTCTTGTTTAAATTCAAGAATTTTTCCTTGGTGCTGAACACAGGGCCTGGATTGCGCCTTCCCCCACCCCAAAAAACCCACAGGATTGAATTAATGAAGCCGATAGCACAACCTGATGCATTCTGAGCCATGCCCTTCCCATGCCCTTCCAAGAAATACTCAGGACACCAAGCCACCCCCCTCCCCCAAGAAAGGCAGTGGCCACTTCTGTTTTTGTCCTTGTGTCCTAAGACTTCAGAAAACTCTGTTTAAGGAGTGACTCATGGGAATCTACTTGGGACAGTGGCTGCAGGGAGGCCAAAGGCTGGAGCAGGGAAACAAAAGGTGTTAATTACAAAGCCAGTGGAATGAAACAGAGGTTCACAGTCGACATTATAAGAGAAAGAGGGCAAAGCCAGCAAGCTTTTCACAGTGTCTGAGGCTCCAGGAGGACAGAGTAAATCAAACCTCTGACAGACGATCAATGGACATCCAATTAACAGTCACAATATTAGTAATTTACACAGAATGTCTAAACAATACTCTTTCTTCCTCGGAGGAGACCTTGGTTCAGTGTCCCCCAGCTGTTGGGACAGTCCCTCCCTACTAATGCTGAAAGGCTACTGGAACTGTGCCCTGATCCAGGGGAGGCCCAGGGACCAAGGCAGCCAGAAGGTACAGAGCTGGGCACAAGGCAGACCCGACTGCCTAAAGAAAGCTTAGTCAGGACTTGGCAAGGAGCGCCAGAGCAGCCAGACTGAGGCACTGGGGACACCAGGGAGCACCAGTGAGGACTCAAAGAGGCCACAGTCAGGACCAGTCACTCACTCTGGCATGAGGAGCCCAGGGGTTCCGGTGGCCACTGATGCCCTAGCACATGTTTTGGTGGCCTTGCTCACTTTAGTCACTGGTGCATAGAAGGTAAATTCCCACCAGGTGGGCTGGGGTTATTCATGCTGTAAAACTTCCAGGGGGAGGTAGGGAAAGTTATCCACTTGGGAATAAAGGGAAAGGATGTCATGACACTTGATCAGTAGTGACACTCAAAAATTACTGACTAACCACCTGTGATATCCAGGGATCAAAACCCAGGGGAGCCAAACCAAAATCAGTTCTAATAGTGACTTTGGACTGACCTGCTTCTTGCTCCTGTAAAATATGATGGCACTGTTACTCAGCTGAGGATGCTGGAGTACAACACAGAGTGCCTGATGCTCACGCTGGAGTACCGAGGTCTGCGCAGGTGCAAGAGAGAGGCCAGAGTGCCCGCCTTCTTCCCTTTCTTCCACAGACAAACCACACGGGAGCCATGGCTTGGCGGTTGAGCCCTGACAACAGAACATGTTGAAGGATACTGCAGGTCCCTCCACCACAGAGTGCCCTCTGAACACCCAGCTCTAAGTAAAGCCAAAGCTGGAGGGTAGCATGGGCACCGTCTTCAGGTATCTGAAAGGACATCAAGGCAGACAGCGCAATCGCCTCATCTAGAAATGCACCAGGCATTTCTTCTCTCCATCGCCAGTTTACAAGCAAACTAAGTCACCAAGAGCCGAACTGACTCTCTCAGCTACCCAGCAACAGGTCTCTCTCTCTCTCTCTCTCTCTCTCTCTCTCTCTCTGTGTGTGTGTGTGTGTGTGTGTGTGTGTGTGTGTGTGTGTGTGTGTGTGTGTGTGTGTGTGGAGACAGACTCATGTGTCCTCGGCTGGCCTCACACTTGTTATATAGATAAGGGTGACCTTGGACTCCTAATCCTCCAGTACTAGGATTACAGGAAAGGCACTATCATACCTGCTGACTGAGGACCAGGCTGCTGGGAACTGAACCCAGAATTCTACCTACTGAGTGCCACCAGCAACCCTCATCTTAAGTGGACATTCATCCCAGCCCATGATGCTCCAACCAACAGAGTGCTGTCTGCCATAGGCAAGAGGGTGTAGCCACCCAGAGCCTCCCAATCTGATACCCTCCATCTCCCTGTACTCCCAGCATGAGCTCAGCAATTCCAATCTTCCTGTATCATGGAACCCACAAGCATTCCCGGTTTCCTGTGACTCTTGCTAGGTCTCTGGATGACATTCTCAGCCTTATGTGGCAGAGCCCAGTCTGCCCTAGAAGCTAGTTATGGCAAGACAGAAGAGCTTTCTAGTGCACAGGGACAGACTTCGCAGAAAACAGCTTCCCGAATTAAGGATTTTAAGCACAGATGTCTGAAATAGATATTAGGGAGCTATTCACCCAGACAACAGCCACCTCCTCAGCCTGCGGCTACGCAGCCACCATTGGCAAATGTGCTTTCCAGAAAATTCTGCCCTGCAAATGAACTACTCCCCATTTGAGACATTTAGGGGAGCCTCCCCCCAAAAGAAGCCATGGCAGACTCTGCAAGAGCCAGGTCCCCTGCCACTCTGTTCATGAAACATCCTTCCCCTAGCTTCTCTCCCCATAGACTATCCACCAATTCATTCACTCACCATTATTTTTAAAACTCAAATTTTATTCACAGTGGAACACGAGTAATAAATACTAATACACTGTTTGCACTCGAATTAGCCTGTATGTCCTGGGACCACAGAGCTATTTGTCAAAGGCAGACATCCCACCCCACCTATGCCTACAGGTTCTTTCAAGGTCATACTCTTAGGTACATAGCAAGGATAAGGCATGGAAGGCTCTAGGAACTCACACTTAGGGTCCCCTGATTCCTAAGCAGGCCACTGAGCTGCCAGGAAGGATAGGCAATGTTAGGAAAAGCTCCATAACCTGGGGCCCACAGGCCTAGCCCTGGCCTCTAAGCATATGCCCAATAGGGAGGCTGAACAGGGAGCAGCAGGCTGGAGTGCAGTTTCCCAGTGGTCCAAGGGAGAAAGGGCAGGGGCTGTTTCGGGAAAGGGACCAGAATAGGATGTAGGGGTGGAGTGGGGAGGGGGAATGGAACAGGAAGGGATAAGTCATAGGAATGGCAGAGGAGGAGGGGGGATGGAAGGAGGGATCCCAAGCTGGTTGAAGAGCCCTTGAAAGGATCCCAAGTCAGAAATTCAAAGCTCCACTGGGAACCAGAGTTAGCACTCCCGATGGGTTCTTACCCAGTGGATGGGACCTCTTCACAAGAGAGGCCCTTAGAGTTTGGGCCCTCCGCCAGCCTCCAGCCAAACAGAAGTGACCAGAGTAATACACCGAGCTTAAGCCCAAGACATAGACCACCATTAGCAAGCAAGACTCCTAATCATGTAGTATTGTATGCTCCTGCTGAGGGCTAGGGTCTGAGATGCCAAGAGTGAAGGGGTGGGTAGAGGCAGGCCTCTCAGACAAGATGAAGTGAGGCTGCCTTAACTGGGAAAGAAGGACCTTTCTCCAGCACCAGGCCCCCTTTTCCCCCCTGCCAGCAATCTTGAACAACAATGCAGCTTCACTTACTTGCTTTGCTAGTTGCATATAACACAGATACAATGCCACCACCTCTCCCTGGACAAGGCCACACATCAAATGTACCTCTGTGTGAGTATGAGAAAGGTAGGTAAGTAGCATGCTTGTCCAAGGCCCTCTGCCCCTACCATCTCCAGGTGAACAGCTAGATGTCCTTAAAGATGTAAATCCCCAGAAAAGGTCTGGAAGACAGTGAGGAAACCCACAGAGCAAGGCAGTAGCTTCCTCCCTGCCCCTCCCCCATCCCAGGATAAACACTGCAAGTCTTCCTCCCTCACCTGGCCCGATCTGGCTGGAGGGTCACAGTTGAGCAGCCCTTAGCCCTATAGCCTCTTCCAGCCCTCTCCCTTCTCCCAACTCCAGAGACCCCCCACACCTGCTTTAGTGTGCACATTCCCTCCTGGCTCGTGCTTCTCCATATTTCCATTCTGGAAGCATCTCCAGATTGGCAACAGTGCAGGAACTTGGGATATCCACGAAAGTTTCAGCTGTGCAGGACCTAGAGCCAGGACTACAAGGATGGCACAGATGTGGGGACAGACATCCAGTTACCCAAGCAAGAGGTCAAGGCGTTGCTACACGGCAAGCTGTCCTGCAGACTCCCCTGGCAGGTCTGGCCTGAGCCACACCTCTGCCATCAGCTGGATGAGTGACTTTCAGCAAACCCCCCAGCCAGCTTCCCCACTCGTGAATGTGGGTTGTTGCAGGATGGAATAAAAATAATGCATGTGACCCACTTGTAAAACCTCCTGTTTTTATTAGTGTCATCTCACGTCTCCTCTTGAGTATTCTGTCAAGCGACCATACTTTAGCAGTAAGGCCCTGGCCACTAGAGTAATTATAATTACTTAGGTCTCAATTTTTGAAACTGTAGTAGAAGGCAGGGACAGGAAAGCCCACATGAGTGTCAAGCCAGCTAATGAGTGCCCATGTTAGCCAAGCTCATATCACAAAATGGAGCGTGGCTAGCATTCCAGCGGACCCGGAGGCCCCTCCAACGAACGGTACCTGCTACCCTGGCTTCTGATATTATACTTTGACATTTATATGAATAAAAACATACCAAATGTACTGAACAAACTTTATGACTTAAGGAGCCTTGTCATCTTTGTCCCTTCCTTTGGATGCGCCCACCAGTTATGCTAGGCTGCAAGGTAAGCAAAGAGCGACTCCTGTCTCCTCAAGCTTATACCAAACAGCTTCCTACAAAGCAAGCCTGCCTCTCCCTAGGAAGCTAAGTCTTCCCTTCCCACAGGTCTGCTTGCTCCTGGAAGTTTCTTTGGATTGGCTAGAAAAGAACCATCAGCTTGTCCTGCCCCAGCCATTCCAACCCAGAAGGCACAGCCAAGTTGAGCTCAGATCTGATGAGTGTTTCTGTTATCTAGGTGGATTTATACACACCCCCATAGCCTCTTCCCCATGTGCCTCTCAGAGGCTGGCTGGCAGCTGGGTTGTGGTGGGGAGAAAACACTACATTCAGCAGGCAGGAGCGGGGTAGCAGGCTCGTGCCCTCTTTCTCATGAGACGTCACATGGTAATAAGTCTGATGAAAGGACAGGGGAGCCTGTGTGGAATCCCTATTCCCCAAACCAGGGGAGTTACTTCCCCTCTCTGAGCCTCAGTTTCCCCATTCAGAGAAAGAACAAAGAATTGTACTCTGGGCTCAGGTCAGATATCACAAAGATATCACAACTTGACCTTTGCTCAGCTACAGAGCTTACACTAGACCCAGGCTTCCTTCAACCCTGCCCTGCAGCCACCCATGTCAATCACCGCAAATAGGTAAGGGGGGTACCTCATGTAGCCCTGAGTAGTGCCAGGAACATTGGCATTGTCTACGGGGAGGACTAGGTGATGAAAGGTGACACCAGACTAAATCTCCCTAGACCCCTGTGCCTCCTGTCCTTGTGCTGGTGGGTCTTTTCCTCACTCTGTTCCTTTGGTGCCCAGTGTCCATGCTGCCAATGACCGTCATATAACCGACCAGGCTCTAGTCAACTAACTGGAGTGTACATTGTCTCCATTTCACACCATTCGCTTATACTAACACCCCTAGATCTGGCTTCTGCTCTCAGAGCCTACTCCTGACTCCTGGAAGCTGTGTACCCCATTTTGATCTATAACTACAGTTGTCACCCCCAGATGCCACCTCTACCCTCATTACAAACATTTCTTGAGGTCCTGGTGCCTGGACCAGTTGGGTCAAGATCCAGGAAGACCCAGGATTATCCCCGTATGGGTTTATCTCACTTTAGGCTACACTAACCTGAGAATGACTGTGCTACGCAAGATGAGAAAGGCACACAGTAGACTCTCAACTCCACACACCTGTGTGCTGAAGGTCACCTGGGCACCCCCAGGCTCCCTGATGGTCAAAGGTCCTAGGACCTGACTTCTGCAGACAAGCACCTCCCAAGAAAGCCACTCACTGGTTACTGTGCACTGAGCACCTGTCCCCTGCTGGTCCCGCCTTCACTGAAGAGGGCAAATTACTGAGTACACCCACATCTACAGGGTCCACAGGTACCTGAGGACCTCCCTGAAGCATCCAAGTATCTCCTGGCCTCCCCTTGCTACCCTCCTCCTGGCTATGCCCAGATATTCAGTCCCTACACTCCTGGGAGGTTGTCATCTCCAGTATACAGAGACCCTGGCCAGGGGAGTGGCTCAGTGGTGCAGTAAACAGGGTAGTGCTGGAGTTCAGCTGTGTGACCTTGTACAAAACCTGGAGGAAAGGCTAACGGTGACAGTGTGGGGCAGCAGTGGGAGGGGGCTCACAGTACAATTCAGGAAAGAAGTAGGGAACAAGAGAAACAGCAAAAACCCCGACCCAGGATACAGGACAAAGGTCAGCTCTATCCCCATCCCCTCATGCCCGAGGTCACGCTCTGGATGGCTGAGGGGAGATGAGAGCCCACCACCACTTTGGCTGATCTGCCCCGCTGATGGGCCAATTGCTTTGTTTAAGTTCATTTACCCCACCTGGCAGGAGTGTCCCAGCCAATATACTTGGACACTAGCAGCCTCTTCTTTTTCTAAAGAAAGATGGTAGTGCTGTTTTAGCTCCAAACGACTGGTGGTCTTTCTCCCCTAGTTGCTCCACTCTGTGATCTTACATTTGGGTCATCTGAATGTGGGGCCCTTGGATGGGGTGTGTGTGCAGCATCTCCTAACTGCCAAGAGGCTCCGGGACCTGTGGTCCTTCTGCCCCGCCCCCCAGGACTTCAAGCCCAACAAAGAACCTAGAAGATTTGGCAGATTCCTGGACACCCTCTGTAGGACCCAGCCTTAGAATGTATCTTCCCGTCCCCACTGTGTGTCCATAAACTTATGGTCATAAATGAATGCATGGCATCATTGGCATAGCCCTGAAAGACCAGAGATCAAGTGACTATTGCCTCCATCCAGGTAAGTATAAGCCTCCAGTATGTTTCAATCCTCCTGCTCCCCACAACCGTTGCCATCTTCCTGGCCAAGGGGTTTCAGTACAAAGGGAAAAGCCTTGGAGCACCCAAAGAGAATGAAATAGAATCTTGGCTTCATTTCTTGCATATTTGGAATCTTCACATCCCAGTGGGTTCCCAAGGAGGGAGGTAGAATGAGGACCCAAAGCACAAAGACTTGGTTGAGCACAAGGAAAAACCTAGTAAATTTGGAACCCATTTGCACTGCCTGAGCACTCACCTTATGTTACGCAGTTGGAGTGGGGACCTGTCACATTCCCAGCCATTCCAAACTATTCCAGCCTTATGAAGACCAGGAACATGGGCCAAGCTCTAATCAATGCTAGGTGTCATCTAGGGCAAGCGATTGCCTATGGGTCTGCCCATAGTGAGGAGCACAGCAGCACCTACGTCCCAGGAGCTGGAGGCCAGCTCAGGACACACTGCACACACAGCAGCACCCGGGACACAGGGATGCTTGATAACGGTGGTTCTCAGAAAACGAGGAGGGGGCAGAGGTTGGATAATCACCCACAGAAGCACAACCTCAAGACATTCCAGGAACCAGATCCTGTCATTCTGGTTTCCCGGCAGTCAAACAAGTGCCGCTGCCCAACAAATGCTGTGTTCTTCTTAAGATCCTTGGCCTTATGAGGAGCAGGTGTTCCTAAGGACCATGGTATCACCCTTGGGGCAGATGTTAGGTGGCCTTCCATCTGGGTCCTCAGACAGAGATTAGACCCAGGGTAAGAGTCCTGACCCGACCCAGCTCGCCCTCAAATGATGGTGTGCTCTCCAGGTAGTTGCTGCAATCTGAGCCAATGATTCCTACCAGTCCTTCTGCATCAGCTCTGTCCTGGCCCCTGCTGTGTACCTTACACAGGTGCTCCATTCTCAGTCTCTGACTTAGTCAAAATCCAGTCTAGACTCCATTGGTTTAAAAAAAAAATAACTGAAGAGGCGGGCGGTGGTGGCACACGCCTTTAATCCCAGCACTCGGGAGGCAGAGACAGGTGGATCTCTGTGGGTTTGAGGCCAGCCTGGTCTGCAGAGCAAGTTCCAGGATGGGCTCCAAAGCTACACGGAGAAACCCTATCTCAAATAAATAAATAAATAAACAAATTAAGTGAAGGGAGGAAGGAAGGATGGATGGACAGGCTCTATCACCTCCCCAAAGAGCCAAAGAGCATCGCAGGCCATCCCCCTGCCACCTCTCTAGAGACACTACACCTACAGTCTAGAGTGACAAGCTCTGAAATGAAAACGCAATCACCCTGCTAACGTGAACAAGTGTAGCCACCCTTGGGCACTTCCATCACCTGCTGAGGCTCCAGGAGCCATTGGACAGCTGATTCTGCCTCTGTCCCCAAGATCCCATTGCTGAATCTAGAAGACAGTGAAAGGATTTTCAGCTACAGTGCCAACCAATGGACTGCCAAGCCTTGATGAGGTGAGGGAGGGCATCTAGAGTTCCTAGACCCCAGAGAGCCAGCAGAGGGCCACCCCCAACACACTTCAGGGCTGGACCCACCACCATTCCTCAGCACCAGGAGAGAGTAGAGCGAATCGATCTAGTCCTCCGCCTGGCTGTTCCTCCATCTTCCCATCATCTGAAACTTTTCTTTTTTATTAAGTGTGCCCTGCAGCCGGCCTCTCACTTACACATCTTAACCTCCTCCGGGCTATTGATTTCTCGTTCTATTAAATCCTCCTCTTTAACTCTAGTCCTTAAACTCCTATTCTAAACATGTATTTACTGCTAGCCACCTAGTCTCAGGCCAACACTAGAACTCCCCAGTCCTGAGAGATCGGCTTCTTCTTACTTCCTCTTGCAGGGTGGGGTGCTGGGAGGAAGGCCCTCTACTGGTCCCTAGCAATCCCCCCTCCTCTAGATGCTCTGGGTGACCCCAGCTTTCATGCCAATCCCTCCACAGCCAAAACACCACACAGGATCCTAAACACAATCTGAAGGACAGTACCATAGCTGTCTGGTTTTCTTTCTCCCACTGAGAAAACCACTTCCTGAGATACAGATGAGGAGGCTGAGATACGGATGAGGAGGCTGAGATACGGATGAGGAGGCTGAGATACGGATGAGGAGGCTGAGATACGGATGAGGAGGCTGAGATACGGATGAGGAGGCTGAGATACGGATGAGGAGGCTGAGATACGGATGAGGAGGCTGAGATACGGATGAGGAGGCTGAGATACGGATGAGGAGGCTGAGATACGGATGAGGAGGCTGAGATACGGATGAGGAGGCTGAGATACAGATGAGGAGGTTGAGATATGGATGAGGAGGCTGAGATACGGATGAGGAGGCTGAGATACGGATGAGGAGGGCTTACGAAGCTCACAAAGTGGACTTCTCACAGGCTTTCTAGTCCTAAACAGCCTTCGGATACAGCCTGAAACTCAGGAGTAAGAACCCGAGGGCTGCCAGATTGGGGGTCTGGCAGTCCTTGAGGCTGTTGCCTGCATATAGCAAGACCCTCTGGCTGGTGACAAATAAGAGGAGTGATCACAAAAATCAGGAAGTGTCGTTTGAGCATTGAGGCTGGGACCGCCCCCTGCAGCCTCTGGGCAACACAGTCTATGCATTTTTCTCTGTGGCAAACACTGGATCAGCCTGAGTTGAAGCCCCTTAAGTAGGACAAATATTTACTAGCACCTGCTTTGTCACACTTAGGGACATCTCAATGAGCAAAGATATAGTGGCTCCTGACTGCTCAGACAGAAATCCCACTTGGTCTCCAGGAAGTGACAGGCACTGAGAGGAGCTAGCACTGGACACAGGGTCCGTGTGTCATGAAGAGGGGCAGCGGCGTTGACAGGAGGACAGAGGATGAGACCCCAGCATCAAACCAGCTATGTGACAGTCCCTGGCAGCACCCTGAGGCTCGGCTCTGCCCTTGGCTGCTCAGTTGCTATCTATCCAGGAACTCCATGGACCACCCAGCCCAGTCCCCAAATGTTCCCCACAGTCTGGGCAGAGCCGGTCCCCTTCTGGCTTTCTTATTTCTAAAAGCTGCATCACCATTCTCTCTGGGCTCCTGGGCTAGAAATCTGAAAGTTATCCCAACACTTCCTGCTCCTTCATCTGCTGTTACCAATCTGTCCACACGTTCTGCTGTGCCTTGGAAATGTCATTCAAGTCCCCCTTTCTGTTGCCATCACCCCCGCTTAGCCCTCAACCCCCTTGTCAGCATAACACTATACTGCCCAAGCGTCTTCAACAACTCCGCCAAGCCTGCTGCAGTCACCCGAGTCTTTTTTTCCCCTTCGGCGTTCACAGACTTCTTGGATTCAGTTAAGTCTCCACAGCTCCTCCAACAGAGCCCTTGGAGCAGACACACCTTCACCTGCCCTGCCCAGTCTGCTAGTCCCCCTGTTCCCTCTCCCCTCGCACTGACTGCACAGTTCCTACTCAGTCTTCCTACAGGGAAGCCTTCCTATCCCTGGGCCCCTGTGGGCTCCAGCCTGCTTCACACATCCATCAGCACATACACACACGGAACAATCAAGTTGTCATGTTCAGCCAGAACAGGTACCTGGAACACTTCCCACCCAAAACCTATATGGGTGGAAAGAAGGATGGACAGAGCCCTGTCCTACGTGAAGGGACTCTGTGGATACCCTGGACTGCAGGTAAGTCAACGGGGTGTCCAGCCACTCCTGTGTTTGTAAGCAAATGCTGCCCATGATTAAGGAGGAAGCCAGAGTCTGAAGTTGTCACTGGTTCATGTCACAGGACTGAGTATGGAATATTGCAGAGCCCCCTGGGACCTCCGACTTCATTTGTAAAGACACAAAAGCTCAGATCTAATTCACAGAGCAAAACAAGGGAGTTCTCAGCTAATATAATAGTAAATTGCTTGCTTCCTTCCTTCCTTTCTTCCTTCCCAGCCAGCCTGGTTCTGTGGTATAGTACTATTTTTTCATATGGGATTTGTTCAACATAAGGTATCCTCTATTTTTCATAGAAAATGTTGAATCAAGTAGCATCCAGTTCTCATGTCCCCACTGTGAATAAAGCCAGGTGACAGGGGCTGAAGGGCAGTGCTGCTCTGGTGAAGGATGGAAAATGTGAACAGGTGTCAGGCAAAGGCTTTGCTCCTCAAGGGAGTCACTGGTGAGGACACATACTTTCAGGACCAGATCACTTTCAGGACCAGGCAGAACTAGTAGCTGACCCCACCCACCAAGAGAAAGTGGAGGAGAGACCACACAGGGAATACATCCTGGATTCCCACCTGGGATGCCATTTGCTCATGACAAATGACATCCCTGTATGCTCACATCCCATGGTGTCAGGCCTCTGAAGCAGACACTCTCCTGGTTTTACAGGTGAGAAAAGGGAGGCTTAGAGAAATTAGGCAGCTCAGCCAAGGTCATGCAGGGAACCGTGTGGGGATGGGAACTCAGGTGTCTCTAATTAGCAGCTGAAACATCTGCCTTGCCATGCTATGGAAGGTTCTAGTTGCCCCATGAAGGTTGCTCAGGAAATTATGCAGGGCAGAAAGGAGGATGGGCATATATTATAACATGAGGTACTTGTGCTGAAGGGCAAGCAGTTCATTCCAGAGACCATGGCATGACATGATGCTGGGACCCATACACAGAGGGCCTTCACTTCTAAGCTAAGTTCTCTAGTCTATATCCTGTAGCCCATGGATGCTAAGGGCTCTTGAGATGGAGCAATCTGTGAGAACCCCACTGTGGGAAGCCAAAGTGGTCAGCTACGCTGATGCTGGAGAGAGTGCTAATAAAAGGGCAAACCAAAAGCATAAGCTGGGAGGGGTTTTCAGAGCAGCTGAGAGCAGGGCAACAAGGACTGGCCCAAGAGCACAGCGCTGCAAACCAGAGTGTGGGACAAATGCAACTGTGGACCAATCAACAGGCCTCTAGACAGGGCTGCTGGCAGGCCCAGCAAGTGCTACTGAGGCTGAAGTGAGCCTCCTGCAAGCATTCAGAGGTCTGTCACTCAGAAGGGATGAGTGTTCTGCGGCTGGACAAGAGTTCCCTCTTCCCAGGCACAACACACAGTTACCCTCAGCAAGCACACCAGAGCTAGCCTCCTTCTGGTCTTTTCTTTTCACCCAGGCTGGTTTTCCTTCCTGTCTCTGGGGGGCGGGGGGGGGGGGCTGAGGTCCCCAGGAAGCTGCTGAGCTCCTAAGGATCTCTCTATCATGCAAAAGTTCCCTCTGCATTCTAAAAGAAGCCAAACTGGCAAGTGAGGGCTTTACAACAAACTTTCAGAGCTGGAAAAGCTTCAGTCAATGACTGAGGTGTCTAGAGGAGAGGGTGGGAAACTCAACACCCCCCTTCCACCAATCTGCTCTCCCCCTGCTGCTAGAGGCAGCCTGACCTCCAGGTCTCAAGTGACAAGTCCAGGAAGTCAGGGGGCTGGAGCTGAAGAGACAGGTACAAGTGTGGTGGGCAAGCTCAGGCCACAAGAAATGAACATAATGTGGGAAATGAAACAAACCCAGACACTATAACGTGTGCATATTAGATTAACTCTCTAAAGGGTCACGACCTTGAGGAACACATCCAGCCAGTGAGGAAAATAATAAACCTGATTAACGATGAAGCATGAGCCGCTGCTTCTGCAAATAAAGCCAGCTTGAGGATGCCCAGTGGAATTCCAGGGGCTTCCTTCCCTGGCAGACCTGGAACAGAGCCGATCTCTCCATCCCCTTGCCACCACCAGGACATTCCAGGACTAAGGCAAGGCAGGATTGCTTCTTTCCAAGCCACACCCCTGCAGTTCCATCCCAGGCAATGCAAGGCTAGCCTTTCCAGGTGCTCCTGGAAGGGACACTACTACCAGAGGACCCATGGGAGTCAAAGAGAAGATAGTTCTCTTTGTCCCTGGCAGGGCTCAACCCTCTTGGCCAATCCCTAGCCCTCCTGCTCTGGTCTTCAGAGATGCCTACTTGCCAGGCACAGTGGCCAGGCCCAGCCAGAGTTCCCCTCCTCTTTCCAGACAACCCAGGCCCCTGGGAGACATGCCCAGAAGAACCACTGGAGGGAGGCAGGGAGGTGGCACCGCGTGGCATCACCAGACAACAGCACCAGGAGGAAGATGGCAGCATCAAGTACAGATGCCAAGAGCCATACAGCCCAAGGTCCAGGCGGGGACCAGCTCAGCCTGCATGGCCCGGCCACTGCCAAGCAGCCTGGCCAGAGGGCCCTGTCTATCCCTTTGGTCGCGCCTCCCCCCCACCCCAAAGTCCCGGGCCAACTCTCCCCAGATACCACCTCCTCCCTCACTTTCCTCAGCTCCAGGGAGCCAAGGGAGGGAGGTACAGGTGCTCTTGGCGCCTTGGACGAACCCCCTGTCCCAGCTGTCACCAGGGCGCCTTCCCCCCCCTGCCAGGTTGGAGCCATTCAGGCTCAGCCCGGTCCTCACTGAAGAACATCTCCTGAGCTCCCCCTCCCCCTCCCCCTAGCCCCTTCCCCCTTCCAGCGCCCAATGCAGGTCTCCAGAGTTTCTCCCTCACTTCCCACTCGGGTGAACTAGGGTGGGATGGCTAAGAGGCCCATTAGTCTCAGGAAGGAGGGTCATTCCTGATAGGACGCTAGCTTGGCCCAAAGCAAGACGGCGTGCAAGATTGGGGGTGTGGTGGTGGCCGGAGTCCAGGGCCCGGACAGGGGTGGTCAAGACTGATGGCAATGAGGGAAGGGGAAAGGGGGCTTGGGAGCCGAGCTGGTCTGACGGGGGATTGTAGCGGGGAAGAGCGGCCCGCAGGAGAAGCCAAGGGTGACGAGGCAGGGGAGAATCGCCAGTGTCGGGAAGGGGCCGTCATCCCTGCAGGGGGCAGAGGCTGGGCTGGGAGTTGGACTAGGAAGAGGGAGGATCACAGCGGGAGGGTCGGAACCGAGAAGAGGATGCGCAGGGGGAAGCAGGCGGGGATGGAGACAAGAGGAAGTACGGGGCAGGGTGGCGGGGTCTCGGTGGAGAATCAAGGGACGCAGGCATCGGAGTGCAGGGGACTGGGCAGCTGGAGGCGGGAGCCGGGCTAGGCAGGGTGCGGGCCGAGGCCCGGAGGGAGCGAGCGGCGGAGACGTCAGAAGTCGGGGTGCGGCGCAGCCCCGGGGGGCGCGGGGACAGCGCAGGGCGCGGGCCGGGGGCGGCGCGGGGGCCTCTGCCCTTACCTGGGCGGCTCCACACTCCGGGCGCCAAGCCGGGAACCCGACGCTGCTCGGCCGGCGGCCGGGCTGTTGTTTTCTTTTTTTTTTTTTTTTTTTTTTTTTTTTTTTTTTTTCTTCCGCAGCAGCGGCGGCGGCGGCTCCAGCTCGATCCGCCAGCAGCCGAAGGCAGAGTCTGTGTCCGGCTGCGAGCGAGCCGGGAGCGGGCAGCGCGGGAGGCGCGCGGAGAGGCACTGGGGCGCCGCCCGGCGGGCAACGGGGGAATTGCGGCGGCCCGGCACGCGGCGGGCCGGGGAGGGGGCGTCCCTTCGGGGCTGCGGTAGCCAGCATTTCTCTGCTCGCTGGCGGGGGCTTTCGCTGGCGGCCGGGACCTCTGTACCCGTACGTGGGTGCGGCAGGGGCCGGAACAGCCCGGGCCAAACTTGTAGCCGACATGGTTAGGCCGAGCAGGAGACGACCGGCAAGGGATGAGGGGCTCCGAGTGGGCGCTGCAGAGGACTGACCCCAAGGGGGAAGCTGGGGCACACTCCACAGCCCTGCGCGAAGGGCAGCCTGCCCCGGCCCGGAGGAGTTATTAGTTTGGTCCATTTCGGCGGGCAAAGGGCGACTCCTGGTGGCGTTTTAGGGACCAGAGCGAAGGACCAAGTGCAGAGAAGGTGGCCTCCTCGGTGGTGACGCGGAGCTAGGGAGGCTTTGCTTTAGAAAGGCCACACTGTTTCAGGAGGCCGAAGAGCAACCACTTACATTTGGTAGACCGCAGGTTTATGCACACAGACCTCCTGGGAGAAGTTTTCACTTCATGCTCCACACAAGGAAATCTAGGCTAGGAAAGGTGAATGGCTCAGCCTTCACTGGGAAAAGGAGGAAGGACCAAGCTTCTTGGCATGAGGTTCAGGGATCATCTGACTACATCATAGCTGCCTGCAAACTGAGGCTTGAAAAGGCAAAGACAGAAGAATAGAATGCCCAGAGACATGCTACTTCCTCAAATCTATTAGCTCCTCATTTCAAACCCAGAGTCTCAGCTTTGGACAACCCAGAAATAATCTATGCCAGCCTTCCCATCTTCTACCCTCACACCCAACCACTGGCATACCCTAAAGTCTCTGTGAAGCGGCCGTTCTAGAGCATCACTTCTCAACCTTCCTAATGCTGCAACCCTTTAATACTTCTCAACATTCCTAATGCTAAGACCTTTTAATACAGTTCCTCACATAGTGGTGACCCCAACAATAAAATTATTTTCATTGCTATTTCATAACTGTAATCTTGGTGCTGTTATGAACCATAAAGTAAAAATCTGTTTTCCAATGTTCTTAGGAAACCCCTGTACTCCCCAAAGGGCCTCGACCCACAGATTTAGAACCGCCGTTGTAGCCATACTTGGTTCGTTCTCAGGCCTAGAAGGATAATATACAACTGCGGGATATTTGTTGACATTGCTTATGCTAGGAGATCAGCAAGACTGAGCCAGTCCTGAGTTACCTGCTGGCAGGGAGAAATGTGGTTGTAAGATCCTGTTCTCCCTCCACCACTGCCAAACTGGGCCTTATGAGTGCTCTTTTGGCACCGGAGCCGCCATATTGAATAGGAGTTTCCATGCTAAATAGGGTTCCATTTCTCCAGTCCAGTATTACTGTATGTCAAGACTGCCCCACTCATCCAAGTATCATTTCCAAAAGCTTTCAATATGCTTTTCAAGATAAATGTCAAGGTGAAACTAACCCCATCTGGGGGGGGGGTGTTCGAGACAGGTTTTCTCTGTGTATCCTTGACTGTCCTGAAACTTGCTCTCTATCAGCTAGCCTTGAACTTACAGGTTCCATCTTTCTCTGCCTCTCAAGTCCTGGGATTAAAGGCGTGCTCCACCACTGCCCCACACAACCTAACCCCATCTTATGAGTAAGTTTAAGATAGCCTGTGGGACATCCCCATCCTGAGGTAAATGGGCTCCAAAGAACTGAGCTCCAGCTGCAGTGCCTTTCCCTGCCTTGGAATGTTAGAACTTGTCTGTGTGAGTGACAGGACAGTTGTAGATGCAGTGCCTGCCCTGAGATGACAGCCTTGAGGGGCATCCTGTAACCAGAACAAGCCACTTCACATACCCATGATTTCCAGTTCCCTCTTTAAAAGCAAGGGAAGCTGACTGGGCAATATCCGCTGACTTCCAAATGATATGCATGGTCTACTGGAAGAAGTAACATCAGCACAATAATAGACCCTTAATCGCAAGGAAGGGAAAATGCTAGGTATGAGAAGTGTTCCTTCATATCCTTTGGCCTTGGAAGCTCATTTTATGAGCCAAGAAAGGCATGATGGGAGGCTGTGTCTTTGGCACAGTTCTGCAGCTGTTGGTGGCTAGAGGTAACCTTAGCTGTTGCCTTGTGAAAACCCCAGTCTCTTCACTTTCTGCAAGGGTGGATTGTCTTCTTTAAGTCTTCCCCTAGAAGGAAGGAGCCCTTGCAAACTGGTGCTGGAGAAACCTGCCTTTACCTTTACCTTGGCTATCCTCTACCCACCATCTTCATTCCCCCAGCCCCCTACCCCCCCCCACCCCCGCCACCTTGGTTAGCTGAGGAGATGAGGTACTCAATACTCATACTCCATCTATATTCCTCATAGCCAGTGCCATTTGTCCAGATTCAATCTCACACAAGGTAACTTCTAGAAGTAGGGAGATATCAGAGGACAAGAGCAGGCCTCTTGTCTTAAAGGGTAAAGCAAAGGAGATGCCTGCAGCATCCCTCACAGCCAGCTCCCATGCTGGGAAAGACAGACAGGACTCTATGTACCTGGCCATCATGATTAGCTGATGGATCCAAGTTCTTTGGTTGCTGGAGCCTGCACAAGTTTGTTCTCCTGTGTTTATTTTTAGCTATTCTCTCTTTGTATTGAACTCAGGTACAGCCACAAAAAGAAGGACTTGCTTGCCATATCTATTCTAGAAGCACCTGTGAAGATTCAACACAAGGTGATGATAACCTGCTTGCAAAAATGGGCCCAATTGAGACCCCCAGCAACCAACCTGTCCATAGGTCACCTGCCACTCTGTCTTGGGGACTATTCCAACCATTTCCAACGGGCTCCAGGTCTGAGGGGCTGGCTCCCTTCAGTGTAGGTAACACAGGCTAATTTCTTCCACTGACTCCATATAACCTGTAAGGTAAAGTTGGGTCCAAACTGGCCTAGCATGGGTCAAAGGTCCCTGCTACCACTGCTTCTACCTCTTCCCACTTCAATCTCAAAGTGCTTTGAAGCTGAGGATGCTGCTAAATTGGTAGGAGTGCTTGCGTCAGTCCCCAGTACCTCAAAAACAGGGTATGGTGGCCTGCGGTAACCCCATTTGGTAAGTAGAGGAAAGAAGAGCAGTTCAAAGTCATTCTTGGTGACATAGCCAAGTATGAGTTCAAGTTCTGAGCTACATGAATCCCTGTCCCTGAACAAAACAACTGTGTTATGCCACTGAGCCTTACCACACTGAATTCTGCCTGTAATTCCCCATACTTGGTGGGAGGGGTTGAGTGTGTGTGACAGTATGTATACATGTGTGCAGCTGCCAGCTCCCCACCCCAAGTACATTTTTATCACTCAAATCTTTTAGGAATCGCCCCTGCCAAAAGCTCCTCCAACCTCACAATCTGATCCCTTCCCAGAGGAACTAATTTTTCATTGGGTCTTCTGTTGTATTCATTAAGGTTTATGCTCACTTATTTGTTTCATATCTGCTTTAATAGCCTGTGAGCTTGTTCTCTTATATTTATATTTGAGCTTCTCCCCTCTTTGTATTTTGCCTCAGCCATGAAGCAGAATATTTTATCTTCAGTGGCAGATAGTGGCTTCTCCTGGTTCTGACTGGGCTCTTGCCTTGCCCCCTCTCCAAAAGTGGCATGGACAGCCAGCAAAGGGTGAACAACCATGGAAGAATTTATTTACTTGGGAGTAACCATTGGTATAGGATAGAGAGTTACCACACAGGAGTGGCAACTCAAACAGCAAAAGGCAAGGTCCAAATTTCTTGATGCTAGCCCAACACTAACCAAGACATTGCCTGCAAGAGTTGGAGATCTAGGTTCCAGCAAGCCTTGGAATGCCAGCTGAGAGCTTTCCTCTGAAGACCAAGTCTGTCAGATGTGACAGGTCTTGGACAGGAGAAAAGCAGGAGTCTTGAAGTATATTGTATCCAGCTGATCCTAAGGGCAAACACAGTTTCTCCTTTCTTCTCCCACCAGAAATTTTACAACAGACATCTCATGCACCTGAGTTATGGAGATCAAGGTGGGTCCTGATTGGTTAGCTGTGTCTATGCAAATGAGGTATAGAATGAGAACCAATCAGGGGATAGCTGCCAAGTCTGATGGATAGGACAGAGGGAAAGCCAAATCTGAAGTTTCCAATTGACTCAGGGGCTCCAACCCCTTTTTCTCACCAAAAAGACTATAGGGAAGCTATGTCTAGGCTGGCAGATGCTCACAACATGACAGTTTGCACTTGGGTTCTTGATTCTGCTTCTTGCTACTGAGGATCTTCATGTCTGTTTCCAGCAGCTGCCACCTTTGCCTAGGGTCATCCAGTGATGAAAGGCCACTGCTCCTTGCTCCTTAGGCTTGAGCTGCCAGCTGCACCAGTAAAACTCCCAATCTTGCTGGGAGCTGTTCCTACACCTATCAAATGTACCTGCAGGTTCTTTCTCCATGGTTCCTGTGAAGATTTGTCACAAGTTCACAAAGGGAATACAAAGCTATACAGAATAGGAGTTAGTGGGGGCAGATTATTTTCTGGCATATTAGGCTGTCCCTGGGTCAGATGAAAATTACCTACCCAGCAACTATGACATAATGGGTACTTGCTACATTTGATGTCTTTGCAAATCTAGACTTGAAGTTATTCACATTAAAGAACCTTGAGGTTAAAGGCAGCAAGAGCCTGACTTGCGGTGTAGTCCATTGACCATTTCAGAGCCTCTGTCTCAAAATCCAGATCGAAAGGAGGGAGACATGGTTCATTGGTAAAAGATAACATCTAACAAAAGTAGTTTGTAATCAGAATTGATGTTAGGAGAAGAAATATTCTTTGGCTTTTACTCAAGCTTTAAAGACTAGAATATACAGTAGCTTTGGCCAATGACATGATGGACATGTACTGGCAAACAAGGAATACATGTAGCATGGTAAGGTGGACACTAGTTCCCATGCCTCATGCCACCACTTTGCTCAGCCGAGCTGGCTGCAAAGACTTGGTGAAATGATAAGGAGCTTCTCCTCACACTTGGCAGCTGCATTAGAGCACAGCTCCCATTCCCCAGCACCTCTTATCTCCATTCCATTCAGTTGGACATAAAGATGGCCGCTCACACCAAAATGAAAATGAAAATCCTAATTTCCCTAGAGAGATGTCCACATTTCTCAGCTCTGCAGCCTACTCTGGTCCCGAGTGTGAAGCCCTGACTTACCCCCACTGCTCATGTCTCACTTCCTACTGAGAAAAAGAGAGAAACTGTCTTGACCATTAGCTCTTCAAGAAAGCCTTTGGGCTGCTTGCAGTTCAGAGTGCATACTGCTCTTCCAGAGGACCCCAGTTCAATTCCCAGCTCTCACTGAGAAGCTCACAACTGTAACTTCAGTTCCAGTGAGGATCTGACACCTCTGGCCTCCTCAGGCACCTGCACTTGTACCCACATACACATAATCAAAACTTTTATTTAAAACAGTATTTTTTAAAGGTTTTAAAAATTAGCCAGGCATTGGTGTTGCATGCCTTTAATCACAGCACTCGGGAGAGAGAGGCAGGCAGATCTCTGAGTTTGAGGCCAACCTGGTCGATAGATTGAATTCCAGGACAGCCAGAGCTACACAGAGAAACCCTGTCTCATAAAACAAAACAAAAATATTAATGTTTTGCCAGGATCAGAAGTAAAGCAGAACCAAGATAGATCCATAAATCGCCCTCTGGAGTTGGTCATGGGATATTGCAGATGGAGCCTCACTCCATTCTGACTTCAGATATTTGCTGTGCTGTGTTTTGTGTGCAGCTAACTTGGGTGCATGGTGTTAGGTGGCTACTTCCTTGCAAAGACTCACAAAACAAGCGAAATGTAAAAGGCTCAGGAAATACACAACACTTAAAAGGAAGCTCCCAAAATGAAAATGTTTCATACACTCTGCCCGGCATTGTGTAGCAAATGCTGAGGAGAGGAGATTCTGATAGGCCACTCAGGCTACATGTTGTTCACTAAGCTCCAGGGATGCCGTTTTATGAGCCAACACTTATGGGGTGATATCTCTTAAAAAACCCTAACAAACTTACTAGATAGGGGAGAATCATTTCTTCTGTCTATCTGGAGTAGACAGATATTTGGTCATATGTACCGAAGAAAAGTCGCAGGACACATGGTCATTGTCCAGGCTGGGAGGCTGGCAAGAGTGGGAACGTGGAATGTTATTCATGGAGTTCAACAACTGTGGCTGAGGGGCTTTAGCATATGGTGCTGTGGGCTAAAACCCAAGAATTCCCATCTGCACTGTGGCTGCAGATTTACAGCTCTGCAGGTCTAGGATAGGGGTACTAGTCTGTCTAGTCCCACCAGCAATCTCTTCTGATGCAGTGTCCCTCCTCATCTGGTTCCATTAGGCGAGCAACTCTACCACATTAAAGAAGTAAGCCACCCAGGAAAGAAGTGACAAAACTGGCCTAAGACTCATACTGTCTGGCTTTTGGCTCAGGAAGGAAGCCATTGCCTACAGTGAGCTGGGCAATAATCACAGTGAGGAAAGGGGTGGTCTTAGCTCAGATGGGGTAAAACATGAGCATGGATAAAGATACTCCTGGGGTGATACCTCATAAGTAAGGATTAAAGAAGCTCCATCTCCCCAACCTGCTGTTGTCTTCTTTCTCCATCCCCCCAGAGTAAGGGGAGAGACTACACACTTGACCAGGACAAGGAGGTAAGAGGATGAAGAGCTGAGCAACGTGTACTACCCAGGAGCAAAGCTTGTCACTCAAGCAGAGGCCAAGGTCTGTCATCTCCATACAGTGACCTGTCCTAGGATATCAAAAATATGATGACAGTTCTTTTATTACCCCAGAGAGTTGGCACCTTGAATTTATGCAGGATACAGTTCAGTCTGAATGGTAGCATTAAGTCTTCCTGTGAACCATCTGGAAGTGACAAGGGGACTGTTATGAAGTTATTTGAAGGTTTGTTGTGTTTAAATGTGCATACAGGGCTAGAGAATATAACTCACTTGGTGGAGGGCCTATCTAACATGCACCAAGCCTTAGACTTGAGCCCCAGCACTGCAAAAATCAGGTATGCTGGTACTTGTTATAACCTAACATTTTAGTGGTAGATGAGAGATCAGAAGTCCAAGTCCATGAGGCTTTATCATATATATATATATATATGTATGTATGTATGTATGTATGTATATGTATATGTATATATGTATATATGTATATATATATTTCACATGTATATTTTTCTACATGTTTGTGTATTTCAACAGAATGCTGGCCAGTTCTTTTGGTCAGTTCCACGGAACAGCTTTTATCTGCTGGGTAAGGTGTTAGGTACTATAGCAGACAGAAAGAAAAGGGCATGTTTTCTGCTTCCAGGAAACATAATCTGGTACAACATCCCAAAGAACTGAGAACAAAAGGAAAAGACTGGTGGGACTTCTCTTCACCCAGACTCGACTCCTATTCATCCCAGGTGAATGGTAGTGTGCCGTGCCCGGATTTGGGATACTAAGAGACACTTCACCAGCTAGCTGGTCCTGCAGCAAAAACTTCATTGTGAGTGTTATAGGTCTAACATGTAATCATTCTCACTCTTGTTCTTTTAGATTCCAGATCCCCTGAAAGAAAAAAAAAAAACCCTCAATTTTCAAAGAATGTAATTACCTAAATTTGGTAAAGACCAAAGCTGCATTCAAATATTTAAGATCTTCCCTACCGTGCTCCAAACCAGAACCAATAAATCAAAGCCATAGAGGGGCCGATTTGAGCTCAAATAAGGAAGAATTCATGAGTTGCCTAGGAAGATAATGAGCTCCCCAGCACCAGGAGTATGCAGGCAGATGGATGGCCATCTGCCAGGACTGCCTAAGGAACAGGGCATCCCAGTAAACCGGGAGGTTGCATGAAGCATCTTCAAACTCTGAACTCTTGGATTCCCAGTTTCTCCTTAGCCCAAGACTAAAAGGAATATGAATCTTTGGGGAATGATACTTCTTGCTAGAAGTAAAACAAACAAACAAACAAACAAAAACCTTCTCTGTGGTCCTGGCTTAGATTCCCAGCATCCCTTTCTCCCAAACACCAGCAGCAGCAAGTTGCTTGTGTATATGGATCTTGTTTTTAGACACATGGGTGCTTTTCCTTAAGTACAGTGAAGGTGCTCAATACTAGAGAACGCAATAATTACCTAAGTGCTCTATTGACCAAAGCAATGGTATTGACAAACTCAAGTGTTACCAGGAAAATAGCATTAATGGCCTTGTTGAAAAAGATCACATATCCACAAAAGAGGATGACAGTTCTAAAATTAGACCAACATTCATTTTTTAAATGACACTTTACAGGACTGGGAAGACAGCTCAATCTGTAAAGTGTTTGCCCTATAAGGACAGGAGCCGAAGTTAAATCCCTGGAACCCATGCCGAAAGTAAAATTGGGCTGTATTTGGCACTGGAAAAGTGGAGATGGTCAGATCCACGGGCTTGTTGGCCAACTGATCTAGCCATATCAGCAAGCTCCAGGTTCAGTAAGAGACCCTGTTTCAGAAAAAAAAAAAAAAAAAAAGGTAGACAGAGATGGAGGTAGATACCCAGAGCTGACCTCTGACCTTTGCAGGCATGCATA
Source organism: Phodopus roborovskii (assembly GCF_943737965.1). NCBI lineage: Eukaryota > Metazoa > Chordata > Mammalia > Rodentia > Cricetidae > Phodopus > Phodopus roborovskii. The sequence continues at coordinate 20,361,391 of NW_026126517.1, forward strand.
TACACATGTGGGCATATGCACACACGTACAATAAATAACAAAAGGACACCTTACAATACACTCAAAAATACAGTGAGGAATGAACACAGCAGATGGGATAAAAATCCTGTCCCTGAGTATTAAGCTGGTGAGTGAAGTTCAGTGTACACAATAATACCTTGTTCCTCTAAGAGAGAGGAATCCCAGCTGCCCTCTACCTTCTGATGGCACACACTGCTTTTCAAATGCTGACTAAGCTCGCTGCGTGGTTATCTTAACTATTTGGCTTGGGGGCTGGAAAGATGACTCAGCTGTTAAGAGCTTAAGAGCACTTCCTGTTCTTGCAGAGGACCAAGTTCAGTTCCCAGAATCTCATCAAGCAGTTCACAAACACAGTGACACAATTTCCAGGAAGATCTGCTGCCCTCTTCTGGCCTGTACATACTCACACACAGACACACTCACACAGAATTTAAAAAAAAAAAAAAAAAAAAAAAAAAAAAATATATATATATATATATATATATATATATATATATATATATTATGAACTAGGTGTGGAAAGAATAACTGAAAAGTGACCTGAAAAATAAGAGCAAAAATAGCTACCTAAAGCAGAAATACCTACACAAATTTAATAGTCAAAACAGGAAGCTTGCTGTCTCCCAAGCCATAGATAAGGTGAGACTTGTTTTACAGTGTGGTTGGAGGAAATGACTGGAGGGAGGGGAATTTGGGGAGGTCAACCTGCAATTGAATTCAGTGAATAATTGGGACCTCTTGATGCCTAGTTCTATAGTTGATCCTGGGGATACCTCTGCGAGGGGCAGGCATCCCTGTAACCTGAGTTGGCTCTCCTGAGGGACCCTGAGGTGATATAAAAAGCAGGAGCAGAGCCTTACTGGAACCCACCGATTCCCATCCTCAGCCATTGCCCTGTAACTCACTCAGTAAGAACAGAGCTAAGACTCCAAAAGATGACTAGTACCTGTTTTCTCTCAGATGCACAATCCAGCTCTCTCTCTCTCTCTCTCTCTCTCTCTCTCTCTCTCTCTCTCTCTCTCTCTGTGTGTGTGTGTGTGTGTGTGTGTATGTGTGTGTGTGCACTAAAGTGTGCACTCTACTGCATGTGTGTGTGCATGTGTGAGCGCCTGTGTGTGGATGTGTGTGTGACAAAAGACTGAGGAGACAATATCAATGATGAAGGACCTGCTGTGCAAGTGTTAGGACTGGAGTTGGGATGCTGAGCACCCATGTAAATGCTGCTTTACACAGTAGTGGTGGACTGCCTGTAGCCAGTCTCTATGAGAGAGAGAGAGAGATGGGGGAATCCCTGGAGAATTGCTGATCTCCAGGTTCAGGAAGAGACCCTACCAATAAGAAAGACGAGAAATAAAGGAAGACACCCTACATCAACCATTGGCCTTCAAACCCATGTGCACAGACTCATACATATGCAAATATACACACATATACTTGCCATTCACACTTGAAAATAGAAGAACCTCTGAGGAGAGAAGAGACAGTCTAAATGGATCAGGGAGAAGGAAACAAGCGAGGGTAATGAGGGGGTAAATATAAAAAACATTAATAAAAGCAGACTAACAGAGTCACCCAGTGGTAGAACATGTGCTTACCATGTGTCATGCCCTGGATCCAATGCCCAACACTGACTCTGTTTGGTTCACACAGGAAAGTGTTCAGAGGGAACAGCAAGAGTTCTTAGATAAGGGCTTTTCAGTTGTCCTTGTGTATCACAAAATCCATCTCTCTGCTCCATCTCTGTACTGGGTAGTTTTATGCCAACTTGACACATACATGTTAAAGCCATCTGAGTGGAGGGAAGCTCAATTAAGAAAATGCCTCCATAAAACTGGGCTGTAGGCAGGCCTGTGGGGCATTTTCTTAGTGATTGATGGGGGAGGGACCAGCCCATTGTGTGGGTGGTGTCATCGCTGGGCTGGTGGTCCTGGCTTCTATAAGAAAGCAGGTTGACAGTGTGGAAATCAGTATGGTGATTTCTTAGAAAATTAGGGATCAACCTACCTCAAGACCCTGCAATACCATTGTTGGACATATTCCCAAAGGAGACACATTCACACCACAAGGACATTTGCTCAATTATGTTCATAGCAACATTATTAATAGCCAGAACTTGGAAACAACCTAATGCCCCTCAACTGAAGAATGGATAAAGAAAATGTGGTCTATTTATTTACACTATGGAACACTACTCAGCAGTAAGAAACATCCTAAAATATGCAGGCAAATAGAACTAGAAAAAAAATGCTAAGTGAGGTAACCCAAAACCAAAAAGACAAATACAAATACAGTATGTACTCACTCATAAGTGGATACCAGACACAAAAGATACTCAGCTACCATCCCCAGAGAAGCTAGAACCTTCTTCCAGAAACAGATGGAAGCAGATGCAGAAATCCACAACTAACCATTGGGCCAAGCTCCTGGAGTACAATCTAAGTGAGGGAGGAGCAATAATATGAACAAAGGAGTCAAGACCATGATGGGAAAATCCACAGAATCAGCTGACCCAAGCTAGTGAGAGATCACTGACTCAGGTCTGACAAATGGGGAATCTGCATAAGACCTTAATATAGGTGACAATGGTGTGATTGGGACAACATATGAGGCCACTGGCAGTGGGTCCAAGATCTAACTCTAATGCACAAACAGAGTTAGTGGAGCCCATTCTATATGGAGAGATACCTTGCTCAGCCTAGGCATTGGGGGGGGGGGGCGGGTGATCCTGCCTCAACAAGATGATGGGACAGACTTAGTAGACTTCCTAGGGGAGGCCTTAACCTCTCCAAGAAGCAGATGTGAGGTTCAGGGGGAAGAGAAAGGGAGGGGGAATTGGGATTGAAATATAATAACTAAATTAATTTTAAAAAAATAAAAGAAATACAAGGAAGGAAGGAAGGAAGGAAAAAAGGAAGGAAGGATGCAGGCTGAGTAATTGATACTGAACCATGATGAGCAAGCCAGTAAGCAGCACCCCTCCATGGCCTCTGTATCAGCTCCTGCTTTGGGGTTCATGCCCTGTTTGGGTTCCTGCTCTGGCATCCTTCAGTGATGGACTACAAAGTGGAAGTGTAAGCCAAATAAACCGTTTTCTCTCCAACTTGCTTTTGGTCATGGTGTTTCAGCACGGCAATAGTAACCCTAACTAGGACAACCTAACTAGGACATCTACAGCACTGCACACTTTACAAACACCACCATATTTATCCCTACAGTAGGGAAGTACCCGACTTAGTACATTTCGAGCCTTGAAGTGGCATTTTCTGTCTTTGGATGAGAATGGTCTGTTAGCAATACAGTTCCACTCCATCAACCAGCTGCCAACCTCGGTGCACACACAGGACCCAGGGAATGCAGAGTGCTGCCTGGAAACAAGCTGTACCACTGAGGTGACCTAAAACCCCAGCTCTGGCTTTTTAAGGTTTCTGGCCCTTTTCTTGAGACTAGGCCATGTCTCCAGCTTCCTCTGGTACCAAATGAAAAGATCAAAGCCATCTTAGAGGCACAAAAAGCATAGTGAACGCCAAACACCTGCCAAATCTAACCCCATACTGGAGGTAAAACTACTGGTCAAATCAACATCATGTAAAAAGTTCAGGGGCATTCTGTCATATCTTTCTTCATTGATGCTTTATTTTTTATTTCTGTACCTGGTTTCAGAGCCATCCACCCTATGGACAGGAGCTCATCTTAATAATTTAAGAGAAAATATTTGGGAAATAGTCTCCGGGATGTTGTATACCACCCATGTTGTTTGGCGACTCAAACTTCGTCCAGACGGAACCACACTGTGTTTAATAGAGCACACGGTTGACATTTAATAAATATTAGATAATAAAAATAGATGAAGTTCTTCAAAGTCACAACATCTGTAGAGTCTCGTTAAGCATGAAGTAGGGTAAATAAGTCACCATCACTCAACTGCGCTATACCCAAAGGTTTCTTCCTCTGGGCCATCATGAAAGACATGGCCCCATGTCTAACCAGCTAAGGAGATGATGAATGGTGTGTCTCACCAACACTCTGGTGACAGAAATGGGGAAGAGAACTCTTTTGTTCAACCTCTTCCTTAATTATAGCTTGAATCTAAATAATGAAAATATAGCACATGGGATCTGAAATCATTTAGTGTAAATGAAAAGCCACAGAGTGAAGTGCTCATCACATTATCAGAGACAGGATCAGAGGGACTGGACAGATGGAAACCCCAAATTACCAGCAGAGGAGCAGGAGACTCAAAGATGGGAGAGATGGATCCAGAAATTAAGTACGATTTCTATGCTAATTCAGAACTGTTTGTCTGGGGGCTGGAGGAGGAAGGAAGCAATGTAGTTTCCAGTAGAGAAACCACTCATTAATACCTTAGCAAAGCAATAACCTCAGCTAATAGGAAATAGAGGGAAGTCTCCAGAGAACAGAGGGGAAATTCAGATTTACTCTCCCATCCATGCAGCTCAGTGTAATACAATATATTCAACAGAGTTGAATAAATACCAATGAGAAGGTTAAAACATTGATTAGGAGAAATATTTCACCCAGCTGACATCTGGAAGCAAACAGACTGGCAAGACAGAGCAGGCTGGGAGATGGAGGTTGTTTGATGTCTATGGAAGTTATAGTGGTGATTTGTGGCTGCCCCGCAGGGAGTAAGCCCCACTGGGGACTGGGAAACAAGGAATTCAAGTTGGGAGGGGGCAGCCCTTGGTGCACAGCTACTGAGGGCTATTTCCTCTGGGTTTATTACAGTGCTTTATGAAGCAATACTAGAGACATCTTCAGCCAACACTAGGATTGCAATAGACACATAATATAACAAATGGCTTATAAAAGGTTATGGAATCTTCTAGATGACTGAACCTAAATAAATTTCTCCTGTCTGGGCTTCTGGTACCATGTCATTTCATAGCACTTGTCTGATCATAGTCCAAACAAGGGAAAGATGTCGGAGGTTAGAATGACAGTTGGAGGAAACAGCTCCTTGCTTTTTTCACACTTTACAAACTGGATTTTAGTTGTACCTGCCAGTTACTAATGACCATGAAGATGGGTTGGAAAGCTCACATCAGCTACCCTATGTTGAGATGTTGAGCAAAACTGCCATTGACTCCATAAGTAGCATTGGATCTTGGTTGGGAAGGGAGCAGGGTGGGGGGCAGGCGCAGAGCTAAGAGGAAGCTCCCAGGGTTTCTGGCTGTCTAACATAAGTCTGTCCAGATCCAAGAGCACCTTGGATCTTTGGCTCTCTTGCCACCTTATTTTTAAAAGTAAAAAACAAAGTTGCTGGCAAACTGACCCAATATAACTGTGTCCATGGATCATAATGAGATCCTTAAAAAGCAAAACAAGTCACACATTTTCATAACTTACTCCAATTCTGTTGTTACCTGTGCTCCTCGCCTTGGTACAATAGACTTTTGAGACTCTCAGGCAATTAAGAAAATGGGCACAACCAAGTTCTCAAAAGATATTTTGTGTTGGGAGGTGTAGGTAAGAAATAACAGAGCACTAATTGCTACCATTTGCTCTGTGCATGGCTCTCATACTTCCAGTGTATTGCTAAAACTTCAGAACACAGCCTGCCATCATCACCTCTCATGCAGACGATGCAACCACATCTTAGTCCCATGTCACACAAGTTAGGAAGTAGTTAAGTCAAGACTGTCTGGTGTCCAAAACCTAGAATCTTTATATGTCTGGAGGCCTTGAGACAATGGAACTGCCTGCCATGTGAGTGCCAAGTGTTCTTGGCAGTTCAGCAGCTCCATTGTCACAGATAAAGGATGGAACAATGAGTTGTCACTTGGGTTTGGGTCAGAGAAATACTTTCTTTTCATCCAGATTTTTTTTCCTTCATACTGGAGTTAAACATGGGGTCTCTAGACAAATGTTCTGAGAGGTGTCCCTCAGAACTAGTGTTGTTTGCTCATCTGCTTCTTTCCTTAGACTGAGTCTCATTATTCTGCTCAGGCTGATCTTAAACTTCTAGACTTGAGTAATTCTGTCTCATCCTCCTGAGTAGCTGAGCCTGCAGACATATTCCACTGAACCTTGCTCCAACTTAACACTTGCATGCACACATTCACATAGACACACACACATTCACACACCCACACTCAATCATGCATACACACACACCCTCACACACAAATACATATACTCACACACATACACTCACACATGCGCACACACAGACACATGGACACTCACATGTACACACACTCACACAAGCACACTTTCTCACATACAGATACATACACTCACATAAGCACACCCTCACACACACATATGCTTACACAGGCATGCATGCACGCACACTCACACACACAGTCTTATAATACAAGCACCTGCATCACTTCCCTGCCACCCTCCCTTCCTCCCTTGCAGCTATCTAAACAGGAACTGATTAGAAATCCCGGTTTCCACTTCATCCCAGGCACCCGACCTTGGGAATGGCATAGCTAGGCTTTAGAAGATTGACTGGGCAGCTGGATCCTGCTGAATAGGACAGACAGAAGAGAGTGAAGAGGAGACCATGGAAGGTCACTGTAGCATCTGACCTAGAGCTCTACATTCATCAGAGTGATGAAATGGGAAGAGCGATGGGACAGGTAACTCGCAGACATAGGCACAGAGGATAACACAGCAGAGTGGACAGGAAGGGCTAAAATGAACTCAAAAACCCAAGAGAGGTTGAACTTGCCATTAGGAAGAGGGAAGATTGGTGGGGTGAAGGTAAATATGGTTCATTTATGGCCAACTTGAGGTCCCATTAGCAGTGCTGAACCAATTTAGGCACGTCCATCTAGAAGTTGAAAATGTAGCAGCAGCTGAAGAACTTGATCGACACATTCCAGACAGCTTCACGCCAGTAGCCTTGTACTCACAGAATTTCATAGCTGCAGGTGCTTTGTAGTTTCTCAGCAGATAAAGGTAAACAAAATGTGGTATGTCCATACAATGGAATATTAGTAAGCTGAAAAGAGGGTGATTGATGTACTATTATTTTAAATCTCATGGGTTTTTTTTTCAGAATGAATTAGGTCTTTTGAAAAAATTGAAAGTGTCATAGAATCATGTGATCAAAAAGTAAAGTTAATAATTTCCTATATAATTTACAATTCCAAAAGAATCATATAATTCTTGATCTTGTTGAATAATGTATGAGCACAGAGGTCAAAGCACTAAAGCAATATGTATCTTACCATAATACATGGGACATTGCACATGTCTATGGGAATATATTTGTTATAGAGCTTATATGATGCATAGTTTTAGGACAATAAAAAAGAAGGTATAGATATATTTTATGTACATTGGTTGTTTATACATATATTGGTTGATGAAACACTGTTAAAAATAGTAGCTTAAGACAGTAGGCTATTTGTCCAGTGTCCATCTGCATTTTCATCTTGTGTGCTGGGTTCCTCTGTTTATTTTCCTGGCCTCACTTATGCTCCCAGGGACTAGGTCTGAGAGGACAAAGTATCTCTCCTCAATGAAGTCTTTTATCATACAAGAGACAACTGTAATGGGTGTGGCATCAGGAACCTGCAGAGTAATAAGTAAGCAAGGGCCTTTTTATCTTAAATTTGTCAACTTTGAATTCTCTACCTGTATTTGTTGTCAAAAAAAAATAAGTAAAATTAAAAAAAAAATCATGAGACCAGTTCAGACTCAAGAAATTGAGACACACATAGAAAGGCGCATGTATATGTTGGGGGAATCCATGCTTGTGACTAAAATCTTTTTTACCTGTCACTATATATATAAAAAAAGGATGACATACTGATACATGAAACATGAACCTTGATGCTGGGAAGCTAAGTCATGAAAGACCACATAGTATATGATCCATCTGAGTGAAATACAAATAGATAAATCCATGGACAGGAAGGAGTTACTGAAGACTAAGGAGAAGGGAGGATGATAATGGGATAAAGTGAGGAAATGTACTAGAATTATAATTATGGTGGGAAAAATGAGAGTATACAAAGATCATTGAACTTTATACTTTCAAGTAGTGAATTTTATGGAACATGGTATATGGATTGTGAATGTTGTGTATATATGTGCATGTACACACAAGTCTCTGTGCTGGTGTGCATACTTACATGCACATTGGTCTCTCTTTTGGTCTTTAATGACCTCTATTGACCGCCACTTTTTTTCTCTTTTATTTTTATTCTCACTGTTGTTGTGCTAACACCTACCACAGTGAAGGTAAGAAAACAACCCTATGAAGTTCAGGACTTAGCAGGCTGACTACATTTATTTGCTGAGCCTCTCACAAGCCTCTCCATTGACATTTCAGCTAAACTAGCTGGCCAGCAAGATTCTAGGATCTGCCTGCCCCATAACCTCTCAGCACTAGGATTACACATGCCACCAGGTCTAGCTTTTACATGGATGTCGCAGATCCGAACTCAGGTCCTTACACTTGAGCAACAAGCACTTTACCCACTGAGACTCGTGGCCCAGCCTTGCAGAACATTTGATTTGCAAACATTTCTTTTTTTTTTCTTCTTCAAGCTATCATCAAACACTCAGCAAGCCCTTGTTTTCTAGAACAAAGCTGGGAATAAGTTACCAATTAATCAATGGCCTCTGTAGTCACCGCTGCCCAGCTATTATGGCTCCAGATAACAAGATTCTTATTTCCATTTCCTAGATCTGCCCAGCCTTGATTGCAATTCCACTCAATGTATCTTTGAAGAGAGATGAAGGGAAAACTTGAGCATGTAAGCTAATCATTACTCATGTTTAAAGATCCTGAACCTTCTCCACATAATCCCATTACAAAGCAAATCCCTCCACAGGGAGCAAACATTAGACTCCATATGTATTACAGTTGAATGTCACTGAATGTCCAAGTTAGAACGTGTCCGCAAAAGAAATCTCTAAAAAGGAGGCTTGGGAACATAAGACTTGAGCCTTTTGCTTTCAGGAGCAGGGGAGAAATAAAAAGAAAAAAAAGATTCATCCCACCTACTTTCTCTTCACTTGTGCTGTTAGTTTGTAAATGTATGATGGCTGGTGCGAAGAAAACTTCTTAGTTCTCTGGGGCTTATTCTTCAGGTTAGAATCATCCTTATGGTGGCACAGCAGCGAGCTCATATTCTAGGGACTCAGCATTTAACTCCCTGCGTTCCAAAAAGGCCATTGCTGAGGTTAGAGCATCAACTCTCCTCAAACAATGCTCAACAATCCTCCCAGGAACCAACATCAGCTCCTGCCTGCTTTTCACAAGAGTGTGGGGAATTAACTGGGGTCCTCATGCTTGTGAGATTATCATTTACTGAACCATCACCCCAATCCTAGTAAACTGGACTTTATTTTGTTTTTTGGGGTTTTTTTTTTTTTTGTTTGTTTTTGTTTTTTTAAGGCAGGCTCTATGTGGGTCCTACAACTCACTATGTAGACCAGGTTGGCCTTGAACCTACAGAGATCTACCTACCTGCTTCTCCCTCCCTGATGTGTCTCACTACACCTGGTATAAACTGTATTTTTAAAAATCAAATTGCCCTATAGGTTTGTAGTTATGCTAATTACCTTTTCTGGTTATGTGTGTCTATTTTATTTCCATCAATAAATTCTAAATTGCAAGTGTGAAAGAAAACCTTTCACACTTTACTAAGCATATGAACTACATTCTGGGACCTAAGAACCATTGGGATGATACATACTAGCTTGGGGCTAGGAGGATCATTAGGGCTCACTAGCCAGCAAGTCTGCAATTCTAGGCTGAAGATAGACCATGTGTCCAAAGGAGATGTGCAGAGTTTATGACACCAGAAGTTGTTCTCTGGCACCCACACGCATCTGCATTGCACATATGAACATGAACATACATATGCACATTTTTGAAAAAAGATACAAAATGTATTGACTGGAAAGCCACTATGTTTTCCTTTTTCATTCTGTTTGACTAAGAGTGTGTGCATGCATGCGGAGCTTGATGGTGGCATTATCTTCAATCATTTCTCTACTTTATCCATTGCAGCAAGGTCTCTCAGTCAAACCCAGAACTGTGATATGGCTAGTCTAGATAGCCAGCTTGCTCCTGAGTACTGGCTCTGCCTAAAGCTGGAATTACAAGCAGGCTGCTAACCCACCTGGCACTTATGAGGGTTCTCAGAAGCCAAACTTTGGTCTTCATACTTGGCCAGCAACTGCTTAAGCCAAGTCATCTCCCCATTGTCTTTTAACGCTTGTTTGTTTATTGGACTTGAGTTTAAGATTGAGTCTCAAAAACCTGAATGAGGTCACATAAACAGATTGGGGTAGTTTTGTAATTTTTCATAACGAAGAGAGGGCTGTGTGAAATTTTGATACTTTTACAGTTTGTGTTACCTTACCTTGTAAGGGTGATCTTCTTTGAATGTAAAATAAATTGGCTTTTTGACTCAGTATCTTGTAGGCAGTTGAATCCACATGAGAAAAGGGGGACTCAGAGGGCAACGCAGTCACGATCACATGACATGGACAAAGAAGGGGCGGAACTGACTCCTGATGCTGTGTGGACTGTGTACCTCTTGGTTATGTCAGGGAGTCAACACTTGTTTTTCTAAAATGACTTGGACACTGTTGCCTGTTTCATCTGTTGACATTTGCACTGATGACAAGAAGCAATGGCAAGTAGAGCTTTCGGAGTCTTGGTGAGTGAAGACAGGGATACCTCACTACTGCTATCTGTAATGCACACTAGAACACATTCCCTCAAAAATACCCTGGATGATCAGTGAACACCGTCACTTTACAAAGCCTCAATCCTTGACGACATATTAAAACATGCACACCTATACCCACACACATATTCTCTCAGCCAATAGTCTTTGAGGTACCGGCAGACTGGAAGCCAGTGCTGGGCTCTCTTGGATGGTGATCAGAAGGCAGCTGGCAGAAGACCTCGGCAGTTCTCTACCTTGCTTTGTCATTTGTGGGTGATGTACCAATAAATACCCAACTTTCCTTTATTTTGGGCTCTTGTGGATTCCTTAAATACATCCATACTTGGTGCCCAAGTAAACCCTACCGCCCAGCAGCAGTAAGCCACTTTCTCAAAGTGCACCACAAAAGCTGGCACATGAATCTTACCACTTAAAAATGGTGAAAAACTGCCAGGTGGTAGTGGTGCACACCTTTAATCTCTGTGAGTTTGAGGCCAGCCTAGTCTGTAAAATGAGTTCCAGGACAACCAGGGCTACCCAGAGAAACCTCGTCTCAAAAACAAACAACGGTGAAAACAGCAAAACTGATATGTATAATACCAAGTTTTCTTTTTCAGGGAATAATGGAATATACCAAAAACCATAGTTTATGGATTTTTTTTTTTTTTTTTTTTTTTTTTTTAAAGACAAGGTCTCATTTGTAGCCCTCTGGCTGGCTAAGAACTCACTATGCAGACTAGGCTGGCCTTGAACTCAAGAGACCAGCCTGCCTCTGCCTCCCAAGTGCCAAAATTAAAGTATTGGTATTGAAAGTATGTGATGTCATGCCCAGCTCAGCACTACTTAAAACCAGAGACACAGCTGCCTCATTACCAGGTGTCATCCACTTGCATCGCTGCAGTGTTTTGTACTTCACAGTGATCCAAAGACCCACCCCAACAGTAAAGATGTCACAAGAAGCAGGATAGAAATAGGAGTCATTGCAAGGGAGGTGAGTTACTGGCTCCTTATCACTCCATTTCTCAAAACTAACTTGTACAGCCAGGTGTGGTGGTGAACACCTGTAATCTGAGCACTTGGAGGGGCTCAAGGCTAGGACGAGGCCCTGTCTCAAAAGATAAACAACGTACACAAGACAAATAGGAACACATACAAATAAAAAGCGGCACATTCAGTTTTTTTAAGCTTATTTAATATTTGAACTCTTATTTTCTATTTTCCCAGACCCCCGAAAACAGGAAGTTTTAGATGACCCAATATTTTGTTCCAGAAACATACAGCCTTATCAGCTAATTCATAAAAGAGCTTTTTACAAAGGTACATCTGGATAATTAGAGCAATAAAGTCTTTTAGGCATTTCAAAATGTGATCAGTAAAAATACATGATTATTAATAAGGTTTTCTTTTTTTAAAGATAGTTCCAGATTTCTTTTAAAAGCAATTTCTGTTAAAGAGTACATGATTGTATGGTGAACGAGGACAGTGAGACTTTCTAGTGGGAAGAGGCTCATTAAAAACAACCAACAGTGTGCACACTACGGTCACCATGCTTGTAGTATGTCTGCTTAGCGGGTGGCACCTGGAAATGGCAGGAGGGATTGGTTTTTAGGAGTCCCCTTTTTCTTCCTGATCAATTTATTACCCAAATCCTCAGTCCCTTGGGGAAGGCAAACAGACAGAACAACAAAGCTCTTCTCTTGAAAGAACAATTTTACAGATTACACTAAACGGGGGTGAAGTGTCAGAAAAACAAAACCATGACCTACAAAACAGACTTCTATAAGGTCTTGCTAAAGGCGTAGTTGAAGGTCATACGGTGCCTTCTGCAACACGCAGAGAAGGAAGTGCAGAACAAGCTCAAGTGGCTCCAAACACTATTCCACGCCTGCAGAGAGGAGACTGCTTGGGTGGAATACCGGCATCAGGCACCAGACCATCACCAACACCAAGGAGCAGAGCAGAGCAGAGCAGAGCAAAGGACTGCATCACAGGAAGCATACTTACTTACAGCCTTTTGCTTCTAAAAATCAGGCAAAAAGGGTTTTTCCCTTCCTCCCTCCCCAAAGGACAAAGAAACAAAACATTTTCTAAAAGAAGGCTTGTTCTTTCTAGAGGTCATTAGAAGTTTTTTGGGGGAAGACAAAGGCAAAAACACTCATGAAATAACTTCCCATGTGACACCATAAATACAATTTGGGTTGTGAAAACAGCAGAACTGCTTTGAAACTATACAAAATACATGGCCAAAGCCATCCTTTTAAATTACAGTACTTCGAAGGGTTGCTGGTTTGGCTTGATTAGGTCTTATCTCTGAAAAGGAGACACTCCACACATAATCTGCCACTTAGTGACAGAGAGCCACTAAGCTCACAAGAGAGCAGTGTCATGGGTCAGCCATGGCACACACAGCTTTCTGGCTCTGCAGAAGATGCTGAGCCCCCTTGCTGGCCTAGAACTCTTCAGGACAAAAACAGACTGCACCTTCTCATCACCCAACTTGGAGATAACTATGACAACAACCAACTACCTCGTTCCAGAAGAGGACCGACTGTTACCACCATGGAAGGGAGATGTAATGTCAAAGTCAAACAGATGTGATTATAATGGCCAAAATGAAATGGAAGGCACGGGAGGCCAGAAAGGGAGGGTACAGGCAAGAAGTAAGGCTGCTAAGATAAAAAAAGAACTTTCAAAAAGTTTTTGTTATTGTTGTTGTTTTGTTTTTCTTTTCAGAATTCACTTGATTTTGAGGTTTCATCCGAAGATGTAATGATAAACATTTATTTGGAAGTGCTGAAGCAATGCCAAAGTACCTTTCCAGTTAGCCGTGCTGTAACCCTCAGAGAGGAAAAGGAAAGCAAGCAACGGGGGGTGGGGGGGGTGGGGGGGTGTTTCAGGTTGAGTTGTGCTAGAGAACCATGGGAGGACCTGTAGTGTCGGAAGCCAGGAGAGTGCTGCTGTCTGGTTTTCTCCTGATGAGCTAACCAGATGGTGTAGTGTAAGAGGCTGCCTGGAAGCCAACAGGACCATTTGGTGTCTACTTGCTTCTCCTAAGAGACAAAGGGAGTTCCAAATCCCAAACTTCACGTATATATTACGTTCTACATCAAAAGTCTCAAAGCCCATTCTGAGTTATGTTTCACCTATGACTTAAAATACAACAGCAATTTAGAGATGAGGTACAAGGATCCACGCTGATCAATCTAAGAACATCGAGGAGTCCTCAAAGGGCAAAAATAGGGATCTGGATCCAGACAGATGGACTTGTTAAGTTGTAGAGGTGTTCATAAAAGCAGCTGGAAGGCCATCCATGGCAAGAGAGACCTGGGTGTGAGGGGAGCTAAGGGGAGGGTACAATTACATCCTGACTGCCCCCAGAGCTCAGAGGGCCCTCCTATAAGATGTGAGCAACATGGGACTCCTTGTTTAGTAACAGAATTTCCATTTGACAAATGATTTCTTTTTACAGAACATTCCAAAAACATATTTACCGAACACACAAAGAAAGCCACTGAAAACCAACAGAATGAAGGGATTCCCAGGTCGCAGCTCTGACTAGCTCACCCTCCACAGGTGCTGCTCACACTGCAGCTACTGCAGCCTGGTGGCCACACTTCTCACCTCTGGTCTCTATTCCCAAGGCCAGTCACGGCGCCATGCAGACAGGGCTGCGACAGCAGGTCAGAGGAAGCACTCTGCAGTGATGCAAGCAACTCTCCGTCAAAGCTTCCTCTGCCCACCCTTGGCTCTGCTTATGACTCCAAGAGCCCTTTGGCACCATCAGTGCAAAAAAAAAAAAAAAAAAAAAAGAGTCAAACGTCCAGGTACTCATTTTTTACTGGCCTTATAATCAGCAGTACCCGTGGCTAGTGACAGCCATGGTTCAACTCAGTAGTGATTCAGTTTAGAAAACCTTCCCAGACTCTCCCCCCCCACCCCTCCCCTCCGCAGCAACCCACCACCACTGAAGCATTCCATTTCTTTGTTCTTATGTCCCACTCACTCTGCAGGGAACATTTCTTACAAGTGCCAGTCAATGTATAATTATACAAATGCAACAATACCAAGAATAACAAATTTATAATCAAGAAAATAAAAATTTGTTTTCTTCTCTCCCAAATCCCAACTATTAACAGAAAAGACAACAAAGGAAATACACCCATTTTCAAGTGCCTGCCATTTAGTGTATTGAGGATTCCTGTTAATTGGGGTGGAGCCCAGTTACACAGAAGAGATGCTTGCCTTGGGGTGGGAAGAGGTTCAGCTACTCTGACCAGCTGCCCAGCACATAGCTCATGTCATCTGCATCCACACACAGGAGTCATGTGACACTCCTGAGGTGACACTCGGAAAGGCAGCCTTCTGGAGAGAGTGGCTGGAGTTACAGGTTAGTGAAGGTCAGGAATTCCTCTCTCTTCTTCTGCACTGCCTCTCTGTTAACCTCTCCATCCCCCTCCTGACCCTGGCTTCAGGAAAATGATCCTTGGGTGTGCTAAATACAAAGGGCTAAACTCCCACTACTCAATTAAAACAAAAACAAGGCAAAGTAAAAATTAAAGTGTGCTTTCAAATACGGAATGAAATCAAATAAATACATCTGATTTTCTCTTTGTCTTACCTACGTACAATTTCATATCCTACACCCAAAGCTCTATACATTTGGTTTTTATTCTGAATCAAAATGCATTTCTGATAGTGAGGAGAGGAGAGCGAGAGAACTGACATTCCCTCACTGACAGACTTGTGCAGCTGCCAGACTGAAGAACTAGTCCCACTTGGGGCACCTGGGGCACAGCTGAGCCCAGGTGGTTCCAGGCAGATCCTCTGTCACACTCCCTCTGTGTCCACACTGGAGCCGGGATGTGGTTGATACAGGGCTGACACTCAAAATCCAACAACCTGCAGTCACCTCCAGGACATGGGCTCTAACTTTTATCTGAGAAAAATGAAGATATGTGGAAACCCAATTAAGATAAAAATTAACATTGTGAAGAACACATACACAACCTTCAGGCATGGTCCTGTTCACTTCTAAATCACAAAACATACCCTCCAAATACACAAGCAAATGAATATGAACTGGCCCATGAACACAGGCTGAGATGCATCAGGGGCCTTGCTGGCCTTGGTGTCAGAAGAGGCAAAGAAATGGCAGGCTCCTCACAAGAGAGTCAAAGCAGCAGAGAAGGTTCTACTAAATTTATGGTTCCCCAAGCTTCCTTCCACTCTGCCTTTAGCTTGGAAAAGGAGATGAGAGAGGGGCGGGGCTGGCACAGAAGCTGACAACCACAGCTCTTCTAAGAGCAGGAAGGGCAGAGTCAGCAGCCTTGATCTATGTTGTTTAGAAAAAAAAAAAAAGCAGTTTCTAAGGACAGGAAAGAAAAGAAATCACAGATTTTCATGTTGAAGAATAATAAATCATGTATCCAGGTTGCTATGAGGCAGGATGAGCTACCATTTCACATACCTGAGAGCTTGTCGGGGAGGGCTGAGCCAGCCAGCCTTTGGCAAAGAAGGGCGTAACTTTCCTCCACTTTCTGTAACATCCAAGATTTTTCATGGGGATGGCACAAGAAAAATAAAAAATAGTTTAAAATAAGAATGACAGTATCCTCTGTTATAGCCATAAGGCCCCAAATTTCAACACTAACACTGATCACTGAAGATGCTGTTAGCCAGGAAAGGAGGCAGAGTTCCTTTTCCCATTTCTCACCTGAATGAGTAACAACTTCCCATGTAAAAAACACTGGAGAAGCAAGTAAAGGTGATCTGTCCACAGTGGAAGTCACACAGGAAATGCCCCACCCCATGTGACAGATGAACACAGAGACCTTTTAGATACACCATGCCTTGCTAGCCATGTAATGATAATACGTGAAATCAAATAAAAAGGGGAAATCTGTATGTGGAGCTGAAAGAAAAGCCAAGGGAGCTGATCTTGAACTAAAAGGCTAAGCGTGTGGGCTCCAGCAGCTGCGTATTGTGGTTTTATGGGTTTTGTGTGTATGCCCATGTGTGTGTTTCTCAAGATTTTGTTTGTTATAGTTATTTTTTTGTTTATTCTGGTTTGCTTTCTTTTTAAATTTGTCTACTTGTTTTCTAATGAGATAGAAAGAAGGTGTAGAGTTGGGTGAATAGTGAGGTAGGAAAGATCTGGGAGAAGTTGGAGGAAGGGAAACTATGATCAGCATATTGTAGAAAATTAATTTATTTTCAATAAAAATTAAAGAGTCCTTTCGTAGAAACCACCACAGTGTGGTCTTTAACTACCAATTTCCAAAACACTCCACTCGTGCTCATGTTTGGATAACAGAAACCAGTGGATCCAATTTCTACCTGTCATGGCCTCCAGGCAAATACCACTACTACTTGATGAGTCACAGATATTTAATAGGCTACAGCAAGACACAGCATTACTTGGCCTTGATTAACAATCATGCAACCCCACCTAACTCACTCCACATCATCTGACATGAGAGAGACCAACTGCCTCAAGTACTTTTAGGTTCCTAAAATTTAGAAACCCAAACAGACAAGTAACTAGCTACAAACCTACAACTTCCTTGTTCTTGTATTTTGTCACAAGACAATCAGTACCTGCTTTTATCCAGGCATATTCATGACTAATGGTCAAAGAAAATAAAAACAGACAGCTACAGAACCTGGACCAATCTGTGGACATCAGGACTCCATCAGTCCGAACTTACACTCTGCTAACTGTGTTCTTAGGTTTAAGTGCTGTGGAGGCTGACATGTGACATACCTTTAAGTGTTCGAGGTCAGCCTCTATTTTATGAATATACTCCAGGATTTGGCTTTGTGAATCTGTACAAGAAGAGGGACTCTGGATCTCAAAACATGAATCCTCCATAGCTCTCCAGCGTCTCTGGACCAGGAATTCTGGGGTGAATGGTGAAACTGCCCCATCAGAATGAGCATTCTGAGGGGAATGTTGTTGCTGGTGAGTGGAGTCCACAGAAGGGATGCCTGTTACAGGCTGCAGGGTGAATGAGGAGGCCACCTCCTCATCTGTGGAGCTCTCCTGCACTGCATCATACCCATCAAGGATTAAACAGTTTCCTATTGGTGGAGACAGGACAGTCTGATGAGATTAGCATTGCCACCAGAATGGAGTCATATGATAACTTGAAAAGCTACTTTGGTCGGGGAACCAACAGCTCCCAAATTTAGTTTTAACTCCACCAGAATTTACTTTGGATTAAATAAAGCCAACCTTTACAAATTTTTATAGTAATTTCTGAATTATTAGTCACATTTGTAAGAGTTTAAAGTTGTAAGCCACAACAAAGCCCTTACATGATAACCTGACTCTACTTCCCTACAAATACCTTTTCCTGGGCTCCTGTTGCTTCCTCCCTGCCTGTGTTCCCTAAGGACAACAGCACACTCCAGCAGTGCTCGATGCTGGAATGCTGTCCCCAGGTATCCACACAGCCTTTCCCTGCACTTCACTCAGGTTTCTGCCCTCATTGCTCTGCATTGGCTGTGGCGGGTCTTATTTTCTTCCCAAAGTGACGCTTATCACTTACTTTTTTATTTACCGTTTATTTACCATTACTCTTTCCCTTCAAGAACTTAAGCTTCTTAAGAACAGTACAGTTTTTGTCATTTTTCACTGTACAACCTCCCAGCCCCTATGACAGGGTCTGGCAAAGAACAGATTCAGTATTTATTATATGAAGGAATAAACACACACACACACACACACACACACACACACACACACACGACTTAGATAACTAAACAACATTCATTCCAGCATATAAGACAGTTTATAATAACCAAAATCAAAGTTGAAATGTGAAAGCCACTTGCCTGAGATGCGTAAATTAACATCCTTCTCTTCCTCTTTAACTGCTCCATCACCTTCTGATGGATTATCATCACTATGTGCTTCACGGGCATCAAAAAAGTGCTCTCCACTGTCATCCAGACCCCCTTCTGGCTCTGTAGTAGGCATCTCTGGGGTCAGGATCATGTGGTCCATTACTAAAATGTTACTTGCCTGGCTGTCTTGGGATGCCAGTATCACTGAATCCTGTGCAGCACAAGACTCAGATGAAGTCCGTGGACTGTCACAAGTTGCAACATCACCAGTTCCAGTTTTAAAAGGTATCTGTCCTTCCTCGGCGTGACAAGCCTTAACAGTTGAGTCCTGGATGCCACTCTCTGCCTGCCCCTCTTCAGAAGCTGGCTGGTACCTTGAGAAGGACTGCCAGTCTTCCTGGATGCTCTTTTCAGGCAGACCCAACTGCTGGGCCAGCAGCTGCTTCAACAAGCCCACTAGGAGTCAGGGTGGGGGTGAAGAGAACAGAGAGAACTGACTGTCACAGTCTGGCTGCCAGCTGGAATCAGACAGCTGGGTTTCTTATCACTTCTATACTAAGAACACATCTTAACAATACACAACCAAAATATTAATCCTACACAATTTTTTTTTTTTTTTTTTTTTTGTTGCTTGCTTTGGATTTGGTTGTCAGAGACAGGATTGACAGGATTTCTCTATGTAACAGCCTTGTTGGCTGCCCTGAAACTTCTTCTGCAGACCAGGTTGGCCTCAAACTCACACAGATCCTCCTGCCTCAGTCTGGAATTAAAGGTGTGTGCTACCACACCCAGCCTGCATAACCATATTTGTCTTGAAAAATGCAATCAAAAGTATGATCTTAACATTAAACTACAACTAACCAGAGTTAAGCACTCTGAATAGGAAGGCCCTCTTATTTTAAAGTCCTAAATACACTAATATCAGGTGTTCATTCTCTTGTAACTACACCAGCAAAGCTAAATGTTGTGCTTTTCCTTCTCAAGAGAAGATTCTGTATGTCTAGGCATTGGTTTGTTTTTTTTTTTTTCTAATAATCTTCCTAAATAGTGAAGACAATAAAATTGTATAATAAACTTAAATTCCAATGATTTGGTAGTAGTATATGTAAGTTCAAAGGGAATATTCACTAGTTTTTAAAAATTACCTTACTAGTGCCATGGCTTCTTTAGCATGTTAAGTGAGATCCAACTCACCCCTGAGCTAAGCTTATGCTGAACTCAGGCAGTTGATGACAGTTCCAGGGTCATGCAGTAAACTATCAAACATAACTATATCTGTCACTTCAGGGGAATCCAGAATAAATGAGAATTTACATAACTGCAGCTCCCTGCTTCCACCACAGGCTGACCCTCTGCTTCTCCAAGAAGAGTTTAAGTCAAAGAAGACGTATCCCTTTCTCAAACACCTTGATCTTGCCCCAAAATAGCAGCCCCAAAATGCTACCTCCAGACTACCACTTCCCCTGGGATGGTTAGTCACTCCTCATCTGGACCATGGTGTTTTAGGGTGGAGCTCCTAGTCTGCACAGTAGAAGATGGAAGGCACAGCAATGGAGCAGGGAGGCACATAGGTCTGTGTGGCTCTAATTTCTTAGGAAAACAGTGGAACTGTCACTAGAGATCCCCTTTCCTTTGCCCTCACAGCCACAGAAGTCAATTGTTCTAAGTACTGTGTGACTCCATACTTCCTTGGTACATATTCTAGTCTAAACCCTTTTAGCCTTGAGCCTAAACAACTGTAATAGCTGACACTTAGTAAAGGGACTCCAGGCTTCTTTCCACCCAAATCCCTGAGTAGCTCTCAGCCAGATAAATGTTTTTGACTGTCATACTTAGCTATACAACCTCAGAAAATTCTCTGTAGCTAGAGCAACTATTCTTGAACTTTCTCCACCTCACTGTACCTTAGAGATATGCTATCCTTCCATGTGTAATAGTAGTTCCCAACATGGCTGGAGTTAGGGAGGGGCAGCTAACAGAGGCAACATGTGTGTATGTGCACATATGTTAGAAGCTGTTGTGAAGAATATTAAATCTCTACACAAAATGTAGAACATGTGTAATTTGGAAAAGCTCCTAAAATTCTGTGATGTGTCTGTCCATCTTTATGATTCCTAAATGTAGCATGTACACTCCTCCAACCTATACTGTGTGCAGGCCAGCTGTCCACTCAGTTTTCCAAGCACCCTGCACTTCCTGCCTGCACTTCTTGTCCTTCTCTTGCTTCGGTCTACACATTCATTTCGATCTTAATCACCCTTCAGGATGACAAGCATATCTGTCTTTCTCTGCTGCTTCTTTTCTCTGACTATACCAACCTTGACAGATTTAACAAAAAAGCCTTAGTACTCCTGGAATGTTTGCTTTGAAAGGTAGCAGGGGGGTGAAGTGAGGTTCTTATCATCTTCCCAACTAGACCATAAATTTCTTGAAGGTTAAAATATCAGTTTAGACTTTTTCTTGTGAAAATCCATTGCTTTATCTCTCTAAAACGCTTTCCAGTACACCACACATTATGGTATTTAGTATCTGCCACAGTTAGGAATAAAACTTACAGTTTCTCAGTGCATCCAATGCCCACCGCTCCTCTGACACAAGCAAGTGTGGATCTGGGATTGGGGATGGATAACTGCAATCTTCTCCCTTCAGTGTCCCATTTGCACACTGCTCCTTTGCAAACTGTGTTGCAGTCACGAAGAGATGCTCTGTCTCTGATTTGCCAGGGGTGCTCAGTGAATGAGACTGTGGTTTTGACGAAATTAAGGGCGATTCTAATCCCAAAACTCTGTCTGTTCAGTGTAACAGAAAAGGCAGAGTCTACCTTAATGGGTATTTCGTTTTCAACATGGAACATTCAGGAAACAATGGGGGTGGAACAAGCAACATAAGCTACAGAGACCATGCACTGGTGAAGCCCTCAGCACAAAGCGATGCTGAACTGGCTTACAGAGGCTCATAGGCAGCATCTATTAAAGAGTACAGTTGGTACCAGCACAGAGCCTATCTGTCCTCCAGGAAGCCTTGTCTATGCAGCTCACCTGGACTGTGTAGACCAGTGACTGAAAGACCATGGTGATCCACTTTTAATTTGGATGGTTCTTCTTCATCGTTGTCTCCTCTGTAGAAAACAAACAACCCCTGAGCTTGGGAAGATGTCCCAACTTCATGGCATTCAAATGAAGAACTATGCATGTCTTCCTGACAAGAAGCCCAAGTGCACACTCACTCGCAAGGTGTTGACTGTGGGAGAGGAATTGGCTTTGTGGACTGCTCCTTCACTGATGCAGCCATTCGACAGATGAGGTCCTGCCAGCTTCAGGGGGCAAAAGGAGTTCAGAATGCAGGAGGAAAACAGAAACACCCCATAAATACACTCCAGATAAAAAGAGAGAACAAAACCCAAACACCACCCATGCTGCTAGAGAACATCTTTATTTTGGAACCACTTGTGTAGAGACTCTAAAATATACTTTAAAGAAAATTCTAAAGATTAATTTGGCACTTCTGAGAATTTTTCCTCTAGAAAATTTACTTTTAGTAGAATAAAATAAAAATGAGAAGCAGAATCTCAAAAAAAAAAAAAAAAAAAAAAATTCTTAGAGGAATATTCCCAAAAAGGTACAAGAAGTAGTACTTGATTTCTACAGTAGCTTTCATAATCTTAGTATAGGTGCAGGTTGGAGAGAGGGCTCAGCAGTTAGGAAACCTGCTTGCTCCTCCAGAGAAAGCCATCCAGTTCCTAGCACTGACTTCAGTCAGCTCATAACCACCTGTAAATTAGCTCCAGGGGGGTCTGACATTCCTCTCCTGGCTTCTGCAGGCAAATCACGTGCACACTCACCCACTCACACTCAAACACAAATTATGAAATAAATCTCAAAAACACAAAGTCTGTGGTACATTTATACTTTGAATAACAGAATATCAGTTAGAAAAAGGTAATTAAACCTGATACATACACGGTCTTTTCAGAAACTGTCTGTGCTACCAATTCATAAATTTGGGCTCCGTTATCTGACATGGAGATGACGAATAAGGCTTTGTTATCTAGAAAAGAAGAAAACAAAATTTATTCTACCACTATGACGGAGGAAGCCATGAGATATTTCCAGATGCAAATATGAATACTCTGCATCTTAATTTAAATAAAGGTTATATATGTTCACTTTACAAAATTTTATCAAGTTAATAAACTTAAAATTTTGGCCCGACAGTGGTGGTGTACGCCTTTAACCCCAGGACTCGGGAGGCAGAGGTAGGCAGATCTCTGTGAATTTGAGACCAGCCTGATCTACAAGGGCTGTTCCAGGACAGTCTCCAAAGCTAAAGAGAAACCCTGTATGGAAAATGAATGAATGAATGAATGAATGAATAAATGAATGAATGAATGAAAGAAATTTTATGTAGCTCACCATAAGCTACATTGTCTGCAACTTAAGCGAACTTTATAAAAGTCAACACAGTACTTCTTTGTTAACAAAAAATAAGTCAAAGTTCAAATTACTTGGACTCAGTGAGTTACAATAAAAAATAATTGGTCTTAAAAAAAGGTTATGTACTGCCCAAGTAGAATGTGTTTTGGAGTTCTATCAAGCCTATATGTAATTCTGAAATTAAAATGCTTATATGAAAAGACACACGGACGCACACTCACAGACATACAGACACACACACACACACCCCTACACAAACCTCTACCTATACTACTGAACCCATTGTTATTCCTTTCACGTTTAAACAGCTATTTTCCAAGTTGTTAATAATATTTGAAGAACACTACAAAAAAAGAGGTTACAAAGTTTTTTGTCATGAAATTAAGTTTTATAAAGGATTTCATCCTAATACAGTTAAACTATAATTTGTTAATTTAAACTGATATAAAGGTTCCAGTTAAGAATACTGGTTCCCAGCACCATATGTAACTCCAGTTCCAGAGATTTGATGCCTTCTTCTGACCTCCAAGAGCATCAGACTCATGTGGTTCAGAGACATACATATATATAGCCAAAACACCCATACACATAAAAATAATAAAATTAAATAAAACAAATTCACTCACCTCTTCAATTTTCACTTTTTCCCAACAAACAAACATACCATTTTAATGACAGCCTTCTCACTGGAGTTACCCTCAAAGTACTCACTACCTTTCCTGGTGTCTACCATCAATTTGAACAAAATAAAAACAAAAGTAAGTGTATTTAAATTTTCAAATGCAGAATACCACTGAGGCAACCTGACTTAAAAAATTAGATGATGTGGAATTTCAACTTGGTTTCTAAACAGAGATCTCACTTAAGTTTCTACACATACAAACAACAGAGCTACTGAAGTCCGTTGTGCTGCCTAAGCAACACAGAGCATCCTGTGAATCTAGAAGCTAGCATCCTCAGTAGACACTCACCTGAGCAATACTGAGTATCCTGTGAATCTAGAAGCTAGCATCCTCGGTAGACACACTCACCTGTTGCCACCTGTCGAACCAACACTGTGCTCAGCTTAATGACTGGACTAAATGTGTGTTTGCTGTCTGCTGTGGATGCCAGAATCTTACTATGGCACCGCAATACCAGTTTGTCATCCTGCTTTTGCAACAGTACAAGAATGTCTTCCAGCAGCAGTGTATAAAGATCTAGAAATAAAAATGCAGAGAAATTGTTAAGTACAGACATTTAAAATAATCTGAAAAAGGAAATTATTTCTGGAAAACCTAGCTAATCTTAAAAATTGACTTGCAAACTATCTTCTTTTTTTTTTTTAAGATTTATTTATTATGTACACAGTGTTCTGCCTGTATGTATGCCTGCAGGCCAGAAGAGGGCACCCAATCTGATTACAGATGGTTGTGAGCCATCATGTGGATGCAGGGAATTGAACTCAAGACCTCTGGGAGAGCAGTCAGTGCTCTTAACTGCTAAGCCATCTCTCTCTAGTCACTGCAAACTATCTTTTTTAATTTCATTTTTAATAATTCATTTTAGTATGTTTTGTGGAAATATCATCTGAGAATTATAAGAATTAAAAAATAGTGCTCTCCCAATGTAAGAACTTAAATAGTCTATAGAAAATTCCCTGCAAAGATCCATCAGGAGATAAGATGATGGAAATAGAATTGAAGTGTGACAGGTTTCTGCTACACTCCTAAATGAAATATAACATGCTTTACATTTAACAAACTCATAAGCAGATCTCCTATAAATGTTCAGATATTGTGGAACAGCACTGGTAACTAACTGAAAACTGTGAATGATTCTGCTTCTCACTGGTAGACTTTCCTATTCTCTCCATCCTCTCCAAAACTGATGGAACCATAGACTTACCAATGCTTTTATCTCTATTCACCTTCCAAACCAATGGCCCTTCATGAATCATCTTTCTTTTTGTTAAATCCAAATTCTGCCAAAGTAAAAAGAACAGTACACAAATTATTTTCAAGACTATTTCATCAATGGGGGTACAGCCAGCATAACTAGTATCTTTTCAAAACAGTCTTAATATGGAAGATTTACATTCAACCATGGTTATGCTACTTGTCTTGAAAATGGAACAGTCCATGTTAAAACAGTCTGCACAAAACCTTCTTTAAAAGAGGAGAATGTTATGGGAAAACATTCTCTCCAGACCTCCCTCCAGATGAGTAATAGCTTATGAACAGCATTACAAGAGCCACAATATGCCCTCACTCCTTAGCCACAATAAAGCAGATGCAGATGATGTATGCTGTGTGTGTATCTGTGCAAGGCTTTTGAGTTCTAGAATTCTAACTCCTAGCACCCTTAACTGCTGAACCATTTTTCAGCCACCCAAAGAAAGATTTAAATGTCAGCATTTGTTATGAAAATGCCAACCACTGTCTCTGCCAGCAACTTATTTATTAGTAAAAGTGCCATGTTTTAGCATTAGTACCTCGAAGGGAACTCTCATTCTTCAGCAGGTAAGGGAATACATACATTAGTGTGTTTTCTGATATTACTATTATATATGACATACAAGTTTATTTTAAATAGATATCAAATATCAAACAAGTATGCAAATACCAGTAAACTGGGTTTTTTGGTTTTTTGTTTGTTTGTTTGTTTTTTTAAGATTTAAGGCCAAGGAATAGTATCACACATCTTTAATCCCAGCACTTGGGAGGTAGAGACAGGCAGATTTCTATAAATTCAAGGCCAGACAAAGTTGACTCAAAAACAAAACAAACAAAAAAAATCCAAAAAGATTTAAAAACTTATTAATACTAAAGCCTAGGCACAACAAGTAGCAATTCATAAATATTTAACTATTCCTGTATTCGTCTCAACCCTTGTGCTTTTCAAAAGTGTCATGGAAAAATTATCTTTCCTCAGTGATCCACTTGTAGTTAAATAGTGAATGGCAGAGCAACTGAAACCTACTGATGACTGGAGCTCTAATCCTGCCACATAGCTACAGGCCCTCATAAAAACACTCCTCTAGAGTTCCCGAGTCTTCTAACTACTCCTGCCACAGAGCTATAGGTCCTCACAAGAATACTCCTCTAATAAAGATAAAAACACCCTTGACACAGATCAGACATCAAAAGTCATAAATACAGACAATCTACACCACAGAACTCCTTCAGGGACGGCTTTTCCTATTGAGATGTTAATTGCCTGCTAGGTCTTTAGTACATTTTACTTTATGTTTTTAGTTGAGATTAAACCATCTCTCACCCTGAGCTCATCAACATTTGGATACTCAGACAACTTGAGATTGGAGGTGTCAAGGCGACGCTGATAGTCTTCTAAGCGCTGAAAATTAAACAGGAGAGATCCAGAGTTAGGGCTTTGGGCATCAGTGACCTCTTTATTTCTAATCTAATCACATAGATGCCTTAAATCTGCATTTTACAAAAGTCACTGCAACAGCAGACATGACAGACAGCCTACTTCTCTTAGCATACCTTCCTCCATCACTGGTGGTACTTTCCATGTTTCCCTTCCTCTCCAGCTGTCCCTTCTCTATCCATTAAGTAAGCTTATACCTATTTTCTCAATATGTAAATCATGTACACTGCACAACTTCAGAAGGTACTATAATAAAAAGTATGTCTCCTTCCACCCCTGGCTCCCCTTCTGTTTTCTCTAAAGAGTAAGCATCAATGTCCATTTCTTGAGTGAATTTTGAGAAAATCCTTTGCAAACAGAATACACATGTACATGAGTATGCTTATCTCTGTATGTGTTGTATGTATATATAAAGCCTTTTAAAACAAGATATGTGAGCATAATTTTGGCATTCCTTTAGCCTCCCCATAGAAATTCCTCTTATCTGTTCATACAATATACTGACTGTTGGATGTTTTTTTTTTTTTTTTTTGTCAACTTAATACATCTGAAAAGAGTGAACCCCAATGGAGAATATGCCTTCATGAGACTATAGGCAAGTTTGCTGGGCATTGTTTTAATTTACAACTGAAGTGGGAGGGCCCAGTCCACTGCAGACAGTGTCACCCTTGGGCAGGTGATCCTGATTTGTGTTATGAATGCAGGCTGAACAAGCCATGGGGAGCAAGCCAGTAAGCTGCCTCCATGATCTCTGCTTCAGTTCTTGCCTCCAGGTTCCTGTCTTGGCTTGCCTCAATGATGGGCTGTAATAAAGAAATGTAAGCCAAATAAACCCTTTACTCTCCAAGATGATCTTGGTCACTGTTTTATCAGAGCAAGAGAGAAGCAAACTAGGACACACAGGTATTCTTCTTTCTCTGTGTACAGGATTTATCAGTGTATCTTGGGGATTGTTTTACAGTAGCATATAAACAGATGTGTCTTTTCTTCAATAAGCACAGAACACAAGCACTTCAGACTCTGTGAATCAATTATACTTTACACCATACTAATGGATATTGAGGTTACTTCCAATGTTTGATAATAACAAATAATACTGTAACAAAATAGTTTTAATCATACACATTATACATGTACAGATTTTTTATATATGTATGTATGTATGAATAATAAGTTTCAAAAAGAACTATTGCTTCAAAGGGTTTGAACATTTTCCTTATTATAAAAGTTCTAAATACAAATACAAATACACCATACTCCACAATCAGTGTTCACTGTCTATTAAAGACTATCCATTTCTTCATCTCCCACCTATGTCATAAGTCTACCTTATGCTGTAAATGCATTTCTAAATAACCAAGTATGAGTTTACCCCACACACTAAATACTGTTGCATGCATATCATCAAGTTCAATACTTATTACTGATTTCTATGTGTAGGTGCGGGGGGGGGGGGGGGGGGAGGGGTGTGGCTGAAATCAGGTTATCAGGTTGTCAGACTTGGTAGCAGGTCTTTCACCTGTTAAACCATCCTCCCAACCCCCTTTGTTCTTTTGTAAACTTTACACAAAGTAAGACACTTGCATTTTAAGTGTTTCCCCATAAATTCTGACAAATACACTTGTGTAACTCAAACTTCTACCAAGATATAAAATATTAGTGTGGTTCCAAAGAGGTTCCCTATATTTCTTCCCAATTTATCTCTACACCATGTCCCCAGGGGCAACTGCTTTTCTTATGTGTTTTCCTATCACAAATCAGTTTAGTCTCTTAACAAATTCACACAAATAGAATTATATGGATGTGTTCTTTTGTGTCTGCTTTCCTTCACTCATTATAATGTCAATTAGATCCATTTTTGTATACCTCTGGTAGTGTTCTAAGTTATATTCTACGTGTATACCACAATTGGTTTACCTATTCTTCCTTGAGCTGTTTTCAGTTTGGGAAGACCATGTAGAAAGCTCCCATGAAAATCCTTGTACAAGTCTGTTTGTAGGTATGCATCTTCATATCTCTTCAGTAAATCACTATAAATAACTGCCCGGCCAGAGAACAGAAGTACAAGTACAGGCCCTTTTAATATACAAACACTGCCATCTTTCCTCCTCGGGTTTCATTATTTTGCACTGCAAACAATACTTTTGAGTTGTACAGTTTTTCTAAAACCTCTCTAATAGAGCTGTCACACTCAGTTCCTAAGAAATGACAACCACGGCCATAAATGCCAAGAGCCTTTCTATATTCACAATATTACATTCTATCTTCAGCTTAATCTAATGAGCATTGGGTCCCTCTAGGAAACTGCTCACTATACATCTCCACCTGCTTCTCCAGACAAAATCTGACTTTTCCACAAACCTGTGGCTTTTTCATACCTTTTTTCTATCCACATATGCAAGCCAGAAGCCTGACCATCTCTTCCTGACATCATCTCCCTTCACATCCTTCTCAGTCAGTCAACAAGTTTTGCTAATTGCACCTCATAAGTACTTCTTCAGCTCCCACCTTGATCTACACTGCTCCACACCACTGTTGAACTTGAACTAACTTCTTCCTTCAGTCTACTCTTCATAGGGCAATTTGATTCATGCCTTTAGTAATAAGGTCTTACTGTTCTTAAAACAAGAATTCAAGTCTTTCAAGAACATCAAGCTAGCAACTATAACATACATGCAGAGGACCTAGGTCAGACCCATACAGGGCCCATGATTATTACTTCAGTCTCTGTTGGCCCCTATGAGCCCTGCTTATATGATGCTGTAATGTATCAGAGAAGAATTTTTTTAATTTAAATAAAGAGAAAAACAAAAATCCTTAATATGGTAGAGAAAGCCCTGTATGATTTAATTCTCAACTAATTTTTTAATTACTCATATTTCTCCTTCTGCATCTAGCTTGCTCTTCATAGTGTTTTTGGTTCATTTCTATTCAGATATTATGTGGTTCAAATATTAATTCTTCTTTTTCTGAGAGCCACCACCTGACATGTCCAAACTAGGCTCAGCCCCTATTAGACACAGCAATGAAGTCTCCTTTGTAACATGTACTCACAACCAACATAAGAAATGAGCATTTTAATCTCCTGCTTTCAGAAAACAAGCTCCATTGTCTCATGTACCCAGTGCTCTACATCAGGCATACAGTACATGTTGCACAAACACCTGCTATGTAAACAGGAACAAATGAACAAACGGAGCTAGAGATGCTCAGGAGTCAAATGCATCTCTGACCATCTGGACCCAGCTACTACATTAATAGCAAAGAAATGTCCTGCTCATCAACTGTATAGTGATACTTTCAGTTACTTCAGATTCCAGATAGACCACTTTAATACCCTCCATCCTGTATGTCTTGTTTTTCCTTTTTACCTGCTTGTTTTCTGCCTCCTTGACAGCCTGATTTACATAATTTAAGATCTGACGACAATGATCTGCAGCTTTCTTCACCTTTTCCTTCTCTGGTGGCCATTCTAAATATGGGGAAGAGACAGAAAATGGAGAAAATTAGGAAAAAGAAAATACGCACATATACACAATTTCATTTTATTCAAATGAGTATAAGAAGATAAATACTACTACCTTCTACATTTTTATACTATGTTAAACCTATAGCATAGTCTCTATTCAAGTAGTTTTAAGACAGTATGAAGGTAGGCCACTTACAAGACTGAGGAAGGAGACTCACAAGTTTGAGGCTAGCTTTGGCTACATGCTAAGACCTGTCATCATGAAATATTTTTTTAAAATGGGCTGGCAATGTGGATTACTGGTAGAGCTTTTGCCTAATGTGCAAAACCCAAGTCCAATCCCCAATACAGAAAGGGTGAAAAAAGAAAGAAGAAATCACAATATAGGACCCTAGATGCAAGAGTAATGCCTTACATACTGTACTAAAACCCCAATGCTAAGCACTTTCAAAGAAGGCTGAGGGAAGCTAAAGGAAGTTCCTCCCCGTGGAACTGCACAGTGTATAACCCAGATGATTATGACCACTGGGTCTCTTATGTAATATTTTTTATATAATAATTCTGAAGACTTCCAGAGTAAGTTTGTGTTTAAGACCATATTTAAAGAAAGAATATTTAAAGGAAAGAATAATTACAACACTAGTAGTGCCAAAGGATTAAGCTCACCAATATCACAGATGTTCTGTTACTAAAAAGAACAACCGAACAAGAGTTTAAGTTGAAATCTTCAAACAGTGCAACAGCTCCACTGGATAGACACATTAAGAGTAAAACTCAATGAGTAAAATGTAAAGCCACAGTTTTGCTGGGCATCATAGTTTGTGGTCCCCAATATGCACTCCTAGTCTCAGAAGAAAGAAAAGGGAGTTTGAATGGGTGGTGGTGGCAGTGCATGCCTTTAATCCCAGTTCTCTCGGGAGGCAGAGGTGGGTGAATTTCCATAAATCCGAAGCCAACCTGGGCTACAGAGAGAAACTCTGTCTCACAAAACAAAAAAAAAAAAAAAAAAAAAAAACAAAAAAAACAAAAAAAGGAAAAGAGATTTTGGGACATAAGACTCAGAATCATTTCACATTACAAGATGAGAAAGCAGGGATGACAATGCATTTGTTTGGCTTCACAAAAGTACTTTCAGATACAAAACACTTCTCTGAGCTAGTTAGTATAAAGCCTTTCAAAGCAATTATACATGCTAAAACAAGACGGGTGATTTTTTTTTTTTTTTTCTTACAGGGTCAAACAATTACTGTATTCAGACCAAAGGACTTTTACATCAAATACTCAGCTCTGCTGGTAAGTGCAAAAGCTCTCAGAAACCATGCATAGACAGATGGGTTGATGTATTGTGTTCTAAAGAGGCTTACTGACAAAAACAGGCAGTGAGGTACAAGTATGCAAGCCTGCAATCCTACCACCTAGGAGGTGAGAATAGGATGACCGATCAGGACTTTAAGGCCACCCTCAGCTACATATGGAGTTCAGGATGAGCCTGGGCTCTGGGAGACTTTGTCATTATATAATAATAGTAATAATAATAATTTTGAAATAAAAAGCAGGCGGTGACCTTGATGTGGCCTGTGCACCACAGTAAGCCAAACTTCACGCCAGAGCTACTACTAAAGGACATATTTCAAACAAGCTAAAGAGGACTATACTATGTCTCGTCAGAGAATTTCTGCCATACCACTGGCAGAAATCAATTCTAGGTACCAGGATGCAATGAAGTATTACTTATTTAGCAGAACATTTTGTTCTTGACTCTAAATTCCTATGAGTATGTATGAGTCTATGCATGTGGTACGTTGAGGCCAGAAAGGGTGTCGGATCTCTTGAAGCTCGAGTTACAGTGGTTGTGAGCCACGAGAATGGGTGCTAGGTCTTTGAAAAAGTATTTCTCCAGTCCCCTATTTTTGTTTCAGCAAAAATGCTATACCTGTGTATTTGGCAATATTATCCAAAAGAAGCGGGTATTTGGTAAGCCTCTGCATTTGGGTGGGAATGATATCCTTCAGCTGGAGACGGCGACACAGGGGGTTACTTTCAGCATCCTAAAATCAAAGAGAGAGAAGTCACCCCCTCAATTCACATTAGGACAAATAATTGCAAAATATGTACCAGGTATTTACTACAAGTGCCCACCACAGGTCTGGTTATTAGATCAAGATGTTTCTAAAAGAAAGACAGAGCCTTACACACCCTCTCTACTTGCAGACTAGAAAGCAGCCTGAAACTCCTAGCCAGTGTGTGTAAAGCACCTAGGATAAACTCTTTTGTATTACACACCTTTAACCTCCTTTTCAGAAGTCTGGGTACAGTTTCCTGCTTGGCCTTCCTATCAAAAGTTCATCTACTCACTTATTATGTGCCACTCTAAGCAGATACAATGGGTCACTACAGTAGTCTGGTTATGCCAGCTGATATGCATCAGTGGTCTACAAGCTTTAAATAATGTGAAAATACATATTTCAGACTCCAGGCTAGGCTTTCTCACAACTGTTTCAATCTGCTGTTTTAGAAGAGTGCAGCGCTAG
Organism: Phodopus roborovskii; assembly: GCF_943737965.1. NCBI lineage: Eukaryota > Metazoa > Chordata > Mammalia > Rodentia > Cricetidae > Phodopus > Phodopus roborovskii. The sequence goes on from NW_026126517.1 coordinate 20,393,732, forward strand.
ATGAATGAGCTTGGCTTTGTGGAATAAAAACATAACCCTTCAAGACCCCACTCTCTTCCTGTATGTAAGCCCATCATCCCCTTGAGTGTGGGTAGAATCTGTTCTATAATTAGTTTACTATCACTTGACTTTGATTTAATCAAAAACAGGAGATAGCTCTGACTTGATCAGAGGGGGCTGGGATCCCAAACCACTGAGCCATCTCTCAGCCCCCTAATTTTAAAAGCAATCTGGACCAGAGATAAGTGAAAATCCATCAGTCACCTGCCTGAGAGGCCTCAAGGAAGAGATGAGGTATCTCTAGGAGCTGGGACTAGTTCTGAGTAAACAATAAGCAAAACAAACAAACAAAAAAATAAGTAACACCTTTTTCAGATTTGAAAAAAAAAATAGAATTGAGATTAGATAAGTTTCAGGTGAGACTGAACTTTATCCTACATTTTGATAAAATCCAAGGGAGAGAATCCTGTTAAACTGTAGCTATACTCTTAAACCACAAAACTATGACTGGCACTTATTAATGCAGCAAAAGGAAATGAATGCATGGTGTTCAAACAACTTTATAAATAAGGCAGGTGGTTAGAGAAGGGCTGGAGGGTCACAATTCTAGACTCTAATCTATTCCTATCCCTACCCTAGCCCTGCTGAAATCTTCCCAAGCCTGACAAAATCCCATCTCAAATTTGAACAGTATGCTTTTAGTGAGTATGTGCCAGGCCTGATAGCACAGGCCTGTAAACTCAAGGCCAGCATGGGCTACAGAGCAATGAGCCTGGGCAATTTAATAAGCCCTTAACTCAAAAGATCATAAAAAGGGCTAGGTACATTGCTCAGTGGAGAATGGCCACAGAACAATTGAATATGGCTTTTTCCTAATGAAAACTGCAATGGCAATATACATATCTATGTCAAATATTTTAATCTTCCTATGTATTTTTTTTATTAATCATCATTCCCAAATCATCTTTATGCCTTCCAGTAATTTAAGAAGTAATGTAAGCCTTTTTTAAAATGCTGACATATTGGTAGGCTTGGAGAGATAGCTCAGTGGTTAAGAGCATTGGCTGCTCTTCTAGAGGTCCTGGGTTTGATTCCCAGCACCCACATGATATTAGCTCCTATCAATCTGTACCTCCAGCCCCAGGGAATTCAATGGCCTCTTTTGGCCTGTAAGTACAGTGCACATACTTGGTACACAGACATAAACACAGGCAAAACACCCATATTCATAAAATAAAAACACAAATGAAGGGGGGAAATTAATGTTAACATAGATGAAACATTCTTAGCCAAAATTCTTCAAGTTTATTCTATAATTAATAAAAATTTGTGACTTCTTTTTTTTTGAGGGGAGGGGTGTGTCACATAACTTGCTCAATTTACCTGCACAAAAGTCTGGAATCGAGAATCCTTTTTCTGGCGAGACTTGATCATTTCCAGGGCAAAAGGCTGGTTACTGCAGAATGTAGCAGCAGCATGTTTCAACTTTTCCTCCCCTGGTCCACTGAACTATGCAAAGAGGACAAGAGAGAATGAGATACTGAGCATACATGAAGCCAAATAAGATCAGAGACAACCAGAGTCCTTTAGACAGACATTCCAGGAAGCATTCTCAAATGACACGAGACAAAACTTTGTATGTATACACAGCATCAATGGTGCACAGTCCCAGTTGGTATGCCTACAATACAATGCCTATACCTAAGGGTCAGAGAAAATCACAAAAGGCAGGAATGAAGGTGGGGGAACAAACTATAAGAGAACACTTGTTGCTAGAGAGTCTTTTAGACATGACAGGGAACCTGCACCCACAAAATCTCAACAATATTATTACCTAAACAATACCTACATAATGTTATTACCAGATAGGGAAAATTTCATAAACCTCCTATCCAAGATGAAGAGCAATCAATGGCTACTGAGACAGAGAGAATCTGTTCTCCACATATGAGACCCTCAAAGGTTATCCAATCCCAAGTGTTCATCCCAAACACATGTTAAGAGCAACATTGAATGGGCTCAATAGGTTTGTGTGTGCGTGTGTGGGTCTAGAGAAAAAGAGAGGGTGAATATAGCGAAATAATTATAAAAGGAGTCATTTGAGAAGGAGTTGGGGAAAACATAGGAGCTGGAAATAATGTAAATACTGTATTCACATAGCAGGTGGAGTTCTTGCTATGCAAGCAAGACACATAAGTTTGACCTCTAGAACCCACTTGGAAGGAAAGAGTCAACTCCCAAGAGGAGCTGTCCTGACCTCCACATAGGCACCATGACACGTCATGCCCTCCTCCACAATTATAAGCTTTAAATATACAAGGAGAGGAGATAAAGGCAGAGCTCTGAGGGAAAGCACAAGCTTAGTATGTATAATGCCCTGGCAGCAAAGCCAAGCATCACAGAAAGTAGGTAAACAAAAAACCGGGAATATTAACTGCAAATGTAAAGACCTACTGATGTTTTTACTTTTAGCTTTATGATGACTATTTTGCCCTAAGTCAACCCTTGATATGCAACAGATAATAAATCAGACTGGTTTATTAATCCTGTTTTCCCTCCAATTTTTAATACAATACTGGATAAGAATACATTTCTTGAGACTGAAAATGGTACAATGCTTGTTCAGGATCTCTGAGTTCTATCCTTAACACTGAAAAACAAAAACAAAACAAGAGAACACCTTTTTGCATGTGCTTTAAAAGAAAGATTTAGAGCCAGGAGGATATAATCCCATCACTCAGCAGGCAGAGGCAGGTGGATCTCTGTGAGTTCAAGGCCAGTCTGGCCTATAGAGCAATTTTCAAGATAGCCAGAACTGTTACACAGAGGAACCTTGTCTTGAACACATACTCTTTAAATCAATGGCCAGGTATGGTATGGCACATCTTTAATTTAGCACTTGAGGACAAAGGCAGGCAGATCTCTGTGAGTTTCAGATCAACTGGGTCTTCATAGCAACACTTTGTCAAAAGAGAGGGGAAGAGAGAGAGAGAGAGGGAAGAGAGAGAGAGAGAGAGGAAAGAGAGAGAGAAAGAGAATATTTCAAACCAGCCAGGGCTAACTACTGAGGTCCTGTCTAAAACAAAACAAAACAAAACAAAACAAGCTTTTCATCATAAGTTCTATGAGAGCAGAAGTCATATGTCTTGATTGCCACTGTCCCTCAAAACTATACATAGTTTTATTCCATATAAATTGACAGTCAAGGGCTGTAAGAGATGGCTGAGTGATCAAGAGTACTTGTTGCTCTTTCAGAGAACAAGGGTTTGGTTCTCAGCACCTACATGGTGGGTCACAACCATTCATAATTAGTTCCTGGGAATCCAAACTGGATCCCATGCATTCTTTCACCTCCATGGGCATGAGACACACATGTGGAACCAATACAATCATATTCGTACAATAAAATAAATCTGTATAGACAGATGGAAAAATACAATTTCACAGTTACTATAGCCTCTGGATTCTTTCCTTATACTGGAAACAAGATTAAGTAATTTTTCACTACTGATAATCTATAACTGCCTAATACTGCACAGTACATGTCTGAGATAGGAACAACAGAAGACGGTACAAATTCTGGATCACTTAAATTAGTAGGATACATTACTCCTTAGTCTTTAAAACATAAAGAACCAGAGCATTCGTATCTCAATGAAATCGAACACTTAGCCGGACTGCATACTGATTAGAAGGAACTAACCAATGAAATAATGCTCTGGACCCTTTTTAGTTCTGCATACTAACTCTGCAAAATGGATGTGTTTGCAGTTTGGAAGCATTTATTACTTACCCCTAAATCTGATCAACTGTCTATAAAAGTATTAAAAGAAATTCTCAATTTCCTTACCCAGATGAGCAGATCTTCCCCAATATGATCAATAACAGAGGTCTCATTCCTCTTTCGGACAGCTTTCATTTGTTCATTCAACCCAACTATGGGAGAGGAAAAAAATAAGTGCGCACTTATTTTAGTATGAATTACTGGTAGTTCTAAGTAATTAACTTATTTCGTTTTATTTTAATTTTCAGAGTACCACAGCTTCTCCAATTTTCAAAAACATAATCTGCACACAAAAGCTCTTCCTGGAAATGGGTCTTAAAGCATTAAAGTATATTAGGAACTAGTTCAAGGCTTGTAGTGTAGCTGCATCAAGTATGTATTTACCTTCAAGGCCTCCTTTCTGTAGCCAAGCTCAGAAAGACCCTGGATGTAAACAATATGCATGTCACTGAAATCTGAAATCACCCACAAAGAACATTGCTTTGGCTGACAAACTGATAATTCTTCTGACCAAGAAAGACTGACAATCAAGGATCACAGAGGAGCAATGAGTGACTTGCAGAGAGAAGAGCACCTTAACACTACCTGTAGATCCAGGTGATTCAGCTGGGGCAAGACACATAAAATGTGTCCTAAGCAACAAAACTATAAAACTGTTTCTGAAAATTATCCAACTATGGGATTAACATTATCTTACTATTTATAAAATATATGTACATGCATATTATTATGTGGGACATATATATTTTGAAACTACATTTTCAAGAATAATTATGACTACCCATGTTTTTCAGTGTAAGTACTACTTTAGACAATGTTAATACTATGTTGGTTATAGGAAAAAGATTTAGTCAAAGATCTGATCATCTTTCTTTGTATGATGTTTTCACATACAATGTCAGATATGCAAAAAAATTATACTGGGCGGTGGTGGTGCATGCCTTTAATCCTAGTGCCTGGGAGGCAGAAGCAGATGGATCTCTGTGAGTTTGAGGCCAGCCTGATCTACAGAGTGAGTTCCAGGGCAAACACCAAAGCAATGCAAAGAAACCCTGTCTCAAAAAAAAAAAAAAAAAAAAAAAAAAAAAAAAAAAAAACAACAACAAAAAATACAAAACAAAACAAAATTTATACTCAATTATTTGTAATGTATTATAGAGGTGCCTTTACATGGTCATAATCTTTACTAGAAATGTAAACACAATGATCACAAGTCAATTTTTCTTACCATGAAGTTGAAGAATATCTTCCAAATTTGAAAAAATCTTGCGTAGTTCTGAAGGTGATAGAATTCCTTCTCTGGACACTCGTTGATAGAACACTTGGTCAAGAACCTTCAGTGTTCGGACATGAGCTCTTTCAGTGTAGAACAATTCTAGACAGGAAGGGGAAAGGAGGCACAGAATGTTGCTTTATTTAGACTAATTTCCAGTAACCAAATATAGTATTTCATTGTTATTAGGCAGCAAATGCATTATATTAATAAATTATTTAATATTTAGAAAGGATGTCTCCAAAAATCATACTGATTCCATGAAATTTTCCTACACAACAGACTAATGAACAATATCATCAAAACTATTTTATATTTAAGTTAATTAACAGTTACCCCCAAATCATCCATTTACAATATGAACTTATCATACCAGAATATAGTAAATTCTAGTAACATACAGCCTTAAGCATTCTTTAGAAGTAATGGTAGATTTCATTTTCTATATTTACCCATAAAAACCTCATTTCTGGAGTAATACTACAACTAGCTGAATGTCATCAAAGATAAGATATTTACTGAAATCAAATCACAGGTATGGCAGAGGGTACAGCATATGTGTCACATTCTTGTTACATACATGTTAGGGTAACTATGCTGTCAACTTGCCACAACTTAGAATCATCTGGGAAAGAATCTTAATTGAGTAAATGTAACAGGTGGGTCTGTAGGTGTATCTGGGATGGGGTTGTCTTGTTAAAAGATGTAAGAAGACCCAACACATCATGGGCAGCACTATTCCCAGGAGACCTGGAGCCATATTGGGCAGGAGAAGGTTAGATGAGAGCAAGTGGGAGGACATAGGAGCATCATTCCCTATGCTTCACTGTATACATGATGAGACTGGCTGCTTTGAGTTCCTGCTTCAATTCTCCCTCAATAATGGCCTATAACCTGGAATTCAAAGCCAATTAACTCTTTCCCCTGTCACTTTTCATTGGAGTATTTGTTACAGCAAAGTAAATGAAACAATATCAGGAACTAAAGAGCACTGCATGTGGATGATCTAAATCCTTCTTTTGCTCTCATTACTCATCAGCTGTGGCTTAACTAATCTCCTAAATTTAGCTTACTCTTGATAATCTATGCCTACAACATTACTTCAAGGTAGTTCAAGGCTAGTGTCCTACTGACCATTTTCAAGTTCCAGACCTATAATGTTATGGATCTTCAGTATCCTGAAAGCTAAACACTCTTTCCTTTTAGATTATTAACTACAAATTATATGCTTGTACTGCTTATCTTTAAAGGGTCAAGAAAAATCCATCTAGTTTAATTTTGTCTTTGTGTAAAACAAAAGGCCAATAGAAAACAAAGCAAATTCAAATGCTTAGAGATGTGCTTCATTCTGGAAATCCCAATGTATACGGCTATCAACAGATGATTACAATTACCATTAATCACTTCCTGTCTTTTGATCTCAGAAGGTTTCAGTCCCAGTAACACCTCTCTACTAACAAGCTGCTGCCAGTTGGGTGGATCCGTCTCCAGGTCATTTTCAAACTGCTCATCCTCACTCTGACTTTCTCCAAAGGCGATGCTGTCAAACCTAATAAAAACAAGCAAACAAACAGATGGCAAATTCTGTTTGAGGGCTTCAAGTGGACAATGGGAGACTCACAAACCTTTTGTGCATGTCCATGTGGACATGGATGCACATATATTTGTGTGCACGTGCATATGGAGGCCATAGTTGACTTTAGGTATCTCCCTTGGCTGTTCTTTACTTCATTCGTTTTGACATGGTCTTGTCATGCCTGGCTTTTTACATGAGTACTGGGCATCTAAACTGAGGTCCTCACACTTGTGGGGCAAACACTTTACCAAGTAAATTATCACCCAGTCCCATGAATGTGGACTTCTGCATCTGATCAGTGCTGAACCTAACACAGCCTCCTCTCTTACACATAGTTTGTTTCCAGTGTACATTTGTATGCATCTGTCACATGACCTGGGATACTAAGGGTTCCCTTTACACTCACAGACGATGTAGAGGGCTTCTTTTCCCTTAAGACTACGCCTTTAGAGAGGAAAAGCTCTATTTAAATAAAAGCTACTTAAGATGTACTTACTTTCGGAAGGGTTTTGGAGTTCCATGTTCTGTTACCCTAGAACAAAAGGGGATAAAGAATCATAGGAGAGCAAAATGTAGGTCAAGAAAGGCATATCCAAAATACTCCAAACTGAGTTAAATCCCAATAATTGGATAAGTAGTTCATCCATACACAGGAGTTATTTAACAACAACAACAAAAAAAAAAAGTAGGATTTAATATTTGCTACAAACCAAAACATTCTATGAGAGAAAGTGCTGCCAGATACAAAAAATAATATTCAAGGCACTTTAAGCAATGCACAATGCTCTCTAGGTGTGTGGGTTTATATCTCTGAGATTACCTCTCTACTTCACATTCCTCCTCCTGCACTTGATCTAACGAAGGAGGTGGGAAGTCAAAAACAGTATTAGAGACACGAGGTGTGCTGTCCAAGCAGTCTCCAGGCACCGATACTTCTCCAACTTGTTTTGATCCTAAAAGGACAAAACTCAGTCACTAACTATTTAAAATAAAACAGCAACATCAACAACCAAAAAACCCTGAATCAATTCCTGGAAGAACTTCAACCTAATTCATAGCCACATTCTAATTAAATAGGCTAGTTGGAATCAAGAAAATTAATACACAAAACTCTTAAATGAACTAAAACATAAATGGCTAAAGTTTTTAAAAATGTTTATTTACTTATATTTTATGTATGAGTGCTCTGCATGTATATCGCAAGCCAGAGAAGACATCAGATCCTATTATAGATGGTTGTGACCCAATATGTGGGAGCTTAGAATTGAATTCAGGACCTCTGGAAGAGCAGCCAGTGCTCTTAAAACCTCTGAGCCACCTCTCCAGCCCCCCAGAAAAACTTTATTTTGAAAGACTATGTAGTCCTTGCCTGACCTTGAATTCTCAGAGATCTGCCAGCTTCTGCCTCCCGAGAACTGGGATTAAAGGCGTGTGCCACCATCATTTTTTAAACTACCCTCTAAAAACCAATTTAAGAGCTGGTGAGGTGGTACAGTAGTAGGTAAAGGTGCTCACCCCACACACCTGATGGCCTGAGTTTAATCCTTGTAATTTACAATGAAGGAGAATCCCGACTTTTGCAAATTCTCTGACTTCCACACACACACCCTTTACCTCTGAACTATTGCCTATTGGTAGATTCTGGGAGAGGTGAAATCATTGTCTTTAAGTGTACAACTTCTGCTGAGCTCCCTAGGCTCTAACAACTCTAAACCCATGGTCATGCAGATGGCTGTGGTTAAGCTTTTGAGTCATAAAACAAAATGAACAGACATGAAGAGAGATGTAGAGAGGGGAGATGGGAGGGAGGGAGGAAGTGAGAGTGGTCAGTATGCAAGGCATACATAATAAAATAAAATTAATGAAAATTAACTTTAAAACATCAAGGCAAGGCAAGGTACCATGTCAGCTGGGAAAACTGATAAGGAGCAGCCTCCTCATGCTGTCTTCTCATGTCTAATAACAACCCTAAGAGCTAAGCAATTCCAAATAACACTTTCTCTGGATTTATTACCTGTACATAGAATCTCTTTCTGTAGGGATTCTACTCATATTTCTGTCCCTCCCAATTTTGATAGTATCCAAAAAAATCCAAATATGGATCCATTTTACTTCATCAAGGAGAATGTCAACTCTCTTGTTTGTCAGGCTACGGATTTAGAACCCATATACTTCCTTGTGGTATTCTTACATCTCTGACCTGTGGTCACAATGAAATATCTATTTTGTACTTTGCCTAGTAGGATGATTCTAAGTGTCTGAAAACCAATCAAGTATAATCAAGTATGTTTGCAATACTATGACCATACACATATTGTCAAATACAATCTATAACATACATGCATATTGTTTCTGTCAGGTTAAGAAATGTGTCATCAGGTTAAGAAATGTGTTGTCAGGTTAAGAAGTGTATTGGTTTTCTTACTGTCCCCAATTATGCAACTCCTTGACCACTTAAAACAGAGTGCTTATTATACTGAATTTTACACTCCATCAACTGCTTCATGATCTTCATACTTGCCTTGTTTCCTTGTTTAATTAAAAACATTTTTTTACATTTACTGTGTGTGTGTGTGTGTGTGTGTGTGTGTGTGTACGTGTGCATATCAGAGGACAACTTGCAGAAGCTTCTCTTAATCAACCACTTGGGGGCTATGGATCAAGCTTGGGTGGTCAGGCTGGATGACAAGCACCTTATCTACTGAGCCATCTTACCAGCCCTCATCTGTTAGTGAGATAGGGTCTTACTATGTAATTCAAACTGGCATCCAACTTGCAACCCATATCCCAAGTTCTGGGAGTAGATCCATGTGCCACCCTATCCAGGTTGCTTCATGTTTCAAATATGATTTACTTTCTTAGACAATTGTTTTTCTTTCACTCCTAAATCTTTTCTTTTTTTTTTTTTCTTTTCTTTTCTTTTCTTTTTTTTTTTTTTTTGGTCTTTTAAAAAAATATGTATTATTTATTTATGCCGGTTCCCTATCTGCATATATGACTTTATGCCAGAAGAGGGCATCAGATTCTACTATAAATGGTTGTGAGCCACCTTGTGGGTGCTGGGAATTGAACTGAGGACCTCTGAAGGAGCAACCAGTGCTCTCAACCACTGAGCCATCTCTCCTGCCTTTGAGACAGGGTTTCTCTGCATTGCTTTGAAGCTTGTCCTGGAACTAGCTCTGTAGACCAGGCTGGATTCAAACTCACAGAGATATACCTGCCTCTGCCTCTGTCTCCTTAGTGCTGGGATTAAAGGCATGTGCCACCAATGCCCAGCCTAAATCTTTTCTTTTATAAGCAAAGTAATATAATTTTATCAAGACTCATTTGTTTTTCTCCTGCTGCTACCTCATACTACCAACTGCTTAAAAATCCTATTTTGCTTTGTGTGTGTAGTATATGAGTGAATGGGTGTTTTTATGTGTACTTGTGTGTGGAGACTACAGAACAATATAGGGTATCTTCCTTGATAGTTCTCCACCTTTTATTTTTGAGGCAGGATCTCTCAATGAGCCAAGAGATTACCTACTGGCTAGACTGGCTGGCTAGTGAGTTCAGTGAATGTAGTTTTGGGATTTTTTTTTTTTTTTTAAACTGCAAACTTTTATTCAGCCTATGTACATTATGGACACTAGAATACTAAAATATTTAAATCAAAGTAAGCTGGGATTCAGTTTTAATTAAAATACTCTGTCTCTCCATTGTTTGCTCAGTGTGTTTGCATCCAAATCTTGATCCCAAGTTAGGCTGAACTACTACAACAAGACTCACCTGTATCATTCTCTTTCCCTCCCTCTTGGGAAAGAGCAGCCCCTGAAGTGACAGAGGATACAGTACTGGCAGGCAGGTATCCAGTATCTGTCCCTTCATTGGCTAATCCACTCTGACGCAGCTTGGCAGGGTCCTGAGGCTCAGGACTCACAGATGAGGGTGCAGATAAGTGCTTCGGGTGGCGTAGTTTCTGTATCTCCATGGCCCTGCCAACTGAACAGAAAGCAATGGTTAGCAGCCCATGTTGCAAAATAGCTTAGAGGAGGGAAAGGGCTAGATAAAAATATCTGAAAAAGTGTCTGCAATTATTACACACAGCAAGGGACAGACACAAGAAGAGTAGGAGATAGAAAGATGGGGAGATGAATGAAGGAATAGGGGAAATTGGAAGGAGAGAGTAGGTGAGAAAAATTAAGAGGGATGGAGCAGGGGAATAAAGAATGTAAAGAGGATAGAGAGAACAGTAGTGGTGAAGGCAGAGAGAATGCTGGGAGGCAGAGATAGACTTTCACCCGTAAAAATGAAGATGCAGCCTTGATCTGAGTGCTTAATAAGCTCCACTCCCCTTCCCCCTACTTCACAATGTCATCATAACATGTCAAAGGTCATCCTGCTCACTGCTCTAGTTCATACCAGGTACTTTCAGAAACTTCAGACTCAGGAAGCTTTCTGCTACCTTACACATCCTCACATGGCTCTGTAAACCCAAAATTTAAGTTCATCCTCTGAACTCTTTCTTCACCCCAAGAAATCAGTGGTGAAATCCTCCATCTTTTTTCCCTCTCTCTGAAGACTTTCTCCACCTGTCATAACTTCCCAACCTGTGCTACTGGCATTTGCATAGGGACCCTCATAGTCTGGAGATATGGCATCACTGCTCCTCAACCATACTGTCATCCCAGCACACCAGGATCTCCAAATGTGGAAACACCTCAGATGAAAAGCACAGCACACACTGGCTACTTCCCCACATTTCTACCTCTGCTGCAGTCCTGTCTAGTGATCTCCTATCTCTCTGTGGATGGAGGTGGCAGGATATCAGGAAAAACACAGTGGAGAGGCCAAAAATATACAAGTACAGAGCCAATAACATTAAGTGCAAACAAATTACACATTTATGGTTGAGCAATCCATGACCAGTGTGTGTGTGTGACCCCATCCATATGTTCAGGTCTGAATGTCTCTGGGTACCATTTCATTCTTCAGTCAAGGTCCATGCTCCTTTTTTGAGAGAGTAAGTAGGCCAGGCTAGCAGGTCAGGGATCCATCTGTCTCTGGTTCCCCACTTGTGGGATTACAGATACAAGCCACCTAGGTACTTTTTTTCCCTCAACATGGGTTCTGCAGAACTAGCTCCCTAGCTCCCTGGCCTGAAACACACACACACATACATACACACATACACATACTCTCTCTCTCTCTCTCTCTTTCTCTCTCCCTCCCTCCTCCCCATCTCTCTTTTAATTTAGACAATATAACTTGAATGCATGTGTGTAAAACCAGAGGTAGCAGGAAGTCATGACAGTAATGTGATGGTGCACTGTCACTGATGAAGATCTTTACAATTAATACAGCAACATGGAGCCACTTAGTTCAGAAACTGCACTGGAGGGAAGCCAAGCACAGTGGGGTATCAGAAACATTATCTCAGAGCAGCTGCCTCCTGCAATGCATCTTGGCCCAGTAAGTGAAGGCAGGGAACAATGTCTCAAGCTTCAACATACTTGCACTGTTGTCATGGCGGCTTGGTCTCCTTGGGGGTCCCAAAATGCTGGGGAATCCTCTTCGCTTCCCTTTTTCTTCACCCTCTCTATCTTTCTTCATGCTTTGCTAAATTTGAGGTACAATTACAATAAGATAAGAGACATCAAATGGTAGGTTTTGTTGTTGTTGCTTTCAAATACAGCAACATGATTCTAATGCTTGGTTAGTTGACAGGAGCTGGTGAAATACAAATAAAAGCACCAATGGAGCTTGGCAAGCCATATGTGAACCTCAAACTCAATATGCCTCATTTTTTTTATTTTTTTATCTTTTGGTTTGAGACTGCATCTGATGTAGTCTGGCTGGTCTTAAGCTTATAAGTCAAAGCTGAATCCTTACAGCCCTGCAACTACCATATTCAGCTTTCAAAACTTTTCAATAGAAGCAATATTCTTACAAAAAAAAAATAGATACATAGATAGATAAATAAATAAATGAGTAAGTTTACCAGAAGCTTGTTGACAAAAATTTACATCATTTGTTCATCAATTTGCCACTTTCATAACATATGAAGGCATCATGCTAAAAACTGGGGACACAGCAATAAAGAACATGCTGGCCTTCATAGATCTTAACAATCTAACAACCACTAAATAAAACTAACCAATTATAAAATGAGGCAGGCACCCTGAGGCATAAGGCACTATGTTATAGATAGCAGGCATGCAAACTCTTCAATTATCTGATGCTAATAAGCTTATATATGTGTTTCACTAGATTACTATTTAGTTATTTTATGAGGGGCCAAGTTAGACCTATTACAATGCTTAGTGCTAATGTGTTGGATTAGTAAACATTGTGTCCAAATGTGAAGAAGTAGCATGGCAGCCCACTCTATTATTTTCACAGTCTTACCTTGATCTTTGGAAGGAACCCAATCCGACCCCGCTTGTGCTCCAAGTTTCGAGGTTCTTTCACTTTTACTCCCAGATGTTTCATGTACATGAGAATAACATACTGCATTGTGGAACTGGAGGAGAAATGATTAAGTAAAATAAGAGTTCTGATGTCAGACTAAAGAAATCAAATGATTTCTAGAGCCCCAATGTTGGAAATTAAGACAGAAACTAAACTGTATACAGAAAGTGATTCTAACCATGACACTAGAGTGCTAGCCAAATAAAATACAGGCCACCAGAGGGAGCCAACAACCAGCATAAGTTAAAAGAAAGTGTCATTTAAGACAGAAAATAGCTCTAATGGGGAAACATTCTATTACCTCCTTTCTTCTTCCACAGCCTGAGCAGTCATCCTAAAACAAAAATATTTTAAGATTAAAATATATACATCTGAATATGATCTATAACTCAGTGTCAGAATGCTTGCCTAGCAGGGTACAAGGCCCTGGATTCAATCCCCAATAACTATCAAAAAGATCAAAGAAATACATTTAATCAGGGATTTGCTATTAAGCTCAGACACCTGGAACAACAGAAAAGATCTAAATGCTTTGGGCCCAAGCTACATCTAGAATAAAATACTGACAGAACTCTAATCCCTAAAGGACCCACACAATTTCATAGTCATGTTAGTAGTTTAGCATGTTTTATAGCAACAAGTATTTCCAAAGCCTGTGAAAGTGTTCACCTGACTTTAATCAGTGATAACAAGTTTGGAGTTACTCATTAACCAACACTCAGAAAAAAGAAGGCAAGAACTTTAAATTACCTTGGAAAAAAAGTCTGTTATGACAAACAGTTCTACATGTAGAATCTGATGGGCCTGTTATATATGCTCAAAGAGTCCATCAAGCAAAATTAGCATTCTACACAGTTCTCTGACTTACAACACTTCTTCAATTTTGGTAACGATCTGTTCCGCACATGCTCGCTCCTTCTCCAGAGTTACCCGGTCCTTGTCTCTCTCTGCATCAAGTTTAGTCAGCTCACTCTCAGCCAAGGTCAGTCCCATGCTACGTTTCTGTCTAAGAGGGTTAGGGGGGAAAAATCTCAGTTAGCAGAGAACAAATGATGTCCCTCTAGTTGTCTAGACAGTCCTAGATGCAAGTTTCTAGGGACAGGTAGAATGTCATGTTTCCTCCTTGTGATCTAGTCAGGTGTGGTTCTAGTGGTAGTAGATGCAAAAGACACATTTTTTGGAAGGAACTCACTTAGCACAGACATAGACTGAACTTTACTCCCGAAAGGGTATGAATGGAGACTTGCCTCTCATCTAGCCCTTTGACTTCAGGTACCTATTATATTTGATAACAGGGATAAGACTATATGGTTTACCTAGTGATGGATGAAATATTTCATATGTAACTTTTTTCTATCAACTTTTCTTCTTGTTTGCTTTTTGTCTTTTTGTTTTTTTGAAACAGGGTCTCTCTGTGTAACAACCCTAGCTGTCCTGCAACTCTCTGTAGACTAGGCTGGCCTTGAACTCACAGAGATCCGCTTGCCTCTGTCTCTTCAGTGCTGGGATTTAAAGCATGCACCACCACCACCCAGCAACCCTATCAAGTTTTGTGTAACGCCAAACTTACCGAAAATCCTCCAAGTGCCTCTGAACTTCAGGGTGGACTCTCTCCTGCATAGTTTGAATGTAGTGCCGATGAAGATCCTCAGGAATAAGCTCGGGTCTTCTCTTTTCTGCACAAAAAAAAAGGAAGTAGGTGATCTAAACATATATTCTATGTGACCTGACCCTGACAACATATCGACATTATACAGTACAAAATGAACTTAATACACCAGAGAAGTTATTTAGTACAGTTAACACACTTCCCATCAGATTTCAGATTTCATCTTTTCAATGTATTAGGTTCTCTATCTGCTGTGATTTATGTGGTTAAATCAGTCTAAACTGGCTAACAAATAAAACAATGAAACTGAGACATTTCTGTGGAGATATTAATCTTCTGGGACATGAACGCTCCAAACTTACCTAGATCTGCTGAGATTTCCTCAGGAACAGAAACTTTCAGGTGCTGAAACAGATCGCAAAGGAAAGTTAAAACACTGCAGACTTGTGAGATATACAGAAGAACATATATAACTTATGCTTAAAGGTGTATTTCATAACCAACATCACTTGTCTCATAGAAACAAACTCTTGCCCAGAGTTCTACTATGAAGGAATAATTAGTCATTTACTAGACTACAAAACAAATGCTTCAGTATTACTTCAAATAAATATCTGACATTGGCTTACTAGAAACACTGGCCAATATAATCAATTATACATTATTTTAAAAATACAAGTAAAACCTAAACCTGTATATTACACAGGAAAAAACTGACATGTGTAAGCATGATTTTCATTTCTGAATCTAAATCTCATCCAAAGATCACGCTATTCTCTTAAATTTTCTTAGGTGAAATTTTAGAAATCTTAAGGTATACTCCCAATGAGGGAGTACTGGATGGCAAATTGAGTTTTTGAATCTTAAAATCTCTAGTAATCATCTGTAGTTTCTGCTGTGGAACTAAGACAACCATCAACATCTTCAGATTAACTTATTTCCATGCAGGGATTCTCCCAGTAAGCATGTAGACTTTAGTTACACTGTCATACTGCAATGTTCTTCACCCAACAATGTGACAGAAAATCTTATTAACTTGTATTCAGAGGAAGTATCTTAAATCTTATACTTATTTTGTACTGAACACCCATTAAAGTCACATACTTCCTAAATGTAAATAATTCCTATAAAGATCTGAAGTTTAAATTTGAAAATAAGTCAGTGTTAAATTATTATGAGATCCTTACAGTATTTATTTTCGTATGTGTATGTGATGTGTGCACATGTGTATGGGTGAGTATGCTTGTACAGGCATGAATCTGGGAAGGCAGGTATTAGATAGTCCCTCTATCATTCTCTAACTTATTGAAGAAGGGTCTCTCATTGAACCTGGTACTTGCTGATTCCCCTGGATTTACTGGCTGGAGAGTCCCTGGGATCCTTGTTTCCCCTTCCTTCCCTCTTAGCTCTAGGATTACAAATGCACACAGTCATGCCTGGCCTTTCATGTGGGTGCAAACATCTAATTCAGGTACTTTTACTTGCACAACAAGCACTTTACCCACTGAGTGAGCCATCTCTCTGGCTCCTTATGTGCACTTTTAAGAAGAGTGATATGGGAAGACATATTCATGCATGTCTGTAATCCCAACCCTTGGGAATCATATGGGAGAATCTGGAGCCTAAGGCCTGCCTGGACTATAGTAACACTGTTTTAAAGAAAAGAACAAAGACATGAGAAACAGAAAAAAAAAAAAAAAAAAGAAAAGAAAAGAAAAGAAAAGCAGTTTTAGCACAAGTGAAAAAAAAAAGTACAAGAGGGGTGGTAATGTAGCTCAGCAGTAGAGCCTTTCTTGGCTTACCAAGACAAGGATTTAATTCCCAGCTCCACAAAAAAATAAAATAATGGATGAAATAATTATGATTTGTCACATAAAAGAAGAATCAGCACATTAATATTTATTCTTCTTATACTTTAATGCTAACATAGATCATGAGTAGTAAATGAGCAGGTACACAGTATGATGGAAGTAGGTAATAATATCTGGTTATTTTCTTTCTCTACACTATACCAGCAGATCTCAACCTGTGGGTCATGACTCTAGGGGGTGGGGTGGGGGTTGGAACAACTCTTTCACGGGGTTACATATCAGATATTTAGCATATCAGATATCTATATTATGATTCATAACAGTATCAAAATTATAGTTATCAAGTAGCAACAAATGTAATTTTACAGCTGCAGCATTAGGAAGGTTGAGGACCTCTGCTTTATACTCTTTTCAGGAAAACAATAGGGTCATGGCTAGGCTGGAAAGATAGCTCAGTGGTTAAGAGCACTTGCTGATCTTACAAAGAATCAGAGTTCAGTTAAGAGTCTGATCCTCTCTTCTGGCATCCACAGTCACCAATACACAGTTGTTGCATACTCACACAGACAACAAACATACAGGTAAATAAAAATCAGTAAAATAAAAAGCAAAGTCTTCAGTTGAGAAAATCCTAGGAAAAGAAGTAATGGAGATTAGAGAAGTCTGAAGCAGTCATCTAAGAAAACAGCAAATGGGGGAGGACAAAGGCTGGAAACGTGACAGTGTTTGCCTAGCACTCATGAAGCCATAGGTTGTCATCCCTGAACCTCATAAAACCAGATATGGTAGCACATGCCTTAATCCCTGCAACTGGGAAATAGAGGCAAGAGAGTAAGTCTAAGGTCATCTTCAGTGGCATACTGAATTCATGGCTGGCCTGAAACCCTGTGCAAAAATAAAGGGGTAAGGGATGACTAGAAAGATGGTTTGTACAGATGAGTGTTTGCTATGTAGGCAGGAGGACCCGAAGACCTAAACTCAGGTCTTCAGCACCCACATAAAAGCAGGGCATGGGGCCGGAGAAATGGCTTATTGATTAAGAACACTGGCTGACCTTCCAAAGGAGCCAGGTTCAATTCCCAGCACCCCCATGGCAGCTCACACCTGTCTGTAACTCTAAGATCTGACAGACATACATGCAGGTAAAATACTAATGCAAATGAAATAAAAAGAAATTATTAAAAAAAAAAAAAAGCACATGGTAGTGTGGCTGTAATCTAGCAATAAGGAGGTAGACACAAGAGGATCCCTGGAGTACACTGGTTGATTAATCTAACTGAATCTTAGTGAGCTGAGATTCCGTGACAAACCTGTCACAAAGAATAAGGTAGTAAGCCAGGGACATGGGTAAACAGGTAAGGTACTTGCCACCAAACCTGAAACCAGATTTCAACCCCTGAGACCCACACAGTGGAAGAACTGATTCCTGCAGGTAGCCCTCTGACTTCCATGCCCACATATTAGCACAAGTGTGCTTCCCCACATCCCCACATCAATAAATGTAATTATGTTAAAAATAAGGTGCAAAGCAATAGCGAAAGACACCTGATATTGACTTCTGGCCTCCACACGTACATGCAGATGTACACACACAACACAAAGGAAACAATTTTATTTTAAGATCAACTAAACAAAAAAAAGTGAAGGGATAAGGGCAAGCAACAAGACTATCCAAGGAAGTATTAAGGGCTATTATTTACCCTTACTTAGTAATGCTAATGATAAAATTTAGCTTAAAAATAAAAGACTTAAAAAATGAAAAACTTTACTAGCTGTGTGTGCGCGCGTGTGTGTGAGCACACACACAATGAGACCCCTGGCCAGCAAACCCCCAGGACCATTCTGTCTCCGCCTATGCATATGGATGCTGGGGATCAACTCAGGTCTTCCCAGCAAGCCCTTTACTCACTGAGCCACTTTCCCTAGCACTGGTGTTAGTAAAGCAAAGTACTGCTAGCACTGATTTCAGTGTGTGACCTCTTCCACCACTGTTAAATTTGTGTCTCTAATGTTCAAGGGGGCCACTCAGAATTCAACTATCCAAGCATTATATTTTGGGTCCTAACATATATGTTGATCATTTATATTATCTTTTTATTCCCCACTCTAATTGTGAACATATAAATGTCCAAATATAAATACACACACACACACACACACACACATATTCCCTAAAATCAATTAAGAATGCATATTCCCAAAAGTAATTTAGAAATTATTTTTAAGCCAACCAAACATAATCAAGAACTGAGATAATGCCGGGTGGTGATGACTCACGCCTTTAATCCTAGCTCTAGGGAGGCAATGGCAGGGGGATCTCTGTGAGTACGAGGCCAGCCTGGTCTACAGAGAGAGTTCCAGGACAGGCTCTAAAGCAATATAAAGAAACCCTATCTCAAGAAAGAAAACAAAACAAAACAACAACAAAAACAAACAAACAAAAAAGAGCTAAGATATTATATGGATATCCAAAAGCATGATACACTTCAACAGCATGGCCAGGGGACAGGAAATCAGGGCCACTAAGGCAACAGATGCACTGAAACACTTACTGCAGATCGGTCCAGGAAGAACTGATGAAACTCAAGGAAGACACGTCGAGTCTCCTTGGAGTTGGTCTGCTTATACAGGTCTGAATAGAGATAACAGAGCTGTCATGGGGAAAGAAATGGAAAAGACAGAGTGAAAAAAAAAAAAAAAAAAAGAAAAGAAAGAAAACCACAAAAGGGTACTCATTGAATTAATAACATTTGAAGTGTCCTGCATGCCTATCCTTATATGTTTAGAAAACAGGTCTGTCTACTCATTTACAGATGCAAAGTTTCCCAACATAAGAATCACTGTGTAGAACCTGAGTCAGGTGAACTATAAAGTATATTACCAATGTTGCAGGGTCAAACTGTGAAACTACATGGTGTAAGAAAACAGCCAAGTGAGCTGGGCGCGATTTCAGCAGTTCAATGCTCTGGAAACAGCTGCACTGCCCATTGATCTAGAAGAAGAAATGATCTTTAATCAGTAACTGATAACAAAATTAACGCTGTACTGTAAGACCAACTGTTGCCACCAGAATCTCCCTTTGGCCTCCAGTTATACTTCTGGCCTAGAATGTCCCCCACAGGCTCTCATGGTGAGGGCTGAGTTCCCACCTGGAGATGCAGCTGGGAAGTAGCCTAGGTGAGGACAGAGGTCACTGCAGAGAGCCTTTGAAGAGTCTATTTCATCGTGGGTCCCTTCCTGTTTCTGTCTCTGTCTTTCCCTTTTTACATTTCCTGGGTTTTTTATTTTTTTTTTTGTTTGTTTGTTTGTTTTTATTTTTGTTTAACCTGTCTTTCTCTGGATTTTGTCTTGCTATGTACCTTGGCTGGTCTGAACTCTCATTGCCACCCAAGCTAATAAATTTGGAGTCCTGCCTCTGTCTCCCAAGTGCTGGACTTATAAAAGTGCTTAAGGCTTATTTTGTTTGTTTGTTTGTTTGTTTTAAATAAAACTTCAGACACAAGAGCTAGAGAAATGACTCTGCAGTTAAGAGCAATGGCTTTCCTGCAGAAGACCTAGGTTTGGTTCCCAACATGCACGTAGTGACTCACAATAGTCTATTAACTCCAATTCCAAGGGCTCTGGAGCCTTCTTCTGGCCTCTGCAGGTACTAAGCACACACAAACACATATTCAGGCCAAACACTCATATACAATAAAATGAAAGTAAGTATATGGCACACATCTATTGTAATCCCAGCACTCCTACAGTCAGGTGGGAAGAGACAGAATGTAGAGAACTGGCCAGAAATGCACAGGCAACACAGCAGCAGAAGCAGTAAGAGACTGCCTCACAACAGTGTGAGGAGAGGCCCAACCCCCAAAAGTTCTCTCTGACCTGCATATGTGTGCTGTGTCATATGACCACATGTGGATACACATTTCCACATGCATACGTAATACTAAATAAATCCTAAATAAAATTAAAAATGATACTATGTCATGATTGTTTGGGAGTCCTTTTAGTAATGCAAGGCCAGTTTAATACTCTAATACTAATCAATGCAATCTGTCTTATTAGGAGAGTACATCAGAAAAAAAATTAAGAAAATGAATCATCCTAAGTCATTCAACAAAATTCAACATTCAGTCAAGATTTAAAGAAGCAAAGAAAGAAGAAAACTCTCATTAAGCTTGGACTATTCTTCAGTTTACACCCTTTAGCCTAATCAGGGACATCTACAGAAACACCTGTCAGTTAGCATGCACAAGCACAAAGGACTGAGCACTCTCTGCCTAAGGGGGCTTTATATGGCAAGGGTGTCTCCAAAACAACTAGCCTCCTGTGGAGGTCCAATCGGCACAGAAAAGCAAGAACAAGAAACAAAAGACAGAAGGAAACAAAACCATGTCTCTGAAGAAACAATGTGAATATCCTATAAAAAGTATGGAAATATTTTTGTTAATGAAAATAAACTGAGACAGGATCTCAACACAGGCTAGCTTCAAACTCATGATCCTCTTGCCTCTTAGGGGCTCCAAAAACTTCTTTGAAAAACTACTAAAGAGTGAGAATGGTGGAACATACCAGTAATCCCAGCACTTGGGAGACAAAGGAAAGGAGATGGCGGAGGTTCAAGGTCATCCTCAGCTACACTGAGCATTTCAGGCCAGCCTGGGCTACATGAGACACTGCCTCAAAAATCTTCCTAATATAAAAATTCCTAAAATTAGCCATTGAATTTAGCAAGACCACAGGGTAGAAAGACAAGAAGTAGGCTAATCATATTCCTTCTATCAATGAATAACTGGAATTTGTAAAGTTTGTTTTAAGTATCATATTCAGTAACATTCCACCTCCAAAATAAAATGAAACATGTGAGTACTCCTAAAATGACCCCATCTCTGCAGTCTGCAGAGTTAATTTCTACTGTTCAAAGCTAAAATAAGCAACTGACCCACGTTGCTTTGAAGATTTAGCTTCATAACAAGTTTTATTTCAACTTCCAAAGATTGTTCATCAAGTCAGACATCTCAGAAAGATGATGATTTAGTATTTTCAAACAAGTGCCATCACCTGCTCATGTTCAGTACCAAAATCATCATCCTCTGCTCCAATAATATGGGGTGCTCCGCGGGTGGAGGGACTGCCGATGAGCGATTGTGTGTCCTGGTGACATCAGAGAAGAGCAACAGAAAAACAATCTGATGATCAAAGGCAAAGACAGAATACAACCAAGGTTCTGGAGAGAAGTGGCTCACTGGCTATGGTGGCTGACATCTGTAAGTAAGACACTAGGTAAAACAAACACATGCATGACTCACTTCATCAATGGAGTTCCTTTTTATTATCTTCTTTGAAGTGCTTTATTTTCAAAATATCTGTTCTCAAACGTTCAAAGTCAAATGTCCACAAGAACACTGGCTTCTCTTTCCCGGGACAGGAAAGGGGGGGGAGGGGGAAATGGGGGCCAACATTTCCCTAGGACTAGTAAACCATCTTTGCCCACTACACACCTTTGGTTGCAGGAGTCCTAACGTTTTTAATGTTTCACTCACATACTTATGCCTGGTAATGAAACTGGGCTACATCTTTTTTCTTTTTTGTGATATCAGGAATGAAACACAGGGCCTTGGTCATGCCAGGCAAGGGTCTGACAATGGTCCATAACCCAATCCCTATTATATCTCTACATTTTAAAATTTGCTTTTATTTTCTTTAACTGCAAATTTTTAATGTTTTAAAGACTACATGAAAACAATAGATATTTGTTTTCAACAAGGATCAAATTTTCACTGTATAACTTCATTAATGTCTCTTGACTATTCAAAAGATGTTGTTAATAATATAATATCACAAAATTCTGTTAAGTCTTTTACAATAACATTTCAAGTACATTTATTAAAAAGTAAAATCATGGGGTTAGAAAGATAACTCAGCAGAGGGCCTTGGTTCAGGTTTTGTACCAACATGGTGGTTTACAACCACCAATTCCAAGGTGATCTGATGCCCTCTTCTGGCCGCTGCAGGCACTGCACACATATGTACAGGCAAAACATCCAAACATTTAAAATACCAAATAAAATCATAATGCTAAAGCATCCAGTTGAGAATATGTAAAATCCAGGGCCACTGAGAAATCAGCAGGTAAATGCACTTGCCACACATCCTAGAACGTGAGTGGAAAGCAAGGTGGAAGGGCAGAACTGACTCCACAGCATGTATGTACACAATAAAAATGAGCAATTATTTTTAAGTTGTATTAAAGAGTTTGACAATCCAGCAATTTTACCTCTAAGTAGGTACCCAAAAGGACTGAAAGCATCACAGTGGTGCATGAATGAGCACATACATGGGAGAGGTTTAAATTTCTTATGTCTACATATTACATTCTGTTTAATATATGCACCGAGAGAATAAGGGAGAAGGGTATTATTCAGTCTTAAAAGAGAAAAAAAATTCTGGCATATGCTACAAGGACAAATTTGAAGAGATTACACTATTTGATGTAAGTCAATCACAAAAGAAAAATATACTATGACTGTGTTCATGTGAACAGGTCAAGTAGTCCACTCATATAAATAGAATGTATGGTGACTGCCAGAGAACACATGGATTGAACATTTAATGGGCCAAATTTCAGTTGAGGAAGAAAAAATATTCTGGAGACATAAAGTGGTAGTTGTGAAACAATATGAATGCTCTTTTTTTTTTTTTTACATTTTAAAAGCAGTTAATAGTAAATTTTATGACATATGCCATAACAACACCCTAATAATGCTATGGACTACTTTTCTACTTATTCAAATCTTTCCTAAGTTCTAATAAACTTGTTTTATTTGGGTTTTGTTTGGCCCCACATCCTCTGTCCCAGAACAGCACACGAGATCCTCCTAGCACAGCTCAACTGTGATCACTTGCCCGTAAATGCTCACGCTATATCCACTCCCCAAACATGCAAACTGAAAAGAAAAGGCAAAGACAACCATACCACATGGATGTCATACTCACAATGTCCTGCATCCCTTCACTTTTCTCCGGGGCTTCCTCTAGATAACTTCTTTCTTTTAGACTACTCTTGGGACTCTGATGAAAAGAGAATACATTTCATTTCAGTAAGCAACAAATGAAAATGAGTAAGGGGAAAGTTCTGTGTTTCATATGTGTATTTAAAACTAAGTATCCTACTTCTTATTTCTACCTCTAGTTTGTTGCTTCTTCTCTTAGCTTTTCCATTTAATTCTGAAAATAATATAGAACCAATGAAACTGTGTCACCTAACCTTCAGCCTGGGAGAACCTACCTTGTTCACCTATTATTTCAAATAAAACTCTAACTTTATCATCTTTCTTAGCCTCTGCCTTATCCAACTATATCTACCTCTCTCCCAGTGACCAAAATCAGATCATTCATTAGAACTGATGGCTCACATTGGCACTTATGAGTTCAGAAATATTACAGCCACAGTCACACAACCCTCCCTGCTCATTTGGAATATAGACACTCTGGGAAAAAAATCAAAAAGAAGTATTTATCCTGCATGCAATGTAGTCATGTCCTCAAACAGAATATCCCTCCTGAAGGAAACAAGAAGACTAAGGAGGCTCAAAAAACTAAGAAGAAATTTACAGCCTTCGGAGGCCAATGTGTGAGGATAATATCAGAAAAAAAACCCAAAAAAACAAAAAACAAAAAACAAAACAAAACAAAACAAAAAAAAAAAATTGCTGGGACACAGGCATAACTCTTTGTGATGTCTCTGCTTGCTTGCCGTGCAGAGGACTGCCACAATGCAGGTTTCTTGAGTCATCAACCAGGCAGGGATAGGCTTCTTTGGTGATGCAACTGCCTGACTCACTCAATGTCCTGTAAGCAGACTCAGTAAACTGATTCACTAAGCAGCTCTCCTGGGGACTCATATCTGGTTGTCACTGCATTTGCTCTGTGTAGAGTGAATAGAAACAATGTACATAGGAAAAGTATCACAATGTTGCATCTTCTATGCAAGCTACATTTTAGGATGAACTAATAGCTAATAAAGGGAAGTCTTTACAGCTACTAAATAAAGAAAAGAGACAAATTATGCTTTTGAAACCCTAATAAAGAATCTATGCATTTTGATCCTGAGAGGGATGAAAAAAAATTATACTACAGAATGATGGGGAACTTTACAATGAAAATAAAATCAAGCATTAACACTTTAAACAACCTCTCACCTCCTGGTGTGTCAGGATGAGAGGCACCCAGTACAACCCATGAATTGTTCTCAACAGACAATAACTATCACACCATAATCTGATCGAGACTCTAGATCTAATTAGAAGTTTTCAAGAAACAAAGATAAGGGAACAAGTATAAAACACCATAAAAAAGACAAAAAGTGGGCTGTTTAAATGGACATATGACTTTTTTTTTTTTCCAAACAAAACATATCAAAAGAAGAAGGGAAGAAAAGAGAGGGAAGGGGAGGGGGAAATTACATATCATCCAAAGGCTATAAAGATCTTGCCTGGCTCTTGACTCAAAACAGGATTAAGGATGTATCAATGGGGGACTCTAGCATCACACCCTTGGGTTTGATCCCCAGCATCACAAATTTAAATAAGCAAAATACAAAAAGATCCGTTTAAGGAAATTTCAGTAATCAAACTACATGTCAGGAAAATACAATTCATAAAGTTTGATAATATTAAAGTTCTATTTTAGAGCATCACATCTCTTAAAGACACATTAATGAAATAGTCTTAGATGCAAGGAATTGGAGTCACAGGCAACAGGTTTGAGTGGAAACTGGATTATGAGGGTGTGATGAAGTCATTATGCTCTCTATTTTAAAATATACCTGATAATTTTTTCATATTTACTAAAATTTTATTATGAAAAAACTTGCAAATAAGAAAACCATATAGCAAG
Organism: Phodopus roborovskii; assembly: GCF_943737965.1. Taxonomy (NCBI): domain Eukaryota; kingdom Metazoa; phylum Chordata; class Mammalia; order Rodentia; family Cricetidae; genus Phodopus; species Phodopus roborovskii. Next base: position 20,419,130 of record NW_026126517.1, read on the forward strand.
ATCAATCCGAACCAGAGTCCATCCATCTCAATGAACTTCTATACACTTAGAGTAGCCATTATGAAGAAATTTTCAAAATAAATAAGAAATAAAAACAGGGGGCTGGAGAGATGTCTCAAAGGTTAAGAGCACTGGCTGCACTTCCAGAGGACCTAAGTTCAATTTCTGACAACCACATAATTTGGTCCATGACCACCTTTGATGCGATCTGGTGCCCTCTTCTGACATGCAAGCAAAACAAAGTATACACAACGAATAAATAAATCTTTAAAACAAACAAACAAACAAAAAAAGCAAAAACAAAAACAGGAACAGATACTCTGAACTGTAGATGATGTGTGGGTCACTTCTGAGGAAACTGGCCTGTGACATTCTTTTAAGCCTTTACCAAACTGAGCAACAGTGGGATTTTATAAAACTGAGAAGAGGGCTGAGGAGATGACTCATTAACTATAAAGACATAGGTAATTGTCCCCAAGGCCCAGCCCAGCAGCCACGTAAAGGCTGAGAAGAGATTACTGTAACCCTGGTCCTAAAAGGCAAGACAGACAGATCCTGGGAGCTCAGTGGCTGGTCAGATTAACGAGCTGGTAAGATATAGGTTCAGTGAAAGAATTGTCTCAAAAAGTAAGGTGGATGCCAACAGAAGACAGACCTGATTTCTGGCTTTCTTTTGTACACACATGCACACATGCATATGTGTTCCTACCAGACAGACACACACAGAGAAAACATATTTTAAAAACCAAAAATGCTAACTTAAAAAAGACTGATCCCTCCAAACTACTGCAGTATAGTTCAAAAGAATATGAAAATCCATAAGTTGCTTTTAGCCTCAACGTGTCAGTTTGAATTAAACAAATTTGTGGGAATTAAACAAGAGTTTTATGGGTTCAGTGGGTTAACTCTGAACTGAACTACATCATTTGTAAGGGTTTTCACAATATTTATTTATTTGGTCCTAGTTTCTTTAAATGCTACTTAAGATACTGTGAGAATAAAAAGAGTATCTCTGGAACGAATAGGCATTCACTAATTGGTAATTGTCAACCATTCAACATACATCTTTTAAATTCTTATTAAGCTAGTCTCCTTTTCTTACAGACACCTCCATCTCTTTATTCCAATTTGTTTCCTACAATGACTTTCTGATGGTGCTTCTTGTCTATACATACATAATAAAGCCTAAACATTTACTCAACTTGACACAAGCTAGAGTCATCTGAGAGAAAGGAACCTTGATTGAGAAAATGCCTTCATGAGATCAGGCTGCAGGCAAGTAAGTCTATAGGGCATTTTCTTAATTAGTGATTGATAGGGGAGGTCCCAGGCCATTGTAAGTAGTATCTTCCCTAAACTAGTAGTTCTTGGTTCTATAAGAAAGAAGGCTGAGCAAGCTATGAATGAGCAAATCAGTAAACAACACTCCACCCCTTCCATATTCTCTGCATCAGCTCCTGCCTCCAGGTTCCTACCCTGTTTGAGTTCCTGTCCTGACTTCCTTTGATAATGAACAATGACGTGGAAATATAAGCCAAATAAACTCTTTCCTCCCCAACTTGCCTTTTGGTCACAATGTTTCAACACAGCAAGAGTAGTAATCCTAACTAGGACACTATTTATTCTAATTCTTACCAATTACATGTCAGAATTAATTTGTTGTGATGCCTAACTCTACACTCATCAATTAACTCCATTTTATAAAGCTGTATCTGAAAAGCACAGACTGTGACTGTAACATTTCCTTAAATACAAAATAAAACTCCAACTTCTCAACCATATCACTGTTCTGAATTCCCACACTCTGAAAATGTAACAGATAATAATACAGAGGGCAGAGAAACAGTACTGCACCACAAGCCAGAGAGCAGATGGTTTTTAAGCAGAGCAGCTCAGACAGGCAGGGAAAGCACTCACACCTGCCTCCAGTCTGTCTCATACACAAGCCTGATAGTCCAAGTGGCTTTAAACTTTCACCCTCTTAAAAAAAAAAATGTCATGTCCTCATGTGTCAGTGCCTTTGTGTATATTTTTGAGGATCAATCCTGTGGAGCTAGGTGGAGGCAAATCACTTACTGCACAACCTCCCTTTGGTCTCATATTTTTCTTTTGTAAAGTAACAGCAGTAATGTTTCATAAAGATGTTTTCAGACTAACATTAAAAATGTTTAAATTTATCAGCATTGTGTTATAATACTTGACTAATATTAGCTATAGGTTTTCTTGAACAATTGAACTTTTAAAATCCTGTCATCACCATCTTTCAGGGGTAAAAAAAAAAAAAGAAAGAAAGAAAGAAAGAAAGAAAGAAAAAGAAAAAAAGTTCTCAGATTTTCCTTGCTTGAGAAATCAAACCAGTGAGCCAAGCCTCAAAGGTAATAGTAGACCCCATGGTCCCAGTTCCCCCTCATCTTAACAATGCAGAAACATTACACTACTCTCCAGCACTCTTGGGTACACAAGTCAGGAGTTGTAACATCTCCTCTACACACAATGGGCACTAATGTCCTGTGCTCGTCTTAGAAACAGTCACAATTCACTAACTTAATTCCATAGCCCACAGAAACTAAATACTACCTCCAACTATGACCTCCTCGTCCTTAGAATAGATGATGCCCTATTTCTACAACTATCACCATATACTATCTATAATATAATGTTGCATAAGCAATGCTGAGAGCCTTTTTTATCTTTATAATCTTTTTTTTTTTTTTTTTTTTTTTTTTTTTTTAGAGTTTCACGATGAAACCCTGGATAGCCTGGAATTCTCGGAATTCTCAAACTCACAGAGATCCTCCTGCCTGCGCCTTCCAAATGCTAAGATTAAAGCTTATGTGCTACTGTACTTGGCCTGGTTTAGCTTTTAATAATTATGAAACTATGGCTCTCTTGCATATTCAATCTAACATGTTTTTATAAGCACACACCCATATTCATCTGGTAGTCGCTGTGTGAATCAGGACGGAGCTGTCAGTAAAGCCAGGCAGTAGCTGGAGTCTAACAGGGAAAAGCCAGGCAGGGCAAAGGCTGCTTCTCTTAGTAATGGCAAAGTGCCTCATGATTCAAGACTGAGTCACTCTGACCACAACTGGAATATTGACATGCTCTTAAAGATACCAACAGTTGGCCTCTCGTTTGAGCAAAAATTCGCAGGCATTAGCTTCTCAATGCACAAACAAGAAGCCTGCTGGGAAATTCCATCCCTACAAGAAACACTCAGCAATGAATGACTGAGGGAAAAAGTGACCTCTGGAATTAAAAGTTCACATATAGCAGTGTTCAAAACTTCTGTTTATCAAATTGCCACATAAAAACCTTTACTATAAAAGACAATATTTTAATACATATAACTTGAGAAAGAGTGTGAGGAGAGTGTGAGAAGATACAGGTTAAGAAGATCAACGCTCACATCCGCATTGTCACTGCTAGGCCTGGAAGCCTCTCCACTGCTCCCATCCGTCCTGAACAGGCCATCTCCAGGATCTGGTTCTGCCTCGCTGACTGTTAGGGTGTCACCTAACGGCCTGGAGGGTGCAATTACAGTGCCATCCTAAAACAGATTAAAGAATCACACACAGACACAGTCATAGAAGAGAATGGTGACTACTGATGGCATAAGTAAACAGTGGCAATACCTTCTACATGGATGCAGCTAAGGTAAAAATACTTAAAGTAAAAAACAAATAATGTGAATAACCATAAAGATAGGGAAAGCCATATTGTAACATAGAAGTCCCAACAGCAAATAACATCATAAACATAAGTACAAGAGAATTAACTTACATTATTTAGATTATCTGCCCATTAGTAAAGACTATTACACTGCTTCTATTTAAATGCCTTCCACTGCTTCTGAGTTTCATTAAATGTCCAATATTTGAACACATGCTATAACAGTAAATTACTGAAACTATATTTTTACTGTTCATATCTGTTAAATACATTGTTTTTGTTAGTAATAAAAACACAAAGGGTTCCTAATATAGCTCAATGGTACAGCTTGACTAGTATTCATGAGGTAACTGGTTCAATTTCCAGAACTACCAAATATGTATGTATGAGCACATGCATACACATGTATAAATACACATACAGATACCATTACTAGAGCATAATAATCAAAATGAAAAGAAATGTGCTGTGGAATAATCCTTTTATACATTGTGAAGATTTGTCACTTGGATCATTTTTATAAAGAGCTGACTGACCAGTAGCCAGGTAGGAATTAGAGGTGGGACAAACAAACTAGGAGAATGATGGGAAGAAGAGTGGAGTCAGAGAAGAAGCCAGCCAGCAGCTGAGGAAGTGTAGAAAATGAAGTAACAAGCCATGAGACATGTGGCAAAGTACAGATAAGAAATATGAGTTAATTTAAATGTAAGAGTTAGGTAGTAACAAGCCTGACCTTCAGCCAAGCATTTATAATTAATATTAAGCCTCTGTGTCCATTATTTGGGAAGCAGCTGCTGAAACACAGAAAAACTCCACCTACAAATATATAATAAAAAATACACTAAACCAGGAGACGACATACCATGTCACCTTAACTATGTCATTTAACCAGTTTAAGCCCTAGTTCTTCGAACCACAACATAGTATTTGACTTTAAAACTAGCAAAGATAAATTATCTCAAAGAATTCTTGTCAGTTCTGTGAAGATATGACTTTTACAACTCATCAGCTTTTACATATTGTTAAGTGCACAGGCAAAAAGTAAGTAATTCTACAGGCAAGTGGCCCATCTTCCTTTGAAATGAAGGATACATCTCAAAGATGAACAGGTCCACCATGCATTTACAGCACGTTCTACTAAAACCTATTTTAAAATTACAATAAAAATTAGAGATATTAAGACCATAAATATGAAATTAGGTATGGTGGGACATTCCTGTGATTCTAGCACTCGGGAAACTAAGGCTTTAAGTTGCAGGTAAGGCTGGGGCTACATAGCCAAGTGTGAGGCTAGCCAGGACAATGCAGTAAGACCTTGCATCCGTAAAGAAAAACAAAGAATATAAACATGGCTAGTTATGGTGAGGACACACCAATAATCCCAGCATTTGAAAGGCTAAAGCAGGAAGCATTATAAAAGTGACATCCTGCCTATAAAAAAATAAATACCACAGAGTGGTGGTGTCACATGCCTTTAATCCCAGAACTTGGGAGTCAGAGGCAGGAAAATTTCTGTGAATTTGAGACCAGCCCAGTCTACAGACATAGTTCTAAGTTGGCCAAGACTACAGAAAGAAAACCTATCTCTAAAACAACAACAACAACAAAAAACCAAGTAAATAAATAAGTGAATGAACAAATAAGCAAAAAAAAAAAAAAAACAAAAACAAAAAAACAAATAAATACTAAAGCTTGGGGGTCCTCATAATGAGTCTGGATTTCAGGATTTTGTTTTTTCTTTTTTCTTTTCCTAGAGTCAGTTTCTCACTTGGTAGTCCAGGCTGGCCTCCGACATACAATCCCCTTCCCAATGTGCTGTGATTACAAGCATGTGTGCCATGCCTGGCCTTGAACTCTAGTTCTATCGCTTTTGAGCCATAAGACTTTAAATAAATAGTGCAATCCCTCTAGAAGGCTTAAGTACATTTGTAAAATAGAGGAGAACAACAGTATCTAACTTCAGGGCATTAAAGAATGCCTGACCATGTATATCCCACAATGCCCTTTACTGTGTAAAAATCTCATATCCCTACTTAAAAACATATCAGTGTCATTGTGACAATGTGAACCACAGAAATACAACTATTTTCAAAAACATTTTTGGCTTGTCACGTCAAAGCAAAAGTACTCTTAAAATTACAATAGAACAAAGGCAAGCAAACAATCAGAATACTACATTTACTTTTGTTAATCATGTCAGAAACATCTTACACAGAACATCCTGTTATCCTATGCTAGAAATATCACTTTAAAAGGAAACTACAAAATTCTCTGACACATTCCCAGAAAAAAAATTTTCCTACAAACACTAGGCAGAGCTTTCAGTTATGCCACTACCTGAGCAGAGCCTGTGGCTTTGGACAGCTGCTCTTGCAGCTGCGGGATGTGCTTCTTGGCCTCCTGGATCTCCTTGAGCAATCTTTGGGTAGGTGTTCGGTTGTAATCTTCCTGTAGTAACTGAAATTTATAGAGATATTTTAGGAATTAATTATTTAAGTCATGAAGATAGAGAAGAAGCCCACTGCTAGCACAACAGTTGGTGGCACCAGTACCATTCTCTTGACTGAGGTTGGGCAATAGCAATTTTACCCACACTCAGTTTCCCTGGCCTGTAGAGAGCCCATGTTAACTCTGTACCTGCAGCCGTTCCTGTTCTTTTTGTAACATTTTTCTCAGAATCTCTACTTTCTGGTTATGGACCACATTGTTTTCCTCCTAGAAAAGGATAAGAACACAATACAGGGGAAATAAGGCTAAGACTGAAGGCCAAGAGAGACTGTTCTGTGTCAGCTCCAACCCTCAGTGTCCTTTAGGATATTCTTATTCCTGGCACTTATGAATGAAGATGACTCATTTCATTAAGAAAATTACAGAAACAGGTCTGCCTTTTCATTTCCCTTTTACTAGACTATGCCAAGAGAACATTAAATGTGGGTATTGGTTGGTGAACTGGAATTACATAAGTACAAATGTATTATTGCTACTTCTCTCAATTGAGGCATTACTATATCAATCCCCAGGCTTGGTTCTAATTTCCAGTATAGTCTGCCCGAAATCTGAGACAACTCCCAGCTCATCGCTCCTTGTTTTACAAATTCCTATGTCTCCCTATAATCCTGCTATAATCACATTCACAACAGTGTTGAATGGATTCCTATTGCTTACTCAGTAACTTGTAAACTTGCTTAGCAAGTTTACAATAAGTTTACAATACACAGATGACCTCCTTTTGGTAAGCCATCTCCCACCATGTACCTCCTTAGCTAGACAAAAGTCTTGCTTTTCTGACAGCAGTGGTACTTTCCTGGCTCTCCAGCTACGTTTACTCTGTCTCCTCCATTTTCTCTTCATAGCCATTACAAAAGCTAAATTCAAACACAACTATCCTATGAAGACCTTCTCCATCACAACTGAATGTGCTTTTTCCTCACACAACTTAGTATTCCCCCTTATGTCTACATTCTATCTCTTTTGATTACTTAGAGTCTTAACCTCACTCAGTAAAGGCTTATTAAGCACCTCCAATAAGTCAAGCAGTATTTCAGGCATTAGGGACATAATAGTAAACAAAACAAACTCCTATTTTCACAAACCATACACTGTTAAATGACTAAAGACTGAATATTCTCAAAGAAGTATGTAACTTCTATGATAAACAGGTATGTCTTAGACTCTTGAATGGAAGTTTGCTAATCAGTTTAATATGTCAGAGGCATCTTTCTATGACTGAGTATCTACTGAGAAGATATTCTGTTCTTACCCCCATAAGCACAGGACTAGTGATTCTCTCCATATTCCCGGTTGCTCCAGGGGAATGAGGGGATGTCATAATGGGAGACATATGTCCAATGACTGATGGCTCTACTTCAGAATCGGCAAGTGGAATCTGGGGCGACCCAGGTGGGCGTCCCTGGACAGTGAGAGCTACATAGGAACCAGCTAGAGGTAGGAAAGTGGGAGAAAAAGAAAAAAAGGAAAAACAACAGTGTTGAGAAACTTTAAAAAAAAAAAAAAAAAGTTATTCATTCAATATTTTTTTCCTTTAACTGGGGTAGTGGGGAATCGTACCAAGGGAACTTATGTTAGCCAAGCAATTTACCCCTAAGCTAAATCAACACTCTTTTAAAATATTATTTTGATCAAGAAACCTCATGAGTTGCCAAGGCTGACCTTGAACTCATTCTGCAGCAAGGCAGCCTTTGAATGTGTGATGCCTCTCACATGCTGGTATCACTATTGTGCACCACAATGCCCAACAAGTGTGCCTTGGAAGGCTTTCAGCCTCACATTCTCTCTGAGAAAACCATTCATTCCATCTTACTAGCACACATGCTTGCCATGCTCCAACTCTTTCTAGCCGTCTTTAATTGGTTCAAAGGAAATCAGAAAGCAATCACTCTGATGTTTGGAATGGGAATTAAAAATTGGGCACAAGAGAGCTCATTAAGACACAATCTTTAAAAGAGATCATCATTAGGGCTGGTGATATAGTTAAGCATACATGATGTCTTGGGTTCCAACCCTGGCACTGGATAAACCAGGTATGAGGTTTGTGCTTATACTATCAGCAGTAGGAAGGTAAAGACAGTAGTATCAGCATTTCAAGGCCAGCCTTAGCTATACAGCAGGTTCAAACTCAGCCTGGGCTACATAAGACTCTATCCAAACCTCCACTCCCATCCTCATTTCCCAAAAAAGGTCTTAAAAGAACCCAGTTTTGTTATTGTTGTTTTTAAGAAGAACTCAGTTGGTTGACTAAGCTGGACATGGTACACACATGTAATTCCATCGAAGAAGCTGAGGCCGGAAGGCTCAACTTCAATGCCAGCCTAGGCAATCCAGCAAGTATGAGTCAAGCCTAACCTACACAGTATAATCCAGATCACTGAATTTATTTCAAAAAGTCTGTCTACTCAATATGAAAATTAAGTGATTCTTTCTGGCTGGCCATAAATAAATAACTCTCTCTCTCTCTCTCTCTCTCTCTCTCTCTCTCTCTCTCTCTCTCTCTCTCTCTCTCTCTCTCTCTCTCCTCTCTCCTATGAAATGACCTAACACAATCATACATTCCTCTTCGGTTATATACTGTTTATTTTCAGCTTTCTCTTTGAACTTTTACTTTAAAAACATGACAAATATCCAACACCCAAGCCAGACCAGAACAAAAACAAAAACAAAAAACAAAAAACAGGAGTTGTTCAGATGCTGAGACTCTTGTGTCTTATTTCTCTCCTGCTCCAACAGTCATTCTGAGAATGAAGCCATTAGAAAGACGTAACTTCTTCTGCAGAGTAAGTGGGAAAGTAAAGCTGGGACTTCAGAAGTGTATGGTATATAGTTCACACCACTCAAATCCAATAACCCAAACACCCATCTCCTAACATTCACTTATAAGCAAAACTCACAAAAACCAATGAATCCTCTCTGGAACCTGTAAATACAGAGGAACTGAGGCCCAAGTGCTGGAGCTTGGCCTGTCTCACTATCAACTTAGAAGCATCACCCATTTTGACCCTACACAAGAGTACTGTCAGTTGCTAAATGGAAGTAGGCCAAGGCAGATCTGAAAGTTATAAATCCATAACTCTGCACTTCTCCAAGAGATTTTCTTGAATTACACAAGCATTTACTGAACAGAGGTTAAGTAACCACACTACATGATTTTTAAAGTTCTTCAGGACATTCTATCTGATTCTCAACCTCCTTGCTGTCGGGTAACTAGTGTATGCCTTTCAAATACATGTACTGAGGCAAGGAGTTGACAAAAGATAATTATTAGTAAGTTTTACCTTAGACCTTCCAATGTGTGTATATGGGGGAGAGGTTGGAAAATACCAGTCAACTAGTTCACAGACAGTTTTATCAAATGAAATTTTCTTAGAACCTTGGCATACTCATTCATTTCCTTATGGTCCACACATGCTTTCTTTGTGCTACAATAACAAGCTCCAGTAGTAGCTATGTAGTTCACAAAGCCTAACATGTTTGCTATTTAGCCAGTTTCAGAAAAATACTTGGTGACCCTTTTAAGGGTTTGAGAAAACAATTAAAAAGAAATAACATTCACCTACATCTGATTAGTTTCACCACCTCCAGATGGTTTGAATGAGTCACCAGAGTCCCATTCACCTGTGAGAAAATTAAGAAAGTATGTGTCAGACAGATCCTAAAACAATAGCTACATGGTGGCTTTAAGAATTACAGTACAATAATTATAATAAACATTTGGTCCACATTCCTTTGTATCACTATATATTCAGCAACAAAATGAACTTGAAACAAAACAAGATCTTCATTTAAAGGCGGTGGTACATCTAACCTTTGGCCACCTGGCTACATGCATTTTAGCATAACTAAGAAGACAAGCCAATAAATTTATAAATGACAATGTCATATTGCAATATAAATCCATAATTTAAAGGAAACTGCAACTTAGTCAACATGGTAAATACAAAATATATTTGAAACCATATTTATAAATCCCTCACATTGGGGCTAGAGAGACATGGCTCAGAAGTTAAGAGAAGTTAAGAGAACACTGCTCTTCCAGGGGACCCAGATTCATTTTCCAGAACCCACATGATGGCCCACAACTCTCTGTAACTCCAGTTCCAGGGAATCCAATGTCCTTTTCTGATTTCCACGGGCAGCACCAAGCACAAATGTGGTTCACAGCATACAGAGAAGCAAAACATCCATTTGCATTTAAAAAAAATTAAGTTTAAAAAAAAAAGCCAACAATAAACAAATCCTTCACAGATTTGAACTACTCCATAAAAACCTGTATTTAGGGCTAGGAATGTAGCTTAGTTGGCAGAGTGTTTGATTAGCATGCATAAGCTCTGGGTCCTATTCCCAACACTGTATAAACTGGGCATTGGTGGTATATGACTCTAATCCTAGTACTGGGGAGGTGGAGAAAGAGGATCCATAGCATAAGGCCAGCCTACCCTATACAAGGCTCTATCAACAAACAAAACTTTTCTTCGCTTTTAATTATTAACAGTAGAATGATTTTTCAAAATTATAAGAAGTGGAAAATAGTGATTATGTAATAACACTCAATTTACTTTTCCAAATACAAGTAATCTTTATAAAGAAACTTAATTTTCTGATAAATTAGGCATAAAAATGTTATCCAAGGTCTCCATTAAATAAAACAAATTAAGGTAAAAATATCAAACATGGATTTAACATTAATTTTTTTTTTCCTCTCATGCAACTACCATTAAAGTTCAAATACATAAGTGTGGGGAGGGAGCTGTGGAAATAGCTCAGTCAATAAAGTGCTTACTGTGACAATCAAGCTTGAAAACCTGAGTTTGGTCCCCAGAACCCACATAAAAATGCTAGGCATGGCGTTAGCCATTTATAGTTGTAGTGCTGGGAAGCTGGGAAGGCAGATGGGACAATTCCTGAATCTTGCTGGCTAGCCAGCCCAGTCTAATTAATAGGCAAGCTCCAGATGAATGAATGAGCCTGTCTCAAAATCAGGCTCACAGCACCTGAATAAGAGCACTACAAGTTGTCCTCTGGCCTCCACATACACATGTACACATGTGTGCGCACACACATGTACAGCATATAAACAATACACACACAAGGTGAAAAATACAACAGTACACTCATCATGTCTCCCAGAGGTGTTGATGCTAACTGCAACATTTAATACTTGAGCTAGTGTTTTAGCATGCAAATATGGGCACAGACCCTCTGCCTTTCTTCTATCATACTGTCATCTCTCAACACCCATACTGTGAACCTAATTAATCTTGTGTTTCTGATTGTTATTCTTTGAGAGGTCTTACTACACAGACGGCCATGAACTCTCTATCCTCCTGCCTCATCCAAACTACTGGGATTGCAGTGTGAGTTACCATGCTGCTGTAATCTAGTCTTTCGCTTTGTCCTCAGTTCATACACACTTAGCTTGTGGTTGTTGACAAGTTTTCAGTGTATAAAAAAATATCATGTGGCACATTTGTACATATATTTCCTTAGATATATTCCAAAAAAAAAAAAAAAAAACGAATTGGCTGATCAAAAGTTGTACACTTAAAAATTTTAATACATATTTACAAATTTCTACCTAACAGATATTACCTAACTGATGCTGAAACCTATGAAAAAAAAAGCGATTCTATATAACCATTTTATGCCAAATGTGAACCATCATCAATCATTAAACACTGACAATGAAACACATTTTTCAAATAACATTTTACTTTCTACTTTACCATTATCAGTGACATTTGACCATATTCTCATGGAAAAAGCTATTTACTTAAATTACTCTGGGGAACTGATAAAACTATTAAGTTTTCTATCAGACAGGGCTTGTAGTCCTGGAACCTGCTAGATAGATCAGGTTAGCCTCAAATCTGCAGTTGTTCCTCCTGCCTCTGCTTTCCCAGCATCTGGATTACAGATGTTCCCCCAACAAGCAAGTTCATTTTTTTCTTGTAGGCAAAGGGTGCTCTTGGGCTGGGAAGGCAGCACAGTGGCTAAGAGTGCTTACTGCACAAATCTGGGTCGCCAGCATCTATGTAAAAAGCCTGGTGTGGCTCCCCAGACCTGTATGCCCAGCATGAGGTAGGGTTCAGGGATAAGGACAGGAAATTGAAACAAAAGGTTGCTGGAATTTCATCACTGCACATCTAGCAGAGGGGATGAGGGCACAATGAACAATAAGTTCAGTGAGAGACTCTGTTAAGGAATAAGGTAAGAACTGATAGAGGAGGAGTCTTCTGGTCTTCACACATGTATATATATATATATATATATATATCTGCAACATGTGGACCTACATGTATATACCATGCACACACACAAGTGTTCTTTACAATGAAGGGCATCATGCTCTTAATACAGTCAAGTACTTTCAAGAATATTTTCTTTCCCTATATAATTACCTTTAGGTAATCAAATTATCTAGCTGTTAAATAGAAATTACTGAGAAATCCATTCCTCTCTTAATGATCAGAGTTCACAGAGCTTGGGTGAGGATACAGTTCAGCTGGTCCAGTGCTTGGCAGGCAGGTATGAAGCCCAGGTCTCATTCCCCAGGACCATGTAGACTACAAATGGGGATGAGCACCTATAATCCCAATACTTGGGATGCAGGAAAATCAGAAGTTTATGCCCAGCCTGGGTTGCATGAAACCCTACCTCAAAAAATAAATCCTCAAGGCCTGGTTCTAACTTCTAATGTCTTATAGCATTAGTCTGTATTAGTGTCATAATTTTACTACTCAATACCATCTCCTCTCAAACATGACACTTTTTCTTCAGCTACTCATCTCACTTTTTCACTTTTTGTTTGTTCTTGTTCTGGTGCTGGAGTTCAAACCCAGGCCTGGAGTATGCTAGGACTCTATGTCAACCCCCTTTAAAAAGCTTGTCTGTAACAACTGTTGGAAACCAGCAGTCTGCTGACCCTGCCCCCTGACAACGGGTGGGACGCTCATGGCCATGTCATCTCTAGTCACAACTTTACCTGGCTGCTCACACATTACCTGGCCGCTCAGGTGACTCAGTTACGCATGAGCAAGCTAGTTTCCCTTTTAAAACAAGCGCTCCAAGTGCGCCTCTCTCTTGCCTTGCTCTCCCCACCCCTCCTGCTTTCGGTTGGCCACCAGCTACGCCCCCCCTCCCCTCTACCAATAAACTCCATGTGGGCACTGAGTCTCATGTTTGTGATTCTTAGGCGGTAATTATAGCAAAAGAACAACAACAAATTTGCAAGAAACAACACACCAGCATAATCCTACTATTTGTATGAGTATTCCTTGCTAACAAATTAATTTGAACAGAAATGAGTTTTACAAGCTGAGCTATTTTCCCACTCAAGAACAAATATGACTCCATTTATACAAGCCTTTTCTTATGCCTTTCATTAAAAGGTGATGTTAACTTTAAAATAAATGAAATCAGTTTGTATAAGAGGCAGAGAGCTGGTTTTTTGGGTTTTTTTGGGTTTTTTGTTCGTTTGTTTTTAAATCTAGATGGAAAAATAAATATAGATAATATATGTTATGCAATCATATCATGAGTTCCACAGTAGACTTGGCTTTACCTTGATGATTCGATCACCTGTTTGTACTCCAGCCCGCATGGCTGCTCCATCTGTGTAAGAAATGAACTGCTTTACATATGATTCACAGAGAAGTCTTTTTGAAAGAGAAGTAAAGTAACACAAATAATAAAAACAAGCAGTGCAGTTGGAGAAACAGTGGAGTCTAGAGATCCTGTCTAAGGGCAGGATGGCCCCTTTCGTCTGAGGTAGAGGTAAGAGCTACGGCTGGCTGCTTTGCTTCTCTGATTTTCAGCTTTAATCCCAGTCTCTGTCTCTTTATTATTCATCTGTCTCTTTATTATTCATGCAACAATGTGACAACAGTTAAAACACGGGCTGTAAAGTATGGCAGACTTGAATTCAAATCACTCACTGCTGTCTGAGTGAGACTTCTTTTATGATTTTTTTTTCACTTGAAGACTCAGTATCATCTATAAAGAATTATCACCTTTAATATTATCTACCTGAAATTACAGCACCCAATACAAAAGAATCCACTGTATTATGATAGCAAAAGATATGACTGTGATTTAGGACAAACATCCATATCCCTTTAATCTATCTCTACTAAAATATCACTTTAATGCTACAAAGAAATGAAGTTATAGAAATGTCAATTAAGTGATGACATATAAAATATCATGACCAAGAAATTATGTGGTTTCTTTAGCTATAGAAGAACAGTTTCCTTTCTATAAAGTCACCTCAGGCAATTAATTCTATAGCCCCATTTGATATGTGGCACAAAGGTCCACATCCTGCAGTCTATATAAGTCTATTCTGGGCAAGAGACATCATAAAAGCTATGTTATGCTTACTCTGTTTACTTCAAAGTGACAGAACTGGTTTTTGTTTTTGAGACAAGGTCTCACTATGCAGCCCCGGCTAGTCTGGAACTCACTATTATATACCAGGCTGTCTTGAGAAATCACAGAGAATCCCCCCTGCTTCTGCCTTCTGAGTGCAAAGATTAAAGGCAAAGACCCAAAACAAAACTATTTTTTAAAATGCCTTGCCTTCTTTGACAGATTGCACGAAGACTGGATTGTCTCCACTGACTGTCAGCCCAAATCCATTGTCATCTTTCTGGATGATCACACAGCGTTGAACAAGACCTGCAGAACAAGGACAGAGTAAACGGAGGAGGGGGGAAATCAGAATGAAAGAAATGATTATGTATTAGTGATGAATGGTTTTCTACCTGGAGAAATGAAAGGTAACTCATGAACACTATGAACACTAATCCCATAAAATAAATATAAGAACATCACAAAGAACCATGGGTACCAGTGTCAATGGAGAGCAGAGTGGACTATCAAGGACAAGCTACAACAAACTGAAAAGGATGGACTTTTAGAGATGAGACAATTAAAAGGAAAGCCGATTCACAGCTATGCTATTAATTTATAATAGAAATTCTTCCCCCTGGCTCTGTGCTTTAACTAGTACTTAACCCAAGAAAACCAAATACTATAGGCCTGCTGGTTAGGAACATCATAGGGAAAATTCCAGGGAAATTCAATCTTAATCTCAGAAAAATACACCGAAGAAAAGAGACTGTATGAGACAGGAGTATATACAGAATACCTGCAGCTCTTCTCCCAAGAGCTAAGGGGAGGGAAGAACAAGAAAAAATCAGAAACAAGGAAGTACCTGTAAACCAACTATTTCATCTCCAGCATATACTTAGCTGGTTCCTTCTACCTAAATAACAAACTTTTGAAAGTTAAGGCAAATAGGAGAAAGAGGAACCAGGCAGGCTAGAGAGATGGCTCACGGTTAAGACCACAAGCTGCTCTTCCCAGCATTGTTGTCAGCAGGCTCACAAATGCCTGAAACCCCAGCCCCAGGGAACCTCTATGGGGTACCCACACACACATGTGACATATACTTATACTGACATATACATACATGTACAAAAGAAAAGAAAAAATATTTTTGAAAGAGAGAAAGTGGGACTTAACCAGAGAAAGAGTAAGAACCCTCATTGGTTCTATTTTGTTAGAGATCACACCTTAAAGACCTAAACTCTGGGTTAGCCTGAGACTTGATGTAAGCTTTCGGCTTCACAGACACGGAGCAGTTCATCAAAAGCCAAAGTACATGACATGTAAAGTAACGCCAAGATAATGACGATCAGAAAACACAAGCTTCTAACAAAGAGTTTATAGATAATCTTTAGTTAAGTCTGATGTATAAAAGATATGTGAATGACTGTATATTAATGATGTAGTCTTGTCATTTATACTTTCTAATGATAGCATGACTATGAAAGCACACTAAAACCACCAAAAAGTAGAGAGACCAAATCTCTTCACAGAAAGCATGGATCTGAGCATGCACCCTACAGAAAATGAACGTTAAAGCCCGAGGGCTGAGGGCATATGCAACTGCACAGAAATAGGCCAAAGGCGTAAATATAAGACCTAAAATTTTAGCACTGGCCATGGTGGTGTACACCTTTAATCCAGTTCTCTCTGGAGACAGAAGCAGAAAAATCTAATGAGTTTCAAGGCCAGGTTGATTGGTTTACATATTAAATTCCAAGCCTTCTCAAAAAATAAAAACTTTCTTAAAAAATTAAAAATATTTAGAAGACACAAAAGACTTTAGGACAGTGGTTTTCAACCCTCCTAATGGGTCAACCCTTTAATAACAGTTCCTCATGTTGTGGTGACCCCAACATAAAATTATTTTGTTGCTAATTCACAATTGTAATTGTGTCATAAAGTAAATATCTGAATTTGACCCCACATGATGACTGGTGTCTTAGGCAGTAAGCACAAATTTATCAGGCACAAAGCGCACCTTCAAAGAAAAACCTTCTAAAGAAACAGTTACAATGAAATGATAAGCCACACACAGTGGAGTGAGTGGAGTTTAAATCTAATAAAGGCCTTTAATCCCAGTACTGGATGCAGCAGGCAGATCTCTGAATTTGAGGACAGCCACAGATACACTGAAAAACTCTTGTCTCAAAAAAAAAAAAAAAAAAAAAAAGAAGAAGAAAGAAAAAAGAAAAAAAAATAATAAAATAAAATCTAGTAAAAATTCTGTATCCAGCCTACACTTTAAAAGCAACTCCAGGGGGCTGTAAAGACAGCTTAGGAGTCTAGAGCACTGGCTGCTCTTGCAGAAGACCTGGGTTCAATTCCCAGCACTCCATGACAGCTCGCAACCATATGTAACTCCAGTTTAAAGAATCAAACATACTCTTCTGGCCTCCAAGGGCACCAGCAATATATGTGGTATATATGTGTACATACAAAGAAGTCATTGATATAATATAAAAATAAATTTCAAAAAATACAATTCAATAATGAAAGCCATATTGTAAGGAATACTTAAATGAACATAGGAAAGACACACCAATAGTTAAAAGGCACGTGCAAAGTTCTTAACATCTGCTATATTCAGGGAAGTCTTTACTCAAACCAGAGTGGAACTACTATGTACCAATCAGCATAGCTGAAAATGAAAACACTCAGCACACCAAGTGATGGCAAAGATGTTGGTGACTAGAATTCTCTTAACATTGTCTGTGGGAGTATATAAATCCTTGGGAAAACAATTTGGAAACTTCCTACAAATATAAAATTACATTTACATATGAAAAAACTTAAACATCCATCAACAGATAAAAAGGAGAATTATGGCATAGTCATATAATAAAATGCTACCTTGAAAGAAAACAAGAAAAAGGAATACTTTCATGCATACAGCAAACATGAATAAATAACAGAAACAGCATGCTAAATACAAAAGTCCACACCATACAACTCCAAGAAGAGAAGCCAAGCTACAGCAGCAGGAAGCAGAGCAGCGATCACCAGAGAGCAGCAGGGATGGCTGCAGCTGCAGAGGGAACAAGGGAACTTTCTGAGTGATGCACATGATCTATGCCTCAATTAGCATAGCGAACGGTTACATAAGTATATTCAGTTACCAAACTGATTCAAACCACATAGTTAAAAGAGTATGGTGTTATTTTTTTTTGTACTAATACCTCAACAAAACCAGCAAGAACTATTACAATCTTTCAAGCCTATTAACTACTAAGTAGTAAACAGTATTTGTTTTCACAAACTCACCATTCATACAAAACACTAAATTATAATGAGGGCAAAATAAAAATAAACCGTCAGAATTCAGCCTTTTTCTTTTAAGTGTCTATTAGTGTTTTACCTGCCTGTATGTGTGTCTGTGTACCACAAGCACGCCCAGTGACTACAGAGGCCAGAAGAACTGGAGTTGAGGTGGTCACTGAGCTGACATATGAGAGCTGGGAACTGAACCTGGGTCCTCTAGAAGAACAGAGGGTTCTCTTAACCACTGAGCCATCTCCTCAGTCCCCAGAAACAAAACTTTTAAGATTTGATATGGTATTACAATGTGACAGGAGGATGAACAAGTTCAGGCCAACCTAGGGTATATGTAGCAAGACTTTAAGTCCTGCTCCCACCACCACCCTTCAAGAAAGACAAAGTGGGATGTGGAGGCCCCTTTAATTACCAGGAAGCTAAAGAAGAAGGCTCATTTTCAGCTGTGAGAGAAGAGGATGGATTCAGTCTTGTTCACTCATGCTGTAGGGTTTCTTTCAAGCAGTAGGAAAGGATGGATATGAATACATAAAGTTGAAAGCATTCTCTGCAAATCTCTAGCAAACACATCAAAGAGTAAGGGCACATCAAGGCTGGAGGGATGCCTCAGTGTGTTAAAAGCACTTATTGTTCTTCCACACACCCATGTTCAATTTCCAGCACCCACATCAGGTGGTTGGAGCTGGAGTTACAGGGGACCCAAGGCCTCTGACCTCTGTGGGCCCTTGTAAATACCACAAAATACCACAAATGGGCATACACACATAATTAAAACCAATAAAAAGTAAATTACTTTAAAAAAAAAAAAAAGAGTAGGGGTTGGAGAGGCGGCTCAGAGGTTAAGAGCACTTGTTTTTTTGCCATAGGACCTGGGTTTGGTTCCTAGCACCCACAGGGTGGCTCACAGCCATGCTTAATTCCAGTTCAAGGGGATCCAATGATCTCCTATGACCCCTGATGGCTGTGAGGCACACATGTGGTACACATGCAGGGAAAACACTCACACACATAAAATAAAATTTAAAAATCTAAAATAAAATAAAAAAGTAAGTAACATTTTATAGAAATTTTCTAAACCCCATCCTTGTTTTTAGAAATTAAGTATCTGAGGCATCCTCAACATTATTCAAAATTTCAAAATTGGTATTGTGACTTTAACAATAAAACTCAACTGCTTCCCTTCAAAAAAGAGAAAGTGGGATGTATCCCTGGTGCATGAAAGGACTTTGGGAGCCCATTTCCCATGGAGGGATACTCCCTTAGCCTAGAGGCAGGAGGGAGGGCCTAGAACTTACTCCAAATGACTTGACAGATTGGATGATCCCTCCTAGAAGGCATCACCCTCCCTGTGGAGGTGGGGGGGTGAGATGGCAGGGGGATTGGGGGACACGGGAGGGAGGAACAGGGAATTGGGATCAATATGTAAAATAAGAATATATAGAGAGGGTGGGGGGGAGAGAAACTCCTGATTCTCCTGACTCTACCATCAGGGTGCTGGGATTTCAGGTGTGGGCTATCATGCTTCAATTCCCTTTTGTTTAAACAAGGCAATTAGCTTCGAATAGGGAAGAGAGAGAAATTGTCAAAGATCACGGATTCTTATTACAGGCAGTTTTAGAAAATGAGACAGCAGAAGTCCCTGAGAAACAAATGACTTAAAAGCTTTCCCTAAATGCCCAGGCTGGAAAGCTTTTCCTGATATCTTGGTATATGACAGAGTCTACAGACTCCCACTACACCCTCTTTTATGCCTAAAATTCATTATTGCTCCACATGGACATGTGTTTGCTTTTATTCCCTCAAGGCTACATACCCCAAGGGTAGGATGATCCCCCTGTGTCAGAACCCGTAGTACAGTCTACTTGGTAAAAGAGGAAGTTCTTTAAAAATTGACTAAGTAATTAATGAAATTACAAAAAGCAGAAGAATCTCAAGATGGGCAGAAGCTCAGAAAGAAAATTAAACAGACAAGGGAAAAAACAAAAGTGTCTAGGGTACACCGTTAATGTTATAAACATGCTTAGAGCCCTAAAAATTTAAGGTCTGTTATTTCAGGATTCCACAGAAAAGGCAAAGCCTGCTTTCTCCTTTTTAAGTGGCTTCTGCCTGACACACTTCCTTTTTAAATGTTTGTGTTTTAGAGTTGTTTGGTTTTTGGGTTTTTGTTGTTGCTGTTTGTTTTTTTTTGTTGTTGTTGTTGTTATTGTTTTTTGTTTGTTTTTGTTGTTTTTTTGTTTTGAGATAGCACAAAATGGTCTCACACTTGCAATTCTCCTGTGCTGGCACAGGTCAGTGCCCCCTACACCTAGCTATTCTATTCTACATCTAAAAGAGACCAAAAAAAAAAAAAAAACAAAACAAACAAACAAAACAAAACGAAAGAGTAAGGAAGAGGGAGAAGAGCAACCCACACATCCCATTCCTTTTCCTTCCATAGTACTCACTCTGGCTATTCTGAGTACCCTTAGAGATGAGGACTTAGCTCAGTGAAAGGGCATGTAGTCAGCAGGTGTAAAGCCCTGGAATAGATATACTGCTACACACACAAACACACACACACACCTTCTAACTGCTAATCTGAGATGCTGATGTTCTTTAATACATAAGAATTGGGCCACTGAAAAAGCAAGGAAGTCTTACACATACAGACAATGCGGATCTACTGAATCCAAACTACTAGTACTATTCTATTTTATCCTATGTGCTATCTACATACATTTAAATTTGTAATAATAACAAACTGACCACTAAACCGATCAAAATTCAGAAATTTTGGGGCTGGAGAGATGGTTCAGTGGTTAAGAGCCCTTGTTGCTCTTGCGAAGAACCTGGATTTCAGTTCCCACATGGTGGTTCACAACTATAACAACTGTAACTCCAATTAAACAAGCATACATACAGGCAACACACACACAGTAAGTCTTAAAAAAAAAAAAAAATTCAGAAATCCAGTCTCTCAGAATGCTCAAATCTACTGTTACCTTCTGCTCAAAATCAAAGTCAGGTGTGATGGCTCGCACCCAACGTTCAGGAGGCAGATGGAGGCAAATCTCTGTGAATGTAAGGCTAGCTAGGGCTTCAGAGTGAGCCCCATCTCAAATAAGTAAATAAATAATTTTATAAATCAAGTGAGTCTTATTCTTGAGAGAAATGATCTACTTGAGGAAAAGTTTGACTCCCTTTAAAAGAAGAAATTCCTTCTGTAACACTGAAATCACCTACACTGACTAAATTATCACATTGTGATATTTTGGATGACAACAGCCACCATAGGCTGGTTCCTAGTAGATGGAACTTTTTGAGAAGGATAAGGTATATCCTTTTTAGGAAGGTGTGTCACTGGGAGAAAGAATCAATGTCATTCTCAGTGTTTCTCTCTGCTTCATGGTTGTAGTTAAAGATGTGAGCTCTCAGCTTCTTCTCCAACTGCCTCCTGGCTGCTATGCTTCCCACCACGAATAGTCATGAAACTGTAAGCCCCAAATAATCTCTTCCTTCTGTACATTGCCTTGATCATGTTACCTCCTCACAGAAATAGAAAAGACACATCCTCATCTTAGCAGTTTTACTGATTGTCTACTTGTTACCTAGCACTAGTATGTAGGTGCTGTGAAAAATACAAAAGTATTAGGAGTTCCTGCGCTCAAAGAGTTCAGACTCAGCAGGAAAGGACAACATTAAAATAAGTTTTAAAACAACATGATATATGACAAAATAAAAACAGATTCCTAACTCCAAAATATCCACTTTCCATCATGTATGATATAAAAACCTGTAAACTTTGTACTAGGAAGATGGAAGGGGTGCAGGGTGATCCGGAGTCCAAACTCAGGCCCAGCTGCATAGGGAACTTGGAGTCAGGGTGTAATACATGAAACATCATATCAACAACAATTAAAAATTAAAAAAAAAACCAAAAACCCACCAACTCAAGCATTCATCAAGTCTTCTAATTTTTACTACATAAATAATCCATCATGTGTTTTGCTGTTAAATCTCTTACTATGAAGTTTATAATCACACCTATCATACAAACAATGAGTTTATAAGGTCACTATCTCTTAGGTAAGAACTATATTCTAGCTATTTGTATGAGAACAGGTAGAATGTTCAACCAGAAAAAAGTAATAAAGCTTAACCTTCATTGAAACTCAACCAGAGTAGTTCTGTCTCCATTCCCTTGCTCTTGATTTTTATAGGAAGGGTTGTTTTCATTTGTTTTTCCCCCATAGTAATTCACATTCCAGTGCATATGGAGAACTGGTAAGCATAAATCTCTATTTTATGCCCTTATCAAAAAGCATTGCAATGCTGGCTTCTGCATTCGTCTGCAAATGGCTAAAAACCAATTACAGTCTCCTATTTGTATTCCTTTCCATGATGTCTGGCATATAACAGGTGACCAATGACACCAAATGAACCTAAATTTTTACAAAATGAGAATACCTGTCATTAAAATAAATTTAGATCATCTTTCTTATTTGAATTTAAGCTGGGCATCTGATATATCATGTAATGCTAGGACTCAGGAGGCTGGACAGGACTGCAAGTCCAAGGCCAGCTTGAGTTACAATGTGAAGAAACGCTGTCTCAACAAATATGGTCAAACAGAGTGCTCAGCAGGTAAAGCAACTTGCTCTAAACCTGACAATCTGAACTCAACCATGGAACTCACATAGTGGAATGAAAAAACTGACTCCTGCATGCTGTTCTCTGACCTTTACACTCATACTGTGGCTTGTTAAAGTGTGCATGTCAGCAAGCACACACACACACACTCACTCGCTATTTTTGTTTGTTTTTGTTTTGTTTTAATATACTATGGGGCTGAAGAGATGGCTTATAGGTAAAGCGTGCTTGTTCAATCATGAAGAGCATAGTTTGAATCCCAGCACCCCTATCATATTCACACATAACTACAGTTTCAAGGTGTTCAATACTCTCTTCTGACCTCTGTGGGCACCCTCACTCGGGTGTGCACATACTCACAGAAACAAACAAAATAAAAACAAATCTTTGACAAAAATAATAATAAATGTAGGTCTGAATTTATTTTCCACAAATGAAATTTAAATACCACTCAACCATTTTTAGTAAGAAAAATCATAATCCTGAAGATTATTCACGGTAGGAAAACAACTTAAGGGCACAGTAATGAGGGATCTACTGGCAAATCTCCGTCTGTAACAATTTAATTCCCCATCTGTTCCTAACCAATATCTCTACTGGCCCTAACTAATATTTCCTGTCTTGATATTTCACCTCAGAGCTGATCACCTGATGTCAGGCTTATTCTCTCAATGAAGTACAAGATGCTCTTATCAAATTTATACAAACAATATCTTCTCCTAAGTTGTATTTTGTCACAATAACAAAAAACATGGTTTTCTGACATAACAATATAGAAATAAAACCAACATAAAAACTGCTCTTGGAAGCTGGGCAGTGGTGTCACATGCCTTTAATCCCAGCACTGGGGAGGCATATCTTTGCAAGTTAGAGGCCAGCCTGGTCTACAAAATGAGTTCCAGGACAGCCACAACTACAAAGAAAAACCATATCTCAAAAAAAAAAAAAAAAAAAATCCTCCTTTTTGTGTGTTTGTTTTCTTGTTTTGAGGCAGGTCTTGCTACATGGCTCTGGAGGTTGCCTTTGAACTCACTATCTATCTGTGGTCCTCCTCTGCTGTGGACACACTGCCATGCCCATCTAAAGATGCACCTTACTCAACAGGTAACTACCAAAGTGGAAAAAACTATGTCTATGGAATGCTTGACAGGGGGTGGGGGGTGATAAAAGGAATGGAAATTGCTGAGAAGGTATTCTCAAGTTTTACTATAAATATATTCCTGAAAAGGGGTTACAACTATAGTGCCAGATAGTAAATTTAAATAAACTGAAGTGTTAAACACATAAGACAATATGCTAAGCCTTCCATACTACATTTGCTTTAAAAAGCGTACATTAGTCTTTCTTCACCTTTTATTTTACTGCATGACCAAACTTCTCTACGTCTCACCTCTTAAGAATTAGCTGCAGGAAAGGGTGTGGAGAAAAATCATGTGCAACCTAATAAAAACAGCTCAGTTTTAAACTGCTGCCAGACATACGTGTTTTATGAGTAAGACCTCAGATAATCCTTTGATTAAGAAGCTTCTACATTCTAAATTCACAAAGCTGCCAACACAAGGAACCTCAAGTTCCAAGCACACTGACTTCATTCTTTTAGATGCCCACCAGAAACAAATCCCTTTTCTAACTTACATTTTAAAATTTTTTGGAAGGGAAGAAAAGAGCCAATTAAGATGAGATTCTATTCCATCATCTTGATTTCAACAATCATTCATTCAAAAACTCATTTTCAGCAAGTCAGGCATTATGAGATTTGCAATAATGAGTACAGATGCAAGTAACTCCACACAAAGCCAGATGCCAATGTTCACAAACAACAAATGTAGCTGGGCAATCCTAGAAAAGCATTGTGAGGGAGGCTTTTATTGACAAAACTGTCTTGTTTTTTATCTATAATATAATGTTCTGAAGTACATACACATTGCAGAATGGCTAAATGTAGCTAATTAATCAAAGTTTTCCTTCATATGGTTATTATTATTCTGGTAAGAATAGTTAATACTTAATACTTTTTACAGTTCAAGAATATAACATCCTTCTAAGACATGAGGGACAACTATCTTGAACTTATTCCTCATATCTAACTGCATGATAATGATGTATCAGTGTCTGAACTGAGCCTTGGAGAATAAACAGCATTGGAAACTACAGAAAGAAAACTAAGCACTCAAGACAATAGGAGCTGCACTGGGCAAAGCAAGAAGACCAAAACATACTTGGGAGATAAACAACTGGAAGCAGCCTGGTACTCTGAGATAAACAGAAGATTAAAGCAGAATGATAAACTAGAAACAATGTACAGTATATATTAGTACTTATCTGTGCTTTCCTAGCAAGTGAATAACCAAACCCTTTATTTTAGTAGTATTAATTTGACAGGTCAAAACAGATTATGACATCAACATGAAACTGAAGTGAACAAAGTTATGAATCCTAGCACTTGAGAGGCAGAGGCAGGCAGATCTCAGTTTGACACCAAGCCAGGTCTATAGAGTGAGTTCCAGAATAGCCAGGGATACACAGAGAAACCCTGTCTTGAAACAAAAATTTAAAAAATCCCAAAGTTATGAATCCATTAAAATAGTTTAATAATATGATGAACACTAAAAAAGGTATAAAAGACTGTGACTAGGCTATGTAGGTGATACATATCTTTAATCTCATCACTTGGGAGGAAGAAGTAGGAAGTTACGGAATTCAAAGTCATCTTTAGCTATCTAGAGAGTTTGAAGGCAGCTTAGACTACATGAGACCCTCTTTGAGGGAGAGGAGGGGAAGGGGAGGAGAGGGGAGGGGAGGGGAAAAGAGAGAGGTAGGGAGAGAGAGGGGAGAGAAGGAGAGGGGAGAGGGGAGGAGGGGCAAGGGAAGGAGGGATCCCTAACATCAACATAAAAGCTGAACACAGACTATATTGTACATCAGTAATTCCAGTGCTGGGGGATAGTGTTGAGGATCCATAGAGCTTGCTTAGCCAACCAACCTACCTGAGTTGGTGAGCCCCAGGTTCAGTGAGACCGTGTCTCAAAAAACTAAGATGAAAAACAATCAAAGAAGATACCCCACATCCACATGTGTGCACAAAGAAGAACACGCACAAACATGTGTATACACACAGAGGAACACAGGCACAAACAAATGCACACACAAGAACATAGACACAAACACACATGCATACACACAGGATCATGGGCACAAACACACATGTGCACATACACAAATACACACACACACACACACACACACACACACACACCTGTAGGGTTAAAATGAGCTGCCAATCAAATAAACAAGACAACCCAATAACAAAAAGAAAGGAATCCGATCAAAGAGATGTTACAAAAAGCAAGAAAAGGTATCTGCACTGTCAAGTAGTTCAGAGGAGGTATGAACGCAGACAAAGCTAACAGGTTCTCAAGCAGGACATTTTGATTCACCTTTAAGACAGTGTGAGTTCAGAAGCAAAATTTCAAGTAAGAAGGGAAAAGAGTAAAGAATGAGTTATGAGAACACATAAGGTTCATGTAGAATGTTACTTGAAAAGCTGAAGAACAGAAAATAATAAGTTGGTGGGAGCAAGAGTCAAACCAAGAGGTCTCCTTTTAAAGATATGAGAAACTTGAATGAGATAAATGCAATATACTTAAAAAATTTGAATTCTAAATTATTCCAAAATATGAAACCTCTCATATGCCAACATGATGTCACTGTGGGAAGCTCCACATTAACTACACGTGGTAAATCTCAGTCAGACCAATCAAAATTATTAAAAATTACCTTCAGACTATGTTATTTAGCATATATATTATGTATAAAATACTAGCAAAGCTAATGTCAAGACTCTGATTACACCCCTACAAATCCACCATAAATATGCCAAGTATTTCAAAATCCAAAACACATCTGTCTGGTCACAAGCATATCAGGTAAGGGAAACGTGCATTAACAGTTTGCTTCTAGTGTGGTGTAAATGTTCATCTCCTCTCAAAACTTATGTTGCTGCCCTGCCTCCTAAGGTGATAGTATCTGCAGGCGGGCCTTGGAAGGTATGTAGAGTTAGAGGAGACAATGAGGGTGAGACTCCCCTGACAGAATGAAAAGAGACACCAAAATTTCAGTCTCTCTCCAGAAGGCCTAAGTGAAGAGAGAGTGAGGAAAAAACCATCTACAACCTCACCAGTCTACAGCAGCACTTATATATCAAACATCTAGCTTCTAGAACTCTCAGAAAATACAATTTCTATTCTCTAAGCCACATAGACTGTGGTACTTTGATATGGCAGCCCTAGTGTGCTAAGATGACTTTTAAGGGACATGGCTTATTCTCACACAGATACCCCACAGTAACCCACAAAATTCTTCATTACAGTATTAGAGATATGCCTATAATCTGAACTACACACTGAGTTCAAGGCCAGGCAGAGTCACATAGCAAGACTCTGTCTTAAAACAACCCAGCCATGGTGATATATACCTGTAAGTCCAGCACTCAAAGGTAGAGGCAGATATCAGGAATTGAAGGCCATATAGGGCTATATGAGTACCTGTCTCCAAAAAGAATCTATAAATAATAGAAAACTGGCCACATTAAAATTACAGTTCAGAAAACATATCCATACACATACAATAGATTCCAAAAGGTACAGAAGACAAATGGAATGTTAACCAGACTATTCTCAAGTTTTACGTTTGCTTTTCTCTTCAAATAAGCAAAGTCAATCTAACCCTCAAAGCAGCTCTAAAAATGGCACAGTCAATTGAAATGATGAGTGACATCTGTACTGAGCAGCCAACTGAAGAATCTGATCCTGGGAAGAGAATGGACACTTCGCACAGCTTCAAGTACGCTTATAACAAGACCATCACTGAGCAGAGCGTCCCAGGCTGCTAGGACTCTACTCAGTCATTATCCTGTTTCCAAGCTTTTCTTGACTCCCTAGAGTGTTCTCTTCATCTAAGCTAACTGTAGTCTAAAGCAGCCTCTCCACATACACATCCACAATGAGAAAGGCTAATGTTCGCATGCTAGCTGTCTTAATTAACTCATCCCTCTAATGAGTGTTTATTGAGGAGTCATAGTTCAATTCCTCCAATAACAATTAAAAAAAAAAAAAAAAAGGAATTTCAAGGGTTCTCAAGGGACAAATGCACTAAGAGGCCACACCCTACCTCCTGAGCACCACTTAAAATGCTTCTGTTCCACGGAGCCAAATTGCATGTCTGAACCAGTATGAAACTCCTATCACTCTAAGAAAATTATTAGTAAAATATTTTCTGTCAGACTCCTAAATCATTAATCTTTACCCAACATGAACAAGCTCCTACACACAGAGACCTAGAAAAATGGTGAAAAAGTGAACCACAACCCTGGAAAGGAGAGACCTAGAAAAATGGTGAAAAAGTGAACCACAACCCTGGAAAGGCTGCTGCAAGAATGGAAGTACACAGATAATGTTCACATTCCTTTAAAAAAAAAAAAAAGCCTTACTTCCATTAGAAACACAGAATATTAAAAACTACTTTGGAGGAAAGAAAAGCATAAACTCAACATGCCACAAGGCCTGGTAAACATTTCCTTTTGAACTACACGATAGAAAAAAAACGTATGAGCATGTTCCTAACATAAAGCACTAACTGCTTCAGAACCAAGCACTAAGGCTTCACAGCACTAAGTTGTATCAGATGCCAGCAGGTATCAACTGCCAAATGTTCTCAAGGAAGCATGGACAATTAATTCCATACATTTTTTTCTCCTCATATAGGGCCAAGTAAGAAACAAATATACCTGAGTAAACTTCCACTAGACAGACCTTGGATCTGTTAGAGAAGACTTTGTCTGGTCTGCTTATTCTTCCAATGATGATTTCTGGAGTCTGGTTCCAGGCAATGCCTTACCTCTTCACTTTCCTTAACAACCTAACTAGACAGCAGTGTGTGCTGGTGTAGGCATATCATCCCAGCATTCTGGAAGCAGAGGAAGGAAGACACTGCAAATTTGAGGTCAGCTGAACTACAAAGTGTATTCCAGGACAGCCTGGGGCTGCACAGTAAAACCCTGCTCCAAAAACCTTCAAAAAACAAATAGGGAAAATCTATATAATGCCATAATACTTTGATGTATTTAGGACAGCAGGACAGAGTCTGGAAACACTCATATTTTCATTGTGTGTCCGATCATCATTCTTTTATAAGGGCACTTTGAAGTTTTCCTATTCAGAGTAAGTTTCAAGGAAACTTCCAGAAGGCACAAATGTTTTAAGCCTGAAAATAAAACACTTAAAAATTTTTGCAATTGGGGATACGTTTTATAAGAATGGACTCTTCAAGTGACTTAAATTTTTAAATGATTTAAAAAATTATAAATGAAAGATAAAACAAAAACTTCAAAGAATTACTAACACACTTAAATGATGTCAGAACTCTTCTTATAAGAAATGACTGAGCTGCTTAAATTCGACATAATTCAAAACCTGTGAATGAGACCAGAAGAGGTTGACAATAATTCAAAACCCATCCATGCTATTCAGAGGCACCTGACCCATTTTCCTAAGATAAACAAGGAGGAAATGGGTAACATGGCCTATTCTCAACCTATCAGCATTAGCTTCTAGTCATCTTAAGCTTCCATATCACAGCCATCGAACCCCAGGCTCCCTTTCCCTGCAGAAGATCATGCCATGCAGAGCAGACAAGAAAGGCTGCAGTTACCAAAAAACAAAATGAGACAGCATGAAGCAAGCTGCAAAGGTGCAAGGCCACATTAGCTACATCAGCTTACCATAGATCTCGGATCTACTCTCCTCTGAACTAGCCTTTGTCTTCTTGGAGGAGCTATCTGCACAAGAGCGGGAGAAAAGGAGAGATATAGAAAACATGGAGACCAATGGAAGGGGGAAACTTCATGGGGGATAAAAGAACGAGTCATGATCAAGTTAAATTGTGCAAACATGAAGTATGAACATCACAGGTGATAGCACTTAGAACAGTCAGTCATGAATAGCACAGGTAATGACATGTTTACAGATTATGGAAGAAAAGACAGTAAATAAAAAAAATACAAACAAAATAACACATGAATAGTCTACGCCATATATCATCTGGTAGAGATGAAAAAAAGCACTTCAAGCTACACTCAGTTCACCATGAAGTACAGTACATCCTTGAGAGATCTGTCTTTGGAAATGGGCACCTCACAGACAAGTATACAGAATATGTCTACCAAGACTAAAAAGATTATGGCGTTTTCCTGAACATAGGGAAGAAACTTGTGACCACTATTAAGGGCAATAACTAGCTATACAACTAACTAAAATCCTCTGAGCTCATGACTGGAACCTGGGCATCAGAAGTGCAGAGCTTTCATGGAGTTCTCTGACACATTACTACTCCCACTACCAAAGCCATCTAAACCAAGTGTTAATTTATTTACGTCTACCCAAGCTGCAAAGCAAACTATTCATTACTTAGTACTTCTTAATTTTTTCCTTCTAAGATAAATGCTTACAAATGTTTTCAAAAATTAAGAAAACTATCCTAAGATATATAGTACATTTCAGTTATTCAAACAAATATTAACACTTTATTGAATATCTAAAATTATATTTCTAAGTTAATTTTTTTTTTTTTTTTTTTTTTGGACACAGGGGTTTCTCTGTGTGGAACTTGCTTTACAGACCAGACTGGCCTCAAATTACAGAGATCTGCCTGCCTCTGCCTCTGCCTCTACCTCTGCCTCCCAAGTACTGAGATTAAAGGTGTGTGACACCATACCTGTCAATAGTAGAAAATCTTTAATAAACGTATTTATGCATCTCAGACTGGTGTATTGTTTATTTTTGGCCACAGGGACACACAACTAAATAATACATGCTCAAAGAACATGTAAATTTCAAATAGAAAATGCAAACACTGATATTACATGGAGAAAGGAAAAGGCAACAGAATTCAATCTTGTGTATAAGATTAAGAATATAAATTATGGGCCAGGCAGTGTTGGCACACGCCTTTAATCCCAGCACTCAGGAGGCAGCGGCAGGCTGATCTCTATCTATGAGGTTGAGGCCAGCCTGGGCTACAGAGCAAGTTCCAGGCCAGGCTCCAAAGCTACACAGATAAACCATCTCTATCTCTCTATCTCTCTCTGTGTGTATGTGTGTGTATGCATATGTGTGTATGTATATATGTGTATATATGTGCATATATATAAATATATAAACATGTTGGCTGATATGAAAGTTCTAGGAAAAATCAACATGATGGAGGCTGCAAGACAACTGAGTTCAGAGCACTTGAAGAAAGGGAAGGATTTCTGCTAGGCACTGTGGCACATGCCTAGAATGCCAGCACTTGAGAGGCTAAAACAGAAGGATCATAAATTTAAGGCCAGCCTGACCTATAAAAGAAGACTCTGTCTCCAAAAAAAAAAAAAAAAAAAAAAAAAAAAAATCCACAAGTCAAGTAGCAGTGGCACACACCTTTAAATTCTAGTGCTCAAGGCAGGTGAATGGATCTCTGAGTTTGAGGCCAACCTGGTCTACAGAGCGAATTCCAGAACAGCCAGAGATACACAAAGAAACCCACAAAAAAACAAAAACAAACATGTCCAAAAAAATGATGGGTAGGGAAGATGAAATAAGAAAATTTCTATTCATTTGCTTAATTATAAATTTTTCCAAGTTGCACTGCAGCTAATTAATTAATTCACAATCACAGCTGAGTTTTAAGTCAATCTCTAATCATGACATCACTATTTCTGTGACTATCATGATTCCTACAATGACGCTTCCTTCCACTGTGATGTCTAAATGCTGAGTTCAACATCATTCATTCCTGCTGACTGCAGCACTATTATACAACTGCAGGGTAGGGCTGAGGGGTAGGAATAACCACACCTGAGTGTTTCAATTCACCTAAGTTGTAAGATTCTGAGTTTCATTATCCTCAATACATCCTTTGGGAAAACAAGGGTATTTTTACCTGTGGGGTCAAAATCATGTGATGTACTGCGTTCAACTTTCTGTTTCTTATCTGTTGGTGACTCTCGGTTCAAAATACTTCCATGCCTAAGTGAAAACAATCAAATATTTACTTTAAAATGAAACATAACAATAAAACTTCATATAAAAATTACACAAATGCACCTTTTAAGGTGTGTGTGTGTGTGTGTTTATGTTTATTTGCATATTGTATGCAGGTACCCATAAAGTCAGTAGAAAGTATAAAGTTCCTTGCAGATGGTATTACAGAAGATTGAGAGCTACCAAATATGGGTGATAGAGACCAAACTGTGGTCCTCTACAAGAGCAACAAGCCCACTTAACCACTAAGCCATTTCCCAGGTCCCAGCAAGGCTTCTATATTTTTCAAAGAGCTTTAAAATTCAACTTATATAAAATATACCACACACATATTTTCTTGGTTATAAAAGGTTCTCAAGCAGTAAAAGTAGTGTTTATTACTAACATTAATTTTATTCTCAAAAATAACAGCCTATAGTTTACTGATTTTTACAGTTCATTTAACAGTCAGAAAAAAGCACCTCAAAAAATTCAACACATTCCCTGACATTATACATACTATAGTCAAGCTGACATCACTATATAAATATAACAAATATAAAAACAAACCTACATCAGGCAAGGCTCACTTCAACCCTGCTGCCACACAACTGAAGCCTTAGCCAACTGCCCTTGGGCCCAAGATGACACCAAAATTATTGTTTTTATTATAACTTAAACAATTGCAAGCATCAGATGATGGTTAGGCAATTAAAAAAGAAGAAAAAAATAACCTATGGTACACATACTTCTAACTAACTGAAAGGCTAGAATTACTAGGAATGGCATCTTATAATATTTTAAATAATACTTAGGATAACTAAGGTGAGAGAACATAAGATGTTAAAGCACAAGTGCTCAAAATGTATGTGATAGACATGGGCACAGACAAATTTGAGTCCATTAATATTTTCCCATTATTGTTTTACAGTAATTAAAACTAAAACAGTGCCACAGTTATTACAGGAAGTAACAGGCAATCAAGTGACAACACATACCCAAACTAGCAATCCATTTTCACCTCCCCATGCAACTCACAATTCAAAACAGTCACGGGTTTTAAAATTAAATTTCTTCATAGGGAGTGACCTTAAAGTGTCAATTTGAATAAACTTTTTAAATGCTTACATTAAAAACACAGAAAATATTATCAAAACAAGGCTGTGTTCCAGAAAAAATATGCAACACCTGTTGTACTTGAAATCTGTGAAGCATTATGAAAGTTTGTACTGCTTAAATCCTCACTCTCAAAAACCACAAAAATCCCCATAATTTCAAAGGAATGCTTCTAATTAAAGTTTAACTCCAACTTCTGTATAAAAATAACTGAACAGCTTACCTTATAGGTTTTTTGAGGGGAAACCTGAAACAAAGGGAAAACAAGAACAGATATTCATCATTAATGTAACTTGTAAAGATTCTGTTATTACAGCACTGACTATGCTAAACCAGCATTACAATCTTATGCTGACTTTCCCAAAGCAAGACAACAGTGGTGTCAGAGGTCCAGCTCCATTTTTTCAACCTGTTCTTTAAATCTCATTCTCATTTATTTTTAGCTTTCATAACAGAAACTCTGGGGGGAAAATACCTTTAAAGTATTATCAGCTACTAAAAATGTCTCTCACGCAGAAAACAAAGGGTATGTACGGTTCGTTTTGCTTTGCTCTTCTAAGGTTCCCAAGCTCAAAGAACCAAAGCGTTCCCCCCCCCCCCCCCGCCACAGTTGTCTTTTTTAAAAAGTATTATAGCTGGGCATGGTAGTACAAGCCTTCATCTTGGAAGGTAGAGCCAGGGTGGTTCCAAGTACAAAGCTAGTGTGGACCACACAACAAGACAACAAGTCCTGGGTCAGCCTGAGTTACAGAGAAAGACCCTGTCTTAAGAAGAGGGAGTGGGTTGATTTTTCCATTTGGTTGCATTCTTTGGGTGTGAGGGAGTTGAGACAAGGTCTCCTTATACAATCCAAGCTGTCCTCAAACCCATGATTCTTCTGCGCTGACCTCCATCATGCTAGGATAAGAGGCCTTACACTCCACCCCTAGCCAGAGAGGCTTCTTGGTGAGATCAAAATGGTCTGTGAATAACTGCAATCCTTTTATCACATAGAGGCAGTTCCGTTTCCAAACAAACCCTAATAGACAAGTTTAATTACAAATTCATTTTACCTCTTATTTAAATAAAACTGACCCATAGAAAGAGACAAAGCATCTACAAACCTTTATATATGTTAACATACATGACATGTTAACATAAAGACAATGATGAATGGAAAGGGATTCTGAAACAAGAGGACATTGTTCTAGAAAACTGGTAATCCCAAAAGGACAATCCAGGGGTAAGTGTTCCTGTGACACCTGATAATCATTTTAGAAGGAGGGGGGGACTGGAAATAGGGTCTTTTCTTATTTATCAAAGAATATATATTGGCAGAGAAGGACTTTCAAATGAGTGCTTGCTAAGGAAAACACCTGCAGCCTACCAACCAAAGGAAACACTTTGGTTCTTTGAACTACAAAACCGCAGAAAAACAAAACAAAGCAAAACTTACCCTTTGTTTTCTACTATCAACCTTAGCCACTGCTTAGAGTATTATTAAAAACTCCCACCCCAAGCAATGATGCTTAGGGCCAGGACCAGCAGCATCCAGGAGATTCTGACAAAGATCTAGAGTTTCTCAGACACTATGACCATTAACAAGTTTCCTGAGCTATTTTCTCTTACAAGAAAATGGAAAGAATGACGAGGACAGAAATGGATGAAGAAGCAGAAGAAAAGGACCACTGGGTAACACAACCATATTACCATCCACTTACTATATTCACAAAGTACAGAGAAAGACTCACAACTTTTAAAACACAACCATTTTCTCTAATTACCAAATTCTATTTAAAGCAAAGATAGCATGTGGCCCTCTTTTAGAAAACAGGCTGAGCAAATCATGAGGGCAAGTCAGCATGTAACTCTCCAGTATGGCCTCTGCATCAATCAGCTTCTGCCTCCACGCCCTGTTTGAGTTATTGCCCTGACTATTCTCAAGGATAGACTGTGATGGAAAACTCTAAGCTGAAACAAACCCTTTCCTCTCTAAGTTGTTTATGGATGTTTCCTCACAGCAACAGAAACCCTAACACAATGGGTTTATCTTAACTGTTCTCACCAAGTACCAACAGAGTCACAGGGGAAGGAACCTTTATTTCTAAAATATTAGGAGATAGAAAAGCAGTTCACTTACACTCACTTTCAAATCACAGAGCACTGAGAGATCTCCACTCATCTGGAGCTATGCTCAGATTGGACTTACCATTTCAACACCCAAACATTTACCTGCACCATCACTATATAAACTCAAAAGACAGACTTGATCAAAATTCCCAGGAAAGGAATGCAGGGAATCAGGAAATTATAAGCTTTAGTTCCTATGTGTCCTAAAGATGTTTGCAAATTCCTGGAATTATAGCTATATGCATTTACCTATGTCTTATGGAGAAATAAAAACCTCATATACTTTGTAGGTAAACCCAAATACCATGTTTTTACTTAAATTTTTAAATTACAACAGAAACACATTATGGATAAGACTTTTAATAGCCTTCAATTTAGTTATACCTTAGCTGATTATGTATGTTTTTATAAATACATGAAATTTAAGAGGCTATATGAATATAAAAGATATTATCATTACAATTAAATGGGAGGGAGTGCGTGAACAAAATTGTATGTGGATGCCTGTGCACAGAGCTCAGTGGAGGACATCAGGTGACCTGCTCCATGACTCTCAGCCGTATTCCTTTGAGACAGGTTCTTACATAGAACCTGGAGCTAGGCTAGCAGCCACCAGCTCCCTTATAATATTCCTGTTTCTGCTCCCCACCAACTACAATGCTAGGGATACAGGCATGTTAGCTATTGGTTGGATCTTGCTTGCTAGGAGTATTCAAAAGTACTTTTAATATTGAGCCATCTCTTCAGCTCAATTACATCTTTTAAAAATACACTCCAAGTCCATAGAAAGAATATTATTATCTTCTAAGGAAAATACTTTTCATTAAAATACATTAGAAATATACATAACCACCTCGCCCCCACACCACCACCTGGGGCAGGTGGGAGAGCTGGCCCTGAGGTCACAAGAGCAGGAGAGCTGTTCCTGTCCTCCACCAGCTGCAACACAAGGGGGCAGAGCAGGCCCTACACCTCCAGTGGGCAGTACATAGAGCCAACCCCATTGGCAAAGATGTGGGTAAGCCAGCCCCGAAGTTGTGAGCATGGGAGAGCTGCCCCCCTTTACTCATCTATCATGAGGCAGCATGGGCAGGGGAGAGTATACACACACACACACACACACACACACACACACACACACACACACACACACACACACACACACAGAGCCCATCAATGTCTGAGGCAGGTGAGTGAGCTGGCCCTGAGGCCATAAGAGTAGGAGAGCTGTCCCTGCCCCTCATGAGTTGCAGCACTCTGGAGAATGGCCCCTACACACCTGGTCAACACAGTACAGCTGGCCCTGAAGGTATAGGTGTAGGAGAACGGGCCCAAAGGTCATGAAAGCAGATGGCCTGCGGCCCCCACCCACCGGTTCATCACTGCAAAGGGTGAAATAGCTAGCGCAATGCAGGTGAGCTCATCCTGGCGGTGAGGACAAGGGAGAGCTAGCTGGTCAGCTGACCAACCCTGTAACTACCCAGGCCCAGAAATAGGATTATGGATCAGCCCACCCAATCAGCCCACCCCAACATCCACCCCATTTGTGATCTGCTGAAGCATATGAAGGGACTGGTCCTGCAGACCCAAAACTACAGGACCTCCACAACACAGGGCAGCAGCAGGATAACCAAGAGGAGTCCCAGTGAGGGCTCAGCATTGACAGTGTAGCAGAAACCAGAGGCCTTCAACAAGACCAATGACTCTCTGCAATGAACACTTACTTGCAAGTAAAGATATGTGGATGAAAGGGTTTACTATGACTCACTGTGTCACACTGAACCTTCCAAGCCGAAATTGATTTCTCCTTTTTTCCCCTTTTACATTTTATTTTATTGGGGGGGGGAGGGGTTACATGGGCAGAGGGGAATATGAAGGGACAGGGAAATGAATGTGATGGAGATGCATGATGTGAAAAACAAAGGATACATTTTTAAAAAGTTGTGTGTGTGTGTGTGTGTGTGTAAACACTAAAAGAAGTAGTTGGTTTTGTACTGAAGAGATGTGCCTTTGAGTCTAGTGTCAAATGTTAACAAGCTTTCAGTCAGGATTAACTGCTGTGTCACAAAACCATGTTTTTCTATGAAATCTAAATGCCTCAAACTATCATACTGGAAGGGAGTCCTCTAATTTTGTAGGGAAAGGTTAAAAAAAAAAAAAAAAGCATCATATATACCATCTCATAGTTACTCCTACAAATTTGTTTCTGATTATTTTAATTTCTCTATCTGTATCTGTGCATGAAGGGGGGGGGACAGAGGGAGAGAAAGAAAGTGTGTGTGTGTGTGTGTGTGTGTGTGTGTGTGTGTGTGTGTGTGTGTGTGTGTGTGTGTACATGCTGACTTTGGGTATCTCAATCAATGTCCACTTTATTTCCTGAGACAGAGTCTCTCCCGAGCTCCTCCCACCCCCCTGTCCCGTTCCACCAGGTCTAGCTGACTAGCTGGGCTGGGGATCCTGTCTCTACTTTTGGAGAGCAGATTTTTATAGGTGGCTGCTATTACCTGGCTTTTTATTTTATTCTGGCAATCAGGGTTCCATTCCTTCTATTCACACAAGCTATTTCCCAGGATATGTTTGGTTTTGTTTTACCCTCAACAGAGGCATTATAAGTGGAGGAGGGGAACTTAAAAACAAAAAGTATACTAGAATATACTGTCATCAGTAATAATGGCCCGTTACACAGCACTGAATTGGAAGCATTCAGGAAAAAGGTATTTTAACGATTCCAAGTCTGAAGCCTCTTACCTCTACACTGGGAAGGCTTACCTCTACACTGCAGCAGAAGGAATTGCTGCACTTCTAAGGCCAGCCTGAACTACTATGTAGTGAGTTCTCAGCCAACTTAGGCTACACAGTGACATTCTATCTCAAAGCAACAAAAAATAAAATTCTTTTGAAATACATAGATCATTAATTCTATTTTTTTCTCTTAGCTGTTGAAAATAGAGCTTATTCTAATACACTTTATACATCAGACTACAATGCTAATATTACTAAACAACTTACTATATTACATATTGATATTAAATAGCAATAAAGAAAACCTTACTCCCAAGTTGGTAAAAAAAATGAGATTGTATCCTTTCCAAATTGTATCCTTTCCTATGAAGCAAAGCCTCTTTATTCTGTAATAGAATGGAATCCTGTCTTTTGCTCTCAATACATGGATTTCTATATATAGGACAAAGGGCTTTGATGAAAATTAAAACATACTAAACACATCATCTGGTAACTTCCACTTAGTAAAACATCAGGATGGGCATGGTAGCACATGCCACTATAATCCCAGCTAATTGGGGGGGCTGACTTGGATCATCTGAACCCAGGAATTTAAGACAAGCCTGGAACCCACTGGCAGACTCTCTCTCTAAACAAACAAGTAAGACATGAACATATTTTACTCCATTAAACATTTCATTAGAACACTGGTTTTAGCCTATGCTACTTAAGACTCTCAGGGTTCATAGGAGTTCTACCATGGATGAAAGGTAGGGGACAGGACTCTTAAGCCCCCCATACATCAGAATGGCTTAGCTTTTATTTCACATAGTGCTTCCAAATAAATGAAAATCTGAAAGGGAGAGCTCTAAATTATTTTTTTCATTACTGGGGACTGAATCCACAACATAATTCTTTATAACTATAAAGTCCTATTCTGTAATATGGCTAGTTAATTTAGTCAGTTTCCTTTATAAATATTTAGGCTAGGTACAGTTTTTCAGTTCAGTGACAACACTGTGACAAATATACACTTAACTCCAAACCTCAACTGCCCCTTGAAGTCTTAGAAAGAACTCATTAACAGGAAAGAATCCACATAGGAATTTAGACTAGAGATAAAGGCAGTCAGTGTGAGTCCTGGAAAAACAGAAAAGGAAGGACAATGGCTCCTCTGGCTGCATTAATCCCATGCATTCCTGTCTACCCTTTATGGAAAGGGACAGCAGCAGGGACTTTTCTAACAATAGATCTTATAAGGTAAATGACCAGATAGCATTACTTTGCTGCCCAAGTAACTATGTGAGACAATCCCTGCTTGTTTTAAGCAAAACAAACAAGCCAAGGAACCACACAACAGAAGTCACAAGTCAGATGATACACATACTGAAAAATGACAAAGAGTGATAACAAATATGCAACATTTTCAGATGAAAGCATGTTTTACTAACCTTATGAATATATCAAGAAAGATTAAATGATAAAATTTAATATTAAGTGTGTGAGAAGAATTATGTGCAAAGAAAGTCTCAGATTGACTAAAATAAGGATAAAATTATGGAAAGTTTAAGAAATCCTCACATTTGTTGTGGGTTGAATATGTGTACCTCAGAGACACGCCAAACTCCTAAGCCCCAGTCTCTCTAAGCATGCTTCCAATTTAGAAGCTGGGTTGTTTGCACACATTTTGTAACTTCCAAGATATCTTTTCTTAACCCAAAGTTACAAATGCTTTCTTTATATTTTCTTGATAGTTTGATAAATTTATTTCTCTTTTAGATGTACATTGTTTATAATTTTTGCAGGAGACATTAAAGACAAATGCTTAACTTCTTTCACAGAAAGACCACTGTTCCAGGACACTGCAGAAAAGACTACCTCTACTGAATTGCCTTAGGACTGCTGAAAATCAGTTATTCATGTATGTAATGGCTATTTTTGAAGGAACATGGAGATGAAATGTCTATTCCATCACCTAACTGATGAAGGTGTATTTCTTTACCTCCTCAGGAGGTACAGGTTATGACTAATTATACTAGCTTTGGTCTTTTGTTAAGGTGATACCTTCCAGGCTTCTATCTGCAAGGCTACTGCTTTTGTCATACCTCACACCTAAAAAAAAAAAAAAAACATAAGAAATTCCACCTAGGAGATTGGTCTGTAGTTCTCTTTCTTTGTTGCATCTTTTTGTGGTTTGGGTATCAGGGTTACTGTGGCCTCATAAAAGGGGTTTGGCAATGTTCCTTCTGCTTCTATTGAGTGGAACAATTTGAGGAGTATTGGAGTTAGCTCTTCTTCAAAATTTTGATAGAATTCTGTACTGAAGCCATCTGGTCTGGGCTTTTTTCTTTTGGTTAGGAGACTTTTAACAACTGCTTCTATTTCCTTAGAAGTTATAGGTTCATTTAAATTCTTTATCTGGTCTTGATTTAATTTTGGTATGTACTACCTATTCAGAAAACTGTCCATTTCTTTTAAATTTTCCAGTTTTGTGGAAACATACAAAGTTTACAATGTTGGTGTTCTCCCCACTCCACCCCAAGAAAAAACTGCATTAACTTTTTGGATTCTTTGAGACAGGATTTCACTCTATAGATCAGGCTGGCCTAGAACACTATGTATCCCAGGATGGCTACAAGTACATGGTGATCCTCCTGCCTAAGCCTCCCAAGTAAGTACTGGGGTCACAGGTGAGTCACTAGGCCCAGCTTTGTTTACACTGAAGGTAGACTGTTATTCATGAAGAATTCAGAAGAAATTAGCATTTGGGGGTGGTGAGTACTAAACTCAAAAGATATGACGGCTGAGAGACATCTGGTAAGTTGGAACTGAAGCTCAGCCATTAGTCACTGACCAGGAAAAGTGTTTTTGCCCTCTTCCAAGACAAGTATTTGGATTTTTCCAAGAGCTGATGTCAGGGCTTTTCAGAGACAGAACAGCATTTACA
Organism: Phodopus roborovskii; assembly: GCF_943737965.1. Lineage (NCBI taxonomy): Eukaryota > Metazoa > Chordata > Mammalia > Rodentia > Cricetidae > Phodopus > Phodopus roborovskii. Next base: position 20,459,555 of record NW_026126517.1, read on the forward strand.
GGCCAGAAAAGGAGAAAGATTTCCCCAGTAGCTATGCTCAATGTGGCCTTTGTACTGCTGCACTGCCAAAGCCAGGAAGACCCTGCTAGATAAGCTATTCACTTCTTGGGAGTAGGGGGATACAACTCTACCCTGGGAGGCTGGGGATTGTGACTGAGAAACCTATGATCATAGGAACTCAATTTCATTCCCATTGGTGCTGAAACCCAGATTCTAAGGGTCATAATCAGAACAAAGGTTTCTTAATTCTTTCCAGAAAACTGCCACATACTGAATCAATCAATCAGTCTCTCTCTCTCTCTCTCTCTCTCTCTCTCTCTCTCTCTCTCTCTCTCTCTGTGTGTGTGTGTGTGTGTGTGTGTGTGTAGGATATTTAGATTAAAAGGTATTCACATAATTTTCCATAGTTTCAAAGAAAAGCTAAGCCAATATCAAATAGCTACAAGAGATCTCCTACATCTTCCAATACTAAAGTTTAGTGGAGAATTAACTCAGTGTAGTTAATATTGAGTTGCCATGTGGGCAACTTGCCAGCAGTACATCTAAAAGATCACGCTGCCACCTGAACAGCAACTGCTTGTTTCTAAACATTATTCAGTTCCAAATAAAGATGGAAGAAAGCAAAAGCAATTCCACCACAATAGTGTTCCTCAGCACTAAAAACCAAAGACTCATCTTTCAAGAAAGGACATGATTATAGCCTCCAGTCACTAACTACGCAATGTACTTTGCCACATCTGTTAGATTTGAAATCTACACCAAAGAGGTCTTGGTAGATCCTAAACAAGAATCAGATTGCCTAAGCATAAGGATTGTAGACTTGAAATGCAGATCCAACTCTTCCTGCCATTTAGAAGGCAATACCCAGGCATGTAGGAGAAACATGTGAGTAGGAGAGTCTATTGTACAGAATCAGAATTGGCACAGTCCAAGATTTAGAATGTTGCTGGAGATAAAAAACAGAGATGTGAAAAGACAAAATAATTGTCACCAATCACAACACAGAAAACAATGACCTCAAACGCTGTTACTTGAACAATAACAGAAAATAAAAATGCTAATAATAGCAGCTAACACTTCTTAGCACATGCTAATAACCATTGTACTTGCATTATACACATTACCTCATCAAATTTTCAGCAAACATCATTATTATACATATTTTATGGTTAAGGAGCTTGTCTACAGTCCAACAATAAGCATAGAAACTGACTTAGGACTTACAGCTCTAGACTCTTTTTAAATGTTTTTATTTTTATTTTATTATATATATATATATGGACGTTCTGCCTGCATTGTATCTGTGGACGACATGCATGCTGGGTGCCCATAGAAGCCAAAAGAGGTCATCAGATATCCAGAACTGGAGTTACAGAGAAACCAAGTGAGTTCTGAGAATTGAACCTGGTTCCCCTACAAGAGCAGAGGCCCCCTAAGTCAACTCTCCACCCACTAGGTCTTATTTTAGCCACCATGCTTAAAAAAGAATTACTTCAAATTTTTAGATTTATTTATGAGTGTTCTGCCTGCATATACATATGTGAAACACATGTGTACATGGTGTCTGCCCCGGAGGTCAGAAGAGGGCATCAGATCCCCTGGAATTGGAGTTACAGATAGTTATGAACCACACCATGTGGGTGCTGGGAACCAAATCCAGATTCTCTGCAAGAGAAAGAAGTACTCTTTACAGCTGAGCCGTTAAAGTCAAAAACATACTACAGACAGCAGGATGTCTCAGCAGGGAAGGGCACTTACTACCAAGACCCAGGACTCACATGGCAGGTGAACTAGTTTCCCTCTGACCTCCACACATGATGCATGTCTTCTTCAATACTAAATAAGTAAAATATATATTCTTAAAAATTAACACACTAGAGAAAAATTCCAAAAAATGTGAAATAGTGTGTTCAAGAAATAGTCACAAACCATTAACATTGCTAACTCCAAGTGTTGCTAACTTATGAAGATTTAAGAGTGTTTATTTTGTCAGGCAGTGGTGGCATATGCCTTTTAATCCCAACACTCAGAAGGCAGAGGAAGGCTGATCTCTGTGAGCCCTGTGATCTCTGTGTGTTCTAGGATAGCCAGGAACATACAGGCTCTCCAAAAAAAAGAAAAAAGAAAGAAAGAAAGGAAGAAAGAAAGAAAGGAAGGAAGGAAGGAAGGAAGGAAGGAAGGAAGGAAGGAAGGAAGGAAGGAAGAAAAGTTTGTTTTGACAAGATTTTGCTATGTAACCCATCCTAACCTCAAACTCCTGACGATCTTTCTACAACAGTATCTAGAAACTAGGAACTAGGGTTTCAGATATATATCACTACACTCAACTTACAATGCCACATTTGACTTTCAATTCTAAAATTAACTATATAAGTAAGCATCAAGGCAAAGAAAAGAGAAAGGAAGAAAAAAAATCCAAACACTTATGTGTAACTGGGAAAGATTAGGTTAACCTCAATGCTACTCCACAGTAAGAAACCACATGCCAAAAGTCCAATGTAAATTTCTTTAACTTTTCTCTTCTCACATTAGGATTTGAGAGAGATTTAAGAGACCCATTTGTTCTTTGAGACAGTCTTGGGCAGCCCAGATTGACCTAGAGCTTGTGATTTTCCTGCTTAAGCCTTGAGTGCTGAAGTTACAGGTGTGTCGATACTCCCAGATGAGATACAAGAAATCTTTAAAGAGTAAACACTCAGAAGCCCTTCTAATGGAGCAGGGACACACACACACACACACACACACACACACCTACTTAAAGATAAAATCCTTACAATAGAAAATTAAAGTAACTCAGACATTCAGACATAGAGGCTAAAAGGAAGGTAGGCAAGCACTGCAGCAAACAACACAGATCTGATGAATTATCTCTGACAAAAGTCATTTCTACTCAGCAAAACACAAGTACTTCCTCTGTAAAGAATTGCCTTAACTTCATACTCACACTTCTGCACACAGTTAGCACTAAACAAATGCATTTCTCTTTTTAAGGAGGATATGGGGCCAGAGAGATGACTCAGAGGGTAAAGAACTTGGTATCAAGCATGATGACCTGGATTCAGCCCCAAAACCTACATGGTAGAAGGAAGAACTGACTCCCACAAGTTGTCCTCTGACCTCAACATGCACACTGTGGCATGTCTGCCTCCCCCTCCACACACACCATATACAATAAATAAACAAATGTGATTTATGTTTTTAAAGGAGAATCTGTCTTCCTATTCTCATCTACCCACTAGAATGTAGACTCTAAGGCCACAGGGTCCTAGAGCACACTGCTACATCCTAGCAAAATGCTAGACAGGAAAGGTACTCAATAAATGTTTGTGTGATGTGAGAATAGACACCAGACATGGGCAGATCAAGATATCTAACTTCAGGAGTTCCAACCTTTAGTGTTCTAAGCATCTCAAGTTCAACAGACTTACTTTGACCCCCACAAAATTGCTTTTCTGTCTTAGCAAATAGACCTCCATCCACACAGATGCTCTAGAGACTCTAGAATTGGGCTAAAGAGATGGATTTAATGGCTACTCTTGCAAAGAACCCAGATTCAATTCTCAGCATCCAGAGTACAGCTTACAATCATCTGTAATTCCAAAGGATAAGAAAGACATTCTCTTCTGGCTTCCAAAGGCACTAGGCACACATGCAGTGCACATACATACATGTGAGCTAAACATAAACATATAATTATTTTTAAATTAGAAATTTGGAAGTCACTGACATCCACATTTCCCTCTGCCCCACAACTCTATCCATCTATCTGATACCCATTCCTGAACATGTACTGTATACCAGGACTTACAGAGTCAAAAGCACGCAATACCAAAATGTCTCTGTATTTGTGGAGTTTGTATATCCCATCACATTCAAATGTCTTACCTCTAATGAATACCTCAAATTCATCGACTTCTGGCCTTCTCCATTACTAGCATAGGGTGCCCACTTTGCCAAGCCTGGCACTTGCAATAACCCAGGTCTTCCAGTTCCTTTCCTGTTAAGCAACCATAGACTTTGAAACCACAAGTCTTGTGTCTCTCCCATTAAAGTTCCTTCAATGGTTTTCCATTGCACTCAGAGGGGGAAACATCCAAACACCAAACATGACACATAGAGTAAGTAAGGTTCTTCTTATCTCTAACCTCAGTTAGGTTGATATGCTACTGGCCTTCAGGGCCTCAGGGACTTCCCCTAGAAAGCGGTGTCTTATATACAGCTTGCTCTGTGTAAGACACTCTCATCACCAACATAATTTCTGAGATCTTTGTTAATAGTTGTTGCCTCGAAATAAGGCCTTGCCTTTTCTCTGCTCCCCAGATTTTATTAACTCATGTTCTCAAATATATTTGAATTCAGATCTATATAACACCTATTGCATAGCACAAGAAATACTAAAAATGGGGGCTGAAGAGATGGCTTAGTGGATAGATACAGTGCTTGCTGAGCAAGCATAAAAATCTGAATTCAGATTCTCATCACACATGTAAAAGACAGGCAGAGTAGCACATCTATAACTACAGAACTAAAGGATGGATGCAGGCAATATGGTAGCTCAGTAGCCCGAAGATACACTCAGAGACCCTGTCTCAAAATACAAGACAGAAAAGAAATTGCCAAACGAACTTCTGGATGGATGGCTGACAGGCATGCAAGCTCGTGCACACCAGCCAAGTAGTCCACTCCTGGATATGTACCCAGAAGAAATGAAAACTTAAGTCCATATAAAAACATGCAAGAATGTCAAAAGCAAACTTAACAGTCTAAGACTTGAAAACACTATGTTTATTAATAGTTGAATGAGAAAAAATGTACTATATACCATATATATACCATATATTACTCAGCAAGAAAAAGAAATGAACTGTTGAGGCACAACATAGACAAAACTCAAAGTCATTACATATGAATAAACTAGCCAAGCAAAACATCACTAACAGTATGAGAGAGACCGTGTGTAAATATGAAGCATGTGTAAAATAATCCTGGGATAAGTGGAAGGCATAGAGGGAAAAATTACCAAAAAGAAAAAAGAAAAGAAAAAAAAAAAAAAGCACCAAAAAACTTTTGCAGTGATGATTATCTTTATTATTTATTTTCTATTTTTATGAGACAGGGTTTCACTATATAGCCCAGAGTGGCCTCAAATTCATTATGGAGACCAGCCTGGTCTTGAACCCATGATCTTCCTTCCTCAGCCTCCTGAATGCTAGGATTACCATCCAGAGCTAACCCATCAGCTATATCTATTTTCTTGATTGCAACACTAGTTTTCCAGTTACATACATATATCAAAGTCTATCAGAATGTACAATTTAAACATAAACAGCATAGAGCTGGAGAGAGTTCAGTTAAGTGCTTGCAATCATGAGATTACAGACCTGAGTTTGGTTCCCAAATCCATATAAAAAGCCAAGCATGAAGGTCGTCCTTGGAATCTCTCAGTACTGGGAAGGAAAAGTCAGGTGGATCCGTAGGACTTGCTAACCAGTCAGCCTGAACTAATTGGCAGGCCCTAGATCCTAGTAAGAGGCCCTGTCTTAAAACACAGGATGGAGGGCTTCCAAGGAATAGCACACAAAGTTGATCTCTGCATCCAGAGCAATGTGTGCACACATACATAGGATCATTTAAAGCTTTATTACAATGCAATTATACTCCATAAAACTTTTAGATTCTAAAAACAAAACTGATGTTTAAATGAAAAAATACTATCCATAAATCCAGGTGCAATGGTATATCCCTAAAATCCAGCATTTAGGATGCTAAGGAAAAAAGAACTCCCCAAGTTCAAGAACAGATGCACAACATGAGATACTTTCTTTAAAATACACACTACAGGGCTGGAGAGATGCCTCAGCAATTAAGAACACTTGTTGATCTTGGAAAGGATCCAGGTTCAGTTCCCACCCTGGCTCACAACCATCTGTAACTTCAGTTCCTATGCTCTCTTCTGACCTTCCTGAGCACTGCATGTACATGGTACACGCACACAGGCAAAACACCAATATACATAAAATTAAAATAAATATTTAAAACAAAATAAAAATAAATATTTCTTGCCTGAAAAAAATGGCTCAGTCAGTAAAGTATATCATGCAAGCATTAAAGTATATCATGCAAGCATGAAGGCCTAAGTTCAGGTCCCCAGCACCCACACAAAAATAATTAAACTAATTAATTAAAATTAATTTAATTTTAAAAACCAAAGTAAGACACTGCTCTGACCCTAGTTGGGGAGAGGCGGGGTGTGCAGTCAGGAGCATGAGCAGAATCAGGATGGTCCCAGAGCCTGCTGAACAGCCAATCTAAAATCAGTACCAGAGACACAGAAACATCCTCTCTCAAAAGACAAGTGGAGAACAGGGCTGTGAAAGTGGCTCAGCAAGTATAGTTCTTGCCACTCAAGTGTGAGGACAAAATTCAGATCTCCAGCACCAATGTAATGTTGGGTGTATGATGTCCCATCTGGAGTCCTGATCAAGAGGCTAGACTAGCTAAGTAAGTGAGCACCGGGTTCACACGCCTCAACACGTGGTGAAAAGCAATTCAAAACCCCAACACCAAGTTCTGGCCTCCGCATGCACCCACACACATGGACACATCACACAGACACAAAGATCCAAAAGACAAGTGGAGACTTGAACTGTAGGAAACACTGAAGTATACTTTTAGCCTCCACACTAAACACAGGTACATGCAAGTGTACCCACACACACATATATACTATATACACACCAAAAATTAAGCAATAGTAGAGCTTACTGTCCATAAACATTATTATAATTTTATGAAATGTAAAAGACTCAATGGTCTGAATATCTTCTCATAAAATTTAGAGTATTCATAATTTTGCATGGGAAATTCCAGCAATTTAAGACAACCTAAATAAACGTGTTCTATAATGTTAAGATTTTTAAGCATATGAATCCCTTAGAGGATCGTTGTGATAATGGGATGAATAATGTTGGTCCCAAGAAAATTCTTCAGTGTTTGGGGCTAGGTTAGTTATTTATTCTACCTGTATACTATATGTTTGTTCTTCTTTCACTCACTCACTTAGAAAAGTCATTTAAAACAGCACACGATGTGTAGCCAGGCACTATACAGGCCCTATGTGGAAGAAAGAGAAAAAGACAACCAATAGACAATAATGGTCTTAATCAATAAATGAATATTCTATATAGTAAGTTAGAAGGTTATACACATTCTGATGTCTGCTCACACCATAAAGCAATGGCTATGTAGGATCTGTAAGGAAGCTAAATATAACAGGAATGGAAACCCTAAATAGGCTGTCTCAGCCACACGAGGAGTGTGTATAAGTCACAGCAGAGCATTAAGTCTGAGGCCAACCCTTACCCTACACCAATAAAGGTTTTGGCAGCCTATATCCCTATCTCTTAGTTGCTCCTTTTTTGTTATATCAATAATTTCTAGAAAATATTTTATTCTGCTCAGATGAAAACAGTGGAAAGAACTTTTACAGTCTGGCTGGCCTATACTTCATTATTTCATGGTTACTAATGTAGTAACTACTAATTTACTAAATTACTTCTTAAAATATAAAATTCCTCATCTATAAAAAGAGATGAGACAGTAAAATTTAAAAAAGAGATGAGAGATAGACTATTACTGTGCATAAATTATAGTTTAAAAGAAATGAGGGTAACTGTAGTAGTAAGTGAAAACCCTAGCTTTTAATGAAAAAAACACCTACATGTCATTATATAAATATATAAATAATGCTTATTATATAATGCCACCAAAATGGTACATCATCTACATGATTTTCTTATATCTTCCATTCAGTTATAAACCCTGTGCATATTTAAAGTTCAAGGTATGATGTAAATGCCCAATGAGCAAATTTGCTAATACTTCTGAGGGGTCATTCTCCAAAATGTAACAAGTTATGTGGGAACTCATCTCACTGTGAAAAAGATCAGCAAATGAATTGAAAGCTTTACAGTATGCTCCAAAGTGTGAGCTTCATCTGTGTATAAAGAAATCTGCACTTCAACGTTATAAATTATAGTCCTAGGGCTTTTTGTCTAGTGATATGAGAGAGAGAGAGAGAGAGAGAGAGAGAGAGAGAGAGAGAGAGAGAGAGAGAGAGAGAGAGAGAATTTCCAGCATGACCAACACTTTCAGAAGAAACAACACCTAGGTTGGGGATATAGCTCAGTGGTAAAATGCTTGCCTAGCCTAAAAGAGGTCCTGGGTTCAAATACCAGTAAGACCTAAAAACAGAAAGCCATTTTACACTACTTCTATTTTTTCACATTCAGGCTTCTGCTCCAGCACTCACAGACAGCACTGGAGAGAGAAAGGCAGAATGCAATCCTAATGCCATCACTGCAATTCAGCAGCAGCTTTATAGTTATAATCAACATTTTAGCTGACAGGAGCAAAAATGCCACTAACTGAACAAAGGATAAAATAACTAAAATTGATACAAGAGTTCCTGGTGCTATGGCTAGCACCTTTTCCAAATAACTATAGATTTCAATTTATGGAAAAAATAATAAACTGAAATAAGAGTCAAAAAGATTACTCTGTAAAAACACTCCCTTTCCCCACTGAAAGATGAATCTTCCACCCCTCATGCCCCATTCATAGTCCCTTGGGTATCGAAGGGAGACAACCATCAGAAAAATTCAAGATGATTAAATCACAATTCACAGAATAATAATTCAAAATCCCTAGCTAAGATTCAAGAGCCATTACACCAGCTCAGTTCTACAAAGGTAATAGAAGGGTGATGCATCCAGTCCTCTGAATAAAAATATCCCTGCATGCTAGATGTTAAAACCTTTGTTCTCAGGCTAAGCCATTAAGGCATGGGTTTTCAAAACTGGGAATTTTCTTTCTTTAGGTCAAGTTATGCTTTTTAAAGCAAGGAGACAAGAAATAAAAATGTTATTATAAGAAATAATAAGGATGTACAAATATTCTTTCCCTTGCTCATTTCATTCCTGTTATAGGTATATCCCCTTTACTGGAGCTATTTTCCCTACCATTTTGCCTTACTATTTTCACTACAGAGAAAACAAAGACTGCCATAGATTACCTGGATAACCGGACAAATCAGCAGGCAAGCAGAAGCTCAAAAAGCTTGTTTCTTGTTTCCATGGAGCACAGGAGAGTCAGATCTTCACCTAACGCCACTCCCCTAGCAATCCCAGGCTTTTCCTTTATCCATACATTCCACAGCCTTGGAGAGGCATTTGTCAATGATTTTACTGACCACAAGAGGGAAGATAAGAAGAAACCCCACCTCTTCTCTACCCCCCAATCATTTGCCATCATCATCTAAAACCCAACACTGCACAGCTAATGGAAAGAGAGAATAGCATCCATGCACATCCCCCTGCATTATACCATACAATGCATATAGATGACGGAGAGAGCAAGTTAGCTCAGCTGACTGTTTTTAAAACAGCAAGCCAAGAGCTCCCATAAAAATCACAAAGATGTGTACAAGATCTAATTATAGAACCACAAAAAAGTCTTTCTCAATACAGACTTTTTAAAAAAGGAATTTCCTGAAAACAGTTAACACAAATGGAGTCTTTTATATATGTATTTCCTGTCGTTTCTGTTCTTTTTCCTAATAAGCCAAATAAACCAAGCTAGGATTAAAAACTGACCAATCAACCAAACAAAAAGACTCTCTTTGTTAGCAATATAACCCTACAAAGAGAATCTGAGAATCTGAGCAGAAAAGAGGTGGGAGTGGAGGAGAAACAGATAAAAAAATTGGGGAGGGAAGAAAGAAAAATATTTTCTGCCCCAGTAAGCCTTATTAAGTTTATAAGCTAGACTGGGAGGACTGAAATTTCTTCATGCTATTCTGTCTGTTTGTATTTGATTACTGTAAATCTTCCCAGGTCTCCAACTATGCCTGAGGCACTATGTCTGGCACACTAACTAGCACCCTTGCTACTTGCAGTGGAATGAAAAGGGTAAGAGAACACACTCATCCATTCTAATCCCTAGAAGCAATTTGATTTTATTAACACATTAATGTGTCCAACACTTCCCTAATGAAAGCACACTAGACATTATCTGCCTCTACTTTCCTGTTCTGAAGCATAAACCCAACCTGACTATTTGCATGCACATAACTTCTAGGACCAGTATATCAGTACTAAATGAAAGCTATACTGTCTCGTTATAAAACATATAATAACATAACTCTTAGATCAACCCCCAAAACATTTTACCGACATAAGGTTCTTTGAATTTATAAAGAACCTCAGAAAAACAGTTAATGATCTAAAAATCAGGTTACAAGAAACCTACACCTTGGCAAATGTAGTTTATAAATGTATATTATCTATAGTCTTTATGTATGTATGTATGTATGTGTGTGTGTGTGTGTATATATACATATATATGTATATTTATATATATATAAGTTTTGTAGCTCTTCAAAACAAGATAATGACTTTTAATAGTCTTAAATATTAAACTACAGATGTATTAAGCTTATGGCTTCTATGCACTTAACAAGTTAACAGATGAGTGAACAAAAAAAAAAAACTATCCTCAATCAGCAAAAGAAACCAGTCAAACTAGATGACTGCCTGCTAACGGTTAGTCCTATTAAACTTTCTCTACCTGGCCCTGGGGGCTCCTCCACCAGCTTTATCACTTTCCCACCAACCTCATCAACTCTAAAAGTCATGAAGCCCCCCTCCACCTAGGTCTTCATAGATCTACACTGCTGAAGTAGTTCCACAACATCATATGTCAATTTGGAACTTGAAGCCAGTTAATATCTTAGCAGTTTTCATCATAAGTCACTAGGAACAATTTTAGCTATCTATTAATCAAGACGCTTCTCTTTTTGATCAAAATCTCTACAGCTCCCCTTTCCTATAACAAACCAAATACCTCAACAACCTCAGCTTCCTCACAGAACATACTTCAATTTCCTGGCAGTAACTTGACTTTCCCACAACAGTGTCTCTTACTGACCTTATCGATAGAAACCACCCCTTTTTTCAAAACCCGGTGTCCCGAAAAGTACATAATTCAGAGTCCAAAGAAAGTACGTAATTTTCTCAACTTCCTTGAAAATCCAAATAACCAGGACATACATAAAAAGGAGTTGAGGCCAGTCAGATGGCTCGGTGGATAAAGGTTCCTGACACTGAGCCTCTGGTTGTACATGGTAGGAGAAAACCAACTCCCACAAGCTCTCCCCTGACCTCTGTGTAATATGGTATGCACACACTCAACATACATACACATAAAATAACTGCCCTTGGGAACCAGTGAGATGACTCAGTGGGTAAAGGTGCTCGCCACCACACCTGACAAGCTGAGTTTGATCCTCAGGACTCACGAGGTGAAAGGAGAGAAGTAACCCAGCAAGTTTTCCTCTGTGTATTTGTATGTGTGTTGGCACATACTAATACATTTTGAAAATAAAAATAACTCCCCATGAACATCTAGAGAAAATTTATTCATAATCACCAATGGAGGAATAGAAAAACAAACTATGATTCAATCCACACCATTCAACAATTTTAAAGAATGAACAATTAACTCATGAATCACAGATGAAACTTAAATGTATCTTATTATGTCAAAGAAGCCAAATGTAAATCTAAGCATTGCACTGTTCCGTTCATATCATACTCTGGAAAATGTGAAAGAATAGTGTGAAAGCAGATTCCTAGTTGCTAGGACTTCAGGAGAGTGTAGGTGAATATGAAGTGAGTCCACAGAAGAATATTTACAATGCAGAACCTATCCTATGTGACATTATAACAGTGGACACATGATCTGTGCATCTGTCCTAACCCATAGAAATACACATCATCAAATATTAACAAAACAACAGCAGAAAGCAATCTCACTAGCTAGGCCCCACAGCACAGGCCATGATCCCCGATGTTCAGAGATAAGGCAGAAGGATCATAAACTCAAGAACTGCACGCACTTCAGAGAGAGTCTAAAACCAACTGGGCAACTCATTGAGACCCTGCCTCAAAAATTAAAAGTATAAAATACAACTACAGAGAACATGTGGTAGAATATTATTTTATGGTGTGTTGCTTTTGTTTATGCTGCAATTGTTTAACTCTGTGAAGTTGTGTGACTGTGCCTATCTAAAACACCTGATGGTCCTAATAAAGAGCTGAATACACATAGTAAGGCAGGAGCAAGGATAGGTGCAGCTGGCAGGCAGCGTATAAACAGAAGGAGAACCCAGCAAGTGGAACAAGAGAACAAGGCGAGGAGGACATCAGGGGCCAGTCACCCAGCCATCCAGCCACACAGCCATCCATGGAGTAAGAGTAAGATTTACAGAAGTAAGAGAACAGGAAAAGCCCAGAGGCAAGAAGTGGATTAGATAATTTAAAAATAAGAAAAGCTGTCAAGAAACAAGCCAAGCTAAGGCCGAGCACTCATAAGTAATAATAAGACTCCATGTGATTTATTTGGGAGCTGGGAGTGGTGGGTCCCTCCAAAGAGTAAAAAACATTTCAAACAATAAGAATATAGCTGTGAGGCAGTGTCCATACCTAGCATAACAAGGTCCTAGGTTCAATCCCCAGTATCAAAATGAATTTAAAAATTAAGGATGCTGACCTAACTTTTGAAAATTAGCATTATGACCTGGTATTTTATAGCTAATAATAAAGAAAATTATATGTACATATTGTGCTCTAGTTGGAAATGTTATGTCATATAGATTACAGGTTAGAGTTCTGATTGGGAAAAATGGGGTTTACCACTGAAGGTTGTCTCTCTAGGCTCTCCCCTGTACTTATAATTATCCACCTCAGATACCTGGAGGTGAGCAGTCTGCTCTGCATACCCTCATACCACCATGATGCTGTTCTCAGCACAGGCTCATAGCAATGGAACAAGCCAACCAAGGCCCAAAACCTCCGAAAGTGTGAATCAAATCTATCTTCCCTTCATTAAATGGTTTCTCTCCTTTGTCTTGTTCTAGAAACAAGAAATTGGAATAACCAAAATGGTTTCTGCATCTCTGTATATATAAAGGTATGTGTATGTGCTGGTACTCACAGGTGCACCCATGTGTGCATCTGTGTCTATGCATGTTGGAGGGAGGGGGCAAAAGGGCTAATTAAGAGGCTCAAGCTGGCCTACAACTCATTATGTAGCTTGAACTCTTATCCTGTCTCTGACATGTTATGTTAACACCTCCACCCCTGAGCCACACTACAGCCTCACTCAGCCCTACAGGTAACTCCAGTCTACCCATGAGGAAAGCACTACACAAAACTCTAAAATATCTCTATCCAGGACTCCTGAGAAATGCCAAGACCATCAAAAACAAAGTCTCTCACAGCTGAGAAGAATCTAAGGAGACATAACTACTAAATTTAAAATGCTGTCCTGAGTAAAAATACAGCAAATGGCTTAAAACAACCACCACCACCAAAAAGTTAAAGCCTAGGAAATGTGAATAAACTATGAACTTAGTTAATAATGTCAATGTTGATTTATTAATGTTACAAATGTACCATACTAATATGACATGTTAACAGTTAAGGAGCATGAGTACATTTATGGGCTATCCATTATCATTTTTAGTGTCTCAATAAGTAAATCTATAAAAAAATAACTTTTTAGGGAAAAAAGTTCTCATCACAATGACTTATGCAGAAAAAGAAAGAGAAGGGGAGAGATGAAGAATTGTGCAAGCTAAAGTAAAGAAAGCCACTATAGCTCAATAGACAACTGTAAAGCTGTTCTACACAATGTCTGAGAAGTACAAAAGGAAAAGGCCAGCGATGACCTAATGGGATATTAGAAATATTCTTCCAATTGCTTAGACAGCTGCAGCGTGTGTTGACGTCAATCTCAAGACTCCCATGGATTACAGCAACAGTTCACTCTTTGGTGTTTGCTGTGTCAGTTTCAAAGTGAAACTAGCTGCTAACGAATGTTCAGTCTCCAGAAGGAGCAGACAAGCCTGCTTCCCAACCTGAGATACACAATGGCTAGCCATTAGGGAGGTCAGGAACACAGGGCTGTGCTGGGGACACCTATTTGCATTGTCTTCTCTCACTTTTGAATCTCTACAACTGAAATGCCAGTCCTTCCATTTCTTCCTCTGAAAAGAACTGGTACATGGAATCAAATTACTAATGTACCCTTCTAAGCTAATAATTGATATTCAACAGTTTAGAAATTCAAAAGTACAAAGTATGTATATTGTGTGGTGTATTTAAATAGAGCTATGACAGTGATTTGAGTCACAAATATGTATGACGAAATGCAACTGGTTACTCATAAATGGAAGAGGGAATACATGGTGCCAAATGGTGGTTGCTGCTAGAAAATCAGAGCAAAGGAGGAAACCTGAGGCTTTGCACTAGATGGATCATTGGAAAAGGCCACAACATGTTTTATTACTAGTATAGGTAACAGATTCGCTATACATTCCTGATTTTAAGTATGTTTGAAATTTTAGGTAGTGGTGACTTTCAAGTATTGCTGCGATTTAAGAAACTACTCCTATGGCACACACCTATGATCCCGGCACTCTGAAGACTGAAAAAAGAACATAATGGATATGAAGCTGGCCTAAAGTTGGCCTAGGTTATATAGCAAGTTCCAGACAACCTGATCAGAATGAAATTGTGCCACCAAAAACAAACAAAACCAAAACCAAACCACAAGTACTTCTATTAGCATACTGTTTGAAACTAGATTCGTCCTGAATTATTTTCCTGGTCTGTATTTATATCTAAATCTAGGGAGTGAGTCTCTCAAATAAACTACTCTTAAAAAGTCAAGAAGCTACAATTTAGTGATTTAATTATATATGCATACATACGTGTGTGTGTGTGTGTGTGTGTGTGTGTGTGTGTGTGTGTGTGTGTGTGTGTAGACTCTTGAAGCTGATATTTTATAGAAAACACTGAGGATAATAAAAATTAAATTTGGGACCTATACGACTTTTCCCAAGTCACTCAACTAACAATATGGCTGGGATCTAAACCCAGGTCTACAGAACAGAAAACTAGCTTGATTTCTATAAAATGTAGGGGGGAGGCCCTATAAATGTAGAGCACCTGTCTTCACTGTCTAAAAGATAAACTTCAGCAAAGTGTTGTGGTGCACTCCTATAATCCCAGCACTTAGGAGGCTAAAGCAGAAAGACCACCAGTTTGAAGCCAGTATATTACATACCAGTCAGAATTACATAGCAAGATCTTGACTCATAAACAAATAAATAATTTCTTTTTAAAATAAATTAGGGTGGGGTAGTGTACACCTTTAATTCCAACACTAAAGAGGAAGAGACAAGTAAGGTAGATCTCTGAGTTCAAGGCCCACGTAATATACACAGGTAGTTCCAGGATAGCCAGGGCTACACAGACACCCTGGGGGTGGGGGTGGGGAGGTAAAAACAGCAAAATAAATCTTTAAAATGCAATGAGGTAACCAAGTTAAGGATTGGTATTCTCCCTTTGGAAAAACAAGATGTGTCTTAAACAGATTTGAGTGGTGCAAAGCAAAATGATTAGTAACCAATTGTAGAAAAGTCCATCAGAAACAGTTTCCTACTTTGTACTGAACCAGTACATGATAACATGTACTAAAGCATGAAAAAGCTACAATTTCATATCCATGGTAAAGACAGAACATCATCTGAAGATACAAATACCCTGGCCCCTGAATACAAAAGAAAACATGATCTGACCAAATCAAAGAATGTCTATCTCTGCTCAATCTCAATGACAGTGTTAATGTCCATCAATTAAATCAAGATGGCTAGGGGACCCCCCCCCTTTTTTTTTTTTAACTAGAAGCAATTTCAACATGTTAGCTCTTATCCTGGAATTATTACCTATTTAAAAGTTTTACTGGCATCAGGGTTTCACCAAAAAGTCCAACACTCCCAATGTTGGACGATAACAATGCTTCTATGGATAATCTCAACAGTCTACTTGGCATCATCTAGAATCACCTGGGAGGTAGGCCTGCTAGCATGCCTGTGACTGGGTTATCTTCATTAGATTAACTGAGGTGGGAAGAGCCTAGACTACAGAAAGAGGAGAAAGCCAGCTGAGTACCAGCAGCATCCATCACTTTCTGCCTCCTGATTGTATATAAAACTGAGCAACTGCCTCAAACTCCTCCTCAATGAGGTTCATTTCATGATGGGTTGTACCCTACACTGTAAGCCAAAATAAATAATTTCTTCTTTAATTTGCTTTGTCAGACTATCACAGCAACAGGGAAAGTGACTAAGACCTAGCTCTAGGTTATAATCCAGGCTAAATCCTCAATGGACCATCAGCTTAGTTTTCTCTAAGAATCAGTTTTACTGGGTGATACATGACTTTTCCTAAGGAGACTATTTACCCCAGATAGACTAGATAAGGACAGGGCCAGAGAAGGGCTCCATCCAAGTACAGGTTGGCAAACCAGTGAGTTTACTGAGGTTACTTACAGGAAGACTCAAAGGCAGCTAACCACCAGTAAGTGCCCTGGGTGACTTGGGGACAGCTGTACTACCAGTAGACCCACACTAGTCAACTGTTTACTTCTTACATAAAATAGAGGGATTGAGGGAGGGGTGGTGAGGTGAGCCTTTCCCTCCCTCCACAGGGATTATTTATCACTTTTTGAGACAGGGTATGACTGCATGTATACCAGATTAAACTTGGATTTACAGTCCTGATGTCAATAGTGTATAAGCCACAATCTCCAGCAATTAATCACAAAGTAATGTTAATAGGCCACATCTGGTGAGGGTCCCATGCATATGACCACAGGTGCTCTGATTCAAGGGAGAAATCAATAATCATGTCCAACCCAGAGGAAACAACCACACAACTCCCTCAATTACCAATGATAGTCACTCTAAAAACTAAGAGACACTGTCTCGATTATCAGTCTCCTGAAATACACGTGGCCAAATTTTATATAAGAATTTAGTGTCAGGGCCAGAAAGATGGCTCAGTAGTAAAGATGCTTGCCACCAAGCCGGTCGATGACCTGAGTTTGATCCCATAGCCCCACAAGGTGGAAAAGAATTGATTCCTGGGAAAGTTGTTCTCTGACCACACCTGTGTTAGAAGAAAGCCCAGCACATATACACACACAGACACACACCAATATAAATGAATAAATAAATAAATAAATAAATAAATAAATAAATGTAATAAAAATAAAGAACTTATTTTATTGGCCAGGTGTTATGGCCAAACTTAGAATCAAGCACTCAAGATATTAAGACAGGAAAAATACAAATTTTAGGCCAGTAACAAAACCTTAAATCTTTTTTCCACAGCATCTCCCAAAAAGGGGATTTAGCTACAATTTATTGGCTTTATTAACCCTCATAATTATACTTTCATTAACTTCATCATAATATCATGATTGTGAGTGTGTGGGTGTGTGTGCATGTGTGCATGTGCTGGGCCTTCTTGTACATACTAAGCACATGTTTTATCACTAAAGCACAAACTTGAAAGATTTGTATTCTAGCATCTTTTAATTGTAGCATATCTGTGCATTTGCTATTTAAAACACTATACATATTTTGTTTTATAACACTGACTGCAATTTTTTGTGACTGCCTTAGTGCTGAGAGAAAATAGGGCCTTGGTTACTAGGCAAGCATTCAATCACTAACTACACACATACATCTAGCCCTTGCATGAGAATTTTTAATTAGATAAAAACCACCTCACACATGTCACTTGATTCTCTGTGGATTTTTGTTTGGTTGGGTTTTTTTCCTTTTTTTTTTTTTTTTTTTTTTTTTAATTTTACAAAATAATTCTTCCTGTGTTGCAGAATAAGGCTCAGAAAAGTTGACTTAATTATCTGTGTAATCTTTGAGAAACAAAGCAGAGACTTAGTCCCATCAAATCTACCTTCATTCTCATAAACTTACATCTAAATAATCCTCTATAAACAGAACTTTCTCAAGACCAACTTCTCATTGAAGATAAGTATGATGATTTACAAAGACAGTCTATACTTGATGATACATCTTGGTTCTATGATGTGTAGTAACTTTGAATGCTTGGGGAAGGGTTGAAGAATCAGGAAAGTCATTTACTAAACTTATACAAGGCCCAAAAAGAAGTTTTCTCTAATTTTTTTAAACAAAGATTGATTTTAGCTGTAAATAGAATATCAGCTTCTAGAAATTAGACAAATATTAATTCAATCTTTGGCTTTTGAAAATGCTAATTCAGAATGCAAAAGGGTGGTTAGGCCTTTAAAAGCAAGATCAGCACCCATTAGATGAATGGATCTGAAATATAACAAATACTGGATTTCACACTTATAATGATGCTTGCATAAGAGTAGTGATTTCTAAAAATTTTAAGAAAATTCAAAAGGTCAGAATTTTTAAATGTTATAAACAAGATCATCTGAAAAGGTAATTATAGGCAAGGCTTTCCTAGAAACATTTTTCCCCCCTAGAGATAATACAAACAGAAGGTTCCAGCCTTCAGGAATATGCAGAAGGTGTGGCAAAGGCTGGCATTAGACTAAAGAATATAGATCATCATGGGATAAGCATGGTAAACCTTCACCATCAGGAAACATTTTAGGGGGTCTCCCATAGGCCCCCATGTCAAATCTGGTTCAATCATTCCCTGTCAGCATTGGGGAAACTCCTCCACTGAGCAATTAAAAGACTTAATGCCTGTTGTTAGACATCATACTGCTCTGGATGACAGAACAAAATTTTCAGGAGAGAGCATAAAACAAGTATTTTGGCAAACTTCTATAAATGATCAAAGACAAAAGCTATTAAATAAATAAATAGATGGCATTGGAATTGAGGGTTGACAGACACAGGTACAAGGTCTCGGCATCCAGATTGGTCTCTTCAGGAAGTAAATGTTCAGCTTCCAGGGATTAGAATGTTGTCTCAGGTAAAACAAAATGCAAGATAGGTCAAGTGTATAGGGCCAGAAGGGCAAAGAGGAAAAGTAAAGCCATATGTGCCTAACATAGCAATTAATTTATGGGGACATGATTTGTTGCAGCAAGGTAAAACACAGAATATTTCTCAGAAACAAACCATGATTTTTCTATCAGTTGGCAACAAGCCAAGTAACTTATAAGGAACTGTCCTACTCGTTCTTTGTATAATCAAACTCCATTACCTACAGGAAGTAACCCAAAAGGTACTCAAAGACATGAAATTTGGCAAATGGATGTTTCATTTTGCAGAGTTTGGACATTTAAAGTTTGTGTACCATTCCATATATATATTCAGGAAGTCAAGGATGAACAACTGCTTTGAGTTCTGAAAAGGCTGATTCTGTAATTACACATTCATAGGAAGTCATTGCTATTATGAGGATACCTCTACAAATTCAGATTGACAATGCTCCAGCGTATGTCTCTAGTAAAATAAAAGCTTTTTGCATTACAACAAAAAGAGTATTACAGGTATACCACACAATCCTACAGGACAAGCAGTTATAGAAATATCTAATCACACTTTAAAAGATATTCTAGGGGCCTGGTGGTACATGCCCTTAACCAGTACTTTGGGGTGGGGGGAACAGAGGCAGGCAGTTCTCTGTGAGTTCTAGGCCAGCCTGGTCTACAAGAGCTAGTTCCAGGACAGGACAGGCTCCAAAGCTACACAGAGAACCCCTGTCTCAAAATACTTTAAAAAAAAAAAAAAAAAAAAAAGTTTTCTGAATAAACAGAAAGGGCAATAAAGACCCCCAGAGATAGATTATGCAGTGTTTTACTAAGTTTTTTAAATGCTAATGGAAAAGAAATGATGGCTGCACAGAGACACTGAATAATAGAAAAAAAAATACTGAATTAAATCAGCCCATGTATTTTAAAGACGTGTTGACCTCAGAATGGAAACCAGGATAAGTATTACATTGGGGAAGAGGTTTTGCATTCATGTCCACAGGAGAAGAAAAGTTATGGATACCATAAAGATTGATAAAGATTAGACTCAAACAGGAGAGACCTCTTGATTGGGAGAAGTAATAGTTCATTAAACAGTGTGGCCATTCAATCTAAACTATCTTCTAAGACTAACAAATGCCTTTAATTTGATCAGGTATGAACAAAGTAATTTTTTTTATTATAAAAGACTATTCTTTCTATTGCCAAAAAAAACCCCAACATTTTGTCTTAACAAACATATAACCTGACAAAAAGGAACTCCCCAAAGTTAGAGTTGAGGAAGGTTTTTTTGTTTGTTTGTGTTTGTTTTATTTTTGTCTTTCCAGGAGAATAAAAGCATCCAACTAAGGAATCTGAAGACTACTGGATAAATGAATCACTGAAAGACAAATCACCCACAGAAAAATGTTCCAAGAAAAAGAGTAAAACTGGCCTAATAGTATAGCACATTTACAACAGATTGAAATTCCATAAACCTTTCCAAATATTTGTTACTGCTGTTCTCTACAAATATAAAAGGCAAATGGTCTTTTTGTGGTCCCAACTTGCTGAAAGCCAGGCAGGGGTGGTGTACACTTTTAATCCCAGTACTCAGGAGGCAGAGGCAGGTGGATCTCTGAGTTCAAGGCCAGCCTGATCTACAAAGTGAGTTCCAAAAAGCAAGGGCTACACAGAGAAACCCTGTCTGGAAGAAATAAACAAACAAAAACTAAATCTGGAACATGGCTCTCTCCCTCTCTAAACCCAAGCATGCTTATTAAAGGAAAATCCAAATGTCTAATGTCAAAAGAGCCACCAGATATGGAACAGAAGAAAATCAAAATTATGGAACTATTCTATTGTCATTAATCTTCATAATCCTTTGATTTTATTTTAATGCTTTAAAACTTTTCCTAAGATAGATTATCTATAAATTTATGATGTATGTGTGTGTGTGTGTGTGTGTGTGTGTGTGTGTGTGTGTGTATTTTTCATGATATTAATGGCTATATAGGGTACTAATTCTAGAAATAGATTTCATCTAGCATCCTGTACATGATTTTGGCGTTGAGTCTGAAGCAGGTAACTAGGAATTAAGTTTGTGTACTCTGGATATACTTAATAGATTGTGGTCCTTTAACCTCTCTGAGATCTGCTGTATCTATGCAGTTCATTTTAAAATGCAATGTATAATTAAGAAATACAGGTTACTACTATAATCAAAGTTATAGTTAAGTTAGGTATGTTTTAAGGTTAAACAGAGATATGTTTTAGGTAGATAGATGGTCTTCAAACACTTCAGAAATCTACAGAATATGGCATTTAAGATGTTTCAGTAACCTAAGGCTTTTCATGACAGTAGGACAGGTCTGCTCCTGGCAGCACCAATTTACTTCAAAAAGGATGGTGGGATCAAAGAACTTCCATATGGGGTTTGCTTTTTGTTGTGGAAAAGTTAGCCACTGGGCAAGAAACTTCCCTTGCCTCAATTGCCTACAATATGCTGTCCAAATTGGACAAGAAAAACAAAACAGAAGGTGACTGCCAAACTTTCCCAGGACAAGATAAGACAGTCCTTCAAACTTCCTGCTTCACAGAAAAGTCTGTCAGATATTCTGGGTCTATAGGCAGAAAATGGATGCCTCAAAGTTGCAGAGGAACCTTGGGTAACTGTCCAGGCAGCCAACTGCTTCTGTCATTTCAATAATTTTAGAAGTTGTTTACTCTGCACTTCCTGTTTACTCAGGTAATATTATAACCTTTTCTGGTTTCTGATGAGGTTAAAAAATAGATAGTTATAGTTTTCTTTGTTACCAAATTCAGAAAACTCACAAAAGAGGTATAAAGTGTATAAGGTTGAGAGCCATAAAAGTTTAAATTGTTCATCTAAGAAAAAAATTTTGGAGGTCTAAAAAGATAGTATTGGGTTGGGAATGCAAGATAGGATAGATAATAGTTTCTCTGAATTTGCCAAATACAAATGGACTGGACATTGTGAATATAATCCTTACTTGATAATTGTTCTTATTGTATATAGTTTTACTGTTAGTGTTAAAACTTTCCTTTTTATTTAGACAATATCTGATAATTGTTCTTTTTGTATGGTGTTTTACTGTGGTAGAGTTAAAACCTTTCCTATTTATTTAGACAAAAAGGGGGAAATGTTGGGAGGATATCTGATCACACTGTGAACCCCAAGTTTGCACTTGCATTAATTAAATAAAATTAATCTTGGGTCAGGAGGCTAAGTTGGTAACTAGTTAGCAGAAAGTAATCATAAAGGATGAGAGGGCATCTGGAAGAGAGATATGAACCACAAGGAATAGGGAGGGATTTGGAGTGGTGTGACATTTTTGTTCTGTGGAATAGAAGGATAGTCTTTGGGAGACACCCAAAAGAAGAGAAGGTTAGTAGGTGCTACTCAACTTCTCTGAGCTAGTAGGTTTTCACCCCAGCCTTTGACTCCTGAGTCTTATTTATAAATAGATCAATACAGACTTAGTTAAAGCTACCTTTATTGGCAGGGACAGAGCCAGTGCCAGTGGAAACAGAATTCCTACCAGGCTGCAGCCTCAGAGGCAAGGTCACCATCAGAGAAACAGGCCAGTAACTGTGAGAGTCACAATTGCTGGTTGAAATAGAAGTAAATTGAGAGCAGACACTGTGCTGAAGAAAAACATTTTATTATACTTATATGGTTGAAGTAACCAAATTTTTTTTACTTTTTCACCTTCCCTACCCAAAAGGATGGTGTTAGGCAGTAAGTATGTGTTCATTCTATGTTCTTTATTGATCTTATATTTACAGTATTTCATAGTGAAGTAAAACAAAGGGAAAAGGAAAATTTTAAAACTATATATTGCTGCCAAATTGAAAGCCACTGAGTCACAGTAACGAGGGAGCTTCCCATATTTAAGGTGGTAGAATTAGCTGGAGTTCAATACTTGTATATACTTTAGAAAGCTTTTTGCATCATTCCAATTAATGCTTAAATGGCATGCATTAATGTCCCAGACTCAACTCCCTAAAACTTACACCATGTAGCTCTCTTATAACTAATGATATCGTGTGCACCCTACTATGTGCATGTCACTCAGATGCTGCTGCCAACACAGTGAGCTAGACTCCAAAGCATTTACCCTGCCAAGCAGTCAGTAGCCATTTTACTGCAGATGCAGATGACATCTACTTATAGTTTCTAAAGAGGGAATATATATGCAAGAAAAAAACATGGGTTTCGTATAGATAAGGGTGTCAAAAGATGACACACTAATATTGAGCAGGTTACAAAACCTCATAAATGTTAAATACTTGCTCTAGAGAAACATCATTGGGATGAAGTAAGCCAAGTACAAAGTCCTGTAGTCAGGCATCTCACGTTGTAAGCTAAAGCAGGATGATAGAGCTGAGCCTGGCTTACATATTGTGTTTAAGGCTGGCTGCATAACAAGACTTGGAAAACAAGGGCTGGGGATAAAGTACAGCAGTGGAGTACTTGCACAGTGTCCTATGTCCCACCCACAGCACTGAGGGGGTAAAAGTACAGGAAGCTCAGGCTGGTCTCACACTTGCTATATAGCAGAGGATGACTGCTATATAGCAGTACTCCTGTTCTTCTATCTCCTGAATGACCCCAGCATTTTATTTATTTACTTACTTGTTTCTTTATTCATTTATTTTAGAGGCAGAGTCTCAGTCTTGTAACTTGTGCTAACATGGAGCTCACCATGTTAACCAAGCTATTCTCCAACTCTCTATCCTTTGGACTCCGGATCCATTTTCTTCTCCTTTCCACAATGGAACCCTTGGGTCATTTGTTCCTTTTTGAAGCTTGAGAATCAAATGACAGGCAATAATTTGTTATCACCTCTTTCCTGGAGCTCTTTGCCATCAGTGTCCAAGTCCACCTCTTCAGAGGTACCAGATTTAAATTCCAGTACCAGAAATTAAATTTAAACTTCTCTTTGCCACCAGTGCCAACAATACCATCCTTGATTTTTTTGTTAATATTTTATAGGCTTTATTTCCTTCGTGTCTTGAGATAATATCCCCAAACTGGCATTACTAGATCAAAACATGTAAACATTTCTTAGGATTCTAAGCTATACTACCAAATCATTTTATGTAATGTTAAAACTTATCTAGAATGTTCTAGATTCCTCATTTAATTCAGACGAGAAACACTACCCCAAGTCTCCCTTTGAATTAAGAATCAGCTTCAAACCAGACATGGTGGCTCACACCTTTAATCCCAGCAATTAGGAGGCAGAGGCAGGCAGATCTCTGTGAGTCTGAGGCCAGCCTGGTCTACAGAGTGAGTTCCAGGACAGCCAGGGCTACACAGAGAAACCCAGTCTCAAAAATAAATAAATAAATAAATAAATAAATAAATAAATAAATAAATAAATAAATTGCTATAGTAATAAACAACAACAAAACAAAATAACATTCCCATTACAACATGGCCTTGGGAATTCTCAATTTTTTTGCCAGGTGTCCAATCTGCCCTTATGCTCATGAACCTCTTACTTGGTTTCATCTGTCCATTCACTCATCTAATTCAGTACTTACATCTTCCAATTACTGAGAAAAGTAAAGATAATCAAACCCAATAAATCTGGAAAAATTAAATTCTAAGAATCCTCTACCCAGAACAGTCCTCCGAGCTTTCAAATCCCTTCTGTTAATCACCTTCTAAACCTAGTCTGGGGTCTCTACTGGAGAAGAGGCAGACCAACTTGATGTCTATATAGACCCAATGATTTGCCACAGCACAGAGCCTTGAACCATTGGGTACTTAATGCTTTCCTTTAACATTGTCATCATTTCCAAAAGAAACTTTACTTCACTATTATAAATAGGAAAAACACAGTAATATTTGCCAAAAAAGGGAAGTAACACTGAACAGAATTATATTTGAAAACACTTGCAACAAAAGCCAAGTTACTATTTTTGAGACAGTAACATTAATTCAACACAACTACAACCTGGTCATTACCTCACAGAGGGTACATTTCATACTTCTTTCTTTTCATATCTCCTGAAGTTATGATGTTTCTCTAGCCACACAACAAAGCCTGTCTTAGCCCATCACTGGTATCAGTAGTTGGTTATTTAATGGAAAAGATCTGTCAAATCAGAAAGCTATTGAAAGTCACTTGTAGAGATATTAAACACTATTTCACTTGACTGTTATCTTTCTCATATAAGCTATACCAAATACATCAAGGCTAATTTCCAATTCAATTTACTTACAGTGGAACAAGAAACAGGATATGCATAAAAATATACAATACATCTTTCCACAAATAATTTATAGCTATTTTTATCCCCATCCAACTTGACAGCATTTTTTCATTTCCAAATCATAAATTTTTTCATAGATATACTTGAATTAAATCTCATGTTTTCATAATATTTAAAATAATCCCAATATAAGTACAAGATTAGGATTACACCACTCAAATGGTAGTAGTCTCCAGATAGACTATAAAATTGCCTAATACATGAACACTTCACTTATTATAGGTAAAGTCCTCATCTACAGAACATCATAAATCCACTAAATTCATTAGCTATCTTAGCTACTGCACCTCTTCCTCCTTAAATTGGCTACTTCTGCTAAAGTTTTAAGACTCCATGAAACCCTAAGTGACTACATATATTTATTATTATGTTACCTCTAAATAGCTCCTAAAATACACCCCACCACCTATAGGTATCCTAAGACTTTTAACTTCAAGTATAATGTCTTTTCTCAATACTTGCACAATGTTTATTTTAGTTGGTGTGTGTGTGTGTGTGAGTGTGAGTGAGAGAGAGAGAGAGAGAGAGAGAGAGAGAGAGAGAGAGAGAGAGAGAGAGAGAGAGAGAGAATGCCATTACAGCTTATTAAAAATCTTATGAAAGGGCTGGGCATAGGCCAGCTAGATGACCCAGCCAGTAGAGACATTTTCCACTAAGCCTGGGACCTGAGACTGAACCCCAGAACCCACTCCTTTGAGTTATCCTCTAAACTCTTCATGTGTACTTAAAATAAAAAGCAAACAAACAAACAAAAAAAAAAAGTTGGGTATGGTAGACCACATCTATAATTCTAGCACTTAGGAGGGAGAGGAGGCAGGAGGATGGAAAGTTAGAGGCAGACAGCTTAGAGTATACGATATTCTGTCTCTAAATGGGGGGAACGGGGAGATGGAGGGGGTGGCTTCTAAAAGTATTCATTATCTAACTTCAAAATGAGAGCTACATACAAAGTCTGGCAGAAAGAATGGAAAACTCTTCACACATCCATTCCAGCTTCAGGAAGAATTTCAAATATTTCTGGGAGAAGTCTTTGATTTGCAAGATCATATGTATGACTAAGACAAGTTTTGCAAATAATTTTATCTTGACAAATTCATCTACTCATGTGAACAACTTAAATTATCTTGACAATTATAAGTATTCTGTGGACAAAACAAAATGGAGATGAATGTAAAACTAGAACTATGAAATATGAATAAAGTATAAAGATTACTTTCAATGGCCCTTTTATCAAACTGCCCAATTTTTGGTAGTATTTAACCACAGACCAAGGTAGACCATTAACTATATTAATCTTTCCAACCATAAGCCTGGAAGTTGGGATTCTTGGTTCTTACTACCATCAAAATTTACAAATATAACTTTCTAAATACCTTAAATCCTAAGTTTCTGTGGTAGGCAGCCTCCAAAATGACCCCAACTGAATCTTGAGCTCCCGGTGCCAATGCCCTTGAACAATTCCTGCCAGATGAACAAAGCTGACCCATGAACCAATAGAGTAGCTTACAAATGACAGTGTAACTTCTGAGCTCAACTCAAAAGCTCACTGCAGCTTCCACCCTGCTCTCTCATCAAGCAAGGCAGACAATTTAAGTGTTCCTAAAGAGGTTCCACACATGGAAAGGAACCAGCGTCTCCTATTAATTAATAATCATCGGTCTCTTGCCCAGTGGAAGTGAACAATCTCAGAAGTAGACCAACTGGCTCCAGCCAAGTCTTCAGATACCTGATGCCTCTGCTTCAAGGGGCAGACAGTTTGACTACAACCTCATGAGGAATCTTGAACCAGAACCACTCAGCTAAATGACTCCCATATTTCTGATCATAATTGTATGAGATAATATTTGGTAACTCTATCCAAACAATATTTTTTTTTTTTTTTTTTTTTTTTTTTTTTGGCAAGACAAGCATGGTAGCACAGCCCTATAATCCCAAATACTCATGGGAGCCAGAAGCAAAAAGAGATCACAGTTTAAGGCCTGCCTGTCTCAAAACTGAAAAGGTCTGGAGAGATGTTTCAGCAATTAAGAGCACTGCTCTTGCAGAGAACCTGAGTTTGGTTCCCAGAAGTGATGTTAAATGACTCACAACTTCCTACAAAACTCCAGTTGTAGGTGAAATAAATCCAATGCTCTCTTCTGGTCTTCACGGGCACTGTACTCATGTTCACAAACCCCAACAGAGACACATACAAACACATAATTAAAAAACAAATGTGAAAATACTCAAAAGTAAGTAAAATAAAAAGAAATTGAGTGTATTAGCTAATGCATGTAATCCCAACACCTGGGATGTTAAGGCAAAAGGGATGCCTCAAGTTCTGGGCCAACTTGGACTACAGAAACTCTGTCTCAAATTTTTTCTTCAAGTTAAAAGAGAGCTAGGGTGTTTGCCTAACATGTGTGAAACAATAGATACAATTTCTAGTACCATTAAAAACTATACTTTTTACACTAATAAAATGCCCTATAACAATGACAAATAATACAATGGCTACATGTGGGTTACTGTACACTAAAAATGTGGTTACTGTGACCAAGAAACCAAATTTTCCATTTTATTTAGTTTTAATTAATTTAAGCAGCCAAGTTTGTCTTGTATATTTACTGTACTAAAGAATGAAAGTTTATGGCTCTAGGGATCATGCAGTTTACCCTTGTTATTTTCCTATTTGAATTTTTGTTTTGTTTTGTTCTGGGGACTGAATCTAAGGTCTTGCCCATGCTAAGCAATAGTCAAGCTCTACAACTGAGTTATAGCCACCAGCCCTCCAATTTGACTATTTAACTTCATCAGCCCTTGAGGACAACAGAATACTCTCCAGCTTGTCAATATTGATAACAGTAAATTTTCCCAGTTGGATAAGCAAAGTTCTTCTTGTTGCTTACAGTGTGAAGAAGCAATGGTAGGTAAAATGAGAGATGGCAAATATTTAGGCAAAATTAACAGACCTTTACCCCATAAAGGGGTTGTAAGCACAGGAAAAAAACAGCTTCGCAGAACCCTGCAGGCAGATATGTCTGCAGATCTCCCCCTAAGGGCTTTCAAGGATACTGCTTTCTCCATGCTATCTTATAAATTTTAGATCTAGTAAAATTCTGTAGGTACTCTTTACTTAGAACTTTTTACTTATTCAGTAAAGGACTTCATTTAGGGGCTTCTGTTTTTCAAACAGCTTTGTTTTTAATACATAAACACATTTTATTTAAAAAACAATTTTGTGTAGTTAATAAAATATAAACAATTGGGGGGGCAATAACTATGTTAACAAGACATAATTTGTATATTCTTTCTAAGAAAAAGCCAGGAGGGAATCCCAATTTGCTTCTATTACTTATGCATCACAAAGGTTTTATCACCAGCAAAGCTGGTGAGCACGTTCCTTCAATCCCAGCTCTCCAAAGGCAGAGGATCTACAGTTCAAGGTCACAATGATGACACTGAGACTCTGTTTCAAAAAGGAAAATAAAAGAACAAGCAAACATCTTCTATTAAAAAGAATTTGCTGCTTTTTTTTTCTACCTTACATATTCATTATAATAAACTGTGGAGTTCTTTCTTATTGTTTTCTTCTCTTCTAACACCCCCCCCAAAAAATGTATCAAACAGATTATAAACATTAAAAGAACTTAAGAATGATTGTGACAGAAAATTATTTACAAACAAGGATTGGGAGAAGAAAGGAGGAGGAGGAAAAGCAGCAGCAGCAGCAGCAGGAGGAGGAGGAGGAAATGGCAGTGCACATCTATAATCCCAGCCTTTAGAAGACAAAGAATTATTGACTTTTTCTAGGATAACCTAGTCTACATATCAAATTCTAGACCAGCCAGGACTATACAGCAAGATCCTGTCTCTCAAAACACCAGTCAAAGTACCAACAGCAAATGTCAAGAATCCTAAATGTGTTAGGTGTGACCTGCAATCTTAAGACTGAACTGCAGACTGAGACCCCCATCTCAGAAATCCAAAAGCAAAGCCACAGTCTTCACCTATACTGATACTATTTCATTTCCTCTAAAGACTAGGTAATGCAGGCACATGTGGTAAGAGTGAAAAATAAAGAATAAAACAAAAAAAAAATGTGAAATAGGAAGTAACCGTGTTAACATGGAAAGTAAAATCAATTTAATCATTATCACTTTATACTACTTCCCCCAAATAAAAATTACGTCTTGAGCCAGGTACATGCCTGGACCTGAGAGGATGAGCCCAGGAGGCCAAGCCAGCATGAATCAATAAATATCATTATTATAGATAACTTTCATAATTCAAATTATAAATTTAAATTTTTAGATATAAAATTGAAAATATTATTTAACAAAGGAAAACAGCTGAAAATATGTATAAATTCAAAATCATTTTACAAGCATTAAAAAAAAAGTTTAGGAAAACAGCTATTTCTAAGGTTTAAGAGTCATAGTCAAGGAGCTGGAGAGATGGCTGGAACTGGAGATAACAGCTCAGTGGTTCAGAGCTCTGGCTGCTCTTCCAGAGGCCCTGAGTTCAATATCCCAGCAACTACACGGTGGCTCACAACCATCTATAATAGGATCCAATGCCCTCTTCTGGCATGCAAAGGACTCATACATATAAGTAAATTAAATTTTTTAGAGTCACAGTAATTAACTTATTGGCCTCTTGCTCTATACACTAGCACTTTTTCTTCTTTTTGTTTGTTGAGACACAATATCTCTACATAGTGGAACTCACTAGTAGACTAGTTTAGCCTTGAACTCACAGTCATCCATCCACTTGCCTCTGCCTCCAAAGTGCTGGAATTAAAGACATGTGTTACCTGCCCAGGTCAATACACTAGGACTCAAATATATTCTCTTATAATCTTCACAGTGTATCTCAAGAAGTCAATCTGTCTCTGTCTCTTCTCACTAAGTCCACTCACAAGATGGACTAAACTTACCCAGCCCAGGCTGGTTGGATTGGTTGAAAATTTGTACCAATTCTTCTGCTTCCTGAGTGCTGGTATTATAGGTGAGAATCATCACACCTACCTTTTCAGTACCACTTTTACAGATGCTATTCAACAATGTAAATTTGCCCAAGGTCTCCTGACTAGTACAAAAACAATCCTAACACACCAAAACTTAAGATTCTTCTAATATCAACATCACTCAGTTTTCTACTACTGATCCTCTAACATAGGCAAAAGTAAAAATAAATACATACACACATTAAATTCAGGGCTGAGATAACTATTCTTTCAAAAGCTACTTTTAAACAAACAAACAGAAAAAGATACTGAGTGTGGTGGTGCATGCCTTTGATCCCAGCACTTGGGAGGCACATTCCTGAGGCTGAGGACTGCCTGGTCTATGGAGTGACTTCCAGGACAGCCAGGGCTACACAGAGAAATGGTGTCTTTAAAATCAAAACACAAAACAAAAACAAGAAAACCACAAGAAGAAAAAAGAAGAGGGATGGAGGAGGAAGAGAGGAAGAAGATATGATTACTATTCCTCACATTTAATAGACTTATTCCTATTCTTAGAAGCTCACCGTTCCCACACAATTGCACTGAACAACCCTGAGGAGAACTTTTCTCTGCTATTCCCATCCAGGCAACAGAGCCTCTTTACTGTCAAACACGGACTCAAGAATTCTAAGCAGGTAGAATTGCTAGGTAAATACAGTCACAAGAAACCACAAACCCTTTCTAAATTGGCAACAGCATATGCAACTAAAATGCAACCAAAGTACTATTGTCCTGACAAGGACGGAACAACTATTATCTCTGAAAACTAGTGTTTTCTATTGTGAAACAACACTACAAATAATAAGAATGGCACATCAAAGAGTTATTCACTATGGATAAAATTTACTCATTTATATTTTAAATAGAGTATGTTGCTCTGAGCAACCAGAACCAACTCAATAGCAAGAAAAAACCCAAATTTAAATAATTTTATTTAAGCCAACAAAAGCCATTTGTAGTTCCTACATGGACTCTGAAATTAGATTAACAACAATTAAAGGAACCAAGAGCTATTTCAATACCTAAGGGTCTACAGAAATAAGAAGCCAGTTAAAATTATTTCAATAATGGTATTATACTAAAATACTTCCATCATATATATTAACTTAATTGCTCACTAAACAATGTAAATTCTTTGCTGGCAACACTTTAAAAAGGGATTCTCTCTTTGAGTTTTTCCCCACTGTTCCCCAAGAACTGAATACTCCTTCATGTATAACATATGTCTCTTACTCCCTACACCAGAGAAATAACATATTGCCTGCACTGACATCCTGAATCATAATGGAGGCTTGAAGGGCCTTAGATTCATTTGTCTGAGCAGCTACAAGTGGCATTGATTTCTAAACTAAAATCAGACTCCCTTTACTCTTACTATGTTATCATCATGATGATCTCTGAACAACTGACAGTATAGGTGAACACAGGATGCTGTTCTCCACATTAAATAACATCACTGACTGTGAGCTCCCAGAAGACTTGGCGCCATTAAGAGCTGGGAATCCTTTCAGTTGGCATCATTCCAACAGAAGCTCAGTGAGAAATGAAACCTCCTGCAAATCAAATCTGTTGCAATGTTATTTCTTTCCAGAGGTTAATTATCTGCTTCTGTTACACACACACACACACACACACACACACACACACACACACACACACACACACCACTAAAGTTAAGTAAAGAAGTAGAGAAAGTAGATCATGTTGTAAGCCTCCTCCATGAAATCAAAACAAGATCTGGCTGTCAAACTCTACACACTCCATGAGCATCCTTTCCAACTGACAGTGCTCTACAGTTCTCAGTACCACTGTCTCAAACTACTAGGTGGTAAGGATATAATAGAAGAAAGAGGTCATGATCCAAACTAAACAGAGTCTCAGTGAGATACTGTGATATCAGGATATCCAGAAGCTTCACTGTAATCTCTTGAGGAGAAGCAAGGGAAATAGATGAACCAAGACAGCCATGCACTGATCACTGTTGCAGCTAATGACAGGAACATGGAGGCTCAACATAACACTCTCCGTACTTCTGTATGGAAATAAACCTCTCACATACTCTAAAACAGCCTATATGATAAGCATTTACTGAGCAACTCCTGTGGTAGACTGAGTATTGTTCCTACTTATTCAGCCTCCACATTCCTGCCTTAGAAGTAGTATACAGCCTTACCAGTAATCCATGGCTTACAATGCCACCTGTAGGAGAGACTGCATTCCTATCCCATTGACAATGAACTTTACCTCCTTCTAGCATATGTCCTAGGAGCTAATGAACAAAAGCTTTAAGACTCATCACATGTGGCCCAGGATAGTGAGTGGCACATACCTTTAATCTCAGGAGGCAGAGGCAAGTGGATCTCTGATGTTTGAGACTAGCCTGGTCTACCAACTGAGTTTCAGGACAACCAGTGTGAAATGGAGAAACCCTGTTTCAAAAAACAAACAAAAGAGGCAGCATACACTTCTATCAATGTCCTTGTTCTTTGCCTCTGCCACAGTAATCATGGAATTTCAGATGGGGACATTCCTTCTGCCAGGTTCCAAAATAAGACTCAGGAAATAATGGTGCAGCCATTCCACACCTTACACTGTAATACTGAAATTTAACCTGCAAAAGTTTGCAGATGACAGCTACCACTTTGGGACAGATGCATAGAATCTTAAAATGATAGGTGGTTGTATTTTTGAAAGCAAGGAGTACCTACAGCACTCAGTAGGCAGAGATGATAGGATTTTGAATTCAATATTACTGTAAACTACACATAGCAAGACCTTGTCTCCAAAACAGGAACAGTTTTAAACATTGTTACTTCTGAGTAGTGTGTGTGTGAACCA
The DNA here is from genome assembly GCF_943737965.1 of Phodopus roborovskii. NCBI lineage: Eukaryota > Metazoa > Chordata > Mammalia > Rodentia > Cricetidae > Phodopus > Phodopus roborovskii. The sequence continues at coordinate 20,492,580 of NW_026126517.1, forward strand.
ATGGAGATATGGAAGCTGAGGAAAAGAGCAGGAAAGGTTACTTTATGGTATAAATTCATAATGTTCATTCTCTCTTGGTATTGATACCATGTGTGTATGTGTGTGTGTACACTCACACTCACATGTGCACATTCTGGATCTGAGCATCAGCACCCAGCTGAGTTACTTGGGCCATTTGTTTCTTCCTTGTGTTTTTCCATACCAAGAATATAGCAAAGCTAGCATCCAGCACTTAAAATTGAACATATATCTTTCTGGTCTGTAGGGCTGACAATTAGATTTAAATTTAAATATAAAGAAACGTTCCTCACCCCAAAAACTGTTTCTTTTGGGGGCTGGAAAAGTGGCTCAATGATTAAAAACACTGGCTGTTCTTCCAGAGGACCAGGGTTCAATTCCCAGGACCTCCAAGGGGGCTCACAACCATCCACATATTGTTAGTTTTTTAAATGTCATGGACTAAAAGAAAAAAAATAAAATATAACATTTCATTCTATCAGTTTGATCACTTTTAGGTTTCAGGAAAGTAAATAGTTTGCATATGAATGATGAAGCTACTGATCAAAAGGAAATTCTCTCTGTTTCATTATTTTAGTATTTCAGTTAAATGGATGAAGCAGCTATTCTAAGTGTCTACAGATTCTTTATGTCTTCCCATGTAAAGGCCAGGAGTGGTGGAACAAGCCTTTAATCCCTGAGACAGGTAGATCTCAGTGGGTTCAGTGTCAGCCTGATCTACATAGAGCAGATGTATATACTAAAATACCATCTTTAGGAGCTGGAGAGATAGCTCAGTGGTTAACAAGCTGCTCTTCCAGAGGACCTAAATTCAATTCCCAGCACCCACATGACAACTCACAACTGCCTGTAATTCCAGTTCCAGGGGACCCAACACCCATGGTAAAATGCCAATGAACATTTTTAAAAAATATTCTCTTTATAAGAAAGCGAGCTGAAAGGGAAAATTCTTTGCATGGGTGGTATTTATGTGGGTACATACATGTGAGCATGTGGCTGCTTAGGCATGAAGAGATCAGAAGTCAATTTTTGATATCTTTGTTGCTTTCCACCTTATGTTTTTGAGACAAAGTCTCTAACGTTTTTAATTTCACATTTATTATTATTGTGTGTGTGTTTGCTATTATTGTGTGTGTATGCATGCATGAAGTGTCACACACTTGAAGGGGGGGCATGAGTGTCACAGCATTGGTGTGTCATCATGAGTGCATTGGCACTGATTCGGAGACTGGTGGACAACTCTTGGTATTCAGTACTCATCATGTGGGTCCCAGGGTTGTTGGCAAGCACCTTTACCCACTATTGCTATCTTGCAGGACAGAGACTAGATCTGCTACTGAACTGGAATGCAGTCATTGACTAGGTGGCTGACAAATGAACTACAACATCTGCTTGTCTCCACCCCTCTCCAGTGGGGTGGGGGAGGGCTCACAGACTCCCACTGTGCCCCTCAGCTCTTTTTTTTTTTTTTTTGGTTTTGGTTTTTCTGTGTAGCTTTGGAGACTGTCCTGGAACTAGCTCTTGTAGGCCAGGCTGGTCTTGAACTCACAGAGATCCACCTGCCTCTGCCTCCCGTGTGCTGGGATTAAAGGTTCACTACCACTGCTCTTACATCAGTACATCAGTGCTATTGGTCCACACTCAGGTCCTCACAATTACATAATAGGTACTTTACCAACTAAGCCATTTCCCCAGTCCCAGAAAGAAAAAACTGTAACCATGATTCTTGTGGTGATCAAGTTCCACAAAATAATACTATATGGCCATCTTTTTACTACAGCTAAACAATATCAGAACATTACAATACCCTGCATATACGATTAGAAACGATGTCTGCACTTTTCATCCTAGACTCTCAACGCCCTTTATAAACATCAATTTAACCCTCACATCACTTGAGTGGATATTACACAACAATGTAACCAGCTATCCTGCTACCATAAAATACTCAAATACCCCTTCAGCAGTAGTCACCCTGAGAAGTCTGGCCCAAGCAGTCAATAAAACAGGAAATACGCTGACAGTGCATATGCCACCAACAATCTCCAAGAAAAATCAGACCTTCACCCACAAGAACCACTTCCTCTGAGTAAACCACAGAGAGACAATAGGCAAACCACAGCAGATCAGCATGTGTGTTGAACAGAGGCAAGACAGATAACCCATCTAAAATCTATATGAAAACATACTTGAGCTACATATATTTTTATCATATTTTATATTTTCATCATATTTAGGGACATTTTACCCTACTGGTGGATACTGTCTGCATTAAGTGACCGTTTCAGGGTTAATGCCTTCAGATGTTCTGTATTTTATACAAAAATGAACATTTTGTAAATCCATGGAAAGTCTAAAAAGACTTCTTTGACATATTAATTATACAAACTGAAAAAGTTTATAGTTAATACTATATTATAGCCTAAAAGTAGTATCTTTAATAACTATAATATACTTTTACAATGTCAAAATAAGAAGCAGTGTGGTCAGCTGAGTGTAAGACAATTTCCCTTCCTCCCTTCCTCCTAATACTCTTTTTCTTTGAGACAGAATCTCACTATGCAGCCCAGGCTGGTCTAGAATGCAAGATCCTCCTGCCTTAGCCTCCATGGGCTAGAACTAGAGGCATGTGCACTATCATATTTCTAATTGCTTGCTATGTGGTTGTTATTCACAGTCCCAAGCCAGAAAAGGCTTTCTTCTTCTCCTCCTCCTCCTCCTCCTCTTCCTCTCTCTCTCTCTCTCTCTCTCCCTCCTTCTCTCTCTCCCTCCCTCCCTATCCCCCTCCCTCTCCTGGCTATTACATTTGCTTGTCTCTAAACACAAGGAAATCACCCAGGCCTGACACATGACTAAGACTTTAAAAGCCACGAGTCAGCATTTGAACCCATTAAAAATCATTTAGGGTATGAGTCTGAACTCTCAGCTGCACTGAGGCATGTCAGTTTAAATGGCAGTTTAATACAGGACCCATAATGTGGTTCTTCTACTAAGAGTCAAAAACACATGCTTATGCACTTTGAGAACAGCTGATCTTCAGCACCATTACATACTACTCTGCAAGATCAAAATCTATACACCATCCCAGGCGTTAGCTCCACGAGCATCATACAAACATTTCACACATGGTTATCTTTGATACTCCAGACATTCTAAGTCAAAAACATAAAACTGGTACTTTCCAAATTCCAAGCCTTACTAGCAAAACCCAAAAAAGATCAAGGATATCTACTTAAATAACATTCGACTAAGTATCAAAAAAGAAAGTCTGCTAATAAAACATTGAAGGGTTCTGTAATCTTAGATATCTTACAGTAATTGAAATATACACTTTTGTTGCTATCTTGTCAGTAATAATTCTCACAAATACAAAGAATGGTTTTCTGAGATTCACTTTTAATTATATATTTTAATTACTTGTGTACTCCAGGATACTGGCACTCGAATGCAGGTGCCTGTAAAGCCAGGGGCAAATCATCCCCCTGGAGCTGGACCTACAGTCTATTAAGAGCCTCCTGATGTGGGTGGTAGGAACTGAACTTGGGTCTTCTACAAGGGCAGTACATACTCCTAGCCTGAGCCATCTCTCCAGATATAAGAAAGTATTATTCAAATTTTAACAGTAATCTATTCTACCAGGAAATCACTACTAGGCAAGCACTTACAGAGCTATTTCTTAAAATTAATATGAAGACATAAGGGAGGTAACATTTAAGTAACAAAGTAAAACAAATCACTAGAAGAGTAACAATTTCCAGATGATTCTTACCAGATTACCTTAAAGCTACAGTTGCATCTCTTTATTGACCTAGTGTTACTCTGTCTTCACTTTTGACTAATTTGAATCAGCAAAGGCTCCTAACAGTATTTCTATATTCTACTTTTTGATGTATTAGGGGAACTACATTTGAAAAGAATCACCTTATAAAGAAGTCTTCTAAAACATGAGTAATTATTTAATTAGCTGATTTGGTAATTATGTTATTTGTGCATATTTGTTTCATTTGGTTGCTACAATCTCTTATACCCATTCTAAATGCTATCTAAAATAAACATAGGGCCAGAAAATATAGCCAACTGTTTGCCCAGCAAGTCTGAGGCTCTGGGTTTAATCCCAAGTGTAAAGTTTATAGAAACATATATGCATACATCTATCTATCTACCTACATTTCTCCTGAGAATCTCTCTACATATAATTTGGGGGCTAGTGCTATGCTGGAGGGAAAAAAAAAATCAAAGAACTCAGAATCACAGTAAAAATAAGTTGAAACTTGCTTCTCTATAATATGACTCATATAGAATATCACATTTTGTCCCAGGAGACCAACTAAGAATTGTAGTAGGATAGCAAATCAGGCAAAGCTAATAAAATATTAACAGAGACAGACTGACATTTAGACAATGGAACAAGAGAAAACATAACTTGGCTAAACAAAGAATAAGTAAGGAGAGGAGAGCTAGAAAGAAAGCAGCAGCAAACCATGTGAACCAATACAGGCATGAAAACTCAAAATGGCAGAAAAGCATCATTTAGCCCAGTACAGCAAAAAGACACAAGTTACCAAGACAACTTAAAAGAAAATTTTGAGCTGAAGATCAGGAAAAGCTGCCTGACTACAAGACCTATCCTATCAGCCTGTTGTTCAGTCTCCTGAGGAAGTGACAAAAGCTTTATTCTCTAGAGATATTTAAAGTTAGCACAGATAAGAGACCAGGAAGAAAGCATCCTGTGAGAAAAAATACCCTATTCTTTTTTGGTGTGGTTAGAAAACTACTAAACAATGGTAAACAGAAAAAAAAATAATATATGTAAAATGAAAATAATTTAAGGTTAAAAAAAAAAAAAAAAAAAAAAAAAAAAGCCAGGCAGTGTTGTTGATCTCTTGGTTCAAGGCCAGCCTGGTCTACAGAGGGACAGGCTCCAAAGCTACACAGAGAAACCCTGTCTCAAAAAGCAAAACAAAACAAATAAACAAAAAAAGAAACAAAACAAAAAGGACATCTTGAATCCAGATTATAAAGTCTGAAATCTACCTGGCATATGAGGCCTTTAGGACCATCAGCCACACTGGGGGGGGAAAATGTCTGATTGTCCCAGTTTTACAAGAATTATACTACATTGGGTATCACTGCATATGAAAGAATATTTTATTCAAAAGGAGACAAAAGGGTTTGTGACTATTCTGAAAACCTCTAAATAAAAGAAGGGATCTTATCTACATGTTAATTAAATCATCAAATCTAAATTTTAACAGCTGAGCTAAATTTTAACAAAACTAAGCCTCCAGTTCCTGAAAACATTCCAGTCCATTTCTGGGAGAGAATTACGTAGTAAAACCTGCTTGCTCCTGCTTTCCTGGAGAAGGAACCCCAGCACTGCCACTGACCCACAGCCCCAGTCACTAAGAAGCATTTCTACTGTCAGACAGCCACAGCATAAAAATCCCTCCATCACCTGTGCAGAACCATTAAGATATCCTGCTGTGTCTCTGATCTACATGTTAACAATCAGAAATCACCATGTATTAAATGGTATCATCAGGCTAACACACTTTTTAATGATTTCAAATAAGCTTCTCTTGTCAACTCATGAGACAAATACAAACACAATGTATTTTAATAAGGAAGTCTATAACTCCGAATTCTTAAAAAGTTACTTTGGATTCTCCATGTTAACTGGTAAAACTGTAGGAGCACATGTGCTATATTACAGACTTATTCAGGACTTTATGTTGAACTTAGAAAAGACAAAAAAATATAAAGCTGGCACTATGATCCTCCTTAGTCTCAATTTCAAGTCTGTATTCGAAATTGATTCATTTCATAAGAAAATGTTACAAATAATGAAATCTTACAGATAATTACTCATGCAACCTTGAAAATAACACACAACCTTACGGGAGTAGATTGCTTGTTTTTGTTATTAATTAGACCTATAATACAACTTTGGCAGAGAAAAAAACATGAATGACAGCTTTATATATGAATACTTTATATATAAATGTAAAGGTGTAGGTCTCCATGTTCACTTTAAAAACTTAAAAGTTATCCTTAAAGCTAAATTCAGTGCTAAGTAAATTCCAACATATCAAAAACTTATGCCAATCTGCACATCAAAAACAGCAATATCTGTAAGCCCTAGACTGAACAAAGTCCAGGAATCCCAAGGAGGACCCTGCTGATTTTCCAACCTTACCACCCTTAGGACTTGCTGTTATAGAATCTCCTGAAATCATTCACCCACTCCATTGAAAATAAAATTCTCTCCCCTCTACTTCTTAAATGAAATGTCAATCACCACAGTATCTTCCACTCTAAGGATAGAAGCAAGCCAGAAGAGCACTGAAAATTATTAGGCTATTTTAGGGCTGAATACAGCAACTGATACAGATGGAAAGGTGGCAATCAGACATTTCTATCACTTTTTTAGCCTTCTGACTTCAGAGCAGTTACAAAGCCAAGTGACTAGAAAGTGCCCATAAAACATTTAATTAAAAGAAAAAAAAAAGCTTTTCAGATACATTTCATAAAAACAGCAGCCTTTATAAACATACAATAAGTTTTAAGGTTTAAAAGGCAGTGGGTGTCGGGGTACAAAAAAGGAAAAGGGAACAAATGAATGTGTGACTTTAACTGGAAAATAATAACAGGATGTAACAGAGTTCTGAGTATCCAAAGTGACCAATCAGAGCCTAAACATAGCTGAATTCCATCCCAGCCCCAGCATGTCCCTAACACAAGAATAAAACCCTTCTTATCTTGTTCAGCCATGTGTCGCCTGCCACAAACTGCAAAACAGAACAACGCCCAAAAACCAGCTAGTCTGACTTCAACTGAGGACAGACAGACTCTGTAGTCAGAAGCACCACAATGAAAGAGCTCCAACTCATACAGTTGGCCTGGTGGCTCTGCTCTCTACAGAACAAAGCCATACCACATACAGTACTTCAAACTTGAAAGGGTCTCTGAAAAGCTACACTGGCACTGTAAACTGCAGTCAGTGAGAGAAGACATATGTAAGGCTGAGGGGAAGCTACATTTTATAAGAGGAACTTTGCTGAGGTACCCTGGCATACACTTATTACTAAACCAGTACTTCCAGATTTCACCTCAACATATATTCAAACCAGGAACTACTCTCTTAAAGAGAAAGGGCTGCTTTACATTTGCAGAATAATTTTAGAATGAAAAATAAAACAGTAGTTACCACATACTACTTTTTTGAAGAAAGAAGAAAAAAGCCAACCCCCAGTGTCTGGCCAAGAACAGGGTTTCAATCAGTTTTGAAATAAATCTTCTATCATCTTATTTTACATGGCTCAGTTGTCTAAAGCAACCTAGTAAAGATAATACTTGGGCCTAAACCCCACAAAGCATTAACATATTTAGACTGCTTCCCTTCACCAGCATCAACTTTTCTCCCCGTGTTCTGTCTGATACAACACACCCTTAAGTATGTTGGGAGACAGAGACAAGCAGAGCTCTATGCGTTCAAAGCCAGCCTGTTCTAAAGAGAAAAGTTCCTTGACAGTCAGGGCTGCCTAGAGAAAACCTGGGGGAGGGGAGAGAAAAAAAAGTACATATATATGTATATATGTGTGTGTGTATGTGTGGAATATGCATCCACTGTTGTCACATAAATATCTAAGAGCAAGAACCCTACAGGGAGGTAGCCCATCCATCTCTCTTCAATCCCAGCACTCTAGAAGCTGAGACAGGTGGACTGACTGACTTGGTTATAGGCTGTGCTTCAAGTACAGCCAGAGACACACAGCAAGAACCTATCTCACAAAAAAAAAAAAAAAAAAAAAAAAAAAACAGAACAATAATTGGGCTAGGGAGATGGCTCAGCAGTTAAGAGCAGAGGATCCAAGTTAGGTCTCCAGCACCCAAGGTAGACAGCTCACAATTACCCAGGGAATCCTAAAGCTACTCTAGCCTCTGAGGGTGCCTGTACTCAGGTTACATGCATACCCACACACAAGACACATATGTAGAAGTAAAACTACAAAAATAAATCTTTTTAAAAACTGAGTGTTTATTGTTCATATGCTGAATTAAGTTATAAAAAAAGATCCAAATCTCAGTGTTTTATTTCCAAGACATCAAAAAGAGAACAAAAATCCCTGAGATGCAAAGGTAGTTTAAAAAAAAAAAAAAAAAAAAACCCTTACATGGGTGCTTTTGTGTGACTTTTGGGTGCAATGATTCAGTGACTCTAAATTCTGTTTCTACAAATTAGACTCCGTAGCATCTTAATGAAAACCAGGACTACATGAGTTTCTGGAAGTCTGCTTATCTATAGGCAGGACCAGAACCGAATGAACCAGCAGAACAATTATATGGACACCTGTGAGTGATTTCTCAGAAGCAAACACCATGAAAGGAGAAGGAATAAAGATGGGGAGGAAGAAAAACACAAAACAACTACTTCTACATACATGTAAAGTGTATTTGCAGGAAAACTGAAAATGAAATCCTGCCTAGCAAAGTACACAAACAAAGGGTAAACAAAAGTAGTTTAAATATTTAAGGGCATCTTTTAGGTGAATGCTCATGTGACACTGAAAAAGCATCAACAGGAAAAGGAAGTTCTGTCTCTGGAGGAGCTGTTATGGTATGATAATGGAATTTGGCCCCTTTAAAAATCAACAAACGAGTCTCACAATTGGGTGAGACTCTCTTAGTAGGAAATTAAACAGCTTTCTGCAGGAGCATTACTGTTGCACTTCTAGACTTCTGGCCTTCTGCTTCAATTATTTGGGTTTGGTTTTGTTTTGTTTTAATGGCAACAATTTGAAGGTTGACTTTTAAAAAAAAAAAGCAAGTTAAAATTTGGAAGTAACATACAATGTCATAAGTAAATTGAGAAATCAAACATGCTGAAGGAACCAACTTGCTTTCACTGAAAAGTACTCAAAAGAACTCTTAAGTGTCAGAGAATTACACTACTGCAACATATTCTATATACAAGGCCACGCAACCCTGGTTAACAAACAAGATCCACCTGCCATGCCTAAACCAGACTTCGGGTTTACATCTTTAAATGCAAGAGCATCTAAAAAATGAAATGTAAAAAAGAATAATTAGAAGCAGATCCCATGATTTTCCCCATTTCCTTCAGCTCCTGGAAACTGTCCCCAGCAAGAGCCAGTGATTTACTGGTAGTGTCAACATTCTGGAAAATTAGGTAATTAATAATTAAACACTGTGCAGGTCACATAAAAAGAGATCAGATTCACAAATCACCATGAAGCAGGATGAAAATTAAGTTCATAGACAGAAACTCTTAAAATCAATAGTCTAGAAATACCACAGGACAGGAATCAACCTGATGATGGACCAATACCCAGCAAACTCGGGCTCTGACCTTCACCCAAAATGACCTTCCTCTGGTTCCAAAATAAGTACACAACCCTAATGCACCCGACCAAAAAAACAAAACAAAACCAAAAAAAAAAAAAAAAAAAAAAAAACATAACTATGGTTTTCCTTCATTTCCTCTGAGAATATGGGGAAAGTTTCTGTCCCAAAAACTGCATTTCCAAATTCAATCAACCGGATAACTTGGCAGCAACCCTAGACTAATTGCACAGCTCCGAAACCACCTTTTTTCCTATGCCTGTCAATTGCCCTAGCTGAAGGCAAGTAGGCAATCACCGACTCCCCTGCTGCGTGGGGCCAAATACAGGGAAGGTTAGCGACCTGAAGGAACTTCATACTCACCTGTCCGTGATAGTTGACTGTGTGCCACTCATTGGGGCCCTTGGCGAGAGGTCTTTTTATCCAACTTGCATTTTACAGTAACACCTCCACACCCCACCCCCAGTGCTCTGGGATCAGGCTCAATTTCGGCAGGGACACAAAAGTCCAACTCAAAACTCCATTCAGTCATCTAGAACATCCGACTGCAAGGGGTCAAGGAAAGGGGATGCGGGTTGAAGCAAAACAAGTTATCTCCCCAAACAAACCGAGCAAGTCGGCCACAGGCGAGTTCTAGAACTAGGAATGATCTTCAGCAAGGCACGAGGGGAAAAACTTCGTCAGAGGGAAGTCGCGAGGCTTGGGACGGGAACTCCGATTCCTCCGGGGCTGTGGTGGGGACGGGCGTCGCCTCCTGTCCCGAGTCGGCGGGGCCCGGCCCTCGGGTCCCCGCTCTATCTGGGGCTGCCGGCCGCTCGTGGCCGCAGCCTCCGCCGCGTCTCGCGCCGTCCTGCGACGGGCTCGCACCGCCCCATGTCCCCGGGCCGGGGCCCTGAGCTGCTCCGCGCCGCCCCCACCCGGCACCGGCCGCCGCGCTGACAGGGACCCTGTCTCAGCTCCGCCGGCAGCTCCCCATCCCTCGGAGACCCCGCGCTTCTTCCGCAGTGTCTCGACGGCTCCTCCCCGACGCTCTGGTAGGCGGCGGCTCCCGCGAGGAGCGGGAGGGCCCGGCCCGGCCCGGAAGCCCGGCCCCCGAGAAGCGGCGGCGGCGGCGGCGGCGGCGGCTGCTCCGCGCGGAGGGCCGCTCGCCGGGTCCTCTGGAGCACTGGCGGGAGCGCGCACGGAGGAGGGGGGCGGCCGGCGGGGACGGGCCCAGCGATCACTGCGGGCGCGCGCGGGGGTTCCGGTTCCGGCTCTGTCTCCTCGGCCCGGCGCGGCTGGAGCGCGCCGAGCCGTCCCCTCCCCCGCCGACTTTTTGGGCCCTTCTCCCTGGGACTTCGGGAAGCCGCTTCACCCGGGATCCCTCCGCTCAGGACGCTCCAAAACTTGCGAGGATCCTTCCGCGCAACGCTGTCAAGGGGGTTGGCGGGAGTATAAAGTAGTTCGGTGGAACAGAAGGAAGCTGCTTCTCTCTCCGCCGCCCGCCGCTGTCCTCACTGCCCCTGAATGCTCTCGAGGTGCAGTCCAGAGTGTAGGTTCCACCCGGGACAGCAGACAAGCCATTCCCTAGTCCCGGAGTTCACATCTAGAGGGTCTTCGGGGAATTCCCCGCCTCTCTTGTGCTGGAAACTTTTATTCTTTAAGGGAATGTACTCGTTCCCGATGTCAAATGCTTTTGATGGCCGGACACGAGCCCAAGTGCACGTGCCCCGGCAATGTTAGGCAAACCCGCACACAAACAGGTTTGGGAGTGGTCCACTCACCTGGGGCACCTGCTGGCCTTTCCTGCAGCTAGGGTTGGCCAGAAAAGACTGAGGAGAACGGAACTGGGCCCACAATGAAGCAAGGAGTTCTTGATATAAATATTGCTTTTAGGCTGCTTTGCCTTGGCAAAATGAACTGTATTATTTGCCAAATTGAGAAAGCATGGTGCTTTCCACAGCAAGTTAATAAGCTTGTTGTGAAAAGAGATGGGAGAAGAAATACATCTGTCCAGTAAACAGCATTAGGGATCCCTTTGAAGAGTTCCCAAATGTTGTTTTCTGGTTTCTTTTTCAATGGGGCTGAGGCATTCTGCTACCCATGCAGTGTTATGACTAATTCTGTCCCTGAAGAAATGAAGTATCACGCACGACACAATATAGCTCTCCAATTCTGCCTGCAAACATCAAGTGGCTATTCCTTTTATACAATTATCTTTAAACTTCCGAGCTTCAAGCCGTATCGGTGGGAAGAGACTTCGGCCATTTTGTGGAAATCGAATCTAATAAACAGTGCATGTGGAGAGGAAACAGTTGCCTCTTAATAATGATGTTTCCAAGTCATTCCACAACAGTTCGTGAAAGGATCATTATCCCTGAATAGATTCATGAGCTCAAGGTGACGTTAGAATAGGGTACAAATGGGGGGGGGGGAGATAAACAGACGCCTGAAATGACTCTCTGGCTGTATTTTTTTTTTTTTTAATTCGGGGCACAGCCAGCTAATTTTGTAATGTTTATTTTTGGAAAGAATAGAAGCAGATTCAAGTTCCAAGCCACTTTCCTAAGGATCAGACCTGGACACGTTGCCATCTGCTGGTAAATCCCAACATGGCAATTCTCTTCTGAAGGCCCCACTTGTTTCTAACAGCTGGAAAAGAGTTCCATAAATCCATATACAATAAGCAAAATGCAAACCTTATCCCCAGGCTTACTCAAGTTGTCCTGAGTGTACTTGTTCTAATGGTGTTACAAGGCAACTATCAAATGAATGGAGTCTGATGACTCATCAAATCATGAATTTTAAAAATAAGTTCCCATCTTCCTTTCCAGTCTGCCTCAATGCTTAAGTTTCAGGAATAAAACAATCTGGGAACGTTTCCTAATTCACCTTCTCTTCCTTGCATACAAAACCTTTTGGCAAACTGCTTTCAGCGTCTTTCCAAATTTAACAACCCCAAGGTTCTAGCTGTGAGCAAAGAAGGCATTTTGCTGTGGGAAAGCCTCAGTTGATGGGCATCAAAGGACTGAATAACCAGTGGCTATTCACTCCAGAACTACTGTTTCAATTATGAAAATCTCTAATCACTCGAAAGGCATTGATTCTACTTAAATATCCTGATTTAAAAAATATCCTGATAAATGCCTTATTATAGCTGTTGGCTGCTCCACTGTCCTAAAAAATATCTACCTATAGAACACACTCAGCAGGGTCGAGCAAACCAAGGCCTGCTCCCTAGGTCATACATAGCCCTTTACCTAGGAGTACCAGTGACTCAGTCACCAGACACGCAGTTTTCTGATGAGACTTCCTCTAAGCCACATTTGTCCTCTTATCTATCATTTCAGTGTACTTACTAAGGACTGTGTCCAGGACTGATCTAAATAATAGAAACTCAGTAGCTTACATCTCTAATCCCAGCATGTGGGAGGCTGAGGCAGTAGGATTACTTTGAGTTTGGAGGCAGTCTACACAGTGAGTTTCAGGCCAGCGCATGCTACAGAGTGAGGCCCTGTCACAAAAAAAAGAGGGGCAGGGGCATAGCTCGGTGGTAGAATGCTTGCCTAGCACACCTGAAGCCGAGGAGTGGGAGGGGGGGCAACAACTGCTCAAACAGGTGGCAAATCATAAAGAAATTCTTCCTCTTTAGGCAAACTATTTTCTGTGTGCTGATTGCTATCTTCCATATAAAAGTAGGAATGGTTAATGCCAAAGAGCAGATTACTGTCACCACGAAGTATGAATGGATGTCAACATTTCTACAAGACAAAGGCTGTTTTTCTTGGCAAAGCCACAACAAAGATACAAAGGCAGACTCTGGGTCTATAAAAAGTTACTTTATTTTTATAAAACTTAGTACAAATTGTATGGAAATATAAATCCTTCTTGAGCAATATCAGTGATGATTACACAGTAATTCAAATGCAAGTATTTCTTTTTGACTGGAGACACATCACACACTAATGTGCCCTTCATTTACCTGTGTTGTAAAAACAGGCAACCTGTTAACTGCTGAGTCATCTTCACATTGTTTTCTAAGAGAAATGCCTTCATGGTTACTAGTTAGAACATCAAGAAAAGCTGGAATGCAGAATTCCTCCCCCCCCCATCACTTGTTCAGGTGCCTTCTTATCAGAAAGAATAAATAAATAACCTTCCCTTGAGCTTGCCTCCAACAGGAAGATCTACAATCTTCCTCTGAGGGGTAAGGGAGAAAAGAGCCAGTATTAGATTAAGCCTGCTTACTTGTCTGGTCTGCAGCAAGTTGCACAGTGCCAAAAGAAAAAGCCGGTTTGGTTTTGTTTTTCCTTTCTGCTCATGTGCCAAGCCACTCTTTGACTACACTTTTGCTGAAATCAGCATTCCCCAGGTTCCAATTCTGTTCACAGTTTTGCTGGAAAGAAGCACACTGGCATGTCTGGGACACAAATCATAGAAAATGGGGCATGGTGATATCTTTCCAGAAAACAACAAATGCCCAAGAGCCAAAAGCAAACCCTTTAACTACACAGCAGTCACCTTAAAGGCCCCACTGTTAAAGTACCTTTCTATCTGCAAGGATGTCTACATGTTTCCAACCTCTCCCCCAATGACTGCTTTCTGTAGCCCATACCATCTGTAGTCACTGGGTCAGTGTCACCAGGGACTATAGAATGAACTGACACTACTTGCTGACTATCAGTCAACCTTGCTTCAGTAGCTCCATTTCCTGGCTTACCAACTGAATTAGCCAATCACCACTGATCTAAGTAACAGTAAAAATAGCAAATACATAAACAAATAATACTTTTTTTTCATTAAAGCTACATTAGAGCCAGGCATGGTGACACAGGATTGTAATCTTATGTAATCTTAGCACTGAGGAGACATAAGCAGGGGGACAGATTTCAATGCTAGCCTGAGCTATACAAGCAAGACCATATCTCAGGAGAGGTGGGAAAAAGTGATTTTTTTAAAAAAAGGAATGTATCTGCAACAAGAAAAAGGAAGAAAGTAGGATGAAAAGGAAGAAGGAAGGAAGGAAGGAAAAAAGGAAGGAAGGAAGGAAAGAAAGAAGGAGCCTCATCACCCTGAGGCTAATACGTACATTGAAATCTTTGGTTCTAGTTTGCAGTGTGTACCAGGAGCTGAAACCTGAACTCCATCTCAAGTACAGTGGAATCCACATGGTAAATCCCCATGGAATTTAGCCATGGCCTCTCATGCCTAGCCGATTAATTCACAAAAGCCCTGAGAACTGGCATATTTTTCCTGGTAGGGCAGAACCCGCACAACAGGACTAAGTAAATCTAAATCTACCCACACTTCATTCATCTTGCATCCAAAGCATTAGCTCTGTGTTTTTTTGTGCACACAAGAGTTAACATAGCAAGCCTAAACTGCTTGTTATCCTTGCAAAGGCCTGCTTCCATGTTGGCCCTTGGCTGGCACCTACAAACTGCAACTTAGGGAGGTCTCCCACCTGAAACTGTTAAGATTGGCTCACTACTCCCAGACTGTTTCTGAAACAATATGGCTTATGCCGAATGCCTGCTGTGGAGAATCATAAATTTTGCCTTGTGGCTCAGTAGATGCCTACATGACCTATTGCCAGTAAAAGCTCTAGGTACCAAGTCTTTGATGACTTTTATGTGTGTTATCATGAATCACTCCTATATATCCAAATAAAACTCATACTTAGATCCCATAGGCTTCCTTTTCCTTTTGCTGAGTCTTCCCTGTATCCTTTCATTGTCATAAATCAAAGCCGTGAGACTATATGCTAAGCCCTGAGTCTTCCTGATGAATCATGGAACCCAAGAGTGTCCTTGGGAACCTCTGACACAGTCAGAGTAGGGAGGCTCAATGGGCAGTCCCTGCCATTGCTAGTTTCACTCCCATCCTTCTGTCCCTCTGCACAACAGATCCCATTCACAGATGCTTGAATGTCAAATCCATGCCCCTTCCTGCAAGTCCCTTCCTTTATAGCACGTGGGCTGAACATATTTAAAATGTCTACAGGAACTCAGGAGTTATTTCCAAAGGAACAAGAGACAGCACTGATTTGATTCAAGTTCTTTTCAAAGCTGGCTGAAAATCTATCAGACCTCCCATGAATACGGGGACCCTAAAACAAGTGGCAATGGTCCTCCCTATACAAAGCCACTTGCCAGTTGCCACTGAGGATGCACAAGTGCCACTGTAGGAGTGAGTGTTTCAATACTGCATATGCTTAGTTTGGAAACTGACTAAAGAGATGGATACATTTAGCCCTTTTTTCAAAACCTAAGTACCTTATAGCTCTTGAGCACTATAAGCTCAGTTCTGTTTCTGACCCTGGTTCCATGGCCAATTCAAACCAGTCCATTTACCAGGTGCAAGCCTTGGCTAGAGTGCCTTGAGATGCCCATTATGTCTTAGCTGTCGCTCCTCATTCCTCCTGCTTCTCCATGCATGGTACTTCTTGATGCTTTTCTTCCATGCAAAGCGCCAGATGCTAACCATAAAGCACCAAGACACAGCATACATTGCTATTCCCCCAACCTTCACAAACCACTTGGGTGTGGGTGAGACCATTTCACAGAAAAGGAGGTGAGCACCTACACCAATCCTCACACCAGTGAACAGAGCTACAAAAAGGAAGTCTACCACATCTCCAGTGAAAGTGTGGTAGTGCCCAGTTTCACGGAGAAACCAACGCATCTGGAGCAACGGGTTGGTGATCTCACTTCCAAAGAGGACCGCGTTGACCTCTGTGCCCGACTCCCCAAGCGCTAGGGCCATGATGATCCCCAAGATGCTCAATGTGTGGTGAGCCAGCATCAGGGCACCCTCAGACTGGAAATAGATGCACCAGCCTAAGTCGAAGATGAAGTAGCCCAAAGTAAGACACAGAATGTGAACTTGGAGAGGTGTGTTCGGTGAGCCTGAAACAAACCAAGATAGAAAAAGACAATATGGCTGGGAACTGGGCCACCTGTATAGGAATCCTCTGCCATTGTCTTTCAAACCTTTCTGAACCACTAAAGAGGACACAAGCAATGACAGACACAAGTTCTTTCTGGTTTTGTTTTGGTTAGGGTTTCTCTGTGTAGCCCTGGCTGCCCTAGAACCCACTCTAGAGACCAGGCTGGCCTCGAACTCAGATCCACCTGCTTCTGCCTCCTGAGTTCTGGGATTGAAGATGTGCACCACCACCTCCTGGCATAAGCTTTAAAAATGATAACAATGAAAGAAAACCGAAAATCTACCCTTACTTACAATCCCAGCATTTGGATAGTAGAAGGGGGATCAGGGCGTGGCAACCTTGACTACACAGGGAGGGAAGGAGGGCCAGCCTGGGCTTCATGAGAACCTTTCTCAAAAGACAAACCTAAAGTCTAAAACTATGATCTTTCTTGCTTTTTTTTTTTTTTTTTTTTTTTTTTTTCTTTTTGAGACATGGTCTTCCTAGTACTTGCCCTTAGCTAAGGCTGGCCTGGGTATTTTAGCAATCTCCCTGGTTTAGCCTCCAAGGGTGTGGATCACAGACAAGGGCTACAGAGTAAACTATAAGGCAAGCCTGGGTAATAAGAACCTGTCTAAAAACAATATCAGGAAAAACAATAAAACCTCAAAGACTTCAATGAGTGGTTTGACTTTTAATCAGTGTTCTTCCTGTGGAAGAACATAAAATAGTTATTTTGTTGATTCAATGAAATGAATGTTCTGACTCCCTCCCTTTTAACCAGCTAAAGGTCTGTTCCTAGATTCTTGGGTCACTGTCATATACATCAAATTCATTTTTTTTCTTTTCTTTCTTTCTTTCTTTCTTTCTTTTTTTTTTTTTCCAAGACAGGGTTTCTCTATGTGGCCTTGACTAACCTGAAACAGTCGGTAAACCAGGTTGGCCTTAAACTCTGAGATCCACCTGCCTCTTCTTCCCAAGTGCTAGGATTAAAGGTGTGCACCACCAACACCCAGCTCAGATTCATTGATTAACCTAGAGGATTGGGTTACTGGACACTGGCAATTCTAACACATCCTGAAAGCAGACTCCAGAGAAAACTCCCAAAGTCCAATGACATGAGGTACGATGACCTGACATATTTAAAATCATTAAGAATCTTCAAATAAGACACAAAACTGGAGAATTTATTTCATTTCAGTTTGATAGAAAGATTAGAAATTTCAGGACAAAAACTGCCTCAAAAAAAAAAAAAAATCAATAACAGGGGCTGGAGAGATGGCTCAGTGGTTAAGAGCACTGACTGCTTCAGAAGGACCTGGTTTCAATTGCCAGCACCCTCATGGCAGCCCACAACTATTTGTAACTCCAGTTCCAGGGGATCTGACACCAATGCACATAATTAAAAAAAAAATCAACAACAAAGTCACAAGGGCCCATAATCCCAGTTACTTGGCAGGCTGAGGCAGGAGGATCATAAATTCAAGACCAGCTTTGACTACCAAGTGAGTGGCCAGATATATATATATATATATATATATATATATATATATATATATATATATGGGAGGGAGAGCAGGAAGACACAGCCCAGTGCCTAACATGTTATAGCCCTAGATTCTATCCCCAATCCCCAGCACCACAAAAAGGCAAAAAAAAAAAAAAAAAAAAAAAAAAAAAAAAAAAAAAAAAAGAAAGAACCCCAATAGCACAAAAGAGTTGTGAAAAGCAGCAGAAGCCAGAAGATGACATACACAATATCAAAGTTAACAATGAAGACTGCAATACAAATTATTAAGATGGAAATAACTCAATATTATACAAATCTATTTTCTTCAAGTCCCCCAAATCATAAATCCCTAAGGAAAAATCTCTAATGTCCCCTCTACCTACCTGGATGGGTAAAAGGCCAAGGGCCATCAATGAAGCCGATGTAAGCAGACAGGCCTATAGAGAGGACTCCGTGAGTGAAGGTCACCAGCCGGCAGCTCCACTCATAGCTTCGGTGCTTATTCAGGCGGCAGAAAGATGTATAGAGTGAGAGCCAGCCACCCAGGCTGCACAGCACCTGCAGACACAGACCTAATGCCATCCTATGACAGAAGAGACCAAGACCAGGAAAACAAAGGATGTACCCTAAGAAAATAGCAGCGGGTCATTTTGTGCATATGCCGGAATTGCTACCATAAAATAATATGAAGGCAGGACCTTTACTGACATTCGTTACTATATGTGTATGCAAGACTCTTGTACATAAATGTGGCTGCTATATTTATGACTGCAAGCCCCCTAGAGATACTGTGTCGGCACCTGATGTCCTGGAAACCAGGAACAGCCGTCTGAATTATCAAGCTAACTCCATACTTAATGAATGAGCCAATGCCAATAATAACCTTTCAGAGATCCCACTTCACAAATCCCAGCACTCCCCAGGCTACTCAAGAGGCTGAATTAGGAGGATGTCAAGTTTGAAGTCAGCTTGATCTACACAGCAGGTTCAAGTACAGGTTGGACTATTTGCAGAAGCCATGCCTCAAAACAGAATGAAAAAGTACTAGGGGTATGGCTCAGTGGTAGAGCACTTGCCTTTCATGTGTGTAGGGCACTTGGCTCTCATGTTTGAAGCCTTGAGTACAATTCCCAGTATCAGACACAATGAGAAAGGGGAGTGAAGACAGTTCAGTTGGTAAACATGAGAATCTGAGTTTGAGTCCCAGATCTACATAAAAAGCCAAGCATGGCAGTGCATGCTAGTGCTGGGGGGATGAAGAAGATGATTTCCTATTGAGAAACTCTATCTCAAAAAGCAAGGTAATCCGGGACAGAGGAATACCCACCAGAGGTTGGCCTCTGGCCTCCACATATGCAGGCACCCATGTGTGTGTGTGTGTGTGTGTGTGTGTGTGTGTGTGTGTTGTAAGCACACTGCAGCACACAGAGGCAAAGCTCTCATAAAAATAATAATAAAGTAAATAAACAAAATACCACTTTGGTTTCTGCTAGAAGTCACATGATACCAGGCATTTTAATGTGGTTAAGCTGAAACTACATTTGGCTGAGATCTGGATTTGGGTCATAGGTTTATCAGTCAAAATCAAAACTTGAGGCAAATGTAAATAGAGAGCCAAACAAAGAGTCCAGACCTCTTGGAAGGTATCCCAACTCTACCATTTATCAACAAGGAAGCAAAAGGATTGTAAAGTAAATGTTGAGATACAAAAATATCCTTAAGGCAATTACTCAGTTAAAAGTGAAGCAATGTAGCTGGTGGGTGCCTATAATCCTAGGACTAGGGCAGCAGAGGCAGGAGGATAACCTAGAGTAGGGGCTCAGCCTGGTCAACAAGGCTGCACAGAAAGACCTTGTCTCAAAATGATGGATGGATGGATGGATGGATGGATGGATGGATAGAGAGAGAGAGAGAGATAGTGAAGACAAAAAAAACTTATATTTTTTAAAAATTTTTGCTGATACATTTACACAAGCATACTCAACACTGAGCTACTTTAGTCATACAAAAGTAGACTCCAAAAAGGACTAAGATGTCATTGTTAATATACACTAGCTCATCTGTTGAAAGTGCATATAAAGTGGGCGGAAGTGGTGCTCGCCTTTAATTCCCAGCACTGGGGAGGCAGAGGCAGGCAGATCTCTGTGAATTTGAGGCCAGCCTGGTCTACAGAGTGAGTTCCAAGACAGTCGCCAATGCTACAGAGAAACCCTGTCTCAAAAAAAAAAAAAAAAAAAAAAAAAAAAAAAAAAGTACAAATAAAAAAGAAATACCAAACACTTCAGCTACGTGTCTCATGTCTCCGGGAATTCTCTGCATGGCTGCACTTTAACCGCTCACCCTTTTCTGACAAATGCAGACCAACACCCCTCAATGCACGAGCCACTCCTAGGAATGCGATCCAGCGAGGGCTTTGGCAAAGGGCAAGTTTGGTCCACCTTTCGTAAGAAATCAAGTTCCCATTCAAGAAAACAGTAGGTGTCCATCAGAAACCTATAAGTGGGAAAAATCATTTTAACCTAAAGAATGTGTCTAAAATTAGGGAACAGAAAAAGGGCGGAAAAAAAATAAAAAAATAAAGGTCACTTCAGTTCTGAGACACATTTTCTGAAACTTCTAAGCCAATCTTCAGAGTAAGAGCCAGACATACAAAGTACCCGAGTGAAAAGCGCTGTCCCTCTTACTTCCTTTAAAAGGCCAGGGTCACTGGCCAGTAAGGAGGATCAGCTGATTGGGACTCAGCGATTAGTATTTTTAGAGTCCTCTTCTCTGAATCCTAATTCCCTGGCCCAGGAGAAGGAAACAGTAGCCCATTTACAAACACTCCAGTAAAAAGCAGGCATTTGTAAACGGCAGACGCAGCTCTGTGACCTTGAGCCTTGTGTCTGGTGTGGGGTCTGGGAGATTCCCAGGCCCTCTCAGCTCGGTGCCTGGGCTCCCCCATTCCGGAGAGCAGCGGCGCTGGGCGGGCGCCTGGCTCCAGGCCTCGGGCAAGCTCAGCCCGCGGCTCCGAGCTAGCTGCAAGATTGCATCCCACTCGGGGACGTGCCCCAAGGCCTCGACCACGCCCGGCGTCCAGCCCAGATCACCCCATCTTGGACCGTTATCTAGGCATCCAGCCGGGTGCCCAGAGCTTGGCGCAGAGAGGCCCCGGCGCCCCGGGGCAAAGGAGCCCGAGCGTACCTGGCCGCCCGCCCGCCCGCCTCCGTCCCCGCCTGCGCCAAAGGCAGGCCAGTACCCATCCCTCCGGCTAGCGCTGTTACCTGGCCGAGCGCACCGGGAAGCCTCAGGCGCCCGGGCGCCCACAGCCCAGGGCCCGGATCGCGCCAACTGCAGGAAGCTGCAGAGGGAGGGGGAGACGAGGTTGTGACGGTGGCGGCGGAGGAGGAGCCGGGGGTCTAGGGGCACCTGCTGGCTGGGAGGACAGAACGCAGAGTGGATGCTGGGCCAAGGAAGGGAGTGGGATGGAGGGCCCTACTTTGGGCAGGGAAGAGAAGGGTGCTCTGTTATGCTTCTTTGTTGGTCTGTTTAAATCACCTTGGGGCTGTGAATGTAGTGTCTGGCTGGCTTTCTAGTGGTAGAACATTTGCCTAACATGGTGAGGCCCTGGATTCAACCTCCAATACCTCACTAAGCATTTACTGAGCACCTGCTAAGCACGCACAACCTACAATATCCTATGGGTGATGCAAGAGCCCTCTTTGATCTCCTGCTTAAATCTGAGTGGTGAAACAAGCACACTGAGTGCTAGAAAAGTTCTTAGCCCTCGGAATTACATTGCTCTCTTTTTAGCAGTGCCCCTATCTGGGTGTAAACACGCAGTTTAAACGGAGCTGGAGAAATGGCTAAACAGTTTCGAGAGTCTTTGAAGCTCTTTGCACAGGACTGGTTCAGTTCCCAGCATCCATGTCAGACAGCTCACAACTGCCTCAAACTCTAGCTCCAAGGATCCGACGCCCTCTTCTGGCCTCTAGTAGCACCACACATGTGTGCACACGTGCAGACCCACACATACACATTTTTTTTTAAACATCAATTCTGCTTGGCATGCAGCTGGGCAAGTGAAGTTTATGCCACCTACCTCATCACAGAATGGGGAGAGTAACGCCTTTCTCAGATTATTGTGAAAAATTGAAAAGGTTACATTAATAAGTACATAGAGCGATGGGTGGCACGTAGAAATTCCTGTAAATACCATCTATTGTCTTTATTTAACTTTGGAGTATTTATTCCCCAATACTGGGATTAAACCAGAGGCCCTAATCATGCTAGGCAAATGCTTTACCACTGAGCTGTGTTCTCGGCCCTTTATTTTATTTTTGGACAAATTCTTGTTTCTCTCTGAGTCTGAGGAGAGTGAGTTTCAAGAAATATGAGTGTAATGTAGTGGTATATGCCTGTAATCCCAGCACTTGGGAGGCTGAGGCAGAAGGATTGTAAATTAAGAGGCTACCTGTATATTTTGTCTCAGAATTAAGGCACAGGCACAGACACAGCAAGTGGGGGTAGGGGTGTCAACTAGAACAATGGGATAGGGAAGGGAATGTCTGGCTTGTTGATGAAGGCTGACAATGTTGGGTGCTAAGGAGCACCATGTCTAGGGATTGTAAATGCTCTCATTTTGGTTTTTATTGAGTTAACCCTTCAAAGGCGAAAATGACACTTTTTTTCATCTGTTTCCCTAGAACCTACTATGGGACAGGTATAGTGGGTGTTGATTAAATTAATGAAAGAGTAAGTCATCTGGGATGGTTCACACCTGCCATCCCAGCATGAAGGAGGTGGAGGCAGGAAGATGAGGAACTCCATGTTATTCTCAGCTACACAGCAAAATCAGAGTGGGCTTTAGGAAACCTCTCAAAAGGAAGAGAAGCCTGGATTAACAGGAAACTATATTAGAAGCAGCACAGAGGACTTTCCATCTGCACTGTTTGGAAAGTGATTTCAAAACACACATATACAGAGTGCATCTTGAATTTTGTGATTCAGTAGGCCTGATATAGGGCAGGAATGAGTGTGTTTTAAAATCTGCCTGGGGGACAAGGCCTCATGTGGAGGGATTGGGACGCCAACCAGGCCACAAAACCTTCCACTACAGTTTGTCCTGCCTTCAGAGTGTTCTGGGACCAGAGCCTAGCAGAATCGTCATCAAAGAGACCAGAGAAACTTCATCCAGCAACTGTTGGAAGCAGATAAAGTCCCACAGCCAAACATTAGGCACAGATCAGAGGGTCAGGGACATCAAGAAAACATTGCCCACAGAATCAATTCCACAGGGACTCATGGGGGCTCGCAGAGATCAAGGAGCCTGTAAGGGTCTGACCTATGTCCTTTATATATATGTTATGGCTGATGTTCTTATGAGATTCCTAACTATGACAGCGGGGCAGTCACTGACTCTTTTGCCTGCTGTGCGACCCTTTTCCTACTACTAGGTTGCCTTGTCCAGCCTTGATGTCTTATTGTAGCATATTGTGACATGTTTGGTTGATGTTCCTGGAAGGCCTGCTCTTTCCTGAGGGGAAACAGAGGAGGGTGTGGATTTGGGGGAGAGGGAATGTGGGGAAGGAAACTGGGGGGAGTGGAGGGAGGAGAAACTGTGGGTCAGGTTGCAATATATGAGAGAATAAAAATAATAAAATCTCCCAGTAGTCATTCAGATGATAGCCACATTAAGAGCCACTCCTGTCAACGAGCCCCTTAGCTGTCTTGTTTGTTTTCAAGACAGGGTTTCTCTGTGTAACAGCCCTGGCTGTCCTAGTACTTACTTTGTAAACCAGGCTGGCCTCGATCTCACAGAGATCCACCTGCATCTGCGTCAGGAGTACTGGGATTAAAGGCATGCACCACCAGTACCTGTCAGACCTTCATTGGCTTGATGTTAGTTCCGGGTATCTAACCAGGATAGCAGCTAAGAGGAGGCCTTAGATGTTTTGAGCAAGGAAATTATGCTATGCTTTCCCAGCTTTTGCTGTTCAATGTGTGGTTTAGGAACTAGAGAAAGGTCACCAACAAAATATCATTAGACAAGCACTGGACATACTCAATGAACTATACATTTTAACAGTGATTCTCTGGCAGTACTGAAAATTGAACCCAGGGCCTTGGGAATACTAGGCAAGCATTCTACTACTGAGCTACTACTATATCCAAGCCTTGGACAATGATTCACAATCCCTCAAAATAGAATCATTTAAATAGCCATGCCAAGATCACACCCCAAAACAAGTAAAGCTGAATTATCAGTGTGACATCAAGTCACTGGTAGTTCCCCAGGGGTTCCAGAGGTTCTGGATAAAATCAGTGTGAGAGCAATTGAAGAAGATGTGTTAGAAAAGAACCAAACACAACTGCAGAGAGAAAAACATCAGTGATGCCTAACATTATTCTGCCATACTCATAGATTGGTACCTAGCCCAGTTGTCATCAGAGAGACTTCATCCAGCTACTGATAGAAAAGGTGCAGACCCATAGCCAAAATTAGGCTGTTTGGGTCTTTTCTACCAGTAAATGTTTGACATAAAATGTAGGTGTTTTGTGAGAATTTCTCTCCTGAAAAGGGGTCATGAGTCATGAGTAGAAAAGATTTACAAATCCCTAATTTAGAGAGAGAAAAAAAGGAATTCCATTTTTAAAAATTCCCTTTTCTTGTGTGCAGCAGTGTTTGAGACAAGGTAGACAAGGTGGCATTCTAGCCCAGGCTTGCGCTGAGTTCACAGTTGTAGCCAAGGTTAGCTTGGAACTCCTGATTCCTCCTGCCTCAGCCTTCTGAGTGTTGTGATTACAGGAATGTGTGGCCATACCTGGGTTTAAACCTCTTAAATGCCCTAGTGTGTGCAAGTAACAATACTAGCCATCAGAGACAAGAGAATAAAACAATCCAGGGGGACAGAGGAATCTCAGATATGCCAGAGGGTCCTGTGCCCAAACACCTGGTGGCCAAAAGCAGGTTCCCTGACTCAAATCACCCTGAATCTGACCCAAAGTTCTCACTTTGCCTTAGAAGTTGGGCATAGTGGTGCAGGCCTGTAATCCCAATACTTAAGAGGCAGAGACAGAAAGCTCAGTAACTTGGGATCATGCTGATCTGCATAGTGAGTTTCAAGCAAACCTGTGCCACAAGGGGCTCAACAAACAAAAGATCTGACAAAGTCTGAGCTACATTGGAGTACCAGGCCAGCTAAAGGCAAAACTCTACAGTAAATCACAGACAGAAGGAGAGTATAAAATAAGCAGCAGACACAATCTTTTCCTTTCTTTACCCTTCCACATTGGCTAGCGTTGCTCTCAGATGCTTGTCTCTTAGATACTCATAGAAGGCAAAGCAGCTAAAACAACTTTCTATTAAACTTCTTTGGAATTATGAATTCTTCAGCATCCTGCAGATGTGAATGTTGTGTCCATACCTGCCTGCAAATTTGATTATGCTCAGCAAATGTCCCAGTCAATGGGCAGTGGGAGCTACTAGAGGCCAAACAGGTATTCCACCCTTCTGGGTTTTTTTTTTTTTTTGTTTGTTTGTTTGTTTGTTTGTTTTTTGTTTTTTGTTTTTTTGGTTTTTTTTTTTTTTTTGGTTTTTTTGATGATGGTTTCTCTTTGTAACACTGGCTGGCATAGAACTCACCAAGCTAGCCTTTAACTTACAACAACCCACTTGTCTCTGCCTCCTAAGTGTGCCATGAATATTCTGTCTATTTTTTAAACAAAATGTGGATCAGTGGGTGAAAAAAGGAGTTTTGGATGGTGCCAGAGATTGTTTTCAATACCTATCTGGGCAGGATGTCAAAGTGGGCAGTGTTGGAGCAAGAAGGGGTCATCTCTGAGGTCAGAACACATGCATAAGTGCAGTGATAGGCACAGATATGCTTGTATGGCAGCATAATTTCTTTGGACACTTAAGTCACTGCTGCAGACTCCTTCTGCTGTCTCTTTGCTACATATCTAGCTTCCCACATGCACTTTGTTCTTTGAAACTGGGCCTCACTATGCTGCAAAGTCTAGCCTAGAACTCCTAGACTCAAGCAACCCTCATACCTCAGCCTTCTGTTTCTGATGAAGCCAGCAGGTATACACTAGTGTTCTCAGCTCACATTTTCACTACATCTTTTTTTCTTCCAAAAGTAAACCACCACCACCAAGACTTTCCCCCCCACTTTATATCACAAAACAGAAATCTGAATATGAACCCCATTCAAACACCAGGCACAACAGACTCTTGATGGTTTGCGTATAGCTTTCCCATGTGGATATTACTATTATTACCAGCAACACATGTTAAATCCTGAGATGGCTAATTTTGTCTTGAAAGTTGCCTGGGTTTTGAGACACCTGAAACATTGGCAAGGCACACCCCTGTCAACAGTGCTATTTCCAGATGAGGTCACAAGGGCTGTGGCCTAAGCAATGGACTAATCTTCTGATAGATTCATAATGTGATGGCATTAGTTGTGGGTGAGACCTACTTAGGGGAAGGTCTTTGAGGCTATCTAGCCATGGGTTCTTCCTGAAAACCTTTTATTGTTTCCCCTCTGCCATGCTGAGAATTACTTCCCTCTGCCATGTCCTTCCAGCTATGACAGATACCTCTGAAACCATAATCTAAAAGAAATCTTCCCTGCCTCAAGTTATCTATCAGGCATTTTGATCATGGTTACATAAAAGTAGCATAAATCCCCATTGTTGTTTCTCCTCACCAACTATAACCCCAAAAGGCCTTTCTTCCATACAGATCAATGTTTAAGAACTGCAACTATTTAAATTTTTGTTAAGCTGGATGACTAACTGTGGTGCCTCCCAGGCCCATGATCCTAGCACTTAGGAGGTTGAGGCAGAAGGATTACAATGAATTTAAGGTCAACCTGGCTAAATAATGAGCTTGAGGCCAGCCTGGGCTACAGAATGAGACCCTACCTCAAACCCAAAAAATAAAAAGATAAAAAATAAATCCTATCACCAATGAAAATTAACCTACTAAAATGCTCAATAATAGCTTCCCTATCCTTCAGTGTTCTCACTAGGTGGAAATGTCCTCCCAAGCCAATATATGTTGTCACGAAATTGTCCTCTGTGTTAAACAGCTTTTGCTTTCCATTGTATATAAGGACAACAGAGTAGTGGATATTTAGGATACACGAGATAGATCAGCCTTGGTTCCACCTCCTAAGTTTTCAAGTGACATGACATGACCTTAAATATTCACCATAGTTCCCTCTTATAAACTGGGGAACAATATCTCACTTACTCAGCTCCCAAAGTAGCTCTGTCCTGCAGATTAAGAACCTTGAGCAATTAGGGACCCTGTATTAATACAGGCCATCCCCAGTACCCACTTTATGTTCCAGATGGAATTATTTTGCCCCATCCCATTTCCATTATCTGTACTTACATTCTACCTCTCTCTCACACACACACACACAAAAGGCATGAAGCACTCCTCTGACCCGCTTCTTATTAACAGTGGAATAGTTTATGTCATTGCTATACAAATATATTTAGAAACAGAGAGATTCCCTTGAGTCTCAACAGTTTCCTGGATACTCAGTCTTTAAAAAAAAAAAAAAAAAAAAAAAAAAAAAAAGTTAGCATTTCTGGGATGGCTTCATGTGACAGCTTTACACACAGGCCCACAGAAGGAGACACCACATGGAATGTTCTCCCCCCACCCCCAAAGTCAGCAGAGCCCCAGCTCATGTGGGAACTCTATGGAAGTATTCCACACTTTGGTGTCCCCCCTCCTTTTCCAATAGAGGATAAAATATTACACAGATATTGTCAAAATTCACACCTGAGTTAGAGATTTTGCTGGAAAACTACACATTCAAGAGGAAAGGTCATAGTGTAGAACAGGAAAGGTCTATGTACAAGAGTATGGCCAGTGCCTCAGGTATGGCTTTCTCTCTCCCTCACCTTCCCTCCCTCTCCTGCTGTTTCCTCAATTTTCTGGGGCCAGGAGAAAGAAGAGGGGACAAGGCAAGGAGAAACACCGGGAGCAGAGAAAAGACAAGGATTCTTGAACTCAGGTAGATGTGGGTGGGCGTCGGAAGAGGGCCTGCAGATGGAGCAGCGTGGCCAGAGGGTGACTCTGCCATTTGTAGAGAGGACGGGACTTTTTGTTTTGTTTTGTTTTCCAAAACAGGGTTTCTCTGTAGCTTTGGGGGCTGTCCTAGAACTCACTCAGTAGACCAGGTTGGCCTCGAACTCACAGAGATCCATCTGCCCCTGCCTCCTGATGCCACCAATGTGCGCCACCAATGCCCGGCTGAGGGACTTTGTAGGGCACAAGAATGGAAGGATTTGATTACAGAAAAGGAAGTGAGGCAAAAATGAAAACCGTGCTAATTAAACAAAATAAGGCTTTGGGGGAGACATGAGATTTCAGTGTTTCCACAGAATTTGGGATCTGTTTGGAATTGTGGCTGAGGGCAGAATCCAAACCATGATCTACCATTCTTGCAGTTTGGCACACCAAGCAAACAGCTCTCCCCAGAAGCCCACAGGCCAGCTGAGGAATAACAATGGCACAATGCTCTTCTTCCAAGAGATGAAGCCACAGTGAAGCCATGGAAAACTTTAGAGCTGGGAAGTGGCTATAGGCAAGGCAGGCAAGCATGGTAACCTCCCAGCAGGATTATCAAGAGCCTAAGGCATCCATGTGGCCTTTAGCAAGGCATCATTATGGCCTTCAGTCACAGTTTGGTTCTCTGGAGTCTCTGGATCCCCAAGAAGGCAAGAATGTGGGTTTGCTCTTCAGCGGTGGCCATTTCTCCCACCTGTCCCCAAGTAGTCTGTCCATTCATGGAAGGCATGACCCCCCTTTGTCCTGGTGGGAACAAAGGGCCAGGTGGAATGGAAGGAAGTTTTTGGCCTCAGTGGAGGTAGGTGGGATGGTTCCAACGGTACCATGGTCTGGAAGGAAGAGGAAAACAGGCCAAGCCAGAGTTACAAACCTGATGGGGGAAGACCAGGAATGGGGAGGTGACAACTAACAGGCAGGCAGAGAGGTCCTTAAGGGGTGATGAAAACATTCTAGGATTAGATAACAGTGACGGTTGTTGTACAACCTTGTGGATTTTATGGCATGTCTTCAGTATTAAAGTCTCCTCAACCCCAGAAATTCTGAGTTTCCAGACTATGAAACATCTGGACAATAGAAGGTTCTTGCTGAACTGCCTGGATTTGGACAAGTGGATTCATCTCTTCCTACAAAGCTCAAGTGTGCAACTCAACACAAAGAAACCCTGTTTAAAACAGGCTACCTCCAAATTCACAATCCCCCTGCCTCAGCCTCCAGGTGTAGATGTCACCCTTTTGAGAAGGGTTCTTTCATTGGCTGGAGCTCAAAGAAGTCTTCCCTCCCTTCCACCCTAGCACAGGGATTATAAGCACACACTGCCACACCTGGCTTCTTTTCTTTCTTTTTTTTTTTTTTTTAAATGTAATTCTGGAGATCAGACTTAGTCCCCATGCTTTCCAGGCAAGCACTTCACCAATGGAACCATCTCCCTGGCCCCACCCCTCCGTCAAATCTGTTCCTCAGCACCAGGGAAGATCCTCAAGACATCCATTCTAAGAATACCTTTCCAGTAGTTTATTCAGCTTGTGAGCTAAGGCCCGTGAGCATGAGCGAGGGCCTGCCCTGCTGCCTCCCAGGTAGAACTGGGAGACACAACTCAGCAGCACCTTTCTGTCTCCCTGTTCTGGCTGCACCTGAAGGCCAGAGTTGGTCTATGCCTGAGCTCCAGGCTTGGGTCAGAATATTGTGTGACTCAAGTTCCTGGTGTGGAGTGCTCCGGAGCCCAGCTCTCGACCTGGTCCTTTGTCACATGAGCATTTGGAAATTTCCACCATCAAAGTGAGGATGGAAATGTTGGCTTTGTTGATATCAGCCCTTGCCAGGACTGCTCACTGGCTACAGCTTCTTTTTAAATTCTTACTCCCTGGGGATGCAGTCCAGTCTAGCTCTTCACTCTGTCCTCCCTCCTCCACCCCATCCCCCAATACTACCCCATTTCCCATTTCCAGTTCTGGTCTATGGCACTGGACCAACTCCTCACATGCCCCTGAGCCTGCCAGATGCTTCCTCATGGCCATCCACTTACCCTGAGGAGTTAAAGCCGGAGGAGGAGTTCATTGCTGCTTTGGAGTTATTTTGAGATGTTGTAGGACTGCTGGCATGGAGTCCTGAGCCAGGAGACGAAGGCCTGCTGTTGTTCCCAGGGGAACAGGATGACGTTACTAAGGACAAAGATAGACAAAAACAAGGCAAAATAATGCTTCTGGGTCTTGGGACCTTTGTGGCACGGCCCTTCCAACACATAATTTCCTGGTGTAATACCCCAAAGGGCACTTACCCTCTCCCTACCCCCACCTATTTTCCCACCTTCTACCATGTTAACATCAAGGCCCACCCATAAGCCCATCCTTGGTGGGGCTCTCAGCAGCCTAGGCCCTCAGAGCAGTATGGCTGGTTCTGTCAGTCTGAGACTTGCCAAATGCATGGAGGAGAGATGCCAAAATCATCCTACTGCGGGACACACCCTGGGCAGGAGGGGAGAAGAGGCATGGGGAGGAAGAATGCTGGAGAGCTGAGAGACCTCCAGAATCTCCCACTCTCTGACTCCACAATGAGAATGCTTGTGGTCCCCTTGAAGGAGACTCAAGCCTCATCTTGGCCCTGGTCCTGCCCTGATCCACCCTGAAAATCATTCTCATCTTCTGTAAAATGGTGGGTTTGAACTAAATAGATACCCCTCGTGTTTGGAATCCTAACATGTGTTTCATGGATAGAGTGCCATTTATTTTACTAGTCAAACTAAGATTAAAAAAAAAAAAAAGTAGAACATGCTGAGATTTATGTCAGCATTTAAGGCTTCTAGAGGGACAGCTGGACATAGTCTTTACTAGTTCTTTGAAATGCTACAGGTGCTTTGGAAAAAACAGAACTCTGGAAATGTGTTTGGAAACCTGTCTTCCTTCAGTTGTCTGTACAATTCATTTTGGAATGTATTATACCCTTGAGTGTTGAGCCATGCTGTAATTAAAATAAAAACAAACATTTGTTGACATTTTGCCTACCAACATTTTCCAAACTTAAGTGATCACAGAGTCCTTTTCTCCCAGCCCCGATTTTTAATGTCCATTGAGACATACTGAGTAAATGCTGACCCAGATTAAGTGCTTTTTAGGTGTTTTGTTTTGTTTGAAATAGGGTTTCTCTAGGTAGCTCTGACTGTCCTGGGACTTGTTCTGTAGACCAGGCTGGCCTGCAACACCTGCCTCTGTCTTCCAAATGCTGCCATTAAAGGTGTGTGCAACCACGCCTGGGTCCTTTCAGTTTTAATGTTATTTAGATTAATCCTTGTGGTGTCTGGAAACCTCTTTTGAAGCTCACCTGTTCCAGGCATGGTGCTATGGACAGGAGGGACGGAGAGGGCTCCCAGAGACCCTGAGGGAGAGACCTGCAAGGCAAGAGAGACTTGTGAATGTTCACGCTGCAGCCTTCTTCGTTCTGCCAGGACACTGGGTGAAAGGCTGCAGAGAGCCATTTGCCTTCTTTGCTAACCTTTGTAGGAAGACCTGTGAACTACATACAGCCATCAGGACCCACTTCCAGCCTACTGCAGGAAGCTCCCTGATGCTGACACATACCACTCCCCCTCCTGCTGGGGGCCCTGGCAAAGTTCCTCTGGTACTGCCAGGCTGAAGGTTTGTCACAGTGCCCTGGAGGAGAGAGGAGCAAGCCTTTGAGGCTCTTGCTCTGGCAGATGTTGCCAGCCATCTGCTCCATTTCTACTTTACATGTCTATAATCTTAGCACCTGGGATACTGAGGCAAAGGGACTGCTGTGAGTTTTGGGTCAACTAGGGATGCATAGCAAGACATGTCCAAAAAAAAAAAAAAAAGGAGGAGAAGGAGAAGGAGAAAGGCAGAGACTTAAAATACCAGAAGGAGTTGTTCAGGAGCTAAGGAGATAGCTTGGCTCAGTGAATAAAGTGCTTGCCTCTCAAGCAGGAGACTGGAGTTCAGCTCCCCAGTACTCACATGAAAGCTAGGTACAACAGTCTATAATCTCATGCTGGAAAGGAAAGACAAGATGATCCCTGGGGCTTGCTGATCAACCAGTGTGGCCAAACCAGGAAGCTCCGAGGTCAGTGAAAGACCCTATCTCAAAAAAATCAAGATGAAAAGCCAATGTTGACCTCTGGCCTACACACACACAAGTTTAACCTCCTAGTTCGAGAACCTGGCCCTCACTACGATTATCCTAGAACAAGAAATAAGGAGTGGACACATCTGGGTATGAGACGTGGCCCTGTCACCCACCATCTGCATGACTATGAGTAAGCTATCAACCTCAGGGAGGCTTGGTTTTTCTCATCTGTGAAACAGCAGCAGCACCTCCCTGATATTTCTTTTAATTAAGATTTAATGAGATAATGCCTATAAAGCTTCCAACCCTGTGGCTGGCAAAGAGCACCAGCTTGTTAAATGTTGCTTCCCTTGCTTCCCGAAGACTGCTGTTTATCTCTAGGTGCTTTCTTAGCTCCGCCTTTGAGCTGAGATCTGCATACACTTACTCCCTTTTCTTTTCTCATGTTGACCAGGAAGCTCTGACCAGCATTCCCACAGGATACTGACAAAGAGGCTCCACCTGGGGACCTGCCATCTTCTACCATCCTCCCCGAGGCTGGAACAGCCCCTCCAACAGGAAGTAGCATGTTCTCATTTCCTAGTTAATCAGAAATCCTTCTTGATGCTTCTGGGGCCTGGAGGGTAGAGGCAGGTGTGGGGCAGTTTGGGAGGTGTGGCAGAGTGATGAGAGATGTTATCAGTCATCTCCTTTCCTCTCCTCCCAGATGTCACACCCAAGAAATCTGTTGTTTTCAAATAAATAATGGTGTACGGGCAGTCACTGTGCTTAGCACCTTCCATTTCCAGCTAAAGACTATACATATGCAAACATGTACATATATGGTTCCTTTAAACATTTTTTTAAACATATGGTAGGAAAATGGTGCCAAGATGATCTATGCAATTAGTGTGTGTTATGTGTGTGTGTGTGTGTGTGTGTGTGTGTGTGTGTGTGTGTGTGTGACTACAGTGCCCATAGAGGCCAGAAGAGGGCATCAGATACCCTGGAGCTGGTAGATGTGAGCACAGGTGGGTATTGGAAACTCAACTCAGGTCCCCTGTAAGAGCAGTATGAACTCTTAACCACTGAACTATCTCTCCAGCTCCTAATAATTTATTTTCCTTACTTAGCCATCTTGAGGTTGCTTTGTATCAGAAACAAATGACACCAGTTTTCATTCCATCAAGACCAGAGGAAAAGACAGGATCATCCTATTCAGTCCTATCTTCTTCCTACATGGCATCTGGTGTGAAACTCTGTCTTCCAGGCATGCTGTGGCCATTACTATCTAGAAATGCTTATTTTTTTTAAAGATTTTAT
This sequence comes from Phodopus roborovskii, assembly GCF_943737965.1. NCBI lineage: Eukaryota > Metazoa > Chordata > Mammalia > Rodentia > Cricetidae > Phodopus > Phodopus roborovskii. The sequence continues at coordinate 20,525,829 of NW_026126517.1, forward strand.
TTTATTTTTATTTTATGTGTATGGGTGTTTTGTCTTCACGTATATCTGTGCACCATGTGCATGCCTGGTGCCTGCAGAGGCTGGAAGTCAGCATAAAGTCCCCTGAACAGTTGTGAGTGAGCTATTACTTAGGTGCTGGGAATTGAACCCAGATTCCTCTGGAAGACAACTAGTACTGTTAATTGCTGAACCATCTCTCCAGCCCCACCCAGCCTGTAGATCTTTAACAGCCTTCTCAAAGGCTGTTCTTTTCACATACTGAACTACTCTTGCTTCTACACATTGTTCTTCAAGCAAATCATGGGCTCCCCACTTATTGCTGTCATGCTGACTTGAGTGTGTTTGTTTGTTTTTTAGTTTTTTGAGACAGGGTTTCTCTGTGTAGCCTTGTGTCCCGGAACTCGCTTTGTAGACCAGGCTGGCCTCAGACTCTGAGATCTACCTGCCTCTGTCTCCCAAGAGCAAGGATTAAAGTCATGACTGAGTGTCTTTTATCTGCATTCCCACAATGCTCCTGTGGGACTCTCCAGGCTAGATCTGTCACACGCAGTTGGTTTTATTTCTTGCATTCTCAGTCTCTTCATTCTCGGTTTCTGCCCTTGATCCTTGTTTTCAAATGGCTGATGTCACCAGGGTGTGAAGAGGACCTTCTTCTTTACTTCACACAAATTCCATACAAGCTTCTTTTCACCTAGGACTTCAACTGCCCCCAGTATGTTTGTGATACCCCCGATTCCCACGTCTCCACTCCAGCTTCTCTCCTGACCTCTGTATCCATCATTCCAAGCCTCTAGGGCCAGTCCCACTTAAGTGTCCTGCAGGCCTACATCATGATGATGCAAAGAACTGGAATACTACCTTTTCCCACTCCAAAACCAGTTGATCCTGTTTGCTTGGTCCACACATACTGCTAGCATCTACCCAACCAGCCGAGCCTGAACACTTTGAGTCATCCCAAGGATTCCCCTTTTACCACTCTCCCTGCCCCAGGCCAGCTCTGAATTTATTAACTGAGCCCTTTTGTTTATATTGTTGTTTGTTTTTGAGAGAGGGCCTCACATCTCTCAAGTTGGTCCTGAATTTGCTAAGCAACTGAGGATGACCTGGACCTCCTGAGTGCTGAGATTACTCAGCTGGTGGTGCTGTAGCTCTTACTCAGGGCTTCATGCACAGTAGGCAAGTACTCTGCCAACTAAACTACACCCCTCGCCCTAGTTTATCTCTTGACACTCTCCTCTATAACCTGCCCTATGACCAGTTCAGCCTCACTTTTTGACATTCCTCTGCATGGAGCCACCGAAGTTTTATGAATGTACTGTACATTCTTCCCCACCTCGCTGCTCTCACACTTCCCCAGCTTCCCCAGGAGACAGCTCCACCTCCCACTTACCTACCTCTTGTAAACACAACTCAGGCACTAATGACCTCCTTGGGGGAGCCTTCCTAGTCACCTTCCCCAAGGTGTGTCAGCTGCTGTCCTAAGGTCGCTTAGAAAAACGATCCTGTTTATCTCTTGTTTACTTGTGTGTATCCTCTGCTAGACAATGAGGTCCCCTTGGACTGGGAATAAATGGCATCTATCTTCAGCACTTGGCATAAAGACTAACATAGCTGATCTGTGGATATGTAGAGGAAAGTCAACAATGTGGTGGTTTTTATGTAGCTGCTAGGTCTTACCCAGCCTGCAACCACCCTGGAGTATTGGAAGACTAGAGGACATCACTCTCTCCAACTCCTCTACCCTTCTACCAACAATGTACCCAAAGATAGAGAATTCTACACTGCTAACCAGATCCCATCTCTCCCTATATGGAGCAGACACCTTTTAATTCCCAGTCCTCTGTGTCTCCCTAGAATCTCAAGTTATTCTTAGCCTTGGCTTTTCCCTAGAACACCAGAGGCTAAGCCTTAACCCCAACTAGGTACTGCCTCTTGGGTGCCTAGGCAGCACACTCAACTTAATATGACTGGTTTCAGATTCTCAACTGTCTTTGTCTCTCAAGCCTGCTCTTCATTCAATCTTCAAAATTTATTATTATTATTATTATTATTATTATTATTATTATTATTATTAATTATTTGGAGACAAGGTCTTTCTAGGTAGTCGTGGCTATCCTTGAACTCTCTATATATGCCAGGCTAGTCTCAAACTCACAGAGATCTGCCTGCCTCCACCCCCCAAGTGCTGGGACTAAAGGTGTGTGCCACCATGTCCAACTCTATATTTTTTCAAAAGGGCAGTGCCAACAACATGCATCCAGTACTCAAGTAGCTCAGTTGGTAGGGTGTTTGCGTAGTACACAGGAAGCCCTGGCTTCCATATCTAGCACCAGAAAAAAATAGGTGCATACCTATAATCCCAGCACCCAGGATAGAGGTTGTCCTTGGCTACATAGTTAGCTCAAGGCTGGCCTGGGCTACATGGGACTCTGTACCAAAAAACAAACAAAACAAAACAAAACCAACAAAGCAGCCTGGGAAAAACATGGCAGTGATTTCCAGCCTGATGCTCTGCTGTTTGGATCTAAGCCATTAGCACGAATTATTGGCTTCACAGCTGAAGAATATACATTATCCAGCCATTTACTCTCATCACCATGGTCACCACCCTCCAAACCTCCTCTACTCAGCTTGATGGCTGTCTTCTGGCTGGTCTCCTGCTTCCCACCCAGCAGCCCACGTCAACTAGCTCAAACTTAACACATTTAGGCTTCTCCAACACTTCCTATTCCAGTCAACCAAAGTCCTGGGCCCTCTCACTGAACTTCAATAATGTGAGGAGACTACTTTCTGCTACTTCTCTGAATTTGCCTGCCATTTGCCCTTTTGCATAGACTTCTTTGCTGATCCCTCCACCTTGAATGCTCTTCCCTCTAGGTATACACTTATTTCATCCCCTTACAAAGTTTAGATTTTCACTCAAATACCACCTAATCAGGCAGGGCTTCTCTAACCCTCCTGTTAAAAAGATGAAAACACCCCAATCTCTTTGTGCATTTTTAAAAAATTGTATTACACTTTATTCTTTTTACATACACATATGGGTATGTGAGTAGCACATAGCATGTGTGAGAGGTCAGAGCTCAACTTTTGGGAATTAGCGGTCTCCTTCCACCATGGGGTCCCAGGGATGGAAACTGGATCATCAGCTTGGGCAACAAGCACCTTTACTGGCTGAACCATCCCAACAGTGCCCCCTTCCACCCATCCTTAATCTTCATATTGTATATGTTGTATTCCTTTGTTTATTCATGTACTGAATCTCCCCTATCCACTACCTTCTATGCTCTAGTATGGAAGGCTCTTGGTCCCCATGTACACATTCCCCCAAGTGTTTGGCAGTCATCCTGGCTCCAAGCTACTTACCAGCCTGGAGTTATAGATGGGTGGCTTGATGGGTGTGGCTACAGGGCAGTTGATTCGCTTCTCCTTTTGCCGTCTATTGCAGAACCAGACCCTTACCACCTCTTTTTCCATGGACAACTGTTCTGCGATCATGGAGATCTCTTCTGAGCTGGGTTTAGGGTTCTACAGGGATGGAGGGATAGGGTGAGGTCAGGAGACAGAAACAGGTCAGAAACTGGAGGTGAGGGTCAGATGTTCCAAACGCGAAGAATTGAATGTATGAGTCAAATGCCTTAGAGTCAGATCAAGGGTGGAATACTGATTTTATCACCTATGTTCTGAGTGTCCTTGGGAATTCCCTTTACCTCTGAGCCCCAGCCTTTCCATGTATGGAGTCAGACTACCTGCCTAGCACATAGGACTATGGCAAGGGTTACTAGAGAAAGCGTGTGTACACCTCAAGTGCAGGGCTAGAGTAGATGACAGGACACAAAAGTTTGGTCCTTTCCTGAACTCCTTCCCTTGGAAGTAGTTCCACTGCAAGGTCTCCACACGTGAATTATGGAGGGCAGGTGGACTCCTCGGGAAAAATACTCCCCTCTGAGTCCTTCCTCATAACCTTGCCCCTCACATCTCTTTTTAGAAAATGAGCAGGCTGGAACATTCAGGCCTACCAAGTCTGCGGGAGAGCTGCAGGCAATATGATATCATCACTCTGTCCCGCTAACCTGCCAACCCAGCTTGTGGCTTAAGCCCCCTTTTCCTTATACTTGCACCTCCTTTAACAATACTATTCTAAAAAACCTGAAATGTTGGTAACTCTAGTCCAGTCATCCTGCAGCCATGAGGTCGCTGAGCCAGACTCAGTGAGGGATCTGCTCCAGAACAGCAGTCCTAGCAGCCAGGACCTACAAGGCTGGACTGAGTAGTTTTCAGTATCCAGGGAAGCTCTAGGAGCTGCTACCCAAGGGATCCCTATAGACGCTCTCTGTAGTCATCAGTATCTCCCTCTTCTCACCACCACCCCCAGCTCCCACGAGGCTCACACCTTTCACATATTGCCTCAAGAATATGCTTTTGCTATCCTTGAGAATGCTTGCTTAAAATCTATGGTTAGAATATCGAATTTAGAACATGGAAAGATCTGAAAACTTTTAATTAAAAATATGTGAATGTAAGAAATAAATGTGCATGAAAAGTAACATCAGCAACATCTTTCAGAAGGTATTGAAAGCTGAGTGGGGCATGCCCATAATGCTAACATTTGGGGGTGGCCGCAAGGAAGATTGCCATGAGATTGAGGTCAGCCTGGGTTGTATAGTGTTATATACAGGTTAGCCTGGGTAAGCTCCAGTGTGAGACCATATCTTTAAAAAGCAAAGACAAGACAGACAGACAAGAGGCAAAACAAAAACAAAAGGTAATGGCCTGTCTTTCTACTTTCTTCCTGTGTTTTCCAATTTGTTGATAATGTACACTTGCTTATTATTTGTTAAGTTAAAAATCTTCTTTAAAATGTTAGTGTTTATTTACTTGGGAGTAGAGGCATATACTATGGCAAAGGTGGGTGGAGGTCAAAGGGCAACTTGGAGGAACTGGTACTCTCCTTTTACCATGTGGATTCTAGGGGCTGAACTCAGGTCATCAGGCTTGGCTACAAGTACCTTTTCTTTCACTAAGCCATCTTGCCAGCCCTTTATTATACTTTTAAGATGAAAAGCAAAATTTGCTTCAAAAGAGATGGCTTTCTCCTGTCCCCTCAAATGTATATAGAAACATGAGCCCTACTGGGATGACCTGCTCATTCTTGGAACTTACAGTGAGAGGGTCAATGAGCCCCAAATACATGTCAGAGAAAGAGGAAAAGAGTTTTCTGCAACTCTGGAAGAAAATCAACATTTCTGGGCTCCTAGAGTAGAAGGGTGAGTTGGCTTCCTCCCATACAGGTGGGGTGTGGTGGAGTTGTGCTCAGATCTTGCACTGATCCCAGCTTCCTGCACATGTGGGACCCGATCACCCACCTGCACAAGCTGGCTCACCCACTCCCACCAGAGGAGACTACTCACATCTTGAAATCGCTTCTCCAGTGTCAGGCGGATGTTGGTCTCGATGCTGGTCCTTTTCTTCCTCTTCCTGCCAAATACTTCATTGAGGGTGGGGTAGGGGCTGGGAGTGTTTGCTGAAGGGTCTGATGGGGAAGATTCTGGAGAGAGGAGCAAATGTATCTCAGAAATGGAGATGTGTGGCTGGTCCAGCCTGCTAGAGTAAACTCAAGGTTCATCAGCCCTTCCCATGGACCCGCAGTGGTCTACTCAAAATTAGCCCTGAGCCCATCAGAGAATCCAGAACAGATCAAGTACTGCTTCTCCAGGATGCTTTGGGCAAATGTCCCCCAGGGCTCATATAACAGTCTCCAGGTGTTTACAGTCATGGATTGGGGATGCCCATCAGTGGCCCGTGTAGAAATCAGGGAGAAGGTATAACTATATATAAGTCACACAGTCTGAACTGTTTTAAAAGTTATGCCCATCTGTGAACACTGAGTGAAATGGGTAACTCTGGCAGGTGGGAACCCATGCTAGTTCTGAAGACATTTGTCCTCGAGTGAAAGATGAGAGTCACAGCTGCAGGATGGGGAGAAGTCATACTAACAATAACCCTGAAAACTCTTTCCCAAAGATTCTAAGAGCTTCCATAATATCTTCTATTTGGATGTTTCAGTAAAAGTTGTCTCAGGGGCATTATAATGAGGAGGATTCCAGAACATTCTTCTGAGTAAGAGGACTTCCTTAAAGGGAACCACCCTGGCCACCTAAGCTGCCCATCCTGTCTTTACCACTGGGGTAGTAATCAATAACATACACTCCTATTTAACAGAGCCTAGCCCTGGAGAGGGGCTTGTTCCTTTCCTCTCCACATGGGCCAGGACATCTCAACCGGGGCCACCCTGCACCACATACTTCCCTGGGCACACTTGGCAATGTCTGGAGACATTCTGAGAGGTGTCGAGGCAGGTGCTACTATCAGTGAGCAGGCAGACATTCAGACTGCTCACCTCCAATGACTAGTCAACCCCCAAGGGCAATTTCACTTGGTCCAAATGTCAGGATCCCTGTCTTTCACCTTTTTTAATGCCAAGTTCTGGTCATCATTCCAAATGTCCTGTCCCTTTTCTTATCCCCTTGACTTCCTGGCAGGCCTGGTTCCTGATAGGGTCCACTTCCTCATCACCCTTCCTACTGACAGGCTTTTCTGGCCAGTCCTATCATAGCAATTGCCTCCAGAATAGTCAAGTAAAGGCCTGGAGCTGGGTCTGGCTCTCCTTGCCTTAGTGTGACCCTACATCTTCTGATCCAGGCTGATCCCATGCGACAATGTGAGTAAGTGGATCAAACTTAGCCCCTAAGCAGCTGTCTTGAAATATACGGTAGGTAGCTCTGGGGCAAGGGATAGAAAGAATGGAATGGAATGGAATGGAATGGAATGGAATGGAATGGAATGGAATGGAATAGAATAGAATAGAATAGAATAGAATAGAATAGAATAGAATAGAATAGAATAGAAACAAGTAATCCTGCCACAGATGAGCCATATCTGCCAAAGAGCTCCCTCACTAATAAAAATGAAATTTTCATCTCTGCTTACCATCCTCCTGGATCTTACTTCTTGGTTCATGCCAGGCTCAAAAGGGAAATCAAGGGATCCTATGCCTTGACCTGGTCAAGCCCCATCACACACATGCCTCTGGAATTACCCCCATGGAGTATTCTGGGGCCCCTTCCATGCTCTTGCCTCATTTCTCTGACACCTACCTGCATCATTCAGCCACTTCTCCAGCAGTGGCTTGAGTTTACACATGTTCTTGAAGCTCAGATTCAGGGCCTCAAATCGTGAGATGGTGGTCTGGCTAAAGTCATTGCCGTACAGCTTCCCCATTGCCAATCCCACATCTCCCTGCAAGACGTATTGGGAGAGAGGAAGGTGAGAGACAAATGTCTATTTTTTGTCTGTGTCCTCTACTGCGCTAAAGCTATCACATAGGCAGAGCCCTGAGCATCTTCTCAGGTCATTTTCTTCTAGGATACAAAACCGGCTTGTCTCTCTCCTTATACTATGAATGGTACATGCCCTTACTTGGCTTTCTTCCCTGTCTCCACCAGCAATGCCCTCACTTTCCTTTCCCATTAGCGCTCTGTGCTGTATCATCAGGGAACAGAATGCAGTACACTTGCCCCAACTGGTGTCAGGATGCTCCTAGAAGTGCATTTGGGAGGACCCAGTCACTATCCTGCAACCTACTTCTTCCATCTGCTGCCCCCAAAGCAAACCTGTGTGAAGCCCAGCTTAATGCGCCTCTGCTTGAAGGTCTTGGCAAACTTCTCCAACTCCTCTAGGTCGCTGGGCTCATCGGTCCCTCCCGGTAGGTGTTTGGGCACTGGCAGATGTTGAGGTGCTTCCAGATGGGGATCTAAAGAGGATCCGGACAGCCCAGGGCGCCCAACTGCCTGGTGAGGAACACAAGCTAAAGTGAGCCACAGTTTCACCAGGCCAAGCAGAGGTATTTGTTAGTAATAGTTCACTTAGAGGGGGACAGGTCCTGGAGTTGACTGAGCCCTATTGTTGCCATAGAGATTAGAATTTCTATGAATCCAGAACCAAACTGGATAACCTGGGTAGGAAGAGAAAGAACCAGGACAAGGAGGTGGCCTCTTTGGGTTTTGGTCTGTGATTCACTGACTCAGAGTAGGTGACTTCCTCTTGTCAGCTTTCCACCATAAAAGGAGCTGGCAGTGTTGTTTACTACGAGATCTGAGATCTCAGTGTGGGATAAACTTCAGCACAGGACAAGGAAAAGGTTATTTGCCTGTTCTTTTCCACAGAGCAAGGCGATGGAGGCACACACAACAGTCACGGACTGTAGATAATAGGAGACGTCTGGAAATTCAAGATATTAGTAATGGGTGTCACTTTCCTTCCTATGCCAGTTTTCTTTATGAGAATGTTGTGGGTTTATAGTATGTATCCATTTTTTTTTCTTTCTTTTTTTTTTTTTTTTGAGAAAAAGCTCTTGCCATAACGCCCAGTTTGGCTAGTTCTCACAATCCTCTTACCTCAGCCTCTGCAGTGCCAGGTTTACAGATATACACTACCATTCCTAGAGAGTTACAGTTCTAATCAAAGGTGGTTTTGAAAGATTTGTTTTTATTTTATATGTCTGGGTGGTTTTGCATGTATGTATGTATGTATGTATGTATGTATGTGTACCCATAGCCTGTGGAAGCAAGCAGGGTGTTTGACCCTCTGGAATAAGAGTTACAGATGCATGTGAGCCACCATGTGAGTTCTGGGAATGAGTATACTGCTGAGCCATCTCTCCAGCTCCAAGCAAAAGCTTTCTGTTTATTTGTTTTAACTACCACTATCTTAACACACTTTGTCAGAAGACATATCATCCTTAGTCTGCTTTCATAGGAGAATCTACCATCTAATTTAGAGCCTGCTGCATTCACAAGAGATTGAGAATATGTCTAGTCTTGAAATACCTATTTTTTAAAAAAGACTTATTTGTATGTACAGGTATTTTGTCTGCATGTATGTAAATGTTCCACATATATGCCTGGTACCGTTAGATGCCAGAAGAGGGAGTCCCCAGTTCTGATCCCCTTGAACTGGAGATTTTACAGATGGTTGTGAGCTGACATGTGGTGCTGGGAACTGAACCTAGGCCCTCTGCAAGAACAGCAAGTACTCTTAACCCTTCGGCCACTGTTCCAGGCCCTTGATATATCTATTATTTCACTAAGATCATGAGGGCCAGACACTGTCCAGCACAGAAACTACTCACTGCCTTTGAGGACAATGAGCAGAAAGCCCCTGTCTGTCCTTCCTGGCTTGCTTTTTTCCTTTGAAGAATTTCACTCCTCTCTCCTGTTCTGATTTCCCAGACACAGGCATCCTTATGAGAAGGAGGATCAAGGAGACAGAGTCTTCTAGGTCAGAGTGTCTAGAAAAATCACAGATACATCCTGTTTTCAGGAGACGAGGATTGGAGTAGAGGGAGGCAGCCCAGACTAGATTCCCAGAGCAAAGTTGTAATCACCCTTGAACTTTCCTTTTTGTAAATTCACTTGATATTGCATTTGACAAACACATTGAGCTACATGTTCACCTCCTCCTCTACATCCCATCGATTACCTGATTGCATCAGTTTGATGTCCAAGAGTTCATTCATTTATCCCTCTCTGCTCTTGTTTCTGTGACTGTTGGTCAGTCATACTCTAGGAGGACCTTTCTACTTCTCTATTTCTAGACTGGGTCTCTTTGTGTTACCAAGACTGGTCTTCAACAAGTAATTTCTCTTGCCTTAGCCTCCCTTGTATCCAGGACTACAGACAGACACCATGGCACCCCAAGTTGGTCCCGGGTATGCTCTAGGACCTCAAGGTTTATAACTATGCCATGCTTTGGATGAAGCCCAAAGGAAGAAAATAGCAGCTTAGCTGTTCCCATTTCTTTCAACCACTAGGTGGCAGTCCTCTTCTAGCTATTTTTGTGGATATCAGGCCTGTGATAAGCCAGGGTCCTTAGTGAGCCTTGGGGATCCTAGCCCAGGAGAAGGAATATTACAAATCTCTGTGGTCATTTCCAATCATCCCTCGTAGGAAGAAACCATGCATCTGTGCAGGTTATTGACATCTCAAGGACACCCTGGCAGGAGGCTGGTAAGAAACAGACTTTTATTTCCTAATTGACAAACAGGTGCTCTGCATGTGCTCCAAAATGGTCTGCACAGGACTCTCCTGCTAAACATCAGCCTGCTTGTCCCCAACATATGCCATTGCAGGACTTAGTCAGATGTAGTGGTTCTGAGGAGAGATGCTGGCTTTGATGCCTTCTTGGGGCTTGAGGACATCTGGGTACAACTTTGGGTAGGAGTAGCTTAGCATCTTGAGTAGCTGGATAAGTTCTTAAGAGGGTGAAGCAGAACCTGACAGGACTGGAGTTGTGTGCCCACAGCAAACATTGGGCCAGCCAAAGAGTCACATTTTAGTGACAAGGCAAACTACCTCCTTAGGAGTAGCTTGGGGTTTTCCCAGAGGCAAACAAAGAGAGCCCCTGAGGAGCAAGTGTCCTGCTAAAGAGGCAAGAGGTCTGAGGAGCTGAGGTTTGCCCAGGGCTGGAACAGTCTATGAAGAAACAGGAGGAGGGGGTTAGCAGTTACCTGGGAGGCCAGGCCAGGCCCTGTCTGTGGGAGGAGTAGTGTGCCTTGCTGCTGTGGAAAGGAGAGAAGATTCGGCTGCAGACCTGAGTGACAGGGGAGGGACAAAGGAACAAACAAACAAACAAAACAAAACAAAACAAAATCCAGGCCATTTGAAAGACAAGCTGGACATTGAAACCATGCTAACTGCCCCCTCCTGCTGCTCACCCAATCGGGTCCCACAACCCACCTTAAGCCTGGTTGAAAGGCCCTGTGGGCACTGCCAGGAATTGCCACACACAGGTGGAGGCCAACCAGACTCAGGGATAAACAGATGTAAACAGCAGTCCCCAAACCTGTCCTGCCTGCCTGCCTGCCTACCTGCCTGGAGAGCTGCAAAGGCATAGGAGGGGTCAAGACACTCTACCTGGAATCTGATTAGCAGGGTGAGAAGCCCAGAGGGACAAGGACACACAGGAATGACTACAGACCCCAGGGGGAGGAGAATATTTCAATCTGCCTGTGAGGGAAAGCAGCTGGGCTGTTTAGGCCCTCCCGCTAGATCTGTAAAGTAAAAGCAAGCAGATGATGCCATATCATTGCTCAGAAGGGCACTGGGACATTGGTCAGAGGCTCCTGGAGACCAGGTCATTAAATTCATTGGAGGGAGACCCTGATGGCAAAGGGAAGGCCAGATGTTGGAGCCTTCAACATCTTTTGGGTGGTGGAGATTCTATTTCCATGTTACTTAGGGACCTCCCTCTCCCTCCATTTTCAGGAAAAATGCCAAGAAAAGGCTCTGCCTGTGTTGTGTGATGACTGTGATCAGTAGCTCCCATCTTCAGATGGCCAGAGTCAGCACTTCTTACTCCTAGCAGGAAGAGAGTCCTCAAACCAGCAAGACTGCCAACGGGAGCAAACCATCTCTGTCACTTGGCATAGAGAAGCTCCTTGGCACATCTGCTGTCCCCAGGCAGTTCTGGGTTACTGATGTACCATATTTGCTAAAGCTGACCTTTTTGCTCAAAAAGTCAAAAGGTAAGAGAGGTCTTAGAGGAACCCTGGCCTAAGAATGAAGAGGCTTGAGGATTAATTTTGCTTACACTATGTTCTGTGCAATGAACAGAGGCTTGTCACATGAACAAACCAAGTACCTATCAATAACCTTGTGATTCAGAGCTTTACGGTATACTTATAGAAGAGGAAACAAACTTGTAGAGATTACACAAGTTTTCTAAAGAAACACAGCCACTATTTTTTTCTTTTATTAAAAAACTTATTTTATTTATTATGTATACAGTATTCTGCTTGCATGTATGCCTGCAAGCCAGAAGAGGATGCCAGATCTCATTACAGATGGTTGTGAGCCACCATGTGGTTGCTGGGAATTGAACTCAGGACCTCTGGAAGAGCAGCCAATGCTCTTAAAGCACTGAACCATCTCTCCAGTCCCCAGTATTTTACTTTCTTAAAGAATTTCTCTGACTTCAAAATTTAGCCTGTTTTTCTGTCCCCTCCATCCAATAATATGCCAACACTTGTGCATTCTATGGGCTATGTTCACATCACTTGGAGTCTTCCAGAAATGAACTGAACCAATGCTTGTCTTCTCTATCCTAATCCAGGAGTATGATGGGTGCTAGTTAGCCAGAATAAACACTCAGATGTGTTTCCATCCATCCTAGTGCTATTCTGAGACACATTGCAAGCTAAGCATGGGGCCCATGTCTTAAGCAGGTACCTGTAGTGGGGGTACACCTACCTGAACTTCCAAACTCTCCTCTAGAGTATGAGCTATGGAGAGCTCATACTTTCAATAACATTTTTAGCCCTGCTTGGCAGAGATGAATGGAAAGACATGCAGTACATAGTGATCATCTAGAACATAGACCTTAGACTATTCTGGAACTTTCTAGTAGGTCACCAGCATTCAATAGGGCTATCTATAGCACAAGTTTACTCTGAGGAATAAGCCAGGAAAACAACTCAACAGACTCCCAGGCATGTTAAGCAATGATACTTAGTGTTATTAATGCTCTGATGTGTTTGCTCAAGGCTTGGGAGTAATTTCCCTGCCAAAGACAACCAGACCTATTTTCTACAGCCTGTGGGAGGCACTGCTGTTCCATCCAGACAGAATCATAGCCAAAGGGAGGGAAAAGGCTCAATGAAAGCCAGCCTTCCAAAGAATCCCAGGGAGCTTCTGCTTCCTTGTGTCACCTCCAGCCCCGTGCCCACCAGTCCTAGCCTTTAGACAGTTCCTAAGAAAATGAGGTCCCAGCAAGAGCCAGGGTAGGAAGGAGAAACAGGGAAGATGTAATCTGGAGTCCCCATGCCCCCGCCCCTCCCCCCAGACCCCTTCCTAGGTCCCAGGTAGAAAAGCTGATCTTTTTCAGACAGGATTTCATATAGCCTGGGCTGACTCCAACTTGCTGTGTAGCCAAGGATCAGCCTCCTGTCCCTACTTACATGTGCACTGGGATTAAAGTTGTCACTGTGTCTGGTTTTATATACTGCTGGGGATCAAACCCAGAGCATCCTGCATGCTAGGCAAGCTTTCTATCAGCTGAGAGCTATTCCCAGCCCCTGGAGGAGTGAGCAACTTCTCTGCCCACCCCCAACACCATGCCCAGTAAGCAGCAACAGCCTTTTCTAGACTCAGGCAATGACTGCACAAAGCCCAGGGTGCTTACCTTGCTGCCCAGGTGGGGTCTGGGAAAGCAGAAACTGGGATACCGACTGTAAGTGGCCAGGGACCAGCACAAGCTGTTGGAGTGGATGGAGAGAAGCCATGTCCTACAGGTGGGGAGAGGAACAGATGTTACACAACCTACAGCCTACAGCCAGGGGACCTGAAGCCTACTGACCTATAGCCCTGGGATTGCAAACTCTGGGAAGTTGTGGGCAGTGTCCTTGTTCCATGTTGCCATGTGTCCCCAACACATGGAGCACAGTAGCTAGCCTATTTAATGTTGTTGTTGCTCCTGCAATCCACCAAGCAGTCCCTGAAGCATAGTTACTTAACTCTGTTCTTATGCTTTCATTTGTCTGTGTCCTGACTCCCAGTTGTAGATGTCGTGAGGACCAGAAGTAAGTGGGTATTACCCATGTGGCAGAGGCTTATCCTAGAAGTGGCAGCAATACCAACTGTCCATCTTCTTAAACTATCATGTCACTTGAATATGCTCAAAACCACTCTTTAATTATTTCCTGTACCTGAGTCTTTCTAGAAGGCACTAGGGAATGGGGCAAAACTATTAGTTATTTATGTTGTTATTTTATTTGAGGCTAGGTCTCACTCTAGCAAGGAGTGCTGCAAACTCACTGTGCAGCCCAGGGGGTCCCTGAATTTGTAGAATCCCTCCCACTTCTGCTTGGCAAGCACTGGGGTTACAGGCATACACCACCATGCCTAGCTTTGTTGTTGTTTTGTTTTGAGGCAGGATCTCTTATTATGCAATTCTAGCTGGCCTGGAGCTTTCCATATAGTTCAGGCTAGCACTGAATTCGCATAGATCCATCTGCCTCTGCCTCCTAAGTACTGGGATTAAAGGCATGCACCACCAAGCTCTGCCCTAGGCTACTTTTTTTTTCTTTCTTTTTTTTTTTTTTTTTAATTAAACAGAAAGTCATTCACTCTTGAGTTTCTCTCACCACCTCAAGATATAGAAATGGTGATTCCAGCATCTGGGGGGCTCCAGACCCCATGACCAGGGGCCTATGCATACACACTTGACAAACTTCATTAAATGAAGGAAGTGTCATATGCCAGTCACAAGAATGGCTCGGAAGATAGATCTTTCTTCCCCCAGTGAACTACATACAAGATCCCCTGGAGGCTTCTACCCTACCTGCCGAGGCTCACTGCTGTGCAGACTCCAGCTAGCCCTTCTCTCCTGTTTGGTTTTGTCATATAATCTTAAAGGAGGCAGAGTGCCCCCTGCAGTCATAGAGGATCTGCCACTGCTTATCCAATGTCCATCACCGGAGGCCCTCAGTGTTGCACTAGCAGCACAGCTATTGGATCCTTTGTTTTTGTCAAAACTGGCTTTTGGTACTATGAAAGCAGTGACATGCCCCTCTGTGTCCCTCACCAGGCCTCACTTCGGTAAGGACTGTTTTTGAAAACCCCACAAACCCACTTCCAGGCCTCCTTTGCTTGCAATGGGGACTCCTTGGATGAATTCACAGCATGCCAAGTATAGAGAGCCAGCATTTTGTCGAGGGGCTGGAACAGACTCACCAACCTAGTAAGCACAGCAGTGTCCGTGGCATGGGCTGGCACCTACCCCAGACATTTGGTTTCCAGGCATCATGGTAGGCCCTTGGCTCAGGTGGCATGGCCTGTGGGAAAGGGTCTGCTGTAGAGAGTCACCCAGATCCTCTGTCTTAATCTGAAATAGAGGTGGAAGGAAAAGGTGAGTGCTGGAACTCACCAGCAGACAGAAACAGAACTGTGAAGACTAGAGCAGGAGATGAGTGACAAGTCTGGAGAGGAAGGGGGTAGCCCTGGGCTGAAGGGATGGATGGGTCCCAAGAAGACTCTACAGGACCAGTCTGCCAGGTAGATCAGTGTACCACCACCACCACCCTGCTGGTGTTGTGCCAACACACAGTACTTTTCCTCCTTGGAATGAATGAGAAAAACCAGGATAGCATAGTGACTTCTAGAAAGAAAAAGGAACTTAGGTCTGTTCACCCTTTAGATATGATGATCTTTAGTGGGTAAAGCACTTGCTACCAAGCCTGATGACCTGACCTCCATATGTATGCCATGACACATGCACACACACACACACACACACACACACACACACACACACACACACACACAATCTCTCTCTCTCTCTGAATGTAAAATTTTCTAACAAGAAAACTAAGGCGGGAATGGTGGTGTGTTCCTGAGATGCCAGGGCTTAGGAGGCTGAGGCAGGAGGCCTACCATGAGTTTAAGGCCAGTCTTAGCTACATAGTGAGTTTCGGAGCTTATAAGTTTTGGGGCTGAGAAGACGGCTCAATGGTTAAGAACACTGACTGCCCTTCCAAAGGACCTGGGTTCAATCCCAGCATCCACATGGCAGCTCACATCTGTCTGTAACTCCAAGACCTGACACCCTCACACAGACATACACGTAGGAGATAGACTTAATTAAAAGAATTGTTGCCTTGAGGAGATATAAATACAGTCTGTCCTCTCCTTATAAGGCTCCAAGGACAAACCAAAGCATGATTCCACCAAAGTGTACTCTGGGAACTCAGTGAGTTTTTTAGGCTCACTTACAGAGTATGAGAAGGGGCATATACAGGAGCATTGGGGGACCCCAGAGCAGTGATATTGGAAAGTCTACCCAGCAACAATGATGGCTTCCTCACCTCTGCATAGAGTATTGTCTGTGGTCTGTACACACACAATAGGGCCAGAAATACATACAACAAACAGGCCAGAAGTTACAGAGGGCATGACAGGAATCTCAGGTGAGGGTCTAATGACCCTCCTCAACCCCTCCTATGTGGGTCTCCTAGAAACAGTCTCAGTTGTTCTGATGACAACAATGGCTGCTGTGATTGAAGGATAGCTCAGAGGATATCGTGACCCTGTTACAAACAAACACACACTACAAAAACAAAACAACACAAAACTCAAACCAGAAAATAAACTGCAATGGCCATGTGTGTAGTTCATGCACTGTGATCACAGCCATTGGAAGGGTTAGGCTGGAGGATCATATTCGAACTCAGCCTGGGTATACACCAAACCTAACAAACAAACGAAAAAATAAAAGCTTACTAGAGTAAATGTTTGCAAATTCTTTGCTTTTCCTCCACACTGGGGTATCAGAATTTCCTTAGAGAGGGCTATGATTCTCAATGGTATCTTTAAAACTCCCTACCTCAAAAGAGCAAAAACATGACATCCTTTAATTGAGCTCCAAAGTGTGCTCTTTACTTCTCTATATTGATTCCCATCTCTGAAACCCGGAAGCCTTGAAACTGTAGGCCAGGGGACTCCCTCCCTTCATCCTTCTTTCTACTTTCTCCATGCAAAGCTGCATCTGCTGAGGCCCTCTGGGTCCTCATGGTTTTGGTGACAGGGTGGCAATCTCCCTACAAGCAGTGACCTTTGGTGGCTTCCAGTTCTTTTCAGTTTTTACTACCCTCCCATGTCACAAGAACCACCTACTCCTGAGTTTCCCAGGAATCCCTGAGGAAGGCAGGAAGTACCGCTTGTGCCCATCCCTCCTCTACTCTTGAACAATTATTCTAGCAAAATTTCAGGAAGTCCATTGGGAGGGGAGCCAAGTGACTTTGAGTACATACAATATATCGAGGAATGCAGAATCCACACCACCCCTCAAGAAAGACTTTGATAGGACCTTCTAAAATAGACCAGCTGGTTATTCTCACCACAGATAAAACTCTGAACCAAACAGATGCTGGCTTAAACCATTGTCTTGGTCTACACTGGCAGTATGACCAACCCAAGCAAAAAGTTGAGAGTATAAGCTTGATAAATGGTGTATGCTGCTGCTAGAGAATGAGGAAGGAGGATCTCCAGTATAAGGACTGCCTAGGCCACTTAGGAGACCCTGCCTCAAAACAAACAAGAACAAAAGACAGATAAATAATTGTATGAGCTGGGATTAACATCTGAGCCTTCACTGAATCCCTATGGAAAATGGATTTTGATCACTAAGGAAGGCATTCTCATTGGCTGACAGGAAGGGGCTAAATAGTGGGAATCTGAAGTTTGATTGATTGATTGATTGATTAGAAGACAATTACAGGGCTGGAGGGATAACTCAGTGGTTAAGAGCACTTGATGCTCTTCCAGATGTCCAGCATCTACATCCAGGGGCTCACAGTAGCCTATAACTCCAGTTACAGGGGACCCGGTGCCGCCTTCTGGCCTGCAAAGACACTTGCATGCATACGTATACACATATGCATCAATAAGCGAATCTTTAAAAATAAACACATCTACTGTTTAAAATAAGGTAAAACCTACTCTGTAGAGCAGATGAGGCAGTGAGGAAAACCCCGAACACTGAGCAGGGTGGATGCTGTTTCTCATCTGAACCCTGTCTGACTCTAACTTCCTATGTGATCTTGAGTGATAGGAGACTTGGTTTCCCCATCTGCTACATGCTCCTATTTTTTCTCCCTCCCAACCCTAGTCACATACACAGATGGTAGACTCAGTAGTCCACCATGCTGAAGTTCAGAAACCAATTTCAGACTACTGAGACTGCAGAGAAGCCGTTGGCAGACAATTTGGAAAAATCTAGCTTTTCTAAGCATACTTTGCAAACTATCACCCACACACAGCGATCATTCTGGGACCTTGAAGCAAATGGGAGAAAGGAAAAGAAATGGGTTTGTAGCACTATGCAGACAGAGTGATTCCGAGAACTCAAAATTCATGGCATATGGATTGGCCTGCAGAGTTTCCCTCCCTTTGTCCCTTAGCTCTCTCCATCATGCTTGGTACCTCCATCATGATTGGCACCGCCATCTCATTTCCCTCCCTTTGTCCCTTAGCTCTCTCCATCATACTTGGTACCTCCATCTCAGAAAAGCTTCCATCCACAGACCTAAAGAATCGCCATGTTGAGACATTTGATAGCAAGTTTTTAAAAACTACATTATCAATGACTTCTTGCAAACTACCACCATCAAAACAAATTTCAGGCTTCTCTCTCTGAAAGCCCTTTTGGCCAGCCTTCTTGTCATACCTCTCTGTTGTCTGCCATTGCTGGGGAAGCAGATGGAGGATGGGGGCCAGGGAGAAAACATGGAAACCTGGAGGAGAAATCACACTGGTAGAACCACCCCAGGCAGCCTGGCATAGTTCCAGCTCAAAGGCAAGTGGAGGGTTCCTTTCCAGGCTCATTATGCTCGGTAGAGAGAGATAAGCCATGACAGAGCTCGGAAGCATGCGCTTTGCCTCCAACCTGGGCGCTATCTGTTAGGATCGCTGCCAGGTCTTCCTGCAACGCTGAAGTTCAGAAACCAGCACCACCATAAAAGAAAAGGCACCCTTTCATCTGCCTCATAGGCTGATGCCCCACACTCTTCAGGAGGGGGCACTCCCACCTCCCAGTAGAGCAAACAAAATACCTGATGGTGGAAACCTCCTAGGGTGTAGGCTGTGGTTTCTTGGTGACTCTTCTGAGATTAGTTTGTCTCGTTTTGATTCACCAATATTTTTATTCATTCATTTTCCAGCAATTCCTCACCCCTTGGGGGAGAAGTGCTGAGTGCAACTCCCAAAGCAGATAGCCCTAAATGAATGAATAAAAAAGACACAGAAAGCCAAGCATGATGGCACACCTTCAATCCCAACACTCAGGAGGCAGAGACAGGCATATCACTGAGTTCAAGGCCAGTCTGGTCTATACAGAGCAAGTTCCATGACAGCCAGGGTTACAAAGAGAAACCCTTTCTTGAAAAACAAACAAACAGGATATAGGAGCACCTCTTCTATAATCTCAGTTTTGTGCAGCTGTGGTGTGCCTCAGTTTAAAAAAGGAAAATAAAGTTAAAGCTAGATTAGCAGGCATGGGGAAGCTGGTGCACTGCCTCCAGCATGATTTTTTTGGACACTCTCAGGGGCTAAGGAACCTAAGAAATTAATAAATAAAGCCCTCACTAATCCCAAAAAATCCCTTTTCACAGCTGTCAGTGGAAAAGGCTGGAAAATTTCCAGGCAACTGGGTGTTGGCTGTGGGTCTGCGAGATGAGATAGGGACTTCTATTGGATCCCATTGACTTCTAAGATGAGAACCGCAGGCAAATTGGATGAAAACCCAATTTTCCCCATCCTTGTGAAAACTCAACTAAACCCACAGCCTGCTTGAAACCACGAAGATGGTCTCCAGGGTCTCATTGGTAGCTCTGGTTACCTGGGTAAAAGACTTCTCTGGACTCTACCTGGGAAAGCTAACCCCTGAGGACAGGGTCCACCATAGTATGCACTTGCCCTGGCCCAGGCCCAGAACATCCTATCCACCTAGCAGATGAGGTTTGAGAGTATACAATCTCCTCCACCCACGGCTCTCTGCAAAGGTATTGCAATGAGTCTTGGGCAGTGACCAGGGAGGTAAAAAGCTATCATGAGCGATTATCTTTTCTAATCCAAGTGAACTCCCTGACTTTACTACTTTAGAAAGCAGTGAGCCTCCTTCTAGAAGAAAGGTGCTCCTCCTGAAGAGGTAGAAGCCCTCACTGGCCTCACAGGTGTCTTCCTTAGACTGCAGGATGTGGAACCTTCTCTCCCACAGAAGCCCTGAGAGCTTAAGATGTAGATACAAAGATACATAGTCAGATACCCCCTAACCTCAAAGTCATGGTCTCCTAACCCTCCCCACTGCTCCTTATACCAAAAGACACTAGAAACATCCCAGCAACATATCACCAGGGATGGGCAAGGCAGTGCTCAGGCCTATGGCATACTTGCACCGGACCCTGTGGACAGGTGCACGGTAGAGCTGGGGTCCTTTTCATTAGCTCCCTCCACAGGACACAGTCACATGAGCCACTGTGGGGAGGGGAGAAAACAGCCCAACACTAATGAATATATCACTGGTGATGAAAACGATCAAAGCTGTTGTTCTGGTTGCATAACTCGTTTGTGGAAAGTGTTTCATAAAACATTTCACAAGAAGGTGCGTTTCAAAGCAGAACAGCTCCCAACCTGCCTTCAATTACAGGCAAGGTGGTACTTTTTTCCCTCTCCCTCTCTCTCTCTCTCTCTCTCTCTCTCTCTCTCTCTCTCTCTCTCTCTCTCTCTCTCTCTCTCTCCCCTCCTTCTATGCTTCTCTGGAGCAATATGGCAGAGTTTCTGTAGCTTATCTGTAAAGAGCTGGCAAAGGTGCATCCCAAGAAAACATTCTAAAAATATATTTCAAGTAGGGGAATGCGGCAGGCAGGTAACACATCTTGGGTGAACAGGGCTGAAAGCACCCTATTCGGTAGGTTTTGACTGAGGCTGAGTTTTGCTGGTGCACCCCACCCCCACTTTTTCCCCCACAGTGCTGAGACTAAACCTCATATACTCTCAGCAAGGGTTGTAGCATGAGCCACACTCCCAACATGTCTGATTCTACTAGGAAGATCTTTTCTCTCCAGGGTCCCCAGCTTCTCTCCCACAGCTCCTGTCCTCTTGAGATGCCTCCAGGAGGTGCCTGCAGAAATCGCTTCATCCAGTCTCACTTAAGACAGACTAGCTTGACTGCGTCACTTCTTTTCTTGTGCAAACTGGAGTCATCTCCCTGAGAAAAACTAAACTTTTACACAACGAAGCCATGGACAAGTGGACGCTAATCCTTTATTTTTATAATTTGTTGTTGTTTGAAGACAGGGTCTCATCTGAATGCTGGCCTCTAAATTGGATATGTAGCTGAGGGTGGCCTTGAATTTCTGATCCTCCTTGTACTGCCTGAGTGTGGGCTACCACACCAAATTTATGTGGTGGCAGGGATGGTACCCAGGGTTTCCTGCATGCTAAGCAAATACCCTAGCAACCAGGCGAGAGCTTCATCCCAGCCCTAGGTCCTTGGATGAACAGAGGTTCTTGTGGAGCCACTTCATAGTTGCTGCCCCCCAAAGGCAGCTTTCTGATGGAAGGATCTGGTGTTTTCTGCTCAAGAAGAACAAGAGGCTTTTCTTCAAGGTCCCGAGTCTTTGGTGGCAGGACACAGCAGTGCTGGTGTTAATTGGAATGGGGAATGGTCATTTTTGAGCAGGTGCTGTGCACAGCCTCCTGGGACACCACCATAGAGACCTGTATTCATGGATGCTTTCTCTGGTACTCTAATCCTCTTTGAGTCTAGAATCTCCTGGTTCTCTTGGTGGCAACTGGACAGACCAGAGCACATAGGGGTGACTCCAGGTCATCAGTCAAGTAGAGGTACCACAGGGAACTTTTGGATGACTCTGGAGTCTAGAGAGCCACTTGCCCCTAAATAAGGCAAGAGGTGAGTGAGCTGGTGGGAAGGGATGAGCATAACACCGAGACCTATTTCCTTGCTCATGGCACTTTCTGGGAAGGTTGGTGTGTAAATGCTGCACATCATCACACTGCCCAGGCTGCTCACAATGGAAGGAATTTGCTGTTCCTATCAGAGCTGGGATGACTTAAAAATAAAATACACGCAGGAAACAAGTGCAAGACTCTGAACCAACCAGGGTACCTGACTCTGGTATATCCACCATTCCTGGGGTACCTGACTCTGGTATATCCACCATTCCTGGGGTGCCTGACTCTGGTACATCCACCGTTTCTGGGGTACCTGACTCTGGGACATCCACCATTCCTGGGGTACCTGACTCTGGTACATCCACCATTCCTGGGGTGCCTGACTCTGGTACATCCACCATTCCTGGGGTGCCTGACTCTGGTACATCCACCATTCCTTGGGTGCCTGACTCTGATACATCCACCGTTCCTGGGGTGCCTGACTCTGGTATATCCACTGTTTCTTGCTCTATTTCCATCATTTACTACTAAGATATTTCTCTCATTCTTCCTTCTCTTTTTTCTTTCTATGTAGACCAGGCTAACATGGAATTCAAAGCAATTCTCCAGCCTCAGCTTCCTGGGTACTGAAAATCACCACAACCCGCTTTTTGTTTTTTTCTTCTTTAGTTTTCTTTTCTTCTTCCTTTCCTTTTTTTTTTTTTTTCATTATTCAACTTTATTTTATGTGTATTGGTATGAAGTTACAGATAACTGTGAGCTGCCAGTGCTCTTAACTACTGAGCCATCTCTCTGGTACCCCTCTGGTACCCAAGGCTTCCTTTACTCAGTGTTCCAATCTTAATCTCTGCATGCTGGGATATAGGTGTGAGCCACCACACACAGTTTCACTGTCTTTTC
Organism: Phodopus roborovskii; assembly: GCF_943737965.1. Classification (NCBI taxonomy): domain Eukaryota; kingdom Metazoa; phylum Chordata; class Mammalia; order Rodentia; family Cricetidae; genus Phodopus; species Phodopus roborovskii. Next base: position 20,548,253 of record NW_026126517.1, read on the forward strand.
TGAAGACTAGAAGTAAACTACTTAAAAAGTTTATCACATATAAAAGAGAGCAGGAACCAGCTTGAAAGAGTGTTTTTGTTATTACTGGACCCATTTTACAAATGAAAAGACCGAGGCTTGGCGTTCTTAAGAGACTTGTTTAAAGTCACATTGCTGACCGATAATGAAGTTGCAAATTCAGCCCATCTCACTCTGAAGCCTATCTCCATAATCCTGACTCACTGTGTGTGATGGAGTCACTGAGCTACAGACTCTTTAAGGCATCGGGTGTAGTGTGCCAGCTACTCAGCAGGGAAGTATGACTTCTCTTTCTTCCTTCATCAGAGCTGGAAGGAAATGCAGATACCATGGGGTTCATTTTACAGACATGACCCCTGAAGCCCAGACAGGGGGAGTAAACTGCAAAGGTGGTATTGCACCCAAGCTAAGACCCACTAGGGCGGGGCTCCAAACTTCCCCACACACCGGTCAGCTCACTCTGCTGCCTCTACTCTGTGGCTCTGCTGTCCATTTCTATCACTCATGCTGCTGCCCTGCTGCCTCCTTTGGCTCCAGTAATAACTGAAAGGAGCCCTAACCCCACTGCCCAAATGAGGTTTAGCATCAGTCAAGAAAAGAGCCCACTCAATTCTAGATCACAACTCAGGGGGAGGTTCAGTACAGGTGAAAGGGACCAGCATTCTGCACCCTTGACTCCTCACACAACTTCTGAAGGTCAGTACTTGTCCCTCCCTGCACTGTGGGGCAGGTGATGAAGAGAGAGGAGGTTCTCCATCTTGTGAAGAATGTTGCTAGCAGGGGTGGGGAGAGGTGGGAGTGGCTTCTAAATGAAACTGAAGTGGGGGTGGGGGGTGGGCAGGTATCCTGCCTTTCTGAATACATGCATGTGAGCAACACCAGTGTGTAAATGTGAAGCACACCACAGGCTATGTCTGCTGAAGAAAGCTGGGAAATAGTTTTCAAGTACCTTAAAGACTAATAGCATTTTCAAAAATAAACAAAAGTATTCTTATAAGAAATCAGTGAGAGAAGGTGTCTTATCAAATATTCAATGAGGGAAATAATTTTTAAAGAGTTTTAATTGCATTTATCTATCTGTGTGTGTGTGTGTGTGTGTGTGTGTGTGTGTGTGTGTGTGTATGTGCACGTGGGATTTGGAGATTGAATTCAGGTCATGAGTCTTGACAGCAAACACCTTTACCCGCTAAACCATCTCACATTTTTATAGCTTTGGTAACTAAAGCTAGAGAGCATAAACATGTCCAATGTCACATAGCTAGGAAAAGCAGTCATACTGACTACTTGGACCCTGGGCCTCCACACTCAGCCTTCCCATCCTCTTTACCATGCTCCCAGGCATAGTTGCAAGTGTAGCCTTGCATAGGTATATGTGGTTAGGTTATAGAAAAATGAAAATGAAGTTTCAGCTGGCTTAGGTGGTACAGTATGTCCATACTCTATCAGAGAGGAGACTAAGAACTAAGGCAGAAGGATCATAAGTTTGAAGGGAATCTGGGTTGAGAAAAGTCTGTTTCACTATAAGTGAAGTTTCAAAAATATCTGAATAGGGGCAAGTGTGGTGGCATACCCTTTTAATTCCAGCACTCGGGAGGCAGAGGCAAGCGGTGAGTTCAAGGGCCAACCTGGTCTATTAGAGCAAGTTCCAGGATAGTCAGGGCCAAACAGAGAAACCCAGTCTAGAAAACCCAAAACAAACAAACAAACAAATCTGAATGGGATTTTTTCTTAGGCATTTGTGGTGACTTCAAAGCTTGTCCCTAAAAGTCAGAGCACTAGATAAAATAAATGGGTTTCTCTGATAATTTTCACCTTTTGGAATAGCCTTGTTGAGGTTCTCGTCTTCCATTTTTTTTTTTTTTTTGTTTTGTTTTGTTTTCCTGTTGTTTTTGTTTTGTTTTGAGATCACATGTCACTGTGTAGCCCTCTGCAGGCCTCAAATTCATGGCCATCATCCTGCCATATTTTCCCAGTTTCTGGTTTAACAGGCTTGTTATCAGAATACCCAGTCTTGTCTGTTATATACCTGTGGCACCAAAATCAATTGAGATGTCACAAGATCTGCTCCAGCAGTAGTGCTGGCTCCCTGAGTCAGGAGCACAACACAGAGCCTTCCTGAACCAGCAGGGTGCCTTCTTAGTGCAGTTTAATTCAATGCATCTATGAGACACCTATTGGACACTAACAGGAATCAGCTGTGTAGGGAGCAGTCAATGCCCACAATCAAAATGAGGAGTGGAATGGCATGGAAAGGGCAGCAGTTGACAGCATCAAGGAGGAAGACAGCTAGCTAGACAAAAGGGAAGGAAGGAAGCTGGGTGTGGTGGTGCACACCTGTAATCCCAACACTTGAGGCAGAGGCCAGAGGGTGGAGAAGCTGAGGCCAGGCTCAGCTACATAGTGATGTTATCATATCCCTCTCCCACCAATAACATATGAAAGGGAGTAAAAAAGGAAGTAATGGAGGGGAAGAAGAAAGGGAGGGAGAGAAAGAGAAGGAATGAAAGAAGCAGGAGGGAGAGAGAAGCGGGATACAGGAGAGAGTGAAGTGGGGACAAGGCAGGGATGGCTTTCAGAAATTCCTTCTTCTTAGCCTTGAAGCATGAAAGGGGTTAATACACCAAGAAGGCAAGAAGGGCTTTGAGAGGAGTGGGAGCAGCTGGTCCAAAGTCAGAGGGACAATGGGAACTTCTCACAGCCCCATTCTGATGCTGTGTGGCTAGAAGCAGGTAGGGAGCCACAGAAAAGAGAGACGGGTACATGTGTTAAAGAGGTCAGGCCAGACTCTAGGAAGATGCTTATAGGAAAGAAAGCAAGGAGGCAGGTGGGTCTGAAGAAAGCACAGGTGTTACAGTACAAACAGGCAGCTGGTACCCAGCTCCTTATTGAACAAGTCTAGGCTGGGACCCACCACGGTGTGTAAAAGGCTAAGCAGCAGGCACACATGGAAGAGACAGGACAGCAAGTAGCAAGCCTTTAATGAGGTAAAATGAATTTCCAGGGGCTAGGAATGTAGCTCAGCTGGTAGAATGCTTGCCCACCATACGCAAAAGCTCTAGGTTCTGTCCTAGCACCATATATACACGTGGTATGTATAGATATCACATACACATTCACAAACACATTTAAAACAACTGGGAAGCTGCCACATTGTCCCGCTATATCCGGAGTCCATCTCCCCGCAGTCAATGTTTGGGACGTGACCTGAAGACCTGCTCATACATTTCCACCATGCTCCATGGTTTACAACAACACTCTCAAATCTTATCTTATCCCCAGGAGACTGAAATGGCTGGCAGGGATTGTGATTCCCACACTACCGTTGAGGTGAACAATGGTCATGAAGAGAGAACACAGGCACACTTGTGAAGCGAACGGATTTGTCCAACATATGAGGCAGGCTAGTGATTGGAGGCTGGGTTGTGATTGGAATCTACATCATCTGATTTAGAAATCAGTCTCCTTGCAGACACCTAGGCTTTCCCAGGCAAATCTTCCTAAGTAAGAAGACTTTTTTCAAAGTTATTGAAATCCATCCCTTGAAGCTCCAAAGCATCATTCAGTATGGGGAATCTCTTTATTGGTTTTTTGAATAGAAATCTTGCTAAAAGAAATTACCTACGATTCCACAGTCCCTTGAAGAGCACCTGAAAGCTAATTTAGCCAATGACTCAGAGCCATAATTCCAACTCATTTGGAAAGCAATCATCCCCTTGGGGATTTTGAGGGCTTTGGGCTGTATTGGCCAATACACTGTGTAGCCAGACACTTCTTTTTTTCCAGCAGGTTGGATCTCTGCTTTTCTGGGACGTATGCCACTTTCCTCTTGACTATGTTTTTCTCTGCTACTGTTTGTATGTTTGCTTCTAGCAGCCCCCTATTCCAGCTCACAATTCCAGCTGTTATTTGCTAAGGGCTGTGAAAACTGGCACATTCATTCAAAACCAGACTGGTTACTACAGTTTTGAGATAGGGTTTCGCTAAGCAACCAAGGTTAGTTGGCAACTCAAGATCTCCTTACTTCATACTCACTAGTTCTGAGATTATAGTCAGATGCCACCACACCTAGGCGCTCCCATTGCATATAAGACTGTGTATTAGTTTGAGGATCTGAGGAAGGGCCTGGCTTGAGGTTCCATTCTGTCACATCTTTATCCTCTGTACTGAGTAGCACTATTGCTTCTCTGAATAAGGAAGGCAATGCACACTTTCTTTTGCTACCTCTTGAGTACTGGGTCTCTCTCTGGCCTGTAGCTTGCCAGGTGGGTTAACCCTGGAAATTCTCCTGTCTCTACCTCCCTGCACCCAGCTTTTTCTTTTCTTTTCTTTTCTTTTCTTTTCTTTTCTTTTCTTTTCTTTTCTTTCTTTCTTTCTTTCTTTCTTTCTTTTTTTTTTTTTATGTGTTTTGGGAATCAAATCCAAGTCCTCATGCTTGGTAAGGCAAAGGCTTTACTGACCTAGCTATTACCTCAGTCTACCATTGACATTTTAAGTGAAATTCTCCAAGGCTAGGAGCAACTACCCAACTTGATATCAAAAGACTGAGTGAATGTGAGCCAAGATACTATTCAGGGCAGCCAGTTTGGGTGAGTATCCTCTATCTGAAATGCTTGGGACTAGATTTAGAATTTTTTTCAGATTTTGAACATTTACATACAAATAATGAGATGTTGTTAGGAAGGGGACCCAAATCTACCTTATACACACAGACTGAAGATAATTTGATATGATATTTTTAGTGTATGTACACTGTGTCTGTAACCATACAAGATCAAGTGTGGAACCTTCTACTTATAGGTGTCATTATGACATACAAAATGGTCTTGGATATTGAAATATTCTAAATAGTCAACGTCCTTTCTTCCTTTCTGGCCTTGAACCTATGATGACCCTTCTGCCTCTGTCTCCAGAGTGCTAAGATTACAGGTGTAAGCTACCACACCCACAAGATAACCCAACTTGCATCTTAGTTTTCTTACCTGTGAAAGGCATTTCCCCCAAGGGTTAGGGTTATGTGTCTATAAAATCTATTCCAGTGAGAGCTAAGCTATATATATATATTAGTGGCTTTGCACACTGGCTACATGGGAGACCAACCCATCTTGTTTATAAAGGCTCATCACTTAGTGACTTACCAAATAGGTGTGGAATTGGAATGCCTGTCTAAGTACTTTTGAGTTTTTTGGGGTTTTTTTGTTTGTTTGTTTGTTTGTTTGTTTTGCCGTGACCTAAGGATTCAACCCAAGGCTTCAAGAATGTTAGGAAGTATTCCACCATACTAAATACTGTCAGTAATTCTCCAATACAAGAAACTGCCTCTCAGAAGCTGTAATTTCTCCAAAGCCTAGAAATCACTTTCGGCTGGTATTTGAATCTAGATTTATGAGATTACATGACTAAAATAGTCATGACAAAACATAGTAACTACATGTAGGGGGTCCCAGGAATCAAACAAATACTATAATTATGTGACTCTGGAGGTTAAGACAGAGTTGTCAAGATTGTTTAACAATGGGTCACTAAACTGGGTGTGGTAGCACAAGCTTATAATCCCAGCACTTGGAAAGCATAGGCAGGAGCATTGCTATAAATTGGAGGCCATCCTGGTCTACATACACAGTGAGTTCCAGGCCAGCAAGGCTACACAGTGAGATCTCCTATCTCAAAACTAAAGCCAAAGATCATTGGGTCACTGTCACCAATAAGGTATTCAGTGCCACTCAGTGAAAACGTTTTTAGTTTTATGGATTGAGATGAAGCATGGATGATGCTCTACGAAGAACAGAACCCAATAGCATTTTGCACAAAGACATCGAGATAAAGAAATGTTAAGCCAGGTAGTGGTGGTACACATCTTTAATGGGAGGCAGAGGCAGGAAGATTTCTGTGGGTTTGAGTCCTGGTCTACAGAGCAAGTTCCAGAACAGCTGAAACTACATGGGGAAAACTCTATCTGAGGCAGGGGCAGAGTGGGGGGAGAAATTTTAAAAGCTTGAACATACTTGGGATGGGAAAAGTAACTAGACCCCAAACAGAATCAAATGTTGAAACCCTCTACCTAGATTATGGAAATGAATTGTATGTGTTGAGACAACAGTATAGTTAAACCTGAGAGGCAATAACTTCCTGAAATAGGATGTCACATCAATGATGTGATCTAATTAATACAGCGGACACTGGGAGTGGTGGTGCATACCTTTAATCTTAGCACTGAAGAGGCAGAGGCAAGTGGGTGTCTGTGAGTTTGAGGCCAGACTGGTCTACATAGCAAGTTCCAGATCAGCCAGAGCTAAACAGTGAGACCCTGCCTCAAAAATAAATAGATAGATAACAAATATTAATGAGAGGCTAGGCTAATACAAATGGAGGCCCTGAACCAAGGGATTCAAAGTGATTCAGGAGCTTTCCACCAGGACAGATCCTGTTGCTGTCCTATTTGTGATGCCCATGAATGGAAATCAGAGTGGTAAAGAAATGCTCAGTAAAAAGGCAGTGAGTGAGTTAAGGAATTGATGGATGCCCAATGATCACAGTGTGCTCTGACCTGGCTGGGCCCCCTCTGAGCAAACTGTTTCATACACTGGGGATAACAGACATAAGGAGCAAAGTGGCAAACTAAAGCATGTGTATATGAAAACAACTAGAGGTAGAGGTCAAACAAGTTCAAACCTCAACTCTACATGGTTAAAAAAACTATGCAAACAAACATTATTTTTGAAGCCAACAAGCATCAAGAGGGATAACAGAAATTAAAATTTATATCAAAACAATTAGCATATTACATAGCCATTTTAAAAAGTCAAAACTCAAGTATGTCCTGCTAAAAAATGATCTATTTAGTCATATTTTTAGGTTAAAAAGTTGCAAAAGAACACACACCTTATCATTTATACGCATAAGTATTTTTAAATATCACTAAAAGAACATGTTTTTCTCTCAACTGTATTAAACAAAAAAAATCTTCTAGACGTATTCACGGTGCACTAATCAGAGGAATGACTTCCCGGATTAGGCTCGGGACTAAACAAACAGGGAAACGTCTTTTTTCCTCGATGGGAAAGGGCACAATTGCTATAGGTCGGGTGGTTCTCACTCTGTGGGTCGAGACCCCTTGTGGTCACATATCACCTATTTATGTTACTATTCATAACAGCAGCAAAATTACAGCTATGAAGCAGCAATGAAATAGTTTTATGGTTGGCGTCACCACATGAGGAACTGTATTAAAGGGTCACAGTTTTAGGAAGGTTGAGATGCACTGCACGGGGAAAGCAGCAGGAAACAAGACATAGGGAATGGGCTTGCACAGGAAGGTTGTGGGGACTGACTCTTCTCAAATACTGAAAACCTGTCCTATGAACAGGACCCACACAGGCAAGGAGGGCCTGACACTTTACCCCACATCACTGATGTTGGCTACCTTTTATGCAGTGAGTTGAAAATGCATAGAAGACCTGTGGCAGAGACACAATCAACACAGGACATCTCTCAGGGATGAGCTGTGGGTCTATGTACTGGGCTAGCTCGACTGGAATTTCCCAGGCCCAGGCCTTTAAGGTTCATGACTAGCAATATTTTTTTTTCTTTTGATGAATTTGGGTAGGGTTATTTTGCCAAAAAAAGAATGTTAATTAGCTGGGGAAAAATGGCTCAGTCTGTAAAGTGCTTGCCAGGCAAGCATGGAGACCTGAGTTTAAGCCTCAGAACCTGTGTAAAAAAGCTTGACACCTGCTTGTAATCGCAGTGCTGGGGAGGCAGACACAGGCAGATCTCCAGGGATCAAAGCCAGTCAAGATTTGGTGAGATTCAAGCCAAAGAGAGATACTAAAAAAATGAGACCCAAAGTTGATCCTTCCTTTAACCATGGAACACACAGATATAGTGGGATATTCACTTTGTCTCCTTCTGTGGCACTGACCACGCCCACTGGGGGTGGAGCCAGAGGTGGAAGTGACCTGTGGAAGGAGGTCTGAGGAGCTGGGTTCCCCTCTTTCTGGCAGGACTCGGAGAGGAGAGCATCCAGTAGAACTTGCTGGTGTTCATCTGTCTAGGTTATTAAGTTATTTCTCCCTGAATAAACATCTATTTGGCCTATTTGTTTATCCTGATTTTTATTAAACGGCAATACACAGATGCATGTGCACCCACTCATCCACCCTCACACATGGGATGATGTTAAAGTAGTACCACCCACTTTCACCACTACAGTTCCATTATCTAACATAAATATTTTAGCGCCAGAACAAGCAAAATCTTGACTTAAAAGAATGAAATAGGTCGTCCAGTTTTTAAAAGTTCACTTTGTTTTCTCCTATTTGACTTTCACTGAAGAGAGCATAAACTCCGTCAGGAGATCTTAGACTGGGAATATTCAATAGGACAAGGCACAGGATGAAAGGCAAGAAGAAAGCCCCATGCCAGGACAGGGAAACCTGTAGATCTCTACTGAAGACAGGGGTTTCAGCCTTGTTGACACTTTAGCCCTAAGAATCTGGGTGTACCTTAGTTTATAAAAAGTTAAATCACCACCATGGGTACAGATACCAAGGATGACCCCATCCCCTCCCATCGCATTGTTTCCATTAAAATGGCCAGTACAGCAGGAGGCAACAAACCCAAGTGGCTTCCTAAGGGGTCTGTTTTGATTTGGGTTATCAGCTGAATGACCAAGCAAGCTCACACAGTGTTGACAGAGTCCTATCCACACCCTGGGTCCCTAGAGGCAGGCCCCAGCACTCAGCACCCACTTGGCCAAGAGCTGGGATGCCTCCGCAAACAGCTCCGGGGCCTAGCAGCAAAATGTGGAGTTGAGAAATATTTACCAGCACTGCCTGGAGTGTCTGTTTACATAAACCCAATAAGCTCACCTTCTTGGGAAAAGGAGTGAGTTTTGTGGACCTGAAGGAAGGAAAGACATATAGTAGAGCTAGACTAGAAGAGGGCAGCCATTTGCAGCACCTAGGATGGAGGGGCGTTGTAGATGGGCATGCTCATTCCATTGCCCACCCATGTAGGAATCATGCTATGGTGTGTCTGCATAGACACCACACACACACACACACACACACACACACACAAAAATACACAGAAAGGAAAAGTGAGATTGATATGTAACTCAGTTCAACAAGTCCTATTGATAATGTTTGGTTTTAACTGTCCCTGGCAAAAGCATTGTTTTCTGGAAAGATTCAATCTAGCATTTAAACAAATATATTACATGTATTTACTTTGCACATGTGTGCATCATGTATGCGTGTATGCATGTGTGTGTGTGTGAGTGCTTATATACCATAGTCCAAATGTGGAGGTCAGAGGACAACTTTCTGAAGTTCACTCTTCCTTTCTGCCATGGGTGTCCCAGGGTTGAAGGCTGCATTGTCAATTTTTGGTGGCAAGCAGCTTTTACTCAAGGAGTCATTTCGCCAACCCTATCTTTTTTTAGTTTTAGTTTTTAAAGACAAGTTCTTGTGGGGCTCAGGTTGGTCTCAAAGTTCCCATATAACTGAGAGTGTCCTTAGACTCCCTGCTTTCACTCCCAACTGCTGGGGTTAAAGGCTTAGGCCACATGGCTAGTTATTTCTTTAAATGCAGGCTCTCTTGGTGATGAAAAGTAAGATACCACTTATCAAATTGATTTATGTAAATATCTCATTGCTTAGGTGCAATGAATGAGATGTGCCTGTGTGTTTCAAGATGGCCACATCTGTCTCTTCATTGCTCTAGTAACAGGCTAGGTTGTGCACACAGGCATAAGTATCTTAGGGGAACAGAAGCAGATCGGGAGGCCTGAGCAGAGCTGTCAGCTGGACTCCAGAGCCTGCCCAAGGGCTAGCCGGAGAAGAATGGGCTAATTGGAGGCAGGCTGCTGTAAAGAGGTGCAGTTGAAACCAATATTGCTTCAGCGCTTGAAACTCTTTAACAATACACTCATAAAGAAGAGCATGTATTTTGTCCAGACCGTTTATACTGGAGTTCATTTCATTATGTTTAATGTTATTATTCCCTTCCATTTTACAGAGGAGAAATGGAGACTTGATGCTCATCAGTGACCTGGTTGCACAGCTCCTCAGAATAGAGCTGACTGGGATGCTGCCACACTGTCCTCTGCAGGGCTGGACTAGAGCTTACTGTGGCAGTCCACGTAACCAAGTCTACGGAACAGACAGAAGATGCCAGGGCAGGAAAGGGGTCTACAAAGAGAAGCAAAACAGGATCTGACTAGGATGGATCCTCAGGAACAGGAGTCAGAGAAGTTTGGGGAGGGCTGTGCCATAGGCTAAAAGAGGTCAACAATTCACCCCCTAGAGGGCTGTGGGGGTGATGAGGATGAGGGCAAGAGCAATTGGTAGAACCTGGAATGAGAGATAAGGAGGTCACAGTGCCTGTGACCATAGGCACTAAACAAAGGGGATTGGATTAAGTCCCACTATGCCACTTGATTGCTTTAGAATTCTATGCCTCAATTTCCTTATCTGTCAATGAGAATAGCAGTGTTTAATTCTCTCTCTCTCTCCCTCTCTCTGAGTTTTTATTTGTTTGAGACAGGGTGTGTATCCCAGGCTGTTTTCCAACTTTCTATACAGATGAGGTCAGACTTGAACTTCTGAGACCTGGGATTACCAACATGCATCCACCAAATTGTGATTACTGAGCTACAACTCCATTTTTTTTTTAAAAGGCACTGTCTCTTGCTATGTAACTCTGGCCTTGAACTCAGAGGTCAGCCTGCTCGTCTCCTCAGTACTGGCATCAAAGGTGTTTGCCAAAGCACCTGGCCACTTATTTTTGTTTAAGGCAAGATCTTACTCCATTCCATGGCTTAGGTTGGCCGCTCAGGAATCTTCTTGCCTCAGCTTCCAATGCTGGGTTTACAAGTTGACATGCCTAGCTTTTACACAGTCTTTCCAGGGGGCAAACTTATCCCTTTAAAGCAGTCCTCTGTAAATCATCAAGAAGGGAACACACAATGAGGTGGCCTGGTCTTAGCATAAACAGAGCAGACACACTGCAGCCCAGCAGATAGTCCGTGGATATCACAAGCATTCCAGGGGAAGGTAGGAGTAGGAATATTTTCAGTTGAAGCTATAATTCCTAGCGAAATATTCTCTAATAGATACTAGGGCAATCTCTCCAGGAAGCCCTCTGCCTCAGGGCAGAGAGAAAGCCAGGCCCTGCCCCTGGCCTGTGGGCACAACATGCTAACAGGCTCTCCTCCCAGTACCCTTCTCACGCACAACCCAGGGAGGTGGTAACTCCCAGAGCCAGGGGAACCCTCTTTGGGTGGGAACGCTTCTGCACCCCACCCTTCACCTGGCAACCCTCCACGAGCAGAAGATATGATCTCTGCTCTCCCCACTGGCAAGCCCCAGGCAGGAGAGGTCTGCAGGAGTCAGTAGGAGTGAGAAGTCTCTGGCAGTGTGGAAAAGTACAGGCCATCCAGTGAGGGGCTTTGGGTAAGATTCAGTCAGGACATCACTGGTGGGAGGCTCCTTTCTCTTGCTCTCCCCTGCTACTCTTTCTGAAACCAGCCTGGCATGGTGAGAAGTCAGACAGGCCTGCCTGGCAGCTGAGGCCCTCCACAGGGAAGTTACAGAACCTCTCTGAGCTGTATTTTCCCCAGCTCTATAATGGGAATAAAGATGCTTACCTCACTGGCTGTTGTAAAGATTAAGCAATCTCAAATAAGGTAGAACCTATGGAAAGTGCCGGGTACACGTCCTTCTAGGCTGGAACCCAGGCTCTCTTAGCAAGTCACTTGACCTCTTCTGGACTCACGTTCCCCACCTTAAAATGGAAATCAGTATGAAAAGAATCTGCCTCTCTGGGTTGTTATAGGTTGTTTGCTTGTTTTTTGTGGTGATGGGGCCTAGAGCTTTGTGCATTCGAGGTGAGCACTCCACCACTGAGCCATAACCCCAGCCCAGTGTAAGGTTTAAATGAACTACTGCTTGTACAGTGTACAACCATTGACTTGTATAAACTAAAGGCTTAATAAATGGCATTGACTTCTGTTATTGTTTGGAACCAAATCCAGCTCCTCTTTAAGATCCCTGCTCCAAAAGACACTGTACAGGAAGATAGATGGCTGGTGCCCCCAACATCTAAATATATAAAAGGCCACTCACTGACATCTCCCAAGAGAGCCCATATTTTTGATGCCTAGAGAATAAGGGCAGATCTTTGTGAGTTCCAGGTCAGCCTGGTCTACAGAGTGAGTTCCATGACAGCAAAGGCTACATACAAAGAGAAACCCTATCTCAAAAAAAAAAAAAAAAAAAAAAAAAAAAAAAAAAAAAAAAAAGGGGGGGGGAGAAAGAGAGAGAAAGAACAAGGGAAATGGCCTTTTCTTTCCTGCCTTCAGCCTTAATGCTATCCAACAACCTGGGTCAAAAGAACGTTCCAGAATGGATCCACAAGTTAATGGCAGTGTTGGTATCTGAACACCTAGAACTAACCTCCTTACTGCATAAAGGCTCTGGTGGCTCCTTTGACTCCAGAGAAAATGGAGAACTCAGATGAGGCCTCCTTTTCCTGCCTGCCACTCACGACCCTACCCTCCTCTCTAAAGAAAAGGCTTGGCTTACTTGGTACTGAGGCTGTTGCCCAGGCTATAAATAAGAAACAGCTGTTACCCAGCCTTAGGCCAAAGCATCAAGTATGGCTGGCAATGGGGGACAAACCTCCACCCTGTAAAGGCACACGAATTTATTGTTGCTCTCCAGTTCAAGCTTGGGGAAGCTTAGACCAGACGATGACAGGGCCTTGTGTGTGGGAGGGTGGGGTGTGGAGGAGTGATGGCCTTTCTAGAAGCATCTGTAGCCTGCCCTACCTGGTCTAAGTCCAACCAAAAAGCCATTCACAGAAGGAGAAGAGATACTAGTTGTTTCATCAGAAAGCATTAAGGGCAGGCTGCTATATGCCAGACACTTTGTTGAGTACTGTATACATCTGCATCCATTCTTATGACTTCATGGGAAGTCGACACAGTTACTGCTCTCAAGTTTGGATGAGAAAAACAAGTTATAAAGAGGAGTCAGATACCAGGGCAACCTGGCTATACATTTCTATCAAACCTCCCTGTGCAAGATGAGCAGAGCACCAGGTGACAGAACCGTGGACTGGGAAACTCACCAGCCCAGCTTTCAAGTTGGATATTGTGGGTAGTGGGGCATGGGAAAATCCCTTAACCCCTCACTGCCTCAGTTTGCTCATCTATAGACTGGGGATGATGCCAGCTACCTAGCAGGGTTGCTACACATATTAAAAGAAACGATGTTTGTAAAACACTCCTTACGAGGTGTCTGGAACACAGTCAAATGCCAATGAATGATATATTATTGTACACACGATGGCTGTGGTGGGGAAATCACTCCAGTCACTTAATCTTGTCGATTATCTTCTGCCTGAAAACTCTGCTCCACCCCTCCCTCATCACCTACTTAAGCCTGCTTATTTTCTGCGGAGGTGGCCCTCCTGGCTTACATACTCTCCATTCAATGACTCTTTTTTCTTGACAGAGGATTTGAGATGGGATCTCATGTAGCCTAGGCTAACCATCAATTTGCTATCTTGATGTGGATGACCTTGAACTTCTGATCTTCCTGCCTCTGCCCTCCAAGTTCTGGGAGCTGAGGTCCAGTATCATCTCCAAGCTGGAATGGGAAAGCACCAATAAAACATGTGCTTTTAGAGAGATGAAGATTTGTGCCCTTTAGCCACCCATGCTTAGTACTTTGGCCTGAGGCTGGGTATCAGCTGCTCCCTGTTTTTGGCCTTGGCAGCAGCTTTAGTACTAAATGCACTAAGCTCTGCAGACAGCAGGGTAATGAGTGTCAGGAAGGAGCAGAAGAACCCAGCATGGTGGTACACACCTTTAATCCCAGCACTAGAGAGGCAGATGCAGACAGAATTCTCGAAGCCAGCTTGGTGTATAGTGAGCTCCAGTACAGCCAGGGCTATACAGAGAAAAACACTGTCTCAAGAGAAATAGAGAGGAGAGAGAGACGCAGAGGCTCTGTTTTATTTCTGGGGAACCTGTTTCCATGGCCAGGGGAAGTCCCATGTCTCCCTTCCTGTATCTCTACATAGAAGGACAACAGCCAGAGGTCTATCTGGCTCTGCCTTTTTAGCACAGCAGAAGTGGCATCCCCCTGGCAAGCAGGAGACCAGCTCGTTTGCTGAAGTGTGTGTGTGTGTGTGGGGGGGGGTTTGCTGGCTGTCTTAATGATGGGTGGCTCCACTCAGACAGCGTCTGAATTCTAGCTGTGTAATGCCATAGGACACAGAACCAGGCAAGAACCATTTGCTCGTGTTACAAACAGCTTTTGCACTATCTTCAAATGCTCCACTGAACATTTGTGTTTGCTGTCTTTAATCACAAAATTTATAGCCCAATTCCATTTTGCATGCAAAGACAAACTATGTTTTGCCCTTCCTCTCCCATTCCTTTCTTCCTTCCCCTCTGTCTTTGGCAGAGTCTTGTGAAGGCAAGGCTGGCTTCAAACTCTCATACCTGAGAATGATCCTAACTTGTGATCCTCCTGGCTACACCTCCTAAGTGCTGGAATTTTAGATGGACATCACCATGCCCAGCTCTTCTACACACTTTGTGTGCATGCATGGGAACACATCAGATGTATTCCTCAGTCACTCTCTACCTTATCTTTTGATACAGGGTCTCTCACTGAACCCCTCATGACTAGTGGACCAGAAAGCTCTGCCCTGTGTGTTACATTACACATGAGAAAACCATGCCCAGATTTTTTACATGAGTTCTGGGGATCCAAACCCAGGCCCAGGTGATCATACAGTAATCAATAAACTGACTGGAGCTACCTTCCTGGTCCTTTTGCTTCCCTTGGTATGCTGCTTTCCGTGTTTCCTCCTTTCATTCCCTCCCTCCCTCCTTCCTTCCTTCCTTTCTTCCTTCCTTCCTTCCTTTTCTTCTTTTGTTTTCTTTCTTTTCTTTTCCTCTCTGTGTGTGTCTGTCTGTGTGTGTGTGTGTGTCTGTGTGTGTGTGTGTGTCTGTGTGTGTTTGAGACAGGGTATAGTCCTGGATGTCCTGGAACTTGCTTTGTAGACCAACTCAAAAGTTTCACCCACCCCTGACCCCCCCCCCCCCCCCCGTGATGGGATTAATAAAGGCATGCACCACCACTGCCTAGCTTATTTTTTCTTTTTGTTTGTGCTATACATCCAACAGGGCTCCATAGAAGCCAAACAGATCCTTTGCCACTAAACTACACTCTCAGGCCCAATTTCCTTTTTAATTAAAAAAGAATTTTTTTGGAGACACAATCATAGTCTGTAGTCTAAGCTGGTTTTGAACTCGCTATCCAAGCTTGCTTCAAACCAGAGGTGATTCCCCTATTAAGCCCCCGAGAGCTTGGATTACATGTGTGCACATGATGCCCAGTTTCATGTTGATGATGACATTTTTGTTTTATTTTGCTTGAGTTTTATCAGATCTTAAGAGTTTTTGAAAACCATGGCTTTTGAACTGCTGATGGATGGTTCCAAGCCCGGCCTTCATGTATCCCTATCATGCTCTGAGAGGTGTGAGCATATGGCCATCTCATCACTCTTTTGAGAAGCATGCCCAAGGATTTTCTTGTTGAAAGCAAATTGTTTTAACTGTATATTTCTTAGCTCTCTCCTTTTTATTACAATTAGAGAATTTTATTAATGTTTGTTTTTCTAGGAAGGGTTTCTCTGTGCAGCTTAGCTGTCCTGGAACTTACTCTGTAGACCAGGTTGGCCTTAACACAGAGATCCACCTGCCTCTGCCTCCCAAGTGCTGGAACTAAAGGCATGTGCCACCACCCTCAGGAAAATTTTATTAATTTTTTTAATACAGAGTCTCACTATGCTGCCCTGGTTGGTCTGGAACTTACTATGTAAACCAGGCTGACCTTGAACTCACAGAGCTCTATCTGCCTGTACCTCCCAGGCAGAGGTGAGCTATCATGCCTGGAAATTTTAAAATTTTTAACAATTTCATTTTAAGATTTTAGGGGGACTTTTCAGAAACCTGCAATGCTGGGTCTAATGAGGAAGAAATTTAAAAGATTTGTGAGTAGGTATTCAGCTTGGCTCCAGTTTCTAGTTTTTCCTCTACCAGACTCTTTGTGTGTATAATTCTGTAATTCTGGGGTCCTAGGGAGTTTGTCATGACCATTCATCAAAACCCTATTTCCAATATAATGCTGCCAGGCTCATCTATTTGTCTTCCAATTGCTTTGCTGGCTTGGGGGGGGGGGGTCAGGGAAGAGGGGAGGGTATTACGTAATGGTAACCTGTAATCCAACTCTGCTTCATAGAGGTTATCAAACTGTGGTTTAGTGGCCTCTTCTCCCTTTTATTCCTGGTGCTGGGAATTGAACTTGGAGCCTTGTGCATACTAGGTAAGCACTCTGCCACTACTAGGCTACAGTCCTAACCCTCTTTTGACTTTATTTTTTTTGAGACAGGATTTTACTAAGATGTCTGGGCTAGTGTTGAACTCTCTCTGTAGCCCAGGGAGGCTTTACATGTGCCATCCTTCTATCTTAGCCTCTTGAGCAGCTGTATTATGGGCCCAGCTACTTCTTTCCTTTGTCCAGAACCCATCATGGATAATCCGCTTCCACCCAGAAAGACAGTTCTGGTATACTGCAGCATCCTTGGAGCAACCAGAGAACTTGCCATTCTTCATTCTCGGCCTCCTGCGCCTTTCACAGGAGGTTGCCTTCCAGCATGTTTGACCTCTCCCTATGAGTTGTGTCTGCTCCTGGGACTATTAAACTTAGGAATTCACCCCATGGATGTTCCCATACACAGGTTCCCCTAATATAAGACACAGTCCATTTCCCGACATTGGACTGGGAGTACCTGTGGGCAGGGACCATGCTTTACCCCTTCCCCAGTTCATGGCACCCACCAAGCACAAGTTTTTAGAACTAAGCCAAACCCAGGCAGTTTTCCTTCCTTTTCTCTTTAAGCTCAACTGCTGCTGGGTGTCCTGTGCAAGGAGCTTATTCTGCTACCCACAGGCCCTTCCATGACAGCTGTGCAGCCTAGTGTTGCCACTCTATGTCTCCCTCATGGGCCTCTCCAGAGAAGATTGTCCAGCACTCTGAGTCCCCAGAGAGCTTTCCTTAAGTTGAATCTTGCTGATTTTAGAGAAGGTGCCCTGTGGAACCAATTAATTAAATATTACAAGTCAGTGTGTGTGTATCTTAGCAGTCAGAGACAAACTCAGTGCTATGCAGGAGCACAGCAGGGCAACTGTTCTACACAAGAAGACAATGAAGTCAACAGAAGGACATAGGTGAGCTACATATAGTGTCAATGGACACCCAAATACTGCCAAGCTGAGACTGACAGGAAACTCTAGGTCACTGATACCCAGACAGCTTGGAGAACAGGATAAACTTTCCCACTTGCTTCAGACTCTCCAGTGGCTCACAGAATTAGGGGGCTGAGTGTGGTAGCATACCCTTGTGATCCTGGAACTTCAGATATAAAGTCAGAAGGATTCAAGGCCAACCTTGCCTACATAGTGAGTACAAGGCTAGCCTAGGCTACATGAGACCTTGTCTCAAACAAAACAGAATAGAAAGGCTTCAAAACATTTAGGGCGGTCTCCATCCTTCTCAGAATAGCCCTACTCATCATCTAAGCCCTCCACTGGGTTCCCCTGTGTGCCACCACCATGCTCCCTTTCTACGTTGCATGTCCCCACCTCTTGCCTCCTCAGCCCCCAAAGCCCTCTCTCTACACTCTTATTTTTAAGTCAATGCTCTCACACTTCCACAATCCCCTTCCTCAAAAGGGGATTCTGTAGTACAAATCTTAACACTTCCTTAATTCCCATTCAACTCTCAACCATGGTTGTTTGGTATTTGCTCTCACTAAGGACTACATGGGCCAACATCAGTGCCTGTCATCCTGTTCAGTCTACTATCCCATTTTTAGACTTGGGGCTCATCAGTATATCCGCATGCTGTTACCATCATCACAAAATCTCCCCTGCCTCAGTGTGGTTCTCCTCTACTCCCTTTCGTCATCCCTTCGTAGAGTCACCTACAGGCACCCAGTCTTTAGCCCATCTCTGAGGGTTCCTTCTCAATTCCTTGAGTAAAGCCCTTCTCTCCATCCCATCTCTTCATGGAGTCGGAGTCAGGGTAGCCTCAGTCCTGACCCATGTCCAGCTTGGGCTCCAGATCCAAACTTTTCACCACCTATGGAGTACCTGTATTTCCCTATCCCCTCATCCCTCCTCCACCTGCTACTGGATGAAATGGCCCTGGGTCTGTCCTCTTGTCCTCAGATAACAGTCCCACCTACGATCAGGAGCCTTAAGGTCACATCTTACTCACCCCTCTGTTTCCCAGTCCATATCCAACCTGTTGCCCTAACACCCCTGATCATATCTCAAAGTGGGTTCACTCAGACCTGGAACTCTTCACATCCAGTGACGCACTAGTCACAGAAAATGCTACAGTCTATGTGTTCAGGTTCTTGTGTATGGTGCACACACTCATGTCACCTTTGATCTCCACAACTGTCCCATGTAAAAGATATTATCCTCCCCATCTTCCAAATGAGGAGACTGAGCCACACAGAGATAGAAAAACATGCCCAAGGCCATATAATCATACAACACAGAGGCAGGATCTGAACCCAGATGAAATGAGATGATGATATACTCAGCATCTTTGCTCTGATTCCTGGCTGTAAATCTACCCATCTCTGTGCATTACAACACCATCCCATTTAACATTTAATCTTTCCAGCATCAGATCTCAATCTGTCCTCCTCCTCTTCCTCACCCATGTTCCTCATCAGTGCTTTGTCCTTGGCTGTTATTCGTTAACTTCCTGTAGAAGCTCTGAGCTTAAGGGCTAGCACACAAAGGTCTTCCTAATTTGGCCCAACCCATAGCTCTGGCTTCATGTTCTGCCAACTCATCCCCTGCGCCTCTCCAGTTCTCCCAAACTGAGTCCTTTCTTTGAGTGAAGTCTTCATACTCACTGTCCTCTATGCCTGGGACACTGTGTACACTTTCTGTCAGTTAGAGTCCCACTATTCCTTAGCCACCCACTTCCAGGACCCTCATTTCTGAGAGATTCTCAGGCAGTATTGCAGAGTTCAACACCCATCATTCCTTACAGAATTCTCTTCTCAGACCAAATTTTCTCTCAAAAAGTGGGAGCCCAAGTCCAGCTCAGTAGTTTCTTAGCACGTAGACTATAGGATTCTTGGAGATCATCATATCCAAACCTATTCATTTTGTTCATGAGCAGACTGAGTCCCAGAAGGGAGAAGCATGTGGAAGGCCAGCAACTAACAAAGGACAGGCAACATTGGAGGCCACGGCTTGCCTCCATCCGGGCATCTGACCACCGCCCCCACAGCATGCTGCCTCTCAACCCCATTCTACCTGCCCTGGGACAAAGAACCTTTATTCATGGGTCCTTTGCCTGCACACAACTACACAACTACCTCCTAAAGATCACTGGCTCAGCAGGGCCATACTTCACACACAGTGGGTGAGTCAACACCCCTAGCTCATGCAACTCCAGAACTGCCATTCATCCAGCTCCAGCCTGCAACTCCTAGTTGCACCAGGCTTTACACAGGGGCTGCACCAAGGGCAGCATACTCTTCCACTCTGGGGAGTATGACAACATCTTGTTTGTGTCTGAGCATAACCATGCTTTCCTCCTGTCCTCTCCCCACTCCCTCTGCCTCCCATTTAGTCATAATGATGTCATCTTCAGTCTCTGCTCCCAGGCCTCTCCCCAAGGATGGTGTATATAGATGGAGAGATGCAGAGGAGGATTCAGCAGAGGAACCAAGGGAAAATAAGTTCTAGAATCAGAGGCGTGGATTTAAATCCTGGCCCAGCCAGTTGACCAACTGCACGACCTTAGTCAAATTGCATAATCTCTCAGGTCCTTGCTGAAAAAGGTGTGGCTGCCTTAGAGGCAGTTTCCTCACCTGTAGAGTCAGGATAGCAATACATAATTATCTCCTGGATAGAAATAATGTGAGATAAAGAGCCTGCAGCATTGGTGGTCAGTGGCTGTGGGCTGCCTTCGCTTGTGAAGTACTGAGGTAGTGGACATCACTGCCAAGCAGGGGCTGAGGTGGAATGAAGCTCTGAATGTGTAGATATTGAGATCTGATGGCCTTCAAGGGACAGACAGGGCAGAGAAAAGGAACCTTGAGAGGCTGTGAACATGCTTATGGGCAAAGCCCCAGGGAAGTGTGCAATGTCTAGGCTGCATGCTTCTGCCTCCAACCTTCTCCCCAGAAGAAAACTCTGTCCCATCTGTTCCTGTCAGTGTAAGGACCCAGAGGCAAGACCACACTGAAAGATGTGCAAAGGGCCAAGACCTCTATGCAGACTCCTACACTGTCCAGCACAAGGACTTAGAAAGCTGCATTACACATGTGACCAAATACTCTGCCTGGCAGTTGGCATGGCCACCTTTTGGTCATCTCCTTGACTACTTATCAAAGCCTGGTGGTATTGAGAAGCAGACTCAGGCTGAGTGAGGGCCATGAGGTCTCAACCTACTCAATACTCCTTCAGAGTTACAAAATTCTTGGACATCCATTGAATTTTCCTGGTTAAATTCCCCATCCCTACCCTGCCACCTTTTTTTTTTTTTTTTTTTTTTTTTTTTTTAGGGTTGGGGATTTAGTTGAGACAGGGTCTAACTCTGTACCTCCTGCCTCCCACTACTGACTGTACCAGATGGGGACTCCCATGTCTGACTGGCTGGAATGTTCTCTCAGATAAGAATCTGTCTCCCATCCTACATTAAGCAAGAAGCTAATTCTATAATCTTCCTCTCTAGGTATTCCAGAATTTATTATATTGCATAGTCTGGGAATCCTTCCTCATAGCTAACCTAGATCTCTCTTTAATGGGGTCTAAGACCCCTAGTCTCCACGGCAGAGGGAGGAACAGTTGGCTTTCATTTGTAGGCAAATTTCTCAACCTTCCTGATGAACAAACTTGCCTGCCTGATAGGTTTTGGTTTAAGACTCTAAATTATTCTCTTTTTAACCATGAAAGATGTTTTTAGAATGAACAGCCTTTAAAGGAAATATTAGCAGTAACTTTGGATTCCCTCTTCAAATAAGAGAATACAGGAACATAAGCAATTTGTGTAATGCATATTTGACCCAGCTCCTTCCCACATTTCCACCCAAGCCTGGACAGGGGTTATCAAGAGTATAAGGAAGGAGTCTGATGATCATCTGAGACCCTACACACACACACACACACACACACACACACACACACACACACACACACACAGGCTTATACATGCTTACACTTAAAAGTTAACAAGCTAGAGGCCAACAGAAAGAGGAGCAAACACCCAGGCTTCCTGGCTTGTGTTTACCCTCATCATCACCCACAGCTCCCCATTATTATCATCAGCCCAGACTTCTGCTCACACCTTACCTTACTTCCCCCTCCAGGCTTCTCATCAGCTTGTCATTTCAACTTTATCTCTAGCCATTCCTATTGATTTCTCTGCTATCTTCAAACTCCATGTTATTCTGTGCAAAGCCCTCCCAAGCTAAGTTTAACTATCCACTTTGGGTGCCTTCCAAAGCCCTAAGCTAGTGCCCCCATTCCCCAAGCATGGTTGCATAGTCTTGTTTTGAGGCAGCTGAACTTCCTAGGTAGCAAAGGATGACCTTCAATTTCTGATCTTCCTTTGTCCTTCAAAATGTGAGGATTTCAGGCATGCACCACCATGTCTAGTTTCCTTGATACTATGGATGGAACCAAAGGCTTCCTGCACGCTAGGCAAGCAGTGTATACATACATACATTCATACATACACACACACACACACACACACACACACACACACACACACACACACACACACACAGCTGCTTCCCCAGCCCCAGAATGCTCTTGTCTGAATGCTTCTTTCCTTGCCATGGCCTCTATCATCTCCTTTTCAGTCCAGAGTTTCTTACAGAAGAACAGCCACTTTGTCCCTTGGATCTCTATAACTTCTTCTCCACCATCAGATAGTCCACATCATATCCACTGAGGGACCTGAAGCTCTGCAGGTAGTTACCCAACTACACACATCATGCAGTTCCCCAAAGCTGCCTCACTAATCAGAGCTCTCTAGAAGGCAGACCTGAACTCTGAATCATGGTGGTGACAAGGAGGATGGACTCCGAAAGCTAGATTACCAAGAACACCAACAAATGTTACATTTGTCTGACACCCCCAGAATTTACAAGATGAATGTCTTCTGACCCAAGCTCTTACCTGTCTGTTGAAATCTAAGCCATTTCGATCATTTCCTGGAAAGAGATAACAGATACATATGAATTAGTCCCCAGTGCACTCAGAAGAGAGTGACACAAGGAAAAAAGGATGTTGGGAGAGGAGCCAGCTTGCCTCCTGCCATCTTCCTGTTCATCCTGTTTTCTGGAAACTTAAAGGGGAAGTCTCCTCCAGAAGAATGAGCAGGCAGAAAAGTCACTTTGGAGGGCGGGCTGACTTGCCCAAGGTCATACAGCACGACAGTTCCCCTAGGGATAGGTGCTTTATCAAACCAACCAGAGTGTCCAATCTGTCACACAAAGTCTATGCGCATCCCCAGGTGTTCTGTCCTTCACTGATAAGCAAGAGGGGGCTGATCAGCAGCACTAAAGGGATTGTCCGACAGCAATGAGACAAGCAGCCCTGCCCTCTGGGTGTTACGATGCCTAAATCGTGTCAGGTAGATAGGTGTCTGTCTTATCCCTCCAACCTCCTCCTGGCTTTGTCCACTTGTATTTCCTGTTTTGTTCATCTCATTTCCTTCCCTTTCATGATCAATTGTGGCTGGGTGTGATGGCCCAGGCCTTTAATCCCAGCATTTAGGTCAGTGTACATAGTGAGTTCCAGGATAGCCAGAGCTATGTATACAAAAACTGTCTCAAAAAACAAACAAACAAACAACAACAAAACAAAAAAACAACAAAACATCCCCAAGATGGTCAAGTGTAGTTCAGGCCCATCTCTTTCCTGAGGATGACCCTGAACTTCTTAGCCTCCTACTCCCACTCCCAAATGCGGATTACAGGTGTGGGCCCCCACACCCAGCCTTTCTCTTTCTTGACAAATATTCCACTGAAAAAGTAAAAAAAAAAAAAAAACAAAAAACATGCTTAATGGAAAAACTGCTTGGTGCAAAAGCCTAAAATGACGGAAGATTGCTCTATAGAGACATAACCACAGTTAATATTTGGGGTATTGTTTCCCAAACTTTTTTTAGATTTATTTATTTTATGTGCATTTGTGTTTGGCCTGCAGGTATGTCTGTGTGAGAGTGTCAGTGGAACTAGAGTTACAGACAGTTGTGAACTGCCAGGTGGTGCTGGGAATTGAACCTGGTCCTCTGGAAGAACAGCCAGTGGTCTTAACTGCTGAGCATTCTCTCCAGCCCCATCCCTCCCCTCTTTTTTTGAGGCACAATGGTCTCACATAGCCTTGACTAACCTCAAACTTGTTATGTAGCTGAGGATGATACCGAACTCTTGATCCTGGGATTCTAATGCACCACCACCCAGGTTTACACTATGCTATGAATGGAACCCAGGGCTTTGAACATGCTAATCAATTACCCTATCAACCAGGCCCATTTTATAGGCTTTCCTTCTAGCTTTTCTTTGTGGATGTTTATCTCTCCAGATTCTTAACTTTTTCCCAGGGAGTATTGTAAATGTGCTTTCGTAAGGCTATTAGAACTATGACTACTTACTTCTCCTATGCTTGCAAACTTCATTTTAATTGCTGCATAATATTCCATTATATAGACATACCATTATTTGCTTAAATATATACTTATTGCTAGATGAACTGCTTCCACTCTTTGTAGTTATTCTTTTTGTGTGTGTGACAGTTTCTAGCACTGGCTGTCCTGGAACTCCCTCTGTAGACCAGGTTGACCTCAAACTCACAGAGATCCACCTGCCTCTGCCTCCTGAAAGCTGGGATTAAAGGTGTGCACCACCTGACTGTAGTTATATTCTTATATTTAGCTATCTCTCAGTAGGAGAAGCTGCAACCTTCGAGCCCCATGGACTATTTACTCCATACGTGTGGGGGAAATTAGTATTTATCAAACACTACATTGTGTATTCAGCCAACCAGATGGTTCAGTAGGTGAAAGTACCTGCTTGCAAGCCTGATAATAATCTGAGTTCAACCCTGGATGGACATGATGGAAGGAGAAAACCAACTCCTGCAAGCTTTCCTCTGAGGGACTGGAGAGATGTTGCAGCTGTTAAAAACACTTTCTACTTGCTCTTCCAGAGGACCCAAGTTCCATTCCCAGCATCCACATTGGGCAGCCCACAGCCTGCCTATCATTCCAACTCCAGGGATCAGACACACATTTCTGGCCAATGCCAGCAACACACACACACACACACACACACTCACACACACTCACACATACATACATATACAATCTTTTAAAATGCTGTCCTCTGACCTCTACAAAGTGCCCATGGCACAAGCACACCCCCATGAATGAATAAATAAATGTTAAAGCCTTTTAAAGCACTGTTCATTTACACCCTGGCACTGAACTTAGAATAGAATTTCAGTATACTGATTAAATTAATTAATACGTTAATAGGTCACAGCTTAGCATGGCATCTAACCTCTCTTGCTCTCTTTTCTGCAGGCCTTTTGTGCTTTGACTTCTGTGGCTTTCTCCCTCCCTCCCTCCCTCCCTCCCTCCCTCCCTCCCTCTCTCCCTCCCAGGCACCCTAAGTTCTGCTCAGAACCTTCAAACGGGTCCACATGTTACCACGCACCCCCCCCCCCACACACACACAGTATAACCCAGCACAATCTCAGTCCCTCTCCCCTAGGGAATTCAGAACCCTCTGGACACAAGACACACACAAACCAGAGGCTTGAGAAATTCCTAAGACATGGCTGGATGGGACCCAAGTGACTTCCCCAGCACCTTAACATATGCTCCCCTGGGACTCGGAGGCAGCACCTTCCTGCACATTTGTCATCTCTGTGGGTTCCTGGGCTAGCAGGACAGAATGGAGAGTGAAAGGGCCTCGGACTCACAGAGATGGGGGAGGGGGGAGGGAGAGGTAGCAGAAGACCATGTTGACAGCAGCTAGGACCATAAATGAGTACACAAGGGGAGTAAAGTGAGAACGGTCACACGCTAACCACTGTGCTTGTGTGAGTAAACCAAAATGGAAAGATAGTTTTATTTAAAAAAAATCCTTGCCAGGCAGTAGTGGCACATTGGCACAAGCATTTAATCCCAGCACTCAGGAGGCAGAGGCAGGTGGACTCTGAGTTCGAGGCCAGCCTGGTTTCCAGAGCAAGTTCCAGGCCAGCCAGAGTGGTTATACAGAGAAATACTGTCTGGAAAAAACAAAAAACAGAAAAACAAACAAACAAAAACAACAAATATTTTAGTCACATTTTAAAGTTCACTCAAAGAGTTTTTTGTTTGTTTGTTTTAGATTTGGCTAAAGAGGGAGCTGGAGAAACAGCTCAGAGAGATTGAGAGCACTTGTTGCTTTTGCAGAGGACCTGGGTTCTATTCCCAGCACCCATATGGTGGCTCACAACCATCCTTAATCTCTAGGCACACCTGTGGTATACATTCGTACACATAAAATTTAAAAAGAAAAATAGAAGAGGAGGAAGATGATGATGATTTGACAAAAGAGAGACTAAGGGGTAGCTCATTAGGTAAAGATACTGCTGCCAAGCCTGATGACCAGAGTTAGATTCCCCCATGCACACCTACACATATGCACACATACATAAGCAAGGACTTGGCAAAAAGGGAAACTTGTCAATCCAACAAATATTTAATGAACACACTGCAGGTGCCAAGGCACTAATCTGGCCACAGCCTATCATGATAAAGAGGCAAATGTCTCCGGCCTTATGTTGGGCTCTCTGGCTAGTTCCTGTTTCCAAGACTGACTAAACAGGAGATACTGGGGCCAGCGAGGGTCTCCTCTGAGATGGGGCTCCTGGCTCTGGATGCCCCAGGAGAATAGATATGGATAAGCCTATAGGCAGTTAGTAAGGGCTCAGTTGCTCAGAGTGAGTACTAGCTTGGTCTGTTCTTAATCTGATTCTCCTACAGAGCAGGGAAGCATGTTCTTGGGAGACAGGGCTTCCTGCCTGGCTTTCAGTCTTGGAGAGGTGCTGGGAACATGTGGACATGTAGGCTGAGACAAGATACTGTGGCTCAATAGAGGCGTAAGGAACATGTCTGGTGGTCACTGTGGCCCACCTCTCCAGCTCTGGATGAGGAAACTGCCTGGTCCTTCACTTTCTGCCTGTGCAAGTTCCAGCTTCCCTCCCAGATTGCCCTGGACTTGTCTGACCTGGCAGCTCTCCCCTCCCAGCTTCCAGAAGGCCTGGGAAGTGGCACCTGTGAACTTCAGGCTGTGACCTGGCTCGCTGGGACTCAGCTGCTGCCCCAGTGTTCCAGATTAGGGCGGCTGGTGAGTTATTCCTGGCTCCCTTTCACAGAGAAGAGAAGTGGGGTGTGATAGTGAAGTCCTGGGTACTGGCCCACAGACTCTTGCTAGGACGCTAGCCATCCCTTCAAGGTGTGGGGCACAGTATGGCATTCTTGGAAGGAATCCCAGACTTGTCATCAAAGGGCTGTAGTTCAGGCCCCAAGCTATGTGATGTCCTTGGTCAAAACAGGAACCAGTCGAAGCCTCATGCATTTCAATGTTAAATAAGGATGTAGTATAGCATCTCATCCTTCCCGGGGACACAGAGGCCTAAAGCTGGAAACTACACAGTTTCCTCTGAGAAGTCCTGGTATGTCCTGGGTCATTTCCCTACAATAGCACCTGTGTTAGACACTTGGCCCATGTTGACTGGAACACCCCTCTCTACCTAGGAGCCTCTGATGAGTATCTTTCAGGACCCAGTCAAGTGTCACATCCTCCGCAAGGCAGTCCCAAAGCAAGTGACTTCTCTGGCATCTCCTCACCTTTCATTTACATTTCTTAGAGTGCATGCTTAATTGTTCATTTTAATTTTCTTTTTTTGGGGGGGTAGGGAGGTAGGATTTCATGTATCCCAGGGTGGCCTTGAACTTGATATATTGCCAAAGGTGATCTTGAACTTCTGATCTTCTTGCCTCTACCTCCCAAAAGGATTACAGGCTTGCACTACTGTGCCTGGTTTACACAGAGCTAGGAATGGAACCCAAGGCTTCTTGCAGGCTAGGCAAGCACTCTACTCATTGAGTTACAACCTCAGCCTTGTTTGCTTATTTTTTGAGGCAGAGTCTTACTATATAGTTCAGGCTGTTCTTAAACTCATGATTCCCCTGCCTCCATTGATATGCGATGTCCTTCTGTATGCGGCAAATATGGGTTGATTTTATTGATTAATTATATAATGCTGTTTTGGTTTATGGGAGGGCAGAATATAGCTAGGCAGGAAATCCAAACAGATGTGAAGAGAAAGAATGCAGAGTCAAGGAGATGCCATGTAGCTGCAGAAGGAGTAAGATACCAGAATATTATCGGTAAGCCACGGCCACATGGTGATACACAGATTAGTAAAAATGTGTTAATTTAATTGTGAGAGCTCGTAAGTAATATGCCTGAACCACTGGCCAAACAATTACAATTAATATTAAGCCTGTGAGTGTTTTTTTTTTTTTTTTTTTTTTTGGGAGCCAGCTGGCAGGAGAGAAACCTCCAGTTACACTCCATCTCCTGAGTGCTAGGATTACAGGTATTATCACCATGCCTGACTGTACCAAAGTTTTTAGAGCTGATGGTTTGTGCTTTAGTTTCCCTCATGAATTTGTGAGGTCCTGGAGTTAAGGTTTATTATAATCTTCATCTCTGGACCCTGAGTGCTTAACAGAATCTGGCATGTGGCATGCGTTGAATGACTGTCTTAACTAATTTGAGTTACTGAGACTGTTAAAACTAACTTTACCCAGACATAAGGTCCCCAGACATTAGCACCTTGGCAGCCACCTGAACATGAGTGTAATATGTGTGTGCAAACACACACATACTTCCATTGCTAAGCCCCAACTTCCCATGGGAGCCTCTTCTGTCAATTCTAGTAAAACCATCCATAACGAAGTAAAGGCATCCAGGGACATTCTTTTTACAGTCTACACTAAAGTCTAATATCCAAAGGGAAAACCCCTTCCGATGGTCACCTGGCCTTAGAGAACTTAAGTGGGAACAAGAGTTTGGATTTCTCTACAATAAAATAAAGTTATTGACCCAACAGATCCACCAAAGCCAGTATTTGATATAACAAAATGACCATTAGACTTTAGTAAACAGCTTAGACAAGTAAACAGGACAGACTCTGGTTGAATACAATACAAAAAAAAAAAAAATGGGTGACAGCATTGGCATTAGGAAACATTTTGGTAGGCTCTAGTAGAAGACCAACACAAACCACACAAAATAGCAAATAGGAGATAGTGCAGGCATCATTTTCACAGTTTAAAAAAAAGTTAATGCTATAACTCAAAGATGGGGAGACTTAGAAATGATTTAGATGGTATGTTATGTTATTGTTTTCTGTTACTCATTTCTTTATTTTTGTTTGTTTGTTTGAGATAGGGTTTCTCTGTGTAGCCCTGGCTGTCCTTGAACTCTTTGTAGATCAGGCTGGCCTTGAACTCATAGAGATCTGCCTGCCTCTGCCTTGAATGCTGGGACTAAAGGTGTGCACCACCATGACTAGAATGTAATAACACATTTTTAACACAGAGACATTCACATTCTCTCTCTCTCCTGCCTCTTCCCCCAGGTCTGAGGAAATGGCTCAATGATTAAAAGCACTTCCTGTATAAGCTTGTCAACCTGAATTTGAACCCCTGAACCTAAAAATCCAGATGTGATATGGCAAGCATCTGAAGTCCCAGCACTCCCAGAGAGACAAGAAAAAAGATGTTTTCCTATCCCCCACTACATTGTGGGATGTGTGAGTCTTCCTTCCCTGATCCCATCAATCATTTTTAAAATTAGTAAACCAGGGGTTTGTTCTAATTAGGAAATTGTTTTAACAAACTGTAAATCTGCTTTTCTATCCAGAGTAGCTGGTCAGTGAAAGCAATCAAAATGCCCAGATACACCCCACTTTTACAATTGCCGCTACAATGCAGATCCTGATTAAGACTCTTGTCAACAATGCTAATAGCCAATGTCAAACTGGAACCAAGAATAGAAATAATCACAGCTGATACACCTGGCAATTAAAAACTCAAGCAGCATACTTTAAGACACTTGACCACCAAAACCACCCCAAGAATTAAAATGAGGGATTAGTTTTGTTAAGTGTAGTAATGATAATGGTGCTTGAAAAGGAAGACATCTTTTATGTTTTAGAGATACATACTCCCACACTTAGAGCTGAGAGTTACAGTGTCTATAATTTACAAGGAAACACTCCAGCAACAGGAATGGTAGAAATTTGACATGATGAGTGGGGGAGGGGCTGATTGCATTAGCCTCTACTTTTTGTGTTTTTGAAATACTACACAATAAAAAAAAAAAAATTAGAAAAGTAAATGAAGCTAAATAAAACAAGGGAGAAACAAATGGCTGAAGCAACTGTGACAAAATGCTAGGAAAGGACTTTTCCACTGAGTTATGGCCCTAGTTTTCATTCCCTGGATAGCTGGAGTTTTTCTTGATGTGTCCATCTAGGGAATGGCTTATAATCAGACTCTAACCAAGGAGCTTTTAGGAACTTCACCTGCTACAGAAAGGACACCTCTAGGAACTGATCAGTAGGTCTAATACAAGTATCTCTAGGACACAAAATTGAACCTCAAGAGTAGGAAGTACAAAGTATATAGATTGGATGGCCTCAACTTTGTGGCAATCCTTCTGCCTCTGCCTCAAGTGATGGTGTCACAGGTGTGCATGTGTGTCACCAAACCTGGCTCAAAGCTATGTGATGAACTACTATTCCCATTTCTGATGACTGGGAGGATTTACCTGTTAAAAAACCCATTTTTCAGGCTAAGCGTTAAGCTGAAATAGACCTCATTGATGCTCCTTTGGACTCTGTGTTTCACTATGACCACAACTTTGCTTGACAATATTTGTAAAAAGTGGGCTCAGGAACCCTGGCATGCATGGTGGTTTGTGTCTTTAACCCCAGAACTCAAGAGGCAAAGGCAGGCAGGCCTCTGTGAGTTCAAAGTCAGCCTGGTCTATATAGTGAATTCCTTGACAGCCAGGGATACATAGGGAGACCCTGTCTCAAGCAAGGTGGGGCGGAGGTTCCAGGAGACAACTCAGTGGGTAAAATCACAGGCCACATGAGCCGGACAACCTGAGCTCAGTGCTCAGAACCATGTAAGAACCTGGATGCAGTGGTGGGCACATGTACTCTTAGCACTCTAATGGGGAGAGGACAGAGGAGAATCCTGGGAAACTACTATGCTAGCTAACCTAGGATACACTACACAGCAGAAACAAGAGAGACCTGGTCTCAGCAAGCAAGAAGTGATGCCTGAAAGCTGTCCACTGACCTCCACAAGCACCATGGCACACACATTCATATCCCACAATCAATACATTAAAGAAAAAAAAAAAAACAACTGTAAAAAGCTATTTCACACTTGACTGCATCATGGTAAATCAGTATCAGTTTGACTAAGCACAAATGAATAAAATATGAATTGCATCTTTTAAAAATACAGAGTATTGGGTGGGGAGGGCTGGAGAGATGGCTTAGTGGTTAAGAGCACTTGTTCCTTGCAGAAGACCTGGGTTCTAGTCCCCACATGGTGGCTCATAACCATCCATGACTCCAGTTCCAGGATATCTGATGCTTTTGATATCTGATGCCTTTTCTGACTTCTAAGGTCACTAGACATAAAGTGCTCATAGACATAAAATAAATAAGTCTTAAAGGCTAGGGGTGGTGGCATATGCCTTTAATTCCACCCCTCGGGAGGTGGAGGCAGAGGCAGGCAGATCTCTGCGAGTTCAAGGCCAGCCTGATCTATAGAGGGAGTTCCAGGATAGGCTCCAAAGCTACACAGAGAAACCGTGTCTTGAAAAAACAAAAAGAGAAAAGAAACCCCAAACAGGTAAGGGGCCAGTGTGTAGTGGCATCTTGTTTTGCCAGTGAACTTTCAGTGATGACCATATCCTATGGGCGTGGCTTCAGGTGTGCAGATGTGACCCCTTATAAGTCAGAGGAGGGGCTGGCTCACTTTCTTGGATTGCAGAGAGCATTGGAAGGGCAGAGACTGCATCCTCTGGAGCAGGAAGACCTTGGTGGTTCTTTTCTGTTATCTGTGTAAGTGCTTCCCTAATAAATATCTAATTATCATTTATCTTGGGTCTGGTGGACTCATTTAACCCCCACCTTCACCAGTGTGTTGACTCAGTAGGTCTTCCTACTAAGCATTCCACTAAGCCTGAGTTACCTTTAATCCCAGGACTTACATGGTAGAAGGAGAGAGCTGACCTTTGACCTCCACACAAGTGGCAAGGCAATCATCTCTGTCCTTAAATAAACAATGGAAAAGTTTTAAAAATGGAGTTTCTAGAAAGTAAAAATAAATTTAAAATTAAAATAATAATAAAATACAGATGAGATGGATATGGTGGTATAGGCCTATAGTTCCAGTACTCAAGAAGTAGATACGTGAGGATCGGGCATTTAAGGTAATCTTCAGCTTTGTAACAAGTCTCAGACCAGCTTGGGCTACATGAGACTATTTCACACATATACACATACATAGAGAAATATAGAAAGACAGAGAGATGAGGAAATTCTTAAACTATTTTTCTCTTGTCTACATGACTAAAATATTTTTTAATTTTTATTATCTTATGTGTATTGGTGTTTGGCCTACATGTCTGTGTGAGAGAGCAGAATCCCCTGGAACTGTAGTTATATACAGCTGTGAGCTGCCATGTGGTTGCTGGGAATTGAACTTGGGTCCTCTAGAAGAATAGCCAGTGCTCTTAACCACTGAGCACCTCTCCAGCCATGACTTAAAAAAAAAAATTAAGTAAAAGTTGAAAAAAGATTCAATGATGGGACATCTGAAAGCTTCTATAGCATCTTATACTCAAGTTGCTGTGAACACTCATGCAGAGGTCACTAATTTATCAAAGGACTCTCAGATGATCTCTACAATTCTCCCCATCTCTAAAGTCCTGGGATTGGATACACTTGATTAAAAGGTATCAGGGCCATTTCTTCCCCTCTGCCTGGTCCTCCCTGTGCCTCTTCGGATGCTGTAAGGCTTACCTGACTCCTTCCAGTTTGTTATACACACAAGTAGATTAATGATGAAAAGAAGGAGAGGGAAGCAGGACAGAACAGGCTCCCAAAGCTTGTTCAGAATCTCCTGTTTGTGACCTTAGGGATGAATGGGTGACATCCCTGTTAAACCAGAAAGGCCACCTTCTGGGGTCTCTGCAAGCTTCTTTTAGGTTTTAGTCTTTCTGAACCTCTGGGCCAGGAGGTCTCCATAGAGAGAAATCAAAGGCTGAGGCAAACTCCTTGGAACCTTGGCTCTTGGGCCTGCCAGGATCGCAGGGGGATTGCCCAGGTAGATTTTTTGGCTTAAGGGAAGATGAGGTTGATTATTATTTCACTTTACAAATGAGGAAGCTGAGTTTCAAGCATCCCCAAAATTGTCCAACTCTGAAGTCCCAGATACGTGTAGACATGACAGTGAATTTCCAGCCCAGCCCAGTCTGCTCAATAGACAGTCTACACTGCCAACAAAAGTCCGCTGGGCTGGCTGATGGGTCATTGTACCCACATAGACAGATAGAAACTTTAAAGTTTCTTTCATCCAAGGCTCAGCTTAGCTTCCCAATTCCAGCATCATCTGGGCCCTACCTGCTACCCAAGACCTCATCTCTACCAAGAAGCCCTCAATAAAGTAAGATGGCAGAGGCCACAGTTGAAGGCATTAGGATTGAGTAAGAATCCAGAATCCTATCGTACATCGTACACAACATGGCAAAAGGGCTAGGGTGTCATAATACCCAACAGATGAGGAAAAAAACAAAAAAACAGAGTGTCAGAATGCAGGAGTTGTGGGGCAGGTCCTGCATCTAGATCTCCTCTCCTTAGCATCTCAGGAACACTAGACCAGCATGGGGGCTGTGCTGCCTGCCAGGCCTGCCCAGCACTAGGAATTGGTCCCTGGAGAAGGCCTGTTCTCCCATCTCTGAACCAAGAGAGCTGACACCCAAACTGATGGGCCTCCTGCTTTGCATGGCTTTGGCAGCAATGGGATGTGATTTTTGCCTGGGGAACAATTCTCTGGGTGAGGGAGGTGGAAGCCCAAACCAAGAACTGTTCCAGCAGGATTTTTCACTTCTGCCTGGTAAACAATACAAGGAGCACTCTGCGACTAGACAAGGCCTCTCCCATTTCTGGATGGTTCTCAGCAGCTCTTCTCCCCAGTATAACCCACTAGGACTTCCAGGGACACTTTAGGAAAATAAATTATAAAGGTAGGCCTTTGGAAAGTTACCCTGTGACATGCATACATGCGCGCACACGCACGCACACATGCACACACTAAATAAATAAATAAATAATTCTACCCATGAACTAGAAAGTATGGCCCAATTTTCAAGGTTTTGTCCTGAGAACAAACTCGCTGTGAATGGGATGAAGGGTTATTTTCAAAACTGCTTTACATTTACTTGATTTACTGCAAATGATCATCACCCTAGCCTCCAATCTCTCTTTGATTTGAAAATGAAAAATTTGTAGGGCCTGGAGAGATGGCTCAGTACTTAAGACAACTTCTCTAGACCCTCTAACTAATGATCCTCTAGAGGACCCAAGTTCACTTCTCAGCACCTACATCAAGTACCTCACAACCACCTGTGACTCCAGGTCCAGGGGAATCTGATACCTTCAGCCTCTGAGGGCACCCACGTTCACACGTGCCTACACATGCAGAGGCACATATACACAATTGAAAACTACAAAACAAAAGTTTCTAACCACATTCCTGCCACTTTCTTTTCTTTTTAAGAGCAAATGCCTAGAAGAAACCTAAGGACAGCCTTTGAAGTTGTATGAAGAACAAGATGCAGGAGGACCCAAGATGAACCGTGAAAAGAGTTCTGTCTTAGGAATTAGGAGGTATGAGGTTCAGTTTTCCATTAGCTGAGTATCCCTGGTCCAATCAGGCTGTGGATGGTGATGAAAAATTCTGCACATGCCTGTAACCATGTACACTGTGCCCAGGGCACCCTTTTCCTTTTCTCTAAAATCAGTGTCATGCAGCAGCCACTAATGGTCAGAAACAGTGCTTCTAAAGGAGTTACTCAAAGCCTCAGGACTGGATGACAAGTTCCCGTTAGAATCTCAGTGTGTGGACTTGAGATTTTTCACAATTTAAAATGACCATTTCTCTAGACTAAAGACATGGACAATAGAACTAAGAGACTTCAATAGACATAGTCTACTGAGCTATCTGATGTGTGTTCTCTGTGTGAGTGTTCATAAGGTCAAACCTGAAGCCTGCTGGGCATGTGTTAAGGGGCAAACCTAGTATCTTAGCACTCTGAAGGTGGAGGCAGGAGGATCAGATGTTCAAGGCCAGCCTTGACTACATAGAGAGTTAAAGACCAGCCTGAGCTTTGTAAGACTCTATCTCAAAAGAAAACAATTCAGAAGTCTACTTACCAGTTCCTTTCTCCCAAAGGTCAGAGCCTGAGATGATGCCATAGGCACAAAGGAGCTTTGCTGGACCCTGCTGAACAGGACAGCATCCTCCCAGCTTCCCACTACAACTTTCCATGTCATTCACTGATAAAGGAAATCCATCTCACCACAGTCTTCTGATACCTTAGGAAATATATTCACCATTCCTCCTCCATCTGGGCTACAGATAGGGATTTCTGGGCCACCCATGCATTGTCCCTGCATCTCTTCTTGGTGAAACCCTAATTCTGAATTCATTAAAAGAAGGAATCCAACTGGGCCCAGATGAAGGAGCATCCTGAGCTCAGGAAGGGTCTAGGATCCAGCAATTTAAGATTTCTCATCAAAATCTCCATTCAGAGTCTCCTGACCCTGGGGAAAAAAAACAGTAAAATCTGCCTTCAAAGGCAGTTAAATATGTTTGTCAAATAGACCTCTATTCTAGTCATATTCAATATGTACATATCAATGTAGCACACTGACCATGTTTTTCTCTTATTTTTTTTATTTAACTTTATTATATGTTCATTGGTATGAAGGTATCAGATCCCCTGAAACTGGAGTTACAGACAGTTGTGAGCTGTCATGTGGGTGCTGGAAATTGAGCCCACATCCTCTGGAAAAGCAGCCAGTGCTCTTAACCTCTGAGCCATCTCCCCAGCCCCATGTTTTTCTTTTTTAATCAGAGGAGACCATAGAGGTATGATACTTGTCCTCTGTGTGTTCATGAGGTCAAATCTGAAACCTGAGGGGCAACGCCTGCCTGTAATCTCAGCTCTTTGGAGATTGGAGTGAGAAAAATCAGTTCAAGGCCTGTTTTGGATACTTAGCAAGTTCTGGGTCAGACATTAAATCCTAGACTTGTCATTTATAGGTAAGGACATTAAATCCTAGGGATGCTAGTGACTGGCTATCCAAATGCCACTGTAGTACTGCCAACTGAAACTTCCTTTGGAGTGGCTGTAGTAACTCAAGTAGACAAAGAGAAGCTTTAGATTTTCTGGAATTTTAAATACCATTTAGTCTTGTTGGCTCTCCCATCTTCTGGCACTAGGTGGAAGAGGGCTCTTTCCTCAGATCCCTCCCTTCTTCTCTTTCCTGAGAGATGGAGACACACTTGAGCTAGAAAAGCACAGTCCTCACAAGGGTATGTATACACACACACACATACACACACACAGAGAGAGAGAGAGAGAGAGAGAGAGAGAGAGAGAGAGAGAGAGAGAGAGACTCCCTATGACCACTTAGCAGTCACTGGAGCATGGTTCTAGCACTGGAGTCCTGGACCACAACCATCTTGATTAGGAGACAGAGTTCAAGCTTCTTCTAATAGAAGTGACCTGATTAGCATTAGGTCAGTCACATGGACACTTTGTCCTCCAGGGATGAATACTAACAAATGACATTATTAACTGGCAAGCATTGTTCTAAGTGTTTTACAAACAAACTTTGATCCTCACAGAAGCTCTAGAAGGTAGAAACTATTATTAACCCCATTTTATAGATGAGAAAAATGAGCAGAAAGCCTTTAAATAATGAGCCATGAGTGTAAGCCTTTAACTAATGACCTGAGGTCAGAGCAGGCTGAAGGAGCAGCAGAGCACTTACTAAGTCATTCAGACCATTCAAAGGGCCTGGAAAACCCTTTGCACATCATCTCAGTGGGCTATAGCTAACCATGGCTAGAGGGAACTTCAATTTTGCCATTCTTTACCTGAGGCCCAAACGCAGCCTCAAAGAGGGGCATTACCTCAAAGAGGTGGTGTAGTGGGAAAGATGAATCCAGAATTCAGCTGTGCTCATCTCCTTGAGCAAACAAACTACAGAGACTGCTTCTCAGACAATAAAAACCCAGACATGACCAGTCCTGAAGCCATCAGTGGAAGGAAGGTCAGAACCTAGAACTACATGAGTTGACCCATGAGCTCAGGCCACCAAGAGAGTGCAGGAGGGGATAGAGACCTAGTCTGTCTTCTTGCTAGGAAGTCATAACATCCACAGGCAAGTTCACAGGGTCTGGGGAGATGGGCTGCTAGGGAGTTAGCAAGCATTGGACACACCTCCCTTTGATAACTTTGAGCCCTTGAGCCAACATTTGCCAGTCAGCTTAACCCCTTTTGCCCAGCTTCCCTCCTCAAGAAAACCTTAATCAGCCTCATTTGAATTTCAAATGACCTCTCCCTTCTCCCCCTCCCCACCCCAACAGGCTTTGAGGCAGGGATATGGAAATTTACCCTGCAGTATGGAAATCATCACCCTATGCAAATGATGAGTGGGACCCCATTGTCATAGCAACCTCCTGGTTTCCTCTCCTCTCTGTACCTCTTCTGGGCTCCTGGGTTTGACTTCTATTCTCTCCCCAGCTTGAACAAGGGTGGGGAGTGGACAAGCCCCACTGCTGTGGGCCTTGTTGGAACTGACAGCAGGCAGGTGGGGCATCCCCACCTAAGGTCATCTGCTGGGTCAGCCCTGCCAGGCCACCTGCTCTAGAGCAAACTTGGACCAGGCACACCCAGGCAAGGCCAACTACTGTTTTTTGTTTTGTTTTTTGGATAAGCCAAGGATTGGGTAGGTGACTGCTTGTGTGTGTGTGTGTGTCTTTGGGGTGAGGGGAGGTTCTAGATTCTAGGGGATACAGTAAAACACCCGAAATGGACTCAACAGAGAGGGGGTGTGGGGACTCCATTGTAGCAGTGTAGGAGATGAAAGACCTTGCTTGGAACCTATATGTAAAATACCATGCAAATGAGCACCTATTATTGTTTGAGTCAACAACAGTGTTTCACTGGTGCTTTTGGGGAGATGCCCATTGCTCTGTTTCCCAGGCGCCTGCCTTGGCACAAAGACCTCTCCTCCCTGCCCTTAACCCACGACCTCCCACCAGTGAGCTCACAGGTCTCTGGAGAACTCAGGAGAGTACTTTGAAGTGCTGGTGGCTGAAATCCCTAAATATACAATCTGGCCACCTTAGAGGAAGGTCATACTTCAAACCCTGCCCTGCTCCGCTCTGGACGCTTACACTCACATAAGAGAAAACTTAGTCTCAGCTGGGATGGTTTCATACAACATCCCTTTAAGAACACTGAGCTCTGGATTGGTCCCTGTGTTGTCCCTAAAACCAGAGGCTATTGGGAAAAGGAATGGGAGGGAAGCTGGGCCTCCTCATCCCTTTCTGTTCTTGTCCTTGGCAGTGCCCCATTCTACAGCAAATGGCTTAGAAATGGGACTCATTAGCAGGTGCTGCCCAAATGCATCTGCTCCTGCTGCCCCATCTTCATCTGTTTCTTCAGGAGGAGGGTTTTGGTAAAGGATAAAGACCCAGGATGCTGCAGTGGCCTGGACACACTATTTGGTACCCAGTCTCCCTGTGTGCTGGAGACAAGGTGCCATGAATTTCACAAATATACTGATGCTTGTCTTCTACTGGAGTCCCAACATCACCCACCCATCTGGCCCATCATCTCTGGATTAAGGCCATAGGAAAAGGCCAGGTTCCAGTGTATCCACTGCTCAAGGGAGTCAAAGGTAAGATATATCCTTCTGCCAAATACAAAGTGTTCCTAGGCAGTACACCTCCAAGTGTGGCCCACCAGCCAAGGCTGGTCTGCAAACTTGCACTAAGGTCTGTGATCAGATACAAAGTACAAGAGTGAGACCTTAGAAATGCTAGTAGCATACCAAGGGCCTTCCTGTTGATCTGGGTGTAGAGCTGTTTGGATGCCACTGAAAGGGGTCTTGGGTCAGACACCCGTGTCTCACTCAATCTCATCACAACACAGCAGGACTGGATACTGATCTGTGACAGACTGAAAAAACAAATGGTCTTCTATCAGGGACTGTGTGGGGTGCAGGAATATACTCAAAGACAAGGAAGGGAAGCCAGATGGTAAAGACAGCTCATGCATGCCCTAGCTTTGTCCTCCGCAACTTGCCCCCTGTTGTGCTCCCTACCATGCTGGAAAGAAAGGAAGTCATTTCCTTAAATAGACTTCCAAGAGCAAGAGACAGTGGTGTAGGTGGAACCTTTTGAAGCCTTGGCTACCCTTGTAGGTTGGGCTGGGAACACACAGATGAGCAGTACTACAGATGGAAGGCCTCAGAGCATAGGTATGAGCTACCACTGTGGCTACTCTATTTGCTACAATTCTCCAAGGCCTGAAGACCAGCAGGCAATTCCAGGGTCTGTAGGCCACTCTCCTGACATAGCCTACAGTTGGAAGCCTGGGTGGAGAAATGCTACCTTCTAATTTCCCTGTCATAGAAACAGGAAATAAGGTGAGATAGAAGCCACTTTGAAGTTAGCCAAAACAAGAGACTACAGCACAAGGATTGAACATGAGGGACAGCAAGAACTTCAGACACTGAAATCAATTCCTATATGAACAAGGAGCCAAGAGAAAGTTGTTGTTGTTTTTTTTTTGTTTGTTTGTTTTTGTTTGTTTTTTTTGTTTTGTTTTGTTTTGTTTTGTTTTTGAGACAGGGTTCCTCTGTGTAGTTCTGACTCTTCTTGAACTTGCTCTGTAGACCAGACTGGCACCTTTGAACTCTACCTGCCTCTGCCTCCTGAGTGCTGGGATCAAAGGAGTGTGCCACTACCACCCAGTGGGTTTGGCTTTTCTTAGGGATGGAAAACAAGTGAACAACAAGGCTAATAGGTACTTTCATTAACAGAGGCTCTCATTTTCCAAGGATGGTTTTAAATGTTTGCAAAGGGCACGGTTGTGTGTAGAAGTCCAGGCAAGAGGTCTTCTCAGAATCCTAATTCTTTCAGGAACCCATCTTGGTTCTGCAGAAGTGAGGAATGGTGATGGATGGACTTGAGAGAGCTCAGCCCTAGAGACCCTTCTTATTGCTTTAATTTTGCAGACTCCCCCACCCCCATTACCACAAGGAAGCTGAAGTCCCAGGCACTTTCCCCATGCCTCTCAATAATAGCACATTTCCTAATTACCGACCTATGATGGATGGTGTTTTTGTGGTGGTGTGTCCTTTTCAAGGTGTGTTCACACCCACTCTCACTTAGTCATAAGCAGACAGGACGTGTGTGTACAAGTGCTCACACACGACTCTCTTTAGAACAGGTGTCAAGAGGAGCCACTTTACACACAGTCCCAGAGTCTTACCTGACCCTCAAGCACCTCTGGGTTTCTTCTGTCCTTCCAACCTCTGAAAGATCACTTTACTAGCATAGGAACTGAAAGCTATCCTCACCTCCCACAAGTCCTCCCTAGTCCTCCCTGTAACCTCACCTCTCTGTGGCAATCCTCACCTTAGCTCCTCAGGAACTAGGGAGGGTGGATATCTGCGTGAGTTCCAGGGAGTAGCAGACCCTTCCCCAAGTTAGGCCTGGGGCATCACTACTCTACCTCAAAGGCCTGAGGAGACCACTAATCTCTCAATGCCTTATTGCTCCTCCCCTGGACAGACATGTCCATCATGTTTAAAGACACCCTGGAAGTTCTTTGGGTCACCAGACAACTGAGTCTTCTGGGTGGTTCTAGACTGCAGACAGATGTTAGTCATTCAATCTTACAGATAAGACAAGGATGTCTCAACTGAGAGGAATGAATGACAAAGTCCGGTACCCTCCCTCCCCTCAAGTGTGATGAATACTGGTTCCCAAAGGAGGAGGGGGGAAAGCTGTTTCTCAGTCTAGATCCTCACTGCTCACCAGCATAAACAGCTGACCCTTCTCTTTCCCTCTGATCCCCAGTGTGCTGGCCAGTCTTATGTCAACTTGGCACAATCCAGAGTCATCTGAAAGGAGAGAGACTCGATTGAGAAAAGCCCTCCACAAGATCCAGCTGCAGGGCATTTTCTTAATCAGTGCTTGAAGGAGGAGTGCCCTTGGTCCTGGGTTCCATAAGAAAACAGGATGAGCAAAGCTATGTGAACAAGCCAGTAAGTAGCACCCCTCCATGGCCTCTACATGGTTCCTGCACTGAGTTCCTTTCCTGACTTCCTTTGATGATGGACAGCAATATGGATGTTTAAGCTGAAATCAAACCTTTCCTTCTCAACTTGCCTTTGTTTTCATTGAAGCATAGAAACTGTAACTAAGACACCCAGCAAAGCTCCAGGCAGGGCTTTATGTCTTGGGCTGGATCAATCTTCCTTCTGATCCTGCAAGACCAACTTTCGTGATTCTGACATCTGCCCTGATGCTGCCATTCCTCTGGTTTTCCATGGTGGGTGCCCAGTGGTCTTCCCACTAGCATCTACATATCTCTAGTACGGGACCTTGGGAACCTTAGCTAACATCCTTTCTCAACCCTGGCTTCAATTTTCCCACCTGCAAAGTGGGATAATGACACCCCCTCTGTGCCTCTGTTCCTGGATGTGCTTGTATCATTAATAGACCCCAGTTATCACTGCTATCCATAGCACCAAGAATCCTGGTCCTTGAAGGAAAGCTCCCTAAGGGCAAGGACTCCCTCCACAGCCCAGCATAGGCTGCAAAGTGAAGGTCACAGACAGTGGTCATGGGACTGCCAGCTGGGCCAGAGAATAGGATGGAAGTCTACACAGAACAAGATGGAGGCATTAAGAGAGGGAGTGCTGATTGAGAACACTCGGGGAGGGGGGAGCTGTGAGCCAGTGCTCAACTCGCTGGAAGACCTACATGCACCTAAGAGAGGTGCAAACTCATGGGAAAGCATGCTGATAGCAAACTTTACACGTCAGCCTTCCCCGATGATGCAACCCAAAGCAAAGAAGAAACTAAAGGTCCCTGCAGGAATGTTAGCCAAATATGCAGGTAGTTCATGACAGAGCCAGGATGAGAAAGAACCTGGTGGTATCACACAGTGTGAGTTCCAGTCTGGCTTCCAAACAATTCAATTTTTTTATTCTCAACCACAATTTCCTTGTTGGGGAAAATAGGGCTGATTATGTTTATTGTAACGCTTCAATGAGACAATGTCCATAAAGCTTTTCTATATGGCCAGGCAAGAGGGAGTATATGCTGTGCTGGGTCTTTCCTTCCTTCATCCTGATCTTGGTTTTGCCTTTCTTCTTTTGTGTTTGAGCCTACAAGTGATCAGCATGGTCAAAAGCCTGAAGGTGCCAGGGGCTGTCAGTTACAGCCCAAGGGTATGTTTGGTGCCCTCAGAAGTCAGAAGAGGGCATCAGATCATCCAGTACTGGAATTTCAGATGGTTGTGAACCACCATGTGGGTGCTGGGAATTGAACCTAAGTCCCCTAGAAGAGCAGCCAGTACTCTTAACCACCGTACCATCTCTCTAGCCCCGATATATTTTTATTCAATTGTTTTGCTGAAAAGAGGAGACAAGAGTCTGAGGCAGAAAGCCTGCCTGAAGCTACATGGGTTTCAGGCCAGTCTGGTTGCCTCAAAAACAGACAAACAGTTG
Source organism: Phodopus roborovskii (assembly GCF_943737965.1). Taxonomy (NCBI): domain Eukaryota; kingdom Metazoa; phylum Chordata; class Mammalia; order Rodentia; family Cricetidae; genus Phodopus; species Phodopus roborovskii. The sequence continues at coordinate 20,590,371 of NW_026126517.1, forward strand.
GCTTGCCACCTAAACATTGGGACCTGAATTGGATCCCTGGAACCGCCACAATCAAACATTGTAGCATGTTCTTGTAATCCCAGAGCTGGAACAGAGGTTCAGGCAGGAAGAGCCTAGGGATTTACTGGCTAGCTAGCCTCACCAATCAAACAAAACATTAAAACAAGGTTGGTAGCTGAGAAAAGATGTGTCCCCTGGGTTCCATGTGCATATATGGCAAGGGGTATAGTTCAGTGGTAGAATGCTTGCTTAGAATGCCTGAGACTCTAGGTTCAAACCCCAGTGCCGCAAAATAAATAAAACACAGTAAAGGTAGAGTAGCAGCAGGGAAAGAGTAATAGGAATTAACAAAAAGCCAGTTGCTGGCCATAGAGCAGGAGGTAGGCTTCAGTACCTGCTGTGGGAAGGGAGTTTAGGGGGTGTGGAGACGGGATTCTAGCAAAAGAAAGAAGCTGAGCATTTTGTCCTTGGCTATGCAGAAGAGGGGAAGGATGAATTGCCCTGCAGGTCTGAGAAGCTCTCCAAGGATTTCCCGCCAACTCAGAGTACACTGGACAACTCACTTCCTTTTCCCAAGCTCCCAGCCCTAATGCCCTAGGGGTTTCACACAATACCGTGGGTGCTCTCCAGTATACAGGGGTTTTCTAGGTCATCTTATAGGTCTTTTAAAACCCAGAGACAAACCACCCATTAACTCATGCCCTGCTGGGGAGGTGAATGTGTCTTTTAAAAATTCAAAGGAAACCATTAAACTAAGCTGGTAACCATTGTAACTGGTAATAAGCTTTCCACACTTAAAAAAAAAAAAAAAAAAAAAAAAGTCAGAATGACTTTCCAGGAAGTTTGGTTACTTTTAATTAGCTACTTCTTTTTTCCTTGCCCTTAATTTAGGCTCACCTAAGCGTTAATTCTCCCATTGAGCAAAGCCCTGAAGGTTAGATGGAAGGGCAGGAAAACTCTGCAGAGGTGGAAGAAGGGCATCACAATCTCTCAGGAGTAGTGGGACCACATAAAATCTTTTCCTGGTTGGTAAGCAGAGCAAAACCAACCTTTGAGCTTGCTTGGGTGAAGGGGAAAGAGCTATGGCCCTTCCCAGTACTACCCAGGGTTACAGACTCACAGTGGTGATGGGAACTGGAAAGATGTCTCAGTGGTTAAGTGCCATTGGTGTTCTTACTGAGGACCTAGGTTTAGTGCTCAATATCCAAATTCCAGTTCCAGGGGATCTGACACCTTCTGACCTCCAAGGCACCAGGCACTTTAAATTCCTCTTTTTGTGGCTCAAAAAGGCAGTGGCAGCTGAGACATGGTGGCACATGCCTTTAATCCCAGCACTCTGTAGACAGTGGCAAGGGGATCTCTGTGAGTTCAAGGCCAGCCTGGTCTACACATCTAGGTATAGCCAGAGCGCTGCAGAGTGAGGTCTTGTCTTGAATAAACAAAATGAAAACAACAAGACATTGATGACTGAATTTACACCTCAGTCTATCATCAGCCTACCCTCTAAGACAAAATTCATTTTCTCTTGTCACGTAGTGAAAAGGATGAATTATTACACCAAGTAGCTAGTAAGTGGTTCTGTCTGTAGGCTTTTTCTTGGCATGTGGAGGGAAAGGCAAGAACTCAGGCTGGCCTGGAATTCTCCAGCTGTCCATCCTCTCAATTCAGCTTCTGAGTGTTGGTTACAGAAAAGCAGAACCCTGCCTGGCATGTTTGCCAGCTTTTTACCCCAGGTCTGTTTGATTTGAAACCATGTCCTTTAAGAGGCAAAGAGTCAGGTGAGGTTGGCAGCATGTCAAGATGGACTCTGGCATTGCTAGATTATTCCTCAATTCCCTCTCCCTTAATTATCTTAGTACATAATTCCCACAGTCCCGAATAGGAGATTAGAATTTCCCAAGCAACACATAGCACAAGGACTTTCTGGCCTCCTCCTATGGATAAAGCCTCACCTCCCCGGCTCACTGTCAGGGTTCGGGTGTCTCATTCTGACTCCTCAAACTGATCCCCAACTATGTCAAGTTAACTAATAGCAAAGCCCAGTTCCATTGATAAGGGTGGTCTTTTCCCGTGTGAGCCATGCTCAGTGTTGTCTTGGCCAATGGAGCCTGGGGGAACAGAGTTGGTTCCAGGAAAGGCACAGTTTCTCTACAGTCACTGCTCTGAACTCCACTTTTCTCCAGGGTAGAGCATTAGTACAGGTACAGCCCTCAGCAACCTTCAGCAGAGCTCATCTCAGCTTCTTGAGATTGAAGGAAATTAAGAACTATTACGTTCTCCACCAACCTTTGTAACACATATGACACCAAGAAACTGACTAAAGTCAGGCTTGATGATGAAGCAGGCCTGTAAACCAAGCTGAGGCTGAGACAGGAGGATTATAAATTTGGGGGGCCAGTCTGGGCTACAGAGCAAGTTCAAGGACAACTTAGCAAAACACTGTGTAAAAATAAACAATAGCAGTAAACAAGGCTAGGAATATAGCTCAGTGGTAGAGTACTTGATTACTATGCTTATGTACCTAACTTCAATCATCAGTATGATGGGGTGGACCGCACCCCAAAATGAGAGCAACCAGTCCACACTCTTTAGTCCAGCTGTTCAATGCAAAGCAGAACATAAAGACTGTAGCTCTTCATGCATTGCTACCGAAACTGTTTCATTGTTCAACCGAAGAGCAGAAAAATCTATAGCAAGTGTATTCTCAAGACACCCCTCCCCACTCTCCCCCCTACTATCCTCTCTGTCTTTTAGCTTCAAGAACTAGAATGATCCAGGACACCTGAGAGATTTTAGTTTTAGAGTACATCGATTCTCTTCCCCACCTCACTTCGGTGTCTCTAATGATCCAGATGAAACACTAATTGGGGCCTTGTTGGGAGGCTATTAAAGTTATCTTTCTAGTTATCTTTCTTCAAGTTCGTTTTAATTACACTGCATTTTCAAACCAAGGTTTGGGCTATGGTGAAAACAAGAGAGAAGAAAGAAAGATCTCAATTCTTTCCTGTCTCCTTTCTTTTCTTCACAAGGCAAAACCATGTCTAGGCACCAATCCTTCTCAGAGCTCACATACCATCTACACACACGCCACTTAGAAGGCCAACATTTGTACACAGGCTGTTTGCTTAGTTCTTTAGGAAAGACTATTAAGAACCTCAGATGGAAGCCAGGTGTGGTGGTGCACGCCTTTGCTCCCAGCACTCAAAAGGAGAGACCAGCAGATCTTTGTAAGTTCAAGGTCAGCCTGGTTTACAGAGGTAGTTCTAGGACAGCTAGGGCTACAAAGAGAAACCCTGTTAGGGATGGAAGACCCTGGTTTACCTCCACCAAAGTCAAATTCTCTCCAAGTCTTGCAGTACAGCCTGTTGTTTCTGTGTTAGGACGGCACATCAAGGCATGAATCACAGCCGAGTGAGGTGGCTCAGTGCAAACCTCAGGACCTGAGTTCCATCCCTAGAACCCGTGTAAAGGCAGAAGAAATTTTGCAAAGTTGTCCCCTGACCAATACTCATGCATACATGTCATGTGTACACCCATGCATACATATTATACACACATAACAATAACAGAATAAAAAATAAAGTCTTTCTTTTTATGAAACAGATGCTTATATCAGCTGAGTATAAGCTGAAGTGGCTGAGGATCTCAAATTTGAGGGTAGCCTGAGTTACATAGTGAGTTTAAGACCAGCATGGGTGATTTAGCAAAACTTTGTCTCAACATAAAATTAAAGAGCTGGAGTATGGCTCAGTGGTAGAGGATTTTCCCATCATGGTAAAGCTCTGGATTTAATGTGTTTGTGCATGCATGTGCATGCATACACATACACACACACACACACACACACACACACACACACACACACTGTGTCACAGGATATAGTGGTAGAATGCCACTTGCCTACCATGTGCAAAGCCCTGGGTTTGATGTCCAGCACTTCAAGAGTGACTCTTTCCCAATAACTTTCTGTCCTTTGTTCCCAAGGCTCTGGCTCCTTCCTGGCCTGGTTCCAGAGATTTGTTCTACCAAGGTTAATATCTATTATTCCAAGGCCCCAGACTCATGCCCTGGTATTTCCAGGGAAGTACCGTAGGGCCCAAGATCCATCTTTGGGATCTGAAATGCTGAGCGGGTAGAGACACCACATACTGAACAGTGTCTCCCAACCTTTCATCCCCAGAAGAGAACGCCTTACCTGACTCCACCTGGCTGAAAGTGCTGCGGGCATCCGTTGAATCTGCGATATCCCCACTCATCTTAATCTCTGCAGGGAAAACAACACTGATTTTAATAACGGGTCACCATTTTTCTTGCTGTGACATATGTGGCTTCAACTAAACAGCAAAGATGAATGTGTAATTACCACAACCATCAGACTTTCAAATTCCTGATTCCCGAACACACAGCCATTAGAATATTCATAAGCTTGGAGGTACAAATCCCCTTCTCCTGGACCATCTTTCTAGCCCAACCTTTCCTGTATTTCTCCACAGCTACTGCAGGGTCTCTCACCTTCTGCATCATCCATTGCCACCCTCTCATCACCTAGACACAGTGGCTAAAATTTAACAAGAATAAGGATGGGGGGGGCATCCCTGCTCATCCCCAGCCTTAATTTCTTTTGGAATCAGGGAAATGTATCCTCTTAAAATTTCATAGAAATCCAGGTGTGGCATCATGTGCCGATAAACCCAGCACTCAGGAGGCTAGGTCAGACCAGCCTTGAACTTAGAGAGGAAGGCTTTGTCTCAAAAAAAAATAAAATAAAATAAAATAAAATAATGATAATACTCTTTCATTCCCCATTCTATTTAACAAGGCTGCCCTAGAAGGTAAGCATACTTTAACCAAAGTTTGCCCCTCTTACCTTCCTGTCCCCAATTCCACTGCCTGTCTGGTTCTCAGAGGTCAGTGTACTGCCTGGGGAATCAAATACTAAGTCCTTGCCACCCTTCTCAGAAATCTTGCCCTCTGAGGCTCCTTCCTGTCTCTCTTATTCCTCCAAACTGCTCAGCTGAGAAAGCAAATCTGCTCAGGGTCCCATGTCAGCCCCGGAATGATACTGCTCTGGACTCTCCACTCTGCTGCATTGCAATAAATTAAACATTTACCCATAACAGATAGCTGCCACCTAAGAGGCCCTAAACCTCCTCCCTGGTCAGCTGAGGAAAAGAAGCAATTTTGAAATTGTTCTCTCAGCTCCTCTCCTTATTAAACCATCCAAATCCTGCCGTTTAAGACAGAATATTTTATTCAAATTGTATGGAACCCCCCCCATTGCACCCCTTTCTCTGGGGCAGCACTTTAACTCTTACAAACCAGATAAAGTATTGGTGAGTTAATTTGCATATGAGTCTCCTCAGCCAATCCCAGCCAAGAAGGCAGCCTTAATTTGCATCAGGTAATCAGGCAGTTGGCATCGTGGACTTCCGAGGTCTGGAGATGATCAGGATGAGGGAAAAAGTGGATCTCAGCCCCAGGAAAAGAGGAGAGAAAGCGCTGCCCCTTTCTTTTTGGTATGGCTATAATGTGTATAGCTCTTAAATATATTTACAGCTCTGTAATGACTGTAATGAAGTGACTGCAGTGCCAGGAAAAGCAGAGATGCAGACTTCAGCAAATGCACCAGAAGTAGAGGAAGAAATAAGGCCACCCTAGGAATCCCTTTGGGTTGGAGGGCACTGCTTATAGAAGGAAGACACCAGGCTATACAGTGAGAGCTCTGTAGGATCTTTCTCAGGCAGTCATGCTGCACTGGTGGGGGGGGGGAGAGGTATGGAAGTCTCATGAACACCCTGTCTGCTCTGTATCTGGGAGACTTTCCTTGAACCTTAGTCTTTCCTGCAACAGATGTTAATTTTTCAGACACTATAGTGTATACATATATGTATACATATATGCATACAGGTACAGAACTAGCAGGGGCTTCTGCCGAAATTCACTTACTACTGCTGGGAAAACGGGTTTCACTTTTTCATAGCTTGGAACTGGGCAATGCCTAACACCCATCTATCTGTACCCTACACTTCACCACAGGGATTCCTCTGTAGTGCAGAGAAAACGCCCCAAACCAGAGCCTGTTGGGAAGGCACAAGAGAGAAAATCTCTTCCTCCACTGGCTTTGAATCTGCCTTAGCAGAGGTAGGAGTCAGGACTTCAGAGCGTGGATTTTGGCAGCCCACAAACCAGAGTGTAATTCGATGCCATCATTAGGTAGCCAGGGGACCCTAGCTACAAATGACAATATGAATTTTCTCATCCAGAACCAGGGATGGTGAACACACCTTCCAGAGGCAAGGACAAGATCAAATGAAACGATGAATGGAAATAAAGTGGGTGTCTACTAAATACCATTGGCTTAGACGTAAGGAGTCCCAGTCCCCTCTTGCATCCTGGTTGTATCCCTTCCTTAGCCCTTCCCGATTTTCCAGGACACCTGTGGCTTTCAGTCTGGCACCTCTGTAACTGTCTTTCACCAAGGAAGTCATTGCAGTTCTCCAGATTCCACCTTCACAGAGAAACTGCTCATAGGGACAGGAAAAGCTTGAGAGACAGTGAAAAAGCCATGATCATCAGAGTTCCCAAGTCAACATTTAAACAGATACCTTGGTATGTCTGTTACTTAAAATAGAACTATAGTCTTATTCCTGCTCCATTGAGACATCCCCAGAGATATTTCTTTTGAGGCAGGGTCTCATGTTGTCCAGGCTAGCCTTGGACTCACTCTAGTTCATTGAGAACTTGAACTTGTAGCCTACCTGTTTTCGCCTCCCAGGAGTAGCTGGGAATACATGCCTATACCATGAGGATGATTTACACAGGTAGCTGAGCTGAGCCTTATTTTGTTGCCCATCACCCCAGCTTTCTTCTAATACCCATTTCCCTCTATTTCTTTAAACCAAGAAGCCTTCTCATTTGTCCTTTAAACAAACATAAAGCTTAATCGTGTCTAAAAGTTATTCCTAAAGACTTCCAAGGCTCCTTATGCTGCCTTGACCTAGTGACAGCTTGCCTTTCCAGACAGAGGGTGGGGCTTCTTGAGGGGCAGAGTGAGATAACCTGGAAACTTCTCCCTCTGTCAGTCCCCAGCATGTTCAGATGCTAAGAACCTGTTCTTGTTGGGTAGGAGGCTGATGCTGATGGGTGGGAAGAACCCTTGGGTCTCAGCCTAAAAATGGGCCAACACCGAAACTCCCTGAGACGCTGGCAGTAACCCTTCACCTGTCGGACAGCACTGCCGGGGGTGATCGAGAGAGGTGTGGGGTGGGGCCTGCTCGGCTGTGTTCTTATCTTAGTCTGCCTGAGTCGGCTCTCTGCCACCCTCCCTTCCCTGGGGAGACTCAGCTGCTGAGTGTAAGTGCCCAGATACCTCATGTAGACCCCAATCTGCCTCATCTAGCATTGTCATGGTGAAGATGGCCTGGCTTTCCTGTGGTCTGGTCAGAAGAAATTCCCCCAGTAGACATCTGGACAAGCATCCCAAGGCAGTGCTGTCTCCAGGCAGCAGGCTGTGTCCTCCTGCGTCCAGGCTATTCTGAGCAAACAGGAGCCCCACCCCTCTCTCCTCTAGTCCCCATTCCTATCCTAGGAGGGGACCTTTCCTCAAACACTTGCTTTTGTGGGTTCCTCTACAAGGGGACTTCCTGGGACCCTCCAGTGCCACTTCTGGGCCAGCCAAGGATCCAACTCCACTAGTGTAGACTTTTTTTCTTCTTCTCTCTGACAGGTCTTTTAGTCCAAATGGCATTCCTGAGCTCCATCAAGAACAGGTCTGGGGCACTTGGCCTCCCTCCCCTAGCTGACAGTGAGAAACAGAAAGACCCACAAGGCTAGGCACTGGGACCCTCTGGCTGACTATGCCACCTCTGTCCCTTCTTAGCTGACTGGTTCTTGACTGTCCCTTTAGCCCTGAGTACAGGAAGCCCCTCTCTATCTGAGAACTCCTGTGTTACTTGCTCTGATCTCCAGGCTCCACTGGGAAAGTTCTGTAAGAACACAGAGTGGAGGCTGTGGCAAACCTGAACCAGAGTTTTCCCCAGGCCATCAGAGCAAGAACACAGAGCTGACTTAAGGGGCCACACAGTCATAGAGCCCTCTGAATGGGGATCCAGGAGCAAATGTATGTCCAGGTTTGTGGATTGCTATTCTCCTCTTTCCACACTGGTACTACTTCAGGAAACCAACCAGGAGCCATTCTAAGGGCCTGGGGTTGGTTATTCTAGAGGCCATGTCAGTCTTCAAGGAACAGCAGAATATGAGATTACTATGGAGGGACTAAAATACACCAAGTTTCTAAAATAAAGGGAACCCCAGGTAAGAGACCCACCCAGGGAAGGAGACTATGAGACAATGCACAGAAAGGGGGTATCCCTCCCTCCATACACACAGCTGAAATGCCCTACAATGACCTCAAAAGCCTGGCATAGTGGCTTATGTCTATAATCCAAGAATTGGGGAAGCTGAGGCAGGAGGATTAATTTGAGCTTGAGATAAGTGAGCTACAAAGCAAGACCTTGTCCCAAATAACAAAGACTGTGAGCTGAGAAAGCAAGCATAGCGCAGACAGTTCCAAACCCAGAGACCTCTGCTTATGCCACTGAACAGTGAGCACACACCACAGAGGGGCCAAGACATGAGAGACATGGAGGAAGACAACCACCCTGGAGGAGCTGGTGAAAGACTATGGCAGAGAGGCCTTCAAGACAAATGGAGAGATAAGTCAGGCAATGCACACAAAGGCAGGTGAACCCCCATCTGAGGAAGCACCCCATCTTGGGTTTGGCACACTGCTCACAGCAATGTAGAGCAGAGGGGCTGTATGGGATCTCTGAGAAGCATCCACCAGGGGCTAGCATGGGTGGAAGGCTTGGCCTTCTCTTCCCAACCTCCCCTCTCCTGCTCTCTACCAGGTCCACCCAGTTCCCAGGCTACTACCCTGCCAGGATCCAGCTGTTCCGCCTCCTCCCACTTCCCTAGGCAGAAGCCTCTGGTACACAGGGAGGTGGAAACCCCCCAGGAAGTCCCTGATCTTAGTTCTAAAGAACTCCCCACTTTCTACTGAGCTACCTTTGGACAACACTAATTCCCATTTGAATGCTGGCCTACGTGATAGGAAATGAGGGATGAAATGCCTGCCCTTGTCCCCAGCTACTTTCAGCTCCACTGTAGGGCTTTGGATCTGAAAACTTTCCTCAGACACTGGATGACACCCAGTTGGATGGCTCCTTCAGCCTCACCTAGTCCTTCCTGGCAAATCCTGGGGCACCAGCCACTGGGTGCCAACATCTCTCCACCAGCTACCCTTGCACTTAACCCTGCTGAGAAGCTTTAGTAGAACTAAGCATTGTGGGCCCCTTGGACCCCCACTGAGACCTCTTTCTAGGAATGGTGGGGAGAAGGGAAGATCTAGCTTGTTTTGCTTTGTGGGGTGGGTCAAAAGATCTGCTTTCGGGGCTGGAGAGATAGCTCAATGGTTAAGAGCATTGGTTGCCTTTCTGGAGGACCCAGGTTCGATTCCCAGTATCCATATGGCAGCTCACAATTGTCCGAATTTCCAGTTCCAGGGGAATCTGACACTCTGACACAGACATGAAGGCAAGCAAAGTACCAATGCATACATAATAAAATAAAAAAAAAAGATTTGCTTTCTTCCTCCCCCCCCCCACTCTTCTAGAACAATTAGTCCTAAAGAAAAATTACTTGGTCACTGCACTGTGTGAGAGAGGTAAGGTGCTAGGCTTTGATAGCTAAATTAGCTCCAGCTTTTTTTTTTCACTTTGATTCTGTTCCTTGCTCAACACCCCAGGCAGCTAATCAGAACATCCTCCCTCCCCACCTCAACCCTCATCACCAAGTCCAACTTCATAGCATCCTTAGCCCAGCTGTGGATGGAAGGATCAGAGAATGAATGGTGGGTCCTGGGCCCTCCACAACCGCCTCTCATTTGTCCATTCCTGGCCTTCCTGGGCTCCCTCAGGAAAGGAGGTCATGGGCTCAGATGTGCCTGTCACCATCTCCTCAGGGATACAGGCCCACTGTGCACCGAGCCCATAGCACAGATGGATAACGTGAGTGGACACACCAGCAACACATTCAGACACATCTGGAACATGTGTGGTCCAAGACTCATTAGGTTCCTTGGGGTTTGCTCCACCAATTCTCCCAGCACACATAGGGGACAATCAGACACTCCTGACATAAATACATGCTTGCACAAGTCCTAATCAATGAAGGATCCCGGGGCATGGCATCTGCCCCAGGTGCGCCTTTGGATTTGCTCCGCCCTACCCACTTCCCCTACGCACCCCCCCATGCCCACTTTGCCTGCATTTCACACAGGTGCCGGGACACCAAACACGCAGCATGTGGATACACGTATGCACTCCCAGGTCCACACCCTAGCTGAGTGAGTGAACCACCCTTCTCCTGCAACCTCCTGGGACTCCAGCACTTCAGCACACCCAAGTCCCACGCACTGTCTAACGCCCCAGATCTGGGGCTTCAGGAACTTCATGCCCCTCTCCGTTGTTCTCCAAGGTTTCATAGTGCCTCTTTTACCCCCAACACCTACTTATTCTCGCCCCGAAGAACCCGCTATCCACATCGCCCTCTCCTGGCTACCGGGGAGTTAGCCCCCTCACAGCCCCTCGCGCAGTGCAATGGTGTCCTCGTCCTTGGTCCCTTCCCACGCGCAGTGACACCTGTCGGAGCTCTTTCCCTCCGCCCCTCACCTGTGTGCATGGGCTCCAGATTCACCATCCTGCCCCAGGCGGGGCCAAAGCCAGCGCCCCCCCAGGTCCCTCGCGGCTGCCCCAGCCTGGTCCCCGAGGAAGCCAGGGTCTCCTTTCTCCCGCCCTCTACCGCCTCAGCTGCCGCCACTGCGGGAGCCGCTGCTACCTCAGTCGCGTGCTCTGCTGCTCCGGCCAGCTTAGCATACTCCCCAGGTGAGCACGCGGCGCGGGGCGGGGGCCTCGGCCACGCCCCCTGGCAGGGCCCCCGCGCTTGGCCCTGGGCCCATGCAAAACAGCGATTTGCATACATGGAGCTGGGGGCCCGGAGAGAAGTGTCGAGGTGCTGCCTGGGCGGGTTCGACCCTGAGGAACACCTGTCTGTTGAGATCCCGCCTGGTAGTCCCTCCCCATTATGCCCTCAGTACCTCACACTCCTGGGGTAGCTTGCCCCTTCGGGGAACTGCCAGGTTGGGCTCAAGAAAAGTAAGCAGTACTAAGGAGAACCCGGAAGAGTTTGGAGAAGCCAAGGGATGCTTAAAATCCTAGAATGGTCTTATAATCTTCCCTTCCAACCGTTTACCACCCCAGTGGCTAGGGTCACACTGTTCATCTCCCTGATCTCATTTAAGCATCTGTAAAATGGGGCCTGTGTTAATAACTGGCATCTACCAGGTGACCAAACCGGGCTGGTTCCAGGTAGCTTGCTGTTGTCAGCATGAGATCTGGATTACAGCAGCTGCTCCTCACTCTTTCCAGATAGACAAGACTTCCCCCTTTTCCTGCTGTTACCCACCCTCACCTCCTGTGCCAGGCTATGAGAGAGAAGGATATGGAGAATATTTGCCAATGCTAGCAGTTGTCCTTCCAGGGACTGGATGTGACTAATCCAAAGCCCATAGTTCCCCAGTGATGGAGCCTGGACTCTGATCCCAGGACACCTTGCATTGGTGGAAGACTTCTCACTTTTCAAATGTCAGTTAGTGACTACGTGTCTCAGGGAGCATCCAGCCAGCTCACAAAGCCATGTGCAGACAGGAGGCAGAGCTACACTTTCTGTTTTCTTTTCAGACAGGACTCCCATCACCCTGGTCCCAAGCCATTTCTCAGAATGCCCTTGGGCTTTTCTGCCTCAAGGCATTTTTTATAATGTTATTTCCTCCTGATATGTCCATTCATAATACCCAGAGTTTACCGGGCTTTCACTCTTAACTGGGCATGGTGCTGAAAAACTTTTAAGGCATCTTTAATGCCATTATTATTACTAACTATTATTTTGAATTGTTACAGGTTCAAAATCAAGATGTTTCCACATGTAAAGCAAGCTCTGAGCTGTGTTCCCAACCCTTTTTGGTTTTTGAGACAGGGTCACCTTATGTAGTCTAGGCCTTGAAGTTCCATCCTCCTGAATTTAAATGTGTATTAAGTCCTGTAAATAGTACCATGATTTCTTTTTATTTCTCTTTTTCTTTTCTATTCCCTTTTTTCTCCTTTCTCCCCCCCCCCCATGCCTCTTGGCTTTTAGAGACAGGGTTTCTCCATGTAGCCCTGGCTATCCTGGAACTCACTGGCCTCTAATTTAGAGGTTCACCTGCCTCTACTTCCTGAGTGCTAGGACTAAAGGTGCATGCCACCACACCCTGAAGTAGCATGATTTCTATTTCACAGATGGAAACACTGAGGCTTAGGGAGTTTAACTTGCCATGTTACATAGCCCATAAACACCCAGAACAGAAATTTTTTGTTCTAAAGTAGTGCTCTGTTTTCTCTAGGGAACAATACAAGTGTGCCCTCTTTTTGAAGTTGGAAGTGGTCCGGTACTAGGGAAATGGAGATGCTCTCCTCTCTATTTTTACCCCCTGCACCTGGGACTGAACTTTGAGCATCATGCATCCAAAATGCTGGACGATGATGAGAGTTGTTGCAGCCTGTGTGGAGGGGGTCGGTGTGGGCCCTGCTTAGCTCACTTCTTGGGTTTTTGTTTTTGTTTACTGACTAGATGCCTCATTCTATTGCCTTCAGGTCCTGGAACAATGTTGGGCACACCAGACATGAGAAGTTTTAAGTGCCAAGTAAGGGAGTAGGGAGTGCACAAGTGAGTCTTCAGGGCTGGGCAAACTGCCTATCTGAGTCAAACCCACCTGCCCCTCCTGGCAAGAAGGAAGGGACTTTCTTTTTGTTCTTTCTGGTCTTGGAAAGAGATCAACAAGGGTTTTTGGAGTCCAAATGATCCTGGAAGTCTCACTCAGGACGCTCTCAGCCTGTCCCTTCCTTCTCTACACCTTGTCCATTCCTTGTTTGGCATTTTCCCCTGTGCCTAATGTTTAATCTACAACTGAACTCACCTGCCATCATCCCAGAGAAATACTTGCTCCAGTCTCTAGAACCCTGTGTGCTTGAGAGTCCCATATCTCTATTTGCATACATTTGCATGGACCTGTGCATTCAGGGTCTGGTTCACCACTTTATCTAGGACCTGTTGTAGTTTTCCCCACATAGAATCTCATTGTTTTTTCTCTGTGCTTTAGTATTCTAGAAGCCAGAGAAGTTTATATCTATTGATGTCCAAGAACTACCTAGGATTCTGGGATCTGTGTGTGTGTGTGTGTGTGTGTGTGTGTGTGTGTGTGTGTGTGTGTGTGTGTTGGGGGGCAGTTTGTAGAGTTCTCTGGGAGGTAAGCACTGAGGAGGAAACAGGATCTTGGGAGTTCATAGTTGGAAGCAAAGCTTAAAGGTCCCAGTGATGGGGAGGGGGTGAGGTTGGCAAATATTGTTTTAGCTATTGTTCATCTCTTCACTTATCCATTAGTAAACAGTATGTTCTCCCCTAGTATGGAGAACTGTGCTCCATGCTGAATATGCAGCATCTTTGTCTTGTGTGTTCCTGTTTATGTGTGTGTGTGGGGGGGGTGGGTAGAGGAACCTCAAGTGTCATTCCGGAAGTACCTAGCCACTTTATTTCCTGGGATAGGGTCTATCATTGCCCTGAAACTCCTCCGATAGCATAGGCTGGCTGACCAGTAGGATTACATGGATTCTGGGGTGGATGTGCTTGCAAAGTAAGCATTTCTTCATTAAGCTATCTCTCCAGGCCCCACAGGGCATTTTGTTTGTTTGTTGGATGGATTTTAAGGCAACACTCATTTAGATGAAAAGTTATTAGCCATCACTTATTGATGGGGAAATTGAGGTTTAGGGAGATTAACACAGCCAGGAGATGATAAGGTTAGGGTTTAGATCCAAGCCTACCAGTCTAGAACTGTGTGTGTGTGTGTGTGTGTGAGAGAGAGAGAGAGAGAGAGAGAGAGAGAGAGAGAGAAAGAGAGAGAGAGAGAGAGAGAGAGCAAAAAGGAGAGCTAGACCATCCTATTCTTTCCTTCTGATCTTGCTTGATAATTGTTTCAATTAGATGGAGTGGATTAAGACCCCCACCCCCACCCCTTCCCAACACAGCTGCAAGAAACCTTCTTTGAGCTTTGGCCTGGTAAGCGGCATTCCTCCAGGCTTAATTCTGTTAGCAAGAGAGAAACCACAGAGAAGAGGCTGAGAGAGGAGGCTGTCTGGGGGTTAAAAAGGAGGCAGAGGACAGAAAAGGAGAAAGAAGGAAGGGCAGGAAATTTCAGTGCCTTTGGACATCAAAAGAGTTGTATGCAAATGAAATGTAAACACAATGCAAATTGCCTCTCCCTCTACCCTCTCTTTAGAGCTAGAGGACCCATTCAGTGTAGCACAAGTTGGATGTCATGGTGATCTCTTTGACCCCTCCCTTAGTCCTTGTGGTGTGACTTCTGTCCCCTCCTTGCCTGCAGCTCTAGTTGCAGCAGAAGCTCCCCCAGGCTCCATTTCTACTTGATTAGCTTCTCTTGTTTCATGGCCAAAGGCTGGGGTCTCGCTTCCCCTTCTCAACACTTGAGCTGGAAGTGTGAGACTCCTGAGAGGGTGTGGTGTGGGGGTAAGGGTAGCCACCCCCAGCCTTGTTTTCTCCCTAGAGGGAAAAGTGGCCTTCTTGGCAGCTGGCCTGCCGAGCACTCCCGTTTCCTGTCTTGTCAGCTGGATTGAGTTGTCAGGGCTGGGAGAAGGGTGGAGAGCAAGGCATCCTGGAAGGCCACCAAGCAACAAGTCCCTTCTAGCTCTTTCCTTCTGCCAGATGAGCTGCAGGGGCCCTAGCATGTGGACTGTGTCTGTGTGTGTGTGTGGGGGGTCTCTCTCTGTCTTAAGTTCATCAAAGCCAGAAAATTCAAGCTCAGCTCCCCCACCTCAATGAAAAACAGAAGGAAGGAAGGTAGAGGCCAGGAAGGACTTCCAAGCCTGTTTTGAATAACACTGCTGAGTAAATCTGATGGCACCATTGCCAAGAGGCATATTGCAGAAGACAGACAGAGGAGGACAGTGCCAAGGTGACAAAGTGAGAGATGTCTTGGGAACCAGGATAAAAGCAGCTGCATCCGGGAGCAGACAGGAAAGGACACGGAACACACAGGGCTATGCCCTGACATCCCCAGTGCTGACTTACCTGTGCCCCTCTCGTAGCCTCCCTCCACAACCTCCTGCCAGCATCTAGCCCTCTCCCATGTCATCACAGAAATCCATAGCTCATTTTGCTCTCGAAGGTTTAGAATAATAAATAAAATGTCTTTAATGTAAAATTAGAGACACAACAACTTTTTCTCCCAATCAGCTTTGACCTTGAGGCCAGGAGCTGAACTCTAACCACACTTCCCTCCTGCCTGGTTCAGCCCCTCCTTTCTTGGCTCTTGAAGACCAGGTGATAGTTCAGGACATCTGAATTCTCAGAGCAAGTCTAGGCCCAGCGCGCCATCTTGTGGAAGTTGGGAGTGTAACCCCTGTCTATAGAGTTCCAGAAAAGGACCTCTCTTTGGCTAGCTAGGGCAACCACAGGTCAGGACTCCAGTTCCAGACAAGAAGAGATATTGATGTGTCGTCTTCAAGCCTTCAATCCCCATCCAGAACCTCACTATGGATCCCAGATTGATCAAACAGTGACGAGAGGTTTGGGCTTTTGGGAGGATATCTCTCACACATTGTCCTCTAAAGCTAATACACACTGTGGTGCCCTGAACCCACTCACAGAGGAGTTAGAGGCAAGCCATGCATCCATAGCTGTATCAAGCACCAATCAGAGCTACATACTAGCCCAGGGACTAGAGATGTCACAGGTATTAGACTCCTCTGCAAGCTCCCAGTCTCTTGAAGCTTCTGGATCATGACGGATGAGTCCTTCATCCTGTAGTAGAGACCCTAACAGGAAAGTATAGGTTTGTCATCAGGCTCCATTCGGGAGGGGGTGGACCCTGCTGGAATCTGGGAGTAGACCTCAAGAAGGGCTTCACAGAGGAAAGGACTCTAAGCTAAGACAAGTGAGCCCAGAAATAGACAGCAAAGGCAGGGATAGTGGATGGAGGGTAGAGGAAACCATGAGCTGCACATGGAGGCAGTGACCAAGTGCAGGGGATGAAAAAGCTTGGGGTCAGGTGATGGCCATCCTTCTGGAGTACAGTCAATCAGCCCTGCCTATACAGAGGAGAGGGCACCTGGCTTCAGCAATGGCTCCAGCTGATTGCAGCCAGCCTGAGACCCCCTAGGCTAGGAACTTGTGGGGAAGACAGTGCTGGTAAGAAATCTGTCCTGTAATCCCAGTACTTGAGAGTCTAAGGCAGGAGGATTGCTTTGAATTCAAAGCCAACCTGGGCTACATAATGAGTTCTAGCTCAACTTTGGCTACAGGGCAAGACCCTATCTGTAAAATAACAAGTCTGGCATGGCAATGTATGACTTTACTCCTAGCATTCAAGATCTTCATGAGTTTGAGGCCAACCTGGTCTATACAGAGCCTTCCAAAATAGTCAGGAATACATTGAGAGAACCTGTTGCAAATAAATAAATAAATAATAAATAAATAAAACAACAAAAATGCACTTGCTTGCTGATACAGCAAGAGAAACAGGGATAGGCTGCAAAGACCAATGTGAATTTGCCATGGTTTCAGTTTTTCTTTTAGGAGGGGAAGAGTTAAATGGTTGCAGGACTGAAAGGGAAGAGGTAGGAAAGAAAAGTGGAGAGACAGAGAAGGGAAAATCTGCCCAAACAGGGAAGCTTCTGAGGAATCAGGGAGGGGCTAGGGGCTTCTATTTCCTATAAGAAGAGGGGAAGGAGGCAGGAGCAGACTGTCTCTGTTTCTCTCTCCCTGCTTTTCAAAGCCCAATATGCAGCAGAAGCCAGAGCCAGGCAGGGAAACCATCAGCCCACAAGACAAAGCCACTAGTCCTGAAGATCAAAGGTTACCCTTGCTCAGCTGAGCCTGGGTTCTGGGGTGAATGGTGACCCACTACACAGTCTTTTCTTTTTCCAAATGGACGCTCATAAAGCCTGGTACAGAAGGTCTCCATGGAGTCCCTGCTGTGTGATCTTCCCTTCCATGGCCATCCTCCAAGGTCCCCAGCTGGGACTATGGTGATTATCAGCAGGAAGCAGGACCAAAGGGGCTTGCCTTTTGTGACACTATGGCTTATTTACAGGGTGCCAGCAGGTCTAAAGGAACTGGGACTAGAGGGAAGCAGGTGGCTGGTGGGCCAAGGCTGAAGAAGCAATGGAGAGAGAGGCTGTCCCAGGAGTCCCGGGGTCTGGGAAGCATGGAAATAATGTCAGATGTGTGACACTGCAGCGGTGAGAAGCTGGGGCGATGTGCCCTGACTCTAAACTTGTCCTGCCCCCACTGGCCATGGACACTTACATTGGCTGAGGCCAAAGGATGGAGTAGATGCTATGCACCCAGGAGCCAGCCTCCTGGGGCTATCAAGGTGCAAGGATGGTGGAGGGGAACAGCCCCCTCAGTTGATTCCTGGCTACTTGTGCTGTTGAGAATAAACTCTAGATGCTGTTTCTTGGTGATTACGCTGCAGCTGCTTCATGGTAACACCAAGAGATGACAGGTGTGGTGATTTGAAGGGAAATGGACCCCATAGGCACATAGAGAGTGGAACTATTAGGAGCTGTGACCTTGTGAGTAGGGGTGGCCTTGTTGGAGGAAGTGTGTCTCTAGGGGTAGGCTTTGAGATTTCAGAAGCCCAAGCCAGGCCCAGTGTCTCATTCTCTTCCTGCTGCCTACCAGTCCAGATATAGAGCTCTCAGCTACCTCTCTAGTGCCATGCCTTGCTGCATGCCCCCATGCTTCCTGTCATGATGATGATAATGGACCAGCCCCAATGAAATGTTTCCTTATAAGAGTTGCCAGGATCATGGTCTCTATTCATAGCAATAGAAACCCCAACTAAGTCAGATAGTAGTGGTGCACGTCTTTAATCCCAACACTCAGGAGACAGAGGCAGGGGAATCTCTGAGTTTGAGGCCCACCTGGCTTATAATGAGTTAAAAAAAAAAAAAGAATGAAAGAAAGAAAGAGAGAGAGAGAGAGAGAGAGAAAAGAGAAAGAGAACATCTAACTAAGTTAGGGTTTCTATTTTCTATTGCTGTGAAGAGACACCATGACCATGGCAACTCTTATAAAGAAAACATTTAATTGGGGAGGTTCACTTACAATTCAGACATTCAGTCCATTATCATCATGGTGGGAAGCATGGCGGCAGGCAGGCAGACAGGCAGGCAGGCATGGTGCTGGAGAAGGAGCTGAGAGCTCTTACATCTTGACCCACTGGCAACAGGATGTGGTCTGAGACACTGGACATGGCTTGAGCATATATGAGACCTCAAAGCCTTCCTCCACAATGACACACTTCATCCAACAAGGCCACAACCCCTAGTAGTGCCACTCCCTGTGAGCTTATGGGGGCCAACAACATTCAAATTACCACAGTAGGCATGGGTTCTAGATCCCAGCTGTTTGGTCAAACATCAGAGTAGGAGTTGCCTTGAAGGTATTTTGTAGATTCACCTTTATGATCATTAAGGCAATTATCCTTAAGGTGGAAGGAGGCCTCATCCAATCCAGGGAAGGCCTAAGAATGAGATTGTTTGTTTCCTGAGGAAGGGAGACAATGTGGAGATCCCAGCTGAGTAGGGTGCTATGACTACCTGGCACTTCACAGGCTCTCCTCTGTAGCATCACCACCCAGCCAGGATTTATGGACTTGCTAATTCCTTCAAACGAGTCTCTCTTTCTCTGAGTATATGCATCCTGGGGTTTCCGCCTCTCTGGAGAGCCCTGGCAAACAGCCCAGGAATGTGGGGAAATGGGAGCATTCAGGAGCGATAAGTGAGAAGGCACATTGGAGCATCTATCACGATTTACTCCCCTATGACCCAAACACTTGGCCCTTACGAGCTCCAGCCTGGCTTGTCAGAGCAACCTGAGGTGGACCATGAGCCGGGGGTGCAATGAAGTAGGGTGTAGCTTAGGAAGAAGAGGGCTTGTGTGTGTGTGTGTGTGGTGTAGATAGTTGGGTACTGGAGGAGTATCTCGATAAGGCAAACTCATCTGTAATTTCTCCTTGCCCTCCCAAGTGTTGGCATTACAGGTGTGCGCCACCATGCCAGACTATGCTATGGGTCCTTTTCTCCCTTTCCTTCTCCTTTCTGAACTAGGAACAGACTGGAAGTCACTCTGTAGCCCTCCTAACTGTTGGGATTACATATGTACCTTTGTTTTTTGTTTGTTTGTTTTGAGACAAGTTGTCACTCTGTATTTCAGGCTGTCCTGGAAGTCACTATATAGTCCAAGATGACCTTGAGGTCATGGTACTACTCTTCCTGCCTCAGCCTTCCAAATGCTGGAATTATAGCATGCACCACCACCCGTGGCACTTATTGAAGCTTTGGTTCTTACAGGGACTCTTGTCTACTTTACATTAACTCTCTTTCCATGCTTCCTTACAGACCCAATTCTCATGAAGACTTTGGAGCAGAGACCCCTCAACTGTAGGGCCTGTAGTTCCCCTACCTCAGATCTTCCAGGGCTGTAGAGAGGAAAGCCTGGAGAACCAGCAAGCAAGAAGGTTACAAGGCCTATGATGCTGCAAGGGGAAGGATGTGGCTGGTGTGAGCGTTTCCCTCTGAGGCAGAAGTACCCAGTGACTATTGCCACTTTAAATTCTTTCTCTCCTAAAATGTGTGCCTTCTTTTATAGGTGAGCCATGTTCTTTTGTTGTTGTCAT
Organism: Phodopus roborovskii; assembly: GCF_943737965.1. Lineage (NCBI taxonomy): Eukaryota > Metazoa > Chordata > Mammalia > Rodentia > Cricetidae > Phodopus > Phodopus roborovskii. The sequence goes on from NW_026126517.1 coordinate 20,610,226, forward strand.
TGTTGTTAGTTTATTTTTTTAATATTTATGTGTGTTAGTATTTGGTCTGTGTGTATGTCTGTGTGAGGGAATCAGATTATTTGGAACTTGAGTTATAGACAATTATGAGCTGTCATGTGGGTGCTGGGAATTAAACCCAGGTCCTTTGGAAGAACAGTCAGTGCTCTTGACCACTGCGTCATCTCTCCAGCCCCAGGAGCCATGTCCCTGAAGGTTCAAGTTGGCCAGTCAGATAAACCCCATTGTCTTAGTCACTGTTCTTTTGCTGTGAAGAGACACCATGACCGCAGTGATGCTTTTTAATTTTGTGTGTGTGTGTGATTTTTTTGTCTTGTTTTTATTGAGCTATACATTTTTCCTTATGCCCCTTTCATCCTCCCCCTCTACCCTTCCCTATACTCCCTCTACTCCCAATTTATTCAGAAGATCTGTCTTTTTTCCCATTCCTAGGTGGATCCATGCATGTCTCTCTTAGGGTCCTCTTTGTTGCCTCGGTTCTCTGGGGTTGTGGCTTGTAGGTTGATTGTTCTTTGCTTTATATCTGATATCCACTTATGAGTGAGAACATATTATATTTATCTTTGTAGGTCTGGATTACCTCACTCAGGATGGTTTTCTAGTTGTGTCCATTTGCCTGAAAATTTCAAGATGTCACTGTTTTTACTGCTGAGTAGTACTCCATTATGTAAATGTACCATATTTTCTTTATCCATTGAGGGACATCTAGGTTGTTTCCAATTTCTGGCTATTATGAATAATGCTACTTTGAACATAATTGAGCAAATGTCCTTGTGGTGTGAGTGTGCATCCTTTGAATATATGCCCAAAAATGGTATTGGTCTTGTGGAAGATTGATTCCTAATTTTCTGAGAAGCTGCCATATTGAATTCCAAAGCGACTGTACAAGTTTGCACTACCACCAGCAATAACTGAGTGTTCCTCTTATTCCACATTCTCTCCAGCATAAACTGTCATCAGAGTTTTTGATCTTGGCTATTCTGACAGATGGTATCTCAGAGTTGTTTTGATTTTCACAGTAAGCCCATCTGAGTCATAACTTCTGCTATTTCCTTTATTTCTATGTTAGGTTTCTGTTTGGTAAACCTGTCCAGTGGTGAAAATGGGGTGTTGAAGTCTCCCACTATTAGTTTGTGAGGTTTTATGTGAGATTTGAGTTTTAGTAATAGTTCTTTCACAAATGTGGATGCCCTTATATTTGGGGCATGTATGTTCAGAATTGAGATTTCATCTTGATGGATTTACTCTTGTGTGATTATCTTTTGCTTGTGTTTTTGTGGGTGTAGCTATCTTCCTTGGGTTGGAGTTTTCCTTCTAGTACTTTCTGTAGGGCTGGATTTGTTAACAGGTATTGTTTAAATCTGGTTTTGTCATGGAATATCTTGTTTTCTCGACCAAGGCAACTCTTATAAAGGAAACTATATAATTGAAGCTTGCTTACAATTTCAGAGGTTTAGCCCATTGTCATCATGGCAGGAGCATGTCAACATGCAGGCAGACTTAGTGGAGAAGTAGCTGAGAGTTCTATACCTGGATCCACAGACAGCAGGAAGAGAGAGAGAGACACTGGGCCTGGCTTGGGCTTTTGAAACCTTAAAGCCCACCCCCAGTGACACACTTCCTCTAACAAAACACATGTACTCTAAAAGGCCACACCTCCTAATCCCTTTCAAGTAGTGCCACTTTTCAATGACATGAGCCTGTGGGAACCATTCCTATAAAACCACCACACCCATTCTGGTTGGAAGTGACAGGAGTGGTTTGTGTGTGTGTGTGTGTGTTGTTTTTTGGGTATTTTTGTTGACAAAAAGTTAGTTTTGAACATCTTTACAGGTGCTGGGATTTCAAGTGTGTGTATGCCTGCCTCAGTTGTTCTAGCTAGTCACTGACCTTGGGTAAGCCACTCAAGTTATACCTCTATAAAATACTATCCAACCCCACAAGGATCCAGTGGAATAGTTGACTTAGAAGCATTGTTGTTTAGTTTTATGAGACAATATCTTGTTATGTAGCCCAGGCTAGGCCCAAACTCTCAGTTCTTGGGACTCAGTCTCCAAGTGCTGGCACCATAGGCCTGAGTCCCCACACCTGGCTAGGAAGGTACTTTGTGAACCCTGAAGTGTCACAGAGGACTGGCTACAGATGAAATCACCTCATCTAGGGGCTTTCACAGACTTCCAAGAGCAATATGGTGGTTTGAATGAAAATAAGTTCCAGAGGCTCATATAATTGAATTCTTTGTTCTCACTTGGTTGACTGTTAGGATGGATTAGGAGGTGGGATTTTTTTGGAGGAGGTGTGTCAGTGTCTCTCTCTTCCTGCTGCCTGTGGATCAGGATGTAAAGCTCACAGCTCCTGTTCTAGCACCATGCCTATCTACTTTCCAGCATGGTGATCATGGACTAAGCTTCTCAAACTGTAAGCCAGTCTCCAATTAAATGTTTCCTTTTTTTTAAGAGTTTCCCTGGTCATGGTGTCTCTTCACAGCAATAGAAGAGTGACTTTGACAGTGAACAAAACCTTCTCTCCCTATGCCTCTTGCAGCTGACCACCCATAGCTCTCAACTGGCCTTGAACTCCTAATTTTCCTCTGCCTCCCAAGTACTAGGATTATAGGCATGTGGCAACTTGCCTCGCTTAAAATCCTCCATTCCAACCCTCTTGATGTGTTGTTGTTGTTTTGGTTTGTTGTGGTGTGAGTTTTGTTTTGTTTTTTCAAGACAGGGGTTCTCTGTGTAGCCCTGATTATGTTTTTTAAAGATTGGTTTTTATTTCTATTTCTATTATGTCTTTGTGTGCTGTGTGTAGGAGCTCTTGGAAGCCAGAATAGGTCACTGGATTCTCTGCAGTTGGAGTTGTGAACCTCCCAACATTGGTGCTGAGAATCTAACTCTAGCTCTCTGGAAGAGTGGAAGTTCTTCTCACTGCTGAGCCATCTCTTTAGCCCCTGTTGTTGTTTTAAGACAGGGCTTCAATTAACACACACTGGCTGGCCTTGAACTAGTTTTGTAGCTCTGACTGGCCTTGAACTCTGTCTCCTAAATGTTAAAATTATAGGCATGTAACATCCTACCTGGTTTGCAGCATTATTTGTTTTTAAGACAGGTCTCATTCTATAGCCTTAGCCCAGAGCATAACTTGCTATGTAGCCCAGGCTGGCCTCAAACTTGCAGCCATCCTTGTCTCAGCTTCCTTTGTGCTGGGATTACAGGTACAGCTCACCATGTTTGGCAAGATATTCATTTTTTAAATGTGTTTCTTCTGGACATTTGGAAGTCTGTAGGGAGAGTGAAGGAAGTAAGGAACTCCACTGGAAAAGGGTAAGCCTTCTCCAAGCATCCTTTCCTCTATCCAGAGCAGAGAGTGGGGACCATGACTGAGGCCTCCATCAGACAAGAGGGAGAAAGAGAAAAGGGTGATGTGCTCCATTCCTTGTCTACTGGAAAGGTTGCAATGGGCCCTTAAAGGTGGACTTAGAGTGAAGGCTGTTATCTGAGATGGGATGGCTGTCTCTCATAGACCCTGCACTTGACCTGGCTCTCAGCAGATGCTCTCTGGCCCAGACACTTGCTCTGGCCAATATGCAGTCTGTTCTGGAGGCACTGGGTAGATGGGACTGCCTGAACCCTGCTTCCTTCCCCAAGGCCTCTGAAGAAGGGTTTGAATCTGTCTCCTCTCTCCTGAAGAGTTGGGTCCTCTGTTGAACCAGAGACTTTTGTTCTAAACGTCACTAAACTGCCACTGTCCCAGAGTCTCAGGCCCCACCTGCCTCTTCTCTAAATTCTTCCCAAATAAGTCCAGTAGACTGTGGCCTGCAATTTGCTATGCAGCACGGGCGGGCCTTCATTTGCATATACCCTCTGCCTCTGCTTCCTGGGTGCTGGCACTACAGGTGAGCACCATGACTTCTGGTGAAGGTCCGGATGTGGATGCTGGACATCTGCGTCTAACATCAGTCCTGTCCTGTTGCTTTTACTCACCGTTTTCTTTCTTATGGGTGTGCAGAACATTGAGCCCAGGGCTTTGCCCATGAGCAATGCTTTATGACTGAGGTACATCTTCATTCCTTATCACATATTACATATACATACATACATACATACATACACACACACACACACACACACACACACACATACACACACACACATTATAGAAAGGGAGAGAGCTTATTTTTTATTTGTATTATTTTGCCTGCATGTATGCCTGAGTATCACATGTATGCAGTATCCTTGGAGGCCAGAAGAGGGCAACAAATTTGCCATGTGGGTCCTGAGATCGGAACACGGGTCCTCAGGAAGAGCAGCCAGTGCTCTTAATCACTGAGCCATCTTGCAGCCCAGTGACCCTGTGTGTGTGTGTGTGTGTGTGTGTGTGTGTGTGTGTGTCCGCCAAAGACCATCAGAAAAACAGACATTTATATTACAATTTGTAAGAGTAGCAAAATTACAACTAAGAAGTAGCAATGAAAATAGTTTTGTGGTTGGGGGTCACCACAACAAAAGGGACTGTGCAGCATTAGGAAGGTTGAGAACCACTGCTCTAACCACAAGATTTTTTTTTAATGTGTGAGAGCACTGGGAGGCCATCAGATAATGGCAGATCCCCATCATGCTGAAGTTACAGGCGTCTGCGAGCCTCCCCGCCCTCGGAGTGGGTGCTAGGAATTGAACTTGGGTCCTCTGGAAGAGCAGCAGGTGTTCTTACTCTTTCACTACTGAGTCTTCCTGGCTCCCCTGTTTCATCATCTAAAGCACAGAGCCATAGGAGCTTTAGAAGTTGCTTTGCCCAGACTGGCACTAATTGAGTAAAGGCACATTTCAGACACTAGGTGGCAGCATTGGACAAAAGTTCTCTCAGAGCTTCCAGGCTAGAGCCATTAGGTGAGTGAAAACTTAAAGACTTTTATTTCTGGTACAAATGATAAATATTTTGTATTAAAAATCTGGAATTCAAGTTTTCCTTGTACTTCATGCTCCCTTCCTGCCCCAGAACCTTGCCAAAGTTCTTCAGTCCCACGGGAGGAAAAATTGATTTGTGTTGAAGTGGCCAAGTTGGATCCCAGGAAAGGCACATGCGACAGTCTCTGAGAGGGCAGAAAAGGCACTTCAGACATGGAAGCTGAGGCAAGAGTCCCCAGAAGTCCCTCTATGGTCAATGGCCCCCTTGCTGGTAGGAAAGTGTGTGAACACACACGCCAGGAATGAGTTCCACAAAAGAAGGCTAGGCTGGTGCATTCTCATTGCATGTATGTGGGACATTTTGGGGGACAGGAAGTGGGGAGGGTACCAGTCTGGAGAACGGCTTGTCCCCTTCTGTCTCCTAGATGGGCAACAGGTAGGCATCAGGGCTGCCCAAGGTTGTCCCTGCTGGGTGACACCCTTTCACAGTCATGCAGGCTTCAGCATCAGAGGCACAGGAAGGGACCGAAGGCCCCATGGGGTCGCCACACCCTCTGGTGGCCAGTGAAGAACTTGTGGGCCCAAGTAGTTCTCTGCTCCTTACAGTTAGGGGTCCTCATCCCAGAGGCACAGCTGCCTCTGAGGTACATAAAAGTCAAAGCTGTAGTTTTTCCTGCAGCTTCGGATGCCACACTTGTAGGGTGCCGGCCGGTCTCGGCTGTGGCAGTACTTGAGCATGCAAGGGTACCAGGCCAGGCTCAGACTGTAGCGGCAGACACAGGGCTTTCCTTGGTCTCTCACTTGCCCACAGCGAGGCAATTCCATCTGCTCCTTGGGCAAGGCCTCGAACACAGAACTGTCCACACCTGGGGGAAGAGGCAAGCATGAAGAAGGTAGGAGTATCTATAGCCCAGGACGGCCTTCTCTCCTGTCAACCCTCCCGAGCCTGCCCTGTGGAAGGGCACAGAGGTGAGACCCGGCTCTGAAGCAAGGCTAATGGGATACACTGTATCATACACAGTTGTCTCATCCACTGAGTCTCAAGTGTGTGCTAGAGATTAAAAATTGGATCCAGAGAAGTTTACTGACATGGCTGGGGTCATACAATGAAAGGGAGTCGGGACCCAAATCAGACCTGTCTGACTTCATAGCCCACACTGGGCCACGCAGCCATCAGTGCTTTAAATAAAACTACCTGAAGGATGTCACCTGAGTGGTCAGAGCAGGGATAGGTTTGGATATGAGGAGAGCATGCATGAGGAGTGCTGGCCTGGCCAGGGCCCTGCTAAACGGACCATGGGAAGGAACAGCCTCTGGGGATGCTCGGGTCAGGCCAGTACCTTCATTTGGAGTATGGTCTGGTAGAGACAGGTGTGTTATAGGTATGGCCACAAAGTTCAGCCCTGCCCTGGGAAGAGCAGGCCTATCTGTGTGCAGCTGGCTGAGCAGAAGGCCCAGGAGCAAGCAGCTTGAATCTCCCTGTCCCTTCTACACACAGGACCTGACAGTTGTAGCAAAGGAACCTGGAGAAGGGCCAGCAGAGTGGCAGAGGGGCTCTGTCGAGCTGGGAGGGGCCCCGAGGGCTCTGGGAGCGATGCTGGCACCAGATAGTGAGATGCTGACTTCCGAGAGGCGCCAGCAGACATGACAGCAGGAACATCTGTGTCCTCACTATGGGTAGTGACAAGAATGTTGAGAAGTTTCCTTTCGTAGGACCTGGCAGGTTGTCTTCTCATTCTAGCTGCACAGACACCTCCTCCTCCAGAAGTCTTCCTGACATATCACAGCCTCCCCTGAGAATGCCTGTCACTCACGGCAACACGCTCACACCTAACTTGTGCTGAACAGATCTAACCACTACCAGCTACAGCAACTCGGCGTCCATACTGGGTGTGTCTGTGTGGTCCATCGTGGAAGGAACTCAGTAACTCTCCCCTGAACACAACAGTCATTCAGCCACAGTGCCTTTCCCTCTTCCCCACCGAGAGCAGCCCCCAGCTGACCTCGCTCTGTCCAGAACTGGGCATCTTCCTGGCGGGTGTAAATGGCTTCAGTGGCCTCAGCACACACATTGTGGAGATGAGGACTCAGCAGCGCCCCCTGGCTGAAGTTCACAGCGATGTCCATGTGGAGCTGTTCCAGACCCCGAACTTCTTCTGCTTGCCGCACCGCGCGGGGGTTTTTCTGTAGGTGCAAGATATTTGGAATCTCTTACCATGCCCTCCTTGATCCCAGGCTCATGGAGCCCAAGGTCGTGGAGGGGCACCTAGCCCCAAGCCCTGAGAAACTGATGCCCTAGGGGCAGTTACTGGCTTCTACTCAGAGTAGACTGTCTAGAGCTTGCTGGTAAGTTCAAGGTGCAGCTGAGAGATAGGAGTAGGTAGGCCAAGCAAGCTGTTCTAGAGTACACGACGGCCAGGGGGGTCATGTGCTTTCTGAATCCAAGACTAAGTCTTTCCAGGAAGGGCAGGCAAAGGGTAAGGGCCCTGCAGGGGAAGATGCCAAGAGGAAGGCTGGCTTCACAGGTCAGCCTAGACAGGCTATGGAAAGCTGGGACTCCAGGGAGCTCTGATTTTTATATTTTTGGTTGTGAGCCTAGCCTTTAATGGCTGAGCCATCTCTCCAGCCTGGGAGTTCTGATTCTAACTTGTGTCCTTAATGAGGAGACTGAGGCTTTAAAGGCAAGGTCATGTGTCCAGTATCGCTAGCTAATGAGGGACACGGGGAGAGATGATGTTCAATCCCTTTTCGGGGTCCACGCCTCCACATAAAAGAGCTGTGAGGGGCTCAGTACAGTTTAGAGATCTGGGGCTCTGTAGTCAGTTTGGCCTCAGGCAAAATCAGGGGATCAGGGCTCCCAAAGAGTGGGGTGTCAAGCAAATGTGAAATGTGAGGAGGAAGAACAGGGTGAGGGAGGCCAAGTTTGAGTGAGGACAGGGTGACCACAGGGGTGTGGCTCTGGGTCAGGGCCTGGCCTTGCAAGCCTGGGGTGGGCGCTCACCTGCCGGAGCTTGGCCATAGCCTCACTGGGGATGATCTCATTGTGGTGCAGGCGGGTGACAAAGCAAAGTGCCTGGAACTGACTCTGCCCCTTCTCCAGCTCCCCCAGGATCAGGGCTCGGAAGATCTTCACATCCTGAAGGGGAAGGGAGGGAGAATAGAGACCAGCTGGAGGGAGGGGCCCAGCCCAGCCCTGGAGAGGCCAGGCCTGGACACTGCCCGGTGCTTTCCCCGAAGACACCTCCTTCCCCTGCCCTAGGAAACTGCTTATCTTTTCCATTTATACCCGTGACTTCAAAGATCACATCCCGAACGTTTCCACGGCTTTCTGGAAAATTGACAAAGCGAACCACTGGAGAGGTTTTCAAAAGAACCCTTTGACCAGAAAGGCCTTCGTCTCAAGAAAGGCAGCACCTGTTTTTGACACTGATTATTTCCCCTGGGTGGGGACCCCAGCGTCCTTATTCAGAGCGGGTCAGGGCCCCTGAGACCACCGGACGGAGCACCATGGGGGAGAGACTATAGGATTTACAAGCAGCACCCGCTCCCAGAGCTTTCTCTGTGTTAGTCTGTAGCTTTGGGGAGGAGGCCTCAGAACATCCCTGGGTATTCTGCAGTCAGCCTGGCCCCGGCCCCCAATTCCATCAGGGATTGTGGATGAGAAGCAGCTGGCTGCAGCTGCTGCTGCCTCCCAAGGCTGGAATGCCTTACCTTTTCCCTCCCTCTCCACTTCCCCATGGGGGTACTCATGGCATGACCAATGGCCAACAGCTCCTTCCTGCTCTGATTCACTGCATGCATGAGGGCGGCTGGAGCAGGAAGAGGGAACAGAGCCTCAGGACATCATTTGCAGTCTGGCTGCAGCTAGAACCCTCTGCTATGTCCTCCTGCATCCCACCCCACCCCAAAACTCCAAGCTCCTTGCAATTCTCACCTATTACATTCCTAACTCTGCTGGGGGGGGGAGGAAGTTAGCAGGTCCCAGTATGAAGAGGTGGCAATATGTGAGCGGCCCTCCTGCCATGGGGGCACCCTGGCCTCAGCTACAGTGGCTTGGAAACTTCCTGGTCCCTATGCCTACAGTTCTTCCCTGGAACTGGAAGATGTATCATCCCTGGGCTTTTCATTGCTCAGTACTGTACCCTGAGCTGCCCCACCAGAAGCCCCTTCATTGAGGGTTTATTGCACAAATGCGAGGGTCCAAGTGTTTAGAGAACAGGGTCAGAGTGTTCTCTGGGATTCTAGATATAGGCAGGGAGGGGTGGATGGTTCTATCACTAGGCTGGGTATATTAGCTGCCCCAGGCTTTTCCAGACTTTACTGTGACAGGGGACAGCTGGTGTACCTGGCAGGTTAGTGTGTGGGGCTCATGATGTGGAGGGAAAGAGTATTTAGCACCATAAGCAGAGGTTGCTGTCATCGCTGTAGCCACTAGCAAATGCCACCAGTGATAGGGGACAAGCGTCCATCACCTTTGTTTTGTTTGAGACAAGTTTTCTCTATGTAGCCCTGGCTGTACTGGAATTCACTATGTAGACCAGGTTGGCCTTGAACTCAGAGATTCATCTGCCTCTGCCTCCCAGGCATTGGGATTAAAGGCATGAGCCATCATACTGGCTAATCATCTTCTAAACCCTTGTGGATTTCACCCATACAATAACTCTACAAGGGATCTCTCTTGCTCCTTTACTAGAAATGACATTATATAATGACTTTATTATAAATGCAACAACTGGGGTGGGAATATGCAGAGGGTGATTTGCTAGAAGACAGAAATGGAGGCCCAGCTGGGGAGAAAGGTTCCATGAGGCTCCTTCTCATCCAGAACCTGGAAGGAAGGTGAGTCAGCTTGGCTTCACTCCCACTTCCTCTAGACAGGAAATCCCTTCTTGGGTCACCATGCTGGCATCTCCTTGTCCTGCCAGCCTGGGCCATCTGATCTTCTATCCATTCAGGTCGGCTGAGGGGACACTGGAGGCTGATCTGCTAGTTCCTGTCAGGTGGGATTCGACACAAGATCTCCCCCTCTGAGAGTCTGAGTCAGGCAGTACCTGGGAGGAGCTTAGCACAGGATCCAAAGTCCACCTTACAGGCATTTTCTGCTCTGACCCTTGAGGGAAGGCTATCTGGATACTGCTGTCTTCTCTCTGAGATGACACATGTACTAACTACCGGGTGGTCTCAGGGCTGCCGATGGGCTCAGTGAGCGGCCATGCTGCCTGTCTGCCATCATCAGTGGAAGGCACTGGACATTTAGAACCAGACTAGAGTCTGAAAGAACTCTGCTTGAGAAGCTGATAAGACAGCTCAGTAGATAAAGTGCTTGTCACACAAGTGTGAGGACCTGAGTTCAGTTAGCAGCACCCATGTGAAAAGAGGTTTTGGTGATATGTGCTTCTAATACCAGTATCGGGCAGGTAGGCACCAGAGGATCCCTGGAGTTATGGCTAGCCAAGCTAGTTTAATCCATGAACTTCAGGTCCCAGTGAAAGACTATCAAAAAATAAAATAAAAAAGGAAGAAGAAGAAAGAGAGAGAAGGAGGGAGGGAGGGAGGGAGGGAAAAAGAAAGAGGATGAGCAATGATCCCGGAGGCTGACTACTGACCTCCTTCATGGGTGCATATGCATAGATATTCACATGCAGGTGCACATATGTGTACCTGTGTATTCATGAATACTTATCTGCTGTGTACACACACACACACACACACACACACACACACACACACACACACACACACAAGCTTCCTTTCCTGTCGCTGAATTAGATATCAAGAGCAGTGACAAGCACCAGATGCTTCGAAAATGGGAAGCTGCAAGCAAGGAGGACTCTCAACCAAGGCAGAGGGAGTCCTCTGCAACTGTAGGACAAAGTTTCACTGGGAAAGAGAAACTGCTGCTACTGTGTGTCAAGCAGATTGCATCATCTTACCTGAACTCTGAACAACAGGAGGCAGAGCTCCAACTATGGCAGAGCTTGGATTGGGTAACTGCTCAAGGTCATGGACTTGGGGGAAATGTAGCTGGGATTTTAATCCAGGTGGCCTAGGCTGTCCCAAAACTGTTCTCTTTCCCCTGAAACACAGTTGCTTCCTGGATGTTAAACTAAAGAAATAGGCTGAGTAGGCATAATGTGTTCCTAGTACTTGGGAGGTGGAAGCAGGAGGATTGCCAGTTTGATGGCAACCTGGGCTACACAGAGAGATTTTTGTTTCAAAGGAAAAATGGAGTTAGGGAAGAAAAGAGGGAGGGAGGGAGGGACGAATGAATGAACTGAGGCTCAGGCCCATAGAGCCAGTGCCTGGCAGACAGGACCAGAACCCGGCTTCCCATCATACTCTTTGGGCCACTATCCCTAAATCCTCAGCTGACTGCCTAAGAACATGGCAGTTCTTGCTCTTACTGTGTGTGCCTGTGCCTAACAAACAGCCCGATGCAAATAAAACACGAGGCAGGACCACCTCCTTCCCCACTTGCCTGCACTGTGAGAAACCTTTTATGCCCAGGTTCTCTTGTCTTCTTGATCCTATTTGCCCCCAAAGTCACATGTCCTTTGCTGGTCCCTGGGGTGGTGTGTGTGTGTGTGTGTGTGTGTGTGTGTGTGTGTGTGTGTGTGTGTGTGTGTCCATCACATCCTGAACCATGGCCTGCCCACCTGACCCACTAGCAAGGTTCCAGGACAGAAGGACAGTGTGACAGAGCTCCTCTGCTTTGGGACCATCTGGACAGAGGTTAAGTCCAAGCCAGATGGAAACCTGGCTCCAAGCCTCTCTGCTTGCCTAGAGTCCCCCTAGGTTGATTCACCTAGATGTTGTCTAACGCTCAAGGAAGGTAGCACAACTAGGCAAGAGCCTTTGGCAGGGGATAGAGATTTAGCATCTGGGCCTCCCAAACTGGGAGGGCTCCATAAGGTCCATCCTCACACGCCCCACCCCATAACCTTCAGCTGTAAGGAAGTACTGTGGCATATAGCAAGAGGAGCCCAGAAAGGGGCAAGGAGGGTTGAAGTCCTGTCTGTGGCTGAGGCAAAGGTGGGCTTGAACATATCACAGTAGCTAAGATGGAAGGCTAAGAGCCAGGGGTCACTGTCTTGACCCCTGGTCTTTCTGCCACTGGCCACATAACCTTGGGGGAAATCAATGTAAATTCTCTGAGTCTTAGTTTCCACATTTGCAAAATAGGCCCACTAAGAGCTCTACCTTGAGGTTCTGCTGTGAGCAATGAGAAAATAAAAGGGCCTAGAACACGGGTGGAATTCTGAGTTACTCCCCTGATGCAACAATCCCTTGTTCCTGAGTCATCCACTCCAGGCCTGGGAAGACTCCAGGCCCAGGCAGGTCAGTGACCCCTGTGAGGCTTGCATGCAGGAAGTAAGTAGGAGAACACTGACCAGCATTCCCTGAGGCAGGGCTTTCTGGAAAGGCAAACGAGTGGCTAGGTCCAATGGCCCTGGCGACCCTGTCCTTATAGGGCTCCTGAGGCCAGGAAGGTGACTTCACACCATCAACTTCAGTGCCAGGTATAAGGCCTGGAGTTGAAAGTTATGTTGACTACTATGGACACAATGGATGGAAAAGAGAGTAACTGTCCTTGTAAGGACAGGGCTGTGGTGGAGGGAGGGTAGGACGGTTCCCCAGGGTGAGGGTGGTGGATCAGGGCTGTGGTGGAGGGAGGGTAGGACGGTTCCCCAGGGTGAGGGTGGTGGATCAGTGGTCCTCGAGATGTAAAGGATACACGTCTTTCCAGCTAAGAGGTAGTGGATCCACTCACTCCTCCATTTTGCATCATCTGAGCATTTAATGTCGCTGTGTTCACTATAAAGTGCACCCTAGACACCCTAGCCCTGCCCACAGTAACTCTCACACTGCTTATTTATTGAAATATGGTTCCTAGGACAAGCAGTGATGAGTCACTTCCTAGACCTTTCTGTGAGTCCATTACTCTGTGGGGATGCCCCACACCTAAGGAAGACGGACGGACAGAAGGGATCTGTCTCAGTTCCCATGTACTATCTGCACAGGCATATTTCAAAATCAGGACCTCCAATCCATACAGCCACCTTCCCAGGGACCCTGTCTGACTCATTTAAATCCCCTTCTAGACTCATTCCTCCAGGCCTGGAGCATCTCATTCTCAATGTACTCCTGCCTGCTAGGACACAGTGATGCTCAAGAAACACCTGACCATGCACAGACAAAAGAGAAAAGAGTATGAAGGAGTTCTAAAACCAGCGGTGGGAGGTACCAGGGCCAGGTGAGATGGAGAGGGAAGCAGGAAAGGGTGGGAGGTGGTTGAAGAGGCAAATAGCAAGAGTGGCAGGATTTGGGGGTCTAGCAACTGGCTAAAGAGTCTGGGCTTTGCAGGTCACTGGTGGGTTCTGAGCCTGGGGCTGATGTGGAGTCTGGTTCACATATGGCTTTGACTCAGTTTGAGGCTGTACCCAGAAGAAGATACAATGACTCTAAACCCACTCACTGTCCTTGCATTACATCTGTTTGGGCAATGATTCATCCAAGGTCTCTGGGGTCTGGCTCTGGAGTCAAAGACAAGTGGTTCGAGCCTGTTTATGTGGTAGCCAGGAGCTGGGACAGGGCCGAAGCTCCACTTCACTAGCTGGGTGAATGGATTCAGACTTCACAATCACCAAGCCTTATCTTCTTGGCCTTACCTATGGGGGTGGAGGAGCATACTTCTGCAGGCTGATTGCCAATGACTACTATTTTACATGCTAAAAGGTCAGACTTTAGGAGATCATGTGGTTGGTGTCTCAGTGACTTCCAGAGGAGAAGGGACTGCTCTAGTCACACAGCAGTAGGGCCAGTACCAGAAAGCCAGACTTTCCAACTCTTAGTCCAGTATTCGGACTCACCCTGTGGGGATTCGGCATTCCTCTGTGTCCTCCGCCCCACCATTCCATCTTTGTGAGACCTGCTGTGCTTCCCAGAGAGAGGGGGCTACTTTGGCTCAGCTTTGCTGGGTTTCCATGAGAACAGGGAAATGATGGGAGACAGCTGTTCTGTAAAAACACCCATGACAGGAGACACCCTGTGTGGGCCCTCCAAGCTGCTTCCCCAGAGAGGCCCAGGGAGTGCTTCCTGTTGGGTTTGGGGGGGCCTGGACCTATGATGGGCCAAGAGAGGAGCAGCTCCTGACTTTCCCTACCCTCTGGCCACAGGGTACCATCTTTCACATGGATCTGTTGTACTCTATCTCCTTTTCTCACATAATGGTCACCCCTCCCTCCCTCTTACACACACACACACACACACACACACACACACACACACACACACTTCCCTCTCTGTTCCACTTTCATATCCAGAAGGCCAGAAAGCTCTGGCTCACATATTATCTCAGACATAGCTCACTACTCTGCTCACAGGGTCACTCTTAGCCACACACCATCAGCTGAGTTCCCTTCACTCTTCCAGGCTCCCAGATTCCGGCTCCTACTCCTAGTACTCTTAGGACATGCTTCCTCATCACACTTCCCACTACACTACAGAGCAGCTGAAAACTAAGGGGGCTTCTATGGAGCAGAACTGTCCGTGTGTGTGGTGTCTGTGTGAGACAGAGAGAGAGAGAGAGAGAGAGAGAGAGAGAGAGAGAGAGAGAGAGAGGAAGAGAGAGAGAGAGAGAAAGAGAGAGAGAGAGAGGAAGAGAGAGAGAGAAAGAGAGAGAGAGAGAGAGAGAGAGAGAGAGAGAGAGAGAGTGTGTGTGTGCAGGCCAGAGGCCACTGCTCTAGGGACTGCACAAAGCAGTACTTAAGCCCACCTCTGCTAGCCCCAGTCCCCTTGCTGGACAGTTAGGGCTCATTGACTTCTCAGAGGGAGTGTGCTTTGCCATCCCTATCTTCCTCACCACTAGAGCACATGACTCTGGGGCCCAGGCTAAGCCAATCTAAATATTTATTTCTCAGCTCCTGGCTGGGACTGCTTCATGACTAGACAGGGGCCAGATTCACTAGGCTGGGGCTGGGGAAGGCAGATTCAGGAGCCCCTCTGCAGCTCTGTCTAGCCCTTTTCCTGGAGTAGGAGTGGATGCACTCAACCCAGAGGGAGGATGGTCCAGGAAACTTAGGCATTCCCCACTGTACACAGAGACCTGGACAGAGGCTTCTTGTTATGGGGTTAGTACAGCTATAGTACCCAGGACCTGTGCCCCTCAATGCCAGTTCCCAGCCTTCCTAAGAACCCCTCATGCTCTGTCAGCCAAATCCCAAAGGTCACCACCATCCTGGCTGGCCCAGGGGAACAATGTGAGGCTTTATGTGGATCAACTGTTCCCCACTGTCTAGCTGACTCAGGGCTCCTGACATGGGCGCCACACTTCCCTCTCACTTAGATTCCAGCTTCCCTCATTCCCTGTCCTTCATCTGAATCCCTAGTGACAGGTAAGTAAACATTTGCCAACTTAAAGGACATAAGCTCCTAGTGATGAATTGGTCCCTAATGCAGAAAAAAAGTTGGAATTACATGTGAGGATGGAGAGATGTTGTAGAGGGACTTGCTTGGCTGCCTGCATTGGAACTACAGACACTTCTCATAGGTCCCTTGCTTTGTAGATCCCCCATCACCCTGCCCAGGAGAGCCACGGGCATGGATTTCAGACTCACAGAGATACTGGTTGAATCTCACAGCTAGAAAATAGAAGAAAAATGCAGAGAGTGATTGGCAGTATTTGGGGCCTAGTTTCCAAAGCTAGCCTGGCCTTTTACCCTCCAGAGCCACCCAGGGCGCTGCTGAGGAATCAGTCCTGGATATCCTGGGAATTATGAGTCTGGGGGACAGGACCCATACCAACTGCATATAAAGTATGGGTTCCTGTGCACTAGGGTTCTTACACACTCCTGCCTCTCCATTGTGAGTTTCATCCTTCTCAAAGAGGCCCACTCAGAGTGCCAGAGTAGCCCAGTCAGTCAGAATGTGGTATAAGGATCTCTGGGAGCTAATCCTGAGTCACTACCAGCTGTCTCATCTTATCACCAATGTCACTTCCAAGCTCAGTTTGTGCATCTGCAGGATGGAGGCAAATGTACCTCTGGGGCAGCAGTGTAGACAATTAAGACCAAGTATGTGATCAGAGTGACTGCTCAATGCAGGATGCCCTATGAGCATATAATTTGCATCTCCAGGTTGGGTCATCCACCAGCCTGTCTGTAGAGTAGGTATCTGTGTGAGCTTACCCACTACTCCTCTATAGTCTGAGGAGTCCAAGAACAAATTCCACACATACCCTGTTGTGGAATAAAACATTTGTTTAACTAAGTAAAAATGTATTACATTTGTTTGTCTTGTAGAATAACTAAGTAAAGATGTGTTACAGTTGTTTAGGTTGCATTTGTTTAATTATGTAAAGGTGTGTTGCTTTTGTTTAGCTATGTAAAGATGTGTTACTGTTCCACTTTGCCTGGCTGAAGGTACCTGGTTGATCAATAAAGAGCTAACTGGTCAATAGCTAGGCAGAGGAGGATTAGGCAGGGCTAGCCGGCAGAGACAAAGGGGGAGCTAGTCAGCCAGGGATCAGCAGCCAGACATGGAGGAGGCAGGAAATAGGATTGACATATATAGATGAGGTAAAGAAGACTCAGGGCAGAACATTGATGAATAGAAACGGGGTAATTTATGATATATATATATATATATATATATATATATATATGTATATATAAAGAGCTAGCTAGAAACAAGCCTAAGCCAAGCCTAAAGCTGAGTATTCATAATTAATAATAAGTCTCCATGTCTTTATTTGGGAACTGGTTGGTAGCCCGAAGAGAAAGCCTGCTACAATCCCCCTTTCCTTTGCAGAAGGCTACACTATTGGCTCCAGGTGGTAGTTTTCACCAACAGTCAGGATAGGACTCCATCTGGACCTAGCATCTCTATCAGGGGTGGGAGATGTTAGCCATAGGCCAGAGAGCACACATTAACCACAGGCAATACTTGGTACCCTGATCCAAACAGGAGTTAATCAGATACAGAGGAAGGACTAGAATTGGATCTGAGAGCCCCACATACACAGCCTGGGCTCTTCACTTCCTGTAAAGTCCTGAGATGTTCTGTGCTCCAGAGTTCTCCTTCCTCAGAAAGTACTGCCAGGACTGGAGTGATGGTTCAGTTGGTAAAGCATCAGGGCCTGAGCTCAGATCCCAATCCCAGTGTAAAGAAAAGAGAATGGTTGAACACACCTGTAATGTTAGTGCTGAGCAGGAAGAGAAACAAGAGAATCCCTAGAGCTCACTGGCCAGCTAGTCCTGCTGAACCCGTGAGAGACCCCCAATTCCAAAAATAAGGTGGAAAGTGATGGAGGAAGACACTTGGTGTCAACCTCTGGCTTCCAACATGCATCTGTACCCATGTACACATACTCACCTGCCCCCTGCACATACACACACACCCAAACCACAAAAGTACTTTTTTGTTTTGTTTTGATTTTTACAGTCCTCTGCTACTCAAGGTTTCTAATCCATCATTACATGTCTTCCATGTTAACCTATACAGGATCCAACACAGACAGGATAGGATTTAGGACCTTAAAACCTTTTCTTGTCCTACACCTGTGTGATATGACCTTCTCTTGGGACAGTGTCCATGTAAACACAGCAGGTCCTCACTGGCTACATCCCACAGGAACCCTGCCCTTGATCTGGGACTGGGAATCTGATGTTTTCTAGATAGTTCTTTCCTCCAGGTTCTACTTACCCATTAGTACCCAGGACGGGAAGCAAGTTTTAATTTCCCCAAGTTCTCCACCTAATGGAGTAAGACCCAGAGCTAAGTCACAGCACTCTGTGACCCTTGATACTGGCATTCCCTCCCTGGTTCCAGCCAATGGGTCCCCATGATTCCTTTCTTCTCCTCCTCCTATATCCCCACCACCCTGACACAGTCACACATGACTTTTTTCCTATCTTGCAGCCCCACCTTCCCCTTGTGGCCAGCCCCAAAGCAGGCTGCTTGAGATGTGACTCATTCCTTCCCCTGCTTTTGGACATTCAGACAGGGGGACAGAGAGCTTGGACAGAGATAGCAGCCAGGCGGATGGGAGCCAAGAGGGCTGTCAGATAAGCAGCCAGAGAAGACACTGGGGATGGTGGCCTGCCTGCTGTACTGTGCTCAGTGGCTGTATACACACAGGTCAGATTATGCATGCAGGGCTTGGATGATAAAGGGTGTTGCTCACTGTGTATATCCTAGGTGGAGGGCATATAGATTTAGGCCCAAAGTATAAACGCTGTTTAAAGCACACTGGGGCCTGGAGGATGTAGGGTGCAGCTCAGTGGCAGCATGCATGAGGTCCTGGGTTCAATCCCTAGCACCAAAATAAACTAGAGTCAGCAAAGAGAGAACAACAGATGCACACTGCTTGGTTTTGAAATGGGGTCTCACGTAACCCAAGCTGGTCCTGAACTCACTATGTAGCTAAGGATGACCTTGAACTATGAATCATCCTTCCTCTACTTTCTAAGTGCCAGAATGACAGATGTGCACAACCATGCTCAATTCATGTGGTGTTGAGGACTAAACCCAGTGTTTCCTGCAAGGTAGGCAAACACTATCAACTGAGCCCCATCCACAACCCCCCCCCTTTTTTTTATAGGCTCTCCCATAAACCAGGCTGGCATTCAATTTACAGAACCCTGTTGCCTGAATCTCATGTTCAGATGTCCTGATTTAGTGGGATGGGGTTCCATCTAGGTGTGGGGAGCCTGCAAACTTCCCAGGTGACTCTTCAAAGCCACTGAACAATAGCCCACTGGCATTCTTTCAGAGCTATAGCTCAATCAGCCCGCTGAGTGTCAGCCTGAGGAAAGGCTCCCAGTGACACAGGATAGCCATATGACAGTCCATGCTGATCATGGGATCCACCAACCAGGTCTGGGCAACAGTGTCCCACAGCATACTGATGATAGCCTGTTTTACCAGTTTCTGGGCCAAGGTGCAAACAAAGTGAGGAACAGCCAGTCAGTGTTGGATGCCTACCTGGGAAGGAAGGCAGGACTGTGAAGGAGGGGTGTAGGGCTGGGACCCCTCCTGCACAAGGGTGTCAAGAAGCCCTGAGTTTGCTTGGTCCAAGGTTGACTGCTGCTGGGGTGGGGGGAGTGGGCAGTGGCTGGCCATTGATCCAACAGTTTCCAGGAGAAGGTGGTGGAGGTTCATACTCACATTCCCATCATTTCAGACTGAGTAGGGCAAAGGATCAAGAGTTCCAGGCTAGTCTGTGTAACAGTTTCCTCAGAATCCAACAGTTTCCAGGAGAAGGTGGTGGAGGTTCATACTCACATTCCCATCATTTCAGACTGAGTAGGGCAAAGGATCAAGAGTTCCAGGCTAGTCTGTGTAACAGTTTCCTCGGAGACTGAAACATTCCATCCTGTAGGGAAGCTCCTGAAGCAGGAAGTTAAGCAACTCAAAACAACTTCAGGAAGTTCCTGAAACTGATCAGATTCTCTCAGCCCTTCCTTGACTGAGTAAACAATAAAAACTGAGCTTCAAAGAAGACTCAGAAACCAAGTCAGCTGCCAGGAAGAACAACTGAGAGACCCGGAAAGGACACTCCAACCTGTTGAATGGCCTGCAGGTTGTGCAGTGTGCTTCAGCTTCCCAGCTTTGTGAGCTGTCACCCAGGCTGAGTATGCCTTGGCGATGCAGTTGTCTTTGAGTCATTTCTGCTCCGTAACCCCTAACCCATAGCCCCTATAAAATTCACTGGTTCACCAAGTTGGGCTTTGGTGGTGTTTGCACCTTGGTGTGTTGTGGGATTCCTATCTGGGGAAATAGCTCTGTGTATACCATCTCCCCAAGAGAAGTTTTGTCATACTACATAGTGAGACCTTGTCTCAAAACCATAAAAAGGAAAACAAAAGTTTCAGATTAACCTGGACCACAGAAGAGGTTCAAAGCCATGGTCAGTTTACACTGTATTTGGAAACTTTGTCTCCAAGATAGAAAGAAGACAGGTAACAATGAGGAACTCTAGTCTTCTCCAGGCTCAGTGTTGATTTTCTTTGGGATCTTTTGCCAGCCTCTTTAGTCCAAGCTCAACAGGGAGGAAGCTAACTGAGTGTGGAGTGAAGCAGCTTTGGAGCTAAGGATTTCTTTATTCCCTGGGCACCCGACCCAGCATCAGAAGCAGAGTGAGCATACCATATGCAGTTTGCTCCACGTTCAGTTCTGCCCATGACCTTAGGACATGTGCCAATATTAACATGCTTACAGATGAAGAAATGAAGGACAGAAAGATCAAACAGCTGGACCGAGTTTGGTCAGCTCACAAGTGGTAAGCCAGATTTGCCTTATTCAGTCTGTACTGTCTCTCCCAATGGTGAACAGATAGCAATCATCACTATTCCCAAGAGGATTCAGGAGGTTTTTTTTTTTTTTTTTTTTCCCCTAAAGCAGCCCCTAATGGGCATGGTACACAACAACTTTTGGACCATTTTCTACAGGAAAAATCATTACTTCTAGGCAGAGCTTTCCAGTGGAAATCTAACAAAGGCTTTGAGGCAAAAAGCCTTGAGAAGTGAGCAACAAGCAACCAGTTGGGGAGGATGGGGCACAAAGTGGCTCTGGCCAGTAGAGGCAACAGGTTGGAGTAGACTAAACACTGTCCTCCCTAGTTCCCGAGTACCCCACTCCACCATGGCCTGAGCCAAAAAAGAAACCTTGAAGTCCTCTAACAGCTGGCTTTCCACTTTCCTAATACACACACACACACACACACACACACACACACACACACACACACACACGAAATTGGAGATGCAGGGGCAGGTGTGAAATACCAGCTCAGGGTCAGTGACTAACCTGAAAAGCAGACTTTTGAAAACCAGGTGAAAGTTTGAGGCCCTATGGCAATGAAAGTGAGCTCTTGCCATAAATTCTGAATGTACCTTCCAACCAGGCAGCCAGATGCCCCCCCACCCCATGATCAGTCCAACCTCCATGACAAGCCACTACCACCCTATCATAGCCTCCTGTGCTCCCCCTGTGGTTTCTTGCTTTCTTTCCTTGTCTCCTTTTAGGGTGTAGCAATAACAATCTTTTGTAGCCAGAGGCTAGAAAAGCTCCACTCTAGCCTTTGCCTTTCATGCCCCGCCCAGCTTGGCTATCAGAAGTCTTGCCTAGGGATGGATAAATTTTTAAGGCTCCAGAGTGGTCACAGGACCACTGGGCAGGAAGATGGGACACTAACAACACATTCTGTGGCTGGTTTTTAGGTCAGAGGGCTTAGAGTGGAGATTAGATCCCTACTCATGATTGATTCAGCCTCTATTTGCATTTTCCAAGCCCAAAACTCCACAGATAAAATGATCCTAAAGTTCAGGTGGACAAGTAGGGGACATGCTGGGCTACTAGCTCCCCTTTCTCCACATACTGGCTCATCTGACCTACTTGCTTGTAAGATCCCAGCTTGGGCCTGTGCAGCAAGCATGGGCTACAATACAACCAAGTCCTCTGTCAGGATGACTACCTGGGCCTGGGCCAGATCACCAGTCCAGCCTCACCTCTACTCCACCCAATGCAAGATCTCCCCTGCACCTCTGCTATCTATGGCAACCTTAGGGGGTGTCTAGCTGGCTGCCCATACTATGCCCCCTCCTCCCAGTTTCACAGTAGCAAGAGAGAGGGGGCTATTTGGTCCTGGTTATCTCCTTTTTCCCAGAACCTCCCCTTTGCCGGGGTGGGGGAGCTGAGAATAGATGATCAGAAGATTCTTCCCTGAGCCCCATAAGATAGGGTCTCACTCTACAGTCCAGCTAGCCTTGAACTTGTGTTCCTCCGGTCTTAGGCTCCTGAGACCTGAGATGACAGGACTGAGGAAATTCTCCCTCACCAAAAAACTTAGTCACTGTCTGTCACCCAGCCCGCTGGAGTCCCATTTCCTGACAATCCTAGCACCTCTTCTCTATCCCTTCTGGTTCTCTCCACAGAAACGCCCCCCTCCCCGCCCTCTGCCCCCACACACACAGAGGGGGAGAGAATACAAAGAGGGTAAAATTGAGTTTACTAGCCCCTGTCAGGCTTGGGCTGAGACACTGACAACCTTTTCCAAGTAAGGGGGCCTCCCCCGGCTCCCCCAACTCTTCCTAGGTCCCCTTGCTCCAAGCTTTCCAGCTCTCCAGGTCAGAGAGGAGAGAGGTGCTCCTTGGCTTGGGATGGACAAGGAACAGACAGACAGCCCTGCAGGGAAAATGATCCCGTAATGGTGCTCCAGGGCCGGAGGTCTTGAAATCACTTTCTTGCGGAATACAGAAGAGGAAAGGGGCCTAACTTCATACCACACACAGCAGCAGCAGGGAGGGTCAAGGTCCCTGATGCCACCTGTGGATTTTCCCCTTCAGTCACAGAAACTATCGCAAGAAGGGAAGCGTTGTTAACATGCGCTTTTGTCGGAGTGTCAGCTGGGAGTGCTGAGAAAAAAAGCAGGCGCGGGAGCTGGTCAGTGCGTGAGAAGGGCCTTATTACTCAGAGCCAAGTAACAAGGCTGGAGGGGTTAGCACAGCAGTTCATTGACAAAAGGACCCAGATCTGGGTGCTGCAGAGTTAGAGAGAGGAGCCTGGCGTGACCTTGGGCAACTCACGTCCCCCTTCCCGCATTGCATTTCTCATTTCTCTTCTGCAGGCTTGAGGGTGCCTGCGACCTCCGACAGCTAAACTCCCCCGCCCCGGGGATGTGGGGGTGGGACAGGACCAGGGAGGGTGCCTCACCTTCTTGAAATCCGCGGTGAAGGAGATGAGAGTGCCGTCGGGTTTGCGCAGCTCGAGGCTGATGCTGTCGGCGTCGCTGTCCGCCTGCAGGCTCTCCTCAGTCACCTGGCCGTCGGGCAGCCTCACTCGGACCCGCAGCTCCGCTGGCACGCCGCTCCCCGCGCCCACGCCGCGGGGCGCCCCAAGCAGCAGCGGCGACAGCAGCAGCAAGAGCAGCGGCAGCGCGGGGCGCGCCGAGGGGACGTCGCGGCGGCCGGGGGGCCGCATCCCCGGGGGCCCCGGCGCGCCGTGTGGGGGAGGGGAGGCGCGCCTACAAAGTTCGCCCGAAGTTAGGGGTCCGGTTCAGGGATTCCCGGCAGTCGCCTCCTCAAGAGGGGAGACTCAACGCCGATGTCCCCACGACGTGCTGCGAACGCACGTGGGCCGCGATCAGCCACGCACCCCGAGTCGCGGACAGCGCACCCCTGTGCGTGTCCCCCAGTCGCCGCGGCCCCAGCCGCCCGAACTCCTGAGCTCCCGACTCTGTTCAGCACTTTTCATTCAATCCCACCCCCCGTCACTTCCTTCAGAAAACAGAAACCACCAGGACCTGCCTTAAAGAGACCGCGCACCTCTTGGCCCTTAAAGGGACCGCGGTGGCCCAGAGAGGGGCGGGACTGGGGACCGCGTCTCAACCGCTTTGTGGCCAACGCTGGCTTTCTCTGGGTCCCTCCCTCCCGCCGCGCCCCGTCACCAGCTAGGCCTCGTCCAGAGTTTGCGCTCCCGGCAAATCCCTTCCTCCCGTTAAGGGCGGGGCGGGTGACTCTTCCCCCGCCCCCCACACCCCTCTGGCTTGTTCTGGTGCCACGTGGATGAAATAATCAGGCTTGGATTTTCAGGGGGTTTGCTTAGTCTTTTAGTTTCTCTGACACAGCGAATTTCTCAAATGCGGCTGGAGGGAAAAAAGTCAGGGCTCACCTCGCACTCAGTCTTTTCCTAGGTCGGGGAGTGGAGCTGGGGGTTGAGAGCCATTGGTGCATTCATCAGGTGTGAACTGTGAGGCCGCCAACCTGGATGCGGTCTTCAAGCAGCACTTTGTGGGCCGTTATGCAGTTTTCCTCTCCTCCTGTGTTTAGTTAACCTTTCTCCGGTCCAGCCCACCGCCCAGGGCCCCTGCTCTTCCTGTAGTACACTAGGCACAGCCAGGGAACCGCTAGATTCCAGGCCACTGGGGACACCGCATAGGCTTCACGGTCAAGGGCCACAAAAAGACAGCCCTGCCTTGCCGGATACTCACAAACTGAGTGAAGACTGGGAGAATAAGATTCCTGCCTCCTTGGTGACACACGAGCATACTTTAAAAGTTCTTTGAGTCTAAGTGACCCCGGTGAACGGAGCGGGTGGGGGAAAACATGGAGATAAGGTCCTCCGGGGATGTTCCTCCTGCCCATTGCCACTTCCATTTGTTCCAGGTGCCCTGTTGTCTCCGGAGTCTGGATGGCAGATGGGTGAAACTGTCCCCTGCTCTGCAGTTTCTTTCCTTCCTAGGAGATTCCCAGCACATGAGCTGCTATCACCAGCATAGCCCTTCCTTTGGCACACACGGGACTGAGGGACTTAAGAGTCTCATTCAGGGTTTTCAAGTTTGCCTTACCTCCAGTATCACTTTGATGTCTGCTAAAACACAGCTTCCTAGACCTTAAACCTGTGGCTTCAGACTTTTGTGGAAAGGACAAGGAGCTAGCACTGGTAGCAAAGTCCAGTGGGTGCTTCATGATCCAGAGGTTTACAG
Organism: Phodopus roborovskii; assembly: GCF_943737965.1. Lineage (NCBI taxonomy): Eukaryota > Metazoa > Chordata > Mammalia > Rodentia > Cricetidae > Phodopus > Phodopus roborovskii. The sequence continues at coordinate 20,634,628 of NW_026126517.1, forward strand.
ACACTTGGTACTTGACAAAGGGTTGACTGTGGAGGATCCAGAATGAACAATAGCTTTCATGGGGAACCCTCTCTTGAGGACTTCTTCACCCTGGGCAATTGGGACAGGCTGCAAGACAATAACTGGATCTGTTCCTTAGAGTCTTATAGCCTGAACTGGCAGCCCTGAAAACATAGTTGCCTGGGGTCTTAAGGCTGGTCCCTTGCCTGACCAGATGCTAATTATCATGGAAGCATTCAAGCTAGGACTGCCCCCATGAATCAGTCCCACAGTCATTAGGGGCCTCACCCACATTGCCTAACTTCCCCTATTTCGAATCCTGTCCCATCCATCACTAGTTCTGTCCTTGACACTATTCCCAGGCTCTAGATCCTCCCCCAAGTCCCCAACAAGAACCAAGAAGTGAGTAAAGGGTCTCTATATCTCTGTTAAGACTCTGCAGTCTGGAAACACTGGCGGAAGACCTTTTCTATATCTCCACATCTTCTCTGCTCTATTTCAGCTATAGACCAAAACCGATCTATCTTTTAAAATGATAGGGAACCTACAACCTCCTCCATGAGCCACAATTATATCCCTGGTCTTTCTGGTGACTGTACCAGGTCTTCAAGATTGGGAAACCCCCCATGTTTCCCAGAAAGACTTTGTGAGTCACCTACTTACCTGTATATGTCTTGTTCTCCTCAGCCTCTGAACTAAAACAGTAACTATTATACAGCTACCAGTCTTTGTAGGGATCTTTGTTTTGCTCTGTTTTTATTTTGTTTTTCTGAGACAAGTTTTCACTATGTAGCTCAGGCTAACTCTAAACTCCAAAGGCTTCAGAGTCCCAGAGTATTGGGATTATAGGCATATGTTATCAACCTGGCTTCATTGTAGTATCAGGTCCAGGTTCTGTGCCACAGATTTTATACATACCTAGTCTTATTTAATTTCAGGATAACCTCCCAAGTACATTCTATTCTTAGCCTCTTTTTATTGGCTAACAAGCCCAGATTTAGAGAGGTCACACAGGTAGCCCAGCCAGCATTGACTCAAGCAAGACTGGCTGACCACAAAGCCCTTGCTTTTTAACCACAGTAGCATCTGCCTGTCTGCAATATTCACTTTCTTCCAGCCCTGAATGAGCACACACCCCATGCTATCTTTTCCTGTTATCTAACGGTTTATATGGGCAAGTGGCTGTCAGTTTGAACAGGCCAGCCCCATGCTGGGAACTGACAACCTTCAACAAATCACCCAGCTATCCATTCATCTTGGACTCTAAGGCCCTGGGAGAAGAAACTCTCACAACTCAAATTACCCTGACTACAACTAAACAGCCCTCATCGCCAGGAAGCCCTTTAAGTCTCATCCTTATGGGTCATGCTGTACACCGATTTCTGTCCCTCTCTCATCTTCAGCCAGAGGGAAACCGTTTCTGAGTTCCCAATAGTGCCTCAGAAAGGGCATTAGGATCTCAGTGCTAGAGATTGGCTACTCACGAGCTGTGAGATTCCCTGAGCCTCTTTCTTCATCTGTGAAATGGGTGCATACATGCTAGCTCACTTAAAGATGTATTACGTTAATTTTAATTATGTGGGTGGCTCTGTATGAGCATGTACATGAGATGGGAGTGCATCTATCCCCTTGGAGAGATGTTACAGGGTTTGTGAACCACCTGATATAAGGGCTCTTAACCTCTGGGCCATCTCTCCAGCCCCCTCACAGGGTAGTTTTAAGAATTAAACAAAAAGTTGTCTGTAAAACGGCTCACAATGTATGAGTGGTACAGGGCCACTGAAAGGAAGCTATTACTGTTTATGACCATTATACTAAATGTTAAATCTGACTACACCCAACTTCCTGCCTTGTATCTGCACAGATAAAATACCAGCACTCAGCAATAGTTTTGTCTGCAGCCAAATCAGGTCTGTTTTGGTGTATACTGCCTGTGAGCCCTAAAAGCAGGCTTGGTCAGTAATACTCAAGGCAATCGTCTTCACCTATGGTCTGAGTGGGTCTCTACCTGGTCTGGTGAGAAGAAAATGCCACCCTGCTGCTTTATCTTCACTAGTAAATAAGCACCCACAGGACAGGGGAAAGGGAAAGGGGATCTCAGCCGGTGGATGGCCAGCGTGGGGAAAGGGACAAGCTAGTAAGGCAGCTTGTCCATGGGACTGAGGATAGGGAAGGGGACGTCTCTCCCTGCTGTTTCTCTCCATAAACTGTTGAGTTTGGGTTGTAGTATAGCACTCTGTTCCTGGGCGCTTGCAAGCAGGGAAAGTCATTTGTGCCATGAGTCTGAGGGTGAATCCAGGATGGGCTGGTTCAGTCCTTTCTCTGTGTCTGAAGACCACTTACAAAGATCCAATGACTTCATTGCCAGAGAAGTGTAAATTAGGTTTATGGGATCACCTGACTATACTTCCGTCCAGTGAGGGTGTAGTGGGAAGCAGGCAGAGCAACAATGGGTATTGTAGAGTGGAAAACAAAAATGACTACATGTCAGGGACAGTTGTTCCCCCTCAGGTGGGGGTGGGGGCCTGAATGATCTGAGCTACAAAAAAAAAAAAAAAAAAAAAAAAAAAGGCAGCTCTCTCAGCTCATCAATTGGAAGCCTGAGGACTCCTGAAGGTCCTGCCTCCCCTCCAAGCTAGTTTCTCCATTTACTCCTTTGGCAGCCAGGCCACTGGTACACAGATGAGCAAGTAAGTGCCCATGCTACAAACAGGTGATGCAGTAGTGGATCACAATAGATACAGCAGCTCCGTAGCTCAAGACCAAACCAGAGCCGTCTAAAAAAAATTACAGCAAGGCAAATGAGGTGTTGGGGGGGGGGGGGTTAAAGGCACTTGTTACTAAGCCTGACAAGTTGAATTCTATCCCAGAGCCTACTTGGAGGAAGGAGAGAACCAATTCCTATAAGTTGTTCTCTGACCTCTACGTGAACACACACACACACACACACATACAGAGAGGGGGGGGGGGAGAGACAGAGAGTAAAATGTTTAAAAAAATTACAGCAAAACCAAAACTTTGTAATGTTGTAACCGGTATCATAAAGAACCAGAGGAGACTGGCCTGGACCAGGAAGTCTTTTTGGAAGGCTCTGCCAGGTCTTGCCTAGACTTAAAAACCCATGAATCAGGATTCATGGGCATAGGGGATGTTCCAGTCACTAAGTGAGCAATTTAGCTTCTATAGTCATGCTGAGTCTGGTACCTTTCCAGACACTTCACTAAGCTGCTGAGGCATGATGACAGAGGGCAGCTGAGTAAAATCATTCAGTAGAATTTTGCAGAGGCCAAGAGATGCTGTACTTCATAGGAAATGCCACTATCCAGATCTAGGTTTTTCTCCTAAGAACAGTGGGTGGTCACCGAAAGGTGTTCTTCAAGGGGTGAGGTGATCAGACTTGTGAATCTAGATACCTGGCAGATGGACTCTAGCCATCCAATGGGAGGTGATGGTGGGCTAGGCCATGGTGGTGGCAATGGGGGTGCAGAGAGGTGTCAGGCTTCAGCCTTGGGGGTAGGATTTGAAGTTTCTTTGGGTGGGGAGGGACAAGGAATAAGAATGAGAGGTCAAGGTTAATGCCTGGTTCTACTTCAGGCAGTCAGGGGACACCATGCAGGGAGAAGCTCTGAGATGCCTTTGTTTGGAGTTCTTCTGGTCCTTGTCACCTTCTCTGCCCTGTGCCACAATCACACACAATTGGGGTCTGAAACCAGAGGGTACAAAACAACTGAGGCCAGCTTCTGGTGGCTCTGCTCAGCCTGGAAACCCGGTGTCTTGAAGCTGGGCAGTCAGTCTCCTTGCACACACAGTTCCCGCTCCCTTCTTTTCCCTCCAAGTCTCTGTGTCCTGGGTGTGGCTCCTCTGTCTGTCCCTTCATGTCCAGCATGGTACCCTGTATAGAAGGTTCTCAAATAGTGAGTGACATTTTCCATAGCCCTGTATGTCTGACACTGTGTCAGGGGGAGAGAAGCTATGACCTAATATTTGCCCTCAGGACCTTGTTGGTCAAGAGGAGGTCCTCAGAGCATAGGCTGGGCTAGGACATGTCGTCATAATAGAATACCTCAGGCACAGTTTCTCCTGTGCCCAAGAAACACAGAAAATTCTTTGGACCACCAAGGACACAGGTGTCCCCTGAGCATCTTGTCCTTTGTGCTGCAACTATTATGAAGGCACTTACCAGAAAGGCCTTGTCCTCTGCTCTATACATGTCCAACACACCAGCAGACAGACGCCTTCTACAGTCTTCCTGCTGCAGGAGGATTGATCTGGCAAAATGGGAAATGTGTTTGTGTGTGTTCATACACCTTGTGCTGTGACCTTTCCAATGTGTATGTACACTTTATGATGAAGCCCTGAGAAACTTTATTATCCGCCCTCACCTCCAAAAAAGCTCGTAGAGTTTTAGCCCAGTTTTCACTTCTCTTGAAAAATTAGTGTACATGTTACAACTAGATAGAGGTCCTGTCTTTTTTATCAGCCGGCCCAGCATGAGCCAGCCAGGCCTAGAGAGGAGCCATTTCCACCCAGAGCCCTCAGCTTGTGTTTTTCCTAATGCTGTTACTGTGGGTCCTTTTCCCATCTGGTTGATGGTATCAGTGAGGCTTAGGCCAGAGAGTTTAAGGTTGTAGCATTATGCAAGAGGGGAGGACCAGGGTCCACTTCCTCCTCTGATATAAAGGATACACCTTCCCTTAAGCCAGGCATCTCAGACCACTCTTGCTAACTTTGTCTTTCTTTCTTCCTCTTCCTCATTTTTTTTTTCTTTTGAGAGAGACAGGGTTTCATGCATTCCAGGTTGGCCTTCAATTTGCAACAGTGTCCTCCTCCTGCCTCAGCTTCCCAGCTGCTCTGATTACAAGTATGTGCAACAGTGCCTGGTTCCCTTCCTCCCTCTCTCTTCTCCCTCCCTCCATTTCCTTCCCCCTTCCTCCATTCCTTCCTCCTTTCCCCACTCTCCCTCTCCTCCCCTCCCTCTATGTCCTTTCCTCTTTTTCTGTCTCTCTCACTTCCTTTATTTCTGACGAGATTTCTCAGCCTCCTAATGCCATCAAAATCCAGACCTTTTTTTTTTTTTTTTTTTTAATTGACTTTATGTTTTAGAGAAGTTTCAGACTCACAACAGAACTGCATGGATAGTTTTCCAAATCCCTTCTGCATCCATATAGGTAGAGTCCCCCCAGCACGAGTGAACTCCCACCTGGGTGCTACAGCTAGTGAATGAACCTGTGTTGACCTGCCTTTGTCATACAAAGTCCATGGCTTCCATTACACCCGGCTTTCAGCTGGGTTTGAGGAATGCACCGTTATATTACCATATGGGTTTCCTCTCTAAACTCCTATGTGTTCTGTCTATTCAGCCTACTCCAAAAACTGGACTTGGAGATGGCTCAGCAGGTAAATGCACTTGCTGCACCAGCCAGACAGCCTGAGTGGTGCAAGGCGAGAAATGACTCCTGAATGTTGTCCTCTGAACTCACACTTGTGCCATGGCATGCATACCAAAACCCCATCCCAACACTAATAATAAATAGAATCTTAAAATTGTATGTAATGGCTTTAGGTACTTCATGAGAAAACAAAACCTGACTAATATTTATTTCAAGATATCTTTTGAATTTTGTGGCTTTTGTGAAATTAACACTGCCAGTTCTATTTTTCCTGTTCTAGTCTTCTCAATATTCTTTCCCTATTTTCTTGTTCTTTTTTTTGTGTGGGGGGGTCAGGATCCCACTCTAAGCTGGGCTGATGTGAATCTCATTCTGTAGGCCCAAGACTTACAAAGATCGTCCTATAGCAGCCTTCCTCCAAACACTAGGATTATAGGTATGAACCAACATGTTTGACTTTAATATTAATTCAAACATGGGAATTCCAGGTATTAATGTAATATGTATTTTTCCCCCTTGATGCAGGGTCTGACTACATATTCTAGATTAGCTTCAACTTTAGCCTCCTGCTTCTACTTCTTGGGAGTTCAAATTATAGATCTGTGCAACCACACATGGTTCCTTATATCTTGTATTAGACTTGTTTTGAACTCACTATGTAGCTGATAATGACTTTGAACTTATGATACCCTTATCTGTATGTCCCAAGAACTAGGATTATAGTTGTGTGCCACCATGCCCAACTCCAGCTTTGTGTGTGTGTGAGTGTGTGTGTGTGTAAAGACTTCATTTTGATCTTGTTTTTAGACAGGGTCTTGCTTTGTAGCCCATGCTGATCTTAAACACTTTGTCCTTTGGCCTTATGGAGTGCTAGGATTACAGGTATGTGTCACTATGCCTTCTCAAAGCTTGCTTTAAAAAAGCATCTACTGGGCATTCCTCTCAAAATAAAAAGATGTCTTGGGAAGGCTCTGGGCAGATGGTTTATTTGGTAAAGAGCACGCACACGCGCGCGCGCGCACACACACACACACACACACACACACACACACACACACGAGTTTTGAGGATGTAACTCGGTGGCAGTGATTGACTATCAAGCATAAGACCCTGGGACCAGCCCACAGTCCTGAAAAACAGAAAATGTGTGTGTGCGTGTGTGTGCGTGCGTGCGTGCGTGCGTGTGTGTGTGTGTGTGTGTGTGTACACATGCGCATGTGCATGCACGTTCCCGCAATCCTATTTAGAAGTTTAAATCACCCCCTCTAAATATTCCACATATTAAAATAAAATGGTGACAAACTGTGTTAAGGTATAGCCTTTGCTAAAATGGTTACCTTGGAAGCTAGACTCACTTTACTTTTCATTTTTTAAAATTTGCTTATTGCCTTTATTTTGATTGTGTGTGTGTGTGTGTGTTTGTGTGTGTGTGCATGCACACAAATGGCACAAAGAGATCAGAAAACAAGCACTGGGTGTTGGTTCTCTCCTTCTACTGCATGTGTCCTGGAGATCAAACTCAGACTGCAAGGCTTGGAGACAAGTGCCTTTACCCACTGAGCTATCGATATTGCCAGCCCTCATTTTCTTTCTTAATTCTTCTAAAGCCTCAGGTGCAGGTAGAGTTACTCCTTTGATAGGTAAGGATGTAGAAGCTCAAAGAAGGGAATGTGTTTGCCTAAAGCTGAACTACAAATTGTATGAGTATGGGGGGGTAGACCTGGAGCCCAAATCTGACTCCAAGATGTTTGGCTTCAGGTTCTGATTGCCATTCAAAAATGCTGCAGAGCATCTAACTCATCCATACAATGACTGGCTCACCAATTTTCTTATTCACTTTTTAGGTTTTTTTTTTTTTCTTTGAAGTTAGAGCCAGTAAAGTGCCTTTCCATCCTTGAAGCTGACCCAAGAGCAAGTTACAGACCACAGCAGCCTTCAAACTCAAGACCTTGGGTGGAACCAGGCTTGGCTCCCTGTTCCTGGGGCAGAGCCCAGGCAGCCTTCCCTAGTGCACAGACCCTCCCCTGTGCCACCCTTACCTTTGCCCAGTCCATGTTAGTGACAATGACTCACAGATCAAAGAACATTCTGCCAGGGATCATTCTTAGCCATGGAGCTTGAGGGTCCAGAACTTAGGAAATCAGTCACAAGGCTTTGAGAGGACTAGCATTTTCCTGCAAATAGAAGTATTTGGAGGCTCTCTGGCCTCCAATAGATATGAGGTCAGAAGCCACTTTCTGTGGTTTCTTCTGTGTGGACTGGAATTTCTAGAATTTAGACAGTAATTTGCAATATCAATAGTGAATGTTTAGTCCCTGTTGTTAAATGGAATGCACCAGAGATAAAGGATACATTTTGATCTTTGAAGAAAAGCCAAGTCTCCCCACTTCCTGTACTGGGGTTTGAACCTGGGGCTTCCCAGATGTTAGACAAGAGTTCTACCGCTGAGGAGTTGCAAGTTTTGTTTTTGTTCTCATTTTTGTTTGTTTGTTTTTGGATACACAGTTTTGTCCTGGCTGTCTTGGAACTTACCCTGTAGACCATGCTGGCTTGTAACTCACAGAGATCCACCTGCCTCTGCCTCCCAAGCACTGGGATTCCATTGTAAAACTTTAACTTTTGTTTTAGGATAACTTCTTTATTAAATTGCCCAGGCTGGTCTTTAACTTATGTTCCTCCTGCCTCGGCCTCCAGAGTAGCCAGGCTTGCAGCTGTACACCACCAGATGTAGCAAGAGTGCATGTCTTGTGTTCAAATTCTGAAGAACCATTCATAGACTCTTTTGTTTTGTTTTGTTAAGACAGTCTTATATTGTAGTCTAGGCTGCCTGGAAACTCATTGGATAGCCTCACTCACAGTAATCCTCCTGCTTCAGCCTTTAGAATGCTGGGATTATAGGCTTGAGTCACCACACTCAACTAAATCTCACCCATTTCTTTCTTGTTTACTTGCTTTTAAAATCAGAAACCAAACCACGGTCTTGCCTGTCTCAAGTGGCCTTGAGTGATAGTAGCTGAGGCTAGCCTTGAACTCCTTGGCCTTCTTGCTCCACCTCCCAAGAGCGGAGATAACAGGTGTGAGTTGTCACACCTGGCTCCCTCTTGGACTCTTCTTCCCCCTTCTCCCTCTTTCCACCCATCAACATTCTTTGAATACTTACATAGCTATGCACGGGTAGTGGGCAAACATCATTCCCACGTTACTGATTTATTTTTATTGTATTTGAGTGTGTATGTGCCAGCAGGCACACCCGTGTGGAGTCCAGATGCCAACCCTGGGTGTCTTCTATTACGCCCCACTTGTTTATTTGTCATTTGAGTATGAGTGCACACATGCATGGCATGCATATGGAGGTCAGAGGATAACCCGAGGAGTTAATTTTCTGCTTCCACTTTGTGGGTTCCAAGGGTTAAACGCAGGCCATCAAGCTTAGTGGCAGGCACCCTTACCTTCCCAGTCATCTTGATGATATCTCCACCTTAACTTTTTGAGACAGAGTCTCTCAGCTTGCTCTTTTAGCTAGACAGGCTGGCCAGCGAGTCCAGGGAGTTTTGCCTGTTTCTACTTCAAAGATGCTGGAGTCAAATGGATGCCAGCATGCCTAGTTTTAGTTTTCTTTCTTTTTCCTTTTCCTCTTTCTTTCTTTCTTTCTTTCTTTTCTTTTCTTTTCTATCTTTCTTTCTTCCTGTCTTTTTTTTTTTTTTTTAATTTTTTAAACATGGTCTCATCATGTAACCCTGGCTGGCTGGCATCTTGATGTGTAGACCAGGCAGCCTCGAACTCTGCCTTCTGAGTGCTGGGATTAAAGGCTTGCACCACTATACCCTATCAAGCTTAGTTATTATGTGGGTGGTAGAGATTCAAACTCAGGTCCTCATGCTGGCACAGCAAGTACTTTACCAATTGAGCCACCTCCACCCCCCCCCCCAGCCTATTCGTGTGTAATTGGAAGCACAGTCCTGTAGACTCTGGTCACTCAGGAGACAGAGCCAGGAGGATCTGAGGTTCAAGGTCAGTTTGATCTACTGATGGAGATTCTATTTCAAAACCAAACAGAGAGACAAGGTGGCTCAAACCTGTAATTCCAATACTGTAGAGGCCATGGTAGATGTAATATCATGAGTTCAAGGCCAGTCTCACCTTCAGGGTGAGATCTGGTCTCAAAAAACAAACCAAATTAAAATAAACCAAACTCAAACAAAATATCAGCAAGAGAAAGTAAATCTATAAAAGACATTTCTGGTGGTCAAGAGTGTAGGTGGACAGTAGGACATGTGCTTAGCATGTGTGAGATCCTGGGTTCAATCCCCAACACCAATTAAAAAATGAAAAAGGTCCTATATCTCAACCATGGATGTCATTGTCCATGACTGGGCATTTTACTCAGGTTCTCTGAGCTCATTAAATCAGTATAAGTGCCACTGTGAAGCTGGCATCTCCTTCCAAGCACTGTCCTTGGTATTGACATTCAGTAGAGTGCTCATAGCATGGCTGTGCTTGAGAACACAAATGCAATCCTGACTCTTTCGTAGACAATGGCGACCCATATTCCCTTCTCAGTCCCCACTGCCCTCCTCACATGCTGGTGGAAAAAGGAAGGGTTCCCTGTCTTGTCTACTCTATCTCAGCCACTCTGGGCAGATTGTGAATCCCCAGGGCAGAGAGTTTGTCCCAGCATGTGATGCCCCATCTTGACTGGGAGAAGATCTGATGGTACCAATTAACGTTAATAAGGCTCCTTCTCCGTCTGGACCTGTCTGGAGGTTTTGTTAATTAATACCTCTATAGTCTCTTGGGTCCCTAGAATGAGAGGTCTGGGAGACCTGGGAGAATTGTATGGTTTCATCCAAAAGGATCCATAACGAGACTAAGGTCTGGAATGGGAGATGGTAGAGAAGGAATGCCAGCCATTACTGACATTTCTTGAGCAATCCCTCCTTGGCTGGTACCATCCTGAACACTGTAAGGGAGCAAGAATTTCATTTCCACCTGATCCAGGAAACAAGGCTACTATTTCTCATCTTTTACAAAGCAAGAAAGTGTATACAGGCTTCAGGCCAAAATCACAGGTGAGTATGGCAGAATTACGGCCACACCTAGGCCATCTTACTCCCAAGGATGGGTTCCCACCCTTATGAGCCTGGTGGGCACACGCCACCCTTGGTTCTCAGAGTTACTGACAGTCTTGAGGTCTGCACAGGTCTCTCTCACTATGCTCTTTGGCCTGACTGTGGACTTCCTGTATCTGGAAAGCTGATTCATGGGGGATTGTAAATGGAAGGCCATCTTGGGCCACATAGACATGTCGCAAAACCAGGTATGGTACCTACCTCACACTTATAATCCCAGTGCTGGAGAGGCTGAGGCAAGAGAATTGCTACAAGTTAAGAGGCCAGCCTGGGGTATGAGACCCTGTCTCAAAACAGACACCCCCAAAATAACAACAAAATAGATGTCCAGGAACACAATTCAGATTTCTGGCATTTATATGTGGTATCAGTTGGGCCTTTAAAGATGAACAAGTCCTGGAGCTTCAAAACTGGTATGTGGCAAGCTCTGGGGAGTCACACAGGACAAAGTGGAGCAGAGACTACCACTGTCTAGTAAGTAGGGTGGCTTTGGAATAATGACTTAAATAATTTCTAATTCCTATTGTCAAGACAATGTTTTATTTGTGGTTTTGTAAAATATTCAATTGAGGCTGGGCAGTGGTGGCACATGCCTTTGATCCCAGTACTTGGGAGGCAGAGACAGATGGATCTCTGTGAGTTCTAGGTCAGCCTGGTCTATAGAGTTCCAGGACAGCTGTTATGCAGAGAAACCCTGTCTCAAAAAACAAAACAAAACAACAAATTCAGTTGAATTCATTATTAGTATGCATATGCACATGTAAGAAAGCATGGCCTGTGAATGACACAGGGTGGGTGTGAAGGTCAAAGGTCAACTTTCAGGAGTGGGTGTTTCCCTCCCACCTTGCTGAAATAGGGTCTCTCTTGTTTCTGCTGTTCTGTGCACTCCAGGCTGGCTGGCCTGTGAGGATCTGGATGATTCTCCATTCTGCCTCCCATCTTGCTTTGTAAGGGTGCTGGGATTATAGATATGCTCCATCACCTGGAGCATTTTCACATGGGTGTCCCAGGATTGAACTCCAGTCACCAGGCTTGCATGACAGCACTTTCATCTGCTGAGCCATCTTTTTGACCCTGTGTTTAGTTTTTTTTGGGATAGGGCCTTACATAGTCCAGGTTGGCCTCAAAATATTTATGCATCAGAGGTTAACCTAGAGCTCCTGATCCTTCTGCTCCTGTATCTCCCAAGTGCTAGGGTTATGGGCATGCGTCCACACCCCCAACATTATTGTCAATAATGGAAACAATTATTTCTATTCTTTGGGAAATGGGGGGGTTTAAATAATGTACTGTATTTAATGTCCCAGATTCCACAGCTGGTAGCTCTGCCTCTTGCCAGAGCCTAGAGTAAACTTCTACAGTTCAGCCTGTAGTGGAGAGAAAGGTCCATGAAGTCTCAGGCCCTGGCCATACAGAGACATACTGATAAGTGATCTATACATGGCTCTGCTTTTCCATACAGCTTGATCTACTGACAGCAGTGCCTGAGATTTTAGGAGCAAGAGGCAATGGAGGCTGATGTGGGGTGCAACTTGTGTTCTCAAGGAGAGCTTGGGAGAGAAGGGATCCACAGCAGTTCAGGCTCCTGCAGGCAACTGTTTCCCAGTTCCCTTCCTCCTCCCCCCACCTCCCTCCAGCCCCCCTCACTCACACCCTCCTGACTCCTCCAACCACCACATCTGGATCCAACTAGGGAACAACAGGCTTTCTGTGAACACCCCCACCTCCTTTGCCCTCAGTCCACCACTTCAGAATTCCCACAGGGTGGGGGTGGGCTGGGGAATCAAGAAAGCTCTGGGATCTCTTTCCCCAAACCTGTAAGTACACACACACACACACACACACTCATTTCTTCCCTTCATCCCTCTCTCCCTCTTGCTCTGCATCAACCAAGAAGCCAGCCATCTCCAGGTCAGAATTGGTAAGCAGCCTTTCTTCCCTATAGGGGAAAAGTCCTGTTGGCTTCTGAGAGCCCAGGCCATAAACTGGAGGGCAGAGTCACAGTGGAAGGCAGCTGTAACTCTCATTAAAGTGACATCAACCCCACAGTGAGAGGTTGCTGTAAATCCAGGGAAAGGAGGCATCCATCCAGGGAGAACCCGCTGCAAAGAAAAAGCCCCTTAACTAGAGGAGCCCGGGCATCTGGAACTAATAGAGGGGCCCTCCCTACCCAAGGTCCTGTTGAAGGGGTGGGAGGGAACTAGAGGCTCAGAGATGGTTTCTAAGCCAGGCCCAGTGCACTGAAGAGATGTAGCTGACGTACACCCTATCCTTCTTTCTGTTCATTTTCTTGGCTGAGCCTGGCAAGGAGCAGGGTCAGCTAGTGTCTTGGGGACTGCCTGGGGATATGTCTGTCATTGGCTTTTCCAGGGACAAGAGCAGCTCTTGACTTTGGCCATTAGGATTCTGTCAGCTTTGCTGGGAGAAATCATCTGTGTTATGAAGTCTGGGCTGACAGATGGCCACTAGGGCTCTGGGTTTTGTTTGTTTGATTCTATATATGATATAAGATCTATCTACATGGTGTGTGTGTGTGTGTGTGTGTGTGTGTGTGTGTGGTATATGCTTTATGTATGTATGATATATACATGTGAATGTGTGGGCACACATACATGCAGAGGCCAGAGCAGTGCATGAGGCATCTTCCTCTATCTCTTTTTACTTTGTTACCTTGAGTCAGGGAATCTTGCTGAAACAGAAACTTGCCATCTTACCCAGGCTGGCTGGCCAGTCAGTGAGCTCTGAGAATCTGCCTGTCTTCATGCAAAATTCTGTTTTCCCTTGAGTTATAGGCATGGTGCCCACTCTCTAATTTAGGTTAGAGGCATGGGCAGCTAGCCCCCAGAATTTTATGTGAATGCTGGAGATTTGAACTCAGGTCCTCAAATTTTCAGAACAAGTACCCTTATTCATGGAACCATTGTCCCAAGCTCCTGATTTTGCTGTGGTTGATACAGATTCTCAAATAGCCTGGGTTTGCCCCAAATTCCCTATGCAGCAGAGGATGACCTCGAACTCCTGATCTGTCTACTTCTGCCTCCTGAATGCTAGCATCACAGGTGAACCTGAATTTCTGAGTTCCAAGATGCTGACGATGTGTTGGCTTCTGCCATGAAATGGCCTCACCAGGACTCAGGCCAGCACTCTTCTTCTGTGCCAGACCAGCAGCTGCAGCACAGAGCTCTCTCAGGCAGACTTCAGGACTTGCATGCAAATGCAAGACAACAGGGATACTTAGTCCCTGTCATTCCCAGCTGTGCTGACCTGGGGAGGGGTATGGTGGAATACAGATCTCCATCATGGTCCCCTGCATATTTACCCAGTCCCCCAGGTTGGTGTCTTCCCTGTCCTTTTTGGGAGCCAATGTTGTAGAGGGCTCTAGTTGTCAACCCAGTTTCTGGGCTGGGGATGTAGAATGCTTGTCCGGTGTATTAGTTACTTTTCTATTGTTAGGATAGAACACCATGAGCAATAGCATCTTGGGGAGGAAAGGGTTAATTTCATCTTACACCTCAAAAGTCTATCACGAAGGAGAGGCAGGGCAGGAACTCAGGCAGGAATCTGGAGGCAGTAACTGAAGCAGAGGTCATGGCAGAACACTCTATTGGAGTGCTCTCATGCTTTCTTGGCTTGCTCAAGACCACCTGCCCAGTGGTGACACCGCCCACAGTGGGCTGGGCTCTCCTCCCACATCAATCTTTAACCATAGAAATGCCCCACAGGCTTGCCCACAGGCCTGTCTGATGGGGGCATCTTTCACTGAGGTTCTCTCTTCTCAGAAGACTCTACCATGTGTTAAGCTGACAAAAACACTAACCAGCACACCTAGCAGGTACAAAGCCCTGGCTTTGCCTTTGACTCTAGTGCTCAGGAGGTGGAGGCAAGAGGAAGAGAATCAACGCAAGGCCCTCTTCAGCTATACAGCAAGTTTGAGGCCAGCCCGAGCTACGAGCTACATGAGACCTTGTCTTAAGAAAGGAGAACAAACTGTTTTTCCCCGGGGCCCATCTTCCTCCTCACACCTAAGAGGCTTACAGAGAGCAGGAATGAAGAGGACAAAGACAGGCATCAGCCTGGGTCCAGGCTGAAAGGTCTAGCACAAACAGCTGAAAGGAAGAGCAATAAGAGGAGGTGCCGAGATGATGCCCAGAGAGGTGTTTTGAGGAGGAATGTGTGACTTGACCTTGTGGGTGGTCAAACAGATTCACCTGAAGCTGGGGGAGGCCTTGCTAACTTAAGGGATGCTCCAGCAGCTCTCATGGATGAATGTGGTAGCTGAGACTTCCTGGGCGGAGCATAAGTGGGAGGGGAGCAGGCCAGAAGACCACCTGCTTCCCCACAAGACCAGGTGGGCCAACAGTTAAGACTCAAAGGGACCATTCCAGGGTGTGACATCTGCCACCCGATGGCCTCCAGCCATCGGTAAAGGTAGGCCTGAGTTCAACTTTCCTCAAGAGTAGCATTATTCTGGGGCTCAGGCTCCTGTTACCTGCCCACCTGCCACCTCTCTCTCCAGTCCTTGGCGTGCAGGGACCCATGTGTGGTTTCCCTGTTTTAATCATCCTGCAGCCAAAATTCAGGTCATTGTATCTTCTCACCTGCCTCATAAGGAATAGATCTTAGATAAAAAAAATGGGCAAGTTGAGCTGACAGTGGTGGCATCTGCCAGCCATCCTGTCACTGGGAAGGTGGAAGCAGGGAGGTTGCCATCAATTCAAAGTTAGCCTGAGCTTCAAAGAAAGACTCCATTTCAAAGACAGAAGCAAAACAAACAGTAGCAAATGTGGAAGTCCGGGACCACAAGAAATGAAAAGACCCGTTCAAAGTCATACTAACTAAAAGTTTGACTTCCAGGTGGCCTCTCTGTTAGTACAAACTCACATTTTGAGAATTGCTGTTAGGCTTGGAGTTGAAAGAGGGAGATGCAGGGTTGCAGGGGGTACCCGGGTACTTGGTGCAGCTTGTCCTTCCAGATGGAGACAGCTACTGCCCCAGCAGCGCAGTGATGTCTAGAAGGCCCTGGAATCGCCATGTTCTTCAGAGTGGCTCTGTGCTGATTGGAGCTGGCCCAGGTCATGCTCCCTGTGGAAGTTAGACAGCTTATTTCCTGTACTGATGTGGAGAGAGTCCTGGTCTCCTTGCTTTAAGATGAGCCATCTTTCTAGCACCATCCCAGCCCAGAGCATTCTCCATGGAGCTAGTAAGACTTCAATTGCCCTGCAGAACAGTCCCCCTAACCCTAGCCTGCCTCTTCCTTAGTGAACACATGCAAAGCTCTGCTTCCCAAGAGCCTGACCTAAGAGAGAAGGGGGCTGCAGAATTCAGAGTCTATGTGTGTGTGTGTTGGTAAGAGGGGTTGGTTCTTGAGACAGAGTCTTACTCAGTAGCCCAGTCACTATGAAATCCAGAGTGTCCTCAAATTCACAGCAATCCTCTTGTATAAGCCAGAATGCTGTCTGTTGGTTCATCTATCTGTCGTCTGTCTGTCAGGACCAGCCCACCTATTGAACATGCCTGAAAAGCAGAATGAGTATTGAGAAAGAAAGACACAAAAGACATAAGATACAATTTGGAGGGCTATCAGTGAATACTGCAGCAGCTCCTAATTTATTTCTCATAGCCCTTTTATACTCAAAGCAAAAGACTTTGAGGAATAAGCAAGCATAATTACCTCCTTAATTCTCAAAATATCTAGTAACTATGCCCTAAGTCAAACATCCTGCTATTTGGTCTTGAAGAGCAAGAACTAGTTTGAACTCTCTGACCTTAAGTCAAGAGGGAATGGAATAATTGTGACCTCTTTTATTTATTTACTATTTGTTTATGTATTGCATGTGTTGGGTGTATGTGCACATGTGCCATGGCACACATGTGGCAGTTAGAGGATAATTTTGCAATCAGTTCTTTACTTTAACCTTTACAGGGGTTTCAGAGATTGAACTCAGGTTATCAGGCCTGTGTAGCGTTGCAAACACCTTAACCTATGGAGCCATCTTGCCAGCACCTGTCATCCCCTCCCCATAGCTACCAAAGAGGGGTCACCTATACCCAACCTGGTTGACAAGACTCAGGCTTAACCCTACCCTAGAGAAGAATGAGGATACCACAGATTGTTTGGTTCTGTCAATGCTCAATTTGTTTCCACACAACTAAGAAGTGTTTCTTCTGGTCTGATAACAGTCAAGGCAAGTTTAGCAGACTGCTGCCGCAATCACAAGCACTCTGGAGACAGCAGCATGAAAGGACTCTTCCTGAAAGTCTGTCTTTGTAGACCACAGTGCAGTTCTACCCTTGACATATTCTCTGAAAAGGAAACCCCATGCTCAAGCGGTTCTGCTGAAGAATGGGAGGCCATCTGGAAGGAGTTTGGGAACAAAATTAGCTGATGTCACTGGTCCTGACAGACCTAGTCAGCACTAACCTCCTTCCATACACTCTTATGTCTGTTTGAAGGATGGCACACTCAGCTTTGTCCTGTCACGTGGAGATTATTTCATACATATATTACAGTTCACAGAAGTCGAGAACGACCATGAGCGTCTGATTCCCTCACCCCTACCTCTCTAGCTCTGGGATTACAGGAATTCTCCATGCCTGGATTATAGGATCCTAAGGACAGAACCAAGGGACTCTCCCAACTGAGTCACATCCCTAGCTAAAACTAACCCCATTCCTGTTAACTTGGAGCTCCCAAAACAGGATATGAGTTGGAGATATGCAGCCTTCCCTGAGGGGTCAGTCTCTGGGGGAGGAGGCAGGTGTCTAGAAATGACACCCACTAAAAGGACACTGCAGTCAGTTGGAAATCTCTTGTCTTGTAACTAGTGCTATGAAGTCTGGTGGCTCAGTGGTAATATGGTGGGGTGGCTTGATAGTTATGGTGGTTTAAATAAAAATGGCCTCCACAGGCTCATAGGGAGTGGCATTATTTGAAAGGATTGGGAGGTGTGGCCTTGTTGAACTGGTGTGGCATTGTTGGAGGAAGTGTGTTGTTGGGGAAGGGCTTTGAGGTTTCCAATGTTCAAGCCAGGCCTAGTCTCTCTCTCTCTCTCTCTCTCTCTCTCTCTCTCTCTCTCTCTCTCTCTCTCTCTCTCTCCCCTGCATGCAGATCAGGTGTAAATCTTTCAGCTCCCTCTCTAGCACCAGGTCTGCCTGCATGCTGCCATGCTTTCTGCCATGACAATAATGGTCTGAACTCTGAACTTGTAAGCCACCCCAATTAAATGCTTTCCTTTGTAAGAGTTGCTGTGGTCATGGTGTTTCTTTGCAGCAATAAAACCCTAACTAAGACAGTGGTCATGTGGTAGGGGTGGCTTGGTGGTAGAATTGGCTTTGGTGGCCTCACCTGGAGGGGAATAATGTTCTTTCAGCCAGAGAAGAAGTATGCTGTGACTTCAATAATCTT
Organism: Phodopus roborovskii; assembly: GCF_943737965.1. Classification (NCBI taxonomy): domain Eukaryota; kingdom Metazoa; phylum Chordata; class Mammalia; order Rodentia; family Cricetidae; genus Phodopus; species Phodopus roborovskii. Next base: position 20,652,552 of record NW_026126517.1, read on the forward strand.
TTCTTTAATTTTTTGTGGGAAGAATTTTTTTCTTTGAGCTTTTTTTTTTTTTTTGGTATTTGCATGCTGAGCATCACACAGGCATATTTTTCTACTAGCAAAACATTAATTATCCTACCCGGGAACCTTTCTGTTGGGTATTTTGTTCTCACCACCCCCTAAGCTATGGGGCACAAAGCTCCTCATCTCGGCAAGTCTCCTGTAGTGTCTAAGGGGAGAGCTGTCCCATGCTGCTGGGTGCCGGCTCTCCTCTGTGTCCCCCGGTGGCACTCAGTGCTTCTGCTGAATCAGCACTTCTCACACTGTGGGAAGCTGTCATCTTCTTCAAGGAGGCTGTGAACACACTGGAACCTGTATTCCCAGTACCTAGTGCAGGGGTCAGCACAGAGTCATCGTTCTGAGTGTTTGAGACTAAGCAGGTAAATGAATGAGATGAAGAACGGAATGAAGCAGCTTCCATAGGCACCATAGTGGCGTCTCTTGCTCATTGACATGAGCGTTGGAATTAGGGTTGCTTCTAATAGAATATAAAGTATGATTAGTTCATTTGCAGAAAAGGTTATGATTAGGAGGATTGTAGGGTGACTAGTATAGAGATATATAGTTTTTTTCTATTAAAGTTAGTTTCTTTTTAAATATGATTTTGGCTGGCTAGAAGTATAAGTGGTAGAAGTCAGATGGTGAGTATTGCTAGGGGAGAAGATAGGGTATCTGTAGAGAGTATAGTAGAGAAGTTAAGGTTACTGTTGTTGCCTTGTCATAAGGTTGTAAGGGCAATAATGTTAATTATAAAGCTGTAGGAGGTTGCGTTGATTCATACTTTTTTGTTGTTTATATGGAGCTGTTGTGAATGCAACATACAACTCGAGCCTTTCCTGCCCTTGGCATTTGGTGAGTCTCATTTTCTGTCCCTGCTTACCAAGGGGGAAGCCCCCAGGGAACAAATGTAGAGTTTGAAAGCATCTTAGCAACAAGCTGACTGATGGCCGTCTATACTTGTCATGGTAGAATTGGGACTTGGGCCCTGGTAGCTGATAAGGAAGAACCTCCTAATTCTAAACACAGGCCTCTCTAGTCCCTCCTGCCACCATACTGAGTCACAGCAAGGAGGGCATGGCTTGGTGTTTTTTACTTTTTGTTTTTTTTGTTTTTCCCATTTCACAGATAAGGGAATTGTGTATAGAAAGTGGAAGTGAGCTGTACCCAAGGTGACAGAGCTGCTCAGGGACCAAGTTCAGGCTAGCTTTCTTTTTCTTTTTTTAATGGAGAGAGAGAGAGAGAAAGAGAGAGACTGTGTGTGTGTGTGTGTGTGTGTGTGTGTGTGTGTGTGTGTGTGTGTGTGTGCATGTGCCGCCATGCATGTGTAGAGGTCAGAGAACTATTTTCAAGGGTTGGTTCTCTCCTTCCACCATGGGTTCCAGCAAGAGCTGACATTGTACACTTGCGCTACCCACCATGCTCAGCTCTGGCTGCAACTCTTGAGTTCAGGGTTCGCCCCACCCACTCTGTGTTCTCTGCTGGCCTGTCCCTGTTCCAGGAGCCTGAGGCGACTGACTCAAGCAATGTCTGTATGTTTCTGGGGATGTCTTCCTGCCCAGGCGAGGTCTCTTTCACAATATAGCCTCTCTGTGGTGGCCTCAAGCTTTGGCCTTTAGGCCTAGGAGCTGGAAGACTAACAGCCTTTGAATGGGTCCTCTCAGCTCAGCACGCACAGGTCAGCCCAGTTAAAAACCCAAACACATACTCAGAGATCCTGACAGGGACCTCTAGACCTTCTCAGATGCCTTTGCTGAGATAAAAGTTTTCATCCAGTGGGGGTAGGTTTCCAGTGAAATCTCCCTATAGTACAAACACGGGCTCACTCAATTCTGCCTGTTTCCACTGAAGCCACGGAGCTCCATGACCTCAGAGCCGAGTGAGCTACTCTCTATAGAGTGAGACAAAGGAGCTGACTTGATCCACACTCCAGGGGTAAGGAAGACTAGGAAGGAATGGGTGGGTACGGTCCTGCATGCACTGGGACCCTCTTCTCTGCCTCTGTAATACTTCAGATGAAGGTGCGCGCCTCTCTGCATCGCCTTTTCTCAAAGGCCAGGCTTTTGTGTCTCATCCTATTTCCATTTTCTTCCTATGAAGGTGTGATGCTAAGAAGGAAAGCTATCCTGGGGATGGGTAGATGAAAGTAACCTAGAATGGGAGCGTGCCAAATTCTTTCAAACCTTAACCATGCTCTGATGAGGCGCCTGAGAATAACATCCTGCCTAGTCCTTGGCTTAGAAAGGTCTGGAGCTGTATTGTGGTGAGAGGGGCTGATTCCGGAATCTGTACTCAGAGGCACCGTGTAGGGAGAGTGTGGAATCTGGGGGTTTGTGGGATAGTACATTGTTTAGAGCAGTCTAGCATTTGGGCAACAAGATAGCCGTGAGTGCAGTCTAGCCTCACAACTGTTAACTTACTTAAAGCATTATGAGATATTTTTGCAATTAAAAATAATTATTATATTGTGTGTTTGTTTGTATGTGTGTGCAGTGTGTGTGTATGGATGTGTGCAGTGTGTGTATGTGTATGTGTGCAGTGTGTGTATGAGTGTGTGTGTGTGCAGTGTATGTATGTGTGTGTGTGCAGTGTGTGTGCAGTGTATGTATGTGTGTGTAGTGTGTGTGCAGTGTGTGTGTGCAGTATGTGTATGTGTGTGTGCAGTGTGTATATATGCAGTGTGTGTGTATGTGCAGTGTGTGTGTAGTGTGTGTATGTATGTGTGTGCAGTGTGTGTGTATGTATGTGCAGTGTGTGTGTGTGCAGTGTGTGTTACAAAGTGTGTGTGTGCACAGTATGTGTATGTGTGTGTATGTGCAGTGTGTGTATGTGTATGTATGTGCAGTGTGTGTGCGTGCAGTGTGTGTGTGTGCAGTGTGTGTGTGTGGAGTGTGTGTGTGTACAGTGTGTGTGCGTGCAGTGTGTGTGTGTGTACAGTGGGTGTGCGTGCAGTGTGTGTGTGCAGTGTGTGTGTGCAGTGTGTGCAGTGTGTGTGTGTACAGTGTGTGTGTGTGTGTGTGTGCAGTGTGTATATATGCAGTGTGTGTGTTGTGCAGTGTGTGTGTGTAGTGTGTGTATGTGTGTGCGCAGTGTGTGTGTATGTATGTGCTGTGTGTGTGTGCAGTGTGTGTGCAGTATGTGTATGCGTGTATATGTGCAGTGTGTGTGTGCAGTGTGTGTTACAAAGTGTGTGTGTGCACAGTATGTGTATGTGTGTGTATGTGCAGTGTGTGTATGTGTATGTATGTGCAGTGTGTGTGTGTGTGTTCGCAGTGTGTGTGTGCAGTGTGTGCAGTGTGTGTGTATGGATGTGTGCAGTATGTTGTTCAGTGTGTGTGTGTGCACGCGTGTGTATGGATGTATGCAGTGTGTGTGTGTGTTGGGGGATGATGGTTCAGGAATGCATCCTGAACCTGATGCCTTCCAGCCCATGCTGTGGGTAACAGGGGAAGGCAGCAGAACAGCATGACCTGGGTTTCTTCAGGGTGGGGGTGGGGTAACCCCCGAAGCTGGGGGCCCCAGTGAGGCAGTGGAGCTGGAAGCCATCAGAGCCTCCTCTCTCTGGTTCTTGGAGATACTGTTGCATTGTTGTTTTCTGAGATCTCTCAGGTTGGAAGCATCGTTCTCAAGCCCCCATCCCCACTCTTTCTTCCTACCCAGATCAGACACCAAAATATTTCCACATTTCCTTTGGAAAAATCCTGGGAGGTCTGTTTATGGCTATAGCAGAGAGGCACACATCTGTGCACAGTTTAGCTGGGGCAGCTGGAAACCAAGGAACTGGAGTTTGTGGGAATTTGGAGCAGCACATGGAACCCATCTCGACCCCAAATGTGTTTTCTGTCTCTGCAGGATTGTCATTATCAGTTGGGTCCTGTTTCTATAGGTAGCTCCTCACTGTCCCTGTTGGTATACATTCACACTGGCAGACATACTCTTGCACATACTTGGTTTCAGAAGGGTGAACAGCACACAAGGACAGCCCTGTATTCTAATAGCACATTTATTCATGATGCTCCAGCTCTAGGGACCTCTTGTGGAATTCAGGGGCAACACCCTTGAACCAGTCATCCACAAGTAACAAACAGGTCCAGCCTTATACATGTGGGACAATACACGCTGACTCAGCACACCCACACAGAAACATGCAGCACAGAAGAAGGTGTGATTCACTTCCAGCCACCCACAGAAACCCACTCCAAACTAGTCAGAGCCTAGTCGCTCAACTTCAGGAAAGGCCTGCCCTCCCCTGGGAAACTTGGGTACTTCGAGCCTGGGAGCATTTCTTTTACAGCCTAGCACTCCCTAATAGAGTCAACTCCTTAATGCTCCTGTTTGCCTCTCTGTAGGTCAGGGATGGACAGAATGGATACTTGAGAAACTCCACTCCAGATATGCACCCAGCATCTTTCCAAAAGGCCATTCATCTGGCCACTCTTTCCTTCCCACTGCCGAAGATGCACTGACTCCCTTAGTCCTCACTGTGATGCCTCCTTCCTCTCCCTTCCCCCCCTCAGTCTTGGGCCCCTTCTTCCTCAGCCCTGGTCCTCCCCAGATCCCAACAAACCTTCTTGGTCAGGCTAGGAATTTGTTCTTTAGGGAAGATGGGGGCAGGATGGTAGAGGCAGTAGAGAAGGAAAGAAAAAGAGCTGACATTGAATTGCTGAGAGGCCAAGGGAAGCAGGTATTGGAGGGCCAGGGACTGAGCCACAGTACTTGGACTCACTTTACTTTGCCAGGTATTCATTTTAAGGCCCAGCTGGGCCCATATGGGGCTGAGTTCCTTGGCTTCTCCAGCAGTACACAAAAACTCGTCTCTTCCCAGTCCGCACCAGGATTCTCCAGGGCTCCAGGGCAGTTTTGAGCCTCCATGGACAGGCCAGTCTCAGTGGAGGCCTGAAAGGCCAAAGGAGCTCTGATCTCTCAAGCCTCCCCAGCCCTCCCGGAGTGCTTCTTCTGGCAAAGAGCCTAGGGCACAATAGTCCCTGTATCCCACAGCCTTTCCAGGCTGGACCACCAAAGTGTCTCTGTTCATAATCTATGGATAATTCTGGAATCTTCTAACCCAACCATGGGCTAGGAATACCTTCAAATCGCTGGAGACCTCAAAGCTTTAATTTTTTTTTTAAGATTTTGTTTTATGCATATGGGTGTTTTGCCTGCATGCTTGTCTGAACATCATGTGTGTCTGATGTTTGTGGAGGCCTGTGAAGGTCAGGAAATGCCACTGGATTCCCTGGATCTGGAGTTCCAGTTGGTTGTGAGCCTTATGTGGGCAGCCAGTATCCTTAACCACTAAATCATTTCTCTAGCTACGCAAAGCCTTTTATTTTAATTGGCTTAAATTTTTAAAAAGTTACACTGTGTGTGTGTCTGTGTGTATCCGTGTGTGTTTGTGTAAAAGCCACAGCCTGCATGTGGAGATCAGAGGACAACTTGCAAAAGCCACATGAGTTCCAGGGAGGGATTGAACTCAGGTCATGAGACTTGGTGGCAAGCACCTTTACTCACTAAACCATCTCACCTGCCTTTGTTTGGCTTTTGTTTTGTTCTGGGACAGAGTTTCATGCAGATAGGACTAGCAGCAGAATCTCAATGGAGGAAGAAGATGACCGCGAATCTCTGATCCTCTTACCTGCACTTTTCAAATGCTGAGATTGCTGTTATGGGCTACCACACCCAATTTTATGGTGTGCCAGGTATTGAACCCAGAGCTTTGTGCATGTTAGCCAAGCACTCTACTAACGAGCTATCATCCTGAACCCTAAGCCTCAGCACTTATCTCTGAGTTCCTGCATGTGAGGCTAGAAACATATTTCTTAAAAGCCTGGCACCTCAATCTCCTAAATGCAAAATGGAGACTTCACTCAGAGGGACAGCTTAGAAGCCAGCGATTGCAGAGCACCAAGCCATTTAGCCCAGTTCCCTGGCAGATGTTAATTCCCTTTTCTTCCCTTGCTTTCCCCTTTACTCCCCTGAAAGCAGATGTGAGCCGGGAAGAGCTAGCTGACCTCATTGCCCCAGGACAAAGGAATGATGGCCTCAGTTCAAGAGCAAAGTACAGGAGTTTTTGATTAACTCAGAAACACCACAGACTTGCAGGGACCCAGCTGCTGCAGGGTGGGGGTTGTGGGTGGGGTTCTTGAAAACTCAGGGAAGAGATTGGTTGAAGTAGCACATGAAGTCATGAGGGCAGGTAAACGCTGAGGCCAGGAACTAGCAATACCCTTTTCTCCCTGGGCCTGTCCACAGCTGGAGAGACAGAGCCTGGGCTGTGTTCTTCAACCCTTGTGAAAACACTGGACTGTGTGTGCCTGGGATTGCAAAGGCATGGGATCTCCCCTTTGTCCCTGTTCCATCCCTTCAAACCCCCACCCCGGGCCCTAAGTGCATCAGAGGGATGTTTTCTTCTGAACCCAGCTGGAACAAAGTCATCTGAGGGGGAGTTCCCTGTGTACTAGGTCAGTGCTCCTAGACCGGGAACTTGGCCAGAGGGCACAGGGCAAAAGTGAGTGAAGGTGGTGGTGGTGGTGGTGATGGTGGTGGTGGTGGTGGTGGTGTGTGTGTGTGTGTGTGTGTGTGTGAAACCCTGTCTGTTCCCTTCATAAATTGCCTCCAGCTCCCTCAAAAATCTTTGGTGCTCACATCCAGGATAGAGTCTGAGAACCAGCCCCATCCAAGAGATATCTCGAGCCATTTTAGGAAGAAGGCCAAATTGCTATGCTCCCTTATTTTATTTAGATGTGATCTCATGTGGCTCAGATTGGCCTTGAACTTGCTGTATAGTCAACAATGATCTTGACCTTTTGATCTTCCCGATTAAAGGCTTTTGCCACCATGGTCATTTATTTGGTACTGGGGATTGAACTCAGGGCTTCCAGGATGTTAAGGAAACCCCCAACTGAGCTACATGCCCATCACTCTTTATGTTTTTGAGACCCATCCTTGTGCTTGGTGGCTGCCCTTCTGGTCTATACAGCTTTCCTGATTTCGAATCTAAATCTTTCCCACATATCTGATAGAATTCTTTAGGTTCCAAGGAATTAGCACAAGCAGTTTGTTTCCTCCCCCCCAAAACTTGGGGAAGATCCCTACACTGCTGATTTCTATCCTTCCACCCCCTAGCTGCCTTCCTACCCAGCCACATGGGAAAATGTCCCCTTAGCCCTTCCAGTCATGCGAATGAGGCCACGATTCAAAGGCAGTGGGCAAGGAGGAGGCTGCAGGGAGCAGTCGGAAAGAACCAGCCCTTTGTGCTGGAGCAGGGTCCTTGGGGGATGAGTGCATTTTTGGCGTATTTAGAAAGATTTCTTTTTTATAACAAGCAACAGAGCAGCCTGGGGAGGGATAGAGAGGGAGGGACAGATGGAGAGGTCAAAGGCAGGATGGGGAAGAAGAGCAGGAAAAGGGACAAGGGTTGGGGAAAGTAGTTAGGAGGTTGAGGGAGACATAGGATAGGAGCCAGAGAGAGAGAGAGAGAGAGAGAGAGAGAGAGAGAGAGAGAGAGAGAGAGAGAGAGAGAGAGGAAAAAGAAGAGGCCAGCCGGAGAAACTTTGTGTGAGTCAAGCCTGCCCTGATATAAAATAAGTAAGTAAGTAAATAAATAAATAAAAGAGAGCCAAGGCCATAGCTCAGTGGTAGAGGACTTACTTGCCTGATGTGCCTGAGGCCCTAGGTTCAATACTTGGCACTGAAACTAAATGAACAAGTGAGTAAGATGGAGGGGCTGAGAAGGGATTTTAATTCCATTTGTTTTCTTTTACATGCCAGACAATTCTCACTAAGTTGTTTACATTGGACTTGAACTCACTCTTGAACTTGTGCCCCACCACACCTGACCACATTTGTGTGTATGAGCCCATGTGTGTATGCTTTCATGTACATATATGTATGTGTGTGTGTGTGCGTGCGCGCACAACACATGCAGATAAAAAGCTGACATTGAATACCTTCCTCAGTCACTCTTACCTTGTTTTTTTTGAAACAGGGTCTTTTCTTGCATCTGGAGTTTTCTAATTAAGCTAGATGCTCCCAACAGCCCTGTTCCCACTTCTCTGGCCCTGGAGTCACACTGTTTGTACCCAACTTTTTTACTGTGATCTGGAGATCAAACTTAGAATTTCATGCTTGTATGGAAAATGCTTTACTAGTGGAGCTAGCCATCTCCCTAGATCCTTTGCTCCCATTTTACATCTGGGAAAACAGAAACTGGATAGGGCATGTGGGTAGTGATAGCTACTGCAGAGTAACGCTTGCTCTCTGGGATGTGCTGAGTCTTTGCAGGCCTGGTCTTATCTAATCCTCATAACCAGATGAGCAGGCAGGCTTTCTCACTCCCCTCACTCTGGTCTCACTCACAGACCAGAATGCCAAGCCTGCTGCTTCCTAACTGGGGGTCAGTCACCAAGAGCTGAGAAGTTTAATCTGGATCTGAGCCCCAGTCCCAGAGATCCACATTGCAGCACATTCTGGTAGATTCCCATTTTTCTCTTCCTCTTTGTCCACTTTTAACTCACTTGTGGGAAATAAGCACTGTTCATTCATTCCTTCGCCTGAAAGATGCCTTATTGCCTGCACCACACATGCCAGACTCTGTGCTAATGTTTGGGGAATTCCACAATGATGTTGCTACCTTCTTGAAGCTCCCAGTTGAGTGGGAGAGGCCATAAGCAGACACGCAGTCACCTCACTGACGCTGCATGGAGTCTGTTCCAGGAGTCCTGAGCACATGACATCCTATCTCTTTCAGCCTGGGGGAGAGAAGCCAGCTCTGGCATAGTTTATGGAGGCAGATGGCTTACCTGAGGTGATAAGACAAGTACACAGGGGTTCAAGACACTTCCTCATTCTCAGTATCCTGGCCCTGTTCCCTCTTACCTGTTTCTTGCAGAAGGAAGGAGGGTTGTAGCCTGAATGGTAGACAATTAGGCAAGAGATAGAAATAAAAGGTTTCCAAATAGAAGAGAATGGTCACTGGTTTTGTTAGTTAGTTTGTTGTTTTTGAGACAGGATTTCCTCTGTATAGCCCTAGCTGTCCTGGAACAAGCTCTTGTAGACCAGGCTGGCCTTGAACTCACAGAGATCCACTTGCCTCTGTCTCCCGGGTGCTAGGATTAAAGGCACCATGCATGCCCAGCTCAGAAGAACTGTTTTAAGTAATAAAAGAAGACAGTAGCAGTCACATCTGGATGTGACAGCATGTGCATGTGACCACAGCACTTGAGATTCTGAGGCAGGAGAATGACACGTCCGAGCTAGTGTAGGATCTGCAGTGAGACTCTGACTCCATGGCAGAACACTAACTCAATGGTAGAACAATTACTCAGCATGTGCACAGTGCTGAGTTTGATCACCAGTACCCTCCTCCGTACATCCCCCCCCCCCACACAACCAAAATTAATGACACTTCTAAATGTTCGTCTTGAAACACATGGAACTGGTGAGGCTGATTAGCAAGTAAAGGCACCTGCTAACAAAACTCAGACTTGAATGTTTTCATTTGATCCCTGAGATCCACATGGTGGAAGGAGAAAGCCGACTCTCAAGGTACATGAGTACCCTGACACACAAGATCACCTCCCCCCACACACACACAAAATAAAGTACTAAGGCCAGGGCATGTGGATCTCTGTGAGTTAGAGGGCAGCCTGGTCTCAATAATAAGATTTTTTTTTCAAGACAAAGAAAAAAAAAAAAAAAAGAAGAAAGAAAGAAATAAGAAATGTCAATTAAATCAATCTAATTGTAATATATTTAAAATGAATTATGTGAAAAGAAATGCAGAAATGCTAAAAGAATCATGCCACTTGCAACAGCTACAAAAATAGTATTAAATTTAACCAAAGAGGCGAAGAACTTGAACACTGAAAACTATAAAATATGGATAAAAGAGTGAAGAACACACACATAATTGGTGAGCTATACCATTTTGTACCATATTCACAGAGTAGAGGAGTTAGTGTTGTTAACTATTCGTATTACCTGGAGCAATCTACAGATTCATGCAGTCCTTAACCAAACCCCAGTGTTGTCTGGACATGGTGACACAGGCTTGTAAATACCAGCATCCAGGAAACTGAGGCAAAAGGATCATGAGTTTGAGTCCAGCCTGGTAGTGAGACCTTGTCTCAAAAAGTTAAAACAAAACAAATGAATGGAAATTCCTGTGGTCTGGCAGGTACAGTGTTTGCCCGAGCTTGGGGACCTGAGTTCTATCTTCAAGACCATGGTGGAAGGAGAGGACAGGTTGTGGTGGCACAATAGTACCTCCTTCCCCAACAAACACACACACACACACACACACACACACACACACACACACACTACATAAATACAAATTTAAAATAAAGGAGTCTAGTGCCCTCTTTCTATCTATCTATCTATCTATCTATCTATCTATCTATCTACTATCTATTTTTGTAGCAATAGAAACAGGCTTTCTTCTAATAGACCTAGTATCTCATTTCTCTTGCTCTTCTAACTTCTCCCGACAGATGGGGCCATTGGGAAGGCTGGGAAGGGAAAAGCCAGGCTGAAGAGCACCTGCATTCCTTAGCAGGGTTAGGTGGAGCACACTATTCTTTCCCTGCCTTCTCTTTTCTCCCTCCCCATCTTTCCTTGCGCTCCAGGCTTCTCACGATCTAACCTCCATTTCCCCAAGTCCTCTGACTCCTCCATTTCCCCCATTGCCTTCCTGACTCCTCCCCTCCATTTCACCCTTCCCTATTTTCTCTCCTTACCTTTTACTCACCACATCTCCCTTCTTTTCTTCCTCCCCGTTTTCTCCCCCTACTTTCTCTTTACCAAACCCCCCCCCCCTTTCTTCTTCGGACTAATTGCTTAAGAGGTGAAGACCAGGTCGACTTGTGAAAACCCTGATCCATCACCATGGTGATGCTAATTCAAGCTGAGTTCAAAGGAAATTGCTCCAGTTAAGCCTAACAAGCTGGAGCCAGGCGCCCCAGCAAGGACCAGTGCCAGGAGGAGGGAGCCCCCTCCTCACCCCCCATGCCAGTGCCAAGAAAAATAGGAAAAACAACCCCATGGGGCGCTCACACCTCTACTCTGGCGTGCTCTTTATATCCTTCAGATCTGCTCACACCGATAGCCAGCCCCTACATAAGCCCCCTCAAACAGATGAGCAGCCAGCAGCATCCCTTTTCTCTTGCTGCAGCTCTGAGGTTTTGACCACCCCTGCTGGGGAGAGCTCTTTATGGCTCACACCAGCTCTCCTACTGCTTTTTAGTAAGCATGGACTTGGGAGTACCACAGATAAAAGTACTGGGGCTGTGAGTTTGTGTTCACTCTACCCACTGGTCGTCCCCAAGTTGTGGGTTTGTAGGGATAATGAAGCTTTTAGTGGGAAGGCTGACTAAGTCTGGATAATTTAGGGAAAGACATGGTAAGCTTAAGGGACAGCTGCCTTCACATTAGAAAGAGGAGGGCCAAAGGGATGACTTTGTGGGTAGGGGTGCTTGCCACGAGGCCTAACCACCTGAGTTTGATCCAATTCCCACAAGTTGTCCTGTGACCTTCACATGTTTGTCCGGGTATACACACACACACACACACACATTTGCACGCACGCACACAATTAAAATACAGAGAGGGTCTCAATTCCAAAGTACAAGCGAGCAGCCTTCTATCCTTTGAACAATCAGTCCTCCGCACTGCTCCCATCCCCACCCCCATGGGCTCCTCCAGCCTCACAACCTGCTTGCTGCCTGTCCTGACTTCCACACTGTGGTCAGCCGCAATGTGAACAATGGTTCTTCTCTACTAAGGGTATGGTCCATGGCTTCTTTGTCCACAGCCTAGGTTTTGTCCCAAAGCAGGCACTATTTCATGTCTGAATGTTGAATGGGAACCCTGGTGAGGTGATCAAGGTACTCCAAGGAGCATGGTTTGGGGATACTGATTCTAGTCTATTGGTAGAGGCTAGCTTGCTCAGCCTTGTCTTTAGTAGCTGTCCTCAATCCATCTTTCTGGAAGACTTCATTTCCATCTTCAGCCTCCCAAAATACCTAGTGATCCTCAGAGGAACTGAAGATGCAGGAGAGATGGCTCGGTGGTTAAGAATACTGGCTGCTCTTCCAGAGGACCCAGGTTCAGTTCTCAGCACCCACATGGCAGCTCACAACTGTCTGTAACTCTAGTTCCAGGGGACCTACCACCTTCACACCACTGCACATAAAATAAAGTTAAATAATATTTTTTTAAAGGAAAATGGTCTAGAAGAAATTGTTTGAAGGCCAAGACTACTATGCCTCTGCGGCTGCCACCCCCACAAAGTGTCGTGTTTAAATGGTCAAGTTATCTGAGTTCTGGCTGCCCTGGCAGTGAGCCAGAAGACTTGGGTCTGCTCCACAGATGTTCTCTGTGACTTTGAGAAGTCTCCTCACCTCTGTCCCTCTCCCCTGCTTCTTAAAAATTAACACAAGATGCTCACTTCTGAGCTGCCACTGTCCAGGAGAGGACATCATGAAGTTAGAATGCAATACTGTCCCTGCCTGCATCAAGGCCAGCTTCTTGGGGAACTCAGTGCATTGATGTTGGCCTGTGCACTACTACAGAATTTCAAAGATGATCCCATCGCAGCCTTGAAGGGAGAGTTGGTGTGTGTGGATTGCAGAGGTGAAAAGCAGTTAAGAGGGAGGAAGTGACTCAGCAGGGGTCTAAGAAAGGCCACCGTCCTCCCAGGACAACTTGCTCTGTGCTTTATATTAGCCTGGTTCCTTTTATCCCAGCATCTCAAAGCCCCTTTCAAGCTAGAAGCGGCCCTGGCCCTGGGAGTTGGGTCATTATCTCAATTAACTGGAGAAAGCTGGGGTGGAGGCTGGTGGGTGGGGATAACTTTCTTCCAAATTCTGCCTGGAGTCTGGTGCTCAGGGCAGCCAGGGTTTCCACATTAAGCACTGGATGCTGAAGGACCGTGGGCCACGAGGGAGAGTGGGAGTCACTTTGTCCTGCCTGCCTAAAGTCAGCTTGTAGGGCTGAAGTTTCCCAGGAAGCAGTCCCATGTTTACAGTTGGGAACCATGGCCAGGCTTGGAGAGAGGTTCACACGGTAAGGAGTGAGTGAGTCTGGGTGCAGACCCTGCCATGTTTGTGGAGACCTTCCGTCCTGGATTGGACCATGACAAGGCCCAGCCTTGGGTTCCCCTGAACTGAATCAGTCAGTGAACTGCATTAAGTTTCTCTTGCCTTACTGCCAGAATATTTATCCACAGCCCATCAACCAATATCCATAGCCTCTGGGCTCTGGGTACCCTACCTGGGGCAATCAGTACATCGCAGGCTTGGGAACTGCCTGGCTGGACAGTCTCGAGTTACTCTTTTTTAAAACTTGTCTGGATTTCAGTTGCCTAGAAAGATCTGCTTAGAGTCTAGAAGCCAGAGGAGGCAGCTTCCACAGCTTGGGAGGAGTGGCAGAACGTTTGGGATGATGGACCTTCCTTCACTTCTCCCAGGCAACAGGACACAGAGGTGACATGCAGTGCTTATGGGTCACAAAGGCAGGCATAGAACCTAGGTTATCACAAGAGACCTTCAAAGGGAGTATGCCCCTGCCTTTCTAGGCTTGGTGAGGCTGCCTCCCTTCTGCTGAGTCAGGACACAAAAGGTACCTGAGCTCTTGAAGTCAGTGTGCCGCTGGGGTGCCCCAGAGAAGCAGGGCCAAAGACAGTCCCAGATGTTACACAAGGATGAGGGGCGGTGGAAAAGGTCCATTTTAATGATGATGAGGAGGAGGTGACTGGACCCAAGATAGCCACCTGCCCCCACGCTGCAGGATCAAAGTCACCCTGTTCTCTGTGCTCTGGGAGCAGGTAACAGTGCTGGGCCCACTAACACCCTAGCTTCTCACGGGGGCCTGCTTGATGTAGCTGACTTGGTTTTCCTCAAGCCCAGCTCACCGCCCCCGCTTGTTTCTGAAGAGGCTGGATCCAGACCCGTTTGCTCCCTACGCCTCCAGCTTGGGTTGCTGACTCAGTCTGCTGCATTGATGTCCAGGGCGCCTCTGGCTGCCGACTGTCCACCTCATTAATGCCAGGCTTCTTGCTGGCCCTTGGAGGCTCTTCCATCTCAGCCCCTTTGTCCTGCTCTCTTTGGCTCTCCACTAAGCTGGCCTGACCTATTCAATGACCTCAGTATCTGACCTTTCATTTGGTCCTTACCCTTCACTTGGGTCAGTGAAATGTGTGTCAGAGGCCTGGTCCTGTCTATGCCCTAGCCCTCTCGATTTATTTTGTTTATTTACTTATCTATTTGTTTACCTATTTCTTTAGTGTGTATGTGTGCTCACACACTTGAGAATGTGTGTGTGTGTGTGTGTGTGTGTGTGTGTGTGTGGTGTGCGTGTGTACCTATGTGTGCAGATATGTGTAGAGGGAACAGATTGACATCTGGTATATTCCTCAGTTGCTTTCTACAATACTTCTTTATTATTTTGTTTGGTTGGTTTTTGGGTTTTTGAGACAGGATTTCTCTGTGTAACAGTTATGGTTGTCCTAGAACTTGCTTTGTAGACCAGGTTGGCCTCGAACTCCCAAGTGCTGGGATTAAAGGTGTGTGCCACCACAACCCAGCTACTTCTTTATTTTTATTGAGTGTGTGTGTGTGTGTGTGTGTGTGTGTGAGTGAGTGTGTGTAAAGTCCAGAAGACAACTTATAGTCAGTTCTTTCCTTCCATTAACTGGATCTCAGGACCAAACTCTTGGGTTATGAGCCTTGGTAGCAAGCATCTTTAACCACTGAGCTGTCTTGCCAGTTCTACCTTAATTTTTGAGGCAGGGTCTCTCATTGAATTTGGAGCTCACTGATTTGACTAGGCTGTCTGGACAGCAGGCCTCTGGAATCCTTCTGTCTCTGCCTCCCCAGCTCTGGGAAGGTTTACAGGTGTGATGCTGTGGCTGGCTTTTCATGTGGGTATTAGGGTTTGAACTAGATCTAGGGTTTTGTTTGTACAGCAAGCATTATACTAACTGAGCCACATCTCCAGCCTTATTTTTTCTTTGAAACAGAGTCTTGGTTATCCCAGGCAGGCTTTGTACTCATGATAATCCTCTTGCCTCTACCTCCCTGGTTCTGGGAGGCATTATATGCACTTAGCACCATGCCTTGTTCATGTGGTACAAGGGATGGAACCCTGTGTTCTGTGCATGCTAGGTAAATACTTTGCCAATTGAGCTACACCCACAGTTTCCACTCTGGATCCTTTAAAATCTAGTTCTGGCTTGAATTCCCCTGGCCATCCTTAGGCTTTGCCAGTCTTCTTTTCCAGAGACTGTTTTGTACCATGACATCTCAAGGACCAGTCCAGGCCAAAGGCCTCATTCTGTCTCAGATCTCTGTGTCTGTGGTAGCTGCTTGCTCCTGGGCCTGGAGCCCAGATGGGGAAATGAGGAAGCTTGGCAAAACAGCCAGCAAGGAACATATTCTCACCCAGTCTGGAAGACACATTAGGGTGGAGATACATGGGAAGAATTTTTAATGGGGAGGGAAGCTGGGCTGGACATCAAAATCATAAGGAGAAAAGAATGTGAGCTTTGGGGGTTTGAGAATTCTAGAGAATGCCTGTTTCATTCTGCCTTCTTAGATCATCGGCCTAGGTTCTCAACCCGGCTTCCCTCATTGCCCAGATTTTCATATAATCTCCTCCAGCCTCAGCTAAACGATCTGCCTGAGGTCTTTGGCTGAGCACTGATCCCCTTGCTTTTCCCATGAGGGAGTGGAGACTTCCAAAGATATAGTGACTGACTCTCATGCCCATATAGCCAGAAGGTTCCATTTGGGAAACCAACCAGGTCTTCCTGCTGGTGAAGCTCATCCCATTACCCTCTCACACTTGTGAGGTGTGCCTGTGTGGTTTGTGAATTTGTGTGTGGCTCTCCAGAGCCCCTTACAGGACTTTTTACTGCTTTCCTGTCAATACACACTTCCCTTTTCCTCTCCTCCGTTCTCTCTCTCTGTCTCTGGGCTGTCTTGGCCCATGACTTTTTTTTTTTTTTTTTTTTTTTTTTTTTTTTTTTTGCCAGAGGCTCCGAGGCACTAGCTCTAGTCTGCACAGCTTCAGGCCCCTATGCTTTGGAAAGCCCAAAGATTTTTTTGCAGTGTAGTCTTGCCCAGGGAGAAAAAAAATGGATTTGCAGTCCTCACTTGGCACAATTGCAGTCATGGTACTGATGCGGCTTCTTGCTGAGCCTAGAAAAATGTTCTTTAAAGGCAATGTGAAAAAAGTGGTGGCGCGGGATGGGGGGGGGAAGCAGGGGGGTCACAGGGACCCGTGTTCCAGCCTTCACTTGTTCTTTTTTCTTGGGCACATATGTCTAGATTTCAGTTTTCTTAGTGGGAATTGAATCGGAAGACATAATGGTCAGGGACACAATTGTTGGTTACTCCTGCAATCTTTGTGCCACTATTGCCTGAGCACATCTTGCAGGCAGGTCATCATTGTAGATCAAAGAGTTTGTAACTGGATTGGTGTTTATCTTTCTCCTTTAGAATCTTGCAGAGTATCTACCAGCACCATAAACACTAGTCATTAGGAAAGAAGACTCTAGGTAGGCACCAGCTCAACTTCTCTGTGTTCAATGAATCGTGTAGGCATTGTCTTCAGCAATAGAGCCTTACTGTTAATTTGTAGAGAACAGTCAAGAGCCTTGACAATATCCCGGTATGATGGTTATTCTTGGTTGTCAACTTGACCACATCTGGAATTAACTAAAACCACCAAATATAGGACACACCTGTGAGGGATTTCTACTTAATTTGAAGTGGGAAGGTCTACTTCTAGTCCAGATCATTGAGGTAGGAAGACACACATTTAATCCAGATCTAATCTGGGCCATATCTTCTGTTGGAAGTCTTTTTAAGGATATGGAAGAAGGAAGCTTTTTCTCTCACCTTGCTAGCAAGTCCATTACTTTACTGGCGTTAGAGCCTTCTTCTTTGGCTCCCTTCCATAGAGGGTCTGATCACACAGATTGTTCTCAAAGAGACTTCTCATGGTAGCCTCCCTTTCTTTAATCAGGGAGTAGCAGCAGCCTGATTAGTCACTGGAGATGCTGAGAATACTAGGTGACAGGTGAAGAGTGTGGCGGGCGACGCTTCTGTTGTAAGTGAAGCTCACGGATGGGTGGTGCTCCTTGGTGAACTCAGCCAAGCTCACTGTTTTATAAGAAGCAGACTCAAAAGAGAGCTGTCACTTTTCTCCTTGTCAGAACCAGGCTGTTGGCACACAGAGAAAAATCACGAGTACCTGTCATGGATGAACACATGCCATGGTCCCTGGAAATAACGAACTCAGGAAGGACAGTATTCCTTCCTCATTTTCTTGCAGGAACTGTTGTTGAGATGGAATAGAGAGGCACTGGACCCTGGTAAATGACAATGTGGGGTGACCATGGTTACTGGCAGATGAAAAGGGATCTGGGAGTGGCCAGCAGTGGTGGAAATGACTACCTGTACATGAGGGAGAGACTGAAGGCCCTGCTGGCTGTTCATGATGTGCAGAGTCACTCTGATTGCCCAGGCTGAGGCTGGAAACAGAATAAAAAGGTCGTGCAGCTTTCTGCTTCAAGCAGGACTAACTTTTGATGTATCACTGTCTTATTATTTCCCTATGTTTCCAGGGACCATGGCACTATCTCTATATTCCTCCAATTCTCTATCCATCCATCACTTATTGAAAGAGGAATAAGGCACGGGCCCTTTCTCTTAAGACCTTATAGTTCAAGACCTTATAGCCGGGTATGATGGTGCATATCTATAATCCCTGAGGAATCTGAGAAAGGAAGAGAAGGAGGGTGAGCTTGAGACCAGCCTGGACTACATAGTGAGACTGTCTCAAAAGCAAAACAACAAAACCACAGCAAAACTCACAGTATTGGAGGTGTTATTTGGAGATAGAAGAATGCTTACCATGTGGAAGGCCCTGGGTTCCAACCTACACATAGGAAGTGGGTAAAGCCTATATAAATTGGTATTTTTTAGTATCCCAATGCCCCATGAATAGGAATAATTTCTAGTGTCCAATCTCCAGGCCTAAGTGTACCCAGTGTTAATAACTAAAGGTGGGGTTAAAGTCAGACATAGTCATTTATGCAAACATGAAACGTGCACAATTCTCACAAATGTTTTGGGGTACTGTCTATTCCAGATGACATGAACAATGCCCTTCTGCTTACCTTTCAAGCTCACCCAGTATATTCTAGCACTGGAACATGGACCAACATTTCAAATGGGGTGAGAGGAGCTAGGGGGATGGCTCAGCAATTGGGAGCACTGGGTTAAGTCTTAGACCCCACATGGAACTGCCTGTAACTCCAGTTCCAGGGTATCTGACACCCTCACACGGACATACATTCAGGCAAAACATGAATGTTCATAATTTAATATTATTTATATTATTTTGATTTTTTTGAGAGAGAGCTTCTCTGTGTAACAGTCCTAGATGTTCTGGAACTTGCTTTATAGACCAGGCTGGCCTCTAACTCAGAGACCTGAGTGCTGGAATTAAAGGTGTGTGCCACTACCACCTGTTAACAAACACAGTTGGCAGGCTGAGCCCTTGTTAGTGCCCAGCTCAGTGTGTAGTAAATAAACCTGTTTCCTTTCTATCCTGATCTAAAGGGTAAATTCATTTACGACCTGCTAATTCCTTCCTTACTACCAAGGCGGTCAGTCCACTACAGTCATCACCACCATCAACATCAGGACCTATCTCTAACACCACCATCACTACCATCACCACCATCGACATCAGGACCACTATCCCCAACACCACCATCACTACCAGTACCACCATTACCACTTTCATTACCACCATATCCATTGAGCAAAACCCAAAGAACCTCACAACAACAAAACTAAACCTCTCATTTGAGTTTTACATGCAGGCTGAGGCAAGAAGATTACATATTCAAGACCAGCCTAGGCTATATAGTGATAACCTATCTCAAAATAAAACTAAGCAATAAAATTAACTTTTTTGAGACATGTATATAGTTCATGCCAGGCCAACTCACTATATAAACTACACTCATAGCAATCCTCCTGCCTCAGCCTCCCATGTCCTGGGATTATAGGTGTGCAATACAATTCCTGGTCCAACTTCTTCCTTGATATTGATGGATTTGAACAGCGCAGAGCTTCTCTTGCTTCTGTACAAGGATCTGAGAACATTTAAGAACAAGATTATTTCCCATAGAACAACAGTGTGAAGGGCGTCAGCCCCAGTGGCACAGGGCAGGCCCTAGACTTGCTAATTCATTGCGATGAAATCCTGTTCAGAGGAGCAGGCAGCAGGGCTGACCCCTTTGCCTCTGTCTGAACCTGTTTGCAGCCCTGCCCTTGGCTTCCCACTGCCACCCTGGGGTCCTCTCAGCTTCAGAAGCGAGGAAGGAGGAGCTGAGCTGAGGAGGGGGAAAGGACTGTCCCTTGAACTAGCCCACCTCTCTTGACTCATCAAAGATGGGGAGGTGTAGCTGGCTGCTGGAATGAGTGGGGGCGGAAAAGAGAGGGAGAGAGCCACTCTGCAGGCTGGGAAAGATGCAGAACTCTCATTAACGTCTGACACCTCTAATAAAAGCTGCATATTCCCCAAAAGCGATTTTTGACAATCCTCTACTCTTTGAAGCTTGGTGTTAAATGGCCACTCCTTCCATGATCCTAATGAGAAACCCAGCCCCTGGGCTTGCTCACAAGGGCTCTATCTGGGACACTGCCTCTCTCCTAGAATTTGAGGTTCTCCCATGGGGACCCTTGACACTTCTTGTGGCTGGGCATGGAAGGGAGCTCTTGGTCCTCACACAAGGAAGAGGAGCTGCATCCAGGGGCTGAGGCTGGAGGGAAAACCGCGATGGGCTGGAGTGGGTCAGAGCTGGGAGAAGGCCTGGAAAGTGGGAAGTGAATGGGTTTGAGACATGTAGTTAAGGCCAAACAATTATTTTTCTAGACTGTTCTCCTCTTTCCTTCCTTTGCTTGGCTGATAAAAGTAGCATGTATAAGAATATAATAAAAAATAAGCCCCATTTACTTCAGGCCACCATTTCCCAAGCATAGCAACAACTATTAATAGTATATCTGAATCATTTACACTTTTTTTCTTTTGTTTTTTTAAAACAGGGTTTCTATGTTTAACAGCCCAGCTGTTCTGGAACTATCTCTGTAGGCCAGGCTGGCCTTGAACTCACTAAGATCTGTCTGCCTCTGCCTTCCAAGTGCTGGGATTAAAATAGTGAACCACTACTGGCCAGCAGTCACTTACATTTTTTTTTTTTTTAATTCCTAAGCCAGGCTTGGTGGTGCACACCTGTAATCTCAGAACACAGAAAAACTGGAGCAGGATAAGTTTGAGGCTAGCCTCGGTTATTTAGCAAGGAGTCCTTGCCTCAAGCAAGTATGTAAGCAAGCAAACAAAGCTAGGCATGGAGGTATCTGCAACCCTGCCACTTGGGAGGTGGAGGCAGCAGGACCAGAAATTCAAGATCATCCTTGGCTTATGTACTACTCTCAACAATATACATTAGAGATTTTTATATAAGCCTACTTTATTTATGCACACTACTTTTTTCTTTTTTTAACATGTACATCTAATTGACTTCACTTTTTGCCTGGTATCATAGAGCATGACCACCATGATTTATTGACCTCTTCCTGTGAAGGGTATGCCAGTAGATTTTACAGACAAAGCTGCAGTGCCAGCCTTATCCATAGCCATTTCTAGAAACGGAATTGCTGCAGCAGGGATATACACCTCAAGATTGATAGGCATTGCTTAGGTTGCCTTCTGACCAGCATGGACCCAAAGTGGTGACAGAATTGTGTGCCAACCTTGCAACTCTGCTCCCTCCATCCTGCCTGGCTCCCAGGCAGGCAGGAATGCAGTTCAGCTTTGTGGCTAATTCCTCTGGGGGAGTACTTAAGAATCCCTTCTGTGAGGTTTGGGGATGCACGGGGAGAGAGAGGTCTTACAGAACAATCCATCCTCCTAGCAGTGCTGAGATGATGTTTGCAGTCCCCTAAGCACTGCTTACATCCCAGAGCTGAGCTGCTGGCCCACCCCCAGGGAACTCCATGGGGTTCTTTCTTTGCATGCAGTCATGTTTTGATCATTCATATCACAAGTTTTCATTTTTCAAAGCATTTTGCAATCTACTTTTCATTCCATTTCAGCTATAATGAAGGTGAAATAGATTCCCTTGGTTAGATGAAGAAACCAAGATCCTGAAAGCCTGTGTGATGATAGGTGTGGTCATAGGAAGGCTCTGGCTCAGGAGTAAGGAGTCCAAATCCAGTATTGAGTTCAGTTAGCTACACGGCCTTGGGTTTATGGGGACATGCTTGGTTAGGAGGATCACTAAGCCCTAACCATAAAGGACATGATTTAATGTCTGTCCCTGATACTGCAGTTAGTTTGGAAACCAAATGGGGTGTGCCATGTTCAACTGGCCGGCTACTTGCGATTTGATGGCTAGGTGTGGTTTGGATGGCTCCAAGCTTGCTCCATCATCCTGAAAAGGTTCTTGTAGAGAGAAATTGCATAGGGGCACTGTCTTTGGGGTGGCATTGGTGGGGTAGAAGGGATCCTGTATTGTAGGCAGGGAGGCAGAGCAGAGGCTGGGGCTGCTGGAATTGGTCAGGTTGCTAAGGAAGGGGTCCCCTACTGTGACCCTTTTTGGAGGCACTGTAGGAAGCACCCTTCTCCCATCCGTCTCCCTTCTCTAAATTCATGCCAGCTATCTCCCACAAAACCAACCAGTCTCTAGAGTGGGATTCTCCCCATGGCCTTGAGAGCTGAATCAAAGCCAGACGTTTCCCTGGCCTCCTGCTCCAATCCTGATCTCCTAGCAGCCTTCAACCATCCTGGCTCCCAATCTCCTTAACTGCCTTCTCTTTTAGTACCCTGCATTAGGTCACATCCAGGGGGACATCCCCAAGTCAAGTGTGATGTCCTGTGATCATGAAGCTTAGACTTCTCTACTGTAGCCACTACTGACTTCTGTGGCTTTGGAAAAGCTATTCAACCTAGCAGGGCTTTGGTGTCCCTACCCTTGGCAATCAACATTTATATTGCAATAAAGAACTTCCAGAATGTGTCCCACTTACATGGTCTCATGAATCTCTCAAAAGGGGCTAATTATGAAGCCAGGTGTCTATGGCACAGGCCCAGCAATCAGGAGGCAGGGGCAGGGGATCTGTGTGAGTTCCAGGACAGCCAGGGCTGTTATACAGGGAAAACCTGTCTCAAAAACAAAAACAAAACAAAAGGAGACAATAATTACACCTATTCTGATGACCATCACAGAGGGAGTTTAGGAACACTATGAACAAGAAACAAGATTGTAGGGAACAAGAAACCAGACTTACCATGCCAGACGGAGAGGGGTCTCGGAGCAAGGCTGAGCTTGTCTCCAAGCTGATAAAGGCTCACAGAGGACCCAGGGTCTCTTCAAGCTCTTTTCTTTCCTACCTACTCCCTCCCCTCCTTATTTGGACAAAGGGTCTCTTGTAGTCAAGGCTGGCCTTAATCTCTTGCTACTCTTACCCTTGCCTCCCAAGTTCTGGAACTGTAGGCATGCACCATGGCTTTAAGCTTGCTCTTTGTCTGTTATTTTTTTTCCCTTTTTTATTTTTATGAGACAGGGTCTCCTATGTAGTTATAGCTGGCTTTGAATTCACAGCAATCCACCTGCCTTAGCCTCCCATGTACTGGGGTTACAGGTATGAACTCTCATTTCTAGCTGTTTCTCCCCTCTCTCTTCTTGCCGTGCCTTCCCCTGGCATCAGTTTTTTACTCTATTTTTTTTGGGGGGGGCACCGGATCTGGAACTCACTACAGAGATTGGGTTGGCCTCAAACTCATCTCTTTTCACCTCCACCTTCTTAATGCCAGGATTTCAGCAGTGGACCGCTTCACCTTGCTCTTGTGGATCTTCTGCCTTGACTCTTGGGGACTTTGGCGCCGCCTGAGGCTCTCAATATAACAAAGATGATGGGATTAAGAAAGGTCAGAGAGGACGCTATCCCAGGGTCACTAGGTTGGGGGTTGGAGGCCCATGTAGGAAGCAGCACTTCTGTTCTAGGCCACTCAGCTGTCCTTAGGCTCCACTAAAGCCAGAGCCTGACAGAGAAGACACCGGCTAGAGCAGCAGCAGGAACCCGACCCAAGGAACAAGGAGTCAGCGGAGTCTACGGTGGGAGGCTGGTTGAG
Organism: Phodopus roborovskii; assembly: GCF_943737965.1. Taxonomy (NCBI): domain Eukaryota; kingdom Metazoa; phylum Chordata; class Mammalia; order Rodentia; family Cricetidae; genus Phodopus; species Phodopus roborovskii. The sequence continues at coordinate 20,675,799 of NW_026126517.1, forward strand.
CAGTGGTGTAGAGACACCCTGTGGTAAAAATGGAAATTACACTTTGGTTCACTGAAAGGGCTGAGAGCAAAACCCTCAGGTGCTTAGCAGCCCCTACGGTGTGGGCTACAGTGTGGAGTCCAGACTCAGCTACTGCCCACCTTCTGGTCCACTTACCAGAAGCCTTGCGTAACCTCACCAAGCCTCAGTTTCTTCACCGGTGAAATGTTGTGTACCAGCAGGTTGCACAGGGGCTTGGTCCAGCATCTGGCATGGAACATCAGCCAAAGAAAAGCTGGCTATTGCTAGAAAGGGGGAGCTCTTTCCCAATGTCCCATGTTAGAAGGGAACCTACTGTGCCCCGCAGGAAGCAGAGTTTGGGCCCAAACAAACAATGGTTCTTTTTCATTTATTTATTTATTTGATTTTTTTTTCGAGACAGGGTTTCTCTGTGTAGCTTTGTAGACCAGGCTGGTCTCGAACTCACAATGATTTGCCTGCCTCTGTCTCCCTAGTGCTGGGATTTAAGGTGTGCACCACCACTGCTAGGGTCCAGCAACCAATGGTTCTTAAGGTGGAGAGAGTATATCCCATCTCTGGTGGGACAAAAGAAAGCTGATTGCCCTTTTTTTTTGTTTTGTTTTGTTTTGTTTTGTTTTGTTTTGTTTTAAGCTTCTTTGACAAATAGAACAGGATCTGGGTCAGCTAGGATGAGTTGAGATAGACTGTTACCCTTCTACTTTTAAAGAGGAGACCATGGGTTGTCATGAACTTAGTAGCCTGGGCAAGATGCTGAGTTAGGGTTATGGAATCATATACTACCCAAAACATCTGCTCCAGACTTGGCCAGGGGTGGATGACTGTAGCTTTAACTCTTTTGGGGCCCTTCCGTCACCTGCCCAACTCCTGTAGAAGGCCTCCCAGGGGCCTTGGCCTGGACACCTTAACTTCCTGTCCCCTATTCTTGCTTCTCCAAGAAGGGCCGCCAGGGACTTGTTAGAGAAAGAAGTTGGGTGTGGCCTTGTGCATCTGTGGCTCTGATCATGTGCCCTAACTGTGTTCAGGAGAGCTGGCCCTGCACCAGCCCTTGTTTTCTCCCTTCATCTTTAAGAGGAACAGCAGGAGCCAAGAATGAGCTAGGTAAATCAAGCAGCCACTGGCTGGATGATTCAGGCCCCTGGGGGTGGGGTGGCCTCCTGGACTGGGATCCTATCCAGAATCAGGGTGGGACCTCTCTTCACAACATGCTAGAGCTGGCCCAAGGAGACATGACTCCTGGGCCAGAGCCTTGAAACTCAATCTTTACTGCTCCCTGCCCAACCTGCTCCCAAACCGGGGACCCTCTGCAAGCTGACTTTGGTTAGGGCTTGCCCATGGTCTGTACACATTTGTGATGGGTAAGGAGACTGAGATGTGGCCACAGTATGCCAGGAAGCCCACCCTGATGGATCATGCCTGGGGCTGGCCAGCCTGAGCTGCAGGGCGTCCAGGTTCCTGATACGTGCCCCTAAGGATTGCAGAGGTGGGATTTGAACCCAGGCTGACTGGGTCCATACTTATTGCCATGGTACCTGGTGGTCCTTGTTTGGTTTTGAACAGAAAGTGGAGCTGTGGGCTGGGTTGAGGGGGAGCTGGGGAAGCGGGAGGATTTGCAAGTGTTGGTAGTCAATGGGGACTTTGGGAAATGGGAAAGGCTAGGAAGAGCAGAACCAGTGTGGTTGGTGAATCCCATGAGAGACAAGAATTCTTGGCCAGAGGTTAGAGGCTGTAAGTCGCACCTCCAGAGAGCAGAGTACCATGACAGTGTTATTGGGTATATGGTCAAGACAGAGATCGTCCTATTCTCAGGCCCGTAAGTGGTCCCGTCTGCTGGCTGAGAGCAGTCCTGCCTCCTTGTTCAGTGTGTCATGGACGTTGTATTTTCTCACCATGACAAGGGTCAGGAAGAGTCTTAGGGCATCCTGGAAGTAGGGGGTGAGAGGTGAGTGTCACTCAGTCATTCAGTATCTGGATCCTGCCAGGCATGGGAGACACTACTTCAGCAGCTCTTCCTGCAGGCTCTAGTCAGAGCCCCACTGTTGGGACCTGCACTGCTCTGGTACTCTGTGGGTGGGTGTGGCCTGTGTGTCATGGTAGAGCTGTCTATCTCAGGGAATTGCCGGTCTCTGCCGCCCTTGCATCTCTTCTTCACAAACTGCCTGACCCTGGGTAGCTGGTCTCTTGGGCCCCTGGTTCTTCACCAGATTGATGACAATAGATGCCCATCTCAGAAGGTATTTAGGAGCAGAAAATGAGCCACTGTGCCTGTTTAGCAAGTTCTTGCTGATTGTCTGCTCGGTGCCCACTACAGGCTTATAGAAATGTACGAATTCAGCCAGATGCCTAATTCAGTGAGGAGCCACTTCTCTAGAAGCAAGGACACTGACACTGATAGAAAAGGTCACTGAGTAAGGCTCACAGCAGATTCAGGGAGAAGCCCCACCTCCAACACTTGCACCAGAGGAACCCCTGTTTAATATAGGAACCCGGCTGGAATATGAATTTTAGAACATCCTGCTACAGGGAATCCGAGGGCGATCATAAAGCACACCCCAGCTCCTTTGTTGGGGAGCGGGGGAAGTGGTCATCAAAGCCTAGCGAGCCAGGGCAGGTCAGCGAGCACTGGGAGCCGTGAAGGCATCGGCTTCCCACCGCTCCCATGACTCGGCAGGCATACTGCAGTGTCTTGCCTCGCAGCACGGGGGCGTACGCCCTCCTACCCCTCTGCCCCTCTTCAAACCCCCTTTTTCTGGCCTTTTTGTCTCCGTTCTTTCTACATTTCATTCAGGCCAGAAAAATGCCTACTGCTTGAACAGGGCACTTTTCCCTTGGACAGAGTAATTTGACTTGCTTCCCCACCCAGGAACTATGATGGTGATGCTTAGAGCCAAGTCACTGGTGGAAGATGGTGCATTCACTAACTGCCTACTTACTTAGTTTGGAGCTCAGCATGTGAAGGCCGGTGATACTTTGCCCAGCTGTGGGTCATCTTAGGGACTTGGGGGGTCTGTCTCCTGAGAGACATGGGAGGCTATGGCAGGGATTTAGGTAAGGCAGGGTGTGGTGGAGGGAGGTGGTGGACAAGACAATTTTATTTTGGAATGATCCCTCTTGGCTGCTGTGGGGAGAACTGATCTGAGTGAGCCAGGGTACTGTGGAGACAGCAGCCAGGGCATTAGAGAGGTCTCAGTGGTGATGGTACCAGGGCCATATGTTTATACAAAATAGTGGGTGTGTATGGGTGTGGTAGCACTCTTGCAATCCCAGTATTCTGGAGGCAGAGGCAGGTGGGTTACTTCCAACTCAAATTCAGCCTGGGTGACATAGCAAGACCCTGACTCAAACAAAACAAAAGCAAACAACCCCTGCCCTCCCCCCAAAACCCCTCCAAACACCAGCTGGGCAAACTGGCTCATGCCTCCCCAGAACTTGGGAGGCTGAAGCAGGAGGACTGCAACAAGTTCAAGACCAGCTTGGGCTTCAGAGTGAGGCTCTTTGAAAAACAAAAACAAATGAATAAGCAAAACAATTCCCTCCTCCAGGCAGCAACACATAAAACATCAACACTATGGCTCCTGCTGGTAATTATATCACTTGGGAGGAGGCTGAGGCAGGAAGATTGCTGCAAGTTCAAGGCCAGTCCTGGCTCCAGTGTGACACTCCATGTCATAAAACTAAAACATACAAAGAACACCAACTGACTAGCCAAGAATTCAATGGTGTGTGTTTATTGGTGGGAGACAGGCTGTGTAGCCTCTCCTCATTCTCTATTGCTACCTCAAGCTGTCACTTGTTGGCTCCTAGACATTTTTCCCTTTCAGAGGACCTTTCCCCAGGATGTGCTTGTCTTGAGGTTTCATTTAAATGGGCCACCTTACCACTAGGCTGTCAACACAGACACACTCATCATGCCTATATCTGAGTTCTTGGCGGACCCCCATTCCAGGCCCAAAATGCTTTTACTCCTAGAGTATATATGTGGGGGATAGGGCCACAATTATCTATCTTTCTTTATGACTCAAGGCACAATCAGAGGCAATCCATCTGCAGAGAACTGACTCATAATAAACTAGAAGCCTGAATAAAGGCCTATAGGTAAAGTAGTATATAAATGTCTCACATTGCAGCAGGATAGAGTCCCAGTTATGGTGATATTATGGCACTCACACGCAGAGATCAGAATAATGCTGGTGCCAAGGACACTGGCTATGGCTGCACTGAATGGAGAGGACGTGCAGGATTTGGGTTAGCCATATGCAAAGTGTCTGGTATGTAGATTATCTTCTCAGAATTAGAGAGATGGCTCATCCATACTTGTGCAATATATCCAGGAGGTCCCTGGGGGAGGCCTCATGAACTCTTCTGCCTTTCTGGCACTTGGGAGGTCTCTGTTCTCCAGAGCATTGGGGTGTTTGTAGCTATCCACCAGGATCTGCTGGGCTATGGAAAATATCTTGTCTTTGTCTTCTTCTTCCTGACACTGGTTACTGACGCTAATTATTTTTATTCAATGTCTGTGTGAGCGTGTCAGACCTGGCTGTTGTGAGTTGCCATATGGGTGCTGGGAACTGAACCCAGGTCCTTTGGAAGAGCAGTCAGTGCTCTTAATCGCTGAGCCATCTTGCCAGCCCTGCTGATTGCTTTTGAACTCTCAGTTTTCCTCCAAACAGAGTGTGCCTTCTCAGGCTGCTTTTCTCCTTTCTTTTTGGAGACAGGGTCTCAGGCTGAACTCACTATACTGCCTAGGCTGACCTCAAACTTGTGGTAATCCCTCTGCCTCAGCTTTGATTGCTAGGATTATAGATATGAGCCACCATACCTATCTATTTCTTGCTGAGCATCATCTGTCCTGCTACTCAGTGTGCATCTTAGTTCCTGTGCTAGAACATATAGGCTTCCAAATCCTTTCTGCTTCCCATTTGTGGGCAGTCCTTTGGGTCATTTCTCTACTCTTCTTGTGTGGTTACTACTCAGTTTGGTTCTTAGAAGGGCATCCTTGGAGGTTTCTTCTGCCATAAATGCTGGCAAACCCATCCTGTGTGGCTAGCCTGATGATGAGGAGGAGAAGGAGGAAGGGGAGAGCCCACATTTGTGAACCTAAAAGCTTGCAAACTACATACTTCTCTTTGGTCTTTAGAGCAATACAATACCTCTGTGAGTTCCTTTGATCCTGACACACCAGAAACAGAAGTTCTGAGTAATGACTGGAATGATAGCAGCTCATATCTATGATGCAGCAGGTTCAGAACTACACTAAACACTTGGGACCCAACACTCTATTGGCAGCACCCCTTTGCTTTCTTGTATACATTGTGATAAAAAAGAACCTGTTAGGTTCCTGGGCTGCTGATGGCAGTGACCTCATCAGCACACCACACTGCTGTGGCCAAAGCCACCATGACACCACATCAGTTGCCTTGACAAACTCAGTTCATGAATGGCTGATATGTGGTATCCAGTATCAGAGACAGAATTCAGCAGTTTGTAGGGTGAGAAGAGGGAGGGAAATGGGAGCATTTCAAACTAGAACAGAGCCCTCCCTCCCATCACCCATGGAGGCAGTATTTGGATGCTAACATTGATAATTAGTCATATGACTTGAGCCAGTCACATCATTTCTATGGCAGGCCTCCATTTCCTTTGGGCCAAAGGAATAATAAAGTTTTGGCTCTAGTAATGGAAAAATAGCTTTGCTGGATCAATTCCTCAACCTCAATCAGCCATGGAAGACAGAAGTTTTAAAACCTGGACACACATACCTAGTGGGTGGGTGCATATGTGTGTGCATGGGTGTATAGATCAGAGGACTATCTACAGTGTTGCTCTCATGTGCCCTCCACATTGTTTACCCACCTCAGACTATGCAGAGTTGAAACTAGGACCTCACACTTGCTGGTCAAGCACTCTATCACCAAGCTAGAGAAATCCACCTTGTTTTTTGAGACAGGGCCTCTCCCTGGCCCTAAATTTGTTAATTCAGCGAGGCTGGCAGGTCAGCATCAGCTTGACTCCAGCTCCCCAGCGCTGGGACCATAGGGTGCGACACTGAACTCACCTGGTTTAGGTGAGCTGTGAAGACTGGACTCAGGCTCTAGTCTTGGCAAGACAAGCACTTTACCGACTGAGCTCCCCTGCCCTAGATTAAAAAAAAAGTGAATTATTTATTTTTATTTTTTGTGTATAATTTTTTTTGCTTGCATGTATATTTGTGTACCATATGAATGTCTGGTGCTTGAGAAGAGGGTGCTGGATCCTCTGGAACTGAAGTTATAGATGTTACAGATGGTTGTGAGCCACCATGCTGGGAACTGAACCTGGGTCCTCTAGAAGAGCACTCAGTGCTTTTAATCACTGAGCCATCTCTTCAGTTCCTTGCACAAATATTTTTTTTAAAGCAATCATTTGCAAAAGTCAAAGAATAATCTAAAGTGAGCAGAAACTGAAATTTGACTAGCAAGGAATGAATTTGTGAGTGAAATTTGCAGATCTACTGGTCTGAGGTGTTGAGGTGGAGTAACAAGGACACTAGTGTAGGGCTTGCAAAGGTAAGGTGCTGAAGAGGGGTGAGCCTCTAAACTAATGCAAAATATGCTTGTGTAAAATTAGCTGAAGCCCTCACCGCTTACTAAGATAGGAAGCTAAGTTATCAAGCCTGTGAGGGAAATCTCATACACAAAGGAAGTGACATGTAGACTTCAAATGTAAAGAACCAAACAAAGATGGCATGCCTTTCTTAACATGGTGGAGATGGTTGAAGTTTGAGTTCAGCCAGAGTAGCTCACATCTGGAGTGAAAATGATCCTTCAGAAGACTGTAACAAAACCCAGAGTCTCTGTGTCATATCATGGTGTTCAATATCTAATTGGGAGTCACTGGGCATACAAAGAAACACCAGAGTGTCACTCACACACACTCAGTTTAAACACTGGCTGATCCCAACCCTGAGATGATCTGGGTTCTGGGGTTAGAGGATAAAGATTTGAAAACAGCTGTTAAAATACATTCAACAGCTGGACTTTGTGGCAAACTGCAGTCTCAGCTGTAGGCTGAGGCAGAGTGATTGGGAGCCCGAGGCCAGCCTGTGTTGCAGAGTAAAACTCTGTTTCAGGAACAACAATGTGTTTGATAATTTAAAGGAAATGATATAGACTATGAACAAGCAGGAAGGAGATCCTGGGAAAGAAATAGATGCTCTATTAAAGAACCAAACAAAAATTCTATAGCTGAAAACCACTAAAAATAAAATAAAATGTCATCAGGTAGACTTACCAGTGGAGTGGAGATGTTAGGAAACAGTTAGTGGACTTATAGGTAGATCATTGGCAAGGACTGTGTACAAAGTGAGTGACCTGCCTAACTAACATCAGTCAGCTAGTTAGGACAGATCTGAGTCTGGGGTGGTGGCACACCTGTAATTCCAGTGCTTGAGAGGTAGGAAGAAGAGTCAGAAACTACATAGAGCTCAAGCTAAAACAGCAGGCTTGAATGAAAATTTATCAGTAACTGCATCAAATTACATTTGATGATACAAAATGGATGAATTAAACATTTTAATTAAAAGGTGTGGGTTATCCAACTGGAGATGGAAGAAAGAAGAAGTGTGCACTGAGTGCAAGAGATACACGTTAAACACAAGTTGGAAGCTAAAGGATGGGAAAGAAATGCCATTTGTGTTGGTTCATGGGTACACTCGACTTGGCTGTGGTATCTAGCTACTCAATCATACAGTAACATAGGCATTCCTGCGACAGTATAAAATGCGGTGACAGTGCTGACAACCTGATTGCATTGAGAATCACCTAGGAGATTGCTAAAGCACACTTCCAGGTGTGTCTGAGAGTACATGTCCAAAGCGACTTAACCGAGGAGGAAGACCCACTCTGCATGTGTCTATGGGGCACCATTCCCCTAAGCTGGGGGACCTGGATGTGAGAAAGCCCACTAACAGGCATTCTCCTGACCCACCTCCTGTCCACTGGAGGTGACCAGCCGCCGTGTGTAGTATCACTGCCATGATGTTCAGCTTCACCACCCGCTCAGGATCAATAAACACAAGAACAACAGGTGGAAATCTCTGGAACTGTTCCCTAGGTCATTTTCTCAGGTATTTGTCACAGTGTTGCACGAGTTGAGTACAGACTTACAGTCAAGGAGGTCCAACAGTCAAAGGGCCTGAAAAGCAAGTTGAACTTTCCTAGAGATAGAAATTCTGCCTAAGGACAGCTGCCTCAGTTCCTGCGAAGGATTGCTAGCCTGGCACCTCTCACACATTTTTAACTTGCCATGTCCTTAAAATTCTTCCTGTTCTTTCTTCTTCTCCCCCCTCCCTCTCCCTTTTACTCCTCCCCCTCTCTTGATATACCACTCAAACAGAATTCATCAAAAAGCTGCTGTTGCTATATTTGTATCAGATGAAACAGATTTCAAGACAGAGTGAAAGTGATATTTCATAATGATAAAAGGGTCAATACATTAAAGAATCACAACAATTACCAACATGTTCTAAAGCCTAGTAATAATAATAATTATAATCTGTACCAAATCTAATAACAGAGCTTCAAAATACATGAAGCAGGAACTGACAGAACAAAGAGAAAAATAGAGAAATTCACAATTACAGCTGCAGATTTTATTCTTCTCGAGGAAATTGATGGTGTAATTGGACACAGATTCAGTCAGAATACAGAAAACCTGAATACTACTACCTACTCCCTTGACTGAATTGACATTTCTAGAAATATTACACATAACAGCCCATTTCTCCCAAGAGTACATGAATCACTTAAAACTAAGTGTGGTGGTACATGACTATAATCCCAGCATTCAAGAGGCAGAGGCCAGACCATCATTTCAAGCCAATCCTGGCTACATAGTGAGTTCTGGTATACATGGGGTTTCTCAAAAATAAAAACATAACAGAAACGAACAAATGAAAATATCATGACCAGTCACATATGTGTTGGGCTAAAGAAAAAGCCTCATATTTCTCAAGCTGAACAGCATGTTGGCTCACAGCATGGTCTTAGCGTAAGGGAACTGGGGAGTTTAGAGGATGACCTTGAGTGCAAGGCCAGTTTGTATTAACTCTGAATTTAAGGCCATCCTGGGTGACAGAGTGATAGCCCCATTTCAAACCCCCAAAGGGCAAAATTAAATTATAAAAGCAATGGAAATTCTATTAAGTATGTATTCTGAGCAAAGTGGAGTTGAATTCAAATCTATAAAATTTTAACAATTTATATGCTTTATTGTTATTATTTAGTTTAATATATTTTAAATTTCTGTTTTAGTATTTTTCACCCTAATAAGATATATATATTATATATATATGTATGTATATATGTATTTATACATATATATATTATATTTGTCTTTGTTGTTGCTGTTTATTTAAAAACAGGGTCTCTTTACATAACTCTAGATGTCCTGGAATTCATTAAGCAGACCATGCTGTTCTTGAACTCTCAGAGATTTGCTTGCTTTTGCCTCCCAAATGATGGGATTAAAGGAGTGCACCACCACACCCAGCAAAGCTATATTACTTAATCAAACTAAATACATAAACAATGGTGTCTAAACACTTTTTATTTGTGTGTGTGTGTGTGTGTTGTATTCACTTGTTAGAATGAGTGCATGTATATGTGTTTATGTCTGTGGGGTCTATTGCTCACATTTCATTTATTTCTCTGATGTAGGGTCTCTCACTGAACTTGAAGTTCATCAATTCTGCTATACAAAGTGGCCAATGAGCTTCAGGGGTCCACTTTACCAGCTGAGCTATCTCCCCGGTCTCCACAATGGAGTTTCATCCAATAGCTCAACCATGAGTAGAAAACTGCAAGTCAAGAATGCATTTGAAGCTGGGCGGTGGTGACACACACCTTTAATTACAGCACTCGAGAGGCAGAGGCAGGTGGTCTACATAGCAAGTTCCAGGACAACCAAGGTTACACAGAGAAACCCTGTCTCAATGACCCCCTCCCAAAGAACTAGCTGTGAAAGGCAAAATGCTTGGAGAGCCTGAAGAAAGAGGTAGGTTGCACAAATCTTAACTTAAAAGGGACTTACAAACACTTGTGTGTTTTTTGTTAATTTTATTTATTTATTTTTGTGTTATGTTTATTGGTGTTTTGCCTACATACATGTCGGTGTCAGATTCCCCTGGAACTGGAGTTACAGACAGGTATGAGCTGCCATGTGGGTGTTGGGAATTGAACCTGGGTACTCTGGAAGTGCAGCTTGTGCTTTTAGCCACTGAGCCATCTCTCCAGCCCCGTATAAGTGTGTCTTGCACAGTAGCAAATGAGGATTCTTGTAACTCAAATCAGGAGAAAGAGGTTTATATACCAAGCTGGTCAAAGCAGAGCTGCAGCCAATGGAAACATACCTGGGCTTTCTCAAAACCTCATGGTGCATATTAAGTAAGCAACAAACTAGGCCTGGCATGGAATGTTTGGGCTGACTCTTAATGACTTTGTTTATCTCCAATATGTGAAATGTATGCCAAGGTTGCTTGGCAGACAGAATGATAGTTACAATCACAGTGGCTGTAGTCAGGTTAGGCTGGATCCTGACTGGATCCAGACAGTGTTCAAAAATCACTTGAAAAAAAATTCCATCCACTCAAAACTTTAGGAAGGTATAAAAAATGTAACCCGTCTGATAAAGGGTATTTATTTTAAAATATAGCTAAAGTTACGATTACTGGTAAAATCCCTAACACATGCTTCACAGCCCAGGAAAAACTGCCCGGATGTTTACCTTTGTTATACTGTTGCAAAGTATGCTAAAGATCATAGCCTCAGGAATAAGGCAAGAAAAAGAAATAGATGACATAGGAAGAGATGAAACTGCATAATACATGGCTTGATAACTTATGAGGCTAAAAATCTTACTAGAATTAATAAATGAATTTAGCAAGGTTGCAGGTACTAGGTCATTATATACAAATAAATACAAATACACACCAGTGTTCAGGAAAGCCATTGACTAGACAAGGAATATTTCAGTATTATACACAGTGAAATAGTCAGGAAAGTCTTTAACAAAGATATGTAGGAACTGTGCACACAAAAAACTAAATAAATAAAAATAATAATTAAAAAAAATCACCAAACATGGCTGAATGAAACTGAGGAAGATCCAAGATCCAAGCAAATGGAGAGATATGCTGTTTATGATTGGGAAGACATTGAGAAGATATTTTTTGACAAAGTAATATATAGATTTAATATAATTCCAGTCACACTCCTGGGAATCTTTCTGGTAGGTTTATTATGAAAATATATGGATGTATAAAGAACTAAAATAAACCTAATAAAGAAAAACAAGTCTGAAGGATGAGTGTGGGGATTGCTTTATGATCTCAATAAAGCCATGGAAGTTGGGATGGTGTTTTATTGGCAGATGGACAGACAGATCTGTGAAACATCTGATTGAAATTCTAGACAGGGGCTGGCACCCCACATATTTGATTTTTTTAGACAGAGGTATTGAAATTCTGTGGAGAAAAAACAATCTTTCTAAGTGGTGGCAAAATAATTGAACTTTTTTGTTGTTGTTGTTCAGAAATAAATGAAACTTAGCTGGGTGTGGTGATTCACACCCAGAATCCCAGCTCTTGGGATGCTGAGGCAGGATGGCTACTATGAGTTCCAGGTCAACATGACTACAAGTATAAATAGCCCTGTTTTGCAAACAGCATAATAACAAAGGCTGGGGATGTAGGTGGATTGCTGGAGTGCTTATCTAGCAGGTGTAAAGCCCTGGGTTTGATTCACAGACCCTCCTGAGCCAGGTGATGTAGTACTCTGTAATCCCAGCACTTGGGAGAGGGAGGTGGGAGGATAAAGAGTTTCAGGTAATAACTAAGTAACAAGTTTGAGCTTAGCCTGGGCTAATGAGAACCTGTGGGGGGCCGGGAGTAGATTCTGAGTTAAAACCTTCTAGATGGAATGCAGTCCTGCCTTGAGTCAGTCATAAACTTCATTTTGGACTTCTGACTTTGGGGGGAGGGGTGGTAGAAGCATAGGAAACTTAATACTGTATTTCAATACCTTGGCCATTACAAGGTAGCCATAGTCAAGACAGTGTTTTGTGACATAGAAATGTCATGTAGATGACTGGAAGAGAGAAAGAGATTTGGAAATAGATTTGTTTAAATATAGTGAATGGATTTTTCGTAAAGAGGATAGTATAACTTAATGAGGAAAAATAATAGTTTTGTCAATAAGTATTTTTAACAGAAGGTGCTGTAAAGACTGGAAGCCCATGGACAATGGGGGAAAAAGATTTTTATTTGGCACCAAAAAGCAAGAATTGGTTCAATGCCTAAAATCTTTGAAACCTAAGGTTAGTCAAGGTTTTTTGTTTTTTTTTTTCCTTTGTCTTTCGTTTTTGTTTTTGTTTTTTTAATAGAAAGCTTGACAACTCGACAACTTGACAACTCCTATAAGAAAAAAAGTGAATATTTTAGATTGTATCAAAATGAAAATCTGATGATTAGAAGACATGGTTCTGAAAGTGGAAAGGCAGGCCATAGCAGGATGAAAATGCTTGTGAAATCTGTGTCTCCCAAAGGGACTTGTGCCTCCTTTTCCCACTCAATCAGAACAAAAACAACCTGGGTAAGAACTGGGCCAAAGGTATAGAGACACCGAGACAATATTGGCAAGCACACAGCAGAAGCTCAGTGTCATTAATCACTAGATAAATGTACACCGCCATCACACTGGGGTGCCATACACATCGAATAGCTACAGCGGAAAAGACTGATTAAACCCTGTGTTGGCAGGATTTGAAACAAGAACTCTTGTTGCAGGGATGCAGAACGGTGTGGCCACCCTGGAAAACAGTCTGAAGGTTACTTACAGAGATCTGTAACCAAAGAATCCACCCATAAGAAATGAAAACATACATGTCTGGGGACCAGGAAGATGACTCAGTGGTTCGTTAGAGCTGCAGATGTGTGAGGACAGGTGTTTGGATGCCCAGAGTCCATGTTTATGCTGAGTGGATGGGATAGCCAGCCTGCAGTTCCATATTCCAAAGGTGTTGGAGAAAGGGGATCCCTGAGCAAGCTGACTAGGGAGACTGGTCATGTCTGAGAGCTCTGGGTTTGATTGAGAGGCCCTGGCTCAATGAAGAAAGTGGAGGAGCAATCTAGGATGAGACCTGATATCATACTCAGGCCTCCATACAAAAGTGCACACACCATGTGCATTCACACCCACACGTGTGTGCCTACCTTATGCAAACATACATACATACACACATGCATACTCCACACATGTGAAAATGGAAAAAAGAAAAAAAGACATTTTTGTAATTCTTCATAGTATGTTCTTTCTTTTCCATTTTCCTTTCCTTTCTCTTCCTCTTCATTTTTCTCCCACCCTTCCTTCCTCCCTCCCTCCCTTCCTTCTTCCCTCCATCTCTCTCTCCCTTTCTCTCCCTCCCTCTCCCCCTCCCTCTTTCCCTCCCTTCTCCCCTCTCTTTCTTCTTCCCTCCAATTCTTCTGTCCTTCCTTCTCTCTGTTCCTTCCTCCTTCCCTCCCTTCTTCCCTCCTTCCTTCCCTCCCTCCTTCCTTCCCTCCCTCCCTCCATTCCTTTCTTCCCTCTCCTTCTCTTCTTCTTCTTCTTTTTTTTGAAACAGGGTCATAATTTGTAGCCTAGACTAGTCTGGAAACTCACTCATGGCAAACTTCCTGCCTCAGCTTCTCACATGCTGGAATTATAGGCATAAGTCACCATGCCTAGCTTATTCGTAGCAGTTAATATAACAACTTCAAACTTAAACAAAGACTAGTGTTCATCAGGAGTAGAATAGATAATCAGTCATGGTTCATCCAGTGAGGGACATTGAAAAGGAACCAATGACAAAAATATGAACGTTATGTCAGAGAAAGAGTCGGAGTAGGGAAGATGACATCCTTCAAGTCTTCCACTGATATCAAAGTCTAGAGAACCTAATGTCAGAAAGCAGGTCATTGATGTACTCAGCCTGGTAGCAGCCTAGAGGAATTTTCTGGAATGGTGAAAACTTCTGTGTCCTGCTTTTTGGGAATACGTTCTCAAAAATTCTTTGGTTGGTTTATGTAATTCTGACTTACATACTTTTATATAATGCTATGTGATGTATGTTTTAATAAGTCCAAAAAAGGATACTATTAAAATCAATAGGCAAGCCACAGATTTATAGAAAAGATCCATAAAGTATGTCTGAAAAGGACTTGTTACTACCAAAATATATAACAAAGTCCTCTCATTCAACAATAGGGGCTGGGGCATAGCTCTGTGGTGAAACTTAGCATGTGTGAAATGCTGGGGTCAATCTCAAGCACTAATAATATTAATCATAATGAGAAAAACAGAAGTCAAGTAAGGAACTATGGTGATAGCTCAGTGGATAAAGGGCTCACTACATAAGTATGAAGAAAGTTTTTGGACTTTTGGACTCCCAGCACACATGTGAAAACTGGGCATGACTGTACGTGGCTGTAACCCTAGCTCCAGGATGCAGAGACAAGATAATCCCAAGGACTCACTGACCAGCCAGTATAGCCAATCAGTGAGTTCCAGGCTCATCGAGAGACCAACCTTCAGAGAAGAAGGTGGAGAGTGATCCTGGAAGACACCTGACAAAGACCCTTCACAGGTGCACATATGTGCACACACACACATGAACATATACATGTACCACATGTGCACCTTCCTAAAAAGTCAAGGAACCCTGTTAAAATGGGAAAAAGAGTTGAAGAGAGTCTTCACACACGAAGGAAAACATTCGCTTGACTTCATTGAGTCATTAGGCAATGATGAGAAATCACCTAAGACCTGCTGATGGCTGCATTAAAAAAGCTTACAGGGACTAGAGAGATGGCTCAGTGGTTAAGAAAGAACACAATGATACAACTGTTTGTATTTCCAATTCTAGAGGATCTGATGCCTCTTCTGGTCTCCTCCAGCACTAGGACAAATATGGTACACAGACATACACACAAGCAAACACTCATACACATAAAATAAAAATAAATAGTTTTTTTGTTGTTGTTTTAAGGGTGGAAAGGAAAAGCCTACAAATAAGAAGTTGGTGAAGAGCTGGGCAGTGGTGGTGCTTGCCTTTAGTCCCAGCACTCGGGAGGCAGAGGCAGGTGGATCTCTGAGAGTTTGGGGCCAGCCTGGTCTACAGAGCAAGTTTCAGGACAGCCAGGACTGTTAAACAGAGAATCCCTGATTCGGAGTGGGAGGGGGGAAGAAGGTGGTGGTGAAGCTACAACAGCTGAATGTGTACACACCACTGGTGGCGTATCATGAGGCATAGCCACTTCTGAAAAGATTTGACGCTTCCTTCCTCATTTGTTTGTGTGTTGCACATGTACACATGCACAAGCAGGCGAAGGATCAGGAACAGTCACACAGGCATCCACAAGTGCCACAGTGTTCATTGGAGGTGAGAGGACAACTTGCAGGAGTCAGTTTTCTTCTATCTCCTAAGTCTTGCGACCAAACTCAGGTTCTCAGGTTTAGCGGCAGGTGTCTCATCCTGCCAAACCATCTGGCCAGTTTCTTTTAAAGTTAAACACACACACTGTTTGATGCAGTGACTCCACTCCTGAGTATTTACCCAGGAGAAATGAAAACATGCCCACAAAGACATATGTTCACAGGAGCCTTGCACACAACAGTCACGCCCGGGAAGCAGCCCAAATGCCCACCAGCAGAACTTTGAGATGAGTCCCAATGTCCTCATCCCGAGGGATGAAAAGCTGCTATGGACATGAGATGGGTGACTCACCAGGATGTGATGCTCGGATACAAAGCAAGCCTGTGAGGCAGCTTGCTGTGTGAATCTACTTACTACAAGATCTGGGGGAGGCAAAGCAACCCCATAGCTGGAGATGGTATTAGTTTGGAATGGAGGTCGGCAGTGGGATTGCTTGGGAAAGAACAAGAATTTCCCAGTAAGGTGGTAATGTACCATGTTATGATGGAGATGTGAGCACTTAGATATAAACACTTATTGGCACCACACAGCTAATATTTGTATGTTTTGTGTATGTAAATTTTCCTAGAAAAGCTATGTCAAAAAAGAATAAGAATTGAGTGGGTGAAATTATAGCAACTGGAGAATGGCGCAATGTGATGGTTGTTGAAGCCGGGTGATGGGCACACAGGGATTTCAATTAGACTATTATGTTTACTTTGTGTGTTTTTCAGGTTTTCTGTAATAAAAAGTGAAATAAAATAAAGGGGAAGGGAAGCGTAATTGTACCTTGAGGGGCTGTTTGGAGCTCCTGTGAAGGTTGGGAAAGGCTTTGAAGGCTGCGGAGTGCATTCTAAAGTCTGTGCGTTCTGTTGGATTGTCCCCCTTCCCCCCAGGCTCTTGCCCTCTCTGCTACATTTTCTTCATCCCTCTGGCTGAATTCTTTTACTCTTTCTCCCCGATTCCCTTCCCCTTTCTTCCCTCCCATTTCTTTTTGTTTGTTTTGAGACAGGGTCTCACTACCTTGCCCAGACTGTCCTCTATTCCAGGTGTCCTCCTGCCTCAGCCACCAAGTGCTGAGATTACAGGTGTGACCACAGTACCTAACACTTCTTTCAATATTTTCTAGATGCCTTCATGCCTGTTCCCTATGGTCTTTTGTCCACCACGGTGGCACTATGACAAAGATGCTTATGTTTTTAGGGTGGATGATGAAGGGAGGGGCTTGGGACCCCTTTGAGGCTATACTTTGTCTTACTCCCTTCCCTTGTCTCCACTCTGACCCTGGCGTGCGTCCTCTAGAAGAGGCTGGTGACGTTTATGCCTCCTTGTCTGAAAGCCAAAGGCACCTGTAACAGGATGGACAGGCTGTGTGGCTCACACTTGTCATCTCTATCTGGCTTCCCCGAAAACTCCCAGATTAGGGGAAATTTGATTCTGGTTCCCAGCCCCAAGGTCCTGGCTCATCTCCAAGCAGAAGCCACCCTACCCCGCCCAACCTTCTACCTCAACCTGTTCAGACAGACTTGGGTGACAGCCGCCTCCCTTCTCCGTCAGCGTCCCAGCCCTCGCACCCTGATTTTTCTCGCCATTAGCCAGGGACAATCTCATGAGCTGCTGAGCCCCTGCATTCACTAGCATTGTTAACCACCCATGAGCTCAACTATGTTTAATGAGCACCTGTTGTTTGCTCAGCACTGTTAGGCCCTGTGGCCATAGAGCTGTTAAGGGAAATGGAATAAAACAGAAGGCTCCTGGGATGCTTGGGGAGGCTGTGGGGCACACAGAGAGGTCTCATACACAACATGGATTGGGGTGGGCAGGTCATGTCAATCTAGACAAAATACCAATGAAGCTAAGACCCAAAGTAGGTAAATAGGCCTGGACACAGCCTGTGAGACAGCGGGGTCTGCTCTCCTGAGAACACCAGGCGGCACAGGTGGTTAGAGTCTTGGTGTAAAGGGAGGCTCAGGCTGAAATGAAGCCTGGGATGCCTACAGTCTCCCTGCCAGCAGGGGCCACACCCATCCTTTTTCTGCTCAGAGTCCAGTGTTTGTGCTCAACAAGAGCTGGCTTTTCCTGGAATGGCTGAAGTAGAGTTGGTGCCTAGCCCACATCCATCTCCCTTTTGGCTGTCCCTATCCTCCTATACCCAACCTCTACTCCCTATCCTCCCACCCCAACCCTTCCCACCCCACCCTACCCCCACCAAACCTTGGGCCGGGCAATGACTCAGGAAGAGCTGGCCCTCAGTGTCTGACTGTGACTCCCGCCTCTGCCTCTGTGGCTCACCTGCTCCTCAGTTCTCTTTGTCTTCTGGAGAATTCTCTATATCTGGGTCATGTTTTTTGTCGTGGCCCTGATTCTGGTGCTGGCCCTGGCTACAGGAGTGTCCCCAGATGAACACATACCCAGGGAGGCAGCTTTGTTGGAGGGAGATTCTGACCTCTGATACCAGCAGAGGAGGATCCTACACTCTTGAGCTGAGATAGATAGAGGGGTTTAGGAGGAGCTGAGATAGTTTAGGAGGCTGAAGGAATGTGGAGGCATAGAAGGACTTGCTAGTGAGACCCACAGCTAAGCACTGAGCTAAAGCCTGGAAGTCAGTTGTAGACAGGGAGGAGCAAGGGAGAGCAAGGAAGGGGGTCAAGTCCATGCTGGGGAAACAGCTGACCTGAACAAGGGGGAGCTCATGGACCCCAGACTGACAGCTTGGAAACCAGCATAGGATGACACATGGGTGTCAGTTAGGAGGCCTGGGCAGTCTATAGGGCCCCTGGTAATGGAACAACATTTATTCCTAGTGTACGAATGGACTTTGGGAGCCCATTCCCCATAGAGTGATATTCTCAGCCTAGACACACAGGGGAGGGCCTAGGCCCTGCCCCAAATGATGTGACAGACTTTGATCATTCCTCATAGAAGGCCTCACCCTTTCTATGGAGCAGAAGAGGGATGGGATGGGGGTTGTTGGGGGGCATGGGAGGATGGGAGGGAGGGGGATCTGTGATTGATATGTAAAAGATTGTTTCTAATTTAAATTTTAAAAAAAGAAGAAAGAGAGAGAGAGAGAGAGAGAGAGAGAGAGAGAGAGAGAGAGAGAGAGGAAGAGAAAGGAAGAAAGACTTCTAGCCACTTCACAGAGTAGCTCCTGGCATGCCCAGCCAGGAGGAAAAATCACTAACAGAGTTTAGGGGATTAAAGAGAAAGCTCTGGGGCTGGATTGTGTGCAGTTCAAACCCAGTTCTGCTAGCTATTAACCTAGTGACCTTGGGCCTGTTACCTAACCTCTCTGTCTATTTCCTTGTATTTAAAATAAGGAGAATGAGAACGAATCCACTTCTTATTGGGACAGGATGGACTGAGATGATGAGCACAGCTGAGGCTGAGCGCGGGCTGAGGCTGAGCGCAGGCGGCACTGGGTATCTGCTAAACACTGCCACACTGCACAGATAATGGTAATGTCATTTGTCATGAGATCCCTGTCACCTAATGGAGGCCAAGCCCGGATTTCCCCTTTCCCCCCCGGGGCAGAAGTGTGAGAGCTGGGAGCTGGGCATCCTTGGTGTCGGCAGGCGAGTGAGGGCAATAGCTCAACTTCTCACTCTGAATTTCTTTTTCTTTTATATTTTGTAAGAGGGAGATCACTGTCCTCTTATGGTTAAGAGTAAAGTTCAGATGGCCTGGGCGAATGGCTCAAGGCTGAGTCCTGGCTGCTTATGTGACTTCGGCAGGGTTGTTTTATATTTCTGGGCCTCTGTACGTTCACAAACCTTCATTCTCCTCTCTACTTCCTGCGTGTGGACGAAATGCGTCAGCCACCTTCCTGTCTCCACCATACTGCTTCCCTCTGTCATTGTGCCTTTCTCTGGGCCATGAACTATCTCCCTGTCTTTCCTAAAAGTTATTCTCTCACAGTCCTCCAAAAACAAAGATCTAGAATTCAAATGTCAAGGAGGAAATGCCTCACCCATTTTCCACCCTAATCATGTGCCCCAGCCAGCACTCTGGTGTGCTGCTCTCTGTGGCCAGGCCTTCACCTAGCTGTCTGCCTTTAGGCCCTCTAGCTGCAGTTAGTCTAGAGGGGGAGAGGAAAGCAGGCCCAGCTTTGGTTCAGAAGGGTATTATTATGCCACTCCCTCTCCAGGCTAAACAATCCCAGTGCCTTTAACCCTTTCCTCTCAGGTCCTGTTTTCCAAGTCTCTAATTATTTTTGTTGCCCTTGTTGAAATTTCAGAACACAGCCCTATAATCATAGAACTTCAGGGCTCCAAGCTACCCTGGATGTACCCTGGAGGAGGGGCCAGCAGCAGAGGTGGCAAGCCTCGCCCTCCCCAGCCACTTCACAGGGGAGGGAATGGGTCACTTGCCCTTCTCAATGGCTTCTCTACCAGAGAACCTTGCCTGGGTCTCTTTGTAAGGAAATAGCTACCTGCTGTAGCTCTTGTTATCTGAAGGCAGAGTTATCCTTCTTAAACCTCAGCAGCCATGGGCAGCCAGGCTCAGCCTCGTTTGTAGGCAAGAAAACTGCCTCAGAAAGATTAAGCAATTTACCCCACTGAAAAAGCCCCTTGTCAGGGAATATGGCTGCAACCCAGAACTCAGGAGACTGAGGCAGGAGGATTGTTACAAGTGCAAGGTCAGCATGGGCTGTATAATAAAATCAGGGCCAGCCTGGGATTAGAGACTCAGATACAACAAATAAATAAATAAAGTAAAATACAACACAATTCAGTGAGATAAAATGCAATCTAGGTTCCTCCACCCCCCTACTCTCACCCCCACCCCCCAATTCCTTGCTTTCACACAGTTCCTGAGCACAGCTATGGTCTCTGTAGTAAACAGCTCAGGCCCAGGGAGAGGAGTCAGGAGCCCAAATCAACAGCACAAATGGGAACTCACAGAGGGCCTCATCCCCACCAGTTGCCCAGTGGCTGTGGGGACTGACCTGGAAGGCAGGGTGATAAGGCAAGAGCTCTGCCTCACGCAGCCTTGGACTGGACCGCATCTTCTTGGGGAAGCTCCTGTCTTTATCATCTTTGGCCTTTTGACTCATTAAGGGGGCACATTGCATCATCTAGGGTATTCTTTATTTAAAGTCAGCTGGCTTCTGGACCTGGTGATACACACCTGTGGTACCAGCACTCAGGATGCTAATGAGGGAGGACCTTGAGTTCCTGGACAGCCTGGGCTATGGAGTGAAAACCACCTTGTCTCAAAACCAAAAAAGAATAAAACATAAAGGAGAATGAAACATAGCAAAGGAAACAGCAACTTCCATGACAAAGCCCAGACCCTTAAGACTGGCCCAGACCCTTCTCTCACAGCCTTGCTGGTTACTTAGCTTACCTTCAGTAGTACCAAAACTTGGGTTCCCCTACTCCACCTGCACAGTACACTGTCACTAGTGTATTGAAGCTAGACACAAAGAAGAACTGCCTGAAGTCAAGGTAGTTCTCAGAGCTTGGAATGAGTGGCTGGGGAAGCCTGTAAAGTTTTTCCTTCCCCGTTTTAAATGGTCTGCCATCCTTCAAGAGACATATACATAAAAGACTTTCTAGGTAGTGCTATCCAAAGGCAAGAGGAAGGGTCCTGTGGCCACTCCCCTCCCATCTTCTGGTTCCCAGGAAGGTGGCGGAAATGATTCCTTTTAAGGGGTTTTGTTATTTCCTGAGGGAAGGATTAGTGGCAGAGTCAGGTGCAGTCAGGCTACCAATAGTGGGAGGAGGAGACGGATCCACCCACTGAATCAAGGCTTGCTGGAGGGAGACCAGCTTTTAGCTTCCTCTTGAAAGGACTTTGGGAGGAGTTCAGGGTCAGCTGCAGGTGGGCGTGGGAGTAGGAAGCCCTTTTGGGGTTGGCAGGCAGGGCAGACTGGCATTTGTCCTGAGACAGCCAGGGAAGACACAAGTCACCCCTGCTCCATAAGGCCGATTCTTCTCTGGAAGCTACAAAGGGAGGATCCAGCATTGACTTCTACTCCACTATAGGCTTTAAGCTAGACCAGAGTGAGGGCAGGATAAGATAGGCAATGAACACCTGAGGAGGTCCACTCTTGGCTCCCTTCCCTTCCCTCCCCCCCCCCCATCTTCTTTTTCTTGGTTTTTCCAGACAGGGTTTCTCTGTGTATCCCTGGCCATGCTGGAGCTTACTTTGCAGACCAGGCTGGCACTGAACTCACAAAGACCCCTCTAGTGCTGGGATTGAAGGTGTGCACCACAATGGTTGTCCTTTCATTAAAGACTTTTTGAAGTACAAAGGTCCTTTTGCTTTGGTCCACTGGGAGCCTTTTGCAGTTTGTGTGTGACAATAGGTTCCGAGGGCCATCAGGAAATGACTTTTTCTAGGTTGCAGAAGGAAGATAGGCACTTGGGTGTAGTCAAGTCCTTGAGTGGGCACAAATGCAGAGCCAGAGTGGGAAGCCTGGGAGAGTGAAGGAGTACTCACCTTTTCCTGGACTTCTGGGCCCCTCCTCCACCTCAGTGCTGGAGCTTCACATAGCCCAGGCTAGTCTTGAACTCTCCAAGTAGCTGAGAAATACCTTGAACTTCTGATCCTCCTCTCCCACCTCCTGAGCACTGGGATGGCAGGTATACATCACCATGCCCAGTTTATGCTGAGGATGGAGCCTAGGGCTGCATGCATGCTGGGCAAGTACCCTCCCTACTGAGTTACAATTTCAGCTTTAGCCTCGCCTCCTTGCTTTAGCTCTGCAAGCACCTGCTAGGGAAATTGAAGACAGTGAGGGTGCTTTGAGAAGGACCAGGAACTGGCTCATCCTGGTGGTTAAGAGGTCATTTTCAGGATGGTCTGGGCTCTCCTTCCTCTGGGCATCCTTGTACTTGTTCTCTTATGAGCCATTAACCCCAAATTTGAAGGGCTTACTTATTCTTTTCCATGACACTGCAAGCTCCCCAGTGCAGATCAAGAACTCCTTTCTATATGTGTGATGGGTCCCTGTTCAATGCCAGGTGCAAGGTAGGGCTCAGGAGTAGGTGGGAAAAGAACCAACACTAACCAACTTAGGCACATCTCAGCTAGATGTCTCCTGCAGGACAAGCAGGTGCTTGGACTGAGGTCTCAGATCAGAGAGAACGCCTCTTGGAAGAGAGAATAGCATCTCTTCATCCCATGTCTGTTGAAGCTTTCCAACCTGCTTCCCTTCCCTTAGGATAACCGAGAATGGCTTACTCCAGGGTCTGCCATCTACCCATCTTCCTCCAGACCATCTGTGTACCTCCATCATCTGTCCACCAGCCCAAGGCTGGGATGTGTTGGAGTAGGCTCATACTGGTCCATGAGAGCACCAGGTGCTGCTATCAGCACCTTAGGGATGAGCTTCAGATTGACACCTCAAAATGGAGGCAGGAGAGTGTGAGGAAGCAGAAAGTCCACAGGCCAAGGGTTTCTCCTGCAGGGCCAAGCAGGTGCCAAGCTCCCACTGGCAAATGCTTGCAAGATGCTCATTCAACTGCAAACTGTCTATATTTACTCCTTCTTCCCTCCTTCCTTCTATTTTCCATTCCTCTCCCCTGCCCTCCTCTTACCTCTTTTTCCAATTATTTTATCAATTATTCATCTGTTTAGTCATCCATCATCTGTCCATCCATCCACCCATCCATTTCTACTCATATTCATCTTTTTGATTTCTTTCATCCATCCACCTACCCACAGAGGTTTTGTTTTGTTTGGGTTTATTTTTTGGTCTGGGCTTCTGTGTACCTGCTTACTCTTAAGGCTCAGAGTACTTCTCCGAATGGGACTTTGGGAGCCCATTCCCCACAGAGGGATACTATGGAGAGTGGGGGAGGGCAGGAGTATGAACTCTAAAGACCAGAAACAGCCATTGATTGGGGAACCGGTGACTTCACTTCTGTTTTTTCTTGCTCTTTTTCCATTTTCCTCCTCCTCATCTAGTTCCTCCATGGGAAGACTCTCAGGGGATGAGGAGGGGGCATGTCTCCACCAAAAGACCAGGACAGCCTCTCCCTGCTTCTCCTAGACCTCAGGCAAGAGTATAGTCAGTGACACTGACCTGGCCTTCCCTCTTTTCCCCGCCCCCTTTCTTTGCATTTCCTTTTTTTTTCTTTATTTTGTTATGTTTGGATGGGTTGGGGGGGGGGGGCTGGAACTTACTATGTAGACCAGGCTAGACTCAAACTTGTGGCAATCTTTTTGCCTCTACCTCCCAAATGGCTAAGATTAAAATCCTGAGCCATGACATAGACTTGGGTCCAGCTTTTTGACAATAGGTTCCCCAACCCAGAAATCTACATTGAGTTCTTAGGTAAGCCATCAGTGAGTTCAAATAAGAGGGGTTTCCATGAGACTCCAGGACAGGAACAAACCAGCACTCCCACCTCCAACACACACACCACACACACACACACACACACACACACACACACACCACAACATACACACACAACACACACAACACACACACATACCACACACACAACACACATACACACAACACACATACACACAACACACACACAACACACACACTACACAACATACACACACAACACACACTACACAACATACACACACAACACACACACATACACACAACACACATACACACACCACACACACAACACACACACACAACACACACAACACAACACACACATACATACCACATACACACACACAACACACACACAACACACACACACCCCTTTTCTTAACTCTGGCTACTTTGTGAGCCAAGAATGTCTGTCCTGTTCCCATGGCTGTGATAACAAAGGAGTAACTGTCAGGCTCTTGAGTCAAGGGGTGAGGTTCTCAAGGGTTAGTCTGCATTTGAAGGGAAGGAAAGGAGACCCTTCCCTTCATACACCCCCAGAACCTTGTACCCCAGCCAAACCCACAGTCTACCCCATCCGTCTGTCCATCCATCCATCCGTCCATCCATCTATCCATCCATTCATCCCTAAGGGGGATGGGAGCATTCCGTACTCTGTGGGGCAGTTGTTTCCAGGTATCCTATAAGATTAGAAGGTTCTGGTGCTTGGCTAGGGGTTGAGGGAGGAAGAGAGCTGGCAGTTCTCACGTCTCTAGAGTTATCTGAGTCCCACACTGTCCTGCCTCATTTTGAATGTTATAACATATGGCCTAGCCCTGAGCAGGTGTCCAGGTTTTTCTGAGTCACACCTCACACCTACTGTAGAGAAGGGAGGGAGAGACTAAAGTGTTTGGGTTCTGAGGACCATCTGCCTGGCTGCCATTGCTAAGATTCCTTTTACTGCCATGCCTCTGGCCCAGCCAACCCTCCATCTCCAGCAACTTCTGATCCCTGAGGAGGTACCTAAGGCCATTGTGTGTATTCTCTCAGGGCTATGGGCACAGGAAAGCCTCCAGCAGCTATGTTCTAGTGAGATATTTAGGTGCTTCCAAGAAGCAGTAGAAGAGAAGCCTGAACAATCTCTAAAGCCCCAGACTCCAGTTCCAGCCCTATGATGGGCTGAAGCCAGAGTCTTCTTAACACCTGGCCACCTGTGTTTCAGAATGTACAGCTGGGGGCTGTGAGGTTGCTCAGTGGGTGACGTGTTTGCCTACAATCAGGAGGACCTGGGTTCAAGCCTTAGCACCATGCAAAAGCTAGATGTGGTATATGTGTCTGTTGTCCCATTGCCAGGAAGAAGGCAGGCAGATCCAATGGCCAGCTCCTGGGTTTAGTGAAAAAAAAAAAAAAAGTGATAAGCA
The DNA here is from genome assembly GCF_943737965.1 of Phodopus roborovskii. Taxonomy (NCBI): domain Eukaryota; kingdom Metazoa; phylum Chordata; class Mammalia; order Rodentia; family Cricetidae; genus Phodopus; species Phodopus roborovskii. The sequence goes on from NW_026126517.1 coordinate 20,701,014, forward strand.
ATTGAGAAAGATGTTGGAAACACACACACACACACACACACACACACACACACACACACACGTGCACGACATGATTGTGGATGGTAGGGAGGCTCAAATAAACTTAGACATGTAAATACCTAAGACATTAGCTGCAAATTGGTTAGAATCAGTCATGTTCAAGTCCTAACCTCCAAATCTGACCCAGCACAGCTAGCTCCCTCAGGATGTGCTGTCCCAGGGTGGAGGCTTTCCTTTGATACCCAGCCCGCAAATTACAAGGCGATTTGGCTTGTGTGACCCAATTAAGAGCCTTCTGTCCCATGGACCTCCGTGGACACCTCACCTTCTGCCCCCAGGGACAACTTGCCTCCTCAAAGCCTGCCCTGCTGTGAGGATAGAGGCTCCCCCTCCCTGCTAGAAGTGCATCAGATAGAAGCAGCCAAACTGGTTGTCAATGGTGGGGAGCAATAAAACTGGGAGAAAAAAAAAAAAAAAAAACACTTAAAAATCCCAGGCTGGGCGTGAATGTGCGGGCGTGGCCCAGGTAATTAGTCTCTTTGCCAGCTTGTCTCTCTCTGGGCCCGTTGTGTCAGGTTGCTCCTCCTATGGCCCCTCCTCCTGACCCACCTTCTCCTCCCCACAGGTGTGTCCCTGTGCTCTGCTTGCCAGCCCCACTCCCTGCCTGAGACCCGCTGAAGTCACCTACCACGAGACCCCAACCAGCAGAAACAGGCCAGCAAGGGACCTGCCATGGAAGGTACCGATGCCTCCAGGAGCAATGGGGCCAGCCCCGAAGCCAGGGACGCTCGCAGCCCATCGGGTCCCAATGGCAGCCTGGAGAATGGCACTAAAGCAGACACCAAAGATACCAAGACAACCAACGGGCACAGTGGGGAGGTGACAGAGGGCAAAACCCTGGGCAGTGCCCTGAAGTCAGGGGAGGGGAAGAGTGCGCTGTTTTCCAGCAATGAGTGGCGCAGGCCCATCATCCAATTTGTGGAGTCAGTGGATGACAAAGGCTCCAACTACTTCAGCATGGACTCTGCGGAAGGCAGGAGGTCTCCTTATGCGGGGCTCCAGTTGGGGGCTTCCAAGAAGCCGCCTGTGACCTTTGCTGAGAAGGGGGAGCTTCGAAAGTCCATCTTCTCTGAGCCCCGCAAACCCACGGTGACCATCGTAGAGCCCGGAGAAGTCCGCAGGAATAGCTACCCCAGGGCTGACTCCAGCCTCCTGCTGAGGTCCAAGTCTGGCTCTGAGGAGGTGCTGTGCGACTCCTGCATAGGCAACAAGCAGAAGGCCGTTAAGTCCTGTCTGGTGTGCCAGGCTTCCTTCTGTGAGCTGCACCTGAAGCCCCATCTGGAGGGTGCCGCCTTCCGTGACCACCAGCTGCTCGAGCCCATCCGGGACTTCGAGGCCCGAAAGTGCCCCTTGCATGGCAAGACCATGGAGCTCTTCTGTCAGACCGACCAGACCTGCATCTGCTACCTCTGCATGTTCCAGGAGCACAAGAACCACAGCACTGTGACCGTGGAGGAGGCCAAGGCTGAGAAGGAGGTGACTTAACAGGCCCCACGCTGCTCCCCCCTTAACCCCTCCCTCCTTGACCCTCACTTGGGACTTATCTCCACTGTGCTCTGCTTTTTTTTTTAGAAGACAAGTTTCTTCCCCCTCTTTGCACCTCCAGTCAGAGGTCAGAGGTCACTCTAACTGCCAAAGATCTTGGGAGAGGGGCATCCCTAAGTGAGGGATAGAAACTCCAGAAAGATTAGAAGCTGGAACAAGCTCACCAGATAAAACTAAGTCAGAACAGTGTAAAATTGAACTGTATTGAACTCTTTCCTGGGCTCTACTTGGCCCCTCTCTTTCTCTGTGTGTGTGTGTCTCTGTCTCTCTGTCTCTGTCTCTCTCCATGGACGAAAATCTCTTCCCTACTGAGCGGGACCCTAGGGAGTAGGTCAAGAGTGAGGGAGATACTGAGGGGACTTAAGGGCTCCTGAAATACCCTTTTTGCTGGCTCCAGGTTTGCATTTGCAGTCCAGGGGCTACTTGAATCTGCCCTAACCTGGAAGCCACTGCCTTCAACAAGCCCCCACCCCACCCCCACTTTTGCACCCTTTACTCCGCTTGCTCTACTTGGTCCTGAAGCCGCTCCCTTCACCCCCCCCCCCCACTTTGGCATTCTTTACTCTGCTCTCAGTTGGGCCCTGTGTGCTTTGTTTGTGTGGCTTTAGCCGACAGGTCTGTGCTTGTGGATGGACAACACTGGAGTGAGAGCATGTGTGGGTGGGTGGATGTAAATGTGTGCTTTATACGCATGCGGGTGTCTGCGAATGTGGGTGTCTGCCCATATTTCTGTGGGGGCTACGTAAGTGTGTTTGTGTGGGCTCCCTGTGTGTGATGAGGCGGTACTTCCACAGGGAGGAGCAGAAGCAAGTGGAGACTTGTGCCTGTGATGCACCTGGGGAAGGTGTTCTGGGTTAAGGCCCAGCTGGGACCACTGGCCTTGTCCCTTGCTGAGTTCAGTCACCCAGCTGCATGTTGCCTCACAAAGGACAAAGCTTCCTGGTGGCCAGTGCCAGGGCTTTACTTTCTCATTGGCTACCCTCAAGCAGCAGAGGGTCTCTCCTTGCCCAGCGCCTTGGTCATGCGATTGCTGGTCACTCTCTGTCTCTTGCTCCTACCCCTGGGACAGCAGGTGCTGAGTCACAGGTTGGGACAGAATCAGACACCCTCTCTTAGAAGCTTCATTTGGTTCTCAAAGGTGTCTTCAGTTTTGCCTGTCCCCTGATCCCAGAGTCTCCTGACTCCAGCATCCTTTGGCCACAGCCTGGCTCTTGGCTTCTTGATGGGAGACAACAGAGGGCAGGAGCATGAAGCCCATTCTTGGAGACAGTGCTTGCAATTCCAATCAGAATGAAGGACACTAGGAATGAGGCAGGCTGGCTGGGAGGAGACTGTCAGTCTCTAGCACCAAGACAGTGAGTGGCTCATTTCCCTCTTCGTGAAACTGAGGGATGGACTAGACTATTTTCACATTTCTCTGTGGCGCTCCAGGATTCTTAGAAACATCTCTGAGGACTCTAGGGTGTGGAGGTGACAAAGTGGACCAGGGAACAAATGTTTCAGGTTCTGCTTCCACTGAGAGTCAGCAGAATACACTGACCTCTTTCCTGCGCAAGCTTAGGCTCCAATGTAAGTGCCCATAGAAGAGCTGGATCTGGGGGCGGGGGAGGAGCAGGAAGGTGTGGGCAGCCTGGCCTAGAGACACAGAGTGCTCCAAGTAGCTCTTCTCAGTCAGGGGATGCTATAGGGCTCAGAGAGTCCTTGGCCTCAAAAGCTTGTGATATAGGCAAGGAAGTAGGCTCAGACACAAACAAGACAGGACACCCTCCCAGGTATGCAGAAGCATAAACACAATTGCAGAGGGAGAATACCAGGCCTACTCTTTACTTCACAGACTGGGGGACACACCCAAGGAAAGGAAGGAACCCGGCTAACATTATGGCTGGAGAAAAATGTGCCTAGGTCTTCTTGCAATATTTGAGGTCACCTTGGAAGGGAATGGGTTCCCAGAGTGACTGCTATGGTTGGAACTTGCGGTACCTTTGTGTGTATACTACTTGTGTGTGTACTGTACAACACAAGGATAGATTGAGGAGTGGGATGGAGCAGTCAGAAGCAGCACTGAAGCAGTCTGTCTAGGGCCAGCTCTAATGGCATGCTGGGCTTGGGGGGCTTTGACCCAGAACAGGGGAGGTCGTTTGGTAGACTGATGTGAAGCAGATTCTGGCATCCTCTGAAGGCTTCTGAAACACTCAAACACCAGCTCCCACATGACTTCGTGCAAGGAAGCAGGCAGAACCAGCTCCACCAGCCTGTGCTGAGGCTGGATGAGGTCACTAAGCAGTGTCTGAGTGGTTGCACAAAACTGAAGATGACACCGGTGGCCACAGGCATGCATCCCTTAAACCGCAGTTCTGCGTACAGACTTGGAGCACAGACTGCTGGGAAAAGGTCATGTGGCTTGCCATATGGTGACCCTTTCCTCTAGTGGACCCCAGTGTTTCCCTCTCTACTTCCAATGCCCCAAGTGTCTCTCTGGGTTTTCTCAGGCTGTTAGGAGGTGAGATGAAGAGGGAAATGAACATCTTATTTATCCATCAACTTCCCTACCCAACCCAAGTCCCTCCTGTTACAGCTGCCTGCTCTAGGTGGCCCTGTCTTAAGGCACATTTGACATGGTCTCTGGGTTGACAATATTACTGGCATAAGAAGGCATGTGCTGACTGCATTCGAGCTGGAGAGCCACTCTAAAGGGGCTCATATTCAGTGACTCGTCCACACTGTAGACAGCATCTTACTGTGCCCTGTGGCTTGATTTCTCATCTACTTGCCCAATTCTCTGAACGAGGCTGAGCCACTAGGTGACTAGGCTAATGCAGCCACTGGATCCTTAGGTTTCTTGTTGTGCTGGTGTGGGGGAGGAAAGCTCTTTGAGCAATAATGGGGACTGGGATTCAGGAAGAGGATCCAGGTACCTTGAATCTCTCTGGGCATTTTCAGGGAGAATGTTGAACATAAGACAGGGGCATGATCAGCTGGATGCTGAAGGGGATCAATCAAATGAGAGATTTAGAGACCGGAAACAAGTGGAAAGTGAGAACCAGGCAGGTGGGTGGGTGGTGATCCAGTTTCTACGGAGCTCATGTGTGGGCCAGGGTTGGGCTTGGCATTTGCATGGTTACAAATGAAGCAGTCTGGTGGGGTACCATACCAGGCTCAGAGATGCAGAGACTAGCACAAAGGCCAGGGAAGAGCAGAGGGGCTGGGAGTTTTCTTCACCGCTTCAAACTTCTTTTCCCAGCAGGATTGAAAGAGTCTTCTTGTGATCATCAAATCCAAGGGCCTCCAAACAACAGGTTGCAAGTTGGGGTCACTTCATGACTTGTTAGAACGTAGACTTCCAGGCCTTGCTCCAGGAGGTTCTGGTTTACATGGATTCTAATGTATAGCTGGCAGGGGAAGGTAGCCCAATTCACTACAAGGAAACTGAAGCTAAGGGACAGGCAGCGATGGCTGCAGAGTTCACTGCTGGTCTGCAGATGCCAGGATGAAGTGTCTCACTCTAGTCAGCACTTTCCTCTGACCTGAGGCTGTGAGGAAGCAGAGGGACTGAGAAGGGGACCTCAATGAAGTCAGACAGACATAGGGCCGTTTGACATGGGAGCATAGAAATATGAAATCTATTCAGCATTTCAGATTCTTATCCAGGTAATTACCATGTGTCTGGGAGTACAAATTTGGCAATTAACTGGCTCATTTGGCAAATGTCACAGCCCAAGGCCCATACAGTTAGTCCAGGCTGATGGAAGATCTTGGCTGGTTAGATTCCTCTCCTGGGGGGCCTTGCCCGTCCAGGGCTCGATTATGTCTACACTTGATGGTCAACCTGGGCTGAAGCTCACACACTGTGCCACCCCTATACTCTCAGGGGACCTCTACTCATTCAAGGCCACAAGAATTTCAGTGCTGGGTGACCCACACAAGTGTCATCCCCGCCATCAGAGAGGAGAGGCCCCAGACAGTGTGGGAGAAGGGAACAAAGGAAGCATTTAGGGACAGGCCTGGGCAGGGTGAAGGGGAAGAGGCGAAGAGTGGGAGGGAGCTAGAAGGGAGGAATGGGGAGGGGTGGAGCACTGGGGAGCCAAGGCCTGTCACAGCTGGGCTGCCTGTGGGAGGAGGGGGAGTGGGAGAGAGGAAGCTGGAGCCTTTGTGGGTAGGGAAGATGGTAGGAGGGTGAAGGACAAGGTCTCTTTCTAGACTGCTGCCCCAGAGGAGCCTCTGAGGGCCACAGAATAACAAGTAACCCTGTGATTGTATCTGGTTTTACATTTTTCTCACTGTGCACACTCAGGCCAGCTACATAGTCCCTCCTGGCCTTGGTGGCCACATCTTGGAAGCATGGTTAACACCACGGACCTTCACAGGGTCTTTGGCTTATAGAAGATGTTCAGTGGCCCCATGACTACTTCCCTCTGTAGTCATGGTGTGTTTGCACACCCTGTTGATGCTCCCTGTATAGAAAACAAACAAACAAACAAAACTGATAAGCATTTAGATTTGAGGCACATCCCTAGAGATCTGACCCTAACCCTTCTCCTCAATGGGGCAGGAATCCTAGAGGGGAGAAGGGGCCATTAATGTGACTCCCAGCCCTAGGGACCTCCTGTGCCTTGCAGGTTTGGCCTTGTGGACTGTGGTGTGGGCACTGGGTCCCTCACAGCCTGTGTCCCACTTCCTTTGAGCCCTATAGAAAAGGAGAGCCAGTCTCTCCTCAGCCCTGACCCATGCTACCGCCCACTGCTGCAGACAACTTGTCTCCACTTCTGATCCTGCCTTTGCACGTGTCCAGGCTGGTCCTCACAACATAGGTGGCTGGCCAACACCTCCACTCTTCTCTCCTGACCTCAGATGGCCCATGACCTCCCTCCCTTTCATAGAGTAGACTCCCAGGGGCTGACTCTTTATCCTTGACTTAGATGCTTTGTGGCTTAAGCCGCATTGAAGTCTATGCCTTGGACTCAGTACCTCCTTTCTTCTTCTTGGCTGGACAATCCATTCTCCTAGGAAGGGCCCTTTACTCAGCTGTGGACCACACAGCCCCTGACAGGTGTCTCTTGGTGCCACTGCTCATCCCTAGCTCTTGATTCTAGTTTTCGCCTTCTCCCAGTTGCAGAGCTTTATCTGTCCTTGGCCTGTCCTACCTCCATCCTTCTTTCCTCAGAGCCCTCCACTTTCAAGTATTCCTGACATCTTACATCTTAAGTCTGATGTCTCAGCCACTCACTGTCCATCCTCAGCCTGTCCTGCCTATCCTAACTTGTGTCCATACCATATCTGGACCCCATTAGACCCCATGTACCAGAGTCAGCATCTAACACAGCAGAGTCACCTGAGCACACCTGTCCCTATCCTACTTGCCATGCCTACCGCCTTGCTGCACCTGGGAGGTGCCATGTAGATGTGCCATGGGGACATAATTTAGTCAGCACTTACTCTGTGTCAGGTGCTTTCTGGAAGCTTCTCTTGCTGATCCCATCTCTGTGGTGGGTGTGGGGGCTTAGGTTATCTCCACATCACAGATGAAGCTCCTGAGCCATAGAGAAGTTAGGGAACTTGTAAGACCCCACAGCCTTCCTGGGGTGATGGTTAGGTGTCTCAGTCTTGGATTCTTATTCATGAGCTCTAGGTGAGCCAATTCAAAAGGTTCAGCTGCAGAAGATGGGAGGCCTCCAGCTGTACTTTGACCCTGGTCTCCCCAGGAATTCTTATATTTTTGGTTGTGAGTCTAGCCCTATCACGGCTGAGCCATCTCTCCAGCCTGTCTCCAGGATTCTTTAGGGATGGTAAGGTTCCTGGGACAGACCTATTATCTTCCACCCTTTACCCCTCAAGATGCAGATCTGCTGCTCAGGCCTGGACCACAAGGTCTTCATATCACTATCTTGGCCAGCCTTTGCTTCCTGGCCTCTCTGACTATTCACCCTCAAAGAGCAGAGTTGGAGGGTGGGGGCTTACTCTCTTTGTTCTTCTCCTCCCACTACTGTTTCTTCCATCAAGCCTTGTTCCAGGGACCTGGCCAATCCCCACCCTCATATCTTCCTGAAAGCCTGTCTTCCTCTCTGGTAATGACGTTTTTCCATGCTGTGTGGTTGTCAGACTTTGGAGGTGGGGTAGGTGCTCACTGAGAGCATCTTGAGTCTTCTTGTCTGGGGAGCCTGGGAGTGTGGCCATGGAAACAGGACTTCCTATCTAGGGGTCTTTGTGGTTCCTGTGTCCCTGCCTTCTCCACCTCTGGACGCCCTTTCTAAAAGGCCAGTGGGAGCCTTTCTACCATTGGATGCCCTGCTCTGGAGGTTTGCAGCAAGCATCCCAGGGCATCCCCTCAGGCGCTGCTGCAGACACTGGATAGGCACCCCTCAGGTTGGCGAGATGTGGCCCAGATGCTTACAACTTGCCAGGAGAGCTCATCATCCTCATGATATGTGATTTCTCCACCTTGGCTGTTCTTACAGGTTCCTCAGGGAGATGGCTAGAAAAAGGAGAGAGGAGTCTGTTATGGGGAGTTCTGAGTCAGGCAAGACTTCCTTGAATGATCACTCTCTTACCTTCCAAACTTTAGACAGGACTTTGGGAACTCCAGTGGGGCCCATTAGAAAAAAGAATACCCTTGATTCATTGAGTGGCTTTGGCTTTAGCTTCATACCTTCCAATCTGCCTCAGTACAGCTGGATTTTCAGAGAGGGACCTTTCCCCACATAGAAGCCAAGCTGGTGTCTTAGTGGCCTTCTGATAGAGCCTTTTCCCAGCTGCCCCAAAGTCCAACAGTCTGAGTGTGTCCGAACAGGGGCCTCAGGTCCTCTCCTCTCCTCCCCTGCTTAGCCTCACCCTATATTCTTTCCTGCAGAGAGCCTGGGGAAGAGTCCCCATCTCACTGCAGATGAGTTCTCTTTCTTATAAAAAGGTTTACAGCTGTGCCTGCCTAGACTGAGTCTGTGCCGGCGGCAACCCCAGCTCTTGCTTGCAACACAAGGCCTGCGTCATGCCACAGAAACGTTGCATGGGGTTACTGCTACAAGCCACTCCCTGGGCAGGGCTCTGCTGAATTGGGTCGAGTCCAGATCCTCTCTTTCACCAATGGCCCTAGGCCCACTGGAAGGAGCAAGAGCCTCCCACCCTTCATTACATGGGAAGGATTAGGAGTCTTAGCCCCCTTAAGGCCATGGTGGAGCTGCTCAGCTCTAGTGATCCAGGAGTACAGAGGTATGGTCCATGCATGGCTGGATTCGTGGCCACTAGTGCAGGGCCCAGCAGATCTGGGGTACTGATAACATTTGCTGAGTGAAGCACTATATGGATGAGTGTTGAATCTGCCTGAGTTTGCTCTTGTGTTGAGTCACCAGCCTGGGTCTCAGATCCTGTTCCCCTCTCTCCCTGCTCCTGACAATTCCAACCTTCACATTTACTCACAGACCGAGCTGTCGCTGCAGAAGGAGCAGCTGCAGCTGAAAATCATTGAGATTGAAGATGAGGCTGAGAAATGGCAGAAGGAGAAGGACCGGATCAAGGTGAGCAGGCTCTTGTTCTGTGCCCTCACTTGCTTGTCTTGCTTGGGAGAAGGCAGACCTCTGTGCTGCTCCAGGCTTTGGCCCACAGTGATTCCCATACTTCCTTGTTTGGGACCCTCCCAGCCCCTTTGACATTCCCACTCTCTTCCTTTCTCAGCCTAGGTCAGGCATTTAGATGAGATTTTGCCATCATCTGAAGCAGCAAACAAACATCCTAGACCCATTCTTTAATGGGTCTTCCAATATCCTCTAATGTCTGCTTTGCTTATCAGACTACCCAGTTACTAAATACATGCCATTTCTTTTTTCCTTGGGCCAGCATAGTAAGCAATATGTCTGCTGTGGCTCAGATACTTGCAAACTAGGATGAAGTTAGTGACTGTGGAGCCTGGCCTCAGGAACAGTCAGCTAATTTACTTTCCAAATAATGTTTGCTCTGTTTGGGGTTTCAGCAAACTTACCCTGACTTGGAGGAGATTGTCTGAGCCTGTAGAGAGTCACTAGAGCATGGAATAGTGGCCAGTGTTTCCCACTGAGGGAAAAGAGCCACAGTAGATAAGGAAGAGTAGAGTATGAGAAACACCTGCAGACAGATGTGGCGACACACCTGTAATCCCAGCACTGAGTGGATAGAGGCAGGAGGGACAGAAATTCAAAACTTTGCCGATATAGTAAGTCTGAGGCTAACCTGTTTTACTTGAGACCCTGTCTCAAACAACAGTGTTAACAAAGCAATCCACCCAAACCAACAACCTGCACACCAGCATGGCTATCAGTAAGTGGCATCCTTCAACGATGCTTTTGAATGAGGTTTGTGGACAAGGAGGCTTGCAAAGTTAGTGCCCTGGGGGTTCTTTGAGTCTGTTGGAAAACTAGGGTTTTTTTCTTAATACAACTCTTCTTCATTCTTCCCCTGATTCTGGACCTAGAGCTTCACCACCAATGAGAAGGCTATCCTGGAGCAGAACTTCAGGGACCTGGTGAGGGACCTGGAGAAGCAGAAGGAGGAAGTAAGAGCTGCACTGGAGCAGCGGGAGCAGGATGCTGTGGACCAAGTGAAAGTGATCGTGGATGCCTTGGATGAGAGGGCCAAGGTGCTGCACGAGGACAAGCAGACCCGGGAGCAGCTGCACAGTATCAGTGACTCAGTGCTGTTTCTGCAGGTAGCAGACTCCACCATTCAAAGTCTTTGTCCTCTCATCATCTCATCCAGTTTCTCAGGCTCTCATTCATTATCCATCCACACATGCCTTACACATTCACCCACTACTTGCTGACCCACTATCCATCTATTTCTTCATACATCTGCCTATTACCCATTCACTACCTATCTACTACTCATCCCCACCCACTATCAATCCATCCATTTATCTGCCCATTTACTACCCCTCCATTCACTACTCATCTACTCACCATCCACCCACTCATCCATTACCTATTGCTCACCATTCATTCATTCATTCAGCTATCTACCCACCCATTATTCATACACTCACTATTCATCCACCTAACATCAATCTACCCATCCACCCATCCATCCGTCCATCCTTCTGTTACCCCTTCAGTCACTACCAATTCACCCATCTATCACCCATCCATTCATTGCCTACCTACCCATCTACCACCACCCATCCATTCATTACCAACACTCACCTACTCACTATCCACCCACTCACCATTCACTACTGATCCTTACATCTATTTAATTTTCTATCTAGTCTACTCTAAGGATGGTGCACAAATGTCACCTTGTGCCAAGTTCAGTTGCTATGTACCAGCAGTGCTATAGGCTTGATAAGAAAGAGTTCTGTGATTAATTAGTAATGCCTGCTTTGGGAAAAGGAGGAACGGTACAAGAGTGTTGCAAATTTGTTATCTTGGATCTAGTCTGTTTGTGTATTCATACATCCATCTTTCTGTCTGCCAGAATGTTTTGGTACTCCTGGGCATGCAGGACTCTGTCAGGTGCCATGGTGAATAGAGAAGTATAAGACACAGTTTCTGCCCCCAAGCAGCTGCAATCCAGCTGGGAAGATAAGACATGTACAATTAGAGAACAATATGGAAAAGTGTGTAATTAAATGATAAAGCGTGTGGCTCAGGAGATAAGTGCCTATAGGAATCCAGAGAAGGGCCAGCGGGCTGGAGCAATCTAAGGACAACTTTGTGGAGTTTGGATGGGGTCTTGCAGGCTGAGAAGGAGGAGGGATGCTTCAGGAGGGGGAAGGGAGGTGTTGAGGCAGGATTGAGTGAGGCTGTAAAGATGGAAATACCCACACTGTTCTAGTATTTTTTTCATGGGCCACTTTCCCCAAAGTCTACACAGTCTGTGTCACTCTCACAAACAACTTCCTGTGTGTGTATGCTACGTACACATCAGTGATGGGAGCTATGGAGTCACTCATCTGAATGCTAATTCAGTCAAGGCTGGTTTCCTCACTCATCTGTCCAAGTGAGGGAAAGTAAGACTAGCTATTGAGCTGATCCTAGAGCTCAGCCCTCTGGCTCTTAGTGCAGAGTCCCCAGCTAAAGCGGCAGCTCTCTTACAGACCAAGGTCCCCATAATGCACAGAGACTGGCAAAGTTAATGGCTGCTTTTCTCTCTTGGTAGGAATTTGGTGCATTGATGAGCAATTACTCCCTCCCCCCACCTCTGCCCACCTACCATGTCCTGCTGGAGGGAGAGGGCCTGGGGCAGTCACTTGGCAACTTCAAGGATGACCTGCTCAATGTGTGCATGCGCCATGTTGAGAAGATGTGCAAGGCTGATTTGAGCCGCAACTTCATTGAGAGGAATCATATGGAGAATGGTAGGTACTCCTTTGTCCATAGGGTTGAGGCTGTGAGTGCTTCAGTCAGTTCCTACTGCTTGTTGTAGGCAGGAACCTGGATAGCTGACTCATGGTCCCTGTTCACTCATCCATGGGACTATGTTCAGACTAGGGCTCAGGGATTCTAGCACTCTCATTGAACTGGGAGCTGTTATAAAGGGCCTCTAGAGCAGAGAGAGTCTGGGAACTGATGCACAGGTGACTCCTCTGTCGCACATTCATTAGCACTAAGAACTGGTTTCATCCAGGTCTCCATCTAACTGTCAGGTCTAACCTAGCAGTTTACTGCTGCTGCTTAAATGGACCAGACTTCGAATGGATGAGTTACAGGCTTCAGAAGTAACCTAGAATTGGGGATTGAAGGGAGGCCTGTCGCCATGGCTGTAGTAGTGTTGAGTCCACAGGCTGAAACTGGCCTGGTGGTGGATTGGAGATGGGGCATGGCATGTCTCTCTGACTCATCTGCCCTGAAATCAGCTCCTACTCTGAGTCATGTTTTCCCTGTAGATGTCAACTGAATTCTCTCACAGAAAGCCTCCTAACCTGAGGAACTGCCCTGCTAAGCCCTATTCTACCCAATCCCAATCCCCATAGGGCCTGGAGCCTGGGTACCTTCTCCAAGGCCACACCCCAATAGCTCAGGTCCAGTGCAAGGTCTTCAAAAACAGCCCTATGAAGACCTCATAGCTATCAACACACAATGGAAATGATTCTGTCTGGTCTCTAGGTGGAGCACATCACTATTCCCCAAGGAGAGGGGTCTAGGAGTGTGTAGGGGACCATCTGGGCATGATACTATGCAGTGTCCCTGTGAAATATGGGGGGACTTTCAATCACACCTAAGGACAGATGAGACATTTTAGCAAGACAATCATTTGGCTTAAAATGGCACTCCGATCCTGACAGTCTTTTCCTAATGACAATCGCTGTGATCCTAATGGGGATGGTGACAGCTGAGGTGATTGAAGGCTCCCAAGACGTGGGCATTATGCTGAGTTCCTTCCTTCCCTGGCCTTTCCCTGCTCCCTTGTGTGGTGCTGCCTCTTGCAGATGTCCAGGTTGATACTCAGAGAAGCAGCCTCTCAAAGAGCCCCCAGCTGGCAGGGAGGGGGTCTGCTACACTGGCTGCTAAGCCATCTCATCTCAAGTGGGGCTAACAGCAGCAGCAGCAGTTTGAGGAAGGCCATCTTTGTGTCTGTGGTACAAACCTTGCAGGGCGGTCATTGAGCCTTGTAGGAACCACCCAGCCTCCTAGTGCCTCATTTTCACATTTCTAGGTCATGATGGTTCCTGCCACAGTCTCTGTGCAGGTGTGGTCCGGCGTCCTATGTAAGGTGTGTAGTGAGACAGAATCCAAGAGCAAGGCTGGGTGTGCTGATTCAGCTGCCCTGCACCTGTGCTGCGGGCCCAGGGCAAGCCTCCTTTCCCTGTCATATTTTTGTCACTGTTGCCTAGTGGCTAGATGGTATCTGTTTAGGAGATGGAAGTTGGTAGCATATGAGTCCAGCCTCGGATCGGCCCTCTGTTGCTCCCTGATGATGGCTTGCCTACCAGACCAGGGATGCATTCCCACCCCCACAGGCCCAGGGCTCAGAGGCACCAGGGCCACCTCCAGAGGTCTTTGGTTTAGTGGGACCAGGGCTGGACAAACTGTGCGCCAGGATTCTGCTAGATGCTGGTGATGGAGATAAGGATGAAGGACAGGTCTGAGCCATTCACTCCTTACCTGAGAGAGTAGGAAGAATGGAGGAAACAGAAGTCAGGAATTAACAGACAGTAGAGAGAGACAGGTTAGTTGGGCTTTGAGGGCCTGCAGCTGTGTGCAGCTCATGGTTGGCCAGATCCCTGGACCACAGAGGCTAAGACAGGGCCTCAGTCCACTACCTGATGCTATCGTCAGTGGTTGGGGCTGAGGTAAGATGTGGGGCCAGGAGTCAAATCTCAACTCTGCCTTGATTGTCCTATTGCCAGGGGCATCTCACTACCATCACCTCCAGAGCCTTGATTTCCCTTTCTATAACGCGGAGATATTCATACCTGCCCAAGAGCTGATGTACAGCTCAAATAAGGAATGGGCACCAACACTGGGTATCTCCTTGTCATGCACACGATTGCTCTAGCAAGGACAAGACAAGAGCAGTGGCTCACTGGAGTAGCGGGGTTGGTATGGACAGCTGCCACATCCTCTGAGGCTGAGAGAGTCTGATTCTCCCGGAGAACCAACTCCTCTTCCTCACCTGTCCCTCTGCTGACCCTCCTCTCTTCCAGGTGGCGACCATCGTTACATGAACAGCTACACCAGCAGCTACGGGAATGAGTGGAGCACGCCTGACACCATGAAGAGATACTCCATGTACCTCACGCCCAAGGGTGAGGGAGAGCATGCCACCAATGGCAGAGGTTCTAAGTTACTTTCAGACAGGTTCTTCCTGGGTAGAGTGACCATGACTCAGTGTGTCTGGCGCCTACTTCCTGTCCCTGTGTGGTGGCAATCAGTGCTTCCTTTCATTCTCAGGTGACACATGTCCTGGTTTGGTGACAGGTTATCTAGCACTCAGCTCTTTAGATGCATTGGTCCCCGATGCAGTCTGTCAGTCTCTCCCTCTGTCCTTCAGAGTATCTCGCAGACTGTCCTCTGGCAACCCAGAGCTGTGTAGAGCTGCTGCTCCCAGGGCCAGTCTGCCCCTCAGTGTTTTCCCCTTGAGCCACCTGCCTCCTTAGCCTACCCTCTAGGGGGACAGCCTTTGGGGGCTCTAGGTCAGGGCCTGCCTGTCCCTGACTCAGGATGGGTCTGAACATTCTTAGATGCCAGCCACAAACCTCAGCAGGGCTTATTGCCTAAGGGCGGGTGTACCAGGCCACAGGCCCAGGGTCCAGGGGCTGTGCAGGTGCATGTGGAGCCAGGGCCCTGGAGAGGAATGGGGATGCTGGAGAGTGGAGAGTAGGAGGAAGATCTGGGGAGGCACTTAGCTGAAGAGAGGAGCCAGAGGCCCTGGGCAGTTACTGACAGACAGATAAAACCACAGTGGGCAGGGTTAGGGATTGAGAGAAGTGAGCTCATCAGACAGGAAGTTTTGTACCCCGCCTTTCAAAACAGCACTCAGACTTTTGGGAGGTTCTAGACAGTAGCAGGGTACCGGACTTTTGCCTCTGACTTTCCTAGGGTAACCTAGGCTCTGACATCAGTCCTGTCCCCTCTCTATCCAGGGCTCTGCCCTTAGCCAATTCCATGAAAGGACAAACTGCATTGGCCACACCCCCAGCAGCCCTCTCCTTAAAAGCTGCCTGCCTTGCCCTAGCCTGGTCTCTGGCTCTTCCCCTGGTCAAGGACTAGCCTGATGGGGTGGTCCAAACCCCACTGGAATCTGCTTGATTCTCCCTGGATAAGAGAGACCCAAGGACAGAATGTCCCCACTGCTGGCCACCAGGTGTGGGCAGTGCAACCCGCCACAAAGGCTCCCCGAGAGTGCCAGGGTTGAGCCAGCCTGAGGCGGGTCTCAGTTGTGACATCTGTAGTGGGAAGAAACAGGTTCCTCTGGTGCCCTGCCCTGCAGGGACAGGATGGGCAGGATACCTGCAGCTCTCAGGCTCAGGGTAGAGGAGAAGCAAGGGAGAGGCTGCTGAGATGTCAGGGGGATCAGGGAAACAGGGCTACTAAAGGCTACCAGGCTAAGCCTGGAGCTTTGGAGTCAGTGGGGTTACACAGTGATGATGACCCCTTCCCTTGGAGAAGTTAGTCCCAGGCTCAGGCAGCGGGGGCTCTCTACCCAGTACAGGTACGGGGGCAGGACTGTGACAGAAAGAGAACAGGCAGGCAGGTGCTGGGCTGGGAGAGGCAGCAGTGGGTGGGGTAGATGGTGTCTAGGCAAGGGGTAGAGACAATCGGAGGGCCTTGACACAGGGCTGTGTGGGAACATAATGCAGCAGGGTGGTGAGAAGCTACAGGTTGTGTTGGTACCTGGGACAAGTTCCCAGCTGGCTCATTAGGCTTCTGCAGGAGGCTAGGTCTGTTGGATGAGGACCCAAAGGCTCTGCCCCCTTCCTCACCATTGTCATGGCCTCTCCTTCCTCCTACTGCCCTGGATCCCAGCCTCCACAGTCCAGTTCGGTCAGGCACTGGCTCAGGAGCAAAGTGCTGGCTTGTCAGCCTCCTGCTCTCAAAGTTCCCAAACAGAACGACTGAGCCTCTTAGCATACCCAGAACCATCCAGAATTCTAGTGCTCTGGGACAATGGTC
Organism: Phodopus roborovskii; assembly: GCF_943737965.1. Taxonomy (NCBI): domain Eukaryota; kingdom Metazoa; phylum Chordata; class Mammalia; order Rodentia; family Cricetidae; genus Phodopus; species Phodopus roborovskii. Next base: position 20,717,192 of record NW_026126517.1, read on the forward strand.
AATAGTGTCCCCTCTGCTTCCCGAAGGGTCCCCATGTGGACAATGAGTTTTGTGACTGCCTCAGGCTAGACCCAGGGACTGTTCCTAATGGAAGAGTCCAGTGGGCTCTCAGGGAGATGTTTGGGATCCTGTCTAGGATTCCCCTCAACAAGTCAGAGGTCACAGGCCTTGAGCTGAGTCAGGCTCACCTTTTTTACAATGATGTTTCTGTCCCATAGGTGGGGGCCGGACAGCTTACCAGCCATCATCGCCCAGCCGTCTCTCCAAAGAGACCAACCAGAAGAATTTCAGCAATCTGTATGGCACAAAAGGTAGGAGGGGCTCAGCTTAGGGTAGGCAGGGACCCAAATAGGTGTGCAGGAGGGAACATAGGGTACCAGGGCTGGCTGAGCCTGGTTTGAATTTGAATGCCTTGACTACCCAGTGTGAGATGCATATAGGGAGTCAGGACACGGCGTGCGCGCGCGTGTGTGTGTGTGTGTGTGTGTGTGTGTGTACATGGACATATGTGCTGGTTAATGCAGAAGTGCATGATGTCATTGGTTAGACATTAGATGTTGGGAAAAGCTGCTGAAACCCAGCATCTTTAAAACCCCCCAGTCCATTTGCTTTTATCCCTGAAGGATGATTAGGGGGGAAATGGGTGATTGTCTATCATGAGGTTGGCTGGGCCTTTCCCAGCAAGCATCAGGAGGGAATGTCGACAGACCTGAGCTGACTTTTGTACTAGCCATGTCATACTAAAGTGATTTATCTAAAGTGCTAATGGGAAGGAAGGCATGACTCAAGTGTGCCTGAACATCCCAGAGGCACCATCATGATGGCTCCTTATGACAGAGGTGTGTTATGGATGGAGATATGCTTTCCCCAAATATAGCTGTCAGATACAGGGTCTCCTGCTTTGTGTGCTAAGCGGGCTGCTGCACTCTGGGCCAGGGCTATGTACTCCTGAAGCTTCTGTTTGGGGGATGGAGCTCTAGATCCAGCACTGGGAAGCCTCTTTAATAAAGAATAGACACCTGGAAATCAGAAGGCCACTACCATCTGGTGGAGAGGGCAAGGACTGGGCTTCTCTAATGGTCATTAAGATTCATAGCTGTAAGGGCTGAGAAGCTAGCTTAGTTGGGAAAGTACTTGCCACACAAACACAAGGACCTGAGTTTGACTCCCACCACTCATATGCAAAAGCTGGGCATGGCTCCATGTGCCTGAAATCTCAGTGCTTGCAGACCAGGATCCTGGGGCCATGCTGACCAGTCTAGCCAAATCAGCAAACTCCAGGTTCAAAAGGAAACTTGTTCCCAAAACAAGGTAGATAAGTGACTACAGACACCTGATGTTGATCTTGGGCCTCCACAAGCATGTTTACATATGTGCATGAATATCTGCCCACACATTAGTTATCCTTCATTCCACATACAAAAGATTTACAGCTGTGACCAACACAAAAAATACCTATAGGAAAGAATAGCGGCAAGATAATTCATTTTAACTACTTCATGGCTAGCATGACTCAGTGCAGGCATGTCCTTGCCCCTGACTCTTGCTGGGGGAGGCCCCCAAATCCAACTTCAAGGTAGCTACTTGTCTTGTTTCACCCAATTTATCCATTAGGGACAAGAGAAACACACAGGCTGGTGGGCACTGCTGCAGAAGGAGCTTGACTTGGGAGGTACCCAAGGCTCTCTGCTACGGAAGACCATCTGGGTTCCTCATCAGTGGGGTCGCCAATGTCATCTTGATGCCCTCGATTTCTCCCTACTTCCTCTTTCTACACACTATAGAAACCTTCTTTCACATAGATATCTAATAGCTTGTTCACCTCCATGAATGAGATGGACATCAGGCATTCTGTCAACTGTCTCTGTCCCCAAATGATAGGATATGTTTGTATTTGTTTGTTCATTAGTTAGCACACATATCCATCAAATGTACAGCGAGTACCTTCTAGGAATAAGGCTCTGGCAGGCATCGGTTTGATGCTCAGCCAAACAAGCATGTCCCCAGAACCACAGGAGATGGACAATTAGACAGTCAACTGCAGCCCAGGGCCAAGAAGGTGCAGGGTGATGAGACACAGCAGGAAAAGGCACACAGGGACTTGGGGGAGGTGACATGGAGACATGCTCTATGAATTTGCTGAGAATGGGGAGCAAGGGCACACCATTCTGGATCCAAAGGCAAGAAAGAAGCTTTGTTGGAGGAAGTGAGGTCACAATTTGGCTGGAATTCCAGGAAGCAGGTGGGAACGGGTGGGAATGAACAGTTCACACAAGATCCTGGGTTGTGTTAAGGGCTCCCTGCTGTTCTGAGGCTAGGAACACTGGGCAAGTGTGATGCAGATACAGTGGCATTCTGGCCTCAGAGGTAGCAAAGGGACCAAGAGTCAAGGACTTGGTCTTGTCCTGGTCCTGCCCTTCCTTCTCCAGCCCAGCCTGTCTGGGTCTGACATGCCTTCTTTGTCCTGCCAGGCAACTATACCTCCAGGGTCTGGGAGTACTCGTCCACTGTTCAGAACTCTGAGGACCTGCCCACTGTGCCAGGCAACTCCTCCTTCTCGCTGAAAGGTGAGTTCACCCCTTGCTTTGCCTGGAGGCTGCCCTGCTTGAGTCTCTATTCGCTTTCTGACTAGCTCTCCATCACTTTCTGGAGGTAAGGGCTCAGACCAAATGGAAACTGAGCTTAGACCTTTGGTGCAACTGGGAAGGGGCGGGGCTACAGCAGTGTTTCTTGGGTGTGACATACATACTGGCTTCTAAAGATGAGCTGGGACAAGTCTCAGAGACTGGAGAGGTATCCCTGACCACTTGGCCCAAATATTCCTTTTGGATTACTTTCCCAGCCTCTCTGCTATGGAGTTGACTTAACTCTATTTTTACCCAGTGACTCCCAGAAGCTGACTGGATCCCAAGTCTTCCTGTAAAGTCATCTTGCAGCCCCTCTGGGGGAGAGGGATCAGGCCTCTTGGGGCTGCCCTCCTTTTCCTATACTTAACCCTCATCTACTTACTGTATTCCTGTAGGTCTTAGACTGGTTTAATGGTCTACCTCTCTACTCCAACTCCCTGGGGTTGTAGTCATCCTGAGGACATAGGCTTGAAGCAGCCTGTAGCAGTTGTATAGTGGAGTGGTTTGTATTAATACCTTTGTGTAGCAGGCCCAGGGCTTGTATCTCCTAGGCCATAGAGGCAGCTCCGATGGGGAGGGATTTCCCCTCTCCCTGCACCCAAATGCCTGTCCCAAGAGGATCAGAGGCTGGGCGCCTTGGAATGGAGTGGGAAAGGAGCCGTCTGGGGCACACAATGGCCTCTGAAGTGGCTTTAGCAATTAGTGGTCCATCCCAGGCTAGGGCACAGCCTGATTCAAGGACAGAATTCTTGGGCTACTAAGATGAAGAAGGGAATGAATAGGGGGTTCCAGAAGTCCAGTCCCTGGGCCAGGCCTGGAACACTCTGGGACTCACCTTGGTATGCTGGCTCCCAACACATGCTTACCTATATCTTGCTCAAGCCTAGCCTGAAGGCCACCTGACACAGATGGTAATAGCTCCTAGCTCCCTGACATTCTCCTTCAGACTGCACAGAGCCACTGGCTAAGGCCCACCCTGGAAGGGCCTCTTCTCAGATACAGTGAGTCCACCTCACCCTCGAGCAGAGTAACTCACCAGGGTGACCAGGAATGGCCTAGAAAGGTTGCCCAGTATGCCAGGAGAAGGATAGCCTGAAGTCCTGAACCCCCCTTCTCTATACCCTCTACCAGACCCGCAGGCAGACAGGGAACGCTGGGGCTGCCAAGCTAGCTCTAGCTCTCAGATCTGAGCAAGGCTGTGGAGCATGGAAGAGCACAGTGTCCCAGTGAGGTGTTAGATTCTCAGCCTCCTGGATAGTAGGCGCATACTGCTAACACCTCTCTCTCTCCCAGCAGGCACTGGGAAAGCCCCCTATCAGTTCACAACCTTGGGACAGGCCACTGCAGAGTTTTCCAAGCCACTGGACCGCAGTGGGCTGTTTAAAAACAATCCTGGTACCGGCCTTCTTCCCATCCCTTCCCTTCCTCTGCCTTAGTAGGGCAGGTGGGCCACCCTGGGGGAGATCTTTGCCACTTCTAGGGTGTCCTGGTCCCTATTCCTCAGAGTTCCCCAGAGAGAGATGCATGTCCCCTGCCCCTGCCATCCTAGCTCACTCTCTTTGGACTTCTGCCTGCTGCCAAAGCTGTTCTAATGGGCCACCCCGTCCCCACCCTTTAGCTCTTATGACTGGTATGGGTTTTTCTTTCCGGAAACCGAGAGGCGAGGTCTTAATTCCCACTCTTCATTGTCACTCAGGACCCATAGAGCCTTCTGTTTCTCAGGCAGTTCCTATCCTAGATGCAGGGACATCCCCAAGGGTTCTCACTCAGTGCAGTGGGAAGTGCTACAGCCTCGCTGGACAGTGGCTGCCAAGGACAGATGCTGTTAATCTCAGTTTCTCATTCTCCAAGTCACAGGCCAGTTTATTCCCAGCCACTGCTGTTTGCCCTGTGGGCTGAACAGGGGTTTCCATTGTGCTATGCAATTTAGTTCTTTATAGGGGTCCTGGGCTGAGACAGAGGGCCAGGGAGGTGTCAGGCAGCTTCATTCTGGGCTAGCACCTTCTCACCAAGTACAGCGCTTGTTAGGACCTTGGACGTGCTGTTATAACCTTGAGTGACAGTCACACTGGCAAATGGCTGCCCTTCTGTGGGTTCCTGGTCTGCGGCTAGGGAGCTGTGGCAGAAAGAATGGGATTATGGATTTTGGAGGCCAGCAAGCCATGGTTTGCAATCCTGATAGCTGCTTGCTGCCATATGACTCAGGCAAACTGCTGAGCTAGAAGAGATGGGAGGACCAAGCAAGGGGCAGCCACTTACGTGGTGCTTGGCACAAGTGGGGCTCGATAAATGAGAAATGTCACCCTGACTCCCAGCATAGCACAGCAGAGCCAGGAGTCCTTCCTTCTGGGCGGGGTTGGCTGGGGCTGCTGACTGAGGGGCTGTCCTGGGTTCTGGGAAAGAGACAGGTCTGTGGTGGTAAGCCCTCGGGGCAAGTGGGTAGTAACGCCGGCCGGCAGCGTAGTGCAGACCTGAACTGGGAGACAACATTCTCCCGCTGTTTGTCTCTGTTTACCCGGGTGGCTCCTTCTCCTTCTGCCTGCCTCGCCACCTCCTTCCTTTGGCTAACCTCCCAGGATTTCCAGTTGGCAACCACACCATCCCAGCTGTTGCACACCTCTGCAGGTGGCTGGACTTGCTCTTGGGCTGGATGATGCTTTGGGGTCACTCTGGGGCAGGCAGCTATGCTGCTCCATCTAGGGGGGGGGTCCTTGGGTACCAGCCTAGGCTCCTCTTGACTGGAGCATCATGTCTTCCTAGGCTATCCCTCCATCCTCCGGAGCCAGGCTCCCAAGGCCCAGCCTCAAACTTGGAAATCTGGCAAGCAGACTTTGCTGGTGAGTAATGTGCACTTGGTTGGGGGAGTGGTGCTGTCGAGCACAGGCATGTCTAGGGACCCGGCAACTGTGCAAGGTCTGTGGGAAGAGGAGGACTTCTCTGGGCCATACTGGGAACACAGGAGGCAGCAAGGACTCAAGCAACCACATGTAGCAAAGGGAGAGAGAGAGACACACACAGCTTATATGCAGGAGACCTGGGTAAACACACACTGCCTTTGACTTCTGTTTAGAATCTATAGCTGGGCAGCCAGTGTTTGTATCACTGTGTAATTATCACTGTGTAACTACGGTGGCTTGGTTTCCAAGAGGTGTGTGATTGTAAAATACTTAGACCACTGGACAGGCATCCTGAAGATGGGTCCTACTCTTGGGTCTACTTTCTAGTTCTGATAGTATAGAGGCCATTAGGGATGATGGTGTGTTTGGGGGAGCTGGAACACTAGACACGTGTATCAGGATTTACTCTCTAATAACCCCAAGCTGGGGTTATTAGAGAGCAGCACCAGTGTTGTGTGTGGCCCAGGATTCAGACCACCTGCTGGCACCTCAGACCCACATACCATTTCAAGACTTTGTTCTTATAATGAGATGATGAAATGAGGTTGCCCCTCACCCCGTTCCTTGCACACCCGATACATCTTACCCTTGCCTGGGAACAGCAGTGGTCAGAGACTGTCACCCTGGAGCCTTCGTCTCCCCTACTGTTTTCCTCTCAGGGTTTGTGCTAGGTCCTGAGAGGGCTAACCAGTGTAGCATACAGGTAGCATCACGGTTTTGTTGAGAAGGGGCCAGAGCTCTTGGCTCCCACTGCTTTTGCATTTTGAGGTCAGAGCACAGGATTTGCTCTGTTCTCCAAAGAGCAGCTGGGGCTGGTTTAATTGGAAAAACTCTTTAATTTGTGGGCGAGAGGAGCTAAGTGATTGCGTGTGTAATGTGCAGCTGGGCCCAAGGGCATCGAAGCAGCAGGACTGTAGAAAGTAGATAATGGGAGAAAGTCATTCCTCTCCGTATCTTATACATTCCTGTCCCCCAGACCTGAGTCCCCACAGAGAAGGCTCTCCAGCCTCTGAGAGCTCCAGCAGGACAAGGTTGTGGTGTATCTGGCACCTAGTGCTGGGACGATGGAAGCCAGTGTAGTGTGCACAGAGGCCAGCCTAAGATGTGAGCTTCCTGGCAACTGGGACCCAGCCATCACCAGCTTGCTAAGTGATCGTGTATGAGTTGATCTTCAATACCTCAAGCTTTTCCATTTCTAACTTGAAGTCCTCAGCCTGGGTGATCTCACAGTCCTTCTAACTCTCACATACTGGGATCCTAATTAGGGAGGGGTGGCAAAGAGTACCCTACTCACCCACTGCCCCAGCCTCTCAGACTACAGCCATGTTCATTGACCTGCAATCCATATGCTATTGAACCAGCCATTCTGAAAGGAAAACCCATTCACCTTAACCCGTGGACTGCTTTGGGGTCCAGGAATGGACCCGAGGGCTAGAGAACATGGTTTCAGGCCCTGCTGTGCTAGAGCATCCTCAAGACTTTGTCCACGTGCCGTTTTCCTTCTTGGGCCTCAGTTTCTTCCTTAGAGTCAATGCTTTAGCCCAGGTCTGGGCTGCAAACCCTCCTGCCCTGGCACTGCCTAGGCCCAACTCCTCCTATGCAAGAGTCACAGTCCAGGGGTGTCTGGGAGGCACAGAGAAGCTTCATGTCTGACCCACTTAGGGACAGGGCTGATTCCTGAGACCCTCATGCGGCCAGTGGTGTGCTCTCGTAGCCAGGGACAATGCCACTTTGCCACTTTGCTCTTCATTTCCAGCCTGGAGAACCTGACTTCTCAGAGCCCCGAGGCAGGGATTAGGAGGACAAAAGGAGAAAGGCTGATTTCCCTGAAATAGTCATGTGATGTGACCCAGAGAGGAGGTTGGGAAAGCTGTTCATGGCTCTGGCTAGAGAGGCTCAAGCTTCACGATTAAGGATATTGGGTGGGGGACACAGTAAGCTGGGGGCAGTGGTTGGCTCATTCTGTACCCATCTGTTAGGGAGGATCATGCAAAGAGCCTAAGCTGACATGTGAAGTGCTTGGGACACAAGAATGATACCAAGCAATGGGGCGGGGTGGGGCAGGGATGATGGGATCTTGGGATTTCTGGGTCTCTCATCCTGCTCCCCCTGTTCACTAGCTGGGTGACTTGGGCAAGTTGCCTAGCCTCTCTGCGCATTGATTTGCTGAGTTATAAAGTGGCCGTGATCACAGTAGCCTATTTAATTGGATGGTTGTAAAACCTAATCGAGTCTGTCGATGGAAAGCCCTTGGCACAGTGCTGTGTAGTTTTGTAGAACACATAGTGCTCATGCACATGGTGGCTGTGGCGGCACCAGGAAGACATTGTGGGCGGTGGATGAAATCCAAGCTCACATACTAAGTGGCAGGAATTTGGACCTAGAAGTTCTGGTGATACCAAGGGCCACCTCCTGGCAGCAAGACAGGCGGATAGACCTTGCAGGTCAGGGCACAGGGCACAGCGGGTTGTAGGTTTGGCCCAGTGGTCCAGCCAGGGAGGTCTAGGCTGGGTGGGCTGGCTAGGGGGTTCTGCTATCACCGGGTTGTCCTAATCAATGCTGTTTCCCTCACAGTCTCACTACCGGCCATTCTATGTCAACAAAGGCAGCGGGATCGGGTCCAACGAGGCCCCCTGAGTTCAGCGAAGAGCCCCACAACCCCGTTCTCCTGTTGCTCCTGCTTTCCCAGCTGCTGCATTCTTGCAGGGCTGGAGCCCAGCCCTGCTCTGCCCTCCCACAGCCTCTGACAGCCCCCTCCCCTGGGCACGCTGGCTTCCTTCGCTCCCCTATGGGTTCCTTTTCTGCTTGGTGATGTAGAGTCACTGTGACTTCTGTGTGAGGCCAAGTTACCTGCCACAGGGTGAGAGACAGTTGGGCTTCTTTCTTGTGACCCTCTCCCAAAGCTGGTCAACAGGTCCACATGGTGCCTCTGTTTTCCCCCTGCCCAGGCTCTCCCATGTCCAGTTAAGGCAACCTCTCTGTGCCTATAGCCCTGGGGCTCATGCTTCATCAGCAGCCCATGCCTGTCAGGAGGAGGCAGGCCCTGTGTGTCCACTTGGATCCCACTTACTAAAGCCTAGCTGACCTGGCCACACCTTAAAGGATGCTGTCAGCATCCTGGCTTTGTCCTGGTCCAGCTGTGAGGCTCTGCCATGTTCACTTTGAGGCTGCAAAGCAGGAAAATGGGCTCTCCTGCTCCACCATTACTATGAGGAACCGTTCCCCTGATGGCCACAATGCACTCATGAAAATTTGCCCGTAGACTTTTATTCTATGGAATTGGATGCGTTTCATAGTAATGGACAGCAGATGGGCTGCTAAGAGTGGTGTCACCTGTGAGGTAGCACACGCATCAGGGGAGTCAGCCTCCATCCATGTCCATGTCACCAGGCTTTGGGAGGGCCAAATCAGCAGCAGCACAGGTGTTTGGGGGCTTGTCTCCCATTCTAGGCCAATGGGGCCACTCAGGCCAGCTTGCAGGGGTGGGGAGGGCTACTTTTGGCTTGGGCTTCCCCCTCCCTGAATAAACCATTTGCCTCTTTACTTCTCTGGATCTGATTGAGTGGGTGGTCCCTTAGAGTCACAGGGAACCGATGTCCTGTCATCCTCCCTCTTACTTTTGTTTTGAGGCAGGGTTTCTCCGTGTAGCCCTGGTTGTTCTGAAACTCACTCTGTTGGCCAGGCTGGCCTCAAACTCATAGAGATCCTCTGGTCTCTGCCTCCTGAGTGTTGGGATTAAAGGTGTGAGCCACCACCACCCAGCTCCCTGTTATGTCCTGAAAACATGGTGCCTTTGGGTCGAGTCTGGGACTCTGAGGAACAGAGACCTGGAACTTTCTGAGGCACACTTTCATTGACCCTGAACACAAAAGGTGAAGGCCCAGGGAGTTCTTGAGTAGCCAGAGAACCACTGTGAGTGGTCAGATCCTCTGCCGGCATGCCCTAGAGTCTTCTTCCTTCAGCAAACCCTACCAGCGTGTGCTACCACAAATGGTGCCCTAGGGTTTTTCATAGGTGCTTTGAGCTCTGTGGTAGAGATGGACCAGAGGCATGGCCCCTCCATGGAGGGGCCCTGAGTGATGGAAGACACACTGAGGCTGCCTTCCAAGGGCAGCACTATCCTGGGCTTGGGGTACAGATGAAGAAAATGACAACACCCAAATCCCTGAGCTCCGGAGAGGCCTGATGGGCAATCATGGAGGGCTTCCTGGAAGAGGTGATCAAACCAGTCAGAAGCGTGATGGAACAGAGTACAAATTTGACAAGCTTTCCCTTGGTGGGGCCTGGACATCATATGTCTCTGCTCTAATGGCCCTTACTCTTCCTTCTACCCCAGGCTGTCAAAATGGTGATGGGGGCGTGGGAGGCAGCCACTGCACCACACACCACACCCTGTGGAAAGTACCTAAATCAGCTTCAGCTGGTCTGTCTGGGACAGCAACATTCTTCATCCTTCCTTGTCCCTCTGCCTATGGGGTCAAAGGAGCTTTCAGATCTCAACAGCCAGACCTCCCACAAGGGCCCCTGGGAACTGAAGAAAGGGGAGCTAGAAAGGGGGATGGGGGCTCTGGAGAGAGTCCTCAGCACTGCTAAGGGACCTGCCACTATGCTCTGCTTCCCAAGCCCCAGTCTTGCTGCTGGCTTTCCTAAGTAACTGTCCCCAAGGAGTGCCCAGCAGGCCACCTTGTGTACTTATTGCTATGAAGCCCATTGGCCTTTCCTAGGACCTATGCTTTGGAACTTTGATACAGTGAAGTTTCCAGAGTTGCCCAGTGCTGGCCGGAGTGACTCCCAGCCCCTTGGGGCCTGTCGCCATTGCCCACGGCAGAAGAGGGAGGGGGTCAGGAGCCAGAGCTCTTTAGGGGAAAGTCATGGAGGGCGGCTGTCCCACTGCCTATCCTTAGTGAGGTTGCCACCCACAGGGTAGCAAGGTAAGGTAGGAAGACAGCAGCATCTGGAAGCTCTGGGCTCTCAATATCACTGAGAATACCCCCACCCATCAATCCACCAGTGTCACTGTCTCTGGAGCTGTGGTTATGAAGCAACCAGGAACCCTCTCTTCTCAGTTTCCAGGCCACCTCCCTCTGAGAGAAAGTGACAGACTTGTCACAGGTCCCAGGACACAGGGCAAATGTCTCTCCCAGAAGCAGGACATTTGTCACTTCAGATCCATCTCAGACTCAGAGCAGGTTCTGAGTATGGCACCGGGTGCCTATTAGCAGACAGGGAAGATGGGGCTGCACTAGGGTACGCTAGGATGCTCTAGCTGGGCAGTTAGGAGACCTAACTTCTCATCCTGGCCCTGCCATCTTGTCTTTGTATCTGGGCCAGCTGTTTACCCTCTCTGGGCCCAGTCTATCTCAATGTTTCCATTGGGTCATTGCTGGGGTCCATTCTCAGCCATCACAGCAAAGAGGGTTGGAAGGAACTGGGAAATATGCTTGTCCACAGGCAGGGAATGGGATGGAGGCTGGGCTGGGATCCAGGCAACCGCTTCCCATCCTCAGGGCGCTCTTTCCCCATCCCAATGGCCTCTTCTTTCCTTTAGATCTGATTCAGATCTCGAGTCCTCAGCCCAGGAGGAACCTTTCCACTCAGAAGAGAAGGCCGGGGCCCTACAAGCTTTGGACTCTGTTCTGGGCCTCTAGGACTCAAGGGACAATGCCATTGTGTCCTAGAACAGGAATTTCCACACATGGGTAGGCCTGGGCACCCAGAAACGGTCTCCTGAGTGAGGCAGTGGGAGAGGAGGGTATCAGGGACCTAGGAAGATGGACAGCGGTGTGTCCAGTTTTCTGCACATGAGGACCCAGGTGAGATTGCATAGTCAGAGCAGTTCAGCCTGGGCTGGCATCCTGCCTGTTTCATATAGCAACCTTGGGCACGTTGTCCCACCTATATGGAAGAAGAAACTTCTAAGAGATGACAGAGTTTTAGACTCCTGTTTTCAAGCCCTAGGAAGTGATTAATAATTGAGAGATTATTATAATTAATATTATTAAAATCATGGAAGCAACAGCAGTGAATGACAACATCCCAACCTGGTTGGAAGCTTGAGTCTACCATCACTGTTATTGTTATTATTTTATATTCTTTCAAAATTTCATACACTCTTACCTTTCATATCACTTTTTAATTTTTTTGGAGATTCTCTAGTAGCCCAATCTGGTCTCAGACTCATTATGTATCCTTGAACTCACGATCTTCCTGCTACATTTTGGGATTACAGGCTTTTGTTACCCCACCTGGCTATTTATTTATTTATTTATTTATTTATGTATTTATTTATTTGTAGCATTTGGTGATGACAAACCCATTTCTTACCTCTAGAACTCCCAAGCCCAGGCTCCTGGAGTTCTAGAAATGACCAGCAGATGGCAGCATTTCACCATGGTTAATAGGCACACTGCCTAGGCTGCAGGGCCTGGGTTGCTCAGCCAGCCCTTCCACTTAGCCTGCTTCCCCCAACTTCCTCATCATTGGCTTATCAGGCTTTTTTTGTCCTCAACTATGGGGTGTACATTGTTTGGAGGCAAAGCCCCAGCCCTAGTGAGGCTTGCCCCTGGTTGGGCAGAGGATGCCCCATTTCTGGGGGCTGTGCCCTGGGGGCTCCATCCTGAACAGGGGCTGAACAGGGGCTGTGAATGCACCAGGTTCTTTTCTGCAGCCCTTTCTGATCCTCTTTTCTTGTCTCTGTTTTTCCGTCACATCTTCAAGCTATCTCCCAAGAGTGACCAAGGCAGTTTTGTCTTTCTGGGTATTGACTATTAAGTTTGAAAATGAGTTGTTGTTCAGCCACATAAATAAGGGAAACAAACAATAATTACTTGGTGGATGTGCCAACTTCTGGTTCTGAATCTATCATCTTGCCAAGGCTGAGGCCCAAGGGAGAGAAGAGGGGAGTATGAGCCAGCCCCTTTGGGCAGGTGGATAAGCTCAGCTCCTCCCCGGTGATGATAATACTTCCATGGTCCTGAGATCCACCAGAGTAGATAGGGCTCTAGGGGAGGGAGGGACACAGGCAGGGAGGGGCAGAAGGTCTTTAGCTGTGCTCACGGCTGTCAGTACATTTGTTTTCTTGCTTTTTCAGCCCTTAGGATAAATAGCCTTCTATTTCCTTAAGGTTGGTCCATGGTTACATGAAGACCATCAGTGGCCGGACTGGTGGGCCACAAGCCCTTTATTGACAGTGATCTACCTGCAGGAGGCCTGGCTTGGAGAGCCTGTGTTCAGAGGGCCTCTGATGGCCTTGGGGGTGAGGTCCATGTCACCAAAGGCAAGACCTGATGGGTTTGCTTCCTAGGCCCAGGGGTCTTCCTGAGGGGACAGGATTGGGGACAGACATGAGACCAGAGAATAAACCTCTATTAATTCATAGTCATAGCCCACCCTCTGTGCTTTTTGTAGCTGAGGTTCCGGGTTGACAGATTCAACCAAAGGCAGATTAAAAATGTTATGGAAAAAATTGCACCCATACAGAACATGGAGACTTTCCCCCATTGTCCTTATTCTCCAAACAATACACTTATTTACATAGCATTTACATTGTATCAGATATAGGTAATTGGGAAGATTTGAAATGTGCGGGAGGATGTGCGTGGGTTATATGCAAATTCCACAGCCTTTTACACAAGTAGCTGTGCATCTGTGACTCACAGGGGCTGGGTACTGTAATCAATCCTTGTCAGATGCCAAGGGGTGACATTTTTGGAGTCGTGGCAAAAGGTAGCCATTGGTGTGGTGGGGGATTGCCGGGTGGAGGGGAACTGAACTTAAGCTTTCACTGGGGGAAGTGAGCTGATGAGTGTGGTAATCAGGGGGTTCAATCCAGGGCGTGAAAGGTGAGCTCTGGAAGAGGAGATTCCCTGTGGAGACTCATGGCAGGAAGCTCCAGAGGGAACAGCCAGGTTTGGTGGACAGCTGAGTTCCCTGTGTGAGCAGGGCAGGGACCAGCCCATCAGAAATCAATGCTCCATTACAATTCCATGTGGAGCTGGGCCCCACAGCAGTGGAGGCAGTGGCTGTCTCCAAGGGAGGGACTTCAAGAGGAGAATTCAGCACATATTACAAATAGAGGGCCTCATGAACCAGGACAGTTGTGGAGACATCATCCAGGAGCTCCACTGTGGGGGTGGATGGGCAAGCAGACAGGAAGTTGACCCACACTGAGCCCAAAGCGGCTGCAGGCAGAGAACTGATGAGCAGGGCAAGCAAGTGGGGAGCAGGTCCCAGCTGCAAAGGTTGTTGTCACCAGTGAGGGGTGCATTGCCTGGACTGCCAGGGGCCAAGGAGGATACAATCCCAGAGACCACCATTCACATGTACCTGAGTGGGAAGGAGCATGTTGGGTCAAAAGAACTGGATACTTTTTTTTTCTTTCTGATCCTCTTTTCTTGTCTGCAGAATGGGGCTACTTCTGTGCCTAAAAGTGAGGATTAAATAAAAGCAAGCACTGGCCCACCAAGTTGCCTTGCTGTTTGTTGTCATGGGTGGACAGGTGCTTCCTGAACAAATGAACAAGACAGGGGTGGCCCTGTCCCTCCCTCCCCTTGACTTTGGTTTCTGCCCACTGATGATGGCTTGGAAATGGAACCTTCCCATGTAGGCAAAGGCTTGCTTGGCTGTGCGTGCTGTTAGCCTGAGCCCTTTCTTTACCCATGGGCATGTAGTCACAGGTCCCCTGAGCTGCAGCTGGCAGGGGAGCCAAACTGTGGGAGGGACAGAGGCCAGGCTTCTTCCAGAGTGCAGGGCCAGCCGCTACATGCACGGGTGGCCGGGGTAATTAATTTACACATTTTATCCTTCTTAGACTAATAAGCTGCTCCATCCACCTTCCCTGAGCCTGAACCTTCACGCTGAGCATGTGTGACATCATCTCCATTCTAGGAAAGGCCCCATGCTCCCTGCTGGTGTCCTTGTCTCAGCCCAAGGCTTGAGGCCCTGGGTCCACATTCTCCAGGCTGTTCATTTTTGTTGCCCAAAGTCAGCTGGTTGAGGAATACCACAGAGGCTATCAAAAGATGCCAATCAACCTTGGTGCAGCCAGCTCACCGGATCTACAGAATCTATACCCTTGCATCTAAGCAACTGGGGAAGGAAATTGCTTAAGAAAATGGCACCTACATTTAACATGTATAGGCATTTTTATCTTGTCATTAGTCCCTAAACAATACCATCTGACACCTATTCCCATAGCATCTGTACCGTCGGAGGTATTGTAAATCATTTAGATGCTGTGTACTGTCTACAAGAGAATATGCATAGGTTGCATGTAAGGACGTGATGTTTTATACATGGGACTAGCTCATCCATGGAATTTGGTATCCACTGCATCCCAGAACCAGACCTTCTTGGATGCTGAGGGACCACTGTGCACCATCTGAAAGAAAAATAAGACCCGGGAGTCCATCCTCGCAGCTCTTGGCTACTTCTCCCATCCCCTCTGAGCAGAGCCTGGCTTAGAAATAAGCAGAATCACCAGGCTGTCCTCTGCACAGTGACAAGGCACTGCCTCTGCAAAGGTTTTGAAGCAAAGACTGGGGTTGAATAGAGTGTGTTGAATCCTGCTCCGCCAAGGAACATGGGGAGAGCATAGGTACATTTGCTGAGGAGAGCAACCCCTGGACGGGCATACAGGATCACAGCTGTCCCCAGGGTAGATCTGGAAGCCACAAAGCAGGGGAGCAGGGGGACTCTCCCGAAGTCCTTTTGAGGGCTTTGAGTACCTAGTGATGTGAATGTATTATGTATTCAAAAGTACACTGGCTGTTGAAAGGGAAATTCAAATCAGATGGAGATGCCATTTGTGCAGTGTGTGTATGTCGGGCATTGCTTTGTGCATGGGGAAGGGGTGTGGGAGAGTAACCTTCCCTGAGATTGAGAGGTGAGAGAGGAGTAAGGTCTAAGAGAACTGATGGGGAATGCAGTGCCAGAGGGAGCCTGGGATCCTTCAGCTCACGCAGGAATCCGAGTAGATGTTTGAAGGGTTTTGAAGGTAGGATAGGAGCTGACTGGCAGGAGGAGGGAGATATGGAGAAAGGTGCAGACTCCTCAGTTCCATCAGTTTTCCATTCAAGCCTGCTCAGGGAGCAAGTGATGAAAGCCACTCTAACCCTGGTATTTCTGTGACCTCCAGACCTGTCTGTGAGTGGACACTTCGGGATTTAGTTCTATGCCAGCTGCTCTGCCACAGCAAGGCTCCTCATTAGCTGAGGACAGCAGGCCAGCTCCTTCCGGCTGCTTCCTCTACTTACGGATTCCATTTGTACGCTCTGAATCCAAATCCTGCAGGATTTAATATCCACTCTGTAATCTACTGGCACCAACAGGCATTATCTAACTAAACCTTAAATTGGAAATGCTAGGTTTCCATTTTCCCCACGCCGTCGGGAGGGGCTGGGGCTCTGTTCGTCCGATGTAATTTACTCTTGCACTAATTAAAGTGCATCACTCTGCCCTCCTCGCAGGCACACACAGCCTGCTCCCAGTGCTGGGTGCAGGAGGCAAGGCAAGGACCTGGCTCATCCAGGCTGGAGAGCGCGGCTGGCTTAGTTCCAAACTCCTTTTACTTTACACTCACTTCATCCCCTGAGATATCAACAGGCCATTGATGCTACCATTCATTCATTCACCCAGTCATTCATTCCCTCTCACATTTATTAAGCACTCATGGCAGGCATAGAAATAAAAGATATTAAACCTATGGCCAGGCTCTTCCTACCTGGCCTCTGTCTCCTCATTTGCCATGATGGTTTTATTTGACACAAATTCCCAGGACACATTATCTTGTCATCGAGAAATCCTTGGGGAATAGGTAATCTTGTCATAGATTGTTACTCTCTGCTTGACATTGTCTCAGTAACTCTCATTAAAAAAAAAAAAAAAGCAACAACAAGTATTAAACATTTTATTTTGAGATAACGTATAGCTGTCAAACCACAGGTCATCATGGAAAACAACGGAGACCCACAATGCCCTTCATTTTGTTTCCCCAATATTAGCATCTTGCAAAACAGCACATGTTCACATTCAGGATGGTGATGTCCATACTGCTGAAACATGGCAACGTTCTCACCTAAGGATCCTGCTGAGAAAGGATCCCTTTCCACAGGCCCCTGTGTTAGTCAGCTTTTATTGCTGTGACAAAATACCCTAGAGAAATCAACTTAAAAACGCTTACAGAAAGACAAAGTATGTACTCACTCATTAGTGTATACCAGATATAAAGGAAAAGATACCCAGCCTACACTCCACAACCCCAGAGAAGATAGAACCCTCTTCTAGAAACAGATGGAAGCAGATGCAGAAATCCACAACTAACCAATGGGCCAAGCTCCTGGAGTACAATTGAAGTGAGGGAGGAGCGATAATATGAACAGAGGAGTCAAGACCATGATGGGGAAACCCACAGAATCAGCTGACCTGAGCTAGTGAGAGATCACTGACTCAGGTCTGACAAAGGGGGAACCTGCATAAGACCAAACTAGACTCCCTTAATATAGGTGACAATGGTGTGACTGGGACAATATATGAGGCCACTGGCCGTGGGTCCAAGACCTAACACTAATGCACAAACTGGCCCATCCTATATGGAGACATACCTTGCTCAGCCTAGACACAGGGGTGTGGGGGTGGAGAGGTGCCTTGGTCCCTCAATGAGATGATGGGACAGACTGTAGTAGACTTCCTAGGAGAGGCCTTACCCTCTCCAAGGAGCAGATGGGAGTTGGGGGGAGGGGAGGGAAGTGGGGAGAGAGGAGAGAGGAGGAACTGGGATTGGAATGTAAAAAATAAATTAATAAAATATTTTAAAAAACAGGAAAAGGTTTATTTTGGCCCATGGTTTCAAAAGTTTTAGTTCCTGGTTGCTTTTGGGCAGCAATGGGAGATGTCATTCTGTAAATGTGTTTCTCTTATTGGTTAATGGATAAAGCCCTGTTGGCCTATAGGAAAGCAAGATAGGTGGGGCTAGGAGAGGTGGAGGATGCTGGGAGATGGAGGAGAGTCATGATGTGATCTCGGGAAGAGAGGCCTCAAGTCTGGCATTCTTGGTAAGATAAGAACAAGAGAGAAATACAGATATTATATGATTATGGGTTAATATTTAAGACAGAGCTAACCAATAAGAAACACTAGTAAAAGGCCAACAGTTTAATACTTAGTACAATGTCTTTGTGTGTTATTTTGGGACTGATGCGGTTCTAGGACCAGGCTGGCTGAAAACTGCTCGTAACAGGGTAGGCTGAGGATGTGGTGACGACAGCACGTTGTGGCAGAAATTGGAAGGTCATGTATGCCAGAGTGGGGGAGGAGCTGCTCATCTCAGGACAGCTAGGAGGGAGCTGCTCATCTCAGGACAGCTAGGAGGGAGCTGCTCATCTCAGGACAGCTAGGAGGGAGCTGCTCATCTCAGGACAGCTAGGAGGGAGCTGCTCATCTCAGGACAGCTAGGAGGGAGCTGCTCATCTCAGGACCTTCCTCCAACAGCGCCCCGCCTCCCTTCTCACAGCTGCAGGTGTCTGGAGGTTGGTCTGCAGCTTGGGGAGGGGTCTCTCTGGCCTCAGGTATGTGTGAGAGGGTACACAGGCATTGACTCACTGCCCCTCACAGTTCCCTTTATGACCAAGCTGGCCTCATAAACTGGGATGAGGGGTCACATATGCCTCAAAGCCACAATGGGTTGCCTCCAAAGTGGTGCAACTCAAAAGGCTAAGCAAGCTTAGGCCTGCTGTGTGACCAGCATCGGGAAGTCCCTGTCAGTACCACCCCATGCCCCCTGTCTAGCAGCCATGGGCTCTGCTACCTTAGGCTTGGGCTCTGTTCCTGGTGATTGGACCAGCAGCTGCCAGGATTACAGAGCTATTTTGCTACTGTCCAGAGTCTCATTTCCTGTTGAAGGCTATCTTCATGTCTCTTGTTCTCTCTGCACACAGTGGGCACCCTAGAGAGGCCTATGGGAAGCAGCATTGCCTAGACCTAGCCCTGGTTCTGGGAAGCTACCGCCTGTGTTGAGTGAGTTCAAGGAGAGAACAACCTGTCGTGTTCCCCTCTCAGGTGTCCCCTAGAAGGCTGAACAGTGTGATGGGAGGAGGTTATGATAGGGCCAGACAGTCTGTGCCTATCTGTAGGACCCCTCCAGACGGTGACTGGAGGGGTCCTACAGTGGAGCAGATGCCTTTGTGAGGTAGCGGGGGCTCTGGTGGGTGGCCAAGGCAGTCACTCATTTGGTTGCCACACTGATCATCTGCTGTGGGAAAGCAACGTAGACTGTCCCTGAGGTTTCACAGACATGGGTTCAGGTCCCAGTTCTGCCACTTATCATATCACCATAACTAGCAAGTTCTCTGCGGCTCAGTTTCCTTACCTAGAAAGGAGTAATGTGGTTCCTTACCTGCTTCAGTGGAAAAGGAGGCATGGTCAGGGCTGGTACACAAACGAACTCAGGGGCTGTGACAGCATATAGGACATTCACACTTCAAACCAGATGAAATCCCAGTACTTAGAAGAGGAGGTGAATACAGTCCCACCCACAGGGAAGAATGATCATTTGCCTACTAGGAAAGGGAAAATTAGTTTTCTTCAATGTAATGACACTGGGTATATCAACTGCCATCCAGGATAGGCTCTATGCCCAGGAGTACTTGGCTAACACAAAACGGACTCCACGGTTTTGTGTGTGAGAGCTTATTGTGTGTGTGTGTGTGTTTTGTCTTATTTAGATTTTTGGGTGGGTATGAGTATCTGAGAGGAATTGGGGGAGGCAAAAATATGATAACATATATTGTATAAAAAAGAAAAAGAAAAAAGAAATGGCCTGGCACCAAGTAGACACAGGAGCCCTGTATATGCTACTTGCTATGTATGCTTCCTTCTACTCCATAGACGAGTCTATCACAAACACCCTAGTGTTCAGCATCTCAAGGAAAATTTGAGCCCAAGTTGTTCTAAGCCAGAGCTGTGATTGTCCTCCTGAACCACAGGACTGGGCTCAGCTAGACATTCCAATCTGAACCAAGGGGCCTGCAATCCAAAAATGTAAGGAACACAGCTAGTTAAGGCAAGTGCCCAATTATAACATGGACAAAAGCCCTGGATGTGCATCTTGCTAAGGAAAATACAACCAGACAAAACACAAGCAAAAGGCGAGTCTCATGGACCTGCTTCCTCAGGGCTGGCATTACAGGCATGAGACACCGCTCATTCCTGGCATTTTAAATGTGGCTTCTGGAAGTATGAGCTTAGGCAAGCATTTTAGTGACTGAACCACCTCACAGCCGGGACTATATGGCATTTAAATTCTATATTAAGAAAGATATTAAAAGGAGAGATAAAGATGTATCAGAACTTGAGCTGAGTGCAAGATGTGGAGGCTGGGGTGTGGAGGCTTGGGTGTGGAGGCTGGGGTGTGGAGGCTGGGGGGTGTGAAGGTTGGGGTGTGGAGGCTGGGGTGTGGAGGCTTGGGTGTGGAGGCTGGGGTGTGGAGGCTGGGGGGTGTGGAGGCTGGGGGGTGTGGAGGCTAGGGTGTGGAGGCTGGGGGGTGTGGAGGCTGGGGGGGTGTGGAGGCTGGGGGTGGTGACTTCGCTCATGGGCATTTCAGGTGGAGTGTATGTGGAACTTGGGACTGTCTTTTGTAAAGAGGTGCCTCTGAGTACATCCAGGAAGAGTGAAGTTAAGTGTTGACTCAGACCTGTTGGTGACACCCATGTCTCTGTCAGGAAGGTCTCCCTCAGGGGTGGGGTGTTTGTTGCTAATGGGGTCCCTTCCACTGTGCACTTTCTCTCATCAGTTTTAATGGAGGGCAGAACTCTGTTCCACCCACTGCCTCCATATGGAGGTTATCACACCTTTATGACCCTGGGCAGAGGGTCATAAATGACCCTGAGGTCTCCTCAAGACTGACCACATGTGACAGGGTTGGAGGCAATGGCACTAAGTCTGGCCTTGGATGGTTGCTGACCCTCTGACCTCAGTCTTCCCACCAGTTGTCTGAGGGAGTCAGTCCCCTCCCCTCCACACGCTGTGTGTACAATGCACATGATAAAGGTGCAAATGAAAGTTGGGCACGGTGGTGCACACCTATCATCCCAGCACTCTGTAGGCAGAGGCAGGAAGCTTGCTGCAGTTTGAGGATAGCCTGGTCTACATAGCAGAATCCTGTCCCCCACAAAAGGCTGGTGGTAGAGGGATTGTGAATTGTGCACACAGTTCTGGGTTTGATCCCAGTACTCCATAAACCAGGCATGGCGATATGTATCTATACTCCCAGCACTTGAGATAGAGAGACAGGTCAAGGTCATTCTTGGCTATATACTGAGTTTGAAGTCAGTTTGGGTACCTGCATTTTTTAAAAAAAAAAAAAAGTGCAAAATGGCAGATAGGAACTGGTTTTGTAGGCCCTGGCCTTTGAATGGATGAGGGGCAGATGATATCAATTAACAGATGATGAAATGAGGGGTCATATATACTGGTACCTTTCCAAAGGACATGCTGTCAAGAGAGACCAGACCATCTCCAAATGTGTGACACACCAGCTCCCCTCACTGCTGGCTCCTGGTAACACTGCAGAGCTGAGTGCTTCTAAGAATGCCATCAGTGGCAGATTTCACCTGCAGGACATACCCCTATAAGTGGACAGATGTTACCAGCTTCTCCAGGGAAGAAACAGCAGGGTCTCCTCAGCACCTCTTAGGCCCAGGAGTCTCTTGGATGCGATTAAAAAAACCGTGTGGCAGCTGATAAGGGTAGCGGTGGTCAGATCTGTGGGTGGATAGCTGGTACACCTCTTCTGCAGGGCCGTCGGGGGCAGTCATCTCTTCGTGCTCCCCACTGCTTGCCTCTCCCTGAGGCTGGGAAGAGCTGAAGGGACCGCAATGCTCCAAGGCGCTCAGGAAGGAGGCGGCTGCATATCAAGCGGAATCGCACAAGCACTCTTGATAAACAGCGGTAGCCCCGCTCCTGCCAGCTAACAGGATTAATCGAAATGCACACAGGCACAGCTGGGTGAAATCAAAACACAGGACCCAGGCAACATGACACTCCTTAGCAGTGGAACCCCTCTAGTCTTGAGCCTTAGAATGTCAACCTGCCCTGTGTGTGCCAGTGTGTGCCGAGGTCGGTTTCTGAGGGCTTCACGATGTCCATGTGCACCAAGGGTTCATAGCCCCGGGGAGTCCATGTGTACCAAGGGTTCGTAGCCCTGGGGAGTCCATGTGCACCAAGGGTTCGTAGCCCTGGGGAAGGGTCAGGGGACAAGGCAACGGTACAAGAGGGAAGCTGGGCAATGGGCAGCCATCGAAGGGAACATGGTGATGTCTGAGATTTGGGAGCCATAGGCATGGAGGGACACTTGTTTTGGAGGTTAGGAGAGGCCTCTGGATGTTCCCGGTGCCCCCCGCCACCCCACCTGCTACCCTACCACCTTGCACCCTGCCACTCTGCCTCCCCGTCATCCTGCCACTGTGCCAATCCTGCCTGATGGGAGGACCCACCCTGGTAACTGTCACAAGAAGGAGAAACTCGTGGCACCTGAAACTTGTTCTGGCTTCCTTTGGATAAAAGACGTCCTAACCCAGATGGTCACATTCTATCCCTCCTACTATTAGCGACCTGCAACCCCACTGTGCTGCTGAAGAAGCCACGGAGGCTTGGATGTCTGTCAGGTCAGGTCACGTTCTCCATACAGCCCACATTTCCTCCCAAATCATGGCTCTGGGGGGAAGTACATCCCAGGTCCGCTCCAAGGTCAAGGCCAGAGCAAAGCTCACTGCTTCAGAGGGTGCATGCCCTCCTCCCTTCAGCATCATGGCAGGTCAGTCCCCATGAATCTTGACTGTGAGACCAGCACCCCATCCCCAAGGAAACTCGGGTGCTGTGGGGGAGGAGGTGGTCTGGGACAGGGAGAAAGCAATCCTTTCTGACCTGAGAACCAGGGTGGTGGTGGGGAGCAGTAGGGAGTGTCCCTGTATCCACATCCTGCCTCTGGAATGACAGGCAAGACATGGGGGGGTACACTCTTCTTCGAACCTCTGGAATAATAAACATATTTTCTGTGCTGGATGCTTAGCCAAACTTTTTTTTCCCCTCCTCCTTCTAATGTCCCCTAGCAGCTAGAAGTGGCCTTTGGCTGTCATGTGAGTCCACTGTCCAGGGTAGCCGAGGCCATACTGCTGATGCCTCACTACAATCCCCAGTTCCAACTTGTCCCCTTCCCAGGACCCACCGATTCCCAGCTCTTTTGAGTAGGCAGAGAGAAGAGAAATGTGGGGTCTGGAAATATAGAACCATGCCAAGTTCTTATTCCCTCGAT
The DNA here is from genome assembly GCF_943737965.1 of Phodopus roborovskii. Lineage (NCBI taxonomy): Eukaryota > Metazoa > Chordata > Mammalia > Rodentia > Cricetidae > Phodopus > Phodopus roborovskii. The sequence continues at coordinate 20,740,021 of NW_026126517.1, forward strand.
ACCTGGTTCTGTGGCCCAGGGAGACCTTTCACCTCCCTCAACCTGCAATTCTTGGCTTGTAAAACAAGCAAGAGGAAAATGCTGCCCTACCTATGCTGCTTTGTTGTGGGATTCAAACGAGGAAAATATATGAGAGCGAGGTCTCCATGCTGTGAGGCGTCACAGAACATTAGCTATTCTACCATACCCCGGGGGCAGGCATGATCCCCAGTTCCACGAAAGCTTTTCTATTAATACTGTTTAGAACAATAATGACTTAGTAATGAGCCCATTGCAGCTCTTCACAGCCCCTGCATGGGGGGGGGACCTCACTTGTCCTGGTATTGACACACAATGAGGCTCTGTAGGATCAGGGGAAGGAACACTACTCTCCATTTTAAGAAAGTGTATGTGTGTGTGTACGTGTGTGTACTGTGCATTGGTGTTTTGTCTGCATTGGTGTATGCCTGTGTGAAGGTGTCAGATCCCATGGAACTGGAGTTACAGACAGTTGTGAGATGCCATGTGGGTGCTGGGAATCAAACCTTGGTCCTCTGGAAGAGCAGCCAGTGCTCTTGATCACTGAGTCATTTCTCCAGCCCCCACCTTTTCTTTAAAACAAGAGTTGTTGAGATCCTGGCCCTCCAAGAACATTCTGGGCTTGGAATATGGGTTCCTTTGGCTCCTGTGACCACGAGGGTGACTATGGCAGACATTGCAAAGTGGGCTTCTGTCCCACTTCTACTCCCTGACTTCATCCTTCATCCTTCTCCTGTTTCTCTCAGGGCTGCCACTCACTCCACCAGCATCTTCTACCTTGTGACCAAAGCTGAGTTGGGTTGAATTTCAACTCCTTCCTTCTTGGGAAAGAGACATCCTGCTACTCTGCGGAGTAGCCTGGGGAAACAATGGGCCACTTAGCCGGTGGCAGGATCAGCATTTGAGCTGTAGTCTATGAATCCTAACCCTACAGGTGTTCTATGGACGAACCTATTATTTCCTTGACTGGTATGCAATGGGCATGCCATCGGTGGCTAGTCTGTTGATCAACCACAGCCATAAGACTTGGTAAGGCATGTAGATCCTTCTCCATGGAGATCCACAAGGATCTTGGAGGAGGGACTGCAGTGGCAATGTGGGTGTGGGGTGCAGCACCTCAGATCTAGGAGTTGCTGTCAGATCTCCACCATTCCCCCAGCTGTCTCCCTTCTCCTAGCCGTCACATCCTGAGCCCATCCCTGTACTTCAGGATGCAGCTACTTGGTGCCTTAGGCAACTCATCTTGCTCCTGGACCCCCAGTTTCTTCATTCTTGCCAGGATGGGTGATCCTATGCATAACACATAGCCAGGGACAACACTGAGCTGGTTTCTGCACGCCCATGAGAGTCAAGTGAAAAACTTCTAGTGATTTTTGAAAGTTAGTTTCCAACACAGCTACCACCAGAAACTGAATTATATAAACCACAATTAAACAAGTTGTATTAAATAGAAAGGCAATAAATACTCAGAACTCATTACTTCCTAATTATTTCACTACATTTTACTATTTCCTATGCTCTTGGGATTATTTATATGTACTGTGTCTGCCTGGTGGTACTTCTATATAAGGGCACACAGCGATGCGTTGATTCCCAAGCCCATGTTCAATAGCGTCTGCTCAGTGGCTCACAATGGCCAGGGTGGGAACATTTACCACACAATGTGGTAAATGTGGTAACCAGGGCTTTACCATTTCATTATTTGTCAAGATTTGAAGAAATCATGGAGAAAAACATTAACAATATATCTTAAACGTTTACCCTATTTGTAGCTATTGTCTTGTATGCACGCACAAATATTCTTGCAGGAAGTGAGGAAACAATGAAGAGGATGCTCAAACCCCTGATACATGAGGGAAGGGCCAATAAATATTTGTCATTTCACTTTCTTTTCCACCCGGTAATAAAAATGAAAATAGCAGCAGATGTTCAGTTGCTGGTGACAATGGCATTAGCTCTGGAGAAACCATCTAGAATGTTCTGCGAGAACCTGTTGCTTGCATGAACCTCCACAGTAAAGGGTGTTGCATATTTGATTATGGCTTGTAAAATAGATGGTGTGCATCTTTTATACTAGTGAAATTACAATACACAGCTGAGGGTACCCACAGGGAAGGCTAATAGCTTCTTTCTGCCCCTGGTAATCACCTCCATACTTATGTGGTGCCATCAGTCCTTAGTAGCTTTGCCAGCCTACTCTGCTAATGTACACATTTGTAATCCCAGCACTCTGGAGGCCGAGGCAGGAGGATGAGGGAATTTAAGACCCTCTTAGACTATATAGCAAGAACCCTATTTTTAAGTGTCATATGAGGGGGCTGCAGAGATGGCTCGGTGTTTAAGAGCACTTACTGATCTTAAAGAGGACCCAGGCTTGGTTCCTGGCACTGATATGGTGGCTCACAACCACTTGTAAGTGGTTCTGGAGGTTCAACACCTCTGACCTCTGAGGACACCCACACATACATGGTGTAGAAGCACACACACATACACATAATCATTTTTTATTTTCATTTTCTTTGGTTTTTTTGAGACAAGGTTTCTCTGTGTAGCTTTGGAGGCTGGCCTCGAACTCACAGAGATCCACCTGCCTCTGTCTCCCTAGTGCTGGGATTAAAGGCATGCAACACCACTGCACAGCACACATAATACATTTTAACAAACAAGATGTAAATACATTTCTAGCTACTAGGAGTAAGACAGATCTGGACTTTTTCATTCTCCCTAGCTCCCACCACAGAAAGCTAGTCTGTTCCTTGTAGTGGCAGGAATTTCCCCCGGAGTCCTGGGACAGAGAGGCAGAGGGCAGAAGGCTTGCTTCTTCTGCCCATCCCTATCTCCACCCTTTGCCTGGCTCCATCTCAAACCCACCACAGGGATTTTCCTAGGAGTCTCCTAGCCAGCTCTTCTGTCTGTGTCTTGCACAGGTAACCAGAGGGTCGTTTCCAGACCCTTATTAGAACCCATGGCTCCTGTGCTGGAGCCACGAGGCACTGCATGACCCAGCTTTGGGCTGCCTCATGCTCTACACCAGCTGACTGACCTCCTTGTGGCATCGGTCACAGACCGATAGTGTTAGCTTTTCCCTCTACCTGAGATGACTTTCCCCCAAATGTCTGTTTGGGTCGATGACCGACTCCCTCCAAATCTTCTCAAATCTCATCATACCAATGTCTACCTTGACTTCCCCTTCTCATATGATGCCTCGTCCCCACCCCAACACACATGCTCACCTTAGCCTGGTCAGCTTCTCATTTTGAAATGCTGTCCTAATTTGGTTTTTTATTGCCATGATAAATACCAGGCTTATGCTTCTAGTGCATTATAGAGGGATGTTGGGACCAGAACTCCAGCAGAAAGAAAAGCCGAAGCCAATGAGGAATTCTGCTCATTGGCTCACTCACTGGCTCATGCTTAACTTGTTTTCTTAATACAGTTTTTCTCCACCCCATATCCACCTGCATAGGACTGTCGACACCCACAGTGGGCTTGGCCCTCCCACATTAATCATTAATCAAGAGTATTTCTTTCTCACAGATATGGCCACATGTCAATGTGATTGAGGCAATTCTTTAATTGAGGTCCCCTTCAGGTGACTCTAGGATGTGTCAAGTTCACAGTAAAACCCAACCTGGACAAATAGTTTCTCTCATAATACAATACATGAATTTCCTTGCATTTTCAAAGCAATCTAAGCTCTATGAGGTCAGGAATTGTAGTCTGCATTGTTCGTTTATATTTCCATACCCCCGAGGTCATGCAAGGTGTCAGTAAATATATTGAAGACATACTTTGTGGAAGGCAGGGTAGCTACTGAGAGGAGTCTTCATGAAAGGAAGCTACTTCCTTTCTGCGTGTCAGAATGGGAGACCTCCTGCCTCAGCTCAGTTCAGCTCAGCTTGGATTCCTAGCAGCCTGCCAGTCAGAGCCCATCCGAGGCCTCGTATTAACCAAGGCTTCCAGAGAAAAGCCAGTGATATAGGTAAGCACACATGTATACAGGAGGAGGTTCATTTCCTCCACAGGTTGGTAATCAGCAGTCAGCAATCTGGGGACCCAGCAGAGCTGAGGGTATCGCTCCAGGCTGGAGAGCCAGGGCAGAAGCTTTTGCCCATTAGGAAAATACCAGTGTCCCAGCTCAAAGGCTGTCAGGTAAGGAGGGCTCCCTTCTCACTTTGGGAAGGTCAGTCATTTCTTTTTGTTTAGTCCTTCAACTGACTAGATGAGGTCCACCTTTGTGAGCAGGTGCTCTGCTTAACTCTGCCTTAAACGATAAGCTCACCAGTCCTTGTGCACACCCAGGACAACCAAGCCTAGGAACAGCATGTGGCCTAGTCAAGGTGACACGAAAAACGAACCCAGCAGATTCTCTACCTGCTTCAGACCTCTAGAACTGAAGAAAGCAGGTCATGTGTGACCTATGGCCCCCCACTAAGAGGGCAACACCACTACTGCTGTGGTCTGTTTGTATTACTATTTTCTCCTCTCATTCCTCAGAGACCAAAAATGTGGGCAACAAGGACCGGGGAGATGGCCTTTGTTCCAGCCTTCGTTTGCTTATCTGTGAAATGGCTTAAGAGTATTCTTATGTCTCAGGTGTAAGATGCAGTTACCAAGCCTGGGTATCCACTAAGTCTGCTCCTGTTCACAGCTAATGAGTTCCTAGTCATGTCAGGGTAAGGATAGAACTCACCTCCTTCCTGATTTAGCCTCTCACATCCAGGACCAAGAACAAGCCAAGCACAGGTTTCAGTCGAAGGAGAGAGGAGAAAGAGGAGGAATCCAGGCAGATTCCGGAGGTCCTGGGAGTGGTTGCCAAGCTGTTGGATGTCTTTATCCTCCATCTGTGGCTCTGCCTATCTGAAGGGATCACTGTGGTGAATGTGGCTGGTCAGTCAGTGACTGTGACAGAACAGATATGTCTGGGGGAGCTGTGTGCAGGATTGCCTGGAAGTCAGGAACAAATGCATGACCGGAGGCCACCAACATTGCTTGCCAGTGTTTGAGCATCTTGAGTCTCTAGCCTCCGAGGTCAAGGGTCAGAGGTGAGAAGGAGCTTGCCCTAAACCACATCTTCTCTCCACCTAGTTCCCAGCATAGCCAAAGCTCAGGAAGAAACTTACCCCACTCCCTGAGACACAAGCCATCTGCCGCTCTAACAGCTGTTTGGCCAGGTGAAGTGTACCATGACACTGGGGGCCAGAGGCACAAGATGTTCCCAACCCAAGGCCCCACAAGGGCAAGATATAGCTGGTGGGAACCCCATTGATTGGATGTGTCAGCAGCAGGTGTGGGCACACCTCAGCCTTGTTCTCTGGGAGTACCACACCCTGATACCCATCACAGCTACTCTCTGCTCTGGGGCCCACAACACAAATGGATTTCAAGAGGTTGCTTTCAGGACATAGTTAAGGCAGGGCTGATCTAGTCATTCAATAGCTATTTATTGGCACCTATGTTAAATGTCTGGAATCCAGGAATGAACAAAACAGATGAGGCTCCTTCTGTCACAGAGTGAATGCTCTAATTGGGGAGATAATGGTCTACACATAAGCATAGAGAGGAAGACAATGATACTGACTGTTTCTAGGATATGTCACTTCCTAGCTGTGTGACCTCAGACAAATCTCTAAACCTCTCTGAATCTTGGTTTCCCCATGTGTACAGTTGGATGTAATTAAGACTACACCAAGTTCAAAGGATTATTTGAAAGTATGTAAAATGTGCACAGAATACTTAGCTACTGGAATGTATGCCCATATCCCCATGTACCCATGTTAGATTGATACCATATGTCCAGAAATGGAAATGAAGCCATCAAAATGCTGTTTTCTTTCAGCAACTAATGAAGAGGTCAAAGGTGGTATCTATATAGCTTGACAAATTTTAGTTGATAAAACATCAATTTGGCCAAATCCTTGAATGTTTGGTCAACAAAGAATCTAACAACTGACATTTTCTCCTTACTGGTGGGACCAGGTAGAGTTTGAATTGGATGAACCAATTGATTGTTCTAATTGAATGAATCAATTCTTTGTTTTGGTACCATGGTGACCCAGTCTAAGATAGGCTGTGATTTTTTCCAAGGCCCTGGATGTGTTCCCTTCCACAATGAGCCTTTTGGCCTGGCTCCATCTTCATCTTACAACCATTAAAAGCAAGTGATCGAGCAGGAGGACACACATGTGTGCCTGTATACTCACACACACGTGCACATGCTCACGGGGGGCATGCCAACTCATGACTGTCCCCACTTAGCTCCGTATTTTTGACAACCTCTTCCTCAAACAGTTTTCTTTTTCTCCTTTTTTCCAGTGCAGCAGCTAAAGAGCCAAATGGCATTGTCTGAGTGTGGTCAATTTTCGGCCAGCCCTTGGGTAAGCTCAGGCTGTTGGCATCCTATTCTGCCCGTGGCAAGGAGCATGAGCTCTGCCTGGCAGGGAGAATGGTGGGTTGGCATTGCCAGCCTGTGGTGTTTGTGGGGAGGAGGGAAAGGATGTTGGTTACTGGCAGGCAGACCTGTTGCCACTCCAACTTGGCATGTTTGGGCGGCCTCAGTGGTCCAGACAGAGAGAGCAGGGTGAGGATCCTTACCACAGCCTGGATCTGGTTCCCTGTCCTCCCCAGCAGAGGATCTAGCTTTTTTGTAGCTGAGGTCTTGGTGCAGTGGGCTACATTTGTCTGTAGTGGGGTAAGTCTACCCACATTCAGTCTTAGGCTAACTCTGTTTCCATCACCTTGGAGTAGTTCCCCCTCTATGTGGGAACTTATATTAAATTATTTTTTTCTCATCAGGTAAGAAATGCCAGTTCTGTGCTCCTAGAAGATGGGGGGGGGTGTTGCTGATTACATCTTAAGAATGGTTTCTGCCTCCACTGGGAGCCATCCACTTTCACTGTTACTTTAAATCCTTATCTTGAGCTGCACTTTTGTAGGCAGTAAGACAGGCTGCTTAATCCAGACCATCTCTATGAGCTGACATCAAGCACTCTCACACAGGACCAGGATTCCAGCGGCACAGGACATGGGCAAATTATTTCTCTGCCTTGAGCCTCAGTTTACTGCAGTCATATCTATCCCAGCAAAGATGAACTAAAACTGGTGGCAGAGTCTGTGCATTGAGTCTGGGCTCCAGCCCACTCGAGGGATGTTCCGCCATCCACTCAGTCTTCCCAAGGCTAGCAACTTTGAGCATCTTTTGAATTCAGTTAAAAAGCTGCAGGGTTGGTTAGGTAACCCCCCCCCCCCACCAGGAGAAGTGGGATGTACGGGATGTACGTTCCAGGGGACCCACTTCCTCCTGGCTCGCCCAATTACCTCATTTCTCTCCTTCGTTGTGTTCTCAGACTTCTGCCGAGCAAGTCTCTGGGCAAGCACAGACTTGAGGAGAGCAGGCAAGAGCCACAGACAAAGAAGATTAGGGATTCTCTTTCTCCTGCTTTCTCACTTTCCTGATCTGAGGTGGGTGAGCAGTCTAATTTACTTTTTGACGAACATCTCTGCATTATGAATGATACAAGGGATGGAATTGTTACATTAAATCAAAGTTAATTTTCGACTTCTGTTCAGGGCGCCATAAATAATCAACTCCAGGGATAAGGTTATGGACTGAAGTCGCCCAAATTATGCTAATGAGGATGATTAAACTTTTGAATTCTAAGTTTCTGTAAGAATAACAATCAGTTATCATTTGCATTTCCATCGTGCCCTAGGATCTGTGGCTTTTCAGGGAGTTGCTATTAAATATAAATAACGACACCATTTTTAAAGCCAACTTGAGCCCTTTGGGGCATATTGTATTCTCTCTTTCCTGGCACTCAGCTTCTACAGAGGTGTCTGCAGCAACCAGAGACAGAGGGGCGGGAGGAGCCCAGGCAGCAGAGGCTCTGCATTTGCCTCATCTCTGCCTTAAAACTGCAAAGGCGTTTTCATGTTCTAACAGAGACAATAATTAAATTTTGCCATGGTCCATTTGGTAAGGAGTGCTGGGGAGCCCTGTTGAGCTCTAGAAGTGCTACCCACAGCCAGTGAGCCATGATCTTCAAGGGATCTTGAACTTCGGATGTGATAGCCATTCTTAGCTTCCCTGATGTGCTGTGTGGCTCTGGGCCTATGGCGTTAACTCTCTCTGCCTTCTTGTCTATCCCTGCACAGACTCTGGGGAGCTTTTTATAGCAGAGTTCGATCCATTCCTCAGTCTAGCCTAAGAAGGGGCAAAAGACCCAGTTGATTCCTGACTGTGTGTTTAGCCACTTGCTTCAAAGCCCTGTCCAGGGGATGCTCAGCGCGCCCCTATGTCTGCACAGACCCAGTGGCTGCTATCAGAATGACAGGTCAGCCCAGAGGTTAGGCTGCTGGCTGAGTAGCTATTGTTTATCCCAGTTTCAATTTCATCGTCATGACAACCCACACAAGTCATTGTCCCAGACGATGCTGCTGTGTGAAGGTGTGTGAGGAATGAGCTTTGTCCTGGCGCGCTCCACTGACTGACGAGGGCCTGACTCTGCACTTGGGTGGCTGCTCCTTTCTTTCCTCTGTGCGTCCAGAGTGTTCTTATTTTCCCCACCACTTACCCAGAAATTGTTTTTGAAAAGCATCTCATTTCAGCTGAGTTTGGCCCAGAGTGGCTGGGAATAAGCTCGGCCAGGGCTTTCTGTATCTCCTTGGCATTCTGGCAAGCCTGTGTCTCTCTGGGGGCTTCCAGAACTATGGGGACCATTGGATGTGTCGGGTGGGAATCTGTCTGCATATCCTCCTAGGTACCCAAGGGAAGGAAGGCAAATATTCTCTTACAACCTGATGTAAACACCAGCCTTCTGGTGTCTTCCTCCCTGAAAATCTCCACATGGATGGCTGGCCTCTGGTTGCCGCTTTGCTCAATTGCTCTGAGAACTCCAGGAGGCTGTGGGGGCCATTAAGATACCAGCTCTGCATGTTAACACTGAGGAATCTCAGAAGAGCTGGACACATATCCCCAGAGCTTCCCTTCTGGGCCCTTCTGCTCCTTAAGACTGGATGCATAACTGCTGGTTGGAGGGACAGGCTCCACCTCAGGGTTCCAGCACGATGCTGAGTTGCTGGAAGGAAGAAGGGATCCTGGTCATGTACATGGGTGGGCACAACTCTAAGAAGATATCCCAAGAGGTCCAACCAGCCTCCTCCAGGATCACCTGCTGTACTGGAAAGGCTAGCTGATCTGTATGGACAGAGTCAAATAGGAGGGTTTTTTTTCCCCCTTAAGATACTGGAATTACTTTGCCTGAAAAAGTGGGCTGACAAGCCCATCAAACATCCACAGATGCTTTGGATTTGAGTGCCTCTGCCTCTGAGGATCAGGCTGGGATTAGGCTTACATGTTTGGTGTCTTATGGTTATGAGCAGAGACAAAGTTGAGCCAGAAAACAGTAGTGTGCAGAAAGCAACAAGGGAGCCAGGAGTAGAGCCAAGCAAATCTGGAGGCAGAGCCCTAATAGGTGGTCTTGTCTGAGGCTTTCTGGCCAAGCTAAGAGATGGGAGTCACCATGTTCCTTACCTTCTTTAATTCACCACACGTGCCTAGAATCTTTGCTATGTTCTTGCTTCTCTTCTTGATCTTCATACCTGAGGTGAGTGCAACAGATGGGAACTCACTGCCTATGGGGGTGAGGAGTGATGCAATTAAACTGAGACCTCAGAGGAGGTCTGCCCCAGAAGAGGCTGCTTCAGCAGAGTGCAGGGGGGCTGGAGTTCTGGGACATCTGGGAGAAGCTGCAGGCAGGGGAACCTCAAGTGGACAGCATTCCTGACTGTGTGTTGAGGTCAGGAAGAGCCCACTTGTCTGCAGTAGAGTGACAGGGGAGAGAATTGCAGGGTACAGGGTCAGATGGCTCCAGCCTCTGAGGTCACCAGTAAAGGTTTGTTTTTGAGAGCAATGGGAAGCTAGGGGTGATTTGAACAGAGAAAGGGTGTGACCTCTGGACTCTTCTGGCACCTTCTGGCTGTTAAGTTAGACTGTATAGAATTTTAAATGCCATCTGCTTTTCGGTCCTCACTCTGTCCTTGCCATGGGACTGGAGGTTGTCAATGTGGTCACCAGACCAACAAAATTCTTCTAGGATCAGGTACATTTGTAGGAAAAGATTATACTGGCCACTCTGTTACAAGGACCCTCATTCAGGGCAGCCTTACTGTAGCCTCCTGAGACTTTTCCCCAGCCCTGGGCATTCGAAGGCATTTGTTACAAACTCCCTCCATGCTGAGGGATCTGCATAGAAACCCCTGTGTGTAACTAGAGCTATCAAGCTCTGACACTAACTCTTGGTTTTGAGCTAAACACTAGGCATTCTTGGAGCAACTCAACCCAAGAGACTAATAGCATGCCACTACTCTGGTTTTCTTGGTATAGGACGCCTGGCACATAAGACATACCTTACATCTAAGAGGGCTTCCTCCATGCTCTCCAACAAGGAATGTTGATGACATGCCCCAGGGTCACATTACCAAGTCCTCCTATGACAGAATCTTCCAAGTGTCATCAATGGTCCAGCAGATTGGTGGTGTGAGTCATCTTATAGTGCTGGGATTGGGCCTGTCTGAATTCAAGCACCACTTCTATCCTATCTGAAACTTACAGTGTGTACATGATGCCACTTGTTAGTGCCCAGCACATGGGAACTCACTCCCCTGCTTTGCAGGCTAAGCTTGCCTGTGTCTTCAGGGACACTTATAACTGAATTTCTTCAGCACCACTGACAAGACTGCAGCGACATCTGAGCTGGCAAAAATCAGTCCAGGAAAGGATCCAGATTACGTTGAGGGACATCATCCTGGCATTCCAAACAGTCAAACACTGCCTTTTTGATGGAATAGCCTTATTAAAAACACATTAAAAAACCGAAATCGAAAACAAATCCTTCCAAATAAGATTTCAGCCTCTTCTCAAATCCAGGGGTTTATTTAGAAGTTCCATGTCTTCTCACCCTGAGTAAAATCATGCAGGAGTGAGCTCAAACTTCAACCTTGGAACATGCTGAATCAAGGAGGGAGACCTTGGTCAGGGTTCCTGACACAGGTGGCTGACAAAAGAATGCCCCTCTCAGAAATATGTGTGGTCTGGGTTGCTCACACAGGGAGCTGTTTGACTCAACCTTGTTGCCTGTCACTCCACAGAGACTCAAGTGGTGGTAGGTAGCCTTCTGCTGCCCCCTCAGACATTTCTCTCTCCCTCTTGCTTACCGCCTAATATTGGCTCGGATTGCTTGTTGTTTTCTGTATGTTGGGCGGGTGTTCTTCCTCCCTGCTATGCTGCATTCAATAGGAAGCCTCCTTGGCCACAGGAGGAATCCACGCTGCTCTCTGGCTTCTCTGGAAGGATGGGAAGGAGGGAGAGAGGCTCTGTCAGCCAGGTCAGTGTTCATGTTAATGCTGCTTAATTCTCACTTTGTGATGAAAGGTTCACTTGGAGACTTGATTGAGGTGAGTGTAGGTCAAATGAGGGGGCTCCATCCAGCCAGGAAGTCATTTATTCATCAGACATTCACAGAGCAGGCACAGGGGAGGAGGCAGAGAATTACTTGGTTCTTGACAAACAGGAAGAGGAAGTTGGTTCCTAAATGAGACTGCCCTGCTGGGCTGGGGGGAAACACAGAGGATCAGCTGTTACTCAATAGGGGAGACACATAGGCAAGGGGACAAGAAGAAGGACATTGAGTGGGTTTCAAAGGCATGAGATGGATGGATGGCCACGTGACTGACTAATGCATAGGGCATCCTAGAAGGAAGTCCACATCAGAAGCAGGAGGGGCAGGTTCCAGCTCCTGTTGCTGTGATGTGACCCTGGGCAGGCCAAGGTGTCTGTGTCTTCACTCCCTTATCTGTCAATTGGGGAACATGTAATAATGCCTGTTCCGCTTGTGTGTCTCCTGGAGCCGCTGGGAGGATCGTAAGGGTCCATCCATGTGAACATGCCTGGAGATGCACAAACAAGCGCTTGCAAGCATTTTACTAGAAATAATGTCAAACTTCTAAAGTGACACAACTGGAAATAATATAAAGAATATTTATCTATTTTCATTTGGATCTATCCAGTCTTTTCAGTTTATTCCATTTAATATATATATATATATATATATATATATATATATATATATATATATATCTGTGTGTGTATACTCGGGTTTTTTTCTGAGTGCTTTGGGTACATGTATGTGTGAGGGCTCTTTACCCTGAACATTTCACTGTGCAATTTTCAAGAATATAAAAAGTCTCTTACATTTCTCAGTAAAGTAGGCCATTTTATAGATTTAGCCAGGCATGGTGCTTACACACATCTTTAATGCTAGCACTCAGAAGGCAGAGGCAGGCAAATCTCTGTGAGTTCTGCCAGCATGGGCTATATAATGAGTTCCGGATCAGCCAGAGCTCTATGTTGAGACTCTCTTGTCTCAATTGTTTTTCTATAGTTTAGATTCATACACTACTTTTTGTTAATCTGTCATCCATGTTACAAGGGTTTTTTGTTTATTTGTTGGTTTTGCTTGATCTGATAATGCACTCTGTAGTATTTTTCCCTGCAGTACAGATCCAGTTAAGGGATAGGTACTGTGTTTGTTTCCCATGTCCCTGTAGCCTCCTTTAACCTGAAATGTCCCTATAGCCATTCTTTATCCTGTGTAATTTTAATCACTCTGTAGAATACAATGCTGGCACTCACTGTGATTAACTGAACAGATTACAAAATCTGCAGTACAGATCCAGTTAAGGGATAGGTACTGTGTTTGTTTCTCATGTCCCTTTAGCCTCCTTTAACCTGAAATGTCCCTATAGCCATTCTTTATCATGTGTAATTTTAATCACTCTGTAGAATATACTGCTGGCACTCACTGTGATTAACTGAACAGATTACAAAATTCCTATATTAGATACCTCAGTTCATCTTTTAACCAGCAGAAACGTGGTCCTCCTTTTTGCCAGCATCTCCACCTTCTACAAAGTGGTTTGCCTTTTCCTTTATTCTATCTAATGGAGAGAAGCTCAGTGAAGGCTCACGGGGAGTTAATCACTTCCTTGAAGGACTTTCCAATACTGTAGAACTTGTGGGTCAATCCTCCAGGCAGATGATGCCATACTTAACCCCATCCCCAGTTGAACAGTCAGAGGGTCATCTGTTAAGGCAATTTGCTTCTGAAGGTTATAGTTCCTCGAGCAACTTCAGGTTCAGACCCTCCACATAATACAGACTTTCCTAGTCCCCAGTATGGCAACTGAGCCACGTGGAGCTTAATAAAGGTTTTATTGAAGATCTGGTGAAGGTGGGGAGGGTTTAACACCTCGTGGACCTTCTGGCTCACACCACTGATATTTCCGATTCTGGTGACAAATGCCAAACTGCATTCCACAGCGAACACGTTGCCAGCTTTTCTCATAGTCATGGCCATTTGAGTCTCAATTCTGTACACCTGCCTGTATTTCTCCTGATGGTACTGAGCATCATCACAGGTGAGCATCCTCTTGCCTTTTCACCTCTTTTTTTCCTCATCGCATCACTCTTAGGTGTTTAACCCTCAGCTCTGGGAAACCTCTGGCTTTTCCATAAGGGTTTTAGCTTGATTTCCTCATCCCCTGGCTCCACTGGGAAAAGAGGAAGTCGGTGGATGCACAGTCCTCAGTTTTTACTGGTAAGTTTCCCCTTTTGTGTTTTCCCGAGGCTTCTTTATGATTTGTCCTCAGTTGGGCATTGTTAATGACAACATGACACAGGTGATACTAAGTTTTGGGCCATCCCCTTTGGAGGCAGGTGACAGCAGTCTGTTCCTCCTAGATGATTTTAGTTTTGGTTATCTGATTAAGGTGGGGTTGCTTTCTCTACGGTTTAATACTGTTTTTTCCCCCTTGTAAGCTGTCAACAGGAAGATACCATTGAACATTTCTCATCTCAGTCTCTCCTGGGTTAATGTCCATTAGTGATTCATGACCATCCAAGCCATGATGGTTGCAAAAATACTAATATTCCAACTCCAGCTCCAACACAAACTCTATTTTGGCCAGTCTTTATTGACTACTTAACTCTTGTATTCTACAGTAAGAATCCATCCATCCATCCATCTACATATCCATTCATCTATCCATCCACCTACCACCCATCCACCCACCATCCATCCATAACACAGAAAATAAAATGATCCAGAGATAGATATTGGGGTTCAACATGAAGATCAGGGAAGCAAAGTAGTCAAGCTACCAGAGAGCTCTTATCTCTAAAAGGGCTGGGGTGTTACTATTCTCAATGTGGCTCAATGAATGACTTCTATTGAGACCTTGCTCCTATATACCTCCGTAATTCTGGGACTAGAGGCATGTGATCCCAAGTGCTGAAGTCATCTTTATGTGAACTGTTTCTCCTTAGGACTAGATCAATCTTGTGTAGATCTGGGTGACCTTGGACTCACAGAAATCAGTCTACCTTTTAATCCTGAGTTCTAGGGTTAAAGATGTGTACCACCACCTCCTAGCTTCTGGCTGCTGGGATTAAAGGTGTATACCTGGCTTCTATGGCTTGTGGCCGACTTTGCTTTCTGAATCCTTAGGTGAGCTTTAATAAATCATAAATAATATGTCACCATATCTATCCATCCATATATCTATTCATCTATCATTGAGATGGCCAGCTTTCATTGTCAACTTGACACAATAAGGAATCACCTAATAGGAAAGTATCAATTGAATAATTGTCTGGATCAGTTTAGCCTGTAATTGTCTAGAAATTTGTTTTGATTGCTTTAATTGATGTAGGAAGACCCAGCCCTCTGTGGATGGCACCATTCCCTGGGCTTGGCCCAGGCCAGCTGAGCACAAGCAAGGAAGTGAGCAAGCATGTGTGCATGTATTTCTCCTATTTGAAGCTCCTGCCTTAATTTCCATGTTATAATAGAATATAAATCAACATTGTAAGCTAAAATAACTCTTTTTCTTCACTAAATTGCTTTTTGTTGGGATATTTTATCACATCAATAAAATAAAACTTCTATCTATCATCTATCTATCATCTGTCTATCTATCTATCTATCTATCTATCTATCTATCTATCTATCTATCTATCTATCTGTCTATGCCTGCTGTCTACCACCTCCAGTCATCTATCTGTTATGGATCTATTATTATTGATACAGCATTATAAATTCCTAACTTTTTTAGGAATTCATGTTTATAGTTCATTATTTTGTTGCTCAAACTGCCCTAGCTTTGGCCAATGGCATCCTTTCAATATGGCTCCTCCATTGTGTGACACATCTTCTTTTAGAGGAACAAGTCCTTGCTTCACACATAGTAAGAAAGGGGTAGGCTTATTTTGTTTCAAATTTTCCCCAGTCTTGGAATAAGCTACTTCTTTAAGGAGTTTTGGTTCTTTTAGTAGAGACTGGAACGTGGACATCAAGTATGCTCACTGGCTCGGGTATTTGGGCTTCCTGTGCTAATAGTGATTAAAGCTTGGAAATACATGCATGTGTATACAAGTATTCATACACATATGCACATAACATGTACAAACATGTGAAAAGGTTTACGAAGGTAAGCTTTCATATGTGCACACACACCAGCCATCATGATCTGACCAGTGCTCAAGCTTAAGTATATGCTTCAGGGCTCTTCTTGCCCTCATCCATTTTGTAGTCACCCGTCCTTTGTCCTAGCTAGTTTATTGTCAGCTTGACATATGTTAGAGATACCTGGGAAGAGGACCCTGAAAGGAAAAATGCCCCAACAAATTGCCTGTAGGCAGGTCTGTAGGGCATTTTTTAAAAATTACTGATTGATATAGAGAGGCTCCACCCAATGTGGGCAGTGCTATCCCTGGTGGTCCTTGGTGGTTCTTGGTGGTATTAGAAAGTAAACGTAGCAAGCCAGGAGAAGCAAGCCAGGAAGCAGTGTTCCTCTGTGGCTTCTGCTGCAGTCCTTGCCTTGGCTTCACTCAAGGGACTGTGGCTCAGGATGTGCAAGCCAAATAAACCCTTTAACCCAAAATTGCTTTTGGTCAGTGTTTTATCACAGCTGTAGAAACCTAATAAATACACCTTTACTTGTCAGCGAGAACTCTGCAGTTCGTTCCTCTATAAGAACCAACTCTGCTATGAAGGATCCTGTATTTGTTTGCATTGCTTTTCCCACCCCACCCTTCTTCTTTCACTGCAGTGTACACACAGCTCAGCCCACCCCACACCCAATGAATAAGGTCAAATATTATCTTCATGAACCAACACCTGGATAAGTTCTTTCTCTTCTTCCCCACTTCAGTATGGTCATAACCAAAGAGAGAGGGAGAGAGAGAGAGAGAGAGAGAGAGAGAGAGAGAGAGAGAAAGAGAGACAGAGAGAGACACACACACACAGAGAGAGAACAACGTAGGCCAGAAGAAGCACAAGCAATAGGGTTCTCAATATACTTTATTTTTCACTATGATAGCACAATTGTAGGAATCTTGGCCTTGCTATATGCACATCACACACACTATAATATGTTGATCACTTCAGGCATAATAAAACCTGAGGGTCTGGGCATTTGTAATTATTAGAGTTGTTGGGCAACACCTCTCTCAGTGTGTGTGTGCATGGTCTCAGGTAGGGACTGGCTTGGAATAGAAAGACATACCTACCTTGCTTGCTGTCTGGTCTGGATACACACATGTCTGATGGATGGTGTGGGAAGCAGATTCCATGGGACAATGGCAGGGTACTCACCTAGTGAGAAAGGAACAGTAAGACAGACCACTCACTAACCCAACCATCACAGGGGACTGCTAATACTTCATACCTCCCTATTCCAGCCCCTTGGTAACCTGTGTGTGGCTTGTGATAAAGAAGCCCACTTGTGTTCATGAACTGTAATATTGAACATGGCTGTTAATAAATATTTGCTGTCTGACATCTCTTGGGTGAGTGAGAGGACATCCCCTTTCTAGTAGCAAAATCAGAGCTGCAGAAATCTACACTGGCAGGGTCAGTAGTTGTGTTTGAGGTAGAAACTGGGATCAAGGGGAGTGGGTCACTGGAAAACTTGATCCGTCCTAGACCAGGAATGTTTTGACAGGGCCACTGGGGTTGAGAGCCTTTGAGGATACCTCCATGTGACTGATCCAGGGGAGTAGGTGGCTCTAGCATGGCAAGTCAAGAATAGTGTGGAAGATTTGTTTGAGTAACTAGGTGAGACTGGTACGAATCTTGAGTTGCATTCTGTGATGTGAGCATCTCCTCTCTGACATTACAAGAGAGGCACTATAGTCACTTTGCAGAATCCTTCATGGATACCTTGTGTGTACCCGAAGCTGTAGGCTTGAGTCCCTTATGTAAAATGGCACAGTATTGACATGTAACCTGCGCATATGTCCCTTCAATTTACATAACCTTGAAATGCTCATAACACCTCATACAACATGAACGCTATGTTAATAATTGTTTTGCTCTGCCATTTAGGGAAAAATAATAAGAAAGATGTCTGTACATGCTCAGTACAGATGACATATTCCATTTAATTTGTGTGTGTGTGTGTGTGTGTGTGTGTGTTTTGAGTAGGGTCTTACTCTGAGGAATCTAGGATGGAATTTGCTATATCTTCCTTCCTCATTCTCACAAGCATTGTTGCAACTACAGGCATGTGCTATCGTGCCAGCTTGGGGAATACTCTCTCTCAGCTATTGGTTGACTCTATGGGTGAAGAGCCTGAGGATTCAGATGGCTGGCTGCACTGAGGTGCAGCTGCCCAGGGGTGGCAATATTTCTGTTCACTGATTGGTCACTGGTGTGCTCATGGTGACATTCTGCTAGTGTAATAGAATTCAAGGAGGGCAGTTTAAGGTGCTGTAGGCCCTGGGATTTGAGTGGCAGGAGTAGAAATGAGGATGAGGATGGGCCCATGCCCACCTGGGATTACCTGAAGAGAATCTCAGGGATACATGAGGGCAGTAACCCTCAACTTCCACCACAGCAAAATTTGTACTTTTTGCCAGCAGAGCTGAGGGCTTGGAGCATTGAGATTCAGGCCTTAAGGCTGAATGCAGCTTGTGACATTCAGGTTGCTTTTGTATAGAGAATCACTGTAGAGACTCCTGAGCCCCATCCCTCCCCCAAATGCAGCTGTCCCTTGCAGCCAGCCTGACAGATGGGCAGTTTGCATCATACTAATTGCCATTTGTTCCTCTCCTTCCGGTGTGAATACTTATGCATGCCCTCTTCTCCTGTGCGTTCAGTCACCCCTCTGAAAAAGAGTGGCCACCATCTTTTTTGCCTTGCCTGTCTCCCCATAAATTCACTCTGAACTTGGGAGGCAACTAGGCCCCTGGGCCCACAGGCGCACCATTATGTCCATGGCTCCTGGTAACTGGAATGCAGATTAAGGCCAGGACTCAGTTTTCACTAGTTCCTATACCTATGCGTTCTTTCTCTTACTGCCTTTTGACATTGGAGTTGAATGGCACCCTATCAAGGGGGTGGAGTTTTCTCTCACCGTCACTAGTTGTAAATGGCCAGAATGGAACCGAGCACAGGTCAGCCGTTGGATAAGATGCAGCCACCCCTTGATGTCAATGGGCTCCTTGACTCCTTTTAAGCTCTCTTAGCCTAGAATGTGGATGCTCAGACCCACAGCTGTAGTCTCTAGAAGAATCTACTCAAAGGAATCTTCTCATCTTCAGCTTACATGGGTGGGATTCCCTTGGAGTCACAACTCCCTGGAGGAGAAGGCTGCATAGAGGCCTGTGGCTGCATAGAGGCCTGTGGCTGTAAAGAGGCCTGTGGCTGTAAAGAGGCCTGTGGCTGTAAAGAGGCCTGTGGCTGCATAGAGGCCTGTGGCTGTATAGAGGCCTGTGGCTGCATAGAGGCCTGTGGCTGCATAGAGGCCTGTGGCTGCATAGAGGCCTGTGGCTGCATAGAGGCCTGTGGCTGCATAGAAGCCCATGGCTGACAGGCCTGTGACTGCAGAGAGGCTCATGACTGCATAGAAGCCTGTGGCTCCTAGGCCTATGTCTCACACAGCTCTGTAATTCCAGAGTTCACACCAGGGTTCTTGAGAAATCAGATTCACAGTTATTGCCTCGTTGGACAATCTGCTCTTATGGATCCAGGAGTGCTCTGCTTTTGAGCCCAGCCCAGGGGATCAGTATAATCAGGGCATGTAGGTAATAGGAAGGGCAAGCAGGAAACCCTTAAGGAGGGAATGGGTGTTAATGAGAGGAACTGCTGAGTCCCCCACCCTACCCCACCCCACCCCACCCATACAGGCATGTTTCTCTTTTTATTTCCCCAACAGCTTAGCAGCCAGGACTACGTGGCACATATCAGGCCAACCCTGGCTACACATTTAAATATCCTTGGGGATGTAGTTAGCTTCTTCTCATTGTAGCAGAAACTTTGGTGTCAGGGTACTTTCCCAGTTGCCATGCTTTTGCGCTAAGGAAGGGTCTGCATCCTCAGAAGATCTTGGCTCATTATAATATCATTTGCATTGTGATTTTAGCATCCCCCTACGCCCTTTTAGGCTCTTCAGAGGATCATAGGAAGAAATACCTTAAAAGGGAGAGCTGGTCTACCGTGATTTGGGAGGGGAGAAAGGGTCACCTTATCTCCATGAATATGTCAGCCATCTCATAAATATTCATAAAACTCTTTTTAAAAATCTACAGTGGAGAGTGGGGTGGACTGACATCTCCTTCCTGTAGTCAGGTCATCCAGCCCTAGTCTCTCCAGGGTCTACTATCCTTTTGCTTTGCTTTGTTAAATAAACTTCTGCTTAAATGGTATGTCTCAGCTGAGCATTTTCCTTCTGGAAGACAAGAGCAAACCTTCACCTGTGGCACTGAGACAGGAAAATAAAGTAGAAGGAACAAGCTTTGGGCTCTAGTTTGCCTTCCTTGGGAAGATAAGCAGCTGGGCACATAGTGAGGGGACCCAGGAGCAAGAGGCTGGAGAGGCCCATTGGCAGCTAACCCCTCAGGGCCTGAGAAAGGACCAGGCAAAAAGAGGTTAAAGCTGACACTGCCTTAGAGTCAGTCTGCAATTTGCGACCACTAACCACTGGAACATCCAGGCAGTGCCAGTGATAAAATCCTCCTCCCCCAAGAGTCTTTTGTTGCCCAAGCCCTAAATAATTGCAATGGTTACAGTTTAGTATTAATATTTCTAGAAGCTTCAATAGTAGATTTTGGCAGGAAATTCAGAGGATTCCCAGTTGTTCATTTGGTGCTGGATACTTTTGGACTCCCTCACAGTGGTGGGGGGCAGTGGTGGTTGTGAGTGAGATCAGTTGCCGGAATGGATCATTTTTGTCTATTTTGTCCCCATCCCTGATGCTACCCATTCATGTACAGAATGAGCAGATGCCCACCACACATTTGTGTTGAAAAAAAACCAAAACAGTAAGCTGAGTAGCAGGCATGTGCAATCTCAGTGTGGGCTGGGGGTGGAGAGGTTGAGACAGAGGTTTTGAGACAGGCAACTTGAACTATATAGCACATTTCAGGCCAATTTAGACATCATAGTAAAATGTTGTATCAAAACAACCCACAAATATCAAAACCAAAACCTAAAAAACAAAAAATAAAACCATCAAGAGCTGGGGAAATATTTCAGTGGTATAGTGCTTGCTTAGCATTTAAGGCCCCAACATTAAAAAAATAAAATCAATTAACCAATAAGAATAAAATAAATAAATAGGTGTGTGTGTGTGTGTGTGTGTGTGTTGAGTTGCTTCAATTCTGCCTTTCTATGAGACATAAATTCTTACCTGTATTTGGAAAACAATGAAAGTATAAGCCATGAAGTATAATTTTATTAAATGCAGATTCTTAGTTCATATGTAAAATAGCTTGCTTAACTTTGATGTCTTTAAAATAATACCTTCATTATTTCTTTATATTAGCTTTATACTCTTTTTAAAATTAAAATTCATTATTCTTTTAAAAGTATTAACTGCTGATTGTTGAAAGCTAAAGAATGAATCCAAAAATAAGATAAAATACTATGTCATTGGCACAATTCAATATTTGCATAAAGTGAACCATTTGCAAATATTTGGGTTTTATTAAAATTCACTTATTAATTGCTAGACAATTATTTACCTAAATATTATTTTGAAGAATTCTTTTATTGGAATGATTATATATATGAGGTTCAATAAAAAGATTTTTTTCACAGTTCCTTTTCTAGCTATTACTATCATTGTTTCATTTCACTGTCATCACTAAAAATAATTTTATTAAGCAAAGGAAAGGCTTTTAAAAAATAACCCCCTCTGAGTATAGAATACATGTGAGATCTCATTGAATACGGGAGGCAGCAATGGAAGGTGCAGGTCTTTCCTGTAAGCTCTGTCTATAACTTATTTATAACTTACATTACTTCACTCATATTCCATAGGCTTAGTTTAGTCGCATGGCCCTAGCTGGAAGGGAAGCTGGAAAATATTTTTTGACTTTTATTTTGTTTTTGTGTGGGCACGTTTTACCTGTATGTATGTCTGTGTGCCATGTGTTTGCCTAGTGCCCTCAGAGGTCAGAAGAGGGAATCTGGCTCCTGGCATTGACATTATGAGTAGCTGTCAGACACTGCATAAGTGCTGGGAACCAAACCTGGGTCCTCTGCAAGAACAAGTGTTCTTAACTGCCGAGCCATCTCTCCAGACCCTTCCTCTCTTTTAAAATGATTATGTTATTTTATTTTATATTGTTAAATTTCTAGTTTTATGGCCACGTTTAGCTGAAAGAGTGACTACTATTTGTCCAACTAAAAAATCGGGTCCTTTGGACAGAGAGAAAAATGAGTATTTGGGGACAACCGCAGATTTCTTTCACTGAACTGTAACTTTCATCTTTTGTGTTCCCACAGGGTACAGTGTTCATCTAGTGACGACCATCCTGAAGAAAGCTGCTCCAATTGCTAGAACACCCTGCCTGGGGGGCCAGAGGTAAAGAAGGAGGTAGAAAATGGGTACATCTTCTGCTGCCTGCTGACCCCAAAGTGGCCATGCTTTCTGTTTTAAAGTAACTCAGTTTTGTGCCTTCAACTCAGCTGACTCCAGTGGATGGGTTAAGGAAAGCAAAGGCAAAACAGTTTTCCCCAAATTTGCCTTGAGGCCCAGCCAGGGTGTCTGCTAAAAGTTTCTCCTACAGAGCCATGGAGATTCTGACTCAGTGCCTCAGGGGGAAACCAGGGACCTGAAGACTGAACACACTGCCCCTGTGATTAAATAAAATAAAAAAGTTAAAATTGGACTGAAGAGGATAGATGGCTTAGCAGTTAAAAGTGCAAACTCTTATAGAATGCATTCAGAGGTTCCAAGTTCAGTTCCTGGCATTGAGCTCATAGCTACCCGAACTCTAGGGGATCCAATGCCCTATTCTAGACTCTGGGCATTGTTATTCATGTGCACTTATCCCTATAAAGACACAGACACATAGTTAAAAGTAAAATAAATTTGAAATCCCAGGTGGCCTCAGTCTAGGTATATAGTCCAGAATGACCTTGAACATCTGGTCTTCCTGCCTTCACTTCTCAAATACTGGGATAGTAGGTATATGATGCTATCGCCCAGTTTTATGCAATGCTGGGGATTGAACCCAGGACTTAAGGCATTGCTAGGCAAGCACTCTACCAACTGAACTACCTATGATCTTTGCCTGGTATATTCAGAGCCTTTGGGATACAGAGACTCTAAGGATATCAAAAACATCTTCTAGGACAGGTCCTTTGGCACTAGAGACTTTTGGCGCTTGGAGTGGAAGACTGGGCAGTGGAAGACTAGTACAACTCTTGGGACATATTTTGATGTCCCTCAATAGCTGGAGTTGACATCTTTTTTCTCTGTTCTCCACCAGCAGGAGTCACCCAGTTTCATGTGTGTGATGTCTGGTTGGTCTTCTCCCTTCCCTGCTAACCTCTTCCTTTGCATTTTCCATGAGTAAGCAGACAGGTCAGGCTAATTGCTACCGAACTATTGCTTCCTGCACCTGGTGCCCTATAGGCCTGTAGTCAGCTTCTGAACTGGATGCCCTTGAGTTAGGTGCCATCCATGTCCATCTGGGATCTCAACTGCAGACAGGCTAGGGTTCAGCTGCAGGCTCCAGCACACATACCCCACCCCACCTCAGCCAGCATTCCTGCCTTAGTTACTAAGACAGGGTCTACTCCCACCCTGAGAGATGGTGTGATGGAGCCTGAAAGAGAAATACGAGCCTGCAAACAAGGTGGGGCTCTAAATATACTGGGTTTGGTCTTGACATCCCAAGGTGTCTCTCTCAAGTAGCCTCCAGATCTTCAGTATGCATGCATCCTCTTCTGCCTCACAAGCATATTGTATGAGTTATGAAATAACATGACAGTCATAGAGGAGTTAATCAAACCAAGAATAATTACCATTCCACGTCACAGGGGAAAGTGCACATTACTGAGTCTTCCTAGCTGTTCAGGAGGAGGTATGAGGAGCAATGGAGGGGAAATTAAACATGCGACATTTCCCTTCCTGACCCCCAATCATCTCAGCTGCCTGTCACAGCGCCACAGGACAGCAGCTTTCCTCTTGCACAGTAGGGAGTCAGGCCACACACCAGGGCCTGTCTGTGCCCAGAGTCCTCCCATCTAGAACTCTGTGCCTACTCTGAGGTTGGCAACAAGTGGCAACCCCTTTTTCTCTCCAGGCAAGAAGGTGACCGGTACTTCCCAGCCCATTAACCCAGCCCACGCAGAGTAAGGTTAATGGAATTGAGATGGAGCTGGCAGGAGAGGGAGAGCCCTGAGGGGACACAAAGCCCATCTTATCTCCCTCAGCCTGCTCTTTCTTTTTCCAGGCTCTGGGCATCTCTGCCCAAAGACAGAGGAAGGAGGGCAGAGGGACATACTCTTACCTACAAATTCCTGAGGGAGGGGAGCCATCAGCTTGGTTTTTATTAGGAAAGACCAGTTTGTAACAGTGTCATTTAGCTTATGGGTACAGGTGGAGGTAGGCTGCTCATCTTCACAATGAG
The DNA here is from genome assembly GCF_943737965.1 of Phodopus roborovskii. Taxonomy (NCBI): domain Eukaryota; kingdom Metazoa; phylum Chordata; class Mammalia; order Rodentia; family Cricetidae; genus Phodopus; species Phodopus roborovskii. The sequence continues at coordinate 20,764,022 of NW_026126517.1, forward strand.
TCTGCTTCTTGCTAGGAGTGGTCCCAAAAGGGCAAGAGGGAAGTAAACACCCACATGACCCAGACATACCTGTCAACCTGGCTCGCAAGAAAGATCATTGATGTCTGAGTGGAAAGAAAGAGTTTGAAAGCTACAGACAGGGCTGAGGTCAGAGGCAGTCTGTGGTAGAGATAGGAGATGAGAACACTACCATCATCTAGATGAGATGAGACTGGAGTGCAGATTTCACAGATGAAAATGGCACACTTCAAAACTCGAGCTCTGGGTAGACTATCACACTTGTTGATTTGAAAACTACCAAGAGCTTCTCAAATTACTTTCCTGCTGATGGGGAAAGAAACACCTTCCTGGCAGCCTGACTTCACCCCATGACTTGCTGGGCAATGGTGCAACACTACAGGTTCCATACAATCCAGGCTCTGAAGGGAGATCCTTCCTTCCAAACTCCTGCTCTTTTTGTAGGCACATCCCCCCAGGGAAGAATGTACACAGTCTGCACCCACACAAAGAACAAATCAATTGCCACGTATACTCAAGCCTATCTGTGACAAATAGAGCAGGTTGTTTGGGAAGCAGTTAAGGTTGAATACCTAGAGGGGCTTCCCAACTCATACGGAATGATTGCATCTCTTTAGGCACTCTGTGTACCTGATGCTGCATCTTCACGGGGAAAGCAGCGCCTCCTCAGGTAGCTCTAGGAAGTCCTGGCCGGCAGAACCTGTCTCAGCGCTACACTATCCCTTTTGGGTCTTGTTCTTGACTCAGGAACTTTCCACCAAAACTGAAACCAAGCTCGGACTGGAGGTGTAGACCTTGAGGAAAATCTCTTTAGTATGCATGGATGTGGACAGAAACACAGAGGTGCTGCCTCCCGGTGCATGCAAGCTCTTCCTAGTCTCCCATTTCTCAACAAATGCTGAAGGGAGAAGACTGTAAAGCGTGTCCTTGAACTTGTGGTTCAAAGGTATAGTCTGATCATCAGCTTTTAGCAGTCTAGATTTTAAACTACTCTCTCTCTCTCTCTCTCTCTCTCTCTCTCTCTCTCTCTCTCTCTCTGTGTGTGTGTGTGTGTGTGAGAGAGAGAGAGAGAGAGAGTTGGGAGCACACAATGTCTGCTTCCTAATCGAAAGAAAAATCAGAACTCGATGAGAGGTTTGTTAACATGCACAAAGGTGTGTGGGATCCCCACCTGTCTCACGTAGCCGCCTTTCTTCAGTGTGTAGATGAATAAGGACCACACAGATTGGATTCCATTCAGAAAACTGCTGGCTTAGAAAATCCAAAAAGGAACCCCAACAGGGGCCAAGTCTGTGCTCATCTCATTCCTAGAAGCATGTTCCAACCTCTCCATCCCTTGTGGAAAATGGGAGGTCTACATGTTTAGGGGAGGAGGAGGAGGAAAAGAAGTTCCTGTCAGCAATCTACCAAGCCCAGTCCATGTGAGCTCCTGGGAAAAGCACCTAATTTGTCAGAGTAGCTGAGGCTTGTTCCCAGACTCAGAGTCATTTTGACGTACGGGAGAGACAGATATATATGACTCCTCCATGAAGGTGCTCAGAGGAGACGGGGAGCAGCTGTGATCCTTTCTACCCACTCCATCCCTATGCACAGGATGGTGCTGGTCTAGAACATATCCCCCTTGAAGGAAGCTGGGGGTCTTCCAGGTGTCTCATGCTCCTGTCTGTTTGGGAACTGGGGCCTGAGGAAACACTGGGCTAAAACCCTAGAGGTTTTCCAAGTCATAAGGGAAGGAGGGGTAAAGGGAGGAAGAGAGGGAGGGGGAGAGGAGGGGATGAAGAAGACAGAGAGTTTTAGATAGGTGAGTGAGTCTGGGATGCTGCCTTCAGGGTAGGGTCTGGGGACTGGAAAGACCAAGGCAGGGTTAGAGCTAGAATTTTCAATCCTGCTCCCCCCAGCCTCCTCCAGGAATGGGAAGAGGACAGTCTGGGGATGGATTCACCTGGCATCTGCAGTGAGGGCAGTTTAGTATTATGAGCCTTGGAAGTGATGTCATCTGATACCAATTCCAGATAGTGTCCGAGTAAGTCAACTGATTACTTATTTATGCTTCGTGGTATTTTTTTAACATGAACAAAATGACAGTGTTGTCAGAGCCTCAGTTCTCCCCTGTCCTTATGTGCCCAGACACAAGACACAAGACAGATTATACTTAGACATAGGACAGGTTATACTCAGACAGCAATGAAGACGGTCATGGTTGCTGGAAAGGAAGCTCAGAGTAGTCCTCCTTAAGGTGGTGGCATTTGAATTAAAGCCTGAACACAGACAGGAAACAAGCCCTGGGTATCCTGGGCTCAGAGGAGTCCAGGAAACAGAGCTTCAAAAGCAAAGACTCCAAGGAAGAACTGAGCTGAGTTCTAGGCCAGGGAGCTGGTGCTCTGTGGGTGAGCATATGAGAATGTAGAGGAGGGAAAGGTGGGCTAGCGAGGAGCTTGCAGACTTCATCAAGAAGGAAGTCTTTAGTAAAGACGAGAGGCAGGTTTGTCACTGCAGCCAGATGTGCAGCTGTGGAAAGGCTTAGGATTTGTAAGCAGAAGTAGAGAAGAGTTGGTAATCTCCTGGGAGACAGTTTACTGATGGTCTTGACGGGGATGGGCGTTCTGTGGGAGGCACTGGTGTTTTGGGCTTGTTGGGAGACTTGGAAAAGTAGAGTTCTACCAAATAATTTGGAAGGGATGGGAATCCACAGCCACACTCTTTTATCCTAAGAGAATAAAGTCCCCTCCTCAGAGATACACGCCATCTAAGTCTCAGAACCTAGGGACATGTTCAGTTATGAGGAAGCAAGGGGCACTTAATGCTGCAGGCATAACATGGCTGAGTAGCTGTGGGGTGGGCAGGCCACTCTGATGATACACATGGGCCAACAGAACTAAAAGGTCCTTAGCAGAAAAGGGCGAGTCTGGAGAGCCAGGGTCGGAGTGATAGACATATGGATATGTTTTTGAAGATATGCGAAGGAACCATGGCCCAAAGAAAGCAGGCAACCTAGAGATAGGAAATTCTGCCCCAGCTTCCGGGAGAAAAATACCCCTGTCTACACCTTAAGAGCTCAGTTGGATTCCAACTCCCAGACCTCTAAGCCTATAAACTGTGTTGTTTTAAGCTGACTAATTTGTAATAATTTATTGAAATACTAACATACCACATCATCTCTAATAATTCAAGAAATGTCTCTGAAAAGCACCGTGGGTTTTAAGGCTGAAGTCCAAGATTAATCTGTGGCAAGATTGGGTCCTGGGGCCGTCCTCTCACTGTGCCCTCATACCTGTGTGTGTGTGGGGGGGAGTATTGCCTCTCCCCCCCTTCTTCTAAGGGTACAGATCCTGTAAGATCAGGACCTGACTCTTATGACTTCATTCAATCTGAATTATTGTCTGAAAGCCCCTATCTCTGAAGACTGTCATGTTGGGGATTGGAGTTTTAACACCCAAGTTTGGAAGGGATGCTAGCAACCAGTCCATAACCAGCAGGAGGTTGGTGTGGTGGGACTTGAGTCTGCCTGTCTGCAGGGACAGCAGGGGTTGGCTGGCTCAATTTGCTTGGCAGAAGGTTTCTCCCTTTCAGGGCAGGGATATGGACTCAGCCCAACTTGTAGGTATCCAGATCCCATAGCCCCTGAGCCTCTGACACATTCAGCAACATCTTCTACCTGGGTGACCACCCTTCTCCATAGCCTCTGACTCCTTGTTTCTCGAACCCACTCCAAGAAGACTTAGAATGCAAATCACACAGTTTGTGATTTGCAGCACACAGTGGCTGCATCTGGGGACAGACTGCTCTGTCTCTTGTTTTCTGGGAAAGTGCTGAGGCCACTGGCTATCCCCAGCCTCTTCCCCAGGAGAGGTGTAGGTGCTCAATCCCATACCCACCCTTCCTTTTCTAGTTGCTATGTCATCCAACAGGCCAAGTGTCTGGATCCTGTGACCTCTGAAAGGGCCTCTAGAAATGCTTGACAGACCTGGATAAAGAATGGATTGGCCCCAAGAGGCAAAAAGGGAGCTGTGAAATCAAAATTAATAAGTGTTTGATTACATGTCTACAAAACATGTCAACTAGTCAACTGCTACTTAACTCCTGGTTGTTGCCAAATTAGAATTAATGTGGAATGAGAATGCAGTGCAGAAAGACGGATAGAATTCTCAGGCTGAATTGCATATGGAAGTCATAGAGTGACACTGTCCCCCTCCATCTCTGCCTCTGCATCAGAAAGCTTAGGAGAGACAGAAAGATAAGGGGCCACTAGTGAGGGGTCCAGCTCCATTCCATCAAACTGAACAATGGTGGGATGGTTAATTAAAAATAGCAGCCAAAGCAGAGAATGCAGCTCAGTTGGCAGAGTGCTTGTCCAGCATGCATGGAGTCTGAGGTTTGATTCCCAGTACCCCATAAACTAAGTGTGGTCATGCACTTGGAAGATGGGAGCTTGAGGATCAGAAGTTCAAGGTCATCCTTGGCTAGGTAGTGAAGTCAGCCTGGGCTAATTGAGACCTTGTCTTGAAAGGAAGGAAGAAGAGAAGGGAGGAAGAGAAAAGACAATCAGAACTTCATTTAAGGTTGGTCTTTAGGCAGAGTCATATTTGAATACCTCTCATTTAGACCCCAACCTTCCTGGATTCATCTTCATGTGTATGAATCAGGGAGTGAGCAGCTCCTGTTACAGAGAATCAACAGATGTCTGGACCAGATATTCTGTCAAATGCAAGGGTACAGAGGATCTAGAGCAGACCCCTTCCCTCTGGAAGCTTAGTGTCTCAGAACAATTGTTCATATGTCCTTTCTTATTGGCATCTCACAAAAGTTTGGGTCATACTCAGGCAGGTGTCAGTTCAGGTCTCAAAGAAGCCATTCACAGTGTCTAAGGTGGCAGCTACTGAGCCTGGACTGAGTCCCAGGTCCTGTCTCTACCTGCCTGGTATACGGTACTTTTGGTACTTTCCCAGTGTCCCTGGCCTCTCACTGATGATGGTGATGGCTGTGCAGGCTGCTGTTTAGGGTACTGGCTTTGGGACTATGCTGTCATGTTGAGCTCAGTGTCCCTGTGTTGAGCAGGGCAGGGGGCAGCTACTAGCCTGCTCAAGTACTCTGTGAATTCTCATGAATCTATGTGGAACTAATTAGCTATTATTTCAGCCAATTCATTATAGTCTCTTTGGAGCAGCCTTCCCTTTTCTGAAGACTGCTTTGGAATTTGGTTGAATGTTGCAGGCGAAACATGCTTACAGGCTGCTTTGGGAGCCAGCTTTCTGTTTGTCCCGCCTCTGCCCACCTCTTTTTCCATCACTGAAGCCTTAGGGGTGGAGGTGAATGGCAGCAGCCTAAGACCCCGTCCCCAGGTACAGGTCCTGCCTGTCCTGTCTTCCATGGTTCTAAATCTCTCCTGGTCCTGCCCCAGGCTGCCACAGCTTGATCTCCATCATTTAAGTGCACCCTGTTCCACCAGGCTCTGGCCTGGGCAGCAAATCCTTTGCTTCACTCCTCAATCCCTCCAGAGCTGTCATTCATCCATGCCCTGGCTTAGCTTGGCTTTATCCCTCCCTGTTGGCTCTGTCCCCCTATCACCCAGCCCTGGTCCTGCCAGCTGTTTCAGCCCAGGGCCACCATGCCCTCTAGATGAAGCTACTACCTCTGCTGCCACTGTGCCTGCCTTCTCCCTGCCCCCACTTTCACGGTGTATGTCACCACTCTCCATGCTTCACTGGCCAGTTCTAAACACTTTCTGATTACGATGTGTGAAAGCACAGTGGTTAGAGGGGTGGGAGGTGGGAGGATACCGTGGGGCCCCCTCCTGGCAGACTTCAAGCTCACAACAAAGTGAGAAACACTTGGCTACCACAGCCTATAGCTCTTCCCAACCTTTTATTGTCCTAAACAGTCGACTTCCCCCAATACAGTGTCACCACAGGACACCTTCTGGGGCCTCTAGTTTAGTGGTCTCAGTCATTGGACCTTAGGAGGAACACTGCAAATTGAAGGACTCAAGCCCACAGCCACTCCCCAAGATGGAAGTTGGGACCTATTGCCCAGGCTCCCTGGGAATTTAGTTGCCATGGCAATGAGGCAATATCCCATAGATGCATGCAGAGGGTGGGGTCCCAGGGAGTTCTGGAGGATAAGATATGTGGTCACTGTGACTCTCCATGCAGGTCTATTGGGACCATCACTCCCGTGTGAGGAGAGATGGCCATCTGAGCTACACTGTGGTGAGAAGACTCTAACAGTGTTGCTGTTCTGAACAAATGGCCAGGGAGTCATCAGGATGGTTTCGCTGCAAATGCAGGGGATCATCTTGGGGATTTGGGGGAACCCATGGGATGTAGAGCACAGAAATAGAAGAGTTATCCCCTAAATCCAAACCTGAAATACCTCTGTCTAGTCAGAGCTTGCCCTTGGCAGTGGTTCCAAGACACTTCATGGGAAAGGCTTCTAGCAGCTGGGGATTGCGGAGTTAGGATGATGCCCAGCAACTCACCAGGCTGTTCAGGGCTGTCATTCACAAGTACTCCGAACTCATTTCTAGTCCCTGACGAGACACTTTTTAGGCAAATGAGCTCTCTGAATTCATGGCTAGCTGCACAAAGTAGGGTTTCCCTCTTTGCCTCATGGATGCCCCCCATGGTAGCATTTTGGGATTTAGTGAGCCACTTCAAGCTTCACGATGTCATTCAACTTAACCTCAAGATGAATATTTCAAAATGCCTATTGCATTCCACTTTCCTGTGAGGTCACACTTATAACCTTCATTTCAAAGATGAGGAAACCAACCCAGAGAAGGGATTTGGCTTATCCATCAGGATAGCCCATGGTAGAGTCGGGACTTGAAGCCACATCTGAGGACATGTCCAACCTTCCCCCAGGAGGACCCAGCTTCATCCCAGCTTGTGAGTCCTGAAAAGTCAAATACAAATAAAAAACAAGAGACTGACTTCTCAATACTGAAAATACAGGATGAGATCCTTTCTCCATTTTTATGTAAACATCTTTATCTGCTATTTAGTTACATATTTAAATTGTGTGTGCATGTATGTGGGGGAGCGTGTATATTCCTGTTCCTGTTTGTGTGTTCATGCATGGCTGTGTTTATGTGTTTTGGGGCCAAAGACAAACCTTAGGCATTGTTCCTTGGAGACTCTTTACCCTGTTTTTTTGAGACAGGATCTCATGCCGCTGGCCTCAGGGCTCTAGGGATCCTCCTGCCTCTGCTTCCAGGGCATGGATTCACAAGCATGGGCTCCTGGCTTTTTATGAGACGCTGCTGGAGTTGAACTCAGGCCCTCACGCTTGTGTGGCAAACACGTTGCTAACTGGTTCATCTCCCCTCCTCTCTTTGTCACTTAAAAACGTTTGTCAGTCTTTACAGTGGTCAAATACGCCTCTTGCCAGTCTTAACTGAGGGCTGGGCTGGTGCGATGGCTCAGTGGATAATAAAGGCACACGTTGCCAAGCCCAAGGATCTGAGCTCCAGTCCCAGAATCCACACTGTAGAAGGGAAGAACTGATTCCTGCAAGTTGTCTTCTGACTCCGACATGTGCCTCCTTTCCAAGAATAAATACATAAATGTAAAAACAAAATAAAACAACCCCTCCCAAGAACTATTTCAGGACCTGAGGACCAGGAAAAGGAGCAGGCCCCATCTCCCAGCTCCCTCAGATCACAGTAACAGGCTGCTTCGGGAGGGCGCCGAGCTCCAATTTGTTAAGCTGCAACTTGCAAAGATGAGGTTCCCTTCTCCCTCTGGGATAGCAGCTCACAGACAGTTCCCTGGTAAAGTAAGGTAAGCTGTGGGCTGTCCATGGTACCACAGAGTTCTCTTTCTGGGGGCTGGTTGTTGTTGATTCAGAAAACACATGCAGAGTTTCTGCTTGGCTGTGCAGGGTGTGAGATTGCCTTCTGTCTTTGCAATCTTAGCACAGAGCCTATGCTATGCATCACCTTCTGCTTTAATGCCTTCTCAGTAAGAGCTGTCTGTCTCTGCGACTGACCTTTGTAGGGAGCTTTTCTACAGTGGGAGGCTTTGCTATTAAATTCTATTTTCCCAGCCACCCTCTTGCCTTGACTTCTACCCATAGGTTTTCAATCTTCTTCACCAGTCCTTCTTACCTCCCATCCAAGACACCGGTTGCTGCTTGGCTTTGGCCCCTATTATCATGGACTGTGCTTCTGCTATGAATTAAGCCTTGCTGGCGTACTGTGTTCGGAGACCAAAGGCCATACTGTGTAAGTCGATCCCTACAGACCTCCTTAGCTAACTTTCAGCCCATTGTACTATTATAGGGAAAGGGTTGAGACAAGATCTTATGTAGCCCAGGCTGATGCCTTTGAACTCCCAACTCTCTTGAGTCTTCACTCTTCAAATGCTGTGATTGCAGGCATGTGCCAACACATTTGAAACTTCATCCCTGTTAGGGATGCCTTGATGTGCCAAGGAATGACAACATGCCACATCTTGCAACAGATCTCACAGGAGACATTTATTGGGGAGGGGGTATGAAAGGCCACTTCTGAATGGGGACAAGAGAGGGAAGGGGAGAAAGAGAGGGATGTCATGATGGTGAGAGCTTTTTTAAAGGGTATGTGACTCATGGAAACAGTAGAAATGTGTCACATTTGGTGGCTGGTAATGATGTGGCTGCTGGTGCCAAGTCACTAAAGATGGGTTGGGGTGCATCTGGTTCTTAACAAGCCCCCCAAAAGATTTATTACTTTTTCATTTTGTGTGTGTGGGTGTTTTGCCTGTGTAAGTGTGTGTGCCATGTGTGTAACTGGTGTTCATGGAGGTCAGAAGAGAACATTGGATCACCAGGACTGGAGTTAAGGATGCTAGGAACAGAACTCAGGACCTCTCTGAAAGCAGCAAGTGCTGTTACCCACTAAAGCCATTGTTCCTTGCTTGAATGTTAAAGGCTAAGACTCACAACCAGAAAAAGTCATCATCTACTTTTTAATTTATTTTATTACTTATTTAGTTATTGAGATGGGGGTCCCACTGTGTAACTCTAGCTATCCTGGAGTTCTCTATGGAAACTGGCTGGTCTCCATCAAACTCACAGAGATCCACCTGCCTCTGCCTCCTGAGTACTAGAACTAAAGGCACAAACCCCACCACCATACCCAGTCCCTCATTCACTTTTAATGTTGATCTCTACAGGCCAGCTTTGGTTCGCAAGCTCTCCTCTAAGGCTGCTTCCCTGTTCAAAAGGTTTCAAGATTCTATCTACTTTCTAGACTTCCCTTGTTATCTCCCAGTGAACTTCCTAACCTTGCCCAACAGTCCATTCTATGACATGTTCATTGAACATGACTTTGCTCACTGTAAGGACAATGTCTAGCCATCCTTTAAAAGTCAACTCCCAAACTGGGAGTTTAGGCTCACTCTGTTCCTGAGTCCTAGCCCTATATCTCAGTCTTTATCACGAGTGGTGTCTCCCGCCAGGGCTGTGCCACATCCTCTATAACCCATGGTTTCTTGGGGGACCCGATTCATCTCTTTTTTACTCCACCTTCCCACTTGTGCCAAGTCCAAGTAGCACAGGCTGATGGAGTGACTATTTAGGCTGGGTCAGCCTGTGACAGGTGGGATGTGACCATCTTAGGTCTAGGACTCAGAAGGCCAGGGTTCCCTACATGGGAGGAGCTGTGAGGTCCTTCCATCTTCTTTCACAGCAGTTTGAGAGTCAAAGACCCTTTCTCAGTTAATCAACGAGTGGAAATGTAGCTGTCCTAACTGGACCACCCAGAGCAGGAGCCTTTGGTTCTCCGCTTTCTCTCCAGAGTAATAAGCAGTCGTTACCAGGTGCCTCTCGCAGCCTCCCGTGCTGGCAGGTTATTTATATGCAAATTTGTCTGTCTGAGGCTATGGAGGCTCATAAACATGATAACAGCGGCTTCAGTAGGAGCTGGGACGTGATGGAGGGTGGGGAGAGGCCCTCTAGCTTCTTTGGGAGAAGTTAATATGGGATTAGCTACAACCAATTAGATGATATCAAACCCAAAGGGATCCAGCAGTTTAGCTAAACTGAAGATTGGGCTGGGGGTAGAGGGAGCCTGTGGCTGCTAGAAGGATCTGAGTGTAGGCAAACCCTTCCCCAGAAGCCAGGCTTGGTGCAGACTCCCTGTCCAACCCCTGAAAAAGAGTGTAAATGAGGGCTTAGTTGTGGCTCAGTGGTAGATTACTCAGTAGTATCTAGCATGCTTGAGGTCCTGGGTTTGATTCCCAGCACTTCAACAGTGTGTGTGTGTGTGTGTGTGTGTGTGTGTGTGTGTGTGTGTGTAAGGAGAGGTAGTGGATGGTAATAAGTATAAAAGATTTTTCTCAGTTGGGCAAAAATAATGTGTGCCTCATACATACGCATACACATTGTGGCCAGCACTCTAGGCCAGCACAATCCTTCTGGCAACTTTTTAAATATTAAACTTGATTTTGTGTGTGTGTGTGTGTGTGTGTGTGTGTGTGTGTGTGTGTGTGTGTGTTAGGGTGGGGCCACACATTGTTACACAGAACTTGCAGGAGTAGCTCCTCTCTACCATTTGGGATTCTGGGACTAAGTACCTTCATCCATTGAGCCACTGCTACCCCTCTACATATCACGGGACCCGGAAAGCCTTGCTTAGTGGGTCACTATTCTGGGCTCCCACTGGATTCTGCACAGGACCCCTGACTGACACTCACTCACTGTAGGTGCCTGCCTACTGTTAGCTTTTGCAGGTGTGAACATCCCTGCAATTGTGCATAGTAGATCAGCAAATGGTTTTTGAATCAGAGGAAAATACAAAGAAAGCCAAATATGTTGAGCTTAATTCTTATTATCTACTTTTATTACCTTGGAAAGGTCAAGCTTCAAGACTCAGCTCCCTTATCTGAAAATGGGGACATCAAACCCTCCTCTGACAGCTTCCTGTGCTGAAGTAGTAAATCCTGTTCTTTGGCAGTTAAGTTGGTTGCGTTCTCTTGCTGTTGGGACCATCTAAGGCCTGGACACACAGAGACACAAATTTCTTAAGTAAGATAGTTTTCTTATATCATCTTCCAGGAAAAGCCCCCACAGACTACCCCAGTCCAGCCTGAAACAAGCTCATCAAGAATGGACACACACAGAAGGCATCAGGCTGTTCAATGATGTTTGTTTCAGAGACTCAACACCCAACAAGCAATTTACAGAAGGAAGAGTTTATTTTAGTTTGTGGTTTGAGGGGGTAGAGTCCATTATAACAGGGAAGGACACAGAGGCAGGGACATGAGGTAGCAGGTATCTATACCTGCCGCCTTCTTCTTCTTCTTCTTCTTCTTCTTCTTCTTCTTCTTCTTCTTCTTCTTCTTCTTCTTCTTCTTCTTCTCCTTCTTCTTCTTCTTTTTCCTCTTCCCCTTCCTCTTCCTCTTCCTCTTCTTCTTCTATTTGATTTAGTTTTGGACTCCAGCCTATAACATGGTGCCACTTACATTCAAAGTAAGTCTTCCTTTCCCAGGTAGATCTTTCTGGAAACACCCTCAAAGGCAGGCTCAGAGAGGCATCTCTCAGGCACACTGACAATGGGGATTAACCATTTCAGGCTCTTCTGGTGTCATATGCTCAAAGTCCTGCATGCAGAACATAATCTCTCCTGAAAAGAATCATGTGTTTATGCAAAGCCATGGACAAAAACCCAACAGCCCTCTTGCCATTTAACAGCCCTCTCCATCAAGTAAATTTTCTTAGTACTAATTGATCTGAATTCAGGAATAATCATAGCATCTGGCCTTCTTGCTGGTTGGCCTCATGACTCTTTTTTATTTTCCCCCAAAGCTTGTGTCACAGAACTGACTTCTATGCATGTGGGATGTTAAGTCCCATGAATGTCCTCTCTTCCAGAATGTCTAAGGTACTAATCTGCCGGGATTTTATCCTTCAGGACAGTTGACCCTGGGGAGGACATCAGGAATGAAGCATCTGGGACATTGTGGAGAGCCCCAGGGAAAGCAGAATTGGCTGCAGAGAAGGGAAGGAAGAATGAGGGCCATGAAGCACTGGTGTAACTTAAGAGCAGTCCTGGGGGGTAGCAGGAGCAGTAGGGCAAGCTGAGGAGAAAGGTTACAAGCAAGGAGTCAGTCTGTACATCTGCTTCCCAGTCTAGTCAGTGAGGAAGAAGCAGTAGAGGCTGTGTGCCACTGGCCTTGCCAGGCAGCTACCTCCACCCATCAGAGGAAACCAAGGTAAGGAAGATGAGACAGTAGACAACAGCTTCTGTTCTTGGTTGATTGAAAGTTAAGGCTCTCACTACCAGACCCTCCCCTGGTGACCTGTAGGGTGTCTTGGAGCATTTCTGCATGTGGTTGCATGTTCCTGTGTGTTGCGTTGTCATAATTATGCTGACACAATGTGTCCTGCAGAGTTTCAGAGAGCACAGGCTACAAAGAATAGTCTAGAACTTTAGGAACCATAGTGCTTACTTTTCCAAGGGAGACAAGTAGGGCTGAGAGCCATGGAATGGGCTCCATTTTCTGGTTCACTGAGGCCTAGGTAGGCCTCCTGAGTCCACTCTGCTGGTTACGTTGCTTTTTTTTTTTTTTTTTTTAATCTTTGCAGAGAGGTCATCTTCCTTCTGTACCATGCTTTCACTGGTCAATGGGCAAGCAGGAGGCACCAATAGGGAACTTAGTAGCATGGGCCCCTTGGGGTTTCTTCTCTTGCCCAGAAATAATCCATGGGTGAGCTACTAGGAGGGGATGATTCTTAGCTTTGGGGTTATAGCCATTTGCTACTTGGAGCTATGTAGCTCTCTCCTTACCCAGAACTTATGCCATTATCCCCACTAAAAACCTGGAAGCCGGGTCCTGTCTTCACCTATATTAGTTACTTTTCTCATGTGACCACAAGCCTGAAAGAAGTGGCTTAAGGTAGGCAGAGTTTTTTCTAGCTCACAACTTGAGGAGACAGTCTATCATGACAGAGATGGCATGGCAGCAGGCCCTCAGGAGGCAGCTGGTCATAACTCATCTGCAGCCAGGAAGCAGGGCATGAACGGGAAGTGGGGCTGAGCCATAAAACCTCCAGTGACCTTCCTCCTCCAATGAGGCTCCACCTCCTAACAGTTCTAAAACCCCAAAGCGCCATCTACTGGAGACCAAGTGTTCAAACTCATGAACCTATGGGGGACATTTCACACCCAAACCCCATCATTTTATAGCCAATGGTGACACTCCTGAGCTTACCCTATCCTGTGGCTTTCCATGTCCCCTAAGTTCTCTTGAGAGCCATTAATCCCCTTCTTAATTCCTAACCACAATGTGCCTTGGATGGACCCAAGCTTTCTAAAATAGGCAGAAAGATCTGGCAGCTCTTTCTGCTTCAGAACACAGAGACATTGTCTGTTGCCATGGGTAAGCGAAGTCTGTGACTGACCTCCCCCCACCTCTACCTAGGACCAGAGTGAAGAGGAGGGGTGGAAATAGCTTTCATTTTTTTCCCAGAAACATACAAGGGAGGAGGCAAGCCATGGCTGATCTCTCCTCACATACCGTTCCTTCACAAGATACTGTTACCTAGCCTTGTGCCACATTTCCAAGAGAAATCCCATCATGCCTCCTCCCCACTTACCATCTTTCCATGGCTTCCTATTGTCCTCTGGATAAAACCCAGGCTCCAGGTCACATATGGCATCAGCATCTCGCTAGAACTTACCTTCTGCAGCCTTGAAATTGCTCTTCTCCCTTCTTTCTGCTGTGTCCAGAAGAATCTAGAATTCAATCATATGGCTGATCCTGCTCATGAAGAACACTTCATGTCACTTAGTCTGTTGCTTGGACAATACCTTCCACATTTTGCTTTCATTTAAGATTGGGAGGGTAGACGCAGTGTTTGTTGGATGCTCAGTGAGTGTTAATCAAGCCTTACTCTCTGAGATGCCCATGCCATCTAGAAAAGGCTCTATGCAAGCATGCAGGGCACCATAGAAGTTTTATTCTTGGCATTCTCAGTTCTGTTTTGCAGTGCATCAGAACTTGCTAATCTCTTTTTGTGAGTCTCCTATGTTTTGAGTTTCCTATATTGTCCATCTTTGATGGAAGATGGAAGAAGCATCATTTTAGGAGGACTTGGGGCTAGCAGCCCGATCTCTTAGTAGAGAGGTGATTGGCTCTTTCCGTTTGTGGCTCAGGGATAGCCACACCTAAAGTCAGCAGCCTGTCTTGACTCCTGATGGAGCTACCCAATTTCTAGGATCACACTGAGGTTCCTAGGCCTGAAGAATATCAGGCTTCTAAACATGGTCCAGAAAGCTGCTAGTGGCTCAGTACAAGCTGGGTGTCCAAGAGGTGGAGCTAGTGAGTAGTTTCTAAGTTCTTTTTTTTTTTATCATTCTCATCCTGCAATCCAAATCCCACTCAACCTGAAAGGGCTGAGAAGCTGATTCCCCACACCTGCTCCTTGGAGGACTCCAGGTGGTCCTGATACAGTGCAGCCAGTATTCTACAGTGGACTACACTCTCCAAGCTGAGACAGAGGAGGGTCATTCCTGAGGGATGAATTCAGTTGAGGTGGAGATGGCATCCTCTTCATTCAAGGTGATCACCACTTTCTCTTTCCACTAATTATTCTATTTACTATTTTTTTTTAAGTAGGGGAGGGATGCACATGAGGAAATCAGAGAACAACTTGAGGAGACTGGCTCTCTGCTTCTACTAGGTGAGTCCCAAGGATGGAACTCTGGTTGTCCATGCTTGGGAATAAACACTTTTACCTGCCAAGCCATCTGAGTGAGTACTCCCACTCCCACCCCATGACTCATTTCCTGACCAAGTGAAACAAGTGATGGGCAAGAATGAAGGCCATTTCCATGGCTGAGGGCAACTCTGGCTCCTGTGACCTCCAGCATGTCTGAGTTCTTATGCTCTCTCTCTCTCCTCTCTCTCTCTCTCTCTCTCTCTCTCTCTCTCTGTTGTGTATGGGGGTGTCTCGGAGAAGAATTGCATAGTGGCTCTGATATGCCCTGCTTCGATGCCAAGTGACAGCCCTGCTGCTGGCACACCAGGGAGGCTGTCACTATACGGGAAGAAGCAGTTCCCTCTGTCCTCACTGACGGCCCGTCCCCCACAGCACTACTGTGGAGTCAGTGTAGCTGGTCAGAGGTCTCTGGGCCAGCATACAGCCATGAACAGTCTTGCACTGCTGGGCCAGGGAGTCAACTCTGATTGAGAATCTGTGCAGTGACGCCAGTGGCAGGAGCAAGGAGCTAGGCGTCCAAGATGCACTCAGAGAAGTCGTGCATTTGTACATGTCCACATCTGAACCTCTGTGATCTCCATGCTGCTCCCATCCTCTCAGCTTCTAGGACTCAAATCCTTGGAGTCCATTTCTTTCCCCTCTTCTCCAAATCTCCATATCTAATTGGTCACCAAGTCATTTCTATTTCTTTTAAACAGTGTCTGTGTTTGGGGCTGTTTTCCACTCTACCCAGCCTGTCTGGGTTTGTAGTCTATCTGGTCTCCATTCACCTACTTCTCATGCAAATGTCCACTCTGTCTCCCTAACTCCATGGCTACATCCTTCCTAGTTAACAGAGGCAATTGTGCTACCAAACCCCTTCTTAGGCCCTGTATTCCTTTGCCACCTTGGCTGCCTTCACAGTGACCTTCACACTGGCCAGCCCACACCCTCTTTCAGAGCTTATCCTCCAGGGAAGCTCCACATTTATCTCCTAGAACATTGTCCTGTGCCTGCAGGGACCTGCTCTGCTCCTGTCACTTCTGACTCTTTTCTTTCTGCCCAGCTCTTAAGCAAGGGGGCCTCTGGTTTCCTGTCCTTGGCACTTTATTCACCTCTCTTTGAGTGATCTCCTTGTCGTTGATTGATAAATCTACATCTTCAGTCTAGACCAGTGGTCTCCTGGGAATTGGTGTGGGTGATCTTCTGAGGTCCAAGAAATAAAGTGCTGAATTTATTTTTATCTAAAAAGTAAAAAAATAAAAAAGTCACCTTCCTAAATATTTAATGTACATGTTGTCATCCTCAGTAGTTATGAGAAAACACAGAGATAGTGGAGGGTATGTGCTCAAAATGTTTTTCTGACAGGGATAGTGCTGCCAATGTCCCTTCCCTTCCCTTGTCTCTTATCATAATAGAAATAGCATGCCTCACTGCCTGGGACAATGACCATTTTATTCTGCCTGCTTTTTGTTACCAGAAATTTGGGGGAGTTCCTTTGTAGTTGCCACCAGTTGAACCTGGGGAAACTGGGATTCTTGGTATTCATAGTCTCATTAACAAAAGAATTTAAGAACGAACTCAGATGGAAGCTCCACAACAATTTTATTAAGAGTTTAAAAGAAAAACTACAGGGCAGGCAAGCTGTAAACCTCAGAAGCTTCCCAGAGGAAGAAAATGAAGAAGAAAAGGGAGTGTGGGGTGTAAGGCGAGGGGTATGGGAGTGTAGGGGTGCTGGGTGTGGGGGTGCATGGTGCAGGGTGGGGTGTAGGGGGCTGCTGCTTGAGTTAAGCCAGCTGAGATAACCCAGCCACATGGAGGATAAGCCACCGCATGGAAAGGTAGAGAGACAGTATGTAAGGCATTAGATAAAGGGCAAGAAGCCTAAGGCATAGGAGAAAGCATGCTTTGAGCAAACACAGAAGAAAAGGAAATAGTGCACTCTCCCATCCCATCAGAGAAGCAGGCAGACTTCTGAGGCTGCCTGGCTGGTCATGTAAGCTACTGTGCTGGCAAGCAGGGATTCTAGGAAGAAAAGAACATGAACTCATTAAAGGGGAAGCTATTTCTCCTATCTCACCTCACCTAATGAGAACCTGCCTTCCTCCAGGTGGTCCCACCTTCCTGAATGTGGTTCCTTGGTGAGCTCATTGACTCTGCCCATCTAGAATGTTAGGTCTCCATCCAGGCCACAGGTTCCATGCTCTCACCAGAGGGAATAGTTTTCCCTTAATGAGCCTTCGCTGCTGCCGTGATGTCACGTTCTGCTAAATGCGCCATCTTGACCCACTTCCAGGATGCGAGCAGAGATGGTGGGCCTATTTCCCTTCCTAAAGGAAGGGCTTGCCTTCCCCTTACCCGGACCTCCTTTCTCCTGACACCCTAGAGCTGCAGAAGGTCACACTGCCCCGTGAGCTATGTGGCTGTGCTTTGAGAAGGAAACCTTGTCTTGTGTAAGCCACTATTTTTTGGAGGTTTTGTGATAGCATCTGAATCTGTATCCTGCCAGAGACACATGGAATGCTTTGGTCTAGATTTCCTTTTCAAGCTCCCACCCTTTATATGTTCCTGGCATCTGGAAGTCTCCACCCCTGGTACCCTAAACACAGGATGTCAGAGGTAGTGTTCACTCTAGCACTCCTGCCTGCCCTTGAGTTACAGTATCAGTTCCCAGGCCTGTTTGCTGGGGGCTCCTGCTAAGATGCTTTGCAAGTAGGCTGGGGCCTCCAGGTATTAATCCATGCATGAAAAGACTTAAACAATGCATTAGAGCCAGGACATGGGGTAGTAGCTGAAGTCCTCTGACTATCTCTGGAGCTATTTTGGGGCTCTAATGGGACATTTTCCAGGGTAATGGATGATTGTCCTGGAAGGAGTTGTCCAGTGAGACTGGACACAATGGAGTCATCTCAGTCTTGGGTATTTGGCAATGCATGGCTGTCCCCCTGCTTTGGGACAGAGGCTTTCCTGCTCTGATGTTTGAAGACAGGTCATAAATACCACTAGGTGATGACATCTTTGGAGTGATGTTGTAAAAAGCTGTTCTCTAGGCAGGACATGGCCATTGTCCCTTGATCTGTCAGGTAGCTGTAATTACTGTAGGACATCTTAACATGGTTGAGGCTCTTACATTTTACTAACTTTCCATCATGGATCAGGGAAGGGGCTCAGGACCCCACTTTTCTCTAAGGATTTACAAAGTTACTAGGAGACAGGTTTCAAGAGCCCCCACCTCTCTTCAAGATTTCTAGGCATCAATGGTTACTAGAGGAGAAGTCTTATAAAGCCATGCTTCACTCAAGCCTTATAGGCAGTTAACAGTTGCTAGGGAGGCCACACCCCTCCTCAGGTTATATAAATAGTTAACAGTTGATATGCTGCCATGTTGTTGTTAGTGATCCCCTCGCCGACACTCCTATAAGTAACCCCTCACCCGTGCACCTGTAAATAATACTAATTGAACTCACTGGTTCACCGCACTTGAAGCATCTTTGCTTTGTTTCTGCTCTTGATATCCTGTCTGAGGCAAGTAACCATTTGTTTACATCTCAGAAACAGTTCATACAATAAATGGACATAGAGTGTGACCTATGAAGTGTCCTGTGGCAGGAAGGAGGCTCTAACAGCACAGGATGAGATAACTCCCAGCCTCTTAGACAGATGATATCACTTTCTGTCACACCCATGGGGTATGGGCAGAAATGACATGTTCCCCTCTAGGCCCCACCCATCCTCATCTCTTTCCACCTCTACATCCTTCCTTTCCAATGACATCTGGATGATGCTGGAATGTCAGTAAAGACTCAGGATGAGATAGCATTGGTCCCTAAGGCTGCCCAGAGGAGAATGTCTCTGGAGAAACACACAGACCATGGTAAACAGACACAGTGATTTGGGGGATGTTTGTTACAGCAGCAGCCATTCTATCCCCAATCAATAGTTTCCAGTGGCTTTGTGAGTGAAGACAATGACAAAAGTTAGAGAAAACAGAAGGAATGGGGACATGGTGATAACTGGGCTGGCAGACAGATATCCCAGCTGGAGACTTCTAGGAGGGAAGATCTCATTAACCCCTATGTCTCAAGATCTTCCTATATAAAAGGTTTTATCTTTTCTTTTTTTAACTCCAAAAGGGCCTTGTATAGACACTGACAAAATAAAGCCAGATCTCTTACTCAAGTGTAAAATGCACTTGAGTAAGATGTGTATACACACACACACACACACACATTTACACCTTAAAGTTTCACTAATTGATCTAATCTCCTAGAAGCTTGTACTATGAAGTTGTAAATCACATGAGAAGTTACACTTGTTATTTTGTGATAATTGTAGATTCGCTTAGCAGTAGTAGGAAATGATACACATGCATCTCATTCCATGATCTCTTTCTTCAGGGCACCAGAAAAAATGTTAAGACTTACATTCACACAAAAACCTGAGTATGGTTGTTCTAGCAGCCTCATTCACAACACCCCACGCAAAAACAATGCAGATTTCAGCCAATGAAAGGCCCCAGAAGGTAATAGCATGCAAAGCTGTACTAGGGTATCTCAATGAGGATATTGGCATTGTGACAGTCAGGACATTTCCATGATCACAAGGATCCCCATATTGCCTTTGAATCACATTTACCTTCTTCCTGTGTCCCTAATCTGTTTTTCATTTCAACAGTGTCATGTTCATCTGCATCAGATGGCATTCACACACATACACACATGTACACACACACACTTTTTAAAAGTATTTATTATGTGTGTGGGTCCTTGTACACATGCCAAGGGGAGTGTGTGGAGGCCAGAGGACAACTTGATGGAATCAGTTCTCTCCTCCCATCTTTAAGTGGGTTCTAGGGGTTGAACCCAGGCTGTCCAGTTAACCTGCAGTACCATCTCACTGGCCCATGATCAAATGCTTTGGCTGCATCAGTTGATAAGATCATGGAACTCTCCCCCAGCTTGTTAAAATTCATCCATTCTACCAGCTTTGCATCTCTGGAATATAGTACACTGGTACAGTGTATAATTTACTTAAGTATGCATGTGTGTGTCATAGTTTTGTGTCAGTTGACACAATAAAATACTCTGGCAAAAGTGGCAGAGGGAGAAAAGTTTATCTAGTTCACAGTTCCAGGCTACAATCTATCATAACAAGGAAATCAGGTTGCAGAAACTGAGCATAGCTAGTCACATCCACAGTCAAGAGCAGAGAGAAAGTAAATGCACGCGTTTGTGCTCAGCTTGCAATCCACTGCTCATGCAGTTCCGAATCACCTGCCCAGGGAATGGTGCCACCCACAATGAACAGGTGTTCTCACCTCAATAATGCAATCAAGACAATTTCCCACATGCCTATAAGACAACCTATCCAGATAATGTCTCATTAACACTATCTTTCCAGGGGATTCTAGATTGTGTCAAGTGGATAAAAAACTAACCAGCACAGATGCATAGATTCTGTGTTGGTTGGTGTTAACTTGACATAACTAGAGTAATCTGGGAAAGGGAACAATGGTTGAGGAGTTGCCTCTATCAGGCTGGCCTGGAGGCAAGCCTGTGGAGGTGTTTTCTTGATTAATGGCTGATGGGGTAGGACACAGGCCACTGTAGGCAGTGCCACTCTTGGGCAAGTGGTCATGGGTGTGTAAGAAAGTAATTTGAGAAAGCCAGGAGGATCAACCCAGTAAGCAGCATTCATCCATGGTCTCTGTTTTAGTTCCTTCCCCAACTTCCTCAGAGATTGACAATAATTGGTAAACTGGAATAAACCCTTTAATCTCCAAGTTCTTTTTGGTCATGCTATTTTTATCACAGAAACAGAAAACAAACTAGGACTCTTTATCTATCTGTCTGTCTATCGTCTATCTATCCATCTATCAATCCTATCTATCTATCTATCTATCTATCATCTTCTATTATCTTGAGACAATGACTTATGTAGCCTGGTCTGACCTATGACCTCCTGAGCCTCCTGCCTCTACCTTCCATATACCGGGATTCCTAACATGTTCCTCTATGCCCAGACTATAATTTACTTTATATATTTATGAGTTCCATTTGCTGATATTTCGCTAAAAATTTCGTACATCTATATTCATGAGGGATATTGATCTCTAGTGTGCTATTCTTTGTCCTATCTTTGTCTGATTTGTGTATTAGGATAATAGTAGCTTCAAAAATAAATTGGCATTCCTTTCTCATCTATTTTCTGGCAGAGATTATATAGAGCTGGTGTTAACTCTTATTTAAACATTTAATAGAATTATCCAGTGAAGCCATCTGTGCCCAGAGAGTTCTTTTGAAGGGGGGAGGGTTAAAATTATGAATTCAATTTCCTTAATAGTTATAGGAATTATTCAAATGAAATTCTTCTTCATGTTGGGTGAGAAAACTCATGTTTTCCAAGAAATTGGTTCATTCTGCCTGAGTTACTAATAAGTGTACAGAGTTGGAGTCTCCCCCACCCCACAACCTCACCACCCTGTTGTCATTTTGATGATGTCTACTGGGTCTCTACTGATGTCTCCTTCTTTCATTCCTGTTATTGGAAATTTAGATATCTCACTCCTTCCCTGATCCCTAGCTCCCATTCCCCCAAAGTGCCTTTGCCAGTCT
Source organism: Phodopus roborovskii (assembly GCF_943737965.1). Taxonomy (NCBI): domain Eukaryota; kingdom Metazoa; phylum Chordata; class Mammalia; order Rodentia; family Cricetidae; genus Phodopus; species Phodopus roborovskii. Next base: position 20,785,333 of record NW_026126517.1, read on the forward strand.
TGCTAGAAGTGTGTCAATTTCACTGACTTGTTTTCAGAATTATTCTCCCATTTAAGTGGTTTTAATTTTGTTGACTTGGTATTAGTTACTTTTTTCTTCTTGCTTTGGGTTTATTTTGCTTTTTCTTTTTTTTTTCCAGATTATTAGCACTTAAATTTCTTAATGAGTGAGTTGAATGTGCATTGTGTATATGCATACATGCATGTGACATATATATGGGTCAGAAGAAAACTCTCTGAATCAGTTTTTTTCCTGCCATTTTGTGGGACCTGGGAACTGAATACAGGTTGTCAGTCCTGTATGTAGGTGCACTGAGCTACTGTCTTAGTTACTGTTTCTATTTCTGTGAAGATACAGCATGATCAAGGAAGCCTATGAAAGAAAGCATTTAATTGGGGTCTACCTACATTTTCAGAGGGTGAGCCCACGACTATCATGAAGGGGAGCAGGCAGGCTGGAGCAATAGTTGAGAACTTATATTTGTCTGCAAAATGGAAGCAGAAAGACTTGGCCTGGCCTGGGCTTTGGAAATCTCAAAGCACTACCCCCACCACCCCCACCCCTGGCCAGTAACAAACCTCCTCCAATGAGGCCACACCTCCTAATCCTTCCTAAAGAGTAAATCACTCGGGACCAAACATTCAAATATATGAGATTACAGCAGCCATTCTCTTTCAAACCACCACACTACCTAGCCATCTTTTCTAGACTCTTGAGGTGGCTCTCATATTATTGTATTGTCTCCACCCCCACCCTGAGTCTTGCTGACCTCTGGCTTGCATTCATTCTTCCTGCCTCAGCCTGTAGCAGTCTATGTTTAAGGTGTACACCACCATGCCCAGTTCCCTATTTTTCTAACATACACTCTGAGATTAGTGCTATAAATGTTCTTCTCTGTGTTGCTTTAGCTGCTTTCCACAAATTATATGCTTCACAGCTACATGTCACCTAAGGACATTTCTGTCAATGACAGACTGCCATTTGATAGTGGTTCTGTAAGGTTATATTGCGAGTTGTATCAAAATTGTCTTATTTTGTCTAAGTACACTCTATGATGATCACACCATGGCAAAATTGCACAATAACACACTTTTCAGAATGTGTCTCCATCATTAAGCCATGCGTGATTAGATTTTCTTCCTCTCCTGTAACTCAGAGGACATGAATGGTCCCCAAGGCTTGGTTCAGTTTTTACTCCCATCCATTTTCTCCTGTTGTTCATGGTGGGTAATTTCTATATTCTATTTTAGCCCCCCATTCTTTCCTCTGTCCCCTTCTTTCTGCTCTTGGATCCATCCCCACTGAGATTTTAATTTAATTACTCCATGTTTCTGTTCAAACATTTTCATTGTTCTTCTTAACAGCTCCATTCTCTTTGCCTACGTTCTCTCCTTTTTCCTTACTTGTTTTAAGCAAGTCCATATACTCACCTACACATACCCCACCCCTACACACTCCTGTCACAAATCATGGCTACTTGAAAATGTTTGTCAGATAGTCTTAACTTCTCTGTTGGTGTTGGGATTCACCGATGATCTTTTGTAATTCAGTCTGATACTATCCTTAAGGTTCTTGGACCAATATGAAACTTGGATATCACATTAGAAAATTTTGAATTCCACTGAAATCACCTGCTTCTTTGTTGTTACTGCTAAGTGGAGGCAGATGTTAGGTTCCATAGTCAGTCTTCATTGAGTAATTTGCCCAGATGGGGCAGGGGTAGAAAGTTCCAAGTCTCCACAAGACCTTTACTGATAGTGCAGTGGGGATAGCCTTGTTACTAAAAGGTAAAGGTCAGTGTCTTGGTTCCTCTGGCCCCACCACAGGAGTACAAAGAAACACATGTCACTGTTGTCAGATGGAGGTCACACTCAGTGATGGTGGTGGGCTTCCCACTAGCTGACAGGTATCCTCTCCCTCTGTTTTCTCTGATGTGACCTCAGCAGTGTGTTGGGGTGCTTGGTGCAGCCCACAAACTTAGAAGTTGAGGTTCATCATTTAGCTTTTGCTGGCACAAGTGACCAAGAGACTGTGGGGAGGAGGGAAATGACAGGAGGAAGTATTTTTTTTCCATGATGTTTGACTACATCGGAGGTGCTGTCTGTCTTACTGGAGAAAGCAGACTTTGGTTAGAATTGTTCTTTCTGTGTAGCTGTTTCTGTTTTAAAAGTTACCGTTTTCTTTTTGTCAAGTTTGAAATCTGTGAGGCAAATGCAGAACCCAGGGAACTCCCTACCTTGCCATTGTTCAAGTCCTGAGGTCCCTTGAAAGTCTGTCTCCTTTTCATCTTTCAGAGAGTTCATTCCTTTGTTTTATGGTCAAGTCTGGGGTTTTCAGCTGTTCTTCATGAGACAATAGAAAGGAAGTCCATCTACTCTATTTTCTAGCAGCAAAAGTTTCCCCATTGTGATTTTAACACTTTAATTGGGGTTTAATTCTCTTGCCAAACAATCTGCAGAGTGTGTGATTCAGTGGATTTTTGTGTATACTTAGAGTTGTACAATCACCACTACAACCAATTTTAGAATATTTTTATAACCCCTGGAAGAAAACTCTACCCGACTCTCCACTGAGACTTTTAACTCCAGGTAGCCGCTAATCTCTTTTCCGTTTTAATAAATTTGTAGATCCTGAATATTTCATTTAAGTGGAATCTTTCAACACATAATTTGCTCTCTGTCATAGCACATATTGGTTATTTCTTCCATTCTTTCTTTCTATCCTGAAGTCACAGAAGATTGAACTTAGGACCTTGTCAAGCAAGGACTCTACGGATGACTATATCCCCAGCCTCCTTTCATTTTTAATTAGAGACAAGCTCTTCCTAAATTGCTTAGATTGTCCTTGAATTCACCCTGTAGCCCAGACGGGCCTCGAACTTGCAATTCTTCGGAGTATCCGGTTTACAGGCCTGCACTGCGAGCTTTGACTGCTACCTCATTTCTTTTCCTCTCCAAATGGCAATATTCCACAGTAAGGATCTATCATATTTCACTCATCCACACACTGACTGATGAACGGAGAGATGCTTGGATTGCTCACCCATTTTGGCTACAATGAATAATGCTGCTGTGAACACTCCTGTAAAAGGTATTTGGGGAGGGGGGAGGGGGAACATATGTTTTTACTTCTCTTGCATAAACGCCAATGAGCAGAGTTGTCAGATGATGTCGTGACATGTCTAACCATTTGATGAACTGCCAGACTGTTTTCCTCAGTGGCTGCATCATTTTGCATCCCCATTAGCAATGTATGAAGGCTGAGCATTCTCCACATCCTTGCCAACGCTTGCTGTTATCTGTCTTTTTGATTACAGCCATCCTAGTGGGTGTGAAGCTGAATCTCATTGTGGTTTTGATCTGCATTTCCTTGATGACTAATGATGTTGCGCCTCTTTTCCTGTGCTTACATCCACGTGTTTGTCTTCTTCAGAGAACTGTCTATTTAGCACGTCTACGCAATTTTGAATTGGGTTATCTGTCTTTTTATTATTCTGTTGTTTTTCCTGTTTTGTTTTTTAATGTTTTTTGTTGTTGTTATTTGAGGGTTTGTTCTGTTTCTTGAGACAAACCTGGAATGCACTGGATAGCCCAGGCTGGCCTTGAACATATGCTCCTCCTCCTGTCTCTCCTGAGTACTGGGGTTCCAGATATGTGGCACTCTGCCTGATTTGTCTTTGTACTTTCTTGATAGAAAGTATTCTTTGAAATACAAAGCTTTTGAAATTCTATTACTTTAACACCCCCCCCCCGTGTGTGTGGTGTGTGTGTGTGGTGTGTGTGTGTGTGTGTGTGTGTGTGTGTGTGTGTATGTGTGTGTGTGATAGCATGTGTGTGAAGATCAGAGGACAAGCTGGGGCAGAGTGCTTGGTGACAAATGGCTCCACCCCCTGAGCCATCTCACCAGCACACAGAGTCTCTAATTGATGATATTCAGTGTAGCTATTTTTCCTTTGTTGCTTGGGTTAAAAAACACTCTCTAATAAAGGTCATAAAAATTAGTGCCAATATTGAAGAGAGAGAAAAACTCCTGTTTTCTTCAAAGAGTTTTGTAGTTTTAGCTCTTACGTTTGTTCACTCCAGTCTGAGTTGATTTTTGTGTTTGGTGTGAGGAATTGATCTGGTGTCACCACAGTGCGTGTGCCTGTCCAGCTGCATCTGTTGGAGAGGCTGTTCTTTCACGATTGAGTGGCTTGACATATTGTGGAAAATCAATTGACCTTAAATGTGAGATCCAATGTATGGATTTTCAATTCGATTCCATTGATCTGTATGTTCTTATTACATGTTAAGCTCCTGTAGACAGCAACCAGGCCTTATCTTCACATTCCTGGCCATTGTTGGGGTTTGGGCACATGTAGGGAATGCTGGGATTTCAGTCTGCCAGGGCAGATACTACAAAATGCAGCAGATGGGGCAGCTGAAATTCTTCTCATGATTCTGATGACCAGAAGAATGTCCAAGACTCAAGTGTCATGTGGACCCTTCCCTTGTCTAACAGCTACCTTGTCCCCTTAGCAGGTTGTCCATCCCACTGAATTAGGGCCCTACCCTTGTGACTCATTTAGTAATCATTAAAGGTTCTGTCTCCAAAACATCACACTGGGGTCTAGGACTCCAACATATGGGTGATAGCATTCAGCTCGTGATCCTAGGTAAAAGCTCTTGGTCAGAAAATAAACAGGGACATGTGAGTGGTACCAGTGAGGCATGGGAAGCAAAGATGAAGCTGTCAGCTGCATACAGCTCATCAGAGCATCCCTGGTAGGAACAAACCTATAGAGAAATTACCTTGACTTCCTCAGGTTAAGTGAGGACCTGGGCAGAGGGATGCGACACTAGGGTCACATGTGTGTCAGGAGTGAGTGATAGCTGTGAATAGTTGTGAGAAGGAGAAGTTGACCTAGAAGAGTCCTCTGTGGAGGGGTGCGTATACACATGTGCAGTGTTCTCAGTGGACTGTGTACAGAGAATCCTGCTCCGTTGTACTACAGAATACTGATGGTCTAGTGGTCATCACTTTCTCTGCAGTGATGGCTTCTTGTCGCTGTTGGATATTTGCTGTGCACATGGATGGGGCAGGTGCAAAGGCCAGACCTGGAGAAGGCAAACTCCCAGGTAAGCAAGAGCTGGTGGTAGAAGGAATGCAACATCTCTCTTTTCTTCTAGGTTAGGAGCCCTCTGCAGTGTCCATGCTCTGTTTGGAATGGTCTGCAGGCAGGGCCCTGAGCAGTACCTCCCTGAGAACTTGCTTTAACCTCATTATTGTGGAGAGAGGCAGTAGTATAGCAGTTTACCAACCAGTTTTCACAAGAGCTGGTGATGGGGGATTGAGGGAAGAGTGAGGTTGAGCTAGTCTGAACTTGGGCAGAGAAAGACAAGGTAAGAGGGACCTACATCGGGAGCCACCAGCACCCCCAAAGCATGCCTAGCTGCCTCATGATGCTGGGAGGAAGCTTAGACAACGTCACTATGAGGCTGGGCGGGGGGCTCAGTGGTTAGTATTCAAACTGCCTTTCACTGACCAGAGCTTTAATTGTGTAGGAACTTCAGGGCAGGAGCAGGAACAGTGTCAAGCAGGAGGGAGAGCCAGGGAAATGAATGTGAAGTTCTAGTCTGTTCAGTCCTCCTCAAGAGCAGAGCAGGCAGGTAGCAGTGCTTGTGTGGGCATCAAAGCCTCTTTCCAACCACCCACTTCAGAGAGGGTCATTAATGTCACCCACTCTGGACTGTGGAGGTGTTGGAGGTTGGAGTCCCAAAGGCTGAGGTTCCCATCTTCTGCCTCCTCAGAGGAGATGAGAGCTCTCTCTGAATCACTGTTTTTCCCGCCAGTGGGTCACTGTGAGGGGGGCTTGACAGGTCTCAGCTGTAGGAGGCCACTTCAGATGTTTGGACCCTTCTACATCTCCTTGTCTTCTCAATGCTTGGTTTGGTGGGTGTGTGTGTGTGTGTGTGTGTGTGTGTGTGGAATACTGACCGTTACTATATGATTTTCAACCTTCCACTGCATGTAATATTTCCTCAGGGTACTAGCAAACCTGAGGTGAGATGTGGAGAGGCTATAAGTCTTTATAACAGGCAAGTTGGTAAGGCTGGAAGGGCCAGAAGCTAGGAGTCTGGGTGCTTGGTTTCTTCACCAGTGTTTTTCATTCCCTAAATAAAAAAACAGTCAAGTGACCTGTGTACATTTTGTTACAATATTCTCTCCTTCATCTCATCCCAACATCCATGACGTCTAGCAGGGATTTTTAACAAAGGCAGAGAAACACATCTTGAGCATATTCTTTGTAAATCTGTCCCTGGGATCCTGGAATTAAAATAGGGTAGTTCTAGCTTGGGGAGGTGGGCGTTGAAAAGATGAATGGATGGAACTTATTATAAAACATTGAACAATAAATATCTATCAGACCAGGGCAATAGAGAAATGGTAGATGGATAGAGACAGATAGATAATAACTGCATGAGTTGGGGGGGGGGAGAAAGAGCAAGAAAGAGAGAAACTCATTTACCACCAGTGGAGGTGACTATTGAACCAATTGCTTATTCAGAAAATTAGTAATTGAAAAGGAAGAATTAGCATTTATCCATCCTTTGTAAGAGGGATTGTAGTTAATTTTTGTTGATGAGGGAATATTCTTTTTTTGTGAAAAACACTAGCCAATAAATATGTAAAGAATGGTAGAATTAGAAAAATCACCATCTTTCAATATTCAAAGAAATAATCTATTCAGGAAAACACCATCAGAAACCAAGGCATCAGGTAAAGTTGGTTGAAAACAAGATCTTTTAGACAGAAAGGCATTGCCCCCAGTGCCTTGTCAGAGGGAAGATAAGCCTTTTCACTGGCTGGCTCTGTCAGAAGATACTTTAATCCAGGGATGAAAATTAGTGGGCTAACTTGATGCTATATGCTCTTTCTGATGTCTGTAATATGCATTTCACAGCATTGCCTATGAAGTTGCATTGCTTACTCAGGCTGGCACAACACACTACAAAGACAGACTGTCATAATTCCCTAGGCTGGGAAGGCCTAGATCAAGATGCCTGCCAACTCAGTTTCTCCCTTCTGGGTGGGCCGTCTTCCTGGCTTGAGACAGCTGGTTTAAGGCTGCATTCTCACACAGGGATGGAGGAAGCACGTTCCTCTGTTAGGCTACCATCCAAAAATACCAAACCCACTTTTTCCTTTAAATCTCATTTAGTCATATTACCTCCATGAGATCCAAGACTCCAGTCTTAAGCATTGGGGCTTAAGACTTCATTATATAGCTGGGCAGTGGTGGCACACACCTTTAATCCCAGCACTCAGGAGGCAGAGGCAGAGGCAGAGGCAGTTGGATCTCTGTGAGTCCAAGGCCAGCCTGGTCTACAGTGCAAGTTTCAGGACAGCCAGGGCTACTCAGAAGGACCCTGGCTGGGAAAATCAAACCAAACCAAAGACTTCATCATGTGAATTTAATGGAGCTTGTGGCGAGGACACAATTCAATCTATAGTTTACATAGCAAATACTAAGCAGCCTAAAACAATAACCATTTATGACTGCAGTGTTTCTGGAAGTCAAGAATCTAGGCTGGATGCCATTGGATCAAGGTGTCTCATGAGGTTGCAGCCAAACAGTTGGCTGGGCTTAGGCCACATCTCAAGGTTTATTGGGTGGGTAGGAGACCTGTTTCTAGGCTGACCTACAAGGCTGTTGGCAGGCCTTCACCCTTTGTGCAGCTGGCTTCCCCCAGAGCAAAAGCCAAGATGGGTAGGGGGAGAGAAACACAAGACAGTAGCCAGTTTTAAACAATCTAATATCAGAACGGGCGTCTAACTACTTGGGTCACATTCTCTTCTAAAACTGTAGCCTTCACTCAATGGGAGAAGCTCCATAACAACAGAGCCCAGAGAGGCTTAGAGGCCACCTACTACCGAAGTGAGTACTCAAGCCAACAATCTTTGATTTGAATCTGACCAAGCTCAGGTTGGAACATCTTTATAGGAAGTGCAGGGAGGAAGTGACAAGTTAAGCAGTATTGCAGGGGAACAATCAGGCAAGTCTAGAAGGTAGAACCTCCCACAAGACCATCAGGAGTTCTTCAAAAAAGCCAGTATCATTAGTGATGAGATGGTGAGCATTTCAGACAGAAGAGGGTCAGTGAACTCACAATCAGACGAACTGCACTTTGGACAGGGAATGCTGGGCTGTAGCCTCGCCTGGCTGTGACCATGAAACTCAGCACCAACTACCTCCGAGAGACATCGCTCTGGAGGCAGAGCATGTGGAGATGGAGGACATGACTCTCAACCATTTTGGTCAAGGGAAAGCCACTGTTCCAGAGACACCAGCTTAGCAAAAGAGCACTCCCCCATCACATCTGCCTTTGAGCAGAAAACTCTGATATCAGAGCAGTAGACCAGAATGGCAGAAAGAGTGGGAGACATGAGGGGCCCAGGCCTCGACGTCCATTAACATTGTAAATCAGGAAAACAAACAAACCAAACACCCAGCTTGAATGGACACTTCTGAGGTAACAACAGACACCCAGAGATGAGCTTAGAGGTGTTCAGTTCATGACCTATGGGCAGCACACAGTTCAGCATAAACGGTTGCATTACATTGTTTTACAGAATAAACTGTAGGTACACTTTTGAAACCTTCATTAGCTTGGGTACCTCTGTGATGTAACCCAGAACAAATTTTTTGTCCAGAGAAGCAAGACATTTGGAGACCCTTGGAAGTCCCTAAGGGAAGACCCTTAGGTATAATAATGGTGTTTGGAGTTAGAAGCATGTCATTATTTTTAAAAGAAATAGGCTGGAATATTTAGTAGTACATTGATTTGATGGCTGCAAATTATCCTCACAGGCCTAGAAAAGCAACAGCTGAAGCAAGTATCGTATAATGCTCATGTGGGCTATTCCTTGAGCTTCCCTGTATGTTTGAAAAAAACCCAAACATTTATTTTGAGACAGGTCTTACTTTGTAGTTCAGGCTAGCCTGACACTTTTGGTCCATCTGCCTCAGCTTCTTGGGTTTAAAGGTATGTGCCCCCTATACCCAATTTGGATTTTGTTATTTTTTTCCTTCCTTCCTTCCTTCCTTCTTTCCTTCCTTCCTTCCTTCTTTCCTTCCTTCCTTCCTTTTTCCCTCCCTTCTTCCCTCCCTCTCTCCTCCTCCTTCTCTTCTTCTTCTCCTCCTTCTTTTTGGTAGGGTCTCAATATATATCCTTCTCTCCAACTGGCCTAGAACTTGCTGTGTAGATCAACCTGCTCTCAAACACAGAGATCTGCCTGCCTCTGCCTCCCAAAGTGCTGGAACTATAAGTTGTTATGTACCACCATGCCCTGACTAGCTCAAATACACTTTTAAAAAATGATCTATTTCTTTTTGTTTTATTTGTATGGGTGTTTTGTCACATACATGTCTCTGCATACATATATGTGTATGCAGTGTCTGTGGAAATGAGAAGGTGTTGGATCTTCTGGAACTGGAGTCATATGTGACTGTGAGCTGTCATATGTGTGCTGGGAACTGAACCTGAGTCCTCTGTTAGAGCAACAGATGCTCTTAGCAACCGAGCCATTTCTCCAGCCTGAAATGCATTAAAAATAATTTATGTGTGTGTGTTACATGTGTGCGTGAGTATGAGTGGAGGTCAGTGGTGCTTTCAGGAGTTAGTTCTCTCCTTCACCACGTCAGTCCTCAGTTCATCAGGCTTGGAGGCAAGCACCTTTACCCACTGAGTCATTTTGCAGGTCCTGAAATACACTTTTGTGGTAAAAAGCTGAGAGGAAACAAAGTCAGGTTTCAGACAAGAACCATTTAAACCTCAGAGCAGAACTCTAATACATTTTTCAAGCTTATGGAAAATGTCCCCAGTTTATCACAGAGTATCTTGTTTCCTGCTCAGTCTTGTTCTAGAAGAGATTTAGGGGGACTTCTGCCCTCTCCTGCTGTGGCTTGTTCCCAGGGAACCAGAGTCTGGAAAGGACAGATCAGTCCCATAGATAGCTACCAAGGTCCCTTCTAGAACTAGTCTTGTACAGACTTCTGGTCACATGAGGCAGAAGAACAGGTAGATGAGCTCGGATTTGATTCCTAGCTCTGCTGCTTGTCTTATCTAGATCAAATGCCTCAATTGTTCTGAGTATCACGAGTCCTTTGTCTAAGAGAACACATTCCCCAATAGTTAAGGGACGGCTGAAAGCCACAATGGAAGCTCTTGGTGGCTGTGGCTCTGGGGAACACTTGTTGAGCATTGTTTACATGTGGAGGTGCCTGATGTTCTGGGTCAGATGCCAGGCAGGGGAGAAAGGCTCTGAAGATTCCCAGAAAAGCACAGCGGCCTTTCTGAGGGACACCAAGGGTAATGGGAAGGGTGGATAATCAGTAGGCACTTCTACCAGGTACCATGGGGCTCTGGGCCCTATAGGTTGTGTGTGTCCTTCACACTGCAGAACACCAGCCCAGGAACTTCTTTTAGAGAATGCTTCCCAGCTCTTTTCACAACTGGGATCACAGTTTATACTCTCTCCTGTGCCCCCTCCTCTCTGTGACACAGTTAATCACAGCACAGTCCTGCCATACCCCTCAAGTCCACCTCCAGTGATGGGAAGCTCTGCAGCTAGGTAATTGTCAGCATGAGGAGGGAGCTGGGGAGTGGTACCAGCAGACCCCTTCAGCTCATGTTAAATGCATTTGCTTCTTGGATACTGAGCTGGATGGAAAAGTCCCAACAGGGTGAAGGTAAGGGAAATATGGGTAAAAGAGCTGTCAGGTTCCTTCTCATTGTCCCAAGTATAAAAACCCACAAACAGGAATCCAAATGAGTGCAGCCTGGGGCTTGGTGCTTAGCTGACAGGAGTAGAGATGAGAAGTCCAGGCATCAGGGAGCCTATCTGAACATGGAGAGAAGCAAGGAGACCCAACATCCATCACAGAACCATAGAAGGGTCTCAGAGCTCTTCTGGATGACTGAGAGGCAAGACTAGGAAAAAGCCTTCTTAGAGCCTTCAGGTTGTAGCACAGATGACTTGAGAAATGTCTGGAAGAGTCCTGAGGCCACAATGCCTAAAATTCCATTAACAAGGTCTGCCTTTGGGCTAAGCATCTCCCTAAAAATCAACACATGCTTTGAGAAGTAAGCAATGAAGTCATTAACTCAGGCCCTCCATAGACTCAGGCAACAAAAGCTTCCCAGCTCCCCAGTTCAACCAGGCCACTGCCAGGCTCTGAGGATACCCCAGAAGTGAGCTATAGCTCCCTTCTCTGCCACTGCTAGCCCAGTAGGTAATTAAGCAGTTGAGATGCAGATGCCATAGCCTGGTGGCTCTCATATTTTTTGCAGCAGCCTGCGACTAAAGCCCAGCAGTGGGGGAGGTAGAAGGATGGGAGTGTTGGGAGAAAGGAGACAGGGTGTAGAGGACTTGGGAGGCCTGTCCATCATCTTTGTTGTTTGAACCGCCCTCCAAAGTCTGCCAGGAACAGTCTGGTGAGGAGACTTGCAAACATGAAGGAGGGCCCAAGGACTGCATCAGCCACCCTGCACCCCCATGTGACTCTGGGCAAGTCACTTCTCTTTGATCTTTGATCGATTCAATGAAACAAAGAGGCTGCTGAAGTGGCTTTTATAGACCTGCAGCAGCAACCTGTAGGTTGCAATTTTGGAGACATCAGCATCTTTTGGGGTTGTCTGGCCAGTCCAGATTTACCCAAGCCCTGTCAAGAGGGCTGGGGTTTCCATGTCCATTTCCTAAATATCTCCCCAGGTGACTTGGCTGAGGTAGGGTCGAGACCTGAGGTTCAGCATCCAGGCAAGTGGCAGAGATGGTAAGTGGGAGGGGATGAAAGGAAAGTAGATGCATTCAAAGCTTTGAAATCTCAGGACTTCTTTGTGTAAGAATCCAAAGGAGTCCCCTGAGGGAATTCAGAACCTCCTACTGATGGATTAAATGAGATAATGCTACCAAGTGTGGAACATTTACACTGAGCTCGGTAAATATGCATCTTCCTTGCTCCAGTGCATCCCTAGCTGAATGGCTGGGTGGGAGGAGGATCATCACAGGAATATGGCAAGCTACCTTCCGGTATCTTCCAGGAGGGAATGGGAGGGGACAATGGAAGATTACAAAGACCTTTCTGAGATCTGTAGGTAATGTTTAAAGCAAGGCTGGTGGCAACATTGGTTCACCCATTTGGAACAAAGGAGACTCTTGGCGGGTGAATCCCCGAGATAGGAGGCAATGTCTGCTGTGGGTCTGGGTCTTGATGAAGATAGTCCTTTAGTCCCAGCCTGCCTCTGTTCTTAGAGCTCAGGCTCCGTGTGTGTGTGTGTGTGTGTGTGTGTGTGTGTGTGTGTGTGTGTGTGTCCATCCTGTTGTAGACCAGCTTAATCAGGGTAGGATTTCAGGGAGGAATCAGGGCAGCTGCCTCTGACAGGACTGTGGGGTGGGGAGGTAGAAGACTAGCTGTAGGGTCAGGGGTGGGGAGGGATGTGGACAGGAAGTCAGAGAAAAGCTGTCATTTTTGCCTTACCACAGGGTTACTGAGCAATGGCTCCAGCCAGAATCTGAAACTTTTGAACCTGTTGAAATAAGTCTTATCTACTTTTAAGTTGTTCATGTCAGGTGTTTTGTCACAGTCAAAGAAGACCAGACTCTCATTGTTCTGTCTGAGCACCCATTTCCTTCTTGCTGGATCCATGTACCCCATCTCATCCCCTCGAATTTCCATGACTTTGCCCCGCCCATCTTGTCTGTGCCTCCAGAGTATCTTCCTTTTCCTGTGACATGGAGCTTGGGCTATACCATACCATAAGCCACCACAGCTGATAAAGAAATGCTGGGAAGAATAGAAAAGGCCCAGTAGAGAAGGAAGGATATGAATAGGAAGTAGGAAAAGAATCAGGGAAGATGCAGAGGCTTGGAAAACAACTAAGTGGGTATGATGCCAGAAGCAGAGAACTCGACTGGGTCATGTACCACATTAACCCATGTCAACTCATTTAATCTTCATACCTATGTTACAGGGAGGGGCTACTCACTCATTTTACAGATAAGGGTTTAATGGCTCTCCCAGATCCATATAGAACCAAGATAAGACCCTAACAACAAAGTTCTATTCTCCCAATGCTGGCTCCCATTCTCAACATCCCTCATACTGGGATCTGGATGCTGAACTTGGGGTTAGGCTCTCCTTGGGATTCTGTCTCTCTTACTTACCCCACCCATCCCTTTCATACTCCTTCTTACATGAGTTTGAGCTTGTCCACTGTGTAATTGATCTGTCATTCATGCTAGAATCAGTGGGGCATCAATATCAAATATTTATTTAAAATGTTCCTCTCATGTCACCGTTTTCAACTCTAGGCCGTTGAAGTTAGATGGTTTTCTGTCTCTTTGACAACACGTAGAGTGAATTTGATAACTTCTTCTCTGTTAATAAATAAATCAAGTTTCAGATTCTAGAATCATGAAGGATTGTTGTTCATTCTTCTTCAGGCTGAACAGTCTATGCCCTGGGGACGAGCCTTCCTTAGGAATGAGGAGCTAAGACTACCAGCCTCTGCCTGGCATGACCCATTAGTTACTTCCTCATCAGAGGTCCCCTGCACATTAGAAAGGAAAGGGGGCAGGTGTGTCACACTTGTGCTGACAGGCAGTGGGTACTCTTGAGTTTCAGACTCATGCTATCACCTCATTCAAAAGCTCTCCAAAGAAGGAGTTCCAGGCCACTCCTGGTCCCTCTTCCTTAAGGACAAAATCCCTCACATCACAGGTTGCCTTCATGGATTGGCTACCACAGTAGTGACTACCAGCCATTAACTTATGGCTGCATCCCTGACTCAAGGAAAACTCATCAGTCCTTGTCATGTCAATGGTGTGGCCAGCCATTCCATTCTCCCACTTCTAATCTTGTCTCTTGTGCACATAGACATAAGAAACTCAGCAGGAATGCTGCCTAAGCATACGTTTCTCTGCCCAGATGAGATTCCCATTTTCCTTCCTGCAGCTCTACCCATCTCTAAGTGTGTCTCTGAGGGCTGCAAGCCCTACCACAATCAAGACATCTGGTGATCCAAACATGGCCACTTTGTTATACTCTCTCCCACGGAAGGGAAGGGTCAATCCTTGCCCTTCCCCAGTCTTGATACTTCCATCTTGACAGAACCAGGAGTCAGAAGACAGGGCAGCTTCTTGGTAGCTCCAAGGAGCAACATGCACACACTTATTTGAAGGCACGAGGTCCTTGATGCTCTGGTATTGAGCTTTGGGTCTCAGTTACCTACTCTGGGATAGCAGAAGGTAGATTTACAGCTCGAGTATCTAAGATTACTGTCCCAGGGAAGCTGGACATTTTGGGGACAGGCTGGCCCCTCACATCTCAGGGCTGATCCTGGCTCATCTTTGACTGGACTTTATGCCTCTAAGAAAAGACTTCCCACCATGCCCCATGAGCATCTCCAAGATCCCATAACTCACACCATGCTTCTCCTCTCTGTCTGGGCTCTAAGATTTCCTTATGGATCCTCCTGTGACTTTTCCATGAAAGTGGCCATTGGTTCTTGGCCTCCCAGTGTCCCTCCCACCCTTCAGTGCACACCTCCGTTGCTTCCAAGTGTGCCACTCTCTGGTTGCTTTCTTCCTCTTGCCCTGGCTGCTTCTGGCAGATGAGCAGGTCTAACCTAGGACAACCCCTGATGCCCTCAGTCTTAGTGGAGCTCGCCCCATTTCTGGAGGGAGATGCCTCACTGCTGTATAACTGTCCCATTTCTGAAGCTCCAATCCATGGAACCAAGCATGGGGAGAGGCAGACTGCCTGGTGATTGCGGCTCCTGGCTCTGGGGTCCATTATGGGCCCAACTGGGGTAAAGAATCCCTTCCTGCCAAAGGGATGTGGCCTCATGTTCTCCTTCAGGAAGGGAGAGAAGGGAGGAGAGAGGGAGGGAGAAAAAGAGGGAAGGAGAGAGAGAGAGAGAGAGAGAGAGAGAGAGAGAGAGAGCGAGAGCGCACCAGGGAGTGTACACTGTGCTGGGATCTTGTAGACAGGGGAAAATGATAAGGTTCATTTAGGAAGCAGTAAAGTGGAGATTTCAATTTCCTTTGAAAATCACAGCACAGTTATTCTTCCATGGTGCTTCTCAGGAACAGTGGGGGTCTGCTCTTGGACCCACTCAGGGGAAGCTAATGGGAGAGGGGGCAGGGCAGGGGTGTCATACAAATATGAGGGTGACTCTGGATGTCAGGGTGGTTCTTGGAAAAGGTGGGGCTGGAGCAGCTGTCCACAATGGCAGGTGTCAGGGACTTGTTTGCATACCTTTTGCATGTGCCCAAGCACAGGAGTGTGTGTGCACGTGTGTGTGTGTGTGTGTGCACATGCGCGTGCACAAGTGGCAAGTGAAGCTACACAGTTATGGACTAAAAGGTCTGTGTATGTGGAGCTTCATTAGCACAGGGGGCTGGCAGTGTTCCGTGCCATCTTGGTTGGGGGTGGGCATGTACTTCATCCACTCCATGACCACCCCCTCCTCTCGCCATTCTTCTCCCTCTGTGTGTGTGAAAAGCAAACACAGAAACTATAACTGGAAAAGCAAGGACAGTGGGCAAAGCAAACATGTGTCTATGAGCAAATGAAGAGAGCAGAGGCCCCGAGGTTGTTATATTAGAGGAGAATGATTCAGATATCAGAAAGCACTCTGGGCCGGGCGGGAGAATCTGCTGACAGGCAGAGCCTGTGAGGTGGGTATGAGACTGATCACAAAGCCAGACAGCCGTGTGACTTCAGGTAAGCTACTGCGCTTCTTTGAGCCTCCATTAAATGGTAACAAACATTTGTCATGAGATAGTGTGAGAAACTGTGAAGATGCCTGGCAGTGACCCACATGTTAGGTTGGAGAAATGGCTTTGGAGTCCTTGAGAGCTTTTTTTTTTTAAATTCAGAATCATGTATTATTAATATTATATGTGTATATGAATATAAACATGCATGCAACATCCAATGTGTGGAGGTCAAAGGACAACTTTGTGTAGTTAGTTCTCTCCATCCACTTTTACATGGTTGTAAGAACTAAATTCAGGTCACCAAGCATATGTGGCAAAAGTCTTTTCCACTGAGCCATCTTTCCAGCCCCCCCGGAAGACTGCCAATCTATGCCTTACATAGGGAGGCTTTCCCCATACAGTCAACCAACCTTTGCTGTTGGTGACTTCAGATGCATTTTTAGCAAGATGACTATGCGGTATGTAGGTTTTATAAACCATATCTACTCAAGATGGCCCTCCGCATGAGTGACACCGCCTTAGAACCTGTGATGCCCAAATTGTCTAATGGTTCAGAAATGGATTACCCCACTGTCTCTAGCTTCTGGGGATCAGCTGTCAGAACTGCTGCCAGGAGAAGGATCCTGCCAAGGACAAATCCCCATGGCCTCTGTACCACCCTGTGGGCCTAAGGAGCAGGGATGGACTGCTGGCTTTGGACCTTTACAGTAGGTGAGACTCTTCGGGTGGCACTGTTGTTCTGAACAGCAGAAAAATACCCATCCCCTTTGCATGCACATAGGCTGTCCACCGGTGTCAATAAGCTTAATGACTTGTGTCATGACTGATAGGGAGCTCAAACTCACTATAATCCATCTGTTGAGCAGGCAATGGTGGCAGAGCGTCAGGTTCCAGGGGAAATCAGGATGCTGCTTACTGGTGTCCTGGACTCATGGTGGAGAGTGGGAGAGTGGATTCTTACAAGGTTTACCCCCAGCATCTAGACTGGGGCAGACTGGAGACCACAGGGGTGAAGAACAGAGCTGGAGGGGACTATCTGGAAGTCAGGAGCACTGCATCCTCCATCTGAGGTGCTCCTGTGGGGCTTAGGGCAGGCCATTAGCCTCCCTATGGGCTTTGAGCATCACTGTTCCTGTGTAATGGCTTCTGATTCTTCATGTCCTGACTTCTACCTACAGCACTTGGCTTATCACTACAGGACACCCAAAACCCTGGGATGTTACTACAGAGCTTGGGTTTTGGCCACAGTTCCTGGCACATAACTTTCTTTCCAAGGTGACCTGTAGGAACTAGAATGTCCCACGCTGAAGGTGGCACACAGACACTTTGATCTTTCCTGTCTTTCGGGGCTGGAGTCAGCCACAAAGAAATTACCCAGGGGCTGGAGAGACCCTTGGTGGGTGAGTGCACTTGTTCTTACAGAGGACATGAGTTCAATTCCACGTACCCACACAGTAGCTCACAATTGTCCATAACTCTGACTCTAGGGGACCTGATTTCCTTGTCTGATCTTTGTGCTCATCAGGCATTCACTTGGTGTACCTGCAGGCAAAACCCTCATACACATAAAATACACATAAAATAAATAAATTAAAAAAAAAGATGAGGTAGCTAAGTTCAAGACAATGGACTGTTTAAAAAGAAAGGAAGAAAGAAAGAAAAAGAAAAGAAAGCCCCCAGCCTGCTCTTGTCTGATGGGTGCTGTCATAGAACCTTTCTCAACACAGAGGGGTCATACAGTCTACAGGCATTCATGCAGATAAAAGCTCTGTATAAATGCAAAAAGAATAGGGTTTAGGGGAGCTCCCATCCTCCATACCTCACCCTACCTGTCCCTTTCTGTGTCCTTTATGGTGAGCACCTAAGTTAGCTTCCCTGAGACCTATGGGCACTTTGCAAATAGTGGAAATGGGGGAGGAGGTTGTAGAACCCAGATTTTTGGCAGGTCAGTCAGAAGCACAAGCAAAAACAACTTGAGGAAGATTCAGGGGAATCTTGGGAAACTGAACCCGTGTGGGGATCTGAGCTGACGAAAGGTAGGCATTGTTAGAGCTGGCTGGCATTCTGGGAACATCTCATCCCACACCCATTGGGCTGGCTTGGTGCAGAGGTCTTCTGTGTTGTCTGCTGTGTAGACAGTAGAGGGAAAAGGTTTTGTTTTCCTCTGCACAGTCTACCTAATGAGTTATGATCCCTTCACCTGCACCCATCACTACTAGAAGGGAGTAAAATACTTTTGCTCTAAGGGGCTTGTTTCAAAGTAGGAGGGAAAACAAAAACAGCAAACCCTGCATGGTATTTGCCCTTCAGAGCTCTGTACAAGACCAGGCTAGGGCTGGGGCTCCTGTAAATCACAACCTTTTGGGGCTCCCCCCTCAACTGGGGGTGGTTTCTCCTGTCAGCCTTGGCTGGCTCCCTAGGTGCCACTCACCCAACTTCCTCCCAGGGTCTGCTCAACATAGAAGAGGACCATGACCAGTGACAGTTTTAGTTTATGTCCAATAATAGAGTGTGACAAGCTTTCATGCTCTCTGTCCCATGGCCAGGGACATTGGGAAGAGAATCCCAAACCTGATTCTGGGAGGCTAAGAAGCAATTTCACACCTCAGAGTAATTGTACACATTTATGGGGTGCAATGTGACATCTCAGTATATTTGTATGGTGTATCATAATCAGGACAGGTAATCGACAGATCCATCACCTCAAACGTTTATTTATTCTCTGTGATGGAAACATTCAGAATTCTCACTGCTAACTGATTTGAAACTTTCAATTAATTGCTGTCAGCCTTAGCTACTCCACTGGGCTACAGAACACCGGAAGTTACTTGCCTGTGCATTTGTGCCTGTTAACTCTTTTGTCCCAGCTCTTTCCCTGGAGGAATTTTATACACACCCCCCCCAACCCCTACCCCACCCAAGTCCTCGCTGGGTTTACTTTCTTTGTGTGCTATGCTGGTGGAATGACGGGACTATCAGAATAGTATCCTCTGCGGAAGGAGCAGGGGACTCCAGCCTCAAGTTAAATACCTGATATGGTTAATTGAGAGAGAATTCACCACATACAGCCAGTTAAGAATTCATTTTAGATTTAGTCCGGTTTCTCTGGAAGAAGCATTGTTAGCTGTCTTACATTTCTTGGAGTAGTGAGGAGAAAAGAGAAGGAGAACAGCTCACTTGTTCCATCACACAATAAATGCTTGCTTGGCATCCAAGTGCAGACTCTGTTGTTTGGTTGCTACCCTCCACTCACCCTGCAAAAGGCAGCCAGCGCCCAGTTTCTCTCTGAAAAAAGCTCCTTCCTTCACGTGGTTTCTTTCAGATAGTGTTGACTCCGCCTCCAGCCAGACACGTGATCATGCCTGGCCAATGACAGTACGGTATCTCCATAGCGCTACACAGGTATTCCTTGACCTGGGATGGGTTATGATAAATCCACTGTTAGATGAAGATACTGTTAAGTAAAAAATGCATCCAGTGTACCTCAAAGCTTGCATTGTACCACATGAGTATCGTCAGCACATTCACAATGTTGTGAAGTACAAAGATTGTAAGCCAAGCCATTGTGATTTGGGCTAGCTGCATTTCATTGAAGGATAGGTATGTGACAAACTTGGATCACTGAGAGAGGATTTTGAGGGTTTCCTGTTTGTTTTGTCTGTCACAGAAGAACTCTGACTTTAACCTGCTAGATGTGAATTGAGATGAGGTTGTAAGAACCTTGAGGCATGTGAATAGCCAGGCCCCGTCCCCCAGACAACTGTACTGATGTTAACAGCATTTCCAGCCCCTCAAGATGCAGATGACCAAGCTCTGCCCTACAGACAAAAAACAAAGCAAGCAAGCAAACAACAAACCAAAACAACAACAAAACAAAACTTTAAAAATGTTAAAAAAATAAATTAAAAAAGCCCAAGGTCAGGTCCAAAATCTTACCAATCCCAGAGCTTGCCCCAAGATCAGGTTACATAATTCCACCAATCCCTGAGCTTGAACACACACACACACACACACACACACACACACACACACACACACACACACACCCCTCTATAAAGCCTTCTCCCTCCTCATAGCTTCTTTTCCAAGTAGAGGCAGCCACCTTCTGTGTCCTTCCCAATACATCTCTTGTGTGAGGTTTGTTATATGACTTTGTGGTATTCCTTGGATCCCGACTGCGAGGATACTGCAGAGCTGTAATCTTACAATATGTATCTGGGATTGTGGGCAACTTCAGAGCACCCAGGCAGTGTGGTGATGGTGGCGGGGGCAAAAACATGGAAGACAGCAGACCCTAGAGCTAGAGGAAAGTGATGAGGGGATGATCTTGCTTGAACTCCTGGACCCTGCTGAGCCTGGAGGTGGATTTGGACACAAAGATCTCTGGTCTCTGAACATATGCATTTCTTTCCTCCTAGGGGAGATTCTGTTTCTTTTGAACAAGCAAGTATGGATTGTAGTTCAAGGACAGAGACACACATGGGACAGAGCACATACAGTGTACTGGATGAGCATTGGTGAAGGATGGTAAATGGATGAGCAGTGCTTGTGATGATGAAATGGCAAGAGATTCCTTTGGCAGGCCAGTCAAGGTGAGCCACTAAGAGATCACACCAAGAGGTTTATTGGGGTGTGTGGGGGGAGACCTGAGAGAGAGAGAGGGAGAGAGAGAAAGAGAGAAGGAACAAGATAGAGAGACAGAGAGAAGAAACAAGACAGAGAGAACCATCTGGGATGGCTGGGGCTTTTAAGGGGGGTGACTGTCGCTGCTTAACTCTGCACAACTCTTAAGGAACTGAGTGACAGTGGAAATGTACAGCATCTGGTGGTGGTAGAGGGAGCTGGGGTGCCAACCCCACAGTGGTAGTGATGTGTGTTGTGATGAAGGATGATCCGTGGTGGTGGGTGATGATCGGTGGTGATAGGTATTGAGGACCCACAGACTTTGGGATGAAAAGTTGGAGTCCTTCTTAAACAGAAGTGACCTTCTGTACGTTTCTCTGGGAAGTAGTGAGCACAAGTTGAAATGGGCTTGCTCATAAACACATGACATTTACTTTAGGCTTTGATCGAGAATCACTTTCTGCCTGTGACCTGCAGTCTATGACAGCTGTGGATCAGAGATACAGACTCCTGCAAAGGTGGGAAGCTGAGTGAAGACACACTGCCTGGGAACACTTAGATTCCCCAGGGTCTCCCCAGGTCCCCACAATGAACTCAGTCATCTCCTCTCATCATTTGGGTCATTATTCCAGGTGTCTTCGGGAAGGTAAGATGAAATGGAGTGATCTGCTGTGTGGGAGTGTGGCTGAGCACTGGCCAGTATGTGAGTTTAAAAAGCCCATGGCTTTCTGAGAGATGGGGTTTCATATTAACCGAAGAAGGAGACAGAAGCAGACTGCATAGCTTACTGGAGATCTGAGAGAATTCTATAGAAAAAAAGACAAAACAAAACATCTGACCCACCACCTACCCCAGACACTCACAGTGGCCCACATGTCTGCACTACCATATCAGCGTCAGGTAGAGAGAGGGCGTTCCACACATGGACTTCAAAGACAGCAGACAAAGAGGGTCTCTTAGAAGTCACTGCAAGGAAAAAGATCCTTGCTGTCCAGTAGGCGCCTTTGGGAATGGTGTGTGCAGTGGAATTGGGGGTGGTGGCAGTGCTATTCTTTGTGGACATAATCCTGGTCTCTCTGACACTGTCGACATCCCAGAGGGTGGTGGTGGGGTAGTAACTGTGCCATAGACTTAAGTCATCCAATCCTAAGAGGTCACATCTAGAGCTGTGAAGTAGAGAGAGAATTGAGGTAAGAGAAGTTTGAGGTAGAGAAGGTGAGGGGCCAGGTATCCAGGATAGATATGGAGGTATTGTCAGGGAAGGCAAGCTTCCTGGGATGTGGAACTTCTTGGATGAGGCCTGAGGCCTGAGACCAGCTGCAGCAGGGAGGGAAAAAGTAGAAAAGTAGCCAGTCCTGAAGGGATGGCTGATCCGTCTCTTGCCGGGGATTTTAAGGCTGTCTCGTATGACTTTCTGAGGATGTACAATACAGAGTTTATGCTTGGCTGGAAGGCTAAACCAAATTGTTAAAGCAGGAGTATAGCCCCAGACACCACCAGGGCCACTGCTCACCAGGGCTATTATCTCTACAGCACCGTCACAACCTGACGGTTCCTCATTGCTTTGGCTAGGCACACATTGCTTTGTTTGACCCACACTGCATTTCAAAGTGCTTTCGGCATTGCTGTTGTTGTTCCTTTTATTATTACTATGGTCTAAAACTGAAAAGGCTCACATGAAAATCTAGATTGGGGTCTTCTTTTAAAACAAACAAACAAAAACAAACTCAAGTCTAGTATTCGCCTACATTCTCACAAGCCAGCTGTGGACTTGCTCTGAGACCCAGGATGTGTCTGACACAGGGCTCACATGATTCTGAGCCCACTCCAGTTCTCGTCATCTGGTCTCAGAGTGGCCCACCTCGCCCAGGTCTTTACAGTTCCTCACTAGACAGGAAGGAACAGGAGCTTGTGAGACTCACCCTACCTCAAGGACTCAATAGATCTGGATTAGGCAGTGAAGGCCTGGGCTGATAGCCTATCAAATGAGCCTGTGGGGACCAGCACCCCTTTCTGCTGCTTCTGCACCCCAGTATACCTGAGGGGTATACCTGAGGAGGAAAGGGTAGATGCCAGGACTTGAGTTTGGGCACTAGGAGCAGGTAAGGGCTTCTTTAGTTTATACCTTTCAAGGCCCCTAACTTAGCAAATGGAGCTGTTCACAGAGCCCAGTCCAAGGAGCTGGAACTCTGAGTCTGGGGACACACGTGGCTGGCAGAGACAAAAGTGCATGTCTTATCTTGTTTTCTCTTCATGTTCTATTATCTGCCATGTTTTGTCTTGCCAGAGTCAGTCTTTCCATGTAGCCCAGGCTGGCCTTGAACTCACAAGAATCCTAGCAACATCTCAGGTTCCTATTCTTGAAATTATAGGCACGGACAGCCATACACAGTACAGTCTATCTTTTTTGTTTGTTTATTTGGTTTGGCTTTTTTGAGATAGGGTCTCACTATGCAGCTCTGGCTATCCTGGAACTCACAATATAGACCAGGCTTGCCTTGAACTGGCAGAGATCAGCCTGCCACTGCCTCCCAAATAGAGCTCATCTTTCTAAGGGACTCCCTAGAGGTGCCATTCTTGTGTTTCTGGATCACCAGAAAAGAGTCCATTATAATGTCTTCTTTGTGTGTGCATATGAGCATGTGTGCCTGTGTGTGTGTGTGTGTGTGTGTGTGTGTGTGTGTGTGTGTGTGTACATGTGAGTACATGTAGGTGTGTGTTGGAGATATGAATGAATATAGTGTATATATTCCTCTTTGAACATTCATTTGACACTTGTTCTTTCTGTTTTAGGTTTGAGCTGGATTTAAGTGTTATTACTGTAAAATCCCCTGTTTAAATCCACAGTTAAGTCTGTTTGTGATGACCTCGCCCACGGCCTCTCCCCATCTTTGCTGAGGTGTAATTTATGGGCCTATTTGAAGCATGGAGAGCTCAGTGAGTTTTGATGAATGAAGCCCTCACAAAACCAGCACCACAATCAAGATACCAACTTTCCCATCACCCCCGAGTGTTCCTGTTTCTCTTTCCTCCTCAATCTCCCCATTGCTCCTGGTCCCAGGCAATCATGGATCTGTCTTCTTGCCATGAGAGATTAGATTTCTCTTTTCTAGACGTTCAGATAAATGGAATCATACAGTACATACTCCTTTGTGTCTGTCTCCTTTCACTTTCCGTATTTTTAGGATCTATCCATTTTGTTGCATTTAATATCATTCCTTTTTTATTTTTCAGAACAATATTCCACTGGTTACATAGCTATAGTGGGGTTTCTTTATCCATTCATCTGCTGAGGGTGTGTGTTTGGATTGTTCCAGTTTGAGGTGTTAGAAATTAAGTCAGTACAAACATACTTACTGGTCTTCATGTAGCTCCCAGTTTCCTTCTGTCCTTCCTTTGTTCCTTCTTTTTTTTTTCTTTTTCTGAAATGAGATCTTCAACTCACAGAGATCTGCCTCTCCTTCCAGAGTACTATGATTTTTAAATCTATCTATCTATCTATCTATCTATCTATCTATCTATCTATCTATCATGTTTCATTGTGTTTCTCTGGCTGGCCTGGAATTGGCTATGTAGACCAGGCTGGCTGGAACTCATAGACATCCACTTCCCTCTGCCTCCTGAGTGCTGGGATTAAAGGCATGCACATTGTGTCTTCTCACAGTTTCTTTATCTATGGAATGCTACCCATTTACACTCTGTAAATGTAATAGAATGTGAGGGCTGTGAAAAACTTGGCAGCACCACCTCTCATCTGCCATATGGTGGCATGGATGGGGCAAAGACGCCCCCACCCCACCCACCACCACCGAGCCCACTCACAGCTGAGGTCATAAGAGCAGGAAAGCTGCTCCTGCCTCTCACCAGATACAGCACTTGGGAGAGCAGGCCCTATGCCTCACCTGGGCAGCACAGTAGAGCTGACCAGCATGCTGGAGAGCCAACCCTGAGCAGGAGAACTGGGACCACCCCTTGCTCATCTCTGTAAGGGGTGAACTAGCCAGGGCAATGCTGGGAAGCTCACCCTAGTGGTGACAACAAGTGAGAGCTGGTAGGTTGACCAACCCTGCAACAACCATGGCCCAGAACTAGTTGGCCCACCCCAACATCTATTCTATCTATGATCTGCTAGAGCACATGAAGGGCCCAAGGTTGCAGGATCTTCATGACAGGGGGCAACAACAGGATATCCAAGAGGAGTCCTAGTGAGGGCCTAGCACCAATAGTGTATCAGAAATGAGAGGCCTCAAATCAGACCAATGACTCTGCAATGGACACTTGCAAGTAAAGGTTTATGGACAAAAGTGTTTACTACATGACTCACTGTGTCACCCTACAGCTTCCACAATGAGATTTCTTTTCCCCTCCTTTTTTCTCCTAAATTCTATTTTATTTTACTTTGGGGGTTGCAAGGGCAGGAGGCAGTTGCAAAAGGACAGGGAAATGAATGGGACTGAGAAGCATGATATGAAAGACATAAAGAATAAATAAGAAGGAAGTTAAAAATAAATGAACTGGGCTGCAGTGAAAGAGTTTTGAATGTGCAACAACTGAAAGTTAATTCAGAAGCAAGTGTGAGATGACTCTGAGGTTCCTGGCAGTGCTCCTCCATCTTGTGTCTTACGGCTTCACTTCAGCCTGGTTCTGGACTTGCAATGTGCACTTTGTGCTCCATAGGCCCCGAGCCACAGAGCCCCACAGAACACTGCCTGATGCTCCCCAGCAGCTTGCGGTTACTGCATGTTGTGAATTACAGTGTTTTCACTGGACGGGCAAAGCTTTCTGCTCTTTCAGAAATGTTATGGCTTTCTTTTGGAAATCAAAGACTTCACACATCTTCCTACCTTTATCCCTCAGCATCTATCCAATCAGAGTAACTTTGGATTAGACCATGTTCGATTTTAAAAGTTGTTGTTTAAGTTGCTGACATGAGTTCCATAAAGAAAAAAAAAAAAAAAAAAAAAAAAAGACAAACCACTCAGTGAATTTTGGCTTGAGGTTAAGGCAGAATTTCCAATAATTTCTGAAGGGCCCATGAATGTATTTCTGCCATGTTGTGTTTATGCAAAGCAGGAGTTTCACCATTAACAATTATAAAATCAAAATATCAGTTAACTCTTAAACATTTTGAAGTGCTGTATATTTTGTAGCACTAAATAGTCCAAGTTTAATCTTCTAAAAAACATTTTTATAATTAGTGTGTGTATGTGTGTGTGTGTGTGTGTGTGTGTGTGTGTGTGTGTGTGTGTGTGTAGTTTAGAGGACACCTTGTAGGAGTCTGTTCTCTGGTCTACCATGCAGGTCTGTGGGGTGAGCACAGGCCCTATACTCTGCCAACACTTACAATTTCATTCTTTTTAAATTGTAGCCACTATAATGAATGTGTAGTGGCATCTCATTGTAGTTTCGATTTGCATTTCCCTGATGACTAACAACACCAAACATCTTTTCATGTACTTATGGACCATTTGTGTGTCTTTCTGAGCATAATAGCATGTTAATGCCAACTCTTTCAACCTCTAATCGAGGCAATAGAAGATTATGCAGATAATTAGTGCACAGTATAGTAAATCAGTTCTATGAAAAGAACTGATCAGCCATAGGGAGAGAGAGCTCACACTTGATCTCTGAGCTGTAGCTAGAATGCTGGGACTCTGTAATTTTCCCAAAACTAAGTAGCTAGGGCAAGTGACAGGCAGGGTTCTCAGTCCTGGTCCTGTGATGGGGATGATACGGATCATGGCTTCTGCTCTGGTGGGCAACCCTGCTGGGCAGGTGACTGTGGGTGGAGTGCTGAGAGATAGAACAGCAGGCTAGAGCTGGTTCGGTTTCCTTGTTCCTGGGCATAAGATGTGAGCCAGCCTGGACTTCCTCAGTCTCTGAAGCTAGCTCTGCCCTTGGCTGCCGAGTCAATACAGGATCGGCTCTGATCCTCCTCTGCCTCCTCACTGAGCTCGCAGCATGCCTGGCTATCTGAGCTTGCTATGGCACATGCAGTGAGACGGGCTGCTCTAGTGGTCTTTATACTCTGATGGCCGAGTTGAATTCCACTAGACACATCTGTAGCTGTGTGCACAGACACAGAGACGTCACTCAGCAGCCAGCACCATGTTTTCCACTTGACCTGATGAACGATTGACTTAAAATGGTCGAGTGCATCAACTGACCAGTGTCATCAGATGGAAAACTGCTTTGATTGATTTTTTTTCTTCCCTCGACTAGGACTGATGGCCCTGATCAGGGTCTGCTGTCCCTGATCAAAATGAAATTTCGCTTTGCAAAGTCTCTGCCACATGGAGTATCTTAGTCTCTGTGGCCACCTCGCTTATCTCCCATTGCAAGGGCTCACAGATTTGGCACATGCATCTAAGTGCTAGAGTTTTCTGTGCTGCCAGCAGACTGTGTTGTCAGCATGGTACAAAGGAGGAGGTGTTGGTTCTGGAATGCACTAGAATCTGGGCTTAGTCAAAGCTACATTTCTTGTAGTCATTAAGATCTTGAGTGAATCACTCAAGATAGTGGTCCTCTTCTCGAACAGGAGCAGTGAAAGTTACTGCCAGTGTTCTGAGGATTAGTGCTAACAGTGGACCTGATGTTCAGGTCTACTTGTTATTTTCTAGGGCTCTGGGCTTCCAGTCTCTACCTGTAAAAGATGAGTGGGAAAGACTGCTTTCTATGCACCTGTAATGTACATTATATTGGTAAATGGTGGGGTTTTTTATTTTTATTTATTTATTTATTTTTGCTTGTTGAAAGTGATCTCTGGGGTTGAGGAGGGACCTGCTGTCTCAGACTCAGGATGTTTATTTCAAGTGTTCTCTAAAACATCTTCCTTGGGCAAGCTGGCTCCCCAGCTCCATGCCAAGGGGGAAGGAAAACAACAATTGGCTAAGGGTGTTGAAAACATTGTGCCCTTGAGAACAGCTAGGAGGCAAACTATTTCCAATAGAGTTTACTAGCATTTATCTCATGATATAAAAATGCCTGCAGTGGGAACTGGAAGCCAGAATTTCAGCCATAGGAAACTTATCTGTGGAGAGAGAGGCCAGAGAGGACCCTCCCTCTGGGACTCTGTCAGCCAGGAACCTCTGCTTCCTCTGGTTCTGTGGGCCATTTGCAAGCTCCTGATTTGATGTCGTTCTTTGCCTATACATGGCTTCTCTGTAGCTCTATCACCATTCATTCTTTTACTTTTACTTGATATAGACTTAATAAACTTACTCATTCAAAGCAAAGCACCTGGCTACTGGATCACTGTCTAGACCACACAGAACACCACTTCTGATGCCTGGCTAGGGAATGGAGAGGTTCTTTTATTTAGATAACAAAGGAACCTTTCCTCTCAGCATATTAAGCAAAGTCTCAAGAGAGAAGGTCACAGTGTTCTGTGTGACAAACAAAACAACAACAACAAAAACCTCTATAAATAAGGGAAACTCTGAACCTTAATGACGGCTAATTTGACAGCCCTGGGCTAACCTACCTTATTCTTTAGGTCACATCCCTATTCAATAGGAACTAGTGCTCTACAGAGCCAAAGCCAAGTCTTCAATTCAGCAATTTTCTCCTTCCCAGACTTCAAGGCTGTACACCACGGTGCCTCAGTTTCCCTTTAATCTCAGGATTCTGTGGTAGAACAAAGCTCTGGTTATCCTCTCAAATGCCCTCCAAAGTCTTCCAGTGGGAGCTGACAAAATGAGTAGCAAGAATTATTATTAATTAGTGAAAATATGTATAATCGCATAATTGGAGTGTATAATTGATGCTTCACTGCTGCAGGCAGAAATGAGATGCTGTAGAGATGAAAGTACAGCAAAAGGAGGTAGCCATGAGTCCCAACTACTGGAAAAGCAGGAGAAATGTGGAGGGGTTGGCATTGTAGGCTCCCTGCAATGCATGTATTGAATAAAGGTCATGAGCTGGGAGCCAAGCAACACAAAAAAGTATAGGATGAGCCTTTAGTCAACAACACACACACACACACACACACACACACACACACACACACACACACACATTGCTCTTAGGATATTGTTGGATGCCCACAGTTTGAAGCGTCTGTGTATTTCTTCTGTTGTTTATAGCAGCACCAGATTCTCATGAAAGGGCTCAGCTGATCGCCACAGTTAGGGAGAAGAGATGACCAGCAGCATTGCCTTCTTGGGCTGTCCTCTTGCATTTGGTCTTTGAGTCCTCAGTGCGCTGTCAACATCCAAGGAGAGTTCCCTGCCCTGCATGATACCCATGTGAGTTTTGATATCTGGGGTCTATTTGTTTCAGGGTTCATTGGCTTGAGGAGAAGCAAACATGTAGAAACTGGAGTGTTCCTCAATACATGCACTGAGATTGTCTTTCGCTTGAAGGCAGCAGGTGTGGTTGGGGAAGTGAGTGTGGGTGATCTTGGGAGGGGCATATTATTATGAGACTATCAAGAATAATGGCCAGTGACATGGCTCCTTGTAAAGGCACATTCATACACACACACACACACACACACACACACACACACAGAGTCACACACATGCACACACAAAATAAATAGATGTTAGATAGATAGATGGATGGATGGATCGATGAATAGATAGATTGATGATGATAAATAGATGAATAGGTAGGTAGATTGATAGATGATAGATAGATAGATAGATAGATAGACACAGTATATTTAAAACAAAACAACCCACCAGTAACAACTGTGTCATACTGTGTTGGATATGTTGTGTTACTCATGGTGTCACATCACTTGAGAATGTGTGTGCAGTAATTGTCCCTACTTCACAGTAAAGTGAATGAAAGCAAGGGAAAAGAAGCCAATTGCCCAAGGTTGCCCAGATGGTTAGTGATGGAGCCAGGACTCCAGCACAGGTCCTACTCCAACTCCATCTCTGGAACACCACCTGCTCTGCTCCCCTGGCACCAGAAACAATTGGAGCTGCTGCCACCACTGCCACCACTCTGCCAGCACCACCTTCACCACCAGCATCTCCTCCTCCCTTACTTCCTCTCCATCCTTCTCCTATGCAAGCTCCGGTCAATCCCACAGGCTTTTTGGCAAGATCAAGTGAGCTGATACTTAGTAATAAGTAGTTAGAACAATGGCTGGCCTTTTAGAGGCATGTAACCCTTATAAGGTGTTGTTCATGTTTCCTCTTGTGTACTGTTATATCTCTCTGTGTTAGATACAGTACTGTGAGCTTCTGGATTAAAGAAATGATGAGTCCTTGCTCCTCTGGGACTTGCCATTAGAAATAAAAGGCAGAAGCTGCCATGTGCCATCCACATGGGCTCGCACAGGAAAAGCAGTCCACGTCTAGAATGAGGACCTACCCTGCTTGGGTTGAAGATGAAAGGCTTTCTGGATGAGTTGAGATATGCCCTAATGCTAAAGAGGGGGCTGAGATTTTTAAAGTTCAAGATGGAATACATGAGATCAAAGCATTCAGGTGGGAATAGTAATCAGGGTACCAATGTCTTCCCCCAAGAACAGGGGATAGAGGCAGGTCTTCTTTGTGTCTGAGGCATCTTCAATACCAAGACAGGGCTAGCTTTAGAGTGTCAGCACACGTGGATTAAAAGAATGCATGAGAAAAGAGGACATGGATGGAAAGTTGGGGATGTTTGGGTGAGGTCTACAGATCAATTGCCCAGTAGGAAATAGGTGGTAAGGGAGAGCACGCCGAGGCAGGGTTTACATGGAACTTAAAGACCAAGTCAGGTTTTCATAGGCAGGGAGAGATGACGGAGGCTTTGAATGAATGCCTGGAGAACAAGTGGAAAAATTCGCCTTGTGCCAACCTGGCATTGTTTCCCACCCTCGACACCTGGAACAGATGAGGGGAAACAGGAGCAGAAAGCCTTCCCTGGAGAAGTATGGCTCCGGGGCAGTCTGTGTGAAGAAAGCAGACACGGCACACAGACACCTGGTTCTATCACCCTGAGTCCCATTAGTGTACATGTCCCCATCATAGCTTGCAGTGCATGACATTCATCTGCTTGGCTTAATGCAGCATCTTCACAGTTGCCAAAGGCAGTCTCTGCCGACTCCAAGGCACTGCTTGGTAACTGCTCAGTGGATTACGTGTTCCATCTTTCCTGCAGCTGCTTAGGGACAGCTCTGTTTGTCCCTCATCCGGTGTAAGTACTGAACTGCTCATGTGCAGATGTACTTCCCTGGCTAGACCTTTGCTCAGGAGTGGGGTAGGGATTCTGCATTGCCTTTTCCTGGGGAAATATTATGGAAGAAAGTCTACTCCTCCCAGATAGGGTACCAATGACAACCCAAA
Source organism: Phodopus roborovskii (assembly GCF_943737965.1). Classification (NCBI taxonomy): domain Eukaryota; kingdom Metazoa; phylum Chordata; class Mammalia; order Rodentia; family Cricetidae; genus Phodopus; species Phodopus roborovskii. The sequence continues at coordinate 20,816,004 of NW_026126517.1, forward strand.
ATAAAAATGCTACTCGGGCCAACAAACCAACTCATTTATTGGGATTACTTACAATGAGTGAATAAGTGGTCATAGGAGCATGACCCCTGAACAACCACAGCACCAAAAATGATCATGCCCGCATGGATGACGGCTTCTCCATGGCTGTAATAAATATATATCCTATCACCTAAGACCCCAGACTCAAATGTGCATAGAACTGGAGGGAGGTATAAGAAGGAGTGGCAGGAGTCTCAGGTCAGAGTCTGATGATCTTCCCATTCCCTCTTATGAGAGGACAACAATAGGCTTGATCCAGAGCATCTCTTGTTGGCAGTCACAGCTGCTGGGATGACAATGGCAGTGACTGTTATATTTGGGGGACAGCATTCTATAACAGGAGGTATCTGTTCCCTGTGTATTGAAGTTAGTAATACTGAATCACTGATTTGGGGGATGAGGGAATTTCTTTGGACTCAAGGTAAGGCTTTCAGCTTCAGGGTAGGGAGACAAAGTATGGGTTAGACTGGAGCAGAGCAATCTATTAGCCTAGCTCAGCAACACATACAGAGGATTAAATGTTGGGGTGGGGAACGATAAAAGTAGAAAACAAAATGACATCCTCCTATTATTTTCCCAGATGATACCCTCTCAGGCAGTTCTATGGGGGCAGTAGAAAGAAAATTCTTAGATGCTGACAGATCTGAGTTCAGTCTCTGTTACTTATAAGTTGACAGATTTCTAGAAAATTCCTTTAACCAAGTAGTTTTCAATTGGGGGTGTTAATTGCCCCCCCAGGACATTCAGCAATATCTGGATACCTTTTTTTTTTTTTTTTTTTTTTTTTTTTTTTTTTTGCTGCTGCTACAATCTTCAGGAGGGAAAGCTTTCTACTATATCCAGCTCCAGAGTCCAGGGCTGCTACTGGGCTTTTTTTTTTTTTTTTTTTTTAAGCTAAGGACAGTGCTGTCCTGCCTCAGATGAAATAGTGACAGACCTCAGTGTCATGAGGGCTGGGGAATCTATCAGCCCTACTGAATCTACCTTGCCATCTGTCCAGTGGGGTAAGAAGTAGCCAGGAACAATGGAATGTGTGGGGTAGAGCAGTCTCTGCACACAGTAGGTTCTTCCTGTTTCTCCCAGAAGTCCCTTCTCTGTTCTGGGTGTGGAAAAGTCTGGAGAGAATTTAGAAGTGTTGCCAAGCTAATTACAGGGCAGGGAGTTACATTCTGAAGCACATGAAAAGACCTGAGGTTATTTAGCCTGAAGAATAAAGGTGGCTCAAAGGTGATTTAATAATGGTGTTAAAGCCTTGGAAGGACTATGATCTCACAGAAGTCAGCCCATCTCTTCTCACCTCCACTGGGGAATGAAAATGAGCTCCAATGAGGGTGGAATGAGGCCAGATATAGAGCAGAAGTTTCTTCTATGAAGACTACTAGGAGAGAGGGCCTTCTGCAGTGTCAGAAAGATAGTTTTGTGTCTGATCTCAGGATGAACATCATTTATTAGTAGCATCTGTATGTTAGAGGAACTGCATGAGCAGAAAGGTCTCTGTCTTACAGTGCTTACAGATTAGTTTGGGGGCATATGAGGAGTGAGGCTAATACCACAGGCGAGCCTTAGGGAGAAGACCCCCAGGTGTCAAAGATCGGGGTTACGGGGAGGGTGGGACAGCATCTGAAGTGGATTTAGTGGTGGCTCCATCAGCAGCAGGAAGATAAAGGACAGAGAAGATGGGAAGGCAGGTAGGACTGGCAGGCCAGAGGCAGAGGGTGTGGAGGGCGGGCGGGAGGAGTGGCAGGGTATACTCCGTAGTCTGGAATAAATCAGGGCCCTGGGAACAGAATAGCAGATGGGGCTTGGTCCTTGGCTCATGTAAGTAGAGGTGCATCTGGGAAGATGAAGAAGCTTCAGGCAGTATGGGGATGGGGGTGGGGGGATGTCAGGAGAGGACTATGGCTTGAGGACTCTGGTCAAAGCTGAGTTAATGAGAGGCATGGCACCTGGGGGAGGTGCCAGATCCTCCCTAAATCTCACTTCCTGGGTGTGTCTCTGGTCTCTCACAGACAAGGACAGATTGGCTCCAAGCTGGGCCACCCACTGACCTCATTCCTGAAAGCCATCCCAGGCTGGATCCTTTCCTCCCCACTTTGGAGACCTGGCACATGGCTGGGTGGCCCGGCTGCCCTGGCTCTGCTGCTGTAGGAGCTCTGCTCTTGGGAGGGCCAGAGGCCCCTCAGCCGGATCCAGGCACCTGTTCTCCCTAGTTGCCATCCTTTGTGTGTTCTATTGTTCCCTGGGTGGTCCCTGGACCAGCTGGGCTGTCCTCTTGGTAATGATGCAGGTGGGAATGTATAAGTAAGTGGGTGCTGGGGAGGGGTTCCAGGCTCACAGACCCATCTAGGCCTCAGCGGGCTGCTGGCAAAGATCTCCATCCTTGCCCATCATGCAACTATCAGTGAATATGTGCAGGACATGTAGGTCGTACCAGGTCACTTCCAGGGCCACTCCTACCACTTGGGGCAGCTGGCTAAACACATGCCCTCAGGGGTGGTTCCTGCTGCCTGAGGTCTCTTCTGAGAAGCAGTATTATCAGTGCAACTTGGCAGCTTATCTGCCCAGAGCAGGATGGTCTTATAGTCTTTATCAAGGCTGAGGTATGAGGGGAGGGGTTTGCAATAAAAGCCCTAGGCATCAGGGCCAATCCAAGGGATTCTGCCAGGATGCTGCAAGGTGCATTATTCCTGCCAGGTGGTGCCTGGGAACTAAATAGAAAACTCGGTAAAAACAGCTCAAGGCCCTGGTCACAGTGGTCCAGCTGAAATGGGGGCGGGGTGAGGCAAAGAACACAGCTTGCCCCTTTCCTGTCCAGAGGGAGTGCTACCCATGTTCCTTTATCTAGCTGACATGGCAGCAGTACTGTTTGTTAGGGCCATCAGATGTCACAGTAAGCACCTGGCCCTAAAGTGTGGGTTCTGGGGCCATCACACACAGAACAGAACTGTACAAGCTTGGTTCCTTCCTGCTTATAAATGGGGGTGTCACTTCCCATTCTGTTGGATTACTAGGAGGACAAATGAAATGTCAGAGTGCCTCTACCTGGTTGGTTCTCAATAATTAATATTCTTTCCTTTTTTGTCCCCGAAGACCAGTACTGGGAAGAACCAGCTGGTCTGCTTAAAGCATGTTCCTGAGGCTTGTATCTCAGAAGCTCACCACAGGAGCCCAAGAGAATGGCCCCTCCTTGAATTGTGCACACTGGGGCCTCTCTGCCCCAGGCCTGCTCTGCCCATGAGCGATTTGTAATTTCCAGCATAGATTTGAAGGTTAAATAACACTTTGGAGGATCCTTGGGGGGGGAGGTGTCTTGGAATCTACCGGGTGAGTAGACAAACATCACTGTGCAGTATAGAAACCAGAGGGGGGAGATGAACCCATAATGACAAGGACCAGCGGGGACATCTGACTTAGAACTGAAGGGATCAGCTGAGATAGAGGGCTTCATAGCAAAAATTAATCAGCATCACAAACATCCCCGTGATGGGATCCCAGCCCAGGTCCTCTTGTTCCATCACTAGGAGGATGATTTAGCCCTCCCCACTCTGCAATCATATGGCTATGCCTGCAGCATGCCAACCACCTGTGCTGAGTGAAAAGCTCAACAGATCCTTCTAAAGATCTGAGAACGGCACAGCAGAGGCTGGTACTGGCCAGGGTCAGGTAGAACCAGAGGGGGATCTGGAAATATGCCTGGCTTTGGCTGTGAGTCCCGCAACTGCCTTACTTTGAGCCCACTGGCTCCTTGCTCCTGGGAAGCAAAGACACCACAACCTGAGTCATACCCTCCCCAGTTGTTTCGAAAGGAAGCTTCTTTAATGAAGGAGAATTGCAGAGTAGCAGCAGCAACACTGGGAAGTCATGCCCAACTTCCCTTGCAGTTGTCACTCTGCTCATCCCTTCTCTTTGTTCAAGTCACATATGACAAGACCTTCCACACAGCTTGAGCTCAGGAAACTTGGTGAGCGTGTTTGTCACTGAGCCACTTTCAGCCTTCCATAGGTTCCATCTGTCTGTAAGGGCCTTCCTCAGCAGCAGCTGGCGAGGGGCTCAACAGTGGTTGAGCTTGTTCCTAGGCTTCCAGCTGAACAGGGCTCGCACAGCAGCTCCAAGCAGTCTTCCTTCAGAGCAGACAACACTGGAGAGATCCTGGGACACATGTGGAGCCTTCTATGTGTTTTCACAATGTGATGCCCACCCCAGAAAGCTCCCTCCCTCTCCACTGCCATACATACCCTACAGCTCACCTCTACCTCTGGTTATAGCTTTATAAAAACTCCAGTTAGCTCTACTAGAAACATCTGGACTAACCATAGTTGATGATCAGTGCTGGGCAGGGTTACCTAGCGATGGGAAGTTGAAGGAGATAGCGGATGGGACCCTCTCCAGACTTTCTGATGCCATGATTAGAGAGCAATTGCTGGAGGTTTGATGTCGCTTGCTGTTTAAGCCTTGCCCTTCCACGGTAATGTCAGACTCTATGGAGATGAAAGGCTTTAAAGGCCATCTGGACCATTTTCACTTTCCTCCCAAGCCCTGCTGTCTTCTCTGCCTATTCTGAGATGAAATTTCTAAAACATGGTCCTAACAATGATCAGTGTTAATTGTCAACTTGACCGAATCTAAAAATCACCTGGTAGGCTGGCCTCTGGGCATGCCTGTGGGGTGTTATCTTGAACATGTTAATTGAGATAGGCAGATCTGCAGGGCATTGGTGATGTCATTCCCTGGCTGAGAGCCTGGACTGTGTAAGTGGAGAAAGGGAGCTAAGAAACCACATTCATCACCCTTCACTTCTTGACTGCGGATGCAGGGTGACCAGCTGCTTCAAGCCTATACTCCCTGATCTCCCCAACTATGATGGACTGTGCCCTTGAACTGTGAGCTCAGTTAAAATCTTTTTCCCATAAGTTGCTTTTGTCAAGGTGGTTTGTTGTTGTTGTTGTGTTGTTTTGTTTTGTTTTCATAGCTACAGGAAAAGAAATAGAGATCATCTTTATTCCAGCTGTGGTCTTCTTGTAAGGGGATTCTTAGTATGTTGCAAAGCTCAGGGCTATCTGCACTGGTCTTCAGCTTTCCTCTGGTGAACAGAATTATGCCCATTGGATTGATTCTCATGTGCTTATGCTTTGTGCCAGGTGAAACATGAAGTGAAATCTTATCCTGTTGTGGAATATTACTGTAACTATGGAAAGGTGTGTTACATTCATTTAATGATGTAAAGATTTGTTATATTTGTTTATGCTGCATCTGTTTAACGATATAAAGATGTGTTGCTTTGCCTGCTTAAGGCACCTGTTTGGTCTAATAAAAAGCAGAAAGCCAATAGCTAGGCAGTAGAGGGATAGGCAGGGAGGGTGGACAAAAAGAATAGGAGGAGGACTCTAGGCTTGAGAGAGAGAGAGAGAGAGAGAGAGAGAGAGAGAGAGAGAGAGAGAGAGAGAGAGAGAACAAGGGAGAAAGAGAGGGAGATGCCTGAGACCATACAGGAAGCTTCCCATCAGCCAGATAGGCAGTAGGATGTACAGAATGAAAGAAAGGTAAAAAGCCCTGAGGCAAAATGTGGATAAAGAGAAACAGGTTAAATTAAGTTTAAAGAGCCATAAAGAAAGGAACCTAAGCTAAGGCAGAGTATTCAAAACAAATAATAAGTCTTTGTGTCATAATTTGGGAGCTAGTTGGTTGCCCAAAAAAAGCCTGCTACGTCATCCCTCTTCTACCACAGCCTGGATTATGCAAGAGAGTGGCTGGCACATTCTCTCTTCCAGAAGGATAGGTAGGTCTAGTTCCTTCATGTACACAAGTGCCTTAGAAGTGCCTTGGGTTGGATGTGAACTTTTGAGACCCACTTCACGTCAAGCCTCTTCCTTGGCAATTGGGCAGGAAACAAGAATGTTTCAGGGCCCATGCTGGTTTATAAAGATGACCATTTATCCCTGAAAATCCTGTGTAATTGGTAGAATTCAGACTTCTAGTAGTCAGTAGGCTTGCAGATTACTGACTCAACACAAAACCCTGAATTTAGGGAAAGGCTAAGGGAGAGGACAGCTGAGCTAGCTCCCATGGCACTCCAAGAAATATAAAGAAGAGTTGATGACATCCACTGAGGAGGCTGGAAGAGACAAGGAAGGCAGAGAAAATGGTAGCACTATACCCAGGCAGTGGGACAGATGCTTCTGGAAAAGCTGGGTCAGTGGACAGGATAAAACTAAGACAAAGCAGGTGGAGGGGAGGAGGTAGAATGATTATAAAGCAGAAATCAAAGAATGAATCATGTGATGGTGGTGGTGGTTGTGTGTGTGTGTGTGTGTGTGTGTGTGTGTGTGTGTGTGTGTGTGGTGAAACAGGAAGTTAGAGAGGTTAGAGATTAAGCATTGGATCCTAATGGGAGATGTCATTCTGTAAATATGTTTCTCATACCGGTTAATGAATAAAGCACTGTTGGCTAATAGGAAAGCAAGATAGGTGGGACTAGGAGAGAAGGAGGAAAGAGGAAGTAGTAAGGAGAAGTCAACATGGAGAGACAGGGAAGAGCAGAACACCGGCCCCCCATTCTCCAGTAAGATGAGACCACGTGGAAATACTTAGATTAATAGAAATGAGTTAATAATTAAGACAGAGCTAGCCAATAAGAAACAAGTAACAGGCCAACAGCATTATATCAAATACAACGTGTCGGTGTGTTAATTGGGGCAGGTGCTGAGGTGGGACCAGATTGGGGGGGGGTTGCTCCTTACAGGATCCCAACACTTGGCATAGTTGTTCCTCTTGTCTTTCAAATAAAGACAAGGCTGAATCAATGGATAGAGAGCCATTAGTGAAAGAACTTCAGGAAGCCAATGCCAGCAGGACAGACATCTTGTTCAGAGTGCATAGCTGTGTCTGGCCACAAGCACCTTCACTGAACTCAAGCTAGAAGGTGTTTGTAAGGGTGCCTGGGCAGTCTTTGCCTCATCAAGAAATTGCCCTTACCGTTGAGGTTGACTTTACAAAGAACAATTCCAGCTGGGTCTCAGCTCAACCTCATGGCCCAAAGCAGCAGCAGCACCCTGGACATGCCCTTTCTCTCTAACAAAATATTTCAGAATGACAGGAGCTCTGGGCCTCTCTGGACCAACCCTTCAGGGACATGTCTCCCTGCTCCAGAGCCTTCCAATTCTTTTCCTCCACCTCTGGGCCAGGTTTCCAATTTGTCGGTATTTTCCATTTCATTTCCTTCACACTCACCTTTCCTCTCAGGAGAATCATCTGGAGCTTTAGTTTCCTTCATTAGATAAGCATTGTCTCTGTATCCCAACCATCCTTCTCTTCTCCTGCACTACAACATTGTTAAATCAACTACCTCTTGCTCCTGATTGTGCCTCCTAGGCTGGGGAGGAAAGGTTGGTACCCAGTAGCTCTGTTCCATGGGGTGGCTCAGTGCTGCTAGCATCAGGAAAACAGGCTACTTCTGTGTCTGGAATGGGAGCTTGGAGAAGCCTTCACATCATTCCTGGTGGTCTGCCCAGTATCCTGGCAACCCACAAGCTATGATATTCCCACAAATCCCTGGCTGGTGGAGATCCCAGCCTCTATCCTATTGCCTCAGACTGGACTGGCTCACAGCCAGTCTGCACAGATTGAGGAGGGGTGGTGTTGTGGAAGAAGTCAGCTTGTTGAAGAAGTACAGAGAGAGAAGTCCTAGCATCTACCTTTCATGTTCTCCAGTTCTGGAATGTTCTCTGGGGAAATGAATTGGTCTGACTTAAATCTTTTACCTGTCAATTTAGATGTAGTTACTTTAGAAAGAGAGATCTGGATGTGTTCTCTTGAGCCGTTGATCTTCAAGGCCGGTCTGACTGATCACCTGAAGGGATCCCCATGTGTTTCATAATTGCATCCTCTGACTCAGGTCTTACAATTTGGGTCAGGTCTTACAATCATTTGTGTGTGTGTGCGCGCGTGCATGCGTGTATGTGTGTGTGTATGCATATGTATAAATGGAAGCCAGAGATTGATGTCAGATTTTCTTCAGTCTTCATCTTTTTATTTATTGATTGATTGATATAAGTCTTCTCATTGGCCCAGAGCTCTCAGACTTGATTAGACTGGCTGACCAGCAAGCCCCAAGGATTTCTCTGCCTCCACCTCCAGTGCTGGGATTACAGGTATGTGCCTCTGTCCAGCTGTTTTACGTGTGTTCTGGGGAATCACCCGTTGGTGTTCATGCTTGTGTCAGTTGACTGAGCTGCTCCCCAGCTCCTGTTTGTTCTTCTCACACAATCCCCAGTAGTAATGGAATGACAACAGTATCTCAGAGAGAGCAAAGCACTGGGGACTGTTTCCTGGGTGATGAAACCATGATATCAACCGAAGCAGGCTAAGATTCTGATCTGGGCTCCATTGCCTGAGAGATTTCAGAGCAAGAGAAAGTGCTGGTCTGCGCATTCTCCCACTCACTAAATTATCTGTTTGAAAAAATACTTTCTGACTTTCTAGCCTCAGTCAGTCATTGTGCAGAGCACAGGGGAAACTGGGGCGATGAAAACACGGGCCTTGTTTCCAAAACACTTGAGTGTGACTAGAGAAACATGTACAGGTGTGTTTTGTAATGCTGCATGACATATGACAAAGAACAGTGACCATTGCTGGAGCTTCAGTGAAGGCCTCAGACAGAGATGACATTGTAGCCAGGTCTCTATAAGAGTTCTACAGCTGTCAAGAAGGGGAAGCTGGGGGTCTGGGGAGTCTGGAGAGATGGTTCAGTGATTAAGATCACTTGCTACTCTTCCAGAGAGTCTGCATTCAGGTTCCCAACACCCATAACTGATAGCTCACAACCCCCTGTAATTCCAGTTCTAGGGGATTCAGGGATCAGACACTCTCTTCTACCCTCTTTGCTCTCTCTCTGTCTCTCTCTCTCTCTCTCTCTCTCTCTCTCTCTCTCTCTCTCTCTCTCTCTCTCTTACACACACACACACACACACACACAGACACACAGACACACAGACTATTTTAAATAGGGAGGAGGAATAATAGTGTGATAATGTGTTCAGGACATATTATCCCCAAACTATGGTGCCTTGGCCTATTGAGTGTCATCTGCTGAAGGAGTATGAGAAACTGGCAGAAGCAGAAAAGTCAGTCCCATTGGCCTTCCCCTGTCCCTCCTCCACAAAGAAGGCAATATGATAACATTGCCCCTCTTACACCTACAAGGAAAGATGCACCCACTTCCTCATGATGAAGAAACACAGGGTTTGGGACGGGCAAACCTTGCAGAGCTCCCCCATCTCACCATGCTCATCTTAGTTTCTGCCCTGTCCTGTTCCTCCATGACTGTCCACTTGTCATCGGTCCTGCTGTGATACACAGTTGGAATAACTAATTTGCCAGGCTTTCATTTTCTTACAGAAATATCTATGTCAGATAAATCACATTCTTCTTCTTCTCCTCCTGGTTCTTCTTCTTCCTGATCTGTCTTCTTCTGTTATAATGTAAGCTAGCCCGTCTCTTCTGATATTATAACATGGACTAGCTTGTTCATTTGATGTTCTAATATGAACAGCAAGTCCACTGGATGTCATAGTATGAGCCAGCTGGTCATTCTGATGCCTTTTATACTGCCCTGATCATTTCAGTTACTTTCCATGGGGTTTGTCTCCATGTGCTAAATGACAGAATGTGAAGTTATAAAATGCATCATCAGTTATTTCAATCAAGTGGTATGTGTGATTAGTGTGGCCAACTGTGCTGGAGAGGCTTTTGCCAACTTGACACAAGCTAGAGTCCTCTGGAAAGAGGGGACTTCAATTGAGAAAATGCCTCCATCAGATTGGCCTGTAGCCAGGTACGTGGGACACTTTCTTGATTGATGATTGATGTGGGAAGGCCCAACACACTGTGGGTGCTGCCATCCCTGGGTGGATGGTCCTGGGTTGTATTTTTAAAAGACCAAGCTGAGTGAGCCATAAAGGGCAAGCCAGTAAGCAGCACGCTTCCATGGACTCTACTTCAGTTCCTGCCCTGCTGGACTTCCTGCCTCAACTTCCCTCCTGATGATAGACTGAAGTAGGGTCATGCAAGTCAAATAAACCTTTCCCTCCCCAAGTCACTTTTGATTATGGTCTTTATCACAGGGACAGAAAACCTAGCTAATAAATCAACTAACTATGTGTGCTGGAGGCACTTGTAATGTGGTACTGTGTGCTGTTCATAAAGGCCAGGGACATCCAGCTACCTAGAGGACTCAGCAAGTATGACTCTAGAGCTGGGACTTTCCTCTATGCCTCACTGAGCCGATGCAGTTATCTTCCCAGAAAAGAACAGAGAGAACTGCGTATGTCTGAGCCTGAGTTCCCAGGTGCCCCAAATGTGTCCTAATTCAAGATTTAGAGACAAGGAGAACATAAATCCATCCAGCTCTGGGGCCAGAGGAGGGTGGATGTTGGTATTTGCTCTTTAATCAATAGTATTAGGCTTTTCAATGGATGGATCTTAATTTGATAATCTCCCCAAGGAGTCATTGCTTTTGACATGGATGTATTACATGGTTTCCTGGCTACCAGGGAGACTGGGCCAGCTTCCCAATGGAATGGGAATGTTGCTATCTTTATGTTCTCTTTGTTTCAGGATCCAGGAAGGGGCTTGGTTTGCATCATAGCTTCAAAGATTTAGAGCTGGAACAGATCCCAGTTAGTTCACATTCTCTGCCCCTGGAAAGACCACACAGAGTCCTGGTAAAGCATCCTCTCTGGGTGAAAAAACTTTGTCCAGGAACAACGAGGTTTTTCCCATCACAGGAGCCTGAAATTTCACCCTTAGTTGTTTTGAAGTCATTCAAGCTATTGTTTGCATTGTACTTCATTCATTCTCCTCATTTTCACCACCTTTTAGACCTAGCATGCTCACCATGGAGAAACTGGAGAGCCCTAGAGGTCCTAGATGTCCCTGGATGGGTGGGTGGTGGGACATTGACACTGATGATGATGAATGCAAAAGCCAGTGCCACCTGAGACTGAGCTGAAGCAAGAGATGGTCAGGTGGGGTCAGGTGGTTTCCAGTCAGCTGGCGGGATGTCCTCTTCTCTAACAGAGGGCCCCACCCTACAGCTCGTGTCTTCATTCCACCACTACTAAAGTCATTGTTTTGCCCCAGTGCAGTGTCAGCTCTGCAAGGGCAGCAACAGGGCCTTCAGCATCGCCACCCTCGCCTGAATCATTGGTGTATAATCGATATGTGAATGGATAGTTTATGCTTCAGAGAGGTTGTGAAGGGCAAATATCTAAAAATGTATAAAACAACCACAAAATTTAAACTCGTCCCCCAAATCTACCAATCAATAGATACTAACAGTTCTCAAGAGATGGAACACAAAAGGCCAATAAATATGTATAAGTGTTAAACATCCTTACTAGTCAGAGGTCTGTAAATTAAAACTATTAGCGGTTCCATCTAACTCTAGGCAGAATGGCTACCATCAAGAGAAAAGAAAAGACAGCCAACAATGGTGAGGGTGTGGGGCAAAAGAACACTTACACACTTACTCACTGCTGGTAGGAGTGTAAACGGATACAGTCATTATGGAAATCAGTGTAGGAGGTTCTCTAAAATCTCGAAATAGAACTGCCACAGTCCTTGCTATACTACTCCTGGACATATCAACAAAGCGCTCTGGGTCCACCCCAGAGATATTTGCTCATTTGTGTTCATTACTGCACTGATACAATAGCTAAGAAACAGAACCAACGCAGATGCCCATCAACAGGTGACTGGGTAAAGAAAATGTTATTGGGGGGGGGGAGGGGGAGGAGAAGGCCACACAGGGAGTCAGGGAGAAAGGGACAACCAGGAAGAAGGGGGAAAGAGAGGGAAGTGGAGGAGGAGAATTGACAAAAACAAAGTTTGATGAAAAAGATGTCATGAGGGTTGGCGTTAAGAACAATCGGCTCTTCTAGAGGATCTTGGTTCAGTTTCCTACATCAGGTGGCTCACAGCCCTCTGTAATGCCAGCTCCAGGTTATCCAATGCCCTCTTCTTGCTTCTCTAGATATGTGTGCAAACACACCACACACACACACACACACACACACACACACACACACACACGAAACGAAGAAATGCCATAATAAAACCCATTACCACCATTATCATGCCAATAAAAAAGTAATACGAAGAAAATTAAATAAAAAAAAAAACTGGAAAAAAGTTATTCCTGAGCTCTAAAGTACAAACTAGACATTCATTTTCCTAGATTCATGGTTCAAAAATTCCATCCTAGTCATTTCAAACATTTTTTACCTGACAATTTATTCCTACCAAGCCTCAGGTCCTTGTCTGCGAAATACTCCTGCCTTGAGGGTTGCTGTGAATAATTACTTATGCAAGATGATATTTGTGAGCACTGTTCCCTAAACTAACACACTAAGCAGATATGAAGCATGGTAGATTTGTCATGTTTAGTCTTCATCTAGTGTTCATTGCTCCCTTTCATTTGTTAATCAGAATGGAAGACCGCAGAGATAGCTGTGTGCTCAAGGCCTGGACAATCGTCCCTTCACTTGGGACAGTGTCTGCTCCAAGAAATGAGCACAGGATCCTAAAAGGGCTAAATTAGAGTTCTTCCTTAAGAATTCTATTTGTGCTAAAGAGTCTTGGAGGTAGGGTGGGGATAAACTATGAGTAGCTCAATCATAGTAGTTTCCTGTCAAGAAGGAAGAACAAAAAAATTTAGATCTTCTGCATATGTCATAGAGACAAACAGAAGACACAACTTTCAAGCTGATGGCAGGGTACCTAGAGCTCTTGTTTCAGCCTTTGACACTACAGTTGTCTTCTTCAATATGTAAACCCATATTTTGCCATATGGGTTTCAGTCATAGCCAATCAACAAGTTATTCTTGAACATGTATTTATTAATTTAGCCTCTGATATATTCAACCAAGTCTTACTGAACATGAACAGAACTGCTATGAAATAAAGGATCTGGCTCTTCCTGGGAGAGAGCTTCCAAGCCCTTGAATTTTCCTATGATGGACATCCCTTTGCTATTGACAGATACACTGGACCACATCTGAGTTTATACAGAGAAGACAACACAGGAGGGGGCTGCTTATGCTGGAGACTGACCAGTCATGTGTTTAGAGGATGAGGCTTCAAGACAGACACCACCAACTTGACCTCCTCCAGGGAGGACAGGGGCTGGAGATTAATGGCAATTCTATGGCTAATGACTCAATCAATCTTGCCTACATAATAAAACTCTATGCTGGGTAGAGGTGGTGCACATCTTTAATCCCAGCACTCCAGAGGCAGAGGCAGGAGGATCTCTTAAACTCAAGGCCAGCCTGATCTACAGAGTGAATTCCAGGATGGCCAGAGCTAAACAGAGAAACCAAACAAAAGACTCGAAGAAGAATTCTGGGTTATCAGAGCCCAGCACAGTCTTTGACAATTATTTTGATGTATCTGGAGTCTGATATGTCCTAGTTCAAGGAAGAGAGGACAGAAATAGCCTATAGTGACCCAGTATCCCTTCATTTGGCTGGTTCCAATTTGTATCCTTTGTCTTAAGGCCATTTGCACAATACTTTGCCAAGTCTGTAAATAAGTCTAGAGAATCATAAAACCTGATGAGGTTGTGAGGAGCCTGACAAAACATTCAGGTGCCATCTGAAGTGGGAACAGCCTTGTTAGAAATGATGCTTTTGATCTGTGGAGTCACAGAGTATTATTGTAGTGTTGTAGTCATGGTATATGTGATCCCATCATCCCACCATATGTATCTATATGAGAGAGAGAGAAAAAAATGTATGGCTTTTCAACAAGTAAGAGACTTATGTAAAGATGTTTATAGCAGTTTTACTATTAATAGTTCTGAATCAGAAATAACCAGTTGGTAGGTGCCTAAACAGATAAATAGAACTCTAGGTACTCTGGAATTATTATACTACCCTTAGCAAAAATGAATGAATGAAAAAATATGCAACATGAATGAATTCCAAAATAACTATGGCAAATGAAAAGCCACATACAAAAAGAAGACTATAGAAAGTACATCTAAGCCAGGTGTGGTGGTACACACCATTAATCCAAGCCCTCAGGAGGCAGAGGCAGGCCTGGTCTATGAACTGAGTTCCTGAACAGTTAGGGCTGTTACACAGAGGAAACCCTGTCTAGAAAAACAAACAAACAAAAACAAACAAACAAACAAACAAAACAAAACAAAACAAAAACAACAAAACAAAAAAATCTATACTGTGTGCTTTCATTTTTATAAAACTTTAGGAAATACTAAATAATCTACAGTGACAAGAACAGAGAACACAACTGGGGTAGTATGCAGGGATGGATTATAGGACTGAGGGAAATTTTTGGCAAAGAGTTATGAAATCTTTTAATTAAAAATTTAGTTCATGAGCCCCAACCCATAGCTACATAAGGAGATTTTGATGGCTTTTGGGGAAAGACAGTCAGTTTTCTTCATGGGTGTGGTCCTGACAGGTCGACCATGTTCCAGTGGATGACCCCATATTCATGAGTATATGTGCAACACAAATTGGAGTTGATGAGTGTGTTGACTACTTTTACATTAACTTGACACAAGCTAGAGTCATCTGAGAGGAAGGATCCTCAATTGAGAAAAATGCCTTTATAAGACTGGGCTATAGGCAGATCTATAGGGCATTTTCTTCATTAGTTATTGATGGGAGAGCCAAGCCTGTTGTGGGTGTCTCAATCCCTGGACTGGTGGACCTGGGTTTTATAAGACAGTAGGCTAAGCAAGCTAGTAAGCAGCACTCCTCCATGGCCTCTGCTTCAGCCCCTGCTTCCAGATTCCTGCTGGGTTTGAATTCCTGCCTTGGTTTCCTTCCAATGGACTGTGTAATCCAAATAACCCCTTCTTCCCTAAGTTGCTTTTGGCCATAGTATTTCATGACAGCAGTAGTAACTAACCTTGGGTCATTAAAAAATAAACTAAACAGGACATGAAGTTGGAGCAGAGGATAAATCTAGGAGGAATTAGGAAATGGAATAGGGTTAATAGAGATTATATAGATGTATGAAATTCTCAAAGAATTAATAAAATATTATATTAAATGTACTTTTTATTATTGTGCATGTTTGATGTGGGTGTGGGTGCCCATGCGGTGATCTGAGGGTAACTGTGTGGAGTTGGGTCTCTCCTACCTTCACACCTGTTCTGGGGATCAAAAAACTTTTGCCCACTGAGCCATTTTGCTCACCCTTTGCTGATGGTTGTGTTCACTATTTTAACTATAGTGAAAATTTTTCAAACTGTACACCTCATATAAAGTTTTTTGTACACTGATCATATCTCTATAAAGCTCTTACAGATAACATGGCAGCATGTATAACAGGGCTAGAACTCTCAACTGGTGGCATGGACCTAACCAAGTGGGAGCCCCCTCTTCTGACCTGCTTCCTGCTTGTTCCTGTTATATTGGTTACAACCACCCAGAACCCAGAAATGGAGTCATGTTATGAGTAAAGTTTTCTCCCCAGCCTGTCAGGACCCAGTGCTGCACCAGCCCCAAATAATACAAAGAGGCGCTGTATTAGATATAATTCTGTTGGCCTGTTACTAGTTTCTTATTGGCTGGCTCTGTCTTAAATATTAACCCATTTCTATTAATCTAAGTACTTCCATGTGGTCTTATCTTCCCGGAGAGAGGGACTGGCATTCTTCTCCCCATCCTTCATCTTGGATATCCTCTCTACTATTTCCTCTCTCCTCCTTGTCTCCTAGTCCTGCCTATCTTGCTTTCCTATTGGCCAACAGTGCATTATTCATTAACCAATACGAGAAAAATATTTATAGAATGACATCTCCCATCAGAGTCACTGTTTTTCCCCCCTCCTACCACAGTCAAATGGAAATGAAATTCTAGTTATTCTTTCTTTACTGGTTCTTAACCCTGTGTTCCTCTCCAGGCTAGTTGAGGTGTCATCCCCTCACCTCTAATTTCTTTCTTAGTTTTTGTTACTGTCATGAAACACCAGAGGCAAGCTGCTCATAAGGAAAAGGGAGTTATTTTGCTCAGTTTCACTGGCTCCAGGGTGTGGTACACCTGGCATTGGAGCTGCATTACATCATGGCAGATGGCCATGGTGGGAGCAAGAGACTGCACTGGGCTACAGGGGACCAGGGTGGTGGAGTTCCCAATTCCTTTTGAAGACACATTCCCAACTAGTCTGAAGATGTCTCACTAGACTGCACACCTTAACGGTTCCATCTTCCAACCTTGCACAGGGATCCATCTAGCCAGCACCATGGGGATCCTTGGGAGACAAACCACACCCAAAACAAAGTAGCTCTCTCATTTGCTGATCTCTGGTCTTACTATTCTACCCCCTTTCCTTCTTCCCTCTCTCTCCTTCCCTCCCTCCCTTCTTCCCTCCCTTCCTGCTTCTCTCCCTCCCTTCGGAGTCAGTGACCTTATGAATTTCTTGTCTCACACCCAAGAAGGATAAGGAAATGTGGATACGGAGTGAGCAGAGCGAGTGTGGGAGGGCTCTTAGGGAGGAAGACCACCGTATTGCTCTGCCTGGTGGGCTTTCATGGATCTTATGGAGAAACTGGATAAAAACTAAGGTCATCTTCATTGGAATTGGTCATTTTTGAGCTCATTGTAGGTTGAGCTGGTGAGAAATCCACGTGATTTATTCACGATACCTGAGCCCAACCAGATCACTATTTGTCTGGTTAGGGGATGAGTCACAAGTGCTGCAGGATGGGTTCATGATCCACCATGGGTCCTGTCTTTCACTGCTGACAGGGAACTCTCTTCTGTCTCCTTAGCCCCTGAAACTTCTCCTCCAGTCTCTGTATTCTCATGAAAGTTACAATCATTACCTTATAGTCTTCTGTCTGTCCACTAGACTGCATTCTCCATAAAGAAGGGACCAGGTTTGTTTTGTTAACAGAAGCACTGGTCATCAATTTCAGGATTGCTAGGACCAATGGGAAAACATTAAGCACAGTGCATAGGAGGAAGAGAGGGATCTTGTGAAAGGAGGAAGTCTTCCAAGGCACACAGGAACAGGGCCAGACCTTCTATGTGGTGAGAATGAACTGAGGAGAGCATAAAAATGTACAGCCAATGTGGAGGCCAGAGCAGCTCACTTTACCCAGCTGATTGGTGTACTGAATGGAAAGACAGGACAGCGGGGGGGGGGGGGGTGGGGTGGGGTGGGGGGGGCCTGGAGGCCAGAACTTGGAGGGTGTGAAATATCCAATTAGTTGGTGGCCAAGGGGAGTCATTGAAGATTTTTGAGCAGGTGAACTACATAATCAGCTAAGCTCCTCCTGCTGATTCCTGCCATCCCCCTTCTACTCTCTTCCCTCCCCTTCTCCTTTTGTCCTTTCTGTTCTTCCTTCCTTGAGCATCATGATAAACAACATAATAGACATTAGAAGGGAATAGAGACCGGAAGTGGACATCAATAGCTTGGGTCATTGTCTAAACATTTGGGTATCAGGGTTGAATGAACAGGATGGGTGGGGGGAGTTAGTTGTGAGAGCCTGTGTGTAATAGACTGCACAGCCCAGGCCCAACATCTTCCCAGTCAGAGAAGAAGGAAAGACATCAGCTCTTTCAACTGTTTTCCCCCAAGGATGACTGTATCTTTATAAAGTATCACCAAAGAGCAGATTTGGTGGGGCGTCTGGACTGAGTCAAAGAGGGGAGAGTGAAAGCATTTGGAATGAGCTCAACCTTTATAGCCACATGAATGCAATTCCTCGTGTTCTTTGATCAAGAAATTCAGAGACTTCTTCCCTGCTGTGCTCGAGTCCTTTGGGAGCTTCTGACAGTCAAGAGGGTGGGAGATTCGTCTTCTTCAGTGGGAGATTTTTTTCCCCCTGTAATAAATAACAATGCTAAATTGCAAGTGTGTGTGTGTGGGAGCATCAGGGCCCAGCTCCTCAATCCTGCTATTGTGTTCACGAGCTGGGTAATTAGTGTCTGATAGTTTTAAACAGATGGGTCTCACTGGCAGCAAGGATTACGGCTTGAAATCAATCCTGAACAAATATTATATTAATTTCTCAACTCTCTCTCTGTGGACAAAACGCGTTCTTTGCCTGCAAACGCTGTGATGACGAGAACATTAATATTAGATCAGTTAGAGATGAAACGGAAGTGGAAGAGGAGAGAGAAGGGATGGGACTTAGCAGGAGCCGAGGAGAAGAGGCAGATGCTAAAAGTTTCATAGTGCTGGGAGCGGGAAGGGAATTCTGAGAGTGCACAGGGCTGGTGGGGTTATGGGGGGACTGCTCTTCAGGGTCCTGTGTTTCCAACTGCTCTGGTTCAGCTTGACATTGGCACCTGCTTTGATAACACCGAGGACTTGTCAGGCCGGCTTGGGTAGCCTCTGATGTTTGTTTGGTCTGTGAGAAGAGACCAGTTCCACATAAATAGGTCTGCAGGGGGCCTGGCTAGACTTCTGACTTTCCAATCAAACCCAGCAATCTACAATTCAAAAACAAACCCGGCTGCCTGGAGCGAGCCTGCAGCTTCCCCTCCACCCCCGCCCCACTTCCCTGATTCCACCACCTGGGTAGCCTTTCTCCTACCTAGACAGTTAAAAAAGAAAACCTGCTACCTGAAACCCTACCCCCACTTAAGGGTGAATGATGACCCTCTTTCTCCTTGCCTTCGGTGAGAGCTGAGTCGGGAAAGGTTTAAACGTATGGGCTGCACTCAAGAATGAATGCTAATGTGGTTCTCTCCCATTTCTCTTTAGCTTTTGCAGGCTTCCTCTTTTCATCTTTCATCCAGCCTTACCTACCTATCCATGGTCGGCTCAGGCTGATGTTAAAACACAGCATTAAGCAGCAACTCTGCCGCTGTGAAAAGGGCACAGACCTTGGGAGTTGATTCTGCTCTGCTGATAGGTCAGTGTCTGTCTACCTCAGTTTCCCCATTGGCAGGGGAAAGGAAAGTGGGGTGAGGAAGATCCAATAAGGCAAGAAGCCTAAGGCCAAGTGGGGTCACAAGAACGGGGCTCTCTACTTTCTGATACCGACCCCTGGGATAGGGAATAGAGGAGAGAGAGCCCTGCAGGGGAGTCTGCTGCAGTTGCAGTGACGTCATCTGTGAATAAAGAAGCTTTGGGGGCTAGCCACTTAGGGAAACAGAATAATGTAACAAGAGCGAAAGCCTGTGAACAGATGTTATGAGTTTTGTGTCTTACCTGACTTGAAGCTGACATAGTAGCCTGCCATAGTTTCAGGCATACTGGCAGAATTCATGGGCCTCCTGAGTCAGAGACAAAGCATGTTATTACGCAGCAAAGGAAGCAGCCAGAGGGTTAGGTTAAAATGGTTCCCCTGCACCACTTCTGGCAGTGGGACTGGAAGGTGATGGGTGCTTGACAGGTGCCTACATGGTGGGGTGAGCTCTTGGAGAAAACATCAAGGAAACAAAATATTTTTTTGAAAGGAAGAAACCTGGCCTGACTTTTGCTCCTTGCCCCCAGAAAGATGTTGTTTTTAATACTAGGCATTTAGCTTCTTTGCCTTTGCTTTGGAGAAATGCCATCTCTGTCTCCCAAGTCTTTTGGCTGTACAAACATCCTTGAGGAGACAGTTCCCAACAATTAATTAGCAGGGTGCACAAATGCAAGAGGCCTAGGGAAAATTCCCTCCCAAGGGAAGGCCATCTCTAGAAGCAGGGCAGAAAACTTTCAGAACCTGAGAGTCTATTTGTGACTTTAGCTGGGAATCACAGGAGATATGCACACATGCATGGACACACACACACACACACACACACACACACACACACATACATACACACACACCACACCACCACCTGCCCTCATCTTGGGAAAAGGTCCTCATCACTTACTGTGGCTGAGAGCTATTTGGCTTTTAACTGGTGATGGGCATCATCAGGAAGCCACTAGAAACATAAATTCTCAGGCTTGGCATCAGTAGAGCATCAGACATTCTGGAGGTGAGAGGTGTCCTGACCTTCGTGGTGGCCAGTCCTCATTCCAATTTGAGACCTGCAGTCTAGATCTTTTCCAATCTTGCTCTTGCTGGCCACTCCTCTATCTCTCAACAGTGATTCATCAGATCTTCAAAAGCCTGAGGTTCTTTGTTACCTGAGGTCTTTGCCAACTGTGTTGTTACCTTTGCCTAGAATACTGTTCCTTCCCAAAAGTTCTTATGGATAAGTCCTACTTATTCTTATTTTCTGGTTAGCAGTCACCTCCTCCAGGGAGTTTGTTCCGAAGTTCTGAAGTTTATGTATCTGTTTGTGCACATGAGATACATGTGTGTATGTAGGTACATGTGTGTGTGCATGTAGGTACACTTGTGTGTGCAAGCAAATTCGTGTGTGTACATGCAGGTGTATGTGTACATGTGTGCATGCAGGTACATGGATGCACGGGTGTGTATGCATGAGTATGGAGGCCAGAGGAAACCCTCAGGAGAGGTATTGTTGCTCAAGGATCATCCACCTTGATTTTTGAGACAGATCTTTCTTCCTTGGCTTGTAGCTCACTGGTTAGTTTAGGCTGGCTGGCCAGGGAGCTTCAGGTATCTACTTGTCTCTGCTTCCCCAGTGCTTGGATTGCAAGCACAAACCACAACACCTGTCTTTTTTTTATATGGGTTCTGGGAATTGAACTCAGGTTGTCTTGCTTGTGTAATGAGAACTTTACCAACTGAGCAATCTTCCCAGCCCCTTCACTTAGTGCTTTGGTATCCTTTTTTTCTCCTTATAAAAATGACCTACTATTGATGTTTTTCTGTCAATTTAGTGGCTGCACATGAATCTACTGATATTTTAATTATCATCTGTGACTCCGCAAAGGGAAGGCAAGGCTCCACTGGCTACTCAGGCCTCGGCCTGAAGGGCCTTCTGGTTCCTCAGGCCCCATTCTGCTGAGGCTGAGATGTGAAAGTTTAAACTAAGTCACCGTTGTTCTATTTACCAGCAAAGATTTGGAAGTCAGATGTGGAGGCAAAAACCTGAGAGATTAAAGAAACTGAGAAGCAACCAGTTGACTTTGGTTTTTTGACCAGAGACCCAGGAAGAGATGTGTCTCTTCACTCGTCCCCAAACCAAAAGTACAAGCCAAACTCAAGTCCCTCCCTTTCCTTCCTGTGCATCTTCTCTATCCAAATTGCTGGCTTCTCTATGGCCAATTCTAGTCAGTCAGCTGCTACCTGATTCAAGGTAAACTTTATTTAACAGTCTCAGAGTATCAAAATCCCACAGCACACTATCTTTGTCCCCATTACCTAGTCACCTCCCCTCAAAGTCCCATCTCCTAAAACAATGGTTTCGGGGGTTAGATTTGGGATTGGAAACAAGCACCAGGCCTCAGCATTCTATTCAGACCCCTGATCCAATTCGCATCCCTCTCATATGCAAAGCCATTTTTTCTATCCCATAGATCTTAACTCATCCCAGCTTTGACTCCAAAGTCTGAAACCCAGAGTCACATCTAAATACCATCTAAATCAGATATGGATGAGACTCAAGGTATGATTCATCCTGAGGCAAATTGCTCTCCAGCTGTGAACTTGTGAAATCAAACATTGCTTGCTTCCAAAATTCTATGGTGGAGCAGGAATAGGATGGCTGTTTTCATTCCAACAGGGATAAATAGGAAAGAAAGAGGTCACAGGTCTCAAGTAAGTCTGAACTCCATGCAGGGTAAACAAAAGTAAATCTTAAAGCTCTCTCTGGCTCGATGCCCTATCTTCCACAGACTGGGTCCTGTAGACTCTGGGTGGTCTTACTCTGTGGCCTTGCTGGTGGATGTAGGCATGCCGTTAACATCCTCTCTGCCCTGGCAGAGATGGCACTGCACTGGGGCTTGCCAGAGGGGTAGCCACTAGTCTACACTGGGCCTGCTGGAGCCAGCCTTAGGACAGCCCAGGGATTTGGAAGGTGGTCCTGGGCAGTATGCATTTGGTCCTCTTAGATATCTCTGGCCCCTTCTTTGAAGCCATTCTGCTTACAGGTCTGATTTTTCTGGGCCTATGATAGGAGAAACAGCTCCGATGACCTCCAAAGTGCCTTCAAGGTCATTCCTCAGTGGTTGTGACAAACAACAACTATATAGTGTCCACTATTCTCATGGTGTGGACACTTTGTCATACCCTGGGTGTTTTCTTTTGACCTGATTTCTTTATTTTACTTTTTACAACACAGGCTGAATCCCCAAGTCCTGCTTCCCTTTTGATTAGAAATTCCATCTTTAAATCATTTCTTTCATCTCACATTCTATCATAGCCATTCAAGAGAATTCAAGCCATGCCTTCAGTATTTTGCTTAGAAATTTCTTCAGCCAACATGCCATTTCATAGCTCATAAGTTCTACCTTCTACAAAACACAAGGACACAAACACAATTCAGCCAAGTTCTTTGCGATCTTTTTACAAGAATCACATTTCCTCTAGTACCCACGGGCACATTCCTTATTTCTAAGACCTTAGCAGAATGGCCCTTACTGTCCATGTTTCTCCAAACACTCTCTACATGACCACTTAGCTATTCTGTGGGGAGACTGACATCTCCTCTAGAGCTCGCCTCTTCTCTGAGCCCTCTTCATGATTGGGCCTTATGATATTTCCATGGCAATGTGGGCTTTGGCTGTCAAGTGTCTCAAAAACCCTTCTTTTTTCTGCCTACTACCAAATCTTCAAGCTGCTTCTACAGCTTTAGGTATACGATACAACATCAATCCCATTGCCAGCAACCCCCTTTTTTTGGTTCTAGTCTACCGAGGCTGCTATCCCAAATGCCACAGACTGGGTGGCTTTTAAATAGCATGAATGTATTATTGTCTCATTGCTTGTCATCATGTAGATTGGGAAGCCTAAGATAAAGATGCTAGGAAATCCAGTGTCTGGAGGTAACTGCTGCCTGGTTCAGAGTTATTTTTTCTCATTTGTCACCCCTCCCACCATACCCCCACCCCCTGCAGCCATCAAAAGTGGAAGGGAGCACTACAGGGCGCCTCTTTCATTTGAAAGGATGAAAATTGCTAACCCCATTCTGGTGCAACAGTTACCTCCCAAAGGCTCATTTTTTTAACACCATCACTTGGGGGCAGAGTTTTGACACATTAATGGACACAAAGTCAGATAAAACACCACTGGACTCTCTCTTCACCTGGAATCAAGCAGGGGCCACACACTCGTCACTCAACCCTGTACCCCTGACACCAAAGAGGTGATCAGTTGGTACTTGTTATAAAAACTAATTTGTAAGGAGTAAGGTTCTCCCCTCCCCACCCCCCGCCAGTCTTGTCCGGCTGCTGCACCAGCCCCAAATAACACACCAAGACTCTATTTGATATAATGCTATTGGCCAGGTACTAGTTTCTTATTGGCTAGCTCTGTCTTAATTATTAACCCATTTCTATTAATCTAAGTACTTCCACATGGTCTTATCTTACCGGAGAGAGAGGCCTCTGGCGTTCTGCTCTCTCTGTCTTCCATCTTGACTCCTCCTTACTACTTCCTCTCTCTTCCTTGTCTCCTAGTCCCTCCTATCTTCCTTTCCTATTGGCCAACAGTACTTTATTCATTAACCAGTATGAGAAACATATTTACAGAATGACATCTCCCATCATCTCCTCTTTTCTGTCTAAATAAAAAGAAGGGTTTTAACCTTAACATAGCAAAATATATCACACAACAATTATCAAATAAGAATCACAGTTAACAATATTTAGTTCATTAACATTTAGTAAGACTTAAAATATTCTAGCATCTATACTATCTTTGTGAGTCTAAAGTCTTATATGTGACTTATCTTTAATCCTAACTAAGGAAAACTATAACTATAACTATTTGTCTTCAACTCCCTCAAAGACCACAGAAGGATAATATATAAACCCTAGAAATGACTGAGACAACTCACTGCCTGGCCAGTCACCTGAAATTCTTCTGTAATCTTCCATATTTAGCCCATAGGCCATAGTTTGTCTGGCAAACTCTTCAGCAAAGTAGGAAAGTTTAAACTGTCTTCTTGTATTGGCAGTTGGTAGTCACTTTTCTCTGTGTCCTGTGGACTGTCTGGCAGACACTTCCATGAAGCAGGAACTCTGTAGCTATGTCCATCTTGAATCAGCAATCATTTTTCTGTGGGTCCTGCATGTCCACTTTATACAACATAAAGTCAAACAGTCCAGACAAGAGCAGTATCTTCTCCAAATGGCAAGTCTTGCCATATTGGAAGTAAACTTCATAACGTGTTTCTTCGATGTCCATCTTCCTTTCTGGTGCAGGTGGTGTTGCCAGGAACATTTATGTCTCACTGTCAAGAAAAACCCTAAACCAGGTTAAATGCCATATTCTGTAGGTCTAGATATACATCTCTGTATATCTAGAAATCCTAAGTAACTTAACTGTAAGTTTTGACTCTTATAGGTAACAATCTATAATCTGTACTAAGTTATACATTTTTAAATGAGCTATATAAACACAGTACCTAAACAAGAGGAGAAATATACATATCACAAAATTGACCTTAAATTGTATCATAAATGAAAATCCATTCCAAAACAAAGTATTCATATCTATACCATATTAATTATTTCATTTCATTCCAATCCAGTTGGGATGTAGACCATAGAAGATGTCACCTGTGGTGTAGGGTTCCAGTCAGAAACCTTAAACCTTCTCTACATAAAGATGTGACCTCCTAAGAACACATAGATAAAACTTGAAGGACCTTACTCTATTTTGTCTGCTGTAATCCAAGGGATTGTCTAAGGGAAAAGAGCAAAGTCCATAAGCTCCCACACTTTAGGGACACACTGTGCAGGTCAGCCTATCTCCTGGAGCTTTGGGTCATAGGCCTATGGGTAGAAAGTACCTCCTAGATTCTAGAAGACTAGGAAGAAGAGAGAGAAGAGAGGAAAGTAGCTCTGTCTTCCTAAACTGACAGTGTGACACTGGGATTTCACTCACTTGTCTCATTTAAGCATTACTCAACTACCTTGTGTGACAGTTAATCCCTTCTCTTCTTACATATGAGAATAGAAGCCCAGAAGGGCCAAGACAGCCTTCAGGAGCACAGAGCTTCCACGTGGCAAAGTCAACGTTGTAGATGGTTCTATTCAACACAGGGCCTCATGACTCCTCTCTGGATGTGTATTCAATGAGGAGTTCCCAGAGACTAAAGGCTTTGCTGTGCCAGCATTAATGGATACATGAGAAGACCCATAACAAAGAAGTCAAAGATTCCACCAAGCAGCCACTCTCTCATCCTCCTCTATGGAATGGAAGTTACATTGGATTTTATGATTTTCAACACCTTTGTCAGATCTGGCATGTCCCAAAGCCCCCATGTGGGCTGCTTCCATGCCTTCCTCATCTTGATCAGACTAGAGCTGAGCCAGGCTCACCCTGCCTAGCAGGGAGTAGAGGGTTAATCCTTCACCTGACATCCTTCATTGGCCATCCTTGCAGCTTCCTACTTCATGTCTAAAACAAAGAAAGGGAGTGAAGAAAGATGGGCACCCCTTCCGTGGTCCTCTATTACTAGGTGTAGCCCATTAGACTCAACTATGGAAATATGAGCTCAATTTGAAAAATGCTGATTACCAAGTCTACCTATTAAGATGCTGATTAATTGGCCTGGGCATTGGCATTTTTGAAGAAGAATAGTGGTGCCCTTCCAAACTGCATGGTTCTTTAAAAAAAAAAAAAAAAAAGTAAGTGTGTGTGTGTGTGTGTGTGTGTGTGTGTGTGTGTGTGTGTGTGTGAATAAAACCACAGCATGTTTGAGAAGATCAGAGGATCAGAGGATAACCTGCAAGAGTTACTTCCCTCCTTCCATAGTAATAGATACTGGGGATTGAACTCAGGTCATCAGGCTTGGCAGCAAGTACCTTTATCCACTGAGAAGGCAGGTTTTCTATTGTATCTGGCGCTCAATGTGTTTGCTAGACTGGCTGACCAGCAAGTTCCAGAGGATCTCCTTGTGTCTGCCTCTGTGCTGAGGTTACAGACACATACTGCCTGAACTTGGCTTGTATGTGGGTTCTGAGGTCTCAGAGCCCCGTGTTTACCTAGCAAACACTTTGTCTCCTGGAATTTTCATGTTTGTCTCTCTTCCCAAATGCCAAGTTTTCTGTGGCTATAGGATAGCTAAGAAAGTCAGGTATAAATGGAAGGTGACAGCTTGGTGAGCAACAAGCTACCCACCAACTAGGGTCCTGGGGTTGCAGACACAGTGGGATGAGAGTGTGAGCTACTCATAGCAAGGAATGGCCATTTACGGACCTGAACATCCTGAAGACAGCTGTTGGGCGGTGGACAGTCATGCAGTGCTGATCCCTTCATTTGGCCGTCAGAGTGAGGGTGATGACAGCTCAGTGCCAGTGCAGCCAGGGCCCCTTGAGGATGTCTGTTATGTAAGGCACTCCCCTAGAGTACTGGCTAATAGGCCACTCCGACCCATGCAGCTGGGACACAAAAGACTTAAAATCTCTAGCCACAGCTGCCCTGAGTATGTTGGTGGGAGAGGACAAACTAAATCCCTGTTTTCGCTCCTTCCCCCAAATGGAGCTCATGTAAAGCCTTTAAACCATCGGCTTTTATCTGTTTTTAGTGTCCAATTTAGGGCTTTGCAGGGGCTCCCTCCAGGGCTCTCTCAATGGATTTATATCACAGCCAGATAGCATCTTCGAAAGCTCATCTGAGCTGGAAAATAGAGAAACATCCTTCTCCATTGTCAAGTGACAAGTGATGGCACCCAGGCTGCCAGCGAGAGAGCACAGGGGATCCACTCTGGATGCTGTGGCTGGGGTGTGCCTTGCCAAGGGAGGGTGGCAACTGGGTAAGAAAGGAGGGAAACACTTCTAGCAGGGGCCTAAACTGCCTTCCCCTTTTTGGGTATAGACTCTCCAGTCCTGAAAGTCTTGAAACAAAGAATTCACTGTCCTCTGGGCTTGTCACCTGTAGGCAAGAAGATGTCAGCTCCCTGGCCAACCACCAGGTGCCATTTGCAAAGAAGTGTGCAGGGAGGGGTGGTGGTAAAGCTGCCTGCTCAGGCTTGCCTGGCAGGAAACAACAGCTCTTTTCTGTATTGCTAAGCTGGCTTCTTTAGCTTCCTGCAGGAGTTGCATTAACCCCCTACTCTCTGCCCAGTGTTCTCTGGGTAGGATAATTGTAGGTTCTTCCTTTTCATACACATTTGTTGAGCATCTACTATGTGCCAGGTAGTGTCAAGTATGGGGTTCCTGTCTTCAGGTTGTTTATGACAAGTGTTGGTATGGAGTGGAGGGTGGGTGATGTCAGGGCAACAGTGGGTGGGGGGTAGACAAGCATTGCAAACAGAAATGGTTAGAGCCAGAGCAAACCTGGCCTGTGGGCTTGGGGTCTCCCAGAGTGACCACCAGGAACTGTGAGCATCCCAGGAAGGAACATGCAGCAGAAGTTCCTTTACCTGAGATTGAGGTCTTGGTGAGGATTTGCAGGACTCCCAGGACATTCTTGGTTTATGCCTGTTGTCCTGGCAACACTTTCATTCTGAAAATGTCAGAGTTGAGCTGACAAACAGGTGTAAATCAGAACCATTTCTGAAAACCTATGAATACTGTATTCACAGGACGTACATCATCCAGACTGAGGCTATTTTGTGAAGCTGAGTCCACCTACCTGGTAGGTCTGTGGTGTGAGTGTGTGTGTGTGTGTGTGTGTGTGTGTGTGTGTGCATGTGTGTGGTGTTTGTGTGTGTGGAGTGTGTGTATGGTGTGGTGATTTATTGTGTGTATGTGTGCTGTGTATGTAGTACAGTATGTTTATGTGTATGATGTGTGTATATGCATGTGGGTATGTGCAGTGTGTGGTATGTGTATATATGTATATGGTATGTGGTATGTTGTCTGCATGTGTTTGTGATGTGGTGTGTGTATATGTATGTAAAGTGTGTATGGTGTATGTGCATGTGTATATATGCGTGAATGATGGAGTGTTTTGTAGAATGTATGCTCTCATTCTAGTAGAGATTATGAAAGTATCTTTGTAGTTGGAAATGGTGATCATAAATATGAGGAAATTCACAAAAGCTTGTCTGACTTTTTCAGTTCACTAAATTGAAGCACAGAAAGAGAAGGGATAAATAAAATGGAGAGGAACCATGGAGGGTGTCTAGTAGGAGGCACATGCCCTGCCACATATCTTATACCCTGGCTCAGTCTCACAGTCAATGAGGAAACTGAGGCTTGGGAGATTCCATGACTGTGGGGCCACAGGCCATAAGCAGCAGATCTGGCCTCCGGATCTGACACCACACACACAGAGCAGCGTGTCTTGGACAGTCCTGGGCAAGGATGTGCTGGCTCTAGCTGCTGCTGCTTCTTCTAGTCTCTTCACTCAGTTCCCAGGGGTCTCTCACACCCTCTGGGAATCTCATTTTCTGGAAATGTCATATAGAATCCATCTTAGCCTCCAACCTTTTTGTCCTTCCAGATTCCATCCTGGGAGTCTGAGGGGCAGAAGATGAGACATTTGGAGCAAGGAAGAGACTAGGGACACAAGGGGCTCCCCTCTAGGTCACTCCAACAACGTGCTCTTGTCCCTAGGGCTCATGAATGACGATGAGCAATGAATGGCTGTCAGGATTCTTCTAACTTTGGCGTGACCATCATCCCAGGATCGGGGTCTTCACCCTGACTCTGGTGGTGAAATGTAAGTAACTGGCATATTTGGACTCTTCTGCCTTCTCATTGCAAGATCTGGATTCTGTAAGATCTGTCAAGCAGGTTCCCCAGATACAGCCTCAGCAGAAGACCCCACACACCTGGCTGGAAGCTGGAGGACCTTCTGATGGGGGTGTGCAAGGGCACTTTTGCATTGTGAGGACATCTGACGTGTGTGCTTTGTGAGCTGCTCAGTAGAAATTGCTTGGCTCTGGATCTTAGCAGGGTCAGGGGTAGGAGCCTGGCGGACACCCTGGGGGAAGCTTCTTTCTAGGTCAGAGCCAGGAAGGAGGCCACGGGTGTTTGTTTCAGTCGGCTGAGCAAGTTGCCCTGCTGGGACTTGCTTCTGCTAAGTTCCACTGGCATACACTCTCTTGGCTGGCATGATTTCCTGATGTCAGATCCCTGCTCTGCCCCCTTCAGTGACAGCT
This sequence comes from Phodopus roborovskii, assembly GCF_943737965.1. NCBI lineage: Eukaryota > Metazoa > Chordata > Mammalia > Rodentia > Cricetidae > Phodopus > Phodopus roborovskii. Next base: position 20,845,157 of record NW_026126517.1, read on the forward strand.
CTCTGGCTGTGGGCATTAGAACACCTGCCCCGTCCCTCCCCAACAGGACTCAGGGCTTCCTGATTGTTACCCGGGGACCCAGCTGGGGATGGTGAAGACAGAGATCACTAGTAGCCCCAGTCTCCTTGCTCCAGTGATGGTGGTGAGACATGCCATACCTGAGCATTTCCTCGCCTCTGCCAGGCATGAAAGTTGCCCTACTGTATGCACCAGATGGGGCTCCTCTTAGGTGTTCCTAGATGGGACTATGGTCCTGACTGGGGGAAGCGTGCTACTCACATACCTACAGATCTGCTGCTGTTACCTGGGGCCTGAAGAAGGACAAAGGGATTCTATTTCTGTTTTTATACCTCATTGCTCCTGGCTGGAACACCAGCCTCTAGCCAAGGGTGTTTCAGTCCCAGAATGCCCTTTCCAAATCAGGGCCGTCAAACTCTACCCTCTGAAGTTTCACAAAGTTCTTGGTGTTTGTGATGTTTCTTCCTGTGACTTCATTCTGTCCGGGCTGTGTCCTGTAAGTGGCCCCCTTGTCAGAGGGCTTGCTCCAAAGCATCTGGGCCTGCTGAGGCCTGGGAAGGGATTCCTGTCACGTGCCATTTATGTCAGTGGAAAAGAAGCAACTGTGTGTATCTGGACCCTCGGTGCTGTTTCCACACAGGCACTCTGATGCTGAGATGTGATCCACGTGTACCTTGTCGACGAGGAAGCCTAGGGACTAGAACTACAAGGGGAAGTGACTGACTGGCCGTGGTGAGAGTGAGACAGAGAGCACAGGCCACTGTACAGAGGGCAAGCAAGACTCCCTCTTTCTCTATGTGGATTCTGGGGCCAACCTTGGACTAGGAGACCTGGGACTGTGGGTCTGCAGGTGCTGGGACCACAGGAGGGTTCCAGAATGGAGGAGCCAGGACTGTAAAACAGTGGTGTCCATCAGGGAGGCCAGGTGGAGAAGGGGCTGCATCCAGCCTGCTGCTTGATATAAAGTGGAAATGTGCAACTATTTGCAGGTCTTATTGCCTTCATGCTGAGAAAGAAGCAGGGGGACACTGAGCCTGAAGACAAGAGTGCAGTGGCAGGTAATACAGCCAGCTGATACTTATGTAAATATTGACTGAGTTGCTACCCTGGTCCTGGCAGTGGGTGGGTGCCCTTTGATGGTGAATTGCACAGGGTGACCAAGTAGACCCCAACCTGCTCCTTTCTCCATTTCTACCGTCTTCATATCTCCTGGGTTTCATTGGAGCTGGCCCTCTAGACTGGCCTGTCTGCTGACCCCAAATGACACCAAACAGCTTACCCTTATTGGTTCCCGTGCCATCTGGTGCTCCTGTCCCTAAGCTAGATCTTCCCTCTGATCCTTTGCTGCAGCTCCCCTTGCTTTCCTGCTGCCACTGTCCCCTTCCATCTTCCCGTCTGCCCCCTCCCCTAGTTCATCTTAGGCTGTGTTGACTGCACTCCATGATTTCTCACAGCATTTCCTGCCTATCCAGTCTGCTCTCATCTCCTCAAACTTTGGCCTAATCCTGGCCTGGGAATGGCCTACGGTCCATGTTTCTCAGCTCCAGGATCAGGGCTCAGCCCCTGGAGACAGGCCTAGACTCCTCTCAGTGTCATCATCAGCAGGTGGCAGTCACATGGCCAAAAGGCCTGTCCTGAATCTTCACATCACAGCCCAGATTTTCTGTTAATGGTATTGATTTCCTCTGCTGAACTGCTCGGATCAAAGGCTGCCTGGGCAACTAGGCAGTTCGTTAAGTCCTGGCTGCCCCAGGGGACTGGCCAGAGGATAAACATGAGCATTGCAGGCCAGGCCAGGGCCTGGAGGACAGCCCACCACAGGGGGTGCAGCCCACTGTACAGAATGTGTTGGATCAGGACTAGGTGGCTGGGAAGGGCAAAATGCAGACAGGCAATGCCAGGGTCACTTTTGCATGGCTGCAGCAGCCACACCTAGGATCAGCCACTGTGTCATGGCCAACAGGATACAGTCCCTGTTCCTGCACAGCCTCCCCATCCACCATTCCATCAGCTCTCCCATCAGACAGACACCTGCTGGGCTCTCTCTGTATTGAGCACCCAAGGCCAGACTTCCAAAGACTGTGCCCCACCGGAAGCAGAGCAGTGGGGCCTGGACTATGGAAACTATTGCTGTGTTAGAGGTCATCTCTAGCTTTGCTCTTGTTTTTCAAGTGACTCGTTGGAGAAATTTCAGATGATTTGGTCTCTGAAGTACGAAGTAGAAGATGAGGGGCTGTCGATTTTCCATTTCCTTTCTCTGCCCCATCAGGCAGTTGGCCTAGGGAAGAGAACACCTGGATGGGTTAGTCCTGGCAACCCCAGAAAGGAGCATCGCTCATGGTAAGCGATTCGTGATGGCAATGGCAGGAGGGAGAAAAGAAGGGGGAGAAATAGCAGTGTTCTCTTGGTTCCCACTCCTCAGAGACACATCCTCCTTCTGAGTTCCCACCTGCCTCCCATTTGCCCTTTCCCATTGTCCCTGGCTCACATGGAATGTGAACACTTATATAGATAGAAGGGCATTCTAGGAAAGAAAGGGCCTGGAGGCCTATTATGCCCTCATGAAGACCAAGGGAATGTGAAGGGTCAGCATTCCCAAGGGCCCACCAGAGGCACAGTGGTACCTGACAATAACAATAGGCTCACGGATGGGAGGAGAGCTCTCCCACCCCTGGGCTGCACTGTATGTGGCAGGTGCCCTGGACCATGCAGGGCCTGTGGTTTCATGATGAGAGCAGATGAATTGAAAGGAGACAGACCAGGCTGTCTGGGGCTCTTTTCTGAGTGAAACATAGGCCAGAGACAGACAAGTCTGGGGCTGATGGAGCAGCCAGATGGGAGTAGATTTGTTTTGTGTGGTTTTTTTCTCCCCCAAAGGTCTAGTGATGCAACCAAATAGGCTCCTCCCTTGTTCCAAAGCTGTTGCCAGCAGCAGTAGAGTCAGAGATCATGTTCACCACTCCTCCAGTCTCAGGGTGGGGTAGATGACATCATTCATTCATTCAGTCCTCCAATTGGGAGTTGATTGTTAAGTGCAAGGTATCATGGTGGCTTTAGGGATGCACAGGTAGGCAAAGCAGACACATCCTTCTTGTTAGGGGACCTGTCCTTTGTCAGCTGGAAGCCACCCCTGGCCCTGGGATAGGGACAGAAGGGTGTAGATGGTCAGGAGATTAAAGTTTGTGTCAAGACTGTGCAGAGAACTAAGGATGTAGCTCAGTGGCAGAATGCGTGCCCAGCACGTACAAGGCCCTGGGTTCGAGATGGTGTAGGAAGTCTAATAAAATCCCTATCTCATACCATGCACATGTCTTCCTGTTCTTTACCTCAGTTGTCAATAGCATGAGCCCCATTACAGACCCTGAAGCTGGGGTTCCTGTAAGCCAATGATCTCACCAGAGTCTGGCCTCACAGCACTGCCTACACTTGTTCCAGCCTGGGTTCTCACTAGGAAACACATTCTCAATGGGAACTTTAATTTCCTACTCCCCCTCTCCCTCCCCCCCCCCCCCGACCTTGGAGCACTGCAGACTCTAACACTGTGATTCCCTCTCAGGCTGGGAGGAAGAAGTCACAGAGAGTCAAGAGCAAACTCTATTTCCTTCCCTGCTTCCTTCCTCCCTCCAGTTTGTATCTGTTCCTGGAAATCCCTGTTGTACCCACCCACCCACCTTGCCCCAGAAAAATCCCAAGAGAGCTTCGCAACTCTATTTAAACCCCTGCTCAAGCGCATAGAACCGGCGCGGTCCTCCTAGTGCGCATTGGGTCTCCATCTGGCTCGGGGACTATTTTGATCTACCGGATGCAGATCAGCCGCTGAGATCTGGGGCTGAGTGGCTAGAGTGAAGCCTTTATCTACACAAGGACAATTTAGAAACTAATGCAAAGCCCAGAGAACAAATAAATAAATTCCTCTTTCTGTTCACAGGGCTCTCTCTCTGTTCTGTTTCTACAGGTAATTGCAGCAGGATTTTTTACTTCAAACAGGCTCTTAGGTGCATCAAGCTTAGGGCACTGCGGAGGGGATTGAGGACAGGCGACTCTGTCTAGAAATGCTGGTGGAGGAGGAACTGCTCTAGCAGGGGACAGGAGACAGGCATCTAGAGAGTTTTTGAGGGTGGAATCAAATCTTCATTCACTCTAACTAGAGTCTTCTTAGGACTGGAATTATGGCCTTTATGCGTAATCACGGAGGGAAAGGTGCGCTAGCCGGAACCCAAAACAGGCATTGCTATGGCTGGATGTTTGTGGTACCTGAAACAATGCGCTTCTACATATCTCAGGTGGGTGATGGTGAGGGTGTCCAACCTGAGTGGCGGATGGGTGGCGGAGGTGGCAGGGAGGAAAGAGGTTTCACAGCTTCTGAGAGACTGTGGAGACGGAGAGGAGGAAGGCAGGAAGAACAGAGACTGAATTTCTTTCTGCAGGTTCAACACAGCCTCCTTCATTGATGAGCACCAGGGCCGTAGGTCCAAGTTCACTCAGGAATGGCAGAAACAGAATTCTAATGCACCCCTTCTAGGAGAAGCTCTGGTCTCCATCCACACTGCTCCTTGAAGAGGGGCACAGCTACACAAGGTGCAGACAAGCTGGGAGGCATGAGGGTAAAAAAGAGGAGGGGGGACTTTTTCTTCGCTCCCCCCCTTCACTCCTCTCCCTCTACTCTTCTCTCAACTGGGAAAGCTGCTGACACCTCTCCAGAGTGCATATGCCCCATGTCATGGTTAGAGACAATTGTCCTGGCTTCAGGGCATGGCCAGCCTTGATCTAGCTTCAGGGATGGGTCCAGTTCTTTCAAATTAGACTCAGGATGGTAAGAGTGATTGCTAAATTACAGAAACATCTCACAAGGGCCATCCTGAGCTGGGCAGAGTCAATGGAAGTGGGGACACTAGGGGCCTGGGCCCTTGAGTGCTAACTGGGTATGTGGCCCCGTAGCTCAGACACAGACAGTAGATGAATGTGAGTTAGGGATCTTACTTTGGAATCCTTGCCTGGCTGGCCACAATTATCATCCTCACATCAGTGGGAATACTAAGCTCCAGTAAGCCAAGGTCTCATACATGGTAGGTACAGACTCAGTGTTTGAATCAAGGTCTGTCTCAATCTCCGAATTTTTACTGAAAACCCAAACAACTATAGGGCATGCTTTTAGACCTTTCTCCGACACTCTGATGAACACTTTGACCCCATACAATCTTTCCCTGGCTTGGAGATAAGAAACTGAAGTTGAGATAGGTTCCTACTTTTACCATGAATGACATAAATCTCAAGCCAGGGCCAGCCCCAAAGCTTATGCTTTTAACCTGTGGGCCACTACCTACTCCACATGGATACCCAAGCTAATGAGACAGTGGACTTTTGAAAAACCTTAATTTCCATCCCTAGGGATTCTGGGAAGGGTATTGATTTGCAGATCAGAGTTGGGCTAGCTGCTCTGTGTTTACACGGGGCACCGGCATATGTGTACATATGTGGAGACCAGAGGTCATCATCAGGTGTTGTTCCTCTGGAGCTACCTGTCTTGGTTTCTGAGACATCATCTCACAGTGGTCTGGAGCTTGCCTAGCAAGTTGGGCTGAGTAGCAGCGAGCTTCTCCAGCCTCCCTGCTTTAGCCTCCCTGATCACTGAGAAGACAAGAGCACACCATCACTAGTTTTTAAATGTGCATTCTGGGGATCGAACTTGGGTCCTTATGGTTGTGCAGCAAGTACTTGGTCAACTGATCTACCCATCCCCCCTCCAGCCCCAGTGCTCCTTTAAAACATTCTTTAGTCGTCTACCATAGTCTGAAGGCCAAGGAAGGACCTAACATGAGAAGTCTGGTTCTCCAGCTCCTGCAGCATCTATGTGGTCCATTCAGTGCTCAATTTAGAGACAGAAACAGGGAGAAGGAGAGGGGAGGGAAGGATGAGAGAATAAGAGAATGAGAGAATGAATGAATGAGAGAGTGAATGAATGAGAGAATGAGAAAAAAATGAATAAAATAATGAGGATGGAAGAAAGGAAGCCAGATGGAAAAGCTAGTGATCATGGGCTTTGGACTTAGGCAGGTCTGGTTTTGTGTTCTAACTCCACTGGTAATATTAGATATGTATAACCCAAAGCAGTTTTGTACCTTCTTTGAGACTGGATGAATCACATAAACTGATGCTATGACTCAGAATCAATACTCAGTACTGAGGTTTAATGTAGTATTCTCTATAATGAAATTAGTACAGTTAGCTAGCACACCTCAAGCTTCTAGAAAGGGCAGATTTGTAGCATCATCTACTATGCAGCCAGAAGCCAGGGAGATCCTGTGCTTAGGGAAGCCAGAGAGTCGGGTAGAATATTCCTCAGGGCAGAGAAGGAGTTCATTAACCAGCTCAGGATTCAGATGGGCAGGCGCTAAGGAAGAGTGAGGCTTAATTCCTGTGCACACCCAGGGGAAGGGGCTCTTTTGGAAGAGATTTGCAGTGGCTTTAGCTGATTGCAATTACGCCGTCCTGCACCGTGCTGAAAATGAAATGAAACCCTAACAAAGTTCCAGGTTTAATTGAAATTTCCTGGGATCTGTTATTACATCGCTGTGATTGTTCTGTGCCACTAATGAGCCTGTGCTAGCTGATTAGCCAAGTGTCTCTCCAGTCACTATTCCATTATTGCATTATTAATGATCACATATGATTGTCACAGCCCAGGGCTTGAACATCCAACAGGCAGGAGACAAGCCAGACAACCAGGCAGATGGACAGATGGCCCAGTGAGTGGGAAGGTTGTGTTAGATGACAACCTGGAACCCAGAGTAGAAGGAAAAGGCTATGTCAGTGGGATGAGGGGCCAGGTGTAGGGTTGCTCCTGACAGAGGGGAGTATGAGTGGTAGCACTCAAGACTAGGTCCTACAAACCTGAGGTTCTGTGGGTCTCTAGCTCTTAGTCCCCTGCTTATCTGGTGGAATAGCCAAAGACTCTTTGGTTCTGGCATTCTGTTTCTAGTCAGTGCACAAAATACTGTGTCTTGTTATGACATGCACATATATATGTACACACACATATACATGTTACTTTATTCATAGTTGCCCCTCCCTGTTATTTTCCAGTCTCTATCCTCAACCTTGATGGTTTCCTTTCCAGTGTCTGCTTACACACACACACACACACACACACACACACACACACACACACACCATATGCATAGAGTTAAATCCAGAGTTACCATGAGAAAAAAATGCATAACATTTTGTTTTTCTTCTCTCTCTTGTTCTCAACTCTATACTCTATTACTTGTCTGTCTGTCTGTGTATCATCTATCTATCTATCTATCTATCTATCTATCTATCTATCTATCTATCATCTATCCAGACAAGCTTGGCTGACCTGGAATTCACTATGTAGGCCAAGATGGCCTTGAACTCACAGAAATCACTTGCCTCTGTCTCTTAAGTGCACCTCCAAAGGCACATGCCACCACACCTGATGTCCATCTCCCTTTAGACTCCTTCCTCCTCACCTCAGAGTCTCTCTTCTAGTTTCAAGTCAACAAAAAGAGACAAAATCCAACATTTAAGCATTAGCTTCATCATAGAGCCTGGAAAGTAAGTGTGAGGTCAAGGGCAAGGGCAAGAAAGAGCAGGTGGGGAGGGGCGATTCCATAAGCTGTAGCCCTGACAGGCATTCTAAGCAGCCTAAGTGCCTCTCTTATGAACCTGGATGTCTGGAGCTTGAGTTATGGAGAGGGCTAGTAGTAGTATTTGTCCAGAGCACTGTGAAAGTATGAGGGAAAGGCCCTACACCTGAAGCCCATGCCAGTCATTTTTTTTTTTTTTTAACCAATCCCTTCCCTGTACCTGAGGAGGGGCTGGAAGCAAAGGGGTGGGCCATGGGGGAAGTTTGAGGAGTTTTGAGGAAACTGCCAGTTGGCTCATGTTGATGGTCAGACGTAATGAGCCAGGGGTTGAACCAGGAGGACCCAGATGCCCCATTGGGCAGCATGCCCATTTTGCATCTAGACACTCTGGCTCCTGTTCCTAGCCCTCTCACCCCAAGCCTCCCTCCTTCAATCTAGAAGACATCTTTTCTGAAAATGCCAGACACTGTGAGGTCATAGCAGGCCCTTGACTGCTGCCAAATTTCATTCTTCAAAGACCAGTGTTGTGCTGACATGAAATGCAAGCCTGGAAACAAGAGAGGAGGGGAATGGATTGATGAAATGGAGGGGAAAACTCACAAGCAGGAGGGAAGAAATTGACATTTGAACATGGTTTTGTAATCGGAAAATTGATCCCAAGACTGTTCCCTCCCATAGCAAGAGGCCGAGGCTGCACTGTGGTTTCCTGGAGCCCATGGAGGGGGCCACCTGTTCTGTTACCCTTGCTGCCTACAGCTCACTGTCTCCATGGCAAACAGGCGAATGGGTGGGGGCTCCCACAGCCATGGTTTCCCTGGCAACCCTCAGGCGCTCCCACCTCCAGCCACATGACTGGCCTGTCCCCACTGCCCCCCCCCCCCACTGCTGCACAGCTATTTGGGAGGAGAGAGGGGGTGGCCCTTTCCAGCCACCCACAGTCCTGTGAACATGTACACAGGTGTATCCTCTGTGGGCTCCAGGTGTCCACCCACCCATGACACCCACCCTGAACTAGCCCAACCTGCGGGGGTGGGGGGTGGCGCTGATTAGCCAGTCACAGAGAGATCCTTCAAGTGTGGGATGACGGCTCCTGTAGGCACTGCATGGGTGCCTCCTCTTGTCTGTAAGGGGAAGACTGAGGAAGTTAGAGGAAAGAGCACTAACAAAGAAGATGTCCTCTCCCCTCAAGCATGACTAGGGCCAGCATGACTAAGGGTCATGATGCTATAATCCTGACAATCCTGTCATGCAAAAGTGTCTTCTAGAAATAGACAGAACAGCTCTTGTTGTCATGTTCAAGTTATGGAAGAGGAAGCTGAGCCTCAGACAGAGTCTATGACCTATTCAAGGCCACAGTCAGAAATGATGGTCCCATGCCATGGCTGGTTTGAGAGTGTGTGCGGGGAGATCTTTGCCTCTTGAATGTTGGCTTTGCTGTGTGTAGGGCAGAAACAGGGAAAATCAAGAGAACTGTGTCCTTACCTTCAGGAGACATCTATGCTGTCTGTACTTGTTCTGTGGGTTGATTGATGGTCTGCAGCTGGGACCTGAAGCTGCAGAAATAGATGCCCTTGGGGATGGCTTTTCCCCACTTCCCAAGAATCCTTCAAGAAAGACGAAAGCCACCAGTATTAACGGGTTTCCAGTACTGCCCTGAAGGCCAGGAGGCATTCCTATGAGGTATTCCTCCTAGCCGGCAGGGAGCCAGAACTTTAGAGAAGTGCACTGAGCTGAGCAAGGGGAGAAAGAAGAACAAAATGAGTGGTGTGGGGTGTGAAGGATGCAAGGGATGCAGGGAGCAAGTGACCTGGAGGGGCAAGTGAGCTGGGAGGGGTTGCGTCAGCCGAGTCCTAGGTTCTTACTGTCACAGGCCTGGAGTCTCGTTTTGTCTGAGACAAGTTCTCTCTGTGTAGCCCTGGCTGTCCTGGAACTCTACATAGACCAGTCTAGTCTCAAACTCAGAGATCTGCCTGCCTCTGTCTCCTGAGAGAGGGATCAAAGGCATGTACCACCATGCCCAGGCAAGCTTGGAGTTCTCTTAGTACCTTTGCAGGCAGATTTCCTCCACAGCCTCCCATGAAGGATGAAAGATGGTCCTGGATAGCATTCCTGGTATTTGCTAAAGTTCTGAAATGGGCACTGGAAGACAGTGAAAACCCTGATATGGGAAGTAAGGATTGCTCAGCAGTGCGACACTTGTCTAGCATGAGTGAGGCTCTGGGTTCCATGCAGAAAAAGGACAAACCAACAAACCCAGCATGTTGGCTTACTTCATATGCACACCCAGAGCCCATAGCTCTTCAGCAGTGGTCAGGCACTCAGCACAGGTTGCTCTCTGGAAGCTCAACAGCCTCCCTCTCTTACCTGGAAGAAGGACCCCACCCTACCACAGAACCTGACACTCCCCAAGAAGGGAAATATGCCTTGTGGTAAACATCCTCCCTGGGAGAGGATTCACTATGTGCTACTGCAGCTGCTTTCTGCGCCTCTTACTTTGCCAGGGAATTTTAATCCTGCAGTTTTCCCAGGACTAGCTCTGTACAAGGGGGCATATATACATACACTTTGTATTTGCTGAGAGTTCCACTGTCTACAAACTCTCTCTCTCTCTCTCTCTCTCTCTCTCTCTCTATATATATATATATATATATATATATATATATATATATATATATATGTCTTTGGGCAAAACAATCCCAACACTTCTAGCAACAACATAATGTCTTTAGTGTCTTTCCTCTGTTGGGGACTAAGCAGGACTAGGGGCAGTTCCACAGCCCCTGACCATTGGCAGTCACTTCCCCAGGCCAGGGACCTGCCAGAAATCTGAGTGTCTAGCGGAGGGAGGCTAATCTGTGTCCCATCGAATTACTCAGCTCATGGCTGGACTGAGACTGGAAAACAATCCAGATCTGCCAGTCATCACCCCTCTGCCTGTCCCCACTTCTGCTCTAGCCTGGAGATGTTGAGTTGATTATACTCCATGCTCAATCACCAGAAATAATCAGTCTGTAATTAAGAGCACCTCCCAGCCCTCTCCCACCCTTCCACAGCCTCCCACTCCTCCAGCCACGCTGCCTCCTCCTCACTTCCCCCTCCCATTTGCCTTTCCAGCATGGAATCGTTTTAATGAGATTTCTCTGTTACAAATGACCAGTTTGTAATAATTATATTTTGTGCAGCAATCGTGGTTTAAAAATGATTTAAAGCAGGGAAGGCTCCAATTTATTAGGCATCAAATTTTCTGTGGTGAACTTTTAACTAGGAGCTGCAGTTCAGGCGTGGAGGGGGCCATCTCTGCCACCCTGGGCTGAGCAATAGTCCTGAAATATTGATGGCTTGTGGATGGAAATGGTGTCGAAGACATTTAACTTTTATTAAAATAAATGAATCTTGCAACAACAGTGTGGCTTTCCTGTGCACCCCACTTCTTGAAGCAGCTAGAAGGGAGGCAGGGGCCCTCATCAGAAGGAGAAGAGACAAGAAGGACACAAGTTTGGGGCTTATGGCTTGAAGTACTTTCCACACAGGACTGCATTTGGAGAAGGGCCATTCCTGGGTACTGCTGTGGACACTTGCCCTCACAAATCTGTGAGATGTTTTGGGGGGCAGCCAGTGCTGAGCAGTCCTTGGACTTAGCTTGGGTTAAAATCTAGACTTGTTATTTTCTATCCATGTAGCCTTGGGCAAAACTGTCAGTCTTTCCAAGCTCAGTGGAGAGATAACAGATACGAAACCCTTTGCCCAGAGCATGGTATGCAGCAAGAGCATAATAAAAGACAGACACAGTGGTTATTACTGAGACTTTGTACCTATTAAGAGGTTTTGAAACACCATGTTGCATATAGTAGATGTCATTGTCCCCCATGGAGAAATGAAAGCTGGGTAAGTAAATGTATGACCCCATTGGCTGAACCCATGGGGTCACAGTCCCAGGACCCCATCCAGCCTCCAGCTATCTTCTCTCTTAGTATACACATAAATGAAAGTTTCTAGAGAAAATGGCTATGGCAATTAAAATGAGTATGGTATTATTTTTAAACTGCAGTTGTGGGGGACTGGAGAGATGGCTCAGAGGCTAAGAGCACTTGCTGCTCAAAGAGGTTCAGTTCCTAGCACCCAGGTGTTGGCTAACAACTGTAAATCAGTTCCTGGGATCCAATGCCCTTTTCCTAACCTCCATGGGCACCAAACATGCACATGTGCACATACACACGTGCAGACAAAACACTCATATGATAAAAAAATGAAAAATAAACTGCAGTAGAGGGTCAGAGATGGCTCGGCAAGTAAAGGTACTTATGCCAAGTCTGATAATCTGAGTTCAGTCCTTAAGACCTACATGGTAGAAGGACAGAACAGAGTTCTACCAGTGGTCCTCTGACTTTTACTCATGCACTGGGACATGTGCACACTCATGTAAAATAAATAAATACATAAATAAATAGGTAGATAGATAAATAAAATGTAAAATCCTTGCTGCCAAAGAGGGTCAGGTTAGATACCAGGACAATATCTTGGTACAAAGAATACTAGGAAAAGAGAAGGTTTTCAGGGAGAATAAGGGGACACCCTGCTTCTTAGGATATAGATGCTTCTATGGGTCACTGGCACTGTCTTGGGGGACCTATGGCAGCAGGCAGATCACATATCACCAGGGCCAGCCTGTCTATCCTGGCATGTGAGATCCTGAAAGCAGAAGCCTACAGCAAGCTGGGGCTCCCTGCTGCTCAGCTCTCAGACAGACACATAGCTAGCAAGCAGTGACCCTTCCTGTAGGTTTCCTGAAGATATGGATGCAACTGTGTGCTATATCCAGAGGCTAACCCAGAGCCAGACATGTGTGGGTGCTAAGGAAACAATGAATGAAAGAAGAATGAATGAATGAATGAATGAACGAATGAACAAAGGTTTGTTGTATCAAATAGGGGTTCTGCCTTTCAACTTCACTTCAAAGGAGGCCAGCCCATTGTTTCTGTCAGAACATCAGTGTTTACAAGGAAGAGTTTGTACACTCAGGCTTGCTGGGACTCCAACTTGGGACTCTATGCCTAGGATGATCTATAAAACCAAAAGGGGTCAGTGATTTGGAGCGTGGGAGAGTTAAAAGGGCAGCAACTCGGTTCCCTTCTGCCTACCAGTTCACTCCTCCAAGCTCTAGCTTATTGGCGGTCATTCTCCTGCTTGTCACTGGCCCTATGGCCCACTGCGGGGACCTGGGCCTTCTGTCGGTTCACAGCCATGTGCCTGGTCTCAGGGAGGGTGGAAGCCATATGCTGGCTCCTGGTAGTGAGACAAGGGCTCGGGCCACAGGCCGAAGCCCCACGGCCTACCTTGAGGGATGCTTTTGCAGTCACCAATCTGGAGGAAGGGCTGGCTCAGCCAGTGCCTTTCACCCCTGCTGTCTCCTCCAGGAACTCCTGAAGAGCAGGGGACTCCTTGAACTATTGGGCTCAAGTCCTCTGCTTGAAGGCTGGGGACTGAAGTGTAGTGCTGCACTGTCAGATGGGCAGGGGATCTGAACCCACACAAGCTGTTTATCCTCACAGGGAGAGGCTAGGCGACAAGAGGTCCACCCGCCACCCCACCCCCTTAACCCTCACCCTTGCACCTCTTTATAGAATGTGTAACCAACTCTTGATCACAGGGAGGGTTTTGCTAGCATGGATTTGCCAGTCACAGCTCTGCCACATCCCCCTCCACCCCCAAGCTGAGTGACAGAGCCAAAGCCACACCTCCCGAAGCCACACCTCCCGAAGCCACACCTCCCAAAGCCATACCTCCCAAAGCAGGACACAATTGTTCTGTTGCTCCACAGCCCTGGAGGTCTTGTTCGTGCCCCATCAAGCCTCTGGGGTGAATGCCCTTGTAGGCTCCCTCTCCAGAAGGCTTAAATCCCTCAGAGCTGGTACTATCCTTTAGTTCAGTTACAATATTGACCAAGAATCTGCTGTGCACCAGGTCTAACTTGTGGGTACTCAAGATCTTCTGTGAAATGGTTCTGCCCCCAACTACCCACTCCTCTCTAGGAATAGGGGTGACTTGCTAGTCCCTGAGAATGAAAAGCATGTAGCCCTTCCCGTGACACCCTTTCTCCACTCCATATACCACTCACCAGCTCATGCAGCCTCAGGCCTGGTGCTCCTTTCCCCTGGCTGGCCTCCACAAGAACCAGGGTTTCAGGAGCATCTCCTTCAATGCATCCTGCCAGCTGTCCTTTGTTTTCCATGCGTGTGACACACTAGCCTCTCTTCCTCAGTGACCCTCCAGGACAGGACCATAGCACCTTCCTTATCACCATGTGCCATGGGCTGATTGTTTGGGTCTCCCTGAACAGAAACATTGACATTTTACTCTCAAGGTGAATGTATGGAGAGGTATCCTTGAAGAGGTTGTTGCTGGGCTCCTGCTTCCCTCTAAGCTAGTGGTTCTCAACCTGTGGGTCACAACCCTTGGGGATCACATATAAGATATTTGTGTTGCAATTCACAGCAGTAGCAAAATTACAGTTATGGAGTAGCAACAGAAATAATTTTACGGCCGTGCGTTAGTGGCACATGTCTTTAATCCCAGCACTCAGGAGGCAGAGGCAGAAGGATCTCTGTGAGTTTAAGGCCAGCCTGGTCTCAAACTAACAGAGTTAGTTCCAGGACAGGCTCCAAAGCAATACAGAGAAACTCTGTCTCAAAAAACAAAAACAAAAACAAAACAAAACAAAATTACGGTTGGGGGCGACATAATTATGAGGAACTATATTGTAGTGTTGGGGTTGTAGCATTAGGAAGATTGAGGACCACAGCACTGGGTCTCCCTGCTCCCCACCACCCTAAGGTAAGCATCCCTTCACCATGTGCCTCACCACAGGCCCCAAAGTAACAGATTTGCTGGCCTGAGCTAAGACCTCTAGCAACATGAGGCAAAATAAAACCTCTGCCCTCTATAAGCTGTTTTCTTGGGCATTTTTGTCACAATGAAGGGTTCCAATTCTCCTTTTCCAGAGGATGTGAGGTCCTTGCTCCTTCATCCCTTTCTTCACTTCTTGGTCATGAGATGAGGAGCTTTGTTCCCATCCATGCCTTCTAGAACAGTCTACCTAGCCATAGGGCTGACTGACTTGAACTGAAACATCTCAAATTTTAAGTCAAATTCAAATCTGCTTTGTATCACACTAATTGACTCAGGTGTCTGTTATTGGGATAGGAAGCTCTTAACACAGGCAATAACTTCAGTTATTAAGTACCTATTGTGTACTTAATCAACATACATTATTTTATCCATTTTACAGACTGTAATACCAAGGCTCAGAGAGGGTAGTAACTACCTTGCTGGGAGCCAGATACTTTTAAAGCCTACACTTAGGACCAAGGGTATTCAACTTCAAGGCTTGAGCATTTAACCACTGGACTAGACTGCCACTGGCCTTCCCCTGGATGGGCCTACCTGACATAGCCCCACCCAGGAGTCAGCCTGGTTGAAGAGTAGACTCAGGTACTCTGGCTCTTAGCTGAGTCTTGCTGTCTGCAGCATCCTGTGGCTGTCGCCCCTCTATGCTGGGTAACCCCACACAGAGAAGGTCTGTCACCTAGAGTCCAGGGTGCTTCTTCCTGGAGGGACATGCTGCTCTTGGGATGAGGGAGGCAGAGTGGGCAGGGAGGAAGTGTCTAGGACCTGTCATCTTGTCCCCACTCTTACCTTCTCTACTGAGTGGCAGTCAGTTGGAGCATTGGTGTAGGAGGAAAGCTCTAAGGACCCACAAGAGACTGTTAATTTTGGCTCCAAGCCCGTGGTGGAGTTAAGTGACTGGAAAGCTCCTTATTGGGGTGGGTGGGTGGAGGGTGCATGGCTGAGGCAGCTACAGCTGTGACAGCTTGACCATGTGCCAGCCCTGAGATCAAGTCACATACGGGATACATCCCATAGGAGGGGTGTGGATGCTCAAGCAAGGAGGAGCTGTAGCCAATTATGCCCCATGTGGGGACAGAACCAGAAATGTGAAAACTGTCTCCCCAACTGGAAATAGTCACCAGAGAGCAAGTTCAGAACTGACCACCCAACAAACAAGGTAGGGTAGCTTTAGCCTCCTCTCTAGGAAAGGAGGGGGAATCTAGGCTGTCCTTGCTGAGACCCAAGGTTTTTGAAATAGAGGGTAGGATTTGGTCCTCAGACATACAGCAGGTTTATCAGAAGCTTCTCCAGGAGGGAAAGTGCCCTGAGAATAGTTATTAGACTATTCTAGGCATCATATATTGGGACTTGCATTTGGGCACATGTATAAACCCCAACAAAACAACAATAACAAATAGCCCTCAACATTATACTTCTAAGTGATATACAGATGTGGCAGGTCCTGAATGGTGATCACTGCACAACTGTCCTATGGGAATGAACATAGCAGCTACCCACAGGCTCCAGAGGACACTTGACATAGTAGCTATTCCATACTTATGTTTTGTCACTTGTTCAAATCAATTTTGTACCTTCCATTTCATTTGTACCCATAGCAAGTGGAACAGGCATTGCTCATCTCTTTCTGCAGATAAGAAATCACTGAGACACTATACTAAGTAGACTAGAACCTGAAATCCTTAATCCAGGTTCAGCATCCTCCTACAACAAAGCATTTCTTCCCTTGAGTCAAATCTATTTGTCCACTGGCTGAAAAGCAAGCGGATCCTAAGTGGTGAGAATGTAACAATACTGCAGAAATCTGTGTGGGGCTGGTGCTGGGCAGGCAGCCACACTGGCCTTCTGGAATCCTAGGAGACAGCTCAGAACTTGGAAGACAATGTTCTATTACGTGGTTCCCCACTGGGCCTGCATGTTGAGCTCAAAAAGCATTCAGAGAAGAGTAAATGCTTGGGCCATTTTCCCCCACGGAAGGAAGTGACTGGCTCAGAGATGAAAAGTACTGCTGCTGGTGTCTTTTCTATGGTTCAGGGGTCTATTCCCTGTCCCCAGCCCTGGTCATCAGAAGTATCTGGATGAGTCTTAGCTAAGCCTCACATCTGGCAGTCATAGTTCTGAAGAGGCAGGAATGGTTCAGCATAGTCCCTCCATTTTACCAGCTGGCTATGTGTTGTCTCAGCCTCTCTAATCACCCAGCTCCTCAGTACTGGACACAGCCTGGGAGGGGCTTGCTGAGTCCTCTGGATCCTCACACATGGTGGTGTCTACCCTTCCAGGATTCAGTACTGGACACAGCCTGGGAGGGGCTTGCTGAGTCCTCTGGATCATCACACAAGGTGGTGTCTACCCTTCCAGGATTCAGTACTGGACAAAGCCTGGGAGGGGCTTGCTGAGTCCTCTGGATCCTCACACAAGGTGGTGTCTACCCTTCTAGGATTCAGTACTGGACAAAGCCTGGGAGGGGCTTGCTGAGTCCTCTGGATCATCACACATGGTGGTGTCTACCCTTCCAGGGCATCCCTGTATTACAGATGTTAGTCCTGTAGGTAGGAAAGCAGAGGGAGGCTCAGAGAACAGCCAAGGGCATGGTGGAGATCTGGGCTGGGCTGCAGATCCAGTGATGCGTTTGGAGTTGAGCCCTGTGTGGGTCCTGCTCTCCAGTTCCCATGCAGACTTCACCACATGTGTCATGAAGGAATTACAATGGGTCCTCCTGGGTCAGACATTTCCATGTCAGCTATTCATGTGTGTTTCTGAAGGCCCTCCACATGTAGTCTGTGTCATTTTGCCGAGTCAGGAAGACAAGGCCCAGGTGTTATGCTCGGCAGCAGTAAGCCAGGCTTCGGCCTTGCTTTCTTCTCAGGAAGCCCTGGCACTTCTGGATGAATGTCCCCTTTTCTCTGGGAGACAGATGTGGTTCTGCTGTATAGAGGACTCATGAGTACAGCTCAGCCTTGAGCTTCAACAAGTAAAATTTAAGGAAACTTTGGGGCCATCGCTCCTCATGATGCCTAGGCTGCCCTACACCCCATGAGCAAGGAGAAAGGAAGGAGAGAGGAAAACTGGATTTACTGTAAAGTCTGTGAGGATGGTCTGGTTTTCAGGAAAGACATCAGTCTGTCCATTTCTGCCCATGTAGTTTCAGACTCTTGGCACACACAGCTTCCAGCCCAATTCCCAGTTAGCTCCAGTACCACCCTATCATTAGTGTAACAAGCCAGTGTGACAATCTGGTTCCAAAGCACCTGATATGTGTAGTTTCACTCACTGGACCTGTACAGCAGGGTTAGTGTTTGTGTTTGTCTATTGTGGCTGTAATGACAAAGTAGTACAGACTGGGAGACTCAGAAGTCATAAATTTCATTCTCATAGTTTTGCAGGTTGGGAAGTCTAGGTAGGACTAAGAGCTGACAGATTCAGTGTCCCACCGGTGAGGGCCTAATTCCTGACTCATAGATGACAATGACACTTCTTGCTGTGTCCTCACATAGTGGATATGGTAAAGGGTTTCTCTTGGATCTCTTTTCTGATAGCTCAAAAGTCATTAAGGAGATTCTTGAAGGTCTCCTACTACCATCATCTTGTGGAGGATTACAGTACCTGAATTTAAAAAAAAAAAAAAAAGATTTTCTATTTTATGTGCATGGGTGTGTTGCCTGTATGCATGTATGTACACCCTATGCATATACACAGATGTCAGAGGAAGGCACTGGAATCCCTGGAACTGGAGTTACAGGCAGTTGCCGGCTGCACATACATGTTGGGAATAGAACTTGGGTATTCAGGAAGAAGAACCCAGTGCTCGTAACCATTGAG
Source organism: Phodopus roborovskii (assembly GCF_943737965.1). Lineage (NCBI taxonomy): Eukaryota > Metazoa > Chordata > Mammalia > Rodentia > Cricetidae > Phodopus > Phodopus roborovskii. The sequence goes on from NW_026126517.1 coordinate 20,863,507, forward strand.
CCATCTTTTCAGACATGTTAGTACTTGAATTTTTGAGACATATAAACACCAAGTCCACACAGTACAAGAATAACAAGGAGCAAAGGTAGGCATTCTGCTCAAAGTCACAGGAGGGACTCCAGCTGACCTAGTTCCAGTTCTGTTGCTGTGATAAAATACTCTGACAGAAGTAAGTTTTTGGACAAAGAGTTTATTTTAACTTCCAGTTCCTGTCCATCATTAAGGGACAGTCAAGGCAGGAATTTCAAACAGCCAGTCACATCGCATCCTTGGTCAAGTACAAAAAGAGATGCATGCACACATGTGAGTGGCTTGCTTTTGCTCAGCTTGATTCCTCCATACCTATATAGAATTCAGGATCCTTGCCTAGGGAATGATGCACCTACAGTGGGCTAGACCTTGCCACATCAATTAACTTAATTAGGACACTATCCCACAGACATGCCCACAAGCTAACCCAATGCAAACAATCCCTCATTGTCACTCTGTTCCCATAGGTTGTGTCAAGATGACAAAGCTGTCATACCAATTGAGGTCTTCAAATTTGCATGAAAACCACAGCTTGAAAGCAGGTACAGAGACTTCCCTTGGTATCTGCGGGAGAGTGGTTCCAGGGTTCCCTCTCCCTTACAGACACCAAAATCCATGGGTACTCAAGTCTCTTATAGAAAACCTACACATACCTTTCCATACTTTAAATCATCTTTGGATTCCTTATCATATCCAAATCAATGTGATACTATATAACTCTAAGAATAATAATGACAAGAAATTCTGTACATGTTAGTATAAAAGTATACTTATTTCCATGTATATTATATGTGTGCATGTGTAATTGTTTTGAGACAGGTCTCTCATCATATACTCTAGGCTAGCCTCAAGCTTACTGTCCTCTAAAGTGCTATCCTATCCTAGGCACATATTACCATGCCCCTGTCTTCACAGGGATTTTCAACTTGCATTTGGCTGAACCCTTGAATATGGGACCTGAAGATACAAAAGGTATCATATGCCATCCATATTTTACAGGGAGAAAGCAGTCTGATGGGATCCACTCGAATTCAGATGCTTCTATTCTGGAATGCAGGACATGGGTTTGATGCCAGAGAATGGAGAAAAGGGCAGCGCTGGTCCAGCCAGACCTTGATACCTGTTTAGAAACATCTTTGCTACAGTGTTCTTACTACTTGCACAGAAGACTGTTAGTTAAATTAATTATACTTGTTAAATGGGCTTTGGGGGCAGTCCCCAGGGCAGCCCAAAGATCTAGCCAATGATGTTAACTTCTCAAAGATTGCAATGCCGCATCTCCTCTCCACAACTGTTCAGTGGGTGTTCTCCCATACCTACTGAATACAATTTAGCCAACACATGTGTCTCACATTTCCCTTGACCTGGAAGGGGAAAGGATTCACGTGCAAAGTGTGGGAGCATGGCATGGTCAGGTCATTGAGCTGTATGTCTACATAACAATGTGTTCAACCATTACATCACCCATGTGCATGAACATTTTCATGCATGTGCACAGCACTACCCATGTGGTCACACGTAAACCTGTGATCAGACATGGACACCTCCCTCCCCTCCAGGGACCTGTTCTGAAAGCACACAGCTGTCTGTTTCAGCTTTGGTCTGTCATGCCTGAAGCAAGCTGTTTTGGTGAGTTGTCAAATGTAAACATCAGCCCCTAGTATCTCCTTTATGAGGAGGCCAGGACAGGCAGGTAATTTATCAAGCATTACTTAAAATAGTCCCCCAGCTTCTTGCTTCCTCTCCCTTGTTACTGTCTCATTCTTGATTGTTTCTTCTCTTTTCTGTCTCTTGTTTTCCTGTCTGGAGATTGACAGCCCCTGCTAATATAGCCTTGGAGATGCCAGATATTGGTGAAACTGACACCTTGCTACCTTGGTGTCCCTCCTTCAGCTGACTGCTCTCTGACTAACTCAGGCACACGTGGTGGCCTCTGTCTGCATGCCCACACTAGAGCTGATGGATGAGTGGTACCCCACACCGCAGAGGCTCAGGAATCAGCCACTGATGCTGTGACGTGCTGAGAGATGGACCAGCTAATGAGACTTCTGACACCAGCAGACCCACTACTCCCCCAATTGTAGCCTCTTCCCACCCTCCAGCCTTTTTAAGCAGGACCAGGTGCTATGACCTGTGTACCAGTCTGTGATCCTCCAACTAGATTCAGAGAAATGGTGGGGGAGTGGGGGGTGTTTCATTAGGATTCCCTGTCATCTCTACTTCCGAGATGAAGTGACAAAGATCAGCCAAGGAACAATAATATTGTTTAAATTTTATACTGCTGATTGCCAAGCACTGGGTTAGCTGTTGGAAGTTCCTATATTATGTCATTTTACTTTGTGTAATAGCTACTACCTCCATATGGAGCTGAGAAAACTGGGCTGCAGAAGATGGTGTCAATAATAGGTCCAGGAATCACCCTTGCTCTAAGTACCAGTTGTCACTGATGACCACAAACAACAAAATCACCTTTAGCTACAGTAACCAGAAAAGACATTTGGGAGGAAGATACAGACCATGTGAGAACTTCACAAAAATTTATGAGCCCAAAAGATAAGAATCAGAGCCAAGGTCACTGTCACTCTAAGTCCTAGAGTCTAAGAGGGGTCTGTTAGGAGGCCACTAGGGCCACTGCCAAACACATTTCACACTCTCCCTCCATGTCTACCCTGATATCTGAGGGTCACCAGCCACATATCACACCTCAGTGGCTAGGGACTGGGCACTTTAACTCAGTCCTGCCTTTGACCAGGTATCATTTGTGAAGAGTCACAAATGCAAAATAGGGGCCCCGAGATGATCAGCCAACACCAGCAGATTTGTAGACCAGGTAAATACTTCCCGCTGCTTAGGTGCCCTGGCTTCCAGTCAGCCACTCTCAGTATCACAAAGTCCCAAAGTTCCAGCCAATCAGAGTCAAGGCCAGCAAACACTAAGTTTGGCCATGATGGCGCCATGCCACTCCTACATCAACAAAGCAAAACTTAAACTCAGGACTCCTGGCTGCCTGGACCAGAGTCCTTGCTGTTAAGACCACGTTTCCTCTACTTTTTCATAAAAAGTGACAATCCTTGATGACACACTGGGGTGAACTTAAATGTCACTCCAGTGACTGACTTAGTAAGGTAGAGACATGATAGATACAGTTGACAGGGGACAGGTAGATGACAGATTAGAAAGGATATATATATATATATATATATATTAGAAGATAAGTAGATGGTGGGTGAGGGGGCTAGATATATAGACAGACAGGAAGATAGATATAGATGACAGAGGACAGTTAAATGGTAGAGAGACTAGATGGTTAATAATAGATACACTAATTAGAAGCTGATAGATGATAAATAGTAGACAAATAGATTAGATCAAGTTCAATTGACATGAAAAGGTATGTGGTGGGTTGGAGAAGCCCATTGCATATTTTTTTTACATTTTTTTATTATGATAAAAATAGAACAAAATTCCATTGAACTTCAGGCTTTTCGTGTCCAATTGCCTGCCTGCCATCTCTGCTTACATGCACACTGGCTGTCTCAGCAACAGCATGCCAGTGTCTCCACACTTGTTCTCTCCACCATCACCACCAGCCTTGGCTACTTGCATCTTCCCTGTTCAGCTGAGGGCTTGATTAATGTGCTGGTTGCTCAGACCCAACCCTTCAGAGTCATCTTTGACTCTTAAATGTTCTCTATCCACACACTGACTATTTTTGTGTTAAGTACTATCTGTACACATCCTATATAAGGTATGACACAAAAATAGTTAGGTCACTACCTTTAGCCCATATTTACAATCTTGCCACAATCACAGCCACCATTTTGTTCCAACTACTTTCACCTCCTCCTTGGATTCTTATAACAGCTTTCTTTCTGAATTAGTTCTTTTGTCCTTCTAGGCTCTTCTTAGCACAATGGCCAGAGTTTTCCTTAAAAAGCCTACACCATTGGCTTGAATGTAGCTCTGTTGGTAGAGTACTTGCCTAGCCTGCCTAATTGAGTGTGGTAGCACATGCCTGCAAAACTCTGTACTCAGGAAGCGGAGACAGGATAATCAGAGGCTCAATGTCATTCTCAGCTACAGAGAAACTTGAGGCCAGCTTGGAGTACATGAAATATAAATACACACTACATGATGTCACTCTGTGACTTCAAATTCCCCATGGCTTCCAGTTCACTCATAGGAGGAGCAGTGTTCCCCATCTCCTCCCCATCTAGACTCTATCACCTCTGAAATCATCTGCTCCTGCCTGCCATGCTTACTCCTCTCTAGCCACAAAGCACCTTTCCTGCTCTGGAACATGGCACTCTTACTCTGCCTCCAGCCTTTGCATGCATGCTTTTCCCCGACAGAACACATCTACATTGCTTCCTTCCATCTACATTGTTTCTTCTCCTGCTTGTTTGCTCAGTGCTGTCTTCTAACGACCCCCTGTCTTCTCCTCTCCTACTTTTCCCATAGTACTCATCACCTGACATGTGACATTTATTTGTTTTTAAGGCTTGTTCTTTGTCTCTCTGTGTTAGAATGTCAACTCTAAGTTCAGAGGCTTTGCCTATCCAGTGGCATGTTCTCTGGAGCTATAATATTGCTTGGCTCTCAAGTCATAACTTTTTTTTTGAAAGAATGAAGAAAATACAAGGCATTAGGGAAAATATAATGTAGATTTTCCTAAAAGGTAGATACTAGCCAGCAGACCATTAGTTTCTAAGTCTTAAACAATAAACACTGTCCCCATAAGCACAACATCTTCAAACTGGCTTTGTGCCTGCCATGGCTTCATGAGATTGTGACTTCAGGTTTTCAATATGTTCTCTTCAAGCTCTTGATAATCTCCATTGACATGAAACTCCTCGTGCGGAAGCCAGCAGCACATTCAAAAATTTGCCGCAGTTGAAATTATATTTAAAGACTCTCCAAGCTTCCTTTTCTTTCAATGGCAGACATAATGTTGAAATATCCAGCGATAATGCTAATGGATTTGAATGCTATTGAACTTTTTCATTGCAAGCATTTCACAATAGTGCTGACGCTCTAACCTGGAACAGGTGGGTGCATTGTTGGAGCAGACATCCTGCAGGTGGCTTAGATGTCATTAATGGCAAAGGAGCCGGCAATGTTTTTAGTCGCCTCAGCCTCCCTCCCTCTGCTCACTAGCAACTTCTTGGGGTCTGTACTATGCTTCTGCTCGAAATAAAACACACATCACATGATGTCACTGTAGAAGTCCTCTGGTCTCCACAGGGCCTCCTGCCCTAAGGGAGAGCAGCCTGTCATCAAAGCATGGAAACATCCAGGTGGCAGAGAGTCTCCCAAACATTGGGTAGCATGTGGTGACATCAGAATGTGATTGAGTTGTTCAGGGTCTCCTGATGCAACCTGTCCTTCGTCCTCAGCACGGAATTTCCAACAGCCTCAGCTCCCTCCTGCCCACATGGGAAACTTTGAGATCCAGTGGCCACACCCCAGTGTGTCAAGGCACATCACTCAGAAAGGCCGACCTATGGCTCACTGGAACTGGAGTCTAAGTGTCCTTGGCTGGGTCAACTTTCTATTCTGAACTCAGGTTTCTGTATTTTTGAAAGGGAGACTTGATTAAAAAGAAATTGTCAAAACATGTCCATGGTCTCCATGAGACTGATTGGGATAGAATAGGAGGGATCCAGCTGGTAAAGACTCTCCTCATGCCCCCCCTTCCCACAGCACCTCCACCCTGATCAGATTTATATTTTGATATCCTATAGATGCTTCTAGTAAAAAGAGACTCCTGCAGCTAACAGAAAATTTGAAGTTGGTGCACTCTCATGGTCTCTCATCCCCAGGGCCTCTGCCTCCCACTGTCCCTTTGCTCAAGGAGAAGAAAATAATTCAGAATGAACTTTTTAATATATTTTACCATAAAAATGCCATCTTTCCTTAATAAAAATAAGACAAGAACCCCCAAAGTGGCTATTGGGAAGGCTTTTCTCAGCATGGTGGGCTGGATGGCCCACACATCTTGTCACTGTACTTGAGTCAGCTTCCGTATGACTCCCCATAACACAAGCCCGCTGTCTCCGGCACACCACCTCTAGGGAGTGATGGAAAACCTTCCCTTCCCCATCGCACGGGGAAGACAACGCTGAGAGTTGCTTCCAGTGATACTGTATGAGGAGCACGGGGATAGCACAACAGAGAATGTGGCATAGCATGTCATCTGTTTTGCCAGCTGTGGCCAGTCTGCCAGGGTTGAAAAACCCTATTTTGTCCCATTGGTCCTAAGAGTTTCAGCTTTCCACATTCCCCTCCCTGGGGTAGCCATCATCTAACAGAATCTAGAAAGGTCCACTATAGTCCTCAATATTTTTGCCCATTTCATAAGCTGAAGCTTAGCCTTTAGGAGAAGACCCTCCTTTTTAACTGTGTTACATTCCATCTCTTCCTATGCTGTGCTGCTTTCTGACAGGAGCCCCCTACTGGTTAACTTTAGCAACAGCAAAAACAGTGCTCTTGAGAAGATGGATTCAAAGTACTTTTTACAGATGCTGAAGCAGAGAAAGGCGCAGCAATTTTTCTACTACATCACTGCTTGATGGGAGCAGAGAGAGGATTAGAGACCCTGGTGGTCGGCATAGGGGTCTTCTCAAGCACCTGTGGGCAATGGGACAACTCAGGGATTCAAGATCTCACATGATCTTGGGTGTGTGTGTGTGTGTGTGTGTGTGAGACATAGTGTACATATACATGTGTGTGGAAGTCTGAGGACAAGCTCGGGTGTTGCAATGCAGGTGCTATCCTTGTTTTGAGACAAGGTCATCAAATAAACTAGGGTGGCTAGCCAGAGAGCCCCAGTCAGTTTCACTTATCCTCACTTCCCTTCACCTCTGCGCTGGAGCTACAAGCCTGTTCCACTATGCTCAGCTTTCTATGTGGGTTCTGGGGATCAAACTCGGGTCTTCAAGCATGCATGGCAAACACTTTACCTACTGAGTAGTCCCCACCTTGATTCTTGAGAAAATCCATCAGAGAGCGCTGGCAGGCTGAGGTTGTTTGCCCAACTGTCCCACCCAATACAGCTGTCCAGAATTTGGACCCCCGAAGGGATGGGTTTGTTTTGGATAAAGACAATGTGGTTCTGCTGGTCTGTAGCCCGAGTTTCCTCAATAGACAATTGTGGCTTCCAAAGGCCCAGAGCCAAAAAACGCAGAGAATGTCGGTGCCCAGGGCTTCTTCTTCTCTAAGACTCTGATATTTGCATGAACACTTTTGTTTGCTTATTTATCCTGTTGTCTTAAATTGGAAGTGAAAACCAGAACAAAGCAACAAGAGGCATTCCTCAGGATGGAATTACCTTCCTAGCCTTGGGGTTTGATCTTGCCAAAACAGTTTGGGATTTGTTACAGCTTTGCAAGTGTCCTAAGGTTTCCTTTCATCTCCTGGCCTCTGGGGTTGCTATGTCCACTTAGAAAGTAGGCATCCTGCCCTTCCTAGGTTACTGCAGTCACTGATCATTTATGTAAACTTCCACAGGCAAGATCCCATGACTAGGGACCCTTCCTGCATACTCATGCCTGGGGATATGTTGGGAACTGGAGGGTAGATGCTGGGTTGTCTCCCAGTGTCCTTTTCTCCCAGCTAGAGGTACCTGTTTGCTGCCTGTTCCGGAGTTCATATCTAGAGGGATATGAAGGAAAGCTTAGTGCATCCTCTCACAAACCAATTTCTATTTAACAGTCCAAGCTTGTCCCACATTCATGAAATGGGAATGCTAACAAGAAGCATTGCTTCCCTCTCATGGAGGGAAGGATCAGATGAGATCATACTCATTCAAAGCTATGGGGAGTGATGCCGAGAGTTCTCAAGGAGTGTGTGTCTATAAATGCATGGATTACATATAATGCTCCAAGAATGAGAACTGGTTCTGAAAGCCTCACACAAAATCCCTTTGTCTCATTGTCTTTCTTCCCCAATGGTTCTCATAGCTTTTCTTTTGTTGTTGTTGTTTTTTGTTTGTTTGTTTTGAGGGTGCCCAGGAGAGGGAAGCACACTATGTGGTCCCCTTTACCTCCCAGACAGGTTTCTGAGGAAAGAGGAATTTCTTTTAATTCCACAAGGACTTGCTTGTGTCACAGTGCTTCGCACCACATGTTGACAAAAACTGGTATTGATTAGCTCACTTTGATTTCCACAGTGTCCCTGAAAGGTAGGTAGCAGATCAATTAGCATTCTTAATTTTGAGAAAAAGAAAATGAGAGTCAGGTGTTAAACCATTTGTCTGGGGTCATTGGGCTTGCTAGGGTTGAGGGAGAAACTCACCAGGAAGTTCTGAATGCTGTTGAAGGCTGTCCTACTGCTCCTGAGTTCTGGAGTTCCAATCTCAGCTCCCTGCAAAGCACGCAAAGTTCTTTGCACCTGCACCCATTTCCCCAGCCCCAGAGACACTGCCCTAGACCCCAAGATTCCCCCAGCTTTCTATTTGTCCTGCCTACCTGCTTTCTTGGAGTCCAGGTCTCAACCCTTGGCCTAGCACATAGTTTGTATTTAGTAAATAATGAACTTATAAAAGAGCAGGCATTAAGAGTTGAGATATGATGGAAACACTCTGACCAACAGTAGCAGAATGGTTAAGGAAACTATGATATATCTTGTACATGGAATATCGTGCAACTGTTAAAAACCATGCTAATGAAAGTTTAGTGTCAATGTGAAAAAGTCATAGGGTGTTGTTCTGTGGAAATGCAAATCACAACCTGGACATAGAATTGATCTCAGCACTTGAGAGACTAAGGCAGGAGGATTGCCACATGTTTGAGGTTAGTGAATTTCAGGCCAGCCTGGGCTATGCAGAGAGAAAAACAGAACCATTACCACCACTAGCAGCAGCAACAAAATTCAGACTATAGTATCATATATAGATTATGATCATAGCCACATAAAGTACAATGACACAGATATAAATATGCATTTTGTTTTATGAAGAACACAAGACAAATATCAAGGATATTAAGGGAAGTCTTAGTTTCTCTCCAAAGTTACATGTCTAGGTTTGGGTGGCTGAATTTTCAGGTTCTGAAAATGGATAGGGCTTCAGAGCTACCATCTAATATGCAGAGAATTCATGGGCTAGGCTTCCACCCAGAAAACAAGGACTTGAAGGAAGCCTGTGCCCAGGTTTAGAAAACAGTGGTGGTCATTAGGAGCTCTGGCTAGGAAAATGAAACATCCCTCCCTCACTTCATTTTCCTCTCCAATAGGGCTCCGAGGCTGGTAGATAAAGAGAATGTTATGGGCTTAATGGGTATTGATTCAACAGTAGATTTGACAGACTCTCCATCGCTATGAACAACGTGGAAAAATGTGGGCCAGGGAGAAGAACAATCCAGTGCATAGAAAGAGATTGTAAACACACATACAAATAACGTTCAGTGGCTTCTGGACTGTTCTGGAGCAGGGAGGATGGTCTGTGACAGGATACCACCTGCAGGCATAGCTAATCCAAACCCCAATAGGGCTCTACAATCCTATCTATGGTTAGGGCTCCAAGCAGACCAGCCTTGACCATTAGGTTTCTCGATTTGAAACTCATTAGCCATCTGTCCAAGCCTTGACCCTTAGGGAAATCTCTTGCATTATGAGACTACCTCACCTAGTTTGGCACCACATGGCTTGGGATTCAAACCCAGTAATAAAGTAATATGTCGAATTTCTAGATGAAGTCTGGAATGAAGATTGATTGGGTATACATTTATCAACATATGACCAAATTGTATTATGGGATAGATGCTAAGACATTATGATAGAGTAATTTATAATCCCACACTGAGTCTGTGAATGAATTTGCACAAGGACAGTTTGATGGTAGCAGTGATTTGCCAGCAGTTCATCAAGGAAGTAGAGGACAAACTAGACTAGGAGCCCATTGCAGTCCAATATAACTTGAGTTTGCACAGAGCCACAGGGCCTGGAACAGGACAGGCCAGGAGGGTTTAGACTCAACTGGAGTCAAGGCTAAACCATGAGTTTTAAAGACCTTTGTAAACACATAACAAAAAAATAAAAAAAAAAAAAGAAAAAAAAAAAAAGAAGGTGCAGCCATGTCCAGCTCATTTACATAATATAAAATAAATCAATATAAAGGCAGAAAATAAGAGTAAATAAATCCAAGAGATCCTGCCTTCCTTTCTCTATGGAAATGCTTTTGCTTATGTTAAAGCTCTAAAAGCTCAAAACTTTAAGGGCCTCCTTCTCTTCCTCCTTCCCCATTTGGGGCATTTGATCCAATCACTCACTGGATGTCTGTGGTCAATGCCATGTGGAGCATTTGCTTGGGAAGACTCATTTGGAGAGGGGACTTGCTACATCCCTATGAGTGAGCTCCCAACTCCCTTCCCCTGAGGCTCTTCTGTGCAGACAAAATAGGGTACAATTTCTTTAGCCCAGAAACATTTAAAGCTTGCCAGATCTCCCCTCAAAAAACCTGATTTATAAAAATCAAAATTAGACACATGTTTTCAAACACAAAAGTGCCCAAAGGCTTCTAATGAAATGTGGCTGTTCCCAGTTCTGTTCCTTTCAGCAACCTCAACACTGTCCCCTGGCAGTTACCATTTGACAGTATCTATATATTTATTCTGGAATTACTTTCACATCTCTAAACAATATGTTTTAACTAGTATATCTTGATGTATGTGTTTTACACATTATCTATTGATTACCTGTTATGTTGGTCAAGTGCTCAATTTTCTTGTGTTACCCAACCCAACTCCCCACCCCCTACTTCCTTTGAATGTTGCTTTTTTTTTTTTTTTTTTTTTTTTTTTTTTTAATCAGTCTACTGCTTTGCCCATGGAAATACTGGGTACTGACTCATCAGTCTAGTTCCACATCCCTTTGTATAGTTTGCACAACTTTTAGTTCCAAGTCTCTTTCTCTGGGCCTTACATTATTCCACTTTAAAGACTTCCTCTTGGTCCTTTTGTCTTTCAATATTTCCTCATACCTGTCATTCATGTTTTGGAGGTGGGTCAAGGTCTGACCTCAGACTCCCTACATAGCCAAGGGTGACCCTGAATGTCCCACCCTCCTGTCATCACATCCCAAGCCCTAGGATTACAGGTGTGTGCTACATGCCTGTTTATGCAGTGTTGGCGATCACACTCAGCTCTTTCATAAGGTCACAAACTGAATCAATTCCCAGTCCCACACTGGGCATCTTTCTTCTTCCCCTCCTCCTCTTTGTCACAACACATACTTTACTTGGACTTAAACTTGGACCTGAGGCATTCTTGAAGCCTCTCCTTTAATTTCCCTAAAGATCACTTGTTCTTGTTCCTTTGGTGACTGGGTCAAACAGTCCATCCTGGTATCACCCCGACCTTCCTTTGTTTGTTTTTTCCAAGATAAGGTCTCTGTGTATAGCCCTGGTAGACCAGGCTGGCCTCGAACTCACAGAACTCCACCTGCTCTGCCTCCTGAGTGCTGGGATTAAAAATGTGAGCCACCACTGCAAAACATATTGTCCTTGTCCTGATGTCTTCCTTGGGTTGAAGCTGATGTTTTCTTCAGTCCATCCATTCCTCCCTTTTGATTTAGCTGGCAGGGTACTCTTTAAGTAAGTGCTACGGAGTGTATGTACATAGATGATCTGAGTCCTTAGGAGCCCAAAAGTGTATTTGTTCTGCTTTTGTTGGATGCAGGAGTCTGGGTTGGAAGCTATTTTCATTCAGAATGTTGGGGGTTTGTTGTACAGTCATCCAATGTCATGGATAAGAGCGTGTGTCAGCCTGATTGTGTGCTTTGGACTTGATCCACCTCTTCCCACCATTTCTCCCCTCTCCACCACACTCTACCTTTCCTTAGCATCACTGTTCTGAATCTTCGTTCATTTATTGACCACAGACCGCTCCATCTGAATGGTCTGTTCAGCCCCCAAGTTCTTTTGCAGTGTGTTTTTGAAGTTGCTCTCCCTCAGTTTTGCTTTTTGAGATAATCTTAACCAGATCAGAGGTGCCCTAAATCGAGCCTCTGTCTTATTTGTACTCATATTCCTCTTCTGTTTTCTTTCTTCTCTTTCAAAGATTCCCTTGACCTTGATCTTAGCTTTCTACTGACTGTTTTAAATCACAAAATATTGATCATATATATTACATTATTTTGATACACACTTTGTATTTTGTTTCTTTTTAAATTGCATCCTGTTTTAGTTTCATATATATACCAGTGTCTTAATTTTCTTGATGACCTGATTAGAATCTTTTTAGAGTTTACTGCAAAAAAAAATTTTTTTTTACCTCATTCTATTTCTTTTATTCCTTGATTATAAACCACTCTTACTTTGGTACTTTTCCAATTCCGAATGTGTTTATACTTTTCTTACATATGCATGATACATGATGCTATTATATTGCATGTTTTGCATTTTCATTTAAAGGTCTGAAGTTACACCTACTAATCTCCAAATTGTTTCTTTCAAAAATTGCTTAGGTCTGTTAATGTCCCACATGTCCCTTCACTGGTATCTAGTGTTTAATCAGTCAATTGTCCCCCTGGCCTTGGAGGTTTAGATTATTTCCAATGGCTCACCATCATATTCAGTGTATTGTCTGAATGCAGTATTTTTCCCTGAACACTTATGAAAATCTGGGTATCACTGCTGTGTCTATCCACAGCATGGGCTTCTTCAGCTTCATTAAGCCATCCTCCCTTCACCCCCTGTTAGTGTCAGGATCAATCCCAAGGCCTTGTGCATGCTAAGCCATCCCCACTCCACCTTCCAGGGGGCTTTCTTGTTCAGTATATTTATTTATGTGCTGGTAACTTTGCTCATTTGCACATTTGCTAATTGGATCCATGGAAAACAGGATGTCGCTTTTAGTCAGCACTTGTTAATAACAGGCAAGTGGAGCATGTCTTTGTTGGCTTTCAAAGTTTCCTCTTCTGTGGACAGAATGCACATAACTTCCACCCAGTTTCCCATTGAGTTGTTTACTTATTTCATTGATTTACGGAAGCCTGTGTATCTGGCATAACCTGGGAGCTTGTCAGAAACGCTGGATCTCAAGCTCTACCCCAGAGACACAAGACCACAATATTTACTGAGTGAGGGCCAAGTGATTAGACTATGTGGTTTCGTCTGAAAAACACAATTGAGAGCATTGTGTAAAAGACAGGGATTCTGTCTCCTGAATATTTGGTATAATTTTCTCTACAACCACTAGAAACTCATGTTTGCTAGCTGTAGCTGATGTTGTTGGATACAGGCAAAATTTCAGTTGCGTATTCAACTTCTTTAATGATGGAATTGAAATAAATCCATTCTGATTTTTTTTAAAGTATCTTCTGAGTAAGGGTTATTGGTTCATTTGTCTAGATAATTGTATTTCCTATTTATAATTTCCTAGTGTATCTTACGAAGATATTAATATTAACATTAAGGTTTAAACTGTCTCTGCTCTATCCAAAGCTATGTCTCTACTTTCTGAGTTTTCTTCCCCTTTCCTACCTCCCTCTTTCTCCCCTCCCTCCCCCTCCTTTTCCTCTCCTCCCCTCCCCATCCCTCCCCCCATCCTCTCCTTTCTCCTCCCTCCCCTACTCCTTCCCAATGTTCTGTTTTTATGGAATTGCTGCCTTACAACAGTCTCATTAATAACTAAATAAATGAAAACAGCCATTAATTTCTGCCTTTATCTTATCTTCTTACTTCAACTTTCTGCTTCCTTTCCAACTCTTCAAGTGGAACCTCTAGCTTTTTAATCTTTCCTTTTTTAATGACTTTGACATTTAAGGGTGTATATTTCTGACTAATAGCTATTGTAGTGGCATCTTATGTGTTATGTTTTGATTATCCTTTATTGCCAAATGTCTTCTAATTTTTCATGTTTATTTCTTTTTGACCTGTGAGTTATGTGAACATCTTTAAATGTATGACCGTGTAGGATATTCTAAAAATACTTCTAAAGTATTTTTCTAACTTAATTACCCCATGGATCGAGTACATGGTCTGGATAATATTAGTTCTTTGGTATTTGTTGAGACTGGTGTTCTAGAATCCTGCCCATGCTCTATTGACTCTATTGCAGACACATTGTGAATACTTGAAAAGAATGTGTGTTCACCTCTTGGTAGGTGCAGTCCAGCCTGTTGGCTATATTTTTCTAACCTTTTGTCCTGCCTCCTCTTACTTGGCTTAACCTGTCAGTTGCTGAGCTCTATGTTGTAATTGTGATTATGGTTTCACATAGGTAAATTTTTCCTTGTAATTAAGTAGTTTTGAACACACACACACACACACACACACACACACACACACACATACTTTTTTTTTTCTTTTTTTGTAGAGTCTCGCCATGTATCCTAGGCTGGATTCAGACTCATAATCCTCCTGCTTCAGTGATAAGATTACAGGTACCCCATGCCTAGCTGCATTATGTATGTATTTTAATACAAAGCTGTGTTGAGGCAAGAAGATCTTGTGTTCAGGCCAGCCTGGGATGTATAGTCAGATACTATCTCAAATCCCAACCAGTCACACACAAAGTCTACATTATTAGTTTCATGTAAATTTCTGTCTACTGTCTATTCGCAGCAATGGTTCCCTTTAATTATGTGATGTCAATCTCTTTTTAGTAATATACAACAAAATAATTGTGCCTCAGTGTTTTTAGGTTGGAATATGACTGGGATAGCCCTTTCTAATTTGTTATCTTCAATTTTCCCATGGTCTCACTTTTAAGTAGCACATAAGTTTTCAAAACTGATTTGACAGTCACTTACCAAATGACATTTATGGTATTTACAAAGTCTCATTTATCTCAGGTTGGCCTCAGATTTGCCATAGTGGCCTTGAACTCTTGATTCTCTTGATTCAACCTCACAAGTGCTGGGCTTACAGCATGTACCCCCATGGCCAGTTTATGCAGTACCGAGTATTCAATTGATTTGTTTATTCTTGGAAAGCAATCTAGCAGTTGAGCCACACCTCCAACTCCTATTTATTTATATGTTATCTAGACAGGGTCACTTGATGCCATGCCAGCCTAGAACCTGCCACATAACTGAAGATGATCCTGAATTTATGATCTCCCTGCCTCTGGCTTCTGACTGCTGAGATTGCATGTGGGCTTGCATCGCCATGCCCACTTAAGAGCATGACTTTAGACCACTTCCATTTTTGTGACCACCAGGAAATAATCAGTGTTTTATCAAGCTTAATATCATTATTTTCTTTTGTGCTTTTTAGACACTCTGTATTCCCTTATTGTGCTGTTTACCAAGCTCTCCCAATCTTCTTGGTCTAAGGCAGCATTTGACATACTCACAAGTTCTCTACATATTTGGGGCCCCAAACAGAGTCTCAAAGGCTGATATCATCCCAGGACTTATTTACTTCTATGTGTTAAACAAGAATTACAGAAAGCCAAAGTTTTGAACTAGACTCCTGTGTTGTGTCCCATAGACCAGACTAAAATTATACTAATCTGATCATTATCCACTGTACAAGTGCTGAGATGTGACATCTCATTTATTGGTTAAAAATAAGACTGCATCTAAAACAATCCAAATCAAAGAATCACCCCATATTGATACATTTCAAGTTACCAAGCCAAAATGAGGTCATTTCCTGACCATCAGATGGCTTGGGAGGATGAAGGCCACCCAAATATCCTAAACAGCTGGTACAAGGACATCCTTTCTATTTAAATCCTTGTGCCCTTTTAACTCTTGCAAAAAGCAACCTGAAGTGACCTGATGTTGACAGTTATTTCCCACTGTTACATCTCTCTATGTCTGTCTCAAAAGGAAAGGAACTTTCAAACAAGTGATGACCCTTTGTCCTTTGTTTCTGTTTTCTTCAGCCCTTCTCTGTCTGCAAAAACGGCCCCTATGCCCAGACCACTGGAGCATGCATTCTAGCTCATGGAATGAAGTGTTGCCCAATCCTAGAATCATAAAATAAAGCCAAATAAGCTCTCTAAGTTGTTGTAGCTTTGTCCTTCGGCATATGGCTGGTAGTTGAAGCTGGCTGGAGTCTGAGACCTTAGCTGAATTTATTAGTCCATATGACCCACAGGTAACCTTACTGTGTGGCTGGGGTTCCTCACTATGTGGCAGCCAAGTTTGAGGCCAGTCTGGCCTACACAGTGAGATCCTGTCGTGTGTGTGTGTGTGTGTGTGTGTGTGTGTGTGTGTGTGTGTGTGTGTGTAAGAGAGGGAGGGAAGAAGGAAAGGAGGAAGGGAAGGAGGGAGAGAGAGAGGGAGGGAGGAGGGAAGGGAGGGAAGGGTAGTTCCCAGGTTCAAAGGCAAGAATGATGGGTTCCACCCTCTGAATGGCAGTGTCAGGTCCTAGAAAAGTCTATGAGATCAGACATATTGTTGGTTCATTTTTCATAAAGTTCAATCTATTTTTTATTTGCTTCATTTTCCCCCCTAGCATTCTATTGGAATGACTGAGTCTTGTAAAAATTATCCCCACACATTCCGCCTACTATTCTGGGAGTTATAGAGTCTTTTATTTTTTTTAAACAAATACCTTTAAAACATTTGTATTTATATTTCACACAAAATACAAAGTGAATCACCCTCTGTCTTTATCCCCAACTAAAGAAGGATGCCAGGACTCAATGAAGCCCACCCCTTCCTCAATTTACATGTTCGGTTGTTGGAAGGTTAATTCCACTTCGATGTGTAACCCCAACAATTATCACATAATTTGTTTTGTTTTTAATAGCATAGCCTGTTTAGTATTCTGATATGAGCCGTGCTCTGTACTGTGCTTTTACCAGGCTTTCTTACTCCATTATAGCACTTTTCTCGAAGCTCTATAGACACTTTCCTTAAAATATACACATATATATCGACTTCCCTTTTGCTCTTAAAAAAAAAAAAATGCTTTAGCTATGCCTAAAATGAAGGCTGCTGGTTCTTTTCTTTCAGAACTTTAGCTGGAACCTTCTGGAACCTGCTGCTCTCTGGGAGTCTGCAGGTAGCAGTCTTTGTAGGAAACATATCTTTCATCTCCACTTGTTCAGAGATCTCCTCTGCCTTCACTGCTCTCCAGCTTTACAGCAATGTTGCCAGGCAAGCACTTAGTATTATGGAAGTCCCACTTGGGATCCCTCATATTCTCAAGTCTGGGGATTTCCAGTTCTGGAAAGTTCCTGACCATTATCATCAGAATGACACCTCTCCAGTTAACGTGTTATTTTCCCGTCTTCACCTATGGTGTATGTGCTAAACCTTTGTGCCATGTCTCTGCCTCTTAACTGCTGAGAGTTAAAAACAATTTTCTTTATATTCTAATTTAATATGGTTTATTTCATAGCTCTCTAATTCTTTCATTTGTTTTATTGATTGATTGGAGGCTTTGTTGTTTGTTTGTTTTTCTGTTTGTTAAATGGGATTTTGTTATGCAGTCTAGGGACTTTCTGTGTTGACCTGGCTGGCTTTGAACCTGTGGTGATCCTTCTATCTCTCTTTCCCAAGTGCTAGGCTCATGGGCATATAGCACCACACCTGGCTTACCTCATGAATCCATGCTTGAATGTACTTTTCTTTTTGTTTTCCTGAGACACAGTCTCCTCTAGTCTCCACTTGCTGTATCAGAGGCTAGCTTTGAACTCCTACCACCCCTGCCACAACCTTCTAAGTATTGGAATCACAGGTACCGCACAGGTTTGTATCATCACACCCTGCTTAGTACGCTATTTAAGGTTTACATTGAATTATAAACTTCAGTAACTATGTCTTTATTTCCAGGCTTTTGGGGCTTCAAACTTCTCTTCCTGCCTTCTCATTGGCTTTTATGTTTTTAATTCTCTCTCTTATACCTTCTTCTATCCAAGAAATAGAACATTTCTATTACTCAAAATCCCCTTCTTTCTCTTTTTAGTCACAACCCATTCTCTTCCAAAGAAAATGATTGTCCCAGCCTCAGGTGTAATCATTTCTTCTTGTTTTCATTAGCACTTAATCTTTTATTTCACTTTGATTGTGTTCCTGGTACTGGGTAGCAAACATAGATCCCTGCACATACTAGGCAAGTGCCCATCACAGAGCTAAATCCCTAGCCTAGATGCCTATGCTTTCCAGGTGGTTTTGACTTTTAGATTGTAAACTTGTCAACAGGGTCTCCAGAATCCTGGAGATGCTTACACAAGGATATGAAATTGTAAGGACATTTATGTTTGCTTTTGTTAGAAGTCTCAATACATCACTAACCCAGGCCCAATTTTTAAATATAATAGAATCAGCTCATTTCTTCTGTGTTAAGACACTAGAATAAAGTCAAAGGCCAAATCTGAGGGACTGCGGCACATGCTGATGCTGTGTGAATGTCCATGGTCCATGCTGTAGTCAGAAACTATGTCAAAGTTCAAGATCTGTGCTCCCACGGACTGTAAAGGTCAAGAAAGCTACCTTTTCAGTGATATTGATGACTGCAGAGAAGCTGAAGGCTTCTGTGACAACTCCTATCTGCCCCATGCCCCAGCCTAGACAGAAAGCCATAGAATTGTGATAGTGGAGTTGGACAGTGGTGGCACAGGATTTTAGTCCCAGCACACCTTTAGACCCAGGCAGAGGTAGATGGATGTCTATGAGTTCAAGGCCAGCCTGTTCTACACACAGACTTCCAGGACAGTCAAGAGAAGTTACACAGAGAAACCCTGTCACAAAACAAACAAACAAACAAAAAATTCCTACAACAACAATACTGTGATAAGGATGCTGAAGGATCTCTACAGTTGATGACCTCTGGCAGGGGTGGTGTGGGGAAGGACTCAGTTTTCTTTAAGGGGCTGGGCACTGGGACTTTGACATGCTCCAGTGAGTATATGGGCAACACAACTGTACTTTTAATTTTTCTTTCTAATTTTTTTTTGGGGGGAATGGTACCAGAAGGGTGGGGGTAGACCTTCTAGAACCGGGAAGTGAGTGTGATCAGGGAGTATTATGTGAAATCCCCAAAATAATAATAAAAAAAATTATGTTGAAAAAAAATTCAGGAGGGAGAAAAAATAAACACATGTCCCATTTTCCATGTTTATATGTTATTTTGTCTTTATGTTTCTTGCATTGTAAATGAGTTTGCCCTCTTGAACATATGTTCATTTTCCAAGTCTTCTTGTTTCATAAAAATCGTTATTTACATCCTTTGCCTGTTTCTTTATTCCCCTCTCTCCACTCCCACATCATATTGGCTCCTAGATCCAGTCTATTTACATACTAATTGTTTATTCTTAAGACATTAACACCTTGAAATGTTGAAAATCTGTATTCTCTTTAGTCCTTGTTCTTCACAAAAGCTATTCCTCAGTTTGTTGAATTCCATGGAGTCTGATATGCTGTTTGTTCAACCTTTAGGGATTTCAGCTGTGGCTGGGAGAGGGCACCAGCTTCTGTGCTGGTCAGCTTTCTGTCACTGACACAAAACACTTGAGAGAAACAACTTCAAAGGACAAAAACATATTCTGGTTCACAGTTTAAGAGATTTCAATGGAGCCATGCTTAAATGGCTCCATTGCTTTGGGACCATCAGGGAGTCAGAAAATCATGGTGGGAAGTGAGTGTCAAACAAAGCTATTGACTTCATAGAGATAGGATGAAAAAGAGGTGGAGGGATTGGAGTCCTTAACATCACCTCCCTAACCCCTCCTCCCTAACTCCTCCTCCCTAACCCCTCCTCCCCCACCCCCACCAAAGGTATTAAGGCAACTTTCTCTCACTAGGCTCTACTCTACTTCTTAAAGATAACATTTCCCAGTAGTAACATGGGCTGGAGGCCAGACTTTCCACCCATGGCCTTTGGGGTACATTACTGACCCAAACCATGACATTCCCCAATGCCTCTCTGGTGGCAGCTTTGAGTTGGTTCTGTGGAGACAGGAAGCCCTAATGGAAAGCAGAGAGCCAGAAATGGGAGTTTTTATTTGAACAGGTCATCTGTTAGTACATGGATAATTGAGAATTGACTACAAGTGAAATTGACAAAAACAACCTCCTTAATTATGTACCAATAGACCCTATTGTTCACTGTGGGCAGGAAAGCAGTTTCCACACTGGCTCTTAAAGGCATGCTCACTCACCCTCTTCCCCGAGATCTTGCACTTGTGACCTGCTCTTCTGTCGAGTTCTCTTTAAGACCGGTTCCTCTCCCGATGCCTAAAGTGTTGAAGGGAAAGCAGCAGCCTCTTTATTGCTGCCTGAGTTCCTGAGCCCCCAGCCAGTGTGTAAAGAGGAGGCAGAATACATCTCCAGCGCCTCTGATGGTAGCTGGCGTGATGCTTGATAGCAGAATTTCTCAGACAACAGGCTTGGGTTGGAGAATTTTAATATTGTCTCTCCCTATAAGTAATTTCCAATGTTTATGCTCTGCGGAGCCCCTTTCGTGTGTCAGAGGAGAACAAATGCCAGTTTTAATGGACTTGCTAAATCATAAAAACTGCTTGCAAAATTGCATCTGATTAAAACAAGAAAATGGTCCATTATTCAGAAAAATCTCCCTGTAGAGGCTCACAGGGTAGCTGAAGGTGGAAAGACGCAGGGAGTGCCCCAATACTGTGGCATTTCTCTCTCCATGGGAAAGAGGGAGCACCTTTTCCCATCCTCCACTCTCCTCCTCTTTTCTCCCTAGATCCTCAGTTCTTCTATCATCTATAATGAAAGGAAAATTGGAATTAATCATTTTGTAATTAATTTATAGGACAACATATTATTAGCTGAGGCACAGCATGTATGACAAGGTACAGTCAGTCTAGAAGATGGTGGCATCGGGGTAGGGAATACTCTGGAGTCTCTGGATTGCCCATTGCTCAGTGGCCTCTGTGGTGCAAGGACCAGTACAGTGGCAGCGGGAAAATCCTGCTCTGCCCAGCTGGACTAAGATCTCTTGGCTAGCAGCAAAATATGAAAAAAAAGAAATTGAATTATCCCACTGATAAAAGCCACTCACTGGAGTGCCACTTGCAATGAATTAGCAGTCGGGTCTGATTTGGCCATTTAACCTAATAGCTAGACCAACTGACAAATGACATCAAAACCAAGGATGCTTCATGTGTTGAGAATTATCCCTAAGTCTGGAGAGGAGGCAAAGCATGCATATACTTGACTCAGAGGTCTCCATCTGTGGTGAGGAGGGGAACATAGCTGGAGAAGGGGTGGAGAACGCGGCCTCAGGTTTATAGCAGAGTTGGGGGAGGAAGGGCATCATAAATGGCAGCCAGGTCTGTAGCTCAACCATGGTTGGTGTTGTTCTGTCAACAGACCCAGAGAGCCAGGCTGGGCGAGTCTTTCCAGTGCCAGGGAAGAAGCCTATGCTAATGAGCTGTTTCAATATTCAATACCACACAAGAAGCAACTGCAGTTCTTATCTTCCATGATTCCCTTGGGGGTGGCTGGGATGTAGTATCAGATCATCCCTGAGGCTGTCTTTACCTGAGAACTGGAACATCCATATGGCTTTGCTGGCATCTGGAGTAGCTGGCAGGATGGCCAGACTTCATATTCATGGAACCCACAGATCTGTGTGCCTACCCACTGTTTTACAAGATCATTATCTCACATGCTTATCACAATACCTATCAATCAGTTTTCCATTACAAACATTGAAGTCCTACAGACTGGGAAGTCTCTGGAAAACAGGCTTATTTGGGTTTGTGGTACTGGAGGTCTAAGGCCTGAATCTAGTGATGGCCTTTATGATGGCAGCATCCAATGGTGACACATATCATTATATGATAAGAGCAGACAGTAAGCTTGCATGTTGTCTTAGTTGGGGTTTCCATGACCAAAAAGCAATTTAGGGAGGCAAGGGTTATTTGGTTCATACTTCCATATCACTGTTCATCATCAAAGAAGTCAGGATAGGAACTCAAATAGGGCAGGAACCTGGAGGCAGGAGCTGATGTAGAGGTCATGGAGGGGTGCTGCTTACTGGATTGCTCCTCATGACTTGCTCAGCCTGCCTTCTTACAGAACCCAAAACCACCAGCTCAGGGATGGCACCACCCACAGTGGAGTGGGCCCTTCCCTAACAATCATTATTTAAGAAAATGCCTTACAGGCTTGCCTAGGATCTTATAGAGGCATTTTCTTAATTGAGATTCCCTCCTTTCAGGTGTCTTTAGCTTGTGTCAGTTAGCACAATTGACCCCTTGTCAACTTGACACACAAACACATCACTGTTATGCCACAACCTCTCTTTTCTCATTCATCCCCAAGATTCATATTGAAAATATAAATAACTTTATAATTCCCACAGTCATTAAAAATTCAAACACATTAAAATTTCAACCTCTAAAAATTGGCAATATGTTTTAAAATCCAAAGTCTTTTAAAATTCAGTGTCTCTCAAGTGAGGACTCCTGCAGAGAGAGAGATAGAAAGAGAGAGGAGTGAGGAGAGAGAGACAGACAGACAGAGAGAGAAGAAAAAGAAACTCCTACTCAAAAGGGGAGAATCAGGGCATAGTCACAATCAAAGCAAAGCAAAACCAGTTTCCAAAGTGTGAATAACTCACTGTCCAATGTCTGGGATTCACTTATGATCTTCTGTACTCCTCCAAGGAAGGGGCTTGGGTCACCTCTGTTGCTCTGCCTTCTGTGACACACACAGCTTGCCTTCTAGGCTCTGGCTGGCTTCACTCCACTATGGCTACTGTTCTTGATTGTTGTTGTCCCATGGTCCTGGCATCGTCTTCTGCTGCAACTGGAGGACACTTTGACCAATAGCTTCTCATAGACTCTCCTCATAGGCCTCACTTCTCTCCATGACCCCTTCAATCCTGGGCCTTCAACTACCTCTGAGGCTGCACCTTCACCAATGTCCTCTCCTGGCCTCCCACAGTGCCAAGCCTTAGCTGCTCTCCATGGCTCCTTCATGCCTTCAAAACCAGTACTACCCAGGGTGACTTCTACACTGCTAAGTTCTGCTGCCAGTGCAAAGTGCAACCTTGGTGGCCTCTGGAACACAGCTTCTGTGTGTTGACTCCGAGGAAGCACTTCCCAGAAGATTTTGCCTCAGTGATGTTGGTCTCTTCTTAATCACCACTAATTTCTCAGCTCCAGCTGACCAGCATCAAGTATCCCAGCAAAGCGAAGGGTTCACTTTAGTGGTTTTGCTATCTTCTTAATCACAACTGATTCTTTAGTCCCAGGTAACCAGAATCACAGAATCTTAATTCAAAATAGAAAATGGCCCTGATAGAGTCTTTCAACTTCCCTCTGAAACTTAACAAGCCAGGCCTCCATCTTCTGCATCACCCTCAACATTCTTATTTTCCAAGTTCCTACAGAATGGATCACCAAGCATTGAATACAATAAGTGACTTTTCTTGTACAAAGTTCCAAAGTCCTTCCACAATCCTCCCCAAAACAACATGATAAGATCGGTCACTGCGATACCCCACAATCCTGGTACCAATTTGTCTTAATTAGGGTTTCTATTGCTGTAATGAAACACCATGACCAAAAAGCAAGTTGCATGCTGGTGTCTTTTGGTCAGTCTTTCTTGTTTTTTTACAAAGACACTTTACAAAGCTTCACCCAATGACCTCATGTAATCCCATCATCTCCCCAGAGTCAGATTAAGTGTTCACTCTTTTAACGCCCCACAATGAAGAGTTAACTTTATTAAGGGACAAGTCATGTTGAAACCACAGCTCCATGTTGTCTAAATCAAAAGCTAAAGCTATCAGGCCTCTTAGGTCAATGCCTGGACCTCCAGTGATACCACATCTACATTCTGTTACTCAAAGAAAGTTATAATGCCAAGCCAGATTCACAGGGAATAGAAATGCAGTTCCTCTTTGATAGCTAGAGTACAGATATGGGGGCAGGCGGTATTGATGCCTACTTTGGTAGACAGTGTGGCACACTGAGGCTACCTAAGAAGACATGAACTTGATGCCAGATAGTCTACATTTGAGCACAACTCCCCGTCACCCCACCCCCATCCTTGCCCAGAAAACTTGGGCAAGCCCCAAGAGCTCTGATCTATAGATACTCCTTCCATTCTACTCCCACAAGTGCCAGCTTAGGGAGCTCTGACTGGCTAAGCACTTTGCAGATGAAGGGTTGTTAAGAGACCCCCCCCCACTCCCTGCCTCCTTTTTTGCTTTGACTAATCAGTATTTCTCTCTGCTCCTGGATCACCACCTCATCTTCCTCCTTCTCCTGGTCTTCCTCCTCATCTTCTCCCTCCCTTTTCATTTAAAGGGCTACCTTTTGATCTCTATGGTCTCCAGACTTGGTTTTGGCTCCCGATTGCCAGAATGCCACTGCCACAGGCCCCAGCCTCTCCCCTGGGATTGCTGAGAGCAGGAATGCAGACTCTTCCTACTCCAGGATGCCAGGGCAAGAGGGAACTTGGGGACTGGGTTACTATGCTCCTTGAGGCAGAACTACATCTCCTAGAGCGTCCCAAGCCCTTGCCATGCCTGGTGCCAGCCTAATTGAGCTCCAGAGTCCACTGGTGGAAGGCCAGCCATCAGCTGGGCCATTGGCCTCCTGTGCTCCTCTCTGCTACATGCTTATTTGTGCCCAAGGCTAAGTATGGTGAAGCATCTTCCACTTGACTTGGGGGCTAAGAGGCCTGCCCAGTTTACCCAGCAGTCCCTGCTTGCAGCCTCCTTACTCTCCCTTCCCAGTCCTCTCAACCTTCACCCAGCTGCTGCCTGTCACCCTCTGTCCTCCCTGCACAGAAATTATTTTTATAAACTCCTCCTTGACTGAAGAGCCACTTTAAAGCATTTTAAACACCACTGCTCTGTCCTAATGAGAGGGAAAAGAGGCGGAGGCACTAAATTCTCCAGGGCTTTGCTGTGGAGCTCTGATGCTGCACACTCTGGAAATATTTCTCTTCTAGCAACAGACAACATACTGGCTGGGGAGCACCCAGTCCTATTTTAGAACCAGCCCCTCGAGTGCTATGTCTCCCCCTGGCAGAACTTCCAAAGTATACTCTGTCAATACCCCAGACTTCAAAAGGGGAGCATGCATGGGAGCATGACGCTGGATGGGGATTTCAGTTGAAAGTTCCCCAAATCCTCCATGGGCCTCATGCCAAGCCTGGCCCTGAAGAAGCGACAAAACTATGTTCCTGCCTTAGCTCATGCCAGGCAGAGTCCCCGATGCCCAGATCCTCATGAAGGATAAGGCGAATTCTTCAGTTAGACCCAAACCCTGCTTGAATATGTTCCCCAAAGTCTGTGTGTTGGAAACTTAATCCCCAGTGTGAAAGGCTGGACAGATGGGACTTTACTTTAAAGGGCTGAGGATACAATGAGGATAGCACCTCATAGGTTAGTGATGAATTCTGTTATCATGGAAATAAACTAGTTATTCTAGGCAAAAGGATGACTTCCCTTACCCTCCCAGTCTCATACACATCCATCCTCCTCAGACCATTGCCCATCTGTCTTCCTCCATCGCACGATGTAGGATAAAGAGCCTTACCGACCTTAACAGTCAGTACCTTAGCAATGAACTCAGCAGCCTCCAAGACTTATGGACCCAAAAATCTCCCTGTTGTTTATGAACTACCCAGTATTGTGGCTTGCATGAGCACAGGCTCATGTATTTGAATACCTGGTCTCAGCTGGTGGCACTGTCTGGGGAGATTATAGAACCTTTGAGACTCGGGACTACCTGGCAGAAGTAGGTCATTAGGGATGAGTCTTGAAGGTGACATCCCCTCCTCTTCTGACCTGAGCTTTCCAAACACAGCCACAGCTGCCACAGCCACGGGTAGAAATGCTTGAGCACTGTGCCTTTTCCACCATGATGGACTATTCCCTCTGAAACTGTGAGCCCAAACAGACTGCTCCTCCCTTAAGCTGCTTCCATCAAGAATTTTGTCACATTGGCAATAAAGGTATCAAATACATCCAAGTCACAGCATAGAATCCCACAGGGTAGCCTGCAAAATATGAACTGGGGGAGTCCTGGAATTGTAACCCTGATAATTCCTATACCATCTCGTCCATGTTGATCTATGGTGCCCTTGTTTTCAGGTCCATACTTTCCCCTTATGTCACTATTGAAAGCCACTCTATCTGGCTGTACAAGGAGCCTGGCATCTCTCAGAGATGTTTCACCTGGAGAGAGGGACTGCTTCTGCAGACACTGAGGTATTGCCTGATGAGATCCCAGCAGTCACCTGCCACTCAGACATCCTCTACATGGCAGCCTGGCTACCCACAGAGTCCTTCATTCCTCTCAAGTCCGGTGGACATGGACAGTGGGACCATCAGAGGCACCAGCCTCTGTGACAAGTTCCTTCCTCTCTCTGCACTGTGTATGAGGCCCCGTCAAGTTCAAGTCCACATCTCTTCCTGTCAGCCACGCCAAGCTTCCTGTCTCTTGTTTAGGTTCCACACCCCTCCCTGCTTCCAAATGCACTTGCTTGAGTCTGTTACTCAGAATGAAGCTGGGGTTGTCTTTCCAAGACCACAAGCGTTACCTTCACACTACTCAGGGCCTGAAGTGCCTGCCTTCCAGTCTTTTTATTCTCCTTGCCACATGGAATGGGGACAGTGCAGTCATTGTCAGGCTTAGAGGATAGCACACATATAAAGTTTCTATTGTGTTCCCGACAAAGGTAAGCCTGCAATCTAACTGCGCCACTATCACCACTTTACCACACCTCACAGCCAGAAGTCCAGTCATGCTTTGCCAGTGCCTTGACCTTTCCCCTCCTGAGCTTGGATCATTCCCAGCTGTTGTTCATGTCTGATGTAGGATGTCAGTTCCTCTAGGATGTCTTCCTGGACTCTGGCTGCCTGTGTTAGATGCTGACACCTTGGGTCCCTGCTCCGAGTCCTCCTGTAGGAAAGGACTTTCATCTTGAATCACAATAGCAGCCTACTTCTCTGCTTCTGGCACTGCCCTGTGAACCCCCAGAGAGGGGATCTGCATCTCCCAGGAGACTGGGACTTATGGGCGAGTAGACAGCATTCAGAGTGGGAAGTGATGGAGGCCTGGCCACTCTATGTCCCTGTCTCTGCAGGAAAGACCAGCTTTGTACAGCCTTGAGGATGTCTTCATGCAGACAGGGAGGCAGGAAGAATAAGTGTCAAACACCAGGGACTGGCATAAGATGACAAGTACTTACAGCGTGATCAGGACAGACAATGAGCGAGCTGAGTGCCGGGAGAAGAGAGCTATCACCGTGGACACATTGAACATTGTTGAAATAAGTGGGCCATCGGCTAGGCCAGGGAAATTGCTTTTGTCATATGGAAAGTTTCACTGCCATGGTCCGGTCCTTGCATTAGCAAGATCTGACTGGTAATACTGAGCGTGCACAGGACCTCTGTGATTCCCAGGTACTTCCTGAAATTCGGTGTAGGAAAAAAAAATTGTGAAAAGATTGGCAGCTCCAATTTCCTGTCACAGGTCCTCAGTTGCTCCTGATCACAACTTCACACTATCCTAACTCCCCAGCCACAGTCTAAGTGGGCAGGAGCCTCTAGCCAGGAAGGAATGTGGCTGTCTGAGATGCACATAGGTCTACCTGACCCAGAACAAAGACTCCATTTTTTTTCTGAGGCCCAGAGATGCTGCACAGGCTTGGGACTGGAGGACAGTCCTTGCCATCCCACAGCTCCTCAGAGGAAGACCACAACTACCTGCTCTGTCCTGCTGCAAGGAATCTAGATGGCAAGTTTCTGTTCGGGACTTTGAGACCTTCAGCTATGACCAGTTCTTACTCCATCCCTGAAGGACACCCAGCACCCAGCCTTACCATCTTGGTTTGATGTGCCTTGCTGGGGTTTTTGCTGCTGGCCTGAGCAGTGAGTGGCCTCTTCTTTTCCCACCAACTGTATTCTGTGCCATCACAGAACAGTATCTCCACCAGCCATAGCAAGCTCCACCCAAGGGTTACTATCACCCCTCCATTTCGCCATGCCTGCTCCCTTTCTTTCTTGTATTCACTCTTTTGAAAAGAGCTCTGCTAAGAGTTACCTTCTCCCTTGGAGCCTTTGATTTATGAGGTGCTTTCACATAACTCATGGCAGCTCCACAGCCAATCCCGCAAGGTGACCAGGAAGGTAGGGAGTGTCAGTCACATGTTTTGGATAGTGAAGTGTTTCTGAAACCCGAAGCTTTGGCACACATTTTGTGAGACTTGGCTAGTGATTAGTCTCAGTTTTGTTTCTTGTTGCTGAGATAAAAAATACCATAACAAATGCAACTTAAGGGAGAATGGGCTTATTTGGCTCACGATGCCAGGTTAGCATCCTTCATCACAGGAGAGTCCAGGTTTGCAGGGAAGTGAAACAGCCAGACACATCCACAGTAGAGAAAAACAAAGTGATGGCTTCATGCCAGTGCTCTTATTTACTCATGTATAATCTAGGATTCCCTCACCTAGGGGATAGTGCTACACACAGTGGGCAGGTCTTCCCCACATCAATTAATGTAAGCAAGAGAATCCCCTACAGACCTGATCCCTCATTGAGACTCCCTTTCCCAGAGATTCTACATTGTTCCAGATTGGTGGTTAACATTGATGATCATAGTGAGTATAGACTCTGTAATCTATGCCCAGTTTTTAAGATCATGATTCATAGTAAGGGACAGATATTTTTTTCTGTCAGGATACAGCACACACACACACACACACACACACACACACACACACACACACGAAACACGTTTTCATGAAACAATCCCCTGCTACATGCAGGAAGCTGTACCTTCCCACTTTCTCTCCCCACTACCGGGGCACAGCCTCCTCTTCCACTCTGTATCTCGGGTCCTCCCTCCCACTCCCCAGCTCTGCTTCTCACCCAACTCTGTTTTCCTCACTCACTTTCTCAACCTGACCCACACTTTGCACTTGCAGGCATGTTACCTTGCAAGCATTTTGGAGCCCTCGTGTGTCACCTCCAATACAGGTCATGAACCAGGTGAGGGGACACCGCTTTCACACTGGCTCTGTCTCCTCTTGCAAAAAGGTCTGATACAGGTGCCAAGCCAGACATCACCACTCTGTACACTCGCTGTCCCTGGCCTCTTTTCAGCCTTTGCTGCCTTTGGCCTTAGTCCAGTACTTCCTCTCCAACTTCCCTTCAGGGATCTTCAAAGGACTTTGGCTACACAGTTCACAGATAAGGCTCTCACTGTGATTGATTGAGATGGCAGATGACAAATATTTATCATGTAAAAAGAACTAGAAGCACGGTATCTGGAGATAGTGGTCCTAAGCCTTGGTAGAGGTGAGCAGGGAGGAAGTGGAGAGGCTGGGGGTCAGCTGGGGTGGTCACTTAGTGGGTTCTGTATGCTCTTCAAGCTGGTCCCCAAGGACAACTCCTCCCTGGGGAATCCCTGCCTTAAGGTCACAGGATCAGCTGTCATCTGGTGGCTTTGGGAAGTCTTCCCTGAATCCTTCCACTTCTACCATAGCTTGGTTAAGAGGCATCATTACCCTCGGTTCCCAGAGAGGGAAACTGAGGCTATTTGGTACTGTCAAAAAGATAGTGAAACTAGTCACAGTGGTCTACATATGTAACCCCAGCCCTCCAGAGGCAGGAACAGGAAGGCCATTGTTTTGAGTCCAACTTGGACTATATAGCGAGACACACATCCCCATCTCAAAAAAAAAAAAAAAAAAAAAAAAAAAAAAAAGGCTGGGGAGATGGCTCAGCAGTTAAGGTGCTTGCTGCTTAAGTGTGAGGTCTGAAGTGCTGCAGATGTTCAGAACCCACATAAGATGATGGTGAGTGTGGTGGCCCTGTAACTCCTGACTCTGGGATATTCCTGGAACAAGTTGGCTAGCAAGATGAGCCATACCGTGGGCTCTGGGTTTTAGAGAACCCTTCCTAAATGAATAAAACTGTGCAGGAAGGTGACTTTTCACATCACCTTTGGGCCTACACATGCATGTACTTTGCTTACATACCTGTGTGCCCACACATGTGCATACACTACACTCAAAAAACAAACAAACAAACAAACAAACAAAAAAGAAACAGAAAAACAAAACAAAGAGCAGAATTCAGTGCCTTTTTCCTCTGACAGCCACTATTTAGAACTTGAGGAGACATAAATAATTTGATTGCTACCTCCCCCACCATGCTCTAATTTGGGCATAACTGAGGCCAGCTGCATCATGGGTAAGACATATTGTTGCACAACCTTAGTCACTTATGTGTGATCTAGATACTATTTGAAGGGTGTGTGTATGTAAAGTCACTTTCCAGGTAGACCTCTGGCAGAGGAGTAGGAAGGGGACTCCTTGTGAGAGAAGACGGTGATGAATTTACGCCACTGTAGGAGTTGATTCTGGTAACCAAGACAACCACACTCCTCATCCTCTTTGCAAGCTTCTCTCTGTTTCTGTGACACTTTTCATGTCCCCCAGTGAATCAGAAGCTCACACCTATGTGGGAAGACTATTGCATTAGATAATAGATGTATATCCCTGTTGGCATTTAGTGACTTGGTTAGAAACTTATAAAGATGGTGTGATGGTTAATATTGCCAACGTGATGAGATCTACAACCACCTAGGAGACAACCCTGTGAGCATATCTGTAATGGAGTTTCTAGATTGGGTTAACTGAGGCAGGCAAATCCATGCTAAATACAGACAACACTAGTCCATGGCCTGGGATCCTAGACTGAGTAAAATGAAGAAAGCAAACCAAGTACCGTATCAATCTCTCCTTCCTGACTGTGGACGCCATCTGTGCTCCACTGACCAGCTGCCTCATGCTCATTCCTCCATGACTTGCTCACCTCAAACTGTGAGCCAGAAGAAGTCCTTCCTTAGGTCACTTTACCAGGCATTTTGTTTCAGCAAGGAGGAAAGTCACTAATACAGATGGTGAGTTTGGTGGGTCTAGAGCAGTGGTTTTCAGTCTTCCTTTTGCTGTGACCCTTTAATATAGTTCCTTGTGTTCCGGTGACCTCTATCATAAAATTATGTTTGTTGCTGCTTCATAACCATAATTTTTCTACTGTTATGAATAGTATAATGTAAGTATTTGATATGCACATGGCCTTAGGTGACCTCTGTGAAATCTCAAAGAACCTCTGGTCTAGAAGACCTGTCTGTCTTAGTCATTATCACCTTTGTGAGTTTGTTCAACACACGGCACTGATTCTGACTGTGCAGACAGAATGCGGTATGAGAAAGGCTAGGACTCAGCCCTGTTTCACAGACCACAGGATGGACCTGGAGAGGCAAGACAGACACGTGACTACATTTTAAAAGATAGCAATGAGGTTCCCCTTTGTAGATACCTTGATAGTTTGGATGTAATTGGCCATCATAAGCTCAGAGGGAATGGCACTATTAGGAGGTGTGGCTTTGTTGGAGTAGGTGTAGCCTTGTTGGAGGAAGTATGTCACTGTAGAGGGAGGCTTTGAGGTGCCATATAAGCTCAAGCCATGCCCGATGTTTCAGTCCACTTCCTGTTGCCTTCCTTGTTGTAATTGGACATGATATTTGTTTGGACTGAACCTCTGAATTGTAACCCACCCCAATTAAATGTTTTCCTTTATAAGAGTTGCTATGGTCATGGCCTCTCTTCACAGCAATAGAAACCCTAACTAAGGTAGATACCATTTATGGACTAGTGACCATGATGATAGTGACAGGCCAGTGATTCCCACAGAGCAGGGGCAGTGTGAAGAGCTGTCAGTCTCGACTCTCTTAATTGCCCAGTGACACCCTGACTAAGTATCACCAGCTTCTATTGGCAGATGAGGAAACTGAGGCTCAGTAAAAATGTTCCCAGAGGAACATACAAAGCAATTGATCAGCCTGCCCCAACCCCTGCTCTCAGGTCAGCAAGCTGGGAAAACGAGTGACTGATACACTGGCTATGAGACAGGTTCACCGCCTCAGTATTGCCTTCTTCGCCCTCTTTCTGATGATTAATACATCTCAAGGCAAATCATGCAGGGGCCGGTGAGGGCCTCTCTTTTCTATCAACAGCATGCACTCTGAGAGGCACTGGAGAGTGGTCTTCAGGGAGGCAGCCATCGATGTGAATGGATGAGGGGCAGAAGTTTATTATGAGGAAGAAACTGCTCATGGCCCCTGGGGACAGCTGCCTCTGACCTCAGCGTCCCTTTTTCATCTTTAATTTCTGTGACTCTGGGATTCAAAGCCAGTCTCATTCCTCATGCAGAGCCCAGAGACACTGCTGAGCTGAATTTTCTAAAGAGAATAAAGACATCAGTTCTATCTGCCCCACTGTGATTAGGGAAAAGGGAGTGAGGACAGCCAATATCTGCACAGACGCTGTCCCAGTGCAGGGCTGATGATGCCTGGATGGACCTCATCCATAGTCTTGGCATTTTCCAGCCAGGGGTCAGGGTTGCTCTTTTTTGACCCCTCAGAGCCCCAACCGACCCATCCCAGCTGCCTGCTGGAGTGCTGACCTGAGCAGATGGAACCCTGCCCTCAAAACCCACTGTTTCCCCCTTTCCTGTGTTCTTCGGATGCATGCTTTCTCTTACTCTCTGTCTCATTTCTTGCAGATCGTAGGCCAAAGGATTCCCCATTTCAAGGGGATTCACATCTGTGTCAGAAGCTACCGCTGTGTCAGAAGGCACAAGAAAGCTGAGCTTGTGTTGGATTCAGAGTTGAGTGGGGGAAGTCACAAGTATGACGTCTTCTGCTGCTGGGGATCCCACAGGGCTGACTGAGGAGCTTCAAATATAGTCTAGGAACTGTGGCTGGACCTGAGGCTCAGCAGGATTCGTGGACAGGAGTCTTACATTTGAGGCTAGTGGTGACTTGGATAACTTTAAGAGATAGCTTAGTATTTCCACAGTTTAATTGTCTACTAAGTGTGTACAATAATAAAATAACAACTGTCCCATGCCACTAGGAGTGTGGCAACTAGATATCTTCCCAGTAAAAAATACTAGATAAACAGTAGCCAAGGTTTGTATTCTCAAAATGCTTCCCTGCTGGAGCCAGGGCAAAGAGGACATGTTCCCACAAGGGTTCCTTCCCTGACTTTTACAATAACCTCATCACTGTCTGACAGAGACCAAAGAATAGAAGAAGCCAGGACATGTATCCTCAGATATCCCACCCCTCTCCAAGTCCTCGAGCCCATGACCTTTCCCCTTATAGAGGAGACCCAACTCCTCTAACAAGTCCTGGAGAGAGAAAAGCGAGCCCAGAACACGGCTGTGAGGTCCCAGGTAGCAGCCGGCCATAGGGCCCTCCCCATGGTGTCTGGACTCTGAGCTTTTGCTGTGAATAAACAAACACTGTAAGGTTGTACTTGGGCTGCTGTGAAAGGACCCATAGATCTTCACGGACCCTGGTGGGCCAGTGGCCAGAGCCTGTGTGTACATGGGTGAGACAGGGAGGACTTGGTGGATTGCAGAAGCCAACTTTTGCCCCAGCCTCAGACCAGGGTAGCAAGAAAGAAGGATCCATGGTCTGTGGGCCCATCCACCCACTTGCCTTTCTGTGTTTCCACCTGAGGATGGTCTCCTCTGTGGCTGAGAGACATCAGGAGAAAAGCAAGTATGATGAGAAATGCCAAGTAATGAATGACTCCAGAGGCTGTAATTAGCTGGTTCTCAGCTGCTGTATTTTTAGAGACAAGTATTGTCACCAGACTCCCTAGAAGCTGCTCTTCCAGGAGCTCCCCCCTCCCATCATTGCTAGCCAGAAGGGAGCTTCTCCTTTTCAGGTAGGGCTAGGATTCCAGAGCCGCCTAGGTCTGGGAATAGGTATACCCTATCAGCACTGAACACCTCTAGGGAGGCTGAGGTACTAGGACAAGGCTGAGGTACTGGATTGAAGTCTGGTATTTGCTTGCCTCTCCAGCCCTCCCTAGGTCTCACTGGCCAACTAGAGACACCAGAACCCAGAAGGACTAGCTTCTCCTTGTGCCTTTATGTCCATTCTCAGAGCAAGGCAAGAAAGGGCCTGTGGTGTGGTGAACTCTGCATAGCATCCTGGTTTTCCAAGCAACAGTGTAAATCTTGTCAGTCACAGAAACAGAAGATTCTTTAGCTGTCTTGAACTCCACTACCTACCTTTGTAGGCAGGTAATAGGTGCAGAGAGCATTGATTGGGTGAGGTCATGCAGCTAGGGATGGAAGGACCAAGAAACCAACAGTGTCTCTGGCCAGGGCAGCTTTCAAGGCGCTAAACATCACTTCTGGCTGAAGGACGATGACAGCCAGGTAGACTGGCCAGAGATTAGGAATTTTTTTAGTTTTCCCAGGGCTATAAAGATACCCAGTGTATGAAAACAAACAAGATCCCTTTGCCAATGACCTTGGTGACTATTCTGGGTTTTCAACCATTTCATAATGCTTTCCTGGTCAATTCAGAGACTCGAAACTATTACTGTCCATACATCTCTGTGTATTCACTGGACTCAGAGGGATGGTCTTGTCCAATTACTTTTCTTTCTTTTCTAGGGACAGGGTCTTCTTCCTCTGCAACCCTGGCTTGTCTAGAATTCACAATGGATACCAGACTGGTCTCAAATTTACAACTATCCTCCCGCCTCAGCCTCCTGAGTGATAGGATTAAATCTCCTTAGACAATGTCTTCTTATGTTAGGTTAGCCTTGAACTCACAATCCTTTTGGCTGTACATGCTAAGTGCTGGGGTGGCAGGCATGTGCCACTGCATCTGGCTTTTGGATGATTTTTTATTGGAGTCTCTCATACAGTGACAGTCTGATGGAGGCCTGGCATCATCTGAAACGGTTTCTTCCTTCACAGCCTCCTTTTCCCTCATCCCCATGTGTTTTCTGTATGAAGCTGGCCCCACTTTCTTAAGTACATTATCTCAGGGTCAGGCTCTGATAGAATGCTTACATGATGGCCATTTTCTGACATAGCGAGGCGCCAAGAAGACAATGCTACTGTAGCTTAGCTTCTTTAGATGTCACACCATATCTCATCTAGCACAGCTCACTGGTCAAACTCAAGCAATGGAGTTGGCTCAGCTCACAAGAAGGATACTGAACAAGGACAGAGTAGGAGAAAGCATCTTTGGACACTAGCTCCTGAGAAATATACAGAAGGGCGGAGGAAATGGACCAGTGAGTGAGAGCACTTACTTTGAAGGCTTGAGGAGCTGCATTTGAGTCCTCAGGGCATATATACAAAGGGCAGGCATGGATCTTATGCCAGTAGCCCAGCTTTGGTAGTGAGTGGAAAGAGAAGGATGGATCCAGAAGGTTTGATGACCAGCTGGTCCACAAGCTTCAAGTTCAACAGACTCTTCAGTCCATCTTAAGACAACATCCTAATAGTGATGACATCAGATGTCCTGCTCTGCCTCCCACATGTACACACACATGTACATACACTTGTACACCTGTGTTTGAGTAACCACACACCCCCACCTCACATACACATGAAGAAATACACTGAAGTGCTGTTCACATGGCATATAACTGTCATTCCAGCATTGCAGAGGCAGAGGCAGAGGTAGAAAGATGGAGAGCTTGAAGATGGAGAGTATTCATAGAGACTATAATAAAAAGGAAGGGAGAGAGAGAGAGGGAAGAAAGGAGGAAGGGAAGGAAGGAGGAGGGAGGGAGGGGAAAGTGGAGGGAGGGAGGGAGAGATGGTACCTTTGTCTCATCACATCAATACATCATGTGTTTGGGTCTCCAAAAGGATGCTTTGCCCAGTGCCTGCCTCTTACCTCACAACTCCCACATTAACCTTGAAAGCCACCTATCTCTCCCTCTGCTATTCTGTCATCTTTTGTGACTTGTGGACTTCTAGGTGATTAAGTCTAGCATTTGAATCCTGGTATTTACTATCTATGTGACCCTGAACACTTCAAGCCTTGGTGTATCCGTCTTTCCTTTTCCTTAATGCTTTAGATAAACACACAAAACACTGGGTCTCACCATAGCATCTTCATAGCGTGTGTACGTTATACTTTATTTTCATTCATGCTCCCCTCCCCTGCTGCCCTCTCCCTGTCTATCTTAAAAACAGGAATAATCTAAACAGGCATGGTGGCATGGGCCTATAACCCCAGCACTGGAAAGGGAAGGCAGAGGCAGGAAGATTGTGAATTCAAACCCAACAATTAGACACTGCCTCACCCACACTCCACAGACTAACCACCCACAGCAATAATCACTCTTCTCTTGAAGGTATCATTGAGCAGAAGACAGTGCTCATATCATTGCCCCTCTTGACACAGAGTGATCCCCAGCAGAGCTGTCTCTTCTGTGCATCTCTGGAGACAATACATTTAGCAGTAACCCAAGGCAGGCCCTCAGCTTGTCCTGGAGACTAAGCCCCACCTCCATGTCATGGTTGACCATGTCAACCAAATATGGAAAGTTGGGAGAATGAGAAACATAATAATGTCATCGCATAGGATAATCCCACTTTACAAATGAGACAGCCCAGCCTCAAAGGCCTCCCCCCCCCCCAGTTCACATAGCCACATACAGATGTATCTGAACCCACTCTGTAGGGACCAAGTATCTAGCTTGTCAGGGCCCCTAAACTAAAGGTCAAGGCAGGCATGGTCCTCACCCCCCCCCCCAGAGACCAGGCAGCTGGGGTGTGGGTCGTATATGTGTTGTTGCAGATAGTTCTGGCTTCCAGGTAGGTTTTCTCAGCCTTGACCCACTGAACGGAGAAGTCAGTAAAGAAAAATAGTTGTTTCAAGAGCATAATATTTTAAAATGTATCCATCCACAAAATTGCACTTTGGAGAAGATAGCCTATGTTTGCTAAACATCTGAGAATCAGGAGGTGGGGGGAGGCAAGCCATCACTGGCATGGAGGAAAAATAATACAAATGTGTTTGCAGTGTTTTATGGCTTAAAAAATGACTTCATCAATTCTCCCCATGTGCTGTGTTTCATGTCAGTGAGCAGGGGAGGGAAGTAAGGCGGTCTTGGCAAAGTCTCATGAAAGGACTGCAGAAGGCAGTTGAGTTCCCTCTCAGCTGTCTCTCTAACCATGTGGGGACCCTGTCCTGGATCTTGGGTCACCTCCTTCCCAGGGTCCCTCTACCTACCCAGAATGCACTCCTTTCCTCTTTTTCCACCCTTGTCTTTCCTTGCAGAGAACCACTTCCTTCTTATACATTCAGGCCTCCTACTGGAATGATTATGGCTCTGGCTTGAGCCATTCCCATGTACCATATGTACTTAGCTTCATTTTACCTACAGTCATGTCGAGTTTTAACCCCATTTTCAGAAGTAGAAGCAAACACCACAGGGATGAAATACTTTTCTCCAGATTTCCATGCCCAGTAAATAGTGACAGCAGGATTCAAACCCAGATCTATGACCTTATAACCTACATCTAACCATTATGCTACCCTTCCCCTATTTAGAGGTCAGGATAACCGTTCCAGAAGACACTAGTGCCTTTATCTGGTGTAACTGTACTCTCTTTCCCATTCATTTCACTTACTGTTTGAGGGGGACATGTACTGATTTACATGACAGATACTAATTATGCCTCTAGGAGCATATTTCTGCATGGTTCCTGAAAGTGTGAGCTCTGAGCTCTGACTACATGGCTTCAAATGCCAGCTCTGCTATTTGCTGTCTGTCTGGCTTTGGGTGGGATTCTTTATCACATTGTGCTGTTTTATAAAATTCAAAAGCAGTAGCTTTCTTCTAGGAGTGCATAATGACTTAAATGAGATAGAACAATTGCTTAAGTCAGAGTTGGGCACGTGATGAGGAATGCAGAAACGCTACCTGTGGTTCTGGTCACTGTCAGCAGCACCATTCAGGTGTTGCTGGAAGACATGGTGCAGAGTGAGAAGTGGGCTTGCTCTCTTGGAAGCACAGGCCCGGAGGGTGCCTATGGGACTGTATTTTAGAGATTTTAATCTGGCAGTGGATTAAGCTGGATCAAAACTGGGAGACTGCAGTAACATTGTGGGCAACAGCCAGGGGGAGGAATGCGTGAGCCATCATCAGTGGCCGACGAGGGTGGAGTACATAGAGAGCTGCAAGGAACGCAGCAGGAGTGTATATGAGCACACATTGCACTAGGGGTTACTCCAGGAGAGCGGCACCCCAAAAGAGTGTGGCTTCTATCCCAGAGCAATGAGATGACACAAGGACAACAGAAATTGGGAACAGAGGCCGCCAGAGGCATATGTCATGCAGCTTCTGTTTCCACAGAACTGGAAAAGGGCGCTCCCCACAACCTATTGGGAACTGGCCAAGGCAATCCAGATGAGAGAGACCAAGACACAAGGGTAGAGACCTCTTGCTATCCCCAAAGAGGGCCCAGTTGGGAGTGCGCTTCCACAGCTAACCTGTGCATCCCCTTCCTGGCCCCAAGGTCATTCTTGGTTGGCTCCATGCATCCCTTCTACAAATGTTTTTGGAGAAGAAGCTTAAAAAAGTAAAATCCCTGTCAGGCCTCAACTAAACATTTTCCAGCCTCCAAGTGGTTTTTGAGTGTGGTCCACATCTGTGCCGACCTGAACTCCCAAACAGGAAGGGCTCTTACCTTCCTGCAGTTTAGATGCCACTGACTGGCATCAGGTAGCCAAAGGACTCCTGGTGGATAGAGGTGCATGGTGATGTTGAAGGATGGAGCTACAAGGTGGCTGGTTCTACTTTGAGGGCTGACATGGGAGAGACTAGGTCTGGGATATGGGTCCGATAGGCAATGACTGAGCTAGTTCCAGGGTGATCTGTCTACTTTGTTTTCCTCTCCACTCCTCAGCACAACACCTGACAATAAGTGCTCAATAAATTACTCATTGAATGAATGCCAGGTTGCTGGGCCTTCTCCACTTGGTGGAGAGATGGCTAGAAGACTCCCCCACCCTGTCTCAGGGATGCAGGGCTGTAAGATACATTTGTGCTATCATTACTCAAAAATGGGAAGCTGAAGAGCCATTCTTGGGGGCTTTAAAGGGTGGTAACGCAGCCACTGTATTCACCACAGCCAAGAGCTGAGGGGAGGGCATGGCTATCTGCCAAAGAAAACCAGCCCGCTACCAGTGTGGTTCCTGGACAGAGGTTGCAGACCCTGGGATAGATGGCAGCACAGGATATGCTAATCTATGCAAATGATGGCACAACCTCATTCAGGCTTCCCAGAAAAGAATATTAATGGATGTCACTGGACATCTGGCCTCCTGCAGCCAGGATTCCAGTCATCACACCACCACCCTGTGGCAAACAGCCAAATAAACAGACTTCCTTAAAATCAAGCTGGATTGTGGTCCCCTTCAGGTCTGCCCGGTGATAGGAGGAAGAGCAGCAATTGAATTGCAAATGCAATGTCTGTACTGATCAATGCCCCTGTTGTCTGAATGAGATTGTGACCCTGGGTTTGGGTCCGGGGAACTGCTGATGGGCAGCATGAGCTCTGGGACTTTGCCTGGGGATGGATGGGAGCTGGGGCTGGAGAGACCTGGAGCCACCAAGGGTAGAAGACATGAAGCATAGCACTGTCAGAAGACTTCCCTGGCAGGAGGAGCCCAGGGAGCTGGAGTCCTGAGTCCTTAATGCAACTCAGTTCACTCTGAAGCAAAACAGAGGTGGGTGTGATGAGGTCCCAGAAGGAACTGTGCATTACCAGACACCAGAAAAGACTAGGAGAAATGACCAAGGCTGTGGAGTCTTCAAGGACAGCAGGTCTTTAATGGTAGAGAAAAGGCCAGAGGCTGGGAACAAGGAACCCACAATGGGGCCTACTGTGAAGGTCATGGTTGCACCTTATGTGTTCATTCTACAGAGGCCTCTGGGCAGGCCTTGTGCGCAGTGCCCGGCCAGCAGTAGCAAATAGACACAGACCCCATCTCATGAATATAAAGTCTGGTGGGAGAAAGGATTCGAAGCTCACTGAATAACTGAGGGTGAGATGGGGGAGAACATGACGTTCCTGGTTTAGTCTGCTACAGCAGGAGACATTTCATGAGGACCTGATTCTAATTCAGAGACCAGAAAACGAGCAGGGGCTAACTAAAGGGGAGAATGCGGTTGGAGGTATAGTGGAGGGGCTGCTCCCTGAAAAAGGTTGGATGTGTGCACAGAATGAATGGCCATGTGTATGATAGGGGTGAAGCATGATGAGTCAGGAGTGGTAGGAAGCCAGGGTACACACACAGGTCATGTTCAAGACTTGGGACCTGATCCTGACTGGGTGAGATGACAGTCAAGTCATTTGAATTCAAAGATGCCCCTTTGACTGATGAAGAATGGGTCTGAGAGCAAAGAGCTAGGTAAACTGTCCCTGAATGCTGTGCACCATGCTGCTATAGTCCTTGTGGGATGAGGCACGGAGAAGAACCTTTTCTTCCTGGTCCCCTATTAGTGACTTACAAGACCAAGCCTCAGTTTACAGACTTAAGCCTGTTTAAGCTAGAATCTGCTGTCCTCTCTTACTGCCTCTCTCTGTGTAGGGTGGGGCGAGTTCTCACCCCCTGAAGGATCACCTTCTTGGAATGGCATCTGTGTAACCATACATGGTTGAAATCACCACCGCCCTGTACCCAGTACCCAGGTTGGTGTCACATCCCTCCAGCCACCGAAGGCTATGCATGTGGTGGCAGGATGGGCTCAGAGCAATGATCCCTGCCTTGTCATCCTGATGTTGAGCTGTTCCAGGTCCTTCATGACCACTGTAGGGATAATTTTATGCTCCAACAAACAGACAAAGAATGGGGACAAGACTGGCTGTCCAAGAAATAGTCCCTGGTCAGGAATATGTTACTCTGTAGTTGCAGACAACACAGACAGACGTGTAGGGAGGCCATAAAAGAAAGAGCCAACATGTGACATTTAATTCAAGATTAAAGGAAACTGTCAACTGGATCCGATTGTGCTCATCCAGATGTCACCAGAAACAGCTGTATGCCATCTGCTGGGGTGGGTATCATCAGCTGGAGCAGCCCCACTAAGTCCCAGTTTGCCTACCTCCACAGCAGGAAGGCCAGCTGAGGTTGGGGGCCCACCCTGGCCTGAGGGATGCTGGGAGGAACAGGAAGCCCCACCTCCTCATCCTACTTCACAGGCCTTTTTTGTGCTAACAAAGGTAAGTAATGAATTACTGATAAGTGGCCTCTTTTAAAGGGAAATTATTCAGGAAAGCAGGTGAGAGTCTGCAGACATTCATCTTCTGGCTCTGAGAAGCTGGCTGAGAGATGGAGAAAGGTAAGGGAGATGATTCATGGCTGGGGACTTTCATCCCTCACAGGAGGTGTCCTCTGCAATAGGGAAGCAGGATTGATGGGTCTTAGGCTAATGCTGTGGTAGGAATCTGCCAGCTTCATCTCAATAGCCAGGCCAATGAGGCTGACAATCAGTGGGACCAAAGCACCCAACTCCCTAAGTGAGGCTCAGAGCCAGCTAGGGCCCTGGGTGGGACAATCTTTGATCTCTGGACAGACCACTGAACTCAGTAAAAGTCCTGAATGTTAAGACTCGACTTCTAGAAGTAAGGGAGAACACTGGCCTCAGGTGCAGGAAACTGGATACCAGGCTCTTGGTACTTGCCCTTCTCTCCTCTTGGACCAGTTTCACAGCTGTCACAAGCCAGTGAACATCCAGGGGCAATATTTGGACATGCATTCTTTGAATGTGCATAGTGTGATCTTGAAAAGGAAACTAGGAAAACTAGTCACCTTGAAAGAAACAAAACAAAATAAAACAACAAAAAACATAAGCCATCAAGCCCCCATCCCCTCATCTCTCCAACAAGCTCTTT
Organism: Phodopus roborovskii; assembly: GCF_943737965.1. NCBI lineage: Eukaryota > Metazoa > Chordata > Mammalia > Rodentia > Cricetidae > Phodopus > Phodopus roborovskii. The sequence goes on from NW_026126517.1 coordinate 20,905,175, forward strand.
TGGCCTCCCATTACTGTCCCTCTCAGCCTCCAGCTTCTACAACATCAGCACCTCCCATCTCCTTGTGGTCCCACTGACTGCATGCAGGTAAAAATAGACATTTCTTGGCTGCTGCCTGCCCCAGGTGCCTCGGGCCCTCAAAGCTCCGGGCTTCCCTTCTGAGAGCCAGAGGCTGCAGAGCTCTGCTCAACACCCACTGTGCACAACCAGAAAGTGCCAGGGAGTTAATGGCCAGCGAGGCAAAACTTTGATCAATGGAAAATGGGAGCTAGTGGAAAATTCTTCCCTCTTGCTCCCTCCCAGCAGATGTTCCCGAGACATACAGCTTTTCGAAATGGTCTTGCAAGATTGAGCAATCAGTCGTACTCAGCAGCAGCCAGCTCCATAATGCATCCTCAGAGTGGTTCCTACCCCCTCCTGACCCAGACTGTGCTTCCTCAGGCAGGAAGAGGACATCAGCACTGCCATTCCCTGGGGCACTGCTTTTGCGGGAGCAGAGGAGAAGGCAATATTCAGATTAGGGAGCAACCCTGAAAACCAGTCCTTGGGAGTGGATTTGCCAGTTGGATTTGGCACTGGAGTTCTAGCAATTAGAACCTCACTGTTGGTGATTAGTTGAGTGATACTAACTTGGACATTCAATGGCATCACAATGGCCAATGCACTCACCTGTAGCACATGGGCAAGAGGTGCTCATTGAAGATGAGCCCTGGGTTCTATGGTAAACTCAGCACTTGAATGGTGCCATAGATGGAGAGGTCCCCATGGGGTGAAGTTTGTTGATACAGGGGCACTTATTCTTCACATAGGCCCTGTGTGTAACTGGTTCAAACAGACCTTGGTCATTACAGTGCAAATCAGCTTCCTCAACACATTTCTGAAGAGGGCTCTGAGGCTCAGGTAGGTAGCAATCTAGAGCAGAGTGTGCTGTGTCTGTGGGTCACATTGATTATCCACCTCCCTAAAAGGATGCAATAAAATCTAACACCTGGTATTTGTAAATTGCCCTATGTGGAAATAGAACCTTGGGAGATTCAACCAACCTAGACTGCAGCCATTGATTAGAGAAGAACAAGTTGGAGAGAAATTTCATAGTAGCTTCCCTCAGTGAACTGGGGATGATGGTGGCCCTGGGTATAGCAGGATTCAGGAAGAGTAGAGGCCAAGGGCGGCACTGCTACCCCAGAGGCAGAGTGGGCAGCAAGGCTGGGGTAGCACCTAAGGCCTTGACCAATCAGCCAGGATGTTCATCTGCCAAGGGAGTTTCTGGACATGTCATTAAAAACAAATCCCAAGAGATGTGAACTCATCTTTGTTAGTGCACAAAGTGGCATCTTGCAGCCTACTGGTGACCTGGCTGCAGATAGGTAGTGGAAAGATGAGAAGATTCAACATATGAGCTTGGTTCTCCTGTTGTGAGACAGCTAGAAAATTGATTATGACTGACAGATGGCTTCTCACTCCTAACTCAACAAAGCTAGGAAGGTAGAATATTAAATATAATATTAATATAGTAAGTATAAACGTATGCATTTTATTAATAAAAATAAAGCAATAAAATATTAGTTTAAAAAAAATCTCAAGAGATAGTAAGTAAATGGAAGTATCGCACTTCCCCTGACTTCCAGATGTATCATTTTCCAGAGTCAGTGGCCACTGGGGAAGGGAAGAGGGCCCCCTGAAGAAAGGACCTCACAATGCCAGCATAGGTTCATGACACATACTTCCCATCCTTCTACAGGGACCTAAAGGCTCTTCAATGCAGGATCTGGCCTGGCACCAGCAATGGACCAGGGGGTCCCATGGGGTCCATTGCTGCCTGGAGTTATCTCGCTGGTCCTTGAGTATGTAACTGGGTTAGAAACGATACAGTGCCTGAGAGCCCTCCCATGTGGTCTTACAAACCGTGAATTAAGGCTCATTATGGCTGGATGGGCCAAGTGGGAGACCCCGCAACTACCCTCCAGCTCAGACAGGATAATAAATTAGAGGAATTACTGGCACATTCTAGACAAAACTGCAAAGATTAGTGCCACATTACCAACTTACAGGATGAAGAGTAGGTGCCCCTGCCCTACTGCTAACATGGAAGTAATCTTAGAAATGACCTTGGATGGGCAGGGTCACAACGCCAACTGCAGTTTCCATGCCAGAGGTCGGAATTTTACTGGAGCAGGTCAAACTCCCTCTGGCACCTGGGTGAGGCTATAACTTAAGCAAATTCTTCCTCACCACCTTATGGCAGGAACGTATCTGCTGCCCCACTCTAGGAATAGAGATATCTTCCTGCACTCCATCATAGTTTGGCCCAAACAGGCCTTCGGCACCACACTGATGGTGTCTTATACATTGTGCCTGGTGAGAGAAACCCAGAAAGCTTTGGGTGCTTCGGCAAGGTTTAGGTGAACCAGGGGCTGGCCATATTGGGTGTTTGAGGGGGCTCTAGTGGTTTGGAGTCCCAGGACGTACCCTCTAAGGTAAAGTACAAATTGTCATATTACTTACTTTTTCTCTCTAGGGAGAGGCTCAGTGCTTTGCAGGGCAATGATGTTTTGAGGTAGTGTCTAATACAGATGAGAAAGAACACTGTGTGGTGCCTGGAAAAGTTAGTTGTAGTTACCCTTTTCATCTTCGTTTAATGTGTGTGTGCCCATATGCTCGTGTACTCACTCAAGCAAGCACATGCTATGGCATACATGTGGAGGTCAGAGAACATCTTGCTGGAGTCAGTTTTCCTACTATGTGGATTGAACTCAGGTGACAGGCACCCTAACCTTGTTAGCCCAAGCTACCTGCTTTTAGTGGGATCCAAATGGACAGAGGGCTCTGTAGGGGGCTTAGCCACCGATGCAAGCTGCACTAAACATGTGTGTCCCAGCATATCACCAGGGCTCCATGTGGTAGGTAAAGATACCTATGGAAGTCATTGGAAAGTCACAGACAGAAAGCCTTGTCTATGGAGTGGACAAGAAGCACACAGACCTCTTGCCTCCTATTAAAGCCATCAAAAGCATCTATGGCAGAGAAGGAGATAGCCAGTCAGATGAGAAGGATGACACATCCCAGATGTGTCAGCCAGCATCTCCATCAGCCACCACTATGCAGGTACAAAGTGATGATGGTGGCAGTATGGAGACAATTCATGGGCCAACAGTGTGGCTGTCCTCCCCCAAATGGGCCTTGCAACTGCCCTAGCTGAATATGTCAACAGTCATCAGCAGAGAGTGATGCCAATCTCTTAGTATGGCATGGATCTTTAAGGAGATGTGCTGGCACACTGCTTGCATCTGACCCCAGAGCCCTGCCAGGCAGCAATTCATCCCCCCTGGGTGGATGCTAATGTGGATATGGGTCTGTCTATACGAAGGCTGCTCATGAAGGCCAGGCAGTGCCAGTAACTGAGTGTATAAAATACTTGATTTCCTAGTATAATATCCCCCCAACATTGTTTCCCATCAAGAAACCCATCGTCCAAGGAGGAGTGCCAGCCCTGATGGGAAGTTGGAGGCATGGCAATGGTGTCAGGAGTTCTGCTGCAGACTTCTCTTAAGTGCTTCTAAAGGACCCTGGGCCTGTCTACCTCCTGTTTTACGAGAGGGAACAGCTCTGCCAGGAGGCCAGGCACACATCTGTGTGGCCTGACACATGCTTCTCTCCTTCTTCAACATGGCTATATGGCAAGGAGTGCCAAGTGAAATATATTGGCTTTCAAGCTCACAATCCAGAAGGGGGATATTGGAGTCTGCCTGCTCCCCCCCCAAAAAAGGCAGCCTCTTGGGTGAGGGGTTGTCCACAGGAGGCTAGAGTGATAAAGAGTCGTGTTGTCTCTCATCCTTCCTGCCTCAGCCTGTGCTTATAACTCTAGCATCCCTGACACAGCAGAGGCTTTGCTTTCTGAAGAATCCTGGTGAAGGTTGGTCCTCAGCCTTCAAGGCAAATGTCTCTTGTCATTTACTATCCCCACAGTACGTCCTCATCTTTGTGTCATCTGAGATTAGACACTGGAGGGACCAGAGCCCCTCTGCTCTATTACCCACAGGCTTTTATTTCTATGAACCAAGGGTAAAGATCCTCACCCCCACCAAGTTCATTGGTCAAATGCTTCTGTTTCTGGAGACCATCTCTTGCCTTGTTTTCTACAGGATGAAACCCTAGGATTTCAGTTGGTCTTGAGTTCCATTTTTAGGGAGGGCTCTATAGGGACTCCTAGAATTGGTCTGTTCCAAAAATGCAAAGCTTGTCTGTAGCTATAGGTGATCTGAAAAAAGGAAGAGAGTGGATGAAATTGCAGAGCTATGGAGAGGAACTGGGGAGTGTGCGTAGCTTGCAGAGCATGTGCCTCCAAAAACTTGGGCCAGTTCTGGAAAATCTGCATCAAGGGAGAAGAGCCAGGCCTCCAAAGCATTTCTGGAGTCTCTCCATGGGGTCTGGGATCCAGGTTGGGAAAGCAATGCTGTGTTTGGACAGCTTTCAGAGAGGCATGCAGAGTGGCCACCAAGCTCCTTCAAAGAAATGGAGCTGCCCAGCAGTGACATCTACCAGCAACATGGCCCATGTTAGGCATTTGACCAGCACATATGCCTTCCCTTGGTATCTTAGGAATGCAGAAGAGTGTAGAAACAGATCTAGATGGAAACTGTGTCTAACCTGAACTTTCACTGTATTTATAGGCAGCAGAAACAAGGACGAGGCAAGATGTTCTGTTACCAAGAGTAGAACAAAATCTAGGGTGATATGGTCAGGAGAAATTTACCAGGGAGAAGTGGACTATTAGACAAGAACACAGATTTCAAGCAAAATATGATATCCAGAGATTTGTAATTTCTTGGGATGTGTAAGGCAGTGACAGGCTCTGCATGTGTGTGTATGTAGGGAGGAGGTGAGTAAACTCACTGACCCACTGTCTAGCCATCACAGCAGACTCAAGAATTAAATGGATGTTCATAAACCCAGGCACATGCAGGATGGAAGGGGCCAGACCAGCGTAAGAGACATCATTCTCAGTGGAATGTGGAGGAGAAACTTCCCATCAGCAATGAAGAAGAGGAGAAGTAAGTGGTCCAGACAGAGGCAGGAAAACACAGCATGGCAAGCAGTCTGCCCAGTAACCAGTGGTGGGTCACAGAAACACTGAGGAAGGGCTGGAGAAGAAGGGTCATTTCTGTTTGATTTCATACCACCAGAGCCCAGATGTTAGGGCTATAAACTTCATGATGTCGTTGATGTCCTCACTTGTTACTGCGTCTCCACTCTTGTCATCTAACACATAGCTTACTCTTCAGGGTTAAAGTGGCTGTTTCTCCTCTGGCCCCGCAGCAGGGGAGTGGAGGCAGCAGTGGTCAACTTAGAAGAGCAAGCTGCCCCAGGACTGTCAGCCTGCAGGCCACTGGCCAGGATTGGCTGCATGGCCGCTCTTCCCCACAAGGAAGCATGACCGGCCCAGTCTCCCAAAGAAGGCCTGGACAGCTGAGGAGGAGGAGTACAGGGGTGCCTGGAGGGGACAGCACTGAGGTGAGCTGCAGGGGCTCACAAGGAGGTAGCATGAGAGTCACTGTCACTTTTGAACCATAAGGAGATGGGGCTGAGTATCAAGGAGGTTTGTGTCCATTGAAGACTTGGGACTTCACCCCTCAGGCAGAGGACAGTCACTGAAGCACTTAAGCATAAGAGTTGTGTGATGAGAGTTGAGAGGTCAGAGTAGTTACCCATTTGGAGTTATCACCACATACACTGTGTAAAGCTATGTGCCCGGATGAGAGGACCAAGGGGCCCTGTGTGGGGAGGGAAGCAGAAGAGGTTCTGTTCTGACTTTAACAAACATCTCACCCTAGACAGGACACTGGTGACAGATCAAAGGTATGATTCCACTCTAGTGAGGGTTTTATTTTGGGGGAGGGGTTACATATAAAAACATGAGTGATTCAAAAGTCAGTTGCATCATGGGAAAGCTAGCCCTAGCACCAGCAACAACTCAAAGAAGCTGTATCACTAACATCCACTGCCTACTTTGCATGCATCTCAGCTGGCCATGGGTTCCTCTCCTCAATACTTAATTGCTACTGCTTATCTAACAGGGTGAGGGGTATGAGTCTTGTAAATTTCAGGAGGTTTTTTTTTTTTTTTTTTTTTTTTGAGACTTGTGATGTTTGTTTTCTTCCTGAGCCTTACAAGTTTTATGTAACTATGGAGTCTTAAGGAACCTCCTTAGGATGGAATGTTTCCATTCATAGGTCAAGGTGCTGGTGAGATGAAAGGGAAGCAATTAAGGAGGCAGGGGATATCAGGGAAGAAGAAGGATGCCCAGGAGTCAGCAAGATCTTGGACTTTTGTGAAGGAAAGGGATAATCAATAGTACCATGTGCTAATGCTAGGTCAACTAAGATGGTCACTAAAGTCACTGTGAGTTAACACAATAGAGAACAGCAGTGTCCTGGACCAGAGAGTGAGCTGAGAACCTAAGTGACCCAGAAGAGAAGAAGAGGAAAAGAACAGGAGACAGATCTTACAAAGAGCACTGTTATAAACAGCAGGAGGGAGAAATGGGCCCAGAAGTTCCTAGTCCTCTCTTTAAAGATAGGAGTAACATCAACAGGCTTATATGCTGATAGGTGTGGTCCAGGAAGGTGTAAATAAGGGACAATACAGTCAGGACAGGGAGGGTTCCATCAATGTCCTTGAGTGGGGGAAGGGGTGGTTCGGGTGCAGGACCTGGTGGGGGCTCACACAAGGGCTGACCTTGGATTGAAGCATAAACAGTTTGTCCACAGAAACAGGGAGATGGAAGCGTTAGAAATAGACACAGGCAGGAGGGCAGCAGTGGGGATTTTTGGAAGTTATCTTTGTCCCCATTTGTTCACTGACTAGAAAGCAAGGTTATCAAGGAATACAAGGACAGAGGAGGGAGGATGTGGAGGCTGGAGGAGAGAGGGGAAGGTGTGATTCCCTCATCTAAGAGAGGGGAGAGTGACTGGACCACAGAAATGATGGATGATGCAGCAGCCAGCAACACCCACCTGAGTTCAGGGATCATAAATTCAAAGTGAGATGACCAGTATACTCTGAGAATTCTTCCACAACTATGCTATGCTGGCCAAGGTACAGCTACTATAGAGGGGCAAAGGTGGATTTAACTGTTGAAGGTTTGGCTGAAGTGACAGAGGCACGAGAGTTGAGGATGTTTGCTGAGAAGATTGCAATGACTCATCAGGGAAGAGCAACTGGGTTATGAGGAGGGCTGAGATGAGGAAAGGTAAGGGATAGGAAAGGTGGTTCTGTTGACAAATTACAGTTCCAGTGTGCCTGGGCGATGATACTTGAGATAGCAAACTAAAGCCCCTAGATGTGGGATTTTGAGATGGGGAATGAGGTCTTAAAATAGATTTGGGGGTCTTGAGATGTGATTTAGGGTTTTGAGAAGGAATGTAGGGTCTTGAGGCAGGCCATGATATATGATGTGGGGTCTAGAGATGTGATTGTGGGGTCTCGAGACAGAGTGTGAAGTCTTAAGATGGAGTGTGGAGTCTTGAGATAAAATGAAGGACCTCAAGATAGGGTATGGAGTTTCAAGATAAGGTGTAGGTTCCTGAGATGGAGTGAGATCTTGAGAAGGGATGTGGAGCTTAAAGACAGAATATGGGATCTTGAGGCAGGATATGAAGACTTGAGATGAGGTGTAGTGTCTAAGACAGGATGTAGGGTTTTGAAATGGGGTCCTAGGGTGGGGTTTCAGGCTTGTAGATGAGATGTGGGGTCTTGAGACACAGTGTATAGTTTTAAGATTGGGGATGTGGCATCTTGAGACAAGGTGGGAGTTCTTGAGACAGGATGTGTGGTCTTGAGACAGAATGTTGGACCTTGAGACAGGGTATGGGGTCTTGAGATGAGGTATGGAGTCTTGAAACAAAATGGGGAGTCTTAAGATAGAGTATAGGGTCTTCAGATAGGATGTGAGGCTTTGAAATGGGATGTGAGGTCTTGGGAAGGGAAGAGATTGTCTCAAGGGCAGGGTGTGGGGCTTTGAGATAGGGTTATAGAATAATAGAAATAGCTGGTAATAACAAGGTCTGGGGCAAGACCATGGGGTAGTGGTTAGAGGAAAGAGTAAAGACCAGCCCATCACAGGTGATGAACTAAAACTGCAAGGTGGCCAAGCATTTGGGAGACTCCTTGCTAAGAATGCAGGAGAAAATTGAAGAGTCCCCACAATCCAGGGGCCAACATGTTCAAGGGAGAGGAGAGGGGCCTGGGGTGGATAGATAGCTGTAGCCAGGAGCTTGTGCCTACAGATTCATCTTGGGGTTTTTTTTTTCAAGAGGAGGGATAGATGTTGGCAAGAAGCTGAGCAATGGGAGCCAGGAGGACTCCTACTCCACCTCCAGGCACAGGGACCATGGAGAGAACATAGCCTTCATGTGAGAGGGCTGTGGAGGAGCAGGACAGAGGAATTCTAGTTAGAGCTGGAGGATGCTGGGTGGTGGCGGGGTGACACAGAGGCTGCTGAACAGAGGTCCAGCCATGAGGCCAATTCCATCAAGCCCTGTGTTCTAGTAACCTCCCTGAGCAGAATTTTGGCTCAGGTAGAAGGAAGCTCAGAGATAATCATTTTGGAGGCGCTGAGGTGTTCACACGGCAGCAGATCTGAACTTGTTAATATCACAGTAACACAGCCCATGGGAGGGGCCTTGTATGGGCTGAGCCACCGAGGCAGCTTATCTTGCAATATGTGGCTCCTTACAAGGGACGCATGGATGCCAAGTGCCCACAGGATGGAAATTAAAGAGGGAAAGAGTTGAGGATGGATGGCAGAGATATTAAAAAAAAATTCAGTATCCAGGTTTATTTTTAGGTCTACTGAAGTAGAAAATAAGTGCTTGGACTGTGAAAGACGGGATCACAAGGCCAGTCTTGGCCTCCAGGAGCAGCCTGGGTCCTGTGTTGTAAAAACCTACCATTCGTAACTTTTGATTTACTGTGGCACAGACATGAGGCACTCACATGATACATCGCTTGTACATTCTTTGATCGATCTGCAAGACTTTGTTTTCTAAACTTCCCATCCATCAGCTGTATCTGTTCCTGTCCCACCCCTCAGCCCTCGAGATGAAATAGGGCCCACCCCTGACTCTTGCAAAAGTGACAAGTTTATGAGGCTGGAGGATTGCAAACATGGGCTTGATTCATGCCCACTTCTACCATGGGTGAGTCTTACCATGAAGTCCAAAGGTGAGGCATAGAAGAGAGGACACCAGAAAGGCACCAGAGCCCCAAACACATATGGCCCAAGAAGAAGGGGGTAGTGTTCTGGGGAAGAGGCATGTACTCGGCGATTGTCATCCCCTGTGGAGGCATCCTGCATCTCACTATACAAACACTTTTGGAGCTGAACAACAGCACAAACACTGCCCACATTTGCCATCCGCTTCTACACCACAACAGAAGGGCCCGGATGGTACCACTGCTGCTGGCCTGTGGGCCTGGGGAAAAGAGAACCTGTTTCCCACTGGCTCCCACAAGAGGTTACAGTGCCCCCACCGGAAGACATGTTGTTCTGTGCGTATAAGGAAACTCGGGTACCCACGTACCACCTTAACTCTCCTTCTCCTGCCAATATCCTCAGAATGGAAAAGGCGAGCATCTGTGATGTTACATCCACCCCCAGCCCCTACCCCTCTACTTACAGAAAAGAGTCTTTTGGTTCTTGCAAAACAGATCCCTGCACCTGGGGGTGGGGATGGAGGAGAAAGGGAAAGATGCTTATTGTCTCTGCTTCGAGGCTGGAGCACAGAGGGCAGAAGGCAGGACCGCCTGTGCCTGAGGGAGGCAAATACAAGGCCTTGCAGAGGGAACTCTGCTTTTGAGGGGTGTAGTAAGCCCATGACCAACCTGAGGATCTCAGCAGAACTCTGAGCATCCTTTGGCTTAGTGGAGGGGAGTCAGCAGGCCAGGAGTTGAATAACCCAGTGGTGTATTAGGAGCCTGATGTCAGTTCCATTCTGGGGCCTTTAGCCAACCTCCACAACTCTATGTGCCTCAGTTTTCCTGCGAGAATAGTTTCAACATCTCTCTTGGGTCCTGAGAGGCATCCAAGGAGTGTCAGAAGTAACAACCTTACAAATAAAGGAATTATCGATGTAACTGATGCTTTAAATTGAGCCCTGGGACCTCTGCTGTTTAGAGAATGGATCAATAGCAATAACAACAATAAGTAGTGTATAACTCAGGAGGGAGTTTATAAAGGACCCCGTGGCAGTAGCACTAGATAGCTCGGAAATAGAAAGAGACTTCCTGTCTGCCCACAGCAGCCCAGCCACCATGCTTGATTGGCCAAGCCACCAAGCTCCCTGGTCAGAGAGCCTAGAGGCCCTGGCTATTGCAAATGGGGAGGGGACCCAGCTGTGCAGGAGATGGGTCTGGAAATGAGGGAATAGGGAAAACCAAGAAGTCCCCAGGAATTATTCACAGTGCTGGCCCCAGAAGAGGTAGCCCAGTGGCATACCATTGGGGAGACGTCTAGACACTAGTGCAGCCAGGGAGAAGTTAGAGAACTCAGCCTTGGAAGGATGGACCAGCAGTGCCAGCACACAGCTCTGCTGCTTCTGATACAGGGAAGACACAGGTCTGAAATGTGAAGTCCTTGTTTGAAGCACTGGCTCTGGCACATCCCCACTGGTGTGGTATGTCATAACCTTCCAGGGCTCTGGGGCTTCTTATCAGCAGTTGGAGTCAAGCCTAGAGCTCTATTTAGTGTCTGTAGAGACGCGAGCTGCAAGAGTGCCTGGACGCTTCCTGTAAAGTTTTCCAAGATATTTAAAAAAGATTTTATTAATTTTATGTATACAAGTGCTTTGATTGCATGTTTGTGTATCCTACATGGGCCTGGTGCCCAGGGAGGGCAGAATAGGGCACCAGATCCCCTGGAACTGGAGTTGCAGGGAGTGGTGGGCCACCACATGTGCTCAGCAAAAGCAGCAAGTGCTTTTATTGCAGAGCCTCTCCCCAGATCCTACCTTTAGTCTTAAATGTTGGTATATGTATGTGTCTCTGTGCACATATGAGTGCAGGTGTACTCAGAATCCAGAAGAATCTCCTGGATCTCCTGGAGCTGGAGTCATGAGTGACTGTGAACTACTTGTTATGGGTGATGGGATCCAAACTCAGGTCCTCCTCTGGAAGAGCAGGAAGTGATCTCAACCACTAAGCCATCTCTACATCCCAGTGTTATGGGTCTTTATCAGATAGTTCCCCACATGGGTTGATGAGAGTATCCCAAAATAGCTTTGCCATCTTCTAGTGACCATAGAACCAGATTACTAGGGTGGGACTGAGTCTGGAACCACACCCTCAGAGACATGAAACTGATCTCTTACTTCCCATCCCACCCTGGCCTCTCTTGGCACGGGCACTGTTGAGCTTCTCCTACTCTGAGGTGCTTTGCCTCTGGTCTTCCTGCTATTATAAGTCCTGCTGGTTGGCAATGGGCACAGCCCTATTAGGAACTTGCTACTGAGAACTGACCTGGTGGTATAGTGCTTTTTCCTCCCAGAGAGAGGGGCTGCTGAGACAATTTGGCACACACACACACACACACACACACACACACACACACACACACACACACACATGCCAGAGACTTCTGATGGGATGAGAAAAGGCCATTTAAAAGGCACAAAATAGTCCAGAGAGATGTCCCAGGCTTAAGAGCACTGGTTGCTCTTGCAGAAGATCTGAGTTCAGTTCCCAGGTTGCTCACAACAGCCTATAACTATGGCTCCCTCTTCTGGTCTCTTCAGACACCCTCATACATGTGACATACTCATATAGACACACACTCTTAGAGATTTAAAAAAAAAAAAGTATTTTTTTTAAAGGAAGAAAAGAGACCCAAACATCCCAGAAAGGGAGCCTAGTGGGGCTGAGGCCAAATTGTGGGTGAAGAATTGTTTTGGAAGGAGAACTCTGGACAGGCTGCTGATCACATGCTATCAAACCTAGCCCGCAAACCTGACCTCCACTGTTGAGAAGAATCAACAGGGCTAAGGACCTTCCTGATAAGCTCTTTGTAGTCCAGAGATGACTTGCTCAGTCAGTCAAGGGAGATGCTGCCTGGATAAAGACCTGGCAAAGGAGCTGAGGTGAAGATGAACCTGATCACTCAGAGATGGTGCTTTAGATGGAGTATTTTCATGTATGGTAACTGATGTCTCAAAGAGCAGGAAACAGTTCCCTGTGCACACAGGGAAACACACACACACACACACACAGCCAGAGCATTTATTTCTCTTTCATACACACACAGCTAGACTTCCTCCCCCTTTGACATATGCACATATACAACTATCATACAATTATCTTGGAATAATAAGGATCGAGAAAATAGATAGGCTGAGTAGATATTTATTCAGGGAGAAATAACTTACAACAGAGACAGATGAACACCAGCAGATTCCTGGTCCCAAGGATGCCTCTGGATGCTCTCTGTCTCTGTCCAGCAAGTGAGTGCGAGAGGGCGCTCCCTCCGGGGTCCCTACCTCAGACCTAGTTCCCCCAGGTCACCTCCAAACCGGTTCCCACCCCCAATGGGCATGGTCAGTGCAACAGGTGCAGACAGAGTGAATATCTCACTACATACAACTAGTTTTCTACCTCTCTCTCACACACAGCTATCTGTCTCTGTCTCTCTTTGTCTCTGTCTTAGTCTCTCTCTGTGTCACTCTCTGTCACACACACACACACACACACACACACACACACACACACACGCAGGAGGGGGTAGGCCTGTGGGTACACACTGAGCAAACAAACAGTAATTCAGTGAGACTTCTGGGCACTCCAGCCAGCAGGGAATTTTGGTTCCCATAATAGATTACTGTCCCCAAGCTGGCCAGAAATCAGTTATTTCAACCTCCAGCCTAGAGCTCTCAAATGTTCCTGATGTGTAGATCCGAAGCCTCTGCTTTAACAGCCCCCACATGGGGAGCCTACTCCCCTACTGGGAAGGCACTTGGTCACTCTGGTTATTGTTAATCACCATAGGTCAGTGGTGCCAGCCTCAACCATTTGCCCAGCACTGTGCTAAGCCCCTGGGACAGACTATTTCCAATAAGGAGCTAAGTGTTCCTCTCTCCATTTAATCAAAACTGAAACTGAGTCTCTGGTACAGACACTCCTCTGTGGTACACTTTAGCATGGGCCAGAGCTGGGGTTGAAGCTGGGGAGTCGTGGATGGTCATATTGCATAGGATGGGCGGGGTCTCTGGATAAGCCCATGCTCTGCTCATCAGTGTCACTGGCTGACTCCAGGTTGGAGTCCTGGAGCTTTGAAGAGATGTTTTCCCTCCTCACACTCTCCTTTGACCAAATATCGGTCCCCGAAAGAAAAAATTCCCAAGGGATTCTGTCCACCCCCACCATTGCTTGGGCACTAAACTTTGAATTTGTTTCCCAAGATGCCATTGGCTTTTTGGACAACCATATCACATCTTTTACTGTTTTAAGGAAGCTGGAGATTTTCAATTGATTTTAGCTAGCCCATTTTTTTCCCAATATAAACTTCTATCAGCTACTTCTGTAGTTGGGATGAAAAATATGTGCTTGGCTTAATATTCCAGCTTCTCAGAAGAGCATGTGAAGTTCTAGCCTGTCAGCCAGTACTCTAGCCAGCCTAGCAGCTTTGAGACATTTGCAAATTGGCTGAGCAGATTTTCTCTGCCGAGCAGTAATCAAAGTCAGGCCAAGCTTCAGGGGCCAACTCTGTCCCATGGACACCACCTATCTAGTGACATTGACCCATAAAGCATGGCTCTGATTCGATGCCAAATGCCAGCCACAACTGTGGGATTGGACTAAGCCCAAAGATGTAGCAGGGTTCCCTTCTGAAGAATTAGAGGGTGAATCTCATTTCTCATCCAGGAGAAAAGGAGGATGTGATGGGAGAGATGCCAGAGTTGAGAACCTTTGGCCCACTGACCAGGCAAAAGTGCAGTTGTGTTGGCAATGGATCTGCACCATCAGCAGCCAAAGGGAGCACACACCAAATGTGGGCTGAGGCTAAGGGATACACAGACACAATAAGGTGCCTCAGGCACCAATTCCAGGAGACTACTATAGGATGCTTGTTAGAAGTATAAGCTTGCAACCTTTTGATAGGGGCCTGGTTGTCTGAGTCCCCTGGCTTCTGGTCACCTTGGGACCTCCTGCTGTGACCATGTCTAGTGACATTATTCAACCCTGGTTTCTTCATTCTGTCATAAGGATATCTTTAAGTTTATAGCCAACTTTTCAAAGTTGGAATGCACTGTGTCTAAGACATTTTCCTGGAAGTAGATGAAATATTTTTTTCTGTAGGTCAGGAAAGTCCTAAATCAATTTGTTGAAATAATAAGGAAGCTGAGGGTCTCACATAACAAGACTCCCAGAGAAGGATGAGGCTCCTTCAACAATGTCATCAAAGACTCGGCCTCTACGCAACTCTTTTCTACCATCTATAACAGTAGCATAATCTTGTCTGAGTCCCTCAGGGTCATCAGGCATTTACCAATTGTGACAATACACTTCTTTGTTCCTATTTGAGGAGATGGAATATGTCTCCTTATCTCATTGGTTCAGTTTGCTGAACCTGTCCCCAAACTGAGCCAGTCATTAGGGTGCAGTAGGTGGAGTGGATGTGGGGAAATGTTAGCTACTCTTTCCATGCACTGGTCCAACCTTGCTCTCAGTAAGGTAAAGGAGCCCATTTAGACTTGATGCATGACATGTGAAGCCATTCTGCTTCCTGTAACTCACCATTTCTCTTAGTGACTGTCTTAGTTAGGATTTCTATTGCTGTGATGAAACACCATAACCAAAAAGCAAGTTGGGGAGGAAAGGGCTTATTTGGCTTATAATTCCAGATCATAGTCTATCATTGGAGGAAGTCAGGTCAGAGGTAGGAGCTGATACAGAGACCATGGAGGAGAGTTTCTTACTGGTTCCCATGGCTTGCTCAGCCTGCTTTCTTACAGAACCCAGGACCACCATCCCAGGATGGCAACACCTACCAAGAGCTGGGTCTTCCTCCACTGATTACTAAATGGGAAAATGCCTTATAGCTGGATTCTATGGAGGCATTTCCTCAACAGAGGTTCCTTCCTCTCTGGTGACTCTAGCTTGTGTCAAGTTGACACAAAACCAGCCAGTCCAGTAACCATAATCTTTTGCCTGTCATGTGTCTATTGTAAGGATTACAGAATCTAGGGTCTTATTTTATTTTTCCAGTTTTGAAGCTAGAGACAGCACACTCCCCACCCATTACCAGAATTCTTGAGAATGGCTGTTTGCAAATGTAAGCAAGCCTGTGGGGCTTGTTCACATTGGACAAGTGTCGGTGAAGTCTAGTTGGCGGGCATGGGACCTAACTAGACGAGATATTCATGTTCTAATCCCAGCTGTGCAGGTTACTCTCAGCTAAGCACACTGGACATCAGCCCTCTTGTCTTTACATCACAGTATCTCTTCAACATCATTAGTTCCTGAAGAGCTGAGATGCTCCAGACCCCAAAGTCTCTTGACTGTTACTCTTCCAATTTAGGGATTTCAGAGTAGAGGTGTTCTAACTCGCCCACAGACTGTTCCAAATCTTCAAAACTCAAACTGGAAGTTTTCTGGTCACAAGAATTCCAGACCAGGGATGCTCAACACAAAAGATTGTCATGGAGATGAAAGGAGACAGCATCAATGTGTTTGCTAAATATGTTCTATTTCACCCCCAGCCTCAGAGCCTTACATTATCAGTTGGGTTGGGAGTTGGGGAGGCTGTGGGCAGAAATCTATGTTCTTGCCAAACATTTCTGAGGGATCTTAATGCAGGCATATGGACACTCCTAAGAAGAATGTCATTGCTGTGAGTAACAGTGTGCCCACTGTGTCCTTGTGTGGAGCCTGGAGATGAAAGAGTCTTGGGCTGGGGAATGAAAATGCACAAGTACAGCTATGTGCACCACCCCAGTCTTGTATTAGCTTTAGCCCTGTCTTCTTCCACTGCCTCCAGATGTTAGTGTTTTCATGGCTAGGAATCAAACGAAGGAGACTCTTGTTTTCCTTGAGCCTTTCTCAACCTCCCCATGCTCACCCTCAATAATGGGATCACCTCTTCCCCTTGTTCTTGAATGTGCCCTCTTCATTAGCCCACAATTCCCAGCTCACTGTGGACTGTGGAGTCACTGGTCCCTTTCAGCAGGTCTGTCAGGCTTAGGTTTGAGGGTCGATGCCCTACTGTTCCATCCCTTTATAATCTCAGTTCCTCATGGGCCTCACTCTGTCCACTCCAATGTTCTTCCATGTGTTCCTTGGCTGACAGCATCAGAATATCATGTCTGAGAAACTCCTCAGCCTTCCAAGCCATCCTCCCCTTTGGAGGCCCTGCCCCTAAGATAGTGATGGCCTTTTCTTTGTACCCAGGCAGTTCTCTCTGTCTGAAACTCTGCAGCCCATATTTCTATCCTTTGTCTCATAGGAACTCTGAGATGACTTGTTCCCAAGCTTCTTGTCTCATTTATCTGTCGCTGAGGCAAAGAAGAAAAAAGTATACTCTAAGATTTAGTGGCTGAAAATAGCAACCACCCATTTGCTGTGGATTCAGCCACTGGGGCAGGCTTTGGGTCACCTTCACAGCTGCCATCAGTGGGTGAGCTGGAGACCGATTTTCTCTCAGGCACCTCGCTCTTAGGCCTGGGATCTCAGTGGGTAACTAGAACAGCTGTTGTTAAGTCCACCTGCCTCTCACCTTCAGCTATGGGGTAGGTACTGTCCTGGACTTCATGGCAGCAAAAGACCAAGAGCAGAAATAGAAAGATGTGGAGTTTGAAGGCCACACAGCATCACCTCCATGGCCTTCCACAGCTCAGAACATTCTAGTAGCCTGCTTAAACCAAGAATGGGAAACAGTCTCTAACACTTGAAGAATTTGAAAATCAAAGCCTTTATGATCTTCCAGACCTCATATTCTTTAGCCTCTTTTGAGGCCTTGCATTGATCAGGCAATGAGGAACACTGGTCTGGTCTCTGGAGAAAACACAAGCTGGTGGAGAACATAGCAAAGGAGGATTTTGTGACCTGATGTGATAAATGATAACAATGCCATCATCTTTGAAGTGTTCACCACATTCACTATGCTTCATCCTGCTGAACCCTCAGTGTTATGCTATAAGGGAGCACAAGTTATTGTAACCATTTGTCAGATGGTATCCTAGTTAGCTTTCTATTGTTGTGATAAACACTGTGACCAAAAGCAACTCAGGGAAGAAAGGGTTTATTTGGCTTATATATCCACATCACAGTTCATCCTTGAAAGAAGTCAGGGCAGGAATTCGAGGCAGAAATTGAAGGCAGGAACTAATGCAGAAGCCATGGGGAATGCCGCTTATTGACTTGCCCCCCATCCCCCATGGCTTGCTCCATTTGCTTTCTTATATACCCAGGACCACCTTCCTGGGCTGGGTCCTCCTACATCAATCATTAATCAGGAAAGAGCCCCATAGACTTTAAGATTTCCCCTTCCTGCTGTGTCTAGGTTTGTGTCAAGATGACCAAACACCAACCAGGACAATCAAGGCATAATGTTAAGTACTGGAGACAGAGGCAAAACATGCTGTTGGTAAGTGCTCAGCCCTGGAGCCCTAGAGTCTCTGCCCTTGTCAGGTGCTGTGACTTCAAGTTCTGTTGAAAAAGCCTGGCTAAGAAGGAGGTGGGGGCAGGAGAAGGAAGGAGGACTATGGATCTTTCCATGATAGACACCTCAAGGCTGCCCTTCTGGTCCCTTGGCAGCCTGCTTGTGTCTTTCCTGTAACCTAGGGCTGAGAACACAGTCCAAGGTGTCCTAGGGCTTGAGAACAAAGGAGTCACCTGCTGCCCCACTGTCCCAGGGTCATGTGATTAGGGAAGACTCCTTTCTCCAAGCCACACAGGAAACCGCATCTCTGAAAACTCAGCTGTGACGTCAGCACTGCATCCAGAAAGGCCCTTTCGCCTTCCTCCCACTCATTCCCCACATTTTACCAATTACTGACAACAGCTCAAAATAGCACCTGTCCCTCAGCTGGGGCTGCTACAGGAATACTGCCTGTGATCATTTTCGGGAGGGAGAGAGTCTGCAGGAAATCAGTCCAGTGAGAGGGTTATTATCGCGCATGTGTTCCAGTGCCAGACTCTGGTTTTAACTGCCTAGGTCTGGCCAACACTCACTTTGTGCCTTTTCCTTCATGGGTAGATGTGGCTAGCTGTGCCAGGGGAGGCCATAATATCAGCCAGGACCTACCTAGGAAATGCAGAACCTGGAGGCATCAGGAAATCATTCAGTGACCTGTTTTTGCCTTAGTTTCTCTACACTCCAGGATTGTCCCAAAGACCCCAAGAGACTGCTGTCTCCCCTCTTCACTCATAAACGCATCTTAAAATCTGCCAAACTGTGAGGAGAGATGCTTATTGCAATACAATAAATAAAACAAACACAAGATAAATACCCATCAGCAAGTTTTCATAAGCTGTGGTGCCCTTTGTGGATGAAGCTCCACAGAATAATTAAATGAACACGTGGATGTCTCCATAATGGAGCTGGAAGCACACCAAGGAATTCTGCGAATGCTAGCCACACAAAAATGTTCTACCTCTCTGTGTATCTATCCATCATCTCTCTGCCCACATATCTACATGCTAAATCAGGCCCTAGAATTGGGGAAGGGGAAATGGCTGAGATGGGAAAAGTTTGAGTTTTACTTCATTTGCATGATTTGCATGATTTTAAGAATGATTTGCATGCTAATATGATTAAAAATTAAAAACATTCTAGTTGGTTGCAATAGTGCACGTCTACGATCTCCACACTTGGGGGTGGGGGGATCACTTGAGCCTATGAGTTTAAGACAGGAGACCAGCCTGGGGAGCATGGTGAACCCCTATCTCAATAACAATGATAACATAATAAATAAATTCTCAAACCAAACAAAGCTGGAGAGACTAGGCCAGCAACAAATCCTAATGCAAGTCATCCCTAATTTGAGTCTCGGTTTATTTGGATGTCTCTTCTTCCTGGCCGTCAGTCCTGCTCTGAAATAGACTGTCTGGCACTTCGCCTCCCTCTTCAGTTTATTTTACCCTCAGTTCAGGATCCTGGGTTCTGAATGATCTGAATGAAGGTTTGTCACTTGGTGGCCAGTCCCCTGATCCCAGGCCACTCCCTACATAGGCCCTGCCCTGGGTGTCTTTGCTTAATGTCCCCAGGAGCCTTTCCTGATTTTTATTTTTATTTTTTTGTCACTTTCTCCTCTTTCTGCCTGGTGAGCTCAGTTCCTCAACCACCTTTGAAGCTACCACTGGGGGTAGATATGTGAAGTGCAAAGTGTCTGGGCCCACTGTCGGAACAGGTGGCAAGAGATGCTACACTTGTTCCCCAAGGCCAGGGCTTGGTCTTACAGACCCATCACTGACCTCTTCGTCTTGGAGTAAGCAGTCTGGGTGACCTTTTAAAGGAGATGGGACGTCTCAAAGGCCCTGCATTTGACAGGTGGCTGAGAATTGCTTCAGTCTTCTTGTGGGACATCCTTCAAGTAGAGCCAGTGAGCCATGTGGGGAGAGAGGAGCCAGCATGAGGCCCCTGTCTGTCTGCTCACACGGTACCACCACCCTGACCATCTGGTTCTTATGGCTGAATGTGCGGTGTGACACACTCTAGGGAGGGTTTCTGGAGGGAGGCTGTCTGCACAGGACTGTAGGGAGCCGTGCCATGTTCATGCACAGAAAACTCTAGAAGACACAGAGCTTGTCACCCCAAACTAGTTCTTCAGGCTAATTTATATGTGGTTGGGTTCAAGGCAGGAGGATAAATGAAACGAGCCCTGAAAATGACCCCATGTGAGGCCACCATGCCAGGTAACAAATGCTGTGACTGTGAACAGCATGACTCCTGAAGTAAGTCTTCCTTCAGCTCTCTGGGAACCCACAGCTTGTCGGAATGGTGCCCAGGTACTTCCCTACCTCCCAGACCTCCAGGACATCACTTCTTCTTCAGTGGCTTGGATGTGTCCACCTGCCTGACCCTGCTTTAGCATCAGCAGAGCCGGTCCCCTCTGCAGTGACTGGGATGGACTCTCTTCTCCACCTCTGGCTATTGTAACTTATCCAGGACTCTGAATATCTGTTAATAACCACCCCTGGGATGCTGCAATCCAATGAACAAGAACACGGTATTAAGCACAGTGGCGAGGTGTGGGACAGATGTGCACACAGTCTTGCTTGCTGAGTGGGGTGAAAGTGCACAGCTGCAGCAGCTGAGAACCCTCCAAAGGGCACTGGGACCCCATCAAATGAGGAATCCGCTCCGGGGATGCAGAACTGAGAGAGGTTGCTAACAGAGCCACTTGCAGAGATGTTTCTCGGGTTATCAGTGGCTGCCAATATCTTTTTCATAGCTACTGGTAGGTGGGTGTCTGGTCAAAGCTGATGTGTGGGTGTTGGAAGAAACAATCAAATTGACGTGATTTAAGAACCGAGGGTTATTTTGAACTCTTTCATTCTCATTTGAACGTCCTCCTTTTTTTTTTTTTAAGAAGAGAAGTTTTTTTTTGTGGATAAGCTATGAAAGTTGAAAGAGGAGAGTTGGTGGAAGGAGCCTCAATTTGTTCCTGTTCTGTTCCTGTCTTTGGAATCTTGCCTGGATGCAGGGGCATGGCCAAAATGACCCCCAGCATCTTCTGCAGGGCCGGAAAAAATCTTGGCTGGAGGTTTCTTGGAGGCAAGAATGATGTCCCTGAGGCTTGAGGGGAAACTTGTCGTCATGGTAACCATGCAATTCAGTTTCCCCATGTGAGTGGGTGGTCCTAGTCTATTAGAAGCAGAAACTGAGGTTCTGAGAAACACTCAAAAGCCAAATACCAAAATGACCAAAAGAATCTCGTATCATTCTTGGTACAAGGGCAGCTCTTCTTGCCAAGTCCCTGTGAATTTCCTGTGGAGAAGGAAAGTCTCACAGGTTAAAGGGGTGGAGGGACTTGGAGGCCAAGTTTGCCAAGGATGGGAGAACCATGAGGGTAAAGGAAGAAAAGGAAGCCTGCTCCACAAAACTAGGGGATGGAAGACAACCATCTTCAAGGAGATAAGTCTAATTAACAACTGGGAATATCAAGCAGATTTTGGGGTATTTTTGAAGGGAGAAAATTCTAATAAAATATTTCCAGAGACCCTGAGAATCAGGCCCTTTCATATTCCATGCTAGCTAGTGTTCATTTCTTGACAGTCCAACCTGGGCTCCAAAGATTCCATGCTATCCTCGTCTTTTCTGATCAAACAGAGTAAATGACAACACCTACTTAGATGTGGGAGCTTCTTCCCACATTAGGACCTTTCTTGGACCATTGTGACCCTAAGCACAGCTGCTGTGAGAAGCCAATGAGCCCCTTGCCCAAGCCTGGGTATCCAGAAGAAATGTCATTGATTCTTGGCAGCCAACAGAATCCTCCAATCCCACGTTGGACCAGAAAGCTAGATTTAACTCGAGCAGTGTTTAAGACACCCGGGAGCAGAGACATGCTACTGTTTGCATAAATGTCCTCCCACTGAACTTCCTCTCTGTCCATCTGTCCCTAAACTGCCACACTGCTCAGACCGCCTTGTGGATAAACACAAGATTCCCTGGAGCACAGTGGCACAGAGCCCTTCATCTTGCTGGGCTCTCTGCTCCCCATCACCGGTTCAGCCTTGCCCTGGTCCTCTTCCCTCTACTCCTGCTCCCACCCCTTTCTCATTCCCTTTATCTCCTTCCTCTACAGTCCCATTTCTGGCCCAGCTTAGCCCTCTATAATGACTTAATCTTGCCGACAGGGTGACAAGCGGATGAATCGAAGTCTGAGGCTTTTTTCTCCACTCTAGATTCATTGGAAGATTTCTCCCAGATGCAGCACTAAAACCCCAGATTCAATTTCCCTTTGACATAATAACCGAATTAGTCTCATATTGTCATACATAAATTACTAGCCAGTCAGGGTGCCACCAGAGGGAGAGAGTGCTGGAGAGAAAGCAAGACATGAGCATCCGAAGAGGTGTGACTGTGACAAGTGGGGACCTGAATAACAATGGGACCAGGAGGGTAACAGCTAATCATATCTGACAAATGAGAAGAATTCCTGGGTTGTAACAAAGGTAAAGAATATTTACCTTCCTCCCCATGTCCCTGGCCATTAAAATGTCACCATGGGGAGCCGTGCACCTTACAAGTGATACACAGATCTAAATATCTACTCGATTAAGAACGCTCTGTTTGCAAAGGCTGTTTTCCTTGAGGAAAATGTAATTTTGGGGAAAAGTTGCAGCAGCTTCTAGGCCTGCTGATGAGGTTGAGCTGAGTAGGGGATTCATGTGACTCTCAGTTTGGTGGAAGTCACCATCCTTGTGGCAGGCTAATGCCTGGATGGTTCTGAGAAGCATCTTGGCCTCACCTACTTATAAGCCAACTATAACGGGGCTCCTCATCCGCCTAGCAACCACTCCCCTTAAGCTGGAGTCCCAAGGGCTGTCCTATGCCTTTCTGTCTGTGCGCAGCCCCCACCAGCCCATTTGTCCATCCTGTTCAATGGCTCCTCCACGGAGCTCTGACCCCGGCTTTACCTCTGTATCCCAATGCCACATTAAACCCCGTTGAAGTTATTCCCACACACTGTCCCAATGACCTAACTATGTCCTGTACTCTCTGACAATCCATGCTCTACTCATCATCTGTGTTTGTCCTGCTCAAATGCAAATTTAGCAGGAGCATCTCCCCTAGTTAAAACCTTTCCCCAGTGGCCTGAAGAATGACATCTAAGGTTCTTGGCATTTGCTAGTAAGATGGTCCATGGCCTAGTGCTCTGTGCAGATCCCCTGGCTAGCTTCTTTTACCCACTGTTCAACCAGGCCTCTAGTGTTGTTTCCAACTGTACCTTCAGCCAGGAGAGTCAGCCTCCTCCATT
Source organism: Phodopus roborovskii (assembly GCF_943737965.1). NCBI lineage: Eukaryota > Metazoa > Chordata > Mammalia > Rodentia > Cricetidae > Phodopus > Phodopus roborovskii. The sequence continues at coordinate 20,928,145 of NW_026126517.1, forward strand.
TCAACACTTTACATGGAAAGCATCCCCTAGTTTCTGAAGCCCTGGACCAACCTACCACTGTACACAGGCCTCTGCCGTTCCTCTCTTCTAGTATTAATGCTTCTAAAAGGTGCTACTGCTCTGGGCAATGTATTGGTTCACCCTTACTGCTATATATATATCAAGTTCTTCAAGGCTAAGCATGAGATTTGGAGATGGGGGACACCTGGTTGTGTAAGGAGAGGTGAACTGCCCCAGGTCAGAAATGGAGTAGATCAGAACCCCATACCAATCAAAGTTGAGCATCTTACCCAAGATCTTCCTCAATTTCTTCAGCTTGTTTTTTGAAATGGGCTTTTTTTCCCCACTGAGCCCAGAGTTCACCATTTCAGTTGTACTGGCTGGCCAAGGAGCCCTTGAAATCTATTTGTCTCTGCTTCCCAGATCTGGGGCTTCAGATGCTCACCATGCCTGGCCTTTACATGGATACTAGGGATTGTGCTCACATCTGTATGCTTGCACATAGGCATTTTACTCACAGAATCATTTCCCTGGCTCTATTATCTGTTTTTTACTGTTTGCCTGCTGTGAGTCCTACAGGGTCTAGAAAGTATGTGATCTGGGATACGTTGGGTCTCTCAGCAGCCAATACATATAGCACGCTCTATAATAGATCCACAGGAAATGTTAGCGATGATCTTCCGTGGATTCTGCTCTCAGAACCTGGCCACTTAGGGGCTCATAGTGAACAGGATATGAGGGACTGTCCCCACTAGACCCTGGGCTTCTTAAGCAAGGCTGTACTCTCTTCAGTTCTGCATCTCTGTCTGGGATGAATATTTCCCAGCAGTGCCAAGCACAGCTCCTGCTCGGGAAAGGTTTGGAAAGCCATGAAAACTTTGTCTTCACATGTGGCTTGAAAACAGGCTGTCAATTTCCCTCCAGCATTTTATTTCTCTATTGCTATCACTGTTTTTATACTGTATGTTATTTTACCTTCATATTTTTACTGTATCTGTAGATTTGCATAATTCCAAAGACTTCAGTGGATGCAAAGCCGAGAAAGGAACTAACTAGCTGGCTCAGTAGGGGTGAAATGAGGAAATCGCTTTCCCCGTCGTTATTGTGACCACCATTCACACATGCTCTCCATAGTGACCTCCACACCCTCACCCACAGGATAAAGATCCTCCAATCTCAATCCATCCAGTATTGTCAGGTTTTGCCCTTCCAATTATTAAAAGTCCAGTTCCAGGCAAAGGCAGCATGTTCTCACTTATATGTGAAATTAAAAAAAAATAATTCATCTCATAAGCCCAGACTGGGAGAGGGCGGTCACAGGTGCAATTGGATAGGAAGAATAACTTCTGACACTATGTCACAGCAGGATGACGGTAGTTGGCTATTAATTGAATATTTCCAAATGTCTAGTAGAGAGGATTGTGAATGTTCTCATCACAAAGAAACAATAAATGTCTGAAGTGATGGATCTGCCAATTACTAGGATCTGATCATTACAAGTGGTACACATGTATTGAAATAACACACTCCCCATAAATATGTACAATTACCATGTGTCATTTACAAAAGAAGACAGGTTCAACCTAGATCAGAATGCATGTCTCTTCCCAAATGGGAAGAGTCTCCCAGCCCCCAGCTTGACCCAGAGTGGGAGCCCTGCTGCAGGAAGGGGCTAGCCTGCTCTTCTTCCTTCAGCCTTCCTCTGCCCTGCCTCATTCTCTTGCTGCTCTGGGGTCAGACAGGAGAAAAATCTTTGGCCAAGTTTTGCTAATCCTCTATTGCTATTGAATAGCCTTGGAGATGCCCAGACACAGTTTGCAGAGGGACTTTGTGTGCTCTTAGAGAAGTTACCACCCGGAGAATCTTCACCATCAGTTTTCTAATAGGACAATGGGCTCCCTGCTATCTCTCGTGGTTCCCTCACAGTCAACTCAAGAGAGATCCATGTGGCCTCCTTGGTCTGCTCTGGCTGATTCTCAGGATGATGGAGGAAACTCAGGTATAGTCAACTCTAACAGTCCATCCAGCCTTCAGGATGTGTTGGGGCTCCCCCAGACTCTACCACATAGTTGGCTCTGGCTCTTTGTCTCTCCCTGTTCTTTTTCCCTCCCTCCATCCCTCCCTCTCTCCTTCCCTCTCTCCGTCTCTCTCTTTGTGTGTGTGCATGCACCTACATGTGCCACTGCACGAAGAGACCACCAGAACTCAACCTCTAGTGTAACAGAATTGGAATTACAGACCGCTATGAGCGACCATGTTGCAACATTGTCTTCCTGAAAGAGACTTTTTTCTTTATTTAATTCAATTAATTTTTTTTCTTTTGAGACAGGGTCTCTCTATATAGCCCTGGGTTTCCTAGAACTCACTACATAGTGTAGGCTGGCCTCAAATACAGAGATCCATCTGCCTCTGCCTCCCAAGTGTTGTGATTAAAGGTGATTGCCACTACCACCCATCATAAGTGACTGTCTTAAAACTTCCTTTACTTGCCTAAGGTGACAGAGGAAAGGAATCTCAGCTCTCAGCCTCACTCCTCTCCCTGGCTTGGAGGTTGGGGCTGGGGAAACAGAGCCTGTTTTGCTCTCTTGGTAAGTCTACAACCCTGTTCGACACTGTACCTACTGGTCAGGGCACAGATAAACACAAATGGCATGCCCAAAAGTATACCAGGGGAGAGTAGAGAAGATCATGGGCAGAATATGAAAACCATTTTGAGTAAAAAGGACAAGGGAAAGGACTGTAGCCTTCAATACATGAATTGTGCCATTCAAACTATGGGCAAACAGAGGGGGAGTCAGGGGGAATAAACAGCCTCTGTCTCCTGCCTTCAGCTCTCCTGAAGGCACATCTACTGAATGAGTTTAGCTCAAAGCTCAAGGTTGACACTGCTGGTACGTGCTTGGGGACACAGGGTAATAAAGGGGTAGGCCGGGGTGTGCTCAATACACAACATATGGGGATTTGTTATATTGTCCCCAACTCAGCCCCCCAATGGAACTCCAAGGAAAGTCATTTGACAGCCAGGACACCCTTCATAACCTTTCTTTTCTCAACCATTCTCCTCTGCCGCTGATGGCTGGACATCTGCCTGCCAGTGTGGACTGCAATACAGGGTGAAAGGTCTGGAATTGGATGGCGCCCTCTCACCTTCTGCTAAGCCTGGCTTCCCTGGAGTTTAGACAACATTATGAAGGCCATGTCTAGAAAACATCACAATGTTACCATGTGAGGGGAGTCTGAGTGAACGATCCCCTGCTGTTTCTGGTCCATCTTGGCCACATCACTTCCTTTACTGGCACGTGTAGTTTGAACTGGCTCAGCCTGGCTGACTGAGAAGCTTCCAAGAGACTGCAGGCAGAAAAGAAACGACTAGGTCAGTGATGCCCGTGGTAGAGGCTGTATTCGGACCTGGCTTTGGCCACATAGGATGAGACAGTGGTGCCTCTGTCCCTGATTTGCTTCTCCAAGGACTGATTCAGACAGGGCCCATGCAACCATGTGGGCAGGGCTGCCTGAGAGCAAAGACTAACTTTGAAATGTTCATCCATCAATGTCAGGGCTCCCACTGGCAGGGCCAGGCTAGCCTAGCTGAGAATGAGAGAAGGAAGCTGGCTGACACATTGCTTCCTTGTCACACAGACAAGCAGCTTGTCTCCTCTCCCACAGTCAGGTGGGATGAGGTGGGAGTTAGTGGGAACACAGAAGAGGGAGGAGGGGGCACTGGGTACCTCAAACACCACTAAGTGCCTATGGAGATGCCTGTGGCCTGGCTCAAAGCCTGCTGGGGCCCAGACTGTGCCTGGGGCTGTTGAAAATGATTGTGTGGGGTATGGTAGAGGACATTCAGGGCCATCAGACACCTGTCTACAGCTCACCTCTAGCTGCTGTAAGTTGCTGATTAAGCACAGATTTTTTTTTCAGATGTGTTTCTGCTCACATCTCCAATCAGCTACTCCCCCTGCCTTCCTCCTTTCATACCTTGAGAAAAATCGAACCTCTGTTTTCTGACCTGTAAAACAGAATGACAGGTCATGCATGCCTGGGCTGAGGATTAACTAAGCTAATATATGTCAGTTGCCTATCACCGTGCCTGGCACCCAGTTTGCAGGCAATAACGTGGCAGCCATTATTGTTACTGTTGGCAGGCTCTCATTATTCTTGCTAGGCCAAATCGCATGTGCTATCAACCTCTGGCCATTTATTTATTCAAACACTATTTATTCATCACCTCTCATATGACACCAAAGAAAACAAGACCTCAGAGAGCTTCATTCAGTGATAAGGCAGAGTAGGGCTAGTGGCCATGACCTGAGGGCTATGAAAGGCCACGAAAGTATAGACTAGGTAGATCAAAGAGGCCGGGTCACTGCAGCTGAAGCAGGAAAGCTGAGCTGAGCAGGGAGCTGTTTTCAGCAGATGCCACAGCCAGCACTGATTAGGGAAACCAGAGAGTTACAGTAAGGTGGCTGAGGGTTAGGGAGGAGAGGAGACATGAGAGTGAGGTACAGGGAAGTCCTAAAGCTGCATAGAACTATCTGGATGGCAAGCTGTGAGAGCAGGTAATCCATCAAAGGAACTGGTGTCATCTAAGAGACCTCATGGATGTGACCAGGACTTTAGCCAAGGTTACTGAGAGTCGCTGCCTGGGCTGACTTGAGGAGGACCTCAGACCTAACCCTGAGAGGCTCCTTGCTGCCTGACTTCTTGGGTGTTGTTCTCTGGAAATCAGCCAGGAGGGAAAGCCACCACTTACTTCATTCTTGGAGCAGCTTCTGCTGTGGCTGAGAACCATCACTGAAGGAGAAATACCCACAAGCACCTCTCTGCCCCTTTAGGATCAGGAATCCTGGCAGGGACTTTGTGGTGGCCCAGGCTGCCCAGGACTGCTACATCTTCCAATGCTTCCAGACAGCCCATGCTTGTTGACAGCATTGAAGTCACTCAGCCTTCCCTCAAACCCCCAGCACAGACCAACCACTGTCCTTCTTGGTGATAGCACTGAATCCACAGTTCAATTATGCATTTGAGGTCAGAGGCCACACCCCTTTAAACTCATCACTTGGTGACAGGACAACCGTGTGCCATCACATGTGCTGTGAAGACGTAGGGAATGGGATGTGGGGGGGGGTGCTTCTCTGAAATGGAATTATCCTGGGCAGCCTCCCAGTCCCAAGTTGTTTCTGCAGGCAACAGATCTATAAGCCACCATTAAAGGCAGAGACATCAGTGGAATGAGAGGAGTAGGCACAAGCATTGGAGAAGGAGGTTTTAAATCTCCGTCTCAGGTCATTAACTTCCAAAAGCCTCAGTCTTCTCCCCTGCTTCATGGAGCTGGGCTGCACTACATGTGAAAATTAATTGTGATAATTGATGTCACCATGCCTCAACTAGGGAACTCTGGCCCGTGGCCAACATGGTGCTATGGTAATGTGGCACTTGCATTCTCCAGATTTTAAAGAGTTAAATAAGTTTACAACCTGGAGAAGCAAAGAACCCTCTAAGAACAATAATATATTATAAATTTAACAATAACATAGCATTTAAACAGATAATAGCAAGAACAGTTCTGTCTATTATAATCTCTTTGGTCTCTAGCTAGACCCATGGGCCCTGCTTCATTCTTCCCTGTCACTGGGAATATTTATCCTTGGAGCCACATAAAAGGCACAATGTGTGGAATGCCTCCCTTGGCACACACCACAGAACAAGTGCCTGGATATGTGCCATTCCAGGCTTAGATTCTTAGAGGCATATTTTGCCCATAAGTTAAACTTTTGAATATAACCTTGTCTATCTGGTCTACCCATATATCCACCCACCCATCCAGCCATCCATCTTTGATACAATCATAGAAATCTATCTAGTCTACCCATCCACCCATCCATCTTTGATACAATCATAGAAAAATCTTTAGATGGTGAATATCCAGGCAACAACTCAGAGAGGCAGCCCAGAAGAAAACAGCAGAGAGGAGGGAGTTAAGGGGGAGGAGGTAACTGCTGAGACACTCAGGGAACAATGAAGGCTAGAAATGCAGGACTAAAGGGCTTCAAAGGGTGGAGAGGATGCAGAGCCACCCCAAGCTGGGACCCATGCTGAAGGGGGTAGAGAGGAAGGGACAGTTGTGACCAGAGGAAGGGACATGATGACCATTGCTAAACAAGCAAATGAGCTGTTTCTGCTCCTGAGACTGGCTCGTTCCTGCTGCTCTTTTGCAGACAAGATTTAACGGTCTGTCCTCCTGACCAGGGATCACGTCCTGGCAGGTTTGGGACAGAGCTTCATCTCAGCCTCACCCACATTATGACTGCTGTCCCCCACCCTCGTCCCCAGCTTAGCACAGAGCCATCTGCTTGCTGGAAGCCCATTAGCCTAGATACACTCAATTTTCAGTTTGTGATCGAAGGCATAGGTTGAATGTAGTTTTGATGAATAACAACAGTGAAGTACATTTTAAAGTATAGATTTTTAACCTCACACTGTACCGTTCATTAATTTTATTCCTACCGAAGTGCACACTTACAGGCCTGGTGCTTGTCAATGATCAAGTTTGATTTGAGAATATTCTTTGTGAATGCCTAAAATTATTAAAAGACAGAATTGCAGAATGTGTTTAGCTGGCACGCACATCATTTCCATCTTGAAGGTGTTTTCCTGGAATGAGCTGTTGCCCGAAGATGAGTCTTAGAACCACACATCTGAGGCCAAATATTCTGTGGATTCTGCAGGGGGTGGGGGGCCATGGTGATAAGTATTATCATCTCATAATGTCCTTGGGCCCCAAACAACAACCCCAAAACTTAAAACTCACGCTCATCCAAACATGTGAGTCGTCTCTGAAGCTGCGACACAGAAGGCAGCAGTCATCTGCTCAAGCCATTTTCCTGTCTCAGTTGAGTCTTCTTAATGTCTACATGTTCTAGAACAAATTGGTACTCATTCTACTCCCCACAGCGTCAGGTTCTCTGTGTTCAGATTTCTTCAGGGGGAAAAATGAGTCACAGGATGTCCAACACATTGGGCTTCTCAGGGGTGCGAAAGCATTTGAGTGAGTCTCTTGGGTAAGTGCCCACCGCCCAGCCATGGGAAGGATCAAGAACGAAGAAAATGTACAAGCAGGGAGGCCCTCCCCCACTGCAGCAGGCAAGGCACCCACCTCACAGTGTGCTCAGACTGTGGAAGAGGCCTTGGGCCAGGAGATAACTCAGCTTTTTACATTCCATCAAAGTGCCTCACACTCGACCAGCAGGAAGTAAGGCCTTACCAGACTAAGCATGCAAGATCATTAAGAAAAACAAAACGTTTAATTAAAAATGTCAAGTGGGCAGCTTAGGGTCGAGAGGGAGATTTGGCCTAAAGGCTGTTGTATACACTTAGATTGAACAGAATCCACAAATGAGCATGGCTGGCAAGTGGAAAACATATGTAACATAGGTTACAAGTTTCATGGGGTCATAACAAAAATTCCTTTGAGTGTATTTGACTTCTTTTAGGTCCAACAGCCACTAAGATCGGCACTTCCTCTGTGACTGGACTCATCTTAGGTAAGGTGAGGGAACTCCTAGGTATCAGGCACTGAGCTCAGAACCTCACTTAATCCCCACACAGCCCTTTGGAATATAGAGTGCACCCCCATTTTATTGATGAATAGTCTTAGGCTAGAGTGTTCAGCCTCCAATTCTAGCATTTCTGCCTTTGAATCTTAGCTACCTCATCAGCGGAGACTGTTTAAGATCCAAATGAGAGGCCTCTTCCTCTCTGAGGAGTGGATGTGGGGGGTGGGATAGAGAGATGGTGGGGGCAGTGGGAGGACAGGAGGGAGAGGGAACTGGGATTGATATGTAAAAGAAGATTTTCAAAAAAAAAGAAAGAAAGAAAGAAAGAAAGAAAGAAAGAAAGAAAGAAAGAAAGAAAAGAAAAAAATGTTCGGGACATGGTTTCCTTGTATCCGAGTGTTTTGCTTCAGTGTGCCTACTTGAGAAATAGTACCAATAAGAACATTTCCGAGTTCTCTAATGCAGTGAGACTGCAGATGAGGACTAAGCCACTACATTTTGTAAAACTGCCCCTAGGAACTATGTTACTTGGGGAATGGAAGAGCATAGATAGGACTTCTCTAAGGAGAGGCCCCTGGGCAGACACACTGCACCCAATGCAACTTCCAAGAAAAAAGTGAGTTGGAAGAGCTTCACCTGAGATCTTGCTCAGAACTCCCCTGGCCTGTCAAGAGAAAGGCAGGAATTAAAGAACAAGCCAGGAACCTCTGCTGCAGCCTTCATCCATCAAGCAGCAAGAGTAGCCTTTGCAAGTCCAGCCCATTCCTACCCTCCCTGCAGCCAGGTTTGACTCAGCTCCCCTCTATGAGGATGGATCCAGCCACAGTCCTCCAAGAAGGAGAGTTTCTGGCATTTAAAATTAATATACTGATCAAGAAAGCAAGAGAATATTTGTAGGGAAAATGTCTTTGGTTTAGGTTTTCCCTCCAAGGCGAAGGCCATTTAGCTACAACTCTAAGTCAGTGGGCTCCATGCCACCTTGACTTGTCTGGGGCTTAGCTGTACAGGAAGAGAGTGTTGTATACACAGGCTTACTGCATTTTCCCACACTGGGCTCAGGTGACTGTGGGATCTTCAGGCAAGAACTATTGCAATTCCTATGGTAGGGAGCTCTGCCTCTCCCAGCCACTGATGTCAAGCTTGTGCACTCTATACATGGGTATGAATTTACCCAGCTACCCGCCCTTCACCTACAGTCCTTCCATTCCTGCTTCACTTGACAGCCAACTAGATGTGTGTTTTATTTGTTCGTTGATTCGACATTTATTGAGCACCTTTGGTTTAAGGACACTGTGTATGCACAGGGGAGTTATATTTTCCACCATTAACAAAATTTCAGAAATTCTTGTTCCGAGGTGAGAGACAATGTGCTAAAGTGATGGCTCGGTCATCTCGCCTTGTCCTACTATCAAGAGCTCACTCTTAGGTCAAAGCCTAACTTAAATACTCCCAGCCTGCTAAACTCTCCCCACTCACTCAGGAGATGAAACGCCCCCATGAATTCTTACAGCGTTTGTTTATGGCTGGATCCCAGGCCCTGGGTTTATCGTCAACATCACCTTTCTCCACCCTGGGAGTACCTGTCACCGGCTGACCATAACGCCTGCATAATCCTTTCCAACTTCAGCAAATACAGGAATGATTTGGAAAATTGTTTTAGGATGCTGACTCACCAGGTCCCAGCTCACCCTCCTAAGTCCTGATTCAGACTGTCTAAGGTAAGTGTTCTGGAATTTTGGTTATTGGAGGAAGCTGCTTGTTTATTTTTGAGGCAGGGTTTCACTCTATAGACCATAGACTATGTACCTCTGCTTCCTGGGTGCTGGAATTGCAGGCATAGCCATTACACCCAGCTGCTTTTGTTGTTGTTGTTGTTGTTGTTTGTTTGTTTGTTTGTTTAGTTGTTACAATCATTTTTTTTCTCTACAGCCTAGGGTGGCATTAGACTCACTCTTTAACCTATACTAGCTTGGAACTCTAGCTCCTCCTGCTTCAGCCTCTCCCCAGGTTGGGATTACATGTATGTGTCACCATGCTAGGGAAACAACTTAAAATATATAATACTTTTCGTGTGTCTTCTAGCTGATTCTGACACAGATGGGCTGTAGCCCACTCTTGAATAAACACTGCGCACTGATCGGCTCACTGCAAGTTATTTTGAGTGAATGAAAAACCAAGGGAATGATGTTAACAAAATGTCTGATTTCCGTAAGGGCTATGGACTGTGGTGTCCATAATTTTGATATTGTGAATGATTATATGAAATGTTTCCATTACACTGGGTGAAGGGTACAAGGGACCTTCTGTACTATTTTGGCAATGTGCTATCAATCTGTAATTGTTCAAAGCATAACACCCGTGCTTGCCCAGCACTACAGGATAGAGTAGTAATTTGCTTTAGACCATTGATCACCTGCCCTTTTACCCACAGTGACATGAGCACTCCACAGACACCGATTGTCTCCTGGTGTAATTAATTCTATACTCAATTATTGTACAATTACTCTTCTGCAACACCTTTCCTTCTTTGCTTAGCTTCTCAATGTCCTCTGAAACAGTCTTATAATATTTACTTTCGAATTAAGGCTTGTTAAACTATTTGAGGAAACTAAAGACAACTTTAGAAGCGAGGCAGACAGTCTGGCCGGGTACAAAGCCAGAATGCAGACCCAGCGCCGTCATATGTGTGCACTCACTCTGGCAATTCTCAGGCTTGACTTTGCTTGTATGTCACCTGGGGCATTTTGAAACATCTCAGTGAGCCAGGCATGGTGGGGCATAGCTATAGTCCTAACACTTGGGAGACTGAGGTAGGAGGACTAAGAATCAGTTTGAGACCAGTTTGGGAATCAAAGTGATATAAAATCCTGTCTGAAGATAACAGAATGTCTTGAGTCAGACTTGACCATGTGAAGTGTCCAAAGCCTCAGTGAGCTCCATGGGGCTCAGAGGCATCAGAGGACATTGGTCCAGGAAAGCATGGGTGTATCTTCCTCAACTGTGGCTCCTATCCTCAGTCCCCAACTCCACAGCCCCACCTAACTCTGACAGCTTCTGTGATCTCTTCTTTCATTTTAAAGTCAAGCCCTGGAGGTGGGGAGGTCTCCAGCCGCCCTCTAATAGAGGCCGTTGTTTGTCTTCAGCACAGTCCACACATGCAGGTAGCTTCTTGTCTGTGTGGCTGGAAGATTCCTTTCAAGGTACATCACGTTTTGCCTGATTTGGATGACTCCATGTTCCCTGGAAGCTTACCAGGCCTTCACCTCCTCTCCCAACAGACCCAGTGCCTGCCTTGGTCAGAACACAATGTCAGCAGAGCATACCATGCTGGTCTGTCATGAGGGTAAAGGGGTCACGCCAAGGGACCTTAGGTAGAAGTCAAATAGGCAGAGCGCAAGGTGAGGGGCCAATGGGATTCCAGATGCTCACAGAAAGATTCAGGACCCCTTTAGGAGCGTCTGCTTCTCATAGATGTCCTGATCTTGTCTCCTGTAGAACAGGATGCTTCTCCAGATCGTGTCCCGGTTCTCAGGGTTCTAGATTCGGTCTGTGGAACCTTGAAAGGGCAGATAGCCCTTGTTCCTTCCTCTGTCCCCCAAAGCACTCTTGCTCCTCTCCAGACAGGTAAAGCAGGGGCAGCGAGAGAGCAGTGCCACCGCTCTGCAGAGTGCCACCGAGGACAGGAGGGATGTGCTAGTGTCCAGAGGAAGCTGTCACTGAAAGGTTGGAATAGTACCTTGGGAGTCTGGCAGAAGTAGCTCAGTTGCCTAATCATCCAGGTACTGGGGTCTCTCATGAGCCCATTTGTCCACTCACCTGGAACCAACAAAGTTTCTGGACTCCAAGGCCACCTTAGATCTATATTCAGATCTGCCCAAAGATTCCAGCCCCTTATCCCATCCGCTGTCTTTTTGCTTCACATAGATCTGAAAACCAAACTGGGGACAAAGAGTAATCAAATTAGGGATGAATACAGACATGGCTTTGAGGCACTAAGTTTTGTAAATTCTTTCCCCACACAGTGAAGCAATGGCAACATTCACTCTTGAGTTTCCGACTACTGTCGTGGGTAATGCTTTATTTCAGATTATGCATTCTGCACATGGAATCCTCTCAACATCCCCACTTAACATCTGAGTCATGTGAGCCTTGGTGCTTGCAGCCTGTGACTTTAATCTTGAGCCTATACATGCTTCTACTGTGTCTGTCTGTATGGCCCCTAGAATATCTGTCACTAAGTCCTTGAAAGCCACTCTTGTCACCCCTAGAAGATCCAAACCCTGTTCCCAGAGGTTGAAAAATCCCAACAGTGGTTGTCTGAATCATCACCCTCCACTGAGAAAAAGGCATCTGTGACAGCCTTGGCAATGACCTTGGCCAGTTAGATGGACTTGCCTGGAGGATAGAACCATAGCTCAGGAGCAGGGAGATGAGGCTGAGGCTTTGGCCTGTTTCCATCTGGATGCGTCCTCAGGTCCACCAGGATGTATAGGGAAGTGCTAAGGCCCCAGTGGACTGGCCCAGTCTCGGTTCAAATCTGACCTGAGAGATGAAAGTATAAAGAGATAGTGAAGCCACTTCTTCAGAGGGTGAAGCTTAACAGAATCCCAAAAATGAGGATAAATGAGGGAGTCTACATGCTGGATTTGGAAGAAGCATCTTCCCAGGGTTCCTGTGTTATCATTTTACCACATCTTCTCGTCCTCTTTCTACTTACCGGCTCTGTGGCTGGGCCATTTCTGTCCCTCAGCCTTTTCAACTATAAAAGGGGGGGGGGTGTGCTCAGTCCATGGGGTCATGGTGGGGCACAGGTCCTGTGCTCTATATAAAATACTTAGTGCCTGGTTCCCAGTCAGCACTCTCTCAAGGCGGCTTTTTGACACCAGGGGAATTAATGAAAGAATTTTCTTGCTTTTGTACAGGTAAGACATTCCAGAATATTCTACAAAGAAGAACAACATACCCTTTCTGGGGCCTTAGAAACAGTGCTGGGGTTAGGGTGAACAAGAGTAAATATTTACTGGTTGCCTACTATGTGCTAGGGACTTGGCCTGCACCACCTCACTTAATCCTCACATCAGCTTCAAGAAGCATTTCACTTTCATAGGGAAGGAAGCCAAAGCTGGGAAAGGTTAAGGTCTTTGCTCCCAAGTCCAAGCCCGCTGCCATTGCCAGCACACAGTGACAGAAGATGGACAGATAACTGTGACCTTCAGAAAACACCAACATTCCAAAGCGTCTCATTTGCACTGGCTCAAGCCATCAGCAAAACAGAGATCTGAAAAACAATCATGCTGGATTCTGAGTGTTTCTCTCTTCTGCTGTAATAAATTCTCCCTGCATTCACCAACACATGGGCAGGTCAGCCCAGGGCACTGAGTGACAGCTCCCGAGCACTAGCGGAGCCGCTACGCAGATGAGAGCCCAATGATATTGGGCTGCAAAGGCCTGTGGGCAGGGTGATTTCTGGGTTCCAGGGAGAGCAGGTCGTCCTCCGAGGCATTTGACTTGCTTGTTGTAAATTGGTTTCATGCATGGGCTATCAATGGGGGCTGGCTAGATAATAGGATTTTCCAACATAGCTCTTCCCACTTCTCTCTGCAGCCACCCAATCTCAGTGAAGACAACCTGAGGGGCTGAGATGTGCTTGCCTGGGCTCTCCTCCTCAGGCTCCAAGGCATTGGCTGTGGTCTGGTGGCTCTAAGAGGTCATGGCCCAGAGTAGTCTCTAAAAGTGACTCAAGTATTCCCAGGGTAAGGGAAACTTCATGTAGCCACTGCTGGACAGATACTCTCAGCTGAGATTTCCAAAGGGAGGAAGGCTCAGGATGTGTTTATGGAGCCTTGCTACTGTTCAGGGCCTCACCATAGGGTCCCACCAGCATCAACTGGTCATGGCCAAGCTCTGTGACAGCCCAACTTCATCAAGCCCAAGAAACTGGGGCTTGTGAAAGCGCCATAGGGAATTGCTCTTGGGGGTGAGAGGTTGTATCAAGGGAGTGGCTTTAGACTGATTCCCTGGGAGCCGAGGAGCAGGAGTTAAACCACAAGGCCAGCCCTGCTCCAGACACCAGGACTGGTCTCACATAGCTTCCTTGTCTGTCAGTCATTAGTGCTGGCTTAGAGAATAGAGACTTGGACAGGGTACAACTTGCCTCTGGAGTCAGATGGCTGCTTCTCTGAGGGGCAAGGGTGACCAGAAGCCACCAGCACTCACAGGAGCTAGGAACAGCATGCCGTCCAGTCAGGGTATGCACCCATTGTACCATTCCATAGTAACTCGGCCAGGCCCAGTCAGCAGACTCCGGCAAGAGCCAGCCTCACGATTCTGACTTGTAGAAAGCTAAAAGATCGAAAAGTCAAATGTCATCACTCCTAAGATCCATTCACAGACACCCCAAACAGTGGTTCATGCCTCTGTCACCTCCTTGCTGCCTCGTAGGAAGGAGTTAAAGGGACAGAGGAGAACTGAGCTGTGCCTTGGTAGCTGTGTGTCCTTGCTACCAGTGACCCTTTAAGATTAAACATCCTTGAAGTGTCAGTTAGGCTGTTCCTACTCTGTCAGAAACCACAGCACCACAGCATTCTCCCGCAAATGCTCACTAAGGGTCTGCATTCTTAGAAGACATGACATCATTATAATATTGTAGTGTTGTGGTTCCCCCCCCACACACACACACACATACACATTTTGTGGCCTTTTCTAGGGAACCACAGGAGGAAAAATACTCAGATTTTGTCCACTATAATACTACACATCTCATCAATATTCATAAACTTCTTTAAAATCCACAACACAGAACCCACCTGTCTGCTCCCCATCTTGGGGCAGTACATTCTTTCTTAAGAATGCTTGCTTTGCCAGGCTTTGCTGAATAAACTTCTGCAAAAAAAAAAACCCACACACATACACACACACACCACACACACAAAACTACATCTCTTAACAGAATTATTTTCTTCCAGAAGGTATGAACAGAGAACTCCCTATAACATCTGCCCTAGCAGGGCTGCAGGACTGTGGATTTGCAGATGGCAGTGTCTGGGCCTCTGGCTAGACTCCCGGTAGTAGGGCCCAGCCCTGTCAGAGAGGAAACACATGGAACACTCATCCGAAGGGCTCTGCGACAATCAGAGGCCTCTTTCCCCAGAGCCTTTAACACAAGTTTGCTCTGAAACACAAATATCCGCCTCCGATGCGGAAGAGAGATTAAATTAGGAACAATCTTAATTCTTTCTGGCAGAGGGAAGCGAAAGAGAGCTGTCAGTTCCCCAATGATAGATTGTTAAGGAAATCCAGGTTTAAAGGTATTTCATAAGTTTGCCTTTGCCTGCTAATAAAAAGAGTCAGCTAACGGAATCCGATCACCAGGAGAGTTCGTAATGAGATAATGCGATGTACTCCACAGAGACCCAGCCAGCTCCTTGAAATCCCTTTGAGAGACATTCTGAAGTAGCTCAGTGTGATGAGAAAGGGAGAGGATTCAGGAAAAAGAGAGAGGAAAAAGGGTGTAAGTAACAAATTAGGTGAAGAGAATCAACAGAGATCACAGCATCCACAGGCTTCTTTGCATCCTGCATGCTTCCTGGTCTTTTGGGCTGAACACACAGTCAGACAGCAAATTCAGAGCTGTCTTGAGAATCTAGAGACCTAGGCCTATCACTAGTAAGGAAGTGAACTGGCCTGAAACAGCCAGGCCATTAGTCCTGGGTTTGTTCCAATGATGGTGGTATTTAGGCCCTGCCCTGTAGCTTGTCTCCAGTTTGAGCTATGCCCTGTGCTTATACTGTGGTCTGGGTGATGAATTCTGTGTGTGAACAACTTGTCTGGGCTGTTTAGCCAGCCAGGAAAAAGGACCCATCAACTTGCAGAAAAGATATGAGTCAGGGTGTGAGGTAATAAAGGATACTTCACACTATAGGGCTGGAGAGGTGGCTGCTCTTGCTTCACAGAGGCCTCAAGTTCTGTTCCCAGCACTCACATGGGATGGTTCTTACCCACTTCTAAAGTCCAGCTCCAGAAGAGCTCTGAGGGCATCTGTGTACATGTGAAAAATATACACACAAGCACATAAATAAAAAGTAGCTATTTAAAAAAAGAACAAAAACAAACCCACACTCTAAGTGACCATGGAAACATGGCCTCTGTACTCATCCCGCCTTCAACCTGCCCTAAAAGGCCTTAGTGACATTCTTGTTGTAAAGGTCTTTAGGTAGGTAGAGCGCCAACTCTCATCCAAGTCATCATACTGGGGAGACTGAGTCCCTGGCTCTAGACAGATTAGCAGGGAAATGACCACAAGGAAACAACTAGAAAGGGGCAGAGGAAGCTGAGGCCCTTGAGTCTGCAAGGGAGGCCAAGCAGGAGGGCAAGGGCCAGGTATGGCTAGGAGCAGGAGGAGCACCAAATGGTCCCCTCTGTGGTGTGGGCTGTTTGCATCCACTCAGGAGCCTGACCCCTGAGCTGCACGTTGGCCATCAGCTTTGCTGTCCAAATGGGGCTTCTCTCCTTCCGTGATCACTGATGTGGTGCATCCCCATAATTGTGTATTGTATTTTGGCAGTGGCGTATCCAGAGGAGGTTGGGGATGCAGATCGAAACCTCCCTCCCTGGCAGAGCATCCATCACACACATGAAGGGAGGGGTGATGGAGGAAGAAGGGTGGGAAGTCAGGGTTCTCAAAAATGACCAAATTGGATGCAGAAGCCACAAAAGGCAGAGTCACTCTGTGTCTCCCCATGTGGGATAGTGACCCCTTCCTTCTTAGAAACCCATAGGGTACACAGTGAGCAGGGTCCTGAAAATTAAGATCCACCCAATGTCAGTGGAGCCAGACACTGTGAAGTACTGGGATTCAGCAGCCAGCAGGGCAGAGGCAGTACATGGAGCTGCTCAGCTAGTGTGGTCTCCAGCCTGTGTTCTCACAGGGCAATGTCTCCAAACCGACCCAGGCCCCCACCCTCCACCTCCCATCCCCTGAGTTAAGAAGGCAGGCATCAGATTCCTCTGTCCTCCCACATATCTGGTTCCTTCCCCATCCTGGCTGGATGCTTTGAGCCACCTGTTGCTAGTCACTTCTCTCTCCTTGAGATTGTGAGTTGTAGCTAATGACACTGGTTTCAGCTATCAACATATCACCAGGATGCTCTCAGAATCCCAGCACCTTCAAAAGATTCAGAAAGAAAAAAAAATTCCAGCATTGGAGCCCAGTGGAAGAAGACACTAAGGCATGGAGCGGTGCCGGCTACGATGCTGTTTCTGAGGCAGCTCCTTGTATGTGGAGACTGTGTGTAAGTAGAAGGGACTTTTGTAGGTTTGTTTGTTTGTTTGTTTTTAGTCATGGTCTCAAGCTGGCTCAAACTTGCTGTGCAGTTGAAGATGACCTTGAACTTCTGATCTTCCTGCCTCCACTTTCTGAGTTCTAAGATTACATGCTTGTCCTACCACCTCTGGTGTCATGCTTAGATTGCATGCTAGGCCAACTCTTATTGTACTGAGGGATTGGGGGGCGGGGGTCTCTCCATGTAGCTTTTTTTCCTTTGAAGGTCCACTGACTTGTCTCCTGTGGTGAGGAAGCTGAGTGCCCTCTGCAGGTCCTAAGTCCTTCATTTGTCCTCATAGACCTCAGAGGCCTCAGGCCTCTAATGGTCCCTGCTGTGACCCGGAAGCTGTTTATTGCTTTTCTGCTTAGTGGGAGAGGCTGGTGTTATAGGCTAATTAAACCACACACAGACTCCACAGCAGTTGGCAGGGACCATGGTGCTGTTATAACAGGAAAAAGCCAGAGATGACAGATGGAGGCTGTTCAAGAGGATGTCACCATCTCCCCAAAACATGGCTTCCACTCCACCCCCTCACTTTAGGGGCATGCTCCACTGGATGGACATTCTACATTGGAGGTACTGTGAACAGATGGGGGGAGGGGGTGGTGGAAAGAACCCAGAGTGGTGCAACCCAAATACAATGGCAAGAAATTGCAACCTAACCCACAGTGGGAACTTTCTGAAAGATGATAGACCAATCTGAGATCCCTCTCAAGGAACGAATAGTAAAGTTCTTCCCAAAGTCTAACTGAAATCTCTTCTGCTGCCAAGGGTTGGAGAAAAGGAAAAAGATGGCTTGCCCAAGGGTGGGTGTCAAAGAGCTGGGGTGGGCACCTTCAGGAGGACACCCTTGTCTCTGAGACAATCCTTGACATCCTATTGTAAGTGCTGCGATCAAGAGTCCTACACATCTTCCTCCGCTTCCAGGGAGCTCACCTTGTGGAAATGAAATTGGTACTTGACTTCCCTGGAGGGAGGAGGAGCCAGGAATAGGATTCATCTCATCATTTGAGATTTATGGTGATAGGAGTTTGGTGGGAACTCCACTGGCATTGAGTCTCCTTCCAGCAGCACACAAGGACCTTAACTTGGTTACTTGCTTCAACTTCCCCAGCTCTGCTTCGCTTTCCACTATAGGAAACAGCTTAATGGGCCTGCCTTGGTGTGGTGGTGGTGGTGGTGGTGGTGGTGGTGGTGGTGTGTGTGTGTGTGTGTGTAGTAGGGTTGGAAAGATCGGGAGAGAACACATTTTTCCCATCACCAAAATGATGGCTTGTCACCCACCCTACAGGGCAGTTTGCTGCCTTCGTTACCCTAACACAGAAAAGACACTGAGTTCTAACTTGACCCACTCTGACACTCCAAAGTGGCTGGTGGGGGAAGTGCAGGGCCACAGCAGCAGCTAGGAGGTGGGGGCTGTGATCCAGAGAGAGGCTGGGCTCCTCCTGCCTCCAATGGGGAAGGTACTGTTCATTTATCCAGAGTATTGTATTCATCTGTCCCTGCACCCCACCCCCCTCCACAGAACCCACAAGGTCATTTTTGGCCCCACTGGAGAACCAGCTGGAGGATGACATGATGTGAGGTGACAGCCTGTGTCCTCCACACACCCAGTCCACTCACAGAAGCTGCCAGGCTGGGGCCGGGGTGGGGGTAGGGGTGGGGGATGGGGCAGGACAAGTAGCATCTGTCTTCAGGGAGCTGAGGTGCTAAGAGACAGAGAAGTGGAGGGACCCATCAGAGCACAGCAGCCTGGACAGTCTCCTCACACCATCCCAAGGCTCAGAGTGGCATCACTCAGCAGTCATGTTCCTGGCATTGTCTGCTGAGCCACACCACAGGGTGGAGGCTGTGAGTAGTGGGCAGGAGAAGGGTTGTCCCTCTCGTGCCCCAAGTCATGTCCTTGCTTTGTGCCAAAGGCCCCACCATGCCAGAGAGGCTTCTCTGCTATGGCCAGTCTACCTTCTGTCCCTTTCTGGCCGCCTGTGTGAAAGAAGGGATCTAACCTGTGGAGCTTCTACTCAGTAGTACCAGGACTGTGGCAAATGCCAAGAAGATCTCAGTGAAGCTGAATCGTAAGACCCACATTGACAACCAGGGACCCCGCAGGGACAACGACATACTGTGGAAAACTTCTGGAATTGTTCCAAGAGTTAAGGTGAGGCTTAGGAGATAAATAGCCTACTATCCTTGGGGGATACCAGCTGCCTGGAGACTGCTGTCCTGTGGATCTGTGGCCCTTGATTAAGGGACACAACTAACTTAAATGGACTCTGCTGGGAAAGAGTGGGCACCTGAGTTCCTTGATTCCTATTCTCCAATGTTCTGCTGGTCAACCACCAGCCTGACCCAACCAGGAGTCAGAGAACAGAGAAGCTGGCTGGCTGGCCCACTGGGGAAGCTGGAGGGGGTGGGGGCTGGGCCAGAGCAGTAGTATGTCAAGAGTGACGTGCAGAGGGAACAGCAGATGTCAACTCACACAGACCAGCCCTTTCCCTATGCCCAAGGTCAGCGCTGGTGGCAGAGCCAGATCCCCCACACGTGTTCCCACTAATGGTTTCCGGCTGATGCCTCGTCTCTGAGAAGGTGAGACAGGAGGTAAGGTCGTTCAGGAGGCCTTTTTAGCTCAGTCTGACCCCACCTTCCCACTCCTGACAGCTCCCTAGCCCTGACACACTGCCTCCCTCAGGCCTACATTGGGGGACAGTTCTAGCACAGCTCACTGTTGATTGGCCCTGACCTTGAGAAATCCCTTGGGCTCTCTGAGATTCAGTTTTTGGATCAGAGAAAAAGAAAAAAAAAGTTCTGTCTACATTTCCATTGCAAATACCCTTTGAAAGATTAAAAATTAGAATGTGCATACAAGCACAGGTGCATGCACATGCGCGTGTGGGCGTGCGCGCACGCACGCACGCACGCACGCACGCACGCACGCACACACAGCCCTTTGGTATTTAACCCAATCTACAAGTCAAGAAAAAACATCCTTTGATTTACTGTTTATGGAACAACCTCAAGGCTTCTCATTAATTTCATGGAGGTTGTATTTTGATAAAGGGAGAACAGAAACAAACAAATACACACACACACACACACACACACACACAGTTATCACATGAAGAAAAGTGCCATAAGGAAGGGGACAGCAAAGTCCTGAGGAGTACCAGGAGCCAGGGTTATGATTATCTACAGGTTGGTGGGACAAGACCCGAGCATCATCATCATCATCATAATCATAATAATAAAACCTTGTAAAGAGAAGCCTGGAGGAAGGAAAAGAAACATTAGATCCAAGGAGAGCAAACAGCATGCGCAAAGTCCAGGGGCACATTGAGCATGCTTGAAAAGAAGCACAGGAGCCAATATGGCCAGCAGAGAGTAGGGGCTCCATGCAAGGTGTTCAGAGCCTCTACTGTGTGGGTAAATGAAAGGAGAGTGGGGGGCAGTGAGCCCTCTTAGCAAGGACTGTAATAATGAACGGGAAGGCATGGTCAAAGGCTGGGTGGAGACTGAGAGGAAATCAAATCTCTGTCAGTAGGTTGGATGTAGGAGATGAAAGACAAAAAGATGTTACAACAGATGGCAGAGTTTGGGGACCACACAACTGGAGGAGGGTGCTGATGATTGTACAAGTGGGCAGGATGCTTTGGGCCCTGGGACTTTGCTTTTGACACAGTCCCACAGTAACATGACTAGTCACCTCGGCATAAAGAGAGTATTGGAGCTGCAGGTCTGGGGAGGTCCCCTGGGAGTAGATGTTGAGATGAATGACAGGACAGTGGGTCATGAGCCCTACAGTGTGTCAGATCAAGGGTCAGAGGAAGAGATGATTGGGAGGCAATGGTTGAGGAAGCAGAAGCACCAGACAGGGAGGGTGTAAAAACAGATAAGCAGGACCCAGTTCTCATCCAATTGCCGAGCACAGCTGCCAGAATCTAAAATAACAGACGAGGAAATCAAGCTGGGCAGCGTGCTGAAAGAAATGTATCTCATGATGAATCTGAGCTCATCTAGTTCAGACAGACTGATTCAATGTTAGAAAATAGACTCTACGGCTTGTGGGATACTCCAGAAAGATCTAGTGTGGTTATCTTGGCATATACAAAAAAAAAAAGTCTGTCAAAAGTCTATGTACTACACACACACACACACACACACACACACACACACACACACACACACACAGAGTCACACAGTCACACACTAACAAAGCAGGAAAGAAAATGAAGGATTATTTTATAAAATATATTTATTTGTGTGTGTTAATTTGTGTGCATCATATGTGTACAGAAGCCTTCAGAAGCCAGAAGAGGGTGTCAGGTCCTCTGGAATTGGAGTTCCAGGCAGATGTGAGCTTCCATGGGTGTGGGAAAACAGAGCAATAGTGCTCTTAATTGATGAGCTGTCTCCAGTCTGGAAACATTCTTAAGCAACCAAAAATGTTTATTTTTATTGTTCTTTGTGTGTGTGTGTGTGAATGTGTTGTGAGCGTGTGTGTGTGAAAGTGTATGTGTTTGTATGTGAATGTGTTTGAGTGTGTGTGTGTGAAAGTGAATATGTGTATAAGTGTGTGTATGTGTGTGAGTATGTGTGTGTACAGGTGTCTGTCAGAAGAGGACCTCAGATCCCCTGGAGTTGGAGTTATAGAGGGTTGTGAACCACTCCAGCAAGTACTCTTAACCACTGAACCACCTCTCTAGCCTCAAAATAAAGCATTCTTAATTATACTCCTGTGACCACCGGAGACTGGCATACTTATACCTTTGCTATCAAAGGGGGCAGTGTTGTTTGCATATGGCCCATGCAGTTCTTCCTGCATACTTTATTTAAATCACCCCTCCATCACTTACATACCTGAAAAGGCTGAATGCTATGTAAATAATTTTTATCTATATTGCTTAGGGAACCATGCTCAGAACAAAGGTCTAAGTATTAAAGACAGATGGAATTGGCTTTCTGAATATATTTATATGCACTTGGTTGAACTGCAGGATGCATGTACATGTTTCTCAGAACCTATGGGTGCTGAAAGCCAACTGTGAATGTTTCCCAGAAGGCCTTTGGAATATCCCTCATTCCATCTAGAAAGAATGCAGGGTTGCTTTAAGGGAAGAAACGACAGGTACAAAGGCCCTGGGGTTGATTCAAGGGAAGAAAAAAAAGGGGGGAGTAGAAAAGAAGAGTGTTATTTCCAGACGATGTGATCTGTCTTCGTAGGATATTTGGAAAAAAGACATAGTGGATGTTAGGGCCCCAGCACAGTAGAAAAATGTCAGCCAGCAGCCAATAACCACAGCTTCCACCACAGCTCCAGTTAAAAACCCAAAAAGAACAACAACAAATGCTGTCAGGTTTCAAGGATAAACCCAATAAGATAGGAAAGAAAACCCATGAAATCCCACTGAGTATCATTAAAAAAAAAAAAGCAACTGGTGAGATATCTAATGTTCCTGGATAGGGACTGTTCATGTTATAAAGACTTCACTTGTCCCCAAATTCAAAGCAGCCTGTACCAAAATCCCAAGAGAATTGGATGGAACTGGATAGGCATCTCTTTAATTCACCCAGGAGAGAAAAATAAGAATATCTAGGAGATTCTTGGAAGAGGAGTGTGAGGAAGAGGGATTTACCCAACCAGAGGAAAGCAGGTAGCATGGCACAAGCCATAGCCAATCAATTAAACAGTAAGACACCTGCCTAAGAAGAGATAGATGTGTGAAAAACCTTGTCTGTATACAGGAGTGTGTACACGAATACATCCCAGCATTTCCAATTAGTGATGAGAGGTAAAGCTCTGCAGACAAGCACAGGACCAGTGCTCATTATATTGGTTGGTCTGTGACTACCTATCCATGAGAGAGCACTTGACTCAACTGGGCACCCATATAAAAGAATGAATTGTTGCCTTTAATCCCAGCTCTCGGAGGCCAGCCTGGTCTACAAAGCTACACTGAGAAACCCTGTCTCAAACAACAAACAAGAATGAATTATCCACGTAGCAGGTTCAGAAATATATAAAGTAGCACCGAGGAGCAACCAAGATCAAAGCCTGCTAGAGAACAAAATGGATACATTGACTATATCAAGATTAATTGTTTCTGCTGCAAAAATGAAACCTATAAACAAAGCTAAAATGTAATTTACAGACTGGGAAAAATAAATGAAATATACATAGCAGATATGTATTAAACATGTAGGAGTGAGCCAGATAATGTCGGCTCATGCCTTTTATTCCAGGGCTGAGGAGGCATAGGCAGGAAGATTTCTGTGAGTTCAAGGCTAGTCTGGTCTACATAATGAAGTTGAGCCCAGCCAGGAACAACATAATAAAACCTTGTCTCAAATACTAATACTACTAAATAAATAAATAAACCACAAAACATTTTTACAAAATGTGTAAATCCTATGAACAAGTAATTCATAGAGGAAGAATTCCAGATAAGAAGAACACCCATGGAAAATGCTTCCTAGAAGTCAGGATGTGTCAAATAAAATAAAAATATTTTATTTCAGTTAAAAATTACAGTATTGATAATGTCCATTCTTTAAAGGGGTATATGGAAATGAGAGGTCTGATCCACTGTTAAGAGTGTAAATTGTTGGGTGGGGGATTTAGCCTACAACATGTGAGACTCTGGGTTCAACCCTCAGTGCTGCTAAACAAACAAACAAAACTGTATAAGCTGCCTAAGAGTATTCATTTAAACTAAATGTGCCTTTACCCTTTTATCAAGAACTATACTGTAATTGCTTTTCAGCCTTTTGGCTAAGATCAAGGGAAAAATTACATTCCTTATACTTACAGAAAAACACAGGCAGGGATGCTCTTTGTTATTATATTTCTAGTAGTGAAACATAAGTAGTCCAAATGTCCAAGACAGGGAAAGAATTAAACATGTATGCAAATGTATAAATGCATATGTAAATGTGCAATATGCATATGCAAGAGAATATTATTTAGCAGTTAAAATGAGTTAGCTGCTGGGGAAATCACTTGAAATAACTTCAACTCCTATTTTTAAGTGAAAAGCAACCCTCACATATCATACATACCATATTTTGCCATTTATGTTAAAAAAGCATCCCACATTTCTATTTGTATTTATATGTAAAATGCATGTGCAGCTGTCTGAAAGGACCTGTGCCATTTCCTACAAACCAGTAGGAAAGAACCTAGAGGGATTGGGGAGTGGTTAGGATTTATTTCAAATGCTCCTATACATCTTCTGTGGGGTTAAAGGCAATTTTACACCTCCAATTTGCTCATTATGTTTTGGCTGAGGGTGTGGGGGATGCACACCCCGTTCACCCACTTTTGATTTTCTTACCAAGGATGAAAAAGCATTCTAGCCTCTGGCCAGGGCTTCCCTGGAAACCTGGGACATGCTGTGGACTCCTAAGAACCTCAAAACCAGCTACTTTGGAGGCAGAAGTCTTCAGAGTTCTTATAGCTGTGCGGCTTTGGTCAAATGAATACCCCTAAGCCTCAGTGTTTCCATCTGTAAAGACTGAAAACTAATAGAAGACTTACTTTGCCGAGTTTCTCTAAAGTAAATAGATATTGAAATTCCAGGGACTTGTCGGATGGTGGTGGTACATACCTGTAAGGAAGGCAAAGGCAGGCTGATCTCTGTGAGTTCAAGACCAACCTGGTTTACAGGGCAAATTACAAGACAGCCAAGGATATGCAGAGAAACTTGTCTTGAAAAACCAAAAAATAAAAATAGAATAAAATTTCTTGAGGCTTAGGACAGGTAGTTAGGTGGCTCAGTGGATAAAGCACTTGCCACAGAATCATGATGACCTAAGTTTGAGTCCCTGGAACCCACATAAACTCAGGTGTTATAGTACATATCTGTAATTCTAGCACTCCTGCTGTGACATGGGAGGAAGAGTAGAGAGAATCCCCAAAGCCAGCCAGCCTGGCTTCCACATTGATGAACAAAAGCCCAGGTGTGAAACAAGGCGGAAAGCAAGGATGAACACCCACGTGTCACCTTTGACTCCCATAACCACAGGTTTGAGATGTGCTTTCCCCAAGCAGTCTGGGGGCTCTCCTGCAGCATGCAGAGTGCAGAGCACTTCCCTGCTCTTCCCTATTCTCATGTTCCATACTCCCATGGTGCTTCTCACTAACTAAGGAAGAAACACGGCTTCATCCCTTAAGTCTCTGTCTTTCTGGTCCCCCATCTCACATCTGTTAGCACAGGCTGCCTCTGTCTCAGGGAGGCCTCAGTCCCCAGGGAATGCAGCCTGCGGAGCTAGACTGACAGCTAAGAAACATCCTTTGTCAGACATGTAGGGGTGCTTCTTCCCTCTCCTCTTTGGGGCTGGGCCTCTCTTTCTTTATACATTATCTAGGAAGAGCTAACTACCCAGACCTGCCTTCTTCCTCTACCACCTACACCCCTGAAAACAGGGAGAGAGGGGGGAGGAGAGGGAGAGGTGAACCTCCTTTGCCTGTTCCCTGTCTGCTGACCAGCAGAGCCACCATGCCCAGTTTTGGGATATGCAGTTGTGATGGGAAACCGAGAAGCAATATCCTGGCCGAATGCTCTCCTGCGGCTCTCTGCTCCATTTATCAGTCTGCCACCAAGAGCATGTCCGTCACCAGGGAGCCCAGTGCATCTTGCTTTCTCTGCTTGGGACTGAGGAAAACAAGAAGCCCAGGAATATTGAATACAAGTTCCCCATGTCTTCTCTGTCCCTCCCTGCTCCCTACAAGGCTCCAACACCACAAGCCCAGCAGTGTGGGCAAACAGGCAGACTTCACCCTCCAGGAGCCACCTGCCGTGTCTGAAGATTGCTCTGGAGTTATGCTCTGCAGCCCCTGCCTGCCTGGGGCCTAAGACACCTGGATCTTTCCTGCCTTGTTTCTAAAGATATCCAAGAGAAAAGGATTCAGTCACCTTGGTCGACATTTAAGACCAGCCCAAGGCCTCTTGGCTGCATCCCTCACCCACCGCACTGTCCCCTTGCACTTCCACAGGTTCCAAGGAAGACCATCAGCTACAGAGCCAACTTCACCACACGGGGTTTTCTTTGCATGCCTAGTGCCCCTGCCACACGCACAACCTGCATGTAAAAATCTCTGCACTTGGCACAGTATGAGCAGATATTAAACATGCAAGGATGGAAAGACAACTGGACAGATGAACAGAAAGCCTCTTCTAATGACCAAATGCTCATGACCCCTCAAAATTCCTATGGTGAAATCCTAATCCCCAGGGCTACCATATTTGGAGGTGCTGCCTCCTGTATAATTATTTGGTGTTGGCCAAAATCATGAGAGGGATGACTTCATGAATCAGATGCCCCAGAGGAACCCCTCAGCCCTTTCGCTATGTGCTGGTGTAATGAGAAGATACCTGGGTATGTGCCTGGAAGTGGACTTGCTCCAGACAGGCAATCTATTGGCATCTAGGTAGTAAACTTCCCAGCCTGCAGAACCCGGACTTGTAAATCTTGGTGGTTTCTAATTCTCCAGGCTCCAGTGTTCTTCTACAGCAGCCAGACAAACCAAGACATCTTCCTTGTTCATCCTGCCTACTTCTAAGAAGTCAGAGCTCAGAATCCCTCCTGCTTCCAAGAGTTCAGCAATTGCAACCCTGCCGGCCTGTGGGTTATTTATAGCCGAGTGTCTTCACAGTCATCCATGCGTTTGAAAGGCTCCTCTTTCAAAGACACCCGGCCTTCTGAGAGGAAAATGAAAATTCTGAACCAATTTACACAATTTCAGTTTCTCTCTCTTCCTACCACATCTTTCTTGGAGTCTTGGGCAAGGTAGGCAGGCACTATACCACAGAGTAACACACTCAGCCCCACACAGCTCTCAGAATGTGGTTTGTACAGACTACTGAGTGCAACCACAAGTCTATGACCCTTGAACCTCCACAGAACAAGGGTCAGATTATCACCATGGTAGTTTACGGCACCTGTGCCATGGTGCCGCCTTCCTTGCCCCATGCATAGAATGAGTTCATGGAGATGACGTGTATGGTGGGCACATGTACTGTGTTGACTCTCAAAGGGCTCAAGACCATTTCCAAGAATCTCTTACTATGTGTTTCTCCCAAGCATATATTCATTTCTCAGAAAAGCAAGCAAATGGGGGGCATGATACCCATCCCTTGTGGGTTTCTTATTCTAACTCGAAAACAGGGTACTCAGTGGACATGCTCAGGATTCCCTGAAAGTGACCTCCGCAGGAGTCCCAGAGTGTGGTTGAGGGCCATCTCAGGCCCACTGGAATGAGAACAGGATGAGGAAGAACTCTCAGACAGAGGAAATCTACAGAGGCCAGAGGCAGCAGTCCAAGACCCTCAATGGGAGGGACAGTAGGACTCCACTTTCAGCAGACAAAAGCCTTGGGGTTGAGCATTGTTTACCAATTACAGCTTCCTCTGGACTTCTACTATCATTCACCTCTCACTTCTAATTGAATCCCTTCTACCTCTCTTGGCCAACTCACTGCCCTCCATCCTTTCAGAGAACACATTTCTCTTTCAGTGACTAGCCAGCTTGTTGTGAGCTGTGACCCCCCAACCCCCCCTTCACCACATCCCTGTCTTTCTCTCCTTTACCCTTCACCTGAGAGCCTCTTCATTACCCAAGAATACTTTAAAAAAAAAAAAAAAAGAGTGGCCTGGAAGGAGTTAAAGCCACCCAGGAAATAAATATTGTGAATTCGCAATGTCTGTGGCCCATTTGAGGAATAAACTGTGATTAAATGGCAGATAATTTATTTTGGCTTTTGAAGGAGTTGGGGGGTCTTTCCAAATGCAAATGGAAAAGCAATCACATGTCTAGAATTCTGGACATTGAAAATAAAAATTTTAATGATCATTCAAAGTAAAATAAATAATGAAAGAAAAAAGTCACAACTCAAAGCCTAATCTTCCAAGGGTCCCTCCCTCTGCCTGATCCTACCACAGCATGCTGGGAGGAGACCCCAGGCGAAGACTCTGTAAAAGGAGCAGCCTAATAGCTGTGCCCTCTCTCCCTCTCAACTTTCTCACATCTGACTTATCTTCTAATGAGGGTAGAAATGTGCTGTGTCTTGATTAGAGAGATACAAGAAAGCCCTTCCCTGTCACACTGAACTGAGTTAGGCCACGTATGGGGGGAATGCAGCACAGAGGCCACCTCCTCAGGAGTTGCTGTGACACACTCCTTCATTTCCTGGGAGCACACACACACACACACACACACACACACACACACACACACACACACACACACGTGTGCGCACGCGCAATCAGCCAGTGCAGCTGTATGGAAGCAACTATATCCTTCCCCCACCCCACAGTTTCCTCTACTGACCCTTCCCTGGTCTTTGAAGGAAAGTCTCATTGCTGAGGAAGTTACTCTTACATTTATTAATTAGAACACAGGACATAACTGAGTGGCAGAAGAAGACCCTACAGTCCAGTCCTAGGGCAAACAAGCCAATCAATCAATCAATCAATCAATAGAGCCTTGAGCTCAGTCACCACCAAAGCCTCTGATTCTTGTCCTATGTAACACCCTGGGCCTGCTCAGGCTGCACCCTTGAGGGGTCTGGTGACACTGACACACGTACAATTCGTCTTATACTACCTCCTTCTGTTTCATTGGCTTTTGTTTGGACCTCCTCTAAGGTCTGACAGGGTGAAGATGGGGGAAACAAAGGCCAAGGAAGATGTTGCTGGGAGACCAGAAACACAGGCACATGTGGGTTCTCTCTCCAGGAGTTTCCTGGTGTGAGCAAGGTTACTCATAACCACCACTGGCACCTCTAGGCTTGCTGCAGCGGGTACGCCTCCCTTCGGCCCTGGTGAGGAGCCTTCAGCACTTCTGGCTTTCACTGAAGGTCTACATTGTCCCTGAATGAAGTCAGCTCCATCCATGCCATCTAAGGCCACCTGCCCCTGTCTGTCCTGCCTTTTGTGGCCAGAGCTTCCGACCTCTATCAGAGTCTCTGAGAGGGCCCCCAACTGTCCACAGGCACTTCGGAGGGGCCCACCTGAGCCTTTTCTGTCTCTTGGTGCCTCTGATTCACTTGAGGAGGAAGATGAGCAAGGGGCTATAGTGTCAGGGGCACACATTTCTCTTTAATCTACAAAACAGCTTTAGGTAGTTGTTGCTCAGTCCTGTAGCATTTCTAGATAAGCCAAGGGTGGTGTTGCACACTTATAATCCAGCACTTGGGAGGTGGAAGCAGCAGGATCCTGACTTCAAGGCCATCCTTAGCTACATAGCAAATCAGAGGCCTTCACAGGGGCTGGATCATAATTTTCCAAAGCCGGCTATAGTCACTAACTGTAGCACTAGTGCTGGAAAGGCAGAGAGAAATGGCTCCCCGGAACTCCTCGGCCAACTAGCCTAGCCAAAGCTCTCACCAGTGAGAGTTCTCACCTCAAAAACCAGAAACCAAAACAAAAACCCAAGATGAATAATAGGGCGGATGGCCCCCGTGGAACAACACCTGAGGGTGATGTCTGACCTCCACACATATGTACTTACACATACACATGCACCCGTACACGACTCTCCACAAAGGACATATGCAACTAGGTCTCTGCACATAGGAAGCAAACCCCTAGCCCCAGAGGAGGCTTCACGTCTTTTTGAAGGGAATGAGCTCCAGCCTTTAGTCCTTGACACCCAAGCCATTTCCACACCAACCTTTTCCTCGAAATACTGAAATACTGTGAAGGGAAGTTAGTCTAACTCCAGGCTCTTTGCATTCTGTTTAGAGACAGATAAAAAAGCGCTCATTATCCCATCTGGGGCCGCTCACACGGGAGAAAAGTGCCTCTGTATTAGGCAAGGCAATCCACCCAAACCTTTCTAGTTCTATTTAAAAAGTGTGAAGGTAATTTACCAGGCTGCGCCTGTCAGCGTTTGAAAAGCAGAAAGCCTTCTTTTATCTTGTTTTATTTACAGGTGAAACCCCAGAAGAGGCAAGAAACTTCCAGTGCAAAGGACTAGGAAGAGCCCTGGGGAGACAAAGCAGCCATTAGACACTATCTGGCTCGCTAAACACAGGTAGGACAGGGTCACCTGTCCCTGATAGGGGCAGACAGTCCTGTGGTCCTGTTGTTGGGCCCACCCACAGAGGTCACTCTGGCAGCCACACTCCCAGCTGCTTAATGCACCAGCTAGGTTGACACTTGCTGACTTGGGTTCAGGTGGAGAGCAGGGAGCAATGAGGGTGGGGGAAGCAGGGATGAGATTTGGAAATGGGACAAGCAAGTAGGAGGGATGGCTAAGAGGACTTCCTGATTTCAAGAAATGGACTAAGACACTGGGCATTAGTGGTGCACACCTTTAATCCCAGCACTTGGGAGGCAGAGGCAGACGGATCTCTGTGAGAGTTCAAGGCCAGCCTGGTCTACAGAGCTAGTTCCAGAACAGGCTCCAAAGCAATACAGAGAAACCCTGCCCCGAAAAACAAAACAACAAACAAGCAAACTCCAAAACACTAAGGGCATTCAGACACTACTTCTGTTTCTGGACATTGCAGTGATGTGACACTCATTTCTGAGGGGCCTTCTGTGATATATGTCTCCACTCAGATGCTCCAATGGTTTTTTTTAGAAACTCTCATGCTCCCCAACACAATGTGACCTTTGCCATCTTTATCACTATTGACACTGAGAGGACATGAAGGGAGATAGAGGACCACTAGCTGGTACAAATAGGACATCAGATTTGGCCATGAGATGCACTTGGTGCTTCCTGGGTGAAGGAACTTAGCTCCTGTCTGTAGGGGTGGTCAGGTTCAGGCACAGCGCTGGAGATAGCTTTGGGAAGTTATCTTACCAGGCTGACAGAGAAGACAAGTAGAAAACAAAACAAAACAAAACACAAATTCACCAACCAGGGAGGCCAAACAACACAAGCAGGAAGCAAAAGCATCCCCATGGGCGTGTACATGCATGATGGTGGTTGCCGATCTCAGCAGGGACTCACAGTCTCCTGGAGGGAAGCCTTCTTACATAATCCCGGGTCACTGGAGGTGTGCTCTCAAAAGGATCTCAGCTCTGTCCAGCCTTTGCCTTGATGCTTCTTGACCACCATGATCTCCCACCATGACCAGCTGTGCCACCTTAAGTGACCAGAGACAGAAATCTTTGAAACTGTGAGCATAAATAAATCTTTCCTGCTTAAAATGATTGTCTTGGGTCTTTTTCATAGTAATGGGAAGTTGACTGACACCAAGATACTGTGTTTCAAGAGAGGTCTGGATAGAGGTAGGTTGGTGGCAGAAGTGGTGGCACAGAGGCGTCATCCTGTCCTGTGCTATACCTTGGTCCCTGTGGTAGTTTGAATGCAATTGGCCTCCATCCCCTTTTGCTTTTGTCAGTGTGTCCCCAGCCCTGAGCTTCTATTTCTTCTGCCTTTGTCTTATGTTTTAAGTAATACAGTCTGAATTGCTCAGCCCTGCTTTCACAGCCCCTTGGCCATCGGAGTGTCTACCTGCCTTTACTTACATGCCCCGCACTCCAACCCTGCTATTTTTCTTTTTATTCCAGACTCTAACCACAGGGGGCAGTCTCTTCTTCCCTAAACAACTCCGTTTCTACTTGGGCCTATCTGTCCGCGGTGACTTTGGGAAACTTCTAGACTTTGGGAAACACTTTCTACGTGCGCACAAGAGTGTGTGTGTGTGTGTGTGTGTGTGTGTGTGTGTGTGTAAGTGTGTGTGTGTAGTAGAGGCCAGAGGAGGACATTTCATGTCTTGACCTATTACTCTCTACCATATTTTCTTGAGACAAAGTGTCTCTCTGAACCTGGAAGCTGGCTGGCAGGCACAGCCCCAGCAATCTTCCTGTCTTTGCCCCTCAGGACACTTGAGTGACAGTTGCACTCACTGGCCCACACTCAACTTTTAACTTGGGTATTGGGGATTTGATTCACTTTCTCACACTGATGCAGTAAGTGCTCTTGCCAGCTGAGCCACCTCCTCAGCTACAAGAGAAATATTTTCCCTACATGTGATCCTTGGGGAAGATATGGTTGTCACCTCTCAGGAGGGGGCTCTGGAACCCAGAGCCACTTGTGGCTTGTTGAGCTAAGGCCATGTTGGCTTTTGCATCTCCTAAATTTCAAGCCCAGAACTCTTCCCCCACTGTGGGGGCTCCAAGCTCTTAACTTCCCAGGATCCTTTTTATTGTTTTTCCTTCCACAACCCCTGGGGACTCCTATGATTTCATCCACAGCCTGTCTTAGCTCCCAACTAGCAGGAGCTAACCACTGGGAGCATGCTGCTGAGTTGACATGATCCCAGTTTAAAAGCAGAGAAAGACTGTGCTTTGGTTCAGCTGTGTAGCCTGAGCGCAGATGACAGTACAATTTCCTCAGGGCTATTTCAGACATTGTCAGAAGCCCTCAGAGCCTTATTACTGCTTTCCCTAGGGGTCCAAACACCTGACACTGTTAGCTACTGTACTCTTTCTGCAGTGGCCACAATTTTCAGGAGAAAACCAGGACCCATGGTGTGACAACTATGAGCACACATGGGGGAGGGGACAGGCTGGACAGCATCCATGCTGTTTCAGAAGCCTGTGCCAAATGATGCTGAGGTCTGATCTGCAACATCCCCCTCCAGGTTCCCAGCACGGTACTCCTAAGCAGTGCTATAACCTTTTAGGGTCGGGGCCAAAGGAAGGCTTGAGGTCACTAAGCTGTGCTCTTCAGAGGGGTTATGGGATGTGGGTCTCTTCCCTTTCTCTTTTTACCAGATTCCCAGTTACTAGGTGAAGTAGTGTCCACTCCCTATGGCCCTGCTATGGCATACTGCACACCCTATTTAGACCCAAAGCACTTAAGCCAATAAACCATGATATTAAACTCTGAAACCGTGAGCCGAAGTAATCATTTCTTCTTCCTGCAGTGGCAAACAGTTAAAACAATGGCTATTCATGAACTCGCCCATTCACTTATTTAGTAGGCACCTGCTACATAAGTGCTGTGGCAGTTGCTAGTGGCACAGTGACAGGTAGAGTCTGGCTCATTCAAGGACTAGCTAGTTTATGAACTACCTTCCCATGCTACATGGAATGAGAGGAGGAGGGAAAGTCTGGGGACATTATGAAAGGCCACCAGAGAAAGTGACATCTGAATTTAGTTTTGGGAAATAAGCAAAATTTCCCCACAGACATTAATAAAGTCTAAGGGATTTAAAATAATAAACATCTCACAGGCATAACCAGCTCCGGGGATATAGGATGGAGCCGGAGATGAAGAGAGCTCTTGAAGGACAGGTGTTAGGTATGAAAGGTCACAAATGCCAAGAGCCCCCGGGACACCTCTCCAGTCTTCACACGTACGCGGCATCTTGACTGACACATAGAACCCAGTCTTTGTGTGTGTGTCCATGTGTATGCATGTGTATGAAGGTCAGAGGACAACTTTGGAGTCAGTTCCCAGGATCCAGCCACCTTGGTTTTTGAGATAAGGTCTCTTATTGGCCTGGGGCTTGCTGATTAGACCAGGCTAGCCGACCAGTGAGCCCAAGGATCTACCCTTCTCTCCCCAGTCTGGGATCGCACACATATGCCACCACTTCGGGTTTTTGTTTTTGTTTTTGTTTATGTGGGTTCTGGGGATAAAAATAAGGTCCTGGTACTTGCAAGGGAAGCAGTTTACTGATTGGACCATCTCCCCTGACTCCCCCATCCCTGTGTGTTCAGATGCATGTCCAGCCCAGTGCTGAAGAAATGTTGCAGTCCAGGTGCTCATTGCTGACCTCAATCATTCTAGGCCATTCTGCCTTTACCTCTGGGATTCCTGACCCTCGTTAATCCGTTCATTTGTTTAATCCATTCATCCCTCCCTTACAGCTAAAACAAGACAGAAGTGGCCTCTGCCCTCATGAAGTTTTTTCAGTCTAAACAAGGAGACAAGCACTCATCTAGTAGTCAATTGTGTAAGTAACAGCTTCCAAATGTCGACTGTAAATTATAAGTACTAGAAAGGTGAGCTGTGCACCTGGTGCTGTGACAAAAGGACTTAACCTGCTCAGAGGAGTGGGCAAGGCTTCTGGAAGACGTAGAAACAAAGCTGGGAACTGTTGGGCAAACAGAAGCAATTGTAGAGTCGGTTGCTTTTATACTGTGATAAAGAACCAGACAGAAAACAACTTGTGGGAGAGCTGTGACCAGCAGGTTTGGTCCTGGGAGCCTGACTGTGGTGATGGGGAAATGAAGGCAGACACCCAGACACAGGTACAGAGAAGCTGGGATTGGGTAGCCTGTGCTCACTCTAATAGGGGATACAAATTATTCCAAAAACAACCAGGAACCTTGGCCAGTTTGTTGTGTGAGGCACAAAGGAGAAGTTAGCTAGTTACAGGTCTCTGAGGGAAGCATTCTCAGGATACAGTCATCCCAGAAAAAGCTACAGTTGCTTACACTGCCAACACCTGCACACACAGACCAGAGGAAGGCTTTGTCAGTCCACAGGGATCTGAAGTATCGGTCCTGGTCCATAACATCCATTCACTGAAGACCCCAGGCTTTTTGCCCACTCTCTTAGGGCTTCCTCAGCTCCCCACAGGGAGCTAAGGCCCACAGTTTGACCCACAGTTTCAGAGGTTCATGGAGTGGAGCCTGTGGTGGAGACTTACATCATGGAGGAACCAGCTATAGAGAGAGTAATGCAGAGCAGGGGCTGGGCCATACTCTTTCAAGGTCTACTCCTAGTGCCTAACTCCCCAGCTAGGTCCTCCCCCTCCAAAGGGTTCCACAGCCTCAGTACTGAAAACATGAGCTCACAGGAATGCCCCAGATCCAGCCATCCAACTTGCTTTGGGCACTTTTGATGTCCATAATCTGTTTGACTCCCTCTTTTTGTTTTGGTCTTTGCTTCCCTCTAGGTTCTGCCTTTTATCCAATCCAGACTTTTCCAATTTCCCCAGCCTGGGCTAAGACAGCCCTTTCTCCTTACCCACCCTGCCAATTTCCACACCCCAAAGGGTAGAACAATCCTATGGTCAAGGGGCACTGGAGGACTTTATAGCAAGACTGCAATGTCCAGGCCTAAGGCCTCCCTACACTCCTTACTGGATCTCTGGGGACACTCTAGTGGGGTTTGTTCTCACCTCTAACCTACCATAATCAAACTTCTTCACTCACTGGCTGACCGTGGCCCTTATTCATCAGCTCTATCTAAGCCCAAGCCTAATGGTTCTCAACCTTCCTAATGCTGCTAACCTTTAATACATTTCCTCATGTTGTGGTAGCCCCCAACCATAAAATTATTTTCACTGCTACTTCATAACTGTAATCTTGCTACAGTAATGTAAATATCTGTGCTCTTCAATGGTCTTAGACAATCCACAGAGAACCTCTTAGAGGCAGAAGTACTTGGGACTATTGAGTTGGGGACAGAAAGAAGGAGAATTGAGGCTCTGACTCAAAAACCAAGGAGCTGGAGGTACCTCTGGCCCAGAAACAGAAGGCAAGGTCAGGAAAGTTTGGTGTTGACATAGATCAGGGATGCCAAGTTTATGCACTTGAAAAATGGAGGCAGGATAAAACATCAAGGTCAGCCTGGGATACATGAGACCCTGTCATAAACAACAAAAAAGCCAAGAGTGTAATGACAGTGGGCATCCAGGAGGAGGCAGCCAAAAAGGACAAAAGATTCTGGGTCTCAAACACATGCTGACATTTAACAGAATCATACAGTTGGTACATATTCAGTTGTCTGGGAGGACAGCTGGGTCCACCAGTAACAGCTGGGCAAAGCCACTGTGTTGAAGGGGACAGAGGAGAGATTGACACTGACCAGTCCAGGTGGGTCAGTGAAGGAAGCCTTTCTGGGGGGAAGAATGTTGAAGAATGCAGGGTTCTAGAAAGGACCTTGTAGTTCAGAAAACAGGCATGTGGGGCCTTAGAGGGACACAAAGGAGGGAGTATAGGGAGTCATGCTTAAAGACAGACACACAGACACAGAAGGAGTGCCCAGTGCAGATAAGGATCTGAGCAATGAAGGAAAGATGCTGAGTTCAAAGCTGGCATTACCAACTGAATGTATGACTTGGGCAAGTGACTCAGTGTCTCAGTGCCTCTGTTTCCTCTTTTATAAAACACAGATGCAGGGTAAGTGTTTGGCACTGTCACTTTAAGGCACTTGCTTCATGACTCCTAAGTCGGTGAAGGTGTCCCAACAGACAGACAGACAGACGGACAGCTAGAGTTATGTATGCAAACAATATTTATCACCAGAAACTTCCCCCACGTTAGCAGGAAATGCAGCCTAGCCTTTTGCCTCTGAAGCAAGAAACTGGTGCAGTTGCTTATTTCTGCAGTCTCCATCCTCAAATGTGGGGCATCCAGGTGGCTGCTTAGCCTGTGGGAATGGAGGGGTTGACAAGAAGTTCCAAGCACTATGTATCTCATCTGTCACCTTCTCTGCAAGCCGTTGGCCCAAGGAAATACAGTAATAAAGGGCTTGGAGGTCCAACAGAAAAAGACATGGGGAGTCTTGGCCAACATCTCCTCCTTTCCCACCTCCCTTTATTCAGGTGGCAGATGCTGGTTTTCTCTTTAGTGTTTATTTTACTCTTCTTCCAAAGCAATAGAATTGTCATACGCATGTATGACCACCAGAGAGTAAAATCCACCCGCATCTCTTGCAGCTAGGTGTGCCCATGAAATCAAGTTCTGGCCAAGGGCATGCAAGCAGATATGTGTAGTACCAGGCTTCCTGGCTGTTGAAAGCTTTACCCTTTCTTACTTGTCCCTTTCTTCCAGAAGTCACATGGAGCAAGAATGCCTTAAATTTCAGGTCAGAGATTTCAGAAATGAGTAATATTAGGAGTTTCCTGACTCAGAAGCAAAAGTGGCCAGACTGTGTTTCTCGGTGATGGTAGTCATCTTGAACATGGAGGGCAGAGGGGTACCATGGAGATTCCCGAATAGTTGATTGGCAGGACTATGGATCCCTAAGGAGTGTGTGGGCCATCTCTTCCCTCTTCAACATTCCCTGCTGCTTCCAGATGTTCGTGTGAGAGAAATGTAAACTCCCATCTATAGAAGCCACTGCTATTTTGGGTACTTCAGCTGAATCCATTCCTAAATACAGCCCCCAGGCAGCCCACATTCTCAGTTACTTTGTAGAACTATCTCAATTGCTACTAATTTAAACCAAGTAAATGAGAGAGGTTCTACTGCTTCTGACCCCAGTCGCCATCTGGCCAGAAATTCCACCAGAATCATAATAACAACCTGTTTTATGAAGTGCTTTCTTCAAAAGTGAGCTCATCAGAGTCTCATAGATGCTCTGTGATGGAGCCAGAGCTACTAGATCCATGCACTCCATTTCAAAAGATAAAGAAACTCAGGGGAAGGGCTATAGTCATTTGCAAACATTACACAGGTGCAGAGGCAGAGAGCTGCAGCTTAGTCCTCTTAACAGGACGCAGGGCTGGCAGCCTGCAGATTGTCCTGGGGTAAGGAAGGTACAAGGTAGTACAGGGCTGAGGACCCAGGGTTTTAAAAAGAGACAGGTGTGTTTTTAATTCCTTTATACATACTACTATGTTTTTTTATTGTGACAGAAACCCCTAAACATAGCTTGAGATATATTGTCTTAATATTTTTTTTTAGAACACAACGAATGCATTGCCAATGCTAAGCACAATGGTGTACAGTGGGCCTCTAGAACTTGAACCGTGTGTGACAATATCTAAATCCACTGAACAGCAACTTCTCATTCCCTCCTCTCTGAGCCCTTGGAACCCACCATTCTGTCCAATTCCAGCTCCTGTGAGTTTGACTACTGTAGATACCTCAACCAAGTGGGGCCATGTAGTGCCTGTCCTTCAGTGATTAGCTTATTTCACTTAGCATAGTGTTCTCAACTCATCCATGTTTCCCCATGGACTTCCTTCTCTTGCTAAGGCTGAATAATAAATAGTCCATTTTAGCATTATTCCCCAGAGCTAGGATGTGGATGCTATCCACACACCCATCAGTGTAAAAATGGACAGAAAGCTTGTGGTATATATGTGTCTTGAGGATCTGTTGAACCCTACCCAGGTGGCATGTCCCACTTTGCATTCCTCCTGTGGGTTCCCTTCAGCAGACAGACTCCTGAGATTGGCTCAAGGTTTCTTCCAGGTTCATCAAAGTGTTTGGCATTTACAGCATGTACCCTGTGAGATGTTGCTGGGGAAACAACACTCTAAGCAGGCTGCAGAGTGAGAATATAATTTATAACACAAGTCAGAAAGCAGCGAATGACATTGAAGAGGAAAAGATGAAGTTCAAAGCAATCTGACTCAGCCAATATCTTTCGTCCAGTCTGTGCCAAGCATGGTACAAGGATCTGAGAACACAAGGACAGCATGGTCCTTGCCTCCTGGATTTTACTTAACTCTGTTAACTTTCCAAGAGTCAACAGGTCCCATGAGAGTAGCTTCAATGCCTGAGAGACATCTGGACATGTGAAATTTGGTGCAGAGTAGGAAATTCAAAAGAAAACCATGCATCAAAAGAAGAAGTAGGTAAGAAGAAAGCTTCTAAGACTTGCAAGAACCTGGCAACACAACACTAGCAACATGCCAAGTGCCTGGGGATAGTTCAGCTATAGTACATGTGTCTGGAGCCCTAGGGATAGGGGCTGTATTGGAGTGGTCACAAAGGGCTTCATGGAGGAGTCAAGAGTTCAGCTGGAATCACAGAGGAGAGAGGTTTTTTAACAGATGGAAAAGAGAAGTTTATAGTACCATGACCAAAAGTAAAATACACAGAAGGTAGAGAGCAAGAAGAAGAAGAGCCAGTTGGCCTGAGCAAGGGTTTTAGGCTAGAGAATCAATACCTTGCCTGGTCATTTGGACTTGAATGCCAGGCTCGGAATCTTCCCTATGTGGTAGAAGCCACTGGACATGGACTTGTGTCAGAAGAAATGTAATCAGGATAGTGTCTGTGCTTCAAAGAGGTCTCTGACAGGACAAGTAAGTTAGGCTGAGGAAGGACACTGAGTGACAGTCTTGGGAGCTGGGTGTATGGGTGGGGTCTTCGAGAGGCTGGCAGCCGGACTGGGTATGAGAGACAACAGGAAGGATAAACCCATAGGCCTCAGGATGTTTTCACCAATGGGGACTTTCAGGGGGAGGAGTCTATGGGACAGATTCACTCAAAGCTCTCCTTTCAGCAGTTGGCAGCTCCCACCCATCAGGAATCCTAGGAGCTGGCATCTCCGGAGCCACTGTGTTTCTCATGGGACTCGGCTCTCATGTGTGCCAGCCACATCAAGTAGATCCCTACAGTGCTCCCGCAGCAGAGTTCAAGCTTGCCTAGAATTCTTCCACCTCAAAGGCCCTGAGGAGTCAGAAAGGAGTAGAGTCTTTTAGGCATGTTCAAGAGAGACACCAACCTTCCCCTCAAAGTGACACTTCATTGCTCCCACCTACCCATCTGCATCCCGCCTCCACCCTAAGGGTGTTCAGCTCTGCAAGGTTCAAGGTCAGCTCAAGGAGGGGAGGTGCAAACAGCCTGAAAGGCTCTACCCAGAGTAGTGGACTATCCATTTGTCTCTGCCAGGAGTTGACACTGAGAGCCCTAAGGAGGGGTCTCCTGTGATGGATGATGTTTCCAAAGCTTATTAACTGAACTAGACTGGGCCTCTTCCAGCTGATCTATGATCCAGGGACAGTTTTAAAGTATGTGGCTTTCCAGGCCTGAGTTATTGAAAAGAGTTAAAACTGAAGTCGTCTCTCAGGCCACTGCCATCTGTCTCGAGCTGCCATTTATGCCAACTCGGGGCAAGATGGGAAGGTAGGTATTGAGTCTTACTCCCAGGTCACATCTTGGAACATTAAGAATGTCTGTTGTCCACCTTGCTCCCTAGGATATGGACAGTGGATGGTTCATTCCTGGCAGAGATGGAGGTAGAGCTGTCAAGGTGCAGGAGTGGGCACCTAGCCAGCTTTCTGTAAAGCAGTTTCTCATCTGAGTGACACTGGGGTGTTACAAGTAGGTTTTCCCCTGCTGGCCTGGGCCCACTACTGTGCCAGCCCCAAATAACACAGAGACTCTGTATTTGATATAATTCTGTTGGCCAGTTACTAGTTTCTTATTGGCTAGCTCTGTCTTAATTATTAACCCATTTCTATTAATCTAAGTACTTCCATGAGGTCTTATCTTACCGGAGAGAGGGGCTAGCATTCTGCTCTCTCTGTCTTCCATCTTGGATCTCCTCCCAATTACTTCCTCTTTCCTCCAAGTCTCCTAGTCCCACCTATCTTGCTTTCCTATTGGCCATCAGTGCTTTATTCATTAACCAATAAGAGAAACATATTTACAGAATGACATTTCCCATCACTGGGGTGCATTTTAACAGATTATGTGGTATCCATGATGCAATCCTGGTTGTTAGCATTTACTGGGAATCTGTTCTTTAGCAACACTTGGATGCTTTCCCTGATCCCGGTAACCCTGTCATGTGGGTACTATAGCTAGTATCTTGCAAAGGAGGAATCCAGGACGTGGAGCTGGGGTAAGAGGATACATGTATACTACACTTGAGGAAGACACAAACACAGACAGACAGACACACACACACACACACACACACATATATACACACTCACACACAGGCATATGCATGTGCATGCGCGAGAATGGAGGAGAGGACAGGAGAGGGGAGGGGACGAGAGGGGAAGAGAAGAGGGGAGGGGAGGAGAGGAGAGGGGAGGAGAGGGGAGGAGGGGAGGGGAGGAGGGGAGGGGAGGAGGGGAGGGGAGGGGAGGGGAGGGGAGGAGGGGAGGAGAGGAGAGGGGAGAGGAGGGGAGGGGAGGGGAGGAGAGGAGGGGAGGGCAGGAAAGGAGGGGAAGGAAGGAGAGGAGGGGAGGGGAGGGGAGGAGGGGAGAGGAGGAGGGGAGGAGAGGAGGGGAGGAGGGGAGGGGAGGGGAGGAGGAGAGGGGAGGAAAGGGGAGGGGAGGGGAGAGTGACTCTCACTGGTCCCCTCCCTCAGTGCTCCAGAAGGTTCCCATCTCCCACGCCCAGCTCTGCAGCTCACACACAGCCGCTGCCCCTCCCTCCTCTCCTCTCACTGCCCTCTACCATACTT
This sequence comes from Phodopus roborovskii, assembly GCF_943737965.1. Lineage (NCBI taxonomy): Eukaryota > Metazoa > Chordata > Mammalia > Rodentia > Cricetidae > Phodopus > Phodopus roborovskii. Next base: position 20,969,090 of record NW_026126517.1, read on the forward strand.
CATTCCTTGCCATAGCTTTAGCTGTCTGTGTATTTGTTCAATTTCTGCTTTCCCAACTGGACTGGTACCTCAAACCATCAGCAGCCACACACACACAGGGTCACATCACAAAGGTACAGCTAGACGGCCTTTGGGCCCAGCTGACCAGAGGCTCCATCACTATGCCCTGTTCCCTTCTGCCCAGATTAGGCACTGAGTCAGGAGTAGTGGGTGTAGCGGCTGTGTGATAGGAACTGAATGTCCTGGAGCCAGAGTGGTCCATGGGCCACTCTGTAACTTATCATCATTAACAAAGATCTGCCTGTCTTCTCCAGGCCCCAGGTGACAGACCCAAGCAATTGCAGGCCTCTGTGTCACCCATGCACACACACATGCCATCTAGGCTCTCCAGCAGAAGCAGGGAATATTAACCAGGGATTAGCACAGTGGGCTTCTCCTCTCCACACCATGCAAAGACCCTGTCATGAGGGGAGGGATAGCCAGGGGCCCTCAGGGAACAAAGACCAGACTGACCTGGTTGCTGACCATTTGTGCAAGTCAAGTGGCCTTCTGAGGCCATTGTCATAGTTTCCTACACAGGCTGTGCCCTGGGGTGGAGACTGGGCAGTTTTAAACCCTGCATAAGCTCCCTCAGTTGCCACATCAAAGTGTTAATATGTTAATGGCAACTGACACCCCTCAATCTTAGGTGAAGTCCGTGAGCGAAAGCGTTCCTGGTTTTTCCTTAGATCTATTTTGTCTATTTATGACAATCTGTTTTTACAGCAGCTATGTTACCTGGGATGCATATGTAGCTTCAGAACAAGATGCAGAGCCCAGCCCTCCCTACCCACCCTTACCTTCCCCATTCTACCCCAGCCCTCTTTCCCTCCCCCCTCCTCCCCTCCCCACTCCAACCCCAGTTCTTTCTGCCCATCTCACCTACCCAGGGAGAAGCTCTTCTGGATCCTCCACCCACTGTGTGTCCTGCTGGTGAAGGACCACCCAGGACCCCCAGGCACTCACTCTTTGAGGGTAAGTGTTCTAGCCACTAGTGACCCTGCCCTCAGCACAGAAGTCCCATGCCTTGTCCTCCTTCCCCCTGACCCCTCCATCCCCCCAGTTCTCTTTCTGCTTCCCCACCACACCCCCCTCTGGTCTCTCTGTTCCCTCTCTCTTTCTGCCTCATCTGTTCCCATTTGCTACTGCACCTCTGCTCCCAAGCCCTCCTCCCAGAGCCCTGCTCAGTTTGGTTCAGAGATAACTAGTTAGTTAGAATGGTGAATTAGTTTTAAGCTAATTTCCAAAACAAAAAGTATAGAAAACATCGCCAAAAAAGCCAAGTAGAATAAGTTAAAATAAATTGCAAATGTTTTAAAAGGAGAGAGAAGGACCACAAATTGAACATTTTTCAGAACTTTATAGCTCCTTTCATAGCTTTGTTTTATTTTTAACCTAGTAATTTTGCTATTTAAATGAACATCACAGAGAATAGATGAGCAAGAATGAGGAGCCCACCCACTCATAGCCACCAAGAGCACCTTGAGACCCACCCTTCTGGATTCTTCTCTGTGTATGTGCGTGCATTTTATGACTTCCCAGAGAAAGTTTCAGAACTTTAGTCCCTTGAGCTATAAAACAAGAACAAGAAAGAACTTCAGTCCCTCAAGCTGTAAATTAAGAATGCTAACAGCAATAGAAACCTGGTTACATTTTTCAAATTATTATATAGTCCTCATCTTCCTGAGGCTTCAGATATCTATGGTAATGAATATTTATTGTAATATTCATTGTAAATGAATTTACAGCCTTGGAGAGAACGTCAGTTAAGAAACCCGATAATGTTGTTATTCCTTCGAATCATTGATTCCAAAGCTGTCTGTTCACCTGTCAGCTATTAATGTCCAGACTCATGTTGCCGGGGAAAAAACAATTTGCCAAATACGAAGGGATAAATATCTGTCTGTGCCTGCAAATTTAATTTACTAAAATGGAATCGCCCCAGTTCTGCTGCTTTGGGGCTGTTTTCCTCTAATCCCTAGCACTGGACATTTGAAAATGTTCCAATCTGTGTTACCCTTTACGTTATCATACCTAGCAAAGATAGGAATAAGACATAGAGGTGAATCAGAAATTTTAAAACATGAAAGGGTGTGGTGGTGGCACATATCTGTGATCCCAGAACTCAGGAAGCTGAGGCAGGAGAATTGAAAGTTTGAGGCTAGTCTGGGCTGAATGACAAGACCTTACTTCAAGGGAAAAAAAAAGGAAGGAAGGGAGGGAGGGAAGGAAGGGAAAGGGCACAAAATTCTGAAAAAAAAAATGTTTAAAACCATATAAAACTTGTAAAACTATCCCACAGTTCATGAAAATTTTATGATTGAAGACAGAAAGAACATCTGTTTTGTTTCACAAATATATTTGGAGTGCCCACAATGCACTTGGCTCTAAATGATGTTCAGGGCCCACTAAGTATGAAAGAGAGATCCCTTTTCCCACAGCCCTTATAGGCAGGGGGAAAGCTATGATAAACTGATTCGATGTGGGAGAGGTGGGACAAGCTGAAACGGGGCTTCTCACTGATAACATTTGGAGAAAGAGAAGAGGAGTGAGTGGTCCAGACAGGAAGGGCAAGAGCAGAGGCCCTACCTGTCAGCCAGCCTCATGCTGAGATCCAGGGTCCCTAGAGGGAGGATGGGTAGAGCTTGTTTGGACCTGCTGCTATCTGGGAGGGCATCAGAGTAGGCCTGCACTTGAGCATCTATGGGTGGGGAGCATAAAGGGACACAGCTCTTGCATCCCATCCTGTTAATGGAACAAAAGTAGTTAATTTGACTGATCATTGCTTCAACCAGATTTTTACTGTTGTTTCCTCACTTTGAGTAAATTCCTTCTGGTGCCTCCCCAGTCCATCATTCCCTTCTTCTCTGCAAAGGCCAAGGACGATTGTTCATGTGGTTGTTACTCTATGACCATTAAATAGCTCTGTGGACACTGGCTCCATGCTGATGGACTGGGTTTGAATCCTCGGTCCCCAGATGAGTCAGTGCAAACCCTGCACAGTAGAAGCGTGGGCACCAAGAGAAAGTGACTGATCAGGAAGTAAGATGAAGCCAGGATGAGGGGAGAAAGATCAGGCTGAGGCTGGATGCTGGGTCCATGTGGGCCAGGAAGAGGGACTGGGCCAAATGCAGGTGGAGGAAGCTGAAGACTCAAGGCTTCAGGAACCACTAAGTTGTTGCCCTTGGTTCTTCCTCTACCGTCCCCACAACCCCCCAGCAACCTCCTTCCTGAGAATGAGGAAATGGTCAGGGAAGGGGAGACCTGGGCCTGGGGTGGGAGAGCTGGTGTGCAGACAGCTGAGTCTACAGATACCCGGGAAGGATCCAGTAGCACCATAGAGACGTCTGTAGCCACCTGCAAATGGAAAATCTAAAGACCCAGGGACCTTCCTCAATCAAAGACAACATGTGGAGGAGACTAAGGCTTCATGCCAGGGTCAGGCTGCTCAGGTGTTATGCTGGTCCACATCCTGGTTCATATCCTTCAAAACTGTGTGACATTAGGCCAGTGTCATCAGCTCTCTGAGCACTATCTCCTCTTTAAACAGGGCATGTTAGTTGTTGCATGGCTCAAATACAATAAAGCTCAAGAGGCACGCAAGGCATGTCATGGTGCCAGCAGCTGAAGATGGGGAGACATGCAAACCAGGTGGTCTTGGACCCCTGACAACAGATAGAGTCCTGAAGCCAAAGCCCTCTGGTCCTAAGCTTCTGTGCCCCTCCATCACACAGGATAACTCCCACTGCAACAGCCTATAGAGGGTTCATGGGTTCAAACCCCCATCCTGGGACTTGGCACAGCCTCCACTTCCACTGTTCAGTGGACTGAGGCTGTTTGTTCACCCGAATAGGAGGAAGGCTCTGCCAGGCCTGTGGCAGAGAGGACACTGGGTGCCTGGGTTGCATCTACTGTTTGCTGATTTCTGATTCTTCTTTCTCTGTGTTTGGATATGGTGGCTGGTTGAAGCCTGCTCAGTGCTCAGTCCCACCCATGGAGACCTAAGTTCTCATCTGTTCAGCATCCAGCCAGTGTTATTCTGTGTCGTTGTCTTCCTTTGCTCTCACTTCCCCATAACCCTAGGTTCATCCCAGCTATCCGGGAATAAGAAGTCAGTGTCCCTCCACACAGCAAGCAGAGAATCCCAGAGAGAGATAAATAAGACTCCAGCTCATGTCTGTCGGGCTGTGTGTCCTTTGACCACTTCACCATTCCTCCACACTCCTCATGTCCCCATCTCTGTCTCCTGCCATCCTCCACACCCCTCTCCCCAAGTTACAGTTGTCAAGTATTTCCACTGTCAGCACTTGCTGAGTGGAACTGGACATTCTTCCACTTGCTCAGCGAGGTGCGTGGGCAGGTGGGTAATGTCTGTTTTACTCTCTGTAATGAATCCCATCTTCTCCTCTTTGCCGTGATGGTTATTGATTCTGTCTTGACACCTTGGTTTGTTTTCCGCCAGCTCCTGCCTTCCCTTCATCTTGCTGTGGCCATTTCTCCACTCTTATCTGTAATTTCCTCTCTTGTTGCGGCTGCCTCCCTCCTGGGCAGCCGCTGCACCAAGACGGGAGGCTGTGTATTAACTCTACACCGAGGTCCTGCATTCCTGCTCAGATGGGTGAGTTGGGGAGGTTATTATGAATGGACAGGAGGAGGGAGGGCAGAGGCTAGACAGGCTTGCTCGTGCTGAAGTAGTCAGGGCAGCTACTTAGAACTCCCACAAGCCCTCTTACTCTCCACCCAGAAAGTGATGCTTAGTGGTTACATAAAGCCCTTAACAGTCTTGCTTCACTCAGCCTCATCCCTAGCCTCAACTCTCCAAACCAGGAACTTCACACTCTAACTGCACAGGGCTGTTCCTGTATGCATCCCCACACTCACAATGTTCTCTCTGACGGTTGTCTCTTTTCCCATCTCTCATTCCACCTTTCACCTGGAAAACTCCTATTCATTCATCAAAGCCCAGTTCTTATCTCTTCTAGTAATCCATTCATGCCAAGCCACACTTGGTTTAAGTCTTCTCTTCATTGAGCTCCCATCACTCTTCATGCAAAATGTTCTTTGTTTGCTTATCTGGCTCCCTCGTGCTGGATCTTCTTCACAGAGGAGAGACCAAGGAAAGGGAAGGGCAGAATTCAACAGTCTCTGAGTCCCCACAAATATTCTCCTGAAGTAGGTTCAGGAAGACATTAATGAAAGTCATTAGATGTGGACCAAAGGTTTGTAGATGAGACTTCAGCCAGGGCCTGGGAGCTCATCAGGGACTCTGCTCAAGGCCTCCTTTAGAAACTAATAGCTCATACAGAGGCTGGCGCTGTTTGGGGCTGGACCCTGAAGCCAGAGGCAAGAGTGACCAGTTCTGAGTCCTGTGTAAGTTCCAACAGCCTGTGGCAGAGAACATTAGATGGGTGCACTAACAAATAACTTGACCCCTCAGTCTCTGAAGTCAAAATCCAGCAAGTCACCTAAATCCTTTGCCTGGCACAAGACCCTAGGGCCTGGGGTCTGCATCCACTATTTCCAGTCTCCTTCATTGTCCTGCTACCCCTTTTGTTCCCCACCCACAGCCTCTGCAACCTCACTGGGTCTCTGCCCAGTGGAATCTTCCTGGAAGTGTGCTGCAGTTGCCTAGAGCCCTTGCTATTGCAGGCATAGGGGTGAACCCGCACCATCAGGAGCCCCCAGCCCTTGAAGTTAGAGGGGAGGAATATGGGCTCCCAGGAGTACCTCAGTGCATTTTCACCACACTAAGAGAAGGCACACTGTGCCTGTTCCCAATCCCTGGGATCTCTGTGGGTGGCTATGGAAACTAGTGAATCTCTTTCTCCCAGCCACGGGCCCCAGAAGATAGAAAGCAAATATAAGAGAGCTGTGGGTTCCTCTAGGTACTGGAATGGGAGGGCCCTGGACAGGAGGGGTGGCTGCTCTCACAATTGCAGGCAGGGCATCATGGGACATGCATCCCCTGTAGCAGACAATGAAGCTGATGTTAAAAGGGGTGGAATTCAGCCCCAGGTCTCGGTGCTACTAGAATCAGTCATGGGGTTCTACAGCAGGGATGAAAAAATGCTTGGGAAGCCATCAGGAAGAAGGCTTTCAGTAAGACTGGAAGAGCACACATCTTATAGTCAAAAGGCTGGTGTCCTAATGTCATTTCTGAGGCCACATACCAATGACCTAACTTACTCCCACTATAGGCTCCTTCTCTTACAGGTCTACCAGCTCTCAATTACATCAGTCTGGAGACCAAGCCTTCAACACATAAGTGGCACTAATGTTGCCAGAACCCCCCCCCCATGCAGAGTCCAGGCTAAGGAGTGACTGGTCCCTGGGTTCTATGGGGGTTTCCTTGTCCAGTATAGGAAACTTGTGAGCTGGACACCGAAGCCAGATCCCCTCTGCTTGGGAATGCCTTTGTTAAGACCTTTTCTTTTAGTGAGAGACAAGGACTCAAATATCCCCAGGGTCTCAGCCAAACACCTGCCCACTGCTGCTGCTATGGAGTGGAAGAGAGTGAAGGTGACATTGTCCTTCAGTCCTAACCTGGGAAAGTCTTACTAGGTCTCTAATGAAGATAAATTCCATGCTGAAGGATGTCGATGGATACAGATGAGCTGGTAGTGCTGTCGGGTGGATGGATGCCCTTCTTCAGATCTACAGCCAATGGAATATGGATGTCTGCCTCTGCCAACACCAGCTACCCTCCCCAAACATGTCCTCCAGAGCTCAGTGGCTCTTCCTGGAGAACTCATTTAAAGCAGCTCTGCCCACTGATCCCTGGTCTAGCTGGAACCCTAAGGGGTGGCTCGGGCCACGTGCCACCCACTGTGATATCAACAAGCTAGTCCTTGGTCTGCACCCTGCAGACCACTATGTTTCTATGATTTCCATCAGGCAGCGAAGACAAGTCTCGTTCACTGGTGGAGACCAGAAGGAGGCTCTTGCAGACTGTTAAGTTTGGAGCTTCTTGGAAAGAAAGCATCCAGTATGCTCCTTGCCTCCTGGATGGTTGGTGCAGTCCTAGTTTGCTTTCTATTGCTGTGATAAACACCACAACCTAAAGCAACTCTGTGAGGACAAGGTTTCTTTGGCTTCCAATTGGTTATCATTGAGAAAAGTCAGGACAGGAACTCAAACAGGAGCAGAGGCAGGAACCATGGAGAAAAGCTGCCTACTGGTTTGCTCTCAGCCTTAAATTCAGCTATCTTTCTTAAAGCTTCCAGGACCATCTACCAGGGGAGGCCCCACCCACAGTGACCTGGGTCCTCCCACCTCAATCCACACTCAGGCCAGTCTGATGAGGGGTATATCCTAAACTGACTTCCCTTTTCCCAGGTGACCATAGTTTGTGTCAAGCTGACAAAAGCTAACTAGCACAGCCAGTCTTTGCCTCAGTCTTTGAGTAATGGTTTCTGTTTGTCTTGTGACAGGAGGTGTAGGTGCCCAAAGACATCACCCCAGCTTCTCAGGAGAAGATGCTCTTTTTCCCATTCTGGGCCCTTTCAGAACAAAGAACTGTGAGGTGTGAGCCTTATAGATGGCACCTGCTTTGTCTCACAGAAGAAGGAAAGCTCACTGCCTCTCCTCTATGCCCACTCTACACACATCTTGGCGCCCTCCTCCTGTGCATTTTCCCTGGCACTGTGTTTAGCATCTGCCTCCTTATCGACCCTCTTACTTTTTGCTTTGCAGCTACACCAACAAATACATTGCTTTTCTTTGCTCCAGTTTGCTCACACTGCTGTCCTAGGATCCAGCTTGTCTTGCTACCCCTTTGCTCTTCTAGAGGGACAGCAAGGCTTCGAGGAAGTTTGTTCTTTGACATTTTCCATGAATGCATCTGTGTCTCTGGAAACACATGAAGTCTAGGCCAATGATTTGAAAAAGCCCAAGGTCACTGCTGGCCTTGTTTTCAAAGGTGTCTGGGGAAGGACTGTCTCCACCATTGTCTGCAATCATTGTGGATCACTGATACATAGTTTGACCTCACAGTGGCGACCCAGAGGGGATAATGGTCAAGCTTGCTTTGAGGGGTAGAGAATCCTGGTCCCATCCATCGTCATATCTCTGCAGCTGAATGTCATCCTCTGAAAAGTGGAGTCTTCCCACTTCACAGAGCAGTATGGCCAGGCATAGCGAGAGCAGCAATGGGACCAAGTGTAGCCATTGTGGTGGGGGCAGGAGGTAGCTGTCTGGCTGACCCTAGCCTGGACTGCATTGAGAAGCAGAGGATGGAAGAAGATGAGTATCCCACATGGTACAAATGCAGCTCAGGAAACTGTGCATAAAGAATGGATGAACTTTGGTTTCCCAAGCCAGACAGAATCCTGGGACCTCTGCTTTTAGTCCCCCCTTGACCACCAGACAGATTTGAGACTGACCCCCATGAGGTAAGGACTGGTGTGAAGTCACACATCCAGGTAGAAACCTATGTGACCAACTAGTCTCAGGCTACATGAAGGACAGGGCCATCACCTCCTTCGGGGGTGGAAAGGGGGTTCTGTGATAATTCTCCCTAAGTTGGTCTGCATTCCTAGCCCATGTACAGGAGGGAGCTACTGCTTGGCTGAGAAACTATGGCTCCAAGATGAGGTCATTTGAAAAGAAATGCTCCCAGGTCCTTGGCTTCCCCGCCTGCCTTATGCAGTACAGTGAGCCTATCTTTGGTCTAAAATCCACTTTCTCCAACAAAGAAGAGAGGGTCAGAGGAGTGACCTTGAGAGGAAAAGGATTGTATCTCCACCCAGTTGCTCTGGGGCACAGAGACTAAGGAGCCACAGACCACAACCCAAGGATCTAAGGCCACCCAAGAAAGGGCGGCCTTCCTCCTAGCACCCTGTCCTCCCTGCCAACACTGTTTAATGTACAGCCTCTGGTGCCTATGCTGCAGACACACTGAGATTCCCACAGTCATGCTCAGAGAGCTCCCTCTCACATTCAGGCAACAGGAACAAATGCTCTATGGAGCAAGGGACTAGACAGAGGACATCAGACATACCCCCAGAGGCTTAGAAAATGCCATGCCAATCCTTGGTTCTAGCCAGTACAGGGAGGGACAGAAGCAGCTCGGGGTGGGGTGGAGCACAGAAGGCACTCTTGGGATCAAGAACAAAGGAATGATCATCAGAAAGTGACCCTTGACTTCCACACCCAGTGTTTGCCCAGTGGGGATCCAGCCTGGGGACAGAGCATGTCCTCTGCCTTGTGATGTATGTAGGTCAAACAGTGGGTCTTATTTTGCAAACAAGGAGACCAAAGTCCAAGCTGATTAAATGGCTAGCCCATGGTCACCCAGATGTTCAGTCTTTCTGCTGATTAGTTGTATTTCCCTCTGGTTTCATAAACAATTTGAGGAGATTTGTTCTAAAATACATGCCAGTAATCAAGTACTTTGAACACGCTCCTGCTGTAGACACTGGGTATTCTCTCTGTGCCCGGCATTATCCTATATTCACAGGTAAGGGACTCGCAGTTTCCATAGGGCTTCGGCCTAGCATATGCTCATGCTAAGTCAGGGTCTGGATAGATATGAGAGTCCAGAGTCAAGGCTCTACAGAGCTAGCATTTAAGCAAAGTGAAGCCTTCAGGTCTCTAAACTGGGTGTGTTTGCCCTGCAGAAAGGCAGCCAGAATGGCTAGAGGGAAAAGGACTGAGCAGACCTAGCGAGCTGAGAGGCGGAAGGGGCTCGGCCTGGAAACCCTCCAGGACAGCAGTAAGACTTCAGACCTAGCAGGAAGCAAAACCACTGGGGACTTGTGAGGTGACGTGGCAAGATCCATGAACATGCTGGAATGACCTCCCCTGCTGCCTTAGAGAGAACAGGCCACTGAGAGAGGAGAGTGGAGGTGGCTTTGAAAGTGAGACAGATGAGCTGATGGAGGTGGACCAGGTATATACTGGCCCTAGAAAAGTGAAACAAGACAGCAATTTCAGCACCCATGCACACACTTTGAAACAAAGAGCAGGAAAGAGAGTGTCTGTGATGGGAACTAACTCAGCCTGTCAGGGTTATACACCCCGGGTGGGGACGAAACCCCACTGGAGATAAGACATCATATGGGACCAACTAACTAGGGCACCCTGAGGATACATCTTCAGAGACCCAGGTCTCTTCTGAAGAGCATTAACTTCATTTTGTATGGCAGAAAGTGCTGAAGAGCTTGGTATAAGCCAAGGAGGACATGCATGTATACATCACCTCCACCAACCCATGCCCATGGCAGACATTAATAATCAATCCTGACATTCCTTGGTGAGCATAGATGCTGCCTCAATATGGCTCTGCAGGCAGCTACTCCCAGTCCACTGGTAATGAGGAGTTAACCCACCTCTCATTCCCCATACAGAAAAATGAGTATTGAGTTTGGTGCCCAAAAGTTTCCGGGTTCAGCACAGCTTTTGCTGTGTGGCTGCATTACTCTATCTGTGGATGACTTATTTAACCTAAATTGTGTTTTCCCATTTGTTAAAGTGAATTGTTATCCAAATGTCACATGTTCACTGTAGCACTAAATGAGACAGTATATGAAAGCAGTTAGCTAACTGGCTTCTGATATAAGTAGACATCCATATATGTATAAAATAAATAAAATAGTCATAGTCTGTCCCCTTTCCCCTACCAATTATACTCCCAGATGAACAAGAAGTACACTATGTAATCTTATGCAGTCTCAGACACTGTGTGTTCAGATACACACTTACAAAGCACACACTAACACATGTGCCTCAGAGGATAGAAAAATGTATCCTAACAGCTGGTGCTGGAATTGATCTCAGAGAAGGAACTGTCTTTTGTTCGAGAAATTACCTTGATATCTCTCTAAGGATATGGATTTAGAGAAGCCAGGGAAACAAAAAGATAGCTGGCCCGTTCTGCATTAAAATGAGGCAAAAATGGGGGAGGGGACTAGACAAAATATAGAATCTCACGAGTATGGAGTAAGGTCACAGCAGAGCATGGTGTGTGTGTGTGTGTGTGTGTGTGTGAGAGAGAGAGAGAGAGAGAGAGAGAGAGAGAGAAGGGGGACACAGAGGACTTGGGAATGAACATTTGGAACAAGCGACAGGAAGCTGTTGTGTTTTTTGCTATGGGAAACCTCTCTGTCTTCAAAGAGCCCATACTACATGATTCATTTATACAAAAAAAAAAAAAAAAAAAAAAAAAAAAGCCAGACACCAACCTATTCCTGCAATCGCTGGTTGCTCAGGCTGTGGGAGGAGGAACCTTTCAGGGCCTTGTACTTGTCACTGTCTTGACTGAGGTGATGGTCTCACAGGCGCTTGTCTGTGTCTCTATACAGTTATAAGTCTATATGTCAAAACTCATCAGTGGGAACACTTCAAACATGTCGCTTTTTGTATGTTAATTATACCTTTAAGAGCTGGTAGGGTGTTTTAAAAAGAGGTTTATATCAATTTGATCCAAATATTTTTATCTCTCGTTTTCAGATGTGTTCATTTTCCAGCCTTTCTGCAGATACTGACCCCTTCCAAACATCGCTTTCTATCTCCCCATAATTTGGACAAGTGTAACACAGGGTGCCTTAGGGTATTGGTTAGGAGTAGAGGTGTGTATCCACCAGAGGTCAGAAGTTAACAATGGACGGTGCTCCTCGCATGCTGTCCTTTTATAAAAGACAGGGTTTCTCACTGAAACTTGCCAATTAGATATACTGGCTGGTCAGCAATCCCCAGGGGTCCTCCTGTCTCTGCCTCCCCAGTGCTGGAAACACAAGCCTGCCTCACCAAGCCTGGTTTTGTCATGTGGGTTCTAGGAATCAAAAGTAGGCCTTCAAGCTTGAGTGACAAACACTTTACTGATTATCTTTTTAAAGCGGGGTTGAAGCTGAATTTGAAGGAAGAATTTGAATACTCCATCTACACCAAAACCACAGAGCACTGGTAGGGTGGGTACACGACATGTGTGATGCATATCTAATTGTGTACAGCGGGTTCCAAGGGTGCTCCTACGAGCTTAAACTCACTCCCTTTTTTAGCTGTTCTTAGAAATCTTAGGAGTCAGCACCAAACAGTGATGTGAGAAGAGACTTCAGCATCTCAGACCAAGGGTCAGATCTTGTTCCCCAGGCACACAGCCGCACACCCACCTGCTCAGCACCTTGGGTTACAGTTACCTCTTAGGACTGTGATCAACGGACTTGGGAGCGGAGGTGGCTCTTGACTGAAGCAAAATGGAACAGAGAAGGGAAGACATGGCAGGAGTGGAGGTTAGCCGCCTCAGAACACTGAGTCTCCTTTAGATATGTTCCCCTCCCCCGCCCTTTAACGTATGTGTATATGTTTCTGTGCAGGTGCATGTCTGGGTACACAGGAATGTGAGTGTAGAGGACCGAGGACAATCTCAACTGTCGTCTACCTTGTGTTTTAAAAGCATGGTCTCTCATTGAGGTGTGACTCACGGATTCGGTTAGGCTAGCTGAGCAGCCACCCCCAGGGATCCACTTCTCTGCCTTCTTAGTGCTGGGATTACAACACACACCACCACATCAGCTTTGCTTAAAAATACAAACTCTGGGGAATCAAACTTAGGTTCTTGTGCTTGTGTATCAAGACTTTACCGACTGTGCCGTCACCTCCGCCTCTGGCTCCTACTTTAGGCCCTCAGAGGCAGTCCCTCTAACCACCCAGCAAGAGCCCCTTCAAGCAGACACAACCATCCAAACCAGAGGTCTGTTTTCTCCTAGAAGAACCTGGCATGGAGCTTCCTCGGTTCAGGCAGGCATTCCTCTCCTGGTAGGCAAAGCTTCACGCAGCTCTTGGCCGCTCCCCACTCCACTTCCTCTGTCTCCCAACACCTCTACCCGAAACACCACTCACCAAATCAGCCATTCCACTCCTTCCAAGGGGATAATCAAAGTGCAGAGTCTCCGGAGTGGACCTGGCTCGCAGAACAAGTCTTCAATTTCAAGCTGACAAGGTTGGGAGCATGTGCTGCGGGCACTCAGATAGGCAAGATGGATGAATGGCCAGGGAGTGCAGATGGTGAGCTGGAGGGTGGAGGGGGAGAGGGTGGAGGGGTGAGGGTGAGGGCTGAGGGTGGAGGAGGCCCTAGGAAGCTTCCCCACAGCAAGCAGAGGGGGTCTGTCTAGTGCCTGCAGAGTGTAGAGGTGGGACCTAAATATGCATTTGGACAGAACTTCTGACCCCCTCATGTCCCCTAGGACTTGCACTCAAAATGTAAAGCTGCTTGGAAAAATTGTCCCTGCTGAGAAAAACAAATGAACAACAACAAAAACATATCTAAGACTAAGTGGGGGAAACTCCAGGTGCTTTGAAGCCAATGCCATCCTGTCCTCAAGAGAAAGCAGGCTCAGAGAGAGTGGAGCCCTGCTCATGGTCACAAAACAAGTCTGCAATAAGCCGAATACAGGATACAAAAGCCCCTCCAGCCTTCATAAATAGCGCTACACAGAACCTCAGTGTAGTCCCTGTTTCCCAAAAGCAACATGGAATCGGTTAGACAACACATCTGGTCCCCTGCCACAACAGCAGAAGAAAGAAGTCACCTGCTTGATGACTTCTTGTACATGTCACTCAATGGTTTGAGCCAGTGGCTCTGTGGCAGGACAGAAAGCTAATGTTCTCTTTCCCAGTCCTCTACTGTGAGTCCTGTGACCAGCACTGGTTGCTGCCAGACCATGCTGGGCTCGGAATCGGAAGGTATCTCTAGGCAAATGAACCAGAACAGGAAGATCAGCTTTCAGGGAGGACGGCTCCAGCTCGAAGCCATGCAATGCACTGCCACCCTGACCCTTGCTCCATTACCAACACCGGCCCTGGGCATTGTGCACCAGGAAACAAGTACCTGGATGTTGTTTCCTTTAGAAGGAACCCCTTCTCCCAGCTCACAGGGCACTGCAATGCTGCCCCACAGCACCCTGGCTTTCCTGAAACTTGCATAATCTAAAGAGAACAGTGCAGTGCCCGGCCCTTAGTGGGTGCTTAGACATATGTGTGACTCAAAACTACACACACCCTGCCTATTCTAAGATCAGAGCTCACCTTTTTCTCTGAGCAGGTGGGTGCTATCACAAGGCAAAAGCAGGGGCCAATATGTAAAGGACTATGGATTGAACTGTGTCCCCCAAGTTCATATGTTGAAGGTATTTGGAGGCAGAGCTTAATCAGAATGGTGGGCGGGTTCTAACAGGTCATGTAGCTGATGGCCTCATGATAGAGTTAATGCCTTTTAAAGAACAGCCCAGAAGGTTAACTTACCCTTTTCCTACACGGAGACATAGTAAGAAGATGGCCCCATCAGCCAGCGCTTTGGCCTTGAACCTCTCACTCCCAAACTATAAGAAATAAATGTCTACCATTTAATCAGGCCAGTCTGCAGTATAGGCAGCTATCTGTGCCCGTGATTACCACACCCATATATTAAAATATCAAAAGACTGAAAATATTTGAGAAACTGTGCCCGTATGGAACATATACAGACTTTCCCCCACCATTGCCATTTTCTAAATAACAGAGCCTAGCAACCACTGATACCTGTTTAAACGAGATCAGACCCAAGACCCCGTGCATGATGAATTGCTCTACCACTGGGATACAACCCCAGTCCACCATCTATTGTATTGGGTGTTACAAGGTTTTAAAATGTGTAGGAAGAAGCCCAAAGGTCCTACACAAACACTCTACCATTCAGTATTTTTTTTACATTTATTTGTTTTGTGTGCTTGTGTGTATGTGATGGTACATGCCACAGCATGCATATGAAAGTGTAGGACAACCTGAAAGAGTTGGTTCTTTCCTCCCATCATGTGTGTTCTGGGACTCAAACTAAAGTCTCCAAACTTGGCCGCAAGTGTCTTTATCCACTAAGCCATCTCTCAAGGCCACTAAACCATTTTATGTAAGGGACATGAATACTCAGACATTTGGGTATTCATGGGGGCCCTGGGGTCAACATACAGGCCTAGGTGCCAAACAATGACATAGTTTGTAATAGCAGATTGAGCTGACAAAGGTTCCAGGCTGATAGGCTAGCTTTTACCACATGAGCACTTTGGGTCACAAGCAAGGATAGACCCAACCCTGTGTTTCCATAATGTCAAATTTATTGAATACCAAATCAATGTGTCATCTAATATGTAACTTAAAGCAGGGTACAGGCTGATCTCAACACTTCAAATTCCTTCTGACACACCCCAGAACCTCCTCCAGGTTCTTGACTGTGCTTAAGTAGTACTGTGACTGATAAAACAGTACTGGGCCAGGTACCTGGCACCCGCCTTCTAGACCCAATGTTCCTGTCGACCAACTCTATGACTGCAAAAATGGACCTGGGCTGATGTCCACAGTGTCTCTATTTCCCACTTCCCAAATGAAAGCAGGAGGCCACCCCTGTTGCATTCCTTTCTTGGGGATGCTATGAGTGAGGCTCCTGTGGGGTGATGGCAAGAAAACTGTCTGGGGAGACTTGTGCTTTGTAGGACTGTTGTAGGAGGGGTCTGCTTTCTATCAATTGCTGAACTGGCCCAGGAGGGTCCTGAGGGGTCGAGAAAGCCAGCCCCCACAGTGGCCAGCTACTAGCCCTGTAGTTTTTTTTACCTGCCATTCCCTGCCTGCTCACATTCCTTAAACCCAAGAAGCCACCCCTGTCCATGGCATGTTCTGGCCTGTGCACTTGCCTGCCAATGGACTCTGAAAGGCCTTTCTGTCTCCCCACAGTGCAGGCTATGGTTCATATTTACGCCCTTTTGTGAAGGCATGTTGGCTCATCAGCCCCTACTCTCTGAAGTGGTCCAGCTAGGCCTGATTTAGAGGAGATGCTATAGAAACTCCCTTTATTGTGTTGGCATTTGGCACTCCCAGGGTGGCAAGAACAAGAGAGGAGATTCAGAAGTGGGTCTTCAGTGCCCTGCTCCAGGTTGGCCCCTCTGCTGTTGCCTGTGTCTTTAGGCTAAGGACCCTCTGCCCCAGCCACCCTGAAGCAGGATGATGTCCAGTTGATTAAGAACTGTGACTTTCAGTGACATGGAACTGATGGGGCTGCAGCTGCAATGGATCCTCCACCCAGGGACCCCAGATGCCCTCATCCTGTGCCCACATGCCTAGTCCCCAGGGAATCCGGCTAGGTATGAGCTGGCCCGCTCCTGCTTCTTGCCTCCATCCTTGGCCTTTAATATTCATGAGCCCTCCCTGCAGGGGAGCTAAAAATGTTCCTCTCCTAAATCTAACTGCTTCATGGAAGCCTAATTAAATTCTTTGGTGGAAAGGGGGGGAAATGACCTTCAAAACTGCCAAAACTAGTCAGAGTGGTGTGGCCCACAATCTTCTCCACAACTCTGCCCTCCTCTGCAGGGGTCCCTCCTCGGTGATAAGGTTCTCCACCACCTCCACGGGCTAAGTGTCCAAGCGATGCCACAGAGGCTGACTGCCTCCAGTGAAAGAAACAGAAAAGTGGGCTGGTGAGATGACTCAGTGGGTGAATGCATTTGATTGACAACCTGAGTTCAATCCCCGAGGCTCACAAGGTGAAAGGAGAGAATTGAAGAAGGTATCTTCTGATATCCACATACAAACCATGGCATGTTCTCAGTGGCTTGTGTGTCACAGTATTCAAGTCCCCCCATACATACATACATACATGAATAAATACATGTAATAGAGAAAAGCAATAGGCCTGAGGCCTCAAGAGCCTGGATGACAACATCAGTGCTCACTAGAAATAATCAATTCAGGCAAAGGCTGGGATTAGAAAGAAGAGGAGTGGCCATAGGGAAGGGGTGGTGCTGATGTAGAAGGAAAAACAGACATCCTTCCTCATAGACACTCTGACGCTGTGTGCTCTGGAACTTTCCAAATGTCTCATTTATGCACGCTGGAAAATCCACATAGACACAGGTTAGAGAAGAGCCCTGGGCACATGTATTCCAGAGAGCCTGGGATTAGAGCTCAAACCCCAGCTGGCTCTTTTCATTTACAAGGAGCAGTAACAATCTCCCTAGAGCAGCAGTTCTCAATCTGTGGGTTGTGATCCCTGGGGCTGCGGGGTGTGTGTGTGTGTGTGTGTGTGTGTGTGTGTGTGTGTGTGTGTGTGTGTGTGTGTGTGCTTAAACAATACTTTTACAGAGGTTGCATATCAGATATCCTGCATATCAGATATTTACGTTACAATTCATAACAACAGCAAAATTACAGTTGTGATGTAGCAACAAAGATAATTTTATGGTTGGGGTCATCACAACATGAGAAATTGTATTAAAGGGTCACAGCATCAGGAAGGTTGAGAACCTCTACGGTGGAGGCTGGCAGGGGCTGCCACTTTGGGGTATTGCTGAGCTGAAAGGTCTGACTGTTCTGTGTTCCCTGAGACCCAGCCTCCAGAGAAGGTAGAGGAGAAGGTAAAGGCACAAAGCCCCCTTGAACAGGACCAGGGCTCACACCCTTGGGAAAGGCTCAGATCCAGAGAAGTTTTTGCAGACTTGGCCAGGAATGGCAGTCAGCTTTGTGCCATTATGACATACCTGAGAGAAACAACTCAAGTTCAGCTGGATCCATTGCCTTGGGCCTGAGGTGAGGCAGGACATTGTGGTGGAAGGAGAATGTGTCAGAAACTACTGACCTCATAGCACCTAGAAGCAAAGAAATAATAGGAAGGGGCTAGGAACAGATAAACCTCAAAGGTGTGCCCCTAGAGAAACACTTTCTCCAGCCAGGCCCCACCTCCTGATCCCCTAGGGTCTCCTGATGGTGTCAGGTGATGACTCCAATGATGGGTTAATCTAAGGATGCCATCAGAGCCCTCACGATCTCACCACCTCTTGGTGATTGGATCCACCACCTGAGGACCGAGTCTTCAACACATGAGACAATTGGGGAACATATCACGTCCAACCCACTAACCACTCTGCATGAGAAACAAGAGGCTGACTAGAAACCCCAGGGCAGAAAGCAGGGAAAGGTGTGAGGCATGACAGTGTGGGGCCCTGGCCCTCCTCCACCCTCCATGATGCTACAAAGGCTCTGCTTGTCTGATGGGGAGGGGACCCCACTCTCTCCTTTTCATTCTGAGGGGAAGTAATTTTTATCTGGTCCAAACTGCCTTCTGATTGTTCACCAAGGAATCATTTGCAAGCAGTGTCACAGCCCATGGCAATGAAAGTCTGTCATACTGGCTTTCAATTGGCTCATTCATTCCTGAAGAAATCTTCACAATCAGTTTCTGGGTCATTTTGAGTTCACCATCATAGACCTCATTTGGTGTGTGCATTCTCTACACACAGCTACTTCTAGAAGGCAGGGGTACTAGGCAGGCAACAGACATCAAAAATAAGGAGTTTTCAATAGCCAGAAAATTCACTTCAGTTTCTACTCCTGGCCCACTCAATCTGTCCCTCCATCCCTACTCACTCCTGGCTGATTCTTGTTGTGGGGTATTTGTACATTGTGTGAAGATGTATCCCTGTGCTTGGTGAAATAAAAAGCCGAATGGCCAATAGTTAGTCAGGAGGTATAGGTGGAACTTCCAAGCAGAGAGAACTCTGGGAAGAAGAAAGGCAGAGTCTCCAGCTAGACTTGGAGGATGGGCAGAATGGAGATGAGGTAATACTATGTGTCAGAGCCTAGATGAACATAAATTGGTTAATTTAAGTTATAAGAGCTAGTTGGGGACAAGCCTAAGCTAAGGTAGAGCATTCATAATTAATAATAAGCCTCAGTGTCATTATTTGCAGGCTGGCACTCCCAATGAAAAGATCTGACTATATCTGCTATCCAATGCCGGGCAAGAGATCATGAGGCAACCACTGTGTCACTGGTTTTACAGCTACCAGAGTCGCTACTGCAGCTGGCTGTCCCTCCCTCCCCCCCCCAGGCCCTCCCCATGAGTCTAGGGTTTTTCCATTGTGGCCTCCAGCACCCTCCAGCTGCCACCCACCCCCAGTTCCAAATGCCATAGGCAGCTGTGTCCCTAATGCTGCAGGAGTTAGCCACCCACCATCCGTGGCCCCATGCCCTCACTCTCCACCACATACACTTCTTCCACACATCCCCCTATGTCTGTTTTTCAGGTGCTTGCTCCCCTGGGCCCTCTCCTCAGGCCACTGCCTTGCCAGGTTGGCCACCTCAACACCCACTTTCTTGCTGCTGTCACCACACACTCTCGGCCCCCAGCTACATGTGAGCAGCTGCAGCTATGCTGGGTCAGGTCCTGCACTGCCCACCTTCTCTGCCCATTCATGCAGTGCAGCAACAGCCAGCCTCACATTTCACTGTAGTCATCCACAGATCTGGGGAGACACCTGGGAGTCCTTAAGGGGGGATTAGGTTTTTTGAAAAGGGTTCCCCCACATTAAGAACGGGGAGCAATATTACAGTGCAGGGAGTTGGGTCTCTGTATTGTTCCATAATGGATGGTCTGAAAATGGAAAAATTAAATGAAATGATAGTCAACTTAGCTGGGATTGATGTAATGTCAATTATAATCATTATCAGTTTGGTAATTCATGCTTTATCCTTAAATTTGTGGTGTGATAACTGTGCCAAATATGGAAAAGTGACTGATGAGGCGCAATCCTTAGAAAATCCACTAATGAAACTAAGAAAAATATTCATACACAGACAGAGGAATTTAGAGCAGACCCTACTGCACTATTGTGTTATGAAACTGTAGAGAAGTGGCTCAAGGTTATTAGAAAACCAACCTTAATTTATCCAGTTACCATTGAAGAACAACTACTGGATGATAGCCACCCCAAAGGCCATACATAAGTTAACTGAGGTCCTATAGAAATGTTACATTTGAAGAAATTTAAGGAAGCAATAGTTTCATATGGTATGCATTCACCTTCTGTGAAGCCGATGTTAAAATCATGAGCCACTTAGAACAAAGTCATTCCACAAGACTGGAAAGATTTAACTACAGCAATATTAGAAGCTAGTCCTCAGTTACAATAGAAAACATGATGGAGAGGAAGCTAGAGTCGTAGAACAACATAGTAGGGCTGAAGGTATTGACATTTCCCAAGACTAGTTGTTCATTGAGGCCCAATATGCTGATTTGCAAAGATAGTTGGATTTGATAATCACACCTTGGTCCTGTGTGATCTAGAAGCTTTGAATGCTTGGGACATGGTTGAAGAACCAGGAAAAAAAAACTGAGTCATTTTCTAAAATTATTCAAGAAGCCTTCACTGATGTTTTTCAAAGATTGGCTTCAACTATAAATAGAAAGATATCAGATCTTGAATCTTTTGCTTTTGAAAAGGCTAATTCAGAATGTAAAATGGTGATTAGTCCTTTAAAGGCAAGATCAGCACCAATAATAGATCAATGAATTAGAAATACAGCTGATAATTGGATACCACACTTATGATAATACTTGGATAGGAAAAGTGATTTCTAAAATATTTAAGAAAAATCAAAGGTCATATGTTTTTATTGTGGTAAGCCAGATCATTTGAAAAAGGACTATAGTCAATGCATTCTTAGAAACAACTTTTTTTTTCCTAGAGATATTCCAAACAGAAGGCCCAAACCTTCTGGAATATGTAGATGATGGTAAAGGCCAGATTTAGACTAATGAATGCAGATAAACAAGGGACAGGCAAGGTATAAATGGAGTTCTAACTAATCCAAATAATAAAAAACCAGAGACAGATATAGAGGAAAATACTGAGAAATCGGAGAGAAGAAGGAGCAAGCCAAAGCCACCTTTACCTCACTAGCTTCCCAGCAGAAAGGAAAGTGAGTTCCTGTTTCTTCTTGCTTATATCCTCTCTCTTCCCAGTCATCTCACTTTCTATTTCTGACCAGCCATCTAACTTTCTGTCAGTTTGTACAGATGTCCAGACCTCTATAGTTAGCTAGTGGCAAGCTCCATCCTCTGATCTTCAGACAAGTTTTATTTGTACAAGCAAGATAACACCACAACAAGGCAATCTTTTGCCATTGGGAAACACTTTAGGGGGTCTCCCACAGCCCCAGTGTCAAATCTTGTTCAATCATTCCCTGTCAGCATTGGGGAAACCCCTCCACAGAGCAATTAAAAGACTTAAAAGCCTGTTGTTAAAAGCCATACTGCTCAGGATGACAGAACAGTTTCAGTAGACAAAATTATAGGAGAGATCATAAAACAAGAATTTTGACAAACTGCTATAAATGATCAGAGACCAAAGCTAAAAATATAAATAAATGGCATTGAAACTGAAAGTTTGGTAGGCACAGGTGCAGATGTAACAATAATTTCACCAAAATTTTGGCATCCATACTGGCCTCTTCAGAAGGTAAATGTTTAGTTTCTAGGGATTGGAAGATTACTTCAGATAAAACAAGGTAAAAGACTGGTCGAACATATAGGACCAGAAGGACAGATAGGAAAACTAAAACCATATATGGCTAACATAGCAGTGAATTTATGGGGATGTGATTTGTTGCATCAACGGAAAACACAGATTAACATTCCTCTATTCTCAGAAAGAAAACAATCAACCAGCATATACTTTGAAAAATTGTTAAAAGATATTATCAAGAACAGTCAGTAGAGTTGGGGGGAGCACCATCACAAAACATTCAGGTTGTACATAAGCAAGGCAGCTGCTGATCTATAAAATGTACCAACATCCCTGTCTTTAAAATGGCTAACTGACAAACATATTGGGATGGAATGATACCTTTGACATCATAAAAATTGCAGACACTAAAGCAGTTGGTACAGTAGCAGCTAAATGCTCAACGTCTTGAAGAATCAACCAGTCCTTAGAATTCTCCTATATTTGTCATTAAAAAGAAATCTAGAAAATGGAGAATGTTAGCAGCTTTAAGAGCCATAAATAAGGTGATTCAGCCTATGGGCTGTTTACAATCTAGAATTTCCTTGCCATCTTTATTACCTAAAGGAGTGTCTATTACAGTGACTGATTTAAAAGACTGCTTTTTTTACTATACATTTACAAGAATGGGATAAAGAAAAATTTGCACTCACTGCTTTCACAGTGCCTACTTAAAATAATTCCCAGCCTGTTAAAAGGTATCAGTGGAAAGTTTTTCCACGCATGCTATTAAACAGTCCAATCTTGTGTTAATATTTTGTACAACAACCATTGGGAGTAATTTGTGAACAGCTTCCTCAGTCTATAATTTATCATTATGTAGTAATGATCTTCAAAAATGCTGGGAGATAGTAACTGGCTACAGCCCACAATTGGATTAACTCTTTAGGAACTAAGTAGTTTATTTCAAAACTTACAAGGTGATAAGGACTTAAATAGTCCAAGAAAATTATTATCCGAGACTGTGAAAAAAAATAGCTTTGGTAGAAAAGAAATTACAGGGAGCCCATAGTTTGGCTCATCGTTTCAGAGGGCCTCGGTCCATCACAGCAGGAGAGGCATGGCAAAATGCAATATGGGTTGTTTGGATCCAGGTCTTCATTGCATTCTGGTTATTTTACTTTCCTCCCACAGGATTTCTTATAAAAAGATAAGATAATGTCTTTGATATTTTTACCACACAAACAGGACAAAAAAATAAAGACCTATGTATTTTGGGTTGATTCTGAAAGGAAAGCCCAGACTTTGCCAATTATCAGGAATATACCCAACAGAAATTATGGCACCTTTTACCAATGCTGAAATTGCCTCATTATGGGAAGAAAATGAACATTGGCAAAGAGCTTGAAGCAATTTCTTGGGAGAGATTAAAAACAAATATTTCAAAAGCAAGAGACTTCAGTTTATTAAAAAAAAAAAAAACTGTTTGGATTCTTCCTCACATTGTATGAGGAACACCAATTTTTGCAGCCCCTGCAATCTATACTGATGCAAATAAATAATGAAATGCAGGTTATAAGTCAGGAAATTTAAATAAAGTGGCTCAAAGCCTTTATGATTCTGCTCAAGTGTCAGAATTATATGCTATTCTCATGGTATTATTAGGTTTTCCAGAACCTCTTAATATAGTTATTGACTCTCAATATGTAGAACGAGTTGTTAAACATGGTGAAACCACTAAACTTCCAGATGATTCAGAATTAACTTTGCTATTTATTCAACCACAACAAGTAATTAGAAATAGAAATTGTCCCTTTTATATATCATATACATATCAGATCCCATACACATCTCCTAAGCCCTCCAGCACAAGGTAATAATTAAATCAATCAGTTTACTGGTAGGAAGCTTCAGAATTTCATTTAAAAAAAACCCACCATGTTAATAACAAAGATTTGAAGAAAGATTTTTCTATCATTTGTTAATAAGCCAAGAAAATTATAATGAAATGTTCTACTTGTGTTACCTAAAGGAACTAACCCAAGAGGTACTCAAAGAAATTAAATTTGACAAATGGATGCCGTTCATTTTGTGGAGTTTAGAAAATAAAATATGCGCACCATACCATAGATACTTATTTAGGATATCAATGGGTAACTACTTTAAGTTCTGAGAAGGCTGATTCTGTAATTACACATTTATTAGTTATGGCAATTATAGGGATACCTATACAAATTAAGATTGACAATATTCTAGCATGTCTCTAGTAAAATGAAAGTTTTTGCATATTGGAACATAAAGCATATTACAAGTATACCATACAATCCTACAGGACAAGCAGTTATAGAAATATCTAATTTACTTATAAAGATATGCTTAATAAACAGAAAGGGTTAATAAAGATCATCAGAGATAGATGCTTTAATAACTTAAAATTTTTAAATGCTAATGAGAAGAAAAGAATGACAGCTGTGGTGAGGCATTGGATAGTAGAAAAATTGCTGAATTGAATCAGCCTGTATACTTTAAGAATGTATTGACATCAGAATGGAAACCAGGACATGTGTGACATTGGGGAAGAGGTTTTGCTTTTGTTTCTGAAAGAGGAGAAAAGCTATAGATACCAAAAAATTGATAAAGATTAGATTTGAACAGGAGAGACTTCTTGATTAGTAGAGCTGATAGTTCATCAAACAATATGGTCATTCAATCTAAACTAACTTATAAGACTAACAAATGCCTTTCATATGATCAAATATAGCCTGCCAAAAAGGGAAGGGAAACTCTCCAAAGTCTTAAATATTTTACACTGGAATGGATTTTGTATATTGATACAAAATTAAGGTTATTTTTTATACTGTATATATGTTTCTACTCTTGTTTAAGGTATTATACCTATGCAGCTCGTTTAACAATATAATATAAATTTCTCATCCTTGAAATCTATTATTACAAACTATTTTGGGTAATTAAGAAATACAGGTTAGTAATTAGTCATCTACAATAACCAAACTTGTAGTCATGCTAAGTATGTTTTCAAAGAGAGATATACATTAGATAGACAGATGGTCTTCAAGCACTTCAGAGACCTACAGAATATGTCATTTAAAATATTTTAATGACATAAGGCTTTTCATGACAGTGAGACATGTCTGCTCCTAGCAGCAACAATCTACTTTAGAGAAGATGATGGGCAGTAAGAGTCTCCATATGACGTTTGCCTTCTTTGTGGCAAAAGTAAGTCACTGGGCAAGAAATGGCCCTTGCCTTGACAGATGACAGTATGCTGTCTAAACTGGAAAAGCAGGACACAAAAGAAAATGATTGCTGGACTTTGCCAAGATGAGGTAGAACAGTCCTTCAAAGTTCCTGCTTCACAGAAAAGTCTGTCAAATATTCTAGGCCCATAAGTTGAAAACAGATGCCCCAACATTACAGAGGAAACTTGAGTGACTGTTCAGGAAACCAAATGTCTTTGACCTTTCTATAGTTTTGGAAGCTGTTCGCTCTGCACTTCCTGTTCACTCAGATAATATTATATCCTTCTCAGATTTCTGATGGATTCAAAGAACAGATAGTTATAATTATACCATTGTCTTTGTTACCAAATTAAAAAAAAAACAAAACCTTAGAAAAGAGATGTAAAGTGTATAAAGTTGGAGGACATAAAAGCTTAAGTTATCTGTCTAAAAAATATCCTAAGGTCTGAAAGGATATTTTTAGGATGGTAATACAAGTTATAATAGAAAAAGGTTTAGGTATAAAACTTTAGACTCATCAAGATAGGATAGGAAATATATTACTTTCTCCAAAATTTTCAAATACAATTGGACATTGTAAATGTAATTCTTACTTGATAATCATTCTTAGTGTATATGACTTTACTGTATTAGAGTTAAAACCTTTCCTTTTTATTTAGGCAAAAATAGGAAACATTGTGGGATATTTGTACACTGTGTGAAAATGCATTGGTGTGATTGATGCAATAAAAAAGATGAAGGGCCAATAGCTAAACAAGAGGCATAAGTGGGACTTGCAGGCACAGAGAGAACTCTGGGAAGAAGAAAGGCAGAGTCACCAGCCAGACACAGAGGAAGCAAGACAGGCAGCATGGAGATAAGGTAATTGCCATGTGGCAGAACAAACATTTATATATATGTTAATTTCAGTTATAAGAGCTTATTGAGGACAAGCCTAAGTTAAGGCCAAGCATTCATAATTAATAATAATTAATCTCAGTATCATCATTTGCAGGCTGGTGGTCCCAACAAACAGTACAACTACAGACCCCTTTACATACTGTTCTTGGCCTTAGAACTCTATCCACCACCACTCACACCCCCCCACAACCTCACTCTCACATCCCTCCTCATGTCTTCATTAAAGGACAATTGCCAGGCCAGCTCATTATACCTTCCCTAGACTCAGTTCTCAAGCTGGACTCCTCATTCTATCTCTGAACCCCACAGGCTGGAGCTAATGCTAAACACTTTTAAGTGTTGGGATCTTAACCACACTGTTGTAGAAATCTGTAGTAGCCCCCGACCTCTCCCATCAAGCCCCACTTTTAATTCCCAAGAGGTCAATGTCCTTGGTTTCGATGCCTTTGGGACCTCCAGTGTACTGTGAGGAGCCTCAGAGGTTTCCTGAACAGTGTCTCTTGACACCCAGCTGAATGGACAGGAATTGGTTAGATAAATAAGGAAGCCCATTTGTTCTATTGATGCCAGGCAGGGATGGGCGATGAGATGGCTGAGATGGACCTGATTTCCCACCTTCCCACTCCTCAGTCTGGGTGAGTTCAGGTGAAGGAGTAATAAGTGGAGACGATGAGAGCGGTTGGGGGAACACATGTGTACAGACAGGCCTTGAGGAACCCAGCAGTGGTCCTCCAACAAAGCCTTCCTCACCCTGCCCCTGTACCCTAGGTCCAGTTCTTCCTACAGTGGCTTCCTCAGAGTCGCTTCTCTCAGGGCGTGTACCACTCCCTCCCCAGCCTTGCTTCCACCAGCCGCACATAGAGTATTGTCCCTGCACCTTGGCATCTGAGGCCACATGATGCTCACTTTTCAAAATCTTAAAGCAAAAGTGAATACACAGTGTCACCCCCTCCACCACACACACACACCCAGTCACCTCTGGCCAGCCCACGGGGAAAGACCAGGGTGACAGCATGTCCTCGTTCTCGGGACACAAAGCTAGTGGATGACAATCCTTTTGGTCTGTACTGCTTGCCTCATGCCAGGGTAATGGAGGTGTCCTAGAACAAACAAGGCCATCCTAGTCCCCCATCCAGATGGTAACAGAGGCAGCATCTTCTTCAGAAGACCCTTCAAATGCCCTTGGACATGGCCTAACAGCTGCCCAAATGTTAAAGCATGCTGCTCTGAAGAAAGAAAATAAATTATGTTTCTCATGTGTAGGTTAAGACAAAAGGACAAAAGGATGTGTACTTTCTATTCTACTACAAAAAAAAAAAAAAAAGAAATTAATACTGGGACAAAATTTTCATTTGGGAGTACGGGTCTTGTTATATAGCCCAAACTGTTCTCAAACTTGTGACCTTCTGCCTCTGCTTCCCCAGTGCTGGGATTACAGAGATGGGCCAACAGACCTGGAATGTGTTAATATTGCTTCCATGACCTCTCCGATCTCTTCAGACAGTTATTTCTATAAGTTTAGGCTTGTTTTTCCCACCATCCCTTTATTGCAGTCTCAGTGGTGGGCATCCTAGAACCCTCCAGAAATCAGGCCACTCCTCCAACTGCCTGGGCACTGCCATGTTCTGGCACCCAGCTGGGTCCTTCTCCACAAATGCCCTTGGGGGCAAAAATCATCCTTACCTATGGCAGGTACCCTCCACCAAGATAGGTACCATCTTCTAGGGCAGCATATATAGCAAGTCTTACCAAGGGGGCCTGAGTGTAGAGGCTTCACTCCTCTGCCTCTATCAGCCACCCTAAGGGCCCTGAGAGATCTCCCCTTCCTGGTGGAGCTTCCCTGTGTCCCTTACAGGTGTTCTCTGAGTGCTGCTCATAGCTTTCTACTTTGGAGTCATTTTCTTGGGACCCCAAACTGAGACAGTCACCAAGATGTAGTCATCAAAATGTCATATGGCACAGTGCCCTAATGTATAGAACTCAATTAGTAGGAACTTCTGTGATTCTCCTTGGAGGTCAGTGTGCCTAGTCCTGGCTGAATATCAAAACCAGATGTGAAATTTATAAAGAAGAGAAAGGGCCTGAAGCCAAACTCATCTCCTCTGCTCTGATTCAGTACAGACGTCTGCAGTTTACAAACTCCATGGTGTTTCTCATAGACAGCCAGGGTTGAGAACCACTGATCAGGGAGGACATTGTCCTTCACCACATCAGCCCTAAAATTCAGTTTCGGAACCATGAACCCTCGAAGGACAAAGTGAGTGTCCAAGGGCAGACAGTAGCTTAGTAACCCAGAGAGGGTTCAACCTGGTGATCTTGACTTGACCGGCAAAGTCATTACCTCAGTGAGGTTGTAATAAAGACCTTGATACCAGCTCTCTCTGACACAGGCACAAGGTCATCACATTTGTCAGATAGATGCAGGAACATCTGGCAGGTGTGAGCTCTGTTAACAGTACGGGTGTGAATATATGGAGAAGTCCTCAGTTCACTGTAGCAGTCTGGGAGGACTTCCAGGAGGTGGCTGTCTCTGAACTAGATGGTGAGAACAGCAAGGCTTCAGACTTCAGAGAGGGAGAACTTGGTAAAGATGCCAGACCCCAGGATGGTTGTCTCAGTGTTCGGCCCGTTTCTAAGGAAACCGGTCCTGATCTGTATTCTCATCCTCTTTCTGGCACAACTGGGGCATTTCAGGGGCTCTCGGACTCACAGGCCAGCAGGCAGTGATTGCCTGGTTTTTACAAGAGCACATTTTGTTCTGAAGATTAAAGCGTAGGCAATGGTTTGTTGGAAATTTGTTTAATCCGCACTTCATTAGTCCCACTTCTCTCCAAGGACAGGAGTCTTGCAGCCAGGTGGCTTTGCTGCTTACAAGCTATGCAACCTTAGCCAAGTTCCTTGGCCACTCCGAACCTCTATTTGTTTAGCCTTAAAGTGGGCACAAAAATTCTTACCTTTCTTCCCCCTCGGAATGTTTTAAATGATGGAGCAGGATTGTGGGCACAGTAAGGCTCTCTGTAAAAGAGCAAAACACGCTCCCAGCACAGGCTGCTGAGACTTTCCTCATTTCCCCTTTGGGAACCCCAGATGCCAAAGCCAGGAAGGTTCCTGCCAATGCCCAGAGCACTCAGCCAGCTCCGCACCACTACCCTTGGAGCAGGGACAAGACAGGGGTC
This sequence comes from Phodopus roborovskii, assembly GCF_943737965.1. NCBI lineage: Eukaryota > Metazoa > Chordata > Mammalia > Rodentia > Cricetidae > Phodopus > Phodopus roborovskii. The sequence goes on from NW_026126517.1 coordinate 20,997,704, forward strand.
CCCACATTCCACTCAAATAAATTGGCTTTCTCCAATATAGTGCCCCCTCTTTTCCAATATCTTCTCTCTGTCATCTCTCAGGCCCTGAGAGGAACACTGCATTTTCTCCTTATGTGCTCTGTGATGCATTGTCATGCCCCATTCCCTCTGCAGCAGCCTGCCAGCTGTGCCCTCCCTACACCCATGCCATCGTCAGGCCTTTATCTCGACTCTTAGACCTCCAACTCTCATCCCTTGAGATATCCTTAATTTCAGACCTCCCAGCTGACTATCACTTGCTACCTAAAATCAAGGATGGGATTGATTGCCCTTCCTAACATCCTCCTGCTGGAAGAATACTCCTTCTGATGCATTTGGAGCAAGGCAATTAGCCCAGTGCTGGGGATAAAGTCAGGTACACACTGCAGATGAACCCTTGATGGTGGAGAGGATGGGGCTGTCCATGGAAGCTGGAGCTGGGGGATAACTTTCGATTCTCAGCCTCTGTTCCTTCCCTCTATCCTCACATCTTCACCTATAAACTAAATCCCATGCCCCAGAATCCTCCTGCTGGGCTGTGATGTCACTGTGTCCCCAGTGCCAAGCCCTAGGAAACCCTTATGCTTCCCGTCCCCACCCCTACTCCATTCCCTCTTTAAACACTTCCCCTGGTCCAAAAGCCCAGCTTAGGCTCTCTTGATTCTGGGAGACAGGTCACGTCTACCACCCGGGGTGCAGTGTGAGCCAAACTAATCAATGGCAGAGCGGTAGATTAAGGGGCCTTGCTCAAAGCCATCCATCACTGTCGTTTACCCGGGCCTGTCGGGCTGCAAATGGAAAAGGAGATGATGTGAAACAACCCATCTGCAGGTTCTTAACGCTCTTTACAAATTGCTGTAGTGAATAACTTGTTGCCTGTATTTATCCCTTTTCAAATTGTCTCTTAGCTACAGTCATCCGTCTTCATTCTACACCCTGATGGCATGTGCACTGCCAGTTGGGCAACCTCATTATTTTGCTGATGTTGCTGCCTGGAGAAGGGAGGGGAGGGGGTGAAAGGAGAAGGATGGGAGGAGAGAGAAAGAAAGAGAGAAGGAGAAGAGGAAGAGGAGGAAGGGTGAAGGGAGAAGAAAGCAGTGGAGTGTGAGCAGTACTGGGGGAGAAAGGGCCTCAACAGTAGAGTTAGCTTAGGCAACAACCCAGCCAACTCAGGTCTCCTCCAACGCCCCACTCCCCTAGGCTCATAATGAGAGAAGAACCTGCTTCCTCCTCCAGGGAGTTCGTGAACATTAATGGTCTCCGCCAGCCCCCTACCCCTGCCCCAGCAGCTTGGTCAGTGGTTACCGTCCAGGTTAAGGTCATAGAATATGACCATTCATTGTCCTGTTTTCAAAAAGCGGAGTCCTTCTGAAGTATGATGGGAAGTTGTCTTCATCTTTTTGTTGTTGTTTGTTTTTCGGGGGTTTTTTGTTGTTGTTGTTTGTTTGTTTTGATAGGGTCTCGCTCTGCAGCTTTGCATGGCCTAGAATTCTTTGTGTAGCCCAGAATGGCCTTGACCATGATGATTCTCCCCTTGCCTTTGTTTTATGAGTGCTAAGATTACAGGTGAACCACATACTCTACTCCAATGGTGAACTTTATACATTACATCATCCTTAACATTTCTTCCTTCATCCTTCATGTGGGCTCTCCAATGAGACAATGCAGCAGGCTTTGATTTCTCTGCCCTGGGTCTGGCTGCCATTTTTTCTCTTCCAGCTCCTAGCAGTAGCTCTCTGCAACATAAAGAATGCTTGTATCCCCTATTTCTATGTTAGAACACACCCCCAAGCAATGGCATTAGGAAATGGAGCCTGGGACAGGTTCATAGGCCATGAGGGTGGAGCCCTTACAAATAGGGTTAGTGCCTTCACATGAAGGATCCCAGGGAAATATTTCATCCACTCATCCTGTGAAAATGCAGCCAGAAGCCGTTGTCACTGAACCATAAACCCTCATCAAACATAGACTCTGGCAATGCCTTGAACTTTGACTTCCCAGTCTCCAGATCACCAAGAAATAAATTATTATGGTCTATATGCCCCTCAGTCTGAATCAAGTAAGATACCTACTCCCTAGCCAGTCTCCCACCTGTTCATTGTTCTCATCGCCATAGTAAATAGAAATTCCTGTGCAAGGCCTCTTACTTCCCCCTGCTAGGGCTCTTCAGTGACCCTGCCCAGCGGTTGGGGCAGAAATGTGTTCCCATTAGTTAGTGGTCACTGTAAATATCAAGAATGGTGCTGTAGAGATTCTGATTGAGCTGGAGATGTGGCTTAGCTTGTAGGGGTCTTGCCTAACATTCATGAGGCTCCAGGCCCCATCTCTAGCACCACATAAGTTAGGTGCAGTGGCTCACACCTGGAATCCCAGCTCTCAGGAGGTAGGGACAGGAAGATCACAAGTTCAAGGTCATTCTCAGCTACATAGCAAGTTTGAGCCCAATACACATGAGACCTTATAAAAAACAAACTAATTAACTCCTGTTGACACTGGGCCTTGTGGTGTACAGAGACCAGCCATCATTAACCCTGCATCGCACAGCTCCTTAGCCTACAGTGAGCAGGCTCTGACCTTGCAGTCCCATGCCGTTCCTCTTAGGCAGTAGAAGTGATGCATCTATTCATGGGTTCAACTCTCTGACTCGGAGAAGAGCTCCTTAAGGCTAGGGCCCTATATTGTGTCCCTGCACCCTCCTCCAGCCTCTGCACAGAGTTAGGCTCATTTATGATGAGCAGAAAAAGTTCTGGGGGAGGAGCCCTCACAGGCAGAAGAAGGCAGCTGGTCCCACAGGGCTCCCTTTTTACTGGTTACTATGGCTCGAACCAAAATCTGACTGGCTGTCAAGCATTGTCTTTCTAACACTGCAGCTAGTATTTCCATTCAGTCTTCCACAGGAGACCTTTAAATACTTGATAAAAGCTGTCAGGATCCACTCAGCTGTTCTGTTGCCTAGGTTTACATTTCCTAGCAATTTCCACCACTCACCACATGGCATGGTATAGTGACCTTGGGCCATCCCATTTCCCTCCTCCAACTGCCATACCATTTGTCAACATCCTCACTCAACCGTTGCTCCTGGAATGAAATGCAAGGCTCCAGATGTGGTCCAGCCACTTCCAAGCTCAGAGGAAACGCACTATCACCTCCCCTCTTTGGCACTCTGATTAATTTAGCCCAAGACTGTGTTCCCCCTGGCAGCTCCCCGCATGGTTGGCTCACATGGCACTTTGTCTGCTAATCAGTCTAACTCCATTACTGTCTTCCCCACAAATCTCCATCTTGTCCCAGAGGATGATATCATAGTCTTCACAAAAACACCTGCCGAAACCTAGATTTGCCACATCCATGGTGCACTGTCTGTCTAGAAGCAAAGAAATCCATCAGCTTGAGGAAGGAATTTGTTTCGGTTGAACTTGCACTTGGTGAACCCAGGATAACTCTTATGGATTACTCTTCTTTTTTTCCTACAGGCCCATGAACCATCTACTCAGTAATATTTTTTTCACTGCCCTCTACAGAGCTCTCTTCACCCAAGGTGCTTGCTCAGTGTCTGGACTGAGCAACGGTGACAGGTTGCCTGATCGATCACTGTGCTGTGAGCTTTATGGTGGTGTGCAGAGGTCGCCCGGGAAAAGCAGAGAGGGGAGTGAGTCCAAGTGCTGAAGACTCGGGAATGCCCAGGGAGACTGTAAATAGCATGGCAGAGGGACTTTGAGTCCCTGGGTTGGGAAATTATTAACAATGAGACTCTATTTCACTCCCTTGCACGATGTTTGATTCAAAGAAAATAGGAAAACATCACTGGAATGCCAATTCCGTCAAAGCACTTCCTTTCTCCTATAATTAGGCATTCTGGATTTTTAGTATCATTTTTGTATGTGTTTGTTTCTTCTGATTTCCACAGGCTATTTTTAGGCCAATCATGACTCACTTTTTGAAAAGCTTAAAAAAAAAAAAAAAAAAAGGCTTTTTCTTCAGCAATCAAACGTTCCTGTCCTCTGGGCGACATGCATTTAGGTAAGTCATAGCTGAGTGACAGCTGTAGGGGACCCAGAAGGCACACAGGAGGAAAGCTGGGTTCTGGGAGGAAGGACAATGAGACAAAAGATCCATATGGGGACCTGTCACCTCTTGTCAGCCCTATTGATAATCCCTACTCAGTCTTCCAAAAAAGAGTTACACTGAGATCCTGGGCCAGGTCACAGGAAAAGCCTTGAAGATTCTAGAGAGCTATTTTACCCCTGGGAGAACCATCAGCACTGGTACTCTGTGGGCAGAGCCCAGGAAACAGTAACTAGGAGATATAATGGGCTCAAGACAGAAGAGAATTTACTCAGAGCTCTTCTTTGGTATAGGAAGTCCAAACCAAATAGCAACTGCTATGTCTAGTGCTGCCTATGAAATCAGCAAGGAAAGACACTGGAATATTCCCAACTCCAAAAGAGAAACTGAGTCACAATCTTCAAGGTCTCCTCCAACACCAGGACTCTGTGAAAGGAAGTAACATCTGGAACTACATCTGTCCTTGCTCTCAAAGCAGACAACATAAGGGGGCAGGGTCCTACCAGGAGAGATCCATCCTCCTGAGCCCTTCCCTGCCAAGGTAGTATACATTTCCTCCCACCTTCCACACCAAAGAGACTCTGAGGGCTGGATAGGGAGCTCTTGTCCACTTCCCTTAAGTCTCTAGACTCCCCAGAGTCTTTTGAAGGCCTAGTTCCCTCTTTCTGGAAATTTAGACCCTAAAACAGGCATGTGGTCATTAACACATCCATATAACATGTGCTGTCATACAATAATAACCTACACACAGAAAGAGAGAGAGAGTGAGTGAGCACATGTGTCAGGAGGAGGAAGTTCTCAAATCTACTTTGAGCCACCTCTAAACTGTGTTACAGTCCCTTGTATCTATGTCGGCATGATGCTTCAGAATCAGTTCCCACACAGGGACCAAAGTGACAGATTAAAGGGGCCCCAGAAAGGTGGAGAATCTTTGGAACAATGTCACAGTTTTTCAGTCCTAGGCCCCTGCATCCATTCCCAGAAGCTCCTGCTGGGCTCTGGACACTGAGGAGACAAGAGGGACAGAGAGCAGGTGCCCAGCTCATATGCTCTAAGAGGCAGCAAACATTAGTAGACAATCAGAAAGTGTGTGCTAACACTCCTTGGGTGAATCACACTGCTCTTGTAGGTGTGTCATTCAGGGACTGAGGACTCCTATAGGACTTGACATTTGGCCAGGAATCTGAGGGGTGAGGGTCAGGGAAGATAAGGGTATTTTGGAAGGCTGAAAGATGAACTCCTTTAACCGGGGAGGTATAGCAATAGCTCATCAGATCAACACTGAGTTTGTAGCTGCGTTGGGTGTTGCTAGGCACTGGAGACATGTGATTGCCCAGCCAGCCCTGCCCTCCTGACCCTGCTGTCTAAGGGGGATATGGGGGGAGGGGGCAGCTCAGAACTTCACAAATAACCACATTGTGACATCCATGAAAGCTCTTACCAGGACATTTTTCAGTATTGGGGAAATGCAAACAGTGCAGACCTGGGGCATTCTTAGTGGTTGGACTTGGTAGCTGGCTGAATGGTGGAAGTTAGAATCCCTGGGAAAGCAGAAGAATTTTGACTTTGGACAGCAAATGGGTCAGGGAACCGTTCACAGACATGGAAAATGGGGACTATTGAGCATGCTCCTTGAGTGTGACTTAGAAGTGTCAGCTTGTCTAGTAGTCTCGCTTGAAAAGAGTGAAGAGAATTAAGGAAGGCCCCAGGAGAACTTGCTCCTGAAGTAAGATCTTGGGAGGAACAGGGAAGGGCCATGAGTAAGTGCAGGCCTGAAGCGCTTACAGTGGCTTGCTTATAGGACTATAACGGGCTGTGCTTGGCAAGGTAGGTTGCTACCCAGGTGTGACCAGAGAGAAGGATGAAGAGCCAGGAATGCCAAGGGAATTCAATTTGTCAGAAGTGTAACAAGGGTAATTAAAAATTTTGAGAAAGAAAACTACAGGGCTCAATTTGTTTTCTGAAATAAGTTGTGTGGGTCTGTGGAGCAGATGATGGCTTGATAAGAGTGGGAGAGGGCCAGTGAAGGGGCTCAAACTCAGGAGCCTGAAACAATGGGACTATAAAGCTCAGGGTATGTTATAGGGAAGGGGGGGAAGGATGATCCAGGACTGATTTTCAGGTTGACTAACTCACTTTGGGGTCTTGTGAAACATACTTAAAGACATCCAGGAGGTGGTCAGACGACCATGTCTGAAGCTCAGGAACATAACAAGGATGAGGTATGGGCTTGAGGCACTTCAGGCTTAGGGCACTACTAAAACAGGTTGGAGCATGTGTGTGTACCTCTCCAAGAACAGCTCTGCGCCCTGCGCCCTGCTTTGTTTGAAGTGAGTCATGAGGTCTGTGGCATGAGGAAGATTCAGAAGTATCCCCCAGCCTTGGTTTTCTTCATACTTCACTCCTCACATCCAAGCCACAGTTGGACCATCCTTGCTCCAAGGCCTTCACAGTTCCCATGTTGCAATGGTCCCTTTGCATCCTGGTCCTGTGCTTATGCACCCTGCATCCTCCTGCCCATCTTCCCCACCACAGCTTGAGTGCAAAGCCATGTCTTTGTGGTGTATCACAGTCCTTGGAAGATCCTAGTTACATCAGAATAAGAAGCTAGCTCCTGGCCCAGGCAGGTGACTCTGCATAAACCTCTCCAGTGTCCCATCTTCTTGCTTCTGTCCTCTCTGGCTCCCTCTGCTTCTTCAGCCTCACAGGCTTGAACTATGCTAATCTGGTCCCAAAAATTCTCCTAAGGTGTGACTCTTATGTCATGGAAGTCACCTTTTTGCAAAAGCTCCCCTGGCCACCCATGGAAGCAATCACTGTCCTTGCTTCTTAACATCACAGGCTTCAACACAGTGGCTTTCTGCTGGATGTCTGATGTCTCTGTAAACCTGCTTATTGTGTGCCATGAATGCTATCTCTGTGTCTGTCTGTCTGTCTCCCTCTCTCTGCTTGTAAGCTTCGAGCTCTCCATCACGACTCCACAGGACCTATATCCTGCTGGTACTAGGTGCCCACAAATATCTGCCAAATGAGTAAAGAAATAAACAAGGGAACAAATTAATACAAGGTGTGTCCTCGGTGGTTGGTCTCTATAGCACTAAGCTATAGAGAGAATATGCAATCATGAAGAGAGAACCTGGCTAATAGAGAAGAAAAAGAATAAAAGGCCACCTTAAGAAGCAAATCAAGGGCAAGGTAAGTTTTAGAAGGAGGGTGTTCTAGTTTCATATCTATTGATGTGATAAAAAGGCCCTGACGAGAAGCAACTCAGAGGAGGAAGAGTTTATTTTGGCCCACAATTCCAGGTCACAATCCATTACTGCCAGGATGTCACAGAGGCAAGAAGTTTGAGACCTCTGAAGTCAAGAGCAGAGGGAGAGCCAGGTGTGGTGCACACCTTTAGTCTCAGCACTTGAGAGACAGAGGCAGATGGACCGCTGTGAGTTCAAGGCCAGCCTAGTCTACATAATGAGTTCCAAGCCAGCCAAGGGTAGACAGTAAGACCCTTTCTGAGGGGCAGGGCAAAGAGAGAATAAACAATGCATGCATTGTGACCAGTTAGCTTTCTCTACTCTTATATAGTCCAAGGCTCCAACCAGGAAATGGTGCTACCCTCTTTCAGGTTGAATTTTTCCCTATCAATTCAGACAGCCATGACAATCCCTCCCCATCCCCACCCCCATCCCCCACCCCCACCCCGCCATTGGAATGCCCACAGCCACAGGCCAAACTGATCTAGACAATTCCTCCCTGAGACTTTCTTCTCAAGTGATTCTAGGTTAAGCTGACAATTAAAACCAAGTATCACAGAGGTATTTAAGCATCAAATACTGCATATTGGAGACTGAGAAAGACAGGGCTAGAAGTTGTCACAGCTTTCCAAAAGAAGGTGGTTACTAAAGATCTCAGGATGGGCAGAGGAGCAGTAGTGCCAAGGGTGTGTGCTGGGGACATGGAGACTACACGAGAGGGTAGGGAGGAGCAGCTGAGAAAGGGAGGTGCCTGCAAAGGCCTGAGGATACTATAGAGATTCAGAAATGATTCCTCGGCTTTATAAAAATAACTGCAACCCTAATGGGACTCATAGATCAGCCCTCATTAAAACTCTCACTTGCTAGTTCCACACAAACTTGAAGGTGATGTCAAAGGCTCCTGAGGTTATGGGGCTAAGAGCAGCTAGAGGTGGTATGCCTCACCTGTAGATTCTAAGCAGTTTAGCTCTAGTCCCCAAAGTGTGCCATACTTTCCCTCTAAGGTCCTCTGACACAGAGGAGGCTCCTTAGACCACTGTTCTAAAAGGTGACTGGCTGATCAGCCATCGTTGCTTAAACCTGGAACCCCGCCAGATGCTCACCTTCCCTTAGAGCCATAGCCCAACCCACAAGAGGGACACACAGCATGGTTCTCTCCAGGGATGCACTCCTGCTATCTTTGGGTGCCAGCTGAGACTGACATTCCAGCAGCTGCTTGTCTTGGCTTAGATCCGGGGAGGTCCTTGATGTGAGCCTGGTACTCTGTGAAACCCTAAGCATCCAGTAGACAGAGGGGTTAGGAGAGGCAGAATGGGGGCTGAAGTGGAGGCTCAGAAGAGAGGTGGCTAAGGCCCTGCTTGGTGCCTCTGATATCACACTTCTCTGCAGGAATCTGCTGCGTTAAGACACAAAGGAGACAGGTCTAAATCCGGGCACTGTCCTTCACCACCTCTGAGATTTAACTAGGTCACTCACCACCTCTGGGTCAATAAAATGAGGGGCAGAGGTAACTGACTCCCAATTCTCAGTCAAGACGGGTTCCAACTTTGTATTCCAGATACCCAGGTCTGAGAAATCCTTATGTCGCTCCAGTTCAACTGCCAGTTCTCAACAATGAGTGCTTGCATAGAGGCAGCTCCGCCCGTGGAGCCTTGCCTAGTACACAGCAAGTTTTGGCTTCGATCCCCAGCAGCACATACAACAGTGCAATGGAGCAGTCCAATAATCTCCGCACTGCACTCAAGAGCCTTAGATGATCAAGGTAGAGAGCTAAGGCCAGTGTGGAGTACGTGAGACCCTCTCTTAAAATAAAACCTCTGATTGGTAGGTAGACAAAGATATATCCTTGAGAGGTACTTGGGGAATTTAAACCTTTGGGTTGAGGCAATGTGAACCTTTGTGTTGTTGGCATGTGTTGGCATGTAGTGACAGGCTGAAAGAGATCTGAGAGTACCTACCAAGAGATGTTTGTTTTCAGATCAAGGACATGACTCGCTAGAATCAAATAAGCCCTGAGAAAGGAATTGTGTTTGTTTCCTTCAATTTGGTTTGATGGGTTATTTTGTTAGTGGTTTGAGGTTTTTGTTGTTGTTATTGTTTTGTTCTTGCTTGGTTGGTTTTAGATGTGTTGTTTGTCTGTTTAGACAGAGTCTCCCTCTGTAACCCAGGTTGGTCTTAAACTTGCTATCTAGCCCACCCTGGACTGACCTTAAGCTCCCCACACTCTGCTTCCCTGGTGCTGGGATGATGGGTGTATGATGTGGCACCCAGCTAGGAATCATGTCCTCAGCACAGGAGGAAAGAGAAGAGGAGAATCCACACCCCAGTAGAAGACACCCAGAAATCAAAAAACCATCAACAATGGGGCTACAGGGGTGATGGGAGATGCCAACAGCCTCCACACCACACGTAGCCGATCCCAAATAACTCTAAAAAGGTCCACTTTGGCCTGGAATTATAGCATCTGAGGCTATGAATTGGCCTAATTCAGGTTGAAGATAAGGAGGAGTCAACAGTGGCCAGAAAACCATCCCCAATAGTGGACACTGATACCAGGGGTACCCTGCTCTAGTCTAGTGTGTGGACTGCCTCTGAAATTTTCATGGGGCAGGTGGGAGGCTGCAACCATGTTGCCTTGTTCATTTCAAAGCAGGCGGGCCAAGGCTCTGGATCCTGTGACTGGGGAAGAAACGGGACTCACATGTGTCTGGGGAGACACCATGATGTTCAGTGAATTCTAGAACCTGTCACTGCTCTATGTATCAACCAGCCTGCATCAGCCTGACCAGGATCCCTCAAACACTGGCTCACAGGCTCACTGGTTTTTCATCACTGTTCCTTGTCTGGCTCACCCCAAGGCCATGGCCCAGGGTCATGAGGATGACTTTGGAAAGTTCCCTGAGATTCTAGCTGATTCTGCTCAGTGCCTTCCTTATATAGTCACAATGTAGAAACTCCACCCCTTGCTGGGATCCAGTGGGTAAGAGAGACGAGGAATCAGGCACACCATATATAGTGCTCCCCGTGTCCCCAGGAGAGCCTGGGTCATAGCCTTGGTTCCACATATACAACAGAAAGACCCATAGGGCACTACCCCTTAGGAGCCTCCTAAGACTTGTGGTCAAGCTCATTACCAGGGCTACCCTAGACGGGAGAGGCCAAGTCAGACTTCAGAACTCTGTACCCCACCTGTGAGGCAGCCTAAGCCAGTCATCTCTGCCCTGCTTTTTTGACTGGAGTTCATCTACCTTACCCTGTAGGAGCCCAGAGGCATTCAATGAATGAGAACTTCAGCTCCTGTGATTCCAATCTGGATCATTTAATTCAAAGCAAGAATGAGGAGGAAATGAAAATGTGCCCGCCTTTTCCTTGGCCTTCCTTCCCGGGTCCCCTAAAATGCTATTTGTCCTTTACCCTCAGCTCTCTGCTGCATCAACACTACCCTTCACAAGGACCCTGCAACACTGAAAGAAGTATGCTCCACCCTACTGGGCTGCAGAGCTTCTTGCCTACCCAGTCCTCTGCTCTTATTCCAACTAACCGAGGTTGGCGCACATGTGCAGCCACTAATGGGTTTCCTCTGTGTGTGCTCTCAGACGGAAGGTACATGATTGCCTCCTTTCTGGATCATTGAGTAGCCAGCATCATGCCCTAGCTCCTGACTAAACAGCAGGGCATACGAACTAGAGAGGTTCAGGGCCACAAATCCCCATCCGTCCCTGTTCAGATGTTAAAGGTCTACAAGCCTTTATCATTAAAGGCTGGGGCTGTTTCTTGCTGAGAGACAAAAGGACTAACTCCCAGGGAGGACAAACTTTCAAGAAGCCTGGCAGGGAGACAGGGCAGCCCACTCTGAGACACTCTAGAGGAGTCTTCATACAGGATGAGGTCATCCACCCCTCTGCATCCTGGGAGAGCACAATCCTCTCCCTGCCCAAGTCTTGGATTTCACTTAAATATTACCTCCTCTGGGGAACCTTCCTTGATCTCTCAAACCAGGTCAGATCTCTAAACATTTATTCCCACAGCATCCTGAAATTTCTTTCAGACCTCATCAAAGATATAACTACCACAGCACAGGAGCCTTCACACCCAGTATCTCCAATGGGTAAGATAAAATCACGTTTTTATAGCTAAACACCCCATCGAGTCTCTCCATGCCTGCAGAGCTCAACTGGAATGGGAGTTTGCTGCATTGTCAGTAGACAGCAAACCTTGTGTTCTCTCATGACAGCCATACCCATGCCCCAGGAACAGAGCGGAAGCTCTCTCCCTATAGAAGACTCCAGAGGGACATTCCCTGTCCCTAAGCAAAGTCCCTATTGAAACTATTTCTTCCATCTTTCTTCCTTGGATGACCTTGGGACTATGTGGGCCTCCAAGCCCATGTGCAGCCCTCTGGGTAATTTTTTAGCCTTCAAAAAAGATCCACAAACCACCTGTTGCTAGGTGTCCAACCTGGCTTCTTCTAGCCCTACCTGACCTTTCCCTGGGGTCCCAGTAGCACCACCAGGTGAAGACCTTAACACTGCCACCACCTCCAATCATGCAACTATCTTTCTTCCAAACTCAAGGTACTTCCAGTATTTGTGCATCTCTGCCTGGGGCCCATGGGGGAACTTCCAGACCCCACTAGTGCTAGACTGGAGATGCCAACTCAGACCCCTCTACACCTTCCCTAGCCAGGTCTGCACCAGGTCTAATTGTGGGCCACACCAAACTTCATGTGCTCTGGAGGCTTGTTCTAGCCACCAGCCACACTCAGAAAGCAGGTCCCAGGCCCAGTGTCCCCAGGCTTCAGAAGCCCCAGGTGGGGAGTTTGAATAGGAATGGCCCACACAGACCCCAGTGTTTGAATGCTTGGCCCACAGGGAGTGGTACTATTAGGAGGTGTGGCCTTGTTAGAGTAGGCGTGACCTTGCTGGAAAAAGTGTTGTCACTGCAGAGGTAGGCTTTGAGATCTCATATGTGCTCAAGCCATGCCCAGTGTGACGGACTACTTCCTGTTGCCTGCAAGTCAAGATGTAGGACTCTCAGCTGTCTCTCCAGCACCAAGTCTGCCTGCACGCTGCCATGCTTCCCACCATGATGATAATGGAATAAACCTCTGAACTGTTAGCCCCAATTAAATGTTTTTCTTTACAAGAGTTGCCATGGTTTCTTCCATCCATTTGCTAGGAATTTCAAGATTCCATTGGTTTTTTTCCCACTGAGTAGTACTCCATTGTGTAAATGTGCCACATTTTCTGTATCCATTCTTTGGTTGAGGGGCATCTAGGTTGCTTCTAGGTTCTGGCTATTACAAATAGTGCCGATATGAACATAGTTGAAACCATCCTAAGTTAGGTAACCCAGTAACAGAAAGACAAACATGTTACATATTCACTCACATACAGATATTAAACATAGAGCAAAGGTTTACCAGAATATAATCCACACCTCCAGAGAAGCTAGGAAATAGGAAGGACCCTAACAGACACACACAGTCCCCTGGTGAAGGGGAAAGGGACAAGAGCCCCTGAACAAATTGGTAGCATGGGGGGCAGGAGGAAGGGAGGGAGGAGAAAGTGGAGGGGAGAAGAGGAGGGGAAGGAGAACATGAGGGATTGGGAAGATTGAATGGGGAGATGAATAGAGGAGAGCAAGAAAAGAGACACATCAATAGAGGCAGTCATTATAGATTTAAAGAGAAATCTGGCACTAGGGAATTATACAGAGATTCACAAGATGACCCCAACTAGGAATCTAAGCAATAGTTGAGAGGCTACCTTAAATGCCCTTCCCCTGTAATGAGGATGATGACTACCTTAAATGCCATCTTAGAGCCTTCATCCAGTAGCTAATGGAAGCAGAAGCAGAGATCCATAGCTAAGCACTGTGCCAAACTCCTAGAATCCAGTTTCAGTGACGAACAAAGGGGTCAAGACCACACCAGGGAAACCCACAGAAACAGCTGACCTGAGCAAGTGGGAGCTCATGGACCAAACCAGGACCCTGAATGTGGGTGTCAGCTAGGAGAACTGGGCTGTCTTTGGGACCTCTGGCATGGAACCAGGATATAACCCTACTGCAAATGAACTTCAGGAGCCCATTTCCCAGGGAGGGACACTCCCTTAACCTAGAGACACCAGGGAGGGCCTAAGCCCTACCCCAGAAGACTAGAGACAGACTTCAATGATCTCTCATGGAAGGCCTCAGCCTCCCTGGGGAGTGGATGGGGGATGGGATAGGGGGTATGGGAGGATGGGAGGGAGAGGGAACTTGGATTGATATGTAAAATAAGAAAAAAATATATTTTTAAAAAATTAAAATTAGAGGTGGGGCAATGGGGGGAAAGAGGGAGGGGAAACTGGGATTGGAATGTAAAAAGTAAATTAATAATTAAAAAAAAAAAAGAGTTGCTGTGGTCATGGTGTTTTCTTCACAGCAATAGAAACCCTAACTAAGACATTAGGGAACACCAGCTCTCATTTGCTCTGCTCTGAACTTGACGCCAGTGGTGGTGACACAGAGAAAGAAGGACACCATCATCCAACCAGAAAATCTCCCCAGTCCCAGCCAAGGGGTTGACTTCTGTGTCTCCTCACTAGCTGTGATCTGCGCTCAGACTCCCAGCTCTGCCCTGGTCATTCACAGTGTTGCCTCATCAATGTGGAAATGCATTTTACCTCTACAAATTAGCCTGTCAAGACCACGATTCCACTACAGTCTTTAAAAAAGCAGAACAATGACCTTTTGTTCTGCAGCCATACACTTTCTTTTATGCTTTCCTGGATATAAAGGGAAGGTGAAGGTGACAGCCTTCAGAGCTGGACTTTTTATTATCCCCTCCAGCACTCTGCAAAGTTAAGCCCTACTTACAAGGATCCCAGAGGCTGCTCATCTCCCTAGCCCCGCCCATCTCCCCAGGCTCCTCCCGTTTCCCTGAGTCACCTATCAGCTCTAGCAGGAAGAGGTTCCCTGACCCAACTAGCAAGCCAGATTAATATATAAATAACTGGTGCAGAAGACAAGACCTGGAGAGTGCCACAGAAAAGGTGCAAGGACGGACCTCAAGGAGGTCACAGGGAGCAGGGCTCATCAATTAGAGTGCAAGTTCCCCACATGTCTTCTGGCCCGTGGCCCACACACTGCTGTCTCTTTTCATCCACTCTATAATTTTACTAGTCAAGAACAGTTCGTCAGCTTTGCTCTTGGTAGTTTGATGTACAGAAAGGACACGCAGGTTATTGAGTATTTTCAAGCTACATATTCTTTCGCCACCTTCCCAACCCATCACCCCTGGCAACACCACCCCTTAGTTCCTGTAGCTTTCTGATGGACCTGTGGGAGAAAAGGATATTTGATGGGTGTTACTAAGGCTGGCCACTTGAGGCTGGACTAGGATCCATAGACAGAATTGAGGGAAACCCCAAGCACAGCAAGATGACACGGGTTTGTAATCCCAATAGTTGTTCCAACCTCAAGGCACTTCCAGTATTTGTGCATCTCTGCCTGGGGCCCATGGGGGAACTTCCAGACCCCACTAGTGCTAGACTGGAGATGCCGACTCAGACCCCTCTACACCTTCCCTAGCCAGGTCTGCACCAGGTCTAATTGTGGGCCACACCAAACTTCATGTGCTCTGGAGGCTTGTTCTAGCCACCAGCCACACTCAGAAAGCAGGTCCCAGGCCCAGTGTCCCCAGGCTTCAGCAGTCCCAGGTGGGGAGTTTGAATAGGAATGGCCCACACAGACCCCAGTGTTTGAATGCTTGGCCCACAGGGAGTGGTACTATTAGGAGGTGTGGCCTTGTTAGAGTAGGCGTGGCCTTGCTGGAAAAAGTGTTGTCACTGCAGAGGCAGGGTATGCGATCTCATATGTGCTCAAGCCATGCCTGGTGTGACAGACTGGGGACTAATAGGTGGGTCAAGGTCAGCTATAACCACATAAGGAGTGCCAAGTGAGACATGTGACCCTGTTGACCTTGTCTTAAAATAGTGTTAGTAGTAGTAATGGTGAGAGGACCCTGAGAAGATATGCTGAGCGGGGAGGATGGGTGTGCTCAGGGAGGGCTGACACTGTTTTAGCTGAAATAGGTGAACAGGTCTGAGAGGCCGGTCTTGGATGTGGGCTGGAGGATCAGTACTTGGAGTTGCAAAGGGCAGATCATCAGGAAAGAGCTTGCACAGCCACACAGAGTGACCATCCAGGATGCTGATTCTGGCTTTTGTTCTGCTCTCCTTCCCTCCTACCAACCATATCCATGCCCTAGGGTCTGAATTGAGCTTCTAGGAGAACACTCTTTCCACCTGGAACCCTGTCTACAATGGCCTGTAGACACATTCTGAGAGAGTTTTTGTGAAGCCTCTAATTGGAAGGACAGAGGTATCAAATTTAAAGAATACCACTGGCTATATATAGAACAGAAAACCTACCTAAAATTCCTAATGGTTGCAGGACATAGATAAATCAAGCTGGAACTGACCTCGAAACTTCCCTCCTGCTGGCTAGCTTTCTTAATGTCAGAAGGTGTTATGCAGGTTGCTCATGGGAAAAAGTCATTATCAGTTTTACCCAGATTGGAGCCTTGCAAACTACAATAACAATCTGCCAGACAAGATGTGCCTCGTGGTGCATTAGTGGCATGACTATTATAGAAGTAAACCATCGCCTTCTGATTAGATTTGAGACTTGCTCCACAGGAGAGACGTGTGCCTAGTTCCATAAACTTGATTTGAAAGACCTTAGATAAATAACCCAGCCAAGAACATTTTGTGGTTTTTCTTGGAACACAAACAACCCTTACCCTAGTTTGACCTTATGCTAATGAAGGAATGTCAATATAACCAATCAATATGTTATGCCTAATGTATCTATGCTAATTTGTGGTTTTTCCCTATAAAGAAGCCTTGATACTTTTTGGGCAGCAGCCTTCCCTGAAGTTCCCTGGAGATCGCTGATGCCTGATTGTGCATTTGCTCAATAAAAGCCTCTTGCTGATTGCATCTCCTGGACTGGTCATTGAATCAAGGGGCTTGCCCACCTGCATCTTTAGACCCCGAACTTTGGGTCTAACAGATTAAGAGCCTGTGGCTGAGGAGGTCAGAGACTATAAGGAGCACTTAACTACTATTGTTTTCTTAGAGGGATATGGTGTCAAACTGCCTTCTTCTTTTTTTCTTATTTTTTTTTTTAAATATTTGTTTAGTATACAGTGTTCTGCCTGCATGTATGCCTACAGGCCAGAAGAGGGCACCAGATCTCATCACAGATGGTTGTGAGCCATCATGTGGTTGCTGGGAATTGAACTCAGGACTTCTGGAAGTCATTGCTCTTAACCTCTGAGTCATCACTCCAGCCCCCTTCAAATTGCCTTCTAAATACTTAAGTTGGTACCCATATATAATGAGATACCCACCCTGCCCGCACCTGTTGCACTGACCATACCCATTGGGGCATGTGGACAAGTGCAGACCTGACTGGTGGGAGCTAGGTCTGGGGTCCCAGACCCCAGGTGGATCTCTTACTCCCTGGTCAGAGACAGAGAGCATCTAGGGACATCCTTGGAGCCAGAACCCTAGGCAGTCATCTGTTTCTGGTGTAAGTGATTTCTCCCCGAATAAACATCATCAGCCTATATTGTGTCCCAGAATCTTATTTCTCACACATATTCTGGTATCAGAATTCCCACGCAATGCCCATATATTAGTGTTGCTCTTAGCCTTGGTCAGAGAAGTCTGGGGTTTAGTTTATTTGTTTGCTTGGTTAGTTCTGTTTTTTGTTTGTTTGTTTTTTTACAGTGGGGAGTGTTTAATAAAGATACTAATTTGTCAAAGTGCTGTTGAGTATCTGGCCCTAAATAGAACATCTATATTCACTCAATGGTTCAAGGAACATTGTAGAAGATGAAGCAGGAAAAAAAAACAGATGGAAAAAAATGCTATGAAATGCTGCCATTGAACTTGTGAACCCAAAGTTCACAAGCAGCTATGGTTATATATATAGGACTTACACAAAATAGGGCACATCAACATTGTATCATAGATGGGGAGGTTCTAGGGAAAGGGAGATCCATTTTCTTCACTGTTTAGATGCCCATATTCAATTAACTCACCCTCAACCCACGTTCTTGCAAACAACCCTGATTAAACTCAGTGGGCCAATGCACATACACACAAAGTCAGGAAAATGGCACCCTGGCAAGATAGAGTGAGAGAGAGTGGGGGAATTGAGAAAGGATAATGGGGGTGTGTGTGGAAACAACCAAAACTCATTATATACATGTATGAAACTGAAAATAATAAAATTAGCAACATGACTCATGTAATTGGAATGCATGTTTCAGGGTAAGTTTGGTCCAGATGTTTCTGCTGTAGTAAGATGCAACTCCATCTTTTGTGATTCTGTCTGCTCTGCCCTCCTCATAGACCAGCCTCATTCCCACACTGCCTCCCCCTTACAAGCAGCTCCCCAGGCTCTGGGCTTTCTTTTTCCCAACTAGAGGGCTTCACACAACTGTGAACAAAATCTCTCTCTGACTAAACTGGCCCTTCACTAACTGGATCAGCTTACATCACAAGGTAGCCCTTGAACCAAAGGCCATGCAAACCTAGGATGGATTGGCTTGGTCCTAGGTTATATGCCTTCTCCTTAACCAGTCATTAGCATTGGGATGAAGAGGCATAGGAATACTGGGGTTGTTTCATGCCAGCTGGGGACTACCCTAGGAGTTGTCCTGCTCTTAAAAATGCCTGTTACACATTGAAAGACAGGGATGTGGACACATGTTCTCTAACATGGGAGCCTATCTTGCCTTCTTTATAAAAGCTTAGGTGAGAAAAGATAAGTGTATTAGTTGCTTTTCTCAGTGCCATGATCAAATACCCAACAAGAAACGATTTAAGGGTGGAGGGGCATATGTGTGCTCCCAGTTTAAGGGGTTAGACCCCATCACAGAGAAGGCAACTGGGACTCCCTCACATCTTGGCAGGACAGTAAGCTAAGAGAAAACAGGAAATACAGTAAAACTTAGAGTCCGCCTCCAGTGGCCCACTTCCTGAAGCAGGTGTCTGCTCCTTTATCCCCCATAAATGTTCTACAACCTTCCAAAACAGTACCACCCAGCTGGGAACCAAGTGTTCAAACACATGAGCCTGTGGGGGACATTCCACATTCAAACCACAACAAAAGGTTACCCGCAGACTTAACACACACATAAGCCCAGGTGGAATAAACTTGCTAGTGGCTATACTATAGCCATTTGCCTGCCTGCCTGCCTGCCTGCCTGCCTGCCTGCCTCCTTCCTTCCTTTCCCCTTTTCCTTCCCCCTCCCTCCATGTTTTTATGTTTTCCTCTTCCTTCTCTTGCCTGCCCTCTTTTCCTTCCTTCTCTCCATCTCTCTATTCCTACAAGGCTCATTTGCTCTGGCATGCTGCCCCTCCCCACCTCCTACTCTTTCATCTGGAGCCCATTCCTCCTCTGGCTCGCATCTCCAGCCACCCCCTCCCCATACCTCTGAGTTCAATTTCATCTCATCCAAATTGCTTTATTGCTTCTGCAGAAAAACAAGGCTAGCTAGAGCCATTACGGGCTCATACGGTGTGCATTAGACTCAAAAAATATTTAAGGAAAATACTTCAGCAAATGGAATCAATAAACTCCAAAGCAAACATTCCCTGGGAAGAAGTGTACCTTATAGTTCAGTGTGCCGGGAAATGGCTTGCCTTTCTACATGCAGCAAAGGCAGAGGATGTCTCTCCACCCCACCCACAGTGCACACGGGCCAGAGCAAGCCCTGAATGCCTTCTCTCAGTTGCTGAAGAGTTCAGTTCTTCCGCGCCTGTCCGTAGTATGATCATCATCAATGCCAGGTGAGGACAGAGATGGTGATGAGAGAGAGAGAGAGAAAGAGAGAGAGAGAACACTTGCACTGTGATATTTTTAGACCCAAAGATTAAATCTTTAATAATCATAATTTTTTTCTTGAAAGATAATGTGAGTTCTGTGGTGAGCCGTGTCTGTATCCCCCGCCTCCTCTTTGTGCTCTCCCTGCAGCAGAGGGGGAAGGCAAGATGGAAGAGAAACACAGAAAGAAAAAAAAAATGAGGAAAATCCCAGAGCAGAATCAGTGTCAGCAAACATAGCTTCTGCCTGGGCCCCCAAGCCTTGGCCTAGAGGGCCCCTGGAAGCATGAAGCAGTCTGAGGCATGCTGGGAAGTGAGGGCTCTCCCAGGCCCTGGGTTGCTCTGGAGACCTGAGAAAGTGGAAGAGGAGGGAACATGGCCCTAGCAACCAGCAATCCACTGTCAGGTCAGAAACCTTCATTGTTTCCTACTGGTTTGGTTGCTGATAGCAGCTAGTATGGATTCTACCCCTACTCCCGTCAGGGGCGGGGTCCCTTCATTACAAGGGTTTCCCTCGATGGATCCTTCACACACTGCTGTTTCTCTTAAAGACCCCAGGAGCCCCATTCCCCACCAAGCAACTTCTTAGAGTCTCTTTACCACACACAGCTCAATGCTAGAGCCGTCTTTCTCATACAGAACCCAGAAGACCCTCTCTACCCAGAGAATTTCATGGGACTTAGCATAGTCTTGAATTTTCAAGGAGAATGTTGTTTGTCTGGATACTTTCTTAGTAGAGAGCTTCATCACATTCCCAAAGGTGTCTTAGAGCTGCAAAGGCTGTGCATCATAAGGGAAGCCACTGGCCATGATTGCTCAAAGCTTAAGTGTCCCAAGCTCCTAACTGTCAGGGCCCATAAAAATGGCTCCTCTTCATCTGGACTTAAGGTCAGAGAGTTCAAACCCACTATTGCTCTTTCAAGGTTAAACAACCAGGATGTTTGACCTAAGATGTGAATGCAACGGGATACTAGGCCTAAGATGTGGTCACTGCATGTCCTGCCTAGACAACAGAATACTTAACTCAGGTATTGAAGAGGTAATTATTCTGTTCCTTGTATCATTGGGAAGGCAGTCTTTTACCTTCACCCCCTCTCTTGATGGGGGTATAAAAGATCTTTGAACAATAAACTTGGGCTGATCCTGGTATACACCAGTTGCCCTCCTGACTCTATCTCTTGTCTCTTAGTTATTTCTTTCCTCAATCCACACTCCCCCTGGACAAGTCAGCTGGACCCGAAAGATGACCCCACAACATAGACTACTACACCTAACCTCTGGGTAGGACAAGGACAGTCCTAGCTCAGTCCTCTCTGGTGCTCACTGCCACTTCACAAGTGGTCTCCAGAGGGATGCTATGCTCACGTAAGGCTCACAAAGGGTTTCTCTGCAGCTCATTAAACAAAACCCTTTGACTTTTGCTATAGCAGGGTGAGACAGCACCAATTGTTACATTACCTTTTACTGATGATGGATAAAATATAAACACTAGGTTGGATACACTGCAAAGCCCTTTTGGATTATCAAAGAGTTTGTTTGGATCCCAAATTTCCTTTTGCTGGATATCTTCACAGTTAAGTCAACAACTTCTCAGGCATTCATTTGAGACATTATCCATCCTACTTCCTGTGTCCCTAACCCTACCATACTCATGGGCTCCTGGCCACTGAAACCCCGATACAGGTTATTTCATTCAAGGATGGATATTTCCTTTAATACTAAGATTTTTCACCTTCTAACCAGATGACATTGCAGTGACCCAGGAAATAGGTAGTGAATGGATAAATTGTAAGTGTTGCAGTGGATAAATCCGTATAATAAATTAATGTTTCCATCACTTTCCATCTCCTTATATGGGAACTCAGTTCCTGTCTAGTCCTAGGATTTTCAGCCTGTTTCCTGACCCTCTGAGCGAGTGGGTGATTGATGTCTCCTGTGTCTGGACCAAGCTACTTTTGGAGCTTTGTGGCTTGTAGACTGACGTCGTCCCTCCACAACAGAAAACTCAAGTGTCTCTTCTACCCTGTCCTCTCTCACTTCTTTTCTCTGAGACTTCAGTGAAATGTAAACTCAGCCTCTGTGTGTCTGTCCTGCCTTCGCATGCCTGTACTTTCCATCATTTTATCTCAGGACAGCACTCTGAACAGTTTCCTCCAACCTACATTCCAGTCCAGTGATTTCCTCTGTGACTGTGTCTAATCTGTTATTAAACCAGTTTATCAAGCTTTTAATTTCAACAAACATAGTTTAGTTCTAGAATCCTCCCCCCGCCTAGATTTATTTATTTTATGTGTGTGTTTTAATTGCTTGTGTGTATGTGTCATGAGTGTGACCAGTGCTCAAGGAAGTCAGAAGAGTTATCAGATCCCCTGGAACTGGAGTTAAGGATGGTTGTGAGCCACCAAGTGGGAGAACTAAGCCCAGGTCCTATGAAAAATAGCCAGAGTTCTTAACTGCTGAGCCATCTTTCCAGCCCACCATTTATGTTTGTGTGTGTGTGTGTGTGTGTGTGTGTGTGTGTGGGCACACACACACACACACACACACACACACACACACACACACGAAGGTACCCATGGAGGTCAGAAGAGAAACATCATACCCCTTAGAGGTGGACTTACAGGCATTTATGAGCTGCCTGATGTGGGATGCTGCGATCCAAACTCTGGTCCCCTGATAGGATAGTAAGGACTCTTAACTGCTGAGCCATCCCTCTGGGCCCCTGGAACCTCCACTTTTAAAAGCTGTTATGTATTTTTAGTTTTCATTTCCATGATGAAGTTTTCAAGCTGGAATTTTTTTGCTTGTTTACTTTCTTCTTTGAGCATGGGAAATAACTGTTTTGTAGCCAGTGTCTGATAACTCAGAACCAGAAGTCGTCTGGCTCTTTCTCTTACCTGTAGGTTCTACTATCTCTATCTAACTCATGACATTGGTTTCTGCTTGTTGCTCCTATATAAATATGATGAACATACACTTCACCCAGCTACTAGCTCTCCAATCTTCTTGGAAAAATTTGGGAACAAAGTGTATTCATGAGGGGCTGCTGTCCCTAAGTGTGACATTTCACACTGGTGTCCAAAGTCCAGTTAGAAAACAACTCAGAGGGCTGGAGAGATGGCTAAGCAGTTAAGAGCACTGGCTGCTTTTCCAGAGGACCCACGTTCAATTTCCAGCACCACATGGCAGCTCACAACTGCCTGTACCTCCAGTTTCAGGGGATTCATGGCACCAAGCAAGCAGCATGCATGTGGTACATGCAACCAATATACTCATACACATAAAATAAATACATCTTAAAAAAAGAAAGGAATAAAAGAAAACAACTCAGAGAGGTCTGAAATTGGAGCTCATTCCCACCTACACCTACCCCACCCTTGGATATGCTGTACTTGGGAAATAGTAAGGAGGCAATGGGGAGGAGCTCTGGAAAGCTTCCATCACACTCTAGAAAGGCATGATGTCACTGAGGAGCCAGCACCACATCCCACATGACTACAGCATGGGTGACTTTTACCCCAGCTTGCTGGGACCTAGACAAGGATGAGGCTTGCCACAGTTTATTTATTTATCCACATGCTGTTCCAAAGTACTGCTGAGAACAAATGGGTGTGGACTGATGTTTTAGAAATCAAGGGATGTTAGTTTCTCTCTAAAGATCAGAGCCCCTGACCACACTGAGCGCCAGCTCCAGAGGTGCCCACTGGCCAGAGCCAATGAGCGGCTGTTTCCTAAGCTTCTGTGCTCTGTAGCAGTGCTGCCCCTCTGGCCACAGATGTGTTTGGCCACTTCCCACTCCACTTAATGACAGCCCGGCCCTGTGGGGATTTAATGCTTCAGTCCTTGACCTAGAGAAAACACAGTGTGCAGTTCTGAGCCCTGAGATTTCCCAGGGCTGAAAGAGCTAGAGCTAAAGAGAGCTGAGCCAGAGATCGGTGAGGCCAGGGCACCTTCCACAGCCCCCTGTGAGGATGTGCAACTGGGTTCCCTACTCCTGCACCCAAGTAAGGGAGCTGTCGAGAACTCCCGGGGTCCCACAGACACCCTCAAGTAACACATTCACTGCCCATAAGCCTCCATTTCTCCATTTGTCGAGGGGGCCAGTGAGAATCCCTGGGATTGCCGTTGTGTTCATGATGTAAGTTTGGAAAGGGCCTGGCAGAGCACCCTGCAGACTGCAGCTTCTTGCCACACTGCCAGGGTTGACTGCTATCCTTACTGGTCAGCCAGTTCCCACAAGTCCTTACACACTCCAAGAGCCACAGTTACATCTTTTGACTTGCAGGTGAAGAAACCAAGTCTCAAAGAAGGCCATCCCAGCCAGTTTGGGCTTGAAGAGGGGCCTGATCACAGCACACACACACACACACACACACACACACACACACACACACACACCATGTATTGATGTTCCTGTGGAGCCTGTTCATCATCAGCTCATCATCATTGGCTTCCTGCCATGAAGGCAAAGACCCACAGACCCATGCGAGGATTCAAACCCCTTACTCCTAAGACTCCAGAACTTGTCTTTGATTTTCTTTGCTCCTGAAGGGCCTTTAGGAACCTTCTCCCAATCCAGCACCTGCCCCACCCCCATCTTCTAGACTTCGGCTCAGGCTTGTCTCACCTCAGAATCTCAACTGTCATCTCTGCTACATGCACACACATGCACACACACGCACACACACAGGTGCACACACAAGCACATGTACACACACATGCACACACATGGGCACGCACACACACACGCGCATGCCCACACACACACGTGTACATCTATGCACGCAGTGCTGTGCCATCCCCATTCACAGGTCTCTCTGGTCTCTCTGGCCAGTCTGGCTATTTTCCTATCACTCTCTGGAACCTGTGGCCAAAACTATGCTCTATTTTCTAACCTGATATTATTTTCCCCACTCCAAGGACAGTTTATCAGACTCCTGGTCATATGCCTGTCCTGGACCTTAACATACTGGAGCAGCAAGACGTTTCCAGGCCAATCATCCACTGGAAGTTTCCTTGGGAACCATGGTACAGAGCTGCCTCCAGAGTGACATCTAATGCTCAACAGGTCTCTGGCTTGGGAGAAGATGCTATGCTGAAGGAAGATGAAAGTTGAGACCATTGAGCCACAGCAACAAAACATGGCTGGCACTATGAAGTATTCCCAAGTACAGGCAGGTACTGATAGTGTCCCATGTCACTGCTGAGACCACTGAATCAAGAAGAGACGTGATGGAGTCCAGAGTCCAACCCACCAGGTTTAGCCAGAAGCCCTGCTTCTAGGAACCACACTGATGCCTTCTGCTGAGGAAGACTGCATTTAAAAACGGGAGGAAGCAAGAAGAACCCTGGTGTGGGAAGGGATCCGACAGAGCCTCAGTATTCACATACTGGAGTTTCCAGGAGATTTCCACAGGCCTGGGCCTAACCTGGAGGCCTGGGTTCCCCAAAGTCACCTGCTAGGAATGGGATCCTTACAGGGTTAAGACCTTTAAGAACTGACCATACCATGAGGGCTCTGCCCTCATGAACAAACAACACTGCTCCTAAAAAGGCTGTAGCTATGCTTTTGGTCTCTTAGTTTTTCATACCATGCCCTCTGCCTTCCACCATGGGATGATGCTGTTCAGAGGCCTTGTCAGAGGCAGGCTTCTCAACCTCGAACTTCTCAACTTCCTGCATGGTTTAAAAAAAATGACTTTTTTTCTTTAAAAATTATCCAGTGTGTAGGAGTCTATTGTGAGAGCATAAACTAGGCTATGACACCTTGTTTTCATTAATGTCTGTCACTGTGACGAGCCTGAAGAAGGTGACTTAGAGAAGACTAACTTTGGCTCACGGTCTCAGAGGTTTTGCAACAGGCAACTGGCACTATTGCTTGTAGACTACAGAAAACAGAAGCAGAGGGTAGAGAAAAGCTGCTCACCTCACAGAGGTCATGAAGTAGAGGGAGAAATAGTAAGAATCCAGTGACAGGACACACTCTTCAAAGACATGTTCCCAGTAACCTACTTCCTCCAGCCAGGCCCTGCCTATTTAACAACCCCTTCAGCTATGAAGTCAGCAGGGGATGAACTCATGGTAGCACACATGAGCTAATCATCTCTCAATACTGCCAAGCTGGCCTCAAAGCCTACACACGTGAGTCCTTCGGAAGGATGCTTCACACTCAAACTCCAACAGCAGGGTTAGGTACTTTCTCGTTGTAATAAAATCCCTGACCAAAGCAAATGAAATGGAAGAAAGGTTTTGACATGAGGTTCAAGAGGACACAGCTCCCTGTGATAGGAAGGCATGACAATGGGCAGGCTTGCAGCTGTGGCCATAGTTTTTCCACATCTGAGCAGACCAGGAAACAGAGTAGGTAGGAAACATCTCCAGGGCCGGAAATGGAAACCTTAGGGCCCACTCACTGCAAGCAACTTCTGAGCAGGCTCAACCTCTGATGGCTCCACACCCTCCCACAGCAGCACCACTGGAGCCTGAGAGGGACATTTTACATTCAAACCCTAATGCATACCTCATTATCGAGGCCCAGGGGAAACATGCAAAGAGGAGACTGACAGGAGCCAAAGAACTGAGTGAGCCTTAAGGCACACCTTGCAGGGCTGAAGGGTCTCCGCTAAGAGGGGTCACCGCTCAGGTCCCTTGGCTAGAGAGGCTCATATGGAGCTTGCTTCGCCCCTCTCTTCTCTTTCCTCCACCTGTATCTCTCTCTCTCACTTGCACTCCTGCCTCTCGCCTCTTAAGAAAGATTTGCTTACTGTTTTTAAATGATATTTTTTTTGTTTTCTCCCTTGTAAAATGGTGCCCATTATAAGACATTTGGAAAATGCTGAAATGCAGAGGAAAAATTAAATGGCACGTAGGTCACCCCAAGAGTTACCAGTGACATTTTGGTGTTTATTTTAGATAGAAAGGAAAACATTAGCTTTTTTCTTCAAATAGCGTGGCAAGGCTAAGAAGTTAGCTCTGTCAGTAAAATGTTGGCCAAGCAAGCATGGAGGCCTGACAACCCTAGTGCATGCACATGTGTATACACACACACACACACACACACACACACACACACACACACACACACGGTGACTTGTGGTTGTAATGGTGACTTGTGGTTATAATTCTAGCCACTGGAGAAGCAGAACAGGCAGATCCCTGGAGCTGGCTGGCCAGCCAGCCTAGCCTAATGGGTGAGTCTTGGGTCCCAGTTAGAGACTCTATATCAAAATAATGGTGGGACTAGGAATACAACTCAGTGAGTTGTGCTTGTTTAGGCTTGGCATTGATTCCCAGTAACAATAAGGGGAATGTGGTGGTATCATCACTAGTGGGGCGAGATCAGGAAGGTCACAAGTTTAAAGTCATCGTTGGCTAGGTAGTGAGTTCAAGGTCAGCCTGGGTTACATGAGTCTCTGTCTCCAAAAAAATAAATAAATAAAGCAAAAACCAGGGCAGATGGTTCCTGAGGAGCGAGTTCTAAGGTTCTGAGGGTGACCCTGGCTGACTTCCACATACATGCACATGAACACACACACATGCACCCCAATACTATTTCCATTATCTATTCTGATTTTATCACTATAACTACAATATAAACTTTCCCCTACATTCTTAAATATTCCTCGAAAGCAGTACTTTTCTGAGCTGAGTGGCCATGTTCCATGGCTCGCCTTGCCTTCTCATTGTCAACATTTATGTTGTTTGTAGATTTTGTATCTATGTCAAAGCCCTAAAGCATATGTGTACACAAGCTTCTGTGTGTGTCCCGTCACTTCCCAGAGCAGTGTTGCCAGTCCAAGTGGCTTACACTTGTAAGGTTTGTGTACACAGCCCTTGCTAAAGCACTGCTCTCTGCTACAGTCATTTCTCATATTCATTACTTTTCTAAGTCCCTAATTCTCTTTCCTGATCCCTCTGCTATTTCCCCTAAACCATTATCATAGGCGCCTCAGTGACCTCTGAAACAGTAGTGGCCAATAGTGCGTCTAAAATGCTTACCATGAATTCATGAAGTCAGCAGGAGATAGTAGTGACCCTGCAGGGCTCCCCTGGCCCATGACTAACCAACACTCATGGAACAAACTCCCCATAGCCCAGCCACCCTCCCAGTCCTCCAGCTGCTGCCCGTACATCCCCCGCCCCATCTTCTGTGTCCTCCCTGGCCTCTGCTCAGTTCACCTACAGATTCTCTTACCACAGGACCTTTGCACATGGCGTTCTGTATTTCAGGACCACATCTCCCTCTTCCCATGGGGGCGCCTTTGTACTTCCTCAGGATGTTCAGTGCCGCCACTCGGGAAAGCCTCTCTGACCACTGCTTCCCACCCAGCTCCCATTTCCTCTCTTTAAAACTTCACATGTCATGACTATTTAGCTGCACTTTCATTTCTTCACTTTCGAGTTCTTTTTCTAAGTGGTGTGTTATTCACAGGCCAGGACTGACTTTTGCTCCATACTCTCCACCCAGGGCTTGGCAGGAAGTAGTACCTCCCTTGGTAGGAAGGACCATCCCCTTGTCTCCTGAAAACTGTAAATTCAGATACATCCTGTATTGTCATTCCCTCACACAGCTCTATTCCAATTTTAAATGAATTTAAAATTTTTAAAAACGTAAATATTTCAAAAAGAAAGGGTTGTCCTCTTTGGTATATATGGCTCCAGGGACCACACACAGACACACACATAGACACATAGACAGACAGACACACACACACGGGGGGGGGGGGGGAGACAAGCTGGGATCAAGTGTCTGGGCTCTCTGCTGTAGAAACCTCAGAAGCCCAGTGTCTCTATTATGGCTAGTACAACAAGGAGGCAGGGTTATTGTACACAGTTGAAGGAGGAGGCAGAGTTATTGCATACACCAGAAGGAGGAGGTGAGGGTTTTTGGTTTAGAGCTGAATCAAGGAGACAGATTTAGCTAGTCTGTAGATGTTGGGGAGTAATCTTCAGGCAGTATACATTCAGTGGGAGAAAGCTATGCTGGACATAGCGTGCACACACTGGCAACACTGGCAGTCCCCTGAGGAAGGTTTTGTCATGCTTCTGAACCTCACCCCAGGGTATCCATGGGTCTGAGGCTCTGGGGTCCTTGACATGGCTGTGCCATGTCAACAGCACACAGCCACTCAGGACTTTACTCATTCAGGGCTTTCGCTGCTCCCTACAGACCCCACTTCCATTCCCAGCAGGAATATACAACAGGAACGCTCCTGCCAGCCATGCCAGAACTAACCGTTGTCACTTCTTTAAAATATTGTTTGCCTAACTGATGACATTTTTTTTTCACTGTTGAAACTTACATTTGCACTATTTTGATTACTGATAATCATTTAATTATTTATTTATTTAAATTTGTTTGCAATTGCTATGCTAAGGGACAAAACCCAGGATCCTTTGCATGCTAGATGAGCCATCTACTTCACCCCTTGGGCAAATTTTTCTGTTAGCTGTTTGTTCTGGTCTGTTTTTTGTTTTTAGGTTTTTTTTTTTTGTTTTGTTTTGTTTTGTTTTTTGAGACAAGATGACATGATGTAGCCTTTGCTGGCCTGGAAGTCACTATGTAGTCTAGACTGGCCTCAAATTTACAGAGATCCACCTGCCACACTGTCTCAGGTGCTGGGATTAAAGGCGTGTGCCACCACATGCCAAGGACAAACATTTTTAATGCTTACTGTTTTATCTGAGCATTAGCAATAACAATACCTGTTTATGACCTTTGGCTCTTCCCTTCTCTTTAGCTGTCCCACCAGGGAAGGTGCTTAGAGGCCTTAGCTTCTGAACTCCTACAGCTGAGGGTTATTTCCGAAGTCTAACCTCCATCCTTTCTGCTGCAGTCACCTTTTTGAATGGTCCCTCTCCCAGCCCCGTGTGCAGCTGCAGAGAAAGAAAGCTAAATGCCTCTTAGCCCTTCTCAGCTGGCATCTCTCTCCTGCCCACTGCCCAGTGTGAAGGCTCAGAGCCCTCCTGTGCCTCCCCCCAACACACCCCGGTGCTGAGCACAGATTAAACGATTCAACTCAGGAAGGAAGGCTGCTGTGGCGAGATGCAATCATCTCTGACTAAAATCTCTTTTTCAGATATATAATGGTCTAATCAATATTAATAGAGAGGCTTATCTGTTTTCCTCATCTCCCATGTCCTTAAGAGTAGATAAAATGCTTGTAAAATGGGATCCTATTCAGCATATACTGATTGCTTCCAAAACGCATTTGCTCGAGATCTGTCATCAAGAGGGAATCATTACTGGGCAGCCAGGCCCAGTACCACCGTTGACAAATTTGGGGAAGACTCTTTGATTATTTGGCCCAACATGTGATTCAAGAACTGCAGCTTCTCTTGCTTCTGAATCTGCTCTTGCCTGTCCCACAGGGGCATCCTGAAAAACTTGAAAGTGTTTGAAGCAAATGAATGCTTCAGGCAGGCTTGGGGAGGTGACTCCTCCAAGGGAGAATGAGGGATTTCAGAGCAGGAAGCAAGTATCTTTGCCTTGGCAGTGAGGAGGGAAGCATTGAGTAAAGCACTGAGAGGGAGGAGGAGCAGAAGGACTGGGCAGTATGAGGAATTTGGTGGCCTGAGTGGTCAGCTTTGGCCTGGGAAGGACGGAGGTCTGGGTTTGGCTGCTGAGGACCTGGTTTCACCCTCTTTCTTTTAGCTATTAACTAGCTATGTGAACCTTCAGATAGCCTTTTAGAGCCTTTGCTTGACCTCGGGCCAAGAAGAGTCTGAGCCTTCCAGACTCTAAATGGTCTCTCATTCCTTTGCATCGAAGGTGCTCCTTACAGAGTCTCTGTGTTGGGATTCCTCTATGTGCATGATGGCACCACCCAGCAAGTGAGGAGTCCTGAAAACATCTTAGAGCAAAACAACAATTAGAGCCAATGTGAAAACTAAATGAGCTGTCGTAAGCGGGTGCTCCAACTGTTTACCACATGTGACCTAGGTGATGGGTAATCCTCTAGTTGTTTAATGATGGAGAGCTGTACACCAGTCCAGGGAGGCATCTCAGATACACCGTAGAGCGAAGAGAGCAAAGTGAGTCACACTGTATGACAGAGGAGAAAGCAGGTCATAGTTCCAGGATACACATGACTGTTTAGGAAAATGAAAGGACACACAGTTGACTGGTGACATGCTATTTGGGGGGCTGGTCCCTTCAAGGACATACACAAGGACCCAGAGAAGATTTCAGTGTTGGCTAGAGTGCCTTTCAATCTTTCCTGAGGTTGGTTGGTTTGTTTTCGTGTATGCATGGTCACTTGAACACAGGCAAGTAGAGGTCAAAGAGCAATACCTCAATTGCTTTTTACCATCTTTAAAAATTGTTTTACAGTGTGTGTGTGTGTGTGTGTGTGTGTGTGTGTGTGTGTGCGTATGCGTGTATATACATGTGTCACAGTCACATATGGATGTCAGAAAACAACTTATGAAACCAGTTCTTTTTATTCTCTCCTCTAGCATGTGTATCCCAGAGGTCTAGCTCAGGTCATCATGCTTAGAGGGCAGCAGCTAAGACGTTTCACTAGCCAGGCTCATTATTTTTTGAGACAGTCTTTCACTGGACCTGGAACTCTCAAATTAGGCTGGAGTGACTGTCTAGCAACCCCTAAGGATGTTCCTGTGTCTTCCTCCCCAGCTATGGGCCTGCAGACACATGTCGATGTGCCCACATTTTTATTTGGATTCTAGGAGACCAAATTCAGGCACTCATGTATCCACAGCAAGCACTTTACCGCCTGAGCCATCTTCTCTCCCTCCCTTCTGTTTGTTTTAAGTTCACTGTGTGTGCGTGTCTCTCTCTCTCTCTCTCTCTCTCTCTCTCTCTCTCTCTCTCTCTCTCTCTCTCTGTGTGTGTGTGTGTGTGTGTGTGTGTGTTTGTACTCAGAAACTGGTGAATGCATGTGTATGAAATCTGAGGACATGGGTTGTTCTCTTCTATTGTTCTCCGCCTTATTCTCTTGTGACAGGGTCTCTTACTGGACCTGGAACTCGTCCTTCTATCTCTGCCCTTTGTAACACTGGAGTTACAGATGCACAAAGCCATGCAAACTTTTTATTTGGGCTCTAGGATTTTAACCTAGGTTCTCCTATTTGCACAGCCTGCTGGTATAGCTCCCTGTTTTTGGACTCTCCTACCAAATATCTAACCCTAAAGGTTTTAGAAGAAAACATAGTGGGGCGTGAGTTTCAAGAGCATGAAGAAGGCACAACTTCTTAGAACTGAACACAAAAAAGCACCATAAAAGAAAATATATCAAAAAGGAAAATTCTACCAAGTTAGTTTTACTAAAATTCAGGTGCTTTCAGAACTAAGAATGGTAGCTCACACTTGGAATTGCAGCCCTTGGGAGGCAGAGGCAAGAGGATCATGAGTACTTGGTCAGTTGAAGATACAATAGAGAGACCCTGTCTCAAAAACCCATAGACAGATAGGTGATGGATGGACGGATGGACGGATGGTTGGATGGATGGATGGATGGATGGATGGATGGATGGACGGATGGATGGACTGACGGACGGTTGGATGGACAGACGGGTCTCTGTTCATGTGTGTAGCTGACAGGCTACAGGTGACAGTGGAGGGAGTGCCGGGTTAGAGAATATCAGCCTTCTGAAAGCATCACAATAAAGACTGAGTCAAACAAGAAAGAGCAACAGATGCTAAGTCAGGAGACACTTCAGTGAGAAGCAAAATATTTGCACGGTCTCAGTGCAAGGTCAGGACAGTGCAAGTTTCAAGGACAGGAAAAATGGCCCTATTGAAAGGGCTGGACATTGCCTTAGCCAAGTGACCAAACTCTGCATCACTTGCAAGGGGCAATGAATAGTTCCAGGTGTGTGATTTCAAGAAGACACAATCCTGTTTACATGCAATGCCAGACAACAATGCAGGATTTCCTTTAGTCATAAGAAAATATCAAATGAATAATGACGAATATTCTATTTAAGAAGGAAGATGGGGAAGAACCGTATGCTTCAAAATGTCAATGTCATAAATGACAGAGAAAGGCTAAGGGAACGTTCTCAATTATAAAATACTAAAGAGACATGTCAACCAAATACAATGCCTGATCCTAGACTCTGGAGGGGAAAATATCATAGGCACGTTATTAGATCAACTGAGAAAATCAGTACACAGATAGCAGATTAGATTGGGGTAGTATATCTATGCTAAATTGACTGATGCTGATAACTCCAGTACATCGTGGAGACCAGATCCTAAGACAGACACTTGGGTACTCACCTGTTTGGGAATAAGGACCATCATACATGTAACTTACTCTGTAATGGTTCAGAAAAGCTCTCTGTGTCTCTCTATATCTCTGTGTGTCTCTATGTGTCTCTCTGTGTCTCTGTCTGTCTCTCTCTCTGTGTGTGTGTGTGTATGTGTGTGTGTGTGTATATATATATATAGAGGGTACAAATAATAAATGAGGCCAAATGTGAACAAAAGGTATATATGTGGGAAGGCTATAGCAAAATTCTTTTTTTTTTTTTTTTCCTACCTCTCTTCTTTCCTTTTGTTTGGCTTGGTTTTCTTTCTTTCTTTCTTTCTTTTTTCTTTTTTTTTTTTTTTTTTTTTTTTTTTTTTTTTTTTGGTTTTTGAGACAGGGTTTCTCTGTGTAGCTTTGGAGTCTACCTGGAACTCACTCTACAGATGAAGCTGGCCTCAAACTCATAGAGATCTGCCTGCCTGTGCCTCCCAAGTACTGGGATTAAAGGCACATGTCACCACCCTCTGGCTAGTAAAATTCTTCTAGTTTTCTCTTGTCTTTTTGAATTTTAAAATATTTCAATATACTGCTAAAACAATGAAAATACAATAAAACAGTAAGACATAAATAGAAGAGGATATTTGAAAAACAGATGTCCAACATAAAACTCATAACTGGAATATAAAAAGAATCCCCACAAACAAGGAAAAGATAAATTATATGTTAGAAAGGACAGGCAAAGGGTGTAAAGGAATAATTTATAAATGAGATTGTATGAATGACTGATTAACACCTGGTGCCCAACTGTTCAGCATCAGAGAAACAAAAACTAAATCCATAACGTAATATTGCCACACACCCATCACCACAGCCAAAATTACAAAGGCAGGCAATACTATGTGTTGGCAGGTACACAGACCAACTGGAATGAACAATCCTGCTAGACAAGAGCTTGGTGGTATTAGCTACCCATTACCATGTAACAAATTACCCCAAACAGTGACTTCAAACAGCACGTGCTTATTACCAATCAGTCTCTCTAGATGAGGAAGCCAGCCAAGGTAAAGCATGGTGGTACCTCTGGCTCAAGACTGTCCAGGGCAATGCAGCAAGGCTCTCGGGGGGGGGGGCATGAACTTATCTGAAGGTTTGGTGAGGAAAGGGTGAGTTTGTACATTCACTTACCTGCTATTGAAAAGATTCCATTATTCATGAGATCTTTTGGGTATTTCCCATGGGGGTCCTTCTATGGAACAGTTCCCAGCATCTCAAAGGGTTTTCTTCAGAGTTGGTGAGCCAGAGGCGGTGCACAGGCAGAAGTCACTGTCTTCCCACAGCCATCCCAAAAGTGATTCTCTGTACTTCTTTTCTCTTTTTGTTAAGGGTGAGCAGGCAAGCCTAGCAAATGCTCATGGCAAAGGTGACCAAGAGGCAGCTCACTGGAAGCCACTCTGAAGCCTCTCCTCAGGTAGTCTGACACGGGCAGACCCTCTGACCCAGCATCCTATTCTACAGCACATACATCCGTGCACCACATTATATACACAAGGCCTCACAGGGACCATTCCTAATGGCCTGACTGGAAGCAATCCAAATACCCATCAACAGGAGAATGGAAAAATAAGTTGTGAATAATCATACAAAGAAATACTACATATCAGCGAGAAGAAGGAGCTGCAAACATGCAATACAAATAAAGCTCAGGAAGAGCACGGAGGGGAATTTTGTCAAACACAAATGAGTACATGCTGTACAACTTCATTATATGAAGTTCAACAAAAGGGTGAAAGTGATTTATGAAGTTTGGATTCGTAAAGGCAGTTACCCTCAGTGGAGGGAGGACAGTGGCTGAACAAAAGCACGGCACTGCTGGGGACAGGGATGCTGTGTTCAGGTGAGATGCTGGCCCTCAGGAGGACTAGCCTTGTGAGTATCCATTCAGGTTGCATGTCTATGAGTTTGTGCTTCGGGGTATATCTTGCAATGAAAAGTTTTTATTGAAGAGGGATATCTGTAGACCTGTTAACATGTAACCTCTCTTAAAATCCTTAATCAATGGGCAGGAGAGATGGTTCAGTGTGTGAAGACACCTGCCACCAAGCCTGAGTTCTAAGTTCATCCACATGGTGGGAGGAGAGGATCAACCCCAGCAACCTCTCTGTGTCTCTGTCTCTGATTCTCTGACTCTCTCTCCCTTTCTCTCTCTCTCTATACACACACACACACACACACACACACACACACACACAATTAAATAAAAAATGTAATCAGATGGGTATTTTTTAAATTCCTAATTACTTAATCACAGCAAGGTGGTCAGGCTCCAGAATCTGCCTCTAGAGCAAGCTCCTGGGTACGTGCCCTGGGTCCTGGGTCACAGTAGTGCAATACTGATCACTTATTTCCACTTAATAACAACACAGTGCTTGTACATATATTGACAACATGGAAAGCTGGGCAACTAAAGGACAGCCATCTATTCTCCCATGGGCTATCTCCCATCCCACAGCAAACCCCAAGGCTCCTTCTTCAGGTCTTTATGGAAAATCTTCAGGAGTCTAATTCCTACCAAAATACAAACTCCATGGACAAGGACCATGTCTACCCAGCTCCCTACTAACATATCCAAGAGAGTGCCTAGTCCAGAAAATCAGTTGACAATGACTGAATAAACAGATAGTGAACAATAGAGTAACACACACACACACACCACACTACAAGCCCATAGCACATGGTCAGATGCACGAGAAAAGGGCAGGGAGGGAGTATGGAGTTTCCTTTCCATTTGGGGAGTTTTTCTCCATTTCTTCCCAGAAGTCTTCCTGGGCCTGATGTCATACTTCTGCCTGTCCTGACACTGTGCTAAGCACCACTTCTCTGAGGTACTGTAGATTCTGTGACTCTCCAGAGCCCTAGTCTCCATCAGATCCTCAGACAGCGGTGACTTCCTTGAGGAGGCACTTCCCAGCCAGCCCACTTCTGACGCCCAAGCCTGCACTCCACTCACAAGGATGTGTCCTGGCTGAACACACACACACACACACACACACACACACACACAGTGGGTGCACATCGTTGGCTGTGCCCCAGCTACTGAGACTATTTCCACCACTGTGTGAAGTAACAGTGTCTGTGACTATATATGTCCCATTTGAGACCCATTCCCTGGGGCTCAGTACAATGTCTGGCATCTCTTGTATGCTTTGTTAAACTGACACAAGAGAGGGAGCAGAGACGACAGCCCAGCCCGTTCCAGGGAAACCCTGCTTTCTAGTCTGCCCAGGGCTGTCTTTGCCTCAGTTGACAAGGCCACCTCCTTTCCTAGTAAACACACCTCATCCCTGGGTCCTCAAAAACTTTTTCCTTCCCTTACTTTTTTGTGCATGTAGCCGGATCCTTCTCTTCTATAATTTTATAATTCCTTGGCACTCATAACATCAGCTCCTGCCACAGGCTCAGCGTTGCCAACTAAGATCTTCTCTAGTCCTTTCTCCAAGCTCGTGCCTGCTTTCTTCTGCTCTGTCCACAGGAACCGAGACTTGCTGTGTGCACCTCCTCTATCAGGGCCTGAGAGTCCTCATCTCCCCATCCATCCACTAGACGTTAAGACCTCTGTACAGGAAAGACACAGGTAGAGGAATGAGCAAGGGAGTGGGGTAACTTTGCAGAGGGATGGGTGTATTCAATTATATTATGGTTCCCAACTGTATACCTGCCAACCTTATCTGTATGTGGTGGCACACACTCTCAATACTGGTACCTGGGAAGCTGAGGCAGGAGAACTGCTACAAGTTCAAGTGCATCCTGAACTGCATAGCAAGTACCAGGCCAGCCAGGGCTATTTCCACAATAAGATCCTGTCTCGGACAACAAAGAAATCAAACAAGAGAATCACCTTGCCAAAATGTATCAAATGGAACACATTAAATGTGCATTATTCACTCCACAGAATTGTTTTTAAAGCTTGAAGAATGTTGGAGACTGTGTAGTCTGGGAGTCCCAGACATGGCTTTATATCAGAGTCACTAGGAAGCATAAGATGACATGGATTTATCCCCCAAATGGAATCCAAGTCTTGAAGAAGGAGCCCTGGAATCTTCCTTCTTAACAAATTCTCCCAGGGCTGTATGCAAACAGATCAGCATTTGTGAGACAACAGTGCTCAAAGCCACATCTGGACCACCACCAGCACTGGGACCTTTCTGGAACTGAATGATGAGGTCTAGGTGATATCCAGTGACTGTGCTCTCACAAATGCCCTGATGACTGTGGGCGGCTGAAACCTGAGGCCTGTGATGCAGATCAAAGCATCACTCAGCAGCTGATGCTAACACAGTTCAGAAAGCAGCTGTGAATGGCCCAAGATCTTCAGGGAATTCTAACAGGACAAAGTCTTATCCCCAAGTGTTCTGTCTCCCTGGCTAATATCCATGGCATGTATTTGAGGGACCAAATTTTAGCATCTAATCAGCCTAAGGAGTCCTGGATCTTGTCAGTGGCCTTGGCTTGGCTCAGTCACCATGGCAAACCCACCAGTGGTCACTCTGGCATATCAATTGACCAAAAGTTATTCCCACTCCCATAAAGGAACTTGGCACCTTATAATCCACGTGGGTATATAAATGGCTGGTGACTGCCACACCAGGGAGTTGGAAGTCACCTTTTAAACTGAGGGCAGGTCTGTGCCAGAGAGCCAGAAAGAGATAAAGACATGGATGCTGGCCCCATAGTACATCTCACACAGGTTCAATATTTCCCTCTCTCCTATAGGAAAAATAAGAGGGAGATGGTGGTCAGTGGAGTCTGGTGAAGTCACCAGGAACTAATGTGCATGATGTCATAGATAAGGGGAAGTAGTGGCTTGAGCCAGGAACATGTGTCCAAACAGTGCAAGATGTGAGAGAGAGTCAAATTGCCCTGGGATGCTCAGGTCTCAATACATTCAAGTCACAGCCAGGAAACCACGGGGTTGGAACCTCATTCCACTATTAGAAGGTGCTTCCTTTAAGAACTTGTGGCATCAGCATCTCTGACTTATGTCCCTCCCTCCCTCTTGCTTTCCATCCTCAAGGCCAGGGACTAGTGGCTAAGGCATTCCTTGGGTTTTCTGAGGAAATTGGATGTTAATGATGCTCTCCATTCCCTTTTTCCCTGCTCCTTGCTCTCCCCTACTCCATTGGAGCCCACCCCTGAAGCTATTAATATCCAACTTCAACTAAACAGCAAGTGTATTTCAACTTTCCCATTTTATTTGCCATAGGGTGCATTATCCACAGGCCATGATAGACAGGCTCTTGCTCATTCCAGCCCATGATATAGAACAGTGTGGTACCAGGTCAAAGAAGTCATTGTCCTATGTGTTTTATATGTGCCATCGGGAACCTGTGCACACATTTCACCAGGCCATCCTAATGGACCATTGTGCCACCAGACCAACAAAGTGCTAAGACTCACCCCATCAGCCACAAGCCACAGGCTGATGAGTATCCCTAGATCCTTGTCAGGATAAGACAAGGGAGGGAGACTAAACAGGTATCAGAAGAAAGGTAGGTAGATATCTGGGTAATGGACCAGAGTCCCGCAGGGGGATGATGGAGGTCACAGCTGCCATTTAGAGAAGAACAATTATCTCTCAATCCACACACCAGGCAGCCTAGACCCTCAGGGGAATGTTGGGGCTCACCCCAGCTCACAAGTGAGGAAGCCAATGGCCATATACCCTTATTCTTGTATGTGATCTCTAGGCTTCAATCCAGATAAAAGTAAACCTTGGTTTTCCAAGGCCAAATTCAGTTTCCCTGAGTATCTCTTCCCTCCCAGGCAGCACCATCCTCCTGGGGCTCCTGCTTCTGGCTAAGCCCAGGGGCTCTGTCGCCACACTAGGTGGCACGCAGGGATCCAGACAGACTTTAAAGACCCGGAGCCACACAACACCCTTCTCAGTCCAGGAAAACAGTATCACTGGAACCCCAAACAGTAATTCTGGGGATCACTGTGTCCCAGAAATAGGCTGACTTCACTCCCAACAAGAAGGTTATCAGTGAATTACTGGTTAGACAAAACACCCCCCCCAGACATCCCTGGGCTAGGCTAAGGGGAGACAGAGCAATCAGCCAGGGTAAGCACAAGCTAAACTGCCGACACCGTGTGCCACACACCCTGCCAGGGGCTTTGCATAAGTCAGTTCACAGACTCGTTCATTGTCTTGTAACAGGAGCAGAGGCCAAATTTCTGCTTTACACATGTTAAGAACAGCATCCACATGGAGACCCTGGCTACTTTCCTACCTGTTATAGTTAGGGTTTTGCTGCTATGAAACACCATGACCAAAAAGCAAGTTGGGGAGGAAAGGGCTTATTTGGTTTACACTCCCATATCACTGTTGATCACTGAAGGAAGCTGGAGGCAGGAGCTGATGCAGAGGTCATGCAGGGGTGCTACTTACTGGCTTGCTCAGCTTGTTTATTTATAGAACTCAGAACCTCCAGGCCAGGGATGGCATCACCTACAGTGGGCTGGGCCCTCCCCATCAATCACTAATTAAGAAAAATGCCTTACAGATGGATCTTATGGAGGCGTTTTCTCAATTGAGTTTCCCTCCTCTCAGATAGACTGTGTCAAGTTGACATCAAGCTTGAGGTCTCCTCCCTTGACATTACATGGGGCAGCCTCTACAGATAGATTGAGGAGGAAAGACATACAGCCTTTCTACTCTCCTGAGTCTGTTCTTGGAACATGTTCATCCCTACACTGAGCATCACCATCCAAACACTTCTGCCTGACAGACACTGGACCAGTCCTGTGCTAGTCACCAGCTGGGACTCACTGAGATCTCCTAGTACTTTTCACACTCCACTGTGTGTCCCCTAATTCACACACCCCCAGATATGCACACATGTTCATGTATACACATATGCATACAAATTTTATGGGCATTGGACTGAACACATACATGCATAAACACTTATGTCAGTACCCAAGTGTATATATGTGCACATTACAATTTTATAAACATGAACATACATACATATACATACATCCCTGTCTATACCCATATGCCTATGAGCATGAGAGATGAGAGTGTGTGTCCATGCATGTGTACACACATGTGCATACCTGTATACATACACACACAACCTTCACTGCCCCGAACTCAACTAGGTCAGATACTCTCATCAGAGTGAAGTTGGACAGAGAAGAATGTCACCTAACTTAGTGGGCTTGATAGGTGACATTCCAGAAAAGAACTCAGAAGGAACACTAGAGAGGGGGCCTACGAGGGTGTTGATGGCCCGGGGAGGATGCAGCCCTGGGGAAGCAGCAGATGTTCTCTTCCAGGATCCCTGAGTGAGACATTCAAAGGGATGAGAATTATCAGCCCAGTCCAGCTTAAAGACAACTTAGGGAGAAGGGATGAGCAATCAGCCTCTCCACAAGGTGGGGTGATGGCATGAGAAGAATAAGATCCTGCTTTGAGCCTCCTTCTTCTGTTTGAAGAGGCTGTCTGAGAGTGGACACCTCCCAGGATGACCATGGTGAGTACATGAGACAAAGTATAGAGCACATGGAGGATTCAGCAGTATAACTGTTCCTTGAGACTGTTGTAGTTGCTCAATTCCCACCACACAGATCACAGCTACAGCTTGACTATAGGGTGGGTACCCAATGCTGGCATGATTTATCTTGTTAATTTTACAGTGTTGGGGATCAAGCCTGGGCCCTTGCACATACTAGGCAAGAGCCCCATTGTCGAACTACCTGCCCAGCCATCTCATTGCTAATCCTCATGGCCATATCAGCAAGATGTATGTTGTAGTCATCAACTACATTGCCAAGCAAAGGATGAAGCCAAAGAGCTTGGCCAAGGTCAAGTCAGAGCCTGGCATAGCAGCCAGGCATGGATTCTAGCCTGTGCACAGCCCACAACCATACCCACCAACTCTGCCACCTTGTAAGGACTCTGCAGGCAGCTGAACAGCCTGCAGGGCTCCAAGTGTAGGGGAAGCAGCCCCAAATGGCCCTCCTTGTCTAGGGGTGTCTCTTGCTGGCTTCCAGTTTTTAAGTTCAGTTGTGGATGGTGTCTGTTCAAAT
Source organism: Phodopus roborovskii (assembly GCF_943737965.1). Classification (NCBI taxonomy): domain Eukaryota; kingdom Metazoa; phylum Chordata; class Mammalia; order Rodentia; family Cricetidae; genus Phodopus; species Phodopus roborovskii. The sequence goes on from NW_026126517.1 coordinate 21,038,228, forward strand.
ACAAAGGGCTGTCCAGAGAGACTCTCATCTGTGACCTCTCAGCAGAGAGCATTTGTCAATGCTGGACAGTTAGGGCTGATTGACTGAGAGAGGGGTAGAGAGGGGTCTAGAGGGACATTGTCTGAAGAGGATCACAGACAACTCAGAGGCAGATGGGGACTACATGCTGGGAACAAGTGACAAGAAGAAAGGCTGATAGACATAGGGAACCAGGAGAGAAAACCTGTAGGCAGCTGGGTAGTAATGTACAGGGTGATGGCTTTAACACCATTTTGCCATAGAATTCTTGTTTTTTCATTTTACCCAGAAACCAAATTTAAATCAAAGAGTAAGTGTACAATTCTGCCTAACAGGGAAGGGAAGAAGAAAAGCCCTGGTCTTCCAAAGCCCCTTTACCTCTCATTCATGTACCCCCTCCAGCATCTAGGCCAGCCATGGGGTCTCCAGAAGCCAATCGTGTAAATCACCTATCTTAGACAAACAGCACCAGGCCTGGGACTGAGGTCATAGTTCTGCTGGTTGTGTAACAACAACCTAGGCTTAGACAGTCTTGCCTGTTGGCTCTCTAATATCTCTCCTGAATATGACACTCTAGATAGTTTGGGGGCAGAAATAAAGTGGGTGGCTCAGGCACAGTCTTCCCTGACCCTACACACCAACACAGATGACAGGAGGTAAGGTGTGGTTGCAGGGACTAGCCCAGAGAGTAGCCTCTTTCTGGTAACTTCAGTGACCTCTCCCCACACCCATCTAGTCCTTTATTCCTGCCTCTCTTTGTTCTTGTTTTGTGACAATGTCTGGGATATCTCCTGCTGGGTAATGATTCTGGTCTCCTTTCCTCACAGGGAGGCCATAGAACTGGGAGGGTTGGCATCCAAGCTCTGCAGTTGGCAGCAGCTTGCACCCAATCCTGCCAATGCCTGCATGACCAGGCCACTGGAAGTGCTGATGGGTTTTTTGCCCCTAGAAATCCTCTGGGGCCAGGAAGGTAGAGTGGGCTCTGTTTGTGCAGCTGGACAAAGACGCAAAGAGATGGTAAGTGACTCATCCAAAACCAAACAGCTAAGGTTTGGTGGAGTGTCACTGGGGCCAGCCTTTTGTAGGATTGCTGGGCTCAGGGGCCTGGCCTCACATGTCTTCAGCACTGGAGAGCAGCTGAGGCCTGGATGTCCTTTCTGGAGTTGGTGGCATGTACCCAGACTCCAGGTTAGCAAAAGCAGCTAGCTGTCCAAAGAGGCAGCAAGGCAGGACCGCCAAGCCCTTCCGCTCCTTCCCAAACACAGCCAGGGTGGCCACCCAGAAAAAAAGAATTGGCCCCAGTAAGTAGTCTAGAAAGAGACGAAAGTCAACATTTCAGGTGAGCAATCGAGACCCAGATCCGCCTGAAATGGAGTCTGGAACAAAACACTCAGCTCCCACATAGAAGATAGAAGACACAGGCCCAGAAAGGAAGGACAGAGAGCTGGAGCCCTGTGCAGAGTGGCAGAGTGGGGCAAGGTGAAGACACTGTGGTGACTTTTTTTTTTTTTTTTTTTTTTTTTTTTTTTTTTGTACCCTAACAAATAAAGCTTGCCTGAAGATCAGAGGGTAGAGTTAGCCACTAGTTCACCATAGTGGTCAGGTGGGGTGGTACACCTTTAATCCCAGCCTTTGATCCCAGCACTTGGGATCACAAGCCTTCAATCCCAGCACCAGGGAGGTGGAGACAGGAAGTGACAGGGCTGGGTGGAGAGGGGAATATAAGGCAGGAGGAGACAGGAGCCCAGCCCATTCAGTCTGAGGATTTCATAGAGTTAAGAACTCTGGTGGCTGGCTGCTTTACTTCTCTGATCTTTCAGCCTTCACCCCCGAATATCTGACTCTGCATTTTTGTTACTAAGACCCATTAGAATTTGTACTACAGACACTGACTCAGCAAAGGGGCAGTGCAGCAGGGATTCAATGTAGGCTAAAGGACCAGAAAGCAAGAGGTGGCAATGTCACCTGGGCCCTTGTCTAGCTAGCCATCCTGGCTAGCACAGCCCAGAAGGTGATGCTGGAGGCTCCTCTGCATTGGCAGAACCCAAGAGTTCAGGAGGCAGCCAGCCAAACTCCAACTCTCCCCTGAGAAGATGCTCTTCAGGGTCTCCTACTATTCCTTCTCCTCCTACCCATTCATTTATTCATGCAGTGAGGCTCTCACTAGTGGAGTTAATAATCTCTCTCATCTCAGCAACTCCTAACACCCTCCTTCCACTGACTCCCCTGGTTTGGGGTAGGGAAGAAATGCTGGCGATTCATGTGGTGTTGATTAGAGTATTGATCCTGCCTGCGGCCCTCACAGACACCCGCCTGAACATCCATCAGTGACAGATGGGAGACTGGAGACTGCCTCCCGTGACGCCCAAGGGCTGAGCCAGACCAGAGCACAGCTCAGTTGCTCTCCAAGGTGGGAATAGAGACAGATCCCCCTCACCCCCGGCTGGTCCTGCGTTGTTTAGCCTTCTAATCTCAAGTGCCTCAGTTCTCTTCCTGCCTCTCATCCCTCTGTTCTTTCTCTTCTCCGCTCTCCAGTTGTTACTGTACAGCTGGACATTCAATCTGTGCACTGCCATTATTATAAATAACACCAATAAGCTAGGATATCATGAAGCAACCCAATGAGGCTCACATTAACAACTCAATTTTCAACACACAGAAACTGAGGCTCCCCAAGGTCAGGTGAGGCCAGGTGCTGACAAGAGCCATGGCTCGATTGAAGTGTTATTGTCCCACCAATCACCCGGATCTCTAGAAGAGCAGTGATGTGAATTGAGCCACTTTGTGCCAGGGACGCATTGTCTCTTTGACAATGTGCATTTGTCTTGTGATGTAGAGGTTCGCTATTCTCATCTCACAGATGATGACACTTCAGTAACGTGTCTGCAAGTTGCATGTTTAGACTGTATCATGTGGGGGCTCCAGACCTCCTCTGTGGGACTCAGTTTCTTGTGTTTGCTTGGCAGCTCCCTGTTCACACACATTTGCTCTCGTGTCCTCTCATTCACACACCCACAACTCCCACCCCAGAGAGAACTGGTATTGTGACCCCCATTTTACAGATGGGGAAACTAAGGCATGGCTGGACATGTGGCTGAACATGATAGAACCAACACTCCAGCCATATCAGCTCTTCTGCCTCCCCTTGGACTGGACCACCATCTCCCCCTGCCCCATAGCTGCCAATCAATGAGCTTCCGAATCCTACTTTCCTCCCCTTCCATGAATCCCTCTAGGACAAGGCACACCAGAGTGGCAGTGTCTCTATGTCGTTCTGCTTGTCTCCAGTGTCAAGGTTGGTGCTAGGGCATCTTTCCACTGACTCACCTCCTCTTAAAGAGGGAGATAAATGTTCTGTTCCACTCTACAGCATGTCATTCCAAGCCATCTTCCTGCCTGGAACCCCAGTTTCCCTCTTATACCTCCTTCTTCCCTACCAGCAAAATCCCACAGGAAGCCCCAAATCTGCCTACAATGTCAGCTGTGACTCAGCTGAAGATCGTAGGTTTCTTGTTTCTACTTTGAAAGCCTCAGTGTGTCTGACTATCCTACTCACCTACTGGCACTCACCCTCAGGCTCTGATCCACAGGGTAGCTTTCTGATCCCCTTACCCACCCATTGCTCCTAGCTCCATCTCCTCCTGTCTTCACCCTAAGAAAGCAGACAAGAAGGCCAGCCCAGATATCCAGACTTCAGCGCATGAGTTAGCACCCAGGATGGTGCTGGGCCCAGGAAGCAGCTCTGATTGCAAATTGATCTGTTGTTCACTGAGCTGGTTACCAAAAAGAAAGAAGCAAGTTGTCAATACTGCATTACCCACCAGGATCCAGAGCCTCTTCCCTGGTCTACCATAAGGGAGACAGAGAAGGTGGAGGAGGGGAAAACAAACTTTGCGGGGTCCTCGGGAGGATACCAAGAGCACAGGGCTCATCCCAGCCTTTGCTTCCTTGTTCTGGTCCCCAGGTTCCTCCTTTTATAAAACAAATCTGGAGTTGAGCACGGGACACAGGAGCTGAAACGTCAAATCTCTTGGAGGTATGCTTCCATTTGCTCTGGAGTTGCGTGGTTTGAGGGGTATCTGGAGTAAGGGGTAGACCCTTTACCTGCACCAGGCCGGTTTCAGGGAGTGCAGGCATGGCTCCAGTGCTACCAGAGTCTAGACAACAGAGGTGCTGGGCCCTGAGGATCGATGAAGGAAAACCTGCCTGACTTGCCTGTTTGGCAGCCAGGGCACTGAGCAGTGGAGTTGTAGCAGGTGTACTGAGTGCAGTGTTAGAAGGGTTCCTGGATGGAGGAAGGTATAACACTGCCAGCTGTGACCCAAGGCTCTAACTTAAACCTCACCTTCCTGTGAGGGATCTCTCGCTGACTGCTATCCTGCAGATCCAGGCAGGTTCTCACCTAACCCACCCTTCCCTGGTCCCCTGACCTCTCCCAGGGTCCTCCTCTTTGGAGACAGAGCATGGCTCACTCAGATGCCGGAGGAACATGGGCCTGAAAGATGTCCCAGGAACATGAGGGAATACCAGTAAGTACAGAATCCTAGCAGGCACAGTCCATGTGGCCCTGTCTCCAAATAGTTGAATGCCATTGGATATACAATGACAGTCCGTCTCTGGGGACATCAGTGGTCATACAAAGAAGGTAAGTGAAGAAGTAACTAAGAAAGAAATTGTCTAAGCATGTTTTGGCAGAGCACAGATGGACCAGAGTCACAAGCCCGAGGTTCAAAGAAAGGGAGTGGTTATGGGAACCTGAGAAGAGGCCACCACATAAGGTAGTGACTTCTAGTCAAGGGACAATGCCTACCTAAGGCAGGCAGAGGGAGGAACACCTGGATTCCTACTTGAGCTTTTAGCTCTTCTTTCCATCTCCTGCTGGACCTTTCACATTAGTAGAATCTGGTAGGATCCCAAAGGGGTGGGGCCTGGCAGACTTTATGGTGATTAGATTACTGCCCTGTGGGCAGAAAGGAGAAGGGTGGCTGTCACTGCTTGTCCTCTGTAACCCCTGACTACAAGACCCCCCCCAGAAAGTGAGCTATCTAATCAGCCCAGGAGCTTCACAGGCCCCTTAAAAGATCAAGCAAGAGAGCAAAGGCAGAAAGCTTTGTACAAAAATAATTAGTGCTCCTGATCTCGGGCTACTAGGCATCCTTCAGGACCAATCCTTTTAGAATTCATAACAGATCATTTTGCACATGAGGAAACTCTAGCTCAGAGGGGCCAAGTCATCAATATCCGTGCTAGTTAACTCCTTGCTTTCCAAGAGACAGAAACCCAAGTCACCCTGACTTCAGCAGGATGGCACAGGAGACTAGAGGCCCAGGGCTTTAGGCATGGCTGTGCCCAAGCTCTTGCTCTTTACATCTTGTTGGCTTTACTTTTAGAATGTTTCATCCAAGGTGACAAAGCAGCTTTAATATACTTATGCCACCTTAGCTTGACCAGAAGAAAGAAAGCCCCTTTCCCAAATCCTCAACAAATATTCCTAAACCTGGCTTCCTCATCTCTGGACCAATCACTAAAGCACGGAAGGTCATTGGTCTGAGCAGAGTTAAGTGTCCCCTGCCTTGGAGCCAGGAGCCAGGCCACTATGGATGAAAGTCACCATGGTAGTCACCCTAGTGGACAGGGTGACCAGAGGGATGACAGAGAACTAACTACCCCAAGTGGAGAAGGTGGATAGAAATGGAAAGGGAAGGAGCGGGCATGGCGCCCACAAGCTGCAACCTGCTCGGTCAACATCTGAGCTTGTGTTTGATGTTTGTACCTCTCTGGGCCTCCTCTGCTTTTTCTTCCTCTTCCTGCTGCTCCTCCTTCCCGCCTCCTCTTACTCCTCCTTGCTTTCCCCCTTCCTTCTGCCCCCCTCTTCCTTCTTGCCCCATCTCCTCTGTTGGCTTCATGAAGAAGAGCTCGGTGGCACCACCAGGGATGCCCTTGTTTCTGAGTCCTGTTGCAGCAAGGGGCTGCAGGTCCTACGAGAAGACTCTGAGGCCTCTGAGTGGGAGGGCTGAGGACAAACGGAGCCACCACCAGCACATACAGCACTATGATTCCACTTCCTCCCTCGCCTGCCATTCCCTGATACATGTCTAACATACACAGAGTGCCGGCTTCTTGTCCTTTCTTGTTTTCTTGCAATGGCTTTCTCCTTTCCTCGAGGGTGGGAGGGGGTGCCACAAAAAAAGCGCATGTACAGCATTTATGTGTATGTGTGCATACATGAGCACCAAGTGATGTGTGGCTGAAGACCCCCAAGTCTCCAATTTCTGACAGTTCCATCAGGAGACTGCAGGCAACCCCGAGAGGGGCTTCAGCTCTTAGCTCCCCAGCCTCCCTCCAGCCCTGCCTCTTCCTCCTTATTTACCATTCTTCAGAGCAGAGCTATGCTCGAAAGAGAGAATGGGGAACAGGATTTAGTGCGAAGGCACAGCAGGCTCCAAGTGGGGAGCATTTAGAAGAGGGAGGAAAGAACAGGGTGCAGGAAAAGGAGATGGGATGGACAAAGGAGGGGTGCAGGTGGCTGCTGCAATGAGCAGCCAGGGGTGTGTGTGAGTTTGGGAGGGGAGACAGCTGTCAGAAACAGGTAGGGGAGAAGCAAACCCCACACCAGCCAGGCCAGTGTGGGAGCAGCCACTTCACATGAAGCAAGACGGATAAGGACAGAGGCACCCTCAGGTCTGGGGACACAGGAGGTACAGGGCCATGGGATTGCAGGGGATGGGCTTGTCTTACTCTGTGTTGGAGAGATGACACTGGCCAGCCTTTCTGCTTCTCCTTCTTCCCTAGAGGGCCAAGTTCTAGCACAGACATGGACATGGACACGACAGGGACCTGGCCTTTGGTGCTCTTCTCCCCCTCCTAGCTGGCAAGTTGCACACCTTGCTGGCCACTGCAGGGCCTTCCTCTGAAGCGCTCGGCATGTGAGACTCATCTTGAGGTGCTTCTTGTCTCAAATAAGATGCTGGACCAGAGACTGGGTACCAGTATTAGAGCCAAAATGCTTTACAGCACCTGGGACACAGAGCCTGAAATCCTTGCTGTTCATCGAAGCTCAGGAACTCCTCACCCTCAGGCAGAAGTGGCAACTGAAAGGCAGGCTTGAACCTTCTGTAGAGGGCCCCTACCACTGCAGCCTGATGAGCCCAGAGAGAAGCAGCTACTCCCACATGGAGGCCTGTCTGGGCTCACTGACACTGCTGGATTCACAGATGCCCTATGCAGGCCCCGCCCCAGAGAGAGAGAGAGAGAGAGAGAGAGAGAGAGAGAGAGAGAGAGAGAGAGAGAGAGAGAGAAGAGAAAAGAGAGAGAATTATCCCAAGAGGCACCTTGGCTGCCTCACCACCCCATCCCCAGCCTCCTGGCTGATAGATGCCCAAGGCCTACAGGAGCACCTACAGGACCCCACCCCATTGCTTCCTGCCCCCCCCAATGCCTGCACTTCTCAACCTCTGAACCAGTTGTCAATTCTGCAGCCATGAAGGCCAAGAGTGGCTGGACTTTCACAGTCAATATCATGGGGACTGTGTAAGTGGGATGGCCAATATTATAAACTAAGGGATCCCTGAGTCTAGAAGTTGGGATGACAGGGATAAACAGAGAGCCTCTGGGGGCTCACTAGGGTTTACAGTGTGTACCCCTTTGTGGTTCCCCATTGAGCTAGGCTGGCAGCCTTGCTCAGTTAGCAGAAGCATGGATATAAAATAATCCTGTAGATATGCCAAACCTGCTTTTCTGTGCTAGGTGTATGTGTCTGCACGTAGGAGCACACTAACACATGCCTTCCCCGTGGATGTCCCTGTACACCATTCCACATCCTACTGAAGCAAACATGCTCCCACACATTCCTGCATCTCTGTCACATTGCCCACTGCAAATTCAGGCACAATACACTCCCTGACATACCCGCCCTATGCATGACCAGCATGTGGGCACACTCAGACACCTACACATACTCCCAGGCTCCTGAGGCAGCTAAGCCCCCTCTGCTGAGCATCTTTGTCTCACTCAGGGCAAATGCACACCTGAACTTCCCCAGCTACACACCCACACTGACTCCCCCTCTAAACTACTGCAGACATTCCCAGCTCCCAGCCCTTGACTCATTGCACCAGACAAATCGAGCTTATGTGGGAACTCATTGTATTTTCTTAAGATTCATTCACTCACCCGTTGAAAAGCTGTTCATTGGATATAGCTGAGTTTGGTAGAGAGCTGGCCTAGCATTTACAAAGCCCTGGGTTCAATCGTTAGTACCACATAAACCAGGCATGGTGATGCATACCTGCAACCCCAGCCAGCGCTTGGCAAACGGAGAAAGGAGGGTCAAGAGGCTACATAGCAATTGCAGGCCAGTATCTCAAAGAAGAAGAAAAAAAAGAAACTGTTATTCATTTCCTTCTCACAACAGTTGGGATGAAGCACTGTGGCTGCTAGCACTTGCTATGGGATGGGGACTGTTCCCAGGGACTAGCCCTTCTGTAGGTCACATTGGCTGCATGTTGCCAACCTGAGTTTCCATTCCTGTCTATCTGATTCCAAACACTCTGCCTTTCACCAGGACTCGGTACTGACTAGCACAGTACCTTTGTGCCAACTGGAACATGTCTCCTCCGAGCAGCAGGAGTCTGCACTGGACAGAAGTCAGTCCTCACTCAACTGAACACCTGTGTCAGTGGGCCCCTGAACCTATCCAATGCATGCTACCCTGCTCTCCCCAAACCTCCCAAGAAGCCCCTGTCTCCACAGCACCCCACATCTAGACCCAGGATGCTCAGGAAACATCTGCTGGAACCTCAAGGATGCTGGTAGAAAACTTCGGATCAGACGGAGACTGGGTGAGCCCCCTTAGGAGGTCCCAACCTCCTCTGCCCAACTAGTTCTTTGCTCTTTTCAGCACACTGAGGCTGTCTGACCCTTGCAGAGGCCCCTTGGCTTCTACTCTCCTCCTGCTGAGAGATTTCTGAGGCTCATGCACTGTTTGGTAAATAAATCGAGGGCAGCGGGAATAATATACCTGTCAAACAGCAGCAAGCTTCCAATTTCCGCTGTCAGGCCTGCCTGGCTGTGCCACATCGAACCTCCTGACATGCTGCCACAAGCAATATGCTCCGAGGCCTCTGCAGATGGGAGGAGTAGGCCACTACTAGGGCATTGCTTCCTCTCACTCCTGCACCCCACCATCTGGGTGTCACAGGGCAGACATAAAGATGAACTTCCCAGTGCACAGCATGGAAGGAAAAGCCTGGATGGGACTCAGAGCTCCTGGATAAGCAGAATGGGTGCCAGGCTGCCTTAAGGGCAAGAAGGGCAGTGGCAGAGGCTGGGTACAGTGATGGTTATTCATAGGTAGTTAGAAAAAGAGCTCAGGGCCATTCATTTGAGCCCCTGGGTGGTTGGGCTGTTCTTTCTTGTACAGGGATAGCCAAGCCCACTGGTCTGGAAGTGCCAGCACTTGGGCAACAGGACAGCTCTGTGAAGAGCCTCACTATGGCTTAACCCAGACTCTGAAACTCAGGCCATCTGTCTGCCCTCATCTCGTGGCAAACTGAACAGGGCCGGGGTGTCTTCCCTTTCAGGGGCCTCCCTCCCCTTACTTCTTCTTCCCTCCCCTCCCCAGCTTCTAGCCTTATCATCCCGCGGACACGTACAGCTGTTCTCCATGTTCTTCACAGCTTAAGAGGGTTTCACCTAGGAACCTCCCGAAGCCCTCAGGAAACACACCCCTCCACCCCAACCCACACTTGACATTCTCACAGCATCTGCTAACTTTTGCACACTCGTTCTCTTGGTGACAACTCGAAGCAAAATGTAACCCCCACTGCCATCTCCCTGGTATCTGCCCATCCCAGGCAGACTCAGGAAGATTAAGCCAGTGAACTTGGACCTTGGGATAAGGGCCAGGGACTGGGGAAAGGAAGCAGAGGTCCCAGGCAAACAACTTTCAGAAGACAGACCCTCTTCCTGGGTCTAGGATCTTAACAAAGCAGGAAGCTGGGTTCTCAATGCTACACCATGACAGAGGGTGCAATGAGGAGTAGGTGTCAAGTCAGACTTCTAGGGATTTTTGTTGTCAATGTGAGGGACAAAGAACCTCTCCCAGCCATGAGGTTTGGCTCTCTGATGAGCAAGACCCTAGCAGTGTCAAGAAACATCCCCACCCTGTCCTGAATCCTCTGAGGCCATTCCTGCCTTTTTCCAGGAAGCTCTTGCTCCACACTCCAGTTCTGGGGGTAAGCACAGATGGAAGGGGGCCTGTAGCTCCTCCAGTCTGACTTTCCACTGATACAGCAGCAGAAACTGGGGCCAAAGTGGACACAAAGCACAGCAAGCAGTCCTTAGCAGAGCTGGGACCCTTTTTGGCCCACAGTTTTATCTGTACAATGAGACCAGAGTACCTAGCTATGCCATGGGGTCAGTAGAAGGCACTCCACATGAGCACAGGGCTCTTTTCCTTTTGTTTCTGCTGGAGCCAAGCATGACAATATGTCCCTTTGATAGTATGTTTGAGTAAAGGGCTGGCTGCCAAGTGCTTTAGCTGCTGCTCCTTGAGCACTGGCTTTTAAGATGAATCTGAGCTAACAGGGAACCAGGGTTTCTTAGGAGCCTGGCATAAGATACTCTGCATCCCTCCATGCCTGCTCATAGTACCCCTTGGCTTTGCACCGTAGCATCCAGGGGGCTTCTCTTAGGGGAAGCTGGAAATGGAGCAGGAAAAAGAGACAGTCTGTGAAGGGCCAGGCCTTAGCCCCCTTGGCACTGCGTCCATCTGCTCCAGGGCAGACAGAGCAGTGGATCAAGCATATGTGTTTCCGTGTCACATAGAAGAACCAAAATAAACACAAATTTAGCACTACAAGCTGGAGTAGGGAGGGCGCCCTCTCTCTTCTGCTACATTGCTGCCGTTTGCTCCAGATGTGGGGCTGGGGAGCTTTGTGCCCCCACATAAGGATGTACTCTCACCAAGCCCTACTCCAGGAGATCACACTGCTGTCTGGGGCTCTGCAACCTTCTGAGGGACAGACAGACCTTCCCTGACTGTGTGGCACAGGGGATTAGGTCAGCTCCAAAGGTAGGCCTCCTGTATTCTCCATTACTTGTCCAAGCCTCCAGAGACAGGCAGAAGGGGGTGTCAGTGGACTTGCATTCACACGTGGTGGCTCATGAGCCATCCTGCTTGGTGGCTGAGAATGCATCTCGGGCTACCTCAGGCAGGCTCGACTTGGAGGAACAGATAAGCAAGAGGCTCCCACACAGTCCTCACTTGGTCCAGGCCAGAAGAAAAAACTCAAAGAGCAAAAGGGTACTGTCCAGCCTCAGCACCAGCCACTCCCTGCATCCAAGATTGCTGTGTACCTGTGGGCATCAAACCAAGTGTTTACAAACTGTTTGTTCTACCTCCTCCCACTCCTCATCCCCACAAACACAGGATAATATCCCTCAGAGCAGGAAGCTGATCAAAGGTGTGCTGGTGGTGAGTTGGACAGATGTTGGGGCAAGATCCTGCATTATTGGGGAGCATTACATGGGGAGCTCCAAGCAGTATTCACTCCTGTTTTGTTGGGGCCTATGAAAAATGGCAAGGAGGGTCTAGCCTGGACCAGGAAGAACCCCTCAACTGTGGCTCCACCACGCACCCCTGAGCAAACTAAGGGAGGGAACCTCCCCACCAGATGTGGCAGCCAGGAGATCCTGCCTGAATGCCGCTGCCACAGCTGCTCATGTGTTACACGCAAGGCCAAGAAAGAGGAGGTCCCTCAAGGAGCCCAAGCTGAAAACGAAGTCTGCAGTTTTTCTGTTTAACAAAGGTGCTTTCTTAGTGGCCAGGTTGTGATGACCTTGGCCACTCCTGAGGGGCACAAAAAAGAGCCACCTCCTCCCTGAAGTATCCATGTCTTCTAGCCCCTCTCCCAGTGGCAGCTGTGGCACCACATGTGGTTGCAAGGTCCAATAGGGACAGTTTTCTCTGGTCTGCAAATGAATTTTTGTACCTCAAACACCCATCCATCACATGTAGACACACACATGTAGATTTATATGTCCTCATGCACACTCACACACATGGAAAGAGCCTATCTCTGCCTTCAGGTCTCGGCTTCAGTCTCGTGCCTCGTTTTGTTGCCCCATCAGCATTCCTGAGTGGGGGTGCTAGCCTACAGGGTGATAGTGTGACCTCAGCCATCCCTTAGTAACCCAGCAGCCCCAGGACTGTGCGTGTAAGGAGCACGGCTGAGGTAATCAGACAGTCGGGGTCAAATGTGCCCATACGATAACTGCCCGGGGTTAGGAGAGGGTCCATGGCACTCTGTGCTTTGCAGCCTGTTTGCCTCCAGGCCACTAGCCAGTGTTACCTGCTAGTGTTGCCCAAACAGATCAGGACAGTGGCCCAGGCAAGTATCCAGCAGCTATCTCCACAAAGGATTGAGAAATGACACACAGGATGAGGACAGATTCCAGCTGCAGAGGACTTAGGGCTTTCTAACATGTCCAGTCACCTCAGATAATATCATTTAGAATTCAGGGCAAGGCAGAAGATCATGCAGAGACATGCCCAGGAGGTGACGGTCGCATACCAACTTGGGTTTTGATTTCAGAGAGGGGTTCTCATTCTGCACACTTTTGTGTCCACAGCTCCATCAGGACAACGGTTGCTCTCATCCCCATGAAGTATCAGTGGGACCACTAGGAGTGAGTGAAGGTGTGTCTGGAAAGTCACCTATGATGGTACATGTCAGTGCGCATAAAGCCAGGCATACTGGATGTGAGCCCCTTGGATCCTTCAGCAAATCAGAGCTGTGCTCCATGAGCCTGGGATGCCCACCCAGCAAGACTAAGCTAGGCCCATCACTCCCAGGCTATGAAGCAGTGTTGCCCTATGCCTACAGTTCATACATACAGTGCACACGTGTGCACCCAGGCCAGAAGCTGCCATCTAGGACTTCCCAACTATATACTATGGCACTCCTCCAGGGGTTCCTTAAGCACCCACACACAGCAGACAGAAGCGAGTGAGCACCCCTGAACCTTTGGGCAGGGAGAGAGCATGTTGCCTTTGTCATATCTCAATGGCCATGACCTCTAAAGAGCTAAAAGTTGTTGGTCTATTATTGTAGATACACCTTGCAACTGGAGAATATAGATGGATGGACATTTCAGTTCCATTCTAGAGAGTGTTCTAGACCTGCAGCTCTGGATTCAGAGAGGCAGCCGGAAAGATCTGCCCTGGGGGACCACACACCACCTCTGCCTCTCTATCTGGAGTGACAACTCACCCCATTGTCACCAGTTTGTGAGGGATGGGAGTCCCCTCCTCAGCTATCCTGCCTAGTCTTTGGAGAAAACGGAGAGAGAGGTGGGAAGTGCCCCCTCCCAGTTCCCCATTACACTTCCATGCTGTCAGCCTAGGCACTAGGTTGGGGACACAGAGTAGGCATGTGCCACCTCCCCACACCTGCACCTGGGCCTCCCTCTCTGCCTGCCTGCCTGCCTTCCAGAGTGATGAGTTTATCTGTGCAGGACAGAGAGGTGCATTTGACGGCTGTGATGACTGGAGCTGAACTCCTCTGTAAGCAGGTTCCCCGGGGAAGGAATGGGAGAGATGCTATCTGCCTTGTCAGTCAGTCAGGAAATGAGTCTTCCTGCTAGCCCCTCCTCCACTGTGCTCTCCACCATGGCCCTGAGCTCACCTGGCCACCCAGAAACCAATGCAGGGAGCAAGAAACATCCCACAGGCACTGGGCAGGTACCCAGGGAACACACAGAGATGAGAAATAACCCACCTGTCCAGCACCCAAAGAAAAAAGAAAACAAGAAGCCAGCCAGCAAGTAATACTCTCTGTCCTGTTTTCCTGTGCCAGCTTGAGCAGGTCTTGGGAACCTGGAAGATGTCAGCCATTCAAAGATGGAGTATTCTCCATCTAGGAGGGACAGACCAGACACATCTGGGCCATCTCCAGAGGTGCTCTAGGAACTTATCTCCAAGGGCCATGCCACACCCTTCCATATGTACTGTGGCTGTTAGTGGACTACCTGCTCCTTCCTTGGGGCCTCACTGTTTTCTCTTCTAGCCTTGCTCATGCAGCCAGGGCTGGGGTCACACCCGTAGTTTGAGGTCCTTAGTTTCTCTTCTGAATAAAGAAAATAGGGGCTGGGAGCGGGGAGAGCTGGGGACCAAATCCAACACACTGCAGCAGCCAGCCAGCTTGTTTTCTGGTTATGTACACAGCACCGAGCCAGAGGCTCAGGGGACAGCTGGCCTTCCATGTTTGGAGGAAAGTAAGCTTGGATGGAGATGTAGACAGCAAAAGGGATGCCAGAGAGAGAGAGACAGAGAGAGAGTGGCAGAATTGGTATTTGCACTGAGTACATGGCCGCCATTGTGACAGTTGGGGATGTGGCTGTTGGCCTCCCAGATGTGGACATCACAGGGCTGCAAGGGCAGCAGAAGCAGTTCCCTGAGACAGTGGGGTCTTGACAGAGCTGCCCATGTGCCTTCTGACCCTACCCTTGAGTCCTGTCCCCTGCCTGTATCAGCAGGGACCCTGGCTCCTCCTCCCTCCCAGTCCTTCTTAGTCCCTTTAGGAAGAAGATGGGGAGCCTGCGGGCACAGTGCTTCTTGAGCTGCAGACTGCTGCTACTCCATTGAGTCCTAGCATAGCAGCTGAGAGTGGGGTACTTCAGGGTCCCTTTCATCAGGGCATGAGTCCTAGCAAGACTCCACGCTTGTGACCCGAACATACCTCACCCTGCTGTTTAGGATGTCAATGTATGAATAGTAATGGATCACAGACATTCAGATCACAGCAAGGTCATAGAAGCCAGGCACATGACACCACCCTAGAAAAGTTCTGAGTTTCCCCTTACCCAGCCCTGACTCGTCTCTGTCTGTTCTAGCAAGGACTGGTGCCAGAGAGACGGAGTCAGCCTTAGGGAGGCACCTGCCCCAGAAAGCCAGGCCCAGCCACAAAAAGAAGTGTGATGAGAGCCCAAATATGTCTCCTGGAAGGGACGACTGAGGGCATCAGAACAGAGGCACACCAGTGGCCCACCACTTGTGCTATGTAAAAGCCTGGCATGAGGCAGGTCATCCACAGCCTGAGGTCCTCCTGCCCGTCTTCCTGCAGTGACCAGGCCACCCCTCTGGGTCTCAGTTTGGATCCCACAGGTGACTTCTGAGCTGTGTTTCAGAACTGGAACCCTAATTTAACAAAGAAGATTATATATTTTTTTCTTCTAGCCAAAGCAAATCACCACAAACTAGATGACAATAACAAAATTTTATTCCACAGTTTTCAAGGCCATGAACCCCAAATCCAGGTATCAGAAGGCTAGTCCTTTGTCCCTAAACCCTCTGAGACCCCTCCTTCTATACCCCCTTTCTGGTGTTCCAGACTTTCCTGGGTCTATAGGCTCCAGGGATCCATCCCAGAGTTGTCAGGTCTTGCTGTGTCTTCTCTGTACCTCCTTCAAGACACTTGTCATTGAATTCAGATTCCACCCTGGTAATCAGAATGACTTCCTCTCAAGATCCTTGTATTAGACATGTCTACAAAGAACTTCTCTTCTTTTATTTATTTGTTTTGTTTTATTTTATTTTATTTTTGAGACATAGTCTCTTTGTATAGCCTTGGCTGTCCTAGAACTTTCTTGATAGACCAGGCCAGCATTGAATTAACAGAGATCTAGCTGCTTCTAACTCCTAAGTGCTGGAATTAAAGGAGTATATCACACATCCAGCTTTTTTTTAAATTAAAAATTTTGTGTGTGTGTGTGTGTGTGTGTGTGTGTGTGTGTGTGTGTGTGTTCCAGTTGTTCATGTTGAAGTCAAAGGAAATGTAAAGGAATCTCAATTCTCTCCTCCTACTATGTGTGTTCTGGGAATTGAACTCAGGTTGTCAGGGCTGGTGGTAAATGTCTTTACCCACTGATCCATCTTCCCTGACATGCAAAGGCCCTTTTACAAATCAGGACATACTCATTTGTTTGCTTGCTTGCTTGCTTGTTTTTAAAAAAAAAACAGAGTCTCACTTTATAAGATCTAGATAACCTGGAACTCACTTTGTAGACCAGGCTAGCCTTGAACTCTCAGCGATCCACCTGCCTCTGCCTCCCAAGTGCTAAGATCAAAGGTGTGCACCACTGTGTCCAGTTCATGACATACTCTTACTCTCCTGTGTTCAGAGTGTGGACTTCACTTCGGGGGATCAACTGTTCAAGCCCACTGCAGTGTATTTTCCAAACCCTACTATAATGTGTAATATGCTAAGGAGTATGAGTTGAGAGTAGAAGCCAAAGGTTACTCCCCTCCCCCAAACTCCATGCCCTCCCCTCTTTCCTCACCTCAGAACCTCTCCAAGGAAGCACTAGACATGCAGATGTCCTCTGCCACCACCATTAGTACTGCTGTCCTGGCTGGAAGGTAACCTTGTCCTTCACATGGGCTCCCACATGCCCCTGAAGAAGCAAGTCAAGCTCTGTCCCATATCACATCCCCACATGGGGGCTCAGCTGGGTGGTGCTGAGCCTCTTCCTGCCACCATCAGCTGGCTTCTACTTCTCGAGCAGCAATGATGTGGGGACTATGGAGTGGGCATGGGAAACCCACAGGGCCTGTGCTAGGTGCTTGGCTGGAAATATCAAGGGGTATTAGGAAGTGATCAGCAGCCCATTGGGCAAGAGAAGTAGAGAGGCTTAGTCTGGTAAGATGTGTGCAAGATGTTGGGATTCTTTATGTGCATTGATGTTTTGACTGCATGTATGTGTGTATGTGCATGCATGCGCGCGAGTGCGCGCATGTGTGCTGGATCCTCTGGAATTGGATTTACAGACAGTTGTGAGCTGCCATGAGGGTGCTGGAAATTGAACCGGGGTCCTCTGGAAAAGTAGCCAGTGCTCTTAATGGATGAGCCATCTCTCCAGCCCTGATGTTGAGGTCCTTTAAAGGAAGGAAACCTCAAAGCCCCCTCTTTAGAAGTAGAAGATATACAACATCCCAGCATTGTGCCTTCCAAGATGAGGTTATGAGTGGCTTCAGGTGGTGACTCATTTGCACTACCCAGACCCCTACTTGATGAAGAAAGAAACAGTACTGTAATCAAAGGATTGTCTGTGTGCCTCGGTAAAATCAATGTTATAAAAATAAAATGTAATTAAGCCAGCTGTAGTGGTTACACCCTAGATCCCAGTACTTGGAAGGTAAAGATTAGTCTTTAGCTACATCTTAAGTTTGAAGCTAGTCTGAGCTACCTGAGATCCTGTCTCCAAAAATGAAACAAACATGCACATACAGACAAGCTCCCTGTCCCTTGTAGGTGCACCTCCAGATACACACAAAGGATAGTGGAGAAGGGACAAGCAGAGCCTGGGGATTCAGTACAGGGGTGGGGGACCTCCTAAGAGGATGGGTCTGAACCAGATGAAGGCACAGAACAGGAAGTGTCAGGCTGGGAGAACAAGCCACAGACAGTGTTGGAGAATTGCTCCTCCAGAACAGAGGCTAAGACATCCTCTCAATAACTGCTTGGCATCCTAGGCCAGTAGCTAGTGTATCCAGGGCAGGGCTCCCCCTTTATCTCCCCTCTGCTCTTGTTTTGGTGACTAGCACCGGACCTGATACACAGTAGATGTAGGCAAAGCCTACTGGCAGGGCCCAGGCAAGATGGGATCAAATGCACTCACCCAGAAGGTGCTAATTGAGCCTATTAATTGAGCCAATTACTGAAGCTTCCCAGGAGGAATCCGAGCAGGCCTGGCTCCTGGGGACCAGGTGCAGGATTGTAGGAGCCACTGATGAGTGAGCTAAGCAGCACTCTGCCCCCACCCCTGCCAGGTTTGAGATGGAGGACTGGACAGACCTGACGGCTATGGGCTCTAGAGTTGGCCAAAAAGGCGGTAGTCTGGGAGAAGGGTGGGTGCCTGGGACAGCACAGAAAGAGGTTCACTGAGCAAGTGAATGGCTGTGTGGAGAAATGAATCACCTTGCCTGACACACCCTCTGCTAATTTTGGAGTGTGAATGGAAGTGAGAGTAAATTCAGTTCATGAATCACAAGTAGAGGTCTGAGGGTGTACGGGAACAGTGCACAGAGCCTCCATCTTTCCTCTCCGCCAGTCTCTATGACCACCATGAGGTGGCCTCCAGGCCACGTGGCTGATGAGGGAGTGAACTGGAGACCTCAGGGCTGCAAAATGTCTGTGGTACCCAGTGGAAAGTGTGCACCAGCCTGGGAGTTGGAAAATTTGAACCTGAATGTGTGTTTGCAGGAATGTATTAGGTTAACGAAACCTGAGACCCGAGTAAATGGAGCTGTCTTGTCACACATGTTCCAGGCAGGAGCCACGGGAGCACACCTATTCACATATGTGTGCTTCTGAGAACACAAGTCCTTCTCTGGCACACTGGCTTTAACATGAAACCAATCGCTGTCAGCTCCATGCCGAGTTGAAGGCCAAGGTCAGGACCCAGCTGAGGGCAGAGGCCCCTCCAAGCCCTTGTCTCCATCCCCACACCCACACATCCAGCCTTCATGCTTTCTCAGTCTCCTCCCTCCCTTCTCCCTCCTCCTTCCCTTCTCCACCCACAGGCCAGAGAGTTTGGCTTTAAAACGATGCAAATCTAATTGCCAGCCATTTCTGCCTTATTTTGTTTGTGTGAATGGTTAAGTCTCTTTATTTGGATGAGAGAGGCTACACTCATATTAAGGCAGAAAAGTGTTCTCTCACAGAATCAGCTTTATCAACATATAATTTACATAAAACAAGATGCACTTGTGGTAAATGTATAGATAGCTAATTTTTTCATTTTTGTTTTTGCTTTTGTTTGAGGCAGGGCCTTACAATATAGCCCAGCCTGATGTGGTCCTAGGGATCCGACCTCCATTCTTCTAACTTGCATAGCAAACACATTACCAACTGAGCTAGCCCCCACCCCACTCCACCACCATTTTTGAGACAGGCTCTCTCCCTAGCCTAGGCTGGCCTAGAACTCACTCTGCAACCCAGGCTGGATTTAAAGTCAGGTAAATCCTTCTGCCTCAACCTCCCTAGTGTTAGGATTCCATGTGTGAGCCTGGTTTTCCATCCCACTAACAGGTATTAGCCCCTGGGCTTTATGCATGCTTAGCAAGCATTCTGTGTGCGCTATCTCTAGTCCTCCTTTTAATTTTGAGACAGGGTCTCATTAAGTTTCTGTATCAGCTAGTCTTTTCATGTTCATTGATGCCATCAAAGACCTGACAAGGAGCAAGTGAAGGGAAGAAAGATGTTTGACTCACAGTTTAGGGGTACACGGTCTATTGTGGCAGAGAAGTCATGGTGAAGGTGGCTTTGGAACAGCTGGAGTGTGTGCCAGATGTTCAAGTCTCAGAAGATCAGAAAGTAGAAAAAAGAGAGAATGCCAATACTCATCTGGCTTTCTCCTTTCTTCCCCTTTGCTTGGCCCTAACTGTTGTCCTTCTACCCCGACACCCATATGCAGGATGGCTCTCAGTAAACTTCTCTGAGAACATCTTCACAGACTTGCCCAGAAGTGTGTCTCCTAGGTGATTCTAAGTTCTGTCAAGTTAACAATAAAGATAAATATCACAGTTGCTCAGGTTGGCCTTGAGACTTCTCTATAGCCCAGAAGGGGCTTAAACTACTGATCTCCCACCCCAGTCTCTCCAGGGATTACAGGCCAGGCCACTTTCTTGCCTATAACACACACTCAGTGTCAATTGAATGCTGGCCTATGTGGTTTCATACATAATGTTCCTTTCTCCTACTTGACCACAAGCAGAAGTCATGCACCTGTCTCCTGAGTACCTGCCACATACAGTTCCTGACACAGGAGCAACTTGATGAGAGTTTCAGGAAACTATGTGAAGGTGTCTGAGACTCCGGCCTCCAGGTCTAGGATGCTGAGTAGCAGGGAAGCCCAAGGCTTAAGCAGAGACCCAGGCAGCCAGGCCCAATAGTGAGCCCACCCAGATCTAGTTGACACAGTAAAGGAGGGGCCAGGGAGGGCAGGAAACAGAATGAGTCATTTTCAGAGCCACACAGCAGAGGAGGCAGACTCCACTCAGCAACTTCTTGACCTTTCCTTTTGATGGGGAATGAATGCCCCAGCCCCCTGAGCAGGGATGGTGATGAGTTCCAGAGCCAAGGGCACCTTATCAGGCCCAGAGAATCACCAAGGAGCTTTCTACTCAGAGAGGCATTCAGAGCTCTCCCACAGCCTCCACCAACCCCCTTGTCCCCGAGCTCCCCCACAACAGCTGTCTCTACCTTACCTCAGAGACAGTGTTAGTGATCTGATCCATTCTGAAGGACTATGAAAAGCAAGACAACCTTACTTCTCAAAAGACAAAGGGCAAGATGACCCAGGCCAATGGATGTGTTTCACACTACAGGGACAAAACCAGAGGCAAGATCATTCAGACCTGAGCTAAGCTAGAGGAAATTCTCAGAAATGCCCTTTCAGGCATGATGTCAGGGCCTGGGGATATATCTTAGGAGGGAGAACTCTTGCCTAGCAACCACAAAACACTGGGTTCTGTACTCAGTGACCCATAAACTGGGCATGGTAATCCCAGTGCTCGGAAGGTAGACACAGGGGGATCAGAAGTTCAAAGTCATTCTTAGGTGCATAATGAATCTGAGGCCAGCCAGGGCTATCTGTATGATACCTTGTCTCAAAGTGGAGGTAAAAGCTGAAGTCAAGCCTACAAAGGCAAGGGTCACATTGCTCAGACTGGAAGTGATAATGACTTTACATAGAGGTAGGGAATGCTCAGCTCTCCAGAAGAATCTGAAGAAATATGCTCCAGATGGCTCCCCATACTGCTCCAAGAGCATGTCTCTGGCACCCAGGCAAGAAACCAAGATGTGAGGGGCAAAATTTTAGACCAGTAGGAAAGGCCCAAGACCTTGCAAAACCATAGTGTCAGTCACTACAGCCTTCCCTGGGACCAGCTCCCATGGCTAAGCTACCGTCTATCTGCCTTTAATGTCACATTTCCCAATTCTTCTCCTGAAAGCTCACAACTGATTGCACCTTGACCCTCACAGAGGTGTGACTTCTTGTTCCCAGCAGAGTCCCAGTCAGGTACCATCTGAAGCCCTCACTCCCATCCCTCAGAAGAGAAGACAAGGCATGCTCAGGAAGGCCTCACCTCCAGAAGCTCCAGGACTCTGCTCTTCTGAGCTGACCCAGCTCCAGAGGAACTTGGAGCCTGAGTCCAGGACTTGTCCTACCTGTCATCCTCTCTCTGAACCATCAGGGATCAGTCACCATATCCCAAACCCAGACTTAGAGGATGACGATGTAAACAAGTGGGTAAATAAGGGCTCTGACTGAGCATGGCCTCGGTTTCCTAATCCTGAGGTAGATAAAACAGAAACATGTACACCTCCACAGTGTGTGTCAGGATCAGATGAAATGACAGATGTACCATCTTGGCTCACAGCTAGCATTCAAAAGACGCACCTCCTGTCACTAAGAAACCTTCAGTTTCTTAGGAGTGTTTTTAACCTTCCCACTGGTGGAGTGCTTATGGCTTATGAATCACTTGTATGCTTTTTTTCTTCTCCTGACATAATTGTGTGTGCCTATGTATGTGTGGGTACATGTGTGTATCTGCACGTGTGTGTGAGAGAGAGACTGTGTGTGTGTGTGTGTGTGTGTGTGTGTAGCTAGAGAGCTACATCAAGTCTCTTCCTCAATTGCATTCTACCTTGTTTTTACATTTTTAAAAATCTGTTATTTTATGTTTACTGGTCTTTTGCTTACATGTGTACCTGTGTAGCACAAGTATGCATTGTGCACAGAGATCAGAAGAGGATGTGGGTTCCCAAGTACGGGGGTTATGTACGGTTGTGGGCTGCCACTCATCTCTCCAGCCTGTCTACCCTGTGTTTTTATGATTGATTTTCTTTTTTCTTTATGTGTATGTGTATATATCTATATGGGCACATGCTATATATCCCTCTAGGTAACGTGACAAATGTTTGAGCAATTCATAAGGATGTTAGGAACTGAACCCCAATCCTCTAGAATAGGAGGACAGGTCCTTAAACACTGAGCCCCTCCAATTTATTTTTAATAATATTTGTTAAATATTTAAAATAATTATTTGAAAATTTCATATAATATTTTTTATCATATTCCTCTCTCTTCCCCAAACTCTTCCCAGATCCACCCCTATCCCAGTACCAACCCAACATGTTCTCATTTACTTTATTTTTGTTTATTTATTTTATATCCTGACTGCAATTCCCCCTCTTTCCTTTCCTCCATGTCCCTCCTTCACCTCTCCTCGTCCCCCCTCCAATCCCCTCCTCCTCCATTTCTATCCAAAAAAGGACAGGATGTCAACAAAACACAGCACATCAAGTTGCAGTAAGACTAAGCAACTCATTTATTTTTTTTCTAAGATCATCAAATTCAATTTGAACTTCCCAAATTCTGTTGGTTACTGTGGAAGAACAAGCAAAAAATATTTTTAAGAGGCAGAGGCAGAAAATGACTATAACAAATAGTGTTTTCTAGACACAACAGGGCAGTTCCAAATATGAACTCACAGCTGTGTGACAATGTGCATAAGACCTGCACAAGATCAAAACCATACCTTATATTTTTGAGAAACGGTCTCTCACTGAACTTAGAGCGAGCTGATTTGGCTAGACTAGCTGGCTAGCAAGCTCCAGAGATCTGCCTGTATCTGCCTTCCTGCTGTTGGGATTACAGATGTGCATCTCCATGCCCAGCTTTTTACCATGCCGAGTGCTGGAGATCTGAGCTCAACTCTTCACACTCACACGGCAAGCACTTTAGGCACTGAGAGAATGACCATGGGTTTTGGTCCTACTCTGAACAGAAATGAAAGATGACAAAATTCTTCCCTCAAAATGTCAAAAGGGTTCAAGGAGGCACTGGTCACCTATTGCCATGTAACACACTACCCTAAACTCACTATCTCAACAAAATTCACTATCTCATGATTTGTAGAAGTTACAAGGTTGGGAGAAAACATTGGCTGAGTAAAATTGACTCAAGTCCTCTCTTGAGGTTGCAATAAAGGCGTTGCCAGGGCTACAGGCATCTAAAGACTAGTCCAGGCCAAGAAGATGCTCCAAGTGATACACTCTCAAGAGTGTGGGCAGAAAGCCTCCATTCCTCA
Source organism: Phodopus roborovskii (assembly GCF_943737965.1). NCBI lineage: Eukaryota > Metazoa > Chordata > Mammalia > Rodentia > Cricetidae > Phodopus > Phodopus roborovskii. The sequence continues at coordinate 21,061,404 of NW_026126517.1, forward strand.
ACACATGACTGCTGAAGTGATGTCACAATAGGGCAGCTGCTTTCTCCAGAGCCAGGAGAAACCTACACTTAATGTAATCCAGTCTCATAAGTCACATGCCATCACTTCTGCCTTATCGCCATGTGTCAAAAGCAAGTTCGGGGCTGGAGAGAAGACTCTGTGATTAAGAACACTCACTGCTCTTACAGATGGCTACTCTGAGGGAGGGCGAGAGTTCAACTCCCAGCTCCCACATCAGATAGCTCACAACTACCTGGAACTCCAGTTCCAGGGATGTCCAACACCTCTGGCCTCCCAAGGGCACCTTCATTCACTTGTACAAATCTACAAACAAGCCATATACATACACATAATTAAAAATAAAACTAAAGAAAAGAAAAGCAAGTCTCTAAGTGCAGCCTGAATGCAAAGGAGAACTAGCCTTAAGTGGTTTAAGTGGAGACATATTTTAAACCTCTACTAAAGGATTAAGCACAGTCAAGGGGGCAGACTGAGCTGGGCATAGAGCCAAGAAAGTACCTGCGGGCAAGGACCAACTCACTGGTGGCCCTCCCAACACACAGGAGGTCTTATTACACAAGGCACAGTCCCTGACTCCTGCCCCCATCACAGAACAATTCAGGTACCCTAATCCGGGGACTAGGGCCAAATAGATAGTAGATAAAATGGAAAGAAGAGATTGTTAGTGCCAAGACAGGGTGGAGGTGGCCTTAGATCAACTTGAACATGGAGAATAGAAGAGCTAGGCACTACATACTCTAGCCTAGGGTTACTGAGGGGCTGGGGAAGGCAGGGACTCCATGTCTACCCAGCATGGGTTGCAGGAGCTTGTCAATAGTGGGGGTCTGGAAAAGTGTCTACCTGCTATGCTTTGAATGTTTGTTTCCTAGGACTCTGTGCTGTAACTGTTGTAACAGGGCTGATGGGGTGAAGTAATTAAGGAGCTAGGAATGTTGCTGTGTTGGTACACTGCTTGCCTAGGATACAGGAAGCTCTAGGTTCAACCACCAACATCATATAAAACAGGACAGGGTGGATGGGGCTGGAGAATTGACTCAGTGCTTAAGAGCACTGACTACTCTTGTAGTGGATCCAGATTCAATTCCCAGCAGCCATGTGGCAGCTCACAACTATTTCTCCAGACCCAGAGAATCAGATTCTTTCTTCTGACCTCAGGTGGTGCCAAGCACACATGTGGTGCACAGACATACATGCAGGAAGAACACACACACACACACACACACACACACACAAACATACACACACCAATAAATGCTCTTTTAAAAATAGAACAGGATAGCACATGCCTGCATTCTCAGCACTATAGAGGGAGACAGAAGCAAGAGGAGCAGAAATTCAATATTATCCTTAACTACTGGCCTAGAACAATTGGATCCAAACTATACATCTGACCCAGCAGGAGAGAACCAATCAGATACTCTCTCTTAGGAATTTGCTACTCTGGGACCCAGATTTCAAAAAATCAGTGTAAGGCCAGGGCCAGGAGTCAGGGTGGCTGAGGTTGTGGCCGAGGCAGAGGCAGAGGCAGGGCTGGGCTGGGCTGGGGCTGGGGCTGGGCCGTCAGGGTGGCTAGGGAAGGCTGGAAATGCTATTTTAGGAGCATGTGTTGATGAGCTAGCAAAAGAAGATGATCTGCAAAGCAAGGCAGGGAAAAAGAGCTGGAGAGCAGGGGAGGAGGCCCGCATGACCTCAGAGGAGCAGAGTCAGCAGGGGAATGCCTTGTGGCCATGAATCCTTCTTGAGTCTTCTAATGAAGCCCTCTTCTTATCCTTATACAGGATTGACAGGCCAAGTCCTGGGAAGCCAAACACTCTCTGCCTAAGACCTGGAAGAAGTTTGAGAGAGGGAGACATCATGGCAACCCCGACCAGGATGACCTTGGAGTAGAAGTGTTACATTGGTGCCCAATCCCTTTGTGCCCAGGACATCCAGGGAAATGATGTGGCAGTACTTAGCTAACTTGCATCTCTGATCATTCTTTATCTCCCAGGGCTGGGATTGTCAGCACGGGAAGGAAAAGTTGTGACCTCAAGCAGGGTGTGGGGGTGGGGAGGGAAGCTCTCTAGCCCAGGCTTGCATGTGCAGTGGCCTGTGTGCTGAAGCCCAAGGGAGGTAGGAGGACAGAGGGAGCTGTGTCTTTGTGAGCCTACACAGCAACCATGTGGGTGTGCAGATGAGCAGTCCCTGGATTATTCATCCTTTCACTCCGTATCAAATGAGCTCTTTCTCTATCCCCAGTCCCATTGAAAACCAACTCAGGCTGGTCCTCAGGAGCTCACAGGGATGCCCAGGTGCATGGAACATCTCAAGTCTTCCTAAGGTTAAGGGATGGGGAACCCAAGACAGGGAGGGCTGTGAGTCACTCCCCAAGCTGTTTCAGCCCCTCTAAAGGACAAGAAAGAAGGGGTTCTAGTAGGCAACAGGGACAGATACACCAGACTGGAGGAATGGCAAGATTTGCCTTTTAACAGTGTAATAGGATGTGGTCATCTACTAAGTTCACAGTTAAGTAAAATTGAGTCACCAAAAAACTATTGCAAAAAAAAAAAAAAATCACATATTTCAAAACACCTAACCTCAGCCTCTCTCTCTCTCTCTCTCTCTCTCTCACACACACACACACACACACACACACACATACACACACACACACACACGAGGGGGCCTGTCTAGTAGAACTGTGGGCTGAGAGCTGGGGAGTAGATTTTTTACAATTTGTCAATGTTTTGTGGTTTCTCACATTCCATGGTTTCCTAGTTTTCCTAGGTCATCTTACAAGATGCTCCCCTTTTAATGAGCTCATCCTTATCAATGTGGGCTGAGTCCTGGGTGCCAGCCCTGTGGACAGGGTCTGGGGTGATGCCCTATGTGAGCCTTGGTAAATAACTTTAGGCTCCTTGGTGGAGTCCTGAGAGTGCTCAAGAAGGACATTCTTATGTCCACCTTGCCCCATGAGGCTAGCCACATGGATTTTAAGGCCCAAAGATCTCAGTGTTAGCTGGGTTAGCAGGCAACTGTCTGACAACCAGGTTCCCGGGGTCAGCATCCCTGTCCTGACCCAAACCTCTTGATAGAAAAGGGGCCCATGAGCTCTGTGAACAGTGCTAGCTTGCAATCTCCCTAAAATGCTCTGCCTTTAGCGACACCTAGCCCTTAGCGAAATGGAGGTAGGATGCCAAGCTGGATCATCTACCAGAGAATAACCCAATATGACTGGTTACTGAGATGAAGGACGATCAGGCTAGAATGAATGTTCTGCAGTGGTCAGACCACAGAAGATCTGACACACTGAGCCAAGAAGTTAGATTTAAAGGGAAGAGTAGCCACCTACCAAAGCTGAGGGTTTGAGTCCCACACCCATAGCAATGAGTGACATAGACAAGGGTTAGGGGCCGAATGGGACATAAACATCCCAAGGGCTGAGAGTTGAAAAAGAGTTGCTGGGAGATATCTACCCAGGAGATAGTAGGATTTGGCCATGTACAGGAAGTTGGAAGCAAGGGGAGAGGTACTCAAAAGCCAGGGAAAGCCCCAGCCTTCCTCCCCTGCACAGACATAGCAACCTGCTCTCTTAGAACACCCCAAACATCAGATGCTGTGTCCACCGCTCACAAAAAGGACAAGATGGCTCATCAGGTAAAGGCACTTCCTGCCAAACCAGATGATCTGAGTTCAATCTCCATGACTCCATAGTGGAAGAAGAGATCCGATTCATATGCTGTCCTTTGACCTAGACACACACACAGAAAGAGAGAGAGAGAAGAAGGGAGGAAGAGAGAATATATATATGTGTGTGTGTGAATATATATATGTGTGTGTGTGTGTGTGTGTGCAATTAAAAAATAAGAGCCTTCATATTTAGAAAGGCCTTTGTGCCATCAAATCCCAAATATGGGGACAGCCCTTCTGCTTCTTACCTCATTACTTACAAAGAACATTGACATGATGTGGCCTGCCCTCCCCCTAGCCTCTAGGGTCCCCCAGCCCCCTCTACAGGAAGGTAGCAAAGAGCAGAGGGGCTGGGAAAAGGAGAGGCCGAGCTTGAGGCTCTCATCAATGCCTTTCCAGTATTTTTAGCACCGCAATCAAAAGCCGGGTCCGCCTCTGGATCAGCGCAGGCATCCTAGGCTGAGCAGGGCTGTTAAAAATGGAATGAATGGCGCACACTGCAATCAGTGGTGGCAGTCCCGGCAGGGCAGCAGCTGTGGCATTGGAAGCTCTTAGCCCTTGAATCGGGCAGGGGAAGAGGAGTAGTTTCCAGAGTGCACTGGCCTCTGAGCCCGGCTGTCCCATGTCCACAGTGTGTCCAGGCCCAGGGTCTATGCTCCAACAACACCTGCATCCTGCTGTTTCCTGAAGGCTACTGTGGCGGTCATCTCTGGGAACTTGGCATAAGATGACAGCAGAGGCTGGCACTGCCACAGCTGGGCAAGTGGGTGGGTCAGGATCTGTCTTGCCCACTCAAAGGGGGAACTTTTTGGCTGCTTCACTGTCTACATTTTCCTATTCTAGAAGGAAAAGTGCTTCACTGAGAACTCCCTGGAGGACTGGGTGAGGAGACACAAAGTATGGTCCAGGACAGGGGCCATCTTACCAAGCTGAGACCCAGGAAAGCTAGTGTAGAGCCATTTCTGCCACTCTGTGACAGCTTTGGTGCCTCGGGCAAATCACTTCTCCACTCTGGCCTCCGTGGCTTTCTCTGCAAAATGACAAGGCCAGACTGGAGCACAGACATGACAGATTCTCTAAGTCAGCAGGAGACTGAGTTCAGATTGATGGATGCCTGTGGAGTTGGGGGGGGGGGGTAGTCCCGGATCAGAACCCTGCCAGCAGGGTGGGGCACAGCATGGCCCTACAAAGGGAACTGCTCTCGGTGGCCACTCCCAAAAGAGGAGTCATGAGCGGGGGATGATGGCTTGCCAGCCAGGAGGTAAAAAGGGGTGAGGTGAGGACAAGAAGATAGATAAGGAGACAGGCCTGTGGAGTCACCTAAGCAGAAGGGACTTAAAAGGTCCAGCTGACCCATATTTTCATTTCAGAAATGTTGGGACAAAAGGTGGCCAGATAGTATGCACTAGATGACCCAGCCAGACACAAAGACAGGGACCAGGCCTGCACCTTGACCCTGCTCTGTATTCTAGGTCATTCTACTGCTGGTCCTAGTTACTCAGCTGGGCTCTTCATCTCAGAGACAAGCTGTCAGGCTCTGTGGCCACCCACCATGCTGGTTGAAAGAGGCGGTGGCTAATGGCATGTATAGAATTCATGTGTGAGCATAAATCTGTATCAGCCTGCCTCAGCACGGGGCTCAGCCTCCTGGCATGATGCCTTGAGAATCCTGCTTTGCTGTCCATCCCAGAACTTTCTGTGCTCCCAGCAGGATTGCTCCAAGTCTGGTCAGATGAGCACATTACATGGGGAGTCTCCTTAAAGGATCACTCCTCTTGCTCAACCTCCCTCACTTGCTACCCATGCCAACCCAGTAACTTCCTAACAGCACTGTCTTAGATGATGATGCCCCATGTCTGCTTGGTCCTACAGATGTTCAGCAGCTGGTAGAGTCCATGCCAAGCACATGAAGTCCCTGCTGCCTTTCCTATCAGAGAGGAGCACTCAGCTCACATTGTCTGTCTGCCCTGCAGGCAACACATTCCTCCACCTAGAAGACTGGGGAGGAGCCACACTGGCAGCCACACCCACACGTGCAAAGCGGGCATATGGCAGAGGCATGCACGTCATGGCGGGTGGGTAGGTGATACAGCTAGAGTTTCCTCGACACCTTGGGAGGTGGTTTGCATGCTGCTGTCTGACAGTGGTGAGCCTCACAATCTGCCGCATGCAGGGAGCCATATCCAGTGTTGTGGAGGTCTGGGCTAACCTGGTCAAGGAGGCAACACCCTATGGTTGCCCAGCCTGGGAGACCTGGCCATGCTCAACTCCTGTAGACAACAGCATAACTCAGCTCTCCCGTGCTGGTGTGTTAAAATTTGTATTTTTATGAGTGTGAGTGTTTGCCTGCACATACCAGAACGTAGGTCATCTGGACAAGCATTAAGGGCTCTTAACCACTGAGCTCTCTCTCCAGCTCTGAGTCTCAGCTCCTTGCCTACAAAGGGAAGGGATTGGACTAGGTGGTTCCTGCACTCCTGCCCACCTCTAATCCTAGGGTTCCAAAAAGGAAGAGACCCTGCTCAGAAGTGCCATCTCTGATGCAGTGCCAGCTGCTTCTACACAGTCATCTTAGTCTCCCAAAGCACATCTAGCTGTGGCTGCTGCCTCTGCTTCTCCCTAGTAGTGTCACTCCAGCTGAATGTGTAGAATCAGGAGACATTTCACAGACCTGAGTTGAACAGGTGGAGGCTCAGTAACATAACCATAAGTAGTCTCGGGTTAGTGGGGTTACTGCAGCTGGCAGGAGCAGTGGTGAGTGGCTACTTACTGCTCAGGGAGCCTCATTGTAACTCTAGGGGCCACAGCCTTCAGATAGCAAGATAGAAGTGTATATTTGTAGTGAACCCAGAGGTAAGGTCTAGCATTTGGCACAGGAGAAGGTAGTCAAACAAACAGGTCATGTGAGCACCCATCACGTAGTCTTATAAGGGACAGAGACACAAATGACAGGCAAAGGAAAGCTGCAAACCATGAAGGCCAAAAACAAAATGCAAAAGCTGATCCACCTCCTTGACAGGCCATCTCGGTGTCAAGAGACCATGGCCAGCCCAGAGGAGTATGCACTGTAGCCCATGACCACACCCTTAGATGGTCCTAAGCAGAGAGAGCATCCCACAGTAACATGTAGACCCAGAGCCCAAAAAATCCTGGCAGTGTGCCTATCCTATGGCCGCAGACAAAGGGGAATGTATAATGTCACTTAGAGTCATATTTTAACTGCATGGGTACATAACAGAGCAGAACTCATCTCTCAGAGGCATGTGGAAAATAGATTCAAGATGTTATTGAAAACCAACTTGACCTAAGAAGCTAATGAGGCCACTAGTGACTAGAAAGGAGTACCTGGGCCTGGACAGTACCAACAGAGAAAGTCAAATTCTCAAGCTCTGAAGCTTTCTGCTCGGTCCTGGGTCCATCATCATGAAGTAGATAATGACAAGCAAGGCTGCTAGCTGCTCGGAAGAACCATCAGAGCCCCTGGGGAAGCACTAAAGGTGCTGCACGCAAGCATTTACTACTGCAAACACATTTACTGCTGCATCCCCAGCCTTCAGCATGGCTACTCACACATTCCATCCTCCCAATGATGCTGCAGGGCCAGCACTGTCATCAGCCCCTTGAGATGGGGCAGGTGGGAACGAGAATATCAAAGTGTAGAAACTTAGAGGTCTTGTTCAAGGTCACTCCACTGCACTAGCAAGATGTGCAGTCATGCACATGTCCTCCTCCATAATGCTGTTTCCAGAGCATCCTACTCTCCTACTGCCCGTGCCTCTCTTCCATATCCTAGTGCATATATGCTAACCCTTAATTCTTTGTAGAAATTTCCTCTGTACCTGTTTTTATCTCCCCAATCAAACTGTTTGTATTCTACAGCCAGGGAGTGGGAGTGCCTTCTATGCCTCTTCAGAACCTCCTGCTGTCAACTTCCCCTGTGGGTACTTGATTGAATTAAAGGACAGAATTGCATGATGGGAAAAGACATCCTTTAAAAAAGAAGAAGAAGAAAACAAGCTTCAGGTTCAGGGAGAGAGCCTGCCTCAAAAGGAATAAGGCAGATATTGATAGAAGAAGATACCCAAAACTCTCCTCAGGCCTCTGCACACATACATGTATACTCCATACATGTACATAAAACACCACACACACACACACACACACACACACACACACACACACACACACACACACACGAGCCCTGGTCACCCTCAGTGATGGAGAACTCAGTACTACTCAAAGTATCTGTTCTACCCATGAGTGAGCAGTTCTACTAGAATGAAGCTTCCCAATATTCTAGGGCACACTGGGGAATGAGGGAAAGGAAGGGGTGATAGAAAGCAGCATGCAGGGTCATATAGGCTGAGATCTGTTATGCAAAAGAAATATAGCACCTTCTATTTGTGGGAAAGCTGAGATAACAGGTTAGAGCCTTCTGGTGTTATATAGAGAGGAAGCAAAATAACCCCCTCCTCCTTAGAGGAACAGGCAACTGAAGCAGTGAGGACCAGTCCCAGCTGATGGTCCCAGCAGGAAGCACAGTGGGATAGAGCACGAATCTGGATGTTGGCTCCTGGAGCTCTTTTACCTATTGACATAGCACAGGGGCGTGCAGTGGTACTTTCTGTCAAGGTACTGGCTGCTATTCTCTACCATACATCGGTGGGACAGGTGCCTTGAGTGGCATGGAGCTCTCCTCTATACATGGAACCCAGGCTCATATTTGCTCAGTACTAAAGCTGTTTAAATGCACTGGGCAGTCCATGTAGACACCTGGGGCAGTGTGAAAGGAGAGGAGTTGTCACATATGTATGGTGCATTGTGGGTTTGTCAAGACTGAAAATGTCTCATTCATAAGTTTTAAATAGTTAACACACATTGAATTTTTTTAATGTCTTGGGTTAAGTAAAATGTACTATAAATAATTTCAGAAAACTTTAAGTATGATATGTTGGTCAGCAAACTGATATGACAAAATACCTAAGAGTAGAAGAGTTAAAGCAAGAAAAGTTGGTTTGAACTCACAGTTTTGAAGGTTTTACTCCCTGCTTACTTCAGTCACCCAGAATTCATTGCTTCTGGGTGTTGTGGTGAAGGCAGAACATCATGGCAGGCAGCATGTGGTAGGGCCTTCTGGGGGGACAGAAGAGAAAGAAGAAGGGAGAGATAAAGACAGTAGAAGAGAAAGGCTGAGGAAAAGAAAAAGAAAGGAAGAAGGCAGAGGGGAGGAAGGGGAGAGGGAAGGGAGGGAAGATCCTTCGAGGGCACACCCCTGTGACCCCCTTCTCCAAACATCCCCACCACTTCCTACAATTCCCACTATCTCCCCACAGTCCATTCAGTTTTAGAACCATTAGTGGATTAGTTTATTGATAAAGTCAGAGCCTTCATGATCTGATTGCTTCCCCCAAATCCCACTTCTGAGTCCTACTGTACTAAGCACCAAACCTTTAACACATGAGTCTTTGATGGACATTTCAGAATGCAAGGCCCCCATAGGACCAAGACACACAGGCATATACCACACAATGCCTCTCAGTGCTGGGGTTCGAGGAGCCAGCACACTGGGAATGTAGGATAGAAGAGCCCACTGCAGTCTGGGGTGGGGAGGTGGCCTCAGAACGCCTTGAAGGGTGGGCTAGTGGGAAGTCAGGGAAGGAATACATACAATGTGGGTGGGGGCAAGGTGCATTGAAGATGCAACCCTGGTGGGAGAAGAAGGTTCCTGTAAGAATGGAGTGGTAGGGTAGAGCTACCATTGGAAGTCCTGGCTTTGCCCCATCTAATTCCAATACAAAGTTCCTCTCTGTGACGGTCTCCTCTGCCCTAATCAATAATTAACTACTGGGGACACTCACCCAGGGCCAGGCACTCTCTTGGTGTTGAGGACACAGCAGTAAATGAGACCTCCCTGGCTCCTGTCCTCAAGCAGGGAAGACCATGAGATAAATCAGAATGGGGCTCCCTGACCCCATGACAGTCCCACCTACTGATGCCCTGGGTCCTTCCTGAGGGATCACTCTAATCCCAGGCCCCTTCCTGACTACCAGTCAGTCCCAGTCAAGTCTGTGTCCCTCCTCTAAATTCCTGTCTACCCAGTAGCCTGGAGCCCATCCCCTTAAATACCCTCCCCCCAAGCCCCAGAATTTCTGGACAGCTCTGAGCTTTCCACCCATGTGGGCCTGGTGGTGGCACCAAAGGGCATGAAGGGCCTCTCCCTTCCTAGGCCAGACCTGAGCTCTGTCCAGGGTGCTGAAATCACTGCTCTGCCTGCCTGAAAGAGGAATAGATTGCATGCTCACACCCAGCATCATCAAAGCAGTTATGGTCTTTCCCTGCATTCTCAGACTTGCCTGGCATGGTTTCTGGGATCATATCTTCTGCTCCTACTTCTCCTTTATCTAAAAATCTCTGAAGGACACAGTAAGAGAGGGCAAGGAAAAAAAAAAAAAAACCGGGCTGTAGCCACCTCTTCCCAAACCTCACACACCAACTAGTCAGTCATCAGAGGCAGAAAAATACCCCTGAGGCCCCTGATTTGGACTCTGTCACCCACTTACATGACTCTTGGGTGCCCCAGTGATATGAGAGCAGACGAGGAGCCTGATCTGTGTACCACAGGTCAGAAACTGAGCACCAAGCTCTGAGTGGACCCGAGCATGACAGCCATGCTCGTTCTGCAGTCCTCCCCCACCCAACCCCACCCACACACATGCGCACAGCACAGTGAAATGAGTGTCCACTGCGTAGCATTGCCTCAGTGTCAGGAGCTCTGTGACACTCTGGCCCTGGCCATTCTAGTCACTGTGGCTGCAGGCTCTATCTCTCTCGGTGGGGAGGCTGGGCAGAGCTGCCTGAAAGTGGGTGAGGGGAGAAAACATCCTTATGGTTGAAGCCTCGTTTTCTCTAAAGAGCTGAGCAGCAGCCCTGCCTCTGTTCTTGAAGAAGAGAAGAAGTACAGCAGGGGACCAGAAGCTGAGTATGAGAGGGGACCCAAGGAAGAAGTGGGAGAGGTTAGCTGTGGGTGACCTTGAGGGAGTCATTTCCCTCAAGGGATGCCCTCAACCTTCCAGTTAAGTGAGTGATGGAGAAGGTCTTTAATACTCATCTTTATGAGCTAAGCATGCTGGCAGTATGCACACTGGAAGTACAGGAGCCACATATATGATGTCTGCCTGCAGGAAGCCAGCCTGGCACTGCCCTCTATGGAGACATGCGAAGAACACAGTCCAGTCCCCCTACATCCCAGAACACCCCACAGCCTCTCTATATATGTGCTGGCAAATAAGAATAAATAAGAGCCTGGCACAGTGCCTGGCCCACAGCAGCTATCCCATAAGGCCTGATTCCTTTCCTCCCCCTTGCCCTTGAACATTTATCTCTCTCCGTAGGGAATGATAGAGACAGGAAACCAGAAAGAGGAGGGGCAGAACAAGGTCAGGGAGGGTGGGAGAGAGTGTGAGGGACCACAGCTGCCATCATTAATCACCTTCCCTGGCAACCTGCACTTGTGAATCAGCATCTGTGATACTGACAAAGGATGCCTGGGGGATGGAGATGGTATAGTCTTGAGTAGGACGTGATGGTGGGAGGAAGGCGTGGGCAAGAGTAAATCCTGCATTCAGGACTAATCTCAGTTGGATACACACACTCATACTCACACACTCATAAACATACACACTCACGCATGGGCAGACACACACCAACATTGCCATGGTGCAGATTGTGGAGCCCCCTCCTCCTGCTGTCACCCCATCTGTGCTCACACTGCAGCCCCCTCTGCCTCATCCCCAGAGCCAACCAAAGCAGTCAAGGCAACTGCTGATTAATAATTTACACATTAAGAGTGCTGTGAAGCTGGTCCCATTAGAGGGGCAGGGACTCTGTAATGAGGCACACTGGTATCACAGAAAGTGCATGAAATGGTCTAGGTTCCATCTGCCCCTCCCAGCACTCACCCAAGACCTGCTTGCAAGCGGGTGAGCTGGTTCCAGTAGTAAACCTTACTACCAACCAACTGTGTGACCTTGCACAGCTCCCACGCCCTCTCTGAGTATCAGATGTGTCATCTGTGCAATGTCTGGATTAGATTACAGTATCCCCAAAGCCCCTTCTGGCTCCAAAGTCTGTGGCTTTCTGATTCTATAAGCTATTTGCATGTCCCAGCAGATGGCTAACAGCAACAGTCATTGGCTGAGCGAGTTCCCACCAATTCTCTGTAAGAAATGAGCACATACAGCAAATGCTCTTTTTGGTTCTGATCCATGCTACAGTCACTGTTTATAATGAAAACTCTGAATTATCAACTGTTGTCATTATAAGCAAGGAAGAGAGAGCAGAGCAGAACAGAATCACAGGTGGCTCCTCATAACTCTGGTTCCACTAATAGGGGCTAACCCCCACTATCCCTTCACCTCTAAACACCCAAGCATCTCTCTGTCTCTTTGTCTCTCTCTCTGTGCATGAAATTAACAATTGCAATACCAGAACTCGAAGCCAGCCCACAAATCCACTGTTTTCTCATGTTTCTACAAATAGATAACTGATGAGTGTTATATATATAATGTGTGTTACCTTTCTTGTATAGAGTATAGAGTGCAGGACAGGAATTATGAATATTATGATGAGGAATCAAATTGACTTTGAGTTCATTAAAGTCAGTTGATTGAAGATGATTCTTGGTGGACCTGTTTAATCAGGTGATGGCTTCTAAAACTGGACCGGGATCTTCCTGAGGATGGAGCCAGGTTCTCCCAGACATTGTGATGAAATGAGCTGACACATGACAGTGCTCTTGGGAGCTGAGCAGCAGGAAGCTCCCGGGGGACTGAGAGAGGCCCTAAGCAGTCATTGAGAGAGGGAGACCTCCATCCTTTACAATAGGATATGAATCCTGCCAACAACTGTGTGGGCTAGAAGGTGGATCCTGGATACAGATAGTACCCAAGGCTACCCAAGGCTGTATAGATAGAAGCTTGGTAACACCATGAGTAGACATCCTCTAAATTAAGCTCAGACTCATGAGTAGGTTCTATGGGATGGTAGGATACATCTTAAATTGCTATATTCCTTTTGTGGTCACTTATGCCAGTACTATAAATACAAATACGGCTACCAACCAAATAAAATTACACACAAAGAACATCTTCTAATAAAAATGTTCCTTTTTCAATCTCTGATGCTACATACAGGTGGCCTGCCTCCTCTTCCATCTGGGAGCTATCTGAGACCCCTCCCTCTAAGCCCATCATAGAAACCGTGGCACAAAATAGGGAGCCACTGTACCGAGTAGAATTTCCTCTTTCAACATGAGGGCAATGACATCTGTCCAGCCCAGTACCAACACAGGATGGCAGAGACCACTCCGGGGAACAAGTGCCCTTCCATTTGTCCTGGCCAGTGTGGTAACGGCAGGCAAATGACTCTATAAGCTTCCAGGCCAATTGACGGCCAAGCCATGCATGATGTCACTTGACTCTTGGAGGGTGCCCCACCCCTAGTCCCACATTGGTGCACCTTGGCGCCTGGTTCAGAAACCCATTCTTTCTCCTCCCATGTCCTTGCCCTCCCTCTCTGCCTGCCCTACAGGGTACCAGTCCTTGCTTCCTGTGCTGCCACATCCACCTTACTACAGCAGAAGCCTCATCCAGGGTGACACTGCGGGCAGGGAGGGCAGCCACCAGCTGAGGCTTTGAGACTTACAGTGCCAGGCCCCCAGGGACAAGAAAGAGCTGAGTCCTGTGTCTTCTGCTCAAATGCCTCCCCCATCCACCTCCCAACCCCATCCCAGATGTCCCAGCTCATTCCTAGCTCTTTCTCTGATTTGCTCAAGCTGAGACTGAGCAGGAGCTGTTTTCAGAGAAGAATAAACCCAATGGCAATTTCCAGGACATCAGTCTCTCTGCCAGTCTCCTCCGAATATGCTAAGAGGGCTGCCTTGTCCAGTCCCTGAGAGACAGACACATGTCATGCTGCTACCCTGGAAAGAACCCAGCATCTCTCCTTACCTTCTTCCTGCATATCTACCCCACCTTCCCATAGAGCCAGACAGAAAATGAGGAGTGGAACTAGTAAGGTTTCTTGAACTTTCTCCAGGTAAAGCCCAAAAACCTCTGCATTCTGTGTATTAAGAGCTGAGAACCCTTCACTAGCCACTCGGGAAAGCAGCACAGAAGGTAGGGGAAGTAGTTCATAAGCCACTGACCTTATGCATAACTTGCCCTAGGTATTCTTATCTGTGTGCACATGTCTACAAATGGCCCACCCTCAGGGCTAGGGTTCTGAAGACTCAGATCTCACCCCTCCTGCCTGTGTTTCTAGGCCCGTTCACACCAGATGTCCCATCCCTATGCTTGCACTGGCCGAGTCAGGCATCTTCTTGGCCCTCATGAAAACGCACATCAAAACCACCCCAGGAGCTTGTGCAAGGTGGGATTCCAGTCTCCTTTGGTAAGTTCTCCAAGTGAGTCTTATTCACATTACCATTTGGGAGCCCTGTCTAGTTTCTCTGCTGAGTTAATCTTTTTACAGTTCTATCAAGTAAACATTACTCATAGAAAACCTATGGAAGGGGTTGGGGAGATGGCCCAGTAGGTAAGGGCTCTCTGAGCAAGCATGAGGACCTGAGTCTGAATCTCTAAGGTCCCAGTAAAAGCCAGCAGAACAGCAGGCACTTGTAACTTCGGAGCCAGAGAGTGGAGACAGGAGAATTCCTGGAGCTTGCCAGCCAGCTCATCTAGCCAAATTAGAACGCTTTGGGTCCATTGAACAATAGAGGGAGACACCTGAAGTTGACATTTGGCCTCCACGTGCATGAACACACACAGATCACATATACACATATACATACCTAGATCATGTATTTGACCCATCTACTAGATCATGAAGTGCTGGGAGGTTTGCTTTACCTCTCTAAGCCTCAATTGTCATGGGTATAAAATGGGAACATTTTGTGTGTGGTGGTGGCACACACCTTTAATCCCAGCACTCAGGAGGCAGAAGCAGGCAGATCTCCGTGAGTTCAAGGCTAGCCTGGTCTACAGAGCAAGTTCCAGGGCAGGTTCAAAAGCTATACAGAGAAACCCTCTCTCAAAAAACAAACAAACAAACAAACGAAACCTGGGAACATTATGTCACAGTATTCTTTTATGGTTGGTTTGTTGTTGTTTATGTGTCTGTTTGAGACAGAATCTTGCTATGTAGTCCAGTCTAACCTCAAGAAACAATCCTCCTGCCTCAGTCTCCTCAGTGCTTGGATTACAGGTATGCAATGCCATGCCCAGCATGTTGCAATACCCTTATAAAGATTAAGATAACATCCAGGGCTGAAGATACAGCTCAGATGCAGTGCCACTATTAACAACATCATATTTAATGATGAAATTCTGATTGCTTTTCACCTAAGATCAGAAATAAGGCAAGAATCTCTGCTTTCATCACCTGTGACTGACATTGTCTCTGGAAGTTCAAGCCATTGCAATAAGGCAAGAAAAAAATAGAAAGAAGGGTAATTGAAAATAGAAAAAATGGAGTAAAACTCATATTTATTCATAGATAAGAGGATCATCTACACAGAGAATCTAATAGAATCTATAAAAACTAATAAGCAAGCCAGGAACGGTTATGGACTACAAGCTGAAAACACAAAAATCAAATGCATTTTGTCATCAACCAGTTGGAAACTAAGACCTTAAAAAATAATATATTTTGCGATACATGAAATATTAATTAGGGATAAATGTGACCCATGGTGTACAAGAAGGGTATACTGTGGTTTACAAATATTGCTAAAAGAAATGGAAGAAAACCTAAATAACTGTGGAAATATAATATTAATAAATCAAAAGGCTCATTATCACTGGGACATCAATTCTACTCATGCTGATCTATCAGTTCAATGCAATCCTGGTTGAATTCCCAACAGCCTTTTTAAAGGAAAATCATCATGCATAGTCTAAGATTTATTTGGAAATACAAAAGATCTAAAAGAACCAAAAAGTTTTAAAATGAATAAAATTGAAGGACTCACATGATCTGACGTTAAGGTTATCATAAAGCCACAGTTGCTGTGACAGTGTGGTTCCAGTGCCGAGAAAAACAAATAGGTCACTGAACAGAATAAATAGAACAGAACAGAACACCCATGTCTGATCAGATGCTACTTTTTATAGGTTAAAAAAAAAAAAAACCTATCCATATTACAAACTGGATAACCAAAATGCAAAATTATTTGATAACTGGGAAACAATAAACTAGCTCAAAACACATCTTAAACCTAAATGTAAAATTATACAGTTCCTAAGAGAAAATCTTCATGACTAATGGATTAGGCAAAGATTTCTTAGATATAGCACCAAGGATATAATCATAAAAGAAGAAAGTGATCAATTAGACCTCAACAAAATTTAGAATTTCTGGAGTTTGGAAGAGTATGAAAAGGTGAGCAGACACCGGAAGGAAATGCTTGCAAGTCACAAACCTGACAAAGGACATAAGTAACCATTCAATGGCAAGAAGATAACCCAATTAAAATGGAAGACACAAAATATTTGAACAGTTCACCAAAGAAGCTGTATGGCAAATAAAATAAAATAAAAATAAGAGATCATGAAAAGATCGTTAGCATTATTAGTCACCAGGGAACTGCAAATTAAAATCATAATGAAGAACTGTGACACAGTTATTAGAATCGCTAAAACTAAAAAGAGTGACTATGTTGATTCTAGTTGAGGCTGTGACAGAACAGGGATTCTCGCACACATATGGATGCTGGGGGAAACATAAAATAATACAGCCAATAGGAAAAGAATCTGAGCTGTTCTTTTTCATGCTGTTGGAAGTCTTGGCAGTGGTGGTGGGTCTTTTGGAGACAGAGTCTCACTATGTAGACCAGACTTGTCTCAAAATAACAAAAATTTGCCTCCCAAGCCAGTGCTGGGATTAAATTCATACACTACCACATCCAGGAAAAAAATTAATTAATGAAACAAAAAAAGGTTGATTTTGTGTGTTTTGGCCTTTGTTTCTGAGCTGGACTGAAACCAGAGCTTTGCACATACTAGACAATTGTTCAACCTCTAAGTGGAGAAAGGAGCCAAACATACATGAAAAAACTTTTTCTCTTTGTGGGGGCAGGGTGTGTGTGTGTGTGTGTGTGTGTGTGTGTGTGTGTGTGTGCACGCACACACACGTGTGCATACAAGCGTGTACTCTAGGGATGGAACCTAAGATTGCATGCTTACTAGGCAAGTGTCCTACTGCTGAGCTGATCCCCAGCCTCTTCATACAGTGCCTTGATTATGGTTATGGTTTCACACAGTACATATATGTCAAAACATATCTAAATGAAGATGTGACACATTTGTAGTTTCTAATGTCAGTTATCCCTCAATAAACATTTTTTTTGCTCAGTGTCATGATAGAAGAGTGTTGTGGCTACTTTGGGTGCTTCAGGGAAGGCCTCTCTGAGGAAGCAGTTTCTTCTTTGAATCTGAAATGAACCCCATTGCTTGTGTTTTAACACTAAGAAGCAGGTTACTAGGGTCTAGCCTTTGAAGATTATACTTCCTCCTGGTTCCTACCTAGTTTTCTGTCTTCAGTCAGACACAAGACACCCCCACTGCATACTTCTACCACCAAGATTTACTCAACTGATGCATCCCCTACTCTGATGGCCTAAAATCCCTCCAAAACCGTGAGCCCAAATAAACCTTCCTTCCTTCTAACTGCTTCTGTCAGGCATTTTGTCATAGCCATCAGAAAAGTAACTACTGTCACTATATTAAGCTGAATCTGATTGACAGGAAGTAGCTCAGCAGAAGTCTGAGAACAGCATCCCAAGCAGAGGCAACTGGAAATACAAGACCCTCCTGGGCAAGAAAGAGAATGCCCTGTTCCAGAGGCACATCATCGTACTGGGAGGCTGCTGTGAGTCACAGAGGCCATGGCACAGACTGACTCCAGGTCAGGGAGGGATCTGCAGGCCCAGCAGGGAGTCTGGGCGGTACTCCAAGTAGGTGGGAAATCATTTACTTCCAAGTCATTTACTCTGAGTAGGTGTGTAGATGTCATTCAACGGAGAGACACAATCTGATTCCTGTTGATTTGTTGTTTCTAATCATTGGATTCTGTACCAAGGGCATGCATTATCTGTAAGAAGTAAAATGTATACTGAAAACAAGATTAGCTTCACTGTCATGTGGAGACTAGGTTGTAAACGAGTGAGAATGGAAGCAGGAAGCCCCAAGAGGTAAGTGCAGCTAAGTACTGTAACCCCAGAACTCAGAGGGCTAAGACACCATCAGAGCAAGGCTAGTCAGGGCTTCTCAGTGGCCTGAGAAGACTTTGACAATGAGGAAGAAGAGGAGGGGGTATGAAGAGGAAGAGGGCAAAGATGATGACTAATAACTGGACAGAACTCTTGCCTAGCATGCCTAAGGGCTTAGGTTTGGTCCATAACATCATAGAGTCAGGGGCTTTGGGGAGCCACTGTGGTCACTAGGCAGCAGCGAGTGCCAGGATGCTTTTAAGACTGATCCAGAGGTGGGGTCAAGAGTGCACATTATATGTGAGGTGCTTATGAGAAGAAACTGGGCTCCAAGGCTGGCTGCCAAATTTATACAAGCACCTGGCCCTCAGGATGTGTAGTTCTCAGACCTCCATTATTCCCTCCTCTGGGTACCCTAGAGCATCCAGCCACCACCCAGAGTTACTTTGGCTTGTTTTGCTATGGTTGGCTATATCACCGCCTCCCTCTCTAGACAGAGATCTCTTCTTCCTATCCCAGTGCCTTGAAGGCAAGCAGCTGCTATTTGCTGAATAAAGAATGCTAGTCCTGGTGGGGCACAGTTTTAATTCCAGCACTCAAGAGGCAGAGGCAGGCAGATCTCTCTGTGAGTTTAAGGCCAGCCTGGTCTACAGAGTGAGTTCCAGCACAGCCAGAAATATGTATAGAAAACCTTGTCTTAAAAACAAGGGGAAAAAAAGAGTGTCTATGGAGATGGTTCAGTCAGTAAAGCTCCTGCCACATAAGCTTGAGGACCTGAATTCAACTCCCTAAAACCCATGAGAAAGTCAGGCATGGTGGTGAGCATCTCTAATCCTAGAAGATGGGGGTGGGCAAAGGCAGTGCCTGGAGTTCATGGAGCAATTAATCATGCCAAATCAGTGACCTCCAGGTTTAGTGAGAGACCCTGCCTCAAAGAATAAGGTCTCAGAGAGTGGTAAAGAAAGAGACCCCTTGCCTCCACATGCACACACACACACACACACACACACACACACACACACACGCATGAGCAACAGCATGCACACATGAACACACACATGACCGCACACATGCAAAGAAACAGATGAATAGCTGAGTAGCTTACAAGTTCATAAGCTCTGGACAAGGAAGCCTGTCACACCCCCACCCCCACCCCACCCCGGCCCTGGCATCAAACCTTCCGCACTACCCTCCATCATCCTCCCCTCACTACTATGGCCCACTCTAGCCGATTCCTGACTGTCACCACCCAAAACTACAACTACATGGCCAGCATGCTGGGCAGTCACTGTCAGCTGCCCCTGCCAGCAAGCCCTGACCTACTTTGGTACTGGTAGAGGCTGATGATGTCATCATCAGTGAAGCTCCTCAGACTGGGGCTTGTGAGTCAGACTTTGAGGCTGGCTTCAGTTCTGAATGCCAGGAACCTGGGCAGAGAGCTGTCCACGGATGTCACAGGGTGATGGGGACAGAGCACAAAACTAGGAGTGGGGACAACAGCTCTCTGGAGAGCCTACTGTCCTGCTGGGAAGCTGGCATCAGTTTCCAAATCCCTTTGGGGATTCTGGGTTGTATGGTCTGAACCCCAAATACCCCATCATACAGGGGGTGAGGGTAGGAACAGGGGACAGGAAGGATTCCTGAAGCCCCTCTCCATTGTCCCAAGTCTTTGATGAGCATGTTAATTTGAGCAGTTTTCAATCATCTATTAGATATCAACCATGCCAGCAGGGCACAGAGCTGTTGGTGAGGATACAGGTGATTAAGATATTGCCTCAACGCTCAGCAGCTCCCTGTCAGGAGTCTGAGAGAAACATCAAGCAACCAAAACACTATGAATAATTGTGAACATGGAAACACAGCTGTGACCAATTGTGTGGCGAGCTCATTGAGCTCAGAGAACAGCCGGGGTTTCACAGAGGGAGTGTATCTTGAAAGATGAACTGCGGTGGGACTTTTCAAGAGCAGACAGATTGCCATCAGTCCTGGAAGAGGCTGCAACTCAGGCCAGCACTGTGTGTCTGAGGTTTCTGGGTCTATAGCCCAAACATGGGGATAGGGGACAGTGTTAACTTAAATGAGCGCTAAACTTGTCCCATATGGGCCACAGTGCTTTGCTCTCAAGCTAAGATGTCATTCTTCCAGTAGTGAGGAGCTAGTGAGGAATCTGAAGCAGGGGAAGGCTTGAACTACATTTTAGGGTGTCAGTACCCTCTTAGGTGCAATGGTGGAAGGGGGGTCAGGCTGGACAGAAGAGCACTAGGAACACCTTGGTGATAATGATGGAGGGCTGGGGTCCTTGCCAGATCCAGAGGAGGATGGGTACAGAGATCAGATGACAACAAAGGCAATCTGCCACCACTCCTACAGCCAGCCATTCTAAGACATGACCTGCCCCTAACCAATGGCTTTCTTCCTTGCATGGTCCTGTATGCATCAGTATTCTTGTCTCACCCTGGCATTCCCACAAGACGATGCATACAGAGAAAACAGGGAAATACAGACAGGCTGCAGGTAAATGAGGCATAGGAGTTGGGTCATAAGGGACACAGTTTCCTCTTTAGGCAGGAGGGCCTGAAGCCTTCACCCACTCTCTGCCCACACTGCCAGTGGACAGCATCTGTGAGATGAGCTCATAGGGAGAAGGATCAAGTCCCTAAGTCCTGAGAGCTGCACCAACCAGAAAGTGACAGCATGGACCCTGAGAAGCTAGATGAGACTGTTATGGAATCAAGATGTCCCCAAGTTGGGCATTCAGCTGCTATGAAGTAACCCTGACTGTCTCCCCAGGGTCAAGAGTGCCACTGAGCATGGGATTGAACAGGACAAGGGGAAGGCTAGCCAGCTGATCTCTTGACTACAGGGAGATGGCCCTAAGTGCCCTTTAATGCAGTGTGACACCAGGGCCCCCTGGCAGCACAATATTCCTTGTCACGGTAATGAAGTCTGACATCTCCTCCCTTGTGTCCCAGCTTGTGTTTTCCCAACCATTCCTACTCCAGAACCCCAGGGGTCAGGGCCAAGCAAGGGAGGACCCCAAAACCCCACCCTTGTCACGATGGGCTATGTAGCAGGAGCCAGCTGCACTGTGTAGCAGCTCGGGTGGGCAGAAGGGCATCCCTGGAGGGACAAGAAGAAAACAGATTCATGAAGAAAGACAGTTGGTGTTGACAGAAAACCCTACAAGCCATGAGATCAGATCCTAGCTAAGCATGGCGACTCATGCTTATTGTCCCAGCACTTCTGAGAGGCTAAGACAAGTTGCCATGAATTTGAGGTCAGTCTGGGCTACAGATTGAGACCTTTTCTTGGGAATGGGAGGGTATACTGAGGCAGTCCTTCAAGTAAGTCACTTTACCTCTCTGAAAGTCATATCTAAAAAACTTAGGAGAGGGTGTTTCTATTCCTGTCAATACTAGGTTTGTTTAGTTTCTATTTGTGGTGGTTTTTTTCTTGTGTTTAGAAAACAGGGTGTTTGTTAGAAAGAAAATGCCAAACAAAGGCAACAAAGGTCCTGGGAAGATAAAGCCAGATGTTTACACTAGCAGAAGCTACTTGGGAATGGGAGGACAGTGGGCCTAAGCAGCAAAGCAGGGCCCGCCCTTCTGGTGGGCAGAGGTGTCAATGAAGGCCTAGCCTGTTTTATCCTGGCTCCAGGGAATGTCTGGGTATCAGAACTCTGGCAGTGCACCCACCCTAACCCTTCCCCATCTTGCTCAGGCCTCCTAAGTGAAGAAGACAGAGGGTAGTCAGGGGTTACCTAGCACCACAAACAGCAGCGATTCCACTCACCCTATGACTCTCAAGGATCAAACTGTCTTTATGGGGACTACCTTACCAACTACATTGTATCAGTGGAATTAACAGCATAATAGAGCTCCTTATTTCCCACAGCAATGGCACCTGCAGCTCCCAGCATCCAAAGGTGCTGCAAACTGCACCAAGAGCCTCTCATTAATGAGCTCATTTAGTTCTCCCCAGGACCCCAGGAAGGAGATGTGAAGCCATTCTCCATGTGTGTCAGGTGCAGAAACAAAGACTCTGAGAGTTCAGTTACTTTTATAATCACAGGAAGCCCTGGGTAGCAGAGCCCAGCCGGGAGTGCTCCCTCCTCCTCCATACCCTTGAAGGTCCTCACAGAGCCCTTCATATGCCTCACATATTACAGGCCAGAAAGCACGAGGGTGGTGGACTAGGAACAGGTGGAATCTTCAGGAATGAGTATCAACCGGGTGTTGTCTGTAAGAGCTGTAGGGAATCAAGGATGACTACACCCTGAGCCACAGTCAGCATCTCCTGAGCACCTGCTGTACACAGGACTGGGGGTGCTGATGCTGGAGGAAGAGCACAGCCATGACCCTAGAAGATGAAGACAGAACTATGCCTTTGTACCATTGTGGTAACAAACTCAGATACTGTTTCACAGATGAAGATGTTGAGCTGCAGACAGGATGCTAGAGCAGAGGAGGCAAACTTTTTCTGTGATGGCTTAAGCTCTGCAGGCCATGTCTGTCTCTACAATATGTTACTAGCCTTTACTTAAATTTTTGTTTTTGTTTTGTTGTTATTGTTGTTATGTTTTTTTGTTTATTATTTGGAGGTAGGAGGCATATGCCATGTGGAAAGCAGAGGTCAACTTGCAGGAGTTAGTCCTCTCCTCCCACCTTGTGGTCCTGGGGATCTGAGCCAACTTGCTGAGCTAACAGCAAGTGCCTTCACCTGCCAAGGAATCTTGCTGGCCCTCTTTCTTTCTTTCTTTCTTTCTTTCTTTCTTTCTTCTTCTTCTTCTTCTTCTTCTTCTTTTTTCACTACAGCTTTTTAAAAACACAGACACTCCCAATGAATGCAAGTATCAAAACATCTCGTTGTACCCCTGTGTATGTGCAATTATTACCCGTCAATCAAGAGCTTGTTTTAAATGAAGCTGGGGAGATGACTCAGTCAGTAAAGTGCTCACTTTAAGTTGGATCCCCATGTAAGAAAGCCAGGTATGAATGTGTGTTTATATCCCAGTGCTGGGGGTCATGGATAGGCAGGTCTCCGAGCCTTGCTGGACAGACAGACATTCTGGCCCACTTGGTGAGTCCCAACCTAATAATGTGGACAGCACCTAAGAAATGACAGCTAGGATTGTCCTCTGACCTCCACATGTACACTTGCACCCGCACACACATGGACACACACAAATTCAAGTGTCCTCAGTTTGAGGGCCAGATGAGACAGGCTGACTTGGCTGCAGGTGGAATTTGGTTCCCAGCTACAGTTTGTTGGCCCCTGTTCTAGAGAAACAAGCAATCAATTGCTTCCTGAGCTGAGGTTCATCCAACTAACCAACCAAGATTCCAAAGCTATTCTGTTCTGAGTCTATGCCAAGACCTGGCAGTCCTTATTACATAGTTCATGTCTTGGGGGGGGGGCTACAGCATTGAGGAAGACTGATAGGGTAAGGAAATACTGTCAGTTCAGTGCATGCTGGGAGGTGTTTCAGGACAGGGCAACCAAGAGCAGAAAAGGGAAATTTTTCCGGGAGGGGGGGTCTCCTGTGCGCCCCAGGGTGAGGATGAAAGGGGGCATTTTAATCTCTCCCTTCTTACATCCGCCCCCTCCCACAGTGGGTGTGGGCCATGAGAGTGATGACATGCCACTCTTTCAGACTATTCCGCCTAGGCACCTACAGTGCCTAGAAGGGCAGGTGCATCACAGCACAGGAAGTGGGGCATCTGGTGGCGGCTGCTGAAGGAACAGGGACACCCGAAGGGCTGCTCACCCTTCCTGCTCCAGGGTGAACAAAGTGGACTTGTTGTTCCCCGAGGAATTGCCACCCCAACCCCCTCATCCTCACCCTGGCCACTCTGCTGACTCACCCAACACTTGATAGTCATACCCCAGTCAAGCATGCTTAATTAAGCCCCGGTTGCCCACACCCGCTGAGTGAGACGAAAAGATGGGACTCTAGTTTCGCCCTGAGCCGGAAGGAGCTGAGTGGGCTTTGGATCTTTGAGGAGACACACACATCATGGGCACTGGCTGGGATCCTTCTAGAAAGAAGAGTCATGGGTTCTCAGCCTTGTACCAAACATAGGCTACCTCCCTTTTGCAAGTAAGGAAACTGATACTCAGAGAGGCTGTGGCTTGATCAAGGTCACACAGCTAGGGAGAAAAAGAGGTGAAGGACTTTGCTTTTTCTGTTTTGCTTTGCCATTAGAAACGAGATGGGGAAGGACAGTCTGCCCTGAACCCTGACCTCCCTGCCCAGTAACATGGACTATTCCAGGGAACAAATACCATCCCCACCAAAACCCAGCTCCACAGCATTGTCATGGGGACTCATCTTTATATTGTATCTCTACATCCCAGGTCCCTCTCACGGGAAACCAACAGACCAGGGGACAAAGGAACAAATACTCTGGGCTGTTAAGACACACTAGTACCCTGGAGAGGTAGAGTATGATGTATCTACATGTAGCAGCTTCCAGGGGTTCCATGCCCTTGGCTTCCCCTGCAGTCTGTAATCATGTGCCTGCTGCTGTTACTGACTGTTCAGCACACACTAGACTGCACTCCAGGCAGTTACTAAGCAGATGTGATGCCTGGTATCAAGTTAGGGCTTAAACAATAGTCTGAGTGACAGAGTGAGTGAGTGAGTGAGTGAGTGAGTGAGTGAGTGAGTGAGTGAACCATAATTCCTACACCCTAGAAGCCTGACATTTCGGAGGGAAAATTAAGATATACATGGACTCTTGGCAATATGCTGTGTTGGATGCCATGAGAACAACAGAATGGATGATGCATAGGTGAGAGGAAAGGGACCCAATCCCACCCAGGGAAACTAGGCAAGACATCTTGGAGAGGGAGATGCTGTGGCCATACCTTGAGAGTATCCTACAGCAATGAGGAAGGGGAACCCCTGAGTGGAAAGGACAGCTCTCCCAAAGATAAGATACACGGCCCCACCTGCCTCCTGAGCTAGGTTAGAGAGACTCTATATGGTTTTTTGAGGCTGAATTCCAGGTGAGGGTGAGGAGGGGAAGCAAGGAGCCACAGCTAGAGACGGTGTGGGGGGAAAGCTGGGACAGTTCCCACCATGTCAGAGGACAGACCTGACTCCCAGACAACTAGAATTACTGGAGGGTTTAAGCAAAGAGATATGTTTCATCTGTGTGTTAGAAAATGGCCCTGCAGGGGTGAGAAAGATGGGCAGGGTGAAGGGGAGCTCTGGCAGGCAGGCCATCAGGGGAGTGGGGACTGTGAAGAGCAGCAAGCATCAGAGGGAGGCAAAGAGTGAGAGGGACAGGACAGAAGCAAGCGGTCATTGGGCTGTGAATGAGGAAAGAGGTCACTTAAGCTCTCAGAGCCTCAGTCTGCGCTACGAAATGAGGATAAGATGAACTACCCAGCAGCGTCATTGTTAGCATTCGTGGAGGGAGACTAAAAGGCCAGAACAGGGTCTGGCAAGCAGAGACAGCTTTTCCTCACTGCACCTTGCTGTGCCTTTGTGTCACGTGTTATACTATTGGACTTTTAGAGAGAGAGAGAGAGGGAGAGAGGGAGAGAGAGAGAGAGAGAGAGAGAATATTACGACAAAAATACACAGGACGTACAACTTACTACCGTTGAGTGCACACTACCACAGGACTCAGTACATGAGGCTGTGCAGTCATCACTATACATCTCCATAATTATGTTCATGTTACAATCTGAAAGTCTATACCAGCAAACACTGACTCCTGTCTCCCCTTCCCCCAGCCCTGGCAATCACAGTTCTATTTCTTGTCGCTATGATTTTTGATTCCTGAAGTATTTCACATGAGTGGAATCATACAGAATTTGTTCTTTCATGCCTGGCTTATTTTACTTAGCAAAACGTCCTGCGGCTTATCCTTGTTGTAGCCTTTGCCATATTCCCATTCCTTGCTGGGTATGATGGGTTACATCTATAATCCTAACACAGGATGATGAGGCAGGAGAATTGCTATAAATACAAGGCCAGCTTGGGCTTCCGAGTATCCTGTCTCAAATAATTAAATAAATAAATTGGTAGATAGGTAGGTAGGCAGATAGGTAGATAAATGATAGATAGATGACAGAAAGGAAGGAAGGAAGGAAGGAAGGAAGAATACACCACATTTTGTGTGTCTATCTCACAGTGGTTGATTACTTCCACATTTTAACTACTATACCTCCTAAGGACATAATAAGTTTTGATGACTATTTTCAGTTTTTAAAAATATAGCCCAGAAGTGGAATTGCAAGATCATGTGACAATTCTGTTTAACTCTTTGAGGGTCCACAATAGTGTTTTCCAGCTGCACCATTTCCCATCCCCATTACCAGCTGTGTAAAGGCTTCATTAACACTTCCTGTGGTCTGACCTTTCACTAGAGGTCATCCTTGTAGGTGTGAGATGAGCCAGCTTACAGTTTTTCATCAGGGAGCAGAGCCAGGCTCATGAGAAATGAATGAACTGTCCCAAGATGGGAAGGCAAAGTCCCAGGGCTGGAGCATCACCACTCACCAGAGGCCTGTGGTGCATCAGGGTTCCCTGCAGGGCAGGCTGTCACATCGGAAGGGCTCCAGGTCCCCAGCAGACCCAGCCTACTCAAAGCTGGAAGTTGAGGCAGAGCCTGTTTCTGAAGGGGGTCCCACAGTGTGCTCATTCACTCGCTCCACTGAGCCCACTGAGAAATCAGAAAGCACTCCAGGCTCTCAAACAGAGGGATATAACTGATGGGCCCAATTCCTTCTTGTGACAGGAGAGGTAGGGAGCCCACATTAGCAACATAGGAAGCTGTTCCCTTCATGGGGCTGTGTTCTATAAGAGTTCAACCCAGATACCACCAGACAGGACATGGAACCACTGTAATCAACCAGAGGGACCTGGCTGTGAGAGGAAGGGCTTGGTCACAGAAGCCAGGAACGAGAGAGGCAGATGCTATAGAAATATGGCCCCAGAGACAGAAAGATCTTGGCATCTCTCTCCACCTACCTCCTTTCAGTGGCTTTAATTGGCTGGACTCAACCAGAAGCCAGAAGGTAAGTGAGTCTGGGAAATGTAGTTTCCCTGGGACACATAAACAAGAGCTGGGAAGAGCCACTGAAATAATCAGGAAGCAGCAGACAAAGGATGGGCACATTCACTCCTCCTTCTGTCCATTTACTTGTTCACGAGATGTACAAGAAGAATTCTGGGTCCCTCCCATCCTCAAAGTGCTTAGGATTCAGCAGTACCAGGGCTGTATCCTGCATCATACAATCAGAGCTGGCCAGAGACTTCTGTTCACTCATCCTGGAGCAGGGGCGGGGCAGGGGCTGGAAGCTTGCAGGGTCCGAAGAGGCTGGGGCTGAGTTCCACCTAGGCTGGGGATTAAAAAGGGCAAGTTGCTCAGCTGCTGTGCTTCCTCCCCAGCTGAAAGCTCGGCTCAGAATGAACGTCTCTAAAAAGGAAAGAAAACCCCTTCAATCCCACTGTTTGTCTTTGGAACCTGGGAAGTGAGGGTGTAATGAACATGAAACGTGCAGGCTGCTCAGAAGTTGCCTTTGAAACCTTGCAGGCCAGCTTTGTCAGGGAGCAGCCCTCCTTTTCAAAGCCTCCTGGCTCTGAGATACCCTCTCCTCCCTCATCCCTAGCAGGCACTGGCTAATTAGCTGGAGATGTTAAGTGCTCCCTGGCTTTATGAGAGAGAAGTCTTTGGTTTTCTGGTAGCAGAGCTGGTGAGCTGAGTGTTTCTGCTAGCACTGTACCCCATACCCCACACACTCCCCCCATCTTCACAGGGCTCACAGTAGGCTTCTCTCCATGCCCAGCTGCGCACCCCCTCTCCCTGGCTCTTCCCAGAAGCCTTGCCAAAGTTACCACATGAGTAATGACCATCCCCGCTCTAAGTCTTGGGCTCTTACACACACCCCTCCTTAAATAACCTGGCCTGGAAGTGTCCCTCACCAACCACCATTCAGCCTTACCACAGGAAAATGTCTCCACAGCTCTGTTTCAGAATATTCATCCCAATTGGGGGGGGGGGTAGTGCAGTCAGGTGGATGACCCTGGGGGTGGGGGGTGGACGGGGTTGGTAGGTGGGTTTGACTATTTTGTTAGAATAAAGGCTATGTCTGCAGGAAACTTCAAGCAGGGGCATGTAGGCATGCAGATGGGAGAGACTGGGCAGGACCCACCATACCACAAGCATCATGGCTTTTGTGGCATTTGCTTGCCTACATGTCTAAGCAAGACTTAATCAGCATTGAGGGTCCAAGCTAGAAAAAGTTTGGAAGACTGCCAACTAAAAGAGAAGTCAGGGAAGTCTCTTGCTGATGGCACAGAACCCTGTGGTCCCTGCACATCCATGAAAATCCTTCCCAGGCTCCTTCAGCTTGCCTATGCTCACAGCCAATGGGTGTAGGAAGGACGGGTGTTGAATTGTAGCGGGGAGGACACAGGGAAGGGAGAGGGAACTGGCAAGTTCCAGACCATTGTTGCCTCAGGCATATTTCAACAGGGATGCACCATGAAATAATATAGATTGGAGAGAGAGAGAAAGAGAGAAAGGGAGGGAGGGAGAGAGAGAGAGAGAGAGAGAGAGAGAGAGAGAGAGAGAGAGAGAGAGAGAGAGAGACTCTTTCCTCTGCTCAAACATCCCCCTCTAGAAAGAAACAGCCTGAGTTCCAGCTGGGTTGCAAAGTTAAGTGGCATGTGGACATGCAAGGGAGCAAGTATGTACACATGTATAATGTCTGTGTGCATAAAAATGTCACCAAGAGAGTTGTGATTGGAGTGATCAGGATGCAGATCAATTTTCATGAAAGAAGCCACCCAGAAGCTGAGTACAGTGGGGTACACCTTTAATACCAGCACTCAGGAGGCAGAAGCAGGCAGATACCTGTGAGTTCAAGGTCAGCTAAGCTACATGGTAAGTTCCAGGACAGCCAGCGCTATATAATGAATCCCTATCTAAAAGAAGAGGAGTAATAGAAGGAGTTGGAGAAGAGGAGGAAGAAGATGATCTAGCATAGAAGGAAGAGGAGTTGAAGGAGGAGGAAGAGGAGAAGAAAGGAGAAAGATGAAGTCTCCCCAACCCTCAAAGTTTCACAGCTCAAGATCCCTGAGTCCAGGCCCCTAGACTCTAAGCCCTTAAAGCATCTGATAAAATGACAGGCATTTCTCTGCAACTGGAACCAGTTTCCTGCTGCCTGGGTCAGGGATCTGCCTTAGCTCTACCCAGATGTCAAAGGAGCTCCCACACACCATAGTGACATCAGCTGAAATGAATGGAGCATCGTGGCAAAGAGACAAAAATTTCACAAAAAAGAATCCAAAGCAGACAAATCCCTTCCAACCGTGCTGTCCCCACCCACATCGCCCGCCATACCCTGTCCAGCTGCTCCTGGAGATGCCCCTTCCAGAAAAGAACCTGCCCTGCTTGCAGCCAGGCTAAAGAGTGGTCAGAGAGTTACAGGGACTTCAAGGTTAACACCAGGCCTGACAGCCCCTCAGAAGTCTGAACCCATGGGAAATCTAGAGACAGGGAATCACAGAAATAGAAACAACAAAAAAGAGAACACACCCAGACACTTAAGGTGAATGGGGTTCTCCAGAACCCAAAGCTATGCATAGACTGGACAGAAAGACCAACAGACAGGCATTAAGAAACTGTGTGTGTGTGTGTGTGTGTGTGTGTGTGTGTGTGTGTGTGTGTGTGTGTGTGAGTGAGTGTGTGTGTGAGAGAGAGGGGCAGAGTATATTTATCAAATTGTATAAAATGTTTGTGCAAACACTTTCAGCCTCACAAAGAATTTTAAAAAGTTAATTAAAAGGAGAAAAAAAATGTTTGTGCAAACCCAAGAGGGACTAGCAGAGAATTGTGCAGGCCAGGGAAAAACACATAAACTAGGCATGCACCTATATATACATGTGCTCACAAATATGTGCATATACATACATACACATGGGCATACAAGTATACATGTATACATATGCACTCATGTATGCACACACACAGTCACACACAGGTTGTGTATAGGTGGTACCAGGAA
Organism: Phodopus roborovskii; assembly: GCF_943737965.1. Taxonomy (NCBI): domain Eukaryota; kingdom Metazoa; phylum Chordata; class Mammalia; order Rodentia; family Cricetidae; genus Phodopus; species Phodopus roborovskii. The sequence goes on from NW_026126517.1 coordinate 21,091,387, forward strand.
CAGGAGAGTCAAGGGTTGAACTGATGTCAGAATAAGCCAAGAGCAGACTTGTTTGTGTCTGTGACCGCAAGCTGTGACAGAAGAGGACAGAGCATGTCTGTGCATGTGGGCCACATGGGTGTGTGCTTCAGGAACCTGTGGCTACCCCTGTCGTCAACAGCCCACAATGTGCACTCATACTTTTGGGGGATCAGACACTTCAGGGTCTCCTTCCCTGGGGTCTTTGCTCACAGCTCCCATCAGTTACTACTCAGGACCTCTCTTGCCTTCAATCCGGAGGTGCTCCTCTGGCCTTCTACTTCTTCCTCTCTCGGGGCTAATCTGATAGTCCTCCAACTCAAAGACAAGCCTCTCTGTTCTGGTGATGGCAACGGCATCCCAGCCAGTACAATGACCATCAAATGCCTGTTCTGAAGCCATCCTCCTCACATGGCTCTAAATCTAAGGAATGGACCTTATAAACATAGACCTTGGGTCACAGCCTCAACTTCAGAGTTTGCCTCTTAAACCTTGTGACCTTGTGCAGTTGCTTAGGCCTTCCCAAACCCTTCTTTCTTCTTTTTCCTCTTTGTTTTAAAAAGAACAGAATTCTTGTAGGGGATTAAATGAGATAAAGAATGTGAAGTCCCTGGCATTGCACCAACTACAAAGCCATCACTTCCTTTTGGGCCTCTATTCAGTCTCCCAGGAGCAAAGTGGTGCAAACTCCCAGGGGCTTCCCAAGTCACACCTCCAGACTGAAACTGGAGGTGACCTTAGAAGTCATGCGTTCTAGGCCCCACCTCATGGAGTTGTAAATGAAGACTCTGGTTCCTGGAGAAGTTTGAGGATTGTCAATGGAGCATACATTTTCTGGCCTTAGCATTTAGCCTCCAGCCAGAGCCAGAGAGGAGTCAAGGTGGGCAGTGAGGTTCGGGGTTGGCTCCCTTTGGCTTGGACACTAAGCCCCGTGGAGTGGGGGCAGGTAAGGGCAGCAGAGTCCTGCCTGTCTCTGGAGTCTTGGTCACTTCTGCTCTGGCCCAAACTTGCATTGTTCAAATATGTCCCCTCCATTTCCTGCCCCTTCCTTGCTCCTCACCTCAGCTGTGGCCCACAGTGCTAAGGATAGCCTGTCTATGCTGGGACTTGTCCTTCCCTTGAGCAAGAGTCCCAGGAAGGAGAAGGAGGAATGCTGCGAGGACAACAGAGGTCATGTTCCTTCTTGTGCTTGTCACACCCTGCATGGGAGGCTGCTGAGAGAGGAGTAGGTGTGTGAGCCAGGGGTGATGAGGCAGGAAGTGATCTTGCTAGAAGAGAAAGCACAACAGTAGGGGTACTGAGGTACAATGTGGTAGGAACCAAACTGCCTACTTCGAATCCCAGCCCCATTGTTCCATGGCTGTGTGACTTGGGCAAGTCACACAACCTTTCTGTGCTTTCACTTTCTCACCTGCATCCACCAATTGCACTAATAGATACTTCATAAATGTATCATGATTTTTATTTTGGTTTTGTTTTCAGAAATGATCTCCTCGCCAGGCGTGGTGGCCATGCCTGTAGTCCCAGCTACTTGGGAGGCTGAGACAGGAGGATCGCTGGGGTCTGCGCTATGCCGATCGGGTGTCCGCACTAAATTCAGCATCAATATGGTGTCGTCCCGGGAGCGGGGGACCACCAGATTGCCTAAGGAGGGGTGAGCCAGCCCAGGTCTGAAACGGAGCAGATCAAAACTCCTGTGCTGATCAGAAATGGTCTCCTCACTTCATGCTGGCCTAGAACTCACTATGTAGCCCAGGCTGGCATCAAACCTACAGCAATCCCCCTGCCTCAGCCTCCCAAGTACAAGGATTATAGACATAAACCATCACACACTATGATATGTTACAAGGTTTAATTTGACAGAGAACTATGAAGTGCTTAGATTAACAGATGACAACTAATAAAAGTTAAAGAAGTACTAGCTGTGATTATAATTTATTCAGTTATCAAAAAATAAAAACAAAGCAACAACAAAGTCAATGCTGTTCATCTGCCAGGTCATCACCATAGGTGAGATGCTGAGGAAGTAACCCAGGGCCTCCAGCACAGCATGCTAGGGAAGCACTTTGTGACTGGCCTCATCCCTAACCATGTAAAAACTAAATATTTAACAAATTGCTATGAAGATAAATAATACGGGACTGTGGTGTTTGAAAGAAAATGGCCCCCAAAGGTAGTGGTACTTAGGAGGTGTGGCTTTATTGGAGTAAGTGTGACCTTGTTGGAGGAAAGTGTGTCACTGGGGGGGGGGGTTGAGGTCTCCTATGCTCAAGCTACATTCATTGTGACGCACAATTGCTTCCTGTGGCCTCTACATCAAGATGTAGGACTCTCAGCTCCTTCTCCAGCATCGTATCTGACTGCACACTGCCATGTCCCGCCATGAAGATAATGGACTAAAACTCTGAAACTATAAGCACCCCAGCCCAAATTAAGTTTCCCTTTTTAAGAGTTGCCATGGTCATGGTGTCTCTTCACAGCAATAGAAACCCTAACTAAAACATACACTCTGAGGGTCTTGCACATAAGACCAAATGAGCCTGGAAGGTCAATCAGGTCAGGCTCTCTGGAAGGGACAAGTCCCACATATCCCCACCGTGTGTGCACATCTGTGTGTCTGTGCATCTGTGTGTGTGTGCACATCTGTATGTCTGCACATCTGTGTGTCTGCACATCAGCATCCACAGGCACATGAAGTGGGGTCTTCTGGTCTAGGCAAGGCACATGTGATGAACTGAGACCCCCTCACCTCAGCTGCTACTTCACTTCTGAATCCCAGGTAGCAGACTTGGGACTGGGGTGTGGCGGAACCAAGTTCCCTACTCCAAGGTTTCCCATTGTCCAGTTGTAAGCAGGTCCTCTTCCTATAGTCTCCCTGTACCAGCTGGCCTCCTTGTGGGTCAGACTGTTTTCTGCCCACTGTCCCAGGCCAATGTCCCACCAGAAGGAAAAATCAGTGTGCTCTGCAAGGTGTGTTACTGTTTATCGTTACGGTTACTGTCTCCACTTTATAGATGGAAAAAAGGAACTCAGAACAGTGAAACCAAGATCACAGCTGATATGGGAAACACCTAGGTCTACAGCAAACCATGCTTGCCTAGAAACCCTGCAATCCCCTTCCTTTTCAAAAATAATGCTTAAAATATATTCTTTGACAATTTCATACATGTACATAATGTATTTTGATCATTTCCCCTATCTCCCTCCCCCAGATTTTGCAATCTTAAACCAACATAATATGTTTTTCTCCTTTCTTTTTTTTTGTTTTAATTTGGTATACATGCATATACCACAGTGTGTGTGTTTGTGTGTGTGTGTGTGAGTGTGTGTTTTGTGTGTGTGTGTGTGTGTGTGTGTGTGTGTGTGTGTGTGTGTGTACATCAGAAGATAACTTTGAGGAATCCATTCTCTCCCTTCATCATTGGTTCCAAGGGCTGAACTCGGGCTTAGGCTTACATGGCAAAGAGCCTTTACCCCCTGGGCCATCTCCCTGGCCTCATATGGTCTTTTAAATAGTATAAGTAATAACTATTATTATAGCTAATTCTTACATAGCACTTCTTTTTCCACATGTTGTACATACTGGAATTATTTAATCTCCATCATAACCTATAAGACAAGTGCTCGTTCTGATATGCAGAAAGGTTGAGCCACCTACCCAAGGGCAGTTAGGTAAGTCTTCCAGCTCAAATCAGATTGGAAGAACCAGGAGTCTTAGCAACCCTAGACCACAGGCTCATAAGAAAGAGGGAATGAGTCCTGGCATGGGTGGGATAGGGAAGCTAAGGCCTAGCCTGCCCCACCACAAGCTGCCTCTATGATGTATCTCCGAGAATCAGTAGGTCTTTCTCTTGTACTTGGCCCCTTCTTTTCCCTCCAGTCCTCCCAGGTTGATGATGGCCGGGGTACTGCCTTACCCAGCTGGACCAGAATTCCAGAACTCTTCTGTCCTTGGTGATGAAAGAGAATCAGCTGATAGTCTGCTCAGAAGCCTCTGAAGGATGGTAGCCAAACACTGAAACTCTCTCTTATCAGTCTAAGTGGGTTTATCTCCTCAGAAGGTACCTTCAACCCAGCACCACAGGCTTGACCCAGAACCCAGAGCCCAGATCCCTGGACAGAGATAGCATGGCACCCTTGCATTATCCAACTCCACACAGAGAAAGGGGGGAGGGGTCAAGAGCCAGCTCAACTTAGTTACCATCAGCCCCAGCCCTTCAAGGGACCTTTACAGAGCTAGCCCTCTCCCCACACTGCATAGGCTCAGCTCTATTCCCCTCAACATAGAACAAAGAGGGGCTAATGAAAGGCAAGAGCATAAAAGGACAAGAGGGAAAGCTGGAGAGGGATTGGGAACCTGGAAGATTAACCTGCATTTTGTTTTTTAGCCTCTGGCACTGGCTTGCCATAGTCATACAAATGCAAGGGGTCTGCACCCCTTCTTTTTCCTGGGAATATAAAACCAGACAACTGGTCTGTCCCAGAGTTACCCACACAGGGAAGCAAAAAGCAAAAAGAGCCCTCCAGCTGGTGTGGGGATAGGCTCACTGAGAGGAGCAGAAGCAGAGACAAACTGACTGAACCACAACCTCAAGTGACATGGGCTCCCTCCCTCCTCCAGGTCCCCAGGCTCAGCCCTCCAGAAGTCTGTATGAAGGGCAGAGCCAGTGTGGAAAGAAAGAAGCCTATAGCGGGAGGCTAAGAAAGAACTCTGGATGAACACTGACATCAGTGGTCCCTGCGGATGTTCGAGAGGGGCAGCAGGTGGGAACTGTGGATTCCGTTGAGAGGATACCCACCCCTATCTCACACAGAACATCTGAGCATGGTCTTGTGCTGAGCTGGCATGTTTCTGCCTCCCAGTTGAACCACAAAATGGAAGGGAGCATCCATAAAGCTCCAGCTCTGCCTCTGTGGCCCTAAGCTCCACCAGGAGCTGCTGCTTCCCCCCTTTAATTGGCCATAATTTCTGTGATTTGCAGGTCCCAAGCTTGCCCAAGGCCCATTCTCCATCATGAGGGATGGCCAAAAACAGCAAGCCATCCCCATTAGCCTAGAGCTGACCCAGCCTGGCCACTTGGAGCTTTATATAACAGGGTTCCCTGGGAAACAAGACACCCAGCTCTTGCCTCCTTTGAGAAGACCCCAGCCAAGATCCTGGAGCCAGAAACAGGTGCTACATCTTAACTTTTATTGAAGGGAATCTTTCATCAGACTTCTAACCCTGGACAGGATTGTAAGATAGACATGGGGTATTGCTGTCAGCCCCTGAGTTTGGGCCATTTGTTATAACATCAATAGAAAGCTCATACGCGTGCTCACAGTTTCAGAGTGTCTGGCACACAATAAAAATTCAACAGATGTCACCTCATTGTCACTTTCATTATCTTTATGGTTGGACAGGATGGAGGATTCACAGCTGCCTCCTATGCGAACTGCTCAGAACCTGTACCTCACACACTGGAGAGCAGAGGCTGGATGTCAGACTGCCAGTGGATAGGGACAGCCTGGAAACAAAGTATCACTTGGCACAGCCACTTTGTAAATATAAGACAATGATCTGCATCCCTGCAGTCCCTTTCTTTTAAAGAACATGAGTGGTGGGCACCCGGGAGAGAGGGGTGGGCCCATCTAGCACAGACACAAAGATGTTCCTATAGTTGCCCATGCAGAGATGACAGCTGGGAGCTTAATTGCACCCTATTCCACTCCTTACAATGGTACTGCCAGGGAGACAGGGTTGTTGAGGAAGTCTTGGCCCTAGGAATCGGTTGGCATCAAACTTTTCACCTACTGTGCAATGTGCAATGAACAAGACATGCCGCAGGAAGGACTTGGAGTTAAACAAAAGGAGGGCTTCTCTGGTACCCAGATAATGTAGGACTTATTCTGAAGATATGAATAAGTGAGAAGGGGAATTCATTCTTCCGTCCTTCTATGAGCAGAAGGTGGGAATGGGGAAGGCAATGAGACAGCCCCCACAAGCTCAGTCTGACTAATCAATTATGGGTCATCCCACCCACAGAATACACCTCCTCAATGTCCCTCTAACCAGTGAGACTTTCCCCAGTACCTCCAGCCAGCCTCACATTCCTCTCTAGTCCCCAAGCTTCCCCACAGTAACTCTACAACCTCCCCAGAGAGTGAAGAGATGCATATATCTTTCCACAGTAGATCTTCAACTTGGTGGCCTTTCACTGACCTTAATTGTAAGGTAAGAGGCTTCTGATATAACCTGATTGAGCCCAGTGTAGAATGGTCTAGTGTTCATAGACTTCCCTGGGACAGGGACACTTCCTGTCAGACCACAGCACACTGGCCCTAGCTGATATGAGCTCACTGCTGGCAGGGTCCAGGGCTACTTATTTACCACAGGATCCCCGGAGGAACTGAATTGTTTGTGTGGTTTTGGTTTTTGTTTGTTTGTTTGTTTTTAGTTTTTATTTGTTTTGTTGTTGTAGGGGGGTTGTTTGTTTGTTTGTCCTGATACAGAGTCTCACTATATAGCTCTTTCTGTCACTATGTAGACCAAACTAGCCTCAAGCTCACAGAGATCCATTTTCATCTGCCTCCTGGGTAGTGGAATTATACCCAGGAATACACCCTCCAGGACTGAATTTGAAATAGTTTAAAAGATATATTTCTGGGCATGTCCGTAAGAGTGTTTTCAAAGATGTTAACTGAGGAGGCAAGACTCACCCAGAAAGACTGTGGACAGCACTGTCCCATGAGCTGAATCCGGTACTGAATAAAAAACTAGGAAAGCTGAGCATCAGCGTTCATGTCTCTCTGCTTCATGACTGAGGGTGCAACATGACCAACTGTCTCTGTTCCTCCTGTCATAGCTGGAGCCGCACTCAGCACTCTTCCTTGCCATGAAGCACTGCACCTTCAAGACACGTGAGCTGGAATTAGCCCCCTCACCCGCGCTTCCTCCCTTAAATTACTGCTTAATTTAGGCATTCCATCACAGCAACAAGAAAGTAGTCTACTGAAATTGGTACCAGGAGTGAGCGCGTTGCTCTGAAGAAACTTAACAATATGGTTCATAGGCCTTTGGAATTGGTTTGTGAAAGAAATATGAAAGAGTTTGGAGCATTTGAGCTAAAGAAACCCTAGATACTACAAGCTAGGAATTTCAAAGACCAAAATGTCCAAGGAAATGCAGGCTAAGGTTTCATAAGAAAACAGGGACTCCATCAAGAACTGGATCACAGGCTCTTTGTGTTGTGTTCTGGCAAAGGATATGGCCACATTCTGTCAATGACCTATAATTTCAAGTAAGGGTGAATCTAGAAGCAATTGGCTAAGTTATCTGGTGGAGGAGATTTCAAGTTAGCATAATATCCAGGCTGTGACATGACTACTACCCACTGCTCTTAGTCAGCTAGACAGTGAGAGAGAGAACAAAAATATATGGGAAAATATTCAGTTTGTAAAGAGTGTGAGCAAGTTTAAAGTTGCAAAAAGGCCAGTGAAGAGGAAAGCAACTGTAATTGTTACAGAGACTGATGCCATTAAAGATAAACCTCATGCTCCCATCTGGTGTAATAGGAAATATGCCCTAAGAGCAACACACTCCCCCTCCCTCAATTAAAGGCTCTAAGTTGTGAAAATGCAAATTAGTTTATAAGGAGAAAGTCTGATTTGGGAATGTCATGAAAAGGGTTCCCTTCTGGAATATAATTAAATCACTCAAGAATGTGTTTTTCCAGGTTAGCCTGTGAAAGTGCACTATAGCTATGGTAAAAGGGAATCAGAATACGCCTCAAGCTGGCAGTAGAATTTGGTAACAGCATCCATACAGTGCTGGTTTTGTTGGCATGTAAAATGCAAGAGTTATAAGATCATGCAGATTTGTACCAAAGTTCCAGAAAGCTGCCGAGACCACACTGAATAGCAGGATGGGATTCCCTGGCAAGGAAGGCCTGAGAGGCAATTGCATGAAATTGCAGACATGAACCTCAGGTTACAATGAAGATCCCAGGTTTGGGGGAAGTCCAAGTGTGGGGTATCTGCTGAGGGAAGCTATAGGGACTTGGTCGAACCAAGCTTAAAGAGTGGCTATATGTGATATAGGCAGAAGAATTAAGGAGACAGGCAGCACACAGCCATTGGAGCCCAGCTGATGCCACCATAGCCGCATATGTCACATAGCTACAAGGTGTGATGTTTGCACTGCAGGGTTGCACTCTTACTTTGGTCTGGTCTTTCCTTGGTATACTTCTGAGACTCTCTTTTTGCAATGGGATTGTTTATTCAGTGTCATTGTATATCGGAAGTATATTAACTTTATGTTTACTGTTTTACAGTATCTCACAGTTAAGAGATTGCCTTGAGACTCAGAAGATACTTCAAACTTATTACAAGATTTCCATGAAGCTTTGAGGACAACAGTGGAATGTTATGATTTTAAAATGATGTGTTTGAGTATCAAGTTGACAGGGGGTGGGGTTTGCAATGGATAATCTTCATTGTCAACTTGACTAGCTTTAAAATTATCCAAGAAACATCTGGAAGCATCTATAAGGACATTTCCAGAAAGGTTTTTTACTGAGGAGAACCACCATGAATGTAGTCAGCATCATCCAAAGTA